>NC_090936.1:29729330-32229330 GCF_040938575.1 Ambystoma mexicanum
AGGCTCCAGCATCCTGGTTGGCCGGATAGTCACAAGGGCCAAGTGCAACCAATGGGAGGGGGGAGCAGGTCCAGGACACAAACATGACAATCAAATCAAGAGCAATGCGGTCATACCTCAAATGGCACATCAAAACACCAGCCAGGGCTGCAAGATGGCCAAAGTGGTTCAAGCAAGGAATGGGTGGTCGTTGAAATGTGTGGTGACATGGGTAACTCAGCGTGCAGCCTTCATGTCGCATATCAAAATCACTGTGGAGAAAGTGTGCCAATTCAACATTGTCAGCACATGGACCCCTCCCACCATCAGTGTGTCGTACACAGCCAAAGGGTGCATGGTACCACCTACAGCAAGAAGTGCATGAACATAGACAGTCAATACATAACAAATGTCATAAGCAACATGATGAATTGCACAGTCAACATAATACTCACCAAAGTGAAGTGCAGACATGCATTTGAGAAATCATCCAGAATACCCACTAGGGGTGTACACACAAGTAGGACTGCAGGCTGGCCACAGATATGACAGAAGCCCAATGCCCATGTGTGATATGCTGTTACACCGAGCCATTCTTGTGAGCCCATGGAAAGGGGAAGCAGGAGTAGCATATGTGTCAGGACCCCAAGCAAAACACATACACAATACAAGCCTGAATGCCACAAAGCACCACACTGTCACATGTATGCACAATAGACAAAAGAAAATGCAATAAATAAAAAAATCTGCAGAAAATAAAAATCTAAATAAATAATAATTTAAAATTAAAAAATCAAATGAATAATTAAAAAAACAAATAAAAAATATAATTTATAGTAAAAAAACAAAGTAAAATCAAAAAAAATAATAGAGAAAAGAAAACTAAAAAAAACATACTTACCAGAAACTATAAAATATGGGTGAAAAATAAGTTTAGCAGAAAAAAAAACAGCTGGAAAAAATAATTGCAGGAAAAAAAATCAAAAATGCCCATATATGACCCAGGGGTGGGGGGCACCCAGGAGGAGGGAGGTACAGGGTGCACCTCAACACCCAGATGTGTAGATGTCAAGATTAAAACAAAAAAAACCTCACTGGGCTCAGCGCCTGCACGGCCCGACCTATGTGGGAGATAGGTTGTCATCGTCACCCTCTGGATGGAAATCAGAAGGTGGACGTGGCTCAGTTGACTCACCACGCCTAGCCGCTCCTTGCCCCTCAATGGCAGCAAGCATGCGGGTCTGGTAAGCCAGGTCTTGGTTGGCAATGAGACTGAGGTCAGCATGCATTACCTCACGTGTCACATGTGCTTCCTTCTGCAAGGACTGCCTGCATGGCCTCACATGAGAAACGGAGCGACTCCCAGCTTGCATGGAGTTCAGGTGAGATGATTCTTTCAAGCTGCACCATCCTGTCTTCTGCCCGCCTACTCTCTTCCATCATGAGCGCAGCCAGAATAGATCTGAGGGATTGGTGTTCCACCCTCAGGGCCTCACGGTGTGCCTCTTCTTGAGGATTAAGTGCTTGACGCAGAGCCACCATTTCAGCCCGGTGCACCTGTCAGATGCCGCCATCCCCAGCCTGAGTGAACGGCACGTGGACTGCGTAGCCCGATGCTGGTGTACCATTTGCCTTACAGAGGGGAGGATGGAATGGGCCACACTTTCCATACCTTGAGCAATCATCTCAACTGCTCCCCCCTGTTGCTGTGCTATGGCAATCATGGAACGCTCCCACTCAGTTGACCCCGGTGGCACACGGCCACCACTTTGGTGGACACCACACCTGCTGGGCCTAAGGAGCCGTGGTCCTTGCTGGGTTGGTGCCGCCCGAGGCTGCAGGACTGCATCCCTCCGTCGACCTGATGCCCCAAGAACATGGCCAAGTGGTGTTGAGTGTGACCGTGCACCCATAACCACCACGGGCGGACATTCCAACCCTGCCTGGGCCCCTACTGCAGGTGTCGCAGACAGAAGATCATCCAATACAGGATCACTTACCGGTGACGACACGTCATGATGCAGATCCAGCTCAAAATAGTGGTCAGAGGATACAACAGAGCCTGACACAGAGTCAGCTCTGGACACAATGGCCTGGAGCACCTGTGGGTTCTCGTGGGCTACCACCCCACGACCACCAGTGGTGCCTGGTTGGTCATGTGAACTGACCACCGTGTCTGGGATGACATTTTTATCCTCTGCCGCCAGTGCGTCATCACCTGCAAAATAAAGAAAAGAAACAAGGACATGCATGTCAGTAGCACAAAGCACACACATACAGTTCATAACATTGACAGCCAAATAATGAAACAGCCACGTCAAAGGCAACTCAACCCCAACATGCATCCAGTGGCATTGCAATGCAAGGGTATCCCAAAAGCAGAAAAGGATCTGTGCAAAATGTCAAGACAACACATGTATTGCATGTTGCACATCACCTGCATCACACACAACCTCTAGCAGGCACATATGCAATGCCGAAATGAGAGATGGAAACAAAGAGATGGCACCTAGCATAAGCATGTGTGAACACACAAACAGCCACGGCTAGAAATCCAACCAATACACACCATGATACATGTAACATGCATGTTCATGTGCAGCACTCAACTACCATCAACTATGCACAGTACATGTGTCTCAGGAGGCACCTACACTAATGCCTTTCCATACAGTGAAAGGAGGGACATGGGCACATACATGTCAGGTCAACATCACACAGCAGCATTGTGTTTGCATGTTAAAGGGCTTAACTTGCCACAGGAGTGGGTGTGTGTGTGGTGCAGTGCATGTGTAGCCCCTCAACTTACAACATCAACACGTACGTAGTGATGACAATCTCCAAACATGACAGCAGTGTAACAGCAATTGCAGCCATCATGTGCAAATGGCATGCACCATGTAGCATGGTTTCTGTGACACACCCACCCTCTGGGCAATACCAGGGAGGCACTGCATGTCAATGACATGTTCCACACATAACTGTGCATTGCCAGACAGTGTTGGCATGTATCTATTGCATTTCTTCATTCAAATGTCACTACAGCCGATGAGAAGTGGACATGATGGAGGACAGATGAGTAACCATCAATAGCACACCGATGCATGTAGAAGACAATACCAGTTGAAAAGAGGCAGTGGGCCTGTAATAGGGGGAGCCATGTGCATGATACAGATGGGGACAGCCTGAAGTCGTGCGTGATGACACACAGACCTACAATGAGCATGACATGGCTGTCCAAATGGGATGACAACTGGATCATTCTGGATACATACTACAATGAGCAGGTGGTCAAGGACACCTAGGGGCATACATGAAATGCCCATGGAACATGATTGTGCACACATGTGCATGGGGAGCCACTGCCATTAGCACAGTCAGAGTGAGACACACTGCACCAAGGACAAAGAATGTAAATTATATGAAATGACATCTCATCAAGATTGCACTCGTACACAAGTGGCCCAGAGCGCAAACAAGCTAAGGGAGTGGGACAAGGGAGAAAAGGAATTCAAAATAACTGTCATACTGGGCATAGTGACATTGAGAACACACAACTGCATGGAGAAGGGATAAAGGGCTGAAGACCCTGGAAGGGGGAGAAGGGGAACGTGCCAAACAGAGGAGACCAAAGAAGGAAAATGAAGTACAATGATAGAATAGGCATTCAAAAGGTGGCAGTGCAGCCAGCAAGTGGCAACTTCAAGACAATTTGTATAGGGCAAATCTGATGAGTGCAGAAGAAGAGTGGGGGTCTGTATGGGTACACGCACAGGACCCATTGCAATTGGAGGCATGGAGGCAGTGCAGCAGGGAGGCAGGGTGAGCAGGTACCTGGGCACGAAGGACAGAGTGTGTGCAGGGGCACAGTGTAGACAGAGGAAACTGTTGATTTGGGGAGAAGATGGGCTAATGCAGGAGCAAATAAGAAGGTCTTGAGTTGCTACCGGAAGCAGAGCTGTTTCTCCTTAAGTTTCTACATGCACAGTTGGGGGTTCCAAAGGGAGTATGCAGCCGTACAAACAGATCTGCCCCCAGCTAATGTATTCAATTAACAACTGACCTGGAGGGAGTGTGAGGTGGAGGAGCAAAGGACTCAAGAGTGGAGGAATTTGCAGGGGGATTGTTGCAGCTATTTCACACCCAGTCTCAAAAAATAATTGTGCACAATGCAGAGGGTCTGAAGTATCATCCTTGCATCCACTGATAGGCAATGAAGGGATTACAGAGCTGGAAAGATAGGATACAAGGGCATGAGGCCTAGGACAAGTCTCGCAGTTCTTTACTGGATTAGTGGTAGAGGGTGGATTGTGGAGGAAGGTGGAATATTTGAATAGCCTGTCACAGTACTCTAACCTTGAGTAAAACCTAGCATGAGAGACATTGAGCATGGAGGGGAATGATAGGAAAGGCACAGTATCCCTGAGGATGTGAAGAAGTTAATCCATCTCAAGATACGTCAGAAGCGCGTGTGGAAAAGGAATGTGTTGAGTTAAAGGTGACCCCGAGATTGTTGGCCTTGCAGGTGGAAGTAAGAGGAGGGCCAAGTGTGGGTGGCCAGAGAGTGAGGGGAAAGGATGGTGAAGGTGCACCGATGAGGAGGATGTCAGTCTTGCTGGCATTTTGACAGAGATCGTTTGCACTAAACCAGTTGCAAATGGCAATGAGGCTATCAGAAATAAGGGAGGGAGAAGAGTTGCCCAAGGGCAGCCTGGAAATGAGTTGGTTGTCATAAGCATAGCACTGGAAGTGGTAGTTGAAAATGAAAATGCAGTAGGCGAGAGCTGCCAGGTGCTGTTTGTATAGTCAGGCCGAGAGGTCAGACCCCTGGTGCACACCACAGATAGAGAGGGAGATTGAAGAAAGGAAGGAGCCAAGTTGTAGCTGGGAGGGACACACATGCCAAACACACAAGTCATTGAGTCACATGCATCAATACTCACCAGATGATGCATCATAATCCATCCTCTCTCCCACTCCATGGATTTGTTATTCCGGGATAAACTCTGAAGCGATCGCCTCATGCTGAGTGAGTTCATCCTCCTCTGGTGGTGGTGCACCATCAGTCACCAGAGACATGGAATAATTCAAGGCACGCTTTTGTTTTGCACTGCGTCGGAGGTCATGCCAACGCTTGTAGCAGTCCTGAGCCGTGCGTACCTGGAATCCCATAGCTGTCACACCATCTGCAACATGCTGCCAGTGAACCCAATGCTGGTGATGCGTTGTATGGCACTGCAGGCCCACAAGCATATCGTGTTGGTGTTCCGACACGTAGTCCATAAGGAAGTCCAGTTCCTGCTTGCAGAAAGGCTTCTTCCTTGACGTGCCGGACGCCGGAGCCGTGTCTGGGGTCCCAGCCTCTTGTGCAGGAGCACGCTTCCTCCTTTTGGCTGGTGGTACTGCCCCATCGTGGGCAATGTGGCCCTGATCAGTGAGGGCAGTGGCGCTGGTGGACTGGACCAAGGCAGTGGGTGTTGGTATGAGGGCAAAAGGTCTGGCTTGGGTCTGACTCACTGCCAGGGTGGTGTTGGCAGCATCTGCACATGCAGTTACCACCACTCAGCTGCTTGGGGCAGCAGATGTCATAACTGCCCCAGATACGTGTGCCACAGTCACAGCTACAGTGGGCACACTTAACCCCAACCTCCGGACAAGATGGAAATCATCCTGGGAGTCCTTGTCACACAACACAACATGCGCTGGCTGACCCAAAGCCCGGGTGGAGGTGCCCACAGCTGCACCTGCAGCTACCACCACCAGTGGGCCCGTGACAGCAGATGTAAATTGCTGTTGGGTGATATGGGCGCCAAGTTGTGATGCAACAGCTGCATCGCCAGGAGCCACAGGGGGTGGTGGCATGTCTGCACCAGCACGTGCCTGGCTACCCCACCCCAGAGGGGCACCCCTACCTCTTCCCCCCCTGTAGCCAGCCTGGCCACCCTGGACTCCCCGTCCTCCCTGGTCTCCGTACCCATGTGCCCGACCACGCCCAGCCCTGGGTCGGACGCCCAGCTTTGCCGCCCTAAGCCTTTGGGGGCCTCCCAACCATGGCACTGATGGAAAATAGGCTATGGGTGGTTCACTCAACAATTGTCCTGGGCAATTGGCTAGAAGGGGGCAGGGTACTTGATGGAATAGGTAACCCAGTGCTCCTGCAAGGCTGTCTGTGACCCCTCGGGAAAAATAACAGGTCACGCAACGCTCAGGCACCCCCCCCAAAAAAAAAGAAAAATTCAAAAAATTAAAATTCAAAAATTGACAAAATATAAGAACAAGAAATTGAAAATTAAAAAAATATATGTGCACGCAACCCCGGTAGCCCACATGCGTGGATTTTACCTCCAGCAGTATGGTGTGGCACCCAGGGACACAAAAAACACATACGCGTGGAACACGTGGGCTAATATGACCTCAAAAATGGTACGTGATGCACAGGGGGAACCACAGTGGGAAAAATAGCGTATGCGACACACCGCCTGCCTTGCGTGGAAAAACAAAAATCAATAACACACGTACTTGTGCACATAGGCAACACCCCGCCAAAAGAAGAGGTATGGACTTCAGACGCTGACGCTGTGAAGTAATCGCGTGTGATTCCAGCAGAGTAAACACGCGCGTCGGTCTCCACGAACAGCACGTACAGTGGTCTGCTGGCCTGCGCCCACCTTTAAGCCACGTGCGTAATGTCACTTACGCGCTAAGGCCCTTTCCTCGAATTGCACGCGTACTTGATATTTTTTGCACGTGCGGATGCACCCGCGCTAAGGGAAGCGCCCGCGCATGTTACGTCACGTACACGCTTATGCGCTAAGGGCCTTTCCTCAAATTACACACTGACGTGCTGTTTTTTCACATGCCAAATCACTCCGTATCAAGCTGGCCACGCGACAACACACGGAAGACCATGCTCCGGCCCAGAAGGCCCTTTTCCTGCCCCCCAGAGCCCCGAGCAGACTCCCACCAGCCATCTGCTGCTGCCAGCCTGCATGCTGGCCACGTGCTCTGCCATTTGGTGCCTGCACGTCAGCCATCTGCAGGAATCCAGTTGCTGTGACCGCCCCTGCTGGAACAGAAGACTCCCGACTGAAGTTTCATCGCTCCATAGCCCAGCACCGGGACCCAGTTGCCCACCCACACCTGCCTCGGGGGTTGCCATGTTGGGGAAAACACCATCAGACACCACTGGCAATCACCAGCCGGAGAGGCAGAGGGCTGCCAGCTTCACAGCAAGAGAGGTTGGCATCCTGGTGGAGCAAGTCCTGGTGCAATCACTCCTTCGCCTCTGGAGTCTTCCCATCCCCTCTCAAGCACTCCCTTGTGCACCCCCTTCTTAAGAAACCCTCTTCCGACCCTTCCTGCCCAGCTAACTATCGCCCAATCTCTATCACTCCCTTCCTGGGCAAGCTCCTGGAGAAACTGGCCATCTCCCAGCTTAATCTCCATGCTGAATGTGTTGGTAGTCTTCATGACCATCAATCTGGCTTCAGAGCTGCCAGAAGCACGGAAACTGCTCTCCTGAACATCCGTGAGGACCTGCTCTCGAACCTTGACTCTAACATTCCATCTGTTCTCATTTTGCTTGATCTCTCTTCTGCCTTTGATACTGTCAACCATACCATCCTGCTCAACCGTCTCCGTGATAACCTCGGTATCACTGGTCAGGCTCTGACGTGGCTGACCTCTTTCCTCTCAAATCGACCCTCCCAGGTCCAACTGGGGTCTTTCCTCTCTGACATCGTCTTCTCAACCTGTGGTGTCCCCCAGGGATCTAACCTCTCTCCCTGGCTGTTCAACCAGTATCTGGCACTTCTCGCCCACCACATCGCCACTCTCTGCCCCTACTTTCAGTGCTATGCGGATGATACTCAACTCATTTTCAGGCTACCCTCGGCCTCCTCTTCTCCTTCCCTCATCTCTGACTGTCTTTCTGCTATCCAGGAATGGTGTGCCGCCAACGACCTCTGCCTTAATGCCAGTAAGACTGAGATTCTACTGATCGGCACTCCCACTCCCTCCTTCCCTGCTGCTCTCTGGCCGGCCTCTCTGGGCCCTCTTCCTGCACCTACCTGCAAGGCAAAAAACCTTGGGGTCATCTTCGACTCCACACTCTCCTTCTCTCCTCACATATCCGACATATCTAAGAGGTCACACTACCAGCTACACCTCCTCAGAGGTATCCTTCCTTTCCTCTCCTTCCCCCAGAAGCTCACTGTCTCTAGAGCCCTGGTTCTCTCTAAGCTGGACTACTGTAACAGCCTCTATCTTAATCTGCCCGCCTCTACTCTCCGCCCTTTGCAACTCATCCAGAACAGGACTGCAAGACTTGTCCTTGGCCTCAAGCCCAGGGACCGTATCTCTCCAGGACTGAAATCACTACACTGGCTCCCAGTGACTGCGAGGATCAAGTTCAAAACCCTCTGCATTGTCCACAAGGCCGTCTGGGGCCTTGGGCCAAAATACCTTCAACTCTCTCTTCCTAAATATCTTCCTTCTCGAGCTCTTCGCTCATCCGCCTCCAACTCCCTCAGGGTCAGCCGCTTCTCCAAACAACGAGTTGGGGGCAGATCTCTTTCCACTGCAGGGGCCTCCCTCTGGAACAGCCTTCCTACCTCCCTGAAACTTGAGGAGAACCACCTCCGGTTCCGGAAGCACCTCAAAACCTTCCTCTTTGCCTCCGCTTTCTCTCCCCCTCTCCCCTGCTAATACTACTGAAACTGCACTGAATCTGCAACTGGGCCATTCACCGTTCTCGGCCCAGCCACTCTCCCCTGCACTGCCTCCATGGCAACCCCTGCACTACGGGACTGTGTCTGTATCCATACAGCCCCCCTTCCCAGCACTTGTCTGCACTTACCTCGCACTTGCCACCAGCTGGCCCTTGTTATTTATCCTGTATGCTGTATGCTAATAACCCTGTACTGCACTTTCCCCTCTCCCTTTCCCCCATGCACTTTTCCTTTCCCCTCTACCCTTGCACTTGCGCGATCTGAATGACACCTGGCCTAGTAAGATCGTTGTCTGTCTCCTCTTGTTCCCCCCCTGCCTCGTCGCGCCTTGAAACACTTGTGTATAGGCGCGTTACAAATGCCTTATCATATCATATCATTATGATGCCCTCTACGGAAGAAGATGCACCGACAAGGATGGACGGGAGAGGATCTGGCTGGACATCGTGGTTGCCATCAACCCGGAGGGGGTGGCAAGTCGTGACATACAACACGTCCATAAGCACTGGGGCGACTTCAGCTCTAGAACCCTCAGGAAGGCCCGGCGCCTCTTGGAAGCAGCGGATGCAGTGAGGCGCCAGGTCCACCTTACCACCGACGGCATGAGGGTCCTGGAACACATTAACCCAGCGCTTCACCACCAGGTCTTCGAGAGGGAGACCGGTCCGGAGTCGAGCGGTAAGTGTCCATGCGTACATATTGGACACAGTGCATGTTGAGGTGTGCCAGGATTGTGCAGCTTGGACATATGTCTGAAAAGGTCCATGTATGGATGTTTATGTGCAGGGACATGACCATGCTGCATGTGAGTCCTGTCATGTGTGATGCACATCAATGGTGTATGTGTTCCAAAGCATGATACACGACTGCATGTGGAGATGCACACAGGTTAGTATTTCTGTGTATGTACTATGGCATGGTTGGGGTGTGACACATGGATGCTGGTTCCACCTTCATGTATGTGCACGGCATACATGTGCGTTTCACATGTGTGCGACAGTGATACACCATGGATGCATGTGACACAGATATGTAGGAACCCAATTGGCAGATGTGACATAGTTGCTGATGATTGCACTGTGACAGGTGGTGGAGATGTACAGATGCATGTCTGTCTGTTGGCGTGTGTTCATGTGTTCGGCACTCCCCATGTTGCTTGTGGCATCATGCCAACCTTCGGATGTTCATGCTGGTGTGTGTGTATGGATGCTGTTGCCTGCTGCACGATTCCTGTCCATTTGTGCATGTGTGTGGGTTAAAATGATATGAGTGCTAGGGAGTGTGATGCCATCTGTGATGTTTGACACTGCCACTCATGTGCAACTGTCACGTGTGTATCCAACCATTGTACAGTGCCCTGATGCCTGTGTTCTGTCTCTCCCTGACTGCAGCGTCGACTGATGAAGAGGGCGGAGACAGTGCTGTGGAGAACAGAGGCAGGGATCCCATCGCCAGCCAGAGACGCAAGGCCCTGCTCTCCTCCACATAGTCATCTCTTCCGGGAGTGAGGAGTCTGGTGCCGTGTCCATGGCCGCAGCTGCCGAGGGAAGGTCCAAAAGGCGGAGGTTGGAGGTGGACTCCTCGGGAGCAGTAGGGGCAGCTGAGCCACCACAGGGGCCTATGGAGGAAGATGGCACAGAGTCATCCAGGTTGGCTGGGGGGTTTGGTTGAGGAGGAGGCCGTGGAAGGCCCATGCACGGGACCTGGAGGGGGGGATTCCACTGGTGCTCGTGGTGCAGTCCAGGGGCAAGGACAGGAGGCAGCACAGGCTGCCACAGAGGTGCCTGTGTGTAATCCTGTCCCCTATCCTGTGACTGAATCATCCCGCACCAGCAGGGATGCCTTCGTCCAGATCCGTTTTCAGGGAGGGGATGCGCAAACAACAACTGGCCTTCCTCTCCCTGCGGACGTGGCAATCTGTGACTGGATTGAGCCTGTCCTAGCTGGGGTTGCGATGCGTCAACGTGGTATTCGACCCCCTCCTCAACTGAACCCCCTATTTGCCAGTCATCCTCCGTGCCAACTTCCTGCCCAATTATAACCTGGGCACCCTGTGGACCTGCCCCTGATGCAGCGGCCAGGCTGGTGGAGGACACATCCCTGCCACAGTCGGGAGTTGGAGGTCCAGCAGGGGTGGCCACCCCACCAACTGGACCCCAGCAAGAGGAGGACGTGCAGGCATCGACAAACAGGGCTCATGCACAGCAGCAGCAGGCTCATGGTGGAAGCGATGATGACTCGGGGCAAACAACATCACAGGGGCAGGCATCGGCGGGAGGGCAGGAGGACCCGGGATTGGGAGTGTCTACTGTGTGGCAGCGGTTGGACTTGCCTGCCGCCTTTGTACATAGTTCTTTAGGGTTAGGTTTCCTTTGTTTTTCTTTTTTTTTGGAGTTCATGGACTTTGCTCCACTTTATGTATATAGTTTTTTATTCTTAGGACTTTGTTGTAGGTTTCCTTTCGTTTTGGGATCATGGACCCTTTGGACTTGGATTGTATATAGTTGAAGACTTGTACATACTTTCTTTTTTTTTACAATTCCCATGGATCAATGGTTTTCTTTTTTTTTAATTATTTAATTCATATTGACATTGGCGATGGACCACTTTTCTTTTTTCATGCCGGGGATTTTTGTTTTTCATTGGATTTTCTTTTTTATTTTTGGTAATAGCTTTCATTATTTATTCATTTGCAAGTTTGATTTTCATTATGTTGTTTCATTATGTTTTCAACACATTTATTTTAACTTCATGATTGGTGTTGTGTCCTTTCCTTGGTTTTGTGCATGTCTCAATGTACATTGCCTCAGTGATGTGTTGCCACTGTGTGGCTCTGTTGTGCATTTATGCATGGGCATGGTGGTTCTTTTAAGACTGTCATGGCATGAGTAATTTGGGAGTGGGTGCAGTGGATGGTTGCATGCTTGTACTGGGGGGCAAGGGGGATTTGGGTTGGCATTAGGGCCATGGGTCTGTTTTGTTAGGACATGTTGTTTGGTGGGCTATGTGTCAGGGCCTGCTGGCAGGTGCCCGTCAATGGGGGTGGTTGGGGGTTGGGGGGACATGAGTCGGGGCCTGCTGGCAGGTGCCCGTCAATGGGAGTTGTGGGGGGACATGAGTCGGGGCCTGCTGGCAGATGCCCGTCAATGGGGGTGGTTGGGGGGTTGGGGGGACATGAGTCGGGGCCTGCTGGCAGGTGCCCGTCAATTGGGTTTGAGGGGGTGGGTGGACATGAGTCAGGGCCTGCTGGCAGGTGCCCGTCAATGGGGATGGTTGGGGGGTTGGGGGGACATGAGTCGGGGCCTGCTGGCAGGTGCCCGTCGATCGGGGCTGTGTGGGGACATGAGTCGGGGCCTGCTGGCAGGTGCCCGTCAATGGGGGTGCTTGGGGGGTTGGGGGGACATGAGTCGGGGCCTGCTGGCAGGTGCCCATCAATTGGGGGTTGAGGGGGTGGAGGGACATGAGTTGGGGCCTGCTGGCAGGTGCCCGTCAATGGGGATGGTTTGGGGTTGGGGGACATGAGTCGGGGCCTGCTGGCAGGTGCCCGTCAATGGGGGTGGCTGGGGGGTTGGGTGGACATGAGTCGGGGCCTGCTGGCAGGTGCCCGTCAATGGCAGTGGTTGGGGGCGTGGAGGGACATGAGTTGGGGCCTGCTGGCAGGTGCCCGTCAATGGAGGGGGCGTGGGGGACATAAGTCGGAGCCTGCTGGCAGGTGCCCGTCAATGGGGGGGACATGAGTCGGGCCTGCTGGCAGCAGCCCGTCAATGGGGGTGGGTGGGACATGAGTCGGGGCTTGCTGGCAGGTGCCCGTCAATGGGGGTGGTTGGGGGGTTGGGGGGACATAAGTCGGGGCCTGCTGGCAGGTGCCCGTCAATGGGAGGTGTGGGGGGACATGAGTCAGAGCCTGCTGGCAGGTGCCTGTCAATTGGGGGTTGAGGGGGTGGAGAGACATGAGTCGGGGCCTGCTGGCAGGTGCCCGTCAATGGGGTGGTTGGGGGGTTGGGGGGACATGAGTCGGAGCCTGCTGGCAGGTGCCCATCAATGGGGGGGACATGAGTCGGAGCCTGCTGGCAGGTGCCCGTAAATGGGGTGGGGGGACATGAGTCGGGGCCTGCTGGCAGGTGCCTGTCAATTGGGGGTTGAGGGGGTGGAGAGACATGAGTCGGGGCCTGCTGGCAGGTGCCCGTCAATGGGGTGGTTGGGGGGTTGGGGGGACATGAGTCGGAGCCTGCTGGCAGGTGCCCATCAATGGGGGGGACATGAGTCGGAGCCTGCTGGCAGGTGCCCGTAAATGGGGTGGGGGGACATGAGTCGGGGCCTGCTGGCAGGTGCCCGTCAATGGGGATGGTTGGGGGGTTGGGGGGACATGAGTCGGGGCCTGCTGGCATGTGCCCATCGATCGGGGCTGTGGGGGGACATGAGTCGGGCCTGCTGGCAGGTGCCCGTCAATGGGGGTGGTTGGGGGGTTGAGGGGACCGTCAATGGGGGTGGTTGGGGGGTTGAGGGGACATGAGTCGGGGCCTGCTGGCAGGTGCCCGTCAATGGGGGTGGTTGGGGGGTTGGGTGGACATGAGTCGGGGCCTGCTGGCAGGTGCCCGTCATGGGGGTGGTTGGGGGGTTGGGTGGACATGAGTCGGGGCCTGCTGGCAGGTGCCCGTCAATGGCAGTGGTTGGGGGGGTGGAGGGACATGAGTTGGGGCCTGCTGGCAGGTGCCTGTCAATGGAGGGGGCGTGGGGGACATGAGTCGGAGCCTGCTGGCAGGTGCCCGTCAATGGGGGGACATGAGTCGGGCCTGCTGGCAGCAGCCCGTCAATGGGGGTGGGGGGGAAAAGAGTCAGGGCTTGCTGGCAGGTGCCCGTCAATGGGGGTGGTTGGGGGTTGGGGGGACATAAGTCAGGGCCTGCTGGCAGGTGCCCGTCAATGGGGGGTGTGGGGGGACATGAGTCAGAGCCTGCTGGCAGGTGCCCGTCAATTGGGGGTTGAGGGGGTGGAGAGACATGAGTCGGGGCCTGCTGGCAGTTGCCCGTCAATGGGGTGGTTGGGGGGTTGGGGGGACATGAGTCAGGGCCTGCTGGCAGGTGCCTGTCAATTGGGGGTTGAGGGGGTGGAGAGACATGAGTCGGGGCCTGCTGGCAGGTGCCCGTCAATGGGGTGGTTGGGGGGTTGGGGGGACATGAGTCGGGGCCTGCTGACAGGTGCCCATCAATGGGGGTGGTTGGGGGGTTGGGTGGACATGAGTCAGGGCCTGCTGGCAGGTGCCCGTCAATGGGGGTGGTTGGGGGGGTGGAGGGACATGGGTTGGGGCCTGCTGGCAGGTGCCTTTCAATGCAGGGGGTGTGGGGGGACATGAGTTGGAGCCTGATGGCAGGTGCCCATCAATGGGGGGGACATGAGTCGGAGCCTGCTGGCAGGTGCCCGTCAATGGGGTGGGGGGGACATGAGTCGGGGCCTGCTGGCAGGTGCCCATCAATGGGGATGGTTGGGGGGTTGGGGGGACATGAGTCAGGGCCTGCTGGCATGTGCCCGTCGATCGGGGCTGTGGGGGGACATGAGTCGGGCCTGCTGGCAGGTGCCCGTCAATGGGGGTGGTTGGGGGGTTGAGGGGACATGAGTCGGGGCCTGCTGGCAGGTGCCCGTCAATTGGGGGTTGAGGGCGTGGGGGGACATGAGTTGGGGCCTGCTGGCAGGTGCCCGTCAATGGGGATGGTTTGGGGTTGGGGGGACATGAGTCGGGGCCTGCTGGCAGGTGCCCATCAATGGGGGTGGTTGGGGGGTTGGGTGGACATGAGTCGGGGCCTGCTGGCAGGTGCCCGTCAATGGCAGTGGTTGGGGGGGTGGAGGGACATGAGTTAGGGCCTGCTGGCAGGTGCCTGTCAATGGAGGGGGCGTGGGGGACATGAGTCGGAGCCTGCTGGCAGGTGCCCGTCAATGGGGGGGACATGAGTCGGGCCTGCTGGCAGCAGCCCATCAATGGGGGTGGGGGGGACATGAGTCAGGGCTTGCTGGCAGGTGCCCGTCAATGGGGGTGGTTGGGGGTTGGGGGAACATAAGTCAGGGCCTGCTGGCAGGTGCCCGTCAATGGGGGGTGTGGGGGGACATGAGTCAGAGCCTGCTGGCAGGTGCCCGTCAATTGGGGGTTGAGGGGGTGGAGAGACATGAGTCGGGGCCTGCTGGCAGTTGCCCGTCAATGGGGTGGTTGGGGGCTGGGGGGACATGAGTCGGGGCCTGCTGACAGGTGCCCGTCAATGGGGGTGGTTGGGGGGTTGGGTGGACATGAGTCAGGGCCTGCTGGCAGGTGCCCGTCAATGGGGGTGGTTGGGGGGGTGGAGGGACATGAGTTGGGGCCTGCTGGCAGGTGCCTGTCAATGCAGGGGTTGTGGGGGGACATGAGTCGGAGCCTGCTGGCAGGTGCCCGTCAATGGGGTGGGGGGACATGAGTCGGGGCCTGCTGGCAGGTGCCCGTCAATTGGGGGTTGAAGGGGTGGGGGGGACATGAATCGGGGCCTGCTGGCAATTGCCCATCAATGGGGGAGGTTGAGGGGTTGGGGGGACATGAGTCGGGGCCTGCTGGCAGGTGCCCATCAATGGGGGGTATGGGGGACATGAGTCGGGGCCTGCTGGCAGGTGCCCGTCAAGTGGGGGTTGAGGGGGTGGGGTGACATGAGTCAGGGCCTGCTGGCAGGTGCCCGTCAATGGGGGTGGTTGGGGGGTTGGGGGGACATGAGTCTGGGCCTGCTGGCAGGCGCCCTTCAATGGGGGTGGTTGGGGGGTTGGGTGGACATGAGTCAGGGCCTGCTGGCAGGTGTCTGTCAATTGGGGTGGTTGGGGGGGTGGAGGGACATGAGTCAGGGCCTGCTGGCATGTGCCCGTCGATCGGGGCTGTGGGGGGACATGAGTCGGGCCTGCTGGCAGGTGCCCGTCAATGGGGGTGGTTGGGGGGTTGAGGGGACATGAGTCGGGGCCTGCTGGCAGGTGCCCGTCAATTGGGGGTTGAGGGCGTGGGGGGACATGAGTTGGGGCCTGCTGGCAGGTGCCCGTCAATGGGGATGGTTTG
Source organism: Ambystoma mexicanum (assembly GCF_040938575.1). Taxonomy (NCBI): domain Eukaryota; kingdom Metazoa; phylum Chordata; class Amphibia; order Caudata; family Ambystomatidae; genus Ambystoma; species Ambystoma mexicanum. The sequence goes on from NC_090936.1 coordinate 29,745,094, forward strand.
GGGTTGGGGGGACATGAGTCGGGGCCTGCTGGCAGGTGCCCATCAATGGGGGTGGTTGGGGGGTTGGGTGGACATGAGTCGGGGCCTGCTGGCAGGTGCCCGTCAATGGCAGTGGTTGGGGGGGTGGAGGGACATGAGTTGGGGCCTGCTGGCAGGTGCCTGTCAATGGAGGGGGCGTGGGGGACATGAGTCGGAGCCTGCTGGCAGGTGCCCGTCAATGGGGGGGACATGAGTCGGGCCTGCTGGCAGCAGCCCATCAATGGGGGTGGGGGGGACATGAGTCAGGGCTTGCTGGCAGGTGCCCGTCAATGGGGGTGGTTGGGGGTTGGGGGAACATAAGTCAGGGCCTGCTGGCAGGTGCCCGTCAATGGGGGGTGTGGGGGGACATGAGTCAGAGCCTGCTGGCAGGTGCCCGTCAATTGGGGGTTGAGGGGGTGGAGAGACATGAGTCGGGGCCTGCTGGCAGTTGCCCGTCAATGGGGTGGTTGGGGGCTGGGGGGACATGAGTCGGGGCCTGCTGACAGGTGCCCGTCAATGGGGGTGGTTGGGGGGTTGGGTGGACATGAGTCAGGGCCTGCTGGCAGGTGCCCGTCAATGGGGGTGGTTGGGGGGTTGGGGGGACATGAGTCTGGGCCTGCTGGCAGGCGCCCTTCAATGGGGGTGGTTGGGGGGTTGGGTGGACATGAGTCAGGGCCTGCTGGCAGGTGTCTGTCAATTGGGGTGGTTGGGGGGGTGGAGAGACATGAGTCGGGGCCTGCTGGCAGTTGCCCGTCAATGGGGTGGTTGGGGGCTGGGGGGACATGAGTCGGGGCCTGCTGACAGGTGCCCGTCAATGGGGGTGGTTGGGGGGTTGGGTGGACATGAGTCAGGGCCTGCTGGCAGGTGCCCGTCAATGGGGGTGGTTGGGGGGTTGGGGGGACATGAGTCTGGGCCTGCTGGCAGGCGCCCTTCAATGGGGGTGGTTGGGGGGTTGGGTGGACATGAGTCAGGGCCTGCTGGCAGGTGTCTGTCAATTGGGGTGGTTGGGGGGGTGGAGGGACATGAGTCAGGGCCTGCTGGCATGTGCCCGTCGATCGGGGCTGTGGGGGGACATGAGTCGGGCCTGCTGGCAGGTGCCCGTCAATGGGGGTGGTTGGGGGGTTGAGGGGACATGAGTCGGGGCCTGCTGGCAGGTGCCCGTCAATTGGGGGTTGAGGGCGTGGGGGGACATGAGTTGGGGCCTGCTGGCAGGTGCCCGTCAATGGGGATGGTTTGGGGTTGGGGGGACATGAGTCGGGGCCTGCTGGCAGGTGCCCATCAATGGGGGTGGTTGGGGGGTTGGGTGGACATGAGTCGGGGCCTGCTGGCAGGTGCCCGTCAATGGCAGTGGTTGGGGGGGTGGAGGGACATGAGTTGGGGCCTGCTGGCAGGTGCCTGTCAATGGAGGGGGCGTGGGGGACATGAGTCGGAGCCTGCTGGCAGGTGCCCGTCAATGGGGGGGACATGAGTCGGGCCTGCTGGCAGCAGCCCATCAATGGGGGTGGGGGGGACATGAGTCAGGGCTTGCTGGCAGGTGCCCGTCAATGGGGGTGGTTGGGGGTTGGGGGAACATAAGTCAGGGCCTGCTGGCAGGTGCCCGTCAATGGGGGGTGTGGGGGGACATGAGTCAGAGCCTGCTGGCAGGTGCCCGTCAATTGGGGGTTGAGGGGGTGGAGAGACATGAGTCGGGGCCTGCTGGCAGTTGCCCGTCAATGGGGTGGTTGGGGGCTGGGGGGACATGAGTCGGGGCCTGCTGACAGGTGCCCGTCAATGGGGGTGGTTGGGGGGTTGGGTGGACATGAGTCAGGGCCTGCTGGCAGGTGCCCGTCAATGGGGGTGGTTGGGGGGGTGGAGGGACATGAGTTGGGGCCTGCTGGCAGGTGCCTGTCAATGCAGGGGTTGTGGGGGGACATGAGTCGGAGCCTGCTGGCAGGTGCCCGTCAATGGGGTGGGGGGACATGAGTCGGGGCCTGCTGGCAGGTGCCCGTCAATTGGGGGTTGAAGGGGTGGGAGGGACATGAATCGGGGCCTGCTGGCAATTGCCCATCAATGGGGGAGGTTGAGGGGTTGGGGGGACATGAGTCGGGGCCTGCTGGCAGGTGCCCATCAATGGGGGGTATGGGGGACATGAGTCGGGGCCTGCTGGCAGGTGCCCGTCAAGTGGGGGTTGAGGGGGTGGGGTGACATGAGTCAGGGCCTGCTGGCAGGTGCCCGTCAATGGGGGTGGTTGGGGGGTTGGGGGGACATGAGTCTGGGCCTGCTGGCAGGCGCCCTTCAATGGGGGTGGTTGGGGGGTTGGGTGGACATGAGTCAGGGCCTGCTGGCAGGTGTCTGTCAATTGGGGTGGTTGGGGGGGTGGAGGGACATGAGTTGGGGTCTGCTGGCAGGTGCCCGTCAATGGGGGTGGTTGGGGGGGTGGAGGGGCATGAGTTGGGGCCTGCTGGCAGGTGCCCGTCAATGCAGGGGGTGTGGGGGGACATGAGTCGGAGCCTGCTGGCAGGTGCCCGTCAATTGGGGGTTGAGGGGGTGGAGGGACATGAGTCAGGGCCTTCACGAACAGCACATACAATGGTCTGTTGGCCCGCGCCCACCTTTAACCCACATGCGTAACGTCACTTACACGCTAAGGCCCTTTCCTCTAATTACACGCGTACGTGATATTTTTTGCACGTGTGGATGCACCCGTGCTAAGGGAAACACCTGCGCGTGTTACGTCACGTACGCGCTTATGCGCTAAGGGCCTTTCCTCGAATTACACACTGACGTGCTCTTTTTTCACGTGCCAAATCACTCCGTATCAAGCTGGCCACGTGACAACACACGGAAGACCATGCTCCTGCCCAGAAGGCCCTTTTCCTGCCCCCCAGAGCCCCCAGCAGACTCCCACCAGCCATCTGCTGCTGCCTGCCTGCCTGCTGGCCACATGCCCTGCCATTTGGTGCCTGCACGTCAGCCATCTGCAGAGGTCCAGTTGCTGTGACCACCCCTGCTGGAACAGAAGACTCCCGACTTAAGTTTCATCGCTCCACAGCCCAGGACCCAGTTGCCCACCCACACCTGCCTCAGGGGTTGCCATGTTAGGGAAAACACCATCAGACACCCCTGGCAACCCCCAGCAAGAGAGGCAGAGGGCTGCCAGCTTCACAGCACGAGAGGTTGGCATCCTGGTGGAGCAAGTCCTGGTGCATTATGATGCCCTCTACGGAAGGAGACGCACAACAAGGATAGACGGGAGAGGATCTGGCTGGACATCGTGGTTGCCATCAACGCGGAGGGGGTGGCAACCCGTGACATACAACACGTCCGTAAGCACTGGGGCGAGTTCAGCTCCAGGACCCTCAGGAAGGCCCGGCGCCTCTTGGAAGCAGCGGATGCAGTGAGGCGCCGGGTCCACCTTACGACCGACGGCATGAGGGTCCTGGAACACATTAACCCAGCGCTTCACCACCAGGTCTTCGAGAGGGAGACCGGTCTGGAGTCGAGCGGTAAGTGTCCATGCGTACTTATTGGACACAGTGCATGTTGAGGTGTGCCAGGATTGTGCAGCTTGGACATATGTCTGAAAAGGTCCATGTATGGATGTTTATGTGCAGGGACATGACGTGCTGCATGTGAGTCCTGTCATGTGTGATGCACATCAATGGTGTATGTGTTCCAAAGCATGATGCACAACTGCATGTGGAGATGCACACATGTTAGTATTTCTGTGTATGTTCTATGGCATGGTTGGGGTGTGACACATGGATGCTGGTTCCACCTTCATGTATGTGCACGGCATACATGTGCGTTTCACATGTGTGCGACAGTGATACACCATGGATGCATGTGACACAGACATGTAGGAACCCAATTGGCAGATGTGACATATTTGCTGATGATTGCACTGTGACATGTGGTGGAGATGTACAGATGCATGTCTGTCTGTTGGCGTGTGTGCATGTGTTCAGCACTCCCCATGTTGCTTGTGACATCATGCCAACCTTCGGATGTTCATGCTGGTGTGTGTGTATGGATACTGCTGCCTGCTGCACGATTTCTGTCCTTTAGTGCATGTGTGTGGGTTCAAATGATATGAGTGCTGGGGAGTGTGATGCCATCTGTGATGTTTGACACTGCCACTCATGTGCAACTGTCACATGTGTATCCGACCATTGTACAGTGCCCTGATGCCTGTGTTCTGTCTCTCCCTGTCTGCAGCGTCGACTGATGAAGAGGGCGGAGACTGTGCAGTGAAGCACAGAGGCAGGGATCCCACCGCCAGCCGGAGACGCAAGGCCCTGCTCTCCTCCCACATAGTCATCTCTTCCAGGAGTGAGGAGTCTGGTGCCGCGTCCATGGCCGCAGCTGCCGAGGGAAGGTCCAAGAGGCGGAGGTTGGAGGTGGACTCCTCGGCAGCAGTAGGGGCAGCCGAGCCCCCACAGGGGCCTATGGAGGAAGATGGCACAGAGTCATCCAGGTTGGCTGGGGGGTTTGGTTGAGGAGGAGGCCGTGGAAGGCCCATGCACGGGGCCTGGAGGGGGGATTCCACTGGTGCTAGTGGTGCAGTCCAGGGGCAAGGACAGGAGGCAGCACAGGCCGCCATGGAGGTGCCTGTGTGTAATCCTGTCCCCTATCCTGTGACTGAATAATCCCGCACCAGCAGGGATGCCTTCGTCCAGATCCGTTTTCAGGGAGGGGATGCGCAAACAACAACTGGCCTTCCTCTCCCTGCGGATGTGGCAATCCGTGACTGGATTGAGCCTGTCCTAGCTGGGGTTGCGATGCGTCAACGTGGTATTCGACCCCCTCCTCAACTGAACCCCCTATGCGCCAGTCATCCTCCGTGCCATCTTCCTGCCCAATTATCACCTGGGCACCCTGTGGAGCTGCCCCTGATGCAGCGGCCAGGCTGGTGGAGGACACATCCCTGCCACAGTCGGGAGTCGGAGGTCCAGCAGGGGTGGCCAACCCACCAACTGGACCCCAGCAAGAGGAGGACGTGCAGGCAAGGCATCGACAAGCAGGGCACATGCACAGCAGCAGCAGGCTCATGGTGGAAGCGATGATGGCTCGGGGCCAACAACATCACAGAGGCAGGCATTGGCCAGAGGGCAGGAGGACCCGGGATTGGGAGTTTCTACTGTGTGGCAGCGGTTGGGCCAGCAGATAGATGCGGAGCGGTGGCAGGTGGAGGAGGCACGGCTCACTATGGTCAGGGTGGAGAAATCCATTCGCAGGGCATTGAACCGGGCTGAGTGCCTCGAGGCACCTTGCAGGGAGTTGGAGGAGGCCATGGCTGCATCCCTGCGAGTCCTCGAGGCCAGGGAAGAGGCCCGCCTCCGGAACATCGACATGGAGTTCAATGATGCCCTGGCCCTGAACATCAACAAGTGAGCCATTGGACTTGCCTGCCGCCTTTGTGCATAGTTCTTTAGGGTTAGGTTTCCTTTGTTTTTCTTTTTTTTTGGAGTTCATGGACTTTGCTCCACTTTATGTATATAGTTTTTTATTCGTAGGACTTTGTTGTAGGTTTCCTTTTGTTTTGGGATCATGGACCTTTTGGACTTGGATTGTATATAGTTGAAGACTTGTACATACTTTCTTTTTTTTACAATTCCCATGGATCAATGGTTTTCTTTTTTTTTTATTATTTAATTCATATTGACATTGGCGATGGACCACTTTTCTTTTTTCATGCCGGGGATTTTTATTTTTCATTGGATTTTCTTTTTTTTTTTGGTAATAGTGTTCATTATTTATTAATTTGCAAGTTTGATTTTCATTATGTTGTTTCATTATGTTTTCAACACATTTATTTTAACTTCATGATTGGTGTTGTGTCCTATCCTTGGTTTTGTGCATGTCTCAATGTACATTGCCTCAGTCATGTGTTGCCACTGTGTGGCTCTGTTGTGCATTTTTTCATGGGCATGGTGGGTCTTGTAAGACTGTCATGGCATGAGTAATTTGGGAGTGGGTGCAGTGGATGGTTGCATGCTTGTACTGGGGGGCAAGGGGGATTTGGGTTGGCATTAGGGCCATGGGTCTGTTTTGTTAGGACATGTTGTTTGATGGGCCATGTGTCAGGGCCTGCTGGCAGGTGCCCGTCAATGGGGGTGGTTGGGGGTTGGGGGGACATGAGTCGGGGCCTGCTGGCAGGTGCCCGTCAATGGGGGTTGTGGGGGGACATGAGTCGGGGCCTGCTGGCAGGTGCCCGTCAATGGGGGTGGTTGGGGGGACATGAGTCGGGGCCTGCTGGCAGGTGCTCGTCAATTGGGGTTGAGGGGGTGGGGGGACATGAGTCGGGGCCTGCTGGCAGGTGCCCGTCAATGGGGATGGTTCGGGGTGTGGGGGGACATGAGTCGGGGCCTGCTGGCAGGTGCCCGTCAATGGGGGTGTTTGAGGGGTTGGGTGGACATGAGTCGGGGCCTGCTGGCAGGTGCCCGTCAATGGGGGTGGTTGGGGCGGTGGAGAGACATGAGTTGGGGCCTACTGGCCGGTGCCCGTCAATGGAGGGGGCGTGGGGGGACATGAGTCGGAACCTGCTGGCAGGTGCTCGTCAATGGGTTGGACATGAGTCGGGCCTGCTGGCAGCAGCCCGTCAATGGGGGTGGGGGGGACATGAGTCGGGGCCTGCTGGCAGGTGCCCGTCAATGGCGGTGGTTGGGGGGACATGAGTCAGAGCCTGCTGGCAGGTGCCCATCAATTGGGGATTGAGGGGGTCGGAGGACATGAGTCGGGGCCTGCTGGCACGTGCCCGTCAATGGGGGTGGTTGGGGGGTTGGGGGGACATGAGTCGGGGCCTGCTGACAGGTGCCCGTCAATGGGGGTGGTTGGGGGGTTGGGTGGACATGAGTCAGGGCCTGCTGGCAGGTGCCCGTCAATGGGGGTGGTTGGGGGGTGGAGGGACATGAGTTGGGGCCTGCTGGCAGGTGCCTGTCAATGCAGGGGGCATGGGGGGACATGAGTCGGAGCCTGCTGGCAGCAGCCCATCAATGGGGGTGGGAGAGACATGAGTCGGGGCCCGCTGGCAGGTGCCCGTCAATTTGGGGTTGAGAGGGTGGGGGGACATGAGTCGGGCCTGCTGGCAAGTACCCATCAATGGGGGGGGTTGGGGGACATGAGTCGGGCCTGCTGGCAGGTGCCGTCAATGGGGGTGCGGGGGGACATGAGTCGGGGCCTGCTGGCAGGTGCCCGTCAATTGGGGGTTGAGGGGGTGGGGGGACATGAGTCAGGGCCTGCTGGCAGGTGCCCATCAATGGGGGTGGTTGGAGGGTTGGGGGGACATGAGTCGGGGCCTGCTGGCCGGTGCCCGTCAATGGGAGTGGTTCGGGGGTTGGGTGGACATGAGTCGGGGCCTGCTGCCAGGTGCCTGTCAATGGGGGTGGTTGGGGGGGTGGAGGGACATGAGTTGGGGCCTGCTGGCAGGTGCCTGTCAATGGGGGTGGTTGGAGGGGTAGAGGGACATGAGTTGGGGCCTGCTGGCAGGTGCCCATCAATGCAGGGGGCGTGGGGGGACATGAGTCGGAGCCTGCTGGCAGGTGCCCGTCAATGGGGGGGGGGGGCATGAGTCGGGCCTGCTGGCAGGTGCCCATCAATGGGGGTGGTTGGGGGGTTGGGGAGACATGAGTCGGGGCCTGCTGGCAGGTGCCCGTCAATGGGGGGTGTGGGGGGACATGAGTCGGGGCCTGCTGGCAGGTGCCCGTCAATTGGGAGTTGAGGGGGTGGGGGGACATGAGTCGGGGCCTGCTGGCAGGTTCCCATCAATGGGGGTGGTTGGGGGGTTGGGGAGACATGAGTCGGGGCCTGCTGGCAGGTGCCCGTCAAGGGGGGTTGTGGGGGGACATGAGTCGGGGCCTGCTGGCAGGTGCCCGTCAATTGGGGGTTGAAGGGGTGGAGGGACATGAGTCAGGGCCTGCTGGCAGGTGCCCGTCAATGGGGGTGGTTGGGGGGTTGGGGGACATGAGTCGGGGCCTGCTGGCAGGTGCCTGTCAATGGGGGTGGTTCGGGGGTTGGGTGGACATGAGTCGGGGCCTGCTGGCAGGTGCCCATCAATGGGGGTGGTTGTGGGGGTGGAGGGACATGAGTTGGGGCCTGCTGGCAGGTGCCCATCAATGGAGGGGGTGTGGGGGGACATGAGTCATAGCCTGCTGGCAGGTGCCCGTAAATGGGGGGGACATGAGTCAGGCCTGCTGGCAGCAGCCCGACAATGGGGGTAGGGGGGACATGCATTGGTGCTCCCGAGTGCCTTGTGCCATGTGGCCTGCCTGTGGGGCATGGTCTGGGGTGATGGGCTGCCTGCGGGTCATGGTATGGGGTGATGGGCTGCCTGCGGGCCATGGTCTGGGGTGATGGGCTGCCTGCGGGGCATGGGGAGGGGGGGCACACCCGGGAGGGCACACACTGCCAAATCGCATGCGAAAGTCCATGCGCACCCCCGGAATACACGTACCCCGCTCGTGCCACCAAATTGCGTGTGAAAGTCCACGCGCACCCCCGAAATACATGTACCCCGCTCGTGCCAGCGAAATCGCATGTGGAAGTCCACACGCACCCCCGGAATACACGTACCCCGCTCATGCCAGCGAAATCGTCTGTGAAAGTCCACATACACCCCCGGAATACGAGCAGGCAGCCCATCCACCCTACTCATGGCCCTCAGGCAGCCCATCACCACAGTCCATGGCCCACAGGCAGCCCATCACCACAGTCCATGGCACACAGGCAGCCCATCACCACAGTCCATGGCCCGCAGGCAGCTCATCACCCCTGGGAATGCCCCGCAGGCAGCCCATCACCCCAGTCCATGGCCCGCAGGCAGCCCATCACCCCTGGGCATTCCCTGCAGGCAGTCCATCACCCCAGTCCATGGACCGCAGGCAGCCCATCACCCCAGTCCATGGCCCGCAGCCAGCCCATCACCCCATACCATGGCCCGTGGTTGGGGGATTGGGGTGACATGAGTTGGGGCCTGCTGACAGGTGCCCGTCAATGGGGGTGGTTGGGGGGTTGGGCGGACATGAGTTAGGGCCTGCTGGCAGGTGCCCATCAATGGGGGTGGTTGGGGGGTGGAGGGACATGAGTTGGGGCCTGCTGGCAGGTGCCTGTCAATGCAGGGGGCATGGGGGGACATGAGTCGGAGCCTGCTGGCAGCAGCCCGTCAATGGGGGTGGGAGAGACATGAGCCGGGGCCCGCTGGCAGGTGCCCGTCAATTTGGGGTTGAGGGGGTGGGGGGACATGAGTCGGGCCTGCTGGCAAGTACTCATCAATGGGGGTGGTTGGGGGGTTCGGGGGACATGAGTCGGGCCTGCTGGCAGGTGCCGTCAATGGAGGGTGCGGGGGGACATGAGTCGGGGCCTGCTGGCAGGTGCACGTCAATTGGCGTTGAGGGGGTGGGGGGACATGAATCAGGGCCTGCTGGCTGGTGCCCATCAATGGGGGTGGTTGGGGGGTTGGGAGAACTGAGTTGGGGCCTGCCGGCAGGTGCCCATCAATGCAGGGGGCGTGGGGGGACATGAGTCGGAGCCTGCTGGCAGGTGCCCGTCAATGGGGGGGACATGAGTCGGGCCTGCTGGCAGCAGCCTGTCAATGGGGGTGGGGGGGACATGAGTCGGTGCCTGCTGGCAGGTGCCCGTCAATTGGGGGTTGAGGGGGTGGGGGGACATGAGTCAGGGTCTGCTGACAGGTGCCCATCAATGGGGGTGGTTGGGGGTTTGGGGGGACATGAGTCGGGGCCTGCTGGCAGGTGCCCGTCAATGGGGGGTGTGAGGGGACATGAGTCGGGGCCTGCTGGCAGGTGCCCGTCAATTGGGGGTTGAAGGGGTGGAGGGACATGAGTCAGGGCCTGCTGGCAGGTGCCCGTCAATGGGGGTGGTGGGGGGTTGGAGGACATGAGTCGGGGCCTGCTGGCAGGTGCCCATCAATGGGGGTGGTTGGGGGGGTGGAGGGACATGAGTTGGGGCCTGCTGGCAGGTGCCCGTCAATGGAGGGGGGTGGGGGGCATGAGTCATAGCCTGCTGGCAGGTGCCCGTCAATGGGGGGGGACATGAGTCAGGCCTGCTGGCAGCAGCCCGTCAATGGGGGTGGGGGGGACATGCATTGGTGCTCCCGAGTGCCTTGTGCCATGTGGCCTGCCTGTGGGGCATGGTCTGGGGTGATGGGCTGCCTGCGGGCCATGGTATGGGGTGATGGGCTGCTTGCGGGCCATGGTCTGGGGTGATGGGTTGCCTGCGGGGCATGGGGAGGGGGGGTACACCCGGGAGGGCACACACTGCCAAATCGCGTGTGAAAGTCCATGCGCACCCCGGAATACACGTACCCCGCTCGTGCCACCAAATTGCGTGTGAAAGTCCACGCGCACCCCCGGAATACATGTGCCTCGCTCGCACCAGCGAAATCGCGTGTGAAAGTCCACACGCACCCCCGGAATACACGTACCCCGCTCGTGCCAGCGAAATCGTGTATGAAAGTCCACATACACCCCCGGAATACGCGCAGGCAGCCCATCCACCCTACTCATGGCCCGCAGGCAGCCCATCACCCCAGTCTATGGCCCACAGGCAGCCCATCACCACAGTCCATGGCCCACAGGCAGCTCATCACCCATGGAAATGCCCCGCAGGCAGCCCATCACCCCAGTCCATGGCCCGCAGGCAGCCCATCACCCCTGGGCATGCCCTGCAGGCAGTCCATCACCCCAGTCCATGTACCGCAGGCAGCCCATCACCCCAGTCCATGGCCCGCAGCCAGCCCGTCACCCCATACCATGGCCCGCCGGCAGCCCCTCACCCCTGGGCATGCCCCGCAGGCAGCCCATCACCCCAGTCCATGGCCTACAGGCAGACCATCACCCCAGTCCATGGCCCGCAGGCAGCCTATCACCCCTGGGCATGGCCCGCAGGCAGCCATTCACCCCAGTCCATGGCCCGCAGGCAGCCCATCACCCCTGGGCATGCCCTGCAGGCAGCACATCACCCCACTCCATGGCCCGCAGGCAGCCCATCACCCCAGTCCATGGCCCGCAGGCAGCCCATCACCCCATATCATGGCCCGCAGGCAGCCCATCACCCCTGGGCATGCCCTGCAGGCAGCCCATCACCCCAGTCCATGGCCCGCAGGCAGCCCATCACCCCATACCATGGCCCGCAGGCAGCCCTTTCACCCCTGGGCATGCCCCGCAGGCAGCCCATCACCCCAGTCCATGGCCCACATGCAGACCATCACCCCAGTCCATGGCCCGCAGGCAGCACATCACCCCAGTCCATGGCCTGCAGGCAGCCCATCACCCCATACCATGGCCCGCAGACAGCCCATCACCCCTGGGCATGCCCCACAGGCAGCCCATCACCTCAGTCCATGGCCCGCAGGCAGCCCATCACCCCAGTCCATGGCCCGCAGGAAGCCCATCACCCCTGGGCATGCCCTGCAGGCAGTCCATCACCCCAGTCCATGGCCCGCAGGCAGCCCATCACCCCTGGGCATGACCCGCAGGCAGCCCATCACCCCAGTCCATGGCCCACATTCAGACCATCACCCCAGTCCATGGCCCGCAGGCAGCCCATCACCCCAGTCCATAGCCCGCAGGCAGCCCATCACCCCAGTCCATGGTCCGCAGGCAGCCCATCACCCCAGTCCATGGCCCGCAGGCAGCCCATCACTCCAGTCCATGGCCCGCAGGCAGCCCATCACCCCGGGGCACAGGGTGGACTTTTCCATGCATTTTACCTGACACAGCAGGGTACGTGTGTTCCGAGGAGTGCCCAGGGAGTTTTACACACGTTTTCGCCAGCACGAGCGGGGTACGCATATTCTGGGGGTGCGCGTGGACTTTCACACGTGATTTTGCTGGCGCGAGCGGGGTACGTGTATTCCGGGGGTGCACGTGGACTTTCACACATGATTTTGCTGGTGCGAGTGGGGTACGTGTATTCCGGGGGTGCGCGTGTACTTTCACATGCGATTTCACTGGCGTACGTGTATTCCGGGGGTGCGCGCGGACTTTCACATGCGTTTTCGCTACCGCAGGTGGGTTATGTGTATTCCGAGGGGTGTGTGGGGAGTTTTACATGTGTTTTCGTGGGTGGGGGGCTGTATGCTGGTCCACTGGCCTTTGCGCCATGTAGGGGATTTGTGCGATGTTTTTTTGCGCACGGGGCGGGGTTGGGGGCGTAACTGGCGCTGCTGCAGGGTCGCTGCACCACTCTGTGCCATGGCTGGTTATGGATGTAAGTATCCATGAATACGCTGTGCGCTGAAATGGGTTTTTGGCGAACGCGGCTGGCGTAGACTAGCGCACTTTCCCTCTGTGCACCAGCCGCATGCACCACTCGTGCGCTGATTTCTGTGAATTACCCCCTCAATTGTTTCCGTAGGTCTTTTCTTTTTTTTTTCTTGATCTGCATGGTAAATTGGTATTTATGTATTGTTGGGTGCCTTTCGTTAGTCTTCCTTTTTTGTCGATATGGGTGAAGGAGCCATTAACCTTCATTCTGAGTTTGTTTGTACTGCTCCGTGATTTTCTCAATCTGGTTTGTCTTAAATCAGAGCATGTTCCAGGCGACGTTTAATTCCATTGCGGGGAGATGTTGTTTTTGCCGTTGCTTGCCGTTTCCTGACCACTAGAGTGCCAGTAAGTGGTGATCGCTCTCATCTGTATTATTTGGATCAGTTTTTTATGTTGCATTCAAGACGCCCGGCGAGACATATATGTAATCAATTACTGCTTTGGAAATTCCGCGGGTCCATGTGGGGATGATTTGCCGATTTCCGTCTTGTGTTTTCCCTGTCAGGGACATATTTCGTAGTGCCATTTGTTTAGCCTATGTTCTTGCTCTTGTGGACAGGTTTATTTGTTTCAGGGCCTGGCGTTGTTTATCGTACATATGTAGATTCAAATCTCCACAGATGATAAACTCTATATTTCCATGGGTGACTGTGGCTGTATCGATTGCAGAAAAGACACAATCAATATAGGCTGCCTCGTTGATAGCTATGGTGTTCCAATACAAATTTATTATACCCAACAGGGTCATATAGTTGTTTTTCTTGTGAATGGGGATAGTATCAACTATCCTCTGTAGTATGGTGCATTGGACCTAAGGGTTCAGATTCATGGATGCCATTGTTGACAAGACTGAGTTTGTTTGCATCAATGTCAACATGCCTGATGATGGTTTTCCTTTGTTCTGTTGAACAGTATATTGGTTGTTTTGTGATCCACGTTTCTTGTAGGCATATTATGTGGCAACTCTCCAATTCTGGGGTCGCTTGGTGAAATAGGTGACCGTGACCACGGCTGTTCCACTAACATATCGTCCAGTCTATATTGGTCTGGGCCACTGATGGTTATGAGTGTCTTGTACTAATCCTTCCATTTTTTTCCGATTCATCGTTCATATCTCTTCATATATAATGTTTCGTGCGATTCGATCTGGTTGAGGTTAGTCGGCTTCAACTGTTTTGTTGTTCATTATGATGATAATATGATTCTGCACTAGATATTGACACCGTTCTCATGATTGAATCGTTCAATGCTTTGTTGGAGCTTGTCTCGTGTGAATCTTGTGTATTTAGTTGGTGGGATTCTTGTTGTGTTGAACTCTGTTTTTGACCAGCAACACGGTAGAATCCAAGGAAATCAAAATGTTTCTCCATTTGTGTTATCTGATTCATTGTGTCCTGATTATAAAGTTCAATGGCCACTTTGTCGAGTATCACTTCATCCATGAAAGATACTAGTTTAATATCTTGTGAACATATGCCTTTCAGTTCCGGTATAGCTTTAAATAGTCGTAATACATTAATTCTATTCAAAGTCACCCGTTCTTTCTTGTTTCATGTTGGGATAGGGTTATAATGAATTTGTCCTGTGATCTTCTTGGATCTATGAAGATAGGACTTTTCAGGTGTGCAAAAGTGTTTGTGCTTTCATTGTTGCTTGTCGATGCTCCGGACAAGTCTCTCTTCTTTTTCGGTTGCCCCGGACAGAGATTTACTCGGTTTCCCTGGTCTTGCTCTCTTACGGTGATCGTTGAATTTAGTGTTCTATAGAGCACATCAGGTCGCCGTCTGAGATGTCTTCACGCGATAGCTCGATGTCAATAGATTGTAGTGAGGGATCAGTATTATATTGGTCTATGATGATCAAGGCAGAGTCATTCACATTAATCTCCGGATCAGAGTTGGAGGTTGCTAGATCTTCCATATGTCGAGAGATTCATCAACACGGCTAGTTGTGATGCTTCTTTGTTTTGTGAGACTTGTCGCTGAGGTATCTGAGTTTCTTTCACTTTTGATTTTGCTGGGACTGTCTGCAATGTAACTACTTGCGGTCTATCATTCTCACATTTGGCATTAAGCTGTGGTTGTTGTACTTGTGGGAATGATAGATTCCTTAGAAATTCTCGTGATCCCACCTTGTCTTCTCTTTGTTTTCTTCCCTTTATCTTTAAGAGTCTTTATTTTACCAGGCTCTTTTACTTGTGCAAAGATTTCAAAAGTCGGCGGGGTTCCTTCGGCGTTCGGTTCTTATCGTCTGGGTTATCTGTGCCTGTCTTTTGTCTTTGCACGATCTCTGGCAGAGGAGCCGAGTGGACCTTTTCCTGTTCTATGCAGGATTGTGTCTTCTGTGGGTTTCCTGGGCCAGGACATTTTTGGTCATTAGAGTTGGTGGGAATAGTTGGCATCTGTGTGGGTTTTTTCATCAGCTCTTTCATCAGGGTCATCAAGGCGGCTGTTACTTGTATTCTGTTGGCCCGATCTGCACTGGCTATATCGGCTAGCCTTGTTTGCCACATCCGGCTCGTATCAGCTTTAATTTCCAATCCTTTCTGAAGGTGCATGATAACATTTTCTATATGAATTTGTTTGGTATGCATTAAAGCAAGGAGGGTGGCTTGATCTTTGATGGCATCTACATTGGCTTCTTGAAGTTTTATATGGGGGATTAGTGATTGTGTGGTCGTTGCTATTAGCAAATTCTGCAGCTCAAGCATCGTGGTTGGAATGTGTTCCTGATTCTGAGCATCAGGCTGGTCGCACTGGCACTTAGTCCCATACTGTTTGTTTGTTCTTTTCTGGTCTCGGTTTTGTACCGTTCTGTTGTTCATCTTCCTGTGGTTCCTGATCGTGGCATTTGTCGGGTTTAAACACCATTCCTTTATGAAAAGGAAAAAATATGTTAGCGTCCTTATCTTTGTGGGAGGGTGTTGAGGTAAAGCGTGAAAAGTTCCTCTTTGTGGCAGACCTTTGACCAAGCACTTCCCTTCTTATTTCGTGAATGCTCATCAACGACTTAATTTCCATAATGTCGAGTGATAATCAGGAAGCACGAATGTGTGAGGATTGTTGTTGCTGGAGGAATTGATCTTCTTTTTTGGTTTTTTGTTGTATGAAGTTGGAGCCACAATTGTCTTGCCTTCAAAACTTTTTCTTTCCTTTTCGCGGCACACTCATTTGCTGTCCCGACCGTCTGGGTCTCTGAGGGTATCTCACTCGCAACTTCTGTGTTGGGCGTGATTTCTTTATCCTGCGGGGCCAATGATAGTATCTGGTAGTCCGTCGGTATCCTTTCCTCCTTGTCTTAATTCATAGAACCCGGCAGGGGTCCGGCAATCTACAATCGATTACTACTTCTTCGTGTTTGTGGTTTCATGTCTTCCAGGCCCCAGCCAGGGTCCATGAACGTTCTTGCTGCCTCCAGATTTGAAGGTAGGACGGACTATTCTTATCTTTCCGGTCGGGGACTGGAAACAGGGCTTGTTGCGGGGGATGTGATATCAAGTATAAATCTCCCGGCCACCCATCTGCCTTCTGTTGTGCCGTTCTTTGTAGTTTGTACTGTTCGTCCTTCGGCACAGTCTGGCTGAATGGCCCAGAGGGTACAATATATTGCAGTTCCTCATTTACACTGATTATTGAGGCAATCGTGGTCGCAGTTGTCTCTTTTCTTTCTTGCACTAAGCTCACAGGCAATGGGGGGTGCTCTCCGTATTAGAGTTCAGGCAGGAGCCTGGGATTGTTGTATGGATTTGGACTACAGTTTTTGCCGAAGAGGGAGCTGGGGCTGGAGCAGTGAATGGGGCTGCATGTTTGTCTAGTGGTTCAGCGTCGCTCACCTTTCGGCCAGACTGCTGGGGGGCTGGCACGTATCCCTTATGCCTCGGATGAAGTTTCTGCAACATCTATTCGATGGTCGGTTGCAGAGCAGTCCTTGAAGCCGAGGGTGTCAGCGTCACTCCGACCATTCCTCTTAGTCTGGTTCAAGGTCCAGTTGTGTTCGCCATCTTTGTCGAGTGGCTAGAGATGGTAGGGACAGTCTTTTTTGCTCTCTATTTCTGCCCAACCCAGTACTCACCGGCGGAAGCCATGGAGCCCGGAACGCCAGAGAGCCGAAGAGCCCAAAAGCCCAAAGACTCAGCATCCAGACTCCGCGGCCACTCCGCAGAGAAAGGGCGGTATTCTAGAGGTAGTTCACTGGCCACAGAAAGAGGACTTGCCAAGCAGCGCACAATCCACAATCCAACCGGAAAAGAAACAGATAGATTCCGTGCCCAAAGACTCAGCATCTGGACTCCGCGGCTGCTCCACGGTGAAAGGACGCTTTTGTAGAGGTAGTTCACTGGCCACAGAAAGAGGACTGGCCAAGCAGCACACAATACACAATCAAACCGGAAAAGAAACAGACAGATTCTGTGCCCAAAGACTCAGCGTCTGGACTTCCTCTCTTTACAATCAGGCTTTCCTGAGGTGGGTTTTTCTTGACCCATTTTTAGGCTTTCTTCATCATAACTTCTCTGTCTTACAATGTCTCTCCTTTTACCTTCTTCATTCAGGATGGTTATATCCTGTTTCTCATTACATGTTCTTATGTTAGACTTGCTGCAGTCTTCAATTCTGATGTTATGGGGTCTCTTTCCTTCCTCCCAGGGAGCTTTTTTTCATTCTCTGCTTGTTCCCCACCTGGGTTGCTTAAACCCCCATTACAGGTTTCTCACTTCTTTTCTTAACTGGTTTCTCTTTTGGTATCTCGTCCATAGGACTGGGACGAGTCTCTCTCTGCATATTATAACCCTGTTCCCTATTCAGGTTATTATTTACTGGCTTACAAATCCAATTACAAACTCTTAGTGTTTGTTTCTTGTCGTTATTACTGGGAAGAATTTCTCCCCTTGTATAATAACCCTCTTCCCTGACTGGGTTATTAGTTACTTCTCCACTACTCCAATTATGCAGTCTTAATCTTATTTTCTCATCCTTAACACTGGGATGAGTTTTGTCAGGCTTATAACAATGCCCTTGTGGCCTTCCGCTTCCCCCGGTTCCCCCGGTATCTCTCTCTTTGCCGTGGATGGTGGCGGGACTAGGCACTTGCTTGGGTGTGCTTTCTCGTTCCTCCCGCTCGCAGGATTATCGTTCCCGGTTCCTTGTCGGATTATGGATCTGTACTCACAGAGGTGATAGGAATCTTTCCACGCTTCCTGTACCAGTGGTCTCAGCATCATTCTTCTAGCATCCTGCCCACCATGCTGTGCTTGTTGTGACACCACCCCCAGATAGCTTGTTACTCTCATATTCCTCACCAGTCCTTTCTTGCATCGATACACGCCAGTCCTTATACTGACTCCAGATACTCCTTTGGGGTAGCCCATGACTTTGGTCTATTGTGGGGATGGCGGTGTTAAACCTCTACTGATTGCCCTATTATAAATAGCTACTACGTGAAGGCCCTACTAGACGCTATTATGCTTCCTGATAAAAATGGCCATAGTTAAGTGTGCTGCTCATCAACCTTTGGATAATGAAATACGCTGTGGCAATATTTTGAGGACTACACAGCAAAGGTGTCTGCTGTAACTGAATGAGTATATAAGTACATTCTCCCAATAAAGGTCAGCTCTGAATCATCTTTGTCGAAGACTCTAGAGGAACTAGCCTAGATACAAGAAAAGGCCCTTCAAGTGAAAAGGTCAATTGTGTATGAAAGGGGTGCTGATTACATGAAGATTCTCTAGGAAAGATAACCAAGTTCGGTTGGATGCCCCAAACACATTACTTTTGTATCTTGTTAGACTTGGTCATGTGGGAATGCAGGAAATGACAATGATCCTGAATACATATTGGTGTATCCCAGAGGTTGCCAAAATGACACAGGAATGTTGTAAACAATGTGTTATATGTAGTCAGAATAACATTAGAAAGGCGGTCCCCAACACCTAGGGAGCACAATCGCCTCCTTGTGGTTATTTTGTGAACATTTAAATTGATTCCCCACTGCAATATCTTCTTGTAGTGCTGTATGTGTTCTGATGCATCCTGCACAGTCATAACTAAACCGCAGCCTAAGGTCTCCTCCCATGTGGCAAGGGGAAGGCAGCCGCTACCTGACCCTATCCCTGGGGGTGGTAACATGAGGGGGGATCACATGGGAGGAGATGGCTGTCAGCGGTCCTTTATGAGAGACGCAGTATTCATCTTCCTCTTAAAATGCATTTTCCCTAATCCCCAAATACGTAATGGCATGCTGTTCATTGTACAAGTCCATACTAAGAAACTACCCAAAGACCATGCTTTGGAAAGTCATCTAATCAGAACCATAAGTATAGCCTGGGGGTTCAGGTTCTAAATAAAACATCCTCTGATTGCCATGATCATGTCTTAAATAGAGCACCTAACCCCAAAGTTAAAACACAAAGTTCCCTAACTCTGAACGTTCTTATTTCACACAGCAGTCCAAATTACTTAAACATCAAAACCCCCAAACCATTATGGACTTCAGGATCCATAATGCCATTGGTACTGGGACCAGGAAGAGGGACCCAGAGTTAGTGAGGATCAACAATGCCATTAACCAGAATGTGTGGTCTAGTTGTTATAGACCAAACCACCTGAGCAGGACATTTACATTCAGGAATGAGTTGCAGGAGAAAGGAGATGCTGAAGGAGTAGTTGAGGCAGAGGCACACCGGAGTGCAGAGTCCACCGCAGAAGTTGAAGGGAGAACGCCAGCCTATGCCGACACGAGATATGCAGGTCTGCTAACTTTTTTGTTGAACTAAGCAGATCTTTGTTGAATTAAAACTTCTCCAAAGGTATTCTTCCATTGATCCATTGGAAGGGAATCCAACCCTGGTCACAAGAAGTACTTTTAAGAACTTAAACATTTAAACTGTTATTTTATTGTATTGAATTAAAGTCCGCCAAATAGTCCTAATGTTATTTTGTTGTTGTATCTATTAGTGTGAGGGTCAGGGACACTAGGTTATTTTCTATAGTTTAGTTTGGTAGTAAGGGACATCCTCGTTAGGATAGGGACAGCTAGCTGTATATATCACCCCTTTTCATTTAATCAATGGCAAACATTGAGAAATCTTTACCTTTGTGTCCATCTTGCATGTCTGACCCCTCACAGTGCCCCATGGGTGGATAGATTGGTTACCGCTGTCAGAAATCAGACACCATCACATTTTTCAATATTCTGGTCAGAGATTTTACACTGCGATTCAGAATACTGGTCAGCATCAATAGTGATTGGGACACCCACTTTGTATAATGTGAAGGAGCTTCTTGCAGCTCTCAATGTGCAGAACAACATTCACTGTCCCCATCGCCCTCAGTCAATATGGGCAGTTGAAAGAAAGAATGGAGTGATCAAAAATAAGCTAGCTAAGATACGCCAGGAAAAGAGGTTGAAGTGACCAGATGCCTTCCCCTCGTAATACTTAGTATCTGAGACACCCGGAACAGGAAAAAGAGCTCAGCCCACATGATATGATATGATATGATATGGCATTTGTAACGCGCCTATACACAGGTGTTTCAAGGCGCGAGAAGGTGGTGAGCACATGAGGTGCTGTATTAGACTCCCGTCATCCCCACCTGTAAATTTCCTTGATACTAATCTCCATTTCACTGATCAAAATCTACTTGGATATGTGAGGTTGTCAATCCTTTCTGTCAGTTCCATTTAAACTAGGTGAAAGTTACTTTGCCCAAGGAGCCAACTGAACCCAGTCACTCCTGACAAGCAGGTGAATACATGGTAATTTAAGTTCATCAGTGAAAGTCTGCAGTGGCGCCCCATTGCAAGGGTCTGTGTTATTGGTAACAAATTCTGCCGTGAACGTATGTGAGCAGCCTACTTGGGTCCACGCAACTCACTGTAAAATAGCTGCGGTTCCCACCCATTGAAAAGGAATGTCAGTTCTGTGCCGGATGTTTGTGCTGCTCTGTTGCTTGTTTATTAATCTGCCCTGTTTCTCTTCTTTCAGTGAACATGAACCTGTTTCCCCTACTCTCCATGAGCCAAGGAGGACCTTTAATCTTTCCCTAATGGTAACGACATCCGGGATCGAGGCCTGGCCCTGGTGTAAGAGACAATATATTGTGCACTGGCAAGTGGGAGCTTGTAAGTTTCTGAGATTTAGGGAGTGTGGTGTGGATGTATTATTAGGGTTTCTCCCGAAACCAGCTGCTTGTCCCCCAGGTTGTCAGGACTCCTAACTGGATCGCTGGGTGATCTTCTTTCTTGGGTGTTGACTCTATCCAAGTCTTCCTGTTTTCTGATTATGTCAGGACTCTTCACTTTGTAGCGATAGGGCCTGTCTGTGTGGGAGGCCAGTCTGTGGCTGAATAAAAACCAGACTCCCGGCTGGTCTACCCAGAAGACAGTCCAAAAGCAAGGGGGTGAAACGATTTCTGGGAAGAAAACCCCTGAGATGTTTTGCCTCTTGTAGAAATGTTGAGTAGTTCAAGTCCAGTGATATTGCCAAGAAAAATAGGAGGTCTGCAGAAGATAACCCAAACAGTAAGTAAGAACAGGCAGAGAACTGCAGAAGAACTGATCAGGCAGAAAGAGAGAGAATTGGAGGAAGGAAGAAGGAACAGGGAGCAAGGGAATGGAAGCTGGCTTAGAAGGAACATTGATACCAAGGATGACGGAAGGATAAGGACAGGATAGCACAATGGGATTCTGTCGAATACCGAAGGGGGGAAGGCATCAGGAGCTGGAGATCAAGGGGTAAGGAATATTCAGAGCACAAGTCAAGGGTTTCAAGAGCACTTGGGAAATCAAAGCAAGTAAGGTATAAGGAACCAGGGAAAAGCACTAGCGTACCTGCAAACAGGAAAACGTTGCTACGCGAGCAGCAACGGTCCGCGCTGATGATAAGCTTGCGGGTAGGAAGCACAATAATGCAGAACTCGTCAGGAAGGGAAGACATAACGACATGGTACGCGTCCTCGGGAGATGGGTGAAACAACTAGAACCCCAACGTGAGTTCTAGGTTGTGGAAATGCGCAGCATGAACATGCAGGTCCTCGAAAGTGGGGAACCCTAACACAGATATGATCCCCTACTCTGTAGAGAGGTGTAAGCAGACGTGAGAGGTGAGGCTGCTCCGGAAGGGCTGCCAATTTTAAACCCCTTATTTGATTTACTGCCATTTAGTGCGTATTACTTTTAAAAGTACTTTCAATTGCTTTAATAGCATTGTGTTGTGTTTACTTGCATCATATCTGCCTTTCAAGCTCCCGACTCGTGATTCCAACTGGAATGGAGCTTGTCCTATTTCTTTGATCATTGCACACATGCGCGCCCAGCTGCTGCCTCTCTGTCTCAGCATAAATGTGCCAGAGAGAATGCCTGTGCATTGGACGGGCGCAGCGGGCACGCCTACAGTCTGCCGAAAGCACGCTTAATTCAAGCCCGTCTGTGCCCATCCAGAACCTTACGGGGCTCTGGGCTGTTAATGACCAAGGGGTTGCCTACGAGTCCAGCGTACCTCAGTCTTACTCTCCTAACGATCTTACTGCTCTGGCGCCTTCCAGTTTATGCTGGCCCTAGGGGTTCTGGATCATTGACCCCCCATGAATGGAATACGTGAGGTCAGCAGGGGCCCATCAGGAAGACATTCATTCTATCCCTGATGAATTTCAGCCTGATTTCTTGTGCATGACTGAGACTTGGCTCACGGCTACCTCAGATCCCAATAAAATTCAGATGCTCCCCTCTAAATACAGTATTCTGCACTATGATCGCCCTGCTCCGAAATCTTGAGGAGTTGCTATCATATTTAAGAACACAGTGAACGGCTCTGCCATTCCACTCTCTCACATCCTGGCCTGTGAAATCTTACTGATTCGACTTCAACCATCCCCTAGCAGCTCAATTCACTTTTTAATAATCTGTCTGAGGATGCGTGTGGTCTCGTGCAGAAGGGATGTGACCTAGCAGTTCGGGCTGGACTGCCCTATTTGGGGTGGGACCAAGCCTGATTTGCATGTGGTCTTTCCCCTTCTGTAATGGCTTGGCAGGTGAAGAACGATGGCCTGGAGGGTTGCCCAGAGCAATGCCAGAGGTTAGGATTCATTCTAAACCTTCCAGTCATCACCTCTTTGTTTTTGCCTTGTGACCCCGAGTGGCACGGGTATGCCCAGACATGGGTACTGTGCCTGCTGGGCATAGAGACCCAAGCTACTCTTCACTGATGATGCCCAACAAGTCTGAAACACGTTTGGGGATGCTTGTGGTCTCATGCAGAAGGGATGTGACCTAGCAGTTCGGGCTGGACTGCCCTATTTGGGGTGGGACGAACCCTGATTTGCATATGGTATTTCCCCTTATGTAATGGCTTGGCAGGTGAAGAACGATGGCCTGGAGGGTTGCCCAGAGCAATGCCAGAGGTTAGGATTCATTCTAAACCTTCCAGTCATCACCTCTTTGTTTTTGCCTTGTGACCCCGAGTGGCACGGGTATGCCCAGACATGGGTACTGTGCCTGCTGGGCATAGAGACCCAAGCTACTCTTCACTGATGATGCCCAACAAGTCTGAAACACGTTTGGGGATGCTTGTGGTCTCATGCAGAAGGGATGTGACCTAGCAGTTCGGGCTGGACTGCCCTATTTGGGGTGGGACCAAGCCTGATTTGCATGTGGTCTTTCCCCTTCTGTAATGGCTTGGCAGGTGAAGAACGATGGCCTGGAGGGTTGCCCAGAGCAATTCCAGAGGTTAGGATTCATTCTAAACCTTCCAGTCATCACCTCTTTGTTTTTGCCTTGTGACCCCGAGTGGCACGGGTATGCCCAGACATGGGTACTGTGCCTGCTGGGCATAGAGACCCAAGCTACTCTTCACTGATGATGCCCAACAAGTCTGAAACACGTTTGGGGATGCTTCTGGTCTCATGCAGAAGGGATGTGACCTAGCAGTTCGGGCTGGACTGCCCTATTTGGGGTGGGACCAACCCTGATTTGCATATGGTATTTCCCCTTCTGTAATGGCTTGGCAGGTGAAGAATTATGGTCTGGAGGGTTGCTCAGAGCAATGCCAGAGGTTAGGATTCATTCTAAATCTTCCAGCCATCAACTCTTTGTTTTTGCATTGTGTACTTGTATGTCATCCTGGTTTATTCCGATTTCCCAAAACAACATGTTTCTCACGTCAAGGTTGTCCTCCAAAGATTGCAAGGAAACCATCTACAGGTGAAACCCAACAAATGTCATTTCCACAACTCAACAGTACCTTATTTAGGTTATATTTTGTCCTCGGATGGTGTGGAAATGGATCCTCAAAAAGTCTCAGCTATTCTTCACTGGAACAGCCCGCAAAACGTCAAAGAAGTCCAAAGGTTCCTAGGACTGGCAAACTTTTATAGGAAACTCATTCCTTCCTTCTCAGAGGAGGTTCTTCCCATCAGCTCACTTTTAAACAAGAATGCTCAGTTTCTCTGGCACCTGTAAGTAACTCATGGTGGCAACAGTAAAGACAGACGCAAGTGATCGCAGTTCGAGGGTGTTTATTAAACTGTATAGGTATGTTGGAAAAATGCCTAATCTAAACCTAAATCTAAGATGGGAGCAAGCTATAACCATCAAATGAAAACAAAGGCAGTCCTAGTGGCGTCTTGTCAAATAAAATGGCCTATACTAAAGAAACCTATTGCCAAAGCTTAGGACCGGATACCAAAAGGATGTGGGATAATGTTCACATGAAAGAAAGGAGTGTTCACAAATAATACATCAGGATGTGGTAACCGGGCTTCGCCATTAGCCAAGTTTTTAGCACGGGACAAGGCGGGACTCCGGAGCACAGCACACGCTTGACCTTTCCCAGCACGAGATAGTGGTTCCATTCGCAGGTATCAGGACCTTTGGGGTTTAAGTCTCTTTTCTACAAACAATCTCGTCTCTGAGGACTTGATGTGTTCAAATTAACAAACAAAAAGTTCCTTTCCAATGTACATTGAGTGATGGATTTTCACCCATGGATCCCGCTCTTCCGGGCTCAGACCCCTCTCGAATGTTAGCCTCCCTCTGTCGGGTTGACTACAGCTTGTTTCAAATGATTTCACCTGTGGCTTTCACAAGTCCTAATGTCTTTTAAACAGTTCATTGTGGATATCCCTCTGTCGGGTTCACTGTTGTCAACACACTGTTCATAGGCACCTCAGACTTTGCCCCTTTCCATCGGCATTCCCTCTGTCACTCTTGCCAACTTTTGCCAGTCTCACAGTTCTTTCTCTTTTCTCACTGTGCGGGATGCATCTCCCTTGGCTTTCCAATTATGTAAAGGTCAAAGACTTTTGGCAGCACAGGGGGCTTTGCTAGACACTGTCTGACCACCTAGGTCTGCGTGACTCTCCTAGGGCCTTCTGGTATCAGTAGTTTCAATAAATGTGAGATCAACCAGAGTCTCTTGAATGAGCAACCACATAGTGTTGGGACCATATGCAGCTGGTTTTCCCTTAATGTTAATAGTTCATTGAACTTTCCTTAATTTGACACTTTTGACTTTCGTTCAATGTAGTTCAGTTTCTTATCGGCTCTCCCCTCGACTCACTGGCTGTGATGAACCGCGTACCTTTTTCTTGTCTATGGAGTCAAGGCCCGTACCATAGTAGCAAGCGTCTCTCCTTGTTCCGATTATCAGTGTCGGCATGCTCCGTGTAGTGTTGACATCCGTTGCACCACAAGTTGTCTATTGTTTGTGGGCTTACAATTCCTTTCAGGGAGGCTTTGCGGGTCTGAGTTGGAAAGGGCAAGGTCGCTTCTGTCCTTGTCACCCTTTCGGTTCCAGCCGTCTTTCTCCTCCTCTTGAACTGCTGTGCTTGGGTAGCCGTCTCGTTGTGCTGTCTGCCTTGCTCGTAGTGTGCTCGTGTGCTCCACCTTTTATCCCTGTGGGGAAGGGAAAGGGCCATCAGGTGTATGTGATTCTGGTCAATTGCCTAACTTTGCCTGACCCTTGTGTTGGGACATGACTCGTAAACAGCTCTGGTGTTAGTCCCTTGTCTTTCGTGGCATGCGAAAATGTTCGTGTCGGAAGGGGGGGATAGTGTCTCTGAGTATCCTATGTGGAAGGGTGGGGAAAGGGTGTTGGAAGAAGGGGGATACAGCGTCTCACCTGTCGATGTCCCACTTCCACTCCCCGAGGACCCCTCCTCCAGGTGATTCTCCCTCACTGGTCTACCCCCAGGAACTGGATCCAATAGCAATGGCTGGGTTCTGGCCACTTGGATGACAGATCCCCGGGAACCAGTCAGGGAGACACCTTCAGGTTTCTCACACACCCTAAAGCATAGCAGGTTTTTGTTTTACTAAAAAAGAAGTTCACTTCAGCCCCTGTCCTGGTTCCACCGATCCATATAGGATATTTATAGTCAAGGCGGATGCTTCAGATGGAGCCAGAGGAGCAGTCCTTAAACAGCAACAATCGGACCAAAAAGAACACCCAATGGTCCACTACTCCAAGACTCTTTCACCATCCGATAGGAGCTATTCAGTCCTAGAGAAAGAACTCCTGGCTCTGAAACTGGCCTGCAAAGAATGGGGATACCATGTCTAGGAGCAAAACAAGAAACAGATCTGAGAACTGCCCACCGCAATCTTGCCCTTTTACAATCATTCGAGTGCCTTTTACAATCATTCGAGTGCAGGAACAGCTGCCAAGCTCGATGGGCCTATTTCTTTTCTCAATTTCAGTTCTACCCTACTTTCATTCCTTGGCCAGACGACGTGCTGTCAAGTAAAGATTCCTTCTCTCTGGAAAAACTAGAAACACCTTTGATGATGTTTCCTTGAAAAACTTTTGTGTGCATTGTTCAGACCTTCTTACAGGAAATTCAACAAACATAACTTCAAGCAGACACAAATTTGGGTAACTTAACAAACGACAAAGGGCAGTGGGTCCATGATTCCACCTTGTACATACCTACAGAAGCATTATGGGGCAAAGTAATGGAAATGTGTCACAGCTCTAAATTGCAGGCCATAGGGGTATTAAGTCTACGGTAGACCTAATTACACGTCACTTCTGGTGGCTAAATTACGTCTTCAATTGGAAAAATAGTGTAAATCCTGTTTGATCTGTGCTTAAGTCAAAACTCCCTGAAAAAGACTTGATGGTAAACTACTGCAACCTTCAGTGCCATCATGTCATTGGGAAGTAATAGCTACATACTTCATTGTTGACTTACCTCCTTCTAAAGACTACACCACCGTCATGGTGACAGTATACACTTATTCGAAGATGGCCCACTTCACTCCTTGCATGTAAACACTGCATTAGAAATGAGTAACATTTTCTCGGTAGAAATCTTCAAGATCCATGGATTGCCAGGATCCATTATATCGGACAGTTGGTCTCAATACACCTCCGCCTTTTGGAAGGCTTTGTATAAAAACGTAGGAATCCGTCTATCCATGTCATCAGGTTTCCATCCCCAATCCAATGGGATCCCAGAACGCACCAATCAAACATTAGAGCAATACCTCCGGTGTTTTGTTTCAGCCATGCACGATGACTGGGTCGACTTGTTACCATCTGCAGAATTTTCCTAATATAATTCTCTGCACAGCTCCACGGGGATGACTCCCTTCTATTGTAACTACGGATTTCATCCTGCATGGATTCCTTCTCTGCCTAACAATAGCTCATCTGTACCAGCTGTTGAAGAAACCATTCTCCCTCTTGCATCAGACACAGAAACAAGCCGTGGCACACCTAACTGCTGCACACAAAAATGCCAAGTACTGTGCTGATCAACACCGTAACCTGGACCCTTCCTATCAACCAGGAGATCAAGTTTGGTTATCCAACCCATCCACACAGGGATAAGTTTGCTCCAAGATTCTTCGGCCCTTTCAAAATTACTAAGAAAATAAATCCTGTGGCCTTCAAATTGAAACTGCCTACATCCTGTCATTGTATACATTCTGTATTCCATTTATCCTTACTCAAACCCTTGTACCTGGATGTGTCTTCATACCATCAGAATCCTCCACCTGCTCCTGTGTTCCGTGAGCAACAAGAAGAATGCGAAGTTGGACACATTTGTGATTCATAGTTTCACAGAGGAACGCTCCAGTACCTTATACGTAGCAATGGTTATCCACTTTCAGAAAGAACCTGGGAACCCTTTACTCATGTTCATGCACCTGCCCTGTTTGTTCCCATAGGCGACATCCCTGGAAACTTGGTATGACTAGGCTTGCTTGATTTTAGGACCAGGCTCCATCCTTGGTCTCTACTGGATAGATGGCGGGTCTTCCACCAACCAAGAACAGCAACTCATCAATCAAGACATGATGCCCGCTGTGCTTTGCCAACCATTAGGCCAATCCTTTGTAGCCAACCACAACATGGTGCTATCCGAGATACACCAACCAACAGATCGAATCAGATCTGCCCTCCACAACATGGTGTCCGATCTCCAGTCTGGTACGGAGCACTCGGGAGAGAAGGGGACTCAAACCGTCATCTTACAAAGCAGTGCTTCGGGAACAACACGTTACGTTGCAACTTCTTCCCATTGCGGTAATGCTCCGTAGTCCTCAGTGACTACTTTGTTTCCTGTTGTTCCTACATCGATGCCTTTGCGCCTTCACACAAACTTACCTTCATCTCTGCCTTCCCATTCTTGGTTCCTTGCCCCTTCTGTAATTTGTGGGTACTTCCAGCGTGCGGTCACTCCCATCCTGTGTTCTCTGAGAAACCTGTACGGTGGGGTTATTCTCCATTCAGCCTTCACTACTGGATCAGCCTTCATCCTCTGGAGCTTCATTCTGCTCATCCATCTGACTTAGCAACACCTCCAACTCTGCCAATGTTTTTTTAACTCCCACAGGGGTTTTTCCTTCTCGGTGCCAGTTTTGTCTGTGTCCATCCAGACAACCCTTGCATCGAAAGAGGAGTGGCCTTATCTGCACCACAGAAAGACTGCTGGAAAAGAACCGGGTAAGCAAAAGTCTAAAATCTCGTTCCCACAACCACCTCCTGCTTTTCTCCTTCTACTCCTCACTATTTCCTCCAATCTCCTGGCATTGGTCTCATTCTCCACCTCTACCCTCCTGTCTCTTTTCTCAATCATCCTTCTGAGAAAGGATAGCTCAGGGCCAACGTGTTTGTCTTGGAAGCAAAACAATTCAGCGGAACAGGTTTGAATGCCAATCCTGCGCTTAGAAACCACTTGTTGTTATTAAGCGCATTATAAATGAACAATTATTATTTCCTCGTTCTCACCCTCGCCCTCGGGACACTCAACTCTAACCTTCTTCTAATGTTCTCCTTCTCTTCCTCTAAACACTCGTCTCCTTTCTTCAACCTTCTCCTGATGTTCTCCTTTGCCTCCTCTTTCCTCCTATTTTCTCCAAACTTCAGATATTTTCATTCTCCTCCTCTTCCACCATCTTTTCTCCTATCTCCTTTCCATGTTCTTCTTCTCCTCTTTACACTGTCTATGCTCCAATCTTCTTATAATATTCTCTGTCTCTCCTCTCCCATCTGTTTCCTTTAACCTGCACCTCATGTTCTTATTTTATTTATTTATCAGAAATTTGTATGGTACCTATACACACGTGTTTCCAGGCGCCACAAGACAAGATGGGTGCATGAGGGGGTAGCATGGGAACCCCAAAAGTAGAACACAAATACAGGTTATATTGACCTTGTGACAATCCTACTGTGAAAATGCATGACAAAGGTGGTAGGTGCAGGGGGAGGGGGTAGTGGGAGAAGTGCAGGAGTGGTGTGCTCCAACTGTAGGGGTGGGTAAGTGCTAGGTGGGCCAAGGTGGCAAGTGCAAGGGGAAAGAAGGAGGACGGGAGGATGAGTGCATTGGCTAGTCCGGGGTAAGGGAGGCAGAGGGCAAGTGCTGGCAAGGGATGCTGGGGGACTGGGGGACTGGTAGGGGGTAGTCTGGCCCTTGTATGACTCTGAAGGGACAAGGCCCGAGTCACAGCAGCAGAGGGAGATTTAGCATGGGAGAGGGAAGGAAGAGGAGAAAAGGAAAGTCTTGAGAAGTTTCTGGAACTTAAGAAGATCTGGCTCAAGTCTGAGGGATGGAGGGAGGCCGTTCCAGAGGGAGCCAGCTGAGGAAAGGGATTTACCTCCCACTCTTTGCCTGGGGAAACATTTGACATGCAGAGAGTTGAGCCAGAGGACTGAAGGACTCTGGCCAGGAGGTATTTAGGAAGGGGAAGCTGGATGTAGAGAGGTCCCAGACAGCCTTGTGAATGATGCAAAGGGTCTTGAATTTGATACTTGCGGTCTCTGGGATCCAGTGGAGAGATTTTAGGGCTCGGTAGGTGCAGTCCCTGGGCTTCAGGCCAAGGATAAGTCTTGCAGTCCTATTCTGGATTATTTGAAGGGGGCGAAGAGAGGAAAGAGGCAGATAGAGGAAGAGGCAGATTGCAGTAGTCTAGCCTAGAGAGAACTAGGTCTTTGAAGAATGTGAGCTTCTGGGGGAAGGTGAGGAAAGGTAGAATACCCCTGAGGGGGTGAAGCTGAAAGTTGGACTTCTTGGCAGGGTCTGCGATGTGTGTGTGGAGAGCAAGAGAGAGAGAGGAGTCAAAGATG
The DNA here is from genome assembly GCF_040938575.1 of Ambystoma mexicanum. Classification (NCBI taxonomy): domain Eukaryota; kingdom Metazoa; phylum Chordata; class Amphibia; order Caudata; family Ambystomatidae; genus Ambystoma; species Ambystoma mexicanum. Next base: position 29,774,941 of record NC_090936.1, read on the forward strand.
ATCCCACTTTTTTTGCCTCACAGGTGGCTGAGGGGAGGGGATCCAAGGAGTCAGGCCAGAGAGAGGGGAGAAAACAAGGAGCAGGCATCCCCATGAGAAGGATCTCGGTATTACTGGCATTAAAGCAGAGATCAATGGTAGAGCACCATGCCTGAATAGGGAATACATACATAAGAATGAAAATAAAAACCCAATGGGAGATTGGACCCAATTTCAGCCGTACGAAAATTACGTACAGTCAAAGATTTTGACCAAGTCCCCCATTCGGTGGCATTGCAGTGAACTAGGGCAGTGGGGGTGTCGCCTGCACCCTCGTTCACTGTAATTTCAGAGGGTGTTGCAGGGGTGTCCCCCACACCCTTTGCAATAAAGTTTATTAAAGAAAAGAGGACCCTGCAGCGCCGGTTCACATCCATGCAAGTGAAGGGAACCGGCATTGCAAAGGAATGCAGGAGATGGCGGCACACAAGGAGGTGTGCCACCCACAGGTAAGTAAAGGGGTGAGGGGCAATGGGGTAGTCCAAAAAGTCTGGGGTGTAGAAAATCAAAAGTTATTTTGGGTAAAATAACTTTTGTTTTTTCTCCTTTGAAAATTTCAGATTCGTTTTAATCTCTGTAATTCCCTGAATAGCAGTCGGGAAGTCTGGAATGAGGGAGGAGGCAGAGGGGGTAGAGGATGGCAGCTTGAAAGAGAACTGTGTGTCGTCTGCATAATACTAGAAGTGAGGGCAGAAGGTAGAGATCAGGTGGGCAGGAGGGGCCAGGTAGCTGTTGAAGAGCCATGGCCATAGGATAGAGCCCTGAGGGACGCCATAGGTAGAGAGTGAGGTGGATGAGAAAAAAGGACGCTGTCACACTTGGGCAGGTCTGTTTGAAAGGAAGGAGGTCAGCCACACCAGTGCCCTGTCAGTGATGCCTAGGGTATCATGGAGACGGTTTATGAGGATGGAGTGGTTGACAGTATTGAAGGCAGAAGAAAGATTGAGGAGGATCAGAACAGAGGGAGTGTTAAAGTCCAGATTAGAGAGTAGGTCCTCACAGGTGTTCAGGAGAGCAGTTTTCATACCTCTGAATGCCCTGAAACTGGACTGGTGGTCACCGAGGCATCCAGCCACTTCGGTGCGGAGGGTCAGTTGTGGGATGACCAGCTTCTCCAAAAGATTGCCCAAATAAAGGATGATAGAAATTGGCCAATAATTATCTGGGCAAGAAGGGTCAGGAGACAGCTTTTTTAGGAGAGGATGCACATGAAAGTGTTTAAGGGGTTGAGGGAAGGAGCCAGCGGCAAATGAGTGGTTGCAGAGGTCGTCCAAGGCTGGGGCAAGAGAGGCGATGTTGTCCTTGATGGTTCTGGAGGAGCAGGGTGAGCACCTGTTTAGAGGAGACTTGCATAGAGCGGACAACTCTAGAAATCCCATTTGGTGCAATGGGAGAGAAGGTGGAGAGTATGGGGGGCAAGGGAGGAAAGATAAGGGAGGGTGGGTGGAGAGCATAGAACAGGATGTCTAGAATTTTGAAGGAAAAGTGGGTGAAGAGTGAAGCCAGTGAAGAGCAGAGGGCCTGGGAGGGAGGAGGAGACTGTGGTAGGATTGGCAAGTTCCTTGCATAATTTAAAGAGCTCAGCCGTGTTATTGGTTGCTCTAGAAATGTGGGCTTGGACATGAGCCCTCATCTTGGAGCAGATGGCGAGATGATATTGCCTTTTGGAGCAGGGGGCCGGCCAATTTGTCCGACGATGAGCTAGAGGCCTGGCACTTGCACTCTGCAGCTTTGCACTTGCGTTTCAAAGCTGCTCCTTCTTTTCTTCGTCCCTCTTCTTTTCTACAACCTACCGATGTTTTCCTTCTCTGCTGCGCCTGTCTCTTTCTCCCAACCACCTCCTGATATTCTTTTCTTCCCTTTAATCTCTTTTCTTCTGGTTCTCCTTCTCTACCCTCCTACCTTTGTCCTCCTACTTCCGTCCTCCGGATCTCTCTCCTTCCATCTCCAAATGTGCACTCGCTCCATCTCTAAACACCCTCACTTCCCTGGTTTTGGCCTATCTCCACAGAAGTCTTTGCATTGGTTGGGCATGATTCTTCCCAGGCCATAATTCGTGGCCTATAAATTGTATAACCTTTACATGTGTTGTATTCGCTACAAATCCAGGCCTCGAGCGCCAGAATCCTGATGGGTTTTCAGGATATCCCTCATTAATATTCATGAGGAAAAATGTGCATTAATTTAAAATCATTGTATGCAAAAGTATCTCATGAATATTAATGAGGGGCATCCTAAAAACCCAGCATGGATCCGGCCCTCGAGGCCTTGAGTTGGACAACCCTGGAAGGGACTCTGCTCCCCAAAAGTATCATGTGCCACGCCCCTGTCCCCACCATTGTGTGACAATAACCAGGGGATTATCCCCACACCAGCTTGAGGCCAGCATCGCTCACTGGGTGGTGGCAGCCAGCGACTTTTGCTGCCCCTGCACTCCCCCAGAGCGGGAAGAGCAGAAGAATAAGCCTTCATGGCCAGAAAATTGCCTCCTGTTCTAACGTGTTTGTGTTCATTGTTTTCTCTTGTGCCAGCTACAAACCAGGCACTTTTAGAGTGGGACGCACAAGTGGACGGGGAAGCTCCAAAGGGTGACCTCCAGAAGTAGGTGGTCTTCCTGAGTCAACCAAAGAAGAGCTTACAGTTAACTTTAGGGGACCTCCCCCTGCCTGTGCTTAGAATCTCAGTGTTGGATCCTTCCCCTGGACTGTACTCCTGGGCCCCACAAACCGTTTCCCGTGAAGGCCAGTGGCGATGGGGCCCAGAATTCTCTCAAACATTTGTATTTTACCCCTGGGAAAACGGTATAGAAGCAATTCTCTCAGGGGGCAAAAAAGTCACTGTCCTGATAAATGTAACCCACTGCACAGGAGACCCGTTGGATTGCCTCTGGCAGTGCTAATATCTAAAGGTTGAACAGTGCTGCAGATCGATTGGAAGCTCGAGATGCAGCACCAGTCCCGCTAGGACCCTAGCGAACACCCAACCAGAACAGTGGAAAGACCCTTGCTCTGGGAATGTCGTCCTCCCTTTGGAAATCGCGGGAATTGCGGGTGGTCCACTCCGCCAGAATTCGTCTCCAGTTCAGACCCAAGGATAGTGCAGAAGTGTTGCCCGGCCTTACCAAAGTGGTTATGCCATTACAAAGCAATGTATCACACAGGGTAAATAAAATGACAACTCGGAGCCCATGCTTTTGTTTTTATTTTATTTTGGTTTAATTAATGCTATATATGTATTCTATGCATGGCTAAAGGGTGGTGTATTGTATTCGAGCGCCCTCGCGTGGTTAAGTGTTCACATTACATTAATGCTATAGTTGTGCTATTTGCATGGTCAACGTGTGATGTTTGGTCTTCGAGCGCCCTCCTATGGTTAATCCTCTAAATTACATCAATGCTCTAGGTATCGTCAAAAGGTGATGTTTTGGCTTCGCGCGCCCTCCTGTGGTTGAGTGTCCAAATTACATTAATCAATACAATACTTGTGCTATGGGTACAGGGAGATGTTTTGTCTTTGAGCGCCCTCCTGTGGTTGCGTTTCAAAATTACATTTGCTAAGAATTTCTCCACATGAACTTCTCCGATCTCAATGAAATGGCTTGTATAAAGAGAATGTTTATGCATAAAGGAGTTTTTTCGTTTTATTTTTTTTTTACAGTTGGGGAACTTTGTGTCGCTTTGACGATATTTTTTCAAACACAGTGCGAGTGTATGACACCATGGCCAAGTTCACACACGACACAACCCTCCAGGAACTGGTTCAGAAAGGTGATTCTTTTTACTGATCACAGAAGATTTTACCCAACTGTCCCGGTAGTTGGTCCCGTTACCTGCTGCTTCAATCACGCCCCTACATTATTTCAAGGAGTGCTACATTCCATTGGCAGCGTTACGTTTATTTACTTTTTGCTTCTGCAGTCGCCCTCGCCCACCTCTTTATAAAAAAAAAAGGGACGAGACTCACAAATTGCATGTGGCTTACCACCTGAATTTGGTGGTTAGTTCTATATTTTGTGTAAGACAAATATTTGCGCAACTTCTACCCAGCAAAAAATTGACTGCATTTTAATAATTTTGTCATCTAGAAAATCCTGTACACTTGCCTGAAACGAGTAACCAAGTCTTGTTTTTTTTTATTTTTTATTTGAATCGTTACACTTTGGTCATTGATATGACATGTATTTGCACCACCACCTACTGGGAAGAGGGGGTTTAGGTATGCACGTAATAAGGGTGCGGAAGTCGTTTCTCTGCTTAGGTTGTGCTGTCTTTTCTACCCAGTATAGTATTCCTTTACAATTGAAATGGGAACCACATGCCCTGCCCTTGCCATGTATTGCCCAGGATGAGAGCAGGACTTTGAATTGAACTTTTCAGCTACTTTGGTTCGGTACCCTTAGCGGAGTCCGTCACGTTTGAGTTGGGCCAGGCCTCTGCACGCTGCCTGGCTGGGCAGTGGAACCAGTCTGCCTTGGAGCCCTGGGGGGCTGTTGCTGTGCTTGCCTCCATACCTCCATGTCATAGGCCCATGGAGTCTTGAACCTGCCCCGGGCAGTCCCCACTAAAGGGGTCTCCTGCTTAAAGTGGACCTTTGAGCCGCCTTGGCGTGACTGCAGAATGGAAGCAGAGTCATCAGGTCTGCACCCTTTGCCCCAGGTGGGATTCAGTTACCCATGTGGCAACCCTCAGCAGCACACCCTGGGGCATCAGAGCTCAGGCCTGCTCCGGAGTAATGCTGACTGCCAAGACTCCATCACTAGTCCCTGAAGACAGACTAACGTTCCATTGGAGACATCCCCTGGCAAGGATTGTTCACAGGATCCTGAGGTGTTTAGCTCGTCCAGAACATGCCAGCTCCTAGAATAAGAGCTGCGAGAAGCTGTACCAAATAACACTTTGGACCATTTTTGCGGCTTGAGATGTAGAAAGCTGCTTCTTGCAATTTCAGACCCTGCTCAGAACCCCTAATGGTTTGACCATTAGAAATGCTGCATTTATTTAGATCAGGTCATCAGGCACTGTTTGGAGGGCTTACCATCAGATTTAATAGGACCAAATGCAGCAAGTGCCTTAAACGAGGACAAAGGGCCATTACCACCTTTTATTTTCAGCCAAATGCAGCATTATGGCCATTAGCACCAAGTCTGGTGTGCAAAAAGGACTTTTTGGGAGAAAACATGGGCTGAAAAATACAAAGATGGCCACCATGGAAATGGCAGACAGACCGTCGAAGTAGAGCCCTTCTTCTTTTTCCAAGACCTCATAGAGGATGGTGATGCTGGAATCTGGCACAGGAGTATGGCTCATGGCATAGGCGAGTGGGGCAATGAAAGCCTAGACTCATAAACCAGGATGTGGGGCAAGGCAGCAAATAACCTTCACTGAATGCAGACATGCACCGGAAAGTAATCTCCACAACCCAAGCTACGCATCCACATTACTGGGCGAATGAAGTTTCACCCATTCTGGCCAGGAGTGAAACGGTTCCAAGGCACAGCCACCATCTCTGAAACACAACACAGCCTGCAGAGCGCACCTTCCCCTTGAAGGGTGACTCATTATGCTCTATAGACAGATGTTTTTTGGTCCTGTTAGGAATCCGCTCATCGCTTCTCACAGATCACTTTCTCCACAGGTCTAAGTGCTTATTGGAGGTACTGCCAGGGTTGACAAAGCCCAAGTTTCTTTTCACAAGTTCCGTCATCAAGGAGAAGATGCAGCCCGTTTGTGTACACAACAGCAGCAACATCCTAGAAAACCAACCTCTGCCCACCTCTCAACATCATTCATTATCGGTAGCTCATCAGCCAGCTACAATTCCAATGAAAGACTTGGCCTGTCTGTACTTACTCTGTGGCCTGTCCTTGCTGCTTCCTTCGGGGAGGGAGAGAGAAAAAGCTAAACACTGATTTTAAGTGGAAATGCTTCCGGTCTTGGCCTTTTGATCTGCCCCAATTATTTCGGACAGTTTCGCTGGGTCTGGTCCTACAAACACAAAAGGTTTCCCCTCCTTGTAATTTTAATTTCACTGGGAACCAATGAGACACTGTTACTTTCAGTTGTAAGAGTGACCTTCAGATCCCAAGCATTTAGTATTTTGTTTTTTGCCATTGGGAAAGTACAGACATCAGGGAAGAAAGGGATCCTGTTTCTCTATAACCCTGAAGGTTTCATAGACACCTTCAGCAGCTACTCGCTGGCTGCTTGAGCTCATCAATTGACCACCACAATTCCTCAAGCAGGTCTTGAGGAAGCAAATATGCTTTTCTGACCCGGAAGGTCCCACCATTTATCTTGGAACGAGCTGCTGTGTAGAACCTGATAGAATGGAGAGGCCCAATTTGTTATCATTGTGGAATCGTTACTCTTTGTTATGTAATTATTACCCACCATTACCCATCATTACCTATTGTTAGAGAACCATTACTCATTATTACCCATTTAGGAATCATTGCATCATGTTTAGTTATCCATCATACATTCTTATTAGTACATGAAGTACTGACATTAGACTATCCACATTATTCTGCCACAAATAAGTAGTATTTGCATATAGAATGAGGCCTGGTATATTCACAGAGCCACGTAGTGCCATTTAGAGACACATTGTTATATTTGTAGAGACACATGTAGAGATATGTTATGTATTATGTATGCATGTAGAGAGACACATATGCATTGCACTTAGAATATGCAATGAAGTTTGCATTACAGATAGCGCTTGGATTTGCGAGAGAAAGAGTAAACGCTAGAAAGTATGAGGCCTATGGCATTATAAAGCCATTTCTGAATGGAGACACACAGAAGCGCCACTTGGTTCTGTGCGAAGTTGTTATGTGTGTAGAAGGAATTCGTAAACAGTTTGGTTGATAAGAGGTCGCCTTTGCCTTAGTAGAGACACAGAGAAGGGAGGCCTAATCAGCATTGGGCTGGTGTTCGCAGAGACAGAAAAGGTGGGGGACATGAGCAGCAGGGAGTGCTTTTGCATGGAGAGTGGGAGAGGAGCTTTTGCAGGGAGAGCTTTGCACGAGAAGGAGAGAGGGATTTCAATGGATAGTGAATGGAGAAATATGATGGTAGGATGCAGGCAGACAGAAGATAGATCTGGTATAGAAAGGCTGAAATGTCACATTGACACAGAACACGCAGCAATTGACCAGAACACGGAGTGAAAGTACATGCAAACACAGACTTTCAGGCATTGCTCATATTTAGAAATGCTGACAGAACAGAAAGAGGCATTTTATCTTAGAGAACAAATGTAACGATAGGGATTTGTATACGTCATTGCACAGTATAACCAGAGGGGAGGCTTTAGGAGTTGCGAGTCGCTAGTTGTTGGAGCTATGGTTGTTGGAGATGGAGTTTTGGATGGAGCTGCTCTCTGAGAGATAGATCGAGAGACGTTTGGATGACTGAGATTGAGGGAGAGGTGTTTTTGGTGCAGCAGAATCCGATGATTTTGGGAGTTCGGAAGCTTGGGGAAGCATTCTAACGAGAGGAGAGATCGAGAGCTTGGCATAGGCTTGAGGCAGTTCAAGTGACCAGACTTGGCACACTGAGCTGGAGAGGGGAAGAGATGGGATACATTTGAGATGAGGCTATGGGAAGCTCAAATGGGAACTATGGTTTATGGCCTAAACGGATTGATTAGGGCAGACACTCACACAGAGCTTTGGGTTTAGAGAAGGGGAAATCAGACAGGGATTGTCTTAAAGAGAGAGAGAGAAGTATGGTGTGGATTGGAGAGGAATGCTGGCACTTGCCACATGCATATTGCATTAGACACAATAGATCAAGCTAATCACAGGCTTGCATTAGAAGCCTGTAAGGCTTATAGTTATTATACTGCATGGTAGATTTGCACCAAAAGTATAAAGGTGCAAATTCGATATTTGCATTACATTATTGTTTGCATCATACCTTGCTGTGCATGAATACATGTTTTCTATTGTTAAAATTTAATCGATTCATGTGTTTTCTTTGTGTCTCATGTTATTGTGTCCATAGGAGTATGTTGTTAGGAGTAATCTAGAAGTAACAGTGCACAAAGGCCCTGAGATACGAAAGCAGGGGCGGCCGGGGGAAGGGGGCATAGTGATCCACTCCCCCTAGGAGATTGTCTAGGAGGTTGTCTAAGACTGATACATGGTCACCCACTCGGGGCTAGACCATGGTAGGACAAGTTTGGAAATGTTATATTAGGCAGAATTGTTTTAAGAATAACAGCTGAATCAAAAAAACAGCATACAATCCCAGAGTAGAACCCTTTCCTGTACCAGGGACTCCCAGGACTCTTGAGTTTTCTACCTGACAAAGGTTTTCAGTGGCCTTGTTAGGAAAGATGTTGGTTTTTTGTTTGTTGCAACTTTTCGTCCATTAACATCAATGTTGTGGCCAGATATTTGATATGGCTTGAACCCTGTACTGACTTTTGGGGGTCAGAACAGTTTATTTTGTTTTAAATACCTTGCTCGACTGACTTTAGGGAGCGGGGGGTTGGGGGGTGCACTTGTCAGCACATAAGGTTACCAGGGCAGGGGGAGCCTGTTCCTTCTGCAACAATCTTTTATCATTATTCTTTAGCACACATCATTCAGTGAAGTCCTGCAGGGGTGACAATTGTCCCTTTTTCATCAGTTATTCAGATGTGGTGGCAGTGAACGCAGTTCTTTTTTCAGTGCTCTCACATGCATTTTGGTTTTATAGTAGAAGGCCCAATGACTGTAGCATGAGGTTTTCATACAGTTCTTTGGCTGTTTTCCTGCCCTCACAGCTCCAGCTTGCATTACCAGGCAAATAGAGGTTTTGTGAGACCCGGACTGAAATGGGGTTGGTACGGTCTAGTCCCAATCCACACTTCTACCAGGGGATATCTGTTGCTAGGCAGATTGGGGGTTTGCAGCTGGGACAGCCCTTACTGGTTTTATTACAAGGCCTGGTATATGGTTACTGATGTAAATGAATCGTCTCCTCCCTTTGCTACATAGTTCTCTTGTTTCGTTGTTATCGGTTGGAACGTGTGGGTTATCACCAACTGTATACATGTGTATGCATTTTTGATAACTGCTTGGTTTCTACTGTACCCCAATTAGAGGTAATGGCCTAATAAACTAGAATATGTACACAAATTCTGCCCATTTTATTTAAGTTGTATGGTTAACTGTACTTTTACGCCATCCTCCCATCGCCTGAAGTCTGCTTTTCTGCTCAGTCAACATTAACTAACAAGCGTGGCCTCCCATAACCCTGCCGTGGGGCTGGTTCTAAAAATGCATCCTAATAGGGCTCAGGGTTACTGTCAAGATGACACATGGATTCCATCATTTTAGCTCTATAATCTTCCATGTCTTGCATACTAGCCACAGACTCCAGGATCTTCTCCACCAGTTGTTGTACCCAGGGACTCCATCCTCCTAACTCACTTTATGCCCCCCTCCCCATACATTTCAGGATGGACTCCACAGAATGTAGAGCTCTTTATTTTTTCCCCAATGTTTTTGAAGACTGGCTGACAAAACCTCTTCAAATGCTTTTGGCATATCCTAGTCAGTTCAGAGAGCAGCCCGCTCCTTGGGTGTGCCCTTCTGTGGTACAGCATGTGAGGCAAAGAAGCCTTCTTTCGGTCAAGATTCCAGTGACCTTGCTGTTGACTACACCCAAAACAAGACCCCCACCCCTTCAACAAAATAAACTACAGAACAGCAGGTATGGTTAATGGACGTTTTGGGACCGCTAGAAGAGAAAGACTTGCAGACCAGATGCAGCGACACTAGTTCACCATAGTGTACACCAACCACAGAGTGTTGGCTTCCAGAATCATTCAGTAAGCAGGCACAGGGACATTTGCATAAAAGGAGTCCTTACAGCTCTGCAACCGATCCATCGTTCAGCCGTTTTCATAGTTCTGACTCTTCTCCCCCTGTGGATTCATAAAACTGTGGCCTTTCATCACCCAGAGAACACTCTAGAACAGTGTTTTCCAACCCCAGGCCTATTTCAGGCTACCCCCTCATTAATATTCACGACACATTTGCATGCACATTTTCTCATAAATATTAATGTGGGACATCCTGAAAATCCATCAAGATTCCTGCTATCAAAGCCTGGGCTAGGACAAACCTGCTCTACACCAAAGTATTGTGGTTTCAACAAAAGAGCCGCCTTGCCGCTTCTCACACAAAGAAGCGATGTTCCTCCGCTCCATGTCCAAGACTCTGGTCATTACATTGTAGCAGGACACCCTTCAGTTGAAGCAAGTCCTTTTTTACTGTTGTAGAGCGACACCATCTGACACAACAGGGTCTCTGTTTCCACACAAGTCCAGAGTGACTTTGTTGCCCAGGAATCACCACCCCAGCACTGGCAACACCGTGGCCCTTCCGCCTGTTTGGGTCAGAAGGAGTTCACAGCAAAGCTACTGCTCTTCCATTTTGATTTGGTTGCACCCTGGTTGTGCTGACTCTTGGTAATCAGGACACTAAAGCAGGTTAAGATGGCTCCCATTTGACAAATTGCAGAGCTCCCCACATCATGAAAGCCAAGAACAAATATGTAATAGCCGGACTACCAATCAGCTGTTAACACAGCAGGTACAAACCTTGCACGTTCAAGTGGGCTTGGGGAGTGGCAACTCCAGGAGTAGATGTTGCCCTTGCCAGAAAAGGGCAACCTCCACCTCCAACTCCACCCCCAAACACTACAAAGAATTTCTGAACCAATGTTAAATGCATTTACCAGGGCCTTTCTGACTTATCAAGCCAAAGAAGCATGTATACTTGCTAGGGGATGCCAGCCTCTGAGTGACTCATATTGACACAGAACAGTGCAGTCTTTTCAAACTACACCCCAGTCAAGAGGGAGTTCAAGATGGTTTTCATCCTCTGCCAAAGTCCAGTGTACCTGCATGGCTGAACTCACAAGATCATATGGTGCTCCAGGCTTCTAGACCACAATTTAAACATCCGTTAACTGACCGTTACTGGAACAAGCCAGCAAGGGGCAACCAAAGATTAACCTGTGAATCAGGAATTAGTGCAAAACTTTAATAAACTGAAGAGGGACAGATGAATGTGGCCTTCATCGCCCCAGTCCCTCCCTCAACCCGACAATACAGAAATGACAGGTGTACATCATTCCTTGCCTTCTCTTTTTCATCACCACTGTACCGTAGATGTGAGAAACGCCATCTACTCAGACAACCATTCAGACTCTATCCTGATGATGTTGCAGAGGAGATAAACTTGCAAACGATGGATCAAGTGGACTGACTGACCACATAGACGATGACATCACGACTAGGACCATAACGCAGATGTGTTAGACATAAAGCACATATGCATCCCTGCACGAAACTACACAGACACTTTGATTAAACTTCTCTTACAGAAGAACATGCTTATGACCCACTGAGATAGACATACACTCTTTGCTATGCAGTAAGGTAAGACGCACAAGAATAAGACATGAAGCTTGCTCAACGCTGAATGCAGTTAACATAGGTAGCCATGAAAATCAAAATGGAAGATGCAGCCACATTGCAGTAAATGGAGAGTGCAGCAAAGGCTCGAGAACGCAGGCAGTGGCCAGACTCAATAATTCAGCAGGGAAACGCAGCCCAGTTGGGCCGTGCAGCCGGGGTACTCGTTCCAGCCAAGGCCATCAAGGGGAGAGTTTCACAACACGCAAGGATACAGACATAGGCAGACACTAGAACCCGTTTTTTTAGTTTAGATATCAGCATGCATGAATGCTTCTAAATGTGGCACATGAAAATCAAGCCAGTGGTCTCCATACACGTGCTCTGAGACTGAGGGACAAAGCCTATTCATTTGAGCCACAGACCTTTGTTCCCATCCGAACAGGACAGATGCACAATAATAAGAAGTTGAAAGCTAACAGGGTAATTCATAGAATTTCGCAGAAAAGTGTCGCAAGCGGCAGGCGCAGAGTGTCCGCGTGCGATTGTCTGCGCCAGGCACGTGCGCTAAAACCGATTTCCGCGCACAGCGTATTCATGGATTTTAGGCTCCGAAACCAGCCGTGGCGCAGAGAATCGCAGCGACCCTGCAGCAGCGCCAGTAACGCCCCCAAGAACGCCCTCGAGCAAGGAAAAGCCATCAAAATCGCTACATCATCGCAAAGGGCTGCGCTAACCCTGGACCAGTTCACCGGGCTGGCAAACAGCAAACGCCAAGCGGGGAACGTGTATTTCAGGGGTGCGCGGGAAGTTCCACACGCGATTGGCCCCGTGCAAGCAGGGTATGTGTATTTCAGGGGTGCGCGGGAAGTTCCACACGCGATTTCATCAGGGTCCGTGTATTTCAGGGGTGCGCGGGAAGTTCCACACGCGATTGGCCCCGTGCAAGCAGGGTACGTGTATTTCAGGGGTGTGCGGGAAGTTCCACACGCGATTTAATCAGGGTACGTGTATTTCAGGGGTGCGCGGGAAGTTCCACACGCGATTGGCCCAGTGCGAGCAGGGTACGTGTATTTCAGGGGTGCGCGGGAAGTTCCACACGCGATTGGCCCAGTGCGAGCAGGGTATGTGTATTTCAGGGGTGCGCGGGAAGTTCCACACGCGATTGGCCCCGTGCAAGCAGGGTACGTGTATTTCAGGGGTGCGCGGGAAGTTCCACACGCGATTTCATCAGGGTATGTGTATTTCAGGGGTGCGCGGGAAGTTCCACACACGATTGGCCCAGTGCGAGCAGGGTACCTGTATTTCAGGGTGCGCGGGAAGTTCCACACGCGATTTCAGCAGGGTACGTGTATTTCAGGGGTTCTGGGGAGTACTACACGTGAATTGGCCGTGTGGGTCCTCCCAGGTGTACGCTCCACAACCTCCACAGCCCCTGCAGGCAGCCCACACCACGGGGGACTACCCTGCACCCCTGCTCATGTCCCGCAGGCAGCCCATCCACCATGGTCATGCCCCCCAGCCAACCCACATGTCACCTTGCACTACTGATCAACAATGCATGTCTCCCACCACCCCCACCCCCCAGCCACCAGGGGCAGCCTCCACCAGGCCCCCACCCATGTCTCCCACCACCCCCACCCCCCAGCCACCAGGGGCAGCCTCCACCAGGCCTCCACTCATGTCTCCCACCACCCCCACCCCCAGCCACCAGGGGCAGCCTCCACCAGGCCCCCACCCATGTCTCCCACCACCCCCACCCCCCAGCAGTGCAGGGGCAGCCTCCACCAGGCCCCCACTCATGTCTCCCACCACTCCCACCCCCCAGCAGTGCAGTGGCACTCTCCACCAGGCCCCCACTCATGTCTCCCACCCACCCCCACCCCCCAGCCACCATGGGCACCCTCCACCAGGCCCCCACCCATGTCTCCCACCACCCCCACCCCCCAACCACCAGGGGCAGCCTCCACCATGCCCCCACTCATGTCTCCCACCACCCACACCCCCAGCCACCAGGGGCAGCCTCCACCAGGCCCCCACCCATGTCTCCCACCACCCCCCAACCCCCAGCAGTGCAGGGGCACCCTCCACCAGGCCCCCACTCATGTCTCCCACCACTCCCACCCCCAGCAGTGCAGGGGCACCCTCCTCCAGGCCCCCACTCATGTCTCCCACCACCCCCACCCCCCAGCCACTAGGGGCAGCCTCCCCCAGGCCCCCACTCATGTCTCCCACCACCCCCACCCCCCAGCCACCAGGGGCACCCTCCACCAGGCCCCCACCCATGTCTCCCACCACCCCCACCCCCCAGCCACCAGGGGCAGCCTCCACCAGGCCCCCACTCATGTCTCCCACCACCCCCACCCCCCAGCCACCAGGGGCAGCCTCCACCAGGCCCCCACCCATGTCTCCCACCACCCCCACCCCCCAGCAGTGCAGGGGCAGCCTCCACCAGGCCCCCACTCATGTCTCCCACCACTCCCACCCCCCAGCAGTGCAGGGGCACCCTCCACCAGGCCCCCACTCATGTCTCCCACCCACCCCCACCCCCCAGCCACCATGGGCACCCTCCACCAGGCCCCCACCCATGTCTCCCACCACCCCCACCCCCCAGCCACCAGGGGCAGCCTCCACCAGGCCCCCACTCATGTCTCCCACCACCCCCATCCCCCAGCCACCAGGGGCAGCCTCCACCAGGCCCCCACCCATGTCTTCCACCACCCCCACCCCCCAGCAGTGCAGGGGCACCCTCCACCAGGCCCCCACTCATGTCTCCCACCACCCCCACCCCCCAGCCACCAGGGGCAGCCTCCACCAGGCCCCCACTCATGTCTCCCACCACCCCCACCCCCCAGCCACCAGGGGCAGCCTCCACCAGGCCCCCACCCATGTCTCCCACCACCCCCACCCCCCAGCCACCAGGGGCAGCCTCCACCAGGCCCCCACTCATGTCTCCCACCACCCCCACCCCCAGCCACCGGGGCAGCCTCCACCAGGCCCCCACCAATGTCTCCCACCACCCCCACCCCCCAGCAGTGCAGGGGCAGCCTCCACCAGGCCCCCACTCATGTCTCCCACCACTCCCACCCCCCAGCAGTGCAGGGGCACCCTCCACCAGGCCCCCACTCATGTCTCCCACCACCCCCACCCCCCAGCAGTGCAGGGGCACCCACCACCAGGCCCCCACCCATGTCTCCCAGCACCCCCACCCCCCAGCCACCAGGGGCACCCTCCACCAGGCCCCCACCCAGGTCTCCCACCACCCCCACCCCCCAGCCACCAGGGGCAGCCTCCACCAGGCCCCCACTCATGTCTCCCACCACCCCCACCCACCAGCCACCAGGGGCAGCCTCCACCAGGCCCCCACCCATGTCTCCCACCACCCCCACCCCCCAGCAGTGCAGGGCACCCTCCACCAGGCCCCCACTCATGTCTCCCACCACTCCCACCCCCCAGCAGTGCAGGGGCACCCTCCACCAGGCCCCCATTCATGTCTCCCACCCACCCCCACCCCCCAGCCACCATGGGCAGCCCCCGCTCATGTCTCCCACCACCCCCACCCCCCAGCCACCAGGGGCAGCCTCCACCAGGCCCCCACTCATGTCTCCCACCACCCCCACCCCCCAGCCACCAGGGGCAGCCTCCACCAGGCCCCCGCCCATGTCTCCCACCACCGCCACCCCCCAGCAGTGCAGGGGCAGCACCACCAGGCCCCCACTCATGTCTCCCACCCACCCCCACCCCCCAGCCACCAGGGGCAGCCTGAACCAGGCCCCCACTCATGTCTCCCACCACCCCCAGCCACCAGGGGCAGCCTCCACCAGGCCCCCACTCATGGCCCCTATCACCCCACCCCCCAGCATCTAGGGGCAGCCTCCACCAGGCCCCCACTCATGTCTCCCACCCACCCCCACCCCCCAGCCACCATGGGCACCCTCCACCAGGCCCCCACTCATGTCTCCCACCACCCCCACCCCCCAGCCACCAGGGGCACCCTCCACCAGGCCCCCACTCATGGCCCCTATCACCCCCACCCCCCAGCATCCAGGGGCAGCCTCCACCAGGCCCCCACTCATGTCTCCCACCCACCCCCAGCCACCATGGGCACCCTCCACCAGGCCCCCACTCATGTCTCCCACCACCCCCACCCCCCAGCAGTGCAGTGGCACCCTCCACCAGGCCCCCACTCATGTCTCCCACCCACCCCCAGCCACCATGGGCAGCCCCCATCAGGCCCCCACTCATGTCTCCCACCCCCCCCACCCCCCAGCCACCATGGGCACCCTCCACCAGGCTCCCACTCATGTCTCCCATCACCCCCACCCCCCAGCAGTGCAGGGGCACCCTCCACCAGGCCCCCACTCATGTCTCCCACCCACCCCCACCCCCCAGCCACCATGGGCAGCCCCCACCGGGCCCCCACTCATGTCTCGCACCCCCCCCCACCCCCCAGCCACCATGGGCACCCTCCACCAGGCCCCCACTCATGTCTCCCACCACCCCCACCCCCCAGCAGTGCAGGGGCACCCTCCACCAAGCCCCCACTCATGTCTCCCACCCACCCCCACCCCCAGCCACCATGGGCAGCCCCCACCAGGCCCCCACTCATGTCTCCCACCACCTCCATCCCACAGCATCCAGGGGCAGCCTCCACCAGGCCCCCACTCATGTCTCCCAACACCCCCACCCCCCAGCCACCAGGGGCAGCCTCCACCAGGCCCCCACTCATGTCTCCCACCACCCCCACCCCCCAGCCACCAGGGGCAGCCTCCACCAGGCCCCCACCCATGTCTCCCACCACCCCTACCCCCCAGCCACCAGGGGCAGCCTCCACCAGGCCCCACTCATGTCTCCCACCACCCCCAGCCACCAGGGGTAGCCTCCACTAGGCCCCCACCCATGTCTCCCACCACCCTCACCCCCCAGCCACCAGGGGCAGCCTCCACCAGGCCCCCACTCATGTCTCCCACCACCCCACCCCCCAGCCACCGGGGGCAGCCTCCACCAGGCCCCCACCCATGTCTCCCACCACCCCCACCCCCCAGCAGTGCAGGGGCAGCCTCCACCAGGCCCCCACTCATGTCTCCCACCACCCCCACCCCCCAGCCACTAGGGGCAGCCTCCACCAGGCCCCCACCCATGTCTCCCACCACCCCCACCCCCCAGCAGTGCAGGGGCAGCCTCCACCAGGCCCCCACTCATGTCTCCCACAACTCCCACCCCCCAGCAGAGCGGGGGCACCCACCACCAGGCCCCCACCCATGTCTCCCACCACCCCCACCCCCCAGCCACCAGGGGCAGCCTCCACCAGGCCCCCACCCATGTTTCCCACCACCCCCACCCCCCAGCAGTGCAGGGGCACCCTCCACCAGGCCCCCACTCATGTCTCCCACCACTCCCACCCCCCAGCAGTGCAGGGGCAGCACAACCATGCCCCCACTCATGTCTCCCACCCACCCCCACCCCCCAGCCACCAGGGGCAGTCTCCACCAGGCCCCGACTCATGTCTCCCACCACCCCCACCCCCCAGCCACCAGGGGCACCCTCCACCAGGCCCCCACTCATGGCCCCTATCACCCCCACCCCCCAGCATCCAGGAGCAGCCTCCACCAGGCCCCCACTCATGTCTCCCACCCACCCCCACCCCCCAGTCACCATGGGCACCCTCCACCAGGCCCCCACTCATGTCTCCCACCACCCCCACCCCCCAGCCACCATGGGCACCCTCCACCAGGCCCCCACTCATGTCCCCCTGCACCCCCACCCCCCAGCATCCAGGGGCAGCCTCCACCAGGCCCCCACTCATGTCTTCCACCACCCCCCAGCCACCATGGGCAGCCCCCACCAGGCCCCCACCCATGTCTCCCACCCCCCCGCCCCCCAGCATCCAGGGGCACCCTCCACCAGGCCCCCACTCATGACCCCCTGCACCCCCACCCCCCAGCCACCATGGGCAGCCCCCACCAGGTCCTCACAATCCGCAATCATGTGCGTTATGGTCAGCCTTCACAGCCAAAAAGCCCTACCAAGTAACCCATTCACCCACATGGAAATGGAAATTACATGTTACACCCCCAATGTTCATAAAGCTAATGAACCCATGTCCGTCACACACAATGGTTGCAATTGAATGGGAAAACACCCAACATGACATGCATGAAACCAATGAGATGATACCACACAGTGAAGTATGAAAACAAAATTGTATTAAAAAAAGAAAAGAATGCAAAAGAAATGAAACAAACTACAATGTGAATGAAAAAAAGATAAGCTGCATGTCCGTTTAAAAAAAAAAAGAACACCAAATCCTAATCCAAAAAAATGTTGTCCAAAGTCAAATGAAAAATAAAATCAATCCAATGAAGAACTATGTACAAAACATCCAAGGGTCCATGAGCCCAACTGAACAAAGGAAACCTACAAAAAACCCTAACTAAAATGCAACTATATACAAAAAGTGGAGCAGTGTCCGTCGACTCCAAATCATAAGAACAAACAAAGGAAACCTAAAACTAAAGAACTATATACAAAGGCGACGGGCAAGTCCAGCGGCTCACTCCGTGGTGTTCCGGGCCAGGGCATCATCGAACTCCTGTTCGATGTCCCGGAGGCGGTCCTGTTCCATGGCCCCGAGGGTCCGCAGGGACGATGCCGTGTCCTCCTCCAACCCCCTGCGGATTGCCTCGAGGCACTCGGCCCGCCTCAGGGCCCTCCGCATGGAGTTCTCCGCCCTGACCATTGTGAGGCGCGCCTCTTCCGCCCGCCGCCGCTCCGCACCTATGGCGTGGCCCAACCGCTGCCACACGGAAGACACTCTCTGTCCTGGGTCCTCCTGCCCTCCGGCCGATGCCTGCCCCTCTGATGTCGAAGGCCCCGAGATTTCATGGCTCCCACCATGTTGCTGCTGCTGCTCTGCCTCTGCCCGTGCACTGCCTCCTGCTGCCTGCACATCCTCCGCCGGCTGGGGTGCAGTCGTAGATGTGGCCACCCCTGCTGGACGTCCGACTCCCGACTGTGGCAGGGATGCCTCCTCCACCAGCCTGGCCGCACCGTCAGAGGCAGTACCACAGGGCACCCAGGTGACTGATGGGTAGGAAGATGGCACAGAGGACGACTGGCGCGTAGGGGGTCCAGTTGAGGAGGGGGTCGGAGCAAGCCCCATCAGACGGAGGAATCCGGCCTGGGTGACCTGTCCCAGCAGGCTGACGTGGTCAACGAGCCATTCGAGATGACGTGCAGTCTCTCCATGAAAAGACTGCAGGTCACCTCGCATGGCCCGTTGACGCAACGCCACACCAGCCAGGACAGGCTCAACCCGGACCTGGATGTCCACATCCGCAGGCAGAGGAAGGCCAGTTGACGTCAGCTCATCCCCTGCCTGAAAACGGGTCTGGACGTAGGCATCCCTGCTGGTGCAAGATGATGCAGGGACAGGATCGGGGACAGGATTGCACACAGGCACCTCCGCGGCGGCCTGTGCTGTCTCCTGTCCCTGGTCCTGCACTGCACCACTAGCACCAGTGGGATCCCCACCTCCAGACCCCGTCTCTGGTGCTTGCTCCTCCACCAAACCCCCCACCAACCTGGATGACTCTGTGCCATCTTCCCCTGTTGGGCCCTGTGGGGTCCCAGCTGCCCCTTCTGCTGCCGAGGAGTCCAACTCCAACCTCCGCCTCTTGGACCTCCCCCCGGCAGCTGCGGCCTGGGACGCGGCACCGGACTCCTGACTCCCCGACGAGATGACAACACGGGAGGGGAGCCGGGCCTTGCGTCTCCGGCTGGCGGTGGGATCCCCGCCGCTGTGCTCCACAGCACCTTCTCCGCCCTCTTCATCAGTTGACGCTGCAGACAGGGAGAAACAAAACACAGGCATCAGGGCACTGTACAATGGACACATACCCACATGACAGTTGCACATGAGTGGCATTGGCAAACCTCAGACATGTCATCACAATCCCCAACACACATGTCATTACAACTCGCACACATGAGCCATACCACAGCCATATCGCAACTGCCACCACCATCCCTACACATACAACAGCATGAGCAGCCAAAGGTGAGCCAGACATCACATGCAACACAGGAAGTGCACCACACATGTACACACACCACCACACTTGCATGCATGTGTACACCTCTGCCAAGTGTCGCACTGTTCAGACGGGCATCCATGTCACATCTGCCAATCAGGCTTCCACATACCGCTGTCACAATCATCCATGTTGCATCACTGTTGCACCCTTGTCAAATACACACACATGCACATGTACACAGTGCTCATACATGCAGCCGAAAACAACATACATGCGTGACATCACGGACATGTCTACTTACATACACATTCATCCAAACATGTGTGCCCACACAACTGCATTTGGCATGCAAGCCTACACACACAAGCACCATCCATGTCTCACACATTACAGCCCTCGCATGTGTCAGCCCCACGGCCCTGTACACCCCCACCCATACTCGACCCCATAAAAACAGATGTGCAACCTGCACACTACCGAATAATCACCACACGCACTGCCCACAATCAGGATGCATGTACACTCACCGCTCGACTCCAGACGGGTCTGCTTCTCTAGGACCTGGACGTGGAGCGCTGGGGATATGCGTTCCAGGACCCTCATCTGTTCTTCCGACAAGTAGCCCCGGCGCCCCTTGGCATCCGCTGCCTTCAAGAGGCGCCGGGCCATGTTCAGGGTCCTGGACCTGAAGTCCTCCCAGCGCTTCCTGACATGTTGTAAGTCCCGGACTGCCACCCCCTCCGCGTTGATGGCAGTCACGATGTCAGTCCAGATCCGAGTCCGTCCTTCCTTGTCGGCGCGGGAACTTCCAAAGAGGGCATCATACTGCCCCAGGACTTGCTCCACCAGGACACCAACTTCGGTGGCACTAAAGCTGGTGCCCCTCTGCCTCTCTGGCCGGGGGTTGTCAGTGGTCACAGATGGTGTTTGCCCCGACATGACAACCCCAGAGGCAGGAGTGGGTGGGCAACTGGGTCCTGGGGCTGGGCTGTGGAGCGATGGAATCCCAGTCGGGAGTCTTCGGTTCCAGCAGGGGTGGTCACAGCAACAGCACCCCTGGCTGATGTGCAGGCAGCAAACGGCAGTGCACGTGGGCAGCAGGCAGTCAGGCAGCAGCAGATGACAGGTGGGAGCGTGCTCGGGGATCTGGGGGGCAGTAGTTCGGCCTTCTGGGCAGGAGTGTGGTCTTCCGTGTGCTTACTCGTGGCCAGCTTGATACGGAGTGATTTGGCACGTGAAAATCCTGCACGTCAGCGTGAAAATCGAGGAAAGGCCCTTAGCGCGTAAGCGCGTCAGCACGCATATGCGATTCTATTGGACCAAAGGCACTCAGCGCGTAAATGCGTCGCCAGCGTATGCGCGTCTATGAAGTCACGTGCACGTTGAATTGGGCACACGTTTGAAAATGTTGCGTGTGAAAAAAATGAAAGACACGTCCTAGTGTCAAAGCATGTAATTGGTGGGAATGGGCCTAGCGCATACACGCGGCAGTGACAAAGTGTGTAATAGGTGGAAATGGCCCTACACGCAGAAGTGACAAAGCGTGTAATTGGTGGAAATGGCCCTACACGCAGAAGTGACAAAGCGTGTAATTGGTGGAAATGGCCCTAGTGCGTACACGCCGCATAAGTGATGCTGGACGTGTGGGCCTGTATAAAAGGTACGTGTAGAACACCATTTCCTTGTACGTGCTTTTCGTGGAGAGCGAGTGGGTGAATTCTGTACTTCTTGTCGTTTCACACGCGATTTACTTCACGGCGTTTCAAGTTCGTATTCCCTGTTACCTCTGACAGCTTTTTCTCTTTTTTCTCTTTTACTGGTTTACCTGGGCCTGTTCCCTCAAACAGTGTTCCCTTCTACTGTTGTCCTGTCTCCTCAGACAGCGTACAAATCATCTTTTGGCGGGGGTTTTGCCAACCAAACGCGCTCCTTTTTCACGCTCTTTTACCTGGCAGACGGTGAGTCACGCACGTATCTAACATCTGTGCTTGCCCCGTGTGTAGCCTACCCCTTCAGAGGTCATTCTAGGCTGCGTGTGACACGCATATGTTCATTCTTGTGTTACTGGGTGCCACAGCGTAGTGCAGGTTTTTCTTTCTGCACACGTGGTCTAGGAGGGGTTGCGTGCACGTCATCTCCCTTTTTTGGGGCTCCTGTGCGTAGCGTGACCCGTCATCTTTCCCCAGGGGTTACATTCAGCTTTGCTAGAGCACTAGGGTACAATTACCATCTGGTACCCAACCCCTTTGACCCCCAATTGCCCAGGACAATAGTTTACAGCCACTCCCATACGCACATTAACATCAGTGCCATGGCTGGGAGGCGAGGATTCCGTAAGGGTGGCAAAGGTGGAAGAGCCACAAGTGGTGGCCGTGGTGGAACCGGTAGGGGACGTGGTCGTTACTTGCAGGGTGAGCCTGTCCCCCCATGTGTGGAGGACCATCCATCCCGTTGAGGCTGATGTGGCTGACACCATCTATGCTCAGCCCTTGTTGGACCAGCCCATTGTGGCACCAGACCTTGCTGACTGCATGGCTGACTTCCAGGTCAGCAGGCCTATGACACATGCGCTGGTGCACTTTGATGTCATCATGCCACGTGCATCTGGGGCAGCAAGGTCATCTGCTGCCCCAAGTAGGCAGGGCGGAGTGGCTGCAGGGGCAGCTGCGGCTCCATCCACCCCAGCTCTCACACACCCAGCCAGGACAGTGTCGGTCCTAGTCCATCCTGCTGACATTCCCCCTGACACCATTACACTTGAGCCAATGCCTGCACCAACTCCCATGCTGAGTGTGCAATCCCACACTCCTGATACAGAATCCACCAGGGCTCCTCCCCCTAGTGTCCAGAGCAGCGCAGGACACTCAGGATCACCACCACCTTCCAAACGGAAGAGGAAGAGTGCTCGTCTGGCACAGGCTGATGCCCCAGACACGGCTACACAGTCCGGCCCGTCCAGGAAGCCCAGCTTCACGGATGACGAACTGAATGCACTTGTCGAGTATGTGTCCGCACATGATAACGAGATGGTCATTGTTGCAGGATCCAAGACCACACCTGCACAACGCCAGGCACACTGGCAGACCGTTGCGGACATCGTAAGTGCCCTTGGAATCGTGAGGCGCACAGCCAATGATTGCTATAAGCGCTGGAATGACCTAAAGCGCAGGGCAAAGAGTAAGCTGGCCTCAAGTCATGCCGCAACTCTAGTGACTGGAGGTGGGTCTCCAGTAGTAGACATGGAACTCACTCCACATGAGTCAGTCTATGGGACCTACGTCACGGAGGAACAGATCCAAGGCGTGGGAGATCTGCCTGATTACGAGGCATTGTCCGGTGAGTGCACATGCATGTGTGTGTCATCCATGTGCATGGTGTGTGTGTGAGGGCTTCTGTTTGTGTGCCAGGTGAGAGTGTGTGCGCCTGAGTCGTATGGGTCAGCCATGTGCTTCATGCAATACATCCTGCGCAGCTGCATTAGGCCATAGCAGTATCCCTTCTGCCAACAGTAGACATCTAGCCCAACTGCACGCCAGTTGCCCTTGAAGTGTCACCTTGCCACAACATTGTTGTTTATTTTTCACTGTTCATTCAGGCAGATTGTTTGCATTCCACCACTTTTACTAGGCATTTCGCAGTCCTCTAGTCACATGTCTGACATGGCTATGGTAAAGTGGAGTGACTTTGTTACCTGGATATCATTTGTTCACACATGTCCCTGTGCAATTGGACCATTTTGGACTGGCAGCTCCAGGTGAAAAATCTGACCTGTTTGAATTAGAAAAGCTATTACATGCGGGAACTGGACTGAATGAATAGGTGCTGCCCTCCTCTCCATCTTCACTCAATAGCAATGGTACATGCCATCTGTGTGATGGCATGTGTGTTTCACCTGGCAATCACAGGGCAATGTGTGATGCCACTGCCAGGCAGCATGCAGAAAATGTGTTCATCTTCCATCTTGGTGTCATCAGTGTGTGCCATTTGCCTGCCCTTCATATGCATGGGAGGGTTTTAGTCATGTGGGACATGTGTCAATCAAGTACTGGTTCTCTTGCTTCTCAGCCCTCATTGTGTGCCATGGTGCTAATGCCTGTTTCCATTTCTTTGTTTTTATGTCTTTGCAGGGGAAGACGCACCTGATACTGCTGGGGTTGTGGAGATGGTGCAGACCCAGGAGGGGTCCGAGGGCCGACCAACCACCAGTGAGGCACGTGGTGTGGTGGTGGGTGAGAACCCACAAGTGCTGCAGGTCATGCTCTCAAGGGGTGTCTCTGGCTGCACCTCCCCCGAGCTGTACTCAGGTGTTGATTCGGATGATGAGACCTACGTGCCGTCGCAGGTGAGTGTTCCAGGGAGGGATTCTGTTCTGTCCCACCCACCTGTACCAGGGTCAGAACCCTCAATGGGGATGTCAGTGTTGGCAGCTACGCCTTTGGTGGTTACGGATGCAGGGTCACACTCCGCGACATCTGATCCTGTTCCTGGGCCAGCAGATCAGAGGGGGAATGCAGTCCTGCAGCCTCAGGCAGTGCCGGCACAGCAAGGCGCAGTTCGCCTTGCCCCAGACAGGTGTGGTGCCCGCCGACGTGGTGGCCGTACGCCACCTGGCAATACCGCATGGGAGCAATCCATTTACGGTATGGCAACCCAACAGGCAGCATCATCCGAGATGATGGCTCAGGCCATGGATAGGGTGGCCACTTCCATTGTCCCCCCTGAAAGGCTGATGGAGCGACTACAGCAGGCAACCGACTCCATCTGCCAGTCACACAGGGAGGACATGTTGGCGTCCAACAGGGACAGGCGGGCGGCACTGGCGACTCTGCAGGAGGCCATCTCCATAGAGTCCCAGGGCCACAGGGAAGCCCTGAGGCAGGAGCTCCTTCACCTCAGGATGACTCTTGTTGAGCTTGAGGCTTCAACACACCAAAGGACAGAACAGCAGCTGGAGCGTCTCACCCGTACGCTCTCAGCTGAGATGCAGGCAACGAGGGCGGAGTTCCGGGCATCCCGTGAGTTGTTGCATGGGGACCTCTGCACACTCATCCTCCAGAACCAGACCTACCACACCCGCATGCTTGCAGCCATGGAGGAGCAGACTAGGGCCTTGCGTGGGCTGCCTCCCATAGTCTAACCACCTCCGGATGCAGCTGCACAGGGTGATAATAGCGACAGCAGTGATACTCCCACAATAGGGTAGCATTGTGGGCCATGAGCCCATGGAGGTGTTTTTTTTCCCAGGATCCACACAGGTGGGTTTTGGTGTGCAACCTGTCCTCGGACCTCCTGGGTGGCCTCCCAAACCCCCCCCCGGGCCCATCAATGGCCATTTTTGATTTTTATTTTTATTTTTGATTTTTATTTTTTATTTTTTATTTTTGATTTTTATTTTTATTTTTAAATTTATTTTTCCCAATTTGTTTGGGACAATTTGTTGCCTTCCGTGGTTCCTGTGGGCATACGCTGCATTGTGGCTGGGCACATGCAGGCTGTCATGTATTTGGTTCAGATGCTTGGGTTTGAGTCACACACACCCCTCCTGCTTCCCGTTTCCATGGGCTTGCAAAGGGTGTGCCCAAGTGACATTGACGTACATGGTGACATTGGACTCCCACTACATGTGTGGGTAGTCTAGTCAATACTGTGTATACATTCCTAGTGCATATTGCTGTTGTGTTGTACACTGCATGTTGCATTGATGTGTAACTCATCATCTGTGTCTACCTCCCAATTTGCAGGTCCCTTCCTCACGTCTACACAAGGCCCTCTAGTTTGGAGATGGGGTCCATGTTGGCAGCAGTGCACCTACTACTCTACATGGCGCCAACACTGCACAGTTGGTAGTGGTGGAAGTGCAGGCATTTCCAGGTGGTGAGACTACTAATTTATAACATTTGTGATGTCATGTTAATGGTAGTACCTGCTCAAGTTTGTTGTTGGTCCTGCATTACTGTGAGCATTTCAGGTGTTGCAAGTTTAAATTAGGGACACTGTACATTGTGACACTAGTGTCATGTTGTGGGGATTACTTTGTTTACCTGCAAATGGCATGACATGGCACGGTGTGTCGTGTGGCGGTGCTGGGGATGGGTTGGCTGACATGGCACTGTCCTCTTGTTGCATTTTGCAAGTGGGTATTCATTTTAGCTGCTTGGATGTGTTTCTTCACAAAACTGCATTGGTGGTGTCTGTGTGGGTAGGGATGCACACATTGTAACACTTCCAGGTGAACAATCTCAGGCTGATATGGTTTTCACGGTTGATTCTCCAGACATTCAGGATCAGTGTCAGGTTGAGTCATCATTGATTGTCAGATGGAATGTGCCAGGGCAGTGTGCACTCCACAGGGGTGTGATTACTATGTGAAGTAATTAGCCACTAGCTGTGTACGGGCTGCCTCCCCCCGTGCCCTTTCCCCTCCCATGCGCAGCGGCTGTGCATGTGGTTGGGGATGTGGGGCCACCACCATGTCCACGGCCAGGCCCCGGCGTGTTGCAACGTTGTGCAGGACACATGCTGCCACTATGATCCTGCACACTACTGGGGGAGCGTACAACAGCTGCCCGCCAGAACAGTCAAGGGAGCGAAAGCGTGACTTTAGCACTCCGAATGTGTGCTCCACTATGCCCCGGGTTGTAATGTGGGCTGTGTTATATCTTACCTGGGGTGGCGTGGTGGGGTTCTGAATTGGCGTCATCATGTGGGGGCTGAGAGGGTAGGCACTGTCCCCTGTGGAGGTGGTGATTGGTATCATTGGTGGGGTTGTGACCTTGCTCAGTATCTGACATGCATGCATGTGCAGTGGCATTCATACTCACCAAGCAGCCATGTATCGCCAGGCCGCCCAGCTTCTAGGTCCCGGCTTAGGGTGGACATTCGGTAAATGAAGCTGTCGTGGGTGGAGCCGGGATAGTTGGCATATACTGAGCTGATGATTCCCTTGGCATTACATACTACCTGCACGTTGATGGAATGCCAGTGCTTGCGGTTCCTATAGATGTGCTCTGATGCCCAGGGGGGACGTAGAGCCACATGGGTGCAGTCGATGGCAACTAGCACTTTGGGGAATCGTGCCACACCGTAAAAATCCAGGGCGGCAGCATGCCTTTCTGCAGGTGTTCTGGGCAGGTATATGTGCCTGCGGACTGATGGGCGTGCAGTGATGATGTTCAAGACCTGGTGTAGGCAGCGTGACTGGGTGGCCTGTGATACCCCACCCACTATAGCACTTGTCCGCTGAAATGATCCAGTGGCTAAGAAGTGCAGTACATTGAGGACCTTCTCCAGGGGGCTGAGTGCTTGGGAGCACAGGGTGGGTGATGTGAGGTCATCCTCCCACTCACTCACTCACCAGGTCCAGTATTATGTGTGGTGGAAACCTGTACCTCCCATACACCTGGTCATCAGGCATCCCGAAAAGGCTGGTTCTGGGTGTGAATATTCTGGCCCTGACTATCCTCCTCCTCTGGTAGCCCACGCCCACTGCTGCTAGGAACGGTATGTTCATCCTGGGTCTAAGCTTGTTAATTTGTTTATTTATGCGTTTATTTATGCGTTGCGCGTGTTGTAGGCGAGCGTGTGACCCGCGCACCCCTGAAATCCAGTACCCAGTCCAATAGCGTGTGGAAATTCCCGCGCACCCCGGGATACAGGTGGCTGACGTACTTACGTGTGTAAGTGCCCGCGCACCCCTGATATACACGTACAAAGGCCAATCGCGTGTACGCGCACTTTTGTCCAATTACACGCGATGACACTCTGACGTGCTGTCCAATTACACGCGATGACACTCTGACGTGCAGTCTTTCCACGTGGCTCTGTCATCACGTGCTGTGTGGGGAAACACCCGTGCGGGTCACGTCACAGACGCGCTTACGCGCTGAGGGCCTTTGGTCCAATAGAATCGCGTATGCGCGCTTACGCGCTAAGGGCCTTTCCTCGATTTTCACGCTGACGTGCAGACTTTTCACGTGCCAAATCACTCCGTATCAAGCTGGCCACGCGTATGCACACGGAAGACCACGCTCCTGCCCAGAAGGCCGAACTACTGCCCCCAGAGCCCCGAGCACGCTCCCACCTGCCATCTGCTGCTGCCTGACTGCCTGCTGCCCACGTGCACTGCCATTTGCTGCCTGCACATCAGCCAGGGGTGCTGTTGCTGTGACCACCCCTGCTGGAACCGAAGACTCCCGACTGGGATTCCATTGCTCCACAGCCCAGCCCCAGGACCCAGTTGCCCACCCACTCCTGCCTCTGGGGTTGTCATGTCGTGGCAAACACCATCTGTGACCACTGACAACCCCCGGCCAGAGAGGCAGAGGGGCACCAGCTTCAGTGCCACCGAAGTTGGTGTCCTGGTGGAGCAAGTCCTGGGGCAGTATGATGCCCTCTTTGGAAGTTCCCGCGCCGACAAGGAAGGACGGACTCGGATCTGGACTGACATCGTGACTGCCATCAACGCGGAGGGGGTGGCAGTCCGGGACTTACAACATGTCAGGAAGCGCTGGGAGGACTTCAGGTCCAGGACCCCGAACAAGGCCCGGCGCCTCTTGAAGGCAGCGGATGCCAAGGGGCGCCGGGGCCACTTGTCGGAAGAACAGATGAGGGTCCTGGAACGCATATCCCCAGCGCTCCACGTCCAGGTCTAGAGAAGCAGACCCGTCTGGAGTCGAGCGGTGAGTGTACATGCATCCTGATTGTGAGCAGTTCGTGTGGTGATTATTCGGTAGTGTGCAGGTTGCACATCTGTTTGTATGGGGTCGAGTATGGGTGGGGGTGTACAGGGCCGTGGGGCTGACACATGCGAGGGCTGTAATGTGTGAGACATGGATGGTGCTTGTGTGTGTAGGCTTGCATGCCAAATGCAGTTGTGTGGGCACACATGTTTGGATGAATGTGTATGTAAGTCGACATGTCCGCGATGTCACGCATGTATGTTGTTTTCGGCTGCATGTATGAGCACTGTGTACATGTGCATGTGTGTGTATTTGACAAGGGTGCAACAGTGATGCAACATGGATGCATGTGACAGCGGTATGTGGAAGCCTGATTGGCAGATGTGACATGGATGCCCGTCTGAACAGTGCGACACTTGGCAGAGGTGTACACATGCATGCAAGTGTGGTGGTGTGTGTACATGTGTGGTGCACTTCCTGTGTTGCATGTGATGTCTGGCTCACCTTTGGCTGCTCATGCTGTTGTATGTGTAGGGATGGTGGTGGCAGTTGCGATATGGCTGTGGTATGGCTCATGTGTGCGAGTTGTAATGACATGTGTGTTGGGGATTGTGATGACATGTCTGAGGTTTGCCAATGCCACTCATGTGCAACTGTCATGTGTGTATGTGTCCATTGTACAGTGCCCTGATCCCTGTGTTTTGTTTCTCCCTGTCTGCAGCGTCAACTGATGAAGAGGGCAGAGAAGGTGCTGTGGAGCACAGCGGCGGGGATCCCACCGCCAGCCGGAGACGCAAGGCCCTGCTCCCCTCCCGTGTTGTCATCTCGTCGGGGAGTGAGGAGTCCGGTGCCGCGTCCCAGGCCGCAGCTGCCGGGGGGAGGTCCAAGAGGCGGAGGTTGGAGTTGGACTCCTCGGCAGCAGAAGGTGCAGCTGGGACCCCACAGGGCCCAACAGGGGAAGATGGCACGGAGTCATCCAGGTTGGTGGGGGGTTTGGTGGAGGAGGAGGCCGTGCAAGCACCAGAGACGGGGTCTGGAGGTGGGGATCCCACTGGTGCTAGTGGTGCAGTGCAGGACCAGGGACAGGAGGCAGCACAGGCCGCCGCGGAGGTGCCTGTGTGCAATCCTGTCCCCGATCCTGTCCCTGCATCATCTTGCACCAGCAGGGATGCCTACGTCCAGACCCGTTTTCAGGCAGGGGATGAGCTGACGTCAACTGGCCTTCCTCTGCCTGCGGACGTGGCCATCCAGGTCCGGGTTGAGCCTGTCCTGGCTGGTGTGGCGTTGCGTCAACGGGCCATGCGAGGTGACCTGCAGTCTTTTCATGGAGAGACTGCACGTCATCTCGAATGGCTCGTTGACCACGTCAGCCTGCTGGGACAGGTCACCCAGGCCGGATTCCTCGTCTGATGGGGCTTGCTCCGACCCCCTCCTCAACTGGACCCCCTACATGCCAGTCGTCCTCTGTGCCATCTTCCCACCCATTAGTCACCTGGGTGCCCTGTGGTGTTGCCTCTGACGGTGCGGCCAGGCTGGTGGAGGAGGCATCCCTGCCACAGTCGGGAGTCGGACGTCCAGCAGGGGTGGCCACATCTACGACTGCACCCCAGCCGGCGGAGGATGTGCAGGCAGCAGGAGGCAGTGCACGGGCAGAGGCAGAGCAGCAGCAGCAGCAACATGGTGGGAGCCATGAAGGCTCGGGGCCTTCGACATCAGAGGGGCAGGCATCGGCCGGAGGGCAGGAGGACCCAGGACAGAGAGTGTCTTCCGTGTGGCAGCGGTTGGGCCACGCCATAGGTGCGGAGCGGCGGCGGGCGGAAGAGGCGCGGCTCACAATGGTCAGGGCGGAGAACTCCATGCAGTGGGCCCTGAGGCGGGCCGAGTGCCTCGAGGCAATCTGCAGGGGGTTGGAGGAGGACACGGCGTCGTCCCTGCGGACCCTCGGGGCCATGGAACAGGACCGCCTCCGGGACATCGAACAGGAGTTCGATGATGCCCTGGCCCGGAACACCACGGAGTGAGCCGCTGGACTTGCCCGCCGCCTTTGTATATAGTTCTTTAGTTTTAGGTTTCCTTTGTTTGTTCTTATGATTTGGAGTCGACGGACACTGCTCCACTTTTTGTATATAGTTGCATTTTAGTTAGGGTTTTTTGTAGGTTTCCTTTGTTCAGTTGGGCTCATGGACCCTTGGATGTTTTGTACATAGTTCTTCATTGGATTGATTTTATTTTTCATTTGACTTTGGACAACATTTTTTTGGATTAGGATTTGGTGTTTTTTCTTTTAAACGGACATGCAGCTTATCTTTTTTTCATTCACATTGTAGTTTGTTTCATTTCTTTTGCATTCTTTTCTGTTTTTAATACAATTTGGTTTTCATACTTCACTGTGTGGTATCATCTCATTGGTTTCATGCATGTCATGTTGGGTGTTTTCCCATTCAATTGCAACCATTGTGTGTGACGGACATGGGTTCATAAGCTTTATGAACATTGGGGGTGTAACATGTAATTTCCATTTCCATGTGGGTGAATGGGTTACTTGGTAGGGCTTTTTGGCTGTGGAGGCTGACCATAACGCACATGATTGTGGATTGTGAGGACCTGGTGGGGGCTGCCCATGGTGGCTGGGGGGTGGGGGTGCAGGGAGACATGAGTGGGGGCCTGGTGGAGGGTGCCCCTGGATGCTGGGGGGTGGGGGTGGTGGGAGACATGAGTGGGGGCCTGGTGGAGGGTGCCCCTGCACTGCTGGGGGGTGGGGGTGGTGGGAGACATGAGTGGGGGCCTGGTGGAGGCTGCCCCTGGTGGCTGTGGGGTGGGGGTGGTGGGAGACATGGGTGGGGGCCTGGTGGAGGGTGCCCCTGCACTGCTGGGGGAGTGGGGGTGGTGGGAGACATGAGTGGGGGCCTGGTGGGGGCTGCCCATGGTGGCTGGGGGGTGGGGGTGGTGGGAGACATGGGTGGGGGCCTGGTGGAGGGTGCCCCTGCACTGCTGGGGGGGTGGGGGTGGTGGGAGACATGAGTGGGGTGCTGCCCCTGCACTGCTGAGGGGTGGGGGTGGTGGGAGACATGAGTGGGGGCATGGTGGAGGCTGCCCCTGGATGGTGGGGGTGGTGGGAGACATGAGTGGGGGCCTGGTGGAGGCTGCCCCTGGATGCTGGGGGGTGGGGGTGCAGGGGGACATGAGTGGGGGCCTGGTGGAGGCTGCCCCTGGTGGCTGGGGGTGGTGGGAGACATGGGTGGGGGCATGGTGGAGTGTGCCCCTGCACTGCTGGGGGGATGGGGGTGGTGGGAGACATGAGTGGGGGCCTGGTGGAGGCTGCCCCTGGATGCTGGGGGGTGGGGGTGCAGGGGGACATGAGTGGGGGCCTGGTGGAGGGTGCCCCACACTGCTGGGGGGTGGGAGACATGAGTGGGGGCCTGGTGGAGGCTGCCCCTGGATGCTGGGGGGTGGGGGTGCAGGGGGACATTAGTGGGGGCCTGGTGGAGGGTGCCCCTGGATGCTGGGGGGTGGGGGGGTGGGAGACATGAGTGGGGGCCTGGTGGGGGCTGCCCATGGTGGCTGGGGGGTGGGGGTGGGTGGGAGACATGAGTGGGGGCCTGGTGGTGCTGCCCCTGCACTGCTGGGGGTGGGGGTGGGGGTGGTGGGAGACATGAGTGGGGGCCTGGTGGAGGCTGCCCCTGGATGCTGGGGGGTGGGGGTGCAGGGGGACATGAGTGGGGGCCTGGTGGAGGCTGACCCTGGTGGCTGGGGGGTGGGGGTGGTGGGAGACATGGGTGGGGGCATGGTGGAAGGTGCCCCTGCACTGCTGGGGGGGTGGGGGTGGTGGGAGACATGGTGGGGGCCTTGTGGAGGCTGCCCCTGGATGCTGGGGGGTGGGGGTGCAGGGGGACATGAGTGGGGGCCTGGTGGAGGCTGCCCCTGGTGGCTGGGGGGTGGGGGTGGTGGGAGACATGGGTGGGGGCCTGGTGGAGGGTGCCCCTGCACTGCTGGGGGGGTGGGGGTGGTGGGAGACATGAGTGGGGGCCTGGTGGTGCTGCCCCTGCACTGCTGGGGGGTGGGGGTGGTGGGAGACATGAGTGGGGGCCTGGTGCGGGCTGCCCATGGTGGCTGGGGGTGGTGGGAGACATGAGTGGGGGCCTGGTGGAGGCTGCCCCTGGATGCTGGGGGGTGGGGGTGCAGGGGGACATGAGTGGGGGCCTGGTGGAGGGTGCCCCTGGATGCTGGGGGGTGGGGGGGTGGGAGACATGAGTGGGGGCCTGGTGGGGGCTGCCCATGGTGGCTGGGGGGTGGGGTGGTGGGAGACATGAGTGGGGGCCTGGTGGAGGCTGCCCCTGGATGCTGGGGGGTGGGGGTGCAGGGGGACATGGGTGGGGGCCTGGTGGAGGGTGCCCCACACTGCTGGGGGGTGGGGGGGTGGGTGACATGAGTCGGGGCCTGGTGGGGGCTGCCCATGGTGGCTGGGGGGTGGGGGTGGTTGGGAGACATGAGTGGGGGCCTGGTGGTGCTGCCCCTGCACTGCTGGGGGGTGGGGGTGGTGGGAGACATGAGTGGGGGCCTGGTGGAGGCTGCCCCTGGATGCTGGGGGGTGGGGGTGGTGGGGGACATGAGTGGGGGCCTGGCGGAGGCTGCCCCTGGTGGCTGGGGGGTGGGGGTGGTGGGAGACATGGGTGGGGGCATGGTGGAGGGTGCCCCTGCACTGCTGGGGGGGGTGGGGGTGGTGGGAGACATGAGTGGGGGCCTGGTGGAGGCTGCCCCTGGTGGCTGGGGGGTGGGGGACATGGGTGGGGGCCTGGTGGAGGGTGCCCCTGCACTGCTGTGGGGGGGGTGGGAGACATGAGTGGGGGCCTGGTGGAGGCTGCCCCTGGATGCCGGGGGTGGGGGTGCAGGGGGACATGAGTGGGGGCCTGGTGGAGGGTGCCCCACACTGCTGGGGGGTGGGGTGGTGGGTGACATGAGTGGGGGCCTGGTGGGGGCTGCTCATGGTGGCTGGGGGGTGGGGGTGGTGGGAGACATGAGTGGGGGCCTGGTGGAGGCTGCCCCTGGTGGCTGGGGGATGGGGGTGGTGGGAGACATGGGTGGGGGCCTGGTGGAGGGTGCCCCTGCACTGCTGGGGGGGGTGGGGGTGGTGGGAGACATGAGTGGGGGCCTGGTGGAGGCTGCCCCTGGTGGCTGGGGGGTGGGGGACATGGGTGGGGGCCTGGTGGAGGGTGCCCCTGCACTGCTGGGGGGGTGGGGGGGTGGGAGACATGAGTGGGGGCCTGGTGGAGGCTGCCCCTGGATGCTGGGGGGTGGGGGTGCAGGGGGACATGAGTGGGGGCCTGGTGGAGGCTGCCCCTGGATGCTGGGGGGTGGGGGTGCAGGGGGACATGAGTGGGGGCCTGGTGGAGGGTGCCCCTGGATGCTGGGGGGTGGGGGGGCGGGAGACATGAGTGGGGGCCTGGTGGGGGCTGCCCATGGTGGCTGGGGGGTGGGGGTGGGTGGGAGACATGGGTGGGGGCCTGGTGGAGGGTGCCCCACACTGCTGGGGGGTGGGGGTGCTGGGTGACATGAGCAGGTGTGCAGGGTAGTCCCCTGTGGTGTGGGCTGCCTGCAGGGGCCGTGGAGGGTGTACAGGGAATACCTGGGAGCACACAGCCAAATCGCGTGTAGAATTTCCCGCGTACCCCTGAAATACACGTACCCAGCCAAATCGCGTGTGGAAATTCCCGCGAACGTACCCGGCCAAATCACGTGTGGAAATTCCCGCGAACGTACCCGGCCAAATCGCGTGTGGGACTTCCCGCGCACCCCTGAGATCCACGTACCCAGCCAAGTCGTGTGTGCAAATTCCCGCGCACATACCCGGCCAAATCGCATGTGGAACTTCCCGCGAACCCCTGAAATCCACGTACCCTTCCAAATCGCGTGTGAGACTTCCCGCGCACCCCTGAGATCCACGTACCCAGCCAAATTGCGTGTGGAAATTCCCGCGCACGTACCCGGCCAAATCGCGTGTGGAACTTCCCGCGCACCCCTGAAATACACGTACCCTGCTGAAATCGCGTGTGGAACTTCCCGCGCACCCATGGAATACATGTACCCTGCTCGCACTGGGACAATCGCGTGTGGAACTTCCCGCGCACCCCTGAAATCCACGTACCCTGCCAAATCGCGTGCGAGGCTTCCCACGCACCCCGGTATACACGCACACGTATTTTTTGTCAGAGGGTGTCCGTGTTTGTGGGTACCCCTTTGCACGTCATTTGTCCTGGAGGGCCACAGTATAGGACATTCATCATGGCTGTATATAGGTGCTATTTGTTGGCGCACCTTTTGGCGCACATTTCTTCCAGGCGCAGAGACGCTACCGCCTGCTTTCTTGTGGCGGTGGTGTTTGTGCCTGTGCGCTGGTTTGAGCGTGCGCTTTTTTGCCCTATTCTATTCCATGAATACGTGTTGTAGGCGAGCGTGTGGGCGTTTCGTGCACTTGTACCCTGTACTTCCCCCGTGACGCCCACATTTTGGCAAGTTGTTTCCCATTCCGAGTGTTACACCCCGTGTTCCGCCTACTTTTGTTGCGTGCGCCGCGCTATGTGCGATTTTCGCTGTGGCCTGTGCGATTTTCGTTGTGACCTGGCGCACGCAGTTAGATGGCCTGTGCGCCAACGTGCGCCGTGCACTTTATCGCACATCCGATGGTTTTCTCGCGCACGGCCTTCCATGAATCGATGTGCGCTGCTTTTCGTGCGATTTTCGCACTTGCACTGCGATTTTCGCTATTCCACTGCGATTCGCACGTTTTTGCCCACTTGCGCTGCGCTAATTATTCCATGAATCGGCCTGTAAATGTACTAACTCCAAGGCCTAGAGGATTGGACATGGTAACCATATTGGTACAAACGGCACCTTTGGGGCTGTTCTCATCACCTTGAATTTTTACTCATGGGTTCCTAACTGTAATGTACCAAGGCTGAGAAGATCCTCACTGGCCAATCCCTACCCATCTTCCACAACTGTTCACACTTTGTTGCACGGTCCAAATATAATGCACTAAGCCGACATGCCTTTACTTGCAACATTTAGGAGGTGGTCGCAGGTGGAGCCACCAGATTATGCCTATCCACTCAGAGTGCTAACACCATATAGATACTATATGTAGTTTGCCTCACTAACCGATCCCAGACTACCATTGTTTTTTTTAGAATAACTCATGACATCATAGCCTCTTAAAAGATGTTGGCGAAGCTGTAACCAATATTGGAACTCTTATGATCCAGTTCGGTCCCAGTTTACCAGATCTCTTGATAAACAGTTGGTTGTCACATTTATTGACTTTCCTGTTGCTGTGGCGAGGGGATTGCCCCTGAATCGGACCTCTTGCTGTATTATTTGGGGGCGTTATCCCCGCTTCTACACTTCAAGAACGCTGGACTTGATTGATTTCAGATTGAATAGATCATGTCAGAACATCAGAGAAGATGAAAGAAAATCAAACCTTTAATGTTAAGGAATATAGGCCTTCACTTCAGTCGATTTACCAGTACCTTATGCAATCACACCAGATGAGCATAATGAGACAACAGGAAACTCTATGCCTGCACTGCTCAGCGACGAAGCCATCAAACCACTGAGAGCCGTGCTCATCCTAGAACTCAGACGGTAGTACATGCTTGAATTTGGGATCAGCTAGACCGCCCAATAGTCAGCCTTGCTGTCAGACTAGCACCACAAGACAGTTTGCAGATACAAACCACAGCTATGGTAGGTGCCAGCAATTTGGGCAATGGTTTGAACAACAGCACAATTAATACCTCCAGAACCAGTTACTGCTGTGGATGGAAAACTAGTCATAAGGCAATATCACAAAGAAAACTAGAAGATTATGTACAAAGAACACACAGACCTTAGATTCGTTAAACTCAATCCCATGACCGAATGGAATGGGACAAATGTGCTTTAAATACCGGATCTGCCCATTTTGACATCTCCAAGGTTTTCCAGAAATGGGTCTGCCCTCAAGCAGGATGTTCCTATTCTGTAGGACCGCCAAGTCCATTATCACTGCTTATTGTACTATTCTCCGGAATACCAGTAATTATCCAGGATGGGGTCTGTCCATAGATGCACGTTGTTGAATATTCCCAGTCAGGTTGGGAATCCTCGGCAGACTCAGCAGAAACTAGAATCCTCCAGAAACTGAACTCACTTTAGTATTCTATTAGTCTTGTGTTCTCATTTAGCCTTTAAACAATGGCCAGTGTCTCCCCAAGCTCCACCCCTGTAGGCCATATTCAGATTCTTTATACTTCCTGCAGTCGTCTTGAGTCCGCTCTCTCCACGTACGATGAACACCAATCACAATTTAATAGCCTCATCCCAGCAAAACCAGGGACAAAGTCCGAGAGACCACAGATCACTTCTGGTGTGTAGCTTCACAGTCTGTACCATCACTGTCTGTGGACATCTTGGACTTAGTGATCCAAGATGGCTGCAGAAAATTGCCCTAACATCACTTCCTGCAGCTATCTTGAGTCAGCTCACTTTGATTGTCTATGTGATCAGTTGAGGAGCGTTTGTCATCACTTCTAAACTCGTAAAGGTATCCAGGCTGTGACATTCTAATTAAGGGCGGTCAGTGAAGGGTGCCGACCAACCATTGACCAGCCTCTTTGCCCATGAGCCTTTGCCGTTCTCTATTATGCATCTATGAGTGCCCCTAGCTTCATTACTGTGCAGACTCTATACTATGGTACTTACCTGTAATGCATTTGCTCCTGCTGCTCCTCCTACTCACCTTCCCTTACGTTGTCTCTAATCACAACACTTCCTCCTTTCCTATCCCTATTATAATACTAACATCTTGACACTCACTACTCAATCTTTCACCTACTTCCAACAAAGCCAACACACTAACCATACCTCTACTCTTCCTTACTGCAGCAACTGAACATTGCACTGTGGAATACTCTGCCTGTATACAACAAAATTTCCTTCATCACTTACACCACTAGCTCGCCTCCCCTAGATCTTCTTGCAGTCACTGAAATCTGGATTTCTCCGTCACTGCCACTCTGGCATCCCTCCTGTGAGGGGTCAGAAATGAAAGTAGGACACAAAGTAGTCATGTTTTTGGTTAAATAATTTTATTAAAATTGATGGGTTGGGAAAATGCATCTCTGCCCCATTTAAAGAGGAGTTTCCCTACCTTAAAAAAAAAAAAAAATTAAAATGGATCTGTCTTTGTCAGGATGTCATACATTAAAAGCCGTTCTCGTGTCCAAACATTCTATCCTGACCCTTGCAGTAAAACAAAGTGACCAGGGAAAGGTCTTCAGCCTGGGAATTTGCAAAAGTGTTCTTAAATAAAATAGCTCCAACATTAATGTTCTCCAAAAATGGAAAAGACCTTTGTTCCAGAGGAAGATTCCCTTCCCCTGGATTCTTTCCGGATATCAGTATCTCTCGGTCTAAAAGTTCTTTATGCCTTCCTCGGCCCACAACAATCCTGTTATATTAACTGTTCAACCTTCCAAGTTATTTTTTGACAAACGTTCCTTTAGGAATGCAATGGGTCTGGTGTACTCCCCTGCCAGGGCTTCTCATATCTTATAGTTCATCTCTACATTCAAGTAGCATTTACCTTTCTTGGTGGCTTGGTACATCTACTTGCTTCACTTTTTTTTTTAAGCTATGCCTACACTTGAATGCAATTCATATTGGGGTTCGGGTTGGCAATGTGCCCTTTCAACTCACAATCATTTTATTACTTTGCGTAATTTGACAATGTTCAACATTTTCTGCCCTTTATTTATAAACAATCTGGCAATTTCACTTTCCACGACTTCACAATGTTTTACTTCTCTTTGGTGCGCTCGCTGAAAGGCCCACTGTCCCCACTCTGCCCTGGCAGACTCACTGGTTCTCTGTAGCATTTTCAGGCTGGCTCACGTTTACACAGCGTACCTTCACCGGTTGCTCCCCACTCTGGGCAGCCGAAACATCTCTCCAGGCTCTCTTGCAGCTCCACTCCTGCACCCTGGCTTGTCTTCAGATCCCGATAAAGGACAACGCTGCTTCTCCTGGCTGCCTGAGGCCCAGGGACCCTCTTGCGGTTCCCACCGTCTCCACGGCATGCCTTGCTCACACCATGTTTCTTTCCTTCTCTTGCTCCACCACACCGGCTAACACCTCCAGCTTCCGCACACCGGCTCATGTCTCCAGCCTCCGTCCACCTTTACTGGAGAAGTCACGTCTTCGTCGGAGCTCACTCATCTTTCGATTCACATTTTTAAAAAGGTCCCACACACAGGTGCCTTCATCCAACTAGCATGCTCATTACGCTTGCTGCTCGGTAGCAATTCCTTCCTCCGTCTCGTCTCAGTACCTAAGTGGTTGTGGCAATTAAAGTCCATTGATATCAATTGCTGATTTAGGTGGCTGTGGGAATTGAAGTTCTTTGATGTGGTCTGATGGATAATGCTTGGCGTGTCCAAAAATTACACATGGAAGATCAGTTCCTGAAGGAGCACTAGCATGTCAGTAGGGTACTGGGGATATCGCGCCTCATCCATTGAAGCCACGACATTTCCCCAGTGGCTATCTCCTCCCATTTGATCATCCATCATACAGCCGCCCCCAAGATCAGGATCAAGTAGCGGCTGCCATACCCTGGCCACATGGGAGGATGCTACGGCCAGGGAATCCGCGAGGAGTACATTGGATTCACCAAACTACACAACTCCAAACTAACCTTCATTTACCATGCTCGTCAGAATGGCAGAGGTGCAAGCATCTGACACCAACTCTCTTGCGGCATCAAAGCCTCAGATCTCCAATGCCACATACACTCCTACTGCTTTTGAATTCACCATCTCTTTTATTGCTCTGCCTCACTTGGTTCACATCTCCATCTATCGCCCTCCAGGTCCCGCTGGACCATTCTTTGATGAACTTTGGCAACTCCATGATTCTCTTTCTGCCAAGCATCACCTCATT
This sequence comes from Ambystoma mexicanum, assembly GCF_040938575.1. NCBI lineage: Eukaryota > Metazoa > Chordata > Amphibia > Caudata > Ambystomatidae > Ambystoma > Ambystoma mexicanum. The sequence goes on from NC_090936.1 coordinate 29,814,089, forward strand.
CTCTTAGGTGACTAATCTTTACTCTCCAACCACTTCTCAGAAATCTGAACTGCAGTCTTTCCCACGCTCTCCACTATCCAAAACCTACCTTGCCACCCTAGGGCTAACTCTTTGGATCTTATTCAGCTCCACCCCTCCCCTAGCCACTAATACTGCTGTCACACCATCCCCATCTGATCACTTCATTGTTTCCACCATCTCCTTTCCACCCTCTGACCTCTCACCACTTGCCTCACCCATTGCAAAACAGAAATGTAAACCGCCTGCCATTGCTCCCTTTCTCCAACTTACTGTCTCTTCCTCCTTCACACCAGATGTCTCTCGCCACCAACACTGCCATCTCCAGCTTCCAATCCCTACTATATGACTCATTCTCCTCTCACTTCCCACAGTTAACTTTCACCCCAAAGTCTCAGCTTCCTCAACCATGGATCACCTCATTTATATACAGTGCGCACCGACCCACATCAGCTGCTGTGCAAATGGGAGGCGTACCCACCAACAAGACCTGCAACTCTGCCTCTCGGCACTGAACTGTCAAGGCCATTCTTAAATGAGTGAAATGGAATTGTACCTCACCTTCATTGACACTCCCTCCAACAATCTTCACTCAGTATACAGCACCCTAAATTCCCTCCTTGATCCTCAATTCTACGAACTCCAGAAGATCAGAATAATCTAAACATTAAGCCGCTAGGTACATTTTATGCAATTAATAGGTCTACAACGTATCCGTGGAGATTTGGTGGTGTGGCGTATGTCAAGCCCAAATATCAAGTGGATTAAAAGCCTGTCTTTTGTTCTGGAAATTAGGTAGTCACAGAATGCCAAAAGAAAAAAGTTGATGCATGGATTTGGAACACTAAAAAAAGGGCTGAAAGGGATACACCAACAATGTTTTATAATCTGCCCCTTTGTAGAGCAACACTTAACTTTAGCGGGTGGTCATTTAAACAATCACCTGATGGTAAGATGGGTAGAGGACAAGCTTTTGAAGAAGTAGGTAATCGGAATGAGAAGCCAGGATACTTCAATAACTGAGGTGTCTTAATGCCACCTATGGACTGTTTGGACAACTAGAAGCCTAGCACACACAATCATATGGTCTTTTCCGGCAGGATCAGGAAGCATACTGGGGATGTGGGAAGTTAAGAGATCCAAGGCCTGAGGAATGCCAAGTAAATTAAGCCACTGGTGAAACAGGTTACCCAAGGTGTATAATTGATGTAAAAATACATTAACAGCGGTGTGCTGCATAACATATATATGGTTTTGGTGGGGGTTTTGCGTTGGGTGGGGGAAGTTTCCCCCCACACCTATGTAACAATTGACCTTCACAATTCGGTCAATTGTGAAAAGGTCAATTGTCATTCGAGCAATTGTGACTCAAACAATCTGTAAACAACCGTACATACAAAGTAGCTTTTTGCCTCATTTATTAATCCAGTAGTTGCAAAAAGAGTCATAAGCACACTGGCAGTTACAGACTTGCTTATTTTGCCACTCAACCCACAAACAGTTTTGAGACTATTTCAACAGGTCATTATGATGAAGACCCAGCAAGGAGTATTCATTCTACTCACTTGAGGTCAGTGGAAAACATTGCAATAGTCCTCTAGTGAGCTAAATAATAGGGTGCTTGAAAGACTTCTGTGTCATCCCGGGATCGGTTGCGTTCCAACGAAGGTGAGGTTCTCTACATTGTATACTCCTTTAAGATGCTTCTGCATAGCACCTTCCCAGACCCAACTGTGGAATGTAATGCAACATGGCACAGGCATGCGATGGAGCTTTATAGACAGACACACACACACACACACACACACACACACACACACACACAACCGCAGAGGAAACGATTGGCGGGCCACCTTTACTTGGATGATTGTAGGGTTGAGACGCACAGTAAAAACACTGTGTGCTGTGACACACTTTAGGCTACTGTTCTCAATGACTTCCCAGAGGGCCCAAAACCAATAAACATGTGGTGATGCTACAGCTGGCCCTGGCCGGCAAGGACAAATGCATCAAAGCGCCATTGCAGTCTCCTCACCCGAAGGCTTACTTTTCAAGGGCGCAAACACTGAACATATTGCACCTCTTTTTTTAAATAAACAATTTAGGAGCAGATATGTATTGACAGGCCTGCTTTCACTAAACCTTGATGTCTGTCCCTACTCAAATGTGCCCCCTCTCATCACCTCTGACTATCATAACAGTGACTGACAACATGGTATCCACAGCCCTACTGACCCCATTCCACTTCATATCCTTCATCCTCTTGCTCATAAACGTGCCCCTTATTCACGGCAGTGCTCGATACATTCCTGACTCGCTTAAACATGCTACAATTTCGCCATTGCTGAAGAATCCCCTCCCCCACCCCCATCCAGATCCTGATGCTGTGGAAAACTACCGACCAATATCTCTTCTTCCCGATGTTATGAAACTGTTTGAACCGATTGTCACGCCTCAACTCGGTTTTCCTAGAAACCAACCAACATCTTCACCCCTTCCAGGCCGGATGCCGCCCCGGTATCCGCACTGAATACGTCCGGATGACTGTTCTTGATGACGTTGCATTACTTCAGGAACACAGAGTGCTGCCCTCACCCTTCTTGAGCTCTCTGCGGCCTTTGATACAGTGGACCATTGTAGACTACCCCATTGTCTGAAGGAAGCTGGAATTTCTGGTATCCCCTTGAAGTGGTTTTCATCTTTTCTTTCTAATCAAACTCAGACTGTCTCTTCCTTCTTTCACTTACTTCTACCACCCTGGCCCAGGGGTCCCTCAAGGGTTCCACCCCCCTTTTTTGTTAATTTGTATATGTTGGCTCTTGCAAAATGAATTTGCAGTCACGGCATACATTTATTTTCCTATGCCGATGACCGACAAATTCTCTTCAGACTGAATGACCCCTTTACTGATCCTCTTCAAAGGTTGAAGGGTTGTCTTTCAGCAGTTGCTGACTGGATGTCCAAGAATTGGCTCAAACACAGTGATGAAACCGAGAGTTTGTTGGTTGGCTCTACTTGCTCAGGACCATCTTGGACCACAGACTTCTGGGCCTCCCTCTCTTGGCCCCTGCCCTGATACCTCCTCTACAGAAAAACGTTTAGTTATTAAAATTATGTCCTCGGGCCCCAGGGTAGCCCAAATCTCAGCAATCTGCCAAACTGGCTTTGCTAACCTTAAACTACTAAAAAAAAAAAAAAAAAAAATACTCCGCTTGCGGCCGCCGGACTCGAGATCAAAAATGGTTACTGCTTCCATCATGGGGTCAATCAACTACTGTAATGGCATTTACTTCGGCCAACCTGAATTTCTGCTTTAGCGACTACAAATTCTTCACAACTCTGCAGCACGCCTTGCTCATAATGGCCCTCGATTGGCCCATTCCCAAAATCTCCTTTGCCAACTCCATTGGCTCAGGTGAAAAGCTGTATTAAGTTTAAAGCTCTTTGTCTCGTTTATCGAGCCACTCATGGTTTGGGAGCTGAGTTTCTGCAATCTAGACTGACACCTCAAAGACCAGGCAAAGTTCTTTGCTCGGCCAATCAATCTCTGCTTAGTATTCCTCATTTTGAACGGACTGGTGCCGGAGGAAGGTCTTTCTCTGTGCTCGGTCCCACTCTGTGGAATGCCCTTCCCTTGACATCTGTAATGTTCCTGATTTTTCCACCTTTCATAAATGTCTTAAGACTTTTCTGTTTTAATCCCTGGCTGTTCCATTCCCCTCTACCCTCAGCATCTGGATGCCTTTCCTGGTCCTGTTTGCGTTCTACAAGTCTACAATACAATCTCAAGCTCTCGCTTTCTGGTCTAACACGATCAACGTTTCAAATTTGAGGATGGACATTAACAAAAAGTCCCATTAAACCAGGTTCGGGGAGCCACCAGGGGGCGCCGAGATGTGCTGAAGCTTCTCAGCTGTTCTCCTCCCCAGGGCGGCCTTTTTCTTCTTTTGGGCCCCCCCAGCCCCATTGTAGCCGTGTGCTGACCCCCCCTGGGGCTGGCGTATAGCTCCAGGACCAAGAAGAGCGAACTCCCGGTGCCGGGAGCGCAGAGTTTGCAGCCTCCAGGGTGCCGAGCCGAACGAAGCCGAGAGTGCAGCCCCGCCAAGGAGAACCACGTGGCACTGTCTCGCTGGCGGTGGGGGAGGGGCGGAGGCTCCAGCGACCAGATCATCACCCCCACAAGGCCTTGCTGCTGGCCCGTGGCCCCCCCCCCCCTCGGCGGCGACCGTTGTGTGGCGGTTCCCGCGGGAGGGGGCTGTGGGCTCCCCCCTGAGGAGAAGAGAATGCTGGTATTTTGGGGGAGCAAGCTGCGGTGCTCGCCTGCCTGCGTCCCGGGCAGAGCGAGGAGAGGCCCCTGATCCTGCTGAGGAGACGGAGTGTGGAGCAAGCATACTGCGGTGAGCCCCGGCGGAGAATCTGCGCAGAACGGAGTGGCTTGCCGGTGGAGGTGGAACAAGGAGGTTCCAAGCGGCCCAGTGACTGAAGCGACGTCCCCCCCCCCCCGACCTGCTCAACATCTGCCTTCGGTACAGTGACCTGAGGGGAGTGGCGCGAGGTGCCGGTGTGCTGCGTGGGTCCGGTTTGATCAGACCTGTGAGGAAGGGGTCTGCACCGTGCCTGGAGAGCAGCAGGGGAGTCGTGGGATGTGCGAAGCCCGGTGATGAGAAAGGGGGTGTTATAGTCCAGCTCCCCACATACCCTGTCGAAATAGCCTGCTGAGAGGTGGCGGCAAGGAGAGACTAGGGCTGTCTGAAAAAGGACCCAGAAGCTGTTGTTGGCTGGAGGTCGCAGCTGTGTGGGAGTCTTGGCCGTTGTAGTAGCGACGTTTGAAGACACTGGAGCTTGTGGACTCTGCCTGAGTTCCGACTGTGTCCGTCTCTCTCCTGTAATGTTCTGGAAGCAGGCGTGGGAGGAGTGGATACTGCCTACCAGTTGGAGGGGAGCCCCGATTCTGCTTGCTTCTCTACGGTTTCTACGTGGTCTCCGGGTGCGCTCTGGAGGGGCGCTCTCTCAGAGCTTGTTGAAGGCCCTCCTTGGTCCTGTGGTCTGTTAGTGCTCCTCCTGTGGTGAATTGATCTGAACACCGGCCTATGGGGAGACTGGAGTGCGGATGCAGGGAGTGAGGGCTCTCCAGCGATTCCGGAGGTCCCCCCAGGGTTCAAGAGAGGACATCAATATGCAGGTCTCCGGCCAAAAAGAAGATGTTGATACCCAGGATATGGGCCGCAGTATGGCCGCTCTTCTTGAGGAGATCCGAGGGTTTAGGGCAGACATAGGGAAGAGACTGGACTCCCTGGATACGAAGGTGGACAATGTGGAGGATAGGGTTCAGGCCCTCGAAGCCAATCAATCTTCCGTGGATCTCCTTGAGACTCAGTTTGACCTGCGGCTGGCAGAGCTTGAGAGACAGGAGGAAAAGATTGTCCTCAAGCTTGACGACTTGGAAAATCGAGAGAGATGCTCTAATTTGAGGTTCCTTAACATACTGGAGCAGGAGGGAGAGACGCAAGTTGACCTGGAGCAAAAGGTCAAAGAAGTCATAAGCCTTTTCTTTGAAGGAGAGAATACTAATGTTCCTACCATTGACAGAGCTCAGAGCAGGGGGTCGTGCGGGAGGCCCTCGCTCCGTCTTAGTGAAGTTCCACTACTATAGAGAGAAGACTAAGATATTGGAGCTCGCTCGTAAAAAAGGTGTGATCGAGAGGAATGGTGCCAAGATCTCCATTTACCAGGATCTTTCTGCACTCAAATTGGCTCGACAGAGACTCCGTGGCCCATTAACGAGGTGGTTGCACTCGAAGGGAGTGCGGTATAGATGGGGCACCCATTTTCTCTCACCTTCGAACTCGGAGAGACATGTTCTTACCTCGGAGTCCGACATCAGAAGAGCAATGACAGAGCTGTTGAGTGACTCCCTTCGGGAGCAGGTCAAGTTGGATGACGTTCTCGCTGGGTGTCCCCGCGGGGAAATACAGGAAGATAGCGCCCCCGTCCCCGGGACAAGCGCCGTCCTAACTGGAGGATGGAGCCTCTGCTGTCCTCTGACTGCTACTGTGTTTGAAATGGGTTGAGTATGGTTGGTTTAGCTCCGGTCCCTAAGCTAGATCGCTTCATGGTCTGGCTGGTGGTGAGGGGATGCCGGATGCTGTCTTTTCTTTCCTCTCTTTCGTTCTTTGGGTCTGGGGGGCCCGGAAACTGTTGTGTTCTGTGTGAGCTTGTTCGCCCTGGTGGAGGCGAGCCTTGGTGGTCTGAAGGCTTGACTGTAGGATGATGCAGTCCTTTCAGACGCTCAGAAGTTGGGTGGGGGGGAGGGGTGGGGTTGGGTGAGGCAGAAGGGGGAGTTAGGAGCTACCATGATTATTGGGTTCAACATGTATGTTCTGTGTTTTTTTGGTGAACACCTTGGTTCGGGGGCGGCGCTCTCATGTGGTTTTACATCTGTCCTTATGAATGAGCTTCCTTATTCTCTTTCTGTGGGGTCTCTAAACGTGTGAGGCCTGAACTCGCCGACTAAGAGGTCGCTGGTGCTCAGGGAGTTCCGGCAGTTAAAGTTGCACTTTCTCCTTGTACAGGAGTCCCATTGGGTTAAGGGGAGGGAACTCGCCTTCAAATCCAGGGCTATTCAATACCTATTTCTATCATCATATGGGGTGAAAAGACAGGGGGGGGGGTCGTGGTTTCCCCAGATGCGCAGTTCTCTCCCAGAGCGCATAAAGTGGATCCAGAGGGGCGTTTTATTATGGTCAAGGGGGAGATAAGGGGTAGGTTGTTTACCTTGGTGGGAGTGTACGGACCGAACGAGGATCAGGATGTGTTTTGGCAGGGGATGAGCAGGAAAATCAGGGATTTTGCAGAGGGAGCAATCATTGTAGGGGGAGACTTCAATATGGTTTTGAATCCAGATAAAGACAGAAAATCCTCAAACCCATGTCCTGATCTTAGATCCCAGAGGAGGATGGCAGATTCGTTTCGGAAGGTAAATATGGACCTACAACTTTTAAATGCTCACCCTGATGTTGGTAATCACGATCCTCTATTTACTTATTTCTCCTCAGTACATCAATCATTCTCTGGGATTGACTATGTGCTGGTTGATTCCGTAGTCCATGAATATATCTCAGACTTAAAGGTGGAGTCCATCCCATGGTCCGATCAGGATATGATCCGTGTTAGTTTGGGGATTCCCCCGGGGGTCAGGGGCAATTCGCGATGGATATGTAACGATTCGCTCCTGCAGGATAGTGCGCTAAGGCAGTCCCTGCTAGACTCGATAGTTGAGTTCTTCACCTTAAATGACACTGGAGAGGTTGGGATTGGAGGAGTGTGGGATGCATTTAAAGCTACGATCAGAGGTGTTTTGATGGAAATGGGAGCTAGGAGGAAGAGGGAAAAGGCTAGGGAAGAGAGTAAACTGAGTGAGCAGATTCTGGCTATCCAGCCAGGGGAGAAGCTGAAGACGCAGATAGATCCGGACAGGCGGGCTAAGCTCCAACAGCTGAGAGCTAAACTGTGCCTTGCTTGTGGGGCAGACGGAGAAGAAGCTTGCGTTTCTGAAACAGCAATATATGGAGAAGGGGGAAAAGGCGGACAAGATATTGGCTTGGAGACTCAGGGAACTCCGTAACAGTCGACGAGTCAATTGCATATCTGGTCGGGGGGGGGGGGTGAAAGGTGGCTGGGGGGATGACCAAATTGCGGAACGATTTAAGTCATATTATGAAACCCTTTATACTTCTGAATATTTTGGTGATGGGTCAGATGTTGATCAGTTCTTTGGGTTGCTTCCCATCCCTTGTCTGCCGCTGGAGCGCTCAGCCTCTTTGGAACTCCCGATATCTCCCCAGGAGGTTGTTGATGCTATTGCGTCTTTGAAGAACGGCACTGCGCCGGGAGACGATGGATCCACTGTCCGCTTTTACAAGACATTTCGCTCCGCATTTGTCTAAGGTGTATAATTTGGCCCTGGAGACGGGGTCTCTTCCTCCCTCCATGATGTCGGCTCTCATTGTGGTCATCCCGAAGGAGGGGAAAGATCCCTCCTTATGTTAATCATATAGGCCCATTTCGCTTCTAAATGTTGACGTAAAGCTATTGGCCAGGATCCTGGTGACTAGGTTGTCTAGACTTATTCCCTCTTTGGTTCACGGGGACCAGGTGGGCTTCATTCCAGGGCGGCAGGGATCTGATAATGTGCGGAAAACATTGGATTTAATATATGAAGTGTCCAAGAATGAGTCTGAGGCTTATCTCCTCTCGCTAGATTCTGAAAAGGCCTTTGACCGCGTTGAATGGTCTTATATGATGAAGGTGCTTCGAAAGATGGGTATTGGTGATAGATTCTGTGGGTGGGTCGCTGCACTATATAATGCTCCATCTGCGCGGGTTCTGGTCAATGGCTTCACGTCTCCGAGCTTTTCACTTTAGACGAAGTCGCCAGGGCTGCCCGCTTTCTCCTCTTTTGTATGCTCTAGCTATTGAGCCCTTTGCCATCGCGGTTAGACGGGAAGAGGCGATTACAGGAGTGCGATGTGGGGAGTACGAATTTAAGCTGTCTCTTTTTGCAGATGACATCCTGGTGCATCTGTCTGGAATTAATGACTCACTGCCCCGGTTGTTAGAGTTGATACGTGGTTTTGGACAGTTCTCCGGTCTCAAAATCTATGTTTCTAAATCCTGTATTATGCCCATGCGAGGGTGTGATGAAGATATTGAGGGTAGAGTGGAGGTGTTTGGGATGCGAATAGAGAAAGTCAGTACCAGGTATCTTGGGGTGGTAATTCCGAGGGACCTAAGCAAGGTGTTTGAACTGAACTTTCCCCCGTTGGTGGCTGAGGTTTGTCGCGACCTGGATAGGTGGGCTCCACTGACGCTCTCTTGGATTGGGCGAATGGTTTCTGTGAAGATGAACGTGCTGCCTAGGCTTCTCTATCCCTTCTCTTCTCTGCCTTGTGCTGTCCCGGACTCCTCCTCTTTTGCTTCGGGCGAGACTCCTTCGCTTTGTGTGGGGTGGTAAGAGGGCTCGAATAAAGCTGAGTACATTAACACTCCCAAAGGCGTTCGAGGGATTTGGTCTTCCTGACTTTAAGCTGTATTACAAAGCGGCCCAGTTGCGAGTCATGTTAGAGCACCTGCGAGATGACCTTAGGACATATTGGACTTACATTGAAGATGTGCATGTTCATCCCCACAAGGTTAGGGACTTGCTCTGGGCCCCTCCTCGCGCGCTGCCAGCTGTAGCTCGGTCCCACCCAATTCTCTTTGGCGGTTGTGGAGGCCTTGTAGGCCTAACAAATTACTATCATCATGGCCCTCTCCCTTGTCTTCCCTGTGGGGACCGCCACTTGATTTGGGGGCTAGGGGGTCCGAGGGACGCAGATGTGGTCAGACCAGGGGATGGAGAGGGCCACGCAGCTTTTTGACCAAGGAGGCTTTATTGAATTTCCCCAGCTGTTGGAGCTACTTCTGGAAAAGCCTCCCTCCATTTTTGATTTCCTGCGACTCAAGGGCATTCTCACGCAGGCAGATTGGGTGGCCGCCCTTTCCCGTAAGCTGACCGCCTTTAAAAAGATTTTTGTGGAGGCCAGCTCCAGAAAGGGATCCCTGTCGAAAATTTATAATGTGTTAATTACGGCGGATCTAGAGGGGAGGCAGGCGTTCAGGAGTGTATGGGAGGAGAGAATTGGCACAGCATTAGAGGAGCGGGATTGGGACTCCGTTCTCCGGGCCGTCTTTAGGGGGAAGCTTTATACTGCAGCCATGGAGCATAACTTTAAAATTCTCCACTCTTGGCACCGTTCGCCCGCCTCTTTATCTAAAATGTTTCCCGGAGTCTCCCCTAAATGTCCTCGGTGTGCCGGTAGAGGAACTTGGTTCCGTATGTGGTCGGAGTGTCCGGTTATTCAAGTCTACTGGGCAGAGTTACTCAGTTGGATTAAAGATATTCTGGGAACCTGTCCTGCCCTTGACCCCATGGAGATTTTACGGGGTGCCCCTAGGCCTGAATGTGAGGAAGGCCCCTTCCCCAGGGTAATCGGTGCAATGCTGAGGGCAGGAAGAATGGCTCTGGCCCAGAAGTGGAAAGGGTCTCAGAGCCCAACGAAGACAGATTGGTTTCATAAACTTTTAACAATCTTCACTTATGAGAAGCTTACAGCTATTGTACATGACAACATGCCTTCTTTTTTGCAAGATTGGACTGTAGTGCTTTTGAATACAGACTGTGCTGCACTGAGACTCTGAGGTCTGGGATCATGTGCGGAGCTGGATGATTGGGGTTGGGGTGGGGGGGAAGGGGTGGGAACAGATCGGCTACTGAACAAAAGCACCCGAAGTATGAGTTTTGTCGGAGACCTTGCAGATAGAGCTAACCGGTCAGACAGCCAGTAATTGTACCGAGTTGTGCTTCCAACCATGAGGTGCCTCTTCTTCTTTTGTCTGGGAACCCTGTGTAGCTCATTGTTTGGGGGGTGGGTGGGGCGGTTGGGGTGATTTCTATGGTCCGGTTTGGACTTGTTCTTGAGTCGAGTATATGTCGCTGTTGTTAATGAATAAATCCAATAAATACAAAGTGGGGAAAAAAAAAACAGGTTCGACATCTTAGTGAGTCATGCGTTCAACTGGTGAGCAGGACAGTCATGCTTTAAGAAGTCGAGTAATTTTCTTTACCAGCCTCTGAATGGTGAAATTATGCAAAGCATGTCAATATTGAAGTCATTCATGCTGGAGAAGCTATCGTCCTAACACACAATGTGCTTTCTTGTCCCAGTCTATCTCTCGGAAAAACCTTTGTCAATTGTATTATTGCATGTGTAGTCTAACAGTGTAGAAAAGAAAAACTGCTGATCTGTGCTGGGATATGTGGAGCTAATCTTTAATGATAGTGACCACAATGTGGCCAGCACTGCAGAGGATGACAGGACGTGAGAGGTTCGCGTTACATGCTTCTTTTTTGTGGTCCCTCTTCGGGCGGCATTCAGTTTCAGGATGAGACGTTGCAGCAATGCCGGTTGAGGGCAGCAGTTACCAGCTGTCAAGCAACTTCACATTCAAGGTGAATTTGATGACCAAAGTCTTATAGATCAACTTCCTACTCAATTGCACCAAAGGAAAATCGCATTGTAAAGAAACCATTGTAAGATGCGAAACTGATCAAGCAAGTGTGGAAAGAACTGCTAATTTCACCGACACTGGAGAGTGAGTGGCTGTGAACAAAATTAAATCATTTAGGCCAAAAAAGAAACCACTTCATGAAAAAAAGAAGGCAATGGGTTTATTGATCTTGCATTTGTTTTGCACAAAACCCTTCAAGGTACATCCAGCATACCGATTAAACAATCACATTTTACTATAACATCATTTTAACTAACTTCCTAACATGCTCCATTTTTCCTGAAAGGCACTAGCTATAAATTAAAAAAAACAAAAATCATGATAATGTCAGAAAACCTTTGTACAGAACTGTTCATTTTACATACATTCATGCTTCAATTGTACATTGCCAATACTGGAAAGAGAATACAAATGGACTCCATGTTTGGCAGCACAACTTCCACAAGACATGCACAAAAATTGTACAAATCCGAATACTCAGTGCACATGGTCAGAAAAACTTTTCTTCTCCTGTTACAGTATGTTCTGAGGATACATTCATGATAAAAGGCGAAAGCAAATCGCTCCTGTTCCAACGTTCACATTATAAGCATCATCTTCAGTGTCTTTGGATAATAAAACCTTTCCGCGAAGTGTAATGCTGCATTTAAAAGTCTTCCTTGTGTGGCGGAGCACATCCTCTGCTCCAATCACTGTTCAATCTCCAAGTTATCAATATTAAAATCGGGTTGCTTAAAGCTAACCACTTCCTCATAGGTAAGCTCTGGAAAGGAGGGAGACAACACAAAATGAGAAAATGGCTACACTGAACGGATCTATAACTTTTTGGATAATCTTATAGAATCAATTTAATGGAGACCCTTGAAAAAGTGGAATTTTTTGCAATATTCAGTGATGTTTATGTAATCTAATGAGGTCACCCCTGTTTGCCACAGAGTGCTGTGTGTGTGACTGGTATGCAAGGTCAGAGCTATGTTAAATGAGTATTGCCAAAAGCCCCAGAGTACAGTCATTAACATCCGTGCAGATCACTGCAGTGTAGTCAGGTTGCAAAACACGCAAATTATAACAAAAGGGTGCATTCACTCCCAATGCACGCTCGGCAAGGGAGGCCTTTTCACTAGAAAAGGCAAGGGGTGAATTACGCCAAGGCTGAATATGTAGCGGAGATGAGCAAAGCTCAAATGACTGCAGTGAGTAACAGAGCCCATAGTGTCCTTTCCTCCATACTACCTAGAGGTTCTTGCAAGGAAAGCGATAGGACTGATGCGCACGGTGTAGCACGCACACATCTAAACATCTTCCCTCCCATCCTACTGCCAAGACACTAGAAAATGTATGTCAACTCCTGCTAATCTACAACACATGCCCTTTCCTCTAGGGTGCAACTGCATCTCCTTTGGTACTTCTGGCAAGAAAAGGCAAAGCTCCACAAAGCGTTCCATCGCTGGCAGACTCTTCCCTTGGTACCTTCTTACCTTTCCATTCCTCTATGGTTCGCTCTTTATTCTCTATGGACTCATCGTAGACGTCAGCCTCCGGTTCATCATCGGGGTCATGATACTGCAGAAAGTAGGGGTGGGAAAGAGCTTCGGAAGCAGTTATCCTCTTATCACTGTCCAAGATCAGCATCTTCTCCAGAAGATCCACCGCTACCATGGAGGTTAGGAGGGGAAAAGGGACAAGTACACGTTTAAGGACAGTTTAATAATGCACAGCGGTTTCTCATTGGGTTCAAGTGCAAGCGGGCCGAGAGTGAAAGCGTTAACAGATGGGTGAGCGAGACGGATTCCTTTTACAACAGACATACGTACATGTTTAAAATACACCATGACAAAAGTACTTAGAAGCATTTGCTGGTCTACATTTGATGGTCTGAAGCCCCAGTATAATCAGGAGGGGAAAAACCAGGTCTTCAGGACTCATGGCGCACCCATCGACCGATAGCCAAGGGGGAAACCATGTTAACCACAGAACCCTTGTCATCCTAGCAATTTGGCTACTTTACATTACACTGCGATTCATGGTGAATGGAACGGGTAATCCTGAAAAACAAATCACCACAAAGACATTGTGCTTTCCACCCGTCACCAGTGCCACTGCTAGCATGACACCACGCCATCCTCCCCCCGCTAGGAATAGACAGGAAGGGAAGGTGGGAATCAAGGAATGCCATCAGATCTTGGAACAGATAACCCGGCAGCTGAAAGGAGTGCAGTCCATCCTCAAGGAAGGGAACAATATGGACGTCCAAGCAACAGGCGATGCAAGAAATTACCACACAAACAGTGACAGCAGTATGTCAACTAGTTTCACTCAAAATAGTAATTCAGGGCGTGGAGGTAGACCTGGATTCCCCCCCTGCCCCCAATGCTGCCAAAGGGAGCTCAGGGGCTTTTTAAAATAGTGTAATTTGTTCAATTTAAACTAACCCACAAAAGCAAAACAACAGATCATGTAATTATAGGGCGATGACCCGGGGTGGAATCTCCCAACCTCCCGGGGGGGGGGGGGCTGGGGCTGCCCATAGGGGGGCTGTGGGGCTGGGGCTGCCCATAGGGGGGCTGTGGGGCTGGGGCTGCTCCAGCCTGGATCCATTTCAGTTACAATGCAAGCTCAAGCATCTGAAGTGGAAGAAACCCAAACATGCTACCACAACCAGCATCAGCAAGCCAACCACTCCATCACGACATATGCCAGGTGCCGTTCTCCTCTGGACTGGAGGTACCAACTAGTCGGAACCCCTTCCCTGCATCCATTGCTTTTGCACGGTCAGAGCAGTGGATGCATCGTCATTTGGCCTGCGCCTGACAAACTGGACTGAAGTAGACTTGGGCCCGTGCTGCCTCAATGCTGGGACCATGTCTGCCAAGCTAGAGCTCTGTGTGTGACTTTCCCAAACTGCTGCGGCCCTGCCTCATCACGAGGAAGGGCCTCGCTGGAACCCTAAGTCTGACTGCATTGATACAGAGTCTCCAGACCCTGTCCTGTGATCTTTGCCTGATCCAGGACTACGAGCATCTGAAGCCTCGAACGCGCAGCCTGTCAACTCTCTAGTGGTGCCTAGGCCAAGCTCTATACTATGGAGCGTCTGGTCTTGCTAGTCAGTTTGGGGGTCAAGAGACCCATCTCTATGCACCTATATCCCCATTACCTTGCTTTGGGCTTAAAGCATTTAAAATAAAAGTAGCTACCCAACTGGCCCAAAGTTATTGGAGCCTGGGTAAGGAACCCTTTATTCATTCATTCATCATTGATCTGGAGACTGGTGGCTTATCGCGCCCACTCTTCCTCCATAGCCATCCTTCTGCAGTGATATTTTATAGAAACCGGCTTAATACCATCTCCTGCCTGCAACAGAGAGAGCTCGGGAAAGGGTACTGATGCCTAAGCATGTTTTCTTGCGTTTTACATATCTTATTAGCCAATTTAAAGCTTGTGAAACTGCAAACTGTTCCATCACTTGAGCAGTTTTTGTTTAATTCTATTAACTGTGCTACACAAATGTGGCAAGCAACTCATTTGGTACAACTGGTGTGTAGGTTTGATTAGTGACACTACTACCAGTAGCAAGGCTGTGTTTAATAAGTAGCCTATTTTGGAACTTCCCTGGGTATACCACTGTTCCTTCAACATTTGTCTCGTTAACTACTTCACACCCAACCTCCTTAGTCCAGAGTCTAAGTTTAAGTTTAATTGCGAAGCTCCCCTACCATCCTAACATTGAGAGTTTAGACAGATACTTTAGTCTAAAATGTGTTGCTCCTCTAGTTTAACTTCTCATCAAGCCCTCAAGAGTAGGCTCTGAAATAAAACCTTAACTCTATGTATACAAACATTTGACATAAACGTTCCTAGTAGTTGGAAATTCTTCAATAGCAAGTTGGATTTTCTGCCAAAGGGGCCCAAGATCGTAGAGTTAGAGACATTTAGCCGGCAGCCACAGATCTGGGACAAATGTATATGCAAGGAGAAATAGTTTCCATGTTTTGCCTGTGCTAGCGCCAAGCTTTTCATAACCTATGCAGTCCATTCAAGTACCTGCAATTGATGGTGGGAACGAGAATGTAACATCCAGCAGAAGACGCGGGTGAATGCGTGCATCGTGCAGTCAAGTCGCATAGGAGCAAAATCTGAAATGCAACCGAAAGACTCATCCTGCAGAACCGCACTATCCTGTCAAGGTTTCATTATCACGGTGTTTCATCCAGGATGAAAACGATCTTGCACTTCTTGGATCAGGCAGGGTTTGTGTAGTGGTAGACCCTAAAGTACAGTGCAGAGGTTTTGCTTTTTTGTTTTTAAATTCTCCACAACCCTTTTGTGGTGTTAAGTGCCCTGGCTCACTTCATTTGCTTTGACGCTTGCGGTGTGAAATCAGCGTTCACCAGACATTACACACTACAACATTCAGAAGTCCTACCTAGGGCATTGGCGCCACGGAATACTTCTTTCAAGTCCTGGTGCGGCATATGAGGCAGCGATTCAATGTATTTCCGAGCCTGCAGAATATCAGAAAAAAAGTTAAAGTCCGCCGGTGAGGGCCCAGCAAGCTGTGTAGTTACACTAGGTTGCAAGATGTCTCATCGAACTCAAAAACCTTGCTCCTATTCTAGCCCTCCAAGAAAAAGTCGGAGGTAGGAAGCTGAAAAGAGGATTTGGAGGGGCCGGGGAGGGGGGGGGAGGGTCAAAGAAGTTAGTCTTATCCCCCCCATTAGCTTAAAGTCAACCTGTGGTAGCAAGAACAAGATATTTAAAAAAGCTTTCCATTAGTCAAGCCCAACGCACTCTCAAAGCCACTTGGGTAATTGCACTCAGACCATGAACAGCTTAGTCGAGGGGGCAGATGTTCATAAAATAGAATAGGTTAGGTTGAAACTAATGCAAACATTTGCGTAACAGGTATGATATAAGTCATTTATAACCCGCCTGCATGTACACAAGTTTTTCTAAGCGCAAACCTGCACTTTCTGTAGGTCAGCGGACCATTACTATCTACAATATTTGGCTCAACTGCACAATGGCAGGGCAGAGGGGTAGTGCGTAGATCCAGAGGCCAGCCTTAGCGAACATGGAATACCTGAGAACTAACCCACTCTCTGCGCCCTTAGCTCAGCCGTGCACAGGTTTTGGTCTCTAGTACTTTGGAGCTAGTTTAATGTTGGTGAGCTCTGAATGCTAAGATGAAACGAGTAAATACTATAGGAAATAGTGCACAGGCAAAAAACGCTGTCATTCAATCTCTCCTGAAATACACCAATGTTTATTAATGAACTCACATGCTCAGAGGAGATTTTCTTCAGTAGTTCAGAACTTGGCGTACCCACAACCTCCATTATTCTTTTTAACTGGTCAATATCTGCAAGCGTTCAGGAAAGCCCACAAATGTAGACAAATGCCGCTATCCATGACAATGAAACAAGACACAATACATGGTGCAGTAGCAGACCAAACGGATAGGTATACATTGGTTATATTGCAAGTACAGGCACCAGGGGTAAGCCATGTAAATCATTTAAGTGACCAGGTCCCTTGTCCGACTCCAAGGAGATCTAGAGGAAGGGGGGGGGGCCCACAGGGACCCACCCGCAAGCTAGCAGATAGTGGACCCAGGGGTGGAACGGTGAGGATTCCCCGATCACCCCAACTTGTTCCCTATGGTGTGGTAGGGGAACATGAAGCCTAATCACAAGTCTTCTTGCAAGTGGCAGCACCTAAAGTAGAGAGATTAGTATTGCAACAACATGTCCTCTAGCTGCACACGGAACCACTCACTTGGGGCCGCAGACCGTGCACGGTAACAAGGCTGAACATGTGGCTCACAAGCTAGTGTTCTCCATTGCCAGTCACCCACAAGCACTGGACCTTACCACAAGACTTACTCGAGTCTGGAGACCACACAGCAGCGCCTCAGTGAGTCTGAATAGTGAGCCAACTGTTCCCAGGAATGGCTGTGTGAACCCACTGCCTCCTTTGGCGGCAGTCGCACGGGGATCTCATTTGTTCCACGAACAGGTTCAGTTTGAAGAAGCGCAAAGACCAAGACCGGAACCTAAAAGGAAATCATGTAATGTGCAAAAGTGTTTCCACTCACCCATGGTCACAATCTCCTGAAACACAGGAGCCCGTCCCCAGCATTCACAAACACAGGGAGGCTTGGGACAAGGGTAGGCAGCATACAAACTGCACATTATGCAGTCTAGCTCTCATCAGTCCCAGATTAAACTGTGGCACCTATTAGGACTGCCTAACGCATTCAAATTGGTGGTGGCTATTACACAGCACACCGCTGATGCACCCTCACAATAAACCCCGCCGCCAGAGAAGCGTTTGCAGGGTTACATAAGCTCAGGCTCAGTCTAGCAGGGACAGAGTATTTAGTAGAGCCGGTGACCAGAGGCAATATGGAGGGGGATAGTGCTTGTTGAAATGAAGAGGCTAGAGGGTGACAACTCATGAGGAGGAGGTTGGGGAGAAGGATGGAGAACATCAGAATTCAGAGGGACTTGGAGGCTGTGGTGGCGGAAGACCTGAGGTGTAAGGATTTGAAAGGACACCAGCAAAGGAGGAAGGGGGGGCGTGGAGTGGGTGGAGCAGTAATTGGAGAAGGGGAACAAGGCCAGCAAATGAAATTGAGGCAGTCTGACGAAGAAGAGGGCAAACTTGATCCAACGCACAAGCAGGCACCAGCATGTGGCGTTGAAGCGATGAATAGCAGGAACACAGCAGTGTTAGTGAGTTGGTGTGAGGAAATATTTTCTTTTCGACCCTTTCCTCCCATAGATTTCAATGAGACATTTTTGCTTTGTTTGGACCTCTGACCTGACTTTTGGAAGCGAGTATAACCAGTTTTACTTCTTGAAACTGACCAGTACTGAGAGACTATGCCCCTTTAGGAATGCATAGTCTCTCAGTACTGACTATGTACCAGTGCATAGTCTTTAAGGAGGGATTATTGTGCCAGTTGCACACATCCCCCTTAAAGTAAAATGTCAGGAAAAGGTGTATGCTAAAAACTTTCTGCTATAGATTTATTTTTTATTTTTACAAGGGGCATAGGAGGACCTGGTGGCAGATATTTTCGTACCGTGTTTTATATTTTTACTTTTGTGTTTACCGCAGAGGATTACTAAGGGTGGCTAGCACCCCCAAATGGTCTTGCCACAAGCTTGTTGCTGGTCTTTTGGCTAGATTGTTCTCAGGTCAGGAAATGCAATATAAGAAATGCCCTCTCCCGGAAAGCTGCTGCTTTCGCGAAGCAAAGGTGCAATTTGTGTGCAAGTCCCTTGTGGGCCCCGGGACGGTCTGGTCCCAGTACATAAGGTGCCTGAATGCCCGTTACTAGGCAGATGAGTGCAGAGTGTTGTGTTCACAAAGTCTATATGCAGTGAGACATTAATCTATCCCTTGGTATGCAGGCCCCAACTTCTAGTATAAGTCTGTACTACTCAAGGTTTTAGTAGTATAGCAGAGTAGCCAGGCTTATCTGAGGAGGGAGATGTGAGCTGTAGGCAAGTACAATTAACTCAGTAAATACATAGGCCCAAAGGAAGTCTCTCACACTTGTAATTATAGTAAAATAGTTATTTATATACACACACAAGTTAAAGATATATAAAGTACCATTCCAAAACAATGAACACAATAGAAAGCAAAAAACAATACTTCAGGTGAGTAAACCATAAGTTATGAATCATACTATTAATTGAACAGTTGAAAGTAAGTAGAGCAAGTTAGAGCAACTCAGAAAACGTTCTGTTGTAGGCATAAGAAGGTTAAACCACACCAGCAATAGCCGGGCAATACTTTAAGAGACTTGTGTTAGTTTTCAGAGGCCTTAAGGTGTTTAGCAGTCCATCCCCATCTAGATATGTAAAGCAGATCAGGCACAGCAGCAAAAAAGGCAACGCTCCAGAGGATTCTTCAATTGCAGGTAAAGGGCTTATGTTGGTCAAAAAGGTTTCAGGGACATTGGGAAACTGACATTCAATAAAGGACTCCAGCAGCCACTCTCCAGATCATCATTGGACAACAGACCCATACGAAGAAGAACAGCCCGTTGACAACCCAAGGACGACTCCTGCAGCTGCCCGGCATCGACTACAGTGCTGTCCCAGTTCTCTGTCCGAATCTCAAGACCGCTGCCGCTGCTTCAACCCCATGGCCAGTGGGAACAAACAAACAGTCTTGACATCCTGAGCCTTCAGAAGTGTCCCTGGACCAACCAGTGGACTGACCAGCTCTCCTGTGTCCCTGCAGCAGTCACCATTCTGAGTGCATCCTTGGAACTTGGAGGATCTTCAACTTGTTTAACAAGACATCTGCATCTCTTATTTCTACCAGATTGGCCAGTCCAAAACTTTGCATCTGCCTTCGCGCCACATTTTTTGCTACACATTTCCTTACTGACGCTCTTGCGCTTTTCACAAGCTGGAATCATCCACTGCAAAAGGAACAAGCAGCAGCAGCAGCAGGATCAGCAGAACGATCATTACCTTAAGAGTTTTAGTAGAAGCACTAGGGGTCAGCAGAACAAACAGCACCGAGAGTAGCAGTACAGGCCCGCAGTCGTATGACCGGTAGCATTACTAGTAGCCATTGTAGAAATGGCAGTAGCAAGCAGGCCGTACTTAAGTACAACCACTACTAGAGGTAGCACGCATCCATTTTCAAAACCCAGCTGCATCAGTTAAGACACTGAGAATCCTAATTAACATAATCCCATACTTCAGATCCTTTAAGGCAATTTACCTGTGACCCCCCAACAGACAACGACCCAGAGATGGCACCATTCCACCTAGGCTACACCAACCCACCTATCGGCAGAAAACGGGATGCATATTTTGAAGGCTGCTGACAAGATCATGCAGCGTAAGTCAGCAAACACTGATGCCAAGAGACGAAAACAAAAGACCTCCATTTCACAGCAAGGCTTCGTGCGACTATTAACTGTATGGATGCCATGTTCAGTAGCCACATTGATAATGTAATCAGTAATAGTAGGCGGTAGTATAACCAGCAACAGTAGTGCTGGTGATAGACTGGGTCAAAGCAGGCGTAGAACAAGTACTTCATGGGTTTGGGGGACTGGCTACTACATAAATCTAGATGTAACACCTTTTTAAAAAGTATCTCACTTTTGCGGCCCTTTGTTGTTACCAGCCTTCAGAGGGTCGAAAAAGGGCAGTCGGCAGACCCAGTATAGAAATGCTGGCAAGACAACGGTTTTATCTTCTGTGGCCAGCCTGGTAATCTTTTATTTTTCCACTCACTGATGGATACCACCTGTATATAAATCTTTGGATCAGCTTCAGAACAGATGCTTCTGACCCACACTCACTTATCGCCCCTCAGCGAAGAAACTGCCTACTAGGAAGTTCCCGCCTACTGTTCCAGAGGCTATTCAAGTAGCCAGACACCTTCACTTCTGCATCAGACTTTCCTTTAAATATCCAACAAAGGCAGGTTGGCTTTGTGCAGCTCACTGTTCGATTCCCTGCCTTTACTAACTACTTCACTCCTCTACGTATTTCTGCTTTCAAATAATATTTTTCCACGGTAGGGGGGCGCTGTTGAGCGCGATACAAGATGGCCGCCTAGAGCACGAGCTCCGTCCCGACGAATATCCTTAACAAAACGATCCTAACTTGGAGCACACCGCGGATGATTTTGAAAAGTGGAGGCTGCAGCAGAACAATCCTGCACTCAACGGCAGAAATCCGGAAGAAAAACGCTATTGTAGAACGGAAACAGAGCGCATGCAACTGTTGGCGGTAGGAGTTGGGAACGCGGGCCGCCTCTCAGATCCATGCGGGTAGTGGAAGCGCCCGCAGACGCTCTAGCCGGCATACCATAGAGGTCCGGCGATCCGACATCGACAAGTGAATGAACTGAAGACCACTTCCCACAAGCTGAGGCGACCAACGTGTCAGTGGAGGGGAAAATAGCAGTGAAGGTGCGGCAGGAACGGATGAGAAGGGTAGACGGCACAGTAACCCAAGCGACACGTACCGAACCCGCCATTAAGCCACGTAGTGTGAGTGCTTCAGGTCGAGACTGCTGGCCCTGGCCACGAGGACAGCACTGATGCCTGATAAACCGACGAAAGGAGCGGGTGCTAGGAAAAGGGGCCCAATGGACTCGTTCACCAACAGCCAAGGGACGGAGTCGGTGGCAGATACATCCGCCGCCCAAAACGGACCTGAAGCTGTAAGTGAGGTCGACAAGTTAACCACGATTGTACAAAATGGCTTTCTCGCGATAAACGTGAAACTAGACGACATTGTCTCAACTATTGGGTCACTGAAGGCAAGAGTGGATAAAGAAAGCTCCAGAATAACAGAAGCCGAAGGCAGAAGTAACAACGAGGATACTATTGCAGGCCATACACGAGATATAACGCAACTAAAAAACGACTTTCTCCGAATACAATCTAAATGCGAGGATCTCGAATCTCGCTCAAGAAGAAACATAAGAATTGTTGGGGTATCTGAAAAATTCGGCAAGGGAGCTATGGAACAACAAGTAGAGGATCTCCTACAGACCCTATTCGGATCTGGAACTTTTTCGGAACACTTCCTGATAGAAAGGGCACATCGCACACTGGCACCGACACCAAAACCAGGGGCGCCACCCCGCACGATCATAGCGCGCCTCCTAAACTACAGGGACCGAGATACGATTCTTAAAATAGCCCGAGAGCAAGGTACGCTGCATTATGAGGAGAACCGCATCCACATATACCCTGATTTCTCGGCAGGCGTTCAGGCCAACAGACGATCCTACGAACCGGTGAAAAAACTTTTAAGAGCACGTCAGGTCCAGTATGCATTAATATTCCCTGCCAAAATGCGTATTCAGCACGGAGGAAGAGCACACTTTGAGAACCCGGCGGCTGCAATGGCCTATATCGAGTCACATATACCTCTTCCCCCAGTAGGCCGGGGCCCGGATCAAAATGGCGGACCCCGCCCTGAGGCGGACCGATGATACCCTGAGGCAGGGGAAATCAAAGAAAGTGCCTACTACAGAAACGGAACAGAAATGTGACAAAATAAGCGGTGATGGGCCACAGGAAAACGTGGAAGTCGGACTGCGGGCTCGGGCGAGCGGCCACACAGCGACAACATGGCAATCCCAGGAGATCTCCAACAGTTTGTAAGGTTGAATCATCCAGTTTGGGAGGATGATGGGGGTGGGTGGTGGCGGGCAAAGGGAGACGATGGACCTTTTGTTGAAAAGTTGTTTTGTTGAAGGTCAAACAGATAATTGCGCCATACACGTTGTACGATATTTGGATAACACTGTAATAGTGAACAGATGCGATGGCGTATGGCATTGACAATGGTAAGGGGATGAAAATCAGATTGCTGTCATGGAACGTCAGGGGACTGAACAAACCCTCCAAAACTAGGAAAATAGGAAATTACGTTAATAGACACTCACCCCATATAGTCATGTTACAGGAGACACATACACAGGGCCCCGGCAACACAAGTGTACTGGCCGCATGGGGCAAGCAAAGATACCACACAGAATACTCCACTCAAGCACGAGGCGTCTTAACTATACTACATCCATCACTGGGATTCCAGACCAAAGGACATAAAGAAGACCCACTGGGGAGATATGTACTGATCTGGGGAGAGATTGCGGGAAAATCGATCACATTGGTTAACACCTATGGCCCCAATATAGATGACCCAGACTTTTAGCTCAATATACTGGAATTACTGATTACATTAGACACTACTAGTATTGTCTGGGGGGAGATTTCAATCTAGTACTAGACCCAGATCTAGACAGATCCTCCAGAGCCAAACGGGTGGGGGTGGAACTATACAAAGAATGTGAAAGGGAACTTGCCTCAATTTTGTTAAAAGTATGGGAGGAAGCGCTGGAACTTGGGGAGCTCCCTGAATCCATGCGAGAAGCTGTAATAGCAGTCTTACTGAAACCCCGCCGTCCCCCACAAGATATGTCTTCGTACAGACCATTATCACTCATTAACGTTGACGCTAAAATTTTCGCCAAAGTCCTGGCAAATAGACTACTACCAAACATGCAGTCACTGATTCATCCAGATCAGAACGGATTCATCCCTACAAGATCCACTGCGTTCAATTTGCGCAGACTATTTGCAATAATAGCGCAGATTGACCCAGAGGCTCAAGCTGTGGCGGTGTCATTGGACGCCGAGAAGGCATTTGATTCGGTGTCTTGGGTGTACCTATTTGAAGTACTGGGAAGATTTGGAATGGGTCCCAATTTCATCAGCTATGTCAAATTATTGTACAATAAAACCGGGGCGAGGGTCCTTACAAACACGGTGATCTCTGAATTCTTTACACTGGGCAGAGGTACCAGGGCAGGGGTGTCCATTCTCACCAATATTGTTTGCACTGACTATTGAACCAATGGCCATAATGATTAGGCTAAAACACGGGGATAAAGCAATAAGAATGTCCGGTCCACCCCAATTGATTTCTCTATATGCGGATGCTACTTTATTATACCTTAGGAACCCTGAGACCAATCTGGCGCCTGCAATGCAAGATATAAATGAATTCGCTAAATACTCGGGATATAAAATAAATAACGAAAAATCCGAAATACTTCCACTGACACCTCAAACCACATGCCCGGGAACCACCGGAAACCTTAAGTGGGCAACCGGACACATCCGATATCTAGGCGTGCTAGTGTCCCGAGACAAAAAGACACTCTTTGCAGACAACTATGAAACGATAATGCAAATGTTGAAGACAAAACTGCAAACATGGGCCAAGCTACCCATATCCCTGAATGGCAGGGTTGCGATCCTTAAAATGGTCGTCTCCCTAAATTATTGTATTTATTCACTAATATACCAATCTGGCCAGGCAAAACCTTCTTTGAAAAAATAAGATCAATGGTGGTCTCCTTTGTGTGGGACGGGAAAACCCCTAGAATGAAATGGGAAAAACTCACCGAACCTTATTGTACAGGGGGGCTGGCCGCACCGGATTTCGAGCTATACTATCTTGCAGCGCAGGCACAGTTCGCGAAGCATTGGTATGACCCCGAGGATAGATCGCCCCATATATGGCTTGAGAAGTTTGCAGCACATCCCATAGACCTCCGTTCTATAATATTTTATTCTCAATACAAGGATCCCTGCCCCTTCGATCCAGTCGGGACCACGGTACGTGCATGGAAGGCATTATATAAAAAGCTGGGGATAGATACCCCATATGACCCAGATGTACCCCTTTGGAAATACCCCGGCATACCACCCACATTGGATAAGACGATACAAAGACACTGGGACCCAGACAGGGAAATCCAAATGTGGGACATGTTCCCAAATGGCAGATTTGTAACGCTAGAACAACTCAGGGAGGCGTTAGGAGGGGGACCAACCAAAACACTTTTATACCATAGGATGAAATCTGCATTCAATGCACGCTGGCCACGCTTCCCGGACGAGCCACCATCCCATCCTTGCATACAGGCCGCCACATCTGGTACGGGGCTGGGAGTTTCTAAACTTTATGCACTGGTACAATTACACACACCCACCACAAACCAGGTAAAAGCCAAATGGGAGGAAGACCTGAACCTGAATATCCCAGAAGAAAAATGGGCGAAATACTGTATGCTTACCAAAGCTGTATCCATGAACGCAGGGCTCAGACTCATTCAGTTCAAGATCTTAAATAGACTGCACTACACTCCTGCAAAGATGGCCAAATTCTCAGCGACCCACCCGGGGGAATGTCCCAAATGCAAGGCCAGCCAAGCGGGAGCATATCACATGTATTGGGAATGCCCCCCAGTTGCTACGTTCTGGAGGGAGGTGGCGGGAATACTTGAAGACATTACACAAGTCCCTGCGGACATGCACCCACCGAAATACTTGTTCGGGGATATAGGTAAACAAGGTGAAAAGATCAGACGACTATTCAATGTAGCTTGTGCTGTGGCCAAACGGTGTATACTGAGATGTTGGACAAGTACCTCCCCGCCAAAAACTGAACATTTTATTCGTGATCTGGCCTACATAAACGAATGTGAGGAGCAATACACCATGACTGTGACAACGAGATGTCGCCCCAAGGACATATGGGCCCCGTTCAGAATGTACCTATGTGAAATGGCCTCTGATGAGGAACTGCCTGTGTAAATTGTTTTCATGATTTCTGATCTATGCCTTTAACATTTATTGTATTGTATGTACCAGCGTATGCGGGTGCAATGAGTTTAACCTGTGTTGACCTTCGGTAACAATAAAAAGAGTTTTAAAAAAAATAATATTTTTCCACATTTTACAAACCTTTAACCAAAAGGTAGTGGGGATTTGCTGGAGTTACAAACCCCCCCCCCCCCACATCCCCCCCCTCCCCAAAATCAACCACCAACTTTAATGGTGTTGTGTTAAGAGTTGTGCAAAATCCCGTACAGTATGGATATCTTAAGAAAATGTGCCTACTTTGCCAAGGTAGCTCACCTGAGGTCAAGGCCTGATTCCAATCATTGTGTACATACTAAACTCTTGCCTTGAAATGGTCCCAAGAACCCAAGTATCCAACTCCCCACCTTAATGACAAACCATGCTCCCATTTTTCATTGGACCATGTATTTATCGACCAAGAGAAAAGTACTCGTTAAACACCCTTTGGATCATTAGACATTGCCAAGTGCAGATGTACAGTGGGGATGCCCAGCCTAGGTTGTCAGACCCTTCCTTTGCAATGCATTACTCACTGTGCTCTCAAGGAACAGATGCAGCCATGTAGCAAACTGAAGCTTACACAGAAAGGATACAATCATTTCCTGGGAAGAGGGCCTTGCCCTTCAGAAGCTCTGCCATGATGCACCCGACCGACCAGATGTCAACTGCCAAGAAAAGAGTGGTATAACTTTATAATATGTGTCAATTAGTGGGGTTGAGTACCAAAGCACTGTGGCAAACACGCGCCGCTTCAGTTACCTGTCTGATTGTAGTGCATCCAATTTAACATGATTTCTGGTGCTCTGTACCATCTTGTAGCTACATATCCGGTCATTTCATCATCAGTTTGTCGGGCCAAACCAAAATCTAAAATCTACAGGGCAATAGAAAAGAAAGAATGTTTTGCACAATGGCTACATTTTTGACAAGATCATGCAACATGTAAAACATGAATTAATTAGAGCATCCCCTAGACTTCTCCCACCCCCAATACAGTGACAGCTGTTTACAGACACAGCATTTCAGCAACAGAAGAGCTCATTGTGCATTCATTGCACAATGCACCTTTACTCAGACTTTTCCCCCAACAAGCATATCCTCATATTTTCTGTGAGCACATTTTGTGAGACAATCCGGGAAATTATGCATTTTAGACCACATGTAGCCAGTAACATTGTGCAACACTACCAGCTGCAGAGTGCACATTGGCTAGAAGACTGTCCCAAAGTGAACTGGGAGGCCGGCCCTGTGGGCCGGTGCATGCCTAGAGAACTTCTCAGCACAGTCAGTTGTAATAGCACTCCAGCTACATTTAACCTTTTGGAAGCAGGCGCAATGGGCAAGTCAGGCATAGGAGACTGACAACAGAACAGGTTTGAACTAACATTTTTTTTTAACCTTCTCCAAGCCCTACCAATAAAGGTTCCCTGCTCTTAAACAGGTGCTCATCAAGATGTTTTATAAATAAACTTGGCCCGGTGGCAAACCTAGACTATCCCAACATCTACCCACCTATATGAAAAGCAAGCAAGACAATCCAACTGTTAACTCGAAACAGGATTACTCTCCCCCTTGGTTAAAGCAATGGTTGCTAGTTTTCAAAAGCTGCCTTATCGGCCAGTCTGAACAGTCTCTGGTTTAGCCCCTCTTCAGGGATCTATTAAACAGAGGTTACTCTGATTTGTATCAGGTGATCGTCACAAACACAACTCTTGATCCCTAGTCTGAAATCTTTTAGCCTCGGGTAGGCTACAGGCTTGCTTAGACCAACTTTGCATTGGTTGTGTTTTCCCCCCTCACCCCTTCTGGAGTCTTCAGATTATCAGCTGGCATGGGCTTGGTTGCCCCACCAACTTCCACTAGAGTAATGCTGGGTACTTTCTTTAGAGTGGTGGCGCTTGGTAGTGGAGGTGGGATCTCTGGCCTGTGCAGATCTGTGTTTTCGTCTTGGCTCTGGTCGGCTTCCTCACATACTTTCTCTCCTTCGGAGTCGGAGAAGCAGGACACTGGTATGTCTCTCGTCACCGTTTTCTTCCTCTCAGCGATCCCAGGTTTAACAGGATTTTCACCATAGTCTAAGCGGCAGCTTTCAGTGGGCTGCCTTTGGTCTCACCCCACCACGCAGACTGCGGGTCTCTGGTTTGGCACCTGGTGAGGGGGGGGGGGAGATTTCCCCCCCCCACCCTCCCCGTCACAGCTGTGCAAGCTTGAGTTCATCGCGCTCCAGCCGATTCATTCTTCTTGAAGGCCCTCTCTGGAATGGGGGGAAGATTCCATTTGTTCTGGGTTTCACAAAGAGGCATCAACAAATACAGGTCAGAAACCATTCCATCCACCTTCGAGGGTTCCTACACGATTGCCCGGATTAGTTTCCATATAACCTAATACTTGGGACTTTGCAGTAAGGGGAAGTGAAATGGAATCTTAACTGGGGCATTCTTGGCCCCCATGCCCTACCACCGCCCGTGGGATCCACTGACCCGCCTGCTAGGAGGGTATTACGTAGCAGTCTCACCTCTCTAGTCCCAAAGGGGGTGGCTCTCTGTTGGGGAGAAGGGACAAATTCCCTGTATTCGACACAGAGTCCACAAAACCTCACAGGTTCCAGACAGGCCTGCTAAACTCAAATGTTGGGCTCCGTCAGCTTAATTTCAGAGCAGGTGATCATTGAATCAGTGTGGCTCCACCAGCCTGGCTCCACACATTAAAAGTACTCCCCAAATAACAAGTTAAAATCTGTATCATTAGGCAGAACCACAAACTTAAGTCAACCATAGGGAATTTATAAAAACCAAAGGTTGAATTAAAGACCATAAAGTGTATGGTTATATAAAGCAATAAAGCACCAGGAATCAAGCACTTTCATATGTATTGTTTAATGTGGATCCAGACTGGAATCAATGATTTGGAACACAGCCACTGGCGAGCATAAACCCTTCCCCCATTGCGTCAGTTTCACTACATTACCCTATTTTTCCCCTTGAAGGGATGAAGAGAATCTTGGGAAAAGTCTTATATGCGAGAGTTCTGCTTCGGGAAGAATGAACCCCTCGATGTCAAACCCACAGTCTTGATGGGGTTTTCTTCAGTGTCACTCATGGGGTGCTCTGGATACAGAGCACCAACACTTGCATTTTGAACATTGATCAATATTAAAGCTGCTCTAGCAAAGCAAGTGAAGAAAGAACAAGGCACTAATAACCAATCTAGAGAAGTAATATGTAAGGAATAATATAGGTAAAACAATACACAACCTTATAAGGATAAGGTTGTACACTTTAAAAGTCCTTCCTTGCTAAAGGAAAAGGGGCCCTGCGCCCTTCGAGTCACGAGTCCCACCAGAGCTCTTTGCAGGAGGCTAGAGCTTCTTAAAAAGGTAGTCTGAACAATGGTTGACAAAGCCAATAGGCAGCTGTGTCCCAAAGTCGATGAATAGCAGAAACGTTCGAGCTGATACCCAGGGGAGGCTCCTTGGCCAGAAGTTGACTCATCACGGTCCGGCAAGGGAGGGCTAGGGCAAGAATTCATGCCCCCGTTAAATCCTATGGAAGTCATATTCCCTCCAAAACGTTGGTGGACTCCTTCTGCACCTCCAGAGACACAAATCAAATATCTGAAGTCCCCTCGCCAAAGTGCAGGACAGAGTGAAGAGAATCAGGCCAGCGATATTCTTCATCAGGCTCCTGTAAAAGGGCGCCAAATCCACAGAGCCGCAAGAAGCTTTTAAGAATCCTTTGACGAGAGCCTTTTCTGTTGACTGCTGCTGCAAGTTCCCATCCAGTGTCCATTTCTTTCATCGCCACGACCAAAAACCCAGCAACCAGGTCCTGTGCTGCACCGTGAAGGCATCCACCCAGATGAACTTCTTTGCTGAGGTATTGCATTGGCTTGTGTAATACTTACAAGTCTTGTGTCGATCATATGTGGCTGAGAGGGTGACGTGTGCGTTTGGGAGCTCCCATACCATTCGCTGGAACGCATCTATGGAGCCTTCTCCGACGTCCGTGAACACTTCCTACTAACCTTGAAGTCTGTACTTACTTGCTGAAGAAGACATCCTCTAGAACTCAGACTTTCTTGCATCAGAGCCTTATCCTGACCCGTCTACTGTTAACTTCTAGACAACTTGGGTCCCTCTTCTGCCTCAGAGATCACTCATGCCCTAGAATAGAGAAAGCTGCTGTCTGGAAAAGATAATTGTGTGCAACTTTGATTTCTGAGCAGAATAAGTTAAAGTGTCCTGAAGTTCTTAGTTGCCTTAGAGTTGCCTGTTGCCCCACTGAACAGTCATTTTACTTCGATCAGGGTTTCACCCTTCCAGAAAGTAATGAGTTATTGGTTAATATTCTGAAACTGAAGGAGTTTAAAAGCTTACCAATAGGATTTGCCCTCCTTGAATAGCTGTTGCTCTTCTAAAAGAAACATTGGGCTGCGCTAACCCTGGACTGCTTAAGTGCATTTCTAAAATAGTCAGTGTTCTTAAGTATCCTAGAGTTGCATACTGCCCCTCTGAACAGTCTGCTAGAGTTCTTACTTAACTTTGAATGGTTGACTGCCCCTCTGAAAAGTATAGGAGTTATTTGACCATCTTTCAACTGTGTTATAAAAAAAAAGGTAATACTGGTGTAACTGTATCCATTCTAAACAGAAGAATAAGTTACACATGTTGCAAGGTGATACATGTAACCGTGTTGGTGTAACTAGGTGTTTCTTGAAACTGGAGCACACTCAGTTAACCAATAGGGTCTTCTGCCCTTCAATTTCTGTATTCCATATCTGGAAATAATTTGGTTTTACTCCCCATGAATAGCCGATTGCCATTCTAAATGTGAATCCTAAGGTTCTATGCACCTCGACCTGCATATTGCTGCTTTAAACATGGTTATTCTTGGTTTGCAAACCATAGTATTGTGTTATGAGCTATGATACAGTACTTACCTTTCCAAAGATTCACCTCTGCCTATATGTATATAAAAAAAAATATTTATATACTACACAAGTGTATCCGTGTTTCTTTGGACCGTAACTGTAGTACAATTAATTTGTACCCATCTACAGCCCTCTTTCCCCTCCACCCCGCTTGCACCCTAAACCCCCCCCCCTCTGCCCCCCGCTCTCTCCCAAGATAAACCTGACTGCTCCGTCTACGCTAGCCTTATACGAAGAGTGGAGTTGGTGTACTGCCTCAGGTATAGTTTTATGAAGTCCTTAGTTGGATTTTAGAAAAACAAATTCGTTTAGAGGTGCTTTGCAACTTTCCTCAAGTATAGATGAAAGGAGACGGTATGCAGGAATAAGATCAAATCGCTCAACAGGACCACTGTATTCCTCTTTAAGGGCTATAGTGCCCTTATCAATCAGGAGGGCAGGGTACCCTGCACACCACAGGTAGGTTCAGGGTCCAAGACGTTGGTGTAGGCATGGCAGCTAGCATTTGTTATTTCTCAAAACCTTTCTGAAAAGAGGCAAATTATAAAATTGTGGAAATAAATAAGGGCAAAAAAGTCTAAAGTCTTCATGACCCGCTCGTTTCAGTCCTAAAGATTATTTTTTGCACGCAAGTGAATAACAGCTTGGGGTCAAGTTACTCTTTGCACATGCAACCGCAGCATTTTAGCACACGCACTGATGAATGCACTTACCCTTAGTTCACAGTCTTCGTTCACAGCGAGATTGCTGGGCTTCAAGTCCTGAGTTAAAAAAAACAATTTCAGCTGAGAATCCAGCCATTATAAAGCATCTCCAAATTTCTTTGGCTTCTATTAAACACGGAATATGCAGGATAGGGTTAACGCCCCAACGCAATAATTAATGGCACTCTACTACTCCAAATAAAAGGTTATGCATCGCAACAGAAATGGTGACATTTTTCCAGGATAAACGATGGATGATTTCATGAAGAAATTGAAATGAACTTACCCTATGGATGATTCCAGCAGAATGAATATACTGTATGGGAAAAAGACAGCAAATTTAGAGGGAGAAAATACACCTCATGTCGTCAATAGTCAGTGGTACTAAGTTACCAATTTAAAACTGAAAACCATTCACGGTTAAGTGTTAACTTACCTTTGGCAGAGCGAGTAGCCAGGGTAGAGTAATGATTGTGTTCAGAAGTAAGTAGAATGCATAAATATGTAACTACTCCAATTATCGCTCACATGACAAGGGACCCGACCCCACCATTAACTAGTTTGAGTGTTAAAGATCTAAAATGGGCAGCAGGGACAAGCATGGAAGACAGATCGGATGACCGTGACGCGTGCACTCCTGGGCCATCACTGGTGACCATGCAAAGATGGTTGAATGCTACCAAGCGGCGACAATGAATAAGCAAGAGTAGGGAAAAGGTTGCGGCCCTCACACTTGAAAGCATAGAAGAGATTAGTTTAGAATGAGTGTGCCGTTCGGTACAAACGCCGAAATAAGAAGCGAGAGCAAATGTAAAAAGCAGTTGATTAGTAACAACCAAAAAAAAGCAGCTACTCTGAATACAGTCTTAACCTCGAAAGAAGACACTTCAACTTGTGCCGAGTTATTGGAAATCGGAGACATTTAGTTTAGCACCGACGCATGTGGGAGGAATATTTTGAACATTAATTTAGGTTACAATAAGTAGAATCTTTATGGGGGTCAAACATAATCAACACTAGCCCCTAGTAACTGTTGCAGACGCTTGGCCTTAGTCTTCCAAGTCTTCATCAGGACACATGGCAACGTGCATAAAAGGCAAGGCATTCGTCATGTGCAGCACAAGCCAGAGTCTGGACTGTGTTACTGGCAGCACTGGTCCATTGACTTCTTGAAGCACACTGAACCAGTGCGACTGGAGTTTCTAGGAGATAATGGTGGAAATGTACATTTACATGCTCGATTGCTGGGAACCCGAGAGCCACTAAGCCGGGACAGAGAGAAGGGCAACCATAGCTGGGGCGAGGGCTGGTTTCTATCCCCATTTGAACGCGTAGCAATGGGCAGATGTTGCCCCAATCAAATAAAATGCTGCTATGACTCTATTCAGCTGTAGTGTTAATTTCTATTGGCTGGCTGATGCAGCGGAAACAAGCACTTCCGCTTTGGGAGTACAAGTGAATCACTGTAGGAAGAACATGACAATTCTGATTTCAATTCCTGTTTTTAAACACCATTTAGTTTATTTGCTTATATAGCGCACCAAACCCAGAGGCATCTTTGCACCAGTACACTATAAACAGACCAGCACCAAGTGTCTGTATTTCACAGGTAGGATATAGGCCCCTCAAGGTGTTCAGATATCGCCAACAATTTAAGTTGCTTTTAAACATACAGCAGGGTATTCTGCTGGAGCATTTGTAGAAAGCAGTAGTGCCCGACCACGATTTACTTTTATGCAGCATCCAAAAAAGTAAGCCAGGTAAGCAGGGGAATGCATGCCAACGTTGTGTTAGGGGGTGAGGGGGGGCAGGGGGTGGGTAAAAGCTATTTTGGAAACAGAGCGTCACAGTGTCATGCTCCAACATTGGAACACATGTTAGTAGCACTTCTAAACCCATGGTGTTAGTAGCAATGCAAGCAGGTTTTTCTGTGCGGATAAAAAGAGGAAACGGACCATCGCTGTCTCCATGTAGCAGTTGGACCCAAATTGGTGAAGTCTACTCCGCACAGTAACCCAAATATGCATCGGTCTACAGGCATTCCCAATGAGGGTTGCAAGAGCCCCGACACACAAAGCAGCGCGGTCTCCGTCCAGCCAAATCAACCAACGTTTAGAGAAGATACTTGGGAGAATACACAATGCAGTTAAAACACTTGTGCACAAACTTGTAAAGTCAAGTACAGATTTTATCTCGTCATTTGTAGAGCGCACCAAACCCCGCTGGTTACAGTACGCACATTTTCGTAAAACGTATGGAGACAATATTGCATTAGGCGTGGGTTAAGGCGCGTCTTCATGAAGCAGAAGGAAAATAATAGACATGCATTTTCTGTGTTCAGTTGATACCTTGGGCTACATAATTTTTTTTTTTTATGAGTTCGGTTTCCAAGCGCAGATCTGGTATTCGAACCTCTGTTGCTCTGCGTGGTCTTGCTTCCAAATCTAGCACGTGGCCCCTGTGCTAGCCTCCATTCATTATTATTTAATGGCCAGTGATTACAATTATTGATGGAAGGTTATAAGTCAAGTGAAGTTTTGAGAACTTTACGGAAGGTCCAGAAGGATGGTTCCGCTCTTAAATGTGGCATAGTGCATGCCAGTGTTTTACAGCCACTACGGGCAAGCTACAGCCCCCGGCTCTTTGTAGTTTGAATCTGGGGATAGTGAGAAGGTGCGATTAGGAGGCCCGGCCGGGTCAGTTGGAGTGAGAGTTAATAAATGTTCTAGATAAGTACCTAGGTGCAGCGTTTGAGATGCATTTGTGAGTTGTAAACAGACAATGCTCACAAAAGGGCAGCCAGTGAGCATTTCTTCTGGTTAGTGAAATATGGTCTTGGAATGTTCAAGGCTGCTCTTCCAGCATTATTTTGAATGACCTGTAGTTTTTGTTGATGTTGCAGGAGGTGGAACATTACGAAAAGGGAATTATAATAGTCTAGAGACGATACAGGCTCTTGCCATTTTAACACAGCCATCAGTGGTAAGAAAGGGTCTGCACGCACTGATGAGTGGTCCCATAGGCCACGGAGGATGCGATCGAGTTTACCTGTCTTGTTATTGAGAGTTACTAGTCCAAGTAAACCCCCAGTGTTTCCTTGTAGACTGGGATGGTAATACCATGATTGATGAAGGATTTGTATTCTTCATCAAGTCGGTTTACTGTGTGATCCAATAACGAGTAGCTCAGTCTGGTCCTCGTCTAAACAGAATGTAATGCCATCCAAGCCTGGATGGTGATAGACTTTACAGAGTGAGTTGGATTCAATCATAAGAGCCTAAAATTGCAAGGAGGATTTGGGTAACGTCCGCATACTTAGTATAGGAGATACCCTAGGTGTCGAGGAAGAGAGGATTTGTGAAGATATTGTAAAGTGTGGGAGAAACACAAGAGCTTTGGGGAACTCCGTAGGTGACTAGAGCTGCAGGGGCTGATGCAAATGAGCAGAAGACCCTCGTGGTTCTGTTTAATAGAAAGAAAGGGGTCCAGGCTGTTGCTTTAGTGGCGAAATGGCCTCCTGAGGATAGGTGTAGGCAAAAATCAGCCCTGGTACTGGATGAAGCTTACCGAACCGTAGGGGGGTATTTATGCCTGCATATTCATGCCAGATAATATTAGCTAGCCAATGTGCTGCACATTAAACATGCATACTTCCTGCAGATTTGAAAGCAGCAGTCGGCACGGCCTGGCAGATTTGAAAGCAGCAGTCGGCACGGCCTGGCAGATTTGAAGTATCATGGACCAGTTACTATTGGGGAGAATTTCCTTAAGCTCTATAGTTTAGGGTTCATCCTCTGCAGAACTTTTGGACCACAGTGCAGGCCCTTATGCTCTTGCACATGGAAGGGTGGAATGCCCTCCCCATGGGGCTCATGGCGGTTTACTTGGTCCCCCTAAAGGCAGTCTACCACAGCAGGTCTTATTACGGATGTGTGGAAATTTGACTGCCTTATCCCCATCCTACGCAAGCTACGTTGGCTACCTCTCCAGGCCAGGATAGTCGTCAAGACAGCAAGTATCATCTACAAAGCAGTCACAAGTAGCACACCAGCGTACCTGGCATCCATCTACAAAGCAGTCACAAGTAGCACACCAGCGTACCTGGCATCCATCTACAAAGCAGTGTCGAGTAGCACACCAGCGTACCTGGCATCCATCTGCAAAGCAGTCACAAGTAGCACACCAGCTTACCTGGCATCCATTTTCAAAGCAGTCACAAGTAGCACACCAGCGTACCTGGCATCCATCTACAAAGCAGTGTCGAGTAGCACACCAGCGTACCTGGCATCCATCTGTAAAGCAGTCACAAGTTGTACACCAGCGTACCCGGCATCCATCTGCAAAGCAGTGACGAGTAGCACACCAGCGTACCTGGCATCCATCTGCAAAGCAGTCACAAGTAGCACACCAGCGTACCTGGCATCCATCTACAAAGCAGTCACAAGTAGCACACCAGCGTACCTGGCATCTATTTGCAAAGCAGTCACAAGTAGCACACCAGCGTACCTGGCATCCATCTACAAAGCAGTGTCGAGTAGCACACCAGCGTACCTGGCATCCATCTGCAAAGCAGTCACAAGTTGTACACCAGCGTACCCGGCATCCATCTGCAAAGCAGTCACAAGTTGTACACCAGCGTACCCATCTGCAAAGCAGTCACAAGTTGCACACCAGCGTACCTGGCATCCATCTACAAAGCAGTCACGAGTAGCACACCAGCGTACCTGGCATCCATCTACAAAGCAGTGACGAGTAGCACACCAGCGTACCTGGCATCCATCTACAAAGCAGTGACGAGTAGCACACCAGCGTACCTGGCATCCATCTACAAAGCAGTGTCGAGTAGCACAGTAGCGTACCTGGCATCCATCTGCAAAGCAGTGACAAGTAGCACACCAGCGTACCTGGCATCCATCTACAAAGCAGTGACAAGTAGCACACCAGCGTACCTGGCATCCATCTACAAAGCAGTCATGAGTAGCACACCAGCGTACCTGGCATCCATCTACAAAGCAGTCACGAGTAGCACACCAGCGTACCTGGCATCCATCTACAAAGCAGTGTCGAGTAGCACACCAGCGTACCTGGCATCCATCTGCAAAGCAGTCACAAGTTGTACACCAGCGTACCCGGCATCCATCTGCAAAGCAGTGACGAGTAGCACACCAGCGTACCTGGCATCCATCTGCAAAGCAGTCACAAGTAGCACACCAGCGTACCTGGCATTCATCTACAAAGCAGTCACAAGTAGCACACCAGCGTACCTGGCATCTATTTGCAAAGCAGTCACAAGTAGCACACCAGCGTACCTGGCATCCATCTACAAAGCAGTGTCGAGTAGCACACCAGCGTACCTGGCATCCATCTGCAAAGCAGTCACAAGTTGTACACCAGCGTACCCGGCATCCATCTGCAAAGCAGTCACAAGTTGTACACCAGCGTACCCATCTGCAAAGCAGTCACAAGTTGCACACCAGCGTACCTGGCATCCATCTACAAAGCAGTCACGAGTAGCACACCAGCGTACCTGGCATCCATCTACAAAGCAGTGACGAGTAGCACACCAGCGTACCTGGCATCCATCTACAAAGCAGTGACGAGTAGCACACCAGCGTACCTGGCATCCATCTACAAAGCAGTGTCGAGTAGCACAGTAGCGTACCTGGCATCCATCTGCAAAGCAGTGACAAGTAGCACACCAGCGTACCTGGCATCCATCTACAAAGCAGTGACAAGTAGCACACCAGCGTACCTGGCATCCATCTACAAAGCAGTCATGAGTAGCACACCAGCGTACCTGGCATCCATCTACAAAGCAGTCACGAGTAGCACACCAGCGTACCTGGCATCCATCTACAAAGCAGTCACGAGTAGCACACCAGCGTACCTGGCATCCATCTACAAAGCAGTCACGAGTAGCACACCAGCGTACCTGCCATCCATCTGCAAAGCAGTGACGAGTAGCACACCAGCGTACCTGGCATCCATCTACAAAGCAGTGACGAGTAGCACACCAGCGTACCTGGCATCCAAGTTCCACATATCCGATGGCACCCGCTCCTTGTACAGTAAGATGAAAAACCAGTTCAGGTCACAACTCCTTCACAAAGAGAGGTCCCGCAAACAATCCTCCTCTTGAGACGCACCCACCCTCTGGAATTGATCCAGATATCAGCCAACAATGCCCCCTTAATTCTCCAGTTTCACACATCTCTCAAATTGTGGCCTTTTCAACTCTGACACCAAGGACTCGATCCAAAGGAGGCGTAGACCGCAACAACCAGTACCGTGCAGCTAAAATATGGCGGCCTAAACATTGGCTACCCACACCCTGTATAGCATTCCACTGCTCTAGTGCTAGGGGCATGCTTTAAACAAAAAGGACCAAGGTCTACCTCAGGTTTCTACAGACCAAGTGGTAGACAGACCGAGAGAAGCCTTTGGGCTATGTAGCGCAAGGACGTCCCTTGATGGAGTACCACAGAGGCATCTCGCACAAGGAGGGCTGATGCACATTCGTCATTTTGGGTGACAGTACAGACTGGAATGTCCCATTGAAAGCAATCGAGGAATGTGCAAAACAAAATCTTTCCCCAACAACGCCTACCCGCAGGAACGACAGGTGAGGCTAGGTATGCAGTGGTTCCTTGGAGGCATAAAGAGGGCGGAGACTCCACCAGAGATCTCAAGGTGGGAATAAGAGAAGCAGTCAGACCCAGATGGGGCCAAGAGTAAGACACCTCAAGGTGATGTGCAAGCCAGACAGATACAAGCAGGCCGAGAGGGGGGCCAAGAGAAAGGCAACCACATCAGTACCAATCGACATCCCTGGAGGGGGTAGAGGCGACGAAAAGGTAAACTGTGTGCAAGCGAGGTGACATTCTGTTCCAATTTCGAGTTAATAGTGTTGAGATGGATTTCCAAAATTAGCCCTGGGGCACGAGGACACTTTGGGGGGGCCAACCTACACAATCAAGGTAGGTTGCAAAGCGTCACGGCTTAACCTCAGAAAGGGTGCGAGTGTGGACAAGGGCTACAAGTCCATACAGAGCAACACCAAAAATGCCAATAAGAATAAACATTCAATTATTGGATCTTTAAAATACACACTAAGCAAGTAAAACCTTCAATTAAATATTGTCAAACCAAAGCTAACATGTATACATTCACCATTAGAAATAGAATAGCATTTGAATCAAAGGCCAGTCCAACACAGTTAAGTACTCAAATACCTTACAAATTGAAGGAACACTTCAGGATATGATATGGCATTTATAATGCGCCTATACACAAGTGTTTCAAGGCGCGACGAGGCAAGACAGACAGCGATCCTACTAGGCCAGGTCACATTGACATTCCGCAAGTGCAGGGGGGGGGGAGGGGGAAGGGGGCAGTGCAATGCATAGGATAACAGTAAAATAAATAAAGACAAAAAAGTACGGCCAGCTGGTGGCAAGTGCAAGGCTAAGAGCAGATATCAGGGGTCAAGTGCTAGTAGGGGCTGTAGGGATACAGAAACAGTCCAAAGTGCAAGGGTTGCCAGGGGGGAATGCAAGTGTGCAACTGGCGGGGAGGGGACCTGGGCCCAAGATCAGAGGGAAGCCAGGTAACCAGTGCAGTTTCAGATTCAACCTGGAGATCAGCAGGGGAGAGGAGGAGAGAAAGCAGAAGCAAAGAGGAAGGTCTTGAGGTGCTACCAGAACCGGAGATGGTTCTCTTCAAGTTTCAGAGAGGCAGGGAGGCTGTTCCAGAGGGAGGCCCCAGCTGAGGAAAGGGATCTACCCCCCCACCTCAGTGCTTGGAGAAGCAACTGACCCTGAATGAGTTGGAGGTGAAGGAGCAAAGAGCTCGAGTAGGAATGGTTAGGCAGAAACCTGTGCAGTTCCCTCTGGGACCACTGCAAAAGATTTAGGACTACAGGTGGCAGTAAACCCACTTGGTAGCAGTCTGTACCACACAGATTCACTTAGTAGCTGTGGCTGAGCAGTCAGACTTGCCTCAAGAAGAGTTCGTCAGTATACAGAGTATTTACAATAGGTCAAGAGAACACAATAGAACAAGTAAACACTGACCAGGGCTTGGTGTAAAAGAGATATAATTATTTAAAACCACATCTAGAAAAACACACAGGCACTAATAGTAAGCAATTCAAAAACATGGTCACTAAAAGATAAACACTCCCTTAAAGGAATATTAGACAAGTCTTAAGTAAAGCCCCACTTATTTTCAGACAGCGGTGAGCGCTTAACGTAGATGGCACTCTAATAATTTGTTTTAAAAAGGGAGAGAAAAGCAGAGAATAAATTGAAACAGATCCCAACACTTTTTCACGAACACAACAAGAGAGGAAGGCAAAGTAACACCGTGAATTCAGAGTCAGTAGGCCGTATCCGCTTTAAGAGGATCAAAACGAAATGTGTCCAAGGTCACACGGTTGCAGTGCACAAAAGTCTTCTAACGGTTCAAAAAGGAGTTGGACCAAAGAAAGGGACCAGTTAGAGGGTCAAGGCAGCCAGTCCAGAAGGTTAAGGGGTTATTATTACCTTGTAGCAATCTTTAGAAAGGGAGGCCTGGCGGACACGGTACCTTAAAGTGGTGAGAACACTCCAGCGGGTGCAGTTGTTGCTGGAAGCGGATGCAAGTCGGTGCTTCGTCCAGTGGAAGAAAGGATCTCGTCGGGGAGGAAGACAGGAGTCTGTTGCACTGCTAAGGAAGAAACCAGCCACGGAGTTGCTCAGGTACAAGGAGCGGTCCGTTGATTCGCGGTTCAGTGGTAAGTGGCTATGCGGCCGCCGGGGTGCTTGGCACGGGCAGTTCCACCACAAACCAGTCTGGGGTGAGAAGAAAAGAAGGTAAACTGGTTGTGCCCACCAGTCAGGGGAAGAAGCCTCTCCCGCCGGGAGATCTTCTCTGTCGTCGGGAAGTGGTGAGTCGGTTCTGCAGGGCTCCACCGGTGGTGTCGTCGTGGTAGGTCGGCTCAGCTTCTCTCTCGTCAGATTCTCAGGTCCTGTGGCGACTTCTGAAGTTCCAGTCCCCAAAGCCCTGCTTTTATGCAGCATACCCCCATGCACTCAGCCTAGCTGTCAAACAAACATGCTAAGTGGTGAGCACTTGGGCCAATCACACAAGAGTGCGACTTGAGTTACCAAGGTAACTCAGTCCCGGGCGCCTAAAAGCCCTCCCACACCCCCTGTGGTACCCAGAGTGGCACCACTTTTGGAGGCTTCTGTGGAGAAGCCCGCCAAAAAGTGGAACTAAGGGCTCGACTTGGGTTGGAGTCACAGAAGAGAACACAAACGCCATTTTAGAATTGAGTCCTGGCAAAAAATACCAACCAGCGAATTAATATTAATTAAATAAACCGGCGGTATGTTCGAGGCTATGAGAAGTTGGTAGCCTCGAACAATGGGAAAATCCCATAGGAATATATTTGCGGTCGAATATAAAAAGTAGTATCCACTGCCACCAGCCAAAACTCGATCAGGGGGGATGGAGACGTGCCCCCTCGACTAACAGACCCCGGGCCAATCGAATTGCCCCGACCAGAACGTCCACAAAATGATGGTTTGTACTGGTTTCTGTTAATAATTTGGGACTAGTAAAGCCAATGGTGACTTTACATGCCCTGGGAGACAGTAGTCAGTCCCAGGGTATGGAGTCTATGGTGGGGTGTCACTATGACACCCCTGTGTTACCGCACGGAGGGTGCTGTGTAACACATAGTAAAAACACAAGACCTTATGGAGTAAAGGACCCCATAACCCGGAAAACACATTAATAGTCAACACCATTAATCATGTCCAAGAGTGGGAGAAAAAGAGTCTCACTCTTGGCAGGAGAAAAAAAACAAACTCCAGAAATCCAGCAAAGCTGCTGGGGGACTCACTAGGTTAGGAAATTCAGCCTAAGAGAGAATTCTCCCTAACAGCAATGTATACGGAGGGAGAGTTGAAGGTAATGTGCACCCAGGCCCCAGAAAGCCTTGTGGGCAATGCAAAGGGTCAGGAATTTAATCCTTGCAGCCACTGGGAGCCAGTGAATAGAT
Source organism: Ambystoma mexicanum (assembly GCF_040938575.1). NCBI lineage: Eukaryota > Metazoa > Chordata > Amphibia > Caudata > Ambystomatidae > Ambystoma > Ambystoma mexicanum. The sequence continues at coordinate 29,855,106 of NC_090936.1, forward strand.
TTCAGGGCTGGAGAGATCCGATCCCAGGGTTTGAGGCCAAGGACAAGACGCGCAGTCCTGTTTTGGAGGAGTTGCAGAGGGTGAAGAGTAGAGGCAGGCAGATTTAGAAGGAGGCTGTTGCAGTAGTCCAGCCTAGAGAGAACCAGAGCTCTGGAGACTGACCTTCTGGGGGAAGAAGAGGAAGGGAAGAATATCTCTGAGGAAGTGGAGCTGGTAGTGTGAGCTGACGTCAGATGTGAGGAGAGAAGTAAAGTGTGGAGTTGAAGAGGACCCTGAGGTTTTTAGTCTCACAGGTGGGAGCAGGAAGAGGGCCAAGAGAGGCCAGCCAGAGTGTGACAGGAAAGGAGTGAACAGGTGTGCCGATTAGGAGAATCTTGGTCTTACTGGCATTGAGGCAGAGATCATTGACGGCACACCACTCCTGGGTGGCAGACAGTCAGATATGAGAGGAGAAGAGGTGGCGGAAGGGAGCCTGAATATGAGTCACATGTCATCCGCATAGCACTGAAAGTTGGGGCAGACAGCGGCAATGTGGTGGGCAAGAAGTGGCAGGTATTGGTTGAACAGCCAGGGAGAGGTTAGACCCCTGGGGAACACAAGAGGTAGGAGGTAGAGGAGAGGAAGGACTCAAGTTGGACCTAGGAGTGTCAGAGAGGAAGGTCAGCCAAGCCAGGTCCCGAATGGTGAAACCCATGTTATCACAGAGACGGTTGAGCAGGATGGCATGGGTTACCTTGGTAACTCAAGTCGTACTCTTGTGTGAGTGTCAAAGGCAAAAGAGAGATCAAGTAAGAGGACAACACAGGGGGTGGCCTTGCTGCAAAATGTCAGTGTCCCAACATCTAGGAGTACAGATATGGGGGTAGGTCTCCGTCTTGTGCTGGGGCCTCCCCTCTGGAACAGCCTCCCTGCCACTCTAAAACTTGAGGCAAACCATCTCCAGTTCCAGGAGCACATCAACACCTTCCTCCTTTCTTCTGCCTTCGCCCCCCCCTCTCCCCTGCTGATCTGTTCTCTCTTGGCACCATGCACCTGGCCACCCTCTATCCTCCGGGCCCAGGTACCTGCTCACCCTGGCACCCTCCCGCACTGCCACCAGGCCACCCCTTTCACTGGGGTCTGTATCTGTACCCCATACAGCTCTCACCCCTTTTTTCTTCCTGCACTTATCAGTTACCCCATCTGCTGCCTTAAACCTAGCACTTGCAAATTGCTGGCTGCACTACCACCGTTTGTTGCCTATATTATTTATTATTAAGCGGTTTCTCCTTTGCTTCTCACTTTCCACTTCTCCCCCCTTACATGCACTCCCCCCCCCCTCGCACTTGCGCATTCTCAATGTCACTGGGCCTAGTAAGTTCGCTGTTGTGTTCTTGTTCCCCTCCCTTGCCTTGTCGCGCTCTGAAACACTTGTGTACGAGCGCGATAGAAATAAAATATCAATATCAAGGGAAGGCTTTCTTCAACAGGAACATCCAACGCCGTACATTGGGGACCTTTGCTGGAGCCAGACTTCCCGCATCTGTTAAGAGTATCCAAAATAGTCATGCAACAGTGCTGCAGCATTCGTCCACTAGAAAAGGTTGCACTCTGCTTCTGGACCAGGCTGCACCTTCTCTTGCAGCTGCAGCTCGTGGGCATCTGCAAGCGGAACCAACGGCAGGAAAACTTACCTCCAGCGACCCCCATCCAACCTGCCAAGTCGGGGGAAAATCGCAGAGCAAGGGTGGCGAGTAGTAACGATACCTACCGTTGCCCTCATCTCCACCCTTTAAAAGGTTTTTTTCCATACTTTGGTTTTGCCAATACTTGTTGCAAAAACCCGCCAAAAGCTAGAAAAGCATTTTACTCAACAGTAAATTCCTTGGATAACCTTTTGCAACAAACTCCACCTCCAGAGGACCCTTACCCTAACTTTTGCCCAAGTCCTAAAATCATTGCACCCAGTCAACTTAAGTTCGGGCTAATATTCCTGTGGACTGTTGGTGCTATAACTAATGATTATGCTGCACGGACTGTCCGTATATTCGTAGTATTGTGTGATATTATTACCTGTTCCAAGTCAGGTTTATATTCTGTTCTTTGGCCAAGCATAAAGAGTCTTTTTACACTTGCTGTCTAAGTGTAATTCTTGATTGCTCATTGCTGGCACTCACTGCAGACCCCTGGCTCCACTCCTTTCCAGAGACTAAGCCTCGATGACTCTCCATACTACCTTAATTATTTTGGCTGCACTACCAGAATTTCCCCCTGTTCACCAAGTACGGTGGCCTCCTAAAGTCTGTCCAACAGGCCAGAGTTTAGAAACCCATCTTAACAGGGCCTTGTGCCCAAATGTCACACGTACCAACACAATATTACTCACAGGTATGAGTTCTTTGGAAAGGGTGGAATGGGATTCAAGTGGAATTTAGTTTCAAACTAATTCATTAAAAGTTCAAAAACAATTTACCAGCAAGGTAAATTCTGCCCCTTCTTCCACACCCAAGGCTAATCCAGGGGCAGGGCACCCGACCCAGGTTCTACAACCAAAAGTGAGGGGAGATGGGCGATAAAGGGGCTCGTTCCAAAAGTGATCATGTAGCGGACAGTCAGTTATTCTCATTTACCCCTACACCCAGACAACACTAATTTTCCCAGATGTGATGGATCATCAGGGGCTGGAAATGAGTTGCTGGGGCCTCAATCTTCCGCCCTTTGTTCCAGATAGAGGGGCCCAGGGTTTGCAGGTTCAAGGATTTTTCCAGTCGGGTCCAACTGCAAGAGAACATCCCCCGTCAGCGAAGAAATGCAGAATGCAGCCCTCTACAGGACACTTCACAGGAAGGTGGCGAGTTCCAACGACAATCACAGTTTGCAAGAGACAGGCATCCTTCCAGTCGTGTCTACAGAAGCTGCTCCAGGACAGGTTACCTTGAAAATGGAATTCGGGGAGAAGGCGACTTGTGGCACAAGCTGGCGACCAACCAAGTAATGTGCTTGAACATGGAATGGCTTGGAGAAGTAGCACACGGGAGGGAGCTGGGCAGTCCCTGGGACACTTTGGCTGTCCCTCTAGAGCCTTCCGAGGGGTCTATACTAGTTGGTCCCACTAGTCCAAGGGCTGAAGCACTGTCAGGGGTCTTCCAAGATCAGGCCGAGGAGTAGGGTTTTGCCAGTTCAGGAGTGGTCTTCAGGTCATTTTCTTCAAAGGATTCTTGTCTCCAACGTAGATCTTAAAAATAGTTGCGAAAGTGGTCGCCCTATCCAAAGTCCCAGCATGAAGCAAGTCCAACAGGTTTCTACTAGATCGCCAAGTTTTCCAAAAACACTACGGTGGAAGAGTGGGATTAATGGTGGGGAAAAAAAGACACCCCCGGTTTCATTCTAGATGAGGCCTAACTTGTACCACTGCACATGTAACAGAATTCATTGTCCCTCATTGGAACACTGGTGTAGCACGCGCTAGTAAAGCCATGCACCAGAGGACTCTAAGCAAAGCTGCAACGGCAGGGAACCAAGTTCCCGCTCTGAGGAGGGCATGTGAAAACAAAATGTGGAAAAGCCTTACTGCAGACTTGTGCATTAGTCAAATTTAGGAAACGCTGCATGAAAGACTCTTAAGGCATCTTACCATCAGTGAGCTTCGATAAGCAGAGAAAGTAAAGGGTTTAGTAGAATGCCACGTGGTTCCGTTAAAAACAGAGCGAATACAGGGACATTGAAAGGGGGCGATGCTCCACCTCCAAAGACCATTCAAATAGTATAGTGTTAACTGCCCCCTTTGTACATTCATAAAGTGAACAATAGAGTTACTAACCACTTAAGTAAACTATCCCGCCCCATCACACTATACAAAAGAAATCCTTCCAAGTTTACAACTGGCAGCAGGGGTTTTTGATGGAATACTGTGACTGGTACTCCAGCAATGCCACTAACCAGTGGCATTAAGGCCGGAATAGGGCAATTTTGCAGGAATAGCAATGGCGTTATTTCTGCACTGAAATATCTGTCAAACTCATACTTACCCCATAGTTTATGAAGAAAAAAAAAATCATAGCTATTTGGAGCCCAGGGAGCAAGTAGGTCGTCCTTTGCATAGGTAAGTGGCGGCATGCGCCCAGAGGAATTAAATCCCTTCCCCGAGACAGCATACCATATCTAAGCGCTTAGGATAGAGTGTGATGGTATGCTAGAGGTACAGCAACCTCTACAGCGTGGCGCCTTCTCCTTTACAGACATTGAGTGAATAGAACTGTCTTGGTAATCTTCACAATGCATCCATCCCAGCAACACCACAAAGTCCGTGCAGGATTTCCTTTCTCAACTCAAGCCAATAACTCGGAAATTGGCACAGAGATGTAAAGCTAGAGGGTTGATCAGCAGATGGTCTTTGAAGCAGGCTAACAAGGAGTTACTTTGCTGCTGAAGAGCAATTGAAGTCAGAGAAAAACCAAACAAAGCAAATGCACAGGGTTTGCCAAATTTAAAAAGGGGTCTAGTGTCACAAATAGGAAATGTGTCCAGACGGACTACGGCAAAGCGCAAAAGACAAAAACGCAGCGTGCACAAGATGAACAGCGCAAGTTAGTACCTTGAGTCCTCGAAGTAACTGGTAGATTAGAAACTGTATGTGGTCATCTGTCAGCTTCTGGCACTTCACAATATTATTCAGGTCAGCACCCATTAAGTTGGTCACAAGGTAACTGTAAAAAAATAAATACAGTTACAAGAAAAAGAAACCCTGCGGTTCACCCCACTAGCCTTTCCGTTCACTGGCTGCCTAGCGTCAAACTTCAAGTACTCGGTCTTACATTTAAAACTTTTTAGCTTTGTAACTTCACCAACACAGTCCTTGTTCTGGACTATCCTCTAAAGAGCAGTTGGGGGCCAAGCTTATAAGATCACGGAGCCCTCTTCCTGACTATCGCCTACAGCGCTCAGGTCTTATCCATTTCAAGAGACTCTGAAATCATGGCTATTAGTATCCACCCAGGCTAAGGGTCTGCATCCTTTTCTCCCATCAGCCCTAGCCAACAGCCCATGGTTGGCAAACACAGGAGTCATACGTCAAAAATCTGGAGAGCCGCAAGTTGCACACCTGACTGGCCGTTACACCAACTCATACGTTCCTCAACCTTTTAGTGCCAAGATGGCAGCAATGGTGGTGAGCACTTTCTAAAATGTAGTCATTAGAAAATGTTATAGTAAATTTACGAGGGGTTCACTAATGCCGCAAGCGATCTTGAAACAGTTGAAACGCGGACCCTGAAGTGAGCCGGTGGGAAATACTAAACACCTTGCACCATTTTAAGATTGTTTTTCCCTGAACGTCCGGGGTCCTGGAGGGGAACTGTGAAAGTGAGCCCTGGAGTGGGGGGGGGGTCTGTGAAAGTGGGTCCTTTGCGCACCAGAGACATTATGGAAGACTAGTTGAGCATATAGCCTGGTGGGGGGGGTCTATATATGGGCAGACTGATCCGTTTGCAGGAAGCGAGCTAGCACAATCATTTGCAAGCGTGTGGAGTAAATGCAAATGCTGCATTCCACACTCAGGCCAATAACCTGAAGCAAATCTTTCTCCAGTGGGGCGCGGGCAGAGGATCCCAGCCAGTGCCTTCACAGAGTCCGGAAAAAACATTTCAGCTAGCCTCAAATTGACAGGACTGTTCTACTACAAAGTCCTAGAAATACAATTCTCTAGTTATACAAAAGGTCAACTAAAGACCAAGGGTCATCAAAAAGACTTGGGTGATATTAGTCCTTAAGAGAGCCATTCCTGGTGGCACCACAGTTCCCTGCTGCGTTACCAGGCTCTCGCCAATTTCCCCTGGCATCTGAGCATAGAAGTGGGATGCCCAAACCCATCCGGTGTATTTACATAGACAGAAAAGGGGGGGGTTCGGATTGGTTCCATAAATGAGGACAGGAACAAGGCCGCTGAGTGGCCATCAGCCAGGTATTGCTTCAGACTCAGTGCATTGTAAAAAACGCACACTGAGGAGTGGGGCTGTGCATGTGGCCACAAAGTCGTATTAGTGATAGCAGTGCCTTTAACCATACTCCTAGTTTTATGCCTGGTGGCTTGCTAACCTGCCTCAATCGCTAGCATTAAAGTGCGCAACAGGCGGTGAAAAAAAGAATTGGAAAAGCAGACTGGCACAGGCATTTGCAAGGCCCTGCAGTAATGGCACAATTTGGCCATAAGAGGACACCAGTTGGAAAATGGTGTCATTTTCGAGACCCACCCCCCCCCAAATTGGAATGCCTTATACCGAAACGGCATGCTTATTTTAACAGGAATTCACTGCAAGGAACATATGGTCAGAAGTACCTCCAGCGATTCGATTTAAGACCTTTTTGTTGTAGTGCATTTAGACCTGCAATGAAGCCATACACTGCCAAACTATTGAGAAATAAAACCGTGAGGCCAAAGTTGAAGGTTGCTGCTTAATAGAGCAATTAACAAGATATCTCAGGAGGCAGTGTTTTATGTGGGGGAGGGGCAGGTAGTGGGTGGGACCAGCATGCCCATTGGATAGGCAAATAATGCAAGGGCCCCAGGATCTGCATCCCTTACACGCCTGCGCACTCCTCGCTGTACACTCCTATGGAATAGTTTCAGCAGGTTAGGAGGCACTAAAGTGCCTCCTAATAAAACAAAAAACAGAAGTAATCTATGTACATGGTAGCAGGATTAGTGGGTTAACATGCAGAAAGTCTGCTGTGGGCCATGCTTTCAATGGCAAGCAACATGCTAGCAATTAGAATCAAGCACCACTTACACCTCGTTAAAATTATCAATGGAACTCGAAGGCGTGAAGACATCCAGGAGCCCGATGACCTGCAAACCAAATAAGAGACATTTGATAGCCAGAAGGGTGAGAAAGGCTTCCCAAACTACAAATGATATTCCAAACAAAACTACAACTCGCTTGTCTCAGAAGCAAGACGATGAGGAGTAACACAGGTGCGATCCCCGGGTCCACGCTTAGAATCCTCTGGGTATTAAGCGGGTTATAAATACCCAATTATAAATTTACACTCCAATAGAATTTCTGTAACCTTACTGATTAAGCAGGATTCCCTGGAAGCATTGACAATTCATAATTGGTTTCCACTGAGCAGATCCGGGCCACATGGCCCTGTATCAATCACTGCGGATGGAGCCAACAATGTAGCTAGATGACGTCTTCCATAAAGCAAAAAATCCCAAATATCAGTCCTCGTCTCCCCCCGCCACCCACTTATATGGGACAAAATTTAGACTGAAAATCCACTGAAGTGTTACATAGCATTCCAAAATGTTGGCAATGGGCAAATTGCTGAAGGCCACAGAGCGCTTGGTAAATCCGTAAACTTGTGTCAGTACTCTGCTGGTGGCAATGGCATTTCTCGTAACCAGAGAATCAAAATGGCCACCCACCTCAATCGCTCTGGAGGTCTTGCGGTGCGTGCAGATGTTAATACTGCAGACCACTTGATTTTTTAATTTGAATGCAAACGCATTTAGGAGGCAAGCACATTTTCTACATTTTGTGGGAACAATGGGTTTGAAAATCCTTTCTACATATACGTTCACAAGAGCTAGAATTTCAAGGGCGATTTAAATTCCCCCTGCCCCCTGCTCAACGCTCTTGTCCAGATAAAACTGCATGCTCACAGCACTTCCAAGTCCACCTCAACGGGAAATGGAGATAAATCTTTTACCCCAGCATAACCAATGGGAATTGCATTGTGTAGCTGGGTAAATCCCTCATGAGCTGAACTGCTGCTGTGCGCAACACAGTCACTTGCAAAATTATAGTAAGTTTACACAAGGGTGCAGCTGTGGGATATAACACAATTACAACATAGTTCCTAGTTGCTGTGTAATTCCACAATGGCCAACAAACATGAGTGTTTTTCACTGGATCCTCAAGTCAGATAGCAAATCCTGCTCAACATATTGAAAGGTGTACGCGAAGAGGCCGACCGAGCTACTTACATTTTCATGCTTCATGTGCTTGAGTAACCTAAGCTCCCTGTATGTCCTCCTTGCATGAACAAGTGACTGGAACGGTCTCGATAGTTTTTTCACTGCCACCTTCTGCCGCGTTTTGGTATCATACGTTGAGCTGTAGGAAAACAAAGCAAGCAAATACATTGATCAGAGAGGAGGGCAAGCTTGTCAGACATGACATTAAATTAAAGAAGCTGGAATAATCTACAGGAGGGCAACATATTTGTACGTTGTTCCTTTATTTTATCATAATTATTGGAAAAGTACTCCTAGAACAATACAATCCGAGTCATTAGTACTTGACTTGCGTGTATTTAACACTTTTATGTCAGCTACGACAGTATTCAAGCATACCTGTATCCAGATCAGATCACCACCCACAATGCCCAAACAGCATGGGGGACAAGCAGCGGTGGAGAACCAGGAGGACTCACGATTAGGGGGTCATTTTAAAGGAGTTTTCTTAAAACAAAAAGAACCAAAAATGCCTAACTAGCCCCACCGCTATGAGGGAAGGTGCCTACCTAATGAAACAAACACTAAGAATGCACTTTAAAGTCAAAAATGAAGTGTCTGTGCGAATCCTATCCAGTTAAATGGCCCTAACACTTTGGGAAAAACATCCAATCAAAAGGCAAAGGGGATACTTTGTACAATAGCCTCAGCAGGGCACCTGCCTAGACCAATTTACACTTGGTTTGTTCTTGGGTTTCAAGTTCCTTTTTACATCACACGATATTCTTCCCAGACTTTGGATCAAGGTATGGTTTCCACCCTCTCCTGTTAATCAAGAAAAACTGTCTTGTTGTGAACATGTACAATTCTCCAGGAATTCTTGTAAACAAACAACGCAACTCCCTAATTGGAATCAAAATATTTTCCAGGGAGAAAGTAATTAGCTGCTTATTAAAATATGTTCTTTCCCCATAACGCTGCTGGGAACCCACAATTCTGCAAACAGTTTAGGAGCAGTAATTGCAGCACACCAGAATGTACAAAAGGGGAAGGGATGTGGGTCACAGTTTGTCATAACAGAGGGGGTAGTAAAGGGCACGACCATCAACCAACCCTACTAAAAAAAACTCATCCTTGTACATACACCTCTGAAATTCGGAACTAAAACACAACCATAACTATAGCACAACAAACCGCATGCACTTCACTACGCCACAACAACAAAACAAATCACACAGCCTCGGCTACCAACCGAAAAACAGCTACGCTCAGCAAGCAGCATCACCCAAACTCAGCACATCACAGTTCTCTCGCTCCTTCTCCCGCTCAGTCCTACTAACTTACACTCCCACCGCCAGAACCATGCAGACGACAACAGTGCATGGTATAAGATCCTTGAAATTCATCTTGAGATCATGCAGTAATATAATTCAAGTACCTTCCAATGCCAATTCTCCTCTGGTCACTGATTCAAAAAGATGGAAGTGGAACTTTGTGGCTAGAAGCAGGGGGTAGATTTCTAGATGTTCATGGTTTCCCATTTTTTTGTTGAGCACTCTGCCCCGTTTTTAGGGAGTAAAATTATTGTGTATGCGCCTCCTAGCTGTGAGCTGGTTTTGAGTAAATGTCACAACTCAGAGAACATAGTGTGGATAGCAAGCAGAAGCGCAGAAATTCTGATTGTATTCTGTGGTGCAGTTATTCTGATCCAATTATCGTCCTTACCAATCTAGGAGAGGCATTTTCTCCTGACCCTTGAATTACTCCATTAAAATGGCACATGAATTCCTATTGGCATGTTTTCTGACAGCCACGTCAGTGATTAGCGATATTTGTTTTGATATTAAACATTTTCTTTTTCTGTGTCGTCTGAGCAGTGTTGACAAATGAATAGCCACAATGAATCCTATAGTTTATTCTGACCATGCCAAGCTTTTTTGTGCATGCACATTTTTCTCTCTGAGCAGGAGTATTTTGGTAGGTATTGTAGTACGTCTTGGACTGGTTTATGAGCTCTCCTTGTTATCACATAAAATATTAGTTTTTTTAGCTTATATGGAAAAAGAGTTGTAAGGTGCTCCTTTAACACCGATTTGTAAAGAATTGCAGTGGTTGGAAAGGGGTTTGGAATGGGAAATTTCCATCCAAATTCTTTGGAGAGGGTAATTCACTAACTACACACAGTGGCTTACATGGTTATTCAGTTGCGCACACGGAAAATAGTGTGCAATAACTAGAGGGAACATTGGTTAGGTGCAAGACAAAAGATGGGGGCGAAACCGGAAACCGCCACATCGTTTACTTTCATTTTAGTCCAAACCGACTTTGGTTTGCTTGAATAACCAGATCAATTAACGTGCAGGATATGCAGAGACTGAGCAAGGTACAGTTGCAAATAAAGATGCAAAAATACAAATGTTCGATGCAGCATCCATTTGCATCAAGCCCAAGAACACAAAACGACGGGGCTTTCTAGCTCTAAACATTAAGGATTGTCCAGAAAAATGGTAGACCAGAGGCAATGTGGCATGAAGTGCCTTACTGGACCAAAGCATCACAAGAGAGGTACAGTAACCCCTGGGAACATCACCTCGCAGGAAAAATAGCGTATTATTAAGGGCTGTGACTTCAGTGCGCTTTGCTACTTGGAGAAATTGGGGGCCATGGGAAGTTCCTTTAACTCTGGCTAAAGGACTCAAAAAGGAAAGTGCCGATCACAGCAATTCTGCAACTGCAAGGGGTTTAGTGGGCCAAAGAGTACAAATTAGAGTGTGCGTCTCCCTGCTTGTTCAGATAGAACATAGCCGTGGTACTGTCTGAGGACCTGCACTGTCTGACCCTTGAGATGTTGCTGAAAGGCCTGAAGATACGAGGTCTGCCAAGAGTTCCAGGAAGTTGATGTCTTTGGGCTGTAGCGTGCATCCACTGGCCTTGGCCTGTGTGGTGGAGGAAGTGAGGTGCGCCTTCCCCTCCACCCCTCAATCAGGCGAGTGGAGCATCTGTAGTTCGGATCACTTGTGCTGGTGGAGCGCGAACAGGTTGTCCTTGGACCACCAGCGTAGAGCCTGAACCAGGGTCAGCAAAATCACCACTAGATGTCCCACTGTACGCTTGCCTGAGACCACTGCTTTGCTAACCATTGTTGCATTGAACACATGCGCAGACCCACGTTTTTGAACCAAATGAATGCAAGAGGCCATCATAGTGAGCAAGAGCATTGCTTTGCGTACAGTTATCTGGCGACCGGAGTGCAGCCCAGCTGGGAAAAGCACAAACTATAGCTTGCCAACGGGAGCGAGCGAGCAAGTTCCAACATACTGTAAACTAAGAAAACTACAATACTGCACCCCTCATTGGTCATAGAAATCCCCAGGGTGCCCGCTGGAAGCAACCACCCAAGCGCGGCACGGGCACTGCCATCTTCGGTCATGGTCCCAACATTCCGATACCTTGCTTGCGCCAGATCCCCTGCATTCGCTGCCGCGAACAATGCCCAAGGAGAACATGGCTATTCTGGGCATCAAGAGGGAGGCTCCCGGCTAAAGAAACCAGGCCACCAGCAGACAGGGCGCACTCACCAAGACTGGTCTCCAAAAGCAGACCATCCTGCTAAGCCAGCAGCAAGGGGGGGGGCTGCTCCTGCAGCCTCTCCACAAAGTTTGACTCGGGGGGGGTCCAACCTTGGGACGCAACTGTCTCTGCTGGGCATGTACAAAACCTTTGCAAAGCCAGTCCAAGGATGGTCCGTTTGCACTGCATTCAGAGCTGCAGCATCTCAGTAGATCCTAGGAAGCCGGTCCAAGGATGTCCGTCTGCACTGCACTCAGACCTGCAGCATCTCAGTAGATCCTAGGAAGCCAGTCCAAGGATGGTCCGTTTGCACTGCACTCAGAGCTGCAGCATCTCAGTAGATCCTAGGAAGCCGGTCCAAGGATGTCCGTCTGCACTGCACTCAGACCTGCAGCATCTCAGTAGATCCTAGGAAGCCGGTCCAAGGATGTCCATCTGCACTGCACTCAGAGCTGCAGCATCTCAGTAGATCCTAGGAAGCCAGTCCAAGGATGGTCCGTTTGCACTGCACTCAGAGCTGCAGCATCTCAGTAGATCCTCTGCACTCGGAGCTGCAGCATCTCAGTAGGTCCTAGGAAGCCAGTCCAAGGATGGTCCGTTTGCACTGCACTCAGAGCTGCAGCATCTCAGTAGATCCTCTGCACTCAGAGCTGCAGCATCTCAGTAGATCCTAGGAAGCCAGTCCAAGGATGGTCCGTCTGCACTGCACTCAGAGCTGCAGCATCTCAGTAGATCCTCTGCACTCAGAGCTGCAGCATCTCAGTAGGTCCTAGGAAGCCAGTCCAAGGATGGTCCGTTTGCACTGCACTCAGAGCTGCAGCATCTCAGTAGATCCTCTGCACTCAGAGCTGCAGCATCTCAGTAGATCCTAGGAAGCCAGTCCAAGGATGGTCCGTCTGCACTGCACTCAGAGCTGCAGCATCTCAGTCTACCAAGCGCGCCACCTCTTCACTCTGTCCACTGGGCAACTCTCAGACCTCATTTCAGTGACTTGTGCATCTAAACTATGCACACTCAAAAACCACAGCACGTGCAGCCTCTTCAAATGCTTTGAATGTACAGCTTGTGTGCATTTTTTTTTTCTACATAGTAACATTAGTATTTATTCCATGAAGAGACAAGAAAAAGCACGCGTGGCAAACCATTACAATTAGACCTGTAGACACGAAGCTTAGCAGCTAAAAATGGCCAGAAGGACAGATTGCAATCTGCGGCCCTCGTTTTGCCATTAATGTCCACTCTGGGCGAGCGCTGGCCCTCGGAGAATAGCCTGAATGCAGCATTAATTGCGCGGCAGCTGCCAGGCTGTCTGGCGCCTTCTCGCCACACCTAGCGTTTACTCGGGTGGCGGGGGTACCTGGGTAAGCAGACGGGCACCACTTGCTATTCCTAATAAGCTTTCCTTGTGCATCAGGGTGGCTCGCTCGCTCGCAATTCCCAGTGCAGCAGCAGCAGCAGCAAATAGTCCGGTTTCCCAATGTCCTGCACCAGACGGGTCGCAAAACAGGCCATATGCAATAGTGTTTCGTGTAACAGACAAACGTCTACAACTAGATGCCCAATTCGCACCAATTTCCACAAATCAATTTAGCTAGAAAAAAAAATTACAACAAGTCCGAGTCTGACAAGGTTCTTAATGGCCTGACCAGCGGCTTGAAAGCACTGCAAAGGCTATCCAAGGGCAAGAGCATAAAGGGGCAGAAGGGGAGGGGGGGGGGGGGCCAGACCAAGTTCCAGATTAGTCTCCCACGGTATTCCTTTGCCCCCACTCCATGCTACTCCTGCCCTATAAAAGCTGCCACACGTCTGCTCAGCCACAACACACCACACGACTCTCGCAGGGCCTCGCACCTCGTGACCCTGTACACCCCGACAGTTCACTGCTCAACCGGTTACCTCACCGCCTTCCATTGGGGGAGGCAAAATGGCTGAACTCCTTTCACTCAAATGTACCAAAACACTGCCCTTGAACCCAATCTCTGCTCCTTCCAAACGGTCCATAACCCAAACCTGCACCTTAATGCCCAGTTGGGGGGTGCCCACCTCCCAGCTGGGCATTACTGCCATGCGCTGTCCAATGCCCCCATTAGGAATCAGGTTCCAATTCCCTCCTGCAGCTACTTCCATTCTCTTGTGCAGTGAATCTGTTCGAGGCGCCCCCCTTTCTTCACAAAATAAATCCATCCCACGTACCTCTCTTCTATTTCTAAAAGAAATAGACAAAGGTCATGATGGATCCAAAATGCCCAGTGCGTCACAAATAATACAGCCTCACTAGGTGCTGCTGAAGCGCCCCACACTGCACCATCCACCCAACTCTACTCATTGTGCCCATCCTGGGCCCAGGCCAGCGGTATTCGGATCATACGCTGCGTAGGAAGAGGAATAGGACAAGGCTATGGGAAAGATGCAACGGGAGAGGCGCACCGCCTGCACCCTATGAGGCATAGCTGAATCATGTCGCCAAAGCACCACTGGGGACCAACACTTCTAAAGCTAAGTAACCAGAGGTCTTTGCTTCCTGCACAATGCCATCTCCCGCTAAATACTCCATTCTAATATAGTTGCCTCATTATGCGGCGCTAATGCGCCCTAGCACAGGGTGCAAACTGTGCACTCGCCACACTTAGTGATAACTGCCTCTTGGCGAGTAAGCGAAGGGTTTGCCGCGTGCATGTGCAGAATGGAGGTGGCGAGGAACTATGGCTGGCTTATGGTTTGCAACTTGAAATGTCTAACCCTGGTTCTGGTGCCCGTTGCGTGCAGGGCCTGTAAGCTCAGTGGGGACAGTTTCCAGGAAGGCCTGCGAGTGGGCAGAGCGAAGGTTCGGTTGGGGGCTACTCGATCTGGAAGGGTCAGCGGTTTGTGCACTAGATTACACTTCCCTTCAGAATACTAGGGGACGGGGACAGGAATGCTTACCTTGCAGACATACTGCGTTGTGCCCTCTGCATCTACCAGACCCTGGTTACTTCACACACCTATGAGCCGGAAACACGTGATTTCCACACCACTGGGCCCATGCTCGGGGCCTAAGTGGCAAAGTAGCAAACTTAAGTGTGGAAGAAAGAAAGGATTGAGGCGGCCAGTCATGGCGCTCATCTGTTCTCGTCGCCATATTGGACATCTCCACCCAACTTAATTGATATTCTGTGAAAGTTAGTGTGGCATGGAGATCCTTTCCAAAAACAAAAAAAGGCGGAGCCTTTAGAAAGTTCTAGTTCTGAGGGCAGCACCTATGATTGTCCACCAGGGAGGAGTTAGCAACTGAGCGAGAGAACATACAGGAGAGAAACCGGTCCCAGTTATAATTGATCAACACATTCCCCACATGCAGATACCGGGCGGCTTTATGCCAGTTTAACGTTGTTTCTTCACAAGCCAACATTCTCTCTGGCTCCCAAAATAGATATCCTGAGTCACACCCATTTTGGGAAATGTTGCAAGAGTGTTGGCAGAGGCTCTGGCTGGAGCTAGTTTCGGCAATACAGAGGCCTTAATCACCACAGAATACGCAATGGAGGAAACCAGGACAACTTAACAAGGCATTCTTGCCAAGCGTCCCAGCTGAAGGTTTTAGAGCAGAATGGTACGCTTGGCTTGCCAAACCTATTGCCACAGACACTATCACGCACACAACCAGAGGCTTTCTCCCACTGTGCACACAGGAACACAACCCCATCTCATTCATAAGGGTCAGTCAAGAGCAGCAAACTCTGGAGCAAAATCTAATAAATTGGAGCATGCAGAACTTGGAATCTACAGCAATCTCCGCGTTTGACGCTCCAGTCCACACGACCAACGCACAAGCACATTATAACCTCACCAAGAGCAAACATTGCAGAATGGTCATCTGATGAGGGATGGGATAACCAGAGAATTAGAACTAGAACTGCAGTAAACATGATGCAGCATACCCATTTTATAGTCTAAACATGTAACTGCAAAGATGATCTGATGTCCTCAGCACCAGTTCTGCAGGTTCCAAACTCGCACGCACATTCCTGACAGCTGCTGTAACACAAAGTGGCGGCAGGCAAAAGGGACTTTTTAATGTTCTTTACCTCTGAATCAAATCTAATTGCGTACCTTAGTCAGCCTTGTGTCGCAGTAATCTTTAAACGTAAGCCAAGCCTGGTTGTGGCTTCGAAGGTCAGACAATTACACAGTCACAGAAATGTGATCTCCTAAGAGTGTTAGCTCTGTGAGAAGGGCTTCAGCCATGACTGGGCTGGTGTAAATCAGCATCTGGCCCGGGCGGTCTCCAACTGCCATGTTTGATAATGTCCGGCAAGCTGCCCCTGTTGATCTTTCTGCAGAAAGTGTGCCTTGGTCTAGGACACAGGAATCCTCCCCAGGAGATGTCTGGATTCAGTGCTTCAAAAGGCAGCACTGCCATAAAGGAGCACTTGCACCAACGTGTCAGCAACTGGAGTCCCTTTGTAGTCATCCGACAATAAGGAGGCAGAGGGAGGCTGAACAAGTAGGCCACACAGTTTTTCCTAGGGCCCTCTACAACTTCCTGGTCGCCTCCCACCCACACCCCAATTTCCTGTATGACAAAGTACTCTGGGTGGGCATCAGCCTGCATTAGACCCCTAACTGCAGGCATGGTTTAGGAAATGCCCTGTAACATTTGTAAGGAGGGGACTCCCCTCATTCTTGGATTCATCTTTGGACTCAATACAAGGACTCACTAGACCTTTGGTGCGAACCCCCTCAATTCCTAAAGCCTCTGCCAGAGAGGTGAAGACCGAAGACCTGTAAAGCACAGGAAAGCTCTACTGCCCAACCATCCCCAGGGAACAGTGGGATGGAACTGCTGAGGAACAAGGCTAGCTGCTGCAGGGAAACCAGGAACCTGCATACTGGTGGTGAAAGACTCCCTGGAAGTGTCAGCCAACTTCCTGGAGTGGAAGCGCAAGCTAGAAGCAGCAGCGTGCAACGTCTGCAAGCCATAGCAATCGTGCTAGGAGGTGCACTTTGAGCTGCTCTGGGACCCCCAGTGCTGCTGTTGACTCTCAGAAGTGTTCAACCATCTAGACACTTGTTGACCCATTACCACGGATCAACCCAATCCCCGGCTTGACTTTGTGGAGCAACGCATATCGAACCGACTTGCCGCCAACCTTATAACTCTAATGTCCCAATTTAGGATCAACCAAAGCGAAAGTGCCTAGAAGCACAGCTTACAGTCTGGTGTCCAAGTCTGGACTTCAAAGTCCTGCCCTCCCCTTCTATACCTTCCAAAAGCACATCCTTGAACAACTGGCCATGCTGGTCAATCTTTTACCTAAACATCCCATTTTATGAACCTAAAGTGGCCTCTCGCATCAAATCCTGCATTCTCCGTTTGTTTCACAGGGACGGATTTTTTGTGCTTTTCATTCGCTTGCACCCATTGCTTTATTAAAGTCACGATTTTTTCTAGAATCTTGATGGACCAGCATTTTATATGGAAACCATTGTACTAGAGCAGTTTGGTTGCTAAGGTGATCCCCCTCCTCCCCCTCCCCACACCCTCCTGAAGGGTTACCCTGTCCTCGGTCCACATTTCCAAAAGCAATGAAAGCGCAATACCGGTCGGGCTGCCAGTTTCACCTTTATGATGGAGGTCACTGCTGGTTTAGTAGCGCTGCAGGCGGATTAGCCGCCAAACAGGGAGCAGTAGTTGTTTGCTACACCAATCCAGGCCAATTCTATACTAGGGCACTCAGGAGCACTCCGTTGCACGTAGGTGCAAAGTGTGGCACTGATGGGGGGGTCCATGAGCAACTCGGTGGCTGCTTAGCAGCCAGCACTAGCTTGTGATCTAGCGGCCTGTGTTGGGACCCCCGATCCCGCCCCCTCCCCCTTCCCCTTCTGTTCATGGTCTATAAAGGGGAAACTGGTTTTGCATCTCCCAAAGGACTCCAAAGCGCTCATCTTAGGTAGCCCCCGTCTTTGCCTGGTTTGGCGGCTTCCCCTCAGGGTGCAATGGGGGAGTGCTTTTCTGGCTCCGGCAAGCCTCTGGATGGAGCAGCGTATGCATACATCATTGGCAGCTTTTCTCACTTCCAGTGGGGTTTGGTCCGAGCATAAACAGGACGGGATCCCAGCCTTCTCCCCTGTACTTGCCGGCAGCAGGCACTTAGTTCATTGGCCTCAGTTGCAGAAGAAGTTACCTCCACATCGGTGGGCACACACCCACCCTCCCCAGGATGCCAAGGCAAGGCTGTAGGCCGCACCGGACGTCACTGCTGCCAAACAGTGCAAACAGCCTTTGCTAGCCTCAACAAGGCTTGCAATCACACCCCACTCGAGTGCAAGAGGAAGCGAAGCGGAAGCAGAAACACCAGTCTCTGTTTAACGCCATCTCTCACTTCGCTCAAAAGGTTACTTCTGTTGTAGGAGCAACACCAACGCATTTCCATTATTTAATGAGGAAGAAACTGTTCAAAATGTTGTAACGCAGCACTAATATGACGCACGCGCTAATCCAAAGTTCACAGCGTTTCTATTAATAGTGTGTTCTGACAACAGGACTCAGATACAAGGAGGCGTTACCAAGAGGTTCAGGGTTAAACACAAGAGCCTCGATAAACCGCGCTGGCAAGAGACACGCCGGCCTGGAAGGAGACCGAGGGAGGCTCGCATGTCTTCCCTATGTCCATGCACCTGGGGTCCCTCGAGACCAGGCCTCGCACCTTATGCCTAGGCGCTGCGTGAGCACGTGGCCCGCCAGCAAAAAGGGCCACACAGGGGACCACGGTTACCTACTAGCACAAGTTAGGGCCAAAACAAAAGTGCAGTACTTCTGGGTGCCTCATTGCTTCGGGACAATTCAATCGCAGGTGTCTCTCAGACCTGAGAGGGAAAAGCTCAGGTCCTCTGGGGGTCACCACTCATTCCAAAAAGTGGGCTTCAAAGGGGTTCTCAATCCTGGGATGGCTCCGACCCTCCTCCCAGCTCCCTAGAGCCCCTGCTCCCTGATTTGCTTTAAGGGCCGCAAACAGCTATAGTGAACTGTGACAATCCCACACCTGCCACGGTTGGCACATGCGAGTATCCAGAAAACCCCTCATGTCACCGCCAGGCCCAGCATAATCTCATTTGTGGTGCCAGGCTCTGAGAAGGGGGACTTCTATTCGGTGTTTATTTAATGCTGGTAAAAGATGAAATGGGTAACTGGAGCCGTGTGAGGTTTTGGCTTTGATGACGTTCTGCCACTGTTGGCTTGGAGCTGCGTTAAGAGCCTGAACAAGGGAACACTCGGCTACACAAACTCACACCTAAAAAAGAGACATCCCCGCACCTCCCTTTCGTGACATGAGGCAAAGAGTCCCCTGGTCTCTACCCGCTCGCTTGCGCCCTTGTGCTGTGCCCCTTCTCATTCACGGTTCCCACTGGCTCCAACCCAATTAATTTAAGTGCTGGGGTAGGTCAGACTGAGGGGGGCAAAAAGGCATAGTTCAACACCAAGTTATGCAAGAAATCTTTTTTTTTTAAAACGGCTCTACTTCCCATTTTTTACAAGAGATCCCTCTGCCATAAAGGGGCTAGTCAGGATTCTGACAACTAAAATCAGTCCTCGGTCCCAAACCTAAGGTAAATACTGCGCCAGTCTATAGAAAAGAAGAACCCTAAGCTATGACTTACTTCACCCCAGGAAGTAGTGGTGGCTCGAGTCTGACCTTCAATCCCAGAGAGTAAAAAAATAAGAAACCGAGACGCAAAAACCAAAGCATTTCTCAACTAACAGAAGGGGAAGTCCCGCTTCCCCACAAGCTCAAGAGCGTTCGTTCGTGGGCCCTCTTGGCCTCTCACACCCGAGGTGCGGTTTCCTCACTTTCGCAAGCTTTTCTAATGGTTCTTAGCCTCCGGCGGGCTTTCAGCATTTCTGGCCCAGTTGGCTCTTCGGTTTGTTCCCCCAGTCCTGGGTTATGTTTTGGGTTTGGCTCTTGAAGGCTACAGGTTTCTCCTGCTCTTCTACCGTTTTGTTCACCGCATCCACGAGTATGCTTAGGATTTCGTCCCTCATAGGAGGCAGGTACCTCTAGCCTCTTGGGTTCTGCATTTTGGTTACCCAGTCCTGGGGTATGCTTTTGCCTCCTTTGGCCCAATCGGTCATTGAGCTTTGTTCGCCCCTCTCTAGAGTTAGGCTTTTGGTTGGCCCTTGGGATACATGCTGCACTGGCCCTTTTGTCCGTTCTCCTCCACCCCTTTCTGGGGGATGCCCCCAGCGAGCCCTTCTCAGGCTCCGATGGCCCCTTCGGTATTACTGCTCCAGCCAGTCCAGTACTGCTGGTCACAGACTCCTCACTCCAGGACACCAGTAGCTCTAGACATTGGCGGTGGTGGTGGTGGTGGTGGCACTTCATGCCTCAGCGGCCTCTCTCCGACTCAGGTTCTGACTCTGTCAAAGCTACAGCGTTCTCAGCACGCTCTCTTGGTTCCACCCACCTCAGCATCTGTTTCGTACACGGCTCCTCTTCACAGCTCCGCTAGCCAGTGTTACTCATTCTGGATGCTGCTCGCCCCCCTCACTGCGCATACTTGGGCGGCAAGTTCCTCCCTGGAACTGAAGAAACTATGTGCTGATTTCCCTGAAGATGGCGACAGAAAATACAGGTCAGAAACCTAGCTTTACACATAGAGGGATCCGTATACAATTACCCTGTTCACTTCCAATATAACCAATTAACATATCTGATTCATGAAGGGGGGGGGTCGAAGGGAGGGCGTTATTCTTCTTTCAGCATTACCTTGTGCCAGGCGAGTGAGGGAGTGGTTTCACCCACAGTCGAATGCAGCGGGCCCTTTCCCCTAGTGTGGGTGTCGAGTAGCGAGTTTTGCTCCCTAGTCCAAGGGGGAATTTCTCACAGTACCGGCTCATGGCTCGCTTTGGGCAATCATGCCGCCAGCCACTTGGGTCTCTGCCTCCTACCCCCTTCTGCGTTACCTGCTCATCTCAAGCTACTAAGGGGGAAAATCAGGACCACACAATTTGTGGGGAGTTCCATGACTGGTTCTCTCCGGGTTCAATTACCCCGAGTTTAGCAGACCCTGACCCTCCCAATTATTGCCCATCCGCCAGGCACTTGGTCTAGGAAACCTATTATCTAACCTCAGGACGTCATCTTGAATCTGGAGGTGCTGATCAAAAACCGCTGTTCTGGGCCTTCCAAATTATGCAAACTACCTACCTGCCTTTCTTGGACCACCATGAAACATACGCAACTGGCAAGTCACTGATTAGAGTTATTTCTGACCTGTAAGGAGCCTTGGCTGACTCGGGTTTACTAGCTGAAGGCAGTGTGCCTGGGTGTTCATTTCAGTTGACCAGTTCCAAGTGGTTTCGGTTGGATCCCACTAGCATAAGTTACTCAGCGCACATGGGAGCACTTGGTAGCCCGCCCCGGATGTAAACGATCCGGTTCTCTTTGGTTTTTGTTATTACATGAAGGCAATGTTTGCTGGTAGCGATTTCGACTGGACCAAGCTGCTGACCTAGGACTTTCGAACACCCTTTGAACTTGCACAAAAACATTGCATTGCTTTCTTTAGGCCTCCTGGTCTGTCCAAGTCTATTAACAGCGTCCTGCAAGCTCCCTCATGACTCAGAACTCACCGCTACATCCCTTATTCCTGTCCAACCACCTTTCCCTTGCTGCTCAGAAGCTCCTTCAAATGTGTACACCACAGCCTCAACGATTAGCCAAAGTTTATTTTCAACCAGCCATGTGACAATATAGATGGTGTAGCATGGTGACATCAGCTATACTGCTGTGGAATCTATAAGGATTCCAGAAGGAGAATGCTGGGGAGAAAGGAGAAGATTGGAGAGACAGTTGGAGAGACTGAACTACCTCCCTCCAGAGACTCATTTATATCCCCTTTAAAATCATATCTAAATACTTATTCCTTTATTTGAACTTATCTAATAAATGCCTGTTATATATATCCAGTCTTCATATCCTTTGTAATGCTACAGATGGCAACTACACTGCACCTGAGGCTCATTCGATTGTTTTCCGATTCTGGTTTCTTCCGTGATCACTGAATAGCCGAGCCTCCCGGCACTCGTCCCTCGCCCCCCAGGAACACAGGGTCGTCACGAGAGTCAGCCCGGCAGGTTCAGGCCGGGGAACCGCACGGTGATAAGCGAGGACCTGCAGGCCAGAGGAGCACGCTGCGAACGCTGCACAGGGGAGGCACGCCCCCCCCCCCGACATCCCGCACCGAGGTGTAGGCCTGGAAGCCACCCAAGAGCAAGCGGGCGCTCTGCTGCCAGCAGCTTCCCCGGGAAGCATTCATGCCAGCCTCATTCAGCGGGCAAGCTGCAGAAACTCAACTGGCCGCCGTGATCGTGCATTACAAAGAAGCCACGGGAAACGGGCGCTTATTTTATTTAGTACATTTGCATCCGGTTCCTCTGGAATGCCCTGCAATCTAAGGGAGAAATCAGTTCACACGCACAGGCCATTTCCACGCACGCGGTACGTGCAGAGTAACAGTGAGTGGGAGAACTGCTGGACATCCCAATGCTGCACAGTCCTAGACTGGAGCAGGCAACACTCCCCCAATTCTGCAGCTTTGGGCCTCATGCTGCAATCTAGGGATGATAAACGCTGCTAAAGGCCAATCGGTCCAAGCACCCCATTGCCTGCCCAATCCCAGAGGAGGGAAGGGATGAGAAGACCGGGACAGGCTTAGGAACCCCTGGCTACTGGAGTCGAATCCTGTGCTCACTTTGGAGGTTTTCAATGAAGAATACCTCCTTCCTTCTCCAGAAAGAAAAAGCAGGAAGACACAGCCGAGGGGGCAAAGATAAACATCAACGCCAGTACTAAACTAGACACACAAATTCCTATAGATTCCAAGGAACTTGGGGTTGGCCACTCAGTTACCCGAGGGAACCCAGGCGTGGACCCCCTGCTCACTGTGCTCAGAGAGGCACAGCTTCACCTCACTGATGAGGCCCAACAAGGCTGAAACACGTGTATGGGGTTGCTGGTTGTACTCTTGTTCAGAGAGGAATTGCCATAGCATTTCGTTGCTGGACTGCCCATGTGGGCGGGACAAAGACTGATATGCAAATGGGTATTTCCCATCTGTGAAAGGTACAGTGAGCAAAAAGCGATGGCTGCGGACTCTCAAGGTGGGAAAAAAAAACAGCAGGTTATCATGCCATTTTCTTTCTGGAGAGCGGCGCCTGTGACGAATATATACCAACCACAGTTTGTGCCCCCTGCCGAGTATCACCATCCAAACAGTGTGGATGGCCTGCGCCCAGCACGGATTCAGTCTGCCTCTTCGTAGAGTCAAGCGATGCTTTGGACTCTGCATAGTAATGGTTTCTGCCATTTTGTGGGAGCACTCAGTGCTACAGCCAATCCTGGAAAACTATCCCAGCTTCAAATCCTCCCAGAGAGAGGTAAACCGGGTCCTAAGCTAGCTAAGCTAGCTACACAGCCCCATCGCTTTAAACCACTCATCACTGCCCCATAAAAATCAAACTTGGATTGACATAAGGGGGAGTGGTGGAAAAAACTCAAAGCTGTAGAAACTCAAACCCTCCACGGCAGCACAACCACGACACGCAAATTACAGGAATGATCAAGAGTATTCGGAATCGTGACTGGAGATTTGTGCCAAAGAATTGAGAGCAACAGATGAATTTGGTCAAATTCCAAGATACAGTTTCCATGTCCGGTGAAGGGACCGGTTATCCAGCACCCTCAAGGCAACGATTCCACTGGGGACTCGGCACCCAGACTACACTACACCCTCAACCAATCCTAGTAGAGACCCCAAGTCAAAATACAGACTGCAGCAACTAATCCACCCTTAAAAACAACTCAAAGGTCTCATTTTCATGTTACTAACAGGAAGCCACCAGCATCAAAAATCAAAGACAGAAGACAAATGTTCTGGCCACGCGAGAAAGACTAGGCCAAGGATTCTCCGATTGCCAGATCCCGGAAGTGCGTGAACCTTTGCAGGAAATGGAGGGTTTGCAGGTATAGGGCAAGTCCAGGTGATGGACGTTTATGTTGGCACAGGTACAGCATAAACCGGATTTAGCCACTACAATAGCTGATGGCGTAATAGTCCATCTCCGGGCCAGTGCTTTAGTCCCCCTTCAGGGATGGAAATAAAGCTTGGGTGACCGGAAGCTAACATAGCTTCTAGTTACCAGACATGTCCTCGGGGCAGATCCTCAATGTAACTTCTATAGGAGATTTAAAGCAGTACGTCATTTGATAGTGCATATGGACTCCTATGCCCGAAATGTCTTTCCCCGTTTACATCAATACAAATTCAACAACACAGTTCTCACACAGCTACGTTTGAAGGGCACTTGTTGACCTAGGAGTTGTTTCGGGTAGTAGTTGTCAAGTTTTCTAGGGATGTCTACGTCACAACGAGAAGCCAATTAGCTCCCACCCATGTCAATCCACGTTTCCAGCAGGCAGTTTGCTTGCTGCCCAGTACATGGGCGTTTGTGTTTTGGTCAATCCAAAAGGCTGAATGATTTCTCCAGGTGAGAGCAAACCGGACAAGGCGCATATATACATATACGATTTACAATACCAGTGTCAAGCACCAACTACAATCGTCCAAGTGCAAGGGTCTATAAAACTCAGGAGCGCTTTAAGCTCACCGTGTTTTGTATTCTAATTGCACGTCCGTTCAGAGAGAGGAACATAAAAATACCACTAAGTGCTTAACATTAAGTGTTTGTATTTTTGACAGGTTGGTTTACTTTGTGGTGTGCACTTCTCAAATCGTCTCCTGAAAGGCAGGAATCCCAGTTCTTTAGCTTACAGTACTGCCGGATATAGAATTTTCGCAACCACTCGTGTACAGCATGGCACGCCTTGTATAGGGGCAATGTATTGTACTATAACTGCCAATCACGCACTCCTGTATTAAAGAATGGCCGAAATGCCGCAGAGGTCAGCAACCACCACAGCTTTCACTACACCAGACGGACTTCCACCTAAAGGTGGGAAGCCAAGTGGAGCCGGGGGTAGAGTAGCAGTTGCGGGAGTGGTGGGGGGGGGGGGGGGTGGGAGGGGTGTATGTAGGAACACTGGGGTGGGAAGACATGACGCCAGGCATTGACAAGGCTACGATTGGGATGAGTCAGCTCCGATCTGGCTCTTGAAACCTAGTCAGACCCTCAGCCTGGTCACGAACCACGAATGTGATGCCCCCCCACCTCTAGGTCACAACTTTAACAATGCCTTGTGGAAAATGTATAGCCCCAACCAGCAGATGCAATGCTCTGCAACGACAGGGATTGCAAAGGGACACAGCTCGGTAGGACAACAGAGGTTCCCCTTGCCTTTTAGGTGAACACACTTCGCAAAAAAAGCAAAGCGCGCATCAAATCAGCACGCAGCGGAAGTCACATTGTCTGTGGTGCCAATAGTCTGCCTTCTGGCTGCTTCGAAGCGGTTTGAGCCACTGCAACACGCCGCAATGCTAGGAAAAGACCAAGATAAGACTGCCAGAGTGAACCGAACCAGAATCATTGCAAAAGGACCGTTATGGGCGCTATAACCCAGGGGCGGGGGGGGGGGGGGGGAGAGGGGGCAGCGAATGTATGAAGGAAGCCCCTGCCCTGTGTAGTACCAGGTGATTCACTGCTGCCCAGCGCCTGCTCTGCCACCCCGACTAGCAAGCCACTTTCTTTGGGATGCTTTTGTTGTGGTGAAACAAAGGTTCAAACGTTATAGAAGAATGAATAGGAAAACATACACCAGAAGGGGCATTAGAGCTTGTGGGAAATCTGCTGTATGCGTGAATAGTGCAGAGTTGAACGTTTGCTGAGAGTAGCACTCCAGAACATGGTAAGCTGCTTGGACACTTGGTCAATATTTGCAGACATACTTTTGGGCATGAAAGATGCATTTTGTTGACTGGTGCAGGTCGCCTGATCTGCCGTGCGGTCAAGGTAAGTTGGGCTTCCTACTTCCCTGATCAGCAGAAGGAATAGGGGCTTGGGGTGGGTCCAGAAGCACCATTGCAAAGAGGAAGCTTATACTGTACCCGTCTGCAGAAGCTAGCATCGCTGACTTGGCAGGGTGCCATTGCATAACCCAGCATGAGTGAGGTGGCACGCTACAAGATAGTACAGTGGGTGCTGGGGAAGGTTGGCACCCGAGAAATGCACACCGCACTACATGGGAACTTGGACCAAGCATGTGACTGCCCAAACCACGAACATTACCTGCCAAACAACACGTCCATTCCAGCATCCTGTCCATAACCAACATACTGCCCAGTTTCTGTGGCTGGCTTACTCGAAGGTTGAAGAGCGCCCAGGAGTGGATAACCCCACCTTCAACATTGGCCCAGTGTTGAGCTAGTGCCAATGTCCCTTTATTTAATTGCTGTATATATGTATGGCGCCAATCACAAAACTTTTATGGCACTAGAGCTCAAATATGGTCTACCTAATGAGCAAAAGAGGTTTACCTTGCGGGCACCAGCCGAAGTCCGAAACTTTTAAAAGCACAAAGTCTCCTTCTGTGGAGCAATGAGCCAGGCAACTCGTATGCGCCTAGAAACACTGTACAGGCGGAGCTCCTCCCCAACAGATGGCACGTTGCCCTTTAAAGCCACCCATCCCCGAGAACATTTGGAGCTCGGACACTCAGCGGCAATGACTAGCCAAGAATGTAGGCCATGTTAAGCAGCGTCAACACCTGGCTGGCGAGTTAGTTTACGTGTTGCAAGCAGGGATGGCGTTGCTGAAAGAAGCGGTAGTGAATTATTACTGTAGCCAACCTCTAGGCCATCTGGCATCCTCCCACTGTAGCCATTAGTGAGATTCTCAGGTGCTCGGCCAGGTGAGGAGAGCACATGTCCTCTCCCGGCCGAGCCGCGGAGAATAGAGTCTATGAAAAGGTTTGCCGCTAAGGAGCAAAAACACAACAACAGCAGGCAGGACTCCTCACACTGTTACTGCATGAAGCAAGCAGGCAGGCAAGAGCGTTCTTCAGTGCACACCCCAGCAGGGAGTACAAAAAAGATTTAGCTTCATAAAGAGGAGTGGGGGGGTGTCATGGTGTACTCCAATTCCCTCCAGAGTTAAACCAGTCAACATAGAGACGGTCAAATCCACTTAAAGGAGAGGATGAACAGTTTATGAAACAACCTACTGTGCGCACTGGACTCTTTCCTGGTTATAGTCAGCAACTTCCCATTATTCCCTGGTTGGAACATTAAGCTGAAAATACACCAATAGCAACACTTAACAGCAATGGATAGGAGCAACATAGCCTGTGATCAGCCCGAACAGTTCTAAAGCAAGTGAGCAGCCAGTCAGTGCCCATGGCATGATCACGCGAGACTAGCCAGCATTATCAGACTTGCACACGGCGCCATCTATGGCTGCATTACAAGTTCTTTACTTCCAAAGGAAAGCGACTTCCACCGGGGTTGGCCATCACGCCAGCCCTGGCCCGTGTGTTCAGACACCCGTCACCTCGCCTGTTGACAGCAAGATGGTTTCATTTCACGATAAGCAAAGAAAGCAGCGAGGATGCGGCCATGTTTCTGCTCCCATGTAGGGAGGAAAGGTGGGTGCATGCAACTCAAACCAACACCAGAAAGAGCATTACTGCACGAGTAAGGCGCCCGCTTAAGGCTGGGGGATCGGTTTAGACTGGCCAATGGGATTTGACGATGGAAGCAGGTGAGCTGAAGGTACAGTGTTGT
Source organism: Ambystoma mexicanum (assembly GCF_040938575.1). Classification (NCBI taxonomy): domain Eukaryota; kingdom Metazoa; phylum Chordata; class Amphibia; order Caudata; family Ambystomatidae; genus Ambystoma; species Ambystoma mexicanum. The sequence goes on from NC_090936.1 coordinate 29,882,326, forward strand.
GTAAAGGGAGAGACGGACCAAGAGGGGGCACAATTGTTTTAAAACATTTTTCATATACCACAAACAAACGTATCTATCCGTAACTCTGAGGGGGGGGGGGGGGGGCTCAACCTAAAACTGAGCTAGTGTCAGAATGTCAGGCAAATAATAATTCACTGTCCTTGCCCAAAACCCTACTTCTACCCCTAGCACTTAAACCTAATAATCCGAAATAAAGTAAAGTCTTCCACCAGGAGCATGCCTGGTGCACTCAAGTTCCCTTTCCCAAAAATGCACAAGCCAGGAGGGAATTCCCTTCCCCCGACGCTCTGTTAACTTTTACGTAGCATCAGCTTATACTCTACAGGGGGGGGGGGGTCTCCCTTCTCCTGGAACACTCAGAAAAGGTCTTTTTACCAAAAAGGCACAAGCCAGTGGGGATGCCTCCCTTCTCCTGGCATCTATAGCTGAATCACAGTGTCCAAACTTTCAACTAGGGGGAACAATTCCCTTCACTGGTTCTCGGCACAGGACGTGCCATCTTTGGTCCTGCCAACTCGACAATTCACCTGGACTCTTCTCCCAGGTTCTTACAGTGGGCCAACTCCTTCTATAAGTTTCAGTGACTTCGTTCTGGCCACTGAATTGGGGAAAGTTTATGTTGTATTGCACTTGGCTTTGGGTTCTCGAACTGTATCCAGGCTTTGGGTTCTCGAACTGTATCCAGGCTTCAATGGTCCTCCTGTGGCCACTGCCTTGAGGAAGTTGTTCTGTGTTGCTTCTTCAAACTATTTTAGGTTCCCATCCCTTCTCTGGTGGTCAGTGGTTTCGAACTCTCCACTGAGACTAGGCAGTATTCCTCATTACAGTGTCCCCAACCCTTCTTGGCCCATTGACAGGCTCTGCCATGTTGATGGCTGTAAGCCGAGACCCCTGGACTCTTCTCTTGTCCCCACTGGTCCGCCCATGCCTCCAGATACCTTTTAAGAGCTGCTTGCACAGCGCCAGTTCTTCCAGGGACCAGCGCTGGTCTCTTTCTGGCTTCCTGCGGTCTTCAGTGGTTTCACAGCGTTTCAGCATCTGTCGGATCCCTGCAGTCTGGGTATCGTTGTGGGACCATATGTAACACCTGCAGCAGGAGGCCGTGCCACTGCCCCACCTTCTTCCACCAGTCCTTGGATCCACTGGAGATGCCCTCTGCTTCCCACTTGCGTCCTTCCTGTCTCTGGTCTTTGCCATGTCTGGACACCAGCGTTTGGCAGCTTCCTTGCCTCTCGCTACTGGGGTTGGCTTGACAGTTTGTATAGAACTCCGTCTCTTCTTACACTTGTTGCCAGCTCCTCCCTGGCAGAAAATCCCTTCTTCGTTTTGACATTTGCATCTTTATGCCTCCTCGTACCAGTAGTTGTCCCATCTTCTGCGATCTTCCTCGTCCTAGCCTTTCCTACCTGGGCTGTACTGAAGGTATTACAACAGTACACATGTTTATCCTCAAGAAAGGGGTTTGTGATGGACAGAGGATCCAAAGAATGCTAGGGTGGGACGTCAACTGACAGCCTATACCCTAGGTGGTCGCTCCCGACGCAGGTGGAGAGGTCCGCTCGCATCAAACCACCCCTAAGAGGACTATCGGGTAGCGGCCTAGCCTCTCCCAAACCCTGGGACAAGTGGCCATACCTAGTGAATCGTCACAATTTAGTGGGCAAGCTTTGAAATTGTCAGGAGCTGGGAGCTATTTAGCTCCTGGTTATAGCGAAGGGGAGCCTGGTTAGCTTAAAACCAACAGGAGTTACTTTTGGCCCCCCAGGCAAGTGGTGTCAAACAAGCGTAGCGACGTGATATTAACTGTGTAGATTTCCTAATGTGTTTAAATGCAAATAAAGAGCACATCTTAAGGCATTTAAAGCTTATTGTATAATAGATAATGGACAAGTTAGATTTTTTATCTTGCACATGTTAGATTTGTTGCGCGCACTGGACTTGCTTCAGGTTCCCCAGAGGTAGTTCCTGCCCAACGGGTGATGCCAGATACCCAGGAGATGCGCTTTGCTCCTGGTCAACAGATCTTAATTTCCATCCCCGAGTATGAAAGTAAGCATTCAATTCCAAGTAGAAGATGTTCCAATAGCATCCAAAAGGAATGTTTGCAATGAAAGCCGCTTCAGTACGCGGCGTAAACAGGCTTTAGTGGTGAATGGTATGGAGTTTGAATTTGTGCTAGACTTCACCAGCCTTAAATGCAGCATATAATCAGCTGTGTAATGGTAGATTTAGTGACAGGACACCCCTCCTGGGCTCTTGTTCAGGCTAAATAAAACAAAACTGCCGTCTGCAAGTTTAGGTAACGCTCTCTCATCGAGTATGCAGTCTCAAAAAAGTTGGTTACTTATGCCGATTGAAATGAAATTCATATACATTGGGTGAAAAGGGCGAGCGTGTTCCAACAGAGTGAATTTGGGTTGAAGAAACGGCATCACCCGGGCACAGGCTCATTGAAGTAATTACTCGTATGATCGTATGCAGATTTAACAAACAATTGGAGTAGTTTTGTCACTTTATATTTGTTGAGGATTTATTAAGCCGACACTGCATCGAGATCGGCACTCGAAAAGATTGCTTTGACCGTCCATCTTGATGTAGTGGCCCACTGGTTCATACAATAAGAGCCCATTGAGAGACCTCAAACAAAAAACATGCTTTGAGATCACAATACAGGCCTTGAAAAAGACCCAGGTTGGGTCGAAACATGGGTCGGCTGAGTATTAATTAATCACAACTATAAAGCGACAAGACTGCTTCAATTCTTCGTAAAATCTGTATACAACAATACAAAGAGTCATTGCTTCAATGAACGAGCACCCAGGTGATACCAGTTCTTCAACCCAAAAGGACTATCCCTCGCCAAGACAGAAGAGCACTGTCTTGTAAGAACACTCACTGGCAGCAGGTTCTACTTACTTTCATGAGATCAGTGCAGTGATCTACGAATTCTAGTACTCCACCCACCCGTTGTGTATCAACAGGGACTTTGTGCACTGAGAACGAAACACAGATCGCTTAAAAGTTCACATATCCACAACAAAAAAAACCTTTATATACAAGATTTGAGGGAAGCTTATGTATGGGCTCAAGAGGGGGGGGGGCGGGGAGGGGGAAGAGTGTACTCCATGGGCAGCACAGGACTGGGTTCTGTAGAGCGCCCTGGAGGGTACCTTCTACCTGGTGACTTTGTACTGAGGGGACGTAAACGGTTTGTTCGGTCAATGGACCTGGAAAGAATTGTAGACTAAGCCAGAGTCTAACAAATAAAGGAGCTCAGTAACCATGTCTGCTGCAGGGCACGAAGTAAGATTAACCTGCTTTATTCTGCACCAGATAAATCTCCCCATTTGTTGAAGAAGCACTTGGAGGCCAGAAAACCTATTAATGCAACGTTGAGGCAGATTCTGCAAGTGTCCCAATTCTGCTGACTCGGAGACTGAGCTGGATTTTAAATGAAGGATAGCTTTAGCAACATAGATAGAAGTTGTGGATACCAGTCGTGCCCACCCCCACCCCACCCCCCAAGTCAAAGGAAGTGAGCATCGCCTAGACTAACGCATCAACGATTGAGTGGGAGGGGTGGTGAGAAGCTCAAGCAACTGAACCACTAACTTTCTTGGAATGGGTGCCAGTCAGTGGGGAATCCTCGTTCAGTCTGAATGGGCAGCTTCCTCCTCATGCACCTATGCCCAATGATCTGCTTTGGCAGCGGAGGAGCGTTTGGAGACTAAAGTGTTTGACAGCTAATCGCTCCACAGCATTTATGCGCAGGGAGGATGTAGTTGAGGGCCTCCAGTAAGCCCCACGCCATTGATCTGTTATGGCCATGTGCTCAAGTGGATTCACAAAGGGAAGGCCCTTTAACACACGTGCTAGAGACTGCCTACCACTTTAGGGCCTTCAGCACTAGATGGTGCCAGATGCCTGCTGCTGCCCTACCCTGGAGCGGCTTGCATGCGGAAGACCATTTAGCGAGCCGTTATGCGGGATGGCAGAAAGACCAGTAGCCGTCTGGGCTGAACCAACCATCGCTAGACTACACCAGCAGTGATTAACGATATGCCTTATTCACCAATCGTATCATAGGGCAATTCGACCCATCCACTGCACTTACCTAAATAGAAACAAGAACATGGCGATTTGTATTCAGCTGCAGTTTCCAGTTGTTGGTCACAGGCCCTGCAACCTCAAGCGCCCATATTCGGGTACTAGATGGCCCAGTAACATGCACCAACTGGCCGAATACTTGCTACATTGCTCCGCTCGGCCTTGCTGTGAGCCTGCAATTTGGATGCAGAAATCGGCGCTCCTCATACGCTCAACGGGTGCATGAATGAGTTCGGTTTCTGCTCTGCTCATCCTGGCCACGGGATGCATGGTCCTGCTTGAGGCAGTGCTTGGCTGGTAAACCCCGCTTCACCTTAACCCATGCCATTACAGCTGCCAGATGTTACAATGGGTGCGCTCCAACGCTTCTGTTTGGAATGCTGTGTTTTCATACCATCGCCCGCACTGCTGCACTGGCCAAAACTCGGCAGGACGAAGGCGAAACTCAAAAACACAGGGGCATTCCGTCAGAGACTCAAATTAATTTCTTTATTTTTTTTTTTAATTGCTTAATACAACCAAATAGGTATTTTATACAGGAAATAAAAACCAAATACTTGTCAAACAATAGTAAAACAGCATAAGAAGGTCAATTGTGGCAAGTATAGAAATGCATGCACCTAAACAGGTAAAGTGATATATTAACCTCATGTCATGCCCCTGAATAAATGTGTTCGAGATGCTCTACCTGTGTGCCCAATGCCTTCCGGAACGTTCTAGAAATATGTGCAATTCCATAGAAACCACTCCCGATTCAGCGAGTAAGAGTCCCACAGGAAGGCTGCTTGGTAGTGCCAAGAAGCCACCGCTGAGACCCGTCTTCGCCAGACCTCTGCTCGTAGGGTATGGCAGGCGGACGAGCCGGATTTTTAATCTGTAGAGGTCCAACTAAAATGTCAAAGATTAACCAGAGTTTTGGGCTGATTGTAGCCGTGCAGGACGCAAGGCGTGCACAGCCTGGTAATGTCAATTGAGCCTATAATCAAAGGCCATGCCCAGATATTTATAGTGCGATAGCAAATCCAAATGAACATCTGGCCTCCTTTCATATTGCTAGCAGTTCCGGCTCCAAATGGCGATTATTAAAACATATTTATAACAAACACCCTACATGTCCCAGCCGTTTGCACGGCAATAACCGGCGAGTTGCAAGATTCTAGCTTTCTAAATCCCCGATGACGCGACAAATGTGAGGTGTATATAGCTTTACAGATTGGCACTACTTTTGCTCAACAAGCCTGAACTTGCCAAGAAAGGTGGGCAAACGTTTACATGCAGTGTGCCTGCCAGGTCTGGAAAGACTCCGTCACATAGCAACTTGCAGCGGCACCCATCCAGGCTTCCCGCAAATGACTGGCGCAGTTCACCGACACCCTCCTAGTAAGAGGAGGGCCACTGGCCCGCGGTTGCCAGTCTCCTAGAGTAGCGGAACAGGGCCTCGCCTATGCTGTACAGGCACCTAGAAAGTGGACCCTTGCCGGCAAGCAGCAGAGAGATTGAGAGAAATGCAGTCTAATGGGACGTAGCACAGAAAACGAGATAGATAGAGAGATGGAGAGAGGCGGACATCGACAAGGACTGCCAGGAACAGAGCGGCATTTCCTGGCAAACCAGAAAAGCGTCACGCTCGGATTTTGACATCTACCCCTAGATCTTGCCATATAGGAATAGTTCCACTTCAACAACACCACCAGGAAGCGGGGTGGGCTTTACCACCCGTTACAGGCCTAAGTAAAGTGAGTGGATGGCATTTGTGTCCTCGCACCACTTTACAAATTGACAATTTGTATTGGTTTTGTTTGCAGTAGTGGGAAAAAATAAAAATAGAGGAGTGTGACGGTTCTCCAAACTATTGCTTGTGCCACATTAGTCTGTTACTTGAACATCCCTGTTGCTCCCCAGAAGGTAAAGACACACATTGCTTTGGGCACAGCACGCGGTCAGCTGACTGCACTTTCACTTCAGTATTACTTTAAGGAAGTAACTAGCTTCGGAATAATGTGTGCGATCGCTGTGGATTGGGCTGGGCCCTCAGCATTCACCTAGAAAGGACGACCAATACTAGTCAGGTTCCTCGACCATGGGGACAAACATTAACACTCCTAACAACAAGTCCGGCTTTGGTCAGGCAACGCCTTCGCGGCATGTCCTGGCCATAAGATTGCAACAGCTAGAACATAGTGGGATCAACAGAGTATAGGATAGCAGCGCCCAAGCTACACATCATTTTCGACAGGACTGAGGTCTACTGCAGGAGGAAAGTGGTCGGCCTTCTCTTCTAGGGTGATATGGAGACCATTTAGAGAGCCCGGGAATAACTGCAGGTAAGTGGCACTTTGTCTATATGAACACATAGTGAAGGACACAGCTCCCACTAAGGAACCCATCTGAAGGGTTCTAATAGGGAGAGCAGAGTACTATATTGGCATAGCGATAGTGATCCAGGCAATGGCACCAAAGGACTGCCAACTCCAAAATGTTTATATTTATTGAATTTATATAGCGCTTTAAGCCAAAGCGCTTTACAATATAACAGGTACAAAAGTGAGAAGCATATTTACAAACATGAACAGGTCATTAGAACAATAATTAGAACTATTTACAAGGGGGGGGGGAAATAGGGTAGAGGAGGGCGTAGGTGAAAGGAGTTACGGTGTAGGGTTTGAGGTGGGGGGGTGGGGGAGTGAAGCAGAATTAAGCAGAATCCAGCGGTCACTTCCTCCCAGGATGAAGAGGAGGAGTCAAACCTGGGAATTCACAGGAAGAAGGACCTAAAAGAAATCCTATAATGCATCTGACAAAAAAACATGACCTACAAAGTCCCTGTGCAGTGCTTTAGGTCCACAGATATTCAAACACCAGTTGAACGAAACTACCTCTTACTGAGTCAGTGAAGGGGTTAATTTGCAAAGAATGGGAAGATTTGAAGAAACTGCATGGTCCTTGATTCAGGTTCAAGACACAGGCAACTGAGCACAAAATCCCCAATATTACATTAGTCCCACAGCTGTTTAATATGTGGGGTAAACGCTCTGTAGCCCCTGAAAACGTCCATCTGTAGGACCCAGTGGATACAAAGAGCACCCCATTCTTTTTTTTTTTTAACTGGATCTAATTTAGCTCCAACAGTCCGCATCAATGCTGCGTATGTGCCAGAGTTCTCTTGAAAGAATATGAGGGCCGGTCTATGGCAGCCGAGAGCGCACACACACCATGACACAGCAGGCAGAACACCGCCCACCATATGCAGTCAGAGCTGCTACCCTGGCTCAGGCACTTTTGACGGTATCCCCTCCAACCCCCCCAAGCCCAGGAGGGCGAGTAGATTACTACACCTTCCTTTGGCCCATTAGATCCAACTTTCACTCCAACTCACCAGAGGCATAGCCATGATTGTGTAATAAGTGGGGCCTGGAGCTAATGTAGTAGGGCCACACTAAGAAGCGCTAGCAGAAGGAAGGGCACTGTTTTGCTCCCATCCAAATGAGTGACAGAGGGAGGACGAACCAATCAAGGGAGTGGAGGGGGGTTGCCCCATTTTTTTTTTTTTTTTTTTTTTTTTTTTTAAATAGTGGGTTAAAATAGTGCATTTTTTGTGATAAATTAGATAAAAAGCCACGCAGTTTACAAGTGGTTTTGCAGGGTAAGACATAACAAGTCCATTAGATGCCAAGCCCCCAAAAATGCAGGGGAGCATTTTCAAAACACATTTTTATGTTTCTTTTTAATTTATAAACAATTTTTACAAAAAGGTTGAAGACATCTCATTTGTCAATAACATATGATTGGTAAAGAGGAAAAACGAAGAAGTGGAGCTCAGTCCTCCACAAGTCTTACCTTATGGACGAGTCATCTATTCTCCTTGGTTTCGGAGGATTTGGTCACAAACGAGACCACTGCCTTCACAAATGCCCACCACTCCTCTGCACTAAAAGATGGATATTGGGACAGAAGCAGTCCAAATACTTTGGTTGTCGCCTTAGTCAAGCCTGGGCAGTACAGCAAGAGATGCTTCAAAGTTTTGACACAGCCGCAATCTTTACAAAATCGGCATGTGTTAACGGCAACTTTGGATCGCATTGCAATGATCTCGTTTGTGGGTAGGAGATGGTCATATTCATTGTCATATTCAGCAGTAAAGTGTGTTGGCAAATTTTGCCAGGTATCCCGGAAGTGTATTTAAATGTCCTTTTTTCCAAAGGAAGGTGTGCAATTGACTTGTAGCCTGCGACGCTTGCGAGAGTAGTTTATCCAGTCACTTTCTCCTAGATTTACTCTTGCATGATTTGTTTTCAGATCTTTTTTGAGTGCAGTCAATCATATCCAGTTTGTCTCCGTTTGCCCAGTTATCCAGCGTTGCGTTAGACTCTCGGAGTAGTTCTTTGCTAATTAAGACTCATATCGGCCAAGAAGAAATTAAACTGTACCGGGGCTAGTGGGCACCCTTACTTTATGACTCTGGCTGTGGGAATTTCCCTTGATAGTAGGTCAGATTGATTCAGTCGCACTCACATGGTGGTTTTAGATTGACGAGCCATCAGGGGTTACAAGATAGTTTGGACAATTCAGCTGGGCCAATTTCCCCAACAAGCATTGTCGATTGACTGTCGGAAGCTTGAACCAAGTCGGCGAACGACACGAAAAACTTTGGTCTGCCCTCTAACACTGTTCCCTTGAAGATGCTCAGAAAAAAGATGTTGCAGCCGTTCCGATCTCCTGGACGAAGCCCGTCAAACACAAACACATTTTCATAATGCCTTTGCCCACTATATGCCAGTAGGATGCAAGTGTAAAAAAGCATTTTCATATTGATTGTGCTCACACATGTCCATTCTGGTGCACCTATATATGCCAGTATTCCCACATAGGAAAATACTCATGTTTGCTTTGCCCATAATGCCAGTAAGGAGACTGTAACAAAGCATGTTTCTACTGGCTCTGCCAAAACACGCGAGTATCCCCATATAAGCACATACTCCCGTTAGCTTTGCATCAATGCCAGTGAAAAAAAGCCATGCCACAGTAAGAAACCATACCGTGGCTGGCTACACAAACCACCCCCCCCACCCACCCCCAATATAAGAACGGCAGTAAGAAATGTCATGCCACAGTAAAAAAAACATTGCGTTGCAGGCTGCACGAATAATGCCCCCCCACCCCAGTGTAAGAATGCTTATGTTGCCCTTTACCTTTAAACCAGTAAAATAAATCAAACCAAAATAAGGAAACACCCTCCCCCCCTTTGTAAGAACACATGTTGGCTTGTCCATTAATGAGTACACAACATTCCATGTCACAGTAAGACCCAGCCAGGCCAGCCCCACAGTATTTCCCCCCCAATTCCCTCCCCCTCACCCCACCTCCCCCCAACTCCACCATCACATAAAAACACTCAAGTTGGCTTTCCTTTGCCCAAAATGGTATTAAAACATGCCATGCTCCTGTCAAAAAATGGTCATGCAATGCCCCTCCACAGGTCCCAGCGTGCATACACACCGAAACACACCTGATCACGAGTTGGGCGGTAGCACTCAAGTGTAGTGGTAACATTTCCAGTCTGGTGTTTTATCCAGAGGGTAACCCGCAGGAAAATTCCCCATTTTCGGCGCAATTACTGCGCTGCAATTATGCTGAAAAATCCCAATTGACACCAGTGGGCCCAATGGGGGCTAACTGGTTACCGCCCAACCTGTGTGGGCACAAATGCGAATAAAGTTGGACAGTATACCAGCCGGGATATCGCCCAATTCATGATCAGGGACTATGCGCTCATTAACACGCACAGTGTACACCAGTCACACTGCATTCATTCATAGGTGTGCACTTGCAGACACCTCCTAACATACAAACAATCCCTCGCAGTCCGAGGGCTGGGCTTAACAGCAGAGTGATGCCTCCTGCATCAAAGTGATGGGGATTTAGCCCTCCCAAGGCCATGCCTGGAGCCACCCATGTACCCGTCATTCTCATCCGAGGTCCCCACAACTCAGCTACTTGTTAAAGAGTAAGCCCAGAGTGCAAGAGGGGAGGCGAGATAGAGGTGCAGGTCTCCACATAGCTACCTTCCCTCGCACTTCCTCCAGTGTCACGACGCACAGGATGCATTGCTGCCATCTCGGAACGTGCGTGTCTCATCAGCTTAGCAGTCAGCCATTTTTGATCGTTGAGTTGGCCATTTCATAGGCTACCTACGGTCTCACCCCACGATGATACATTTTAACGCGCCTGTACACAAGTGTTTCTAGGCACGAATGACTGAACCATTACCAACCACCCCCCATGCCCAGGGCTTTAAGTGGGCTGGGGCTAGCCATGGTCTAGCCCCAGCAGTCTCCAGAAAGGGCCCCCGAGCCGAGGCCCTGCTAGGGTCCACCAAGACTAGCCCCAGCCAGCCGACAACTCAGGCAGTCCGGTTACATGAGCTGTCTGGAAGTGTCACCACTTGCTAAGTACCAACACCTGCAAGCAGCAGGGGTCTGGGCCATGCGGGCTGCCTGATGTTTATGTACTCGATGGAGGAAGGATGGACTGCCCAGCTCTCAGAGACTGGCCACTCCTCTTGTTTCGAGCACATAGACATCAGCAGCAGGGACAACTTTCATTCAAGGGGCCTGTGGTTTAGGGGGGGGTCGTCTCTTTGGGGGCGTAGTCTAAGTGTACTTGGGCCACGCCCCCAACGAGAGCCACCTCGATTTCTAATCCCACTTAAAGAATAGCCCATGCCTAAAGGACAAAACCATTCTGCCTCTTCCAATGACTCCTCGCCTTTATTGCAGATATCTCCTCCAATCCCTGTAATGTTGCAGTTATGAAGCAACCAACTGATAATAGCTGCAAGTCAAAAAGCGTACAAAATATGTAGACACCTCCCCAGATTCAATCCCACATTTTTATTGAATTAGTACTCCTCTTTAGTACTCGGTATACGTCCAACTCATTTGCACTCAAACTGGCTCACCACTTCTTGCCATCGGTTGTACTACTGTATAGGCCAGGCTCCCTTCATGCCCCCACCCAACTACAAAGGTGCTACTTTAAGTCACTTATGTTCAAAATTGACAGTGGCTGCTCCCAAAACGTACACAAGTGCCCTGATAACGCCATCAGAAGCTTGGTGCAGCCACCATGAGCATAAACAACTGCATAAAGTGAGCATTTAGTACTGACTGTCACCCATGGCCCCACGTTTAACTGTCTGATGTCAAACACGAGGGCATTCAGCTAAACAAAAGGGAGAAAAAACAAGAGAAAAAAAATTCAGGCAAATATTTTTTTTTTTTTTTTAAGCCTCAAGCTTTGGGCGTCCATTACTTTGACAGCCGGGGCAACCAACAACAAGTAAAGCAGATGTCAATTGGCAAATTGCAATCCTAAAAACACAAAAGAAAGGAAGGGCGGCCCATGCACAAGGCAGAGATGCCCCCATGCATAGGGTAGTTACTTCCTGGGAAGGGCAATAAGGGCTGCGCACCCAGACCGATGGCGAAAGCCGCAGCAGCAGGACCCTGGGCAGAGCGGCCGTGCAGCGCAGTGTTGGGGGGCGTGCGCCACCCCCACGCTTTACCAGCCCGTGCGGGGCTGTGTGAAAGCAAGCGCCTCGCAGCACCCGCTCCCCGCAAGGCGCTATGCCCCCTGCTAAGCCGCCCCTGCGGCTGCACAGCCCCTTGTGCGCCGGGCCCCTGTCCCTAGACCCCGGAAGCTGCGGCGGGGGCCCACCTACCAGACAGAGCCGTAGGCGCCCGAGCCCACCGGGGAGAGGCTGGTGTAGCGCTCGGGCACCTCCCACACCGTCTTGTTCAGCTCCTGCCGGTAGAAGCCCGCTTTGCCCGACATCCTCTCTGCAGCGAGCGCTGCCGGTGCCGGGTTCCCGCTGAGCCGCGCACACACAGCTTTCAGGCAGGGCGGCCGACCGTCGTGAAGCCCGGCTCCTCCTCCCGAGGCGCTACTCCTGCCGGGGGAGGAGCCTCCCGGCTGAGGGGCGGGGCCGGGGCGGAGCTAAACAGGCCATGCCCCCCTCCCCTCCCCTCCCTCCGCCAAGCGGTACCCTTCATCCCCGCCTGGTGCCCCCTTACAGGCCCCAGTCAGAGGCGTGCACGGATTCAGTTAGAAATGCTAAGAATGTACGAGAAGATTCCGAAAAGAAAACTATCCGGGGGGTCTTCACTCCAAGATGGCGTCCGCGGTAGCCGCCTGGTGACAGGTGTCCGCTTTCTGTGCCTATGGACGGCGTGGCGTACGCAAAGCACGCTCCCTTTATAAGCACTTGCGTGCGTGGGCACGGGGCCGGTTCCCCAAAAGCAGCGGTGTGGAGCCAGAGCGCCAGTTCGCTGGACGCCGAGTGAACGCTAGCACAGCTTTGCAAAGCCTTCTGCAACGGAATTCTGTTGCTGTCGTTGCCATGTAACGCACAGTTCTTTTAGGTTACCTGACAGCAAAAACACAACCGGAAAGCTGGGTTTGCAGTTCACTCGAAATTTTACCTCAGTATAACCCACCGCAATATTCCAAGGTGTACTGAGTGTGTTGCCTCAGTATAACCCACCGCATTATTCCAAGGTGTACTGGAAGTGTTACCTCAGTGTAACCCACTACTATATTCCAAGGTGTACTGGAAGCATTACCTCAGTATAGCCCACTGCAATATTGCAAGGCGTACTGGAAGTGTTACCTCAGTATAACCCACCACAATATTCCAAGGTGTACTGAGTGTTGCCTCAGGATAACCCACCGCATTATTCCTAGGTGTACTCGAATCGTTACCTCAGTATAACCCACCGCAATATTCCAAGGTGTACTGGAAGTGTTACCTCAGTACAACCCACTGCATTATTCCAAGGCGAACTGGAAGTGTTACCTCAGTATAACCCACTGCATTATTCCAAGGCACACTTGAAGCATTGCCTCAGTATAACCCACCACAATATTCCAAGGTGTACTGAGTGTTGCCTCAGTATAACCCACCGCATTATTCCTAGGTGTACTCGAAGCATTACCTCAGTATAACCCACCGCAATATTCTAAGGTGTACTGTAAGTGTTACCTCAGTATAACCCACTGCATTATTCCAAGGCGAACTGGAAGTGTTACCTCAGTATAACCCACTGCATTATTCCAAGGCACACTTGAAGCATTGCCTCAGTATAACCCACCGCAATATTCCAAGGTGTACTGAGTGTTGCCTCAGTATAACCCACCGCATTATTCCAAGGTGTACTGGAAGTGTTACCTCAGTGTAACCCACTACTATATTCCAAGGTGTACTGGAAGCATTACCTCAGTATAGCCCACCGCAATATTGCAAGGCGTACTGGAAGTGTTACCTCACCCACCACAATATTCCAAGGTGTACTGGAAACATTACCTCAGTATAACCCACCACAATATTCCAAGGTGTACTGAGTGTTGCCTCAGTATAACCCACCGCATTATTCCTAGGTGTACTCGAAGCGTTACCTCAGTATAACCCACCGCAATATTCCAAGGTGTACTGGAAGTGTTACCTCAGTATAACCCACTGCATTATTCCAAGGCGAACTGGAAGTGTTACCTCAGTATAACCCACTGCATTATTCCAAGGCATACTTGAAGCATTGCCTCAGTATAACCCACTGCAATATTCCAAGGTGTACTGAGTGTTGCCTCAGTATAACCCACAGCATTATTCCAAGGCGAACTGGAAGTGTTAACTCAGTATAACTCACTGCATTATTCCAAGGCACACTTGAAGCATTGCCTCAGTATAACCCACCGCAATATTCCAAGGTGTACTGAGTGTTGCCTCAGTATAACCCACCGCAATATTCCATGGTGTACTGGAAGTATTACTCAGTATAACCCACAGCAATATTCCAAGGTGCACTGGAAGTGTTACCTCAGTATAACCCACCGCAATATTCCAAGGTGTACTGGAAGTGTTACCTCAGTATAACCCACTGCATTATTCCAAGGCGAACTGGAAGTGTTACCTCAGTATAACCCACTGCATTATTCCAAGGCACACTTGAAGCATTGCCTCAGTATAACCCACCGCAATATTCCAAGGTGTACTGAGTGTTGCCTCAGTATAACCCACAGCATTATTCCAAGGCGAACTGGAAGTGTTACCTCAGTATAACACTGCATTATTCCAAGGCACACTTGAAGCATTGCCTCAGTATAACCCACCGCAATATTCCAAGGTGTACTGAGTGTTGCCTCAGTATAACCCACCGCAATATTCCACGGTGTACTGGAAGTGTTACCTCAGTATAACCCACCACAATATTCCAAGGTGTACTGGAAGCGTTACCTCAGTATAACCCACCGCAATATTCCATAGAGTACTGGAAGTGTTACCTCAGTAGAACCCACTACAATATACCAAGGTGTACTGGAAGCGTTACCTCAGTATTACTCACTGCAATATTCCAAGACACACTGGAAGCGTTACCTCAGTATAACCCACTGCAATATCACAAGGTGTACTGGAAGTGTTACCTCAGTATAACCCACCGCAATATTCCATAGCGTACTGGAAGTGTTACCTCAGTATAACCCACTATAATATTCCAAGGCATACTCGAAGCGTTACCACAGTATAACCCATCGCAATTTTCCAAGGCATACTGGAAGCGTTACCTCAGTATAACCCACTGCAATATTCCAAGGTGTACTGGAAGTGTTACCTCAGTATAGCCCACCGCAATATTCCAAGGCGTACTGGAAGTGTTACCTCAGTATAACCCACCACAATATTCCAAGGTGTACTGGAAGCGTTACCTCAGTATAACCCACCGCAATATTCCATAGAGTACTGGAAGTGTTACCTCAGTAGAACAAATGTAGGGGAGGAGTGGTCCAAAAGACCCCCCCCTTGCCTACATCCCCTCCCCAGGTGAGGGCCATGGCTCATTGGGCGTCCCCTCAGACCACCCGGGCCCAGGTGGTGGAGGGTTCACCTGCTGAAGACATTGCCCACACATATTGAATTTAACTAGGCCCAGAAACCATTTTGCCTATCAAAGATGGTGTGAGCTCAGCGCACTGTAGCGCGGCCCCCACCCACGGAGAGTTTCAATTATCCCTGTCGCCGCAGCACCCTGGCAGATCCGCTGTGAGCCCGTTCCCACGAACAAAACGGACATGAGCTAGCATAAAATACTAACACTGTAACATTTCACCGTCCACAGTGTATCACTGCTCCCAGCATGACCCGGTCAGCGAGGCCTGGGTGGTGGGGAGAACTGTAGAATGGTCATCCGATGAAAGCAGAAAAATACCCAAATACGAATGTCAAAAACTACCTGTAATACGTGTATCCTTTCCATAAAACTACTTCTACTAAAGAAACCTGTAAAATTGTGTAATTATTGTATGAAACGCATGTTTACATGACACCAGCAATGGAGGACCCACACCCCTGCAGGGGTGTGCAAATGATAAAAAGCATTTCCGGGGAATTGTTCTCTATATGTATCATTGAAAACCGTACACCCCGCGGTCCCGCGCCATAACTGAACTAATGCTGCTAGAGTGCAGGGGAGGACGAATGCAACTGTACATAAGGCTCGGGTGAAGAGACGCGGGCAAATGTGCCAGTCATGTATATATATATATCTACAGCCCTTATATGCCATTACCGCCGCGTACAATGGCGGGTCTCGTTCTCTATGCTCCACCAACCACACTACTACCTCACGTAATGCAAATATATATGCATATTACTAAATGCCGTAGTTGTTAAAATATAATGTACTAGTAAGGTACTTAAACTGACTATATTCGAGAGACATGTAGTGAGTTGAAATGTATGTTTTCAAGTGATCCAAATGAGTATTATAAGAATGTTCAAATGTTTATGATGTTCTCATTAAAAGTCGGCAACACACGAGAAGAATACCTTTGTGAATATGCGCAAGGCCATTCTCCCCCCCCCACCCTGCAAAGTCTGCCAAATAAGAGAGCTAAGGCCTGCGCCACGCTGCTCCACCTCCCCCAACTAGGCTGGAGCCGCTTCAAAGATTTGTAGTCCCCGTTACAGCACCCACGGCCTGCCACCTGCATTATTTACAGCCCAGCAGTAAACCTCCGCTTGACCACACAAATCCAAGGCGCCCCCTCGTAAACCCCACAACCCCCCGGAACACCTCAGACTTATGACCCGGTGCAACAAAGACACCCAATACTGTGGTAACACACAACAGCCCATTCATAATAACTTCTAACGAGACAGAGAGATATGTACCGCCCGTCCCATGCCCGGAGATTTAGCCCCGCGACCTATGGTACCGGTCAAACAGGACACTGGTAACCATGCACGGATAAATCACCATCAAACCCCTCACAAGGTGCATTCCTCCTGTGTTGCATTAACCTGTAGGATAACCTATTGATAGATTTACTAAAGGAGATAACATTGCAATGACTGAATGACTGCGGTGTGCATGGCATAGGGCAAATAAGTCAGGAAAAGACATTCATCTCTGACACTGGCCACAATGGCACAACAACACCGCCCGGATGAACTCAGCTGACCTGCCAGGCCCAGCCCAACCCACGAGGCTGACAAGTGACGTCCTCCAGCCAAGGCCAACCACATCGCAGCAGCACCTATAGCTAGTCATCGCCACCCAATCCCATTGAACTTGTGCCCCTTATAGTATGCAGGTACTGATGACGTTTTTTGTAAATAAATACGCCTGTCTTTGCTATTGTCAGACAGAGCGCTCTCAGAGTTTGCAGAGTTCTTTGCATGCCCTATTCTGATTGATAAACTCCCATTTAAGCTCACCCGCACTCTGTCTTGGCTTTATTCCCGACTTGGGAGAGTCCGTCATTGTCTCTCATTGAGGGGAGGATCGTGCTGGCTGGGGACGCTTGCCTTCAGTGGTGACCCCGAAAGGTGTACTGGAAGCGTTACCTCAGTATAACCCACCGCAATATTCCATAGAGTACTGGAAGTGTTACCTCAGTAGAACCCACTACAATATACCAAGGTGTACTGGAAGCGTTACCTCTGTATTACTCACTGCAATATTCCATAGCGTACTGGAAGTGTTACCTCAGTATAACCCACTACAATATTCCGAGGCATACTCGAAGCGTTACCACAGTATAACCCATCGCAATTTTCCAAGGCATACTGGAAGCGTTACCTCAGTATAACCCACTGCAATATTCCAAGGTGTACTGGAAGTGTTACCTCAGTAGAACCCACTACAATATACCAAGGTGTACTGGAAGCGTTACCTCAGTATAACCCACCGCAATATTCCATAGCGTACTGGAAGTGTTACCTCAGTATAACCCACTACAATATTCCAAGGCATACTCGAAGCGTTACCACAGTATAACCCATCGCAATTTTCCAAGGCATACTGGAAGCGTTACCTCAGTATAACCCACTGCAATATTCCAAGGTGTACTGGAAGTGTTACCTCAGTATAACCCACCGCAATGTTCTAAGGCGTATTGGAAGCGTTACCTCAGTATAAGGTTGTACCCATGCGCTTTCCTGTTTTTTTTTATAAACACTGCTTTTTTGTTTTTGAGCATCAATTTAATGCCCCCATGTTCTTTCTGAATTCAAGACATTATAAACATCTGTTACACAACCCTTAGGCTTCAAAATTCAGAATGCTTACAATTTTTCTGTAAAGATTAATTTGTCTTTCTTACAAAAAAGGGTGGTCTTCTCCCCCAAACTTATCTTCCTTGGGGACTTCACTTTCCATCTTGACTCTCCTGATATGCCACTGTTCTTCTCTGCAACACTCTTTCCTTCACTATCCCTTCCTCTGGCCAAACCCACTCTGCCAAACACACCGTGGATGCTCTCCTCTCAACAGACATCCCTCTCACTACCCATCTCCTGGTCTGACCACTCTCTCCTCTCTACCCACCTTGACCGTTCCTGTCCCCTGACTCCTCCGCATGCATTGCCAGTCTCCTCTGTCATTTGACCAATGAAGCGTGTTAATCGCTGCATTTGCCTCTTCATCAATCCTCTGCCCCCTTCATTAGACTCTTCTTCCATCTCTCCTCTAGCTAACCTCCATCTCTCTATCTCTAACACCCTGGATATCCTTGCCCCTGTCATGAGGATCTGCATGAAGCCTGCCTCCAAATGCAACTCTTAGTATGATTCCGAATTGGCCGTGTTGAAACGCATGTGCAAAGCTGCAAAGGAGGTGGCAGGCATCTAGTTCATTCTCTGACAAACAGGCCTGCTGCCTACTCCAAAGGTAATACCTTCGCTCCATCTGCTCCAAGAAGAGGGCCCATGTCCAAGCCTGCATCGCTAGAGCCACCAATAACATGACTGAAATCTTTAAAATCTGCAAGGAATTTGCCAATCCTACTGCAGTCTCCATCTCTCCTCCTCCCTCCCAGGCCCTCTGCTCTTCACTGGCCGCCCACCTTTCCTCCAAAACTCAAAATCCTGTCCTCTATCATCTGCTTCCCCCCCACACTTCTCTTGCCTCCATTTCCCCCTCCCTTGCCCCCAAACACCTCTTTCTCTCCCATTGCACCAGATGAGATCTCCAGAGTTGTCCGCTCTATGAAAGTCTCCTCTAAACAGGTGCTCTGCTGCTCCTCCAGAACCATCAAGGACAACATCGCATCTCTCGCTCCAGCCTTGACTGACCTCTGCAACCACTCATTTGCCAGTTGCTCCTTCCCTCAACCCCTTAAGCACTCTCTTCTGCACTGTGTCTTAAAAAAGCCACCTGCTGACCCTTCTTGCCCAGCTAAATATCGCACTATCTCTATCAACCCCTTTTGTGGGCAAACTCATGGAGAAGCTGGTAATCCCGCAAATGACCCTCTACACCGAAATGGCCAGCTGCCTCCATTACCACCAGTCCGGTTTCAAGGCAGCCAGAGGCACGGAAACTGCTCTGCTGAACATCCCTGAAGACCTACTCTCTAACTTGGACTCTAACACGCCCTCTGTCCTGATCCTCCTCGATCTTTCTTCTGTTTTTAACAGTCAACCACTCCATCCTCATAAACCGTCTCCATGATACCCTAGGCATCACCGGTTTGGGGCACTTGCGTGGCTGACCTCCTTCCTTTCTAACAGACCTTACCAAGTGCAAATGGGTCCTTTTCTCTCCTTCACCTCACTCTCCACCCGTGGCATCCCTCAGGGCTCTATCCTATCGCCATGTCTCTTCAACATCTACCTGGCCCCTCTGGCCCACCTGATCTCCACTTTCTCCACTCATTTCCAGTGTTACGCAGATGACACATATCTCTCTTTCAAGCTGCCTTCCCCTACCTCCTCCTCCTCCTCCCTCATACCTCATACCTGACTGCTTTTCCAGGCATGGTACTTTGCCAATGATCTCTGCCTTAATGCCAGTAAGACAGAGATCCTTCTCATTGGGATGCCTGCTCCTTTTTTCCCCGCCTCTCTCTGGCCAGTCTCCCTGGGTCCTCTCACGTCACCCACTAGTGAGGCAAAAAAACTTGGAATCATCTTTGACTCCTCTCTCTCTTTCTCTCCACACAACATGAACCTTGCCAAGAAGTCACAATTTCAGTTGCATCTCCACAAAGGCATTCTACCTTTCCCCACCTTCCCCCAGAAGCTCAATGTCTCCAGAGCCCTGTTTCTCTCTAGGCTAGACTACTGCAAAAGCCTTTTCCTCAACCTGCCTCTTTCCTCCCTTCGCCCCTTCAACTAATCCAGAATAGGACTGCAAGACTTATCCTTGGCCTCAAGCCGAGGGACCACATCTCACCAGCTCTAAAATCTCTCCACTGGCTCCCGGTGAACGCAAGGGTCAAATTCAAGACCCTTTGCATCATCCACAAGGCTGTCTGGGGCCTCGGCCCTCTTTACATCCAGCTTTCCCTCCCTAAATACCTCCCGGACAGAGTTCTTCGGTCTTCTGGCTCCAACTCTCTGCAGATCAAACATTTCTACAAGCAAAGTGTGGAAGGTAGATCCTTTCCCTCAGCTGGCTCCTCCCTCTGGAACAGCCCCCCCTCAACCCCCCCTCAGATGTGAGCCGGATCTTCTTAAATTCTGGAAACCTCTCAAGACTTTACTTTTCTCCTCTTCCTCCCCTCACTCCCTCCCATGCTAACTCTCCATCTGCCGCTGCAACAATTGCCTGGTCCCTTCAGAGTCATACAGAGGGCTAGAATACCCCCTACTAGTCCCCCCAGCATCCTTTCTCAGCACTTGCACTCAGGCCCCCTTTCCCAACTTGCCCATCTTGGTCCTCTGCGTCCACCGCACTCCCTCCCTCTTTTCCCCAGGCACTTGCTGCCTTGGCCCATACAGCTCCTGCCCTTGCCCCCACCCTTGGGGGTTTCCCACTCCTGCACTTCTCCGTCCACCCCCTGCCCTTGCACTTACCAGCTTGTCATGCACTTATTTATTTTATTTATTTTTAATTTATTGGTGGCTTGTTAGGCGCTTATACAGCAAGTACATACTGTTTCAAAGCACCCACAGGGCAAGGGAGGGAAACAAAGGGAGTGATACAAAATTAATACAAACAGAGGAGGGGAAGGATGAACCTACTATGTCTTGTAAGTAATTCAGAACGTGCAAGTGCAGCAAGGAAAAGGGCATGGGGGGAGGTGCTGGAGTGTCCATGGCTGTGAGTGAGCAACAGATGAAGGTAATGGTGAGGTAAGTGCTACACGGCCAGGAGCTGTGTTCGGTGTGTGGGATATATTGACCCACTCAATAGCATTTCCCCACATCACCAAGCTGCAGTTGCGCAGAAACCACAAAATGGTTGCGCTGGCTCCTGTGAGCGCCATGGCTCAAAACTGTGTTAGCAACAACAACAAAAATGGCTGCACCATCCTGCCAAGCACACATCGGGCAGGATAGAACAAAGGGGGCACATTGAAGGAGATTGCCAGTGTGTTCCGGCATCAACAAAAGGAAGAAAGTGGAAAAAGCAGTGTTACTTTGCTGCAAAAGCCAAAATCTCCATTGAAAAGAAACCACTTTTCACCTGTAAAAAATGCGGTTTTGATGCTAATTCCACTTGTTCATTAAAGTCACTGTGATTAATAAGCCCTACCAAGCCCTGTGTGTCTCACTGTGCCTCAGAAAAACCAGGCATGATTCTGAATTGACAAACCCAGTCAAACCAACTCTAAAAAAATCAACCAGGAACTTTACTTTTGCTTAAACTGGAAACGCGTTCCGTTTCTTTGCAAAAGTATCCAAAACTCAGCTGGTGTCATGATCTCTGCTTCCAAAAGATCAGGACTTGCCCGACTCCCTTGGAAGCAGACCCATAACCCCGGTTCCGAGTGCCAGCCAGTCCCAAATGTTGACCTTTTGGACCCTGTCCTGGCGCCAGTGGCACCAGGCTCATAAAGATGCCCAGTCCCAGCGCTGGAAGCGCCGGGCTCATAATGCTTGGGTGGACTTACCTGCAGCAGACCATGCTGCTTACTTACCTGCCAGTTGAGCCCCTGATCCTCTTCTGTTTGGGACTACTTTTCCTGTTGGGTGGGGCAGGAGCCACTCCCTAGGTTCAGAACACTGGAACTCTTCTGGAAAGCAGGAACTCTTTTCTTACCTAGGCGAGGCTGTGGAAGGAGACACCTAAGCACTACAGGAGGCTATTTAAACCACACCCGATGGATGAATCTTGCTTTGCGTTATTCTGCATTCTCTGCAGCAGAACGCTCATCGTGTCTTCTGCTTCTGATCCTGGGCCTAATGGAACAAAGGCTTACCATCCTGGAATCCAGTCTTCAGCAGCACCTGTAAAGACAAAGAAAGAACAGGTTAGCACTACAGTCTGCAGTGGCAGCGCATCTCTTACCTGGTCCATCGGCTGTCACCAACGCCTCGCGCTGCATTCCGGCATCTGAAAGACAAAGGCTTACCTACTCTTCGCATGCTCCGGAGGTCTTCGCACTGCATTCCGGCATCTGAAAGACAAAAGCTTACCAGCTCTTTGCACGCTCCGGAGGCCTTCGGCGCTGCATCCCGCATCTGAAAGACAAAAGAAGGTGCGTTTAAAGACATTGGGCAACTTTATTACTCACGTGCCCTTACTCCTTCCCACGCCGAATCCAGTGGGTATTCCAGCACCCTTCAGCTTCTCTAAAGCTCCGAACTTGTACCTGCAAGATAAAAGGGACAGTTAGTGCGCATCGTGAAGCAGGCTACAAGCGCTTACTTACATGCTTCCAGGCGCTTCTATTCCTCACGCGGGTTCGATCCTCATCTCTCATCAGCCCGCCATCTGCCATCGCCGGAACCCTGCAAAACAAGAGATATCATTACAAAAGACTTTTAAGACATTTGAAGTGCCCAGAACTTACCGTTCGTGCAGTTAACGACGGACAGCAGTCCTCTGAGGTCAAGAGGCCTGCACCCTTATCCAGTGAAGAAACTGGTTACGGCACCCTGCCCCGAGGCAGATGGAGAGCTCGGCGTTCACTTACCTAAGACATCTTACTCTTCGAGTCAGACATACAGTGCACAGAGGTCCAGCCCAAAGAGCCAACCGTGTGTTACACATCACCTTTGAAGATACGGCATTCACCCAGTCAAGACCGGCGCCTCTGCGGGAATCAGGTGAGCGTTACAGAACGCAAAGCCAACCGCAAAACTCCCACCTAGGTGCTATGGAAACCTCGGATACCGACCAGCTAGCCCAGTTACTTGGGGAACTAAGAGCAGAAGTGCATGCAGCCCGTCAGGAAACAAATGCACTAAGAAGGGAACTGATTATTTCCAAGGAGCGAACAGACGATCTCGCTAGACAATTGCTACAGTCACAAGCCGGACAAACTTCGTTACCCGCATCAGGGGCAAATCTTCCTTCAACATCCTCTACGAACCCAGTGCAGATCAACCTACCTGGGAATGTACCTCTGGCTCCGCCCGAACGATTTTCTGGTGACCCAAAGAGGTTTGCAGTATTTATTAATCAGTGCCGGTTGCACTTCTTATGCCGGCCAGCAGCCTTTCCAACTGATCAAGCTAAGGTAGCTTTCGTGCTTTCGTACCTTAGTGGCAATGCGGCAGACTGGTCGATCCCTCTAGTTAATCAAGATGATCCGGTTCTCCATGATTTTCAAGCTTTTCAGCTCAGTATGGAAAAACTGTTTGCAAGACATTCACAGGGGCAGGCCTGGACAATGAGCTCCTCTCATTGCGACAGGGTAATCAAGACCTTTTGGCTTATATTGCGTCTTTCAACAGACTGATAGTGGAAACTCGATGGCCTGAGGACAAAAGGATTACGCTGTTTTATAGAGGTCTACATGGAGAGCTCAAAGATGTGTTAGCCCAAGTAGTGAATCCCCCGCAAGACTGTTCGGACTATATTGACTTAGTCGTTCAAATTGACCACAGACTGCAGAACAGGAAGGCCGATCGTTCCAAGTTTGATGCTCGAGTATTTTCCAAACCACCAACTCCTACCAAAGGAGTAGACTCCGGGGAACCCATGCAAATAGGGGGCCTGAAAGGACCACTAACACAAAAGGAGCGGGAAAGGAGAAAACAGCTGCAATTATGCCTCTATTGCGGAAACTCGGGGCACTTTCTTCGAGACTGTCCGGTGAAACCAGCCAACAAGGCAGTAGGAGCTGCAGTTACCAGGGTCACAAACTCTGAGCAGGGAAACGACCTCGCCCGACAAGAATAGAGGTCCTCTTGCCGAGCGTTAAAACCAGTTCTGTGACCTCGCATTTCGTTATACCTATGGTCCTCATTAGCCCTGAACATCCGGATCGATTACATGCGATTGAAGCTTACGTCGACAGCGGTGCCATCAGCAATTATGTGGATCATGAAATGGTTTTGAGGATGAATCTGACTCTTTGTCCAAAGGCTGTAAAGGACGTCATTACTACGGTGGATGGTACGGAGATAGCCTCCGGACCAGTAACGCATACCACCCAAGAAGTGACGCTAGTAAGTCAAGATGGACACCATGAGAAGATCGTGTTCGATGTGATCAAGGCCTCTCAGTTCCAGATTATTCTAGGAATTCCTTGGTTAGAGAAGCACAATCCTCATATCGATTGGCGAGCAAGAACGGTTCAGTTTCCAGAATGTGTCTCTACTTGTCACCCTCGACCTGGTGTTGCACTGGCAGCAATTTCCTCGGAGGCTTCCCAGTTACCTCCCGAATACCTAGAATTCCAAGATGTTTTCCGGAAGGATCAGGCTAACTCTCTACCTCCTCATAGGTCTTATGACTGCCAGATAGACCTGATACCTGGATCTACTCCTCCTTGTAGTAGAATTTATGCCCTCACCGAGCCTGAGAATCTTCACCTCCGACAATACCTGGATCAATACCTAGCGAATGGGTTTATTCGTCCTTCCAAGTCCCCTGCTTCCTCAGCTTTGTTCTTCGTTCCAAAAAAAGAAGGGGACCTTAGAACTTGTATAGATTATCGCGCCCTGAACCAGATCACCGTTAAGAATAGATATCCGTTACCTTTGATCCCTGAACTCCTGGACTAAGTCAGAAAAGCATGCATATATACAAAGCTGGATCTTAGAGGAGCCTACCACTTGGTACGAGTAAAAGAGGGCGATGAATGGAAGACGGCCTTCAGCACCAAATATGGGCTATTTGAATATCAGGTCATGCCCTTCGGACTTTGCAATGCCCCGGCCGCCTTTCAATATTTTATGAACGATGTCCTCAGAGAGCTCATAGATGTGTGTGTTGTTGTTTACATTGACGACATCCTCGTTTATTCTTCATCGGAAACTGGACATCGGAAACACGTGAAAATGGTCCTCGAGAGATTGCGTCAACACAAACATTTCGCTAAATTGGAAAAATGTGTTTTCAACGTGACTGAAGTTGAATTCTTGGGATTCATATTATCACCTAGCGGAGTGCGTATGGATTCAAAGAAGGTCGATGCAATTCTCAAATGGCCATCGCCATCCTCTGTAAAAGGTGTTCAAAGCATGTTAGGCTTCGCTAACTTTTACCGCAGGTTTATCCACGAATTCTCTCGAATAGTCCAGCCCATCACCGCCTTGTTAAAGAAAAACAAACGTTTTGAATGGTCTACCGAGGCGGAACAAGCTTTCCAGAATTTGAAGACTAGATTTATCTCTGCACCGATCTTAAAACAATCTCGCCCAGAACTCCCCTACATCGTTGAAACTGATGCTTCGAGCCTTGCCATGGGGGCAGTTCTATCACAAAAGGACCCAGTAACCAATCAGTTGCATCCCGTGGCATTTTGGTCCCGCAAATTCTCGCCTCCTGAAATCAATTACACTATTACTGATAAGGAACTTCTAGCTATCAAGTCCGCCTTTAAGGCTTGGCGGCATTATCTTCTGGGGGCCCGACACACCGTTACTGTGATTACAGATCACCGAAACCTGCAATATTTGAAAACCGCAAAAGCTCAATCCTCTAGGCAACTCCGTTGGGCACTATTCTTTGCCGAGTTTGACTTCATAATTACCTATCGACCTGGTACAAAAAACGGTAAAGCTGATGCCCTTTCTCGGATGGGAGTGGAAGAACATTTGATCAATCCTAAACCTGTACCTATCATTCCCGAACAAAGAATTCTAGGTGTAATCGCCACACAATCCATAGAGGAAGTTAAGGATAAAGCCAGGCTACTGGTAACTCCAGCAGACATACAGAACTGGCATCTGCAGGGAAAGGACTTTACGGTGAAGGACAACCTATTATATTTCCAAGAACGGTTATACCTGCCCAGCACAGATTTACAGAAAAAGGTAATCTCTTGTTATCACGATTCTTTAATGGAAGGACATCCCGGTATGACCAAGACCTCGGAAAAGATCAAGCACTACTTCTGGTGGCCGTCTTGGAAAAAGGATATCAGAGATTTTATAATGTCCTGTGGAGTATGCGCCCAAAACAAGAGTCAAAAGGAAAAACCAGCTGGCCTCTTACGCCCTATTGACATCCCACCTCGCCCTTGGCATACGCTTTCTATGGACTTCATCACCGATCTACCTCCATGCTCCGGATACAATACGATCCTAGTAATCGTGGACCTATTCTCCAAGATGGCGCATTTCATTCCACTCAAAGGCTTACCAACAGCAACAACTCTGGCCCGAGAATTCCTCGAAAACATCGTCCGACTGCACGGTTTCCTTCAGTTCTCATTTCGGATCGAGGTAGTCAATTTATTTCTCATTTTTGGCGAAGTTGCTGTCGGTCGGCTCAAATTGATGTGGGACTTTCGACCAGCCACCACCCTCAAACCGACGGACAAACCGAGAGGACCAATCAAACTCTGGAACAGTATTTGCGCTGCATGCTACAACAAACTGAAAAAACTTGGAAAGATATCCTTTGGATAGCCGAATATGCCTACAATAACTCTGTCCACTCGGGAACTGGGAAGCCCCCGTTTTTTCTTTTATACGGTAGTCACCCTCGAACCTCGGAGTTGGATCCACTCCAAGATCTTGGAACACCAGCAGTAGACCACCTGCATTCTACAATCACCCAAGCCTTTAAGGAAGCCGTTTCTCACCTTCAAAGGGCTAAAGAACAATACAAGTAAGGAGCAGACCAACATCGGAAGGAAGCCCCCCAATATCAAGTAGGAGATCAAGTCTGGTTATCCACCAAATATCTACCTCTAAAAGGACCACGCACATTCAACCCAAGATACCTTGGTCCCTATTCCATCACTACCATAGTAAATCCAGTAGCGGTCAAGTTGGACTTGCCCCCTCACATGAAGATACATCCGGTCTTCCACGTCTCTCTATTAAAACCCGTGCAACCTCAAACCCGACTAACTAAATCTCCAAAACCTATTCTAGTTGATGGAGAACTCGAGTTTGAAGTCAAAAGCATCCTGGATTCCAAGATCTCCAAATCTAAACTATTTTACCTGATTGACTGGAAAGGCTACGGTCCCCAAGAAAGATCCTGGGAACCTGCAGAATATGTCCACGCCCCTCGTCTAATCAAAAGATTTCATCGAACATTTCCTAACAAGCCCAAACCACCGGAGAAGCCCGGTTTGGGAGGGGCCTTGAGGGGGGGTGCTGTCATGATCTCTGCTTCCAAAAGATCAGGACTTGCCCGACTCCCTTGGAAGCAGACCCATAACCCCGGTTCCGAGTGCCAGCCAGTCCCAATTGGGACCTTTTGGACCCTGTCCTGGCGCCAGTGGCACCAGGCTCATAAAGATGCCCAGTCCCAGCGCTGGAAGCGCCGGGCTCATAATGCTTGGGTGGACTTACCTGCAGCAGACCATGCTGCTTACTTACCTGCCAGTTGAGCCCCTGATCCTCTTCTGTTTGGGACTACTTTTCCTGTTGGGTGGGGCAGGAGCCACTCCCTAGGTTCAGAACACTGGAACTCTTCTGGAAAGCAGGAACTCTTTTCTTACCTAGGCGAGGCTGTGGAAGGAGACACCTAAGCACTACAGGAGGCTATTTAAACCACACCCGATGGATGAATCTTGCTTTGCGTTATTCTGCATTCTCTGCAGCAGAACGCTCATCGTGTCTTCTGCTTCTGATCCTGGGCCTAATGGAACAAAGGCTTACCATCCTGGAATCCAGTCTTCAGCAGCACCTGTAAAGACAAAGAAAGAACAGGTTAGCACTACGGTCTTCAGTGGCAGCGCATCTCTTACCTGGTCCATCGGCTGTCACCAACGCCTCGCGCTGCATTCCGGCATCTGAAAGACAAAGGCTTACCTACTCTTCGCATGCTCCGGAGGTCTTTGCACTGCATTCCGGCATCTGAAAGACAAAAGCTTACCAGCTCTTTGCACGCTCCAGAGGCCTTCGGCGCTGCATCCCGCATCTGAAAGACAAAAGAAGGTGCGTTTAAAGACATTGGGCAACTTTATTACTCACGTGCCCTTACTCCTTCCCACGCCGAATCCAGTGGGTATTCCAGCACCCTTCAGCTTCTCTAAAGCTCCGAACTTGTACCTGCAAGATAAAAGGGACAGTTAGTACGCATCGTGAAGCAGGCTACAAGCGCTTACTTACGTGCTTCCAGGCGCTTCTATTCCTCACGCGGGTTCGATCCTCAACTCTCATCAGCCCGCCATCTGCCATCGCCGGAACCCTGCAAAACAAGAGATATTATTACAAAAGACTTTTAAGACATTTGAAGTGCCCAGAACTTACCGTTCGTGCAATTAACGACGGACAGCAGTCCTCTGAGGTCAAGAGGCCTGCACCCTTATCCAGTGAAGAAACTGGTTACGGCACCCTGCCCCGAGGCAGATGGAGAGCTCGGCGTTCACTTACATAAGACATCTTACTCTTCGAGTCAGACATACAGTGCACAGAGGTCCAGCCCAAAGAGCCAACCGTGTGTTACACATCACCTTTGAAGATACGGCATTCACCCAGTCAAGACCGGCGCCTCTGCGGGAATCAGGTGAGCGTTACAGCTGGGCAGAGAGACTCTAACTAGCTGAGCCATGTTTGTTTCAAAGTATCTGTGCTACAGAACAACTCCAGCATTTCAAGAGAATAACTATAGCTGCAAGGCAGTCTGTGAATCTGCTGGAGATGAAAAGTTGAATTTAAGAAGGAAAGGCCAGCTGCACCATGTGTAAAAGAAAATGGGCTTTTGCAAATTAAAGAAAAACAAATGTCTCTGTTTTGGAACAGTACACTGGTGAATGAAAGCCTGACAGTCTTCAGCAATCTAAAGGGGTTTGTTGCTGGTGAGACTATATAACATGGGTTATTTTATGCAACCGGCATGCTTTAATTCTGCATCTAAGATCAGAAATTAAAAGGTTAAAACTATTGTGGCTGGAGCTGCAGGTTGAAAAACAGGTTTTCTGCTCAGAGGGGAGGCACCAAAAGGAGGGCTCTCTCTCAGCAGATACGGACAACTCCCTGATAATTACGGGGTTGAACATACTTTTGTCTCTGCTGGGACCCTGACAATGAAGCTCCCAGGGAAGGAAGTCTGAAGTGTGAAGAGTCAATATAATTTCAATCAAGGGAGAAACCCCCACTGTGCTCTAAAGGAAATGATAGTTGGCAGCAGGTGAAGGACAGGAAAACAAAATGGACACAGGAACAAAGAGACTACCATTTGTTCCCCAAGACTAGTTCAGGAATACACTTTAAAGACTTCTATCTTTGCAGATAGAAAAATTGTAAAAATGTTGCAGTTTAAAAGTGATTTTTAGTGCTTTCTTTTGAGACGTGATAGAAGTCACTTACATCTTGGGGACAGAAAGGGCAAAGTATTGAGGATAAATCGAAAAGTATTAATGTTGCAAACGTAACATTTTTTACATACATCCCTGGGGATAATTCGCATCTGTGTATAAAGTTGTGGAATTTTAGCCCGAATCTTTCATGTTTAAAATTACCAAAATGTATCAGAAGGGCGAAACAAGGTCCCACAGACTGAAAGATTGGACGGTTATGTGCTGCACAAAATATGTAACCTGTGTATATAATTTGCCAAGAGATTGCAATGGTGTAAATGTATGTTTTTGGCAAAATCTGATTTTCAATAAAGTAAATGTTGGAGTTTTTGAACATTGTAAAACTCACCTCATAAACCTGACATCATTCCCTTAGAAATCCAACCAGTTGAGAGCAAGGCGGAGACTAGCACCTCTGCCCAATCCAAGTAGTTTAGGGGCGTGCTTAGTTAACCCTGCCCAGCCTATACTTTGATGATGTCATTATGCACTATAAATAAGGGTGCTTGACAAGTCTCTACACACACTCTCTTCCTGATTTCCAGCGTGGCGTCCTGTTCCCGTTTCCTTCATCTTGCACTGATCCAGATTCCAGATCCAACTACCAGGCCAAGTATTGCTGACCCTTCCAGCAAGGCCTCAATTGTAAAATCCCAATACTCAAAGGGAGAAGTGGTGGTATTTTTGTGGGAAGCCTCCTGACACCAGCCTGGCTTGCGGCCTACCAGTGGCTGCCCAATAACTGCATCCAGAGGTTCCTGTGCCATCCGGTGACCAGAACTATCCTTTGGTATCCAGTCCCTGCCCAGATGATCCTGTCCCACTGATTTTGTCTGGCTGTCCTTTGTTAGACCAGATCCACGTGGTGACCAGAACGCTGACTGTCCCAAAATCCTAAACTAAAGTGGATTGTGAGTATTAATAGGAACCCATAGAAATCCATAGTATACCTTGCCTTGTCCTTAGTTCCCCTCTCTAAGCCATCCTATTCTCACCTCGATATCCTGTTAAAATTGTCGGCATTATTTGTGAAACCTTGCCTTTGATTTCTAGTGGTAGCGCCATCTCTTTCGTAATTTTGCTTTGTGTAAATCATAAGCCCGTAGTCCTATTTCGAGTGATCGTACTGGTTCAGCCGGGGTTGGGCGCTGGGGTGCTAGGGTTGAACTCACGAATCAACCATGGAGCTTACTGTGTCCCTCTTTGGTGGCCTAGCCTGAATACTCTAGTGTAGAGTAAGACTGTTCTTGTCAAAACTGATTTTCTTTTCTTTTTCACGGCTCCATTTTACTCAAAGTGTACCTTTCTAGATCTTGCATAACTCATCCAATTTACCAGCTAGAGACTTACTTTCACTTCCATATTGTACCTGTGATCTATAGCTATACCCCAACCAAAGAACCACACTTCAAATCAGTGTATTTTACCCGTTTTTTATTAAAAACCGTTTGGGTAATTTCAGGCAGGAATTGCACATTTTGCAAAGTTTCCAACGTGTCAATGGCTGCAACATATATTAAACCTGCCACCCATTTTCCAACTGTATGCTTTTGATAATCCATTCTTTGTGATTGTTATTGTCTTTGCATTGTTGCTTTAGTCAGAAATTATATTTGCTTCAAGTTTTTTCACACACATTCATTATTTAATTGTTCATTTCCGAGTGTCATTTTATAACATTGCCAGGGGTTTGAAAGCCGTTTTTCTTTCTTATTTGGGGAGGAAAGGTCGGATTTCAATTATTCTGTTTTCCATTTGTCATTCATGATTACCTGCTGCTTCTATTAATTAATTAATTGTGGGTTGAGGGAACATTGCAGGGGGAAATTCTAACTTGAGTGCTATCTTTCCTAAAATCAAAAGGTGCTCCTATTCCCTGGTGTTTTGTAGATGTGTCAGGAGAAGGTTAAACTAGTGCATTGCTTGCATTCCTATTGTTATCACCCCATTGGTGATTGCTGCCCCATATTAAAAAGTGTATGATTTCTTTTGAATTTTCAAATAAATAAATAAATAAAATATTTTAGCAACCAGCCTGGTTCATGGTCCATTGTGACCCGGGGTATTTGAAAAGGGGTTGTGATATGCGTGGTGTACCATCTCAATATTGAATCTAACATAAAAAGATAAGCATTTCAGTTGTGCGCTGCATACTAGGCCGAGACTAAGGTGTGCGTCGCCTGATTGAAATCCTTAAAAGGTGTAAGTGCATTCCTCCAGGCGGAGGGAGTGCCAAGGCAAGTGCTGAGTGTAGACAGAAGCTGGGGCGATTGGGTGTGGGAGTGGGGCCCCAGGGATGCATAAGGGCCCCAGATACCAATCACAGCAACTTTGAGTTTAGCAGATGGGAAGGAGGAGGTAAAGAGGAAGGTTTTGGGGAGCTTCCGAAATTTGAGGAAGTCCAGCTCACAGCATAGAGGGAGGGGGAGGATGTTCCAAAGTAGGGAGCAAGCTGAGGAAAGCGATCAACCTCCTGCCCTCTGTTTAGCAAAGCGCTTAACACACAAGGAGTTAGTGCCAGAGCGTAAAGGTCTGGAGGGGGAATATTTAGTGAGATAAAGTTGAAGATAGCTGGGTCCCCGGGCCCAGACAGCCTTGTGGATGATGCAGAGGGATTTGAATTTAATCTGTGCAGCAACCGTGAGCCATTGAAGACATTTTAGGGCAGGAGAGATGCAGTTCCTGGGCTTAAGGCCAAGGATAAGTCTTGCTGTCCTATTCTGGTTTAGCTGGAGAGGTTGCAGAGTGGAAGAAAGTAGATTCAGGAGGAGGCTATTGCAATAGTCAAGCCTAGAGAGAACCAGGGCTCGGGTAACCTTAAGCCTCTGGGGAAAAGTGAGAAAAGGGAGAATTCCTTTGAGAAAGAATAGCTGAAAGTGAGACTTCTTGGCAATGTCCTGAGTGTGAGGGAGGATAGAAAGAGAGTCAGTCGAAGATTACTCCAATGTTTCGGCTTCAGATGAAGGAGCAGGGGGAGAGCCCACGGACGAAGGCCAGAGTGAAGGGAAAAAGGAGGGTGCAGGGGTCCCAATGGGAAGAGTCTCAGTTTTACAGGCGTTGAGGCAGAGATTGTTGGAGGTTCTCCAGGACTGGATGGCAGATAGACAGTCAGGGATGATGGAATGTGCAAGTGGGTCAAAAGGAAGTTTGAGGAAGAGTTGTGTGTCGTCTGCATAACACTGGAAATTCGGGGGAAAAGGAAAAGATGAGGTGTGCCAACAGATCAAGGTAGACGCTAAAGAGCTAAGGGGATAGGATAGAACCTTGAGTGACACCACAGTTGGAGAAGGAGGTGGGAGAGGAAAAGGAGCCCAGGATGACATTGGATGAGCGGTCAATTATGAAGGATGTCAGCCAGTCCAGTGCCTGATCCGAAATATCAAGTGGTCCCGCAGTGGTTGACCCCCGAGGTCTGGATCCAATAGCGATGGTCCTGCCCCGGCCATCTGGGTGACAGATTCCAAGGGACTAGTCGGTGAGGTCTGTTTCTCTAATGGGAAATAGATGCTTCATTGTGAATAGGCTAGTTGCCATTAGACGAGAGGACCTTTCTGCTTCTCCAGGTTGGAGGGCAGTTTCTCTGATGGGAAATAGATGCTTCATTGTGAATAGGCTAGTTCCCATTAGACGAGAGGACCTTTCTTCTTCTCCAGGTTGGAGATCAGTTTCTCTAAAGGGAAATAGATGCTTCATTGTGAATAGGCTAGTTCCCATGAGACGAGAGGACCTTTCTGCTTCTCCGGGTTGGAGGGCCGTTTCTCTAATGGGAAATCAGCCGTTTCTCTAATGGGAAATCAATGCTTCATTGTGAATAGGCTAGTTGCCATTAGACGAGAGGACCTTTCTGCTTCTCCAGGTTGGAGGGCAGTTTCTCTGATGGGAAATAGATGCTTCATTGTGAATAGGCTAGTTCCCATTAGACGAGAGGACCTTTCTGCTTCTCCACATTGGTGGTCCGTTTCCCTAATAGGGAAATAGATGCTTCATTGTGAATAGGCTAGTTCCCATTACACGAGAGGACCTTCGCATCTCCTTGGGTTAGGGGTCTGTTTATCTAATGGGAAATAGATGTTTCATTGTGAATAGGCTAATTCCCATTAGGAGAGAGGACCTTTC
This sequence comes from Ambystoma mexicanum, assembly GCF_040938575.1. Lineage (NCBI taxonomy): Eukaryota > Metazoa > Chordata > Amphibia > Caudata > Ambystomatidae > Ambystoma > Ambystoma mexicanum. The sequence continues at coordinate 29,915,725 of NC_090936.1, forward strand.
TGCTTCTCCAGGATGGAGGGCAGTTTCTCTGATGGGAAACAGATGCGTCATTGTGAATAGACTAGTTCCCATTAGACAGGAGGACCTTTCTGCTTTACCAGGTTGGAGCTCTGTTTCTCTAATGGGAAATAGATGCTTCATTGTGAATAGGCTAGATCCCTTTAGACAAGAGGACCTTTGCGTCTCCTTGGGTTAGGGGTCTGTTTCTCTAATGGGAAATAGATGCTTCATTGTGAATAGGTGAGTTCCCATTAAACAAGAGGACCTTTCTGCTTCTCCAGGTTAGAGGTCTGTTTCTCTAATGGGAAATAGATGATTCATTGTGAATAGGCTCGTTCCCATTAGACGAGGGGACCTTTGCATCTCCTTGGGTTAGGGGTCCGTTTTTTCTAATGGGAAATAGATGCTTCATTGTGAATAGGCTAGTTCCCATTAGACAAGAGGAACTTTCTGCTTCTCCAGGTTGGAGGTCCGTTTCCCTAATGGGAAATTGATGATTCATTGTGAATAGGCTAGTTCCCATTAGACGAGAGGACCTTTCTGCTCCTCCAGGTCGGAGGTCCATTTCTCTAATGAGAAATTAGAGGATTCATTGTTAAAAGGCTAGTTCCCATTACATGATAGGACCTTTGCGTCTCCATGGGTTAGGGGTCTGTTTCTCTAATGTGAAATAGATGCTTCATTGTGAATAGACTAGTTCCCATTAGACAAGAGGACCTTTGCATCTCCTTGGGTTAGGGGTCCGTTTCTGTAATGGGAAATAGATGCTTCATTGGGAATAGGCTAGTTCCCATTAGACAAGAGGACATTTGCATTTCCTTGGGTTAGGGATCAGTTTCTCTAATGGAAAATAGATGCTTCATTGTGAATAGGCTAGTTCCCATTAGAGGAGAGGACCTTTCTGCTTCTCCCGGTTGGAGGTCAGTTTCTCTAATGGGAAATAAATACTTCACTGTGAATAGGCTAGCTCACATTAGACGAGAGGATGTTTGCGTCTATTTGGGTTAGGGGTCTGTTTCTCTAATGGGAAATAGAGGCTACATTGTGAATAGGCTAGTTCCCAATAGAGAAGAGGACTTTTGCGTCTCCTTGGGTTAGAGCGCGAGTAGAGCGCTCACTTTGACATTGGTGCAGAGCCTGCTAATGCAGGTTCGAATCCCGGCGGGGCCAAACTCAGCCTTTCATCCTTCCGAGATCGATAAATGAGCACCACACACCGTGGGTAATAATAAGCAGCGCTCAGATACCTGAGGGTTCGTAGCGCTATATAAATGCCAAATTATTTATTATTATTATTAGGGGTCCGTTTCTCTAAATAGATGCTTCATTGTGAATAGGCTAATTCTCATCAGACGAGAGGACTTTTCTGCTTCTCCAGGTTGGAGGTCTGTTTCTCTAATGGCAAATAGATGCTTCTGTCAGGTCCTGACTTCTTATCCTACGCACGAGCTGCTGAGTCCCACGGTCCCACTAAGATGTCGCACTCTCAACTGAACTAAATACAGCTAAGTTTGAGACACCCCGGGGGGAAGGGGGAAAGTGGAGAAAATGATAAACTCAGACACTGGATCTTCTTTCTTCATCCGGTCTCTGCATAAAGAGAATGTATTAAGTATATGTATATATATATTTATATATAGATGAAAACTTAACAAGAAATATTAATTAAACTAACAAAAACTATCCTACCTGATTTTCCTCTGCTTAGGCTTAGAGGAAATTACTCTTAAAATGATTTTTGTGAATTAAATTCGTTTGCCTCTATCCACTCTGTAATCATACCAAACTCTTGTATTATTTTAACCTGTAGCAGGAACCAATGAGTGCATAGGAATTGCCCAAGAGTTCTCAACTAAATACATTATTTGACTCTGCTGAGTAACCTTTGAACTTTCTTAAGTCTTTTGTTGAGCATTCAAATTGGATTTTCAAAAATAGTTATTTTCTTTAAATTTTAACCATTTGCAGATTCACTTCAGTCTGGAGTCTAATTGAAGAAAAAATGCTCCATTAGCCAAGAACAAATTGTTGACTGTTGAATGTTACTTACATAGATATATATATATGTATATATACACATACTCAATATTGAGCTAATTTTGTTGCATCAAGAAAATGTCCAACCTATAAAACTTGAGCCGTAGTTGACATTGGCTAGAAACTGTTCAACATCTGAACTTGTATTTGTGTTGACAAATAATTTAAAATGGTTCCTCTTTAATCACGTGCTTAAAATTCAATGTCTTTCTTTTAGCTTCACATGTAAATCCGAACTTGAGCTGATAATTAATTGTAGTTGCTTCTCATATCTTTGGGCTATTCTGAATAAATGATGTTTCAGTTCAATAAACACAAGTCTTTGTAGATTGACCGTGCACGCAGAATCAGGAAAGTTACACGTAGCACAAAAAATAAACAAGGGTGCAGGCTTCCGATTCATTAAACACCAGTCTTTAGAGTTGACCACGCTGTAAATTTCAGAAAATAGACGCAGTTCAAAAATAAACAAATGCGCTGGCTTACCTTGCTCCAGATAGCCGCACGGTAGAAATTCTCACTCTCACCTTACGATCGCGAAGGGAATCAATCTCTTCATCTTTCCTTGCAGCCGCGAAGAAATCGGATTGCCGAGGGAAAACTCTAGCTTTCATAAGGAAACCCAGGATATGCGACGCGGCAGCTGTACAATCACTGGAGCCACTTCAAACGGTGCTAACAAGGTAAGCAAATACGTTCCTGTTAGAAGATAAATTCACTCACACGCGCGTGCAGACATTTTGGATTGGGACGTAGTTTGTCTAGCGTTTCCAAAACAAAAATTACATTAACCCCAAAATGTTCAGAGCAAAGTTTAAAACAGAGAAAGCAACTTGAAAATAAACCAAAGAAACAGAGTTGAATGAAACAACGTTGAAACACTTTTCTTTGTACTTAGCTTTTTCACAGAAGTTGAAGTTTTGTCAGCAGAATTTCATAACTTCACTGAGGTATTTCTTCCAGATGAACTGTATCTTGATAATGATTATATTTATTCATCCTATGTTTCTTCTTAAAGACTCTAGGCCCAGAAATATTCAGGAGAGAAACAAAACATGACCTACTCAGATGGCAAAACGAATGAAAGGCAGTTTAGAATGTTGGAATCAGAATATTGTCTTCCTGCCAACCAATCAACACTCCTGCCTCTGCCCTCCATCTTGGCTTGGGGTCCCTCCTGCACTCTGAAAAATAAAAGTTAAGGCCCAAACCAATCTAAAAGTGAAAAGGATAATTACTAAACATAAACCTAGAAGTAAATAAATAAAATATGAACATAATAAAGTAATTCTTTATTTTCCATCTATTTACTCTGGGACTTGACAGCTTCATTGTGAATAGACCAGTTCCCATTTGACGAGAGGACCTTTCTGCTTCTCCAGGTTGGAGATCCGTTTCTCTAATGGGAAATAGATGCTTCATTGTGAATAGGCTCGTACCCATTAGACGAGAGGACCTTTGTGTCTCCCTGGGTTAGGAGTCTGTTTCTGTAATGCTCACCTGACTCCCACGGAGACGCTGGCCTGGTTCGCGCTGCTGTGACCTCTTCTAAGGTGATGCGCAGGGTTCGGAAGACGGACTGGACCGGGCCCCCAAATCTGGCTTGTCTGTCTCGCAGAAGTATCCTTCTGTAGGCGAAAATAGGGGATTAACTGTCTGCGGGGTAATGAAATCTGCCTCCCACTTTCCCCTCTCACCCTCCTTGAAACCCTTCTGTGATTCCTCGTAGCGTCTCACCTTAGGGTCTGGAAGGACGAGCTCTCCATCCTGCTTCTGATGTAGGGGCGCGATGGTATCCAGTTACTGCACTGGATTTTCGGATTGGTGAGAACCAAACTTGCTTGGCTTCCAGGTAAGTTTTTTGATAAGAGGTTCCCCTTGTGTCCATGCATTAATGTACTAATGCTAGTGTTTTTTTCCCCATAGGGGCCGGGGTACGGAATGCCGGGGAACAGGCACCGACCCGAGATGAGAGGTGAAATCCTTGTAGAAATCAGGTAAGTCTTTAATGAGCGTTTTTTGGTAATGTCTTTTCATTCGCTCATTAACGCTGATGTCTCTTTTTCCCCTTAGGGGCCGGGGTCCGGAAATGCCAGGATGCGGCGCGGACCCGAAATGAAGAGGGAATGAATCAACTGGTAAGTCTTAACATGGAGATTTAGCTTTCCTTATTCCCTTCTCTCTCTCACCTTTTGTTCTGGCCTTTTTCTCCCTAGGCGCTGGGGCGTCACTACGAATCCGGATGATCGCTGCTGAGCATGGAGGCGCCCTGAAAAGGTGAGTGGAATGCGGCGCTGCAGCGATCGACACAATGAGCTTTTAAATAAAAGTCTTCTTTTTCAGGATTGTCGGCGAGATGTCTCTGGGATGCGGATTTAGCAGGTAAGGACTTTTCCTTCTTCTGTTCTCTTCTTCTCTTCCTTTGCAGGTGATCCAGGATGCTGGCAGGCGTGGCAGAAGTCAGGATGCAGGAGCAGACACGGTGAGCGTCCAGCTGCTAGATGCAGAACAACGCGAAGCACGTGTGGCTGTTCGGGTGGGGTTTAAATAGCCTTGGAAGAAGTTCCAGGTATGTATCCTTCCTCCAATCAGGTATGTTTCCTTCCCCGACCACGCCCGGATGGTAAATTAGTCCCACAGGTAAAGTAGTTCCTTTCAGGCCTCAAGGAGGCCGGGATCCTGCAGCATGGTCTGCATGAGGTAAGTGCACCCAAGCACTCCCATAATGAGCCTGGCGCCTATGGCGCCAGGACTGATGTCTTTTATGAGCCTGGCGCCATAGGCGCCAGGACACTGTCCAAAGGGCCCCTATATGGGGTTGCTGGGTCCTTCCTTGGGGACTGGATGTCCGCTTTCGGGGACGCAGGGCTTGAACCGGCTCCCCGGGAGCGGGCATCATGACAGCACTCCCCCCCAAGGCCCCTCCCAAGGTTGTTCCCTCCGGGGGTTTTGGTTTGTCTGGGAAGAGTCGGTGGAATTTCCTGACTAATCGAGGTGCATGCACATGGTCGCTGGGTAATGTCTGGTAGCTAACCACACTTGATCCCCAATCTGATACGGAGGTGCTTCACTCCGATGTAGATCAGCATTCTCCTTGTATTTTCTCTTGGCTTGTTGTAAATGCGTAGTTGCCTCTTTGAAGGCTTGGGTAATTGTGGAATGCAGATGTTCTACTGCAGGCATTCCGAGGTTCTGAGGTGAGTCAAGGTTTGTGGTTCGAGAGTGATGCCCAAACAAAGTATAAAAAGGACTGTGGCCAGTTCCAGAGTGTACCGAATTATTATATGCGTATTCGGCTATCCAAAGAATGTCTTTCCAGTTGCTTTCAGATTGCTGTAACATACACCGTAAGTACTGCTCAAGGGTCTGATTTGTCCTCTCGGTCTGACCATCGGTCTGAGGGTGGTGACTGGTCGATAATCTTACGTCGATCTGCGCCATTTGACAACATTTGCGCCAGAAGTGGGAAATGAATTGGCTTCCCCGGTCAGAGATTAGTATAGATGGGAATCCATGTAGCCGAACAATATTTTCGAGGAATTCTTTGGCTAGGACAGAAGCTGAAGGTAAACCTTTCAAAGGAATAAAGTGGGCCATTTTGGAAAACAAATCCACAATTACCAGAATAGTATTGTAACCCGAACAAGGAGGCAGGTCCGTAATAAAATACATTGATAGGGTGTGCCAGGGTGCTGGCGGTATGTCTAGAGGTTGAAGGAGACCGGCTGGTCTTTTCTTTCGACTTTTATTTTGGGCGCAAACACCATAGGACATCACAAAAGATTTAACATCTTTTCACCAAGAGGGCCACCAACATTGTCTTTTCACCTTTTCCTCTGTCTTGGCAATACCGGGGTGTCCCTCTATTAATGTATCATGATAACCGGAAATAACTAGTTAGTGTAATTCCTTATGTGGCAGGAATAAGCGTCCTTGGAAATAAGGTAAACCGGTATCTATGGTAAAGTCTGATCCCTTTTGTATCCAATCCTGTAAGGTTGTAGGGTCCAGGAGTTGTTTCACTCTGGCTTGAATGTCTTCAAGCGTCTGTAACAAAGTCATACCTAGAATCCTCTGTTCGGGAATTATCGGTACTGGTTCTGAGTTTGTATCAGATTCTCCCATTCCAATTCGGGATAAGGCGTCTGCTTTGCCATTCTTGCAGCCAGGTCGATAGGTAATCACGAAATCAAATTCAGCGAAAAACAAAGCCCATCGGAGCTGCCGTGATGACTGAGCCTTGGCGGTTTTCAAATACTGTAAATTCCGGTGATCAGTGATCACTGTGATGGGATGTCGAGCTCCAAGCAGATAATGCCGCCAGGCTTTAAAAGCGGACTAACAGTTCTTTGTCCGTGGTTGCATAATTAACCTCGGGTGCCGAGAATTTTCTGGACCAAAATGCTATGGGATGCAGTTGGTTGGTTTCGGGATCTCTTTGGGACAGGACAGTTCCCATGGCTAGGCTGGATGCGTCAGTCTCGACGACATAAGGGAGATCTGGACGCGGGTGTTTCAATATAGGTGCGGAGGTAAACTTAGCTTTTAAATCCTGAAAGGCCTGTTCGGCTTCTTCAGACCATTCAAAATGTTTATTTTTCCTCAAGAGTGCAGTAATGGGTTGTACCACGCGTGAAAATTCCGGGATAAACCTGCGATAGAAATTGGCAAAGCCGAGCATGCTTTGAACCCCTTTTACAGAGCTAGGTGATGGCCATTTGAGGATGGCATCCACTTTTCTTGAGTCCATTCGGACTCCTTTGGGTGTCAGGATGAAACCTAGAAACTCGACTTCTGTGGTATGGAAAACACTTTTCTCCAATTTAGCAAATAGTTTGTGTTGGCGCAGTTTTTCAAGTACTGCCCTGACGTGTTTTCTGTGATCAGATTCCGAAGAGGAGTACACCAGAATGTCATCGATATATACGACAACAGAAACATCGATGAGTTCCCGAAGGACATCATTCATGAAGTATTGGAAGGCAGCCGGCGCGTTACACAATCAGAAAGGCATCACCTGGTACTCGAATAATCCGTATTTAGTACGGAAGGCAGTTTTCCATTCGTCGCCTTCTTTAACTCGTACCAGATGATAAGCCCCCCGGAGATCTAACTTGGTGTATATGCAAGCATCCTTCACCTGGTCAAGGAGTTCAGGGATCAGAGGCAGAGGATAACGGTTTTTAACCGTTATCTGGTTCAATGCGCGGTAATCGATACAAGTTCTAAGGTCGCCTTCTTTTTTGGGCACGAAGAACAAAGCCAAGGATGCCGGGGACTTTGACGGGCGAATAAAACCATTAGCTAGGTATTGATCCAAATATTGTCTCAAATGCAGATTCTCAGGTTCGGTAAGGGCATAAATCCTGCTACAAGGGGGTTGTGCACCGGGCACCAGATCGATTTGGCAATCGTACGATCTGTGAGGAGGTAACGTGTAGGCCTGTTCCTTTTGGAAGACGTCCTGAAAGTCTTGGTATTCCGGAGGTAGTTGCATGGAGGCAGAGGTTACAGATGCTAGATTAATCTTCAGGTTTTCTGGGTAGCAGGTTTGTGTACAATCCGGGAAGGTTATTCTCTTAGCTCGCCAATCAATTCGAGGATTATGTGTCTCTAACCAAGGGATTCCAAGAATAACCTGAAACTGTGGAGCCTTGATTACATCAAACACACCCTCCCGATGGCCGTCGGGACCAATAAGAGTCACCTCAGTAGTGGAATGTGTTACCGGTCCAGAGGCAATTTCAGTTCCATTGACTGTGGTGATGACATCTTTGCTGGTTTTAGGACGGAGAGGGAGGTTAATCCTAGAGACCAATTCACGATCCACATAGTTTCCAATAGCCCCACTATCAATGTATGCCTTTATTGCATGCAACCGCTTAGGCTGTTCTGGATCTACGAGAACCATTGGCATAATGAAATGCGAGGTCTGAGAGTTAGTTTTCAAGCTCGGCAAGCGGACCCCTACACTTGTCGGGCGGAGTCGTTTCCCGAAACAGAGTCTTCATGGTTTTTATCAGCAGCTCCTACCGCCTTTCGGGGCGGTTTTGCTGGGCAATCTCGTAGAAAGTGTCCAGAATTCCCACAATAAAGACATAATTTTAACTGCCGCCTCCTTTCACGTTCCTTTTGAGTTAAGGGTCCTTTAACCCCTCCAATTTGCATAGGCTCAGAGACATCAACTCCCTTGGGATTAGCATGCGTCTTGACCAACATCTGGGTCTCAAACCTGGACTGATCTGCTTTTCTGTTTTGAAGTCTGTGTTCCAATTGGACCACTAAGTCTATATACTCTGTGCATTCTTGGGGCGGATTTACAACTTGGGCCAAGACATCTTTAAGTTCTCCGCGTAGGCCTCGATAAAACAATGTGACTCTTTTATCCTCTGGCCATCCCGTTTCCACAATTAGTCTATTAAAGGTTGCAATATAGGATAGGAGGTCCTGATCGCCCTGTCGCAGGGATAGAAGTTCGTCATCCAGAGCCTGCCCCTGAGAGTGTCGAGCAAATAACCTTTCCATGCTTGCTTGAAACCTTTGAAAATCACGGAGAATCGGGTCATCTTGAGTAACCAGTGGAACTGACCAATCGGCAGCGCAGCCGCTGAGATATGACAATACAAAGGCTACCTTGGTCTGATCATTAGGGAAGGCCCCAGGTCTGCATAGGAAGTGCAAACGACACTGATTCATGAATACGGCGAATCGTTTGGGGTCCCCAGGAAAGCGTTCGGGTGGGGCCAGCAGCATGTGTCCAGGTAGATTAATCTGCACAGGGTTACTGGAAACCACAGGAGCGGGGTTCCCTCTGGAACCGGGTAGAGGAGTTTGCCCAGCTTGACATTGCAAAAGCTGTCTGGCCAGGTCATCAGTTCTTTCCTTTGATATTATTAATTCCCTCCTGAGGGCATTAGTCTCTTGACGAGCAGCATGTACTTCGGCCCGTAATTCCCCCAGTAATTGGGCCAACTGATCAGTCTCAGTACTTTCCATAGCGCCTGGGTGGGAATTTGTAGGAAGGCTTCGCATTCTGTAACGCTCACCTGACTCCCACGGAGGCGCTGGCCTGGTTCGCGCTGCTGTGACCTCTTCTAAGGTGATGCGCAGGGTTCGGAAGACGGACTGGACCGGGCCCCCAAATCTGGCTGGTCTGGCTCGCAGAAGTATCCTTCTGTAGGCGAAAATAGGGGATTAACTGTCTGCGGGGTAATGCAATCGGCCTCCCACTTTCCCCTCTCACCCTCCTTGAAACCCTTCTGTGATTCCTCGTAGCGTCTCACCTTAGGGTCTGGAAGGATGAGCTCTCCATCCTGCTTCTGATGTAGGGGCGCGTTGGTATCCAGTTACTTCACTGGATTTTCGGATTGGTGAGAACCAAACTTGCTTGGCTTCCAGGTAAGGTTTTTGATAAGAGGTTCCCCTTGTGTCCATGCATTAATGTACTAATGCTAATGTCTTTTTCCCCATAGGGGCCGGGGTACGGAATGCCGGGGAACAGGCACCGACCCGAGATGAGAGCTGGAATCCTTGTAGTAATCAGGTTTGTCTTTAATGAGTGTTTTTTGGTAATGTCTTTTCATTCGCTCATTAACGCTGATGTCTCTTTTTCTCCTTAGGGGCCGGGGTCTGGAAATGCCAGGATGCGGCGCGGACCCGAAATGAAGAGGGAATGAATCAACTGGTAAGTCTTAACATGGAGATTTAGCTTTCCTTATTCCCTTCTCTCTCTCACCTTTTGTTCTGGCCTTTTTCTCCCTAGGCGCTGGGGCGTGACTGCGAATCCGGATGATCGCTGCTGAACATGGAGGCGCCCTGAAAAGGTGAGTGGAATGCGGCGCTGCAGCGATCGACGCGATGAGCTTTTAAATAAAAGTCTTCCTTTTCAGGATTGTCGGCGAGATGTCTCCGGGATGCGGATTTAGCAGGTAAGGACTTTTCCTTCTTCTGTTCTCTTCTTCTCTTCCTTTGCAGGTGATCCAGGATGCTGGCAGGCGTGGCAGAAGTCAGGATGCAGGAGCAGACACGGTGAGCGTCCAGCTGCTAGATGCAGAACAACGCGAAGCACGTGTGGCTGTTCGGGTGGGGTTTAAATAGCCTTGGAAGAGGTTTCAGGTATGTATCCTTCCTCCAATCAGGTATGTATCCTTCCCTGACCACGCCCGGATGGTAAATTAGTCCCACAGGTAAAGTAGTTCCTTTCAGGCCTCAAGGAGGCCGGGATCCTGCAGCATGGTCTGCATCAGGTAAGTGCACCCAAGCACTCCCATAATGAGCCTGGCGCCTATGGCGCCAGGACTGATGTCTTTTATGAGCCTGGCGCCATAGGCGCCAGGACACTGTCCAAAGGGCCCCTATATGGGGTTGCTGGGTCCTTCCTTGGGGAATGGATGTCCGCTTTCGGGGACGCAGGGCTTGAACCGGCTCGCCGGGAGCGGGCATCATGACAGTTTCTCTAATGGGAAATAGATGCTTCATTGTGAATAGGCTAATTCCCATTAGACCAGAGGACCTTTCTGCTTCTCCAGGATAGAGGGCAGTTTCTCTGATAGAAACAGATGCTTCATTGTGAATAGGCTAGTTCCCATTAGACAGGAGGACCTTTCTGCTTCACCAAGGTGGAGGACTGTTTCTCTAATGGGAAATAGATGCTTCATTGTGAATAGGCTAGATCCCATTAGACAAGAGGAGCTTTGCGTCTCCTTGGGTTAGGGGTCAGTTTCTCTAATGGAAAATAGACACTTCACTGTGAATAGGCTAGTTCCCATTAGACAAGAGGACCTTCTGCTTCTCCAGGTTGGAGGTCTGTTTCTCTAATGGGAAATAGATGATTCATTGTGAATAGGCTAGTTCCCGTTAGACGAGAGGACGTTTGCATCTCCTTGGGTTAGGGGTCCATTTCTCTAATGGGAAATAGATGCTTCATTGTGAATAGGCTAGTTCCCATTAGACTAGAGGAACTTTCTGCTTCTCCAGGTTGGAGGTCCGTTTCTCTAATGGGAAATAGATGATTTATTGTGAATAAGCTAGTTCCCATTAGACGAGAGGGCCTTTCTGCTCCTCCAGGTTGGAGGTCCGTTTCTCTAGTGGGAAATAGATGCTTCATTGTAAATAGGCTAGTTCCCATTAGACAAGAGGAACTTTCTGCTCCTCCAGGTCGGAGGTCCATTTCTCTAATGGGAAATAGATGATTTATTGTCAATAGGCTAGTTCCCATTAGACGAGAGGACGTTTGCATCTCCTTGGGTTAGGGGTCCGTTTATCTAATGGGAAATAGATGCTTCATTGTGAATAGGCGAGTTCCCATTAGACAAGAAGAACTTTCTACTTCTCCAGGTTGGAGGTCCGTTTCTCTAATGGGAAATAGATGATTTATTGTGAATAAACTAGTTCCCATTAGACGAGAGGGCCTTTCTGCTCCTCCAGGTCGGAGGTCCGTTTCTCTAGTGGGAAATAGATGCTTCATTGTGAATAGGCTAGTTCCCATTAGACAAGAGGAACTTTCTGCTCCTCCAGGTCGAAGGTCCGTTTCTCTAATGGGAAAGATGCTTCATTGTTAAAAGGCTAGTTCCCATTACATGATAGGACCTTTGTGTCTCCTTCGGTTAAGGGTCTGTTTCTCTAATGAGAAATAGATGCTTCATTGTAAATAGGCTAGTTCCCATTAGACGAGAGGACCTTTCTGCTTCCCACGTTGGAGGTCCGTTTCTCTAATGTAGACATCTTCAAACTGTGGGGCGCAGCCGCATTCCCTGTCACGAGACCCCAGTCTAAAATGTAAAAACAAAAATATTATTTTTTTTCCAATGGAGAAAATAGGCAAGGGACGGCTCACAGGCTCGGACTGGAGCATAAAACAGTCTCAAAAAGTGGCCCACAGTTGGAAATGGCAATTCATTCCTTTAGTGACAGACTGTTTGAATAGTACCCAAGGAGGTGTTTTTGTTAAAATGTAATCAAATAGTGATATTTAAATAATATTTTTTCAGCAACAATGGTCAAAATTACTAACTGCATAGTGAATCAAACTGGCCCACATTGGCCAAAAAAGTGGCCCATTTTGACCCAAAATACTGGCCCACACACTAGCATTTTGCATTTTTAGTGGCCGGACCGAGCTTGGTGGCTCATCCATAATGGGCGAGGGGGTGTCAACCCAGTGGCCCCCTCACCCATTATGGAGGAGCCAAACTCGACGGGGGCATCCACCATTGATTATCTATTTGTGGGAAATGTGGAGCAATTCAATCTCTGCATTTTCAAAATAACCTCAAAATCTTATCTTAAAGGAACAAAACAACAGGTTTATACCACTTAGGAATTTGAACAGAGCTAACATTAATCCTAGAATATGGTGGGGTTCTCTATCAAATGTGACCAAATATACATGCACCCATCCCAATGTTTTTCATCGGGTTTTATTAAAATTGGGACCAGCTGAGATTGGTCAAGATAAGGTGTTGGGGGAGTGAGGGGGGTTTATCCCTGGTAAACATACAAAATCGTTTGACAATCAGATAAATGAAAGACAGAGTGCACCTTCCAATAGACAGGGAGGTCCAGATGCACTGCGACTGGGTTAATCAGATCTTTAATCATGTAAGGACCAATAAAGCGTGGCAATAGATATTTATGCCCTGGGATGTGCAAGTTCTTTGTGGACAGCTACACTTTCACACCCACCGAGTAAAAGGGAGTGGGAGACCGATGAATGTCGGCAAAGTGTTTGGCACGTTCCAGAGCATCTGTTAGATGATTCTTTATATCTTTGTGTAGGTTAACCAAATGATTCACACAAGAGCATGCCGCAGGATTACTGGAACTTCATGTGGGAGACAAAGGAAGAGAACGAGGATGCTGACCATCTAGAGCAAAGAACGGGGAAGAATGAGTAGACGAATTAAGGGAATTGTTGAAGGCGAATTCGGCCATAACTAGAACACAGAGCTATGAATCTTGATGCTGTAAGATAAGACATCTCAAATATTGTTCTAAAGTGGCATTTAATCACTCCATTTGTCCATCTGTTGAGGATGATAGGCACTTGAATACCTTTCATCTATGCCGAATGAAGCAGTGAGAGACCCCAAAAAGTGAGTAGTAAATTGAGACCCCCTGTCGGTGATGATAATCGAAGGGAGACCATGGAACTGGAAAACGTTCTTAAGAACAAATCCACCAGAATAGGAGCAGACGGAGACCCTAACATGGTACAAACAAAGCCATCTTGGTGAGATAATCGATAATCACCCAGATGGTATCATATCCACCACCAAGAAGTAATTCGACTACAAAATCCATAGAGATCATAGTCCATGGACGAACCAAGATGGGAACCGGCTGTAGTACTCCTATGGGGTTGGAAGACAAGCCTTTACACTGAGCACAGCTAGCACATGCTGCTACATACTCAGTAACGTCCTTCCTCATAGTAGGACAACAACACCAACGTTGTAAAATGTCCATTGTTTTCCTAATTCCAGGATGTGCTGCGATCATAGAATCGTGACACCACCACTGCATGGCCTTGTAATGTTTGGAATGATCGGGTATGTAAACCATGCCTCGTGCATATGGCATGGAACGTACAATGTCTTAACCCACTCTTGAATAGTATTTCGTAGTGATGGTTGTAGGGTGCAACTGCAAACCACTTGATGTGGTAGAAGCAGAGGACCATCAACCCAGATGGAAGAAGGAATTCCATGCATCCGCGAAAGGGCATCGGCTTTGGTGTGAAGAGAGCCTGGTCTGTACGTGATTATGAAGTTACACATAGAAAAGAACTCATGCCATCTAGCATGCTGTGCTGTCGTGCATTTGACGGGCTGAAGGGCTAGCAGATTCCTGTGATCCCTGTACACATGAACCGAGAGTGCAGTACCCAATAGATGATGCCGCTCATTCCATTCATATAGTGGTCATTTCCTTGAATGATAAGCAACAGGATGCCAACCACTAGTATAAGGACATTCTTGGGAGAGAATGGCCCCTAAGGCAATGTCTGAAGCGTCTGCTTCTACAATGAACAGTATGGAGGGATCAGGATGTTGAAGGACCCCTGCAGCCCCCTTCATCAAAAACATCCTGGAAGCCTGTATACTCTGAACGCAAAGGTTTCGTGATCACAGCTCCAATAGTAGGGGCAACCTCCAACAAAGGGCGACAAGGATTTGTTTGTATCAAGACATGACCAAGGCAATGTTTCTCACAGTGATCAGAGAGGAGTCGATCCCACTTGTGTGCCAATCAACCACCGGATTGTATAATCAAAGCCATGGTAACCCAATTATCAATGTATACTGTGGTGCGGTGATCAGGTCAAAGGATATGGTTTCAGTATGCGCCTGAGCGATTTCCATGTCCAAATCCGCAGTTTGTTCAGTTACCAAACCAGAGATTAAGGTGGTTCTGTCAACTGCATTGATGAGTTCAGGGTGTTCCTTGGTGAAGACAGTCATCCCGAGTTCCCGGGCATACTGATTGTCAATATAATAGCCAGTGGCGCCTGAGTCCTGCACGGCCCTAGCAGTGACAGGATTCCCGTTTAGCACCCCAAATACAACCACAATAGTCAATGGGATTACAATATGGGAGTCCACAGATGGAGAACAACCCGGCAACTGGGCTCCTGTTATTGCCGAGCTTTTGCGTTTCCCCGATTCCTAGAGGGTTTTTTGGTACATCATTTCAAGAAATGCTCAAAGGAGCCACAATAGAAGCAGAGATTGTTATTTTTTCGGTTTTGCCTTTCTTCAGATGACAGCGGACCCCGTGTAGCGGTATCCCTACATATTATCCCCACCAAAAATATTGCCGTACATATGGTCGTTTGTCTCGCCATAGGCAATATTTTTTGGGTGGATGATTTGTGGGAGCGGGCGATGCGGGGGTGTCCCCCACACATTTAAAAATAATGCAGGGGTTGCGGGGGTTTCCCCCACAGGGTCCATGGCTCAATATCGCCGCAAAAATATGGTGATATTTTTGTATCGCAATATTTTTGCGGGGATATTAGCACATGAAGCCCGTGTGGCTGCTCCTACCTGAATGGGTTCTGGGGTTCCCACAGCCGGAGTAGGTGCTAGAAGGTGATCAGGCATAGGTGTCCTTTTCTCACCTTTCCTCTCCGCTTTACGGGCGTCTATCTGTAACACAAAATCCAATAGTTCTGGAAAGGTAATAGGAACCACTGGAACCATAGCTAGGGTATCTTTCAGGGAATCAGACAGTCCTTTGTAGAATAATGAGGCCTTCTTTTCATCAGGCCAGCCTGAATTCTGCCACCAACTGGTTGAATCTGGCTAAATAAGCCCAAATGTGTCGAGTCCTCTTGTTGTATACTCAACAACTCTAGGTCCGTAGCCTGTGACTTGTAACGGGTATCAAACACCTTGCTCAATGTGTCAATTAAATCATCCTAAAAAGGCTTCCGTAAGGGCTATTCAACGGTGGACAAAATCTTGATTGTGAATACACCGTTTGAACAAGCTAATAGCTCTAATGGACTGCCTTTATATATCCTGTATGTTGACTTCTCCTTAGCATTTGATATGGTGAACAGAAACTTGCTGTGGGAGAAATGTGAGCGTATGGGCATGCCCACACATTTGCTCTATATTTGCAGATTGATGTACGAACAGAATACTTCCAGAGTAAGACTGAACAACAAGGGTCTAATGTATGACCAAATACCTGTCAGGATGGGGGTAAGACAGGGCTGTGCCCTGGCCCCCATGTTTTTCAACTTGTTTATGTCCCATTTTGGGGATGTCTTCATTGATAAAATGAATGCCTTACCCAGGATTGGAGTACATAAGTGGGGCTGGATTTGATATGCAGACGATATTGTTATTTTCGATAACACGTATATCGGAATCTACAATAGTGCTATAGCAGTTTGCTCTTATGCAGAGTTGCAGAGAAAAATGGGTTGAAAATCAATATAAATAAGACGCAATTCATGGCTATTGGGCGTAAGAGAAGTAATAAGACCTCTATTTCATGCAGCATAGGTTCCATCAAAAGGGAAAATTCCTACAAATGCCTCGGTCATGAAGTTGTACTGGATCCCAAGATGGGAATAAGGGGAAGGTGCATTGCTTAAATCTCTGAAAAATATGTCTGAGAAATGTGACTGAGTAAAGAACCATGAGAAAGTTATAAGTATGAAATATTTGGCTGCCTTCTCTAGGATGCCTTTCGATTATCTTGAAATGCAAGGTTATCTTAAGCTCTGCCCGTCTAGGAAAACTTGCCGGATATTAATGAATATTAGTCTAAATAGGCTTGACATATTAGAAATCAGAGGTGCATGGGCCAAAATCCCAGTTCATGAGAGAACGTGCAGAAATTGCAGTGATAGGCCGAGTTGAATCTGCCAGACATGTACTAACAGGATGTGTAAGTATGATTTCAATCTATAAACACTATTATTCTAAATTTGTGGCAGATCTGGAGGAAATAACCTGCACATTTTTCTGGCTAAGATGTTTGACTGGCCAGAGTCGTAGTAAAATCATTGCTATAACATAGGTCTGGAAATGTGCCGATGAGAAATTGCGTAAGTTTGAGGCAGATACGAAATTATTAGAGGAACTTCATAATTTCAGATGTATATTCACTTTCTTTTACCTTTTGCTCTTGCCCTTATGCTTTCTTTTCTCATGCATGAATTACTTTTTAATTACTTGAAGATATAGGTGAAAGTATGATGTGAGCCAATATTTTAATTTGATGTTTCACTTATTTGCGTAATGATCTATTATCTTTTTTATTTAAGGAAATTGTTTTATTTATGTGTGAACGTGTTAAGAAAGGAGGAAGGCAATGAATATGGCAAGGGAAATGTGCGCGGAATCGCACAGTGAACAACTTTGAATCTAACAACGTGCATACAATACTCAAGACTCGTCTATACTAAAACCCAGGAGTGCAAATAGAGTGAAACAATAATACCAATATATGAAAAGGGATGTGGGGTAAGCACTTAGAACCTCCTTATGACTGAAAGGAAAGTCGGCAAACTCCTTACCCACTATGCTATTACAGATACTGATAGCGCTAAGCCCACGTAGAGGACAAGCAAGGACAGGATCCGTGAGCTGACTCTCTGGATGATACTGAATAAGGAACTTAGAAACAGTACTCACGAGGACCGGAAGGACCACTTGAATGTCAGTAAACCCACGAACCCAGTTGATCAAACTGGGACCCAGAAGGCTATAACAGCAATGGGTGGAGGATAACTAAATACATAAGCCCCAAGTCAAGGGGCAAGTAGGAAATGTGATTATAGTATAGAGAGGAAAACAAAAGGCATTCACACAGGGGCTAGTTACAACTGCACCCCACACCTAATAATAAATGGGAAATAAATGCAGAAGTGCAAAGGAAAACATGGAATGGATCCCAATAGAAGGTAAGGATCAGGAGCAGGTAAAATGATATCACAAAAGGAAACCTTCCCCACCCATCCAAGGAGAAAAGGCAGGAAGCTAAATCTATAAAGGGAAATACTAATGCATCAAGTTTTTCAGTAGCAAAGGACAGCATCAAAGAAACAGAGAACACGGGCAAATTGGGCTGCATCAAAGGGTAAAGCACAGAGACAGGCTGCCTGCAGACAGAGGAAGACAGAAAGGGAAATCCAGAAAGCAGAAATCAATTAAGCACATACATTCGAAATCCAGGGCAGAGGAACAAGAAACAGGAACTAGGCACAAAAGCTAGGAACCAGGAACATGGGACAAGTCACAACAGGAACACTGCAACAATGACCAGCGCTGGACTGAAGTAAACTGAGGCTTTTAAAGCTGCTAACGAGCACACCCCTCAGGTGTGCCGTCTGCTGCACCTGCAGCCACAGGTGTTGCCTATCCTCCACCCAACTTTGTCCTGCAAGGGAGGAGGTGAAGCAGTGAGCCAGGCATTCTGGGAAGCACAGTCATTAGATTAAAGTAGCAGGCTGGCTGCCAAAAACCTGGAATGAATCCGGAAGGGAAGTAACTTGGAAAATAAGGTTTTAGCGCTCCCAATTCATCACAGCACTGTAGCATAAGGTTCGGAGGAAATGTCCAGTAGGGAATAAACCCCAAAACATGCCCCCAAGTGACGGGAACGGGAGCGAAGGGAGTGAGCCGTGACAGAACGTTTTTTGTTCTTTAACACTGTATACACAATAAAAAAATAAAAAAACAAAAAGAAATGAAAGCGTCACAATCATACAAAAGATTGCTGCCCTCCTCCAATAGTGGGTTAGCCCAGGCTGCTGCTGTACCCCCTAAATGGGATAAGACAAAAGCGACTTTAGTCGTGGAATCCGGAAATGAACCAGGCCTGCATAAGAAATGTAAGCAGCACTGATTTAAAAATGTCCAAAAGTATTTCGGGTCCCCATGAAAACGCTCAGGTGGAGCCATTGGGAACTGGGAGATTACATACACCGGACCAGCGTCCTATGTAGGAGGTGAAATACCTGAACCGGATGCCACCGGAGGTTGCGGAGGCTGCACGAGGGTTTGGATGCTAGCTTGTAATTCATTAATGCACTGCTTTGTGGCGGTATGTGCATTAACCATGCCAGAACGCAATTCTGCCAGCACTTCGAGGATGCTAGCCAGTGTCTTGTTAACATCCATTTTATAAGAAGGCTTCTGAATATGTCTGAATTCTCCTTCAATGTGTTGTTCCCGTAGTGTAGAAGAAGAATTATCCCAACTAATGTATCCCTCTGGATGTACAAAAGGACATGCAGAGGAATCAATTAATTGAAAGACAGGATCCAACGAGACACCAATTGGCTGTAAGGAAAACAAGTCATTGGTTATTACTTTGACAATGAATGGACAATCAATATAGGTCAACGTAACCAAAACTGACCTGTCCTAATCAATGTATAGGTATACCATGAACCGGGTTTCAAGAGGCACAGGAATGCGGGTGTCACAGATGACCCACAATGTACATAGAAATCTTCAGTTTTAACACTATTGAGAACAAGGAAAATGGCAAGAATGGGTACACAGTCTTACCATATGAATCCTGGCTCATCTTGAAGTGTCGTGAAGCCAAAGCAGCAGGAAGTGTCCCAAACCTAACCCGACGGCTCGAGGACGCCTAATGTCAACAAAACACTCTGCCCACGAAACGAGGAAGCCTACAAGTTTAGGGCACAAAATAGCAGTCTCTAGCCCGTGTGCCGTGATGAATTGTGGAAGTCTGAGTAGAACGAAGACTTGACTTGTTGCGTGGGAGAGTGTGGCGTGGGAGAGTCAGGACGGAAGGGCAATCCAACAGAGGGTCCAGGTAGTTGGAGCAAGATGCACGATCACCAAGCAGTTCAGTAAAAGAACTGCGTCGATGGGTAACAGGAGAAAAACAATACCAAGGCATGAGAAGTAGCAATCCAAGAGACAATCCGGGTCAAAGCAGTACTGCAGTAAGTAAGCAAGTCAGAACCAAAGCAGGGCAAAAAGAACGAAGCAGGGTCAATGCCGTAAATCAAGGTTGGAGTTTCACCAATGCAGATAAGGAAGAGACAAAGGCAGGTCGTAGAAGCAGCGATGTTTGTGAAGGCAGGGCTTAGAAGGGCTAGATCATGTGACCCTACGACACCTTCACGGAAGCACTGCTCATCTCAGGTGTAAAGGACGCCACTGTTTCCATGGTAGCTTCTAGCTACCATGGAACAGAGTTTTCTGAATACGTGTTCTTTTAACAAAATTTGAGCATGGAAAAACCGACCTGCATAATTTATGCCAGGGATTCTTTAAGCAAGACTTAAGTGGCCTAAGCACACATATTCTCCTTGATACTGAGGCAGGGTGGTCCTTCCCCCTAATCATGACAAGGACCTATCTGCTTCTCCAGGTTGGAGGGCCGTTTCTCTGATGGGAAATAGATGCTTTATTGTGAATAGGCTAGTTCCCATTAGACAAGAGCATCTTTCTGCTTCTCCAGGTTGGAGGTCTGTTTCTCTAATGGGAAATATATGCTTCATTGTGAAAAGGCTAGTTCCCATTAGACAAGAGGACCTTTGCGTCTCGTTGGCATAGGGGTCTGTTTCTCTAATGGGAAATAGATGCTTCATTGTGAATAGGCTAGTTCCCATTAGACGAGAGGAGATTTGCGTCTCCTTGGGTTAGGGATCCTCTTCTCTAATGGGAAATATATGTTTAATTGTGAATAGGCTAATTCTCATTAGACGAGAGGACTTTTCTGCTTCTCCAGGTTGGAGGTCCGTTTTTCTAATAGGAAATAGATGCTTTATTGTGAATAGGCTATTTCCCATTAGACAAGAGGACCTTTCTACTTCTCCAGGTTGGAGGGCCGTTTCTCTGATGGGAAATAGATGCTTCATTGTGAATAGGCTAGTTCCCATTAGACGAGAGGAACTTTCTGCTTCCCAGGTAGGAGGTCCGTTTCCCTAATGTAGACATCTTCAAACTGTGGGGCGCAGCCGCATTCCCTGTCACGAGACCCCAGTCTGAAATGTAAAAACAAAAATATTATTTTTTTTCCAATGGAGAAAATAGTCAGGGGACGACTCACAGGCTCGGACTGGAGCATAAAACGGTCTCAAAAAGTGGCCCACAGTTGGAAATGGCAATTCATTCCTTTAGTGACAGACTGTTTGAATATAACCCAAGGGGTTGTTTTTGTTAAAATGTAATCAAATAGTGATATTTAAATAATATTTTTTCAGCAACAATGGTCAAAATTACTAACTGCATAGTGAATCAAACTGACCCACATTGGCCCAAAAAGTGGCCCATTTTGACCCAAAATACTGGCCCACCACACTAACATTTTGAATTTTTGGTGGCCGGTCCGAGCATGGCGGCTCATCCATAATGGGCGAGGGGGTGTCAACCCAGAAAAGGGGCAAGGTCTGAAGTGCCTATGAATAGTGTGTTGACCAGAGTGACCCCAATCGATGGGTGTCCACACAGTGAACTGTTTTGTAAAGGTTGGCAAGAGTGAACCCGGCAGGGAAACGGTGACAAAAAGGGACAAAGCCTGAAGAACTGTTTAAAAAGACATTAAGATTTGTGAATGCAAGAAGTATTTTAAGACCAGGGGAAGTGAATTGTCCCCCTTGTCATTTGGGCTCTGAGCCTGAGCGAGGGAGATCCAGGGATGAAAAGTCATCACCCAAAGTGCATTTGGAAAGGAACATGTTGTTTGTTTTGTTGAATACATCAGGCCCTCCCTTGAAGGCAAGAGACTTTTATTGAAAAGAGACTTAAGCATCGAAGAACCTGATAGCTGGTATGAAACTGTCGGCTCGTGCTGGGAAGGCTCGAGTGTGTGCTGTGCTCAGGAGATCCACCTTGGCCTGTGCTGAAAACATGGGGAAGGGAGACCACTGCCAATCACATCCTGACTTATTATTTGTGAACAATTCTTTATTGAAAACCCCATCCCACACTCTTTCTGTAATTAGTTGTAAGGATTTGGCAAGACACCACAAGGACTGCCTTATTTTTCATTTGATAGTCGAAGCATGCTCTCATCTTAGATCAAGGTTAGGCTAGGCGTTTTTCCACCCTGCATTTACAGTGTAAACAGTGAACACTTGTGTGTGTCTTTACTGCTGCCACCATGAGTTCCTTACACAGGCTGCAAAGTTTAGGCAGTCGAAGGAGAGTGTAAGAAGAAAGTATGCGATCGAACCTGTGACCCCTGGCAAAACCGGTGAAGAATTCCCTGAGAGTAGGGAAACGGAACAGTGATAAGTCCAGTAGGGGGCCGGGGCAACTTATGAACTGGTGTCATGCCGCCGAGTTCCTGGCGTCTATGGAGCCGCTGGCGACGCGGAACTTGGTACCGTTCGCTTTCGGCCACGCCCCCTGTTTCCTGGTTTCTCTTCCTCCGATTCCTATTGGTTGGGCGCTCCGCGGCCCCTTGTTTTAACCGGCCACTTCCGGGTCACGGATGCGTCGCAACGCTTCCGGTTTCGTCCGTTAGCCCTGAGTTGCTTGCTGCCTGTTGCTATCTTCCGAGCTACTCGCTTGTCTGCCGGTCGGGTCCTCGTGCCCAGTCCGGCCCCTTCTGTTCTTCCTTCGTCCTTCCGCTAGTCCTATCTGCCTTTCTCTCACTCCCTTGGCTTTGCTTTCTCTCGCCCGCCTCCCTTGCCCTCCTTCCAACTTGCTTACCCTCCCTCCTTCCCATCTTCACTTACCGCTTTTTCTCCTCTTGTCTGTTCCGCTTATTCCGCTCTTCTGTTTCCTTCTTCCTCTCGCTCTGCTCCGTTCCTTCCGTGTTCCAGTACCCTGCCTTGTCCTTTTGGACTTCTCTCGCCTACCTTCAGTATTGTTTGCTGTGACTTTCCGTGTACCAGACTCCGGCCTGTTCCCCTGGACTGCCTTTGCCTGCTGTATTTGTTACTTCCACTTCTAGCCTTGTGTACCAGATCCTCGGACCGCTTACTGGACTGCCTGTGTTCCGGGGTATTCACTCCACGTGTTGCCTCCAGACACTTTCCACCAGCTCTCACCCTTCAAGGATTCCTGGTTCCACGCCTCCAAGACACCCAACGATAACACAGGGGTTTTTTGTGCCTAAGGGCTTTTTCCCCTCTTGGTCGATCCCGGGGGAGGGGCCCCCTGGTCTCCCCTCTTGGGGGGCACGGTGGCTTCCTTCCGGGGTCGTCCCTATCTACATAAAAAAAAGGTGCAAGCTCGAAGAAAGGAAAAGAAGGGTTCTTGGAAGGAAGAAGAAGGTGAGGAATCGGGGGAGGGGGAGATCTCAGAATCTACACTGTCGGACGAAGATATCACCGACCCTGGTGACAGTTTGCGACGCCAAAAAAAGATGGCCACCCCACAGCAGGTACAAGAACTCGTAGCCGCTGTACAAAGTCTAAGTCTGGAGATGCAGAACCTTAAGACAGCTAACGCCACCCTTCAACAGCGTCTGACAGACAGGGAAAGACCTTTAACCGATTTACCTCCACTTCCCCTAGTATCTGGGAAGTTTGATGGATCCCCAAAAAAGGTTAAGGAGTTCCTGGACGCATGCAATCTTCATTTTTCCTTTCGCCCTCATACCTTTGCCTCAGACCACGCCAAGGTGGGGTTTATGATCACCCACATGACCGGGAATGCCCTGGCTTGGGCTACCCCTCTAGTAAACCAGCCAGACCCAGTTTTACAGGACTGCAATGCCTTTAAGGCCCTGATTCAACAAACCTTTCTGCAAACAGAGAGTACCTACTTGGCCTCGGAGGCCCTCTTTGACATCCGTCAGGGGAATTCTGATCTACTGACATACATCACCACTTTCAAACAGGTGGCAGCTGAGGCAGGTTGGCAGGAACAGGCTCAGTATGCCATATTTCGGCGAGGTTTAAGGGAGGAATTGAAGGACGAACTAGCCCGAATAGAAAGACCGGTCGGTGTCTTTTGCCGAACTCCTGACAGCTACCCTCCGAATTGACTTCAGAATGACGGAAAGACGTCAAGAAAAGAAGAAAACCAGGTTAAGTGTACCCCCTCTCTTGGAGACTCACTCACCCGCATCTGTACCCTTCCAACGGACAGCTAAGGAAGAACCCATGCAGATCGGAACCACCAGAGCCCCGCTCACACCAGAAGAAAGGAAACGGCACAGGGAGGGTTCCCTGTGTATGTACTGCAGATCTTCATCACATTTATTAAGAGATTGTCCGGAAGTACCGCCCAGAAGGTCGGGAAACGCTCGCCCTCGGTAAACATTGGGACGCATTACCGAGGGGCTGCTCTTAGTCCCTACGCGCCTCTTTCTGTATCCTCTACAGAAACGTCTGAGGACTCCCGGTTGATGGTGCTCACAGTTTCTCTCAGAGTAGGCCCCAAGGAAGTAACCACTTTAGCCCTACTCGACTGTGGAGCAGCAGGGAACTTCATGGATACCCATTGGGCAGAACGAGACGGAGTCAAAAGGATAGCCAAACAAGAATATCAAAAGGTGGAAGGGGTTGATGGCGAAACTTTGAGCTCGGGGTTGATCACTCACACCACTGAAGCACTTACTTTGACCATCCAACAACACACTGAAAGTATCACATTCGATATCATCAGGGCTGCTCACTTACCCCTTATCCTGGGTATCTGTTGGCTACGCAGACACAACCCCAGTATTGACTGGTCTAGAAACTTACTTAGTTTTCAGTCCTCACTATGCAAATCGGAATGTTTGCCAGAACCAAGATTCGAGACCGTCAAGACCACAAATAGCTGCGAAGTCAGAACTGTACACTGTCTCCCACACTACCTGAAGGGGTTCAATGAGGTGGCAACTGAAAAGATACCCGTCGAGCTCCCTCCGCACCGGCCTGAAGACTGTTGCATTGATCTCACCCCAGGTGCATTGGTACCCTTCGGTAGGATGTTTCCACTGTCATTAGAAGAAAAACAATACCTCCAAACGTACTTGGACAGCAACATGGAAAATAGGCTCATAAGGCCTTCTAAGTCCCCTGCTGGGGCATCCCTGTTCTTCATCTCTAAAAAGGATTCAAAGGAGTTGAGGCCGTGTATAGATTATCGCGGTCTAAACAAGGTTACCATAAAAGACCGGTATCCTATGCCATTGATAACCGATATCCTACAAGCTGTACAGGGTGCTACCATCTTTACCAAACTCGACCTGAGGAATGCTTATCACCTACTCCGGGTGCAGAAAGGAGACGAATGGAAGACAGCATTCCGGACTCCTTTCGGACTTTTTGAATACCAGGTAATGCCGTTCGGGTTGGTAAACGCCCCGTCGGTATTCCAACGGTTTATGGACAGACTATTCTCCGATCTCCTGTGCCAAACCACATTGGTATATTTGGATGACATTCTGATATACTCTCGCACTCCTGAAGACCATGTGGAACATGTCAGGGAAGTATTCAGAAGGCTACAGAGAAATCAGTTGTCTGTTAAACTCGCCAAATGTGTGTTTTCAGCCTCCTCCATTCCTTATTTAGGATACATTCTGTCAGACCACGGTATCTCCATGGATCCTAACAAGGTGTCTTCCATCATTGAATGGCCCTCACCCACCTCAGTCAAAGAGATACAGAAATTCCTGGGGTTGGCAAACTTCTACCGAAGATTTATCCCTAATTTCTCTCAAAAGATACTACCCATCACCTCGCTCTTAAAGAAGTCTGCAACTCCATTCAAATGGTCAGCGGAGGCGGAAGACAGCTTTGGTAATCTTAAGGAAGCCTTCTGTTCGGCACCCATTTTACAACAACCAAACCAACATCTACCCTTCGTTCTAGAGACGGACGCTTCATCAGCCGCAATAGGCGCTGTGCTTCTTCAAGAAATCCAGGGTACAGAACATCCGGTGGCTTATTTCTCGAAGACCCTAAACTCCAGTCAAAGGAACTACTCGGTCATTGAGCGAGAGCTTCTAGCCATGAAGGCGGCCTTTGTAGAATGGCGCCATCTGCTTGAAGGAGGAAGGTTCCCGTTCACCATAAGGACCGATCATAAGAACTTGCAGGTTCTCAAACAGTTTGAGTGCTACAACACTCGACAGGCCCGATGGGCTCACTTCTTCGCCCAATTCGAATTCCACATAACCTACATCCCTGGCAAAACGAATGTTGTAGCCGACTCTCTTTCCCACCGGTGTGATTACCTGCCAGAGATAGATACGCATCTTGAACGGATGTTTCCCCAGTCCAGGACTATTGGAATTATTTCTAAATTCCTTCAGCAGGTACAGGAGGATTCTGGAGGTTGTTTTGAAGTTGAAAGACATTCTAAAGATCTGGCCTATGAAATCAGGAACGGCCTTTGCCTTGTCGGAGGAAAACTCTATCTACCCACACCGGCTTTTCGCAAGACAGCACTTGTCTGGTGTCATGATTCCAAACTAGCAGGACATAGGGGAGTGGCTTGCACTCACGACTACCTTCAAAGACATTTCTACTGGCCTACAATGAGAAGGGATGTAGAGCGGTACGTTCAGTCATGTATCGTCTGTCTGCGGAGTAAGTCATCCCGTAAACGACCAATTGGTCTACTGGAACCAAGTGCTGTACCCAAGGGTCCCTGGAGCACGATATCTACTGATTTTATAGTAGATTTGCCCCCGTCTCAAGGATGCACCTGTGTCATGGTAGTAGTGGATTCATTTACCAAATTGGCTCACTTCTCCCCATTGCCTGGCATTCCTACTGCAGCCAAGATGGTGGAAGTGTTTCTCCAAGACATATTCCGGTTACACGGTCTACCTAACAAGATAATTTCAGACCGGGGTAGTCAGTACACCTCCCGGTTCTGGAAGGCCCTGTGTGTCAGACTAGGTAGCGAAAGAGCTCTCACCTCTGGATTCCATCCACAATCCAATGGGCAAACTGAACGCTTGAACGGAACCCTGGAACAGTACTTAAGGTGCTTTATCAACTCCCAACAAGACAACTGGTGCACGCTACTCCCTCTAGCTGAATTCTCTTATAATAACTCCACACATGCCGCTCTGGGGTTCAGTCCTTTTTTTGGTACTTATGGTTTTCACCCTCGCTCCATTCTTCCTGTCTCGGGCCTCTCTACTGGCGTACCATCAGTAGATTCGTCCCTCTCCCTCCTTAGAGAGACACACAAGAAGGTAGAGGAAGGCCTTAAGTCAGCCCAAGCCCAATATTGCATTCAAGCCAACAAACATCGTAGACCTGTACCAGGATGGGATGTGGGTACCAGAGTCATGCTCTCCACTAGATATTTACCTCGCTGGGTACATCCCTCCAAGTTATCTCCCAAGTATCTAGGGCCATATGAGATCATACAGAAAATCAATCTTGTGGCTTTTTGCTTAAAACTACCCAACAACCTCAAAAGGGTCCACCCTGTTTTCCATGTCTCCCAACTCAAGTCATTTCATGCTGACACATGGGCACGACAGATTAGACAAGCCCTGATTCCTCAGGGTTCCACTCGGGCTGAATATGAGGTCGCCCAACTCTGTGACTCTAGGTATCATAAGGGCAGGCTGGAATATTTGGTTAAATGGAAGGGCTACCCTTCCTCGGAAAACTCTTGGGAACCCATCACACACATTAATGCTCCTGTCCTACTTCGCAAGTACCACTTCTTTCATCCAGGGAAACCAGGGGGAGGACCTTTTAGGAGGGGACATACTGTCATGCCGCCGAGTTCCTGGCGTCTATGGAGCCGCTGGCGACGCAGAACTTAGTACTGTTCGCTTTCGGCCACGCCCCCTGTTTCCTGGTTTCTCTTCCTCCGATTCCTATTGGTTGGGCGCTCCGCGGCCCGGTGTTTTAACCGGCCACTTCCGGGTCACGGATGCGTCGCAACGCTTCCGGTTTCGTCCGTTAGCCCTGAGTTGCTTGCTGCCTGTTGCTATCTTCCGAGCTACTCGCTTGTCTGCCGGTCGGGTCCTTGTGCCCAGTCCGGCCCCTTCTGTTCTTCCTTCGTCCTTCCGCTAGTCCTATCTGCCTTTCTCTCACTCCCTTGGCTTTGCTTTCTCTCGCCCGCCTCCCTTGCCCTCCTTCCAACTTGCTTACCCTCCCTCCTTCCCATCTTCACTTACTGCTTTTTCTCCTCTTGTCTGTTCGGCTTATTCCGCTCTTCTATTTCCTTCTTCCTCTCGCTCTGCTCCGTTCCTTCCGTGTTCCAGTACCCTGCCTTGTCCTTTTGGACTTCTCTCGCCTACCTTCAGTATTGTTTGCTGTGACCTTCCGTGTACCAGACTCCGGCCTGTTCCCCTGGACTGCCTTTGCCTGCTGTATTTGTTACTTCCACTTCTAGCCTTGTGTACCAGATCCTTGGACCGCTTACTGGACTGCCTGTGTTCCGGGATATTCACTCCACGTGTTGCCTCCCGACACTTTCCACCATCTCTCACCCTTCAAGGATTCCTGGTTCCACGCCTCCAAGACACCCAACGATAACACAGGGGTTTTTTGTGCCTAAGGGCTTTTTCCCCTCTTGGTCGATCCCGGGGGAGGGGTCCCCTGGTCTCCCCTCTTGGGGGGCACGGTGGCTTCCTTCCGGGGTCGTCCCTATCTACATAAAAAAAGGTGCAAGCTCGAAGAAAGGAAAAGAAGGGTTCTTGGAAGGAAGAAGAAGGTGAGGAGTCGGGGGAGGGGGAGATCTCAGAATCTACACTGTCGGACGAAGATATCACCGACCCCGGTGACAACTGGAAACAGAGACAAAAGAAGTAAACCATTTTGTGAAGCAATTCCAAGGTCAGTTCTATACGACTGTGGTATTGAGTGTTTGAGA
This sequence comes from Ambystoma mexicanum, assembly GCF_040938575.1. Taxonomy (NCBI): domain Eukaryota; kingdom Metazoa; phylum Chordata; class Amphibia; order Caudata; family Ambystomatidae; genus Ambystoma; species Ambystoma mexicanum. The sequence goes on from NC_090936.1 coordinate 29,943,999, forward strand.
AAGACTCAAGGAGCCTCTCCCTCATCCCAGTGGGGCCAAGCTGAAAGACAGTGTTCAAGTAAAGAGAACACTAAACCATTGCATGGAATTAAACACATTGATGAAGGATTTAATGCTGAAGTATAATTAAGAGGAATCTACGTAAACTGGATATTAGATAGAAGGGAGCCATTCTCCTAGTTTTCTTTCAAGTGTGAACTCAGAACATTACGAGACTTTTACTCTCCTGGGTTGTGACAAGAACTCTTCGGTTAGCTTTGTGGTTTGTGTTGTAGTGACAGGGATAGTTTAGGAGTTTGACTAGGATGGAATACTTTCTTTTTGACACAACAGATTTTCAGGCCCCAGTTTTAGTTTTGTTGAGGTAGGGAACCTTTCAGGGTAAGAAAGGTTTTGCATGCTTTTAGCCATAAATAATGTTTATAACCAAAACCATGCCTGCTTTTGGTCCGACTGCTCATTCCAGGTCACCACAGTCCTCCGGTACCAGGCCATCAATGAAAGATTTGTGCTTGGGTACAAGATGATCCCCCCTTACTGTTTGAGAAGATCCAACCTCAATTGTAAGATCTGCAGGGCTTCCGAACTCAGCACCTTCTGGTTGGAATACCACAACCTCTTGAGCCAGTTCAGTGAAATCAGGATTACATGGTAGTGGTGTACTTCAATTTGTGCAGGGCACTAGAGGGACTGGTGGAAAAAGTCCAGCCATCTCAATTGAGGAGAAAGGCATCCTCATGAGAGTTCTCCCCCTTCCAAGATGCAGACAGAATGTATTTGTTTCTTCCGATTCAGCATACCCCAAGCGCCGAAGATTGGTTGTAATGTTTTCACATGATGTTCCCATTCATGGTGACATATGACTTTCAACACAGAACATCCACCTTTACATTCTCTTCTTTTTCCACTTGGGATGCTATTGGGATGCTATTGCCAGCACCAGCCCCACAACTTGCGTGCAAACATGCAGAGTTGCAGACCTCATTCTGACATAAAACTGGTTTGTTGTGTCGCCAGTGTAAATCAACAAGCGGTAGTGACCTGCCAGATGGTGCAAAACGCCTTCAATGTCAGATTGCTCAGAGTGCTAGTCAATTTTTATGGTGTGCCTGTTCCTATAGAAGATCGCCGTATATCCATCAGGACCTGGCGCTTTACTCTTTGGCACATCCCTTATGGCTTTTTGCACTTCCTTTTCCATTGTTACCCTCTCTAGATCTACCCGTTCCTCTTCCATTATTTGTGGAATAGTGAGGCCTTTTAGATATTCTTCTTGCATATCCTCTGACGGGTTGTCTTATGTGTATAGTTTCTGATAGAAGTCTATAAATATTTCTCCCATATCTTAATTCATGGTCTTCTTCTGCCCCTGACTATTTTGAAGCTTCATGATTGTTTGTGACCCCTTTTTTTCTTTTAAGTGTCTAGTTAGGTGTCGGTCTGCTTTGTCGGCCTTCACGTAGTGCCACAGTTTTAAGTACAATAATGCTGTCTCGGCTTTCCTTGTCCTAAGAGTCTAGAGTTGGCCCTGGATGTGTCGCAGTGCTTTCCTTAGTTTGGTACTAGAGGATTTCACCATTTCTTTTTGTGTGTCGCTTAATTTTGCCTCCAATTCTTTTACCCACTGTGGTCTCTGCTTGTCCCTCCGCGCCTTTAGAACTATTAAGTACCCTCTCATCACTGCCTTAAAGGCATCGCATATTGTTTCTTGCGAAACCTCATCCGATTTGTTTTCTCTAAAGTATTGTAAAACCTGTTCCCCTATTAGTTCGTTTTGTATTGTATTGTGTAGGTCGTTGTGGAATTTCGACTTACCCAGTCCCACCTTCATTTTCCCCCACTCCCATGGTGATCCATAATGGGGCATGGTCCGATAGTGAGATGGAGCCTATTTCTATTTCTCTCATTTTCCCCACTAGTCCTGTGGAGGTCCAGATGCAGTCCATCCGTGTACATGGGAGTAGTGTGTGAACCCGTGTTCCTGCCCCCTTTTGATCCTCCAGATATCATGGAGGGCCAACATGGTCATCTTCCATTTAAATGCTTTGCAGGGGGTTTGTGTTCCCGGTGTGCTATTCCCGCTCCTATCCTATCTCGGGACACAGGCAACGTTAAAGTCTCTGGCCAGAATGATCTCACCCTGGGCAAACATTTCTAGTTGTGATAGTATTCCCCTAATATATCCATCTTGCCTCGTGTTTGGGACATATATTGATGAGAGCATCAGAGCTTGGCCCCCCGATTTCTGTTTTTAGGAATACATATCTACCTTCCTTTGCCGATTCAAAGGCCTTAACTTGTGCTCCCAGTCTATCATGTAGTGCAATTAGCACCCCTGCCTTTTTCTCCCCGGCACTGGCTTGAGACATTTGTGTAAATCCTTTTATTTTGTACCTCCTTTTATCTTGTTTTCTAATGTGTGTTTCTTGGTACACAAGTATGTCGAATTTTTCCCCCTTGAGTTGGTTTTCTACTTTTCTCCTTTTGACTGGTGCGTTTAGCCCCGACATTGAACGTCAACATTTTAACATCCTTTGTCTTGGTTCTTTCCATCTCTTCCCTCCCTTTGTTTCGCTCCTCCTGATTCCGTTCATCCCTCTGGTGCCCTCCCTTCCCCCTTCTCCTCTCCTTTCCTCCAACTTCCCCAACTTGTCAACTATAACTACCCTCTTCAACTCCCCTCCCCCCCCCCCAACCTCTCCCCGTGAAGGATCCAGTTTCCTATGAGTGCTCGGACAGAGTGTCCGTCGCACCTGGCCCTCCTTTCTTCCCAGAGATAACTGCGTGGGGAGTCCTAAACCCCACTTGAACTACAAAGATGAGCCCGCTCACCTCGGGTCGCATTCTTGTATTACGTGCCTTACCCCCTTCCAGGGTTTCTTATGACCACTTCTCTTTTCTCCTTGTCTTACCCAACCAGAGATTTTGTTTCATTTTTTTCCCTTTTCTTCTTCTTACATTTTGCCTCCATCTTTCCCTTTTCTTGGAATTGTTTTCTATTCCTATGGTTTCCTACGATTTGTTGCTCCATCTCGTCTTTCGTCCGTGATCTCTTCCCCTCACTTTGTAAATTCAATATCCACTCGCCCTTCTCACATGTGATTATTCTGTGGTTACATCCCTTCAAAGTGAATAGAAGGCTGAACAGGAACGTCCATTTGTACCTTATTTGTTTTGTTGCCAAAAATGGCACCACTGGACCCATATGTTTCCTTTTTTGGAGCATTGTTTGTGCTAAGTCTTAATATAGAAGCACCTCGTCTCCGTTGCTTCCCACTTGCCCTGCCTGCAGCGCTTTCCGCAAGATTTGCACTTTCTGGTTATAGGACATCATTGCTACTATCAAGTCTCTTGGGCGGGCCCCCAGCTGTCCTTTCCTCCTTGGACCTACATGATGGATTCTGTCCATTAGGATTTGTTCCTCCTTGTCCACCGCTAGTATGTCTGAGAATAGTTGTTGTGCTGTGCCTTTCAGGTCTTTGTCCTCTACTGCTTCTGATAGATGTTTTATTCGTGTATTAGCACGCCTTGAGCGATTTTCCAGGTCCTTGCATTAGATTTTGAGGTTTTGTGATAGGTGTGCCGCTTAGTCATGTATTTTTCCATATTTTGAACAATTTTATTAGCGTGTCCGTTCTCTCTTCTAATTCGGCCACATCTGTTCATAGTTCCTGCAGCAATTGCTTCCTTTCATCTTTTAGCGAGTTGAACTGCGTATGGAAGGATGTCATGAATTGATTTTGGAACTCTTTAAACCAGCCCTGCATATCTTCCTTGCTTACCATCGTTCTTTCTTCTCTATTACTGGTGTGGGCTGACTTTGGGTTGTGTCACCTTTCTTCCTCTGCTCCTCTGCCCCTCCGGCTTCACTGCGTCCTGCTGGGTTGCCCCGTTTGCAGCACCATTCAGGGACGGCCGGGAACTCTCCTCTTTCGTGTTGGCACCCAGATTTCTCTGCCCCGCTTCTCTCCGTGGCGTCTCCTCCACCTCAGCGTGGCCCGTCTCTGCCTGGGTCTCTCAGCCGCCGTGTATCATTGATCTGCCTCCTGCAGCCTCTATTCTTCCGAGAGGCACCGTTGTTCACTTTGTTCTCCGATGGATGGTTCCTTGTCTCCTGTGTGGATTGTGCTGGAGATGTGTTTAATGGCTTACATGTTACTTATTTATTTTGCAGTTTGATGCGGCTTGGTGGGGAGAGACGCTGACACACCTCATCCTCCGCCGGCCGCCATCTTAGAGTCCAAATATGTAATCTTAAACATCAAAACCCCAAACTTCAAAAATACCACTGACCATGTCCCTTTAATTTGTATTTATTCGGAAAACAGGGGTGTGAACTTTGACCAGAAATGACTTATGGCAAGGCATTTCCACAAAGGGGGCCTGTACAACAGAATAAAGATGAGAACAAGTGGTGAGCCAGTTTAGAAGGGAAGAATAAAGATGAGAACAAGTGGTGAGCCAGTTTAGAAGGGAAGAATAAAGATGAGAACAAGTGGTGAGCCAGTTTAAGAGGGAGTAGCAATAGTGGGACATATAGCAGGGACAAAACAAATAGAAAACATATTAATATAGAAGAAAGGTGACCTACAAAGGTGTGTTAGCCTATGGTGGTAAATGCTACAAACTAAGGAGGCATACAATTTAAATACACACAATACAGTACAGACAAGCAAAATTGGACCTCTTGCAAGCACTGAACCCAACCAAAGGAAAAAATCTAAAAAAAAATCACAAATAACAGAACAGCAAAGGATTTTGGCATATTGTATGGTCTGGAGCGAGCCAGAGAGTGATTGGATAACCAACAATATTGCTCACAACTACTTCCAGTCTTTGTATTATAACGAGAAATTCCCCTTCACGTTTCAACGGAAAGCCCTCAAGAACCATAGATATTTATATGGCACAAACAATAGCCTGGTTTTCTTTACTTCTGAAGTTGAGAGGGCACTCTGCTCACAACATTCTGGTAAAGCCCTCAGACCCGATTTGATCCCCTCCAACCTTTTTAAGAGCAATGTGGAAATGTGTCCCCCCCCTTTTTGACAAGTTTTTTAATGAGGTTAATAGTCAGTACTCCCTATCTGCCCCCACCCCGCATAGCTGGAGGGGGTACAACTACAATAGCGCTATACAAAAAGGGTGACAGCAAACTGCCTGCGAACTGAGGACAGATTTTTCCAATTGACTGCCTGGCTAAAATATATTGTAAACATCTGTTGCATCGACTTGAAGAATGGACAGACTTAATATACTCTCAATAGCCTAGTCAGGATTTCACAAAGGGGCCTCTACAATAGAACAGGCCTTTCCGATGATATCTGATTCTGCAGAGGTTTGTGCAATTGAAGTCTCAAGCGATATATCTCACTTCCATAGACTTACAGATAGCTTTTAGCACAGTCCCAATACTGTGGCAGACTTTGGAAGAGCTCCAGGTACCCTCTAATCTTTGCCTTCCAAACACAGAAACATATGCTCAGGCATCAAAAACATAAGCAAAGAAATTTCTGTTCTCAAAGTCAGATTTGGAAGCCATTACACAATTATGGTACCAAAAGCCACAGAAACAAGGAGGCATTTTTAAAAATGTCATATTAGTAAGTTCCTATTCAAAACAGGTCACAGTGGAGTGTGACGAATCAAGCAACATTGTCACTGTTTCTCTGGAAAGGAGCTTCTTTTACGTGGCCAAGGAAAGGCAGAAGCTAACTGACTGACCCTGGGGGTGGGTATCTGCGGAGGGACAACATGGGGGACGACAAACTCCAGAGGGACAAGAAAATACTGGGCCTAAATAATCTTCCAGCCATTTCTAATTACATCCAGGCACCTTAACAACATACCTATATGGCTTATTGTAATGTAGATGAAGAACATGTAATCACTGTATTTGCCCCCCCTTCCTTAGTATTGAGACGAGGAGGAGGACTGAGTCGGTCTAGTCTATAGAAATTATTCAGCAATGCCAGGAATTTTAAAACTGCCAAAGCTGACAGACAATTGAGAGAGAGGCAGAAACTGGGTTGTTTGGTAACTTGTTCTGACTCTGGAATCTAGCCAACTGTAAGCAGTAGAATTGAGACGATCCCGAACGGTAAGCAGAGAGGCTGGAATGAATGAAGCTTAGTTCTTGAAACTGAAGCAGTGGGAGCTGTAGACAGCAGAGGAAGGAAAGGCAAGGGCTAACCAGCCAACGGGATGCACGCTGAGTAAGCAAATCAAAGAGGACAGACGGAGAGACGCAAGAAACACCAAACCTGCCCGGTAAGCCCAGGAAAAGCAGATGTGTTACCGGGTGCCTAAAAGTGTATGCCGTGTCAGAGAAACAGCACGAGAGAGACGAAGTGAAGAACAGAGACAAAAACTGCTCAGTAAGCCCAGGGAAAGTGGATGTGTTTCTGGAGTGCCTGAAAGTGTATGTCGTGTCACAAAAACAGCACAAGGGAGACAAAGTGAAGCCTTTGAAGAAATGGGTACATTTGTGAATGAAACCAAATGGTTGATGACCCAACGCCTCAAAAGAGAATTCAATGCAAATAGTATTGGAAAAAGGACAGAGAGCCAATGTTTGAAAGGAAGAGTGAATATTGAAACAAACAAGGGTCAGTGACCCAGTATAGGACAAATATTTCATGGATAAGAGGTGAAGTGATTAAAAAACAGAAAATCCCTGGCAGGTTAGTGAACCAGGCAAGCCGTGATTCTTGAACATCACATCCAAGAAAGAGAAATAAAGAGACTCACTAATGCGATACCATCGCAGGAGAGTAAACCAGGAGTGAGAAGAGAAACAAAATTGACTTTGTGGAATAGTGGTGCAACATCCTGGCAAGAGAGTAAACTAAGAGTGTCAAATCGTGAAATTGTAAGAAACTAATATTAAAGGGAAGAATCATACCCCTTCTTTGGGGATTGTTGATAAAGTGGGAAATACCCTGGCAGGAGAGTATAGCAGGGGTATAAGGAAGAATAACAATGGAAAAAGGGAGAACCATGCCCCTTTAAAGTCAATGGAAACAGAGGATCAGAATCTGAACACTGGAGAAAACTGTGTTTAATGGTGGCTCAAGGTTCATGCCCCTTGAAACAATTGTGAACTGTGATAAAGCAACCTTTCTATTACCGGTAAAAATCTAGGGGAATGGAGACGTCTTTCATGGTGGAACTTTATTCCTTTCCTTTCTACAACTTTAATCTTTCTATTTTTGGAATTCTGAGGAAAAGCTATAAATGTCTAGCTCACAGAAATCCTCTTGTTCACATTATATTGAGTTTAGAGTGTAAAGGTCAGTATAGGGTTTGGAGACACAACACTCTTTTATTTAATATCCTGACACAAACATTCCTTAGTTTCGAGGCAGGGAAACCCTGCTTAGAGTTTGGGACTAGATAGGATTCCCCCCAACCTTATTATTTTGTTGAAAAATGCTTTATAACCAATACCTAAGAAGCCACTGTGTCCGAGTCTTACTCTTGACCCCTTTGTAGTAGGCTATTGTGACAGGAGGCCATTTAATGGGTGTCTGGTAGCTAGGGATAGTTGCCCTGGAGGTGGTACTTGGAAATGTGTCTCCCCGCCAATTGCAAACACATGAAGGAACTGTAGTTCCAACAGGAGCCAGTAAGTATGGAGGCCCAATCCATTTGCCAATTCTGGTGCTCCCAATTTGGCAGTCAATGTCCAATTTACAACCCAGGAAGGAGTATAAAAGTGCTCATGAAAATAAATGGAGAGAGAAGGGAGAACATGCAGAGGAAACGAAGGGAGGTGAAATGAGAAGAGAAAGGGAAACACAGAGTTAGAAGAGAAAGGTGAACACCTGGCAAAAGAAACAAGAGCGTGAAAACATCTAGAGGGAGCGAGAGAGTAGAGGAAGGAGAACAACACTTAAATTGAGGGCAAGAGTGCACGAGGGAAAGAGCATCTAAAGTAGTAGGGAAAAAGACAAGAAAATACATGGAGGGGGCATAAGAAAGACAAAGTGAGACGAGGATACAAGAAACTTCCTGGAGAAAGAAGAGGAGCTGAACAGGTGGGTGGAAGACATGGAGTGGTAAAAGAGATAAAGGGTGGGGAAAAGAACATAGAAGGAAAATAAAGGAGGAAAAGTGAGGGAGGGAAACGGAATGCAGAGATCAGTTCAGAGCAGTGTTAAAGAACCGACCGTACCTACACCAAGGCTCTTCAGAGGCAACACGGCCCAGTGAGGAGGTGAACAAAATACTACCCTCTAAGGGTCCATCTACATACATAAGAGTTTGATGCCCGAGACTGGTCAAGACAACCCAAGGGAGGTGGTACTATGAAGCAGTAAATCCTGGGGGAATCAATTTGACAATGAAAGATCTCAGGAGGCAAAGAAGGATCACAGCAGCATCCTGACAAATAAAGATCTCAGTGGCTAAAAAATAAAACAAGTGACTGGAAACACTTTAAACATCACAGGATTGTGTATTTGTATTTTGTTTATTCATATAGCGCACCGAACCCTTGGGAATCTGGGTGCATTATTGTAGTTACGTATGTTATAGAATCACATACAGTTTAGACAGTATAGGATTACATAGGAGACACCTGTATCACAGGATTTTACAGTTTAGGTAGTAAGGAATGCAATACAGGAATACATGAATGGGTAGTGCAACACAAGCAGGCACAGAGATGCGCAATGCAGGCAGATGTCCGGATGATTGTGTCTCCTGGGTGATGAGCCACGTTTTTACATTTTTCCTGAAAATGAAGTGACAAGGTTCTGCTCTTAGGGTTACTGGCAGTGAATTTCACGTTTTGGCTGCTACGACCAGGAAGCTGCTGCCCCCTGCCTTCTGAAGCTTGAACCTTGGCATCTAAAACAGGATCTCTGACTGAAACAGGATCTTTGATTCAGGGCGACAGACCTGATCCGGACTAGAGTGCGGCCAATGGAGAAACCACATAAAACATCACTATTTTTATTTTACTCCCAAACTCTTAGCACGGTTTCCTTAGTTGAGTCCACCTATTATTTTACTTTCTATGTACAGAGACCCCCAGAGGCCTTACTCCTTCCTTGTTTCGGCTGTGATAGAAATAAACACAAATAAATTAGGAAATACAGTTTTGCGTATTCTGTTAATCCCTTGGCCATTACAGTACTTACCTTTCCCTCAAAGGGGAGAAAAGGGGGTTGCTGATCTGGAGAAGCAGGGCATTCTTTGAGTGGAGGACATACATTACTTGGCCAATACAGTAGCCCCCCTTCCCTCAAAGTGGAGAACAAAGGTTCAGTGGTATGCAACAGCACAGTATTCTGAGTGAATGGTACAGTCTGGTAGAGGTAGAAGTCCACTATAGAGAACAAAAAGGCAAAATGCTAAGAGGAATAGAGAAATCTATCACCCAATATCAGTCAAACTATTGTAAACAGACTTCCTTCTATCATTTATTTCAACGTGGAAAGCAAAGTGTGCAGCAATTGATTGCTAGTATGAATTGAAACAATTAGATTTTTGACCAACACAGTGACTGACAGTCAACATTGTGCATGGTCTACTAAACACAATAACTGCAATTCTTCAAAACATTCATGGTGTCTGGGTGTGGGCAGGCCCCCTCCCTCCCTGAACAGATGGTGGCATCCCTGCCACAACGAGGAACTGGAGCCCTGACACTGCTGAAGAGCACCGCCGGGCTCATGACAACCCCAGGAGCACAGTGACGATGTCCCTGCCAGAGAAGACCTTGGTGGAGAATGAAGGATCCAGGAAACAGAAGGAGGCGTTGTGTGATGCAATGTACCTGGCGAAGGGTCCAGTTTCACTGCAGCGAGCACAACCAAACCGGACACCGACTGGAAAAGGAAAGCGCGGCTCCAGTTGACAGCGTTAGCTGGAGGCCAATCAAACCACTAACCCGCCATGGATTCATTTTTATGGACCAAAGGCTTAATAGATCCCACTAAACCAACAGGGATTTACAAATAAAGGCCTTTAAAATGGCCTCATGGAAACCTCCAGTAGCCCACCAGGGAATCTACATTAATTATAAATGAACGCCTCCATATAGGCAGATGACCCTCTTAGCCGGCAGGGATATTTGGGGTGGGGGGATAGGGGTTACGCAAGGACATGGTGCCTGCAGAAAGGGGGGCACAGTTTACAAGCCCTCTTCAGCCCTTACCAGACCTTCCCCCTAGCACACCCCCTGGGGACAAGTAGGTGATTGTTTTGCTTTTCAAAAAGTGCACAGACAAATCTTATTTCTCTCATCAATACACTGAACGAAAAAACTTAGAACGCAGAGAGACCATTACACATATAGACTCTTAACTAAATGATAAACTGGCTCTTATACGGCCTTCTATTCATCAAAAAGCATACATAAACGAATAATTGCAACACAATAAATGACGCAAAGAAGTCTAAAGAAAATACATCACAGTTTGCGCATCTTTAAGAAATGTCCTCATCTTGCCACAATCTGCAGAATAAGCCTCTAAATCAGCCAGGCTAAGAGACCTCACGGCCAACAGGCTCAGAGCAAGGCGCCCCCCCTATGCAGTGAAGCTTTCTGTCTGACCATTCCAGTGCCCCTCATTTTAAGCCCTCTCTGCAAAGGCAGGGTGGCATCTCTAGAAACTTCTGCCCAGAGTTTCCACAGTAACCTCAAGGAGCAGAAATCTTCCCTTGCTCGAGAAAGCAGCAAAAACTCTATAACTCACCCTCAGCTTTGACAATGTCCATGGCGACATTATCAGGTACCAGCTCGCACCTGCGTATCCGAGCCTTTTTGCGCAGTGTCCTTGGATGAACAATGCAAACCAACATAAGCAACAAATAACGTTGAAAACATGTTTTCCACTGAAATAGTGCGAACAATGCTGAAAATATGTTTATAGTTCACAGCAAGTGCAGCTTTCACTGAGGCTTGGAGCGAATGTCGATTATGGCTCTGAGTGCACAAGAATGCACTGCGCACTACCACCATATTTTAGCTCAAAGTATTACAGTGATTTGCCGGGAGAAATAATGGAAATGAATAATTCGACTGAAAATATTTTACTTTATGGCCAAGTTGACCGGATTTGCCCCCTGCTTTGGGGACATTGGAAGTGGGAGACAAAGAAAAAAAAAACAGAAAAAGGGACCCTGCGGTGCCAGTTTGACCCGCGTTGCAGGGTTGGAACTGATGCCGCAGGGTCAGAAAGAAAGCGGATGCTGAAAGGTAAGTAAGGGGAGGGTGGGGATTTGTTGAATTTGGCCACAGCAAAATTGGATTTGCAGCGAAATTGACTACGGTCAAATCACACAGATCCGAAGTAACCAGTCATGGGAGAGGGTGGGGTATTTATGGTGGTGTGTGAATGGTTTAATGTGGGTAAGTTGGGGGAGAAAAAGAGGCAGACGAGAACGCCAGAGAGACCTGAGAAGGCGAAAGGAGTATGAGGCTGTTGGAGAAGGGGGCGTCTGTGGAGTGTTTGTGCGTGAGATGTGACGAATATGGGACACACCCTCCCATATGAGGCTAGGGAGGTGAGCCCGCTCCGCAAAACCTTCCCTAGGAATCGCTGGGACCCCACCGGTAGAAAAGGACTCCCGTTCCTGTGAGGAACTCCATAGGACATTCCCCTTAATGGCAGAACCTTATAGAATCCAAAACTTTGTTAAAAAAAATACAAATTAATATGGCACCATGAGCAAGAAAGAGGATCTGTCTCTTTAAGGGGAACATGCCGACGAGGGGCGAAACAGGATAAGCACGGAAACCTCCTGACAGCATCACAGCTGCGAGAGGTGGAGCCAAGGAGCCTGAGGCTTTCAGAAGTATGCCTAAAGTAAGACTGAAACGCTTGTAAGCCCAGTGTTCACATGCACCGGAGAACTGACGAGACGGGCAACCAAATTGCGGTGGTAGCGGGATCACCAGAGTTTCGTGGTGGGCAGTGTGCACATCCAATGACAGCGACCACCACGCTGGAGAAACAGCGAAGTATCCGGAGGTCCACAGCTGAACAAGGTTGAGGAGGAGGAGAAGACTGAAAGCCGGCTGGGTTAAAGAGGGAGCAAACCGCAAACAAGCAGAAGAACCCAAGCAAGCGCTCCTCTAGAGGACGTTCCCCTACCGATCCAGAGGAAACAGGGAGCACTAGAGAACCAGGAGGACACCAAGGAATAGTTATATATCAAGAAAAACTCATGCAAGTGAAACTGACAGGATGGGGAATAGAAAGGTGATAAAAATGGAACGGTAAAATGTGAGAAAGAGAATCCAGAGTAAACCTTTAAGAGATAAATAAGCACTGGCTACAAATAAACACTGGGTACCAATGACACCAAGATGCCCCATCCCTCCCAACCAACACTTAGATGACCCATGCCACCCTCCAGAACAACAGATGCCCCATACATGTTCCAGACCGACACCAATCTGCCTCCATCCATTGCACGCTCCCCAAGATGGCAACATCACTCCCTCCTCCGGACCAATGTGCCCTGTTCCCTCCCATAAAACCCACATCAATGTGCCTGATCCCTCACATCAAAACCACACCAATGTGTCCTTTCCACTCCCCCCAGACCAACACACCCCATCCCACTCAGATGCAACCCCACCCTCAAGAATGCATAGGGATGTCCCCATCCCGCCCACACCTAGATGACCCATGCCACCCTCAGACCAACATATGCCCCATACCTGTTCCAGACCGACACCAATGTGCCCCCATAGATTGCAGACCCCAAGATGCCACCATCACTCCTTCCACACAGCAAGATGCCCCCATCCTGCCCTCCAGACCAACACCTAGACGATCCATCCCTCGCCCCAGACCCACACGTGCCCTCATCCCTCCCTCCAGACCCACACCAATATGCCCCATCACTTCCCCAGACCAATATGCTCCCATCTCTCCCCTTGACCCACACCAATGTGCTCCCATCTCTCCCCCATACCCACACCAATATGCCCCGTCCCTCCCATCAGACCCACACCAATGTGCCCCATCCCTCCGGAGCCACACCAGCATGCCCCCAACCCTCCCCCATACCAATATGCCCCATCCCTCCCATCAACTCACACCAATGTGCCCCATCACTCCAGAGCCACACCAGCATGTCCCAACCCTCCAGACGCACACCAGCGTGCCCCTATCCAACCATTCAGACCCCAAGATGCCCCCTCCCTCCCTCCCTCTAAACAATACCATAATGCACCATCCTCCACCCACATAGCAAAATGCACCAACCCCCTTTCAGACAGGCACATGTGCCTCCCCTGAACCACCCACCCTAGGCATCCCAGACACTCTCATCTAACATTAAATTCCCATTAGTCCCCTTTGATCAGTGAAACACCACCATCCACTGTCCCTGCACCGTTCCTTTTCTCAGCCCTCCACTCCTTTCATGTTAAATAGATGAACATGATTTTTAAAGTAAATGTCTTTTCCGCCCTCCCATATCAATCTGGCTCTTGCAGAAACGCTGCCGGTATCTTGAATAAAATGCCACCTTCGGCCCAGCCAGCGGATAGCATCCAAACTCTCACTGGCACTGCCAGTCTGGGAGCCGAAACCTTCCCTCTCCCCAACCACGGTGATGACGTCAGACGCTACGGGGTGCGAGGCTGCGTGCCCAGAGTCACGTGACGGCGCGTGGGCGGGGCGTTGCTAGGGCCCGTTTTCCGGATGGAAACTAGCGCCAGCCTTTAGGAAACGCTCATGTCCTGACTCTTGCAGGCCGCAGCGGGTGAGTGAGCGCCGTCCCGCTCTTGTGGTGAATTTCATGTGCCTTTCTTGTTGCCTCCATTAACTTACATCCTTCTCACCCCTTTGTTGTTATATTGGAAAGAGGAGCCCTTTTGCAACCTCTGGAAATGCAAATGACACAGGGCAGCCTGTTGTGGGTGTAGTAGAAGTAGCTGCTCAGTAGCTCATTTAGGTACAGTTTGCTGTAAAGTGACTATGTATACACATAAACACACAGGGCTGGGCGGGCCGGGTGACTGCCTGGGGCGCCAGGCCCCCCCGGGGTGCCATTAGCCCCCTGCCACACCAGCTTAGGGGGAGTCTTTCAAGAGCTCCCCGAGTTGGCGTAGTGGGAGAAGGCGCGGTAGTCGCACTTTTGTTATTAAATGCGCTGGCGACGGGGCCCATTTAATAACAATACAGCACCTTATTCAGATGATTCGCTCCACGCTCCGACGTGGGAGCGAGGCAGTTTTCATTGGAATAGGGCGCTCATGCATTAGCGTCCTATTCTAGTCATTAACTCCCTGCCGGGCGCCGGAGCGGTGAGTTAGAAAAAAAATGTGGTGCTCCGGCCCTCGCGTGGCGGTGGCAGGGGCAACAATTCGTCCAGGGATTGCTGCTGCTATAGCCGGCCCTGTATACATAGCTCTCTACCTTTCATGGTGCCTGGCCAGTGTGACAAAGTCACGTGAGCACGACAGCGATGTTCGCCATCGCGCATGGGCATAAAATAAAGTGGGGGTACCCGAGCTTGTCAGTGTGCCCGGAACCCAAACCATCAATACCTGTGTCCTGCATATTCATTAATGTACGGGAGGCCAAGGGCTGACAGCGGGGGCCTCGGGGGCATGTTATGCAACATCACACTGGCGACGAGGATGGGTTATCCCCGCTGGGAAGGCCAGTGGTGTCCAGGGAGGTTCAAGGACTACATCATGTACCCAAACTAAAACAAATATGGAGTTATATGTACTTACCCACGTTGGGCCCCTACACTGTTTGATATACCTCCACATGTCTGTCTGTCACGTTGACAGTAAGTTATGCATCATGTTTGGTTTATGTTTTGTTATGAAAAAGGAGGAATGTGACAAAGTCACGTGAGCGCAACGTCGATGTTTGCAATCGCTCGTGGACCTAAAATAAAGTCAGAGCGTGCCGGGAACCCGAATCGATCAAGACCTGTGTCCTGCGTATTCATTAAGGTACGGGAGGCCAATGCCTGACAGCGGGGGTCCCGGGGGAATGTTATGAAACATCACAGGAGGCTGAAAACACCCGATTTTGTATTTGGCGGGCGAAAGCCCATTGATAGCCATTGGTGTGTAGGGGGCTAGGCGGGTGAGAGAGCTGCCTAAGTGGCGGGTAACACCTGCCAAAAGCGGGTGAGTTGAGAGGTATGTGTGTGTATATGTATGTGTCTGTGTATATATATATATATATATATATATATATACCTGCACCGGCCTAATGATTGCAGAAATGTACTGTCTCCAGTTCCAGTGCCTACTCTGAAAGTAATGACTCCCCAGGGCTAATGACAGTAGATCCGGTACTTTCGCTGGGTCTTGTAGTGTGTGATCCTCCCAAGTGTGTTGCCCTTTTAATATGATGTGTCCCTCTCATGTGTATTGCCCTTTTAAGATGAGCCATGAGCCCCTGCAGGCACGTGCAGCAGAACGGCTGCAGACTCCCAAAGAGGAAGGACTGAGTCTGTCTCTTATTTAGGCCTGCAGGCCCACACCTTGTGAGCACGATGCTATGGGGCCCTCATGCCAGCAAGGTGGCTAGAGTCCACATGGTCTGGCTATGGCCTGCCCTGCGCCCACCGAAGACCTGGTGTTCCCCGGCAACCCCCTGATGTACTAGGCCTCCAGGGTGCTGGTGTCCCATAGTATCCAAGGGGACCGGCTTGATGCCAATAGCTGGCCCCTGTAACAATGATGACCAAGAGGTGAGGAATCCCGCGAGGCGCCCATCCCCTGTTCTCCCGGTTTTGCTTGAAAATAACTTTTTGGGGGAAACAGTGAGTTGAGGCCTGGCTAGCGTTGCAGTGGTCCCTGAAGAAAGGAGAAGACAGCGGCATCCACTGCCCTGCAGAGGAGGGGTGGATGCTATGCTGGCGCCCTGGTGGAAGGTCCTCCCTGGCTGCGGCCTTCTGAGAAGCGGGAGCTTCTGCGGCCAGGGAGTGAGTCCATTCAGAGCCCCCTGCGGCATACACTGCGAGAAGGGAGGAAGGGAGCTGTTCCCCATTGGGAAAGAGAATGCGGCATCCATCGCAATGAAAAGGAGAGAGGATGCCCCAGCACCCTCCTGGGGCGGCGTGAAACCACAGCCCCGTCTGCGCCCTCCCCGCAAAAATGTGCCAAAATGCCATCAGGATTACTCCCACAAGAGGGAGAGACTGCTCAGATCCATGATTGGAGCACTGTAACAATAGCAGGGGGGAGGTGAGTGACCACTCCACCCAGCATGTAGCGGCATGGCTGCGCTCTCGTGTGCCGGCAGCCCCGACAGATATATAAAAGAAATGCTCCGGCTCGGAGCAATGGAAATAAAAAAAAAAAAATGACTGAGCGTGTGTATCCCTTCCACCATAAGCAACAGTGTCAGAATGCCAAGCTTCCACAGAGATCCAGCAGAGACGGGACACTGGCGGCAAAAGATTTCAGGTGCTCCGGTCTCAGAGCTCAGGGAGAAGAGGCCCTGCTATGCATACACCGATCCTGGGCCCTGCTAGCGTTGTAATAAGGAAGCGCTCCAGGATGGCGCAAAAATAATAAAGCATATTGCACATTGCAGGCCCTGGGCCATGAAGGCGTTGAGGCCCCTGCAAGGCTCTGTGTCGGAGCTGGGGAAAAAAGGACACAGTAACATTTTTTGGGCCGGTAGCAGTGTAAAACGTAACCGCTGCAGCATCGGAGCAGAAGGTTACCCTCTGAAGTCCCTGGGTCCATAGGCGGTGCCAAGAAGTAAAAGAATGTAGCGTTGCATGTTGGCCCATTTAACAAATGCAAATGTGCATCAGAGAGTTACCCCTAGGAAAATTCGGGGCTGAGAGGCAGTGTTTGAGAATTGGCTCCAAGGGGAATGGAGATGGTAGCACCCCATGCCGGCTCAGCGGTTCTGCACATCATGGCACTCTCGCCATGCAGGCAGCCCCTACAGATAGTCTTGGGCTGAAGCAAAGTGCTCCACGTCGCAGCGGAGGAAAGCATTGTGTCCTTCACTGATGGACCTAGTGTCATGAGAGGCCGGGTATGGAAGTTGTGGAGCCGGTCGGTGGAGGGGCCACCATTAAATGTTCAGCGCGGTCTAGTCTCTTTTTCCCGGCTTCCTTATTTTCCTCCTGACCACGCCGCCTGCGCTTTGCAACTTTAGTGTATGCTGAATCTACACTCCTGCCTAGTTCGCTTACGTCCTTTGCAGTTTTCCTCATCCGTTGCCTTTCCAGTTCCTGCCTTTGATCCGCCTTGCCTTTCTTCGACTTGGGCTGCTTGTCACTCGCCTTTCTTTTCCCTCCTTGTGTTTTCTTTTGTTTTGCCCTCGCAGCGATCTCTGCCACTCTGCCTCTTCTCTCTTGTTTCTTTTCTGCTTTCCGTTTCCCGTGTGACTGTTTGCCCTTTTGCTTTCCTGCCTTTTCTCTTCGCTGACTTTGGCGGTCAGCGTCTGGGCTCGGTAGGATTTGCTAGTCCGGATCCTTTTGCCTGGTGCTCTCGTTTCAGTTACCTCACTGTCCGCCTCCTGTTTCTTCCTCCCTCACTTCTACTCTTGCAATAGTTCCCGTTCCTCGGAGCTCCTTGTGTTATTGCCATCTCTGACGAGCCGGAGCTGGTCCTTCTTCTCGTTTCATATCTACCTTTCTGCCGGGTTTTCTCTCGAGTTTACCGGCGCGGCTGGTTTCTATTATACTACTTACATCAGAAGCCGCCGGACACTCGTGTTTCTTCCGTGGCCTCTTATCACAGGTTTTCCTGACATTGATTTCTCTTTCTATTGCTTCTGGGAATTTTTCCCCCTGGTCATCTGTTTCTCTCCTTCCTGGACCTCTTACCATTCGGACCGCCAGTACAATAGGTATTCTCTTACCAGTCAACCTGTCGGATTCTACAAGGGAGACTCCTTTCACAACTTCCAAGGGATTGCCATCCATCTGCCCAGCATTGAAAATCTACAAGTTTCCAGGTTTTTTTTTCTGCCAGTGGCTTTTTCTCCTTAGCTGGGCTGCTCAGGGGAGACGCCATTCTTGTCTTGGTACTACATCAGGCGACAGTGGCGAATTCCCGGAACAGATTTTAGCTCTTCAAGAAGAAGCCGGGCACACCCGAGGAAATCTTCACTGAACTTTCCGCATCTGACGCCTCGACCAGTGGAAGTGATACAGAAACTCGGGGGAGATCTGCCCAGCTTGACACCGGGCCGTGACAGTGCAGTGATACGAGATGCAGCGCTCCATGTCAGCGCAGGCACCGTAAAGCAGAAATGCTCCCCAGTGAGAGGAGCCAGTGGGTAGTGAAAGTTGGAGACACTTCATGTCGTGTTTCCAATACAGAAAACACTATCTGTGTTCCCAGGTTTTCTGTGCAGTGAATGCTGTGCACTGCACTCTGTGACCAAAAGGTGGAGAAATGCACAATCCATGGAAATTGCTGACTGCTACCCTGTTTCTGCAGCTGTGGACATTGCCTGTCAACACCCAAGGGCAGGGTAACGCTTTTCCTGCCATCCGAGGTACTTTGGTTCTGGAGTTCACATAAGAGCATGAGTCCCATAAAAGAAGTGAGGAAGGTGAAAGGAAGTTTAAACCACAACGTGAGGGTTGCAGCTCAACAAGAGTACTTGTGCGCCCTCCTGTGCCACTGCAGTAAAGTGACACTCTTGCCTGCTGGAGTGTGACCAAGGAAAAGGGGGTGAGTAACATGCTGTTACCCCATGCCCTATCAACACCATGTGGCACCGCCAAGACGCCCTGCTACCAGCGTCTCGCTGCCTGCCCTAACATCAAGGGACTAAGCCGATGTGGCCCCTGGTACCCCCAGGTGCGGCGTTGCCGGTTTGTGAACTATACCATCAACTGACCTGGACCTGTGGTAATGACTATCCTGAACAGACACTGAAGCAAAGTGAACTGGTCTCCTGCAATCCTGCAAGTGCTCGGAGAAGACGCAGTAAACATGTGTTTAGATGATGTGAACTGGTCCCAGTTAAATGCATGTAAAGCTGTGCTCTCGTAGTTTGTAGACATGCATTAAATGGTGCCAGCAGCTAGCAATGGCGTCATTCGGTGGTGGAAGTCCCATTTACCCCAGGTTAATAAAGGGTCTTTTGAGAGGTGGTAGAATCAGTGGCATATCCTACTAGTTTTCTTCCCTGCAATTCCCAAGTGTTATACGTATTTGTCGTTCTGTAACAGGGGGAGGGAATCATTTATGTTTCAGTAACATTTGTCTGTTTGTTATAGAAAAGGAGGTGTGTGGTGTTTGACCCTCCCAAGTGTGTTGCCCTTATGATGTGTCCCTCCCATGTGTATTGCCCTTGGCCCAAGCTAATAAAAGGAGCCCCTGCAGGCACGTGCAGCAGAACGGCTGCAGACTCTCAAAGAGGAGCGACGGAGTCCGTATCTCATTTAGGCCTGTAGGCCCCCACCTTGTGAGCACAGGCCTATAGGCCATGATGCCGTGGGACCCTCGTGCCAACAAGGTGGCTAGGATCCGCATTGTGTGGGTATGGCCCACCCTGCCCCCACCGAAGACCGGCGGTGCCCCGGCAACCCCGTGAGGCACTGGGCCTCTTGGGTGCTGGTGTCCCATAGCACCCAAGGGGGCCAGCCTGATGCAAACAGCTGGCCCCCGTAACAGGTCTAATGACCCTTCTGTGGGTAATAACTGCAGGCACAGTGTCTGTTCTAGGTCTAATGGCTGCAGACATAGAAACAACAGTCTGATGAACATCAGTAGGCACTACCTTCTCTAGCACTAATGGTAAAGGCCCATCACATCCTCTGGCTGGAGCCAATGAGTGCAGACACAATACCTGCTCTGTAGCTAATAACCTGCGATACAGTATGTTCCTGCTCATCAGCTACATCTGACAATACCTCCCTCGGGGAAAATTATTACAGACACAGTACCGGATCTGGGATACAGATTCCAGCCAGACACAGTACCTGCCCTGGAACTAATGACGTTTGATGCAGTACCTGCTAATCCGTTACATATCACAGAATACCTGAATGGTGGCATGCACAGTATGTACTCTGGGGCTAACGATTCCAGTCACAGTATCTGCTCTGGAGCTAATGGTATTTATTACAATACCTGCTCATGAGCAAATATGGAGTTAATGACTAACAGTAAAACCCCCATGCACCTTTTCCTTTTAGTGTGTCCTTTCCCATTACTAATTCTCCACTAATTCCCCACTGACACCTCGAACTACACTCTCTGAAATGAACGCACAGCATAAAGAAGCGATCAGTAGGGATAAACCATTGTGCCATGATTTTCAAAACCTGTTCGGTGCAACTGATGGAATGCTCATTAACTTCACTTGCACCAAAAAGGCAGTGAACCGTGCACAAAGGACATTTAATTGTGTGCATCATAGTTGTGCACATTGAGGTGCTCTTTTCCCACCAAATGCGCAAGGCAGAGGGTGGAAAGGGGTTTCTGGCCATTTTCAAGTAAATCCTGATTTTCAAAAGAGCTGCACTTTTCAAAGCACCAGGAAAACAAAACATTTCCCTGTGCCTATTTGGAACAAGTGCAGGGTGATATACAATGTATGGGAAGGTCACGTCTGATCCTCTCCTGCAATGAGTGAGTGACTGCTGTGTGTGAATAAGCGAGTGAATGTTGAGTCAAAGGATGTGTGTGTGGGTGTGTTTGTGCTGGGCAAGGGAGCTGATTTTGGCTGGTGAGGTATTGGCACATGTAACCCCATCCCTTCTCGCCTCCTATCTTATCCCCTCTCCCGTGATCCCAACACATGTTACAAACAATGCACCCAGTCCTGTTCCCACCCGCCCCAAGTCCATAAACTTTGTAAATGTATCCCGGTCCCAAGTTTCTGTGAGTGGCCAGCTCTCTCGCCAGCGGTTGTACGGGCCTTTGCGCCTTTTGAGAACCCCCCCCACCGCATAGTCCTAAAAGCTTCAGCCATATCTCCTGCCAGCTGCCTGTGAAGGCACCCTCCCCAAGTGGAGCAAGTACTCACAGCAGCCCCAGCAATCTAATTTTCTTTGGGCACCATGCGACCCGCGAGTCCTGCCAAAGGTGATGCAGGACAATGTCCCAGTCTGAGAGAAACCTTTGATGATCCCCTTGAATCAAATAAGTCACCTACTCTAGTGCCATTAAGTTCCGGATTTTACTAACCCATTTGTGTTCTTTTGGGGGCAGCTTTTTGTTTCCATTTCTGGGGTGAGATGCCATTGAACTATTATAACCCACATCTCCTGAATCTGAATGGCCTGCGTGAGCTTGGGGATATCTGCCCAAAGTTCCCCCTCCAGCGGCTGCTCCACTGCAGTTTCCCACTGCTCCATATAGTGCCATGCCTGGCTTCTTGTCCCTTCTGCTATACTCCCATTTAGTGCTCCTACCAGATGCCTGTCCCCGTGTCAATCGTTACGAACCGTTCAAAGGGCGTGAGATCCCCGGTGGCCTCTAAACTGATCATTGGGTTCATAAACCAGTGCCTCATTTGAGAGTAACAATACCTCTTCCCTCATCTAGATAATATGATATGGCATTTATAACGCTCCTATACACAAGTGTTTCAGGCGTGTATAGCCCAAAGTCTTGCTTGAACTGTGCAAAGCATTTAATGTCCTGACCCGAGAACATGACGCGTAGTTTGCGGTACCCTGCTCCCTCCCATCCATTGAAGGCACCACTTTCCACACCTGATGTGAACTGGGGATTCCCAAACAGCAATGTCATCGGGGAGGGGAAGGTGGTCAAGTTCACACACCACACCAGCTCATCCTATGAGTCCCCCACTAGGGCCCCTATCCTGCTACGGTAGATGTTTGCAGGCCTATCTCCCTTGGGTCGCCACAGCACCTCGTCCAGCGGGGAACCCACATCTGCTTTATCCATTCGACACCAGACCTTCCCACGATCGCCCCTGAACCAATCCTGGATCACTCTGATTTAAGCCGCAAGGAAATGGAGGCGGAGGTTTGGCGCTCACAGCCCTCCCTTACTTCTGGCAGACAGCATCCGCAGAGATACCTTGGATCTCTTGCGGTTCCAAATAAATGAACCCACATGCTTTTGAAGGGCCCTGAATAAACCTTGGTGCACCCCCACTGGCAGGGCCATGTAATAGTATGGGATGTTTGGCAAAATCACCATTTTAAGTTCATTTATCCTCCCCATCCAGGAAATTGATAAGGGCACCCAATCCGCCAGCAGCCGTTGCAGCTTTTCCGCTAAAGGTGGACAGTTAGCACGGTAAAGAGCATCCAGAGAACCAGTAATCTGGACACCCAAATATCTAATGCCGGTTTCCGCCCATCTATAGGGTACTATGTCCCCGCTATTCCTGAACCTTTTCTGAGGGGGTGGCCACGTTTAATAACTCTGACATGTTGGCATTTATTTTTAACCCTGCCATCTCCCCAAAGACGTTGTTCCTGCAAGATCCCTTGAAATTAGGTTTCTGGTTCTGTGATCAAGAAGAGCATGTCATCAGCAAACGCTGCAACTCTTTGCTCGTCACCCCCAAAGTGAATCCCCCTAATACCAATGGAGGCCCTAATGCTGGCCAAGGTCAGCTCCAGGTGGATGGCGTATAAGAGCGGGGAGGGGGAGTTCGGTAGTTAGCTTTTACCATTGAAAGGAATTTAGAACCGAATCGCATCACCTCCATGGTATGGTAGAGGAATGGCCATTCAACCCAGTCGAATGCCTTCTCTGCATCCAACGCTAGTATAGGTGGAGGGGTTCTATTTACTTTTTCAATCAGATGACAGACCCAGCGAATTTTATCCGAGGTCTGCCTATGCCTAATAAATCCCGACTGGTTGGAATCAATCAGTTTGGGAGGAGCGTATCAAGGCGTGATGCCAGAACCTTGGTGTAGATCTTTCTGTCTAGATTAAAAAGGGCAATCGGCCAGTATGAACCGCATAGACTGACATCCTTTCCCGGCTTTGGGAGCAGCACAACCTTGCCTTCTTCCATTGTCAGGGTGAAACACCCTGCCCCTTCTAAGAGTTGAAGAGCTGGACTAAGCGCAGTATGAGTGCCTCTCTAAAGGTTTTTTAGAAACACGCCTGGATAGCCGTCCATGTCCGAAACATTTCCTGATGGCAAGGCAGCTGTAGCCAACCTTACTTCTTTGGGAGTAATGTCTCCTTCAAGTTCTTCCCGTTCTTGAGGAGTGATCTTAGGGAGAGGGCACTGGGACAGGTATTCCCCTTTGGGCTCCCTCCTCAGGGGAATCTGATGTCTACAGGGATGAATAATATTCTGCGAAGACCGGAATTATGTCAGGTACAGCAGTGCTTTCTTGCCCCCCAGCTTTTATTTTAAGTATTGTCCTTGACACTTAATTTTTCCTAATCAACCTCGCTAACGGGTTCCGGCTTATTGGCTTTGACCTGCAAAACATCTAATTACATCCTAATCAGCCGATATTCCCTTTGCGCGTACTCCCCGTGTTATCTGCAATTTGAGCCATTATTTGTTTACGTTTAGCTTCCAATTCCTCCTGTAAGAGACCTAGTTGTTTGTCCCTCTGGCACTTCATCACAATGAGCCCCCCCTCAATGTAACCAACGCGTCCCACAGCACCTAGTCGCGTACACCCTGTATTGTGTTTCTTTATGTCCTCACACCATCCTTAAGGATGTGACTAGGGAATATTCCACCGCCATAGGGCTGGTTTGTGCCCCATATTTAAGGTAATCGTTATGGGTGCATGGTTTTGACAGGACAATCACTCCTAACTCTATCCCTGCAACCCTACCCAATAGTGACCCCATAATCAAGGAGTAATCTATCCTTGAGAAGTATCTATGAACGTGGGAATAACATGTGCAGCCCCCCACCGCTAAGTTTCCTCCACCAATCTACCAACGCCAATTGGGCGCCTGTGTTCGTTCAAGCCGGCAGATGGCGCCACCTGGTTGTGGAACACCCCTGCGCTCCTGTCTTCTCTTGGGTCCCTCTCCAGAGTAAAGTCGCCTACCAATATTATCTGCCCTTTGGCAAAAGTCTCCAATTTGGCCAGTGTCGCCGGCCAGAACCCATCTTGCTCTCTATTGGGGGTGTAGATTGGTGGCACTGTATATGTCCCCCTTTCCCATTGGAAAGAGACCACCAAATACCTACGCTCGGTGTCCCCCTCGTAGCTATGACTTGGCAGCCTGGGATGTCCCAAATAGCGATTAACACCCCCCCATCTTCCCTGGGGTGTTTGATTGGAACAGATGGCAGTACCCCTTTATTTTCAGCTTATGCCTGTCTCGCCTCCGAACGTGCACCTCTTGGAGGGCTAAAATTCCCGACTTCCCCCGCCCCAAGAACTGTTCCACCTTCCTTCTCTTACCTGGGAATTAAGCCCCGGATGTTTAGGGAGGTCAACCGAAGCACTTCCCTCTATCCCACGGTCATTTTACCGTGCGGCTCACACTAATGATGAGTGACTGCCATTGGGATTTCACTGTCCCACCCCCTCTGGGTGGGCTCAACCAGCCTCTAGCTCCCCCCGACCTATCATCTCTGGAATTGTGCCCTTGTAACAATCCAGAGTAAACCTGTGCGGGTCCACCATCACCCATGTAGATAAACCAAGACATCCCCTTAACAGCCACCTTCCCCGGTACCTTTCCCCTAACTACCTCCCCCAGACACCCTACAGCATTCCTTCCTGTAACACTCCCTTTTCCCTCAGTGTGGCACTCCAGTGTCGATGGGCACGTGGGCACCTTCCACTACTGCTCCCTTGTCGGGAGTTAAACCAGGCCCGTTTATTTTAGCCCTTTGTCGAAGCTTTTTCCACTTCCACATTTACCTCTCGAGCGGTTCTCTTGCCGGTCTTTGTTCTTGCCTTGGTGACCATTCGTCCTCAATCTTCAGTACCCTCGTACCTTCCTTGCAGGTGATGACCCGATGCGGTTTCTCTTCCCATTCAAACAGTAGTCCAAAGGGAAAGGCCATTTACAGCGTATGTCTGCTCACATTAGGGCGGGCACCACCAGGCCCATCATCCTACGCTTCACCAGGGTGTTCTGGTCTAGGCCCTGGAATAGCTGAAGTTCTGAGCCATTGTAGCTGATTGATCTGGCCCTCCTGCCAGCCGGCAGCACATTCTCCTTCTGCCTGTACTTGTGTAAGGCCACCACTACATCTCTGGGTCTGGCCCCTGCCTCTCCCCTCTTTGGACCCACTCTGTGTATGTGTTAGTCAGCTCTTACCCCGACCAGTCTTCCACCTCCAGCAGGTTCGCGAACACTTGCTGCGCTATTGTGCGTATATCCTTGCCTGCCTCAGCGAGGCCCTTTATTCTGAAGTTAGATCATCTCAAACGGGTTTTCAAGGTCTTCGCTCTGGGTCTCAAGCTTCTGTGTGACCCTTGCTAATTGCTCTACCGACTCATCAATCTTCCTTGTGTCCTCTGCGACCTCTCGTATGGCACTCTCCGCATCGGTTCGCTCCTCTAGTTTTATTATGTCCTCCTTTTATAATTATTATGTCTTGCAGCGATTGGGGCAGTTCCGCTCGCGTCATGCTCAACTGCGATTGAATGGTGTTTGCTATTTTGTTCCCAAAATCCTGAAAGCATTGGCGAAGGACCTCCTGGGTGACCACTTAATCTTTTGCAGTGCTTGCCAGCACCCCCAAATCCTCTCCTGCCCCCCGGGCCTCTGATCTCCCACAGCCAATACCTTGCTGTCTCTGCGCCAGAGTCTCTGCAGATGGCCCTCCTGTGGTTTCTTCACCGACTTGGGGGCAGTTTGCACGTCCTTCCCCTTCTTTTTGACATTGTGGGTTGCAGGTCTGGTGGGCACTGCCCCCTCCTCTCCTCCCCGATATCGTATTGCACAGTTCAGACCTCTTCTGGCTACTTTTACAGGGCATAGACCCCTCCTCCCTCCGCCGCTTTGTGGGGCCGCCCTTGACTGTGCAAGGGAGGGGGGTTGGAATTCCCCTCCAACTGTGCGCAGGTGAGCCACTGTTTGTCCGCCTCCTCGGGTTTCAAAGGACTCTTCTCCTGGCCTTGGTGCTAGGATCATTCTGCCCTGAGCCCGACCAAATGGCCTCTCCCTTATTCTTTCTTGCTCACCATGGATGTGGATGGACTTTTTAGCCCTCTATTCGGCATCAGGATTGGCCTGGGGAGCCCATGACTTCGCCAGTCACTGTCTCCTATGTGTGGTGCGCTTCTTGATCCCTTGTCTCACTTGCTGTGTTTCTGGATGGGGGTGTGCTGGCTGATGCACTATATGCAGCTCCAAAATCCAAAATGTTCCTCAAATGGGCCTCCAGCCGCCCGGCTATATCACCACAGGGCCTACTCATCTCTTCTCTGCAAAGTGCTGGCTTCAAAGCTTGGCCAGGGGCCCTCCAGCTGCACTCATCCACCCCTCTCCGCCTCTCTGCTTAAAGCCGGTGATCACTGCCTGCAATGGCCAGCCTCTGTCTGCTTGCACCCTTTCCTTGGGCCAGGGCACACACTGACCTGTGATGGCTCTCCCCCGAGGGGGAGCTGGGGAGGGAGTCGAAAAGAATACATGGCCTTCTTTTCACAATATTACCATTGGCAAGATTCGAGAGTCTTAATGTCTTTTTAAGGAATTGTTAATTGTGGACATCCCTCGACCGGGTTCACTCTTGTCGACACAGCGCTCACGGGTGTACTCCTATTCACCTTGATTCGCTGGCATCCCTCAGCTGGATTCACAATCGCCACCTTCCTGCCTCTTGACTTTCGTTGTGCGGCCCCTCCTGGGCCTCTTGGCTGCTCCGGGTGCTCTTCTTTTATTCGCTACGCAGCTCTCAGCAGTGGGCTACGGGTATGGCCTCTCCAGATCCTCCTGATCTCTCCGATGAGACGCTGCTTCTCTGGCACGAGGGCGGCTCGGTCCCTCCTTGATTTTCCCGATAGTGCTTGCCAGCAGGGGAGCCCCAGCTCCACGAATCCAGTCCTGGTGGGCCTCCAATATTGCAGGCTCCTTTCTGACGTGCTCCTCTGCTGTCCACTATCCGACAGCAGCGGCTTTCTGCCGCCCCGCCTCACAGCCGCACTGGGTCCTCGGCCGCCCTGGGTCTCCCCGGCTGGTTCTTCTTGCTTGTGGTCTTCAAGTGTGTCTCTCAGCTCAGCCTGCCGCCGGCGCAGTGCCTCCGCACCTCAGACACTGCAGAGACGAACACAAGGTTACAGTTCATATACAAAATATCAGGGCCTTCTGTGGCCAAGTTTCTTTCACTCAAAGTCTCTTGCCTCTGAGGACCTGATGTGATGTGCCATAAACAATAGGCAAGTTCCTTCAATAACTCTTCACGGGTGATTACTCTTTACCTTAGGATCCCCTCTGCCGGGCTTCGATCCTTCTTGCCACGTGGGCCTCCCTCCTTCGGGTTCACTACGGCCTTCTTTTCACAATATTACCATTGCAAGATTCGCGAGTCTTAATGTCTTTTTAAAGAATCGTTCATTGTGGACATCCCTCGACCGGGTTCACTCTTGTCGACACAGCATTCACGGGTTATTCCTATTCACCTTGATTCGCAGGCACCCCCTAGCTGGGTGCACGATTGCCAAATACACAGTTCACTTTGCTTTCCTTCTTATCAATGTATCAGAGACTTTTGATTGTACAAGGGGTTTGACTCAACCCTTCCCTGTGACTCCTTACGTCGGCCTCTCTTAGGGCCTCGCGGCACTTGCAGTTTCAACCAAAGGGGACCAGCCAGAATCCTTCGAATGAGTGCCCACGTGGCGCCTGACCACTTTGCAGCTCCTCTTTTAGCTGACTTTCTGTCAAAACACACCCGAGTTATTTCTTCACAAGTTCATACAATGTTGCTGTTCGCAACTTTGGGCTCAACACCGTCTGGTTTTCTATCAGCTCTCTCAGACTCACCGGCTGTGCTAAACCCGTTGGCTTGTCTTGCCTCTGGAGTCAAGGACGGTACCACTGTAGCAAGCGTGCCTCCCCGCCTGTGTTATCAATGCGAGAGGCCCCCGTGCACCTTTGACATCTGTTCCACGACACAGCAGCTGTAAATCCCGGTCTTATGATTCTTTCCACAAGGCTTCGCGGGTACGGGTTGATAAGGGCAAGGGCAATTCCCTCCTTATCGTCTTCTCCGATATCATTGCCTTTCTTCTCCCTTCATTTGAACTGCCGGTCCGGAATAGCTGCTTTCTCATGCGTTTGGCCTTGCTCGAAGTGTGCTTTCGTGCTCCACCTTTTATCCCTGTAGGGAAGGGAAAGGGCCGTCAGGTGTGCATAGTTTTTGTCAATTGCCTGACTTTGCCTGACACTTGTGTTGGGACATGTCGTGTAAACGGCTTGGGTATTTGTCTGTTGTTTGTCACTATGTAGAAAAGTGTGTTGGAAAAGGGGGCGGGGGTAGAACTTCGAATATCCTAAGGGGTAGGATGGGGAAAAGGTGTTATAAGAAAGTGGGTACTGCGTCCCATCCCTTGGTGTTCCATTTCCACTCCCCGAGGACCCCTCAATCCCGGTGATCCTCCCGCACTGGTCCACCCCCAGGAACTGGATCCAATAGCTATGGCAGTGTCCTGGCCATCTGGATGACAGATCACTGGGGACTAGTCAGGGAGACACCTTCAGGTTTCTCACATTGGCCCCAGGGGTGCAGGGGGAGCTCCTCGACCACGCTGCTCTCCCCTCGGTGGCCATCTTGGAATCCCAATCACGATGCACTTTTTAATGGGTATCTATCATAGATGCCAGTACAAAATGCAGTTTTTTTTAGAAAGGATATGTGCTTTTATGTAAAACAAGGGGGGGGGGTCCCTCTACCTGTACAAACACGGCCCATTGACCTGTTCTTGGGTGGATGGCCCCCGGGAGAGTCTCAACCAAGTCTTTAGCTCATTGTCCCTTTCACAGAGGAGAACTATCCCTGCAAATCAGTGTTTGTCCTGGCCACTAGCAGTCCAGCACCGAAATGCTAGGCAATTCTCCTTTGAACAAGAGTACCAACAACAACCCCAGACACGTGTTTTTTTTCGGCCTAGTCAGACTTCATCAGTGAGGTGGAGCTGTGCCTCTCTAAGAACAGTGAGCAAGGGGTCCACGTCTGGATTCCCCTGGTAACTTAAGGTTTGTGTAGCTAGATTTATTTACCAGCGTTATTGGTGGGTTATGACGCTGTCAAAGTACCTGCTAGTGCCTGCTATCCGGCATTGTCCTGCATTGTAGTCCATTCTCACTGTAGAATTGGAAAGTCAAAATGATTAAAATAAAATGAAGGGTAAAAACTAAAATAATGGCTCTGCTCTATTGGAATGTTTAAATTCAAGCTGGGCACTCTTCCCTCGTTACTCATGAGACTAATTTTCCCTTGGAGCCTATTGGTGAGTTTTCCTGATATGGGCAGCAGTTTCACACTACTTGGGGATGGCCATGGGTGGGACGGGAGTTTCAATGGGGGATCCCCATATATTACCACCAAGGATCACATCACATTCATGGGTGATTCAAAGGGGATTTGTTCATGTAGTTAAATCATCTTGAGACCGCTTTGCATCAGTTAAAGCCATGCTAAGTGTTGGCTTGAATAAGGAATTGCTTTAATTTACACATTTATTTCTTAAAGTGTGTTTATTGGTTTTCATATACAACAACACTGTCTCTGTTGCCCCCTCCCCCACCCGAAACCAGTGGGAGAATGGATCGAAAGCTGGGATCATTAATGAATGCCCAAAATGTGGAGTCTCTGGGGGCACATGAATTCTCTATAGTCATTGTGGAGGAACACCAAAACCATTCCTCATTCCGCCTGAAATCGAGTAGAGTCTGCTTGTAGGGTGTAAGTCATCCACTGCAGGCTGCAAATTGCCACACTTTGGAGACCCACTAATTTCCCCCCGGGGGTGTTGCCTGTTTCCGCTTCTGGACCAGGACCACCAATGCTGCTAGGGAGAGAACCATGTACATTTTACGAGTGTGTCTGTGCAGCCGCTCTTCATTAGAGTCTCCCAGCCCCAGCAGGCAGTCCTGCATTTCCTTTTGTATGTACGGCCCAAATATCTCCTTTATCCTAGCATTAACCGTCTCCCAAAAGGGTACTCCCTTCGGGCAGTCCCTTCATATGTGGGCCCAATCCCCATCTGCCAGACATCGCCTCCAACAGTGCA
Organism: Ambystoma mexicanum; assembly: GCF_040938575.1. NCBI lineage: Eukaryota > Metazoa > Chordata > Amphibia > Caudata > Ambystomatidae > Ambystoma > Ambystoma mexicanum. Next base: position 29,974,079 of record NC_090936.1, read on the forward strand.
CCCAGTTTGCTGGATTGAATCTGTGTAGTTTCACTGGGGTTTAGTGCCATTGCACTACCATCTTCAGGCAGATCTCCTGCACCTGTATTTCCCTAGTAAGTTTCACAACATTCGACCAGTTTCTCCCATCTGTCTAAAGGAATTGGATGACCCAGAGTGTGCTCCCATTGTGACATGTGTGATCAACTAGGCTGTGGGGGGCATCCATGAGGATTTTATAAAGCAAAGCGATCAGATGCCTATCCCCGGTATTAGTTGTAACAAATTTCTCCAGGGGGTGAACGTCCTACAAGCCGCCGATCTGTTGGCGGGGTTGGCGAGCCAGTGCCTGATTTGGAAATACCTCAGCCTATCGCCCTCGCCTGTTCTGAAGTCAACCGTACATTGCTTGATGGACTTTATTACCTGTCCCTGCATCATGTCTCTTAATCGAAGACAACCTGCCCTTTTCCATTGGGAGGATGCTGCCCTTTCCATGCCTAGAGTGAATACTTTACACATTTATGGCACCATTCATCTCTGTACGGATGCTAGATGCATCTTGGGTTTTGATTTGGTGATTCAAACGCAGTACCTCCAAGTTTAAAATGGGCTGGAACAACATAGGGGGAAATCATTTCTTGAACAATGTGCAACATCTATGTATGCTGTGTGTAGAACTTTATTGTATTTTTGTTAGCTATTTTACAGTGTTACATTGTAATATGTTGATAGTTCTATGTGAGGTCAGTGATTTGAAAACGTAAATTAAAAAAAAAGAAATTCTTGTCTATATAGTCTGTGTTTTTCGGTTCGTCATGGCAGGAAGGCAGAGTCCTAAAACTGAAAGATATATATATATATATATATATATATATATATATATATATATATATATATATACACACGGCAAGCAATGAGTAATATACACAGAAAAGAGTAATTTACACCACACTCTGAAGTTTGCACTGTGAATTAGGAACAATACATACTTTAGGGGTGTCATTAGTTTCTACAATAACAAGGGATTGTGTTTTTGTTAATGGTTTTAACAAGGTCTGGTTACCATATTTGCGATTAATAAGAAAACTTTATTTTTTTCCAATTTACTTTTTTTTACTTGGATGCAGTTATTACGAGAATAATCGTGTCAGATGGTTTCTCTCTACAATGTCTGTAACCTGAAGCAAGCAAGCAAGTCCAAGCAAAATGGCAGGCATCACCCAGCTCTTTGGTGACTTGTGTGAAGCCCACATGACTGATATTTCTTGGCAGGTTTGCTTGGGCAGAAGAAAGGTCAGTAAAACCAGGGCTAAGCAAGAGATGAAGAAGTTGGCATATGGAACCCTTTTCGCAAACCTCTTCCAGGAGGATGTCCGCAAACTCCAGCCAAACCATTCCAAGCTCCCAGTGAAAAACCAGATTCTGATGCTGTCATTTGATTTGAGGGTGGGTGGAAAAGGAGAAGAAGCAGAACGACTGGAGGAGCTAGTGGAGCAGCTTGAACAGTCGAGTTGCCTGCCTTTTAAAGAGATCAGTTCTGTCCTTGAGCTTTTGGTGCAGCTTGCAGGCACTGGCCCACCCCAAGTTCAACCCCCGAAGAACTATTTCCTTAATAATAAACACGTGGGACGTAATCCTAAGTATCAAGGTTATGATTACTATGATGTGAGCGTTTTTGAGTTTGATGTGCGCTGTTTGATTTCAAATGAAGAATGCCAGATAAATGACACCATCCAGAAGGTGCTGCAAATCATGGAGTCAGCCCCTGGTACTGGGCTTCCCGACATTGGCTTTTTCTCACAAAACTATCCCTTGAGTGACCGGTTTGAAAAGGAAACACGTGTCTCATTATTTGGAGCTCTTGTCCATAGTCGCAATTGTGATATGGACATCAAGTTGGACATGCCACCAGTGCCTGACAGCGCAGACCTATCTGGACTTGCAATAAAAGTAAGTGTTTCTACATTTATTGTACTAAGGATTGAGATGCAGGGGGTGATCACTTTATCAATGCTCTGTTTGCAATATTGTTATACTTCAGCACATGCTTGTGCAGCAGTAATGAAGGATTCAATTGAACTTGAAAGTTGCCTCAACACCCCTTGCCCCTTTATCATTCCCAAATACTTGGTCCTAAAGTCACTTAAAAGGTTAAACTAGATCTGTAAATTAGACACTTCTTTTAATCTTGCATTCAGGTTACCATGTGTGATTATGTGTCAAAAGGTGCAAATTGGAGTAAGACTGTGAACACCCTTCCTTAAGGTTCTTCTGCCTGGAAGATAAACAGAGAATGAGACACCTTCACAGAATAAGATAGTCACATAGATACAATATTTAGCATCAAACAAAACACTCTCGCTAAGTGTCTCTAGCTTACTTACAATCTTCTGGTCCTTACATACAGCTTTTTAACTGCGTTAACATGATATTTAAATTACACAGAGTCCTTGGAAGGTAACTTCACTGACAGGATAAACAGAAAGTTCAGTGAGTATAGTGAAATACAAATAGACATGCCAGGGAGGCGCGGCACATGTTCTTTTCTATCCTGAGCCTGCACTCACGGCAAAGGGTTGACACCTGCTGGCATTTGTGCAAGCTGTTTTGACTACAAGCTATTTCATAGCTTGAGAACAGTGCCTGCAACTTAAAACACACGTACAGAGGTTGTTTGGGATTTCGCTAGACTGTCGTGACATTTTAACTTGGAGAACTTGTGTTCATTTAAAATATATTTCCACACATGTTGCTTAATATTTTCCCCCAATCTATTACCATCAAGGAACCAGCCATGCAATCCTAGGCACATGTGGTTGAGGTAGTGCGAAGCCCAGAGCTGTATAGAATTGCAGTACTCCCACTGGTCTAGGCAGCATCTCCAGGGTCATTGAAAATATGGGATATCTTGTCCAAATTCCTATTTGATACTACTGTATCTACTTCATTTCACCCATTTATGATTAAAACAAAAATAGATGATGCAGCAAGGCGTGCTAAGACCAAACAAGTTGTTTCCCTTAATTTTCCAAAAGTTGTCTTGAAGTCTGATTGATCCTGTTTCCACCCGAGCTTTAGGAATGAGACCCAAATGTTGCTTGTTTTCAGTGACCTGCAGTACATTGTGTGTGAGTGACGATGACACTCGGCTGATGGCAGTGCTGGATATTTCAGTTGGATTCAGTACGATTTTCCATGTGTGGCAGAGGATCAACAGAACATACTTGGGACAAGTATAACGTTTAAAGGATAGTTTGCATGGGTGGGGGAATAACCTCTATAGGTACATGATGATCATAATACAAGTGAAAGAGATTCTGTGTGAAAGGTGTTAGGATGTGTAACTCATGCTCCTAGCTCTAGAATTACTGGTCTTCCCCAGGGTTTCATTACCGTAATATGCAATCTCAGGGATATAGCATCCAGCCACACCACAGTTCAACTCGGCTTCAAAGATATTATGCCATGCTCGCTACTCTGCATCTCTTACCAGCAAGTACTTCTCCACCCTTTAGGGTGCTTGTCGACACTTCTCCATGCTAACTAGTTACGCGACCCCCAGCAACAAACTGTTTATTGCAAAATTCACTTGGCATTTAATCATGGCATATGCACGTTAGAAGTCTCTATGCACTAGATACTTGGCATCTGTTTATTGAAGGTGTGGCATTTGTTCATTAGAATTCTCACTCCCACAGATATGACATCTGTCTATCAGAATTTCGGCATATGTTTATCAGAAATTCCACTGCAATAGAGACTTGGCATCTATGTATCAGAATTTTGACATCTGTTTGAGAACTTTGACCTCGAGATATTTTGAATGCGATTTATGTGGTATTATTTTCTCAAAACATAGGTTTTAAATTACCATGAACATATAGGTGTATTCAATGTGTTTGTTTTCTGTCCTTTATGTCTCAATCCGGTTTTCCTAGAGAACCAGATTAGTTTAGGGACCATTGTATTGTTTGTTTTTTTGTTTATGACAATAATATATTTTCCTGTCTCAAGCAAAAACTTTGTTATATGTGCAAGTGTATATAAGAGAATTTTTTGTGTTATTACAACAAATTATATTCACTATGCAGCCCCTCGTTGTGTGTTTCTTTCTTGACAATTTTTCTTGCTACACATTTTGGGATATGTTCCACTAGTAAACAAAAAGGGTTCCCCGCTATAAAAATTCCCTCTTATAACACTATCTAGATGGGAAGAACCCCTGTGTAGCAGTACTTTCCTCTTTTGTTTCCTGTTCACGATTGCCTGAGTCTGCTACTAGTCACCATGGGCAAACCAAACTTTTGATGTGGAGCTTAAATATTGTCATCTTCCTGGGTCAGTGGCAATACCTTTAACAAACTGCTCCCAGCAAGTATGTCTCCACTTAACCTCACACCGCTTAGGTTTTTTTGGCAGGCTGTGATATTATTATCCTCCAGCCATGTGTCACCCTCCTCATGTCATAAATTGCACAAGAATCACTCAAATTCGCAGAAATCTTTGAAGGTTTTTATTTTTCTCAGTCTCGTTTTATGACCCTCCTACCTAGGCCAGGCATCTGTATCCCCTCGTTACGGCTACTGAATGATGACGCTCATTATGTTTAAATACTCGCTTGTGCTATAGATGTTCTAAATGCTGGCTAAATGCTGGCTATCTGAACTCCCTCAGGGACTTCCTCACTGTCCCTACTCTGTCCAGTTGTTAGTTGGCTAACAGGAATTTTGGTAGTTGCCTTTCAAACACTCTGTTGGAGTCAGACGTCTTCAAACACACTCACTCTCACCTCCCTCTTGTCTACTCTTGCCTCTTGTTCACTTCACCTCACGCCTTCCACCACTCTTCTATCCCTCTGATGTGCTAACTCCTCCTAGGTCTTACCTCCATCGTTTGATGTTAATCCTCCACACTACTAACACCTCAAAGTGACTACTCAGCCACCCTCCTTTTACTCAGCAACATTCACTTCACAAATGCTCCCTACATTACCATATCTATTCACTTGCCACACAACCATGCAGCTTCCCTAGCCAATACCTTACCTGCTAGATATCGGAATATGTTCCTGAGATTCTGTTTAAAGCTAATTCGAACAAGGCAGATTTTAGGAATTCGGTGTGACCTGCCGTTTGAAAGCTGTATCTGGCACTTTTGTGCTCAAGACCAAGTTGTAGAAATTCTTGAACATTTAGTGATAAATTGTCCAATATTGAACAAATCGAGATTTGAAATTTATAAGGAGCATTTGGTTTTCGGTACATGTATTGATTATGATTTATGTAGACGATTGTATAGCGGAGCCAACTCTACACTATCGATCGCCATTGTTACATTTCTCAGGAAAATCAATTTAATTGACAAATAATTTTGATAGTTTTTACCCTTCATGTCTTAAAATAGGCAAATGTTTGCTTAAATGTAGATGATTTTAGTGTTGCACCAGTCTGAGCAGGACATGGAGCAAGTGGTAAGGTAGATCAGAAGCAGAGGAAGTCAAAAGGGAAGAGAAGTCAGGAAGCTACTAGAAGAGAGAAGGTAGTCGAAAATGAGAGTAGCACCTTACTAGCAACGGAGTTGCAACGCAAAGCGTTGAGTTTGTCCGTATGTTTTGAAGTCCTGGGCCGCTAAACTCCTCCCCCTTGGAGCGTGATTCCCGTAACGCCATGTTGTGGTTGACGGATTAGAACTTTCTTGTGGTTGGCAAAAGACGTACAGCGCCATGTTGTGTTTGCCGAAAAAAGGCTTTGTGGTTGGTGCAGTGTACGCCATCTGTTGTTCAGCGTCCAGGGGCGTCTTTGGGTGCTAACCTCATGCCCCACCCCCCGCAAGCCGGATCATGTCTGGTTTCCAAGGATGTAGACGTTGGAAATGGTGAAGCAAAACAGGTGCGTGTACATTGTTATGTCTTGACTTTCGTGTAGAACGAGGATACCTGCGTCCACAAGTGCCGCACAGGGAGACTACAAATGTCACTCTGTGTGCAGCCCTTGAGGCCACAGGTGGGAGATCTTCCGGAGCCACGAACTTCTGGGAACCCCTGGGTCACTGCAAATAAACACCGGTTAAGAAACTAGCCACAACAATTATCACAAACCAAACAACAAGAAAGGAACGGTCTTACCAATGGCTGATAGATGCGGTTCAGTTAAACCTAGTGAGGGATTCCGGGACCCACCAGTGTCTTGTTCCTCCCAAGAAGGTAGGTGAAGTTCTTGAAGGCACCGGGCCCCACCTGTTGATGGAGTCCACCAAGAAGTCCAGAAAAAACAAAACCAAGGCGAGTACCAGAATGGAAGACCAAAGGCAGTCCGTGATTCGGCACTGCAAATAAACACCGGTTAAGTAACTAGCCACAACAACTATCACAAACCAAAAAACAAGAAAGGAACCCTTTGAGTGTACTACAATAACCTTGACCTCTTGGCAATAGGGACCCAACCTTTGCTATAAGTCTGAAAAACACAGATTGGTAGTGTGGCTGAGCAGCCAGGCTTATCTCAGGAGGGGTCAATGTGAGTAGTAATGTTGTGACACAGAGTTTCACAGTAGCAGTGATTCAAATAAACACTTACACTCAAGGATTTTTGATAAAACTATTATTAATTTATTTCACAGTCAGTTCTATAAGCCTTCTTCAGAATAGAGCAATATATAGATAACTCTTATAATATACTTCAAACACACACTCTGTTTCTCTAAATCGGATGATACCCATTGGGGATGGCACACAGACACTTCCTACACCCTCATGTGACTTAAATAGCTAGGACACTGTGGACATTGATTTATCACTGGTACATTTAGAGCAATACTGAGTTTGGTGTAAACGAGAGGAATAAAACAAAGGTTAACAAATAATTCACAAACAGGTAAGTACTTTCAGAAACCTTCCAAAGAAGAGTAAATTAATTCTTTTTTGGTGGGGGGGAAGGCCAAAGCACACATCAGAGGTAAAGAATAGTCTCTCAGGGAGCCAGGACAGCCAATGTTAATTGCACAATGTCAAGGGGAGCTGAAGATCTTCTTTGCAGGTAGGTAAAACGTCTTGCACAATGTTTTTAGAAATGTTTTTAGAAAGTAGAACACTTGAAGGACCACAAACTGGAAGGCTTGTGAGTGGCAAAGCTTTACCAACCCTGTAAGGTAACCAAGCTAGGTCTCAACTGAGAGCAAATAAGGATACACAACAAGAGGTAAGTTCTCTTAGACCTTACCGTACCTCTGGTTAGAAGAAATGGTTCCAGCTAGCTTCTGTTCCTGTACAACTCTGCAGATCCTGTTGTTCCTGAGCCTCAGTCGTGGGGACAAGAGGGAGGACATATGGGAACTCCTGCTCTGCAATGGGAAGGTCAGCGGCAGCAATGGGCAAACTTCGATTCAGCTGTTCTTCAGTGTTTCAGCTCCTCGTGTCTGACAGCAAACAGTAACACTGCGGTTCTCGGATCCCACTCTGGGCTTTCCTCGCATCTGGGGTCCAGCACTCTGTTGAGGTGGCTCAGGCTTGGTCAGTCGTGTATAAGGGTATTCCGGAGGATCTTCCTAGCCCTCGGTTCTGACTTAAAATCAACGCACGCAATCTGGCACTTAGGTTCCAGCAGCAGCAGCAATGGAAATACAACCAGCTTCGAGAGGATGTCCAGACGGGCTTACTTTAGAGTTGATTGGTCCCACTAACTCAAAGGGAGAAGTCGTCCTTGCAGGGCTTCTCTAGTCGAGGCGAATTCAGAGCTTCAGCACAGTAGCAGCGCTTCACTGGGCAAACCAACTGTCCAGGAGTTGCAGCAGGCATCTCTTCTAAGTTCCTCTTCGCATTCCTTCGCCCAGTGGTCGACTCTGCGTTCCAAGCCAAAAAGCCTCCCCTTTTATGCAGGTTTCTCTTATTCATTCCAGCCTAGCTGTCAATCATTCAGCAGGGTGGCTGTCCTTGCCGGACACCCAGCCGGCCAATCACCTTTGGGTGCATTCCTGTAACCAAGGGAATTAAGCAGAGGGAGTTTCGGGCACCTCTTTCACTTCCTGCCCCTGCCAGGCATACTGGAGTCAGAGGCGGGTTTAACTTGTGAATCCCGCCAAAGACAAAACGAACAAAGCGCCCAAACCTAGTTTGGCGCGCAGAGTAAATCTCAAGAGGGACCTTTCCAACAAGAAATGGCAAAAAGAAAGAATACCTGGGCCATTTTGACGAAATGGGTGCCTTACCGTGGCTGCAAACGCAGGCTGCCATGAAAACACACAATGGTAGTACAAACTAAACCACTGCCACCAGCCATTAATTGTAGAAAGGGTAACATAAAAATGTTACATGAAAAACTAGACAAAGGGGATACTAAGTAACCCCTCCAGCACCCTATGGTAAAATAGTGTGTGCTGGGTCTAGAAAGTTACAAAATGTAAATCAATTTCACTACACTGCTCTTGGAAACAGTAGTTTCACCAAGAGAAGGTATTTAAACCTCTGGGAAATTTAAGAGACTTCCCTGTGCCACTGCACTGAAAGGTGATATGTGTCACAATGTAAAGATGATGCCTATGGAGTTTGTCAGACTCCAAAGTCAAAAGAAACACAGAGAATAAATCACATTAAAATTACATGAGAGATAAAAAGTCCTAAAGTCCAGCAAAAAGAGCTGGGGGTCTCTAAGGTAGAAGGGAATTAAGACATTTCTGAGAATTCTCGCTAACAGAGCCCAAACAGAACTCCATGTTCGGCCACAGTGCAAGCAGTTGCCTCGCATCCTTAATCTGTCATCTTGCGTATCGGAGTATCCGTAAGGGCTCTTAATCTTTCATAAGATATGAATGTTGATCTTCAGTTTTGGCTCACAAGCTATTTGTAACTATGATCCATCTGGCTTAATGGCTAGGTATTTGGAAGATAGCCACCTTGGTAGCTGTTATGTTGGTTTGACAAGTTAGCAAGCTTCTTGTCCCCTAGAGCTCCGATTTTTGGTCAGGCTTCTTCAAGGCTAGTGTGGCACTGTCAGCACAGCCCTCTTTTCGACTAGCAATTCTCTTGAATTCCATTTGAATTCGATTGGTCACCCTCCGTCCTTTTCCATAATCGATTCTCGGATGGTGGAAGGGTTTTGCACATTCTGGATGCCTGTCAGGCCATGAAGATCTAACTCTAGCAAACAAAGCCCATTCACTCATCAGACAGGTTGTTTTTACAGCAGTTGGATCTGGTCAGATAGGCCGCTGAGTCATATTTTGCCTGTTGGATTGCAGCTTTGTTGTCATTTAGACCTTTTGATGACCTAAGACGTTTTTTATTATTATTGACATTGAAACAAATGTGTGAAGTTGCACCAAAAACATATGCAAGAATTGTATTCTACAGAAGGGAATAAAAGCAATAGCAGCTTTGGCCTGGCGGATTGTTTAATGCATCTTGGGGCTTATGCTGCCGCAGTGACCTTTACGATACTCTTGCTTTTGGATTTCATTTGCTGTGTCTGTGGGGTTCTACAGACGTTGGTCCCCAGACTCTTATCCATTTTGATCAAATTGTCCTTGAAAACATATTTTTTTCTTAAAATGTGTGTTTTATTGATGTTTCTGACCACATTACAATGTATAATGCACCTTCTGGGGTTGCTGGAATTCACTGGAGCCCTTGACGGCAGAAAGCATTAAACAACATGGAATAACCCCCCGCTCCTCCCATATCAGCCCTCCCTTCCCTGGTACTCCCCCCTCCTATACAAATAGCACATCTGTGTTCCTCCAGGGACATTACATAACGAAAATTAAAGTCTTTAAGTCTGCATTAAAGTCCCTCCTTTCAAATCAACTCCTCAGTGTTTCAAAACCACAATTTGATATTTCCTCCTTAGTGAGCACCCCCTAAAAGCCCTTATAATGTGTTCCTTGGCTCAAGTAGTTCATTTATTGTCTCATTCCCACCTTCTGCTCCAGGACAACCCAAGATCCTACACACACGGACTACGGAGCCTGGTTAATATATTTCTCAGTGAATTTGGCCCATTCCATCTCAAGAGGGCCCACCATGCCATGAAGCACTGCCGTTATTCTCTTCATTATGTACAGGTTCCTAGCTACATTAAGCCACTCACTCTTGACTGGGGGTCTCAGTCTTCCACCTGGTCGCTATGCAAGCCCTTGCAGCTAGGAGCAATGACACAGCCATTTTGGGGAGATTTGTATATTCCCCCTCCTCCTCCTCAAACCCAAACAGAACCAAGAGGGGGGGGCTCCGTCTGGGCTATTCCGTCTAAGTCTTTTATCCACCCAAGCACCTCATCCCAAAAGACCTGCACCCTTGGGCAGTCCCACCACATATGCCAGTAATCAGTGTTCCTCCCACACCTCCTCCAACACTTGCGACTTGTATAAGGGAACATCCTAGAGAGTCTGACTGGGTCGTAGAGCTGTCTGTGGAGAAGCTTAATGGAGTGGAGTTTATATTGTCAAGAGATGGATGTCTGTGCTGCGGCCCTGCACAATCTATCACATAGGTCAGTTTCAATGTTGGTCCCAAAGTCGCGTCCCCAGCCCCCTCAGTTTATCAGTGTATCCCTTACCTCCCAGTCAAGTCCCCATACATAGCTGAGATCAACCCCCTCATTTCTGTCCTTTTATCCAGGAGCGATTCGAAGGGCGTGAGTTCCTGTCGTAAATCTCCCCCCCGTCTCACCTGTGATCGGGATCTCCCTTGTTCGGCCGCAGGACTCTTCCTGTGGATGGTTCGGGTCTTGAATAGGCTCGCCCGAGCCTCGTCAGGTTGCAGGACGCGTTCAGAGTTCCGGGAAGTTCGTGGTTCCAGGGTATCCAGGATTAGCGTAGAACGAGTAAGTAGGGGGGGAAATCCGGGAACAGGATAAAGGCAAGGAAGGAAGCAAGAGGATCAAGGAAATCAATGTAGAGAGTAAGCACACGTCGGGTCACTACCGAAGATAGCGTTGAGACGCGCGGACCCGCAGGGGCGTGACCAATTTATAGTACGTGCCACGACGTGAAAGCTAGTGCATAGCCCGGATCTTGGTACGGCCATGTTGGGAGGAAGAAGGAGTATAAGCCCTTCGTGACAATGACCATGAGGTCCAGAAGGGGCAATATCGCCGGGTCATGACAGCATGCACCCTCCGAAGACTGGTTCCTCCAGGCTTGCCTGGGTGAATAAGATGGAATCTTCTGAGCAAACGAGGGGTCTTTACATTAGAAACTGGTTCCCATGTTCTCTCGCTAGGGGGGTAGCCTTTCCACTCGACCAGATATTGTAGTCGACCCCTCCTATACCTGGAATCACATATCCTGGACACCTCATATTCCAACTGGTCGTCCACAACTACAGGTGTGGGTTTGAAGGGTTTTCGAGTAGAACTAACGTAGGGTTTCAACAGGGAAGTATGGAAGACTGGATGTATCTTTTTCCAGGAAATCCGGAAGCTTAAGTCGGAAGGAGACAGGATTGATGACTTTATAGAAAATGGACCATAATAGCGGGGAGCTAATTTGTTTGGTTGTAGATGTCGAGGTAACATTTTCGAGGCTAACCAGACTTGATCGCCAACTGAATAGGAAGGTGATGGTCTTCTCTTAGAGTCTGCATATCTTTTGGTTCGAGTCTGGGCCTGTTCTAACTGATCCTTTGCCTCTCTTTGTATGTCGATCAGCGCCTGAATCCAAGAGTCAAGGGTAGGTACCGGAGTAGATTCGGGAAGAACTGATGGTAAAACAGACGGGTGATAACCTTGACTGCAATAGAAAGGGCTGATCTTGAGAACTGAATGATCTGAGTTATTGTAGGAGAATTCGGCTAAGGGTATAAGGAGAGACCAATCGTCTTGAACCTTGGTGGCAAAACAACAAAGATATTGTTCCAGGGTTTGATTTACTCGTTCCGTTGCCCCATTGGTTTGTGGATGATAGCCTGAAGAAAGGGCACGTTGGATTCCTAGAACACGACAGAGATGTTTCCAGAATTGTGAAATATACTGGGGTCCCCGATCCGAAATAATCTTGGAAGGAAGGCCATGAAGACGAAAAATATGTTCCAGGAAAATTCCAGCAAGTTCTGAGGAAGATGGTAGTTTATACAATGGTGTAAAATGAGCTAGATGAGTGAACGAGTCAATGGTTACCATAATGGTTGTATATCCTCGGGAAGGTGGTAATTCAACAATAAAGTCAGTGGCAATAACTTCCCAGGGTCGGGTTGGCAACGTAGGTTGTAGAAGCAGACCCGCCGGCCTCTGATTATCGTACTTGTTCTGACTACAAATAGCACATGTCTTGATGTATTGAACTACACTGGACTTCATCCCTGGCCACCAGAACTGTCTTTGTATAAAACGGAAGGTGTTGGTTACTCCTCGATGGCCGGAGTGAAGAGTATCATGGCATAGATTCATTACCTTCTGTTGAAGTTCTTTTGTCGGAATGTCCACTGAATTGATCTTGAATAAATATCCTTCCTTGATTGTCAGACGCCAGGGATTTTTCTTCGATGTGTCCTTCCAGAGTTCAGATAATTGAGTCTGTGCTCTGATTTCTTCCAGGAGATTGATCGCTTGAGCTACAAAGATTGTGGGTGGAAACATTTTTGGATAGATCTTATCCTCCAAGGAAACCTAGTCGGGACGCCGAGAAAGGGCATCGGCAATCAAGTTTTGCGATCCAGGAACATGTGAAATTTGAAATTGATATTGAGCAAAGAAGTAGGCCCATCGAGCTTCTCTACTGTTCCTGCACTCCATGGATTGTAGGACCTGAAGATTTCGGTGACCAGTACCGACTTGAACTGGATATTTAGCACCCAGGAGTAAATGTCTCCATTCAGTGAAGGCATGACGAATAGCCAATAACTCCTTCTCCAGAACTGAGTAGTGAGTCTCGCTGGTGGTCAGGGTCCGTGAGAGATAAGCAATGGGATGTTCCAACTTATCATCGGATTCTTGTTTTAAAACTGCTCCTATGGCGTAATTGGAGGCATCAGTTTCCACTAGAAAAGGACGATTTATGTCAGGTTGGGCCAGGATGGGGGCCTGGGTGAATTCTTCTTTCAAGCGTTGGAATGCCTTGTCTTGTGGTATAGACCAGTTAAATGGAACGTCTATCTTCAGGAGATTAACAATGGGTTGAACAATCTCGGAAAAGGTGGGAATAAATTTCCGGTAGAAGTTGTCAAGCCCCAGGAAGGATTGTATTTGGGGCGGGCCAAGCCAGTATGGCCTTCACCTTTGAAGGGTCCATACTAATTCCTTCTGAACTGAGGACAAATCCCAGATAGTGAATTGATGTGACATGAAACAAACATTTTTCTGGTTTGGCTAAGAGTTGATTTTCACGGAGACGTTGAAGTACTGCTTTTACATGTTCTTCATGTTTCAAGGAGTCCTTGGAGAAGATCAATATGTCATCCAAGTAGACGATAACATTGAGAAATAACATGTCAGAGAACACCCTATCCATAAAACGCTGGAAGACTGCGGGAGCATTGGTCAGACCAAAGGGCATGACTAGGTATTCAAAGTGACCAAAGGGTGTTCTAAAGGCTGTTTTCCATTCGTCTCCTTCCCGGATACGGATCAAATGGTAAGCACCTCGGAGATCCAGTTTCGTGAATATCACTGCACCTCTCACAGCTTCAAGGATATCCGAGATCAGGGGTAGAGGGTATCTGTCTTTCAGGGTGTATTGATTTAGGCCCCGATAGTCCAGGCAAGGTCTGAGCTCTTTAGTATCCTTTTTCGGAACAAAGAACAATGAAGGCGCAGCTAGTGATTTTGAAGGTCTTATGGTGCCGTTCTCAAGATTAGTGTCTAGGTATTCCCGAAGGGCTCTCTTTTCGGGTTCTGAAAGGATAAACATCCTGCCAAAAGGAATCACTGCTGAGGGTTCAGTATCTATCGGGTCTATGTGGAGGTAAGGCTTGAACAATGGCAGTAGAGAATACATCAGCATACCCTTGATAGATCTCTGGAACTTGTACAATATTGGAAACCATGAGTGGTGTCTCTGGACACCTTGGTAGACTTATAGGAGCTGTGACTGAGGTATCCAGGTTTAAACAATGGTTCATACAGAACTCTGAGCCCAGGAATAAGGATCCGGCCGTCCAGTTAATATATGGATTGTGCCTTTGTAACCAGGGCATGCCCAGAACTAAGGGGTAATGGGCTGATTTTATAATGTCAAACACAATCCTTTCTTGATGATGATTTATGGAAAGATGGATCTCCCTTGTTTGCAGACTTATGGGTCCTGAGGAAAGAGGTCTTCCGTCAATTGCTTCCACTGGCTGTGAAAAACGTCTTGCTTCATATGGAATGTTATGACTTCTTACCCAATCTTGATCAATGAAGACTCCCATTGCTCCGCAATCCACCAAGGCCAGTATGGGGTAGACCTTGTCCTTGGATGGCGATAAAAAGGCCTGTAATATCACCAATTTGTTTTGTCCAGGAGAGTTCAAGGATGGAATTGATGTGGAGCAAACATCGCTCTCCCGAAACCTTGCTCCATTTAGGATCGGGAGCTGGCGTTTCCCGAGCGTCGGGGAGGAGCCAGAGGACACTCTTTAACTAGATGTTTATCTGAGGCACAATACATACATAAGCCTGTGTGTATCCTTCTTAACCTTTCCTGCAGGGAAATTGGTCCACAAAAGGCTCCGAGTTGCATGGGTTTAGAATCAGTGCTCGGATTCTTGGCAGATCCGGTCTTTGTAGTATTCTCTGGGGAGTTTCTTTGAATTGAGACTTTATTCTTTTTCTTTTCGGCCTTTCTTTCTTGGATTCTGAAGTCTATTTGCATAGACAAGTCCAGGAGGGCCTGGAATGAACTAGGACGTGCCACTCTGGCTAATTCGTCCTTAATCTCTTCATTTAGACCTCTGCGAAATAAGGTAAAACTGGCTTCCAGGGGCCAGTCCGCCTCTTTGGCTAGCTGTTTGAATCTGGTAACATAGGTCAACATGTCTTGGGATCCTTGTTGGAAGTCGAGTAACTTCTCTTGAGCACCGTGGACCAGCTCTGGACGTTCGAACATGGTCTTGAGTTCCGCGATGAAGCCTTCATAATCATCCAGGAGAGCATCCCCTGAATTGAGTAAAGGAGTGGCCCATGTAAGGGCATTACCGGAAAGATGCGATATTATGAAGCCCACCTTAGCCCTAGGAGTTGAGAAATAGTAGGGCTTGAAGGTAAAATGTACCAAACAAGAATCCAGGAATCCACGTAAGGTCTTTGTTGAACCGTCGTATTTATCAACCACTGCTCCCAATAGTACGCTGTCCTTGTTCGCGGAGTCACGTGAAAAAACAAGCTGTTTTAGCGCCGCATTCTCGGCTTTTAAATTCTGCATCTCTGTGGAAAGTTCTTGCATTCCGCGCATCAGGTCCTGAATAGCATTCTCCATGGTAGAATCCGTATTGATCGTTTGGCATCTCAAACTGTCGTAAATCTCCCCCCGTCTCACCTGTGATCGGGATCTCCCTTGTTCGGCCGCAGGACTCTTCCTGTGGATGGTTCGGGTCTTGAATAGGCTCGCCCGAGCCTCATCAGGTTGCAGGACGCGTTCAGAGTTCCGGGAAGTTCGTGGTTCCAGGGTATCCAGGATTAGCATAGAACGAGTAAGTAGGGGGGGAAATCCGGGAACAGGATAAAGGCAAGGAAGGAAGAAAGAGGATCAAGGAAATCAATGTAGAGAGTAAGCGCACGTCGGGTCACTACCGAAGATAGCGTTGAGACGCGCGGACCCGCAGGGGCGTGACCAATTTATAGTACGTACCACGACGTGAAAGCTAGTGCGTAGCACGGAGCTTGGTACGGCCATGTTGGGAGGAAGAAGGAGTACAAGCCCTTCGTGACAATGACCATAAGGTCCAGAAGGGGCAATTTCGCCGGGTCATGACAGTTCCCTTTGTATCTTTTCCCTCAATTGCACCCATGTGAGGGCCCCTTAGGTAGGTGAATACAGAGAGCTTACTGACCTCGCCTCCAGAGTTGGCCTATCCTCTCAAGTCCATCCTCATACCATTTCTGGAATCTTTCAGGGTTCGGTGTCATGTCCCACACTCCCGGGATCCATAGATGTCCCAACGGGGAGGGCCATGTGGTGACACCCTTCATATCTCCTCCCCCCTTATTTCCAGATATCCCAAAGGGTCCCAACAATAGGGTGATCACAAATCCTCAACGGGATTCTGTGTTTAGGGACCCTTAACCTTTTGCCCACCGTAGCAGGGTGAAGAAGTAAATTATCCAGCACGATCCACTGAAGTTCATACTGAGAGCGAAGATGCGGTATGAGGACTCGTAGCTGCGCGGCATGGTAATCTAGCTTCCTGTCTGGGAGGCCCACCCACCCCTTCTCTTTGGGTAAAACTAGTGTCTCTCTGGGGATCTGTGCATTTTTCCCCTGCCAAAGGAACCTTGAAGTACCACACCAAATTTCTCTAAAGAACCCCTCTGTAATGCGAACGGGAAACACTGGAACGCATAAAGAGCCCTGGGGAGAACCACCATTTTGAGCGCATGGAGACGCCCCAACTAAGAGATCATTAGCTTACCCCACTAAGTCTTCCTTTATTTTGTGCATTCGGGTGGCGGGGGGGGGCGTTCACTTTAAATAGTTCACCACAAGTTCTAGTAATAGTTATACCCAAGTATTTCATCTTGTTCAGACTTATCTGCATCCCCAAGGGTGTGAACCTGTCTATTTCCCTATCCCTTCTCCGATCCCGGGGAAAAAGCACTGATTTAGGCCTGTTAATTTACAGTCCTGCCCCCCTGCCGTATTGCTTGATCAATGAGTGCACTGTGGGTATGGATTGCAGTGGATCCCTAACGTACAGGAGCAGATCGTCGGCGTATAATGCAATTTTATATTCCACTCCCCTGACCAGGAATCCCACCTCCCCTGGGTTGTCCGTAATACTTTGGGCTAACGGATCTAAGGAGATTGCAAGCAGTATTTGGGATAGAGGGCAGCCCTGCCTCGTTCCTCTCCCCAGTTTAAACCAACAGCAGTATCCTCCATTCACCATAACACTTGCTCGGAGGATGAATAAAGGGCCAGTATACACCGGAGTAAGCGCCCACCAATACCGAATTTGATGGGACAGCCTTAAGAAATGTACATGTAATCTATTCTGGTGTATGTACGATGTGGGGGTGAAAAAAAGTGTATTCCCTCTCATGGGGGTGGAAGTGTCTGCATATATCGCTTAACCCATATCCCACTAATAATTCCTGAAATTCAGTGTCCTGGTCCGGGCGAGTCCTGTACTGTATCCTTTAATGTCTGCCTGTGTAGTTCCTTATCAGCCCATATATTGAAGTCTCCCCCAGCGATGAGGTGGCCCGTGCTCTCGACCAGTATCTTGGCTAGCACATGCCTCAAAAACCTGACGTGGCCCTGGTTTGGGGCATACAACCTTGCCAACGAAAACCGCACTCCCTTTATGTTACCCGAGATCACCAAGGCCCGACCCTCAACATCCGACCAGGTCTTCATAAGTTCCAGGATCCCCACCCCACCTTCCTCCGTGGGCCCGAGCCCCAGTATTGGCTGCCTATCTGCACACTTGGGATCCTCCTCTCCCCTGGAGAATCTAGTCTCCTGCAGGAACAGTATGTCCAGTCCCGATCTCCGGAACTCCCTTGCTACCAATGACCTTTTTGTGGGTGAGTTAAGCCCTTTCATAAAGGGTGCCCACTTTCAGCGTGTCACCTTGGTGGACCACTTGACTTTTAGCCATTTTATCCCTATAAGGGGTCTCGTTTCTTGCAATGCGGACTTCCGAGTAAGCCGTGCCATGAAGTTCTAGGCTAGAGAATTGGGCGTGTACCAACGGTCACCCCCACTCTCCCCCTCTGACGTCCGGTCCCTCCTGGGAAAAGGCACGAGGTTAGAAACAAACCACCTGAACTCTGGTCGCCCGGGCCCTGCCTTATCAAACCACTTTCCCCACTTTCCCTCCTCCCACCAACCCCCCAATAGGACCAACCTTGTTCATCCCTGTTTAGAAGTCCCCATTGAGTAAACAATTATATGAAAACAATTCTCAGTTTAATTCACAAAATCACAGATCCTGGACCCCCTCCGAGGCCTGCTTCAAGTGGTAGCCACACCACCGCCTAGCCGCTCACTGAACCATGGGTCCCTGTAAGGTTACGGCTCAGCCCCCGGTGGGGTTCCCACATTCCTGTACTTCCCGGAATACATCTTCTTCTCTGACCTTTCACCTGCCAGCGACCTTCCTCGTTGTTTTCCCTCGAAGTATGCAGTGCCTCCTACGTGCCCTTAAACTCTCTGGTGACCCCGTGTATCTCCTCTGCCGTGGAGAGCCAGTAGCTGAGGCCCTTAATTTCAAAGGAGAGGGCAAATGGAAACCCCCACCTGTACTACACACCCTTCTCATTGAGCCACTTGTGATGGGGGAGCAGAGGCGCCTCTTGGAGAGGGTAAGCGAGGAGATTTCTTGAAAGACTGTGATCCTTGCAGAACAATATGTCACCGATCCCTTTGATCTCGCCCTTTCAAGGATCTTAAGCCTGTCGCCATAATTACTGAAGCGGACTAGGACCGATCTGGGACCACCTGTTGTTCCCCCAGCCCTATGAATCCTGTCTATCTTGGCTTGGTCCACTGAGTCCTTGTCAAAAATTTAGTTTTGTGATGTCGTAGAGGGTCCTCCTCAGGTCTGCCTCAGTCTCCCCCTCTCTCTCCGGGATCCCAAAAATTCTGAGGTTGTTACGCCTCTCACGATTTTCCAGTTCATGCATTTTGAGTAGCATCTCCTCCTCTCTCCTTCTCTCGACCTCCGAAAGGCGAGCGTCCATCTGGGTCTCCAGGGTATCGAGGGAGGACTGGTTATGCTCCATGTGCTCAAGCCGTTCTTCCATCTTGTGAATCCTTTTAGTGATTTTATCCACTCTTCCACCAATGTGCGCTCTCATATTGCTAATCTCCTCCATCAATGCTGCAACGTCTTTTTTTTGTCGCAACTGACTCCTCATTGCTCTGCAACATGGCACCCGTAATATCCTTGCCAAATTGTTCTTGTACAGGAGCACAAAATGGATGCTTAGCACAGCAAGGCCCTAAGACATTCTAAGACATTGGATACAGTGAAATGGAAATTTTGATAGTCGGTTTTGTAAAAATAAAAAAATAAAAATATCTTGGCCTTCTGTGTCCGACCTCGGTATGTATCTGAAATTTACCAGTTTGGCCTTTGGGTCCATATGCTTCCACGGACCCTGTTGAGCACTTGGGGACCGTTGGTGATTCCAGAGCAAGAGTATATCCACTCTTGTTCCCTTGTGATAGAGGGCCCACCGGTCGTCCTCTGTTTTCCGGTTGCCTGCCCAAAGTTCAACTCAGGCACTCCCTGAAGGTACATTGATTGGGGAAGTCCCACCTAGGCATGCGGATGAGCAGTACCCCTCGTCAGACAGGTGTCGTAGGACTGCACCTGTTGGGTGTCCTGACCCACGTTTGAGCTATCATGCTGCAACATTTGGTGCTGTGGGCTTAGAAAATCCAAGATGACCAAAAAGCCCACATGTGCGCCAGAATCCAGGAGAACCACGCAGTTTGTGCGCACACCAAAATGGTTACCTAACTTGCCACCCACCAGTGTAAAGAAAGATCTTTGTTAACAAAATCCACTGTTACTGATGTCAAAAAGTTGCTGAAATCGTGGCTCATCGGACCACTTTAAAGATTCAACCCTTTTGTGGGGTTCCACATAACCATTTTACCGTAAGGAGCCCCATCAAAACAATGTTAAGCAAGGATTATTTACTACCATGTAAGAACCATTCCTGTTTGGAATGCATTAATCCAAGAAAGATCCCAAAAATGGATGCAGTACCAACAAAATCCCCAAGGCGGCGCTAGCGGTCTAAACTCTGACAGGAGAACTGAGTGCAGTTGCTGACAAAGGAATTTGACTCAGCTGACTTCAAAGGCTGCATTTTAATCAAAAATTAGCCACCTGCTGTTCCCTGAGGCCAGAAGCCTGGGAAACCCTCTCACCTCAAGAGATTCACACCACAGCCCAGGATATCACATGGTCATAATAACCAAATGCAAAGTGACCCCCTGGTCTGCTGACCTCAGCCTCCTGGAGACCACACAATAGGCTCTTGCACTTGAATAGAATATGTTGATTTTGACTGTTTTCTGTCAACAAAGGCCTGCCTGCCAGCAGAGGCATGGTTTCTGACCCACCTAAGTCTTGGAGGCGGACTCCAACACTTTGAGAACTGAATTGAAAGCAAAATATATATTTTACAAAAATACTGATAACTCTTTGTAATCAAATGACAGGAATGTATAACTTTGAGAGCCTTAATTTAAAAAATGTACCTTCGATTCAAGCCCAAACTCCAATTTGTGTGATGTTCTGGGGCAAAACGCCGCTATTTAATCTACACCACATACTCTGTGTTTAAGCTAGAGATATGGGAGTTTACTGGAGTAGGTATGGACAGCCTGTGTATATGTGTATAACTTTTAATGAAGAACCAAGGTTGCATAACCCACTAAAATCGAAAATAAGTTGCCATTTTTGAATGCAAGCCTCCAGGAAGAGCAGAGTTTGATTAGAGTATACCTCATGTGATATGTGATGGGTGCATGTAATTTTAAACAACTGTGTACCTGTGCAAATATGTATTTGGGTCAAATATAGATTTGTGTGCAATTTGACAGGGGAGTATCCTTTCTGCAGACCATAAAACAGCATCACCATGACACACATTTCCTTCCCCCAATCAAAGCAGTGCGGAAAGCTTGACCAATGGGCAGTTGAGAGAGGGGCTGGCTAGTGATGCTGCACACACACCCACTTTCAAAAGACATAAAAAGAGCCACTGGAAGCTAGAGAGGACATTCAATTCCATTTTCTGCGGAGCATGCTGACCGACGACTTCACATCCAGAGATCCTACACTTAGACTTCCAAGCTAAACAGAGACTACAGAGCTTTGAACCAAGAAGGCCCACTGCAAGCAAAAGTATTTGTCAGCAGGCCCAAAAATCGTTTGCAGACTATTCACAGCCGGTCCCAGCTGTTGATTCTGGCCTGAAACCCTGTGCCAGAAAGATCCAGAAGCAGTGCTGTACCCAGAGAAAGCAGAGCAGTATCCAGAACCAGAGGCCAGAGATCCAGAGTGACCCAGACCGCTGTTAGCAGAACCAGAGAGCTGACCCAGATCACTGTGAAGTGCCGAGACCAGAACCGGAGTCCAGTCCAAAACCTGACCAGATCCGTGGCAAGGCCTATTTCAAAAATATATTGTGAGTACCTAGCAGAACTGTGCAGAACCAATCTCTTAGTTAAAATAATCTAATCCAAACTATTTTAATCTAACCAGAACTGCCTCCTAACTGTCACCTGTCATTTGTAAAGCTGCACCACTGTCATTTGTCAATTCTGCAGCTGCAAAGCTGTAACCTGTCGCTTTGAACTTTTTAAAATTTCAAATCCGAAAAACAACCTTCACAAAATCGTTATGCTTTTGCCGTAATCGTGATTCACGCATTCGCGAATTTTGCCGCGATTTGCGATTTGGCCTGATTTCAGCCACCTGTAAAAATCAGCAGCTTTTGCCTGAACTGCTAAAATTTTGTTTGCCTCCTAAGAACCATCCCAGAATCATTGCTAGAGTGAGCCTGAGCTAATTTTAACTAGATACCACTCACCCTGAACCTCCTGAAGGGAATTAAAAGCATTTTCAGCATATTTCTCACTGCATTGTCACCATATTCAAAGCATTTTGCCTGTGTTTCAAAACTCCTATCTGTTGTATAAGCTGCTGGGGGGGAATTGAACTGAATTCTATTTGATTGCAATCCTAAGAACTGTGTGCTCTCATCTTCATCTCCTTACATTGCATAAAGGGGGGGGGGTGAATTGTCCAAGAAAGTGATTACATTGTCTTTTGCTGAAATCCTATCAAGTTATTTTCTGCACTGCATTTTCATTCCACATTGCATCTATTTGAAACCATAAAAGTATTGTTGCTATCTTATCCATCCTATACCCACTCATCATTGATTATAAAGAAGTGTGCTAGTGCCAGACTATCCATTATTGATTACTGCTCAGATTAAGTGTGATATTCAATTATTAATTCATTATAAAAGTGTGATATATATATATACTGTTAATTTTTTTTCAAATAAACCTTTTAAACTTGCAAAACAGAACTACTTCTTGGGTCAGGGGGATTCCAAGAGAGGGGTGTTATATGGGGTAGTCATCCAGAACTCATGAACTGGACATAAAGATATATCAATAAGGGTTTTCATTCAGTATCCCAGACTAGGCATTGACTTAGCTGTAGTGTTGAATTGAATCTTCTTACAAATTGGGGGCTCGTGCCGGACGTCTGGGTTAGATCTATCACTTGTGCAGCTTAATACAGTGTGCTAACTGACAGGATACATACATCCGGTCGGATCACCACGCTGTTTTACGCTGTAAAGCACTCTTCAAAGGGACACGCTAAGGAAAAGGTCTGTTTTGCAAAAATAAAATACTAATTTCTGTAAGTCAGGACAGAGATCAATCTCTAGAATGACGACCTTGGTAGACATGAAAATAGCGAGGGAGCACCTCTTACATAAGCTATTTGTGAGAGGTGAGTGGACTCACCAGGACCAAACGGTCTGGTTGCAGGCCATCGCGCAACAGGTCACTGAAACAGGGTCAGACATATGGAGAGATCAGGGTCCATTACATGTGGCCCTGAGTGAACCATATATGGCTCCTAAAACCAAAGATGAACACAATAAGATTGCCAGGATAGCGGCATACCTGTACCTGTATATGGGAGACATGCAGGATAAATGTACTGAAAGCCAAGATCTGGCAAATAGGCGACAGATGGCGTTAGAGAAGGTCCAATCTGACCTGGTCTCTTCTGAGCAGAGGCTGCAGAGGAGCCAGGAGTCAGAAAATGATAGTAGGCAGTATATCATTAAAATAAAAGAGAACATGGATATACTGCAACAGGAAAAGACAGACCAGGATACCAGAATTCTGGCTTTGCAGAAGGAACGCCAAGACAGTTTGGACTCCCTACTGCAGAGCCAGAAAAAGCTGGAGCAACAGATCAATTTCAACAGGGCATGCACAGAGCAGGTAGCCACCCTGCAAATCCAACTAGACAGAGAGAAAGAGGAGAGCAATAAACTGATCCTGAAAGACCTGGATACCCAGGCAGAGTTTGATCAGGAGCGCCAGAAAGCTGGTGCCTTCCAAAGGCAAAAGGACGACCTGGCGTCACAAATTCAAGCTCTTGGTCAGGAAAGGGACACCTTAGGCCAGGAAGTCTGCCACTTAAGAAGAAAAATGGAAGAAAATCACCTGGCCCACCAGGGACTGGGTGACCTCCAAAAAGAACACCAGGGCTTGCTAGAGCACACCAGAAGGGTGGAGGAGGCCCTGGCAAGACAGGAGCAGGCCAATAGGGACACAGCTCAGGAGGTAACCCTCCTGCAGCAAAGACTGGCCCAGTGCTCCAGGACCAATCAGGAAACGCAGAGAGAGAATGAGGCTCTCTGCCAGCACAACGATAGGCTCCAACGACAGGTAGCGATGCAGGAGAGACTGATAGAGTCTAGTAAGGCCTTAACTGAGGAACTGAAGGCGCAGGCTCTTGCATTGCAACAGGGAGCAGGGGCGGATAGAGACCAGGTTCGCTGGGAAAGGGAAACTCCTGAGCATAACCTCAGGCGCCCTAGTACCAGAGGCCTTTATCTCTCTCAGTCCCTGGACTCTGCCACCCCCATGTCCCCTGGCGCACATGAGCACCGGGCCACAGGGATGGCAGATTACTATCCAGCCAAAAGCATGGGGCTCATAGGCCAGTACCACCCAGGTATGGAGGGGCGGACATCTGGGTATGGGCACCCAAGCACAGTGCAATTTAGTGGGGAACCCCAGGAGAGTAGGCTCATTAAGGGCATCCTGAAAACCTCTGCCCAGTTAGGTCAGTGGGGGGGTACCCATCAAATCCTGGCAGCGAGGAGGGATCTGAAGACTCCTCTAAGCGGTACAGGACACAGGAGACCAGGTCCCCACATTCTGCCAGCCACTCCCAGGCTCGCAGAATCCGGGAAAACCTGGAAGATCAGACAGGAACCTCTGGGAGCAGTGCCTCTGAGTCAGAGGATGAATGGACCAGGGTTACCCGAACCAAAAAGGCCAATAGGCAAAAAGGGCCTTGCTTAAGGACCCATTGAAACAGATTAAGGCAATCAGGAGTGTCATCACGCCTTATCATAAGAACGCCAAGTATTCTGTTTGGGAACACTTGGAGCTCTATGAGCAAAATGATGGAGACCTTTCATTTGAAGGACAGCCAAAGCTGTATTCAGTATGTAAAGTGGACATTCTCCCCAGAGTACTCCAGTTTCTTTGCGGGGCTGGAGGACCAAAATCATTCAAGGTGGTCCACCTATAGGGCGGCCATCTTGAAACATTTTTTTGTGCACAGAAATCCCCAAGAGGCTCGCAAAGCAGCCTACAATTTGCAATGTGGGGAGGATCAGGCCTCACAAGAATTTGTGCAAGAACTGAAACGTGCCTTTGCGCAGACCACCAGAAGGGTGCGCACAGACAGCAGAGATTTTGTCAATACATTTTTCCATGCCTTGCCCAAATACATAATGACCCAGCCCGTGAGAGATTTTCATGAGAAAAGATCTTTAGACTGGGTCATTGAACAGGCTACCCGGATCTATGAGGTGCAGAAGCCTATCGAAAATAAAAATAACGCGCCGAAAAACCCCAAAACCAACAGCACCCCTGTTGCTGCCAAGGTGGCAGAGGTAAAGGTCGCCCCAGTTTTAGATTTGGAGATGGGGGGGCCTAAAAACCTGCCTGCACCAAATAATTCACAGCCCAGAAGGCCCTCGGGCCAGTCACAGACAGGGAGTCGAGGAGGTAGTTCCACAAATGGGGTCCCCCGCTCCCCTGACTATGTAAGTCCCCGCTACAAGGGAAACCGACCAATCCTGGGTTATGTGTGGACTCCTCCAGCCCAAGGGGGGGGATCCAGCCAAGCACCTGACCTGGGGAACTTCCCTCCTAACTTCCCCCAGGAGGGCAGAAATTCTCCAAATCCTGGGCAGGACTTTTTCCCCAGGTATCCACCCAATTTCCAGCCCCAAAATCATCCATCCTTCTTTCCCCAATTCCATGAGCCCAGACAACCTAATCCGGGAGAGGGGAGGCCAAGGGTGGAGGGGTACCAAAATCTTCCCAACCAGGGGTACTACCAGAGAAGGGATAGCTACCCTTCCCGGGATCAGCCGAGGGGAGAAAATAGAGCCCCGTATCAGCCTGAGCGGGTTTCCCAGTTAGAGCGCCAGGTCCAAAATATGGCACGGGATCTGGGTCACATACTGAGGGCTCAACAGAACCCTCAGATGAGCATGCCACCGCAGAATGCCCCAAACTCTGGACCTGGTGCTCCAGAACAATGACAGGGGCAGCACCCCGATAACACACCGGTTCCCAGGGAGGAGGCACAAGGGGAAGGGGGGTGTAAAGCCTTGGAGGAAGCTTCCTTCCCAACTTGTAAACAGCCCCTGGAAAACCAAGAACCGGAAACAAAATCTCCTGCCCCTGAAAGCCTGCCTCCCAAGGAGCAGAGGGGGGGGGGGTAGGAGAAACAAAGGACCCAAACAGACCCACTTTGTGGAGGAGGTACAGGTCTTCCAATTTGAGGGAGAGGGATCCTCAGAAGATCCTGGGAAAAGGATCTTCTCTTTCAGAGATGGGGGAACTCCTCCCAAGGAAAAATGGGTCCCAAAGGATGTCAATTCAGACTGGGGAGATATGGAGACTGAGCTACCACCGCCCATCATCTCATCCCAGAACCCACAATACCGAAATCCCCTGGTTCAAACCCATCCTGGTGACTGCCTCCAAGAAGGGGGCGGCGGCCCAGGACCGGAACCAGGGGAACCCACAATGGCTCTGATCTCCAGTTGCCAACTTTTTCTTTCAGATTCCCAAGAGACTCCACAGAATACTGCCCAAATCTCTTCTCTAGCAATGTCCAAAACCAGAAAGTTACCCCACCAGTTGTCCAAAAATGTGCATTATCTGTTCCCCCTTGAGGAGAAGGAGGTACAAGTACAGGGGCAGGGTACAATTTTGGCACTGGTGGACACTGGATCCCAAGCTACCCTTCTGTCCAAAAGGGCCTTTGAGGAACTAAATGCCGGAAGGGGGGAGAATTACCGTATTCCTCTCACCTCTCTTCCTGGACAACTGCAGAACTTTGACGGGAAGGAAATTCCCGTTGAGGGGACTGCAGACTTGGACATTAAAATTGGGCGACACAAGGTGAAACACCCGGTCATAGTAGTGACTCCAGAGGGCACCCCTTGTTTACTAGGGAATGACCTCCTGAGAAGGTTGTCACCCCTAATAGATTGTGTAAACAAGGTCCTCTGGACCCAGACTAGCCGACCAATAAAATTAAAACAGAGTGTCAACCATGTTCGTTTAAACGGCACCTGCCACATGGTTGAACAAAAATCTGACCAAGTAGAATTTCACTTCCAGAACAACCAAATTCCAGACGTGACAGTAATAGCAGTAGGACAATAGACTGGTGATGGGGGGGTCCTCTCTATTTCTGAAAATCAACCTTCCTTCCAGTTTAAGGTGGTATTCCACACTGGAAACAAACACTCTGAAATTATTCACCAATCCACAATCAGAAACTCCCACTCCTATAGTCCAGAAAGATGTGAAATCAGCTCAGAGCCTGGCTGATATTCAGCAAATTGGAGAGCAGTTGTTCATCCCTGTTCAGTTAAATGATGGGAAGGACTCTGTTCTCGCTCGAGTGTGCGTGAACAATGGTAAGAGCTTCATCAGCGAAGCCATGTTCCGCCAACTCCCAAAAGATCCAGCCATTCCCACATTCAAGCTGATAGACAAATGGGAAATTTACCTGGAAGCACCCAATTCCAAACATCTCCTGCCAAGCAGGTGTATGCTCAAAATCTCCATTGGCAACAAGAGCATAGTCCACAATTGTTGGGCCGTGCGAGACGTCACTGCCGCTTTTTACTTAGGCAGTGACATTCTCAATCGCTTTGCCATTAGTTTGGACCTAATAAACTTCAAAGCTTGGTCCCGATTAGCGGATAATCCCATGGGCTTTGATGATCCAGAAAAAGCATTTAGGTCAACTCAATTGCTACCTTATTTAGTTGAAATTCAGATTAAAGAGGAAGTCACCATCCCAGAAAGGACCCGACAATTCTCCCTGGAAGTGAAAGTTAAAAGAGGACAACATTTGAAAAACCCTGATGCTTACATACATCTAAACGCTTCTCTCCAACAGCAAGGGTTGGGGGTAAACTCAACCCCATTAGTCAATATAGAACATGACACCATCCCAATAGAGGTGGATAACAGCGACTTAAAGAGTATTACTCTAGCCGCAGGCACCATTATTGGAATGGCGGTTGATGACCGACATTTCTCCATTGATTTAGGAAATGAACTGTTAGGACCAATCCCCAAGGACTGCTTTGACAGTGACAGTGATGACAATACAACACCAGACAGGATTTTTACCGGGCATGAGGGGAACTTCGTGGTGTACACTTCTTGCCCTTATGGTAAGGAAGATGTGACTTGTGACTTCAGGAGGGATGAGGTGATTTTCCAGGTCCATGACGGCTGCCTTTCCCACCTGAAGCCTCCAGTCCAAATCAGCACTCTGACCAGGGACTTCTCCACCCAGCTGGAGGAGGCCACTGAAATAGCCAAACCAGAAGTCTTTCCAGGCTTCAGGCAGATGCTGGAAGAGAGAGTCAACCTAGCTGATGCCTGTGTGACTCTGGAACAAAAGCAAAAGTTGAAACAAGTTTTCTTGGATTTCCAAGATCTCTTTGCGGTAGACTCATATGACTGTGGTCGCACCGACATCCACACAACAACAATCCCCACAGACCCTGGAATGACTCCAGTGTTTGTGAAGCAATATCGCTTGCCTCTCGCATCCATGGAGTCCCTTACTGAAATAATTAAGAACCTTGAGTCCCGGGGAATAATCCGTCCAGTCCACAGCACTTTCAATAATCCGGTGCTGGGAATATTGAAGCCAAACGGCCAGTGGAGACTCTGCGCCGACCTTAGGGAGCTCAACAAACGGGTCCATACTTCCTCCGATGGCCTCAGCCCTACATTGACCAAGGGCTGGCCCAGATCCAGGGGTCACAGGTATTCACTGCAATAGACCTGACCAATGGATACTGGACTGTGCCTGTCAGCAGGGAGGACCAATACAAGCTGGCTTTTACCTTTGGGGCCAGCAGTACACATGGACCTGGACTCCCTTGGAGACCTCAACTCCGGCAATTAATTCAACATTTTCCTACACAAGGCCATGCCCGACCTGGGTGCAAGGGGTAACCTGGCTTATGTAGATGATGTCCTCATCAAAAGTTCATCTGTGGAGGAACACATAGCGGAGATCCGTTATGTTCTGACCCAGTTGAGGGCCGCCGGAGCAAAACTTTCCTTTCAGAAAGCACAGTGGTGTAGAACCCGTGTTAATTTCTTGGGGCATGAGATTACTCCTCAGGGTCTCTGTCCCCAGGAAAAGAAAGTGGAAGCACTTCAGAAACTGAAAGACCCCACAACTCTGCGGGAACTAAGGAGCCTCCTTGGACTGACTAATTACAGCAGAAAGTTCATTGAAGGCTACGCAGAGATCACTAGACCCCTGATTCATCTCTTGAAGGGGGGGGTCAAGTGGGAATGGGGTCCAGAACAAGCCGAGGCAGTAAGACAACTCAAAAGAAGCCTCTCTCAAGCGCCTTGTCTAGCTTACCCTGTCAGAAACAAGGAGTTCTTCCTGGAGACAGGGTTCTCTAATACGTGCTTGACGGCAGTATTATACCAAAAGCATGACAAGGTCAATAAAGTAATCTCCTATGCGAGCAAAACTTTATCCTCTGTGGAGGAAAAATTCAACGATTGTGAGAAGGCACTCCTCCTGGCAACGGTGTGGGCATTGAAGAATTACCGCCCGTTTATCCAGGGGGAACACATCATAGTGGAGACTCCACACCAGCCTCTGCAATATCTCCAAAGTGACAGAATCCGGGCCGGAAATGTGAGTAATTCCCAAATTACTTCCTGGATTCTGTCAATGCAAGGCTTTCCTGTGGAGGTCAGATATGGCCAAAACAAGAAGAGTCCCCTCGCGCAAGGTCTGGCTGACTTGCATGATTGTGCCAGAGAAAACTGTCTCGAGGGCGAAAGTCTAAAAATCAAGGACAACATGGAGGCATACCTTAATTCCCCACACAAAGTCTTTGAAGAGGACAAGTGTGAGGGAATGCCCACTGTCTATGTGGATGGATGCTCTTACCATGTTGACAATAACGAGGAGAAAGAACTGGTAGCCGGCGTAGGGAATGCATGGGTGAATGAGTCCCCAGAACCCTCCACTGGATACAAAATTGGTCCCCGAAGTAGTCAGGTGGCAGAATTGATGGCTGTGCATCAAGCCATCCTCACTGCTGTCCAACATCAACTCCACAAACTGGTCATAATCACAGATTCTGATTATGTACGGAACGGGTTCGCGGAGCACCTGGTTAATTGGAAAACCAGAGGCATGTTATGTGCTAACAACAAACCCTTGAAACATGGGAAGTTAATCCAAAACATTGATTGATGATCTGGTCACATCGAATGGGATGACCATCTACTGGAAAAAGATCAAGGGTCATTCCAAAGTAGAGGGACCAGACAAAACTGGAAATGACTTAGCTGATCAGCTGGCCAAAACCGGGGCCATCCAAGGGGATCTAATTGAGATTGAGTCCCTGTTGGGGGAAATCCAGGTCACTGTTATCACTAGGTCCCAGACAAATGCTCACAATGATCTTTCAATTGCACAATGGAGTAAGGAGACCCCTGATGCTGATTTGATTACCGCTCAGAAGGGGGAACCAATAATTGGTAAATTTTACCAACACATTGAGGACCCTGAGAACTTTCCCCTGACGGATACCAATTACAACGGGAAAGAGGACCTTGGAGTGTTGATGAAATGTCCAAAAATGTTCCGGATCCAAGACGGTTTGTTGGTAAGGAAATCCCAAGCTGGCCATGATCAGTGGGTGGTTCCTACCTCCTTCCGAAGCCTGATGTTAAGTCATGCCCATGATGCAGCTACCGCCGGTCATAGGGGGTTTCATACAACACTTGAGATCTTAAGAGAGGTTGCCTACTGGCCACACATGGGCCAGGACCTCAACCAATATTTGAAGGGTTGTCTGGTGTGTGCACAATTTCAGCCAATATCCCTCACACACAGGGCGCCTCTCCGAAAGAGGGGAATGACACTCCGATGGTCAGATTTACAAATCAACTTTGTAGGCCCCGTGATTCGCTCCTCTAGGAGGAATAAGTACATGTTGACTGTGACATGCTTGTTTACCAAGTGGGTGAAATGTCTCCCAGCCCCAAACTGCAAGGCAGAAACAGCAGCTGCCTTGATGATTAACCACATCTTTTCCCGTTTTGGTCTACCTCAAAGGATTGAGTCAGACAGAGGTAGCCACTTCACCAGTGAAGTGATGACAAAGATGTGGGAGATACTAGGGGTCAAGAGAAAGCTACACATTGCTTACAGGCCAGCTTCTTCTGGAGCAGTGGAACACTACAACCGGACAATTGTGAGCATCTTAAAAAAGTTTGTGGCAGGTTCTGGGCCAAGTTGGGATATCCGATTACCTCTGGTCCTAATGGCCATCAGATCTACCCCTTCATCTGCAACCAAAATGTCACCATTTGAGTTGATGACTGGACGCAAGATGGTGCTTCCTCAGCATTTGCTCTACAGGACCCAAGAGCAGACCTTAATAAATGCCTCCACTACTCATGAGTATGTGGAGAATTTAAGGAAACACCTTCAACATGCTTTTGCCTATGCTCAGCGGAATCTAGAAAGATCAGCCGAGAGTATGAAGACCCATGACGACCTGAAAACCACCAGAAAAGTATACAAGGTGGGGGACCGGGTCTATCTATATAATTTCCAAAGGAACCAGGCCAAAAAGAGGAAATTTTTGCCTACATGGAAAGGACCCTTTGAGATTATAGACAAGATCTCCCCTGTGGCCTACAAGATCCGCCTCCCCAAAGGCGGTTTGGCAGAGGGGGAAGACAAGTGGGTCCACATCAACCAGTTGAGGTGTTGCCATCCCAGGCACACTTTGCAGCAACTGGAGGAGTCCTCTGTAATCCCAGAGGGTACCGCTCCAGAGTAATTCAATTCCAACCCTAAAATATCCTACATATAGCCTATCAAATTCTGTGTTTCTCAAGTTTATGTGTGCCTGTTGCTTAATTTAAAAAAATGTGCATGTTCATATCTGTTGAGTTCTAAAATATATATGCCACCCCACTATATCAATGGTGGGGGAGAAATGTCCATGAATAGGTATTGCCGCTCTTCCTTTGTCGTCCTAGGAGAAAGAAAACCTGGAGACTGGCCAAGGAGGACGATCCGGAGACCGGGAGCAGAGACCCGAGGGGCCCGGGGTACCGCCCAATCCTCCCATCAGCACCAGCAAGGAGAACTGATTGATCGACTGGAGGGAGGAAAAGATGCTGAACTGTGCCATTTGCAGAAGTGGAAGAAGATTATGCGGACATACTAGTGCGTGGCTCATAACCTTCTGTGCACCCGACTCCCTATCGACTCAAATTCAAAGTGCAGTCGCGTGGGGGGGCTTTGTTGGGTGTCCTGACCCACGTTTGAGCTATCATGCTGCAACATTTGGCGCTGTGGGCTTAGAAAATCCAAGATGACCAAAAAGCCCACATGTGCGCCAGAATCCAGGAGAACCACGCAGTTTGTGCGCACACCAAAATGGTTACCTAACTTGCCACCCACCAGTGTAAAGAAAGATCTTTGTTAACAAAATCCACTGTTACTGATGTCAAAAAGTTTCTGAAATCGTGGCTCATCGGACCACTTTAAAGATTCAACCCTTTTGTGGGGTTCCACATAACCATTTTACCGTAAGGAGCCCCATCAAAACAATGTTAAGCAAGGATTATTTACTACCATGTAAGAACCATTCCTGTTTGGAATGCACTAATCCAAGAAAGATCCCAAAAATGGATGCAGTACCAACAAAATCCCCAAGGCGGCGCTAGCGGTCTAAACTCTGACAGGAGAACTGAGTGCAGTTGCTGACAACGGAATTTGACTCAGCTGACTTCAAAGGCTGCATTATAATCAAAAATTAGCCACCTGCTGTTCCCAGAGGCCAGAAGCCTGGGAAACCCTCTCACCTCAAGAGATTCACACCACAGCCCAGGATATCACATGGTCATAATAACCAAATGCAAAGTGACCCCCTGGTCTGCTGACCTCAGCCTCCTGGGGACCACACAATAGGCTCTTGCACTTGAATAGAATATGTTGATTTTGACTTTTTCCTGTCAACAAAGGCCTGCCTGCCAGCAGAGGCATGGTTTCTGACCCACCCAAGTCTTGGAGGCGGACTCCAACACTTTGAGAACTGAATTGAAAGCAAAATATATATTTTACAAAAATACTGATAACTCTTTGTAATCAAATGACAGGAATGTATAACTTTGAGAGCCTTAATTTAAAAAATGTACCTTCGATTCAAGCCCAAACTCCAATTTGCGTGATGTTCTGGGGCAAAACCCCGCTATTTATTGACACCACATACTCTGTGTTTAAGCTAGAGATATGGGAATTTACTGGAGTGGGTATGGACAGCCTGTGTATATGTGTATAACTTTTAATGAAGAACCAAGGTTGCATAACCCACTAAAATCGAAAATAAGTTGCCATTTTTGAATGCAAGCCTCCAGGAAGAGCAGAGCTTGATCAGAGTATACCTCATGTGATATGTGATGGGTGCATGTAATTTTAAACAACTGTGTACCTGTGCAAATATGTATTTGGGTCAAATATAGATTTGTGTGCAATTTGACAGGGGAGTATCCTTTCTGCAGACCATAAAACAGCATCACCATGACACACATTTCCTTCCCCTAATCAAAGCAGTGCGGAAAGCTTGACCAATGGGCAGTTGAGAGAGGGGCTGGCTAGTGATGCTGCACACACACCCACTTTCAAAAGACATAAAAAGAGCCACTGGAAGCTAGAGAGGACATTCAATTCCATTTGCTGCGGAGCATGCTGACCGACGACTTCACATCCAGAGATCCTACACTTAGACTTCCAAGCTAAACAGAGACTACAGAGCTTTGAACCAAGAAGGCCCACTGCAAGCAAAAGTATTTGTCAGCAGGCCCAAAAATCGTTTCCAGACTATTCACAGCCGGACCCAGCTGTTGATTCTGGCCTGAAACTCTGTGCCAGAAAGATCCAGAAGCAGTGCTGTACCCAGAGAAAGCAGAGCAGTATCCAGAACCAGAGGCCAGAGATCCAGAGTGACCCAGACCGCTGTTAGCAGAACCAGAGTGCTGACCCAGATCACTGTGAAGTGCCGAGACCAGAACCGGAGTCCAGTCCAAAACCTGACCAGATCCGTGGCGAGGCCTATTTCAAAAATATATTGTGAGTACCTAGCAGAACTGTGCAGAACCAATCTCTTAGTTAAAATAATCTAATCCAAACTATTTTAATCTAACCAGAACTGCCTCCTAACTGTCACCTGTCATTTGTAAAGCTGCACCACTGTCATTTGTCAATTCTGCAGCTGCAAAGCTGTAACCTGTCGCTTTGAACTTTTTAAAATTTCAAATCCGAAAAACAACCTTCACAAAATCGTTCATAACTCCGTAACCGATTGTGCTAGGAACTTGATGTGACTTTCCTCTGAAAGCTTAGAATCTCAGCTTTTTAAAAAGCTTAGAACCGACTTGCTACTCCTTATACTTTTGCCGTAATCGTGATTCACGCATTCGCGAATTTTGCCGCGATTTGTGATTTGGTCTGATTTCAGCCACCTGTAAAAATCAGCAGCTTTTGCCTGAACTGCTAAAATTTCGTTTGCCTCCTAAGAACCATCCCAGAATCATTGCTAGAGTGAGCCTGAACTAATATTAACTAGATACCACTCACCCTGAACCTCCTGAAGGGAATTAAAAGCATTTTCAGCATATTTCTCACTGCATTGTCACCATATTGAAAGCATTTTGTCTGTGTTTCAAAACTCCTATCTGTTGTATAAGCTGCTGGGGGGGGAATTGAACTGAATTCTATTTGATTGCATTCCTAAGAACTTTGTGCTCTCATCTTCATCTCCTTACATTGCATAAAGGGGGAGGGGGTGAATTGTCCAAGAAAGTGATTACATTGTCTTTTGCTGAAATCCTATCAAGTTATTTTCTGTACTGCATTTTCATTCCACATTGCATCTATTTGAAACCATAAAAGTATTGTTGCTATTTTATCCATCCTATACCCACTCATTATTGATTATAAAGAAGTGTGCTAGTGGCAGACTATCCATTATTGATTACTGCTCATATTAAGTGTGATATTCAATTATTAATTCATTATAAAAGTGTGATATATATATATATACTGTTACATTTTTTTTCAAATACACCTTTTAAACTTGCAAAACAGAACTACTTCTTGGCTCAGTGGGGTCAGGGGGATTCCAAGAGAGGGGTGTTATATAGGGGTAGTCATCCAGAACTCATGAACTGGACATAAAGATATATCAATAAGGGTTTCCATTCAGTATCCCAGACTAGGCATTGACTTAGCTGTAGTGTTGAATTGAATCTTCTTACACACCTCCCCTCGGGATCACCTCCGTTGTCTGACAACCTGCCCACACTCCACGTCTGTATGGACTCCCCCGGCCGGCCTACCGGTGGGGGAGGCGGGCACACGCCCCAGTTAAGGGGGCCCACACCTCCCTATTCTTCCACCATTCTTATGCCTCTCGGAGTATCCCGGGGGAACACAGGCTGTCTGTAAGGGTTCTCCGTCTGTTCTTCCAATAAGGTTCCAGATCCGGTCCCTGGATCCTAAGGCAGCAGGGCACTAGCAACGTTCAGAGGGGTCAATGTCTTGTGAGGCAGTTTGTGGAAAAAGCAGCCTGTCCTCAGAACGGGGGGCCAGGGACCCGTGTGGAGTCCCGCAGTGCTGTTGGTTCCAGCCTCACCCTCAGTGATAAGGAGTCGCGTGGGTCTCCCAGAGGCTACACTTATATATTTCACTGGTCCCCTAGGAGGAGCCCACAATCCTCGGCCAGTATACCCAACAGGAGTCCCCAATCCCACCAGTGCTCCACAGTCTCTGGTGCAATCGCCTCTGAGGTCGCTGGCAGTCAATGAGGGTGCCCGGACCGTCCCATGCACCAGCAAATAGGCAGAATAGGGCTGGGCGTGAGGTGGGGAGGGGAACCCACCTCCCCTACTCCCTGTTGCCCCAACATCCCTTATGGGGGTTAGTACCGCCCCCTCCATGTCCTCATGAAAACTCCAGTGCGCCGGATGGCTGGGGGAGGGCAAGAAACGGCGGCCCAGAGCTTGGCGGATAACGTGATTCCCCAGTCTTACTACGTGACACTGTCGAGGTGAGCCAGGCGTTTAAATGCCTACACAAACGGTCCTCACTGCTGACTCTCTCTCTCTCTGGCTGTACAGCATCCCGCTGCAGATGCCTCACCTTGGGTGGTCGGCGGTGGAAGTGCGTCTTGTTCCCAGCAGTGCTGCTTTAGTTCCTGAGTGGCGGTATGTCTGGCTGCCTCCTTGGAGCCTTTCAGCTTAAGGTCACTTTGTACCCCACAGCACGGGATCTCTCCAGGGGAGCCTCCACTTTCCAGCTCACGGCAGACACTGCAGGCTCTGGCTGCTCCACGGGTGTACTGTCGAGGGCCCGCCTTCTTCCACTTCCCTCTGTGCCGTGAGCTGCACACCGAGGGTGCCTCAACGCCACCAGGTGGGTGGCCGCCCACCCCCCACAACCTCCTCAAATCTCCACGGTTGCCACCCGATATTGTGGGGAGGCAGAGTGGTTCGCTGCCAGCGGGGTGCCTCAACCTCCTCCGTACCATTCCAAGCTCTGACCTATGTGTGGGCTGGGGCAATGCGCCACACGCGGCTTCACCCGCTCGCGCCCAGGCAAGAGGGTGCGCCACGATCTCCGAGCGGCAACAAGGGTGTCATTCTCAGGATTCTCCTGAGCGTTTTTTTCCTTCTTTGGACGGCGTGTGCCAGGGGTCTTTACCTCATATCTGGTCTTAGTTGGGCCCGGGGGGGGGTTGCAAAAGCAGGGGCTAACTTGTCTCTCTCTGTCCTGGGTTGGGAGAACATGCTAATGTGGACTAGTCATCAGCGCACCCCCTGGTGCCCTCCCCTTGGAAACAATTTTGGTTAGATTTCTGTTTTGGGTTCACCCTCCATTTTTCTGAGTAATGTATAATAAGTCCAAGCTACTCACCTTAGTCATTGTTTTACTCCTTATTCATAGTCCCCTTTCTGTCCTGAATCGTCTTCTCATCTGAACATAGCTGTCTGTCATGTTCTTGTCTAGACAGAATGTATTTGTGGGTGAGGCCAGAAGATAAGGTAAGAAGTGTGGTGCCCTAAATGCAGGTGGGTTGGTTTGCTTTCTGGAAATAACTGTTTTGCCATGCAACATGCTGCATTTGCGTCTCCACAAGGATTGCCCTAGGTATGGAGAAAAGGGGACTATGGACCTGTACCTCTCCAAGTTCATAAGTAATTCTAGTTCTACCCCAGGCAGAGCATGGAAAGGCGCATATAGCAGGGCACCCAAAGCAGCCACTACAGTTTTTAAATCTACAATGCAATGTCAAGCTTACTAGAAAAGAAGGAAAGAGTCACAATTGAGTGGGTGAATAACTGGAAAAACCCATGGCAGGCCGCTGAAACATTCTATGTCTTGGCCCGCTCAAAAACCCATTCACCTGCCTAAAAGATCCAAAATAGCACAGCAGCAATAGGGCAAATCAAATTCACCTCCTCCACCCAAATCATTGCAAACCTTTTCCAACTCACATATGCATTAAGGATCATGTCATAAATTCCAAAGCCCTGCACAAACACCAATCAAAGCTTCTTCTAAAAGATGAAAAACAACCAAAGTGGTAACTTTTCCGACTATGAAATAAACTTTGGATAGGGAAAGGCTCAGTAGCAGGACTGAAAATGGTATACTGATAACCCCCAAAGCTAATCCTAACCTCTCTCAAGTAGGAAATAACACGAATACAGATATTTTCAATGAGCAGTAGTTGATGTTGTGGAAACAAGTCCTTCCTTCACTCAATTACAGCATCATTTACTACACGCCTCCAGCAAACTCTCTTAGACCCGATGAGTGAAACATTCTATAAATAATAGACGTACATATAGCTGTCAAGCATGCTAATCTTCTCTTGGAAATCCTTCATTAATCAAAATCATCTCTTTGTCCCAAGTCTGCTAAATTCACACGAGACATTTCTGCAAACCCTCTCTGAAACGGCCCCTTAGGTAAGGAACTCCATTCTGATCAATTTATGACTAATGATCTTGCCTTGTACAGAGAAAAAAACACAACATCGCCCTTTACAGAAAGCTTAACAATGTTGCCCTCAGAGTTCGAAAATTGAGGGGAGCTGGGAACTATTTATCTCTTGCTTGTAGCCTAGAAAAGATTAGTTAGTTGGACGCCAACAGCTACCAGGTGCTTCATTTGGCACCCCGGGCCAAATGATACTGAGCAAACAAACCTGTGTGAATTTAACTCTGCATTTGGGACAATGTAAAAATAAACATTATGGCACAACTATACAACATTTAAAGCATAAGGAGTCATACATAATGGACACAACTATATTTTAGCATCTTATGTAGAAGTGTCATGGCCAATGGTCAAGGGCCATTATCTTTATGCCCTACAGGGTCCAAATGGACCCAGCCCTGGCGCCTTTGGCGCCAGGCTCATTTGAAAGTGTGCTCTGCACACAGTGTGCCTAAGGCACGTGCATCCAGGCCGGGCGTGGCCATACAAAAGCATTGGAAGCACATGCAGAAGTCTGAGGGAGTGGTAAGGTGGGGCCACAAGGTGGGGCTTAAGGGGAGTGACCGGGGCCAGGCTATATAAGTCAGCCCCACCCGCATGCTGGCGCTTTGCGTTAGTCTGCTGTGTGCAGCGTAACACTTACCACCGTCTACAGCTTCTTACCTGTTTCCAGCTCTGCACGCTACTCTTCTGTCTCTGGAACTCCATCTTCAGCGCGCATCTTACCTGAGTCCAGCCACGCCATCGCTCGAAGCGCAGCTAACCTAATCTCCACTCCACAACTACAGCGCGGATCTTACCTGAGTCCAGCCACGCCATCGCTCGAAGCACAGTTAGCCTGATCTCCACTCTGCAGCTACAGCGCTCATCTTACCTGAGTTCAGCCATGCCATCGCTCGAAGCGTCGCTACCTGATTCCAACTCTGCAGCTTCCACGCGCATCTTACCTGTCTCTGCAAATCCAACGCCTGCAGCGCCTCGCATCCTTCCCTGTTCCGCCTGCCCAACAGCACGGGAGACATCTTCTGGCTCAGCATCCTCATGGATCCATCCATCTGGCAGCCGACAGGCCCTTGGATAACCGCTCACCATCAAGCGCCGTCAGGCCGAACCTGCAAGGGAGACAGAACGCAGAAGGTTAGCAACTGCATAGACTTTTAACGCTTGGCCGCGCAATACGCAAACCTTGCGCACCATCTGGAAACCCAACTTACCTTCTAGTGGTGTATTCCAAAATCCCCTCTGGCACCGTTTGAACTTGCTTCCATCACCGCGACTCTGCGTGGCCATCTTCAAGGGAGAGAAAGGACATTACAACATTACGGACAATAATCATTGGGGAAAAGTCAATCCAAAAGGACACAGACAATAATCACTGCTACAAAAACTTACCTTCAAGGTGGATTGGTCACAGCCAGACTGGGCCACCACGCACACGGACCAGTGACGCAACTTGGTCTATCAAAGGCGCTCCTGCTGAGAGAAAGCAGGACGGAGAGCTCATGCTTACAAAACAGGTGAGATCATATGGGAAAACGCATGCTCGTCTCACTCTGGAACGAAGAGTTCGAGGGGGATCGCAATTGAACCGCAGCATTTTCATTGCCTCTTACCTTCTTCCAAGGGTATTGCCAGTCACCAGAGCAGTCCACACTATCGCAGCTGGGGGGTGAAGCCTGAACCAGAGAAGTGCAGTACAGGGAGGGCTCCAACCATGCCCCAATGCCCCTGCAGAGACCAGGTGAGCATAACAGAACGCAAAGCCTCTTTGAACCTCTGCCTGGGCTTTATGGACACCTCGGAAACTGACCAGTTGACCAAATTGCTGGGGGAACTACGGCCAAAGTGCATGCCTCCAGACAAGAGGCAAATGCCTTAAGAAGAGATCTTATTGTCACCCGAGAACAAACTGATGATCTGGCGAGACAGATGCTTCAGACTCAAGCAGGGCAGGTAACATTACCCGGAATCGCACCAACCCCTTTGCCACAGCCATCACCACCGGTTCAAGTGGTACTCCCGGGGACTGTGCCTTTGGCCCCACCCAAACGTTTCACTGGTGATCCCAACAAATACGCCATATTCATGAACCAGTGTCGTCTTCACTATTTATGTTGCCCTGGGATCTTCCCTAATGATAGTGCATGGGTTGCCTTTGTGCTTTCATACTTAGGAGGCAGCCTAAGTATGGTCCATACAATTAGTAAATCGGGATGATCCACTACTTCGCAACTTTGGAGACTTCCAACGGGAATTGGAAAAGTTATTTGCTAGCCACACCCAAGGACAAGCCCTAGATAACGAACTATTGTCCCTCATACAGGGAAACCATGATCTGCTGACGTATATTGCCACCTTTAATCGTCTTAGAGCACAAACCAACTGGCCGAAGAGAAGAGGACCACACTGTTCTTTCAGGGATTGCGTGGGGATCTAAAGGACGTACTAGCCCAAGTGGCCAATCCTCCCAAGTGTTGTGCAGAGTACATTAATCTGACAGTACAATTGAACCATAGGTTACAAGACCGAAAGATGGACAGCACAAGAACTGAAGCGAGGTCAGTTTATATGCGACCCCGGGACACTCAAGTAAGGACTCATGAACCCACCGAACCCATGCAGATTGGAGGATTACGAGCCCCT
Source organism: Ambystoma mexicanum (assembly GCF_040938575.1). Lineage (NCBI taxonomy): Eukaryota > Metazoa > Chordata > Amphibia > Caudata > Ambystomatidae > Ambystoma > Ambystoma mexicanum. The sequence continues at coordinate 30,014,238 of NC_090936.1, forward strand.
ATCTCCAAAGCTGAGAGAGAAAAAAGGAGGCAACAACAACTCTGTTTATACTGCGGCAAGGCAGGACATTTCCTTCGAGATTGCCCAATAAAGCCTCCCAAGAGAATCGTATGGGCAACGTGCAATTGCAATGAAGAAAAAAAACAAACCCCGGAAAACTCCAACGCCCGACAAGCATAGGGGTCCACTTGTCGAGCGAAATGAAAAAAGTAGTACAGACCTCGCACCTGGTCATCCCGGTACTTGTGGTCCATCACCGGCAACCATCAAAGGTCTACGCCTTGGAAGCGTATATTGATAGTGGGGCAGTGGGGAATTATATTGATCAGAATCTAGCCGCATGGATAGGCCTTCCACTCAAGCAGAAGCTTCAATTGGAAAGCGTCACCACAGTGGATGGCTCTCAGTTGACATCCGGCCCAGTGATGCAACATACCAACAAAGTTGTGCTGATATGCCAGGACGGTCATCGAGAGGCATTTCTTTTGATCTTATTGGGGCCCCCCAGTTCCAGATGATCTTGGGAATGCTGTGGCTAGAAACTCATAATCCCAGGATAGACTGGTGAACACAAGTGCTGACCTTTCCTCAAGAATGCGCCAAAAGCTGCTACCACCAGGACCCGAAGAACCCAAAAATCAAGGCAAAAACGATCCTGGGGCTCTCTGGTGCCTTACCCCCGGAGTATCTGGACTATCATGACGTGTTCCGTAAAGAACAAGCAAACACCCTGCCTCCACATATCATATGATATTTTATTTGTAGCACGCTCGTACACAAGTGTTTCAGAGCGCGACAAGGCAAGGGAGGGGAAACCGGGGAGAACAAAACAACGATCTTACTAGGCCCAGTGAAATTGAGAACGTGCAAGTGCATGGGAAAGGGAAAGGGGAAAAGTGCAGAGCAGAGGAGAACAGATAAATAATAATAAATACAAATAAATAGATAATGAAGCAATAACAGGGGTAGTGCGGTCAGCAAGTGGCAAAAGCTGTGTTTACGGCAGCAGAACTGGGCAAGTCTGATAAGTGCATAAAAGAGCAAAAAATGGGGCGTGAGGGACTGTGGGGGTTAAAGGTACAGTCCCCAGTGCGAGGGGTGACCGGGAGGCAGTGCAGAAGGGTGGCAGGGTGACGGTACCTGGGACCGGGGGCAGAGGGTGGCTAGGTGCACAGTGCCAAGAGAGCAGATCAGCAGGGCAGGGGAGCAAAGGCAGATGCAAAGAGGAAGGTCTTGAGGTGCTTCCGGGAACCGGAGATGGTTCTCCTCAAGTTATAGAGTGGCAGGGAGGCTATTTCAGAGGGAGGACCCAGCCGAAGACAGAGATCTTCCCCCAGCTCCTTTCTTTGAAAAACAACTGACCATGAGGGAGTTAGAGGTAGAGGAGCGAAGGGCTCGAGAGGGGAGGTATTTGCAGAGGAATAGCTGAAGGTAACACATAGACCTTACGACTGCCAGATCGACCTGGTCCCTGGAGCACAAATCCCATGCAGTCGAATATACGCTTTAACGGAGCATTAAAGTCAACATCTGAGAACCTACCTCGATCAGTACCTAGCTAACGGATTCATCCGCCCATCTAAGTCTCCTGCTTCCTCAGCTCTCTTCTTCGTACCCAAGAAGGACAGCGACCTCAGAACCTGCATAGATTATAGGGCATTGAATTAAATCACTGTTAAGAACAGATACCTTCTGCCACTCATCCCCGAACTACTCGATCAGGTGAAGAATGCTCAAATCTACACAAAACTAGACCTACGAGGGACCCATCACCTTGTGAGAGTTAAAAGGGGCGACGAGTGGAAAACAGCATTCCGAACCAAATACGGACTTTTCGAGTATCAGGTGATGCCCTTTGGGTTATGCAATGCGCCAACGGCATTCCAGTTCTTCATGAATGATGTACTCCACGAACTGTTGGATGTCTGCGTCCTTGTTTACATCGACGATATCCTGATTTATTCACAGTCCAAGGAAGATCATGTTGGCCATGTAAGGGCAGTTCTGGAGAATCTTCGTCCGCATCGGCTGTTTGCTAAATTAGAAAAATGCTCCTTCCGTGTCACAGAGGTTGAGTTTTTGGGCTTCATGCTTACTCCAAAAGGAGTTCATATGGACACACGCAAAGTGGAGGCTATCCTTCAGTGGCCATCCCCGACAACTACAAAGGGGGTGCAAAGTCTGCTCGGGTTTGCTCATTTTTACAGACGGTTCATTCCAAGATTTTCACAGATCGTCCACCCAATCACATCTCTTCTAAGAAAGAATAAAAAATTATTTTGGTCCTCCGAAGCAGAGAACGCCTTTCAGGAATTAAAACAGGCTTTCACCTCAGCACCTACGCTTCGACATCCCCGACCTGACCTGCCTTACGTGGTCGAAACAGACGCCCCCAATGTTGCCATGGGGGCAGTATTATCGCAGAAGGACACAGAGACAGGGCAGCTACATCCCATAGCATTTTGGGTCCCGTAAGTTTTCTCCACCAGAGAAGAATTACGCAATCACTGACAAGGAGCTCCTAGCGATCAAGGGAGCCTTCAAAACTTGTAGAGACTACCTTTTAGGGGCAAGACACACAGTCACTGTTATCACAGACCACCGTAATCTACAATATTTGAAAACTGCTAAGTCTCCATCTTCACATCACCTCTGCTTGGCTCTTTTCTTTGCAGAATACGACTTCGTTATAACTTACAGACCAGGAGTGCGTAACGGAAAGGCAGACGTCATATCACTCATGGGAGAGGACAAAGACGCCTTTACTCCATCCAAGCCAGTAGCCATTATCCCCGAAGAACGAATTTGAAATCAGATTGCTGCAACCGCCTGCTGGGAAGACTTGAAGACTGGTCTCCAATCTCAGATGGATCAGACAGCCGAAAAGGAATGATTGGGTAAGGGGAACCAGTACTCCATCAAAGATAACCTACCCTACTTTCAAGGAAGACTATATATCCAAGACAAAGAAGTGCAGACCAAAATAATAGCAAACTATCACAAGTCATTGGTGGAAGGACACCCTGGAATTGCGAAGACTCGAGCCAAGGTTCATAAAAATTATTGGTGGCCTTCCTGGAAAAGAGATGTTGCCCAGTTCATTACAACTTGCGGTGTCTGTGCGCAAAACAAATCCCAGAAGTTAAGTCCTGCAGGGTTGTTGCGTCCATTAAACGTACCACCGGCACCATGGCAAGCACTGTCTATGGACTTCATTACCGACCAGCCACCCTGCGATGGGTTTAATACAATCCCGCTCGTGGTAGACCTATTCTCCAAAATGGCGCATTTTATTGCACTAAAGGGGCTTCCCACTGCTGCTACTCTGGCCTCGGTATTCCTGGAACAAATTGTTAAGTTACACGGTTTCCCATCTGTATTGGTTTCTGACCGCGGAACTCAATTTGTCTCAGCCTTCTGGAGGAGGTGTTGTAAGCTAGCCCAAATCGACCTTCGTCTATCCACGAGTCACCATCCCCAAACCGGTGGTCATACGGAAAGGACCAATCAGACTCTGGAACAATACCTGAGGTGTATGTTGCAGCAAACGGAAAGATCCTGGAAAAGCATTCTCTGGTTAACTGAATTTGCCTACAACAACTCTATCCATACTAGCACTAGACAGACCCCATTCTACACAATGAATGGTCGACACCCTAGGACATCCTCTTTTGATCCACTTGACGAATTGGAAATGCCAGCAATCACTTCATTACATAAAACTATTACTCAGTCCCTTAAAGAAGCTACCGAAAACTTGAACCGAGCCAAGGAAATACAAAAGAAATATATGGACAGGCATAAAAGAGAGGCCCCGCAGTATCACGTTGGGGCTAAAGTATGTTTTTTAAAATTATTTTTTAACACACCAAACTTAACCAACATATAGGACATTTCCATATATTTGCTTCACGTCATTACTTTTACATGTTACACATCACAGTCCTCCCCCCCTCCCGCCCCCTTAACTCGAGCACCTACTTCAATACCTCAAAATTAGTTATTTAGGGTTGATCTCCCTCATTGTTCCCAAGCGTGTCATCTTCACTGAGTTCAGCGTGGGAGAGTCCCGACATCGTGGCCACCATTTGCCTCCACGCAATCAGGGGTCCCGCTTCCTCCTCCCCTCCCCTCCCCTACTGACTGCTTCGTACCATGCTGCCATCTCAGCCTGTGCCCACTTCAGGAGGTTGGTCCACCACACCTCTATTCTAGGTCTTTGGGCAGCTTTCCACCCCATAGTGATTCTCCGTTTGGCCAAGATGCAGGCTAGGTCTTTCAATTTACTAATGTGCTTTAGGTTGCGTGGTCTAGCAAAACCCCCAACATGCATGCCCATACTGAATCCACCTCCAGCTTAATCCTCTTTTGGGACAGACGTTGTTTAGCCTCCGTCCAGAATCTACCCACCTCCGGGCATGCCCAGAACATGTGAATCATCCCGGCATCCACCTCACCACACTTGGGGCATTTCTGTATCACTGAGCTTCCAAACCTGGCGATTTTGCTAGGGGTAATATATGCCCTGTGGGTGACATATAACTGGATCTGCTGTAGCCTAGCATTCCGGGACACCTTCTTATGATACCTCTGGGCCCTTTCCCATTGTCCATCTTGCATAGGTCCTCCCACCTCCTCTTCCCATCCCGCCTCAATTGGAGCAACTCCTTGCCCACCCTGGACATCAGTAATTTGTAAATTCGGGATATTTCATGCCCGCCCTCCGAGATATCGTACATCGTCTCAATGACTGTATCGGGTTGTTCCGCTAGTACTACCTCAGACCACCTTTCTCCCACTCGTTTGATAATTCTGGTATATGTAATGTATTGTCCTTTATGTACCCCGGTGTCCTCCATTATTTTCTGGAAGTCTAGTACCTCCCCCTCTTGCCATATATCTCCAAGGGTCACGAGGCCCATTGGTTCCCAGTATTTGCGGATCCCTTTTATCATTTGCGTGTCCTCACCACATAGCATCACAAGTGGCACCTGCAGGTAGCATGGGGTCGGGTTTCCCACTACTTGGCATGCTTTGCGCCATATTTTCCAACCTAGTTCCAGCAATCTCGCTCTTTCTTGCATCTCTGGTTTAGATAGCCATACCAGTTCTCTTAGAAAGAATGGGGCGGTATCCCTACTCAATAATCTGGATTCGTCCGTCTCTTCTTCGGACAACCATCTGGCCACATACTGAAGCTGTCCCGCCAGGTAGTATATCTCGAAATTCGGTAGGTTTATGCCCCCTTTATCATACGGGTTCTGCAACTTCCAAAGGGCCTCCCTGTTTCTGGAATTGTGCCATATGAAGCCCCTGCATACGCTGTGGAGTTTCGTAAAAAAGCGTTTGGGGAGCATGTATGGGATATTCGTGAAAAAGTGTAACAGCCTGGGCAGAACCACCATCTTGAGCAAAGCCACCGTTCCCACCACGGCCAGGGGGAGCTTCGCCCAAAACCCCATGCTGTTCCTGATGCCTTCCACTGCCCTCTCCCTGTTGTATTTATATTCATCCGCAGTCGTGTGGTATATATTGATCCCCAAGTATCGGAATGTTCTGGTCTGCCAGGGTATCGGCAAGATAGGTAGGTTCCCATGCAGGGCCCCCCTATATCTCCCCAGGGGGAACATGCTTGACTTCCTGGGGTTTACCAGAAAGGGTCGCATAACGTTCCATCACTTCCAGGACATACTGTAAGTTTTCTTCTGGAAAGCGCAGGTATAACAATATATCATCGGAGTACAATGATATCAGGTGCGGCCCCCCCTTCGTGTGGATCCCTATCTCTCCGTACTGTTGACTGAGACAGATCGCTAATGGTTCTAATGCAAGAATATATAGCATGGGGGAACAGGGACAGCCCTGTCTTGTGCCCCTGCTAAATTGCCATTTATCTGAGATTATCGCGCCCGTTTTGACCCTGGCTATTGGGGAGCTGTATACCATCTTAACCCACCTCAAATACCCTCTTCCCATCCCGTATTCTTTCAAGGCCACCAACGTCCACGGCCACCTCACAGAGTCAAAGGCTTTTATTGCGTCCAGCGAGACTATTGCCATTTCGCCGAGGTCACTCTCTGTCTGTTCTATGATGTGGTGGAGTCTCCTGTGGTTGTCATATATATTCCTGCCCGGGACGTAGCCTGTTTGATCAGGGTGTATGAGTTTTCTAATTACCCTTTTGAGTCTGTTAGCCAACACTGCTGTGAGGATTTTGCTATCTTGGTTTAACATAGATAGGGGTCTATATGACCCACAATCTGTGGTTGGCTTGCCAGGTTTTAGGAGCGGAATAATCACCGCCTCCCTCAGAGATTCCGGCAACCTTCCCCTCTGGAACGCTTCATTTAGCATGGCCAGCAGCGGGGGGAGTACTTCCTGCCTACACGTTTTGTAAAATTCACTAGGGAGCCCATCCAACCCCGGGGCTTTGCATGTGAGTAGGTGCAGAACCACCGTCTCTAGTTCCTCTATTGTAATTGAGGCCTCCAGGTTCTCCCGTTCTTCATCGTTTAATTTGGGTAATCCTTTATCTTCCAGTGTTTCCTGAGTCTCCTGACCTGCCTCCTCCCCTGTATTTTCATAGAGGCATTTGTAGAATCTAAGGAACCCCTCGTTTACTCCCTCTTGGGTGTTCCAGGTTTGACCTTCCCCCTTTATCTCTCTGACTACTGGTCTCGGTGTCTCATTTTTATATGCTAGCACCCTCCCTGGTTCGTCTCCCCATGCGTGTTGCCTTTCGATATATTTTTTATAGTTCAATTTACATAGCCTTTCCCAGTGCTCCTTGCTGGTTTATTGTAGTAAGTTCACCTGTTCGGCGTCCTCCTGTGAGGTGCCCCCCCCTCTGCATCATTTCTTCCAGTTTCTTCTCTGTCTCTTGTAGCTCTCGCTCTATGCCCCCTTGGAGCCCTCTGGATTTAGATATGGCTGCACCTCTTACTACCACTTTAAACGCCTCCCATAAGGTTTCTTTTGACTGCTCGCTCCCTGTGTTAGTGTCAAAGTACTCGATAATCTCCTCCCTTAAATCCTCTCGGAATACCGAGTCCTGCAGAGCCTCGGCTCTGAGCCTCCATGTCGGGATTCTTGCTCTGGGGGGCTAGTGTCTCCACTCCAAGACCAGGGGGGAGTGGTCTGATAATATTCTCGCCTTATATTCTGAGCCTATCATTTCCGCTACGAGTTCTGAGGCGACAAACATATAATCCAGTCTCGTATACATGTTATGTGGGGTGGCGTAGTGTGAATAGTGCCTATCATTCGGGTGTTGCTGTCTCCAGATAGCCTCTAGTCCAAAATCTCTCAGCAGGGCCTGTAATGCTTTTGGGGTAGGTGTGGGTTTATCTAGTTTCATATCTGACCTGTCCATTTTGGGGTATAGCCTACAGTTAAAAATCCCCTCTGCATATAATCTTGCCTCCCAAGAGGGGGCTGATTTTACCATATAGAGTCCTGAAGTAGGCCGCCGTGTCTTGGTTAGGAGCTTATGTATTTATAATACTCAATTCTTTGTTCTCCACCAGCCCTCGCATCAATATCATCCTCCCATCTGGTTCCACCGTGGCCTGAAGCATCAGGAATGGCGCATGAGGTGCCACCCAGGTAACCACCCCCCTGGGATAAGCAGAGTAAGTTGCTCCCATGGTGGTCCCTCTCCACTTTTTTTTCACCACCTCTAGTTTCTCTTTAGTAAGGTGGATTTCCTGTAGTAATGCTATGTCCACTTTCAGCCTTCTCTAGTACATCATTACTTGGTTCCTCTTCAGGTAACTGTTGAGGCCTCTCACGTTCCAAGTTACAATTCTAAGACTTCCCATTGCCATCCGTATTTTATCCACCCTCGCTCCCTCTTTGTTCATCCCTCCGATCTTCTTTGGCATGAATGTGGGCTTGTTCCCCATCTAATTTCAACATTAACTCCTCAACTAGACCCCCACCCCTTCTTCCCCAACTATGTTCACTGCACACGTTCCTACCCCTCCCTCCTCCCTACCTGTCCCAAACTGATGCCCAGCTCCATCCCTGGATCGCAGGTTCCCCCGCATTTGGTCCTATCTCAGAATGCTGAGATCAGGAACCTAGCAGGGTGTCACCGATCTACCGGTAACCTAACTAGTCTCTTCATGGGGGTGTGAGAGCTGGTTCCGTTAGGCTCCTACAGTTTCCACTATATTTCCGTGCTTGAAGAATCATATTCATGCAGCCCTTGTAACACCTGTCCCAACTGTCTTTGCCCTGTCTTATTCCAAGGCCCTCAGCTCCGGGAGCAGGCATCCAGACATTTGTTTAAACCTCAGCAGTCCCGGCTACGGGCTGTCTGGGTTCAGTCCTGGCGCCTTAGGCGCCAGGCTCATCATAGAAATCAGTCCTGGCGCCATAGGAACAGGCTCATAGACTTTACTTACCTGATGCAGACCATGCTGCAAAAGAGTCCAAGCCTACATGAGGCCTGGATGGGACTATTTTGTTACAGGAACTATTTTTTACTCGGGCGTGGCTCTAGGGAACTTCTTACCTGGAACTACTTTGGAGGCTATTTAAACCGCACCCGAGCAGCAGCACATGCTTCGCGTTATTCTGCATCCAGCAGCGTGACACTCACCGTGCCTGCAGCCAGCATCCAGTCTTCTGCCACGCCCGCGTGCCTGCAGCCAGCATCCAGTCTTCTGCCATGCCCGCCTCGAATCCGGAGCTCCTAGAATAAAGAAGAAGAAAAGGACAAGGTTAGAAAACAAACTTATTTCAAATTCCTCACCTAATTCCGGAACCATTTCATCTCCGGACCTGGAAAGTACATCAGTACTGCACGCGTCGCTTTGCCAGCTCCAGCACGGCGCCATATTCACCAGTTCTCACAGCATCTTTCGATCCGGCACTGTCTCCATCATTTCTTCACCGTAATCCGGCACCTAGGGGACACAAGAAAAAACAAGGTGAGCCAAGGGAATCAACAAATACAACCTCTTACCACCATAGACTTACCTGATTTACCACCGGCGGTATTATTCCATAACTCTCCACATTTTCATATGCCGCATCTGTAAAGAGGGAGAAAAACAACACGTTAACGCATGCAATAGTTACCGGACAGCGTTGGGTAACACAGACTCTTACCTGAATGCCAGCAGCAGCTACGAGACCTTCTTCTCACGAACTCAGTTGCAACTTAACGAAGGAAGGGGACAAGAGTGAACATCGGGCACATTGAACTCTTTGAACTTGATACTTACCAATCCCGCCAGGGACTTCAGAGTCAATACTTACCGGAACTCTCCCAACGTCTTCAAACCAGTGAAGTAACTGGTATCTACGCGCCCCTGCAAGACACGCAGGATGGAGAGCTCATCTTTTACGAACATAAGGTGAGGTTACTAAGGGGATATCGGAGGTGATTAGTGGGGGAGAGCGAGAACAGTTGGGAGGCCATCACTAAAACCCACAGGTGGTTAATCCCTGTCTCCACTTGCAGGAAAATACTTCTTCGGGTCCAGCAGACAAGACTAGGCGGGCCAGTCCAGACAGTCATCTCTGCACTACGCATCACGTTGAAGGAGACCGCAGCTGTCTGGGTCCGATCGACACCCCTGTGGGGTCCAGGTGAGCATAACACTTATATTCTAGTCCCAATGTCTGTGTCTGCAGCACTGTGAGTACCGCAGCCTCTGTTTTACTGATCTGCGCCATCTACCTTCTGGATACCCCATTCCGATGGGCAGCTCTGTGTGTCAAGCCACTCTGACGCATCCTCTGGAGTGTCGAAGAACAATGCTCTGTTTTTGTGGTACACCTTCAGTTTCGCCGAGTATATTAACATGTACTTGTAGCCTGCTTCATGCTATCTTCTTTTCACTGCACCATAGTTCATAGGACGTCTTTGTACCAACCGTGTGTAATCCGGGTATGCCGTAATGTTCGCCGATGCCCTTTGTATCGTTCCTCCCTTCTGGAAATGCTCTAGGATTTTTTTCCCTGTCTCGATAGTTCAGGATCTTGGCGATTATTGACCTCGGGGGGGCTCCTGGCGGTGGCCTCCTCGTCAAGGCCTTGTGCGCCGTTCCACCGCAAATCCTTGAGTCAGCACCCCTCCTGTTATTTCTTGCAGCAGCATTGTTTCAATATAATCTGTGGGGTTTGGTCCCTCTGCTCCTTCCGGCAATCCCACGATGCGTACGTTATTTCTCCGGGCGCGTCCTTCTGCTTCTTCTGGCCTGTTTTCCAAATTGCTCATGCGTTGTTCTAGGATGTGAATCTCCGATTTGTGAGACGCTCATGCAGTTGTATTCGGGCCACTTCCTTTTCCAATTCGCCTGTGCGTTCTGCTAGCGTTCTGACATCTTGTCTGAGGAGATTCACCTCTTCCTGCACTGCACCTACTTTAAGTTCCAGTGCCGCCTCAGTTCGACCATAGCCGATTCCAATTTAGTTTCCCACGCTAGTTTCAAGTCCGCAATTGCTTCCAGGATTTGCTGATCTTTGCTCGCCATATCGGTGCCCGTGGCGGGGGTCCTCTCCTTGCTCCTGGCCCCTCCTGCCATTAGCGGTGTTCTGGCGTATTCTTCCAGCGTGGGTTGTTTGCCCTTTGCCTGAGCCTGTTTGTTTGCCATCTCAATGTTGCCGTGCGTTTCTCTGCGGGCGCTCCGAAGTATAGTCTTTAGCTCCTCAGGGTTATTCTGTACTCAGCAATGGTACTTGAGGGGGGCTATAGTGGGGGTCCTCGTACTCTGTTAGTTTTGTGTCAAGAATGGGTTATGTCCTCCCACGTACTTGGCCGCTACTGTTTGTTATTGCCGTTGTTTCCCCCGGCTCCTGGTGGTTCATATCACTATCAGCGCGCCCAATGGCTCATGGGCATGTCTAGGTGTTACTATAGACCTAGCAATCCCCAACAGTGAGTGTCATTTGGCCGCTGGTGCTGCCTATATATGTAGGGTCCTCAATGGTGCTTTCCACTGGGTGTGCCTCGCGCATTCTACTTTCGTCACATAGGCTCAAGGATGCCATCTTTGTCCGGCTCCTTTGTTCTCCCCACTTGTCCGCTTGTTGTTAGATTCGGGCTCCAGCGGGTCCCCCAATCCAGGTTATACCCCAGGTTGTGCCTTTAACACATCTCGTATGCACCAGGCTGTTTTGCCAGAGGCCACCAGCTACCTTGTGTTTTAGACCGCCAGGTCTCCTGCCGGAGCCATCGACCTCAAGGGGAGCGGACACTGCTGCCTGTATGACTGTCCATCGTAAGGCTTCCGGTATTGTTCAGTCTTTTGCGTGGCCGACAGTGCTCCTATAGTTGGCCTGCAGTACAGCGTTGCCAGAGCCCACTGCGCCTCCCCTGCGGCAGCCTCTCGCGTGTGTGCTCACTGTTTGTTTGTTTTTCCCTTCGTTCTCCGCGCTTGCATCCAAGTATGCAGCGCAACAAAGTATCCACTGCAGTTCTCCTCAAGGCAGGGCCGCGTGTGCTTGCAAGCACTGTAGGACGTGCTTGCCATGCAGTCCGACGTGGACTCCCCAATTATGTGCCTATGGTCTAGTTCCGTTACTTAGTTAGGGCATGCTCCCATTCGGGCCGCTGCTACCTTGCCACACTCTCTGGCCACTACGACCCATGCAATATTGCTCCACAGCGGGTACTCCCCACCCACTGTGCCCGCAGTGGGGCTTCCCCGGCAGGGGTATTTCACGCCACTTCGTCTCACCGCACCACTCCTTTGTCCCCCTCACATGTCTGCCTTTCCATTGGGCTGCACACTTGCCGGCCGCGTTCTTTTGCATTCTGTGCAATGCGGGCGCTGGGGCCATGAATGTTCGGTCGGGTCTCTCCTCACTGCGTGTGCACTCTCATGCAACCTCTGAGGCCTCGGTGGGCAGCCGTCTCCCGCTGCAGGCGAGCCTCGGGAGCGGTTCGTTTAGGGGATCCCCTAATGTGTGTCGGGCTCTGCTCTCGCTCCTTCACGTTTGTGAGTTCTGGCTCCTCGAAGCCCGTGTCTGCGGCGCAGGGGTACCTGTGCGCTGCACTTCTCAGCAGTGTCTGCGCTTCGTTGTTGTCGCACTATCCTCGCCCAGTCGGATAGTTCCTTTGTTTGTGCGTCCCGTCTGCCATTTTGTGTCGCCCTTCTTAGGTATACGCAACCTCTGCAGTATGCATAACTCTGTCCCCGTACGTCTTGCGGGCTCCAGAAGTTCACCAGGTGAATGCGGGCATGTGATTTTTCAATGCTTATAGGCGTCCGTGTGTGCACTATTTGCAAGGATCATTGCAGGATCTTGGGAGCTCCTCTGGAACATGTCTCCTCACATGGCTCTCGTAGACACGCCCATCAGGGATAAAGTATGGTTGGCCTCCAAAAACATTCCATTAAAAGGACCCCGGGCCTTACGTCCAAGATACCTCGGACCTTATCCCATCAAAGCCATTATTAACCCTGCTGCCATGAAATTAGATTTACAGCCAACATGCAAATCCATCCGGTTTTTCACATTTCTCTTCTAAAACCGATGAAACCTGATACTCTGATTTCAACACTACCTGAACCAGAGATCATCGCAGGTGACCCAGAATATGAGGTCAGGAGTATTCTGGACTCCAAGAAAATGCGATCAAAACTATACTACTTGATCGATTTGGAGGGCTACGGGCTCCAAGACCGCACTTGGGAACCAGTTGCATTTATCCATGCTCTGCGACTAATCAAACAATTTCACCGAGACAATCCCACCAAACCAGGACCAGGAGGAAGAACACCCGTGAGACGGGCCTTGAGGGGGGGGTGCTGTCATGGCCACTGGTCAAGGGCCCTTACCTTTATGCCCTACAGGGTCCAAACGGACACAGTCCTGGTGCCTTTGGCGCCAGGCTCATTTGAAAGTGTGCTCTGCACACAGTGTGCCTAAGGCACGTGCATCCAGGCCGGCCGTGGCCATACAAAAGCATTGGAAGCACGTGCAGAAGTCTGAGGGAGTGGTAAGGTGGGGCCACAAGGCGGGGCTTAAGGGGAGTGGCTGGGGCCAGGCTATATTAACCAGCCCCACCTGCATGCTGGCGCTTCGCGTTAGTCTGCTGTGTGCAGCGTAACGCTTACCGCCGTCTACAGCTTCTTACCTGTTTCCATCTCTGCACGCTACTCTTCCGTCTCTGGCACTCCATCTTCAGCACGCATCTTACCTGAGTCCAGCCACGCCATCGCTTGAAGCGTAGCTAAGCCGATATCCACTCTGCAGCTATAGCGTGCATCTTACCTGAGTGCAGCCACGCCATCGCTCGAAGCGCAGCTAACCTGATCTCCACTCTGCAGCTACAGTGCACATCTTACCTCCTCAGCCACGCCATCGCTCGAAGCGCTGCTACCTGATTCCCACTCTGCAGCTTCCACATGCATTTTACCTGTCTCTGCAAATCCAACGCCTGCTGCGCCTCGCATCCTTACCTGTTCCGAACGCCCAACAGCACGGGAGACATCTTCAGGCTCAGCATCCTCAACGATCCATCCATCTGGCAGTGGACAGGCCCTCGGATAACCGCTCGCCATCAAGCGCTGTCATGCCGGATCTGCAAGGGAGAAAGAACGCACAAGGTTAGCAACTGCATAAACTTTTAACGCTTGGCCGCGCAATATGCAAACCTTGCGCACAATCCGGAAACCCAACTTACCTTCTAGTGGGGTATTCCAAAATCCCCTCTGGCACCGTTTGAACTTGCTTCCGTCACCGCGACTCTGTGTGGCCATCTTCACATCTGTAGGGGAGAGAAAGGACATTACAACATTACGGACAATAATCATTGGGAAAAAGTCAATACAAAAGGACATGGACAATAATCACTGCTACAAAAACTTACCTTCAAGGCGGATTGGTCAAAGCCAGACTGGGCTACCACGCACACGGACCAGTGACGCAACTTGGTCCATCAACAACCCCCCCTGCTGAGAGAAAGCAGGACGGAGAGCTCATCCTTACAAAACAACAGGTGAGATCATATGGGGAAATGCACGCTCGTCTCACTCTGGAACAAAGGGTTCGAGGGGGATCGCAATTCAACCGCAGCATTTTCATGGCCTCTTACCTTCTCCCAAGGGTATTGCCAGCCACCAGAGCAGTCCACACTATCGCAGCTAGGGGTGAAGCCTGAACCAGAGGAGTCCAGTCCAGGGAGGGCTCCAACCGTGCCCCAACGCCCCAGTAGAGACTAGGTGAGCGTAACAAGAAGTTAGATTTGTGGACCACTAAGTACTTGCTACTAGTCCCAGCGTGGTAGCTCCTGGTCACTGGTTAATGCAAGATACCCAGGAGCTGCTTTTAGCACCTGCTTATCCAATCTTAATTTTGCTCCCGGTGCCTTACATGGAAAACACAGCAAAGTTGCCCCCTACAGAAAGCAAAGCAATGTTGTCCTGTACAGAAAGGATAACAATTTTACCCTGTACAGGAAGCATAACAATGTTGCCCTGCACAGAAAGCATAAAAAATGTTGCCCTGCACAGAAAGCATAACAACGCTGCTCTGTATGATATGATATGTTATTTATAATGCGCTTAATACCCAGAGGTTTCTAAGCGCGCGTACCCGGGGATCGAACCTGTGTCACTCCATGTCGTCTTGTTTCCAAGGCGAACGCGTTGCCGCTGAGCTATCCTCCCGAGACTACAGAACAAATAACAATGTTGCCCTGTACAGCAAGCAAAACAACATTGCCCTGTAAAGAAAGCACACCAAAAGTGCCCTGTACAGAAAGCAAAACAATGTTGTCCTTTACAGAAATCATAGGTGTTGCCTTCTATAAAAAGAATAATGTTGCCCTGTACAGAAAGCATAACGATGTTGCCCTGTACAGAAAGCACAACGTTGCCCTGTACAGTAAGCACAACGTTGCCCTGTATAGATAATATAACAATGTTACCCTGTTGTAAGGAACTCATGGTGGCAGCAAGTAAGACAGACCCAAGTGATCATAGTTCAAGGGTGTTTATTAAACATTGAATGCGGTATGTAGGTTGGAAAAACACCTATTCTAAACCTAAAATCTAAGATCGGAGCAAGCGTCGACCATCAAATGAAAAATAAGGCACTCCTAGTGGCGTTGTGTCAAATAAAAGGGCCTATACTAAGAAACCTATTACCAAACCTTACAACTAATGCAAAACAAGGGTGTGGGATAGTTCTCAAGAAAATAGTGTTCTCAAATAATATGTCAGGATGCGTTAGCCTGGGTCTCCCTTCCCCACGTTTTGAGCACGGTGTAAGGTGAGATTGTGGAGTGCAGCACACTCTCGAGTTTTCCCAGCACGAGATGACAGTACAACTTTCAGCTATCAGGGCCGTATATGGCCAAGCCTCATTTCACTTTGACAGTCTCTTTCCTTCGAAGGCCTTACATGTTCAAAATAATAAAACAAAAGTTCCTTCAACCAATTGAAAGGTTGTTAGGGTGATGATGGTTCACTCCTGGGTCCCCCTCTTCTGGGCGCCGACCCCTCACGTATCATATTCCACAAGTGATATAACAGTTCCTTTATCAATCAACTTTGGGTGATAGCTTCACCCCTGGATCTCCCTCAGTCGGGCTCAGACCCCTCTTCTCTTTAGGTTCTTGGGTGATGACTTCACCCCTGGAGCTCCCTCAGTCAGGCTCAGACCCCTCTTCTCTTTTGTGGGATTTCTACTCCCTTAGTTTTTCAATGTCTTTTCAAACAGTTGATAGTGGACATCCCTCGGCCGGGTTCAAGTCTGTCAACACACTGTTTCTCTGAACCTTAGACTTTGCCCCTTCTCACTGACATCCCTCGGGTACACTCTTGCCATTTCTTTTATACAGTTCAATGTTGGTGGGATTTGCTTCCCTTGTTTCCTTTCCCACAGTTTGTACCTGAAAGTCTTTCGATTGTGCGTGGATTTTGCTTGACCCTCAGTATGATTACTTTGACCTATTTCGGTGGCCCTCCTATGACCTTCTGGTATTTGTAGTTTCGCTCAGATGGGGAACAACCAGAGTCTTTGGAGTTAACACACACATGGTGCCGATTTCCCTCTGTAGCTGGTCTCCCCTTTAATACTTTTCACAGTTCTTTCATTTTGGTTCACACTTGCCACTTTGCGAGTCTCATTCAACACAGCCCAGTTTTTATCGGCTCTCCCCTCGACCCACTGGCTGTGATAAACCGTGTGGCTTTCGGCTTCTCTGAGGTCAAGGCCGGTACCACGGTTGTGGGAGCTTCCCTCGCTGCAGCTTAAAGGCGTAGGCTTGCCCTCTGTACTGTTGACAGCTGCTGCAAGACATGTGCTATTGTTCGCGGTCTTAGGTTCTCTTCAATGAAGGTTCTGTGGGCCTGGGATGAAAAGGGCAAGGTCATTTCTCTCCTCGCCACCCTCTCGATTCCTGCTGCCATTCTCCTTCTCTTGAACTACCGCGCCTGATTAGCCATCTCGTCGTGCTGTCTGCCGTGCTCGTACTGTGGTCTTGGGTCCCACCTTTTATCCCTGTGTATGTGATTTAAGTCAATTGCCTGACTTTGCCTGTCCCTTGTCGGCATATGTCCGGTAAACCGTTTTATTACAAGTCTGTTGTGCAAAGGTGTTCGTATCAGAAGGGGGGGTGATTTCAAGTATCCTACGGGGTATAGAGAGGAAGAGGTGTTGTATGGGATTATAGTTCTCTTGCTAGGGATTTGGGTAAATTCGGAAGGGTGAGATTTGTGGGGTGTGTGGAACAAACTGGAATGACCAGGATTATTAAAACAGGGAGGTTTGTGGGATCTGTAGTTTTTTGACTGAGCAGGTTGGGATTGCAGGAAATGATAATCAGAGGGACGGGATTGGTAGGGTTTTGTTAAGGTGGATTTGGTATTCAGGAAAGAATAACCAGAGGGTCGAAGAGCAGAGTGATTGGGAGTATTCATATAGGATCCAGGAAAAGCAGGATTCTGGGAGTTGTGGTTCTTAACAAGTTTACCAGATGCGAATCGGTTGTTGGCTTTACCTTTGGGTAAGGGAGATTCAACAAGTGGAGGAGATGATGATCGGGAATAGCTTATAAAAGCGTCAAAGACTTTATTCCCCTCACCATCCTCTCTGTGATGGTACTACGTCTCACCAGGGGTATTCCCTTGAGCATAACCCCAGGTTCTCCTACCCAGGTGATCCTCCCCAACTGGTCCAACCCCAGGAACTGGATCCAACAGCGATGACCGTGTCCTGGTCACCTGAATGAGGGATTCTCGAGGTTTGTTGGGGAGAAGGTTTCTCACACTGTACAGAAAGCATAACAAGTGCTCCTGTACAGAAAGCATAGCAAAGTTGCCCTGTACAGAAAGCAAAACAACATTGTCCTGTACAGAATGCATAACAATGTTGCCCTGGAAAGAAAGCAGGACGGAAAGCATAACATTACCCTGTACAGAAAGAATTACAACATTACTGTCTACAAAAAGCAAAACAATATTGCCCTGTACAGAAAGCATGGTAACGTAACCCTGTACTGAAAGCATAACTCATAGTTACATTGTCCTGTACAGAAAGCATAACAATGTTTCCCTGTATAGAAAACATAGCTACATTGTTCTGTACAGAAAGCATCTGGAGACCCATTGAACTCTTGCTTATCCCAAAAACATGTGCATTTGCGTAATGAGTACTGTAAAGCCTTCTGTCAATACAAGTTTACAATATGTATCCGTTAAGCTACTAGCCAGGCGCACAAGTTACTCGCCCTTCAGTTCTCCATATACACATTGGACACCATTTCTTACTTACCAAGAGTCAATTATCACCAGAAAGTGGCAAGTGCAAATGTTCAAGCATGATAAATATTGAGTGTGACAACGTAGACCTTTTGTTGTGACCCTACACTTTTGATTTCGGCTTCCTTTACCACATTTTCTCTGTTGGAAATCTTGCTGATTCCGGCCTGCGCTCTGTGATTCACTCGAGTCTCCTTTGCCGGGTGCAGCATCCTGTCCTTATCAGACTCGACCTAGCCTATTGAGTTAATCTTTTTTAACTCTTGTGGTTTAACCCTCCAAAATGATGTTTGGTGCTCACCAAAGGTGGAAAAAGCCATGCTCTAGTCAAATCCTGTGCAGCTCACTGTACAGTAGTAGTATTTGCTATTTTGTTAACAGTAACCGGTTCCTTATAGGGAGGTTTTTCTACAATGTTGGCACTTTGTCGCTTTTTAGCTTTGCCTTTTAATGTTCTTCCCGTGCCAATAGAGGCCAACAGTTGCCTTTCGGGGGATAACACATTCCAGACATTCCCGGCAACATGTTTTGTTTACGTCACTGTGTCCATCCGCTCAAATGAGTTCAAGGAGTACAGCACAGGACAGTATGAGCACATGGAATTCATTTTGATCACATTTTTATAGCGATTTGATTAGCTTACTATAGGCAGTGCTACCTGCAGCAGACCGCTGGTGTAGTGCTTCAAAAGGGATGACTGTCCAGTGTTTGCTTGTTTATGATGCATGGAGACCCAGTCTGGGTTTGGTCATGAGGAGTCCTGTGACCTTTTAGCCCAGAAATACATAAACTCCTGTGCCGTGAGGGGTGATGGCAGCAGCATGAAAGCACCCGTTCAATTGTTGCAGTGGATGATCTGCAGTTCAGGGTTGCCTCTTTTCCTGATACTTCTTTTAGTGATGCTTCCTATTTCTAGTACATCTTTCCCCTAACTCTTCTCTGGTGCTCTATTCTCCATTGCTTCTTTCAGAATGCTTCCTTGTACTCCGTTCCGTCCCTAGTGTTCTGTGCCACATTTAGTCTTTCCTTGTTTCCCAACTTTGTCTCAGTGACTGGACTCCAATAGCTTCCTTGTGCAGATTATGACTCTTGAAACTTAACCATTCGTTTTACATTTCTGTTTTAGATAATACACATGTTGCTAGTAGATTTATGCACTATCAAAAGAAGTATTAGTTGTTCTTGTCCTTCTTTGCATGGTTTCTTGGTAGCCAATGTTTATATACTTTATTTGATTTACAGAAGTGTGGGAACCCCTCTACCAAGAATGAACATGGCTCAAATAACCTGTTCTATGTGATGTATCCCGCTCAGGAGGGTCTACAACCACAATGTAGGTCACTGCACCCTTCACAGAGGAGGGGTGCATCCCTCTTTGGTCCCACCCAAAAGGGCAACCCAGCACCTAAATGCTAGGCAATTCACCTCTGAACAAGAGTACTGTCTGTAGTGTAAGGAAGGCATGGTATAAACAGTAAGACTGACACACGTGACCACAGTTCAAGGGTGTTTATTGAACTTTCTCAAGGGTGTGATAAACACCTATCTAAACCTAAATCTACAGATGGGAGCAAGCTACAACCATCAAATAATAATAATGCAGTCCTAGTGGCGTCTTGTTAAAATAAAAGGGCCTATACTAAAAAAAAAAAACTATTGCCAATCCTTACCGCTAATTTACAAATAGTGTGGGGTAATGTTCATGAAAAAGAAAGACGTGTTCACAAAATGATATGTCAGGATGTTCGGGTCGTTGGCCTCCCTTCCCCACGTTTTCAGCACGGGGCAAGGTGGTTCACTCGAGCAAAGCACACACTCTGGCTTCTTCGGCACAAGGATACAGTTCTACTTCCAGCAACAGGGCCTTCTTTGCCCAAATCTCTTTTCTCATTAAAGTCTCTTGATTCAGAGGGCCTGATGTACAAAAAAAAGATGGTGCTTCACCCTGAATCCCCCTCAGCCGTGCTCAGATCCCTGTTATTTTACGATCGTTGCTGCAGATCCCCCTCTTCCGGGCTCAGATCCTACTTTTTAATCAAAGTTTAGAGAATCTTTGTTTTCACAGGTGACTCAGGGTTCACCCCGGATTCCCCTCAGCCAGGCTCAAATCTGTCCCCTTTTCCAATTAGTCTCCCTCAGCCGGGCTCGGACCAATTGTAGTTCACCTTGGTTTATCGAAGACTTTCGAATGTGCACAGGGTTTAGCTTGACCCGTTGCAGGACCACTTTGATACAAACACGTTTTATAATACAGTCGCCATTCAGTTGGATACCTAACAGAGACCTTAGAATGAGCACCCATGTGGCGCCGGACCACTCTGTATATGGTACCTTGCTTGGCCTCCCCAAAGTTCATTCACTCCTTTTGGTTTTCCAATGATATTTGCGTCGCTCATCACATGCGTTTCACACACTGTCCTCTTTGGATTTCTTCATACAATGTTGCCGCTTGCAACTTTGGTTCAAACACAGGCTGGTTTGATATCAGTCTCTCCAACTCACTGGATGTGGTGTCTTTACTGGCGCTGTTTTTTTGTAGGAGCCAATGACGGTACCACAGCAGCAATCGTTCCTTCCTGCCTTGGTTATAGACAAGGGAGAGCCCGGGTACCTTTGATGCCCAGTATAGGTTTGTTCAGTTTTAGTTCCCGTTCTTAGGCTTCTTACTCTCCAAGGTTTGTGAAAGTAACGGTTTTTAATGGTCAAGGGCACTTCCCTCCTTGCAACCCTCTCTGGTCTCAACGTCTTTCTCCTTGTATTAAACTGCCATTTTAGAACTGCTGTTTCCTTGTGTGCTTTTCCTCACACAGACTGTGCTTTCGTGCTCTGTCTTTTATCCGTGTGGGGAAGTGTGATGGGAGTCGGGTGTGTGTAATGATCAGTGATTGCCTGACCTTGCCTGACCATTGTATTGGGTCATGTCCGGTATACAGCTCTGGTGTAAATCCATTGTCTCTCACAGTGAACGGTCTGTGAAAAAGTATTTGTGTCGGGAAATGGGGGGGGTGTTGACTTCTTAGGTATCCTACCTCGTAGGATGGGGAACAGGTGTTACAGGGAGGGGGATCCCGCATCTCACCATCTGGTGCCTCACTTCCACTTCCCGAAGGCCCATCATCCAGGTGATCCTCCCACACTGGTCCACCCATAGGAACTGGAGCCAAAAACGATGGCTGTGTCCTGGCCACCTGAATGACAGATCCCTGAGGATTAGTGGGTGAGACACCTTCAGGTTTCTCACAGTAGCCTCAGGCACGTGTTTCAGCCTTGTTGGCCCTCATCTCTGAGTTGAAGCTGAACATCTCTAAGGAATTGTTAGCAAGGGGTCCACGTCTGGATTACCCTTAGTTACTTAGGGTAAAACCCCAGGTTTTGTCAAATTTAAAGAAATGTGGGAACCCCTATATGGAGAACAGACATGGTACAAATAACATTTTCTATGGGATGTATGCCACTCGGCAGGGTCTACGACCACTTTTTAGCTTTGCAATTAACATCTGAAAAATCAGGACTGGTTGTGAGACATGCATTCCCTCTGAAATCTTCATTGACTGACATAGAACAGAGAAAATAAGTGTACGTTTACACACTGTTTGTTTGTTATGCCTGACTGAACATTTAGTCACACAAATGAAACGGCAGTGTCCCATGCCTCAAATCTTCTTACCAATGCTCACCCCTCTAAAGTGTTATCCATCCTCATCATTCTAGACCCATCAACAGCCTTTGGTATTGTTGACCAACCTTCTCTCCGTCTTCACCTAGCAAACCCCTGCATCAAAGAATTGGCACTTTTGTGAATTGCTTCATGTTTTCCCAGCTGTTTCACACTTTACTGGAGTCCAGCGCTAGTTCCCTCGGGTTCATCCTCGACCCAGTTCATCCTGGACTTCATTTGGCTTCTTCTATCACCTATTTGCTGACAACGCCCACGTCTTCTTCTTTCTCCATCTTTAACCTCCAACTTCTCCCCTTGTATCTCTGTGTTGTGGGTATGCACCACTGGAAGGCTCTTCTTCATTGCCTTATGCTCCGTTCCTCCAGTAGTCATCAACCCAGCGGAACACACCCATGCCACCTTTCTTACTCCCTCTCGTTTCCTCCCATGGCGGCCTTTCGTTATCTCTGAAGGCCTGCATCCTTGGGGTTGTCTTTAATAGTGACCTAAACCTCAAATATACTTAACATCCTCTCTTACAGTGGCTAGATTAACACTTCTTTCCATCTGCAAAATCCCTCCTCACTTACCACTTATTTCCTTTCCCCACATGCTGTAATTCCTGCCCTGCTTCTTTCCCATGTTGGCCCAATAACCCCCTTTACATGCATCACCGATCAGTCTTTACATTTCTTCTATTGTCTTTTAATCTATTCATGGCCTCACTCTCATATCTGTTTAATTTATTCTATTACTTCCCATCTGACACTCTTTGTTCCAAGCTCTGCTCAGTATTGATATCCCCACTTCCTGTGACACCTCTCGCTTTGGTTCCTTTACTCTCCTTGACCCTCATTTCTGGAATCCCTCTCACCAATATCAAAAGTATTGCCACTATCCCGGTTTTAAAATCTGCCTTGAGACTTGTTGCCTCTCTCTGGAGGGAGAACCAGACTAACTCACCCCTCCTCCCATGCCCGCACATCTCCAATCTCCTCAAATGTCATCATTATTTATTGTACTTTGTATGTTGGTCTGATGATATTGTGCTGTTCACAGTATTTCTCCTCAGTTATTTCCTCCTCCTCTGTGTGGATCGTTAACTCCCCAACTGCACTGTTTTGTAGTAACGCCTTAACTTCTTGTTTTCTGGTACTAACCTTGTTTTATTTACCAGTGTGTTTCTTTTTCTGGCTTTCTAAGGTTCCTCAAAGCATAGACCAATCAGATGATGAAGGATTTCAGTCTGCATCTAATCTGACTCCTGATTCCCAGTCTGAACCCAGTGTGACTCCAGATATTGATCTATGGGATGCTTTGCTTACCTACGCGCCCAGCAAACTGCGGTGCTGGGAGAGAATTGGTTGGTATGTTGCTTCCTTGTAAATTCAGCAGTGCTCTAGGGTTTCTTAAGAATGGATCAGGATAATGGTTCAGCTTCACATCAGTGACCTTAATTCCCGGATAGGTAAATGTGTGTGTATCTCCCTAGTAGATGCAGTGGGGGTAGCCATTTCCTATCCCATCCCTCCAAAAGAATATTACCCCCACCCTTTTTTTGTACAAGTTTTTAAAAGCCACTTGCATAAAATCTTCTGTTTTAATTGCGGTATTTTTTTTTTTTTTTAATGTATTTTATTCTCGTACTGTACAGTCAACATAGTTAACTTTTAATATACCATCTACCCAAATCTAAAATGTAGTATAAAATATTAAAATACATCTTAATATAATTATAATTGTTCTTTTAGAATGTGCTTAATATCAGCGAGTGGTTTTTAAGCGCGGGATCGGGATTCAAACCTGTGTTTCGCTGCGCTGTCTTGCTTCCAAGACAAACATGTTGCCCCTGAGCGATCCTTCCTCACCAAACATGATAGATTCAGCTTAACAATACATAGGGCCTCATTACGAGTGCAGCGGTAAGGGGTTAACGGCGCCGGTAAGGATCCCGGTGCCGTAACTCCTTACCGCTGCATTAGGAGGACCCTTAGCGGGTGCCGCTAAGGACAGCTGGTTTTACCAGCCGCCCTTAGCGGGAGCCGCTAAGGGACCAGGGAGCTAATAACGGGCCTGTTATTAACAGGCCCGTTATTAGCTCCCTCCCCATTCCTATTGAGCCCTATGGGGGCTCGAATGGGAATGGGGATGGGTATTTTGAATGGGGACTTACCGGGTCCTCCAAGGTTGGAATGACCCGGTAAGTCCCCATTCAAGGAACCTGGATGCGAGTTTGGAGGCAGCCATGGCGCTAATAGCACCTTGGCTACCTCTAAACTCGTAATGACCTCCATAGTCTCTACGTTTTACAGTGCTTCAAAATCTGCAAGAGAACACTAATGTATGACAACCTCAAAGTGTTCTCATGACAAAATGTACAATATAAACACAATTTTCCTCCACAACATGATAAAGAAGATAATACACCCTTCATGATTTCCATGCATGTACATGGACCACAGAGCCGCACCCGGCAATGTTCCTTCTATACCAGCTGATCTTAAAGC
This sequence comes from Ambystoma mexicanum, assembly GCF_040938575.1. Classification (NCBI taxonomy): domain Eukaryota; kingdom Metazoa; phylum Chordata; class Amphibia; order Caudata; family Ambystomatidae; genus Ambystoma; species Ambystoma mexicanum. The sequence goes on from NC_090936.1 coordinate 30,038,129, forward strand.
TAACAATAGTTCCAAAAGAGCAGGGCATGCAGTCAATAGATGTTTGACAGACTCTAATTGTGTTTCACCACACAAATGACATTTTCTAGTGTCCCTCATTAACTTCAGCCAGACTCCACAATCTCTAGCATCTTCACCAAGTTCTCTCACTCCTTACTGGATGTACTCCACGAACGCTGTAGAATTGCTTTTAGTGGCTAAATCAATAAGTGGCTGTTCTAAACATTGGCCTATTGATAACGTCTTCATAGCTTTCTTATAACTATTGTTTTGTGATCTCAAGACGTTTTAAGAAGCCAAAGCAAGCCATCTGTGGGCAATGGATTTAATTCTGACAATGCAACTCACGGGCATATGACTAGCTTCAGTCAATAGTGCTTTATATGGACACATGGAGGTTCCAGATGAATTTACCAACTTCCAGTACAAATTCATACAAATTAATGGAATTAAACTTGGAATGGTACCATTTCAGTAGATATACACAACGGCAATCTATTAAATCATTTATTCTATTTTGTTAGTTTCATATAGAATCTTCATTCTGCTCTATATAAAATAATTGGTACGATTTTCCACTGATACAACTGTAGTAAAACGCCAACCGAATATCTGATATCTGTGAAGCTTTTAGGTTTACTTGTTTGAAGTGCCTTTTACCATAAAGTTTATTATCTAAATATATACCCACATATTTATACTCAGAAACAACTTTGATTGCCTCCTCGTTCTTATATCAACATGCCTTTATCTTCTTTTTGCATGGCGGAGTAAATACCCATGACCTTTGTTTTAACGGTATTCACTACCAAGGAGTTAAAATCAGTATACTCTTTCAACTTATTCACGGAAGACCGCTATCCACTAGGCGTCAAGTCTAATAAAGCATGTGCATCAAGGAGTGCCTCAACAAGTGCAGTTAGGCACCCCGCTCTGACCTGCTGTTGGATATGTTGGTGGCACTTTGGTTCGAGCTTTAGAGCTTTAATACTGACTTTGGGACTTTCTTTTTTCTTCGAACTTTGAAACATTGAGCGCTGGCCATGCCCCTTTTGCACCAAAACTTTAAAATCTGCTGGTGTTGGAGTTTGAGAGGTACAGTGGCAAATCTTATTACATTTCAACGTGGAGGTCGTAAACTGGGATCCCTCGACTAACTTACTGATTGAAGTTTATGTATTTACAGTTTTACTACTGAATTTGGAACATTATATTTTTTGAAACATTAAGCGATGGCCAGCCCCCTTTTGCACCCAAACTTTAAAATCTGCTGGTCACGCGCATCGGCGCGCGCGCATCAAGGAGTGCCTCAATGGGTGCTGTTAGGCAGTTGGGCTGGTGGTGGGCCTGAGTGTGGACTCCATCTCATTGGTGATGCCATTCATTCATTCTATGTTTTCCTGTATCAGACAGAAATAACAGACAAGAGAAATGGTTGACTGATAATAGTTTTTGGTACTTTCCTTGTTAAAGTGACTGAAATCTCAAAGAATGCAAGTTCCACATTTGAACGATGGTGTTCCCCCACGGAAAATCCACCTGGTGCACCATAACTGCAAAATCTCTAACATCTGACATTAGAGGATTTTTGACTAAACTAAAGTCACCCGGGGGATGGGTAAATTTCCGGAGTCAGTTATTCTGCTCCCACATTGTTGCGACGCTCTACCTGTGACACAGGAGCTTCTTATTGATTTCACTGATATACAAGACTCTGCTCATTGAGTGAGGATTGAACTCAAGAGGTACTGTCCACAATTTGACCCCTCCTTCTGCTGTAAGTGCCAACCTTGACAACTCTATGGCTTTTATTCCCTCAGATATGCAGTCTGGCCATATTATCACTGCCCAGGTTCACAGGGGCAAAGAAGTTACTTTACAAATCTTTGTCCCCCCCCCCTTTTACCACAATACACGTTTTGTCATCTCAAACAGTGAAAAAGTTGGCCTCAATGTTACGCTCAACTGGCTCCCAAAGAGGCGTCGATCTGAGCTGGACAGCTGCGGTCTCCACCAATGTGACGCGTAGGGCCGAGATGACGGACTGGACTGGCCCACCTAGCTTCGTTTGCTTGGCCCGTAGGAATATTCTTCTGCAAATGGAGAAAGGGAATTAACCACCCATGGAGTTGAGTGTAAATCCTCCACCCCCGCTGCTCTCCCCACAAATCACATTTGATGTCCCCTCTTATAGTCTCACCTGATGGTTTTAAAAGATGAGCTCTCCATCCTGCATTGAACGCAGGGGCGCCTTGATAACCAGTTGCTTCAATGGCTCGAAAGAATTGGTGAGTTCCAGAACAATATTGACTCCGAAAAGTATGTAGTTCGTAAGAGTTCAAATGCCTGACTTTCACTCTTGTCCGATTCCTTGCAGGTTGCAGTTTGACCCTAGTGAAGAGTTCCTCGTGGCAACCGGTAATATTCTGGTAAGGATTTGTTTTTTCCAACACAGTTCGATAAAATAATGTCAATATGTAACCTGTTGCTTTCTCCCTTATTCAGGCGCTGAGAGAAAGTATGAAGTCTCTGGGAATAATACCTCCGGCGGTAAAATCAGGTAAGTCTGTTGTGGTGGAGAGGGTTCCCCTTGATAGTCCCTTTGTTTCACCTTGCTGTCCTTTTGTTTCCCCTTAGGGGCCGGGGTTCGGCGAAGATGCAGTGGAAGCTGCGCCGACTCGTGAAGAGGAATAGTACCCCCGGTGGTAAAATCAGGAAAGTCTATGGGGGGGTAACTAATATTCCTCTGTGTATTCCCTTGGCTCACCTTGCTGTTCTTGTCTACTCCTTAGGTGCCGGAATGCGGCGGGAACATGCAGGAGGATGCGGTGGAATGTGAAGATGCTGCGAGAGTTCAGCGCGGCACTGCAGCAGGCGGGACGACGCACATAAAATAACTTCTTTCTTCCAGCTCGAAGGTGCGATGGATCGGGAATTCAGGTAAGGATCAAAGGTATTGCTCTTGTTCTAAACTTTTATCCTTCTTTCTCCCTTTTTCTAGGAGCTCCAAACTCAAGGTGGACGTGGCAGAAGACTGGATGCAGACTTGCAGGCACAGTGAGCGTTACGCTGCTGGATGCAGAATAACGCGAAGCGTATGCTGCTCTTCGGGCGTGGTTTAAATAGCCTCCAAAGTAGTCCCAGGTAAGTATTCCTCCCCAGCCCCACCCGAGTAAAAAAATAGTCCCTAGGTAAAATAGTCCCTTCCAAGCCTCATTTGGCTTGGAGCTCTTGCAGCATGGTCTGCATCAGGTAAGCTTGCACCAAGGTCTGTATCAGGTAAGTTCTACTCTATGAGCCTGGCGCCATAGGCCATAGGACTGACTCTCCATATGAGCCTGGCGCCATAGGCGCCAGGACCGCACCCAAACAGCCCCTAGCAGGGGTTTTCGGGCTTGCACAAAATAACTTGATGCCTGCTTCCGGGGTTGCTGGACCTGGTCTGGGTCCCCGGGGGTAGGCATCATGACACTCAATGCCTAATGAAGATATGGGTGTATTGGGTCGTGTTGGGTCATGAAAAAAACTCAGCGATGGAAGAGGTTCTTGTCCTGAACCCGCAGCCCCTTCATCATTGAGCCCTCCTCCCTTAAATTTGTTGCATTCACCGATACTATACTCGGATTCCCTAAATACATTGAGTTCCTCAGTCTCCTTTGTTAACCCTACTCCGCGTAGATCTGTGGGGATGACTCGGGGGACCTCTCTCCTATGATCGTGGCCACTTTATCAGCCATGAAAACTGCCTTAATTGACTTAGCCAAATGATATGAGGCATTGTATAACAAAATTGCAGATCAAGTTGGCTTATTAACCATTCTAACCACTAAAATAACTGCTATGGAACCTTATCATCTCCGGGGGCAGGGAAGCTTGCCGCAGGGTGGTAGTAGCCCTAAGCTGATTAACTCAATTCCGGAACTCGCTGAGGTAGTGATAAATCAGGAGTCACACGGCTCCTTGTTGCAAAGTGATAATGGAGAGATTATTCATTTGGGGGAAAGCGGAGGCCAAGTGAAAATTAACTCTCAGGACCTGTGAGATGAAATTGACGAGTTCCCCCTATCTTCTCCTAGCCCTGTTTATAAAAATATCTCCAAGAGAAAATGCCTGTCTGAAGTCATTCAAATGGGTAAAGATCACGGTCACGATCCACCCTATTTTGCTTGAGAAAATGTATGCGTTATTTAACTTCACCTCCGAACGAAATGTGTCAATTAAATGCAATGAGAAAAAAAGCTAAACTACTAAACAAAAAGAAAAAGTAAAAAATGGTTACGATAGTAGAGGACATTTTACGTGATCAACCTCCTCAGGAATTGGAACCAATAGACAAATTGTTACAAGAGGAAATGAGACATCAGGTAACATCCCGCTTGAAACGGAATCAGAAGCTTTAGTCCACTTGCCACTTTGGGTACGGTTCGAATGATTGTCATAGCCTGATACGAGTGTAGATGTGGACCTTATGATGAATATAAGCTAAACAGAGCAAGTGTTTTGAATCTCTTGTCTGATATTCCAACCTTGGAAGAAATGCAATCCTCTGATATTGCCCAAGTCGAATTTCTCAGTTATTACGACCTAGGCAAGGTAAAACTGTTGTTCCAGTCCTTGCTGGTTACCAAAGCACTTTTGAATACTAAAAACAATTTTTACCAGTTTGGATTTATCAACCATTAAAGGCCAGAAGAGGGACCTCTTTGCCTCCACAATCTATACATTAGAGGGTAATTGGACCATCCTTGAGAATGTCTTGCTCTCACTGGCATTCTAAAACCCCACAACATGTTGAGTTTTCAAATGAACAGAACCTCAAGTAGTCCAGGTTTCCAGCCATTTCATTCAGGAAAAAGCAATTTTCGCAGAATTAACAGACATAATTGAAATTTCAAGTTTGAAACTTGCAACTTGGAATATTAGGAGTTTTAGGCATTTATTGATTGAAAAAAGGCTTCAAGAAACATGGCTTTTAAAACCGCTGGCCTGGGAAGGTTATGCTTTGCTTTTGCTGCCGGTGATAAAACCTAATAAAGGCAGGTCTTCTGCTGACCTATTGACTGCATGTAAAAAACCATTGATTTTACCTTGGAGCAATGGGCCTCGCCTAATGTTTATACACAGCTTACTAAACATACCTGCTCAATTAGTCAGTTTGCCCTACTAAATTTGTATTGGAACCATGCAACAATCTCGGATAACTTGTTGTTACAGGGGATAGAGCAAATGTTGAATTTGATTTCTCAGGGTCCCAATATCATTTCAACAATAATAGGGGCCGATCTAAACATTCAATGCTTAGATGTAAAGCCCAGTAAATTAACAGAATCGACAAAGCGATGGCTAACCATAACGAGTAACAGGCAATTTGTCATGTTATATGGTGCCTTAAAGGGTACCCAGGCCGACTTAGAGGCGTGCTAATCAAACCCCTATTATTGATTATATCTTCGTCCAGAGAAACATTTTTATGTCCATAAGAGATTTCCAAGTCAGCCCACAATCCCAGTGTGACCCCATGTTTGAACCAGATTGAATAATCTCGGAAGGCCGTTATGAGCCTATTCATACAGCATGACATGGTTGGTCAGAAACCGCGTTTTAAACATTAACATGCTTTTGACAGTAGGATTAGAGCCAAGAAGACCCATTTATCAAAGGAACTCGGGGCAATCTCTCATTTAAATTCAGCAATGAGAGAGACTAAAACCCAAAACTAAGGTTAGTGTACAAGAATTGGTTGAAATCCCATCACGCCTTCATGTACCAACAAGATGGGGGAACTTATGTTGCGTACTCTAATATCCAAAACAGTGCCCATATTTGGACTATTTTAAATAAAGTTAGTGATAATGTTCAATTATCCTTTAAAATGAATCCAATTTAAGAGGCAGTATGGCTCCAATATTTTTCAGAATTGTACGCCCTTCAGCATCCTACTCAGGAAAAAGAACATTACACGTGGTCCACTCAATATACAATTGTTTTTTATTTAGATTATATTCTTAATCAGATAAAAAAAAGTTGAGTCCGTCCAGGAATCTGGGCCCTATAGGCCTTACGAATCATATGCTAAAGGCCCATCCAGAGGCTTCTTTAGGTTCCTCTCTGCTATTTTTACCTAGGTATTGCTTTTGAAGCTCATTCCGCAATCCTGGAAAAAATCAGTTATTCTGCCCATATTTAAGAAGGGAGAGCGAAATCCCCCGCAAAATGATCAACAAATTACACTCTTAGATGCCCCAGGTAAGATATTAGCGTGCCTACCTCTGAAGGGTTTCACCCGTTGGATACATTATGAATCCCTGGGTGATAGCCTTCAGTCAGGTTTTCTTCCAGGTCGAGGGACTTCATTAAATTTGCTAGCATTCACCTTGGTTAAAAAGAGAGTCATGCAATCTGGCCAGCCTACCTATGTGGCCTATATAGATTTTAAAATGGCGTTCGACTCCATTCCAAGGAACCTTTTGTTGTTAAAGATGGAAGAGGCAGCATGCCCCGCATGTATTCTGGTTTCACAATTTTATTCAACCACGTCGCTACACAGTACGCTAAACCAAGAGGCACTTTTAACTCAATCAATCCCAATATTCAGAGGTTTAAATCAGGGATGTATTTTAGCACCTGCACTTTTTTACTTTTTTATAGCCTATGTTGGCCACCATTTGAATAGCGTCACTTCCTATCCACCAAAATTGGGATCTGTTCCATTGCTATGGTTTGTGCACGCAGATGACTTAGTTATCTTAGACAAAACGCTGATGGGCTTACAAAATTCATTAACGGCCCTTGAGCTATATGCAAACAAGAATCATTTAGTCCTTAATGTTGAAAAACTAACATCCTCATTTTCAGTCCAAGAACCCACTTAAGGAGACGCTCATACAAATGGTTTTTGTATAAAAGGCCTTTGATCACCCTGAATGAATAATGCTATTTGGAAATGAATACCAATAACAGCAACCAAGAGTCCCCGTATAAATTGGATCTTAGAAGGAAGGTTTTAACTGCGCTTTCTCAGGCTGGAATAATACATGGGAAATTCTTCTCCCAACCATTATTTATCTTCTATAAACAAAATGTTGTTCCTATCTCAATTTATGGAGCAGAAACTAAGGTGGTAGAAACTCTGCCGCTCTGGAGCTAACTTGAGGGCCTGTTCTGGAAAAACGTACTGTCTCTTCCTTCACGCTTGCCAGTCCAAATGATACTCTATAAACTGGGGCTATTGTCATTAAATGTTATGTGTATGTGGTAAATTCTTACCTTGTTTAGGAAATGTATTTTGAGTTCTACTTCTGGTTCAATATTGTCATCTATAGCCCTACTATTCGACTCAAATGTAGATAAGCCGATACAAACTTGGAAAAAAAAGTCCATAGGCATAATGCTGCAAGCTTATATCTCGATAAATGTATTGGTAATAAATCCAGATCGAGCCAATAAGAAATTGTGTTTTTATGATTGGGTGCTTACTTGGATCAGTGCAGTAAATATAAGAATTATAAGAATGGTCATTTTAAGCTGAAATCTTTTAATCAAACGACATCCTTTCTGATCAAATTTCCATCCCCAAAATTTAGAACTAAGATTTTGTTTTAATCTATGTACGACCAATGTCGCTATTGTAAAAACCAGACTCAGTTAGAAACTTTGAAGCATCTGCTGGTGCAGTGTCCATCTTTACTTTCTCAACTAAAGTTGTTTTTGCAACATCTTTTTAAGGATTATAGAATTTTATAGGCTGATATTTTATGGACAAAGATTTTTTCAAAGTTTTTTGGAATCAATTTATTCAAAATTTTCAATAAAACATGAACGACAAGAAAACAACAACTTTCACAAAATATACCTAAAACCCCCAAAGTTGAAAACAACCTGAATAGATAAGACCCATCCCCAACAAGCCTCTATGATGTAATAATGCACATATCTAACAAAAACGGAAGTTAAGAATAGAGAGCGCGAAAAAAAGGGGCTGGGGAGAACATCTCAAGCCAATCAAGGAAAATATTTTACATTGAAGAGAATCACATTATACAAATATCAGTAATCACAGTATATTTATGCTTACACAACTAATTCACACAGCTAAGGAATAACAAAAAGAATTACTTATCTTAGCTGCAAACTTCTCAATAGGATACACGGTCAGGCCAGGTCCAAGCTCAATAAGGCCCCACCAAGTACTTTCGAAAAAGTGACTCCTTTTTTTGCATTGATAAAACTACCCTTTCAATGTTGCAAGTATTGTACATTTCTTCCATCCAATTATTCCATGTCAGAAAGCTTGTTGACTTCCAATTATGCAAAATCAGTTTTTTCGCCACTGAGGCACCTTTTAAAACCCAGGTTATCTGATGATGGTTTAAATCCTCCGTAATGTGGTTTGCCCCAGGTTCAATGTCTCAAAATCATACTCCAGATTATCCTTTAGCACTCTGTTCATCAGGCCGGCGATTCCACTCCAAAACATGTGTTCCATTGTTCCACGACCACATCCCCAATAAATGGCTGACGTGATTAAACCTTGCTTAAACATTCGGGTTGGCCTCCAAAACATTCTGTTCAGGATTCTGACTTGACGCGCCCTCTCCCCTATGTTCAAAGACATTCTTTTGATGTTTCCAAAAAGTTCCATCCATCTTTCTTCTGTCATTTCCTCCTTTAGACACACTGACCAAGCGTCCAAGACCTTTTTATTTCCTTCTGAGAACCCGCTTAATAGATTGTGCATCTTAGATGCCATATGATCATTGCTGTCTATTTTCTTAATGGTGGCCAATAACTCTGATTTGTCTAATATTTGCAAATTCACTGCTCTATTCAATTTCCTGCTTTCCCCATATGTGCAGTTAACCAAGTTATATTCAATTTTTAACTCTCAAAATGTTTTCCATCTTGCCCCTTCAAAAGGTATTCAATTTTCCTGATGCCAGCAGTGAACCAGCTAATTCAAAATAAGACTTTATTATCTTTCCTAATTACTGGGTTCATCCAAATTGATGAAGTATCGGTCCTACCAGGGTTCAGTTTCGATGTAACTTCATAAGCCCTCCAGGTGTACCTCAGAAAATCTGTTAAGGCAGAACGAGCTTCATGGTCTCTAGTGATGGTAGAAAGGATTGCCCAAGTGTCCAATGGATCTGCCCCATTAGCCTCCACGATAGCTCATCCATCATCTTCTCCAGCTATGAATGGCATACCATAACGCAACGCAACGTGAACGCATGGTGATATCGTTCAAAGTTCGGAATGTTTAGATCTCTGTCAGTTTATAATTGCAGCTTCCACAGTTTCAGTCTTGGAGTCTTTTTATTCCATAGAAAGGACTGGAGAATGCTATCCACTTTCCTCCATGTAGACTTCTTCACTGGGAGGGGAACCATACTCAGAATATATGTGATTTTTGGTGTTAACATCATCTTTATGGCATTTACTTTGCCTCCTATTGACAGATTGAGTGGTTCCCATCTATCTATTTCCGATAGTATTTTTTGTAATGTCAAATCCATATTTAGACTCATCATTTCCTCCATATTCTTAGTGATCCAAATGCACAAGTATTTCCTCTTTGACGGGCGCCATCTGAGCCAAAGTTTCTTATCGATATATTGTTAGTTGTGTGAGTACAGGGTAAAGCCTCTGATTTGGACCAGTTAACCTTATAATTTGATATAAGGCCAAATTCCCCATTCAGTTTCATCAGCTTCGTAATTGATGATGAGAGATCCTGGACAACCACTAGCAGGTCATCGGCAAATAGCCAGAGCTTTTGACAAACCCTGTTGTAGTTCATTCCCATGATCTTGTCATTTGATCTTATTGCTTCCATCAGAGGTTCCATTGAGATCACGAAGCGTAAAGGGGACAAAGGACAACCATGACGCGTTGCACACAGCAATTAAAATTCCCCAGATATTTTCCCGTTTGTATTGATCTCTGCAGTAGGTTCTCTATAGAGCACTCTGACCCAACTCTTGAAATCAGATCCGAAATTCATCCTCGCCATCGTACTTAATAAGAAATCACATCTCACTCGATCGAAAGCTTTTTCAGCATCGAGGGACAAAGCCACTGAGTCTAATTTCAATTTCTGGCATTCTTCCAAGGTAAGCAGCAACTTCCTCATTCGAAGCTGAAACTCTACCCTTAATGAAGCCAGCCTGATTCGGATGAATTAACCTTGGGAGGAGCTTCTCCAATCTGTTGGTCAAGTTTTTAGATAATACCTTGCTGTCCGAATTGATTAAGCTGATTGGTCTATCGCTTCCTGGATCTAGCTCTGTGTGCCCTTGTTTAAGCAGTAGTGATATTGTTGCGTGTTTTAGCATATGTGGTAAAAATCCCTTTGATTTACTGTTTACAAACATATGCCTCATTAGAATCAGAACATTTTCTGACATTGCACGGTACAAATTCGTAGGTAGCCCATCTGACCCTTGACATTTTCCCAGACCCAAGCTCCAGATAGCTTTTTTGACCTCTTCTAGAGATACTTCTGAATCTAGAAAATCTTTCTCTGCCGCTGTCATTTGTTTGATCTGCAGAGTTTCGAAGAACTGGTACATACGATCTGTGTACACATTAGCGGATTCACTGTACAAATTCATGTAGAACTGCTTCAGATCCCTAGTCACGCCTTGATCACTTCTAATAGCACCTATTGTTCTAGTTGCTTCTCTTACTCACAATCTGTGAGCTAATAATCTCCCACACTTTTCTCCCCCTTTATAGTATCTGCATTTTGATCTGAAGAGTGCAAACTCTGCCTTATCATTTAGAATTTTGTTTAGATCATATTTCTATTTCATCATTTTCACAGATTTCTCTCTATCAAAACAGTACATTACATCTTTTTCCAGAATCTTGATTGAGGTATTAAGTTCTTTCACGTCCTCATCTTTTTTTTCCTTCCTGATATCAGACACTTTCATAGCCACACCACGCATCGCACATTTAAAAGCTTCCCATACTCTCAATTCCCACTTCACCATTTAAGTTAGTTCTAATGTAATCCTCCGCCTCATCAACTAGGATATTTTTAAAATCATCCTCTTTCAAGATTGTGGTATTTAACCTTCAAACTCTTGTCTTGCCCAATGTGTAACAGAGCGAAAGTTCTAATTTAATAGGTGCATGATCAAAAATAACGATACCCTCAATTTCACTGCTCAGGATATTTTGCGTCACTCTTCCTGATGTCAACACATTGTCAATACGAGAGTAAATATTATGGGCACCCGAATGAAAAGTATACTCCCTTCCTTTAGGGCGTTCCAAACTCCAAACATCCGTCAAACGAAAATCTTGCATTAATAACCGCAAGGCCTCGCTATTCTTTTTCCTGCCATCCCTAACCATCTGACTGTTTCTATCCAAAACCGGATCAACCACCAGGTTAAGTCCCCTGCCACCATCAAATTCTATCCAACAATCAACTGGCCAATCCACAAAATAATTGACCACTGTTAATGTTTGGAGCGTAGATATTACATATTGGAAACTCCAGTTCTTGGACCTGGAAGGTGGCTGTCAACCAACGACCCTCCTTATGTGCTTGAGAGTCAACAATGTTACCATGGACATTTTCCCTAATCAATGTCGACACTCCTTTCAAACTTGAACAATGCGTAGAATTAAACATCTGTCCCGTCCACCCTTTCTCGAAGTTGTTAGCCTCTACATCTGTCAAATGTATCGCTTGTAAAAGTATAACATCTGCTTTCAAATGTCTTAAATGTGACATTACTTTTTTTCTTTTTATATGGTTGTTTAAACCATTTATGTTTGAAGATACGATTCACACAGAATCCTTAACCTGATTACTTGAACCTGCCAAAGCTAATGTATAGTCCCTGGTTGGACCAAAACTAAAAAATGAAAAAAAAAACGAAAAATATAAAATAAAAAGACACTGTGTAAGACAAGTGGGAAAATAATGTTAACTAAACCTAAATGAAAAAAACATACCATAACACGGAGCTGAACCGAGAATAAGAACAAGTGATGGACTGTGTTCACCTTCACCTGAACAAGCTTACGTCTCCCTAAAATCCCTAAACCAATGAGTCTAAATAAAACATATCTAGAGAATTCAAATGTATTTTAACGTGGTTAAAAATGTTTTATTTTTTTATTCTGCTATGTCTCCTTTGCCTCATCATAAAGTTGCTATCATTTTAAACAGTAGTTTATTGAAAGGATGAATTTGTGTTGTTTCAACCATAACAATAATACAAAAATAAAAAAAGCCTAATCATCAGCATAGCCCATCCATTGTATTGGAGTATGACCTAGTTTTGGTGCAATTGAGGAACAGTTGGAAATGGGCTCATTAATCCTTTCTGGATGAGTATCTAGCCTGATGTTCTGCCATGTTGGTCCAGCCAAACCTTCACATTAGTATGTTCATGTAATAAAATAACCATCTTCAATAGACTCGGAGGGATATTCTAATTTAGCAGCTTTTGCAATAATCTACCTCTACTGACTGTCAAAAGCGGCACAAAAATCTACAAATGCCACATATATTGGTAAATTACGTGTCATCCACGCCTGCTGGATGATCGTAGCTAAAGCCAAATTGCGGTTTTTAGAACTATGCTCACCATTTTAGAAACATTTTGGTTGTCATAATAGTTATTCTGAATATGAAAAAGTCTTCGAAGTAGTCCTGTAAAAAATAGTTTTGTTCCTTACTGATTCCCTGGGCGTATCTATGTATTTTTTGTACTATAAATTTGCATAGCATTTAAAGTCTTAAGATATTCAAACTAGTCTGTTTCTTCTAATTTTTGTGTTTTTAGGCTGTACTTTTAGCAACATTTGCACTTCTTTGTGGAGCTGCCTAGGTCTGACTCCACCAGAACACCATCTCCTTGGAGCCATTGTGGTCTAAGGTAACCAGGACCTGTTCCACAGTGCTGAGAAAACCTAACATCAGTGTACACACTCAAGTAACTCTTAGGGTGTAGAGCATAGGTTAACTAATAGGTGCCCATGATACCAGAGAAAACCTGCGAATCATACACATGAAGCACATTCACATTCAAGTCCCAGAAATTCAGGGATGCCGGAGACTCAAGTTAGCATCCTGGTCCCCTCCCCATGTCAACCAGTTTCGTTTTGCATAGGAGGGCCTAAAATGGACGACCCTTTCTTGTTCTCAAAGATGCACACAAGGATCATAGGCTCCTTTGTCTTGGTAGTTCCTGAACAGGTATGATTGCAGCTGTTCTGCGTATTGTGCATGAACTTAGGTCCAAGATGAACTTATGCCTTCTTCCCCAAGTACCAGCCTGAAAAGCATTATGAAACTCCCTGGCCAGGCTTTGGGACAAAAGGTGAGACAGGATACAGCACTGCCAGGCACTCGGCAGCTAGAAGAAGACAGGGAATTAGTTACACAGAGCTTTCACTATATAAATTTATGTCCCCCCCCCCTGTATATATAACATACCTGATCTAGGAATATGCAAGCCTTGAAGTGATGAAATCACGCTGGGCATTGTCAACAAATCCGTTAAGAGGCAAACCTAACCCCCCACAGGACGAGGGAGCAAACTAGGAAGGTGACAGTATCCAGTTTCTTCATTTTCACCAAAGTTCCAGGTAGAAAACAGTTCCAAAGGGTGCAACGTTCAAAGCTCCAAGAAAATCCAAGGAATAGAGTTCCAGATGCAAAGTTCCAGGGCCAAAATCCAAGAAATCCAATATACAGAAAAGAAAAAGCCAGTTCACCACAACCAACATGGAAAAAACAGTAGCAATCCAAAAAGGTGTCAGAGCCAAACATTGTTAAGCCAGGAGAACAGTAAGTACTTAGAAAAACAAATGCTGCCAGCAACAACAGCTGAGAAGCAAGGATGCTCAAAAGCAGAGCGTTTAAATAATGCCGGAAAGCTTCCTGGTAGGTCACGTGATGTGGTACAATCACATGATTGTATTGTTGCAATGTCGACAATCTGCACGTTGTCCCGGTGACTGGAGGAAAGAAGCCGGCATGGTCGCCTCCATTACGGGACCACAGTCCCTGTGGGCACGCAGGATGGCTGTAATGGAAATGAGCTACCAACCGGGCAACCGGGGGGCATGGATGTTTTCCACCGGTTCCCAGGGGCTCTCTTCTGGACCGTAGCCTTTCTAGTCAACCAGATATTGTAATCGACCCCTGCAAATGCAAGAGTCAAGAATGGCATTGACCTCATATTCCTCAGCAGAACTTAAATAAGGCGGAGGAGGTGGTCTGGAAAGGCGAGTGGAAGCGGGACAAGGTTTAAAGAGGGACACATGAAAAACGGGATGAATACGCCAGGAAAAAGGCAATGATAGGTCGAAAGGAGACGGGATTGAAGACCTTTGTGATTGCATAAGGGCCGACAAATTGAGGAAGCAGTTTACGACAGCCAGGTATACGAAGATAACGTCTCAATCGCCAAACCTTATTCCCTGGTTCATACATCGAGGCAGCTCGGTTTGGAGCCTAGATGATTGCGTATCTTTTAGATGTGTGTGAACCTGTTTATGGCCGGTCTTAAGGTTGCTGTAGCAATAATTAACTCCCGGGATGAATGTCGTAGCGGCATCAAGGAGAGGTAATGTACGTGGATGTCGACCATAAAGGGAGTAGAATGGAGATGTTCCTGTGGCAGAATGAGGTGCGTTATTATACGCAAATTCCACAAGAGACAATACATTAAACCATGCGTCTTGGTGTTGTAGACACAGACAGCAGAGGTATTGTTCGAGCGTTTGGTTCAGACGCTCCGCCTGACCGTCGGTCTCTGGATGCTAGGCAGAGGAAAACAGGGCATCAATTCCAAGAAGGGAGGTACGAGCAGTCCAAAAATGAGACGTGAATTATGACCCACGATCAGAGATAATGACGGATGGTAAACCAAACAGACAAAACACACGACAGAAATATAGATTTGCTAGGACAGGAGTGGGGAGTATACCCCTATGTGGTATAAAACGGCCCATTTTTGTGAAATAATCTATAATCACTCATATGGTATTGTGGTTCTGTACCTTAGGAAGATGAGTTATGAAGTCCATTGAGACCATATTCCATGGCTTGTGGGCAATGGGCATTAGTTGCGGAAGACCAAACAGCTTTCCTGTAATGTTTTTCCCTTGTGCATATATAGAACAAGAAGAGACATAGTCGATCGTGTCACATCTCGTTCCAGGCCACTAACTCCATAGTTGTAAAAGTGTTAAGGTCTTCTGTAGTATCCAGAAACACAGGTAGAGTCACCCCACCTGAAAGGTGGGACAAGGAATCTACCTTCCCATGTGTCCCACCTGGACGATATTTAATTGTGAAATGGAAATCCAAAAAGAAGATATGCCAATGTACTTGATGACTGTTCACACATTTCATCGAGGCCAAATCCTGAATATGGTCTTTGTACACAGTTGTTGGCAATTAAGCACCTAGGAGGTGATGTCTCCAACCCGAAAAAGTGCCTTTGATGGCCAGGAGCTCTTTCTCAGTAACCGTATAATGCAATTCAGCAGCCGAGAACTTCGTAGAATGAAATACTACTGGATGTAACAAACCAGTGGTGGAACAAATTTGAGACAATATAGCCTGTATGGCAAAAGACGATAAATCAGCTTCAACCACGAATGGCCAGTCAAGGTCAGGGTGGTTGCAGGACGGGGGCTGTGGAAAAGCGGTTCTCAGAGTGTCAAAAGCATCTTGTTGTAGCGCTGTCCACTGGAATGGAATTGTGGGACTCGTAAGCTTGGTCAAAGGAGCAACTATGGCAGAGAATCCCTGAATAAATCGATGGTAGAAATTAGCGACACTGAGAAAAGATTGCAAGGCCTTAATTGTTCTTGGTACTGGCAAATTACTGACCTTAGTCGTATTCATGGATAGACCATCCACTGTTATCTGGAATCCTAAGAAGTCGATCTCATGGGCGTGCAATACACATTTTTCGGCTTTAGCAAAAAGAGAATTCTGACGTAGACGGAGGAGCACCTCTGAGACATGATTTATGTGTGTATTATATAACAGGGAGAATACCAGTCTATCGTCAAGATATAGGATAACATATTATTATTATTATTATTATTTTTTAAATTTCTTTATTGGTTTTTTGAACAACAACAAACACATAACATACAAACAACTTTAACGTAGATGGCTTATTGGCACTTCATGCGGAACTTGTCTTTCCATTGTGGTTTCATAGTTTCCCCAGCGACCATGTCAGTTCGGTCTGGACCTCCCGTGGAGTCGAGCACCAGGTCTGGTATGCACAATGTTCCATTCTTGGGCTTGGTGCTGGCATTATTATTTCACCTACGGGTCCTCTGTTTCCAAGGGGTCTTCAGAGCTTCCCTCCTCCGAGTGGCCAAAAAGGTCTTGCATTAGTGTGTTCCATGCAGACCGCTTGTGCGCAGTTTCCCCTTCCCCTCTTATCACTGCTCTTGCCCACACCACTGTCTCTGCCTGCGCCCACTTCTGAAGGTCTGACCACCATGCCTCCACATGCGGGCCCTCCTTTGACTTCCATGTCATCGCTATCCGTCTCTTGGCCAGTATGCTTATCAAATCTTTCATCTTTGCCAAATGTGAATCATGCTTACCCCCTCTCGAGAAGAGGCCAAGCAGGTACTTTTCCGGGTGTTCCGCCTGGATTCGAAGTCCACTTCCTGCTATCTTGAGCCTGATCCCGTCCCAGAACTCCTGTATCACTGGGCAGGACCAGAACATGTGTACCATGTCTGCTTCTTCTGCCGAGCAGCGGGAGCACCCGCTCTGTGCCCCTGTATGGACTTTATTCACCCTCTTGGGTGTGAGATACCCTCTATGCGTGACGTATAGCTGCGCCTGCCTAAACCTCGCATTTCTGGATACCTTTTTTGGGTATCGTAAGGCCCTAGTCCATTCTTGATCACTGAGGGCCTCCTCCCAACGCTGCCTCATGTGTTGTTCCTGTGGGTCCTTGGCCTTCAATAGTTGTTCGTACAACCGAGTGGTCGTATGTGTTCCCTCTGCAATGTCATACCATACATCTAATGGTGTTTCCTCGTCCTGGTCTTCCCAATCTGGTCATCTTCCCGTGATGTTTCTCAGCATGCCGGTATATAGGATGAATTGACCCGTATGTACTTCATATTCATCTACCATTTCGTGGAAGTCCGCCCACCTTCCCTCCCTTCTCAGGTCTCCAATTTGTGCTACCCCTTTATCTTCCCAGTGTGCTTGGTATGTTGCTAATGTATTCGTGTTCCCCCCCAGGAGACCCGCTAGTGGGATTTGCGTTGACTGCGGATCCTTTACCCCTTGAAGTTTCCACACTCTTTTCCATAAGTCTGCTGCGATGTTAAGCATATTCGGCAGGGTTCTGAGCCGGGGTCTATTGAGCCATAGTATTTCCCTTAGGTAATACTGTTTCAATGCAGGTTGGAAAATGCGAGTGTCTATTGTTTCGTCTTCCCCCAGCCATTTTACTGCAAATTCCAGCTGCCGCGCTAAATAGTACCTCTCAAAGTCCGGTAGTCTGATACCCCCTTCTCCATAGTCCTTCTGCAGGGTCCTTATTGCGATTCTATTTCTCCCTCCTCCCCATAGGAATGAACGCGTTATTGTATTTAGTTTGGTGAAAAAGGCCCTGGGTATGTTGTATGGAATGTTCGTGAGGAAGTATAGTAGGCGGGGCAGCACCGCCATTTTCAGGAGGGCTGCTCTTCCCATCATTCCCAGTGGTAGTGTCCCCCAGAAGGTCATTGACCGCTGCGTTTTATCAAGAGCGGCGAGCGTGTTGAATGCATGGGTATCAACGGTATTATGAAGTATCCCTATACCCAAATATTTAAAGGTGCGGGGCGCACACGTCAGACCCAGGTACGGCAAACAAAGGGGGGGGGCGTGTTTCAGTCCTGCCAAAGCGAAGAGGAGAGACTTCTCCTTATTGATCGCTATGCCCGAGAGCCTAGTGTACGCCCCGATCACCTCTAGGAGGCAGGGTAGGTTAGTGGCTGGTTCGCGTACGAATAGGAGCATATCGTCCGGTATCTCTATATTCTGCTCTAAGGAATACCGCGAATGGCTCTAGAGCCAGGATATATAACATTGGCGATAGCGGACACCCCTGCTTGGTTCCCCTGTGTATCTTCCACTCCTCGGAGATGAATCGCTCCGTTTTCACCCTTGCTCTGGGTTCCCTGTATAGTAACTTGATCCACCGGAGATACCCCTCCGCGATACCATAGTGGGCGAGTACACCCATCAGCCATTCCCTTCGCACAGCATCGAAAGCTTTGACAGCGTCCAAGGACACTATTACACATACGTCTGGCAGTCGATTCGTCTCATCTATCACATGGTGAAGTCTGCGGAGGTTCCAGGACGTGTTCCTTCCCGGAACGTAGCCCGTTTGGTCCTGGTGGATCAGTGTGGATATTACCTGTTTTAAGCGGTTGGCTAGGACCGCCGTTATTATTTTGGCATCCTGATTAATAGGGATATTGGCCTATAAGAGGCGTATTTCCTAGGGGGCTTCCCTGGTTTGAGAATTGGGACAATTATCGATTCTGACAGGCTCGTCGGGAGACGCATGGTCTCATATGCGTCTTAGAATGTCTCAAGCAATTTCGGGGCAATGGCGCTCTTGTAGGTCTTGTAGAATTCCCCCCGGAAGCCCATCCGGGCCCGGGGTTTTACCGGTGGGAAGCTCTGCGATCACCATCTCTATTTCTTCCACCGTGAGGGGTGCGTCCAGCAGCTGGGCCTGTTCCTCCTCCAGCTTCGGCAACCCTATTTCTACCAGTGCATCTGTTATGTCCTCCGGGTCTATTTCCGGGTTCGGGGCGTAAAGTTGCTCATAAAAATGCGCAAACTTTGCGTTAATGTGCCCTTGGTCCCTGACCTCTGCCCCAGTGTGATCTTCTAACACCGTTATGGGATCTTTTTT
Organism: Ambystoma mexicanum; assembly: GCF_040938575.1. Classification (NCBI taxonomy): domain Eukaryota; kingdom Metazoa; phylum Chordata; class Amphibia; order Caudata; family Ambystomatidae; genus Ambystoma; species Ambystoma mexicanum. The sequence continues at coordinate 30,057,067 of NC_090936.1, forward strand.
TATTCTCTTGTCTGGTAAGCCAGGCCAGGAGCCTGCTAGGTTTCTCCCCTTCCGCGTGTAACCGCTGTAGGTATCTCCCATAGTTTAGCCTCCCTAGTTTTTCCCAGAGTAACATACATTTGGTCCGCAGCTCTATCAGCTCTCCAGGTTCCTCCCCCTCTAGTCCCGCTCGGTGTTCTCTCAATTCAATCACCCTCTCGAGTTCATTCAATTCCCTCATGGCCGCCCCGTCAATCCTCCTGTCTTGCCTATTGCCGCTCCCCTAATTACCACCTTGAATGCGTCCCATAATACGACACCACTCTCAACACTGCCCTCGTTTTGCTCAAAATAATCATCAATCACCTCGCGGAGGTGTTCCTCAAACTCGCCCTCCCTCAGGGCCTCTGCTCGAAGTCGCCACATTGGGATAGGGGCTTTCCTATTGGTGTGTGCCCATGTAGCCACTATTGGGGCATGATCAGAGAGTGTGCGTGCTTTAATGGTGATTCCCGTGATAGCTTGTAGTGATTCCCTGCCCGCGAATATGTAGTCTATACGTGTACATGTTCCATGTGGTGCGCTGTAGTGTGTATAACCCCTCCCTTCCCCGTGTATCTGCCTCCATACGTCTTCTAGCTGTAGCTGGTCCAGGATCCCACACAGTTCTTTGGCTGGAGGTGCCGGCTTCTTGTGTTTATTATCAGATCTGTCGAGGAGGGGATTCAAGGTGCAGTTGAAGTCGCCGGCCCAGATGAACGTCGCCTCCCTATATTGCGCTTACTTGGGCGCTGGTTTCCTGAAGAAGTCCCTTGCATCAGTATTCGGTGCTTAGGTGTTGACCAGGCACACCTCCTTGTTTTCTAGTATGCCATGCACCAATACCAGCCGTCCCTCTGTGTCGGTCTCTTGCTTGAGTAGCTGAAATGGGACCCGGGTGCGATCCATATTAGTACACCTCGTGCGTAGCTTGAGTATGGGGCGCTGTAAATCTGTCCTCCCCATTTCTTGTCCACCTTGGCCTGCCTGTCCCTTGTGAGGTGTGTCTCCTGCAACATCGCCATCTTGATTTTCATCCGGTTTAGCCAGGCATAAACCCTAAGTCTCTTGACATAGGCATTGAGTCCTCTCACATTCCAGGTGGCTATCGTCAGTTCATCCGGTTCCATGATCTCCTTTGTTTGCTTGGCTTCCGTGTCCCACTGCCATGTCCTTGCAACCTATGCTTTATTCCTCTCGTGCCCATCTTCCTCGGTGTCCTGTTCACGGATCTATGCCTCTCGATGCAGTGACTGCTGCTGCCACATGGGTCCTGTCCCATGTTGCTCCGGTCGCTAATTGTCTGTATTATTTCAGTGTTCTCTACAATGGTTCTTTCGTAGTTTGTGCCTTGTACTGCCCATTCACTCCATCCAACGTCCATAACTTTAACAAAAACTGAAAAACTAACGCCCAGCCACCCTCCCCCTGCTCGGGCTCCGCCGCTTCTCTCGCCATGCTCCTGTAATGGGCGCAGACTCGCCGCAGCGTGATGCCTTAAAACTGACATCCAAATTCTTCTCGTGGGCGCCGCCTTTCTCAGCCAATGCAGCTAAAGTGGGGCTGATAGTTCATTCTTCTCGTGGGCGCCGCCTTTCTCAGCCAATGCAGCTAAAGTGGGGCCGTTTGCTCCTCCATGCTTACTGCTAGCTCCATTTAACTTATATAATGCTTATTTTCTTGTTCCAGATTGCCTTTGTTGCTTCTCATCGGGGTCTATTTCCAGGATTATTAGCGTTTCTCTGCCTCAACTGGGGGAAGCCCTGTGAGTCCATCCAGCTGTGGGCTTCTTCAGTGGAGTAGAAAAAACATGCTTTGCCTTGGTGTATCACCTTGATTTAGCGGGGAACAGGAGCATGTATCTCACCCCCGCGGTCCTGAGGCGTTCTTTTGTCGGGCCGAACTGTGCTTGTTGCCTCTGTACCATGGCCGTATAGTCCGGATACATTGTGATCTTGGAAGAGTTCCTGATGATTCCCCCCCCCCCCCTTCCTTGAGAACGCTAGTATTTTCTCCCTGTCCTTGTAATTCATGATCCTAGCAATCATTGCTCTCGGGGGGCACCCGGTTGGGGTCTTCCAGTCAGGGCTCTGTGTGCCCTCTCTACCACAAAGCCCTGGGATAGTGCACCTACTCCGACCTCCTGGAGGAGCATGTTCTCAACGTATTCAGTGGGGTCTTTGCCCTCCTCACCTTCCGGAATACCAATTATGCGGATGTTGTTCCTCCGCGCTCTCCCCTCTGCGTCTTCTGCTCTCCTTTCTAGAACCTTAATTCTCTGTAGTACCTCCGACATCTGTGTCTGCCTTACCGCAACCCCCGCCGTATTTTGCTGCACCTGCTGTTCCGTCGCCGTCACTCTCTCTTTTAGGTTCCTCGCATCTTGGCAGAGAAGGCCCACATCTACCATTACTGTATCCAATGTATTTTTTAGATATGCTTTCAGGGCCCCGATTGCTGTGTCCATTTTGTTTTCAAGCGATTCTTTCATGGAGGCGATTGCTTCCTGTATCGTGCCTTCGTTGGCGAGTTCCACAGGCGCGACGTGTCATCCGCCCGCGGTGACAGTTTATGATCGGACGCCGTCGTAAAATTCTCCATGCTTACTTGCTTGGTTTTCCCCTCCGCTTTCTTGTTCGGCATCGCGGGGGAGCCGCCCTCTGCCTGCGTCGCCAGTACCGGTCTTAGCTACACTCCACGTGCCGTAGCCCCTGCTTGTCCGCCGCCCTGCTCCCGGTGTTTTATGGATCTTCCGGCGGGTGTATTCGTTAGGCCTTCGCGGGTGTCGCTTCGGGTTCGGGCCTTCTTGTGCCTGCTATGTATGTCGCCTCACCGTGTCAGGGGCCTTCCCGCCTTCACGTTTCACTTCCATCGGCGGCGCCGATCTACGTTGCGGGGTCAATTCAGGCTCGGGTCCACCGCGCACTTTTTGGTATGCGCGTGATGTGTCCCTCTCCTGTGGATTCACCAGTTCATTCTGTATTACGCAGCCGGGCTCCTCCTACAGCTCGCGCGCCCGCCATTTTGATTTCGCTGGGCGATTTCCCTCCGGCGGTCTAACTGTTTTTCCACCGCCTGGTTTCCTCCGGGGGATTCGCTGAGTGGGCAGCAGGTGTTCCTGTCTCTGCGGGGAGACTTTGGCGGTCTTCTGGACTCAATTTGTGCTAGATTTTCTCAGATTTTGTCAGGATCGCTCTGGAGCTCCTCGGCAGCGCGTCTCACTACATCGGCCGCTAAGCCACGCCCCGATAACATATTATTATTATTATTATCATTAGTATTATTATTATATGAATCCGAGATGTTATGAAATATATCATTCATGAACAGGTGAAATGTTGCGGGCGCATTACATAGGCCAAAAGCCATGAGGGTGTATTCGTATAGACCAAAATGTGTGCAGAAAGCTGTCTCCCATTCGTCACCCCCTCGAATTTGGATCAGATTGTATGCACCCCTTAGGTCCAGCTTCGTAAAGATGACTGCTTGCTTTAGTTGATCCAGTAGGACCGAGATCAGAGGAATAGGATATCTATTCTTGATTGTAATTTGGTTCACCCGCCTATAATTCGTACAAGATCACAAGTCGCCTTCCTTCTTGGGAACAAAAAATGTAGGACTCGCAGCCGGGGACTGGGAGGGTCTGATATGCCCGTTGAACAAGGATATATCTATATATTCCTTTAACACTTGGCCTTCTGTAAGGGTAAAATAATAGACGTGACCACTAGGTATCTCTGCATCTGGAATAAAGTGAATAGGGCAATCATATGCGTGATGTGGTGGTAATGTCTCAGCTTGGCATTTGTCGAAGACATCTAAATAGGAAGTGTATTCTTCTGGTATACCTGAGGTAACTACGACCCCCAAATGTCCAATAGTAACTAGGGCTTGACAAGGAGATTGATATACAGATGCAACAGTTGATAATGTGCATGCCAATATGTAGAATTAAAGTCTAGACCACTGTGAACATAATCAATGATAGGATTATGTTTTTCAGCCAGACTATGCCTAAAATGAAACCAAAGTGTGAGGCTGCAATAAGATCAAATATGATCTGTTCAGAATGTTTCTTTTTGAATGGTAAGGAACAAAGGCAGGGTTTGTTGTCGAATCAGACTGGGAACAAGATTAGTACCGTCCACGGCCTGTTCTGTTTCGAGAGTTATTTTCTCTTGCAGTGGCAATTAAAGAGGTAGCTGGGGATATGTCAACATAGTTGCCTGTGGCACCTGAATCTATCAAGACTCGAACGGGTTGTGCAGTTCATTCCAGTACAGTAAGACAGGCCTCAATGATCATATGAGTGGCCTGACTGGATACAAATGTTTCGAGGAGTGTGGAGTAATCAAGGCCCATCTGCACCCCTTGTTTTATGGATGAGCCTTCTGAAAAACCGGCGTGCGTTTTGGTCTTTTAAGACACTCCTTAACAAAATGCCCCATTTGGCCAAAATAGAAGCAGGCATTAGACACACATTGTTCTCTTTCGGCAGCTTTCAAGGGACCCTTTGTACTATTTATTTGCATGAGTTCAGGAGTGCCGCCAATAGAGCCCAAAGGGCCTGAAGAATGACTGGGTATAAGCTGGCTGTTTTACACAGAATCGTACAAAAATGTCGACCTGGGAACTGCGACGGCCGAAAATGCCGACTTTTTTTTCTTCTTTTCAACCCCTCCCTTACACCATATATATATATATATATATATATATATATATATATATATATATATATATATATATATATATATATGTGGGGGGGTGAAGTGTATAATATTAATATCGGGGGGGGGGTGTGCGGGCGGTCTCCCCCCTCATATATATGTGGTGTAAAGGGTTGCAGTGATCACATCGATCCGTTTTATACAGTTCACCTTTACGTTCTGCTATTCTTGCATCTACTTGAAGAGTTAGGTCAACAAGCTTAGAGTATTGGGTAGGCAAGGAAGGGACCACAGCTAGGGCATCTTTCATGGTATCACTAAGACCCCTATAGAAAACAAATGATTTCTTCAGGCCAAAACGTTTCAGCAGCTAACTGATTGAATCGAGTGATGTACTCTAAATGACCTGCCTTTCCTTGTGTTAGTTCTAAAAGTTCTAGGTCTTTTGTCTGTGCCTTGAACCGGGTGTCAAAGACTTTAGTCATTTCCGAGACTAGGAGATCAAAATCAATACAAAACAGGACTGTTGCTTTCAATAGAGGGTTAGCCCATTTGGCTGCTAACCCACCCAGATGAGACAATGTGAAAGCGGCCTTAGTTGTGGAATCAGGAATGGCCTGGGGTCTACATAAGAAATGCAATTTGCACATCTTGTGGTTGCAAGTGATGAACCACAAGACTGGAGAAACAGTGAGAGGTATCCGAGAAAAAGCCTTCCTCCAATGCAGCACACCACCTGCAGAAAGACCTGGATGGACCACCAGCAAACAGCCCCCAAGTGTGTCTGGATCTACCGCCGGCAGAGGATGAGTAGCAGACAGCGAAAGCAACTGCTGCACTAGCACTACGCAGGGACCAGGGAAGCCACATGATGCTACCAAGTAAAAACGGCAAATGCGCAAAGCCATCACCTAGTACCATAGACCATCTGAGACTAAAATGGGAAACCCAAACTACCAATCCCATTGGGCTTACTGTGGGGGCCTCAGGAACAAGATCCATTAACAGGAATGTGGACATTAAATTGCCCAAAGTGCCATAACCATTCAGCGACGGGCCCGTTCAGAGGAAGTGGGCGGGGGTTAGCCTGCTACTTGTAACATTTGCTCCCATCAACACATCCCAGACGGGGAGACCGGACCAGAGAACCAATGAAGAGAGGAGAGGGAATATTAAAGGGAACGCAGGAAAAAGGAAGTTCTGAGCTATTTGGGTGAGGTCAGAGGAAGAGGTGGAAAACCGAGACCAGAGTTTATGGAGGTGATTTCTGGAGAATCTGAGGTATTGGCTAGTGAGTGAAATTGATAATGCGTTGTGAGCGTGAAAGTGTTGTTAGGAGAGGTAGATTTCGTCAGTGAATGTGAAGTGAGTATGTGAGTGAAAGAGGGGGAGTTAGAGATGGGTGGAGTGGCTTTATTGTGGTGGAGATAGTAGCAGTGTGGAGGAGGGTGCAGAGTAGAGGTAGGAGTAGTAGGGTGTAGGAGGGAGCGGTAGTAAGAATTTTTATTTTATTTATTTTTTACATTTGTAAAGCACACTACAGCCCCAAGGCATTGAGGCGCTGTTTACATGAAAGTGTACGTAGGCATGAGTACATTAGGACATGTGGTTACTTGGTTACATCATATGTGTTAGGTTACAGAGTACAGATGGGCATACGGCGCCTGACATTTCAGACAAACAGGCTGGTTTTGATGGCCTTGCGGAAGGCTAGGTGAAAGTCGATTACCCTAATCTGTGAAGGTAGTGCGTTCCAGTGGGTGGCAGCGATGGCTGGGAAGCTGGAGCCCCCTGCACACACTCTGCAGGTTTTGGGCTTGGTGATCAAGTTGGTGTAGGCTAGCCTAGATGGCTTTGTGGAAGTGGGGAAGGCGATGCGCTGGGCGAGGTAGGGGGGTGCCAGATTATGGAGGCATTTGTGAGTGATGGAGAGGATTTTAAAGATGATTCTCTGTTTGACAGGAAGCCAGTGAACCTGTCTCCTTAGGTCCGATATGTGGTGCTTTTTTGGGAATCCAGTGGCAGCCCTAAGGGCATGAGGGAGGAGTAACATTAAACAGTTGAGGCAAGACCTAGAACATATGAGGCATTGGTGGGACAGAGGAGGAGGGGGGTGTAAAGGTTGGTGGGCGTGTAGAGATAGAGGTAATGTAGAGGGAGAAGAAAGCATGGGCGTAAGAGAAGACAGAACCCATCAAGCAGGGTGTTTGCAAGGCACAATCCTATATCTCGCTTAAAACACTAACTACTTGGTAGAGTAGGGAAAGTTAGGACGTCCCTGAGAGAGTTTAGTGAGATAAGGCCACGTGCCTGTAGGATGTGTGGTGAACCAGAAGTAGGAGTCGGACGAGGACTTAGCTTGTTCAAAAGGTTTTATTTAAATAAAAAGAACAACTCATATCTAACCCTATTACTATGAGGGTAATTTCCTACCTAACAAACTAAACTAAGGGTGCTCGTCAAATGTCCAAATTAATAAAGTATTCTGTGCAAAACCTACTTGCCATCTGGCCCTACCACTTAGATAATACATAATAAAAACAGACCAGAGCAATAGGCGCTCCGCTCAGGCTTTGCTTTGCCAAACGGCTTGGGTTTCCGCCCAAAGAAATGGTTTTCAAATGTTCAAAGTTCAAATTACAGTTTTTCAGCCTCTTTGCAGTTTCCTTCAGGCCAAGTCGTAAGTCTTCACACACATCCAACACGTTCCATACGTTGAAGGGGAAAGAGATTTTCTTAGTGCAATGCTACCATTTTTTATTTTCTATTTTATAGTGTTTTTGTTTAGGGTTTGAACAATGGAACCCTCCAGGTTCTCAATGGTCGCAGAGGTTTCCCCATGTATTTGCATTTCTAGGGCTCTCTGAATCCCTCTTGCCCTTTGATGCTCTTACTTCAGTAAGGTCTTGATTGGGCATCCGCTCGTGCTGAGCATCTGGGGTTCTCAGGCTCCCTTAACCCTTTTGGCTTCCCCAGCCACGTATGCCAAAGTCACTTCTTTAGGGCTCCCCAACGCTATCTGGCCCTCTGATATATTTAATGTAGCTGGACTTCCGTTTGGAGGTCTGCCTCTGTTAAGCGTTTGAGTTTCTCCGGCTCCCGTAACACTTTTGGCTTCTCCAGTCTTGGAGGTCAATGTCACTTAATTCTCTAGGATTCCCTAAAGCCCTCATGCCCTCTGATATATTTAATGCAGCAGGGCCTCGGATGGGCATCTGCCTGTGTTCAGCGTTCAGGTTTTCCGGGCTCCCGTAACCCGTTTGGTTTCTCCAACACTTGGGGAGAAAACCTCTCTCCCCGGTGTTACCTTCTCGGTAGCGTCTGCTTCTTTTGTTCTGGCCAGCCCAGCAGTCGACACACTTCTCATGCGGAGGTCAGTAAGCCGATCTCTCTCGGTGGTCTGGGCTCGGTGTTGGTTAATGGCACCCAGGCCCACCACAGCTCGGTTGTGGTCGTGCCACCAGGCGAGACGGTCTCTCTGCCGCATCCGTCTCATTCTCGGCTGTGTTGCCATTCGGGATGCCAGCCTTCTGGCATCTTGCTAGTGAACTGCTTGCTCTTCACGTTACCGCTGGCTCTGCGGTCTAGCTTGCCTCTGCACTCCTTGTGTCTTCCCATCAGAGGCTCGCCTCTGTGTAGGAGTCTCTTGCCTCCATTCAAGGTTCCTTGTCTTTTTATATTTGTTAACAATAACGAAAGGGGTGTGTCGTTCCTCTTTGACTGATGGGTTCAGGGTGAATCCAGCATTACCTGAAACCAAAGAGATTGAGGTAATGTCACCACTATTTGAATCTGAAGTAGAAGTAACATCAGTCCATTTGATTCCCACATATGCAGGCAATGTATTCTTGATAGGGAGTTCCTCATAGGAATGGGAGTCTTTGTCCCCGAGTGGAGAGTCACTCCTAGTGAGGCCCCACGTTCCCAGGCCCCTAAGAAGGGTCTTGATGAGCAGGCTCACCTCCCTAGCCTCAAAGGGGGTGGCTCCCCTCTGGGGAGAAGGGACGAATAGTCCAGATTCGTCAGAGCTGTCATCGCAGCTCATTTAGGCAGTTTACTAAAGATGACACAATCGCTGTATACTGTGGCAGGTCAAAAGAAGCAGGCGGACGCTTGAATTACATTTTTATTGTAGTTTATTTAGACAATTAGAATAAGCCCCATCTTTCACTATCGCTATAGGGGTTTCCCTGCCTATTGTAAGGAAGGCATGGCTTCAACATTAAGACAGACACAAGTGACCACAGTTCAAGGGTGTTTATTGAACTTCAAACAAGGGTATGATAAACCCCTATCTAATTCTAAATCTACAGATGGGAGTAGGCTACAACCATCAAATAATAATAATGCAGTCCTAATGATGTCTTGTCAAAATAAAAGGGCCTATGCTAAAAAATAAATATTGCCAATCCTTACTTCTAAATACAAATAGTGCGGGGTAGTGTTCATGAAAAAGAAAGAAGTGTTCACAAAAATGATATGTCAGGATGTTCAGACCGTTGACCTCCCTTCCCCACGTTTTCAGCACGGGACAAGGCGGTTCACTCGATCGTAGCACAATAGCATCACTAGCATCAGGGCCTTCTGTGCCCAAGTCTCTTTGCCTATCAAAGTCTCTTGATTTAGAGGGCCTGATGCAACAAACCAAACGAAAATGTCTTCTTTTCTTGAAAATACTCAATTGAGGTGATTCACTATTCACCCTGGATGCCCCTCAGCCAGGCTCAGATCCCTTTTATACAATGATCGTTTCTTTGGAAACACCTCTTCTGGGCTCATATCCTCGTTCACAATGTTCATAGAATATTCTTTCTCTGGTGACTCACGGTTCATCCGGATCCCCCTCAGCTGGGCTCAGATCCTTCCTCTTAAACAATTAGTCTCGGTCAGCCGGGCTTGGACCAATTCCATTTAGCCTCAACTATCGAAGACTTTCGAATGTGCACAGGGTTTGGCTTGACTCGTTGCAGGACCACTTCAATTTCACAATCCCTCTTAGGACACTAGCCAAAGTTTTTTTTTAAACAATTTTTATTGATTTTAATCAAACAAAAACAACAATACAACCAAACACGCAGTACATTTTGCAGCAACATCACCCCCCTTCATGAGCCTGTCCGTTCATCGTCCTCTGTGTCCACCGCACGGGTCTCGCTTCCTATAGATTCTGTCCGATCTTGTACAGCTCCGAACAATTCCGCTATTAATGATTTCCATGCCATCAGGGTCCCTGTCTCCTCCTCCCCCCCTACAGCGTTCGACTCTTGCCATAACATTGTTTCTGCCTCTGCCCATTTCTGTAACTCCTTCCACCACACCTCCACCCGCGGCCTGTGACAAGTCTTCCATCCCATGGCAATCCTTCGTTTAGCAAGCACATATGCCAGATCTTTCAGTTTACCGACGTGCTTAAGTTTTGATGATCTGGGGAACCCTCCAGGCAAGCAAGCCCATGCTGTATCTATGATTAACGTGACCCCTTTATCAGCTAGCTTTTGTGCCACTTCTCCCCAGAAACGCTCAATTACTGGGCATTACCAAAACATATGTGTCATATCAGCTTTCTCCTCGTCACATTTGGGACACGCTTGTCGCCCAGCGTTCACAAACTTGGATATTCTCATGGGCGTCATATATGCTCTGTGCGTTATATATAATTGAATCTGTTTTAGTCTACCATTCCTTGACACCTTCTTATGGTATCCCAGTGCCCGTTCCCACATCCCATCCTCTATCGGGGTTCCCACTTCCGCCTCCCAATCCAGCCTCAATTGCGTCAAATCCTTTCCAACCTTAGACATCAGCATTTCATACAGCCTAGAAATCTCATGCCCCCCAACCGATACATCATATATTGCCTCTTTGATGGCATCTGGTTCCTCTACCAATACAGTTTCAGGCCATGTTTCCCGAATTCTCTGCACAATTCTGTGGTACGTGATGTACTGGCCCGCATGCAATCCTGTTTCTTCCCCAAGGGCCTCAAAGTCCAAAATGGCCCCCGCCTGCCAGACAGCTCCTAACATTACTAGCCCCACCGATTCCCAATGGGTCCTGATTATCGCCCTGAACTTCATATCTTCCCCTGCCAACGCGACTAGTGGTACCTGCGGGGAGCATGGAAATGGGTTCCCCATCATCCGGCACGCCCGACACCACATCTGCCACCCGAGCATCATCATCCTAGGGCGCTCTCTCATTTCGGACTTGGGCAGCCAGATCATCCAAATAACCTAAATTCAGGGGTCGCCTCGTCTATAAGCCACTGAGCCACATATTGCAGCTGACTTGCTATGTAATACACCTCAAAATTGGGCAGTTTTATCCCCCCTTTTTCATAAAAGTTCTGCAGCTTCCACAGCGCAACTCTGTTCCGGGTACCATGCCACAAGAAATCCCTACACATACTGTTAAGTTTAGCAAAGAACTTCTTAGGTATCATGTGTGGAATATTGCTAAAATAATGCAGAAGCCTAGGCAGGACCACCATTTTTAGCATTGCACCCCGTCCCATCATTGCTAAGGGCAACTTAACCCAAAATTGCATGCACTGCTCGATTTTCTTGAGTGCCACCTCAGTGTTATGCTTATGCTCCTCCTCCATCGAATGGTACACGTCTATCCCAAGATACTGGAAAGAACTAACCTCCCACGGTATCTGTAACACCGGTAATCGGCTCTTAGGTGTTCCTTTATAGTCGCCTAACGGAAACATACTAGATTTTTGGGGATTCACCGCTATCCCAGACAGCCCTGCATATCTCGCCATCACCTCCAGTATATACTGGAGATTTTCTTCTGGATACCGTAAGTATAACAACAAGTCATCCGCGTATAAGGAGATCAGATGTCGTTCTCCCCCCACTTCAATACCTATCATATCATACTGCTGTCTGAGGTATATTGCTAGTGGTTCCAGGGCTAATATATAAAGCATGGGGGACCAAGGGCACCCCTGCCTAGTACCTCTACTAAGTTGTCACCTCTCTGATATCACTGATCCTGTCCTAACTCTGGCCAGTGGCTTATTATATAGCATTTCCACCCACCTCATATAACCGGGCCCCATACCATACTTCTCCAAGGTCGCCAGCAACCACGGCCACTTGACAGAGTCGAAAGCTTTGACCGCATCTAGGGACACGATCGCCATTTCGCCCTCAGCCGTGCTACCCCATTCAGCGACCCGTCGGAGTCGCCAATGATTATGAGTTATGTTCCTATTCGGGACATAGCCCGTATGGTCAGGGTGCTAATCACTCTCTGCAATCTGTTTGCCAGGACAGCCGTCAATATCTTGCTGTCTTGGTTCAACATCGAGAGAGGTCTATAAGAGCCGCAGCTGTGTGCAGGTTTATTGGGCTTGGGAAGCGGTATAATGACTGCCTCTCTAAGTGATTCCAGCAACCGTCCCACCTCAAACGCTTCGTTGAGCATGTCTAGCATAGGGGGAAGCACCTCCTCCCTGTATGTCTTGTAGAATTAATTCAGGAGCCCATCCGCCCCTGGGGTCTTGCAGGTAGGTAACTGCCTCACCACTTCTTCCAACTCCTCCAGGGTGATCGGTGCATCTAGCTCCTCCTTTTCCTCTTCACTTATCATGGGCAGTCCTATATCTTCTAATGTTTCCATTATTTCCTCTCGGCTGCCCTCCATCTTGTCTGAATACAACACTTTATAATATTCTGCAAACTCCTTGTTGACACCCTCTTGGGTGTCCGCTGCGCTACCATCTTCCCTCATTATCGTTCTAATCGGGGGTCTGGGAGCCTCACTCTTGTATAGCCACGCTAACAACCGTCCTGTTTTATCCCCTCCCGCATGCTGTCTCTCAATGTACTTTTTATAGTTCAGGTTGCAAAGCCTCTCCCAGTGTTCCGCACATTTCTGCTGCAGCCCAAGTACCCACTCCATATCTTTGCATCCGCCCTTTAATACTCACTCCAGTTCCTCCTCTGTTCGTTGTAAGTCCGCTAGAACCCCGCCCTGCAGGCCCTTTGATTTTGCTATGGCAGCCCCTCGCATCACTACTTTAAAGGCTTCCCACAGTGTGCTTGCCGAGTCAGCGCTACCCGTATTCTCCTCAAAGTAATTGGCAATCTCCTCCCTTATATCTTCTCTAAAGACTGGATCCTTGAGCGCCTCAGCACGGAGGCGCCACGTCGGGATCCGTGCCCTCGGGGGGCGGTACTGCCATCCCAGAACCAGTGGCGAGTGATCTGAGAGGACCCTCGCCTTATATTCTACTAAAGTAACCTCTACCATCACATCCGACGTGGCAAACACATAGTCCAGCCTCGTATATAACTGTTGAGGGGCAGAGTAATGCGAGTATTGCCTTTCTTGGGGGTATCTCGTTCTCCACACATCCGCGAGACAAAAGTCATCTAGCAGTGTTTGTAGTGCTTTTGCCGCTGGGGATGGTCTATCAGTCTTGCCATCCGATCTGTCTATGTTTGGATTCAGTACACAGTTAAAATCACCACCCCAAATCACTGCACTACCCATACATATGCTGAGGTTGGCACTCAGAGTCCTAAAATATGCTGCTGTGTCTCGATTGGGGGCATATGTATTCACAATGCTTATCTCCTTATTCTCCACCAACCCTCTCAGCATGACCATCCTCCCATCTGTCTCCGCCACTTCCTGCAATGGCAGGAAGGCACATGCGGCACTACCCAGATTAGTACTCCCCTGTCATACGCAGAGTGTGTCAAACCACCACCACTTCTTTCCATTTCTTAACAATCAGCTCCATCTTCTCCCGCGTCAAATGCGTTTCCTGCAACAGCGCAATATCTATCCTTTGCCTTCTCAGATATAGCATGACCTTATTCCTTTTCAAGTAGCTATTAAGTCCCCTGACGTTCCACGTGATTATTTTAAGATCCCCCATAGCGCATTACCATGCTCCTTCTCTACCTCCAACAGGTCCCACCCTCCTAGGCGGCACGGAGTCAACCATCCAATTCTACTATATAGGCTCATGGTCAAACTAAAACTCCCCATAACTATATACACCCCAAACATTCTGCTCACCTCAAACTCCCCGTCTCCCTCCCCACCCCCCACCCATCCCTTCCCCAACAACCCCAACTTCCCCCCGAACAATTGCCCAGCTCCATCCCTGGATCTCAGGCTCCCCTGCATCTAGCACTTTCTGGCGATAGCCTGTACTCGAAGCTCAGCAGGGTGAGGTAGCCCTACTGGCTAACCTACTACTACTAGTTGGGGGTAGGGTGCCTGCGTTCTGCTGCTCCTCCTCGCTGTAATTAACCACATGCTATTATCCAATATGTCTACATACTGAAAGCTCCATATTCTAACCCAATGCCGCTCAATAGAGTCAAGGGGATCCAAGCCTAGCATCCGCACCACCCATCATTCTTTATCTATTAAAAATCCGGCCAGGCTTCCCTTAGGGTGCCTCCCATCGTGCCTAACTAGGCCGCATTAATCGCCCCAGTCACTTATCTTAATCTTTCTGGGCCTGTGCAGCATCCTGTTCCGGGCAGCCCTGCAAGTCCAGCCATGCGGCAGCCTCCTCTGGGGTGTCAAAAAAAAAAAACATCCGACTCTTATGTAGCACTTTCAGTCCCGCGGGGTACAGGAGCATATATTTAATGCCGGCCGTGCGCAGACGTCTCTTCACCACCACGTAGCTATATCTCTGCCTCTGGACCAGCATTGTGTAATCCGGGTAAGCTGTGATTGTGGCCGAGGCTCTGTCTATCGTTCCCCCTTTCCTGAAATACTCCAAAATGTTTTCACGGTCTCTATAATTCAGAATCTTGGCTATTATTGCGCAGGGAGGTGCTCCAGGCTTCGGTTTTCTCGTGAGGGCTCTGTGCGCCCGCTCGACCGTAAATCCCTGCGAGAGTTTGTCGGCTCCTATTTCCTGCAGGATCAAGTTCTCCACGTAGTCGGTGGGGTCTTGGCCTTCTTCTCCCTCCGGCAGGCCGACCACTCGAATGTTGTTCCTTCTAGCTCTCCCTTCAGCCTCCTCTGCACGGTTTTCCAAATTGGCCACTTGCTGTTTCAGTATGTGGACTTCCCTTGCATTGTCAGTGCTGGTGGTTGTGTTGGTTTTGACAGCACTTTCCAGGCTGCTTGTTCTGTCTGCCAGCGCCCTAACATCCTGTCGCAGCAAGTTGACATCTATCCCCACCGCGTTGATCTTAGCTTCCAAGGAGGTCCTTAGGTCCGCCATTGCTATCCCCAAGAGTCCTTTAGTTCTGTTATGGCTGCCAAGATCTGATGGTTTTCAGGTCCAGTTGGGCTTGCCATGGGCCCACCTGCGCCTACCAGTGCCGATGCAGCTGGAGACTGATGCGTCTTGGCAAACACATCCATCGTGGGCTGCTTGCACTTACTCTTGATCCCTCTCCCCGACATCTTGTGGCTTGGGGCGAGTGTCCCTTGTCACTCCGTACTTGGCCCAGTGAGTCCGTCGCTTGAGTCAGCCGCGTTGTCTGCGGGTTACTCCCAGTTTTCGGTTAATATGTCGGGGTACTTCCACTCGTTTGGGTTATGTCCTCCCACGTGTGTGTCAGCGCTTCCTCACCACAGCGCAATTCCGATTCACGCGGGCACGGTAACTCGTTCAAAGCTGCGCATGCAGGGACGCGACAATGTTACCCCAGCATCTGCTTCAGCCCGGCAGTTTCTTTAGGCTAAGAGCAGTACGGCCACGTCGATGTTGAACGCAGGCAGCTTCTCATTATAGTCAGCCAGATGAGTCCGCTACATGTCGCCCCAGCACCTTTATATTTGAACAGTTAGTATGTGGCAGGATCCGCGCCATTTCATTTGCCTCGATCTTCCTTCTGCTGAGACACAATTCCAAAGCAGTGTCCCCACTTTGTGGCTTCCCTCCGTGGCTTACACATCCAACTTAGCCTTCCTGTCTTGGTACCACAAGGTTCCTTGTTTCTGTCGCCTGCTATGCCCCGTTCTAGATCCCTCTTGGGTTATGTTTGTGTCTTCAGTGCACATGCAGTCTTCACCGTGCTTCATTACAGTTGCCTCCTTTCCAGCTGTCTTGCCGTGATGAAGGAAGAGTGTGTCAGTGGCATCCTGCTGCTTTTCATTCCCCTTGCGTGCCTCTTCACTGTTATTAGTGGTCGGGGCAACGGGCCGCTGTTCCCTGTTCAGTGGGCTTTCTACGTGCAATGCCTTAAGCAACTGTAGCGGCCCCTACCCCTGCATCACACCGCAGGGACAAAGGAAATGTGTGCAGCCGCGCTGCTCCTTTTATTTGCGGCTCAATGCCCAGCTCCACCAAACTCAATTAGACACGGTCTCTTGCTCTTCATATAATCACACGGCAGCTATCCGCCGCCACGGTTTTCAGCCGCGTCTGGTCCTTTCGTTCTTGCCCGCGGCGCAGGCACTGCGTCCACGTCCGCAGGCAGCTGGTTCCGCTCACCCGTAGTCACACGCTGCTAGAGGGGGCCATGCAGGCTCCAGTCACCGGCCACCACCTTCTGTGGGCTCAGCTTCCGCAGGCACAGCGCCAGAAAATGTACACTTCTGCTACTCGCAAGCGACGCGGCCGCATGCCCGACTGCAGCCCCCTTTTCAGTACGCAGTCCTAGTCCAGGCAACAGCGTGTCACGGTTCACGCCGCACGCTCTTCATCCTCATGAGGCGTGTCCGCGGCCGCTCGCCCATTGTTGTCCGCCATTTTGGAGACAAAGTATCAAGATCGCTGAATGTTCCACTCCTCGCTACAATATTGTCGCTCGCGCGAGCAGCTCCATACTTCCAGCAACGGCAGAGACACCATTCGCACGCCTGTGCTTCAGTTATTGAGACGTGATGATCAGTTTCAGCGTGTGTAGAGACGGATCAATGTCGGATCTTGGAGCAGCTCCCTTCAGGCACGTCCTGCTACATGGCCAGTTAGCCACGCCTCCACTAGCCAAAGTTAGTAAGCAAATGTGGCAACATGAATGAGCTATTTGAAAATATAACAAATATGATTAAAAAAAGTCTAGGGTGATGCAAACGTATCCCCATTGCACTGCATTAAAAGATATTTTGTGCAATACGAAAAAGTTACCCAAACAGTTAACATGTCAAAAGCGAAACATAGTTTCCAAGTACTGACGGTCTGTAGGACTATTCAATTTCCCTATAACAAATGAGCAAAAGGCCAGTAAAGTGAAGCTGAAGGTTTCACTTCGCTGCAAAAAGTCAGGACAAGATGTAAAATAAAAGGAACAAGTTTGGGGGCACATAGAATATGGAGGAGAAGTTGCCTAAAATTGACATTTTCCTAACAAGTGTTCTCAGAGGAAGACCGATAGAAAGGGTGTTTGCCCTTGGGCCATCCCAAGCAGCCAGGTATTGATTAAACAGTGGGAGTTAGCGATCTCTAGGGACCATCCCGGGGTTGAGGGACGCCAGGGCTATGGAGGAGATGGCCCTTAGTGAGCCCCTCCTCAAATCCTTCAATAAATAACCCTTGAGCTGTCTTTGCGATTTGGTGTGTTTTTGAGGCCATCTGCGACAATGATCACTTGTAGCTGAACCAGGATTTTTCAGATTCCTGATCTTGTAGAGCTGCTTTCAACGGGAGAACACATGAAACAATATTGAGTAAAATTACATTTTTTTATTTTGTGGATATGTGTCTGATGGTGTTAAAGTGTCCTGAACAAAATTAATTTTCTTGCTGAGAAACCAAATCGGCCTTGTTTATTTAAGTGGTGATTATGGGGTTTACAAGCTATCGCTATATCAAAGGTAGTGCTTAGTTACTCATATGTGGTATGTAAAGTGTGGTGCTTGGCTGAGCGGGGCAGAGAGCTTAAGTGGTCTTAACTAACAATTTGCCAGTAAAATAGCTCATCAGGCGTGGCAACCACCCAGAGATCTTGGTGAATCCTCGAGACATAGATACAATTAGCACTCTTGAATTAGTTAATAAGAACACCATTAGTTAAGAGATTTAAACGGTTATTAGTAGTCTTATTATTATTATTACTAATACGTTTGCTGAGTTTAGGTTTTTCTGAGTGCCTGTTGAAATCTTAGCTTTGAGCAAAGGCTGTCTTCTGCTTTAGTTTTGCAGATAGATACATGGTGGAGCTTCACTATCAATCCATGTCGTTATGTTGGGAGGGTCTGCTTTGCTGAGAAGATTTGTAATGGCTGCTTTTTTCAGTAGGGAGTGAACAGCTGTCAAGAATAACTGTTCTATTCAGGTCGGGGGCGTGGCTTGGACGGCCATGTGAAAGGACGAACTCCGGAGGAGCTCCTGCGATCCTTTAATGATCCGCGATGCAGTTGCGCCCTGGTATGCCTGCCAGCGCTTGAAAATGACACACTTGTTGCTAAATGCAGGGAGAGTATTCGCTGAGACTCCGGTGCACTGGCGATGCACTGTTAAAAATTATAACCACTTTCCATATCACAAACGCAGGATTGCAAAGGCGAAACAAAATGGCGGTGGAGACAAAGGAATCCTTGGATACTTGGGGGTGCTGCCGGGAGTCCAGCCGAATTCTGTAATCGCGGGACGAGCCTTGCCCAGAGACGTGGACCGGAGGGGCTAGAGCGCTGAGGAGAGGAGCGCGCGAGGCGTGCTACACTGACTGTACACCAGCCCCGCGGGCTGGGGAGAGCGACGGCACGGCCCCTTCAAAGGCATGAAGGCGGCGCGCACGTATGCATAGCCGGCTGCTAATAAAGTAGTGGAACACGAATGAACCGGCGGCGAGCGCCGGGCCCTCAGTGCAAGCAGCCTTATCGCTTTGGGGACAATAGGAGGATACACTGTATCTGTGCGCGGCTCTGAAAAACAAACGAGCGCTGCGCTGTGCACACGGAGCTGGCTTCAATAGAGAGAGAGGCAGGAACAGCACATATGACGGCTGATGACAAGACATTATACAGGAGTGGTGCAAGTTGAAGATTAAGAGGGCAACCAACAGCCCAATACTGACGCCCAACACAATCAATATCACTGCAACCTGGGCTGCCCGTGGGTGATGTGGTAGCCTGTGCCGAGGGTCGAGCCAGCACACAGAAGACAAGGGACACTGCAGGGGGCTGCCCCCAAAGAACATCGCATGTGGCACAGACTACAACACCGAGGGGCACATATGAGGCCCTGAGAGAGACAAGAGAGTGTTAGTGGGTACCCACAGCGCACGAGCCAGCGGCAGTGAATATTGGAGTCGGAAAAGACTCAGTGCTGCACCCAGACCTGCAAACTCCGAGGATGGTGGAACCTCACTAAGAGCCACAGTCGGAAGATAGCAGAGGCTGACCCGGGACATTTGCCGCTCCCCAGTTGCATCGTGAGGCGGCCCCCTCAGCTAAGGAGCGGGGAGACAACACCTTGGGCTGGACCGTGGCTTGGATAGCCTTAGAGCCGACAGCGAGTCGCGGTGCGAGAGTGCTAGACCATCGGGTTCATGTGATTACTGGACACTGTGGGATTGTAGCAGAGACCGGCGGTGCTGCACTGCATGGGCGCAAGTACGTGGGTGGACGCGGCCCATCCAACGTAGGAGGCAACGAACAAAACACACCCGGGCGTAGCTGGGTCGACCCCTACACCGCTGGAAGTGACTTAGCGCCGCATAAATCCCCTGCACGTGGGGTGGTGCTGCCAACTTTTGCCCGGTCTGTATAACAAGATGTCTTCCAAAATTGTCAGGCCCAAGAACAAGCAGTCCCCGCTGGAGACCTATGCTAAATCCTCCCCGGTCGCAGAGGGGGGCAAAAGCAAAGACAGTAGTACGACGGCAGCGGAAACACCGGGCATGATCCAGGAAGTACTGGCAGCGATAGCAGACCTGAAAGTTGCCTGGGAGACTAAACTGGGCCTAGCAATGAACGACCTGAAAGTGAGTCTAGATCTCAAAATTGGTGCGGTCCAGGAGGAAGTTAACTTGCTGAGGCAGGAAGTGCGTACAATCGCAGAGCGCACTGGAAACTTGGAAAAGGAAATGGCCCCGAACATGGCGGCGTGCGCCGCCCATGGATCGGAGCTCCATGCCCTTGTGCAGCGGGTGGGCAACCTGGAACATAGGGCGGAGGAGGCAGAAGCACGCGCCTGACGTAATAACATCCGCATTGTTGGCCTGCTGGAAGGAATAGAGGGACCCAATCCGACAGAATATGTGGAAACCATGCTCCTGCAGGAGATAACAGGTGGAGCACTGACCCAGGGGTTTGCAGTCGAGAGGGCACATAGGGCCTTGACGAGAAGACCGCCTCCAGGAGCCCCCCCGCGGCCATTGATCGCAAAGATCCTGAATTACCGGGATCGGGAGAAGATACTGGAATTTTTTCGGAAGGGGGGAACGATCGAAAGGGGGCCGGCGAAAATCACGGCATACCCGGATTATACTTTGCACATACAGCGCAGCAGGATGAACTACGGGGCGGTGAAAAGAAGGTTGAGAGATGCTGGCCACCGTTACATGTTGCTCTATCCAGCCAAATTGAAAGTGTTCTACAAGAACAAAACTCTGTTTTTTGAGACTCCGGAGGACGCTATGGAATGGCTGGATATGCAGGGCCGCCCTCAGGAACCAGATGTCCAGAGGGGAGCCGCAGAAGATAAGTAGCATGCAGCTGAGTCACCCCTGGTAACATAGATAAGACATTGGGACTTGAATATAGTGTCAAATAAAGCTTGTGGGGCACGTGCAGTAGCTAATAAGTGTTGGTGGGTCCTGATGGATGCAACTATCTCATTTGGATAAGTGGGAGCTCCCAGAAGACAATCCTTGAACCCCTTAGTAGTATACTTAGTTAGGTCGCTGTTAGATCGGTGACACCCCGCAGGGTCCTGTTCCTCGGTTTCGAGATAGGACCAGACGCGGGTGGGCCTGAGATCCAGGGATGGAGCTGGGCACTTGTTGGGATTGGGTAGGGTGGGGGGAGGGGAAGTGTTGTGTGCAGTGGGGTGGAGTTTTGGGAAGGGGGGGCGAGTTGTGGTCGGTGGGAGGGCTAAGAGTCGGACAATGGGCCATCAGGGAAGACATTGGAGGGGAGGGTGGAGAGAGAATGTGCCGAGTAGATGGCGTCTGGTAATCTCAGAGTGGTGACCTGGAATGTGTGGGGTCTCAATAGCTATCTAAAACGTAACAAGGTGATGATGTATTTGAGAAGGATGCATATCGACATAGCTTTACTACAGGAGACCCACCTCACCAAGGAGAAGTTGGAGGTGGTCAGAAGAAAATGGAAGGGTACTGTCATAGGCGCCGCATATTCGGCATACGCAAGGGGAGTGATCACCTGGGTGGCACCGCACGTGCCGTTCCAGTTCCTCAGCTCTACAATAGACCCAGAGGGCAGAATGGTGGTGGTGGCAGGACTCCTGGAAAATAGGCAGGTGAATATTATAAACCTGTACGCCCCTAATCATGATACGCCGGCATACTTTAGGTCCCTATACAGTAAAATTAGCCCCCTGGTGGGTGGCGTGGTGGTATGGGGAGGGGACTTCAACTGTACCCTGAGCCCCAGGATAGACAGGTCGGATGATAAACCTGTAAAGCAGGCGCCGGCGTCTAAAGCATTGAGAACACTATGGTTAAACACCGGTCTAGAGGATGTGTGGAGAAGACTACACCCAACGGATAGGCAGTATTCACACTATGTAGCGCCACATGACCTGCACACAAGGTTGGACTATGTGTTTGTAGCTGCGGAGATAGCGGGAGAAGTAGTGGGGGCCGAGTACAAGGCGAGGGTATTATCTGACCACTCGCCTTTGGTCGTAGAGTGGCAATATCAACCCCCCAGGGCGCGCATCCCGACATGGAGGCTCAGAACTGAGGCGCTTCTAGACGCAGAATTCCGGGAGGATCTGAGGGAGGCCATCGAAGAATACTTCGAAATAAACACGGGCAGTGTACGTACTATGGGAACAGTATGGGAGGCATTCAAGGTAGTGGTGCGTGGTGTAGCTATATCAAAATCCAAGGGGCTCCAAAGGGGTATTGAACAAGAACTGCAAGAAACCGAAAGAGAGCTAGAGGGCCTTACTCAATCTGAGGGCACTGCCCGAGAGAACAGTGCCAAGATAAAGGACTTGCAGATAGCTTGTGGTGAACTCTGGGACAGACTATGTAAATTAAACTATAAGAAATACACGGAGAGGTTACACGCAGGGGGGGATAAGCCGGGTAGACTACTGGCTTGGTTTTATAAAAATGAGACCCCTCGCTCGGTGATCAGAGAGGTCAGGAATGCCGAAGATCAAATCTGTGATACCCAGGAGTGGGTAAACGGGGAGTTCCTCAAGTACTATAGACGATTATATGAAGATACTGGGGAGGACATGAGCCAGGAAATATTGGAAACAATTGAAGATGTGGGGCTGCCCACCTTGGATGACTTAGAATGAGCAGATCTGGACGCCCCCATTACGCCGGATGAATTGGAGGCGGTGATTCAACACCTCCCTACATGTAAAGCGAAAGCGCCTGGGGCGGATGGGTTACCCAGCGAGTTTTATAAAACATATAAGCAGGAGCTACTCCAGCCGCTGCTGACCATGTTTAGTAAAGCCTATGAGCGGGGGGAATTACCAGTGTCCCTCCGCGAAGCAGTGATCGTCCCGCTCATGAAACCGGGTAAACTGGAGGCGGAATGTGGATCCTACAGGCCCCTGTCCATGCTAAATCAGGATAGCAAAATACTCACGGCAGTGCTAGCTAACAGGTTAAAGAGGGTAATTGGCAAGTTGATACACCCAGACCAAATGGGTTATGTCCCCGGTAGAAATATTACAGACAACCACAGGAGGCTACACCATATCATTGATCAAACCAAGGAAGATTTGGGCAAGATGGCTATTGTGTCATTGGACGCAGTTAAAGCCTTTGATTCAGTGCGGTGGCCGTGGTTGAAAGCAACCCTGAAAGGATACGGAATGGGACCAGTATACATCAGATGGGTCCAGATGTTATACAGCTCCCCGATCGCGAAAATTAAAACTGGACCCACAATTTCAGACAAATGGCAACTTAGCAGGGGGACCAGACAGGGTTGCCCCTGGTCACCCATGTTATATATTCTGGCATTAGAACCTCTGGCAATATGCCTGTGGCAACAATATGGGGCGGTGGGGATTTGTACAACAGGGGGCACACCTGATATTGTACACTGACGATATGCTCCACTACTTGCGCTTCCCGGAGGAAAACCTGCAATACGTGTTGGAGGTAATGGACTGCTACGCCACCCTCTCGGGCATATCGGTGAACCCCGGGAAGTCTAGCTTGTTCCTCCTAGGGAGATAAAGGAGCACCCACCGGAGAGGCTACCTGTCCTGCAGATACCCTGGCAGACCGTGACATTCAGATACTTGGGCGTGGACATTTACCATAAGATAGAAACAGAACACAAACATAATACAGAGAAAGCGATCGAGGAAATCAGGAACAGCATGGTGTTCTGGTCTAGATTACACCTAGCCATGATGGGGAGAGCAGCCCTGCTTAAAATGGTCGTTTTGCCCAGACTCTTGCACTTTTTTGTGAATGTCCCGTACCTGATCCCCAGGTGGTTTTTCATGAGACTCCATGGCATGTGCAGGGGTTTCATATGGGGCAACTCCAGGAGCAGGGTGGCCCTGTGGAAGTTACAGAATACTTGTGAGAGGGGGGGGCATAAACCTGCCGAATTTTGAATTGTATTACTTGGCAGGACAGCTGTTGTATGTAGCCAGGTGGTTGTCCGCGGAGGACTCTGCGGAAGCTAGGCTTTTTCAGGGTGACTCAGCCCCATACTTTTTAAGAGAGACAGTGTGGATGCATAAGACTGAGATAGTGGGGACGGGAAGACTTCTGGAGTTGGGTTGGGAAGTTTGGAGCAGGGCATGGAAAACGGTGAGTAACCCAGACACGCTCTCTCAGCAGGTCCCACTAGTGGCGCTATGTGGGCATGATCCCCAATTGTTCGATGCGGTCCGCAGATATTGGGAACCGGTGGGCCTGGCCACCCTCTGAGATATGTGGCAGGAACAGGAGATAGTGGATTTTAAGAGGTTGCAGGAGGAGACAGGAGTACACAGAGGCCAATATATTACATATATCAGGCTCATGAAACGGGTAAGAGGAAGGTGGCCTGAGACGGAATTAGCGGAAGAGCCTGATGCTACCCTGGAAATGATGTATGATGTCTTAGAGGGTGGGCATGAAATATCTAGGATATATAAAACAATCAATCAATCAAACATGTTTATTCGGTTGTATAAAAACAGCCATTAAACGACAGAGATACACATTATTACACAAAACCATGATATAATTTCATAACATTGCAATTCCATACAAAATAAGGGAACGAAAAAGGGGGAAACATAGGACCCCATTCCCCTCTGGATAGCTCCTCTTGCCAGGGCCTGGCCCCCAAAAAGCCTAACCGAACACGGCCCAGGGGAATGAGGTTTGCCCCAGACAGGGGGAAGGGCCTCCTGACTGGCCTCAAGGGGTATTTGGAGCCTAAATATAAGTGGGGACTGATTACAATTCCGCTCCCTGGCGTCCCTCCCGTCCCCCCCATTGACCCAGGACCCTGCTCGCCAGTCTCCAGTCAAAAAAGGCCAGTTCCACTGTGTCCTCCGAGCCTTTGCCCAAACTGGCCATTCTCCGACAGCCCACCAAGGATTCCCTGGACACAAAGGAACAACCTCTCACGGATCGTAGCCAGTCAACACTTTTATTTACGAGGGGCTCCCTAGACTCCAACAAGTTCCTTTCCATTTTTGGTACCCCATGAGATACACTGTAGCTCGGCCAGTCTGGCCTTGAACAGGAGGCTGAGATGGGCCGTCTCTGTGCCGTTGACCACAAACGGTCATCCCCCCATGACGAGGGCTTTTTAGACCTACTGAATTTGGGGCAGATTCTACCTCCCCACTGGATTCACTATGCTTGGATCCCCCTCCCCTGGGAACTTTTCCAAAATCCAAATGAGTCATCCCAGACAACAAGCTAGGGCCAGAAGATGTTGGGGCTAAAGTCTCGGGACAAGGAGGGTCGATGTTCTTAGGGTGTACCAAAGAAGAGTCAGAGAGACCCTTACAAACAATCGGAGTGGGAAAGGACTCCCCCCTCCCTTTTCCCCCTCCCCTGAATGGCTATTAGTGTTATAAGCAGATTTCTAATAGCAGCCAACTCTGCCAAAACTTGTTTACACTTACACCCCCAGAGTGACATGTCCACCTCGACTGATGGGTTGATAACCGGCCCTACAGCCGGGGAGGTTTCACAGTTTAGTTGTTTGGCCACCTTAAGTGGAGATGGATGAAAAGAGGGTCTAGCCAATAGGTGCTCTGTAGACATAGATACACTCCGGAAACTTCTGTTGCCCATGGGGAGGTTACATACAAGCACATTGACAAAAGAAGGGCTGTCCCCCGCAATTGGGCTGGCCAGAGCAGAGCGTGAAGGAGTCTTTCCCAAGCTGGCACCAATGTTAGAGCCATATGGCTGGTTGGAGGCCGTGATGTTGCTGGCAGGAATGGAGCAAGCTGAGGGATAGCTGCTGACTAGTGCTCCGATTCCTGCAGTGTCTTCCACATTGGACTCCGGCATCTCCGCTCCGGGACCAAGAATTCCAGAAAAGGATAGCACCTTGGGGAGGCTGACGCTCAGGGTGGAGACATGGGGAGAAAGCACAACTGCGGTGGATGGATGGAACAGCAAGCCAGGAGGTCTTCCACCGCTGGAGTCTGTGGTAGCCTGAGGCTTAGAGGTACATTCCCCTCCTTCACAAGGATCAGACAGACTGCCAATGTTGGTAGGTATTGGATCTTCCCTGATCCCTTGTCCTGTGGCTGTACGGTTCCCCTTCTTTCAACTCTAGTGAGGGTTCGGGGGAACAAGTAAAGGGCTCACCCGCATATACTAGAGCAGAGTTTTGACCATCCAGATTTAAGGCTTTGACTGGCACTCCCTTCTGATCCCGGGAGCGAAGCCTCTTCACAGCCAAGACCTTTCGCTTGGAAGTGGGGCCACTCTTTTGGCGGGCGAGATGAACCTCTGAGCAAAAAGGAGGAAGGTGGAAGGGTGAGAGCGCTGGTGACGGAGGGCAGGCTTTCCTAGGGGGGCCATGGGCTTTCGAGGATCTCAGGGACTTGAGGAGTGACATTGCGGGTTTTAGTAGGTCCACACCAGTTTTCCCCAGTTTACAGCCCTTGTGTCCAGAACAAACAAACAAACAGCTCCTCTTACAGTCCCTCGCCAGCACTTACTTTCACCCTTTACTCCCAGGCGGATCCGGGCCGGGCCTTCCTCTTCACCTCCTATACACTGGACCTTGCGCCGCCTCAAGGTCGGAGAGACAAAGTCCTGAAGGTACTCCTCCACGGGTCCGCAAACACCCTTCGCGGGACGCCAACACCCGCGCCCTTGCTTCCCCGCGGGCTTCCTGCCCTGCGGGGATGATATGGAGAAGAAATAGAGAGGGGGCGTGGCCTCCCCTCCGTGAATACGGAGGCCCTCCTGGGCTAAAACAGAGTCCCTTCGCGGGAGGCCAACACCCGCGCCCTTGCTTCCCCGCGGGCTTCGTGCCCTGCAGGGATGATATGGAGAAGAAATAGGGAGGGGGCGTGGCCTCCCCTCTGTGAATACGGTGGCCCTCCTGGGCTAAAACAGAGTCCCTTCGGGGGACGCCAACACCCGCGCCCTTGCTTCCCCGGGGGCTTCCTGCCCTGCGGGGATGATATGGAGAAGAAATAGGGAGGGGGCGTGGCCTCCCCTCCGTGAATACGGTGGCCCTCCTGGGCTAAAACAGAGTCCCTTCACGGGACACCAACACCCGCGCCCTTGCTTCCCTTTTCTAGTATATATGAGCTCTTAAGAGAGAAGGCAGAGAGGGAACCGCTCCAGGTGAGGCACGATTGGGAAGAGGAGATAGGGGAACCCATGACAGACGGACAGTGGGATAGGGCTCAAAGGTACCATAAAAAGGTGTCCAGGAACGCGAGACTCCAGCAGATCCAGCTGTATGTCACTCACAGGGCCTATTTGACCCCTGGTAGAATAGCCAGGTTTGGAGGCTCAGCCATACAGAAATGCCCCAGGTGCGGTGAGGAGAAGGCAGAGATGCTGCACATGTTCTGGGCTTGCCCAGAGATGCACAGATTCTGGGAGGAAATAAAGATGAAAATGGCCAGAGGGGGGGTAGTGTTGGACGTGGGGTCAGCAGGGGCATGCATGCTCGGGAATTTCCCCAGGCCACGTAACCTAAAGTATATCAACAAAATGAAAGATCTGGCCTACATCCTGGCCAAGCGCAGGATTGCAATGTGTTGGAAGGCGGCCCACAGGCCCAGAGTGGAGACATGGTGGGCAGACCTCCTGAGATGGGCAGAAGCCGAAACCGCGGTTTGGTTTGAAGCTGCCACCAGGGGGGGAGAAGAGGAAGTAGGCCCCCATGATAGCCTGGAGGCAGCTAGTGACTTCAATGGCAGCCCCCCCACCTGGCTAAATTTGCATCAGAAGACTCAGATGAGTCTACAAGTACCGTGATTCCCGAAAATACTCATGAAGATGACACTGATGGAACAGCTCGAGTTTGCGGGGAGGGAGAGAGGAGGACGGGAAATGTATAATGTGTGGGCTTGACAATGATTATGAACATCCTAAAAGTTGTAATGTTGGGTGTGTTTTAAAAATAAAAATTGTTTTAAAAAAAACTGTTCTATTCAGGTCAGCGCAATCATCCAAATGTCTGCAGCAAACTATGTATTGAAATCTCCAGACCTGGTGTACTGACCCGTTATCAGTATATGCTAGTGATATGTTATGTAGAAATTAAAACGTGGAATCTAAGGGGGGCCGGTGGAGCACCAAGACTGCACGGTTTGTGGAAGCTGTTGCATAAACATTTTTATTTGATTTCCTTGTTTTTAAAATATGCTACATTGCAGGGGAACCACTTGAACAGTCGATGTCTTTGAAGGCAGACTGGCACCATTGTCATTTATTTTATTGCTGAAATAACCTTTGCAAATAGCTCCCCTCTTGTCATCTCATTAGATGGGGTGATTAATATTAATAATCTTGTAGACAAGTCAAAGGACATCAGAAATCGAAAAAGTTATTGTTGCTGAAACATGTTTCTGTATAAAAAAGGAAATCTGGGATTTCCAGGAGCAAAGGCATATCCACTCTGTACTTAACTGCCTACCCAGCCAATATCATTATTGAAGCAGAGTAGGGTATTGTGGTATTAGGGGCAGGACAGTTGAGAAACTGCTATTTCTTCTAATCCTCCCCCATCAACCCCCACAGTATCTGTGACTAAATTGGGGGCTTAGCTCTAAACCTTAGAACGGCCCCTCTCTTTGGTTATACTGTGTGGCAGCAGTGCCAAGCAAATATTGCACACCTGCAGGTTTAACATCAATTCCTGTTAGCGATCCAAGTTAAGTTTGTATTGCTGCTTTTAGGTCAAGCCCCAGCATCACAATGACATTTTGTGTTTGCACGACATGTTGATTGCGGCATTATGCATTTAATGGGGCTATATTTGTAGTTTGGATGAGAGAAATATGGTGTGTGTGTGATATATTTATTGTAGGGCCACAGTCAAGGCTGTTTGGTTTATTCTTTCATATTACGGAGTTAAAAGCCAACCACCTTGGCTTATACTCTAAATCTCTGCTTACAATTACTTTTGTAGGTAGTGTGTGTGCTTCTTTGCATGGATTTGCGCATTATTGGTCTTTACTTTTTCTACCAGCTCATGTTGTCATTCTTTTCCTCTAAATGTCTCTTTTTAACCATTGATTTCTGCCTTTGTTTCATGTAGTCCTCCTGGAAAAAAAGAAGAGCCATACCTTACCGAAGCTGGAAGAGAGGCGTTTGACACCTTTTACCGACTTCGCGAAGGAGGGTTGCAAATTCTCAGCCTTGCCTTGCTCCAGCCTCCCCAGCTAGTGATGGTGAAGGAGTTTGACCTAGTCAAGGATGTTTTGAATGCCTTCATCGGAGTGGTATCTGCCACGTTTTCATTCAGTCAGGTTTGTCACAATGTTAACGTACGATTAAGCTGAACCTATGACACAATTCTCCATGACTATATTGACATGGTTTTGCAAACATGGTTCTCCTTGAAGGAGTCGTTCCTGTTGATATGCAATTGTCCTTGTATATTTTTTTTAATTTAAAACTGATCAAAGCAGAAATGTGGAATTTGTAGTACAGATGTGATTGGATATTCTGCTTTGGTGGGATTCGAGGTTCTAACTGCATGGATCTGTTTGTCTTACCACCACAACGTAGAGGTTACACTTCATCACTATTTTTAGAAGGAAGATCCTCTGTGGATAATTAACAAGTCAAGCTCTCCTATTGCATTCATGGATGGTTAGTGTATTTAAGTGGCTGACATGTTTGCAGAGTTCTTGTCATTTGTCGTTCTGTAAACTTATGTGCAGGGAAGATTAATGTTGTCTCCTGTGCTGCCTCACTTCAACTTCTTTTATAAAACATATCTGAATGTGACAGATGAGTGGCCTGTTTTTACCTCCAAGTAGAAACATCAAATCAAATAAATATTTAAAGATTCAAACAGAATTTATTACAGTGGCAAAAAAAGATAGTACTAGGTTTCCAAGTGTGTGTATGTAGGGCCGGAATGACTGCTCCTTTAAAGCAAGGGAGAATCCATCAAATGACTATCTCTAGACACATGGTCGTGCAGTTATGTTTACCCCAAACCTTCCGTGAGCGCTTCTTAGATAAGCAAACTTTGGACAAATACTATATTAACACATTTTGAAGTAATTACAGCTTTCCCATTTGAAGTGCCTTATGGGATGAATGAAGTAGGAGTTTAATTTAAGAAATGGACATGAACATAAAAAGCACTCATAAAACAGATAATTTAAACTTGTTAATATTTTTGAACACACAGAATATTTACTACCCAGAGGGAGTGGCATATTGATGTACCCAAAGAGTTAAGTTTCACCAGGTGGAATTAACTGCTCTGATAGCTTAGAAGGGAGGGACCCATACACCATGATATCTGAATCTATAAGGTACATGATTATTTCTGTGTTTGTGTAGCCTTTAGTAATTGTGTTTTTTAGTGATTGGTTTTTATCACATCAGCATCCTGATTGTGCCGCTAACCACACACATATGTATAACTGTCACCTTGCTTATGGACTCTATTGGATGAGGTGCCCCGATTCAAGACTTGATTCAGTTGGCAGACAGGTAAATGGCACAGACTCCATGTGTACACCTCTATATTGGAATTTAATTGAGTATTGCAACATCCCTTACGTGCTATGCCCACACCCGATTGGGACAAAGTGTCCTGAGATAGTTCCATTTTGTAAAGATTGGCACAAACCAAATATGTCAACAGGGCATCACCAAGATGAGAAACTGAAATTGCAGGGTAGAAGCAACTTGTGTATGTGTATGCAGCGTCTATCCTTAGCATTATGTTCAACACGCCTGTATTACCTTTGTGACAAGGTCAGCATTCTAACCTTGTCAAGCCTGGCATAGGGACCCCTCTGAGCCTGGGGTGGTAGGCCTACCAGGGTGGAAACCAGACCCATTCCTACCCAAGAGGTTAAAGGTGGCATTTGGAAGGGTCCCAGTTCTTATGCCTTGCCCAAGTCCCTGTATGATTCTTGTAAGTACCACTTTGGATCACCCCGTGTGTATTGACAAGCATGCTAGCCATTTGTATTCTCTTTCTTGTAACCCAACCAAAGTCTGGGCAGACCTACCCGCATGATAGTGGCCCACCAGCGCCTCATGCCGAAGGATTCCAGTCACCCAGTGGCAGAGAACAACATGAAGAGAGCGGGGAGGAGAACCATCTGATTGAGAGCCTATGAAGCCACAAGGTCCCGGTGCACTGCTTAAAAAACCAGCACACACAGCGTTCTAACAGCAGGGCCAGCATTAACACAGGCGATATAGCCCAGACTTGCCACGGAGCAGCTTTTGCACTTTAACCTAGGACTATCACTTATTTGCTCTGGATTTCACTGCAGCACAGCCCACTAACAAGAACTGGGACACACTGCCATGCAGGTCGCCATTGATACAGCACAGCGGCCCTGCGCAGAAAAAGTGGCAGGGCGGATCCCACTTTTTGTAACCATAGACTGTTTTAACGCCGCCCAGGCAGGGAAGACAGGGTTAGATTGGTTATGTCCAACAGTCCAAATGAGAGGGAGGTAAAGAAGGGGGGGTAGGAAACAGAAAGTTGTGGGCTGTTCGGGTGGGATCATTGGAGGCAAAGGTGGCAGACCATGAGACCAGCAGGAGAAAGGACAATGGGCTTGATTGTGGAGGCATTTGAAAAAAAAGGTGAGGTATTTGTTGGTGGGAGCAAGTGGGTACTGTGTTGCATAGGCGCCTTACACATATCCAATACATACAAAATAAATAAATAAAATAAACTAGTGAATGTGTTGTAAGCTAGGTAAGTGACAGTGTTCGAAACAGTGTAGAAGAGTGAGTGCTAAGTGCTTGGGAGAGTAAAAGGAGGGTGACTGAGTAGAAGGTAGGGAAGGGTGGAGGGGTAGGGTGGAGAGAGGGAGTAGTAGTGTAGAGAGAGGAAGTAACAACAGAGGGTGGAGGCAGAAGGTAGAAGGAGAGATTGAGGCACTGGAGAAACATCTGGAAGAAGTGCTAAGAGAGATGGAAGGGAGGAGTTGGAAGGAGGAGAAATGTGGGAGGAGACATCATTTTTAGCATAGGCCCAGCTTATTAGGTCCCGGAAGGAGCTTGGATAGATAAGGACATTTTCTTTAGGACCTCAATAGAAAGCTAGACAATGGATAGTAGGGATCAGTACCCTTTATATACTAACCCTGGGAATAAAAAGGTCTGGGGTTAGGAGGGAAAATGCTACAACTAGGCAAGAGTGTGGGACAACCCTTGCCACCAACATAATTCAATGAAAGTCCTTGAACCATCTCTGGGAGTGTTCTTTAGGCCATCTGTGATACCTTTTTCTGAACTATAACCAGTAAGACTGCAACATGGATGAACACTCCCCACTCATTAATCCCGAATGGATGATGATGATTCGTCTTCTTCAAGACTCCTCTGTACACTAGTACTATATGACAGCAGGAAATGTGCTTACGGAAATTGAAGGCCACAAGATAAACCGTGAATAAGTGGGTGGCACTTCAGAATAGCAGAATTTATACCTAGATAAAAAGGTCTTTCTAACTGGTCCTATTTTAATGAGTTGGTGAATTACCTCAAGTATCTTGGGGTTCTTGCTGCTCACCATTTTGTTTCCTACCATATTGTATAGTTCTTTGCTTGATAAAATTTAGCCCACAAGATGGTTTTGCCTATAGCTCCTATTGGACCTCCCCATTGAATTTGCTGGGTAAGGCTGATGGGAATTGTAGGCAAAAACATTTGGACGGTTGCATGCTGTGATGAATCTGTTAATTGTGCTCCTTTTCCCCACAGGGGAGCCATCCCATGTGAGGCTGGAGAGGGGAGCCTGCTCTGCAAAACTCTCCTTAGGTGTTTGGGCAAGCAGGACCTAAATGGAAGTGACTCCCTTTTGTGGGACAAGGGACTCCCAGTCCGGGAAGGACTTCCCAGACCCGAGCTCCATGTCTGCTTATATGGAGGCAGAGAAGACTATCTTTACTAATGTCTTCATGCCACCGAACAGTGACACTGCTTTAATTTCGCATCCTTTCCTCAAAGAAGTGGTTGTCTATGTTGCAGCACTCTAGTCAACAAGAAGCACACACCCTTTTGCTATGAGGAAGTACTTACACAGGGATGACTGTATGCGGAATACAATCTCCTATAGTGGGTGGAGAGCAAGTCTGACGCATAGACGGACCTTTGCGGAAGGGATGTTCTAGAGGGGCAGAGGCAAGTCCGAACGCTAGAACGCTGTCATCCCATCCGACCGAGCAGCCAGAATAGGAGAGAGAGGCGGCACCATGGAAGCCCTGATTTCCTATGGTGGCGCAACTGCAACGAAGCAGCGGTAGGCTGGGGGCCTAGCAAGAGACGCAGGGACCAGACCGGTGGGGAAGGATCAAATCCTCAAGCTCCACTTAGGATGAACAGCAGCTGTCGAGAGGAACGGGCATTCTATATTGAGTTTAGAGACCCTAGGAGGTCACAGGAGCCCGAGAGTCCTGACTGAACAAGCACCCAGTATAAAGCCGGGGAAATAACCCATCAACACTTTGAAGCAAAAGAGCATATCTGGTCAGGGGTGCTTGAAAGTCCTGAACAAGCAAAACCCTGGTGTGAAGCTGTTTGAGTGCTGAGGTCACGGGTGTCTGAGAATCCTGAACGAACAAAGCCCAGGCGTGAGGCTGGGAAAGGAAATAAAGAATATTGAAACATGAAAGAAATGACAAGTTTAAGGAAGCCTGAAAAGCTTAACGGAGCAAGTGCTCCATACAGAGTAGAAGAGAAGCAATACAAGTTTGTTGGTTGTAACTTGGAAGAACCTCCAAGGTTAAGGGGGCTTGAGAAACACAAAGCGACAAGCGCCCTGGCATATTTGAAAGGCAACGGCATATCTTCTCTGTATACCAGTTGGGGAAGTCCAGAAGGGTGTGAGCATTGGAGAGAGCGAATGGGGGAAGGGCCCCAGGTGAATCCGGTGGAAGTAAATGAGAACATTTGTTTCATATGCAAGCTAAAGAAACCGGCAGGATTGTGAAAACTGAAACAATCTGAGGAGGCCAGTGCCTACACCTCACCCTAAACCTGAGAAGGAACTGGTTACAAGAGAAAGCATCTTGAAAAACCATTTGAACTGTTGAGAAAGTTTCAATGCTGGGCCAGGCAGAAGCCTAACCTAGAGACAGTGTTCTGTTTATGTTACTACGTGGCAGGGATAGTCTATCATTAGGATTCGGATGAAAGACAAGTACCATTTATTTATTTTTCTTCAGGTATGGACTGTTCCTCTTAGAAATAGGGCAAGGTAAGCATTTTCCTTTTAGTTAAATAAAACCTGTTAAATCATGGAATTAAGTCGTTCGACTCCTTCTGGCTCTCCACAATGCCCAACTCTGGTGTATCTTGTTCACACTTCGGAGAGTCGCCGCTGTCATCGGATTTTTCAGACATGATCTTTAACATAATGTTTGCTCAGCTGTCTTCCATTGCCCCCCAAAAGTGACAGCTCGAAATAAATTAAGCTTACTCACCATCCTCTCCATGCTTAGAGACCAGCACCAATAAACATCACTGTGATTGGAATTAGTATAAAAGACTGAAGGCACACGTAGGTGTCCACTTGAAGAAGCTGTATTTTTATTTGTAACAAGGATGTGCCACAATACATTATTCATACAAAACCTCTGTTGGCATGGATCACTTCTTATTGTTTCCTTCTTGTGCTCTGGGATTTCTACATCGAGAAACCCTTTTGGGGGTTTTGGTGGTCTGTTTAGGAGTGGCACCCTTGGAGAATGCTAACAGCGTCTTTTCACATGATCTTTCAACTTTAGGGCTTCTTAAATAGCAAAATACAGAGTGACTAACCCCTGCACTACCTCTTTACTCTCCTCCAGGGTATTGCTTTAGGTGTATATTGTCAAGATTGGTGCGACTCTTCCCTCTTGTCTTTGCTCTTATTTTTCCCTCGTGCTAGGGTTAAGGTCACTTTTCTGGGTTAGAGGATTGATAAAGGATTGCCATATGACCTCTCATCGCTTGCCCCTGACTCCTCCCCATCTTTCGTGTTACATAGAGGTAGCCTTACTTTACTATTGGAAGTCATAAACTAGACACTGGGAATTTTGACAGGTCTCCTGTCACTGTTAAGTACCTCCTTCCCTTCGAAGAGCATCTGCAGTTGTGTTCTCAGTTCCTTTTGTGTCAATACGACTGGTTCCTTCCCAGCGATCTACTCAGTGTTGCTGAGAGTGGCAGAGCATACTGCTGCCACTAGGGGTCTCCCTGTTCTTTCAGCATGGGATGCAGGGTTGTCTGCTGGGATGAAGCCTAACATTGCAACTGCAGCTCTCCCAGATGCTGTTAGAAATGTGAGCTGGCTGTTTGCCCGCTGAACCCCAGGATACCACTATCTCCCCTCCTAAATAAGCTGCCTCCACTGGGGACCCTGCACAAAACATCCAACCATACTTCCATATGGTAATCAGGCTTGCTCCCGCCCCATAAGGGGCAGTCCATCCCGACCTGCTAGGTCACATCTTTTCTGCATGCGACCACAAGGACCCTGGCCATGTTTCGGATTCAGGATTCTAGTCTACAGCATTCAAGACACACACATTCACCCCACCCCCTTCTGTTGTTACCAGACTGGCTGAGGGCTGCAGCTCCGGCACTTCAGTGAAGGCATGAAGGCAGTCTCTGCTACCCGCATGTTTGCTTGTTCATGCACAGACTTCCATCTGTCTGCCCGAGTCATGGGTACTCAATGGGAATTGTGGGGTACTTGCAAGCTGGAAATTCCCAGATTTCGTCGGTCTTCTACTCTCAGAAGTCTTTTTCCAGTGTAGCCATGGTATGTTGGAATCCTCTAGATTACACTTCATTTTGGATTTTTTAAAACATTCTGAAGCCTGGCCTCGCGAATCTATTTTTAGGGCATGTTTTTTTCTTTGTTTTTTATGCACTTCTCTTTTATTAAACTTAAGTTTATACATATGGTTTTGTCATATTCAGCGCTCTGATACACCTGTGCCATGCTCGGTATGAGTGTGCTTTTTATAAACATACAAAATAAGTGAATAAATGTATGCTCTACAGCTTAGGTTTCTTCCTCATCCTGAAATCTGCTAAATCGTTTGCACCAACCACTGAACTGCCTTGAGTAGGGTGAAGCTTGCTTGACATTTGTCAAGGAGTAATCACACTTTGCATTTTTGGAGGCACATAAGCATGCTGCTCGTACAATGTGTTCCCGATGATCTGACATCAGTAGTCTGAACCCATTTTACGTTGGTATTTTCCATCATGAGTGGGCATATGCTAACGTAGAGGGTAATATTGCGAAGCTGAGAAGGTTATATCTCAATACCCCATAGATGTAATTTGGATGGTGGTTCTTAATGGAGATTCAAGGAAATAAGACAAGAAGTTAGTCTACCAGGGCACTACCACAGGGCAGCACGTAGTTCATGTATCGGATCGGTTGAGATGCACCTTAGCAGTAGAACGCTTGCATGCCATACTGAAGTTTAAGACAGATAAGGTGTAGATGGTTGTATTTTGGTTTGTCCTATCTACTGTACTAATAGACTACATGCTCTGCTTTTCTAGTCTGCCCAGGCCTTCGTGGCAAAGCAAGGGATATACATCTCGGGAACGTCCCCAGAGAGCATGAGTAACCTTCTTGCGCAAGTTGCAGAGTATGGAACACACTACACAAGACTCAGCCATTTC
Source organism: Ambystoma mexicanum (assembly GCF_040938575.1). Taxonomy (NCBI): domain Eukaryota; kingdom Metazoa; phylum Chordata; class Amphibia; order Caudata; family Ambystomatidae; genus Ambystoma; species Ambystoma mexicanum. The sequence continues at coordinate 30,093,131 of NC_090936.1, forward strand.
TCAGTGCAGCCGGTTTTGGACTCTTCGTATAATAAAGGACTGGTCTTTCAGGTATGGTGCTGTCTTTTAAATATGTGTTTTGCGTTCTTCCAGAAAGAATTGTCTACTTTCGTTAAAGTAAATAATTCAGGTTGTATCCCACTTCATATGTTGCTTAAAATTTCTATCAGTTTCTTAGTAAGTTTACTCTGCTTTTATTGCAACTCTGTACACAGACATATTGCACAATCTATTCTTGTTCAAACGCCTGAAACATTTACACCTTCTGGTTGTGCTCTCTTGAATGATTTGCAAATTTTCTATATTATGTGTGCCGCCACTTGCTTGAAAAGCGCTATATATATCTATATATGTATATATATATTTCTGAGGCTTGTGGAATCTGCTTAGATCACATGCTGTGCATAGGCCGACATCCAGTGGAAGCTACGGAGTATTACAGTTTGTTTTTCGAAACTCGAAAAAGGGCGTCGACACAGGGCGTGCCAGTAATACTATCCCTAGTGTGACGTCCACTGTACCCATGATCCCTCACGTGTCTAGGACCCTCAGATTGTTTTTTTCCGCCATACTGGTCGGAAGCATTTCGTTGAGTTCCCTGGCCTTAGCCATACTTTTGCTAAATATTGTTAAATGTACCCATTTCTCCACCCCAATGTCGAGTCACAGAACTTCCACACTCGACGCTGGCCCGGAGAAGAATTCGACCGTTGACAGCTGCACGACGGATTTGGGCCTCGGAAGGCCTCTGGCCTCGGCCCGGGCCTTGGAAGGCCGCTGGCCTCAGCCCTGCAGGTAGGGAGAGTGGGGGGTGGACATACTCTACACTCTTTTGGTATATAGGTACATTCTTATATATTCCTACACTTACAAGCCCGCTGCCACAAGGTGCGTATGGAGGGTACCCCTTTCCAATTCTGCCCCAAGTGCAACCGCAAGTACCCTTGCTTGCTGAGCGACCACCCCGAGGCGAACTGCAGAGCGTGTAGTAGGTTTAAACCCAAAACACTTAAGGACCGTTCGATCAAGCGTTGGGCCCACCACGCCAGGCGTCAAGAGGCCATGACAGAGGAGGGCGCCTTCAGCGATGGCAGCGACGCCGTGCTTTCGGACGGCGAGGGCATTATGGCGTCGAAAGACAGCCGAGCGCAAGTCCCCGACCTCGGAAGGTCGTCCGGCAGGGCGGCTATGGGGAAGACCCCCGGCGACACAAGCACTTCCCACAACACTTCCACAAAACACATGAATTCCAACCGGGACTCGACGCGCACGTCGAGTTCTCGGAAAGAGGCACATAGAGAACGATCCGAATCGGCGTCCTCTGGCCGTTCTCCAGGTAATCATCCACTGTTGGCAAGAGTGCCTCGCTACCCAAGGTAACGGAAGTTCGATCGTCGGAGGACGAAGCCGACTTCCATCCTCAGACCGCACTCCAGGAGTCGGCGCCCGCAGACCGCGTGTCGGCGGCTCCCGAGCCCCTACCTCCACACTCGAAGGTTAGGGACACTACCCCCGAACCTCGACGCCAGGCGTCGAAAGGCTCCGAAGGAGCGAAAAAACAGGGAAAACACTCTCCCACTCACAGGGAGGGGGAAAAACAACAAAGGAAGCAGCCTCTGCCTACTTCCACACCTGTTAAACACTCCACTTCTCATAAACAGACAGACAAGTCCAAGTTTTCTGCTATCACAAAGACCCCTTCTCAGACCTCCAAGTCTAGTCAGGATAAGTCAGAGAAACTTCCAGAAAGAGTCTTTCCCAGTTCTAGAGAATGGTCTAGTGATGACATAGACAGGGTCATGTCAAGGATGTCATCATTGGCAGATTTTTACGCAAAAAACCCTGAACACTTTCTCTCTTATACTCCCGACGGGTCAGCACCCTCAGGCTCTAAGGATCCTATACCTCCAAGTAAAAAGTCCCGGTTTGAAACACCAACACGGTCTTCGGACCCCTTCTCTGTACAGCCCTACTCTTAGTATCAAGGAGAAGACATCCTTTTGTTAGGATCCAGATTTGGGCATGTTGGAAGAACAAACTGGTACAGGCTACTATGGGGATGATGAGGACCAAGAAGAGGATGAGGACGACCCGGAAACCTACAGAGTAGATTTCCCCGGTAGAGAAGGAACCCCCGGTTACCGACACCCCTGTCGACAACCAACCTCTCCTGAATGAAGTTCTGTCTCGAGCAGCTGAACATTTCCACATTGACACCCAGGGTGCTCAAAAGAAGAGGGACTTCGCCGAGGAGTTAGTGGGAGAAAGGAGGCCTGTTGCTCAGGCCATCCCTATCCTGAAGTCTATTCAGAGAAGAATAGACCCTTCACTCATAAATCCTAACCTCACCAGGGCAGTGAACCCCAGGGTTGAGAAACTTTTCAGGGCAGCCCAATCAGACCCACTGTATATAAGGGGGCATCTGAAGCCGGACTCCCTGGTTGTTACAAACACCCATAAGAGGGCTGGAACACCCTTGTGATCGTCCGAAGCTCCTCCCGACAAGGAGAGCAAGAAACTGTATGGTTTGGGCAGGAAAGTAGCCTCCACTTCCGCCTACCAGGCAAGGATTGCCAACTCCACCACCCTGTTGGCCAGCTACAACTGCCATCAGTGGGAAGAAGTCGCAGCACTCATAGACTCCGCCCCAGAACCCTTAAAGAGCCAGTTGGCAAGAGTTTCGGCGGAGGGAAGAGCCATGCCTGGTTGCATTTTAAAAGCAACCTTTGATGCCGCGGATAACGCCGGCAGGTTGATAGCAGAAGGAACTGTTATTAAGAGACACGCTTGGTTACGGCAGTCTGGATTCAAAGCTGAAACCCAAGCATCATTGTTGGATAATCCGGTGGAGCCGGATCTGTTGTTTGGTAAGGCAGTCGAGGGCGTGCAGAAAAATGCCAAGGACGAGAATGAAACACTCAAATCCCTAGGCCAACTAACCAATGAACCCCCTAATCAGAACGGGAATGGCAATTTTCGTCGCCCACGCGGCCAAAATTCCCAGAGAGGATCTAACTATTCCCAGGGGCAGCGTACACTGTGGATCAATAATAATCAACAGTCTACCCAGGGTTACGGCAGGGGTAATAAAAGAGGACGTGGGAAAGGTAGGGGCAGCCCCAGTAGAGGAGGCGGCACGCCTCCACCAAAACAGTGACGCTCCTTTCAGGGTCCCTTCTCACGCAACCTCAGTAGGGGCACGCATTTCCAACTTCACCCAAGCTTGGGAAGGGATCACATCAGACAGATGGGTGCTGTCCACAGTATCCGCAGGGGACTGCATAGAACTGTCAGAGCGTCCCCGAAACCATCGTCCACGACAAAAAATACATTCTTTGGACCACCAGAAGATCCTCCTTGAGGAGATCGTCAATCTGCTAGCAAAGGACGCGATAGAACTCGTCCCGGGACACCAGGTAAACAAGGGTATTTATTCAACTTACTTCCTTGTGCCAAAAAAAGATTTGACAATGTGCCCAGTATTGGACTTTCGGCCTGCAAACAAGTATGTCAAGCCCCAAAAGTTTCGCATGACTACTCTCCAGGAGGTAATCCCCCTCCTGAAAAAGGGGTATTATATGGCAACATTGGACATGAAAGATGCCTATTTTCATATTTCCATGTTCCCAGCGCACAGAAAGTACTTGCGCTTCAAGGTGGACAGTCAGCACTACCAGTTCAAGGTACTGCCCTTCGGGATAGCTTCGGCTCCAAGGGTATTCACCAAGGTACTGGCGGTGGCGGCAGCACACCTACGCAGGGAGGCCATCCCGGTGTACCCTTACCTGGACGACTGGCTCATCACGGGGAGACCCCAGTAATTTGCAGAGCAAACATTCAAAGGACAATCAACCTCCTCTTCGAATTGGGCTTCTCAATAAACGAGAAAAAGTCAAGTCTGGTGCCAAGCACATCCAAACAGTTCCTAGGAGCTATCCTAGACACTCAAGAGGGGTTGACCTTTCCTTCCGAGGAAAGAATTCGGAATATACTGCTGCAAATTCCGCAAAATCAGTCCAGTCGCCAGATAACGGTACGCAAAGCAATGCGTTTGCTGGGCATGACGGCGTCATGTATTTACCTGGTCCCCCACGCGCGCCTGCGTCCCATGCAGGAATGGTTGGTAAAACAGTGGTCTCAGGCAAGTGGTTAGTGTGACGATCTAGTGGTTGTTTCGCCAACACTTGTACAAAGCCTTCACTGGTGGACAAGAGAGAATCTGTCCAAGGGGAAACCCTTTTACGATCCCGAGATACAGGCGGTAGTCACAACCGATGCATGTCTGACGGGGTGGGGAGCTCACCATCTCCACCACACAGCTCAGGGTCTCTGGTCGCACTCAGTGGCCAAGAATCACATCAACCTGTTAGAGCTCTGGCAGTATTCAGAGCACTTCAAGCGTTCAAGCCCTACCTTTTAAATCTGTCAGTGCAAATCCGGACGGACAGCACTACAGCCATGTTCTACCTGAACAAGCAAGGAGGGACTCGGTCGCCAAATCTGTCCAAGCTTCCCCAGAAAATCTGGATATGGGCACTCTGACGGAACATCTTCCTGTCATCGCAACATGTTCCAGGGGATCTCAATTCCCTAGCGGATGCTCTGAGCAGAGACCCCCTCCCAGAGGAACACGAGTGGTGTCTATACAGAGAAGTCGTAGAAGATATCTTCTCTCAGTGGGGTTTCCCCACTATAGACCTATTCGCCACAAGCGAAAACAGACAATGCCCAGGATTTGCATCCAGGTTCCCCCAACCAGACTCCCAGGGGAACGCCCTGTGGATGAACTGGTCAGGGATGTTTGCGTATGCTTTTCCACCAACTCCTCTAATCAGGAAGGTGGTCAACAAGATGAACAGAGAATCGATGTCGCTCATCCTAGTTGCTCCCATGTGGGCAAGACAACCGTGGTTCCCACACTTATGCAGATTGGCGGTGTGTGAACCCATCAAACTTCCGGGCTGGTACAACCTACTGTCCCAGCACCAAGGTCAAACAGTGCATCCTCAACACAACTCAATGAACCTGGCAGCATGGCTCCTGAAGTCATAGAGTTTGGACATCTCAAATGACCACAGAGGTGTATGGACATCCTAAAGGAATCTAGGACACCTAACACGAGGCACTGCTACTTTGATAAATGGAAGAGATTCGTTATCTGGTGCCAGAATAAACAAATCACATGCTCCACCTGCTGGATGCAGGACTGGTTTTTAACTCACTGAAGGTATACCTGGCAGCCCTGTCAGCATACACCACTTCCCATAACAAGGTGTTGTGGTGGAAAGTACCAGTAGTTAAAGCCTTCATGGAAGGAGTAAAAATACTTCACCCTCCTATTTCAAACCCACCACCAGGATGGGACCTTAACGTGGTGCTATCTAAGCTCATGGGCCCCCCATTCGAGCCCATGCACAAAAGCAGTCTCAAACACCTGACTTACAAAACGGCCTTTTTAGTAGCATTTACATCTATAAGAAGAGTCGGTGAAATTCAGGCTCTGTCAGTGCAAGATCCCTTCTTTACTGTCCATAAAGATAAACTGGTTTTACGCACACACCCTAGGTTCTGACCTAAGTTTATTTCAAAATTCCACGTGAACCAGTCCATCGAGCTTCCGGCTTTCTTCCAAGACCCACAAAGCTCGGCTGAGGTGAAACTACACACACTAGATGTGCATAGGGCGGTCCTCTACTATGTAAACAAGACCAGAATACTAAGGAAAACAGATCAGCTGTTTGTCTCCGTAGCTCCAGGCAGAGAGAGGGATCGCGTCTCTAAAGGCGCCATCTCTAAGTGGATTATTAACTGTATCCAGCTGTGTTACTCACTTTCTGAAAAAACTCTGCCTTTCACGCCTAGGGCCCACTCTACAAGAGGCATTGGGGCCACTCTGGCTTTCATTGCAAATGTACCCCTTGACACCATTTGCAAAGCTGCTACCTGGAGCTCTATTCACACTTTTACTCAGCACTACTGCATTGACACTCATTCCAAGACAGATACACAAGTGGGACAAGCGGTTCTAAGACATTTCTTTGCTTATGACCCTTCTCACATCCCACCTCCTTCTTCAGGTACTGCTGGCTAAACTATGCGCAGCATGTGATCTAAGCAGATTCCACAAGCCTCAGAAGGGATACATTACTCACCGTAATCGTGTTTCTGATGCTTGTATCTGCTTAGATTCACATGCGACCCACCCTTCCTCCCCTCTGAGAGAAGGCGCATGGATGCTTGTAGTCTTACCTTTCTATCTATCTGCTTGGATTGTCTGTACTCACGCTACTCCTCATGCTACCTTATGTCAGAAGAAATACAACCTGAGGGTCCTAGACGCGTGAGGGATCATGGGTACAGAGGACGTCATACTAGGGATAGTATTACTGGCACGCCCTGTGTCGACGCCCTTTTTTCGAGTTTCAAAAAACAAACTTTAATAATCCGCAGCTTCCACTAGATGTTGGCCTATGCACAGCATGTGAATCTAAGCAGATACAAGCATCAGAAATACGATTACGGTGAGTAATGTATCCTATATCATATTTCTGATGTTTGTTAATCTGCTTAGAATCACATGCTGTGCATAGGTCCGACATCCAGTGGTCACTGCGGAGTATTGCATTTTGTTTTTCGTAGTCGAAAAGGGGACGTCGACAAGGCGTGTCTGTAACACTATCCCTATAGTGACGTGCGTTGTACCCACAATCCCTCACGCGTCGAGGTCCCTCAGATTGTTTTTTTCCGCCCAGCTACTGGTCGCCTTTATGCGGAGCTCCTAGAGAGACATTGCAAAATAGTTTCTTCGACCTTTGGTCGTTTGTCATTAATATCAATAACGTAGATCCCTCCCTCGACGCAGAGCTGTTTCTCCGCCGAGCAAGATCTTCGACGGAAGGACGAGCGGAGGGGATCCTTCGGCGCTGCGAACAAGTGGCCTTGCCGGCTATACACAGTAAGGAGAGTGGGGTTTTGTGGTCTTTCTTTCTTCTCTTTAAGAATGCCTTTCTCTTTCCCCTCCCTCTCTTTCGAGGTCGTAGTCACACTTCTTGCCCTCAGCTATGGAGAGGACGCCATTTAGGTTTTGCCCGCTTTGCAAGGGTAAATATACCTGGAAGGATAAGCACAAACGGTGCAACCGTTGCTTACCCCTTGATCACCAGGACGACGGCTGTGCGGCCTGTAAATTACTAAAGCCCAAAACTCTAAAAGACTGCAGGGTCAAAAGGTGGGCGGCCTACGCCATGTCTAGGCCTGACTCCTAGCCCGCTGCCGCCGCCGCCGAGTGTGACGAGGACAGTGACTACACGGCCCCCGTAACGGGGGCTGTAGACTTCTCAAAGGAGCGTTCACGCTCCTCGTCGTCCGTCCCCAGCCCCGACAAGCCCGGCTCACGCCCATCTTATGGGGATGAACACCCCGGCGACAAGGACGCACACGGAAAAACACCAAAGCACATACCCCCCGGCACGCATTCGTCAAAGACGAAGGCAGCCATAGCGCCAACGGGGATGCCGGGCCCACCGGCGTCTTCCGCCGACCGTAAGGGTCGTCAGCCCTCCCCGCCACCGCCTCCGCGACAGGCAACTGGGCATTCTAAAAATAAGGGCGCTAACACCTAAACCTCCGGCGACGCGCATCGTAAGAGTGTTAGGGAGAATTCTCTGTTTAGGCTGAATTTCCCTACCTAGTGAGTCCCCCAGCAGCTTTGCTGGATTTCTGGGGTTTCTTTTTTTCTCCTGCCAAGAGTGAGACTCTTTTACCCTCACTCTTGGACATGTTGAAGTGTGTTTTCTTGGTTAAACCTTGTGTTGAATGGGCTATGGGGTCTTTTACTCCATAGGGCCTCATGTATTTTTGTGATGTGGGTTACACAGCACCCTCTGTGCCGTGACCCAGGGGTGTCCTAGGGACTCCCCAATATAGACTCCATACCCTGGGACTGACTACTGTCTCCCAGGGCATGTAAAGTCACCAAAGACTTTGCTAGTCTTGAATCCTGAACAGAACCAGTACAAACCATCCTATTGTGGACGTACTGGCTGGGGCAATTCGATTGCCCCGGGGTCTGTTAGTCGAGGGGGCACGTCTCCGTCCCCCCTGATCGAGTTTTGGCTGGTGGCAGTGGAAACTACTTTTTATATTCGACCGCGAATATTTCCCTATGGGATTTCCCATTGTTTTAGGCTAACACATTTAATTATTTATTTACGGTAGCCTTAAACATACCGCCGGTTTATATATTTATTATTATAACTCCGGTTGGGACTTTTTGCCAAAACTTGATTCAAAAATGGCGTTGGCGTTCGCCTCTGTAACTCTGACCCAAAGTGGAGCCCTTTGTTCCACTTTTGGCAGGCTTCTCCACAGAAGCCCTCCAAAGTGGTGCCACTCTGTCTGGGGTACTTAGGAGGGGTGGAGGGGGATTTAGGCACCCTGGACTGAGTTACCTTGGTAACTCAAGTCGCACTCCGTCCTGATTGGCCCAAGTGGTGAGCCGGCCGGCTCACCACTTAGCATGTTTGAGTGACAGCTAGGCTGGGTGAATGGGGGTTTGCTGCATAAAAGCAGGGCTTTGGGGACTGGAACTTCAGAAGTCGCCACAGGACCAAGAATCCGACGAGGGAAGAGCTGAGCCGACCTGCTTCGACGACACCACCCGGTGGAGCCCTGCTGAACCGTCTCACCACTTTTCCCGACGACCGAGGAGAACTCTTAACGGAGTGGCTCCTTCCCTTGACTGGTGGGGACAACCAGTTTTCACCTTCTTTTCGCTTCTCGAGGTATCTCGTGGCCGCCTTGCCCGTGCCAAGCACCCCGGCAACCGGAATACCACACTTTTACCCCTAACCGCGAAAGCCGGTACAACCCTTTAACCGGAGGACTCCGCGGCTGGTTTCTTCCCGGGCAGTGCAACGACCTTCTTCTTCTGCTCTTCAGCGAGAACTTCTTCTCCCCTGACCGACGTCGAGCCTTGCTGCCACTGCCTGGAACAACTGCCACCGCTGGAGGATCCTTTCCGCTTAAGGTACTGTGTTCCGCCTGGCTCCCCTTGCCACCGACTGTACGGGGTAGATTTAGCCCCCGGCTTTCGACCCTGGGAGTGCCTGGGACACCCTGGCTAAACTTTCTAAGCCACTCTAAACTCTTTCTAACTCTTTGCAAGACTTTGAATCCCTAATAACAGTGTGATCTTGGGCACATTTTCGCTCCGGCTACTCTAAGAGTGGGCCCTGCCTAGTGACTTTTGCTCACCTGTGACTTTGTGCTTCGTTGAGCCTATTGCAAGTGTTCTAGACCTTAGAGTGGTGTGTTTAACCCATTTCTGTTTCTTTTTATCCCTTTCTTGAACCTACTAGAGTGTCATCTAACGTTAAGCGCTCACCTCTGTTTTAATTATGTGGTGTTAACTTAGAGTTGTCTAGATAGGAGTAAGGGTTGAAACTGCTTTCATTATAACTGTTTTTGAAGTGTTTTTACTATATTTTGCTAGAGTGATTTCAACTTATGTATGTAATAAATAAATAACTATATACTTTTGAAACCAAGCTCTGGTCAGTGTTTGCTTGTGCTATTGTATTTGAGTACCTATTGTGTATACTTTACATACTGCCTAACTCTTCTTGAGGGAAGTCTGACTGCTCAGCCACAGCTACCAGGTAAATCTGGGTGGTGCGGACTGCTACCAAGTGGGTTTACTGCTATACCTGTAGTCTTAAATCTTTTGCAGTGTTCCCTAAGGGAACTGCACAGGTTTCTGCCTAACACTGGTGTACAGCGGTGGGATTTGTATTGAGTATACATTTTATTGTGCTTTGAATACCTTAGTGCAACTAACCACAAAGCTTAGCACTGTAAAAGTAAACCTCTAACATGTCAGTTATAGAAAGCTATAGTCAAGAGTCCCTTGCAGCCAAAACTGCTGATTGTTTAAGAGTGCTCTGTAAACATAAGGATCTCCTGACTAAGGGCATGAAAATGGAGCTGATTGAAAGATTGTTAGCTAACCAAAGTCTGGGTGATGGTTCAGAGGAACCTACCACTCCAGCAACTGTAGATGACAGTATTGAAGTTAACATGGAGCAAAATGTTGATGATTCTGAGGAAGAGTCAGAAGAGGAGGGTGAGGCTGTTGTGACTGTCCCCCCTAGGCCTCTGCCTGCTCTACCTGCTGTACCTACTGGACCTTTACCAGGTCCCACATTTAGTCCTCAGTACTTTGAACTGGAGAAAATGAAACTAGAATTGGAGTATAAGAAACTTAATGCTCAAACTGACAAAGAACTAAGGCTAAGGGAAATGGAGCTCAAGTATGACTTAGAAATGAAGAAATTATCTGTTGAGAATGTTTCTCTCTCTGGCTCCTCTAGAAGTTCCAGTCCTAAAAGACCCCGGATGCCTAAAGAATTGATTGGTATGTATGAGCCTAAGTTGGATGTGTTGGATTGGTTGTCTCTGTTTGAATATAATCATGGGCTCCAGAACATCACAGGAAATGACTTACTCACCTGGTTGTTCTCTAGGCTTCCCCCTGTTGCAACTGATGTGGTAATGGAGATGGGGGAGGAGGATAGGAAGGACTATGAATGTGTGAAACTAGCTTTGATAGCTAGGTTTGGGAAGACCCCTTCCCAGTATCTTAAGAGGTTTAGGAGCCTCAAAAAGCATGATGGTACCCCTTGGGCTACCTGGGTGAGTGAATGTTTGAAAAACTTAGAGGGATGGATTAAGGGTTACAAGGTGAACACTTATGAAGGTATGAAGAATTTGTTTATGTTGGAGACTATTTATGATGCCTGCTCTCCTGAGCTCAGACAACACTTGGCTGATTCCAGGGAATTAGATTCCCGGAAACTAGCTAAGGCTGCTGACTTGTGGGTTGCCAACAGGGCCACTCACAAGGATTCTGGGGTCACTCAGAAGAAGGATGGGGAGAAACAGCCAAAAAAGGACTCCAAAGAGAATTCTAATACTACAAATTCCAAAGAGGGCCCCAAACAAAACTATAAGGGTAAGCCACAAGGGAAACCAAATCAGGCTAGTGTACCTCCTGGTCCCAGACCAGAAGGAGGTCAGAACAAGCCTCCATTCCAGCGAGCCTTTGGCTCATGCTTTGTTTGTAAGGCTACTGACCATGTGAAAGGAGATCCCAGATGTAAGGGTAAACCTTCAGGGGTCCAGCTTGCCTCCTTAGCCTTCGCTCCAGAAGAGGAAGTACATATGGCAAGTGGAAACTTTCTATTACTAGCTGATGAACCCACTGGAGTCTCAGCTAGTGTTTCTTTAGTCTCTCTGGGGTTGTGGGAACAACAGAATTTAGATGTATATAACTCTATCCCAGATAATACTAAAGAGTATTATAAGGACAGTGTCCAAGTGAATGGCCAGGAGACTCCTGCCATCAGGGACACTGGGGCCAGCATAACTGTGATGGATGAATCATTTTTCAAGGCAGAGGATGTTGCTAAGGCACCCAAATGCCTCACCAAGTTAGCTGGAGGGCCTGTGCAGATGTGTCCCCAGTTACCAGTTCTCATCCAATGTAATGATATGGCTGTAAAAATACCTGTCAGTGTACAATGTGAAGTGCCAGGTAGGGTTCTGTTGGGTAATGACCTCAAAGCTCTTGGAGTTGTATCTCATACCCCCAGACCCCCTAGCAAAAGGTTACAGGAGCTCACCAAACCTGCAAGAGAGAAAACCCTGCAAGGGTTATCTCAGGAGATGATGACAGAAATCACTCCTCTCCCACTGGAGCAACTTACTGCAGTAACTACCAGATCAGGAGCAAAGGGGCAACCCAAGACTCCTAGGAAAAAGCCAGCAGCAAGCACTCCAGTGCTTCCAACAAGGACTTCCCCTAGGTTGTCCAAAGTTACACCTGTAACTCCACCTCCAGCTGAGGCTGAGAGGGAGGTACAACCCTGTGTGGTTGAGCTAGACTCTGAGGAAGAGCTAGAAGGAGGCCCCAACCTTATTGGAGATTTGGACCCTGAGGACCATCCTGAGCTGCAGTCTTTACTGGCAGAAGGTGGGCCTAGCAGGGCAGCTTTTCGTAAGGGGCAAAGAGAATGTCCAACTCTGGAAGGTCTCCGCCACCAGGCAGCTTCTCAAGCTGATGGGCAAGAGCCTGGGAAGTATAGGTTGCACTGGGAAGATGGCCTCTTCTACAGTGAACCCACTGAGTCTGAACCTGGAGACTACAAACGCCTTGTAGTCCCACAAGAGAACAGACAACAGTTCTTACAACTAGCCCATGAGATACCTTTGGCTGGTCACTTGAGTTTCAAAAAGACCAAGGAAAGGCTCTCACTCTACTTTTATTGGCCAAAGATGGGGGCTGAAGTAGATAGATATTGTAAGAGCTGCCATACCTGCCAGACTTCTGGTAAGGTTGGTTCCAAGAATGTGGCAGCTTTAGTGCCTCTCCCAGTTGTGGGAGTCCCATTTGAGAGGGTAGGGATTGACATTGTTGGTCCCCTTGATCCTCCAACCTCCTCAGGCAACAGGTTTATACTTGTTGTAGTAGACCATGCTACTAGGTACCCTGAGGCAATTCCCATGAGGACTGTTACAGCTCCGGCTGTGGCTAAGGCCCTCCTTGGTATTTTCACCAGGGTTGGGTTTCCTAAGGAGGTAATCTCTGACAGGGGGTCAAACTTTATGTCCCACTACATGAAAGCCATGTGGAAAACCTGTGGAGTTACCTACAAGTTCTCAACCGCATACCACCCTCAGACAAACGGGTTGGTTGAAAGGTTTAACAGAACCATGAAGAGCATGATAGGTGCTTTAGAGGAACCCCTTAAGAAAAAATGGGACCTTCTACTGCCATGCCTGCTCTTTGCTTATAGAGAAGTCCCTCAGGAGGGAGTAGGTTATTCTCCCTTTGAGCTTCTCTATTGCCATCCGGTCAGAGGTCCCTTGGCCCTGATTAAGGAGGGGTTGGAAGGTGCTCCTCCCCTCAAGCCAGTCAGAGTGACTGACTATGTGATAGGTCTCCGGAGGAGAATGTCACACATGATGGCAGAAGCAAGTGACAACTTGAAAGCTGGTCAAGCTCTGGTCAAACATTGGCATGACCAGAAGGCTAACATGGTTGAGTTTACTCAAGACCAGCTAGTTCTAGTTATGCTCCCAACAAGGCAGAGGGCCTTGCAAGACAAATGGATGGGACCCTTCAAGATTGTGGGAAAACTTGGAGAGGTCAACTATCTGGTGGATCTGGGCAGACCCAGGGAAGCTCCTAGAGTCTTCCACACCAACAGACTAAAAGCATACATCTCCAGACCTGACGTAGGAGCCTTGCTCCTAGCTTCAGCTGCAGAGGAGGAAGAGAGTGAATCTCTCCCTGATCTCCTCAGAGGGGTGCCTTTAGATGAAAAAGTCGAAGGAGTTAATCTCTCTTCAGACCTGACACCTGAGCAACAAGAGGAGTGCAAATCTATGTTAAATCAGTTTGCCTCCCTGTTCTCACTGTCACCAGGCTTGACCCCTTGGGGCCAGCATGAGATACTCACTGGTGACTGTCTGCCAGTCAAAAGCAGAGGGTACAGAATGTCAGAACATATCAGAACCCACATCAAAGGAGAGGTCAAGAAGATGCTTGATCTCGGGGTAATAGAGCCCTCTACCAGTCCATGGTCTAGCCCAGTTGTGTTAGTACCAAAGGCAGGATCCAAAGACTTGAGATTCTGTGTGGACTATAGAGCTCTAAATGCAGTCACCAAGACTGATGCCCACCCTTTGCCCAGGACAGATGAGTTGGTGGATAAACTTGGTGCAGCCAAGTACCTCAGCACATTTGACCTGACGTCAGGCTATTGGCAAATAGCCCTGACAGACCATGCCAAGGAGAAAACTGCATTTTCAACCCCAGTTGGCTTGTACCAGTTTAAGGTCATGCCTTTTGGACTAAAAAATGCACCTGCCACATTCCAAAGGATGGTGAACCAAGTTCTGGCTGGGATGGAAGATTTCTGCATGGCATACTTGGATGACATTGCAGTCTTCAGCCACTCCTGGGAAGAACATGTGAACCACCTAGGACATGTGTTGCAGGCTCTGGAACAGGCCCATTTGACAATCAAAGCCAGTAAGTGCCAGATTGGTCAAAGTAAAGTGGTCTACCTTGGACATGGGGTAGGAGGTGGAGAAATAAGGCCTTTGCCCAGCAAGATTGAAGCTGTGCAAAATTGGACAACACCAACTACTCAAACCCAAGTGAGAGCTTTTCTAGGCCTCACTGGATATTACAGGAATTTCATTGAGAACTATGGGACCATAGCTTCTCCGCTGAATGTAATCTCCTCTCCTAAATTCCCTAAAAAGGTAAAATGGAATGAAGAGTGCAATCAGGCCTTTGAAAAACTGAAGAGAGCTCTTTGCCAAGCTCCAGTATTGAGAGCCCCTGACTACCACCAACCTTTCATTGTACAAACTGATGCTTCCAATGTAGGTATAGGTGCAGTTCTAAGCCAACTGGATGAGAAGGGTAGGGAGCACCCCATTTGCTTCATCAGTAGGAAACTGAAGGATCCTGAGACAAGGTGGGCAACTATCGAAAGAGAATGCTTTGCTATTGTGTGGGCACTGAAGAAGTTTAGGCCATACTTGTATGGTTCTACTTTTGTTATTCAGACTGACCACCAACCCTTGAGATGGTTAATGCAAATGAAAGGGGAAAATCCAAAACTATTGAGATGGTCAATCTGCCTGCAAGGGTTTGATTTCACCATTGAGCACAGGTCAGGGTGTCACCAACAAAATGCTGATGGACTCTCTAGGATGTATATCATCGACTAGAGGTATGAGGTTCATCCAGGAGTGGATTAAATCCTCCTGTCCCTTAGTCTGGGGGGGGCGAGTGTTAGGGAGAATTCTCTGTTTAGGCTGAATTTCCCTACCTAGTGAGTCCCCCAGCAGCTTTGCTGGATTTCTGGGGTTTCTTTTTTTCTCCTGCCAAGAGTGAGACTCTTTTACCCTCACTCTTGGACATGTTGAAGTGTGTTTTCTTGGTTAAACCTTGTGTTGAATGGGCTATGGGGTCTTTTACTCCATAGGGCCTCATGTATTTTTGTGATGTGGGTTACACAGCACCCTCTGTGCCGTGACCCAGGGGTGTCCTAGGGACTCCCCAACATAGACTCCATACCCTGGGACTGACTACTGTCTCCCAGGGCATGTAAAGTCACCAAAGACTTTGCTAGTCTTGAATCCTGAACAGAACCAGTACAAACCATCCTATTGTGGACGTACTGGCTGGGGCAATTCGATTGCCCCAGGGTCTGTTAGTCGAGGGGGCACGTCTCCGTCCCCCCTGATCGAGTTTTGGCTGGTGGCAGTGGAAACTACTTTTTATATTCGACCGCGAATATTTCCCTATGGGATTTCCCATTGTTTTAGGCTAACACATTTAATTATTTATTTACGGTAGCCTTAAACATACCGCCGGTTTATATATTTATTATTATAACTCCGGTTGGGACTTTTTGCCAAAACTTGATTCAAAAATGGCGTTGGCGTTCACCTCTGTAACTCTGACCCAAAGTGGAGCCCTTTGTTCCACTTTTGGCGGGCTTCTCCACAGAAGCCCTCCAAAGTGGTGCCACTCTGTCTGGGGTACTTAGGAGGGGTGGAGGGGGATTTAGGCACCCTGGACTGAGTTACCTTGGTAACTCAAGTCGCACTCCGTCCTGATTGGCCCAAGTGGTGAGCCGGCCGGCTCACCACTTAGCATGTTTGAGTGACAGCTAGGCTGGGTGAATGGGGGTTTGCTGCATAAAAGCAGGGCTTTGGGGACTGGAACTTCAGAAGTCGCCACAGGACCAAGAATCCGACGAGGGAAGAGCTGAGCCGACCTGCTTCGACGACACCACCCGGTGGAGCCCTGCTGAACCGTCTCACCACTTTTCCCGACGACCGAGGAGAACTCTTAACGGAGTGGCTCCTTCCCTTGACTGGTGGGGACAACCAGTTTTCACCTTCTTTTCGCTTCTCGAGGTATCTCGTGGCCGCCTTGCCCGTGCCAAGCACCCCGGCAACCGGAATACCACACTTTTACCCCTAACCGCGAAAGCCGGTACAACCCTTTAACCGGAGGACTCTGCGGCTGGTTTCTTCCCGGGCAGTGCAACGACCTTCTTCTTCTGCTCTTCAGCGAGAACTTCTTCTCCCCTGACCGACGTCGAGCCTTGCTGCCACTGCCTGGAACAACTGCCACCGCTGGAGGATCCTTTCCGCTTAAGGTACCGTGTTCCGCCTGGCTCCCCTTGCCACCGACTGTACGGGGTAGATTTAGCCCCCGGCTTTCGACCCTGGGAGTGCCTGGGACACCCTGGCTAAACTTTCTAAGCCACTCTAAACTCTTTCTAACTCTTTGCAAGACTTTGAATCCCTAATAACAGTGTGATCTTGGGCACATTTTCGCTCCGGCTACTCTAAGAGTGGGCCCTGCCTAGTGACTTTTGCTCACCTGTGACTTTGTGCTTCGTTGAGCCTATTGCAAGTGTTCTAGACCTTAGAGTGGTGTGTTTAACCCATTTCTGTTTCTTTTTATCCCTTTCTTGAACCTACTAGAGTGTCATCTAACGTTAAGCGCTCACCTCTGTTTTAATTATGTGGTGTTAACTTAGAGTTGTCTAGATAGGAGTAAGGGTTGAAACTGCTTTCATTATAACTGTGTTTGAAGTGTTTTTACTATATTTTGCTAGAGTGATTTCAACTTATGTATGTAATAAATAAATAACTATATACTTTTGAAACCAAGCTCTGGTCAGTGTTTGCTTGTGCTATTGTATTTGAATACCTATTGTGTATACTTTACATACTGCCTAACTCTTCTTGAGGGAAGTCTGACTGCTCAGCCACAGCTACCAGGTAAATCTGGGTGGTGCGGACTGCTACCAAGTGGGTTTACTGCTATACCTGTAGTCTTAAATCTTTTGCAGTGTTCCCTAAGGGAACTGCACAGGTTTCTGCCTAACAAAGAGCGCTCACGTTGCCAGCAAGGACTCGACGAGCAAAGGCTCGACGTTACATAGCGCGACGGCGACCGATCCCTCAGAAGAGAGAATGATCGCCGAAAGCCTCGCCCGCATAGCATCTAAGGACGGCCAGAGACGTACGGCGAGTGGGACGCCGAAAACAGCACAAAAGGCCAAAGATACGCCGAAAGCGCCGGCAAACAGATCAGGCCAGTTCCCGACGCCGACGGAAGGCCCTAGCCAGCGAGAAGGCTACTCAGAAGGCGAAGGATCACTTTCTTCGACGTTATGGGACAGAACCAGACAACTACAGGAGGAAGAAACTCCTTTTTCATTCCCAGACCGTCCTGGCCGACCTCAGTGGACCTTTGAAAGGTTCCAGACCTGTATGGATAAACTAGACAGGTTCATGTCCATCCCAGAAGACAGGGCACCCAAGAGACCAAGGGAGGCACCCCTGGAGAGTCCAAGGGCTAAATACCAGAAGTTTTATAACCCCATACAGGAGGACATATACTCTTACAATCTCACTGAGGAAGACACCTTCTTCCAGGAGGAAGATGAGTTCACTTATGTTGGAGACCAACAAGAAGAGGAAGGTTTTCACGAGGACACTAACCTAGGTGAGGAGGGATTCCAGGAGGACACAGGCGAGGGCGACCCAAATCCCTGGCAGTCACGAGCTAGGTCGACAGACACAGGCAGTAGCAGTATAGTCATCAGGTCTACTGAAACTACACCAGTCAGGAACCCTTCGCCTGTTGATGATCAACCCACCTTCAATGCACTGCTGAAGAAGGCAGCAGCTTATTTTGAAATTGAAACTGGGGAGGTCACCCCAGACACCGATTTTGTGGAGAGGATTATCAAGGAAAAACCCCCCACTAGCCAAATTATCCCCATCCTCGCCTCAGTTAAGAGACGTATTACCCCTTCTCTTTCCACTCCTACATTGGTGAGAGGGGTCAATCCGAGGATTGAGAAACTGTTCTCTCCCTCTCAATCAGACCCATTATATAGTAAGGGTCACTCAATCCCGGACTCCCTGGTCGTGACCAACACCAGGAAAAGGGCAGGAGTCCCACTATCTACCAGCGAGGCACCCCCAGATAAAGAGGGGAAGAAGATGTATGCCCTAGCCAAGAGAATCACCACCTCTGCAGCATTCTCTACCAGAATTGCCAATAATAATACCCTATTGGCAAGCTATGCTGATGCTGAATGGGCAAAGCTCAAACAGGACATTGAAGAAGTTCCCGAACCCCTAAGGACTCGTTTGCTGGCTACAGTTAACGAGGGCTCTCTGGTCAACCAAAGCATCGTCAAGAATACCCTCGATGCAGCAGAGACGGCTGGCCGCACTTTGGTACAAGGAATTTTGCTGAAGCGTCACGTCTGGCTTCGCAATTCCAGATTTAAGGCAGAAACACAAGCGTCCCTTATTAATAAGCCCATAGAGGAGTCCAACCTCTTTGGGAGAGCAGTGGATGACGCGCTGGAGAACGCGAAGAAAGAATTCGACACAATAAAGACCTTAGACCAAATTTCAAAACCCCCTAACAGACGGGGATTTGGTAATAAGCGCTTTTTTCGTGGACAACGCCAGCAACAAAAACACCAAAAACAACAGTATTCTGCCAGCAACTACCAAGGTAATAGTGGCCAGTACAATCAGAGGGGTCAACGCCGTGGCAAAGGGAGAGGCCGGGGTTCCACCCCCAGAGGCTCCCAAGCCACCAACACCACCAAGTGACGTGAAGATTCGCGTCCCCTCCCATGTAACGCCGGTCGGGGGCCGGTTAACATCCTTTCTTCCAGCATGGGAGGGAATAACATCAGACCGCTGGGTACTTTCCACCGTAGCCCGCGGCTACTGTATAGAGTTCAACAGTTCCCCAACATACAGACCCCCGAGGGGACGCCGCATGACACCGGAACACCTCGCCATCCTTCTCCAAGAAGTGGACCAACTGCTGGAAAAAGGAGCCATAGAGGTCGTGCCTCTATCTCAGGTAACGGAAGGTATTTATTCAGTGTACTTCCTTGTACCCAAAAAGGATCTAACCATGCACCCTGTATTAGATCTGCGCCCAGCGAACAAGTTTGTCAAACCCCAAAAGTTTCGTATTGGTGACCTTACAGGAAGTGATCCCACTGCTATCACAGGGAGATTACATGACAACACTGGACATGAAAGATACATACTTTCATATTTTAATGTTGCCAGCGCACAGAAAATACCCCAGGTTTATGATAGAGGGCAAACACTACCAGTTCAGAGTGCTACCCTTCGGCATAGCATCTGCACCAAGGGTATTCACGAAAGTACTGGCAGTGGCAGCGGCCCATCTGCGCAGATTATCCATCCCAGTATACCCTTACCTCGACGACTGGCTCATAACAGGGGATTCTTACGAGACATGCTTCTCAAACACCCAAAAGACTGTAGACCTTTTGTTCCAACTGGGCTTCTCCATCAACGAGAAGAAGTCCAGCTTAGACCCCAGCCAAGTCAAACAATTCCTAGGGGCTCTAATTCGAACAAAGGACGGCCTCGTCTTCCCCTCCAACGAGAGGGTCCAAAACATGCTGTTTCAGATCCCCCAATATGTGGCAGGTCGAGAGGTGACGGTGCGCAAAGCGATGCGCTTGCTAGGAATGATGGCATTGTGTATTTATTTGGTACCTCACGCGCGCCTGCGCATGCGCCCAATGCAAGAGTGGCTCAACAGCCAGTGGTGTCAGGCCAGCGGACAATGGGACGATCTAGTGGTGGTCTCGCAGGCCTTGGTTTTCTCGCTACGGTGGTGGACAAAGGAAAACCTGATAATGGGGAAACCCTTTGCCACACCCGCGGTGGAGGCCACTCTAACCACGGACGCATCCCTCACAGGATGGGGGGCTCACCTATCCCATCCGACTGCTCACGGAGTGTGGACTCCGAGCGTAGCATCCAAGCACATAAACCTTCTGGAGCTACTGGCGGTGTTCAAAGCACTAAAAGCCTCCCAAGAACACCTACAAGGGAAGACAGTGATGGTCCTTACAGACAGCACCACAGCCATGTACTACATCAACAAGCAGGGGGGCACCCACTCTCCAGGACTGTCCAAGCTGTCCCAGAATATATGGAAGTGGGCTCTCAGACACAACATGTTCCTACTGTCACAACACGTACCAGGGGAACTCAATCTGCTAGCAGACGAACTCAGCAGAGACTTCCCCCTGCCCGAAGAGTACGAATGACGATTGCACAAAGACATCGTCTTAGAAGTCTTCACGCAATGTGGATTCCCCGAAATAGACCTGTTTGCAACTCTGGAGAACTCACAATGCCAAAGTTACGCCTCCAGGTACCCCCAGAACCAGTCCATGGGGAACAGTCTGTCGATTCAATGGTCAGGGAAATTTGTTTACGCCTTTCACCCGACTCCCCTTCTCAACAAAGTTGTGCACAAGATGCACCAGGAACAAGTTACCATGATACTAGTGGCCCCGATGTGGGCCCGGCAGCCATGGTTCGCTCACTTGATGGAGATGTCCCTATCTCCCCCAGTGAAACTTCCCTGCCCGTACAACATGCTGTCACAGGACAAGGGCAGGACACTGCATCCATGCCCTCAGACCATGAACTTAGCAGCCTGGCTCCTGAGATCATAGAATTTGGACATCTACAACTCCCGCAGAGATGTATGGACATCCTCAGGGAAGCCAGAAAACCTAATACTCGCCACTGCTATTCTAGCAAGTGGAGAAGATTTGTCATCTGGTGTAAAGGAAAGAGCATCAACCCGGTTGACTGCTCTCCCACACATATTGTTCTGTACTTGACCCATTTATTGGATTCAGGTCTAGTGTTCAATTCCATTAAAGTCCACCTGGCGGCACTTTCTGCATACACCACTTCCCAACTTAAAGTGTCGTGGTGGAAGATCCCAGTTATCAAGGCCTTCATGGAGGGGGTAAAGAGAA
Source organism: Ambystoma mexicanum (assembly GCF_040938575.1). NCBI lineage: Eukaryota > Metazoa > Chordata > Amphibia > Caudata > Ambystomatidae > Ambystoma > Ambystoma mexicanum. The sequence goes on from NC_090936.1 coordinate 30,114,088, forward strand.
TACACCCTCCGATAGCTAACCCAGCTCCCGGATGGGACTTAAATGTGGTACTTTCCAGACTCATGGGCTCGCCATTTGAACCCATGCACAAGGCAACTCTTAAGGACCTCACTCTTAAGACTGCTTTCCTAATACTATCACCTCCATTAGGAGAGTAAGTGAACTACAGGCTCTTTCTGTTCTAGACCCCTTCTTAACAGTTCACAAGGATAAGGTGGTTCTACGCACACACCCAAGGTTTGCACCGAAACTCATCTCGAAATTCCATGTAAACCAGTCAATAGAACTACCAACGTTCTTTCAAAACCCTTCCAACTTGGGAGAAAAAAGTCTGCATACACTGGATGTACGCAGAGCTGTCATGTTCTACATGGAAAGAACCAGGCCACTGAGAAAGACTAATCAGTTCTTTGTCTCGGTGGCAGCAGGAAGAGAAGGAGATGCAGTCTCAAATTCCACTATATCTAGATGGATTGTTCAATGCATCACTCTCTGTTACACTCTTGCTAAGAGAGAACTACCCTTCAAGCCAAGAGCACATTCTACTCGAGGCACTGGGGCATCCATAGCATTCATTGCAAATGTTCCCCTTGAGTCCATCTGCAAAGCGGCTACCTGGAGTTCTGTGCACACCTTTACAAAACACTACTGTCTAGATGCACACTCTAGATCTGACTCCCAGGTGGGACAGGCAGTATTAAGACATCTTTTCTCTACTATTACTTCTCATAACCCACCGCCAACTCCGGGTACTGCTCGCTTGTCTATGCACAGCATGTGATTCTAAGCAGATTAACAAACATCAGAAGACAATGCATTACTTACCGTAAAAGCATTTCTGATGGTTGTATCTGCTTAGATTCACATGCGCCCACCCTTCCTCCCCGCTCGGATGGAAGGAACATAGATATCTTTCTACATCTCTCTCTTTTCTGTACTCACTCACGTATAGAAGGCTCCCTCAGGGCAGAAAAAATACAAACAGAGGGACCTTGACGCGTGAGGGATTGTGGGTACAACGCACGTCACTATAGGGATAGTGTTACAGACACGCCTTGTCGACGTCCCCTTTTCGACTACGAAAAACAAAATGCAATACTCCGCAGTGACCACTGGATGTCGGACCTATGCACAGCATGTGAATCTAAGCAGATACAACCATCAGAAATGCTTTTACGGTAAGTAATGAATTGTCATATTTTTGAGGCTTGTGGAATCTGCTTAGATCACATGCTGTGCATAGGCCGACATCTAGTGGAAGCTGCAGAGTATTACAGTTTGTTTTTCGAAACTCGAAAATGGGCGTCGACCTAGGGCGTGCAAGTAATATTATCCCTAGTGTGACGTCCACTGTACCCATGAGCCCTCACGCGTGTAGGACCCTCAGATTGTTTTTCTCTGCCATACTTGTCGGAAGCATAGTTGCGGAGTTCCCTGGCTTTCAGCCATTTGTCATTAATTATTCAAAAATTCCCAGTTCCTCTTATCCCACGTCGAGACTCCGAAGATCGACGCCGGTACTAAAGAACAAACAGCTGTCGAGACTGCACGACGGACTTTGGGCCTCGGAAGGCCTCTGGCCTCGGCCCTGCAAGTAGGGAGAGTGGGGGGTTGGACATACTCACACTCGTTTATTTCCTCCATACACTCGCCCGCTGCCATATATTAACAAATGGAGAGTACTCCATTTAAATTCTGCCCCAAGTGCAACCGTAAGTTCCCTTGGGTAGAAAAGCATTACACCTGTAATCTCTGTTTGCCTGGGGACCACCCTGAAGCCAATTGCAGAGCGTGTAAGCTCTTTAAAGCTAAAAAACGTAAGGACCGCTTCACCAAACTTTGGGCCCATTACGCCAGGCAACTCGAGGTCATGGACGCTGTGGGTTCCTTCAGTGACGGCAGCAACGCTGCCGTTTCGGACGGCGAGTGCACTGGAGTGTCGTTAGACACCCAAGCGCGAGCCCCCGACCTCAGAGGACTGTCCGGCGGGGCAGTTATGGGGACCACACCCAGAGGCATGAGCGCTACCCATACACCTACATCTAAACACACAAACCCCTCCCGAGACTCGACACGCGTGACGAGTGATCGGCACAAAACGGCACAAAGAGAGTGGTGCGCAGAATCGGTGTCCTCTGGGCGCTCCAGATCTCGATCGCTGCATGATACACAGCAACCATCTACGATTGCTAAGAGTGCCACTCTTTCTAAAGTCACGAAGAAGACGAATCTGACCTCCACCCCCAAGCAGCACATTCAAAGGGGACTCCGGCAGTTTGTTCCACGTCTGCCTCCGAGTCTCAACGCCCTCCCTCTAAAACTTCAGAACCTAGTGAACCCACCCCAGAATCTCGACGCCAGGCGTCGAAACATTCAGAAAAAGCCAAAGCGTCAGGCAAACGTGACTCTACACATGGCAAAGGGGAGAAACAACAGAAAAAAGCACCTGAACACCAGGTTCAGAAGGACAAACATAAATCTTCTGATAAGTCCAAGACCCCTGACCCTGTCACTAGGCCTAAAGCTGTCCCTCCAACTCCACTGGATATGGGAATGGAAGAGGAACCTCAGCAAGAGGTCTTCATTCCCAGTTCCAAGGAATGGAGCTCTGAAGACATCGACAGAGTGATGAGCAGAATGTCTTTTATGGCTAATTTCTATGAGAAAAACCCTGATTACTTCCTGAGCTACCAGAACACCTCTGCTACCTCAAATCCATTCGGATCCAAAGACCCTCACCCCCCTAGTAAGAGACCTCGTACTGAGACTCCAGTTCAGGGCCTGATTTCAGACCCACTCTCTATTCAACCTTACCATCAGTATGATGAAGATCCAGACATACAAATACTGGACGACCAGGCAGGCGTTGAATATTATGGGGACGAGGAGGACCAGGATGAGGAGGAGGAAGACGAGGCAGAAGCTTATAGTCTCGACTCCCCTATTCCCAACGATCCACCAGTCAATGATTCACCTGTGGATAATCAGCCATTACTGAATGAGGTCTTAGCTAAAGCTGCAGAGCACTTTGAGATGGACACTCAAGGGGCTCAAGAAGAGAGGGACTTTGCAGAGCAAATTATGGGGGATAGGAAATCCGTTGCCCAAGCCATACCAATTCTGAAGTCTATTCAATGCAGAATTGACCCCTCACTTCTCACCCCTAACCTTACCCGGGCAGTCAACCTAAGAATAGAAAAATTATTCAGTGCCGCCTCCTCCGACCCACTTTATATAAGGGGTCAGCTTAAACCCGACTCGTTGGTGGTCACAACCACCAGGAAAAGAGCGGGGACACCTCTAGCATCCTCTGAAGCTCCCCCAGACAAGGAGAGCAAAAAGATTTATGGGCAGGGAAGGAAAGTTACTTCCACCTCCGCTTACCAGGCAAGAATTGCTAATACCACCACTCTGCTGGCCAGTTACAATTGTCACCAATGGGAGCAGGTGGCTGGCCTCATTGCCTCCGCGCATGAACCTCTAAAGGGCCAGTTGGCCCAAATTGCGTCAGAGGGGAGAACAGTGTCTGGATGCATTCTCAAGGCGACTTTTGACGCAGCAGACAATGCAGGCCGGCTCATCGCTGAGAGCACAGTCATCAAGAGGCACGCTTGGCTGGGGCAGTCAGGGTTCAAACCCGAGATCCAAGCCAGACTCATTGACATGCCGGTGGAACCAAATGTCCTGTTTGGTAAAGTGGTGGAAGAGGCACTCAAAACAGCCAAAGACCCTAAAGTCCCTTGGACAACTAACCAATAAACCCACGAACCAATGAGGGAATAACAATTTTTGTCGCTCTCGCGGCCAAAATTCCCAGAGAGGGTCTAATTACTTTCAAGGACAAGGGACATCGTGGGGAGGCAACCAACACGCTACCCAGAGTTTCGCCAGAGGGCAAAAAGGGGCCGCGGTAAAGGGAGAGGCAGCCCAGGTAGAGGCGGTATGCCTCCCAACAAACAGTGACGCTCCGCTCAGGGTCCCTTCCCATGCATCCCCAGTAGGGGGGCGCATTTCCAGCTTCACCCACACATGGGAAGGGATCACTTCGGACAGATGGGTGCTGTCCACAGTGTCCGTGGGATACTGTATCGAACTGTTGGAGCGCCCCGCAACCATCCTCCAAGACTGAAAATACACTCCTTGGAGCACCAAAGAATCCTCCTCGAGGTGATCGTCATTCTTCTTGCAAAGGACGCGATAGAACTCGTCCCGGGCAACCAGGTAAACAAGGGTATTTATTCAACTTACTAAGATCTAACAATGCACCCAGTTTAGACTTACGGCCTGCAAACAAGCATGTCAAGCCTCAAAAATTTTGCATGACTACACTCCAAGAAGTAATCCCCCTACTAAGAAGAGGAGATTACATGGCAACATTCGACATGAAAGATGCCTATTTTCATATTTCCATGTTCCATGTTCCCAGCGCACAGAAGATTCTTGCGCTTCAAGGTGGACAGTCGGCACTACCAGTTCAAGGTGCTGCCTTTCGGTATAGCCTCGGCTCCAAGGGTATTCACCAAGGTACTGGCGGTGGTGGCGGCGCACCTACGCAGGGAGGCAATCCCAGTGTACCCTTACCTGGACAACTGGCTCATCACGGGGGAGACCCCCAGTAATTTGCAGATCCAACATCCAAAAAACGATCAACCTCCTCTTCGAATTCGGCTTCTCAATCAACGAGAAAAAATCAAGCTTGGTGTCAAGCACCTCAAAACATTTCCTAGGAGCTGTCCTAAACACTCAAGAGGAGTTGGCCTTTACATCAGAGGAAAGAATTCAGAATCTATTACTGCAAATTCCTCAATATCAGTCCGGTCATCAGATAAGGGTTCGCAAAGGGTTGTGTTTTCTAGGCATGATGGCGTCATGTATTTACCTGGTTCCCCACGCATGCGACCCATGCAGGAATGGTTGGCGAAACAGTGGTCTCAGGCAAGTGGTCAGTGGGACGATCTAGTGGTCGTTTCGCCAACACTAGTACAGAGTCTTCGCTGGTGGACAAGAGAGAATCTTTCAAAGGGGAAACCCTTTTACGATCCAGAAATACAGGCTGTAGTCACTACAGATGCGTCGTCCCTGTCAGGATGGGGAGCACACCTCCTTCACCACACAGCTCAGGGCCTCTGGTCTCACAAAGTGGCCAAGAATCACATCAACCTGCTAGAGCTTCTGGCAGTCTTCAGAGTGCTTCGAGCGTTCAAACCCCACCTATCGAACCTCTCATTACAGATCCTAACGGACAGCACAACCGCAAGGTTTTACATAAACAAACAAGGAGGCACTCGTTCGCCAAATCTGTCCAGGCTTACCCAGAAAATTTGGATATGGGCTCTCAGATGGAACATTTGCCTGTCATCTCAACATGTTCCAGGGGATCTCGGTTCACTAGCGGACGCTTTGAGCAGAGACCCCCTCCCAGAAGAACACGAATGGTGTCTACACGAAGAAGTCGTAGGAGACCTCTTCTCACAGTGCGGTTTCCCCACTATAGACCTATCCGCCACAAGCGAAAACAGGCAATGCCCAGGATTCTCATTCAGGTTCCCCCAGCCAGGCTGGGGAACGCTCTATGGATGAACTGGTCGGGGATGTTTGCCTACGCTTTTCCACCAACCCCTCTGATGAGTAAGGTGTTCAACAAGATGCACAGGGAATCGATGACGCTCATTCTAGTTGCTCCCATGTGGGCGAAACAACCGTGGTTCCCGCACCTGCGCAGACTGGCAATGGTGAACCCATCAGACTCCCGTGCTGGCACAACCTACTATCCCAGCACGAAGGACAAACAGTGCATCCTCAACCCAGCTCGATGAACTTGGCAGCATGGCTCCTGAAGTCATAGAGTTTGGCCATCTCAGTCTCCACAGAGATGCATGGATATCCTGAAAGAATCAAGGAAACCAAACACAAGACACTGTTAATTTGATAAGTGGAAAATATTCGTTATTTGGTGCCAGAATAAACAAATCAACCCAGTTGATTGCACTCCTTCCAATATTGTTACCTACATGCTCCACCTACTGGATGCAGGATTGGTATTTAATTCACTCAAAGTACACCTGGCGGCACTGTCAGCATACACCACCTCCCATAACAAATTGTCATGGTGAAAGGTGCCAGTTGTCAAAGCCTTTATGGTAGAGGTGAAGAGACTCCACCCTCCCAATTTCCAACCCACCACCAGGGTGGGACCTTAATGTGGTGCTTGCTAAACTCATGGGCCCCCGCCCCTTTGAACCCATGTATAAAGCTAGCCTCAAACAGCTGACTTATAAAACTTCCTTCTTAGTAGCCATTACATACATAAGAAGGGTCAGTGAAATTCAGGCTCTGTCAGTGCATGATCCTTTCTTTACTGTTCATAAGGATAAACTGGTTCTACGAACGCACCCTAGGTTCTCACCTAAATTCATTTCTAAATTCCATGTTAACCGGTCCATTGAGCTACCGGCCTTCTTCCAAGAACCCAAAAGCTCTGCTCAGGTGAAACTCCACACAGTAGATGTGCGAAGAGTGGTCCTCTACTACGTAGACAAGACCAGACCGCTACGAAAGACAGATCAACGGTTCGTCTCCGTAGCTACAGGCAGAGAAGGAGATTGCGTCTCTAAAGGTGCCATCTCTAAATGGATAGTCAAATGTATCCAGCTGTGTTACTCCCTTTCAGAAAAAACACTGCCTTTTACGCCAAGGGCCCACTCTACAAGAGGCACTGGGGCCACTCTGGCTTTCATTGCAAATGTACCCCTTGACACCATTTGCAAATCAGCTACATGGAGCTCTATTCACACCTTTACTCAGCACTACTGCGTTGACACTCATTCCAAGACAGATACTCAAGTGGGATAAGCGGTTCGAAGACATTTATTTGCTCATGACCCTTCTCACATCCCACCTCCTTCTTCTAATACTGCTCGCTAATCTATGCACAGCATGTGATCTAAGCAGATTCCACAAGCCTCAGAAGGGATACATTACTCACCGTAATCGTATTTCTGATGCTTGTATCTGCTTAGATTCACATGCGCCCGCCCTTCCTCCCCTCTGAGAGAAGGCGGATGGATTCTTGTAGTCTTATCTTTATATCTGCTTGGATACTCTGTACTCGCGCTACTCCTCATGCTACCTCTTGTCAGAAAAAATAATATCTGAGGATCCTAGACGCGTGAGGGATCATGGGTACAGTGGATGTCATACTAGGGATAGTATTACTGACACGCCCTAGGTCGACGCCCATTTTCGAGTTTCGAAAAACAAACTAATACTCTGCAGCTTCCACTAGATGTCGGCCTATGCACAGCATGTGAATCTAAGCAGATACAAGCATCAGAAATACGATTATGGTGAGTAATGTATCATATATATATATATATATGCTTCCCTGTGCATTAACGACGGGGATGATGATAAGACTTCACATACCCTTTACTTTCAGCAGCAAATACACATTACAGCATATCGCAAAGCTGGGATTTTTTGCTTTGTTTTGAATCCTGTTCTGACTTCTGTATTACTTCTCTTGTCCTTTTGCTTATTCCTATGGGGAAAATGAGAAGACTATCAATACTTTGCGACTATGGGCCTTGTTACGGGTTTGCCCGTAACCCGCCTGTACTACCGGCGGCTTACCGGCAAACTCGCCTTACCGTTATAGTGCCCAATATTCTGGTGTTACCGGCATATTAAGGGTGATGGCAACGGCAGTAAGTTCCCATCCCATGGAGTCCTATAGGACTCCAAGGGGTTGGAACTACTGAATCACTGGCACCGTTAAGTGTCAGTGATTCAGTAATTTCTCTGCTGGTTGGGGCCTGAACTCCCGGCAGGTCAGGCTTGCCGGAAGTTCACTGCCCCTACCGGCAGACTCGGAGTGAGCTGGTCCTGTAAAAATGCTGGAGCCTGTAGTACCAGCATTTTTTCCTGCATTTTTACTGGCCCGGCGCACTCGTAATGAGGCCGTATTTCCTTCTTAGTGAATTTCTTGGAGTGTTAAAATTGCACACATCACCCTAAAGTGAAATTTGGTTAGGATACTTAGTATTCTTTTATCTTTCTTTTTTTTTTTCCAAACATCTTTTTATTGATTTTATACAACGAGTTAGACATTGTCGCATTAAGTTGCAAGCGCTGAGAACAGCGCTACGATGCTTGTTGAAACGGGCGATAATAAACATAAACAACAACAGGTCAGAAAAGTGTCAATGGGGAAGGAAGGGGGGGAAGGGGAGGGAGCAGATGGACTATACAGTTGGGGTAAGAGCCCAGGGAAGTTGTTCATGCTTCAAGTTTGTATTGGGGGGTGGGGGGAGTGGATCTGCATAGTCCTAGGCCTTCATTAGTTTGTGTATGCTCTTGCGAGCGGGAGAGGATCTCCCCAGGTCGATACCTCTGTCCTGCTCTTCCATCCATTGTAGAGAGGGAGGCTGTCGGGCCAGGCCTGGGTATTTCTGTGTGTAGTCCAGGAATGGGGCCCAAATCTGGAAAAATTTGTCTCTGTTTCCAAACCGGAGGGCTGTTATTTTTTCGGCCGCTATTATGCCCCAACACTTAGCCCACCCCATTTGGACTGCCAGTCCATCTGGGTTTTTTCCAAAGCCTTGCTGCTGAGATTTTAGCGGCCGTCAATAGGTGGGCGCAAAGTTCTGCTTTGTGGCCTGACATGGGGAATTGGCCCTCGCCGCTCGCTCCCAGCAGGACAATACCCGGATCACATGGCTCACAGCTTTCCAAAATTGGGTGGCCTTGGGGCATGTCCATAGCAGATGGTATAGTGTACCTTTGTCTCGGCATCCTCGCCAGCACGAAGGGGGAATTGCGGAGTTGCATTTATTGAACGTCTCTGGGGTTCGATACCACCTGTAGTATTCCTTGAATGCCCCCTCCTTGTTGGCTACACATTTAGAACTTCTATGTGCTCTCGTCCAGATGTGGTCCCATTCCTCCGGTTCAATGGGCCTCCCAATGTCTTTCTCCCATTTGTGCATGTATGGCTCCTTGCTGGTGGGATCGGTTCTGTCGAGGAGGATCTTGTAGAGGGTTGATATTCTGCCCTTTGGGGGTGTCAGTGTGAGGGTTTGCTCCAGGGCTGTAAGGTCTCTGCTTCCGAATTTTTTTATGACCCTGCTTGGGAGCCAATGCCTTACCTGCGTATATCTGAACCTCTCTGTTTCCGGAACTTTGAATTTCACTTTGCAGGCCTCGAAGTCTAGGGGGTTTCCCTCTTCAAAAAAGTCTTGCACCTTCTCCAGTCCTCCTTCTTTCCACCTCAGGATTTTCTTGAGGCTGTTGCCCGGAGAAAATTCCGGGTTCATCCAGATCGGGGTGAGTGGGCCTGTTAGACTACAGACTTTCCACAGTCGCGCCACTCTTCTGTAAAACCACTTCCACCAGCCATTTCGATAGAAAAAGGTAGCATTTGACTGCTACCCAAGATGGCCGCTTCCATGTGAGCTCTGTGCTACCCGGAATGAATCCTGCAGAATCCTGGTAGTTTCAGCTACATCCCGCCCTGACCGAACAATATTCCTATTCCCCGCTTGATCCCCTGCTGCACGGCGAAATTCCAGCGAAAATCACTGTTCCAGAACCCCGGAAACCCATCCGTACATGCGAGCCGCGGGGCCCGCTGGAGGGCCCTGTCGGAATCCGGACACTCACGCTCAACCTCGGCACCTGGTGCAACTCGGGCCAGGAGAGACGAGACAACTCCCCCCCACCCCCCTGCCCAGTCAGCAAGCCCAAAAAGTGCCTCCCGTGAGGGAACCCGGTTCCGGGTCCTGGGGTGTTGCTCGCCGCGGGTGGCGGGCACGGCTGATACGCCCCTAGGGTGGTGGAGAAGTGCATCGGATGACGGCGGGGGGCCCGGCGGAGTGAGAGCGAGCTAAAGGGGGAGCGAGCGGTGAGGCTCTGAGTTGGGGCACGGCCAGCTACCTCGTCCCCGACAGAGGAGAGCACCCGCCCACGGCACCGATTGAAAGGGAGAGCGGCCGTGGAGCCCAGGCTGATTCTCGCAAGACGCTACGAGGAAACTCATGGAGTACGCAGGAGAGAGCCTGCGGCAGCATCTGAGACGATACCAGCGTGAAAAGGTACGGCGCAGGCTGCATAAGCCCAGATAATACCTGGTTGAATTTAATGCTGCTGCCAGCCAGTACTGCACGCCCAGCCAATCCGCCCACTAGCCTGCATGCAAATTCTCCGGGCAGAGCTCACTCGACCCCCGGATCATAACGAGGGAGGCAACCATCTAAACCTAAAGACTGCAAAGCCCCAGTTAAAACCCTCCGGCACGCTTCAGCCACACAAGCGGAACCTTCAGGAGCACGCAGGAGAGAGCCTGCGGCAGCATCCGCGAAGTTTCCAGTGTGAAACGGCACGGCGCATGCTGCATATGCCCAGATAACACCCGTTTGAATCGAACACTGCTGCCAGCCAATACTGCACGCCCCAACCAATCCGCTCACTAGCCTGCACGGGCAGTGCTCATTCGACCCCCGGATCATAATGCGGGAGGCAGCCATCTAAACCTAAAGACTGCAAAGCCCCAGTTAAAACCCTCTGGCACGCTTCAGCCACACAACCGGAACTTTCACCTCCATAGCATCCTGATTACAGAGAGAGAACCGAAGACCTAAAACAGCGAGAGCCTTAACAAGCCAAACGAGAAAAGGGAAAATGAAAGCCACGGTGGTCCTCAATATCCAGCCCGCAGCGCTCACGGCACCTGAGGCGCATAAGCCGGCTAAGATCTCCAGAGGATTACATAAACCCCGGGTAGCTTGGGACGGGACCCCTGCCCAGTCACTGGAAAATGGGGAAAATGGATAAGTCACAGAGGAGGCTAAATTTTGACTCTGGCTCAGCCGCCAAAACCCACAGAATACAGGAAGACCCAGATCCTCCGAGGGTCACTCCGCAACTTGCCAGCGATGAAGCTGGCTCCACAGATATTAAGGAACTCCTCCTAGATCTGAAGGCGGGTATAGGGAGCCTGAACAACAAGATGGACGGCCTTTCCTCCAAGGTGGACCTCCTGCAACACTGTTTGGACACCCATTCAGAACGCCTCACAGATGTAGAGCAACGCGTGTCCAATCTAGATGACGGCACGAGTTCACTGACGACCAGAGTGGCCCAACTTGAAAACCACATGAAGGCAACAAACGCCCGGTGCGAAGATTTAGAGAGCCGGTCGCGACGCAACAATATTAGAATTGTCGGAGTGAGGGAACAACACCACCAAACGAAAATGGAAGACTTCGTCGAGTCACTGTGCACCGCGCTGTTTGGGCAGGAAGCCCTTTCACGCCTTTTTGTGGTGGAGAGGGCACACAGAATGCCGTCTGCTAAACCGGTCCCAGGTGCCCCTCCCAGGCCAATAATCGCCAAGTTGCTCAATTACAAGGACCGAGATGCACTGCTCCGGCTCGCCAAGGAGAAAGGGGAGCTTCACCATGACGGAGATAAAATACACTTTTACCCCGACTTTTCCCAAGCAGTACAGATACAAAGAAGATCCTTCACAGCTACCAGACAAAGGCTCAGAGAAAATCAGATAAACTACTCCATGCTCTTCCGGGCACGGCTCAGAATACAACACGATGGGAATATCCACTTCTTCCAAACACCTGAGGAAACAAACGCATTTCTCGACCAGGTGGGGTGCCCTGAGCTGAATCCCAACAATACCCGCATGCAAAGAGGCGGCAATCGGAGGAATCAGAGATAGGCCATCACGGCCACTGGTGGGAAGGTAACTCCTCTAATCCAAACTTACATTTCCACTGAAACGAGAACCTGAAGTAAAAACCTCCGGGGACCCACAACTTGGGAGGCCCCTAGTGCCCAGCGCACAGCAACAGTTTGTCCACCAGTTCAAGATTGTTACAACAACACAAAAAGGGGGGGATCCAGGTGACGGACCTGCACCGGTGCAGTCCACATACCACTTCAGTTATGCAACGGGCCAGTTGGGGGTTGCCCGTGGACAGAAGTTATATTGGGAAACGGGAGGGAATTGCGCCACTCACTCGACTCCCCCCTCCGACGCCTCGACCCTCATCTCCCCATCGAAGCAGCCGCGCCATTCGGCAAGAGACCCAGTACGCAACAAGCAAATCACGGGACCTGGGCTGGCCTCACCGCTACCGGCTAACACGAATAAAACGAGACGCAATCGACTCTTTGACCCGCTCCATTCAAGGTTTTAACATGGAACATAAGAGGGGGTAACATCCCGATCAAAACCAGAAAAATCCTGCGCTACTTGAGAAGGCATGAGATCGACGTAGCCATGCTTCAAGAAACGCATCTACGCCCTGGGAAAGAACACCTCTGGGCCAGAAGCTGGGGTTGCCACAGGTACTTCTCCTCATATTCGTCCTACTCCAGAGGAGTCACTATCCTTATCCATAGAAGAACAAACTTCCGGTTAATCCACCCTTGTCAACTCCTAAGCTCCGAACACAGACGGCCCTGACAATTTTGGTTGGGTACTAACCCAGCTCTCCGCCCAGGCTCAGACAACCATAATTTGGGGGGGCGATATGAATACAGTGCTCGACCCGGCGAAGGTCAGATCGAGAACTACGCCACAGCCCATGTCCAAAGCCTGCCTTCAAATAAAAGAAATATGCAGGGCATTTGATCTGAAAGATGCATGGAGAGCATCCAGTGGAGAGAGGCAAGACTACACCTTTCATTCGGCAGTACACAACACAAGCTCATTGATCGACTACTTTTTCATCTCTGCACAGGGCCCGCTGGTGAGCGGTTCATGCTATTTCCTCCCAAGAACTCTATCCGATCACTCCCCGATAAACCTCAATCTCAATCCAGCCAATCCTAAATCCCCATTACAGCGCTGGCGTTTCAAAAGTGGCTCCATGCGAGAAGAGGTATTCGCGGCCGAACTGAGAGAGGAAAACTCTGCGTTCCTGGAAGTCAGCACAGGGTCAGTCTCCTCCCCCGGCACAGTCTGGGAAACGCTGAAATGTTTCACTAGGGGAGTTTGCCTTGCTAAGGAGAATGGTATTCTCAAGCTCATCAGGCATGAGTTGGCAACCAGCGAGAGGCGCTTTAAGGACCTGGAACGACAAATCACAAGCACAGGCGACCCCAAAATAAAAGCTGCCTTGAAAGAGGAACTTCAGACATTTAACAACACAGCGGAACGGGAATTAAAATTTCTAACCCGTAACAACCAAATCAGACAGTATGGTGAAGGCCAAAAACCTGGTGCTCTTTTGGCAAACCTGGTAAGAGCAGATAACAAGCTACCCCCTATAGAAGGCATACGCTCCAAACAGGGTAGGCTAATTCACACAGATGAAGGAATGGCAGAGGAATTCAGGCTTTTCTATCAAGACCTCTACAGCACAAAGCATAACAGTGATTCAAATTCTCTACTGGATTATCTCGAAGACACAGAGCTGTACTGGGTCGAGGGCCAGCTGCGGGAACCACTCAATGAAATGATCACGCAAGAGGAGATCATCGAGCCCATCAGGACCCTCCCGAACTCCAAAGCTCCGGACCGGATGGCCTAACGGGGGAATTTTATAAAGCATTCGATAGTACCCTTGCCCCCCTCCTTGCGGGAGTATACAAAGAGGCACTTGAAAAGAAGACCCTTCCCCAATCCCTCTGTGCCGTCAACATTATCCTCCTGCACAAACCCGGCAAGCCTCCAGAGGATTGCGCATCCTACCGTCTCATCTCGCTGCTTAACCTTGACAATAAAATTCTAGCAAAGATACTTGCAAACAGGCTGATGCCACTAATGCCCACCTTGGTCCTGGCAGATCAGGCAGGGTTTATTCCGAGCCGCAACACGACCTTTGGAATCAGAAGATTGTTCAGCGTCATCGCAGCACTGGATCCCTCATAGCAGGCAGTCGCGGTCCTTCTCGATGCCGAGAAGGCATTTGATTCGGTAGAATGGCCTTTCCTGTTCGCAGTGCTCACCAGGATGGGACTGGGTGCCCGATTCATCAAACTAGTGTCCCTGCTCTACATCAATCCACAGGCTAACATCATTGTGGGAACAGCGAAATCAGCCCCTGTGGAACTACAACACGGAACCAGACAGGACTGTCCGCTTTCGGCGCTAATCTTTGCCCTGATAATGGAGCCCTTGGCGTCCAACCTTGGGGAACTGAGGCAACAAAGAGGACTCATCAAAGGACCACCCAAGCTCATCATATCCCTCTATGCAGATGACATGGCGTTGTTTGTGCGCGACCCCGAAGAAAACCTGAACCCAGTGATGAGAGAAGTCATTAAATTCGGAGCAGCCTCAGGGTTAAAAATGAGTCAAAATCCATCATATTCCCACTGGCACTGTCGACCATGGCGTTTGCAGACGACTTTCAGTTCACATGGAAAAGATCCAAGCTCCGATACCTAGGAATTCAGATGGCGCTGACCCATCAAGAGGTGTTCTGAGACAATTATGAAGAAGTCACCAAATCCTTGCAAGAAAAAGTGGTACGATGGAAGACTCTGCCATTGACTCTCTGGGGTAGAGCCTCCCTGGTTAAGATGGTGATACTACCGAAACTACAGTACTTATTCACCAACATTCCCATACTACTGCCACAATCTTACCTGAAAAGACTGAAAAGCTTGGTTCTTGAATTACTATGGGCAGGCAAAGCAGCCAGAGTGGCGCACTCAACACTTTGTCTTCCGGTGACGAGCGGGGGACTAGCTCTTCCAGATCTGGAGAAATATTTCTGGGCGGCACAAACACAGTTCCTCAGCCATTGGTACACCACACAACCAGTTAGACGCCACGTGCAAGTGGAACGGGCCCTGGCGACAGCCAACCTGTTGAGTGCTGTTATACTGGGCCAGTCCCCGGTCCCCAACAATACCATGAATGCGATGCTCTCGACGTACAAGATTTGGAAAACACTTGCCCAAAAATATGGAGTGCAAACGCAGTACTATCCCCTTCTTCCTGCGAAATTCATACCAGGGGTGCCGCTGACATCCGAGAAAGTTTACCACCAATCGGTTGAAAAACTGCACATAAACTCCCTGGGAGAGTTCTTCATCAAGGACAGTTTTATAACTCCACAACAGGCCAAACAGAGGGGCGGCAATACCGCACTTGACATTTTCATCTACTTTAGAACTCGATACACCCTGCAAGCACTCCTGCCTGACTTTCCAAGACAACCGCAAACCTGGCAGTTACTCCATAACACAATACAAGCACAGGGAGAAGGCAGACTGGTATTGCAGATTTATAAATCTATTATCACCGACACAACCACCAGCAACACCCGTGCAAAAACCAGATGGGAAAAGTCCCTACGTACATTCATCCCAGAGGAAGACTGGACCTACATTCTGAGACAAACGCAGAAGATAGCTCTCAACTCACGCTTTAAGCTAATCCATTTTAATTTCCTTCACCAAACCTACTACACGCCAGCAAAAGCAAATAAACATCATCCTGAGGCATCTGCAAAATGTGAAAGATGTGGGTCACCCTCGGCTGAATTTGCGCATCTCGCATGGGACTGCCCCAAACTGTCCCTATTCTGGAGCCAAGTTCTAGAGACAACAGCCACGATCGTGGGAGAAACCGTATTCCCGCCCAGACAGCAGCCTTGCTCAGTATGACACGGCTTCTGTCAGCACCAATAAGAAAATTGGCTGGTCTGCTGCTGACTCTTGCCCGTAGGAGGATTGCCATGGCCTGGAGTCGGGGTCCCCCCCCCTACTGTCGCTGCTTGGCGCAAGGACATCCTGTATTGCCAAGATGTAGAAACAGACTTCATTAAACTGTTGCCCCTTCATGCCGTCCACCAGACATCTGAACTTTGGAGCAGGATGTCGGGGGGTTGGGGAGGGGTGGAGGGAGTGGGATTTGGCGCAAGTTTAGTCCACCCTAATGTGGGTGTGTAGTTGTATTATGTTGATATAAAATCAAAAAGAAAGGTTTTAAAAAAAAAAGAGGTGGCGGAACAGAGAGTAAAAAGAGATCAGCTGCGCATAGGGAGCGAGAGGGGGCATAGAAGGCGAGCAGAGAGGAGAGGCAAGGCAGTGAAGGGATTTAAAAACAAGACAAAGGAAGTGGAATTTAAGTTGGGAGTGGAAGGGAAGCCAGCCTAGGTTGGAAAGTGAATTGGATTTGGAATCCTGGGGAGAGGGAAGACAGAGGGTACGGATGGCAGAGTGGTAGAGGGATATGAGGACGGCGAGATGGGAAGATGGGAGACCGAAAAAGAGAGAAGAACAGTAGAAGAGGCGAGAAAAGATGAGGGACGTGATTAAGAGTTTGGTAGCATGGAAAGTAAGAGAGGAACGGACTTTACGGATATTAAAGAAGTGATAGCGACAAGAGCGAGTAGTAAGGGAAATGTAGTGAGTGAAGGAAAGAGTCAAAGTAGATTCCTAGATTCCGGGCATGAGCGGAAATAGGAAGATCAGAAGGGTGAAAATGAATAGAAGGAGGGGGAGAGGGAGGAGGAAGTGTGTTGGAAGAGAAGAAAAGGACTTCAGTTTTGTCCGTATTGAGAGAGAGAAAGTGCGATGACATCCAGTTTTTAATGGCAGTGAGACAGGAGGAGACTTTAAGATGAAGGTCAGGGGTGAAGGAAGAGAAGGAGAGGAACAGCTGAGTGTCATCAGCGTAGAAATGGTGAGAAATTCCAAAAGAGGAGATGAGAGGAGCGAGAAGTGAGGTATAGAGAGAGAATAAGAAGGGTCAGAGGACGGAACCTTGGGGAACGCTGTAGTACAGAGTTTTTTCTGATGATCATTAGTTCTGTTTTGCCTGTGTTGAGTTTGAGGCAGTACTCTAATGTTGTGTTTTCATGAAGGTAGTTCTCTTCCTTAGGATCTGTCCTCTGTTTCTGCTTGTATGCTGCTTTTACTCAGTTTTTTTCAGGAGCTCTTGTTTGTGAACTGCTCTGATCACATCCTGAATGAAAGGCAGTTTAGAATCTTTCTAAACATTCCAAGCTGCCCTTCCAGAACCTCCAACCAATCAGATCCTAAAACAGCTCCCTCCATCTTGGAAATCGGTAACTCCAGCCTCCTATTAGAACCTTGTTAAGGAATTCATAGATGTCTCAGACACTATCACAAATGTGGTGACTCCCATTGCAATGCGCCTTATTCACATCCTAGAGGTGTCCTCAGGTCGTATGCATCGCAGAAGTCTTCTCCTTTTGTTTGTTTTGGTGTTCAGCTAGAAGTTATTGTAATTGTTTATTTATACAGCGCTTACACACAGGTGGAATGCTTCAAAGCACTTCAAGGCGGGAAGTGAACAAGGGAATACAATGATCATTCTTGGGCCTCGACGTTTCTGAATGATCTAAAAAGAAAATCTAGCATACTAGGCCTGACGGCAATTCTCCTAGTGCAAGTGTATGAAGTGTTACAGTTTCGACCCAGCTAGGGGGGGTGAGACAGAAAAAGGTGGATGGGGGGGCGACAGGACAGATAAACTTACTAGTCCTAGTAGATTTAGGGGTGTGGGGGAACAAACGTGTCCAGTCCAACAGGGCCCTGTGTTAAGTGCAGAGAGGTTGCCTCGCTCATAGAGCGTAAGCAGAGAGTGCAGTAATGCTGAACATAGTGCAGTGGCCCGGAGGCAAGTGCAAAGACTGGTGGGGGGGCCTGGACCTGTAAGGCTCTGGAGGTGAGCCAGGCAATCAGTTAGCAAAAACTGAACTGAGTTATGGAGGAGAAAGAGGAAGGAGGGTGGAGAAAAATAACAGAGGTTAGCAGGGTCGAGGGAGAGAGAGAGAGGAGGAGGAAGAGAAGAGGAAGGACTTGAGGAGTTTCCGGAACTTAAGGTGCTCCTGCTCAAGACAGAGAAAGGCAGGGAGGCTGTTCCAGAGGGAGGCACCTGCAGAGGATAAAGCTCTACGGCCAAATCTCTGTTTGTGAAAGCGGCTCACCCGCAGAGAGTTGGTGCAGAATGAGCGGAGGACTCTAGAGGTAGAGTATTTAGGAAGAGCGCGTTGTAGATAATGCGGGACCCGGCCCCAGAAAGCCTTGTGGATTATGCAGAGGGTCTTGAACTTTATCTATGCAGCCACGGGGAGCCAGTGGAGGGATTCTAGCGCTGGAGAGATGCAGTCTCTGGGCTTGAGGCCAAGGATAAGTCTTGTGGTTCTGTTCTGGATGAGTTGTAGAGGACGGAGAGTAGAAGTAGGAAGGTTGAGAAAGAAGCTGTTGTAATAGTCCAGCCTAGAGAGAACCAGGGCTCTGGAGGTGGTGAGCCTATGGCGGGAAGTGAGAAAAGGTAGAATACCTCTGAGGAGGTGCAGTTGGTAGTGGGACTTTTTGGAGATGTCTGAGATGTGCGAAGAGAAGGCGACGGTGGAGTTGAAGATGACTCCAAGATTTTTTGCTTCATTGGTAGGGCAGGGCGGAGGGCCAACAGAGGCTGGCCAGAGTGAAAGTGAGGAAGTGGGAGCAGGGGTCCCTATGAGGACGATCTCTGTCTTACTGGCATTCAGGCAGAGATCGTTGGCGGCACACCAGGACTGAATTACGGATAGACAGTCAGGGATGAGCGAGGAGGAGGAGACTGAGGGTAACCTGAAAGAGAGCTGCGTGTCATCCGCATAACACTGAAAGTTAGAGGTAAAGGTAGAGATCCTGTGGGCCAAGGGGGCCATGTAGATATTGAGGAACCAGGGGGACAAGTTAGATCCCTGCGGGGGACATCACAAGTATAGAGAGTGATAGAGCCTTGAACTGATTTCCAAGCACTGTGACAGACCAAAACGAAATCCTGCGCCCGAAAGTGACCTCTGCACACATGTCCCTGGAGCCTTCCTCAACCGGCCCAAGCACAGAGGACTGTGTCCCCAACAGATTCCGGAACCTCAGTAGTGGTCTCTGGAGAAATCTGAGTTCGTTTTGCTTATCTGAACAGTACTAATTGTTTATCATAACCACTGGCATCGTCCACATCTTTTAATAAATCTACTTGTGAAGTATAACTTTTGGAACTGGTGATTTTAGGGCACAAGACCCCAAGCTACCTTTGGGTTGGACTCAGTAAGTGTTAGTGTAGAGCTATGCTGGGGTTATTTGAAGTGCATTTCATGCACCTGAGTACTTAGGGTTTCACTGGTTATTGAATGAAATGCTTTCTAACTTCTAATGGTGAATGTGCATATATGTTTTTATGGTAAGTGTGTGACAATATTTGACTAGATGCTTTTACTTGCTTAGTGTGTAATCCAAATGCCTAATAATCACTGTATATTGTTGTACAATGGTGGTGTTCTATGTGGACTCATTGTAGCCCTTGGCCACTCTCGCAGGCCACCTGAGACTTAGCCTTGCCACTCTGCTACCATACCTTAATTGGGTCTGGCTAGATCTCAGTGTCTCCCTGTTCACCACGATAGGTTGGCCTCCCAAAATCCACCCCCAGGGTGGATATTTGAAATCCATGTTAACATTAGTGAAAATAGTACTGAGGAGCATAGAACAGCTACAAACACAAACATGGCGTAGTGTAGCACACCCCAACATCCCCACAAGGGAGAGGGGGAGGGAGAGAGGGAGAGAGATCCAACCACTTCCCCCCACTTCGTCCACTCTGCTCTTTCCCAACCCCTTTTTTCTTTTTAGTTTATAAGCCAAAACTATGGCAGTGGAGTACAGGCAAGGGAGGATATGATGTTATGCACTTAAAAATGTCTAATCTTGGTTGTTCTATATATATCCACTTATGTATTGCCTCTGGTGACTTTTCCACCCCACCGCTCCCCACTAACCTGGTCAGAATATCACTTGAACTCAGCCCATTGTAAGAAGCTCACTGCTTCACGTCAAATCTGATTTCATATCTATTGTACGTTCTTTTGTGATCAAAAGAGCATTTCCTCTGTGTGTGTGTGTGTGTCTGCGTGCGTGCGTGCGTGAGTATGTACGTACGTGTGTGTACGCGTGTGTACCTACGTGTGTACATATGTATTCCTGAGGCTTATAGTGTGACTTGTTTTGAAACTCGAAAAGGGATATCGACTGGACGTGTCTGTAATACTATCCCTAGTGTGTGACGTCTACTGTACCCATGGTCCTTCACGCGTCACTCAGATCGTTTTTTTCCACCATCCTAGTCGGTCGCGTGCTGCAGAGATTCCTGGCTATACGCCTTTTTTTAGTACAAAGTTTAATATTTGTCATTCCAAAGCTCATCCCCTCCCACCTGACACCCCAGTTTCAAGCAGTCTTCGGCGACGCTCGACTCCAGTTGACTTCATTGAAGAGAAATCCTTGTACGACGGTCATTGACTGTGGCCTACACAGGCCCTCGCAGGCCTTCAGCCCTATGCAGTAGGGAGAGCCGGGGGAGGACATATACTCTTTGTCTTTAGAGAATGCCTATTTCCCTCACGTCACTTCCCGTTTATCGTTGTGCTGCCTTTCCCTTCCACTATGGAAAAACATTCCTTTAAAATGTTGCCCTGCTTGCGGTCGAAAGTATTCCTGAAAGGGCACTCACTGTGTGTGGGAACCATTATCTTCCAAGGGATCATGCCGGAAAGCATTGCAAATCTTGCAAGCTTTTGAAACGCAACGCCTTAAGAATCGATGCACAAAATGTTGGGCCGCCCACGCCATGCAGTCTGAAGCCTCCATCAGTGTGGAGGGTGATTCCGATGAAGGCAGCTACGACGCTCACAGTGACGCTGAAGACGATTGAGGTTCTGCAGAACCCCAAGTGCTAGCCTCCGACTTCGACAAGCAGGCCGGCAGGCCTGTCATGGAGAAGACAACTGGCGGCAAAAGCACACACTCTCACAAACACACTAAAGACACAAGCCCTATCCGAACGCCGACCATGCCATCGGCCAAACACGGCCATGCAGTGTCAAAGGAGAAGTAAAAATCTAAACACCCACTGTCCTCTGGGCCCTCGTGCTCGCCACACGACAGGTCTCCAAAAGAGGCGCAGAGTAGGCCCGTTTCTGGCATTGCACTTAAAAAGGCCCTCCTTTCGCGTGCCAAAGAGTTCACGTTGAAAGAGAAATCTTCAACGCGCTCTTCAGGCACGTCGAAAATGCAGCAGCTTATACAAAAACATGTCCCCAAGACACTGCTTAAGGCCAAAACATTGAAAACCCCCAGTATTTCGATGCCAAAGTCACATAAAAAACACAAATCACAAGAAAAATACTACACACCCTCTGAAGACTGCCTATAAGAGGCTTTATAGCACATGAGACCGGCTTCTCTCCAAGATCCCTCTCCCTCAGGCCCAAACCCTTTCCCGAAGTCCAGAGTGGACCACTGACAAATTCGAAAAAGTAATCAAAAGGATTTCTTGCTTTGTCGACTTTATGGAAAGACACCCAGAAGAGTTCATCCACCCTCAGGGTACTGCACAGAGTTTTGGGGGAACTACTGGGGAGCTACCTGCAAAGATACAAACACTGTAAAGTTCACAGCCCAGCACTTCCACACACCAACCCTTTGCTACCCTGTCAGGACATTTCGGATGACCTTTACATTGTTGACCCTTCCCAGCAAGGTGATCAAATATCACAGGATGACAAGTTTAATCAGGATCAAGATCAGTTCTTTGACCATGACAATCCAGACATTTGCTTTGGTGTAAGGCGCTATATAAACCAAATAAATGCAAATACTTATGCCGTCCCTAGAAAACCAGGATCAGCCTATTGCTGGCTCACCAATTGACAAACAGCTCCAACACAATGAACTGCTCATTAAAGCTGCACATCACTTCAAAACAGATACACAGGAGGCTCAACATGACACAGACCTTGTGGACGACATCCTGGGGGATAAAGAAATCTGTAACCCAGTTTATCCCAATTCTCCAGTCAGTGCTGAGACACATTCAGCCATCTATTGCTTACACCCACCCTGGCAAAAGTGGCAAACCCCTGCATCGAAAAGATATTAAGCTGGCTCCACTGGCCCCCTTTATGATGATGATTCACAGAACTTTATTCGGTTTGAAACCAAAAAAGTATCTTGACATCACAATTGTTATTAAGCATATTAATCTCAGCAATCCATAAAATAAAAATCCATATAGCATCCACAAAGTTGTATGCTTTGTACAAAGTTAAAATATGCATATATAATATTAAAATGTTATGCACATTAATATTACGCACTACAATTAATTGGCAATAACCTATTTGTAGGCATGTTTATTTTACACTTCTTCTGTTTGGAGCCACGCTCTGTGAAGATACTTGCATATAAAGTACACTGAGTTTACCATCAGCAGGGCTTCTAATGTCCCTCAGGCGAAAAAGCAGCAGCACATAACATCTCCTCAGCCCACTATACCCTGTGCAGACTTTTGGGAAATGTTGTATTGATTCCTCCACGTTCCCAAAAACTTTACACTGTGCGTCTATTGTACTTGATCACCTTTAGAGTATTAGTGCTTCGTTGGAGGAATAAGGCTCAAGCATAGGCGGGCACCACACAATCCAGGTAGGGTTCAAAGCCCTCTAGTTGCTTAATCATTACATATAGGGTGCCCGTTCTCAGTGCAACACATGCCCTATTCATCTTCCTAATAGTGGCTTCATGTCCCTTTATCTAAACCGTCGCCTTGGAACTGGGTAATAGTCCTGCTGGGGTAGCCCATAGGCTTACCAAGCCCAATTCTTCAAAACCTTTCTAGATGAACCTGAACCATGTTAGTGAACCAAACCCAGCTATATTCTGTAAGCCAGTGAGCACTTCTCTATACTTTACAAGTTCTGGTGTGCTCCACAGCCTAATCCAGTATAACAGTTGCTTGATTGCTACGCTTCAGATCACATTCCCAGCACAAGCTCGCCATAGGGGCACCCTTAGGTTGCATTAGCAAACAGCGCAAAAAATTGTTATCCACTACATTTATCTCTGTTGTTTTACAATGACCGCACAGCTCGTCCCTGTACGAAGATGCTGCCCATCTCTGGGCTTTGTTCAGTTTTAGTGCTGGGAAGTAGCACCCCTTCCATGCTTGTTGTAAAAGCAGCGAAGACTGCCGCTGTACTTTTCCAGCATTGCTGTGACTTTTGACAGGTCGGCCGACCAGGTCAGGTCATCCGAGAACCTGATCCCTAGGTAATCGTAATGACAAATCTGCTCCAGAACAAAACCACCAACCAGCATCTGTAGTTTAACCTTCTTGTGGTTTTTCTGACCAAATACCATTACCTTTATTTTTTCTAGGCTGAGTGTCATTGAGAGCTCTTCATGTTTCTCAATGAAGGTTTGTTTTCCGGGTTCCATGTGATAATATCCCTGAAAAATATCGCCATACAAATATTTTGCCATATTTCTGCAGCAATATTACCCCATGGAACCTGCGGGGGACACCCCCGCAACCATCATATATTTTTAAAGGGAGCGGGGGGACACCTCCGTAACCCCCCACCCATTTACCCCATAAATTATCCCCACCAAAAATATCGCCTATGGACGTTCCCGACGACCATATGTACGGCGATATTTTTGTGGGGATAATATTACCTGATACCGTTTTCCGATGTTGCCTCAAACCCATTGGTGTAGTGGATAATAGCACAGTATCATTTGCATAAAACAGTGCTGGGAATTTTTCTTTACCCTCTCTATGGGAGATCTAGACCGGCTACCAACAGTTCCTCTATTATAACATTAATGTGCATACAAAATAGGAGGGGGGGGGGCAACACACACCCCTGTCTGACCCTCTGTACTGAAAAGGAATCTGTGATCTCACCCCCTAACCCCCACCTCACTGACGTACTATTGCCCGTGTAAACTGCCTGGATGGTGGCCAATAGCGGCCCTGGGACACCCTTCTCTCTTAGCACAGACTACAGCTTGCTGCGAGAGACACTGTTAAACGCTGTGCGAAGATCTATGAATATTGCATAGATTCTAACACACTGCAGTGAAATATATTTAGCCAATATTGCATTCAACCTAAAATGTTGATAACATAAGCTCTGAGAGATTTTGCATGAAACTGGCCCGGCTGGTTTTAAGTCATCACCACCAACAATTTTCCAGAAATTGACTTGATCACCCTTGACACTACAAGATAGCAGTTCCTCACATTTGATCGACTTATATTTAGCCCTGAGAGACCTTAAATGGGCTTTATCAATCGCTTCTAAGTTTTTGAGATATGAAAAAAGGTCATTTTTAGCCTGAGCAGTCATCAAACCAGCCCTTAATTCCCAGATTGTGCTTTCTTATTTTTCCTGCTGGCTTGACAAAAAGTCAGAGTGAGTCATCATCATATCTGTAAACAGTTCTCTAACACTAGCAGAAGTACTATCAGCCGAGCAAATGCGCACTATATGGGGGTCAATACTTGGATAAATACATGGCTTTAACCATGTCCAAATCTAGTGTGGCCATTTTACCACCTTTTTGCATTGACCCGAGACCGTGATCGTGCTCCCGCCCCTCTGATCACCCGATCTGCTACCCCAACTCAAAATTTACAACACAGCTTAGTCGGTAATGGTCACTATCGCTTCGGGTGATCACCTCCATGCTTATTACCTTGTCCCAATCAACCATTCTGATTAGAACATAATCAATCCTTGAGCTACCTTGGTGCCTAGGTGGCTCCATTACAAGAACGCAGACCTGCCACATATATTAGCCTTGCTACCTTTAGAACACTGGGGTGTGTCCTGGCAGGCTTGGCTGTTTGTAGTAAGGGGATCTCAAACGCTGCATCCTGGTCGTCTCGCACCCCAGCTGGTACTTTCACAGATTCGTACTGAATGTTGAAATCCCCCATTGCCATATCCACTGGCTGATGGCTGTTAACTGTCTGAAAATCCTGAAGTAGTTGACACATTACTTTGGCACTTTCCAGGGGGGCATTCCCACCAAGCATGTTGTAGATATTAAAAATCAACAAGCGGCTCCCATTTCTCCTGATCAGCTCTAGGTACAGAAGATCATCCGAGCCCGAAGGAATCCCTTTAGCTAAGAGATCCGCGGCAGAGCTGGTCAGTATAGCCAACCCTCCCTTCGGTCTTCCTCCAGAACCTTTGCTGGCGTTCAGGTAAAAGGATCTGAACCCCTGTATCTCGAGGGGATTCAATGCCCATGTTTCCTGGAGGCAGACTAGTTTGAATTGGTGGATAGATCTGATCCAATCGGAGTCCAGCAGTAATCTATTGACCTCTGCCACATTCCATGATAATAACTTCAATTCTGTTTTACCAGCGTCGTCTAACAGGTGCTGATATTCCTGGGAGGGGGGGGGGCGGGGGTCTTAAGGGAGGGTTCATAGTCTATACTTAATACACTTGGCAGTCAATCCACTCCTTCCAGACCCTCCAACCTCCCTGCTCAGGTGTCAAAATCACCCCTTTAAAAGAGATTCTTGTATTACAGTTTGCATTGGTGCACTGGGTCGAATAGAAATGTTGGTCCATGCAGGGGAATAGGACTGCACTTTAATTGACGCGATCCCCTCAACCAAGCTAGAACTGTTCAAAGATACTTGGACTAAGTCCCTGTCACCCATGGGCACCCTGCCCCTCACACAGCGCAGGATGTCCTCCCTAATTAACCAATGTATGATTTTGTTCACGAGTGAAGATTGCGCTTCAGCACATTCAGAACCCAGTTTTGGGACATCATACAAGTACACATTTCTACCACCACCCCAAGGTGAGGTACCCCCTCTAAGATCTATATTACTTACATTTCCTTGGATACATTCCATGTGCCTGTGCGGATCCCGTTGATTGTTAATGGTCCAACCAGTTCCTTTATTCCTATATACATGATCAGATGGAATGGCCACCACCAGAAGTAATACACCCGCAACTCCACCATTATAAACACGGCCCGTTATTCTGTCATTGCCGGGGTGTCTACCCGTTGGTAGTGTCTCAGAGTGCAGCCTGCCTTTTTGCCACTGCGGTTCCAGGCACTGCATTGTGGGTGCACTGCAGTGTGGGTAGTACGGGTGCTCAAGTGCGGTCTTTTCCCTACCCTGGTAATCACTTCAACCCAGTCACTGGTTATGTTCACATTGGCCCAAACAGGGCCTAATACCGCTCTCTGCTCCATCCCAACCTCAGAGATTCTGGCCAATTTGGCCACCTCACTCTTTAGTTTAGTTACTTCTTCTATGATACTACTCAGGGCAGCCATAATTTCACAGGTGTTCCAGCCGTTACATATGCAATTAGTGCCTATATCTTTATTGCTACACGATGTGCCTGATGGTTTTTGCTTGACTGTAGCGTCTCTCCTCGCTTTGGGTGAGCAGGCCTTATGTGTCACAATCAGACAGTTAGCTTTTACACTGCCCTTCCTTCCCCTCTTTTTGTTATTCCCCCCCCTCCATTCCAGCTCTTCATCCTGTGTCTGCTCCTCTGCATTTAGGACCTCAAAGCTGTTGGACAAGGGTTCTGTGAACACTAGATTCATTGCAATCAATGTTGTGCTCCTCCATCGCATGAGTATCAAAGCAGTCCGAACAAGTTAGCTGGCTATTTCCACCCTAGGCCACCCTGTATGCTGGCTCTGTTGGTTCCTTAGTCGTGGAGTGAGTCTTAGTCAATTCATGCCCCTAAATACCACCTTCTTCACCCTTGATTGGTGGAATCTGCATCCTTCCTGGGTTTCGCTTGACTCAGTGGCCATTGCAGTAGTATACAGGGGTAGGGGTAGCGGATGCCATTCAATGGGTCCCTTGCCAGGGCAAATGTTTGGGCCCTAGATTGGGATTATATAGTTGTTACCATCACCCTGATCTGGGGGATTTGTTACCTTAAACTTGTCCAACAGGTTGGCTATTTGTTTCCCCTTAGTAAGGTACAGCCCATTCCTTTGGGCTGTTGAAGCGGAAGATGCACCTGGCCTGCTCTCTGGGGAATTGAAGGATATAGCTGATAAGTGGGGCGTGTTAAAGTTCATGCTGCAGTTGGAGTGGAAAGGGGGCTCAGCTGGTGACGTATCGGGGGCACAGATGTCCCTGGTGTCACAGCGACTTCCTTCCTTGCGTCAAGGGTATTGATGGCCTCAATATCGCCCAGGAGATCTTTTATCTCTGTTATTAACACATTTACATCGTCTATGCGTTTAAAAAACTTTAACAGTTTTTTTCTGTCCGTCCTCAGGGGAGATTGGGTTAACTGCTTTCCGTTTCCTCCTAGTATAAAAAGTTTTGAACAGAACAATTCATGGTTCACCTCCAACTTTGAGTCTTCAACAAGTTGTTCAAATTGTACAAATTGTGCAAATGTGGCAGGATTAGGCTAGTAGTGCAAAAGTGTAAAATAGTGCAAATGATTGATGAAGTAAAAAATTGCAAGAGCTGTGCAAATCCTTTTAGTTAAATTTAATCTGTGAGCACACTGTGGGCAAGTCGTAGTTATAAACCACAGTTGCTAATGTAGGGTGCAACACTCTTCAAAACAGAGTTTCCGTAAACGGCTTATTAAAATTGATGCCAGACAAATAGCGCCCGCTGTGCTTTAGGGCATCGGGTTCAAACTTGGAGGGCAGCGCTATGTGCTTCATGCGGTTCGTAATAACGAAGGAGCTGTGGCCGAGAGAAGGCCCCTCAAGACGTAATGCTTACTTCTTACTGTGGATTGTTGAGGTTGTTGGCTCTGTTCGGTAAGAATTAGTGCAGTCCAACTGGTGTGGGACTACACAAGCCTTATCTGCTTGGTATTATGTAACCCATCTTTTAATATAGGCCTGTACAACCCAAGTTGGTAGTGTGACTGAGCAGCCAGGCTCATCTTAAGAAGGGTAATGTCAGCTGTAGAGCTGTATAATCGAAATCAGTTAAGTACAAGTATCCAAGTAACAGTTACACACTTAGTTATATATAAATATGTATTTATAATATACACAAGTTTAAATAAGCATTCTTTAAAAAGTGTTATCTACCAGTAGCATTCAATCAAAGTTAGGATTTCGTTTTTAAAAGACAGTAAAAGTTGGTAAAGACTTTTCTTATGCTAACACATGTTACTCAGCACACTGAGTGACTTCAGTAAAGGTCAGTATCACACTTATTTTAGTTACCAATTCAGTCATTGAGTTGTAAAGGAAGGAAAGGTTAGAATAAGATTTAGAACATACTGTCAACAGTTTGTAAAAGAATTACAATCTCCCAAAGGGAGGAAGATAGACTTTTATCCCAGCAATAATAGTGTCAATAATTATAACCTATGAGGGAGCAAGTACTGCCAAAGCCAATAGGTTCAGAGGAGTGCCTTTAGGGAGCCAGGACAGCCAAAGTCAATGGACAAAGTCAATAGTTCTGATGCACTTCTTCTTAGATAAAGTCTTGACAAAGTTAGTACATTTAGGCGAAATCACCGTCACTCAAGTGAGCTACGTTGTAGTGAGCACACGCTGTTGGGCCAGTGCAGGTGAGTTGAGATCAACACCAAAAAGCACTTATCAAGGCGGGAATCATAAGTTATGGCTAAAAGGTAAATACCCCAAGCCCCACAGTACCTTTGATTTGAAGAAAACGGTTCCCGCTGGATTCCTCCTTGCTACAGCTTGGCAGACCCTTGTTCCTGGACTTTGGTCGTGGTGCCGAAAGGGAGGATGTCTGGCGGGCTCCTGAGACAGTACTCGGGAGCGAGACTCCCCAGCGATGGATTTCCTTTGTTTCTGCGGCACTTCAGTGTTTTGGCGCCTTTTCCTCAGCACCAATGAAGATTGAAAACTGTGGTTGGAAGACGCTTGCTCCCTTGTTCCTGGACTCTGGTGAGGGGACCCTGGATTAAGATCTCAGGGTCCTCTGGATGCCCACATAGATTTGGACAGATTCTGACTTTGCAAGGCGAGGCACTCGTCACTGGTCACAGGACCCCTGGCATTGGGCTTCTCCAGCTCTGGTGAGGCACAGCAAATCCAGGGTTGCGCCCAATGGAAGTTTGTCTTGAGGCTAGTTGGTCCCACCAGCCTAAGTGAGGAAGTAGTACCGTACAGGTCTTCTCAGTTGATTTGAAAACAGGGTCAGCACAGCTGCAGGGCTTCACCGGGCACTTTGCGGTCCAGGAGGGTGCTGCTGGCGTCTCATCTGCTTTCTTCGGATGTTCCTCTCCAGTGGTCGACTCTGCCTCTAGTCCCAAAAACCTCACCTTTTTAAGCAATTTCCCATTCATTCACAGCCTATACTGTCAAACACACAGCAGGGTGGCTGTTCTTTCAGGACAGCCAATCGGGACTGGTGTCACTCGGGCACCCCTAGAGACAAAGGACAGGAAAGTTTCGGGACCCTCCCTCACTTCATGCCTTTCCAGACACACTGGAGCCTGGGCGTGCTTCAGGGCCTGAAGCCCGCCAAAGGCATAACACACAAAGGACTCAACCAACAGAGTAAATGCCAATGTTAGGCAGAATTGCATGCAGTACCCTCTGGGACCACCACATACAATTAGTACTACAGGTGTAAGCAAAACCAACCTTTGGTATAAGCGTGTACTAAAAAGTGTGTGGTAGCGAGCTGAGCAGCCAGGCTTATCTCAAGAGGGAATGTGAGCAGTACAAGAGGTTGCACAGAGGTCTTACAATCACAGTGGTTCAAGTAGACACTTATACTCAAGGTTTCTTGGTAAAACACTTATTAATTTATTACACAATCATTTAGAAAAACATTCACTAGAAGGAGGCAACTTAATATCGTACACAAATAAACTTCAACACCAAACCAATACGTTTCTGAGTAAATTAGGTTCCCCTGAAATAGGAGCAAAATAGCATTTCAGTCACTTTAAATAGAAGGGCAAAGGTACAAGGTAATATAATGGATCACAAATACTTTCTTAGGCAGTGCAAATGGTTTCAGTTCACTAGAGGACTCGATTCAGTTCAATAGACCTAGGCCAAAGTCAACGGACTAGGTAACGTCTTTGCCAAAGTTCTCAGAAGTAGTTTGTATGAAAAAGAATCATATGTTGGGTCACAAGCTGATTAGGCCTGTAAGTTGGGAAAGTTCCACAAACTTTCACCACGAGAGGTAAGTTCTCTCAATCGGGTTTGCACAATACCTTAATATGAAGAAAAGATGCAGCTGAAGACGTTGGTTCCTGGCAGTTCCTGCAGATCTTGCTGTTCCCGATCCTCAATCGTGGGGACAAGAGGGAGGACGTCGGGGGATTTCTGCACTGTCGGGGACTGGTCAACTCAAAGGAAGAAGTCGTCCTTGAAGGGGCTTGTCTGTGGAGATGATCTTGCCAATTCGGACCTGCAGCAGGGCTTCACCGGGCAAATCAACAGTCCAGGAGTTGCAGCAGCCGTCCTCTTCCAGCTCGTCTTCGGTTCTTTTGTTCCAGTGGTCGACTCTGCTTTACAGTCCAAGAGACTCGCTTTTTAAAAAGTTCTCTCCTTTTCATTCCAGCCTAGCTGCCACTCACCCTGCAGGGTGGATGTCCTTGCCGGACAGCCAGCCAATTACGCCAGAGTGCATTTGGGTCTCCTAGAAGACTAAGCAGAGGGAGTTTCGTGCACCTCCCTCAATTCCTGCCCACCCCAGACACTCAGACGCCAGAGGCGGTCTTCAATCCTGAAGCCCACCAAAGGCATGGAAACAAAGGGACCAGACCTATTTTGGCAAGCAGAAACAAACATTAGTAGGACTTTCCAAAAAGAAATGGTGAAAAAAGAAGACTGGGACATGTTTAAACAAAAGGGGCTTAGGCACAATCTTGAAAAACATGGCTCCCGTGATTTTTAGCTACCGGTGTTCGCGGTCGGGAAAAATCATGGTAGTTCATTGTAAAACTGCTGCCACCAGCCATTTCGATAGAAAAGGTTAGCATTTGACTGCTACATGAGTTTCTCGACATAGGGGATACTAGGTAACCCCTCCAGCACTCTACAGGAAGATAGTGTGTGCTGGGTCAAGGAATTTAAAAAGAGTAGTCAAGTCAATTTAACTTTACATTCTCTGGGAAACAGTAGTTTATCCCAGAGAAGGTATTTAAACCTTTGGGAAGTCTAAAAAGACATCCCCGTGTCACTGCACTGGGGGTGCTGTGTAACACACATGAAAAGATGCTTTTGGAGTTATCTTAAAACTCCATAATCAAAGAACACAAGAGTAAAAAACACATCAAAATTCATGAAAGAGTGGGAAAAAAGGTTCACACTCCTTCCAGGTAAAAAAAATAAAGTCCTAAAACTCCAGAAAAGTTGCTGGGGGTCTCTATGGTGAAGGGAATTAGCACATTAGTGAGAATTCTCCCTAACAGCCAAGAAGGAACTAACAAACAGAAAATGGCGAATAAAGAAGACAGGGGCCATTTTGGGAAAATTGTCACCCATGGGTGCTGTACTGCAGCTGAGTGTTCAGCCTGCGGTAAAAATGCACACTGGTAGTAAAATTAAACCACTGCCACCAGCCATTTAAAGTATGTAAGTCTAACAAAAAATGTCACATGAGAAGTGGGATAGGGAATTAGTAACCACCCAGGGCACCACATAGGGTGGTGTGTGCTGGTCGAAGTAAGACCGGCATCATCTTACTATTCTTAGGAACAGTAGTTCACCCAAGAAAATGTAATTAAACAAGTCCAAGGGACTTCCTAGTGGCACTGCACCAGGAAAAATACATGAGAGAGTGAGAGAAAAGGTCCCACCCACTCAGGAGGAAATAATCACAAGCCCTGAGTCCAGCAAAAGAGATGGGGGTCTCTAAGTCTGAAGGGAATTGCCACAGAAATGAAAATTCTCCCTGACAGGTTCCTTTTACCAGCTACCTCACTCGCAGAGGCGTCTCGCCGTGACCAGCCATGGACAGCGCAAACAGAAGCTCTGTTCTCCTGCAGCGGGCTTATGTCGCAAGGGTTCGCTGGGGCAGCTTTTCAAGCTGACTTCCATCCTCCACTGGAAAGGGGGCAGGGACAAAATCCCTCGTTCCTTGCTGGGACCAGGCAGGTCAGCTCAGTTTCGCAGACAGCAGCGCCCTTCCCCTGCAGCAGACAGCCTTTATATTAGAGATCAGCTAAAACCTGACTCCTTAATAGTAACTACAACTACAAAGGGGGCAGGCACACCGCTGGCTTACACGGAGGTGCCTCCAGACAAGGAGAGTAAAAAGATCCATACTCTAGGCACGAAGGTACAATCCTCTGCTATACACCAATCCCGGATTGCCAATAGCACCACCCTACTTGCCAGTTATAAGTGCCATGTCTGGGATACAATCCAACAGCAAATGTTTGCTGTCCCTGAGCCCTTAAAATCTCAGCTCATTAAAACCATCTCAGAGGATAAACAGGTTGCCAGCTGCATCCTAAAAATAATTTAGATGCAGCAGATAATGCTGGACGCATTATAGCGGAAGGCACCCTGATCAAACGGCACGCCTGTCTACAACAGCCAGGTTTCAAACTGGCCACATTTTTGAATATGCCATTAGAGCTGAATGTATTATTTGGCAAGTCAGTTGATGATGCACTAAAGAGCGCAAAGTAAGAGCTTGAGACCCTGAAATCTTTAGGCCAAATAACAAACAAGCCTTTCGTCCAACACGGGGTGTTCCGACACTCCTTTTGTGGGCAAGGTTACCTATGATCTATGGGCTATAACCAAGGCCAATCCTCATCCTGGTGCAACACACAGGGCCAGTTGAGCGGTTACCAGCACAATTCATAAAGGGGGTATAAAAGAACTAGAAGTAGAAGTAAAGGTCTCACTCGTTATAGTCTCCCTGTCAAAAGCAGGGGTTACAGGATGTCAGACTATGTAAGATCCCACATAAAGGAAGAGGTCAATAGGATGCTTGATCTTGGGTAAAAGAGCATTCTACAAGTCCAGTTGTACTAGTACCAAAGGCAGGAACCAAGGAAATGAGCATCTATGTGGACTATCGACCTCTTAATGCAGTCACCACGACCGATGCCCATCCTTTACCCGGGACAGTTGAACAGGTGGACAAACTTGGTTCAGTCAAGTTCCTCAGTATATTTGACCTGACCTCAGGCTATTGGCAAATAGCTCTGACAGACCATGTGTTAAGCAAGATTTGGTTCAGTACCCTTTGGGTGCACTACAACAACCTTGACCTCCTGGCAATAGGAACCCAACCTTTGGTATAAATCTGTACTACACAGGTTGGTAGCGTGTTGAGCAGCCAGGCTTGTCTCAGGAGGGGGCAATGTGAGCTATAGGGGAGTTACACAGAGATTCACAGTGACAAGTATTCAAATAAACTCTTACACACAAGGTTTCTTGATTAAACAATTATTAATTTATTTAACAGTCAGTTAGTGTAAGCCTTCTTCAGAAGGGAGCAATATAAAACAACACACAAATATACTTTAAAATACACACTCTTAGTTTTCTAAATCAGTAAGTACCCTTTTGGGATGGCCCACAGACACTACCAACACCCTCAGGTGACTTCAATAGTTAGGGTGCTGGGGACATTAATATATCACTGTTGTATTTAGAATATTCTTAGGAGTATGTCAAAGGAAAAGGTTATTAGAGCAAAACAAGAGATCACACAAATATTCTGAAGCAGGTATTTACTTTTGGTAACCCCCAATGCAAAGTTAGTTAACCACTTCCTGGAAGGAAGACACAATAAATAAGCAGAGGAGAGAAGAGTCATTCAGGGACCCAGGCCAGCCAATGTTAAGTTAGTAAAAGTCAAGGTGAGCTGAAGCACTTCTTACAGGTAAGTAAAAGTCTTGCACAATGTTTTAGAAGTCTTTGTAGAATTGTTGTGATCTTGATGGTCGTGTAGATGAAGATACCTCCGTCCCCAAGTACCACACTGGTAAGAATAATATCACTACCAATGCAATTCTTGAGGCCACAGGTGTGGAGTGCCGTCAAGCTGGAACCAGGAACACCGGAACGACCCCCTGACCACTGTAAGGCAATAAATGATTAGGGCAGACAGTCACAATGATCACAATGCAATATGGTGGAAGAAGCGAAAGGGCTTACCCAAATGTGCTGGTCAGGATGCCTCAAAGGGTTAGGGGAAACAGAAGGGTCCTTGTGGGCACTCTTGATGGAGTACACCTGTAGGTCAGGTAGCCAGTGGATGATCCGTAAACAATCCGTTAACAGTCCAGGGTCGAAAGCCAAGATAAAATAGCCAAGGTCCAATATCCAGAGTTCAAAAGTTTGTGCAAAGCCAAAGGTCGTGAAGCCTGAAGATTAAAGTTCGCCTGGGCCTGAGGAAGAGACCAAAAGCAATCCGTGAAACGTTCCGTGGTCAAAGAAATCCGAATTCTAAGCGAGATCCAAAAATGCTGTGCAGCACTCCCAAAAGCAGCTGTGAAGTGTTTGTTCCGTGTTTCCCCTGTCCTTTTGACTGTGTTGAATTAATCACGTGATACAGTCACGAGGGAAACGTGGATCCACGTCACGTGACCCTCGACGCTGCACGGGGAGTCTGCCGGCGATTGGCCGCCTGTTGCCGGCGTTTGGTCACCTGATCGGATGCACTCCGTGTGCTGGATCGTAGTCTCCGGGCGCCCGTGGACGGGTGCCGTCCCGGAGAGAAGCGCCATGGCAGATTCCAATGTAGGAAAGGTCGTAGCCGTCATTGGTAATTCAGTTGCTGAGTGCGATGAATGTTATGGGGAACACGGCGGATGAAGCGTGCATGGTTAGGGGTGGTGGATGTGAATCTGGAAGGTTGTCTGGCAATGGTGTGGCAGGGAGGAGGCGTGACAGAGCCCCCCCCCCAACGGCCCACGACCCCGTGGGCTGGAAGGATGGTCCCGATGAAAATGAGCAACCAAAAGCGGGGCCCGTACATCCCGAGAGGAAACCCAAGAGCGATCCTCGGGACCATACCCCAGCCAGTCCACCAGGTACTGCAACTGACCCCTACAGAGACGGGAACCCTAGATGGCACTGACCTCAAACACGTCAGGGGATGACACTGAAACAGGAGCAGGCGGTGTAATGATACGGGTAGGAGCAGGGCAGGGCAGGGCTTGAGCAGGGAAGAGTGAAACACTGGGTGGATCCGCCATGAGGTGGGAACGGAGAGGCGAAAAGCCACTGAGTTAATGACTTTGGAGATCCGGTAAGGACCGACAAAGCGAGGGAGCAGCTTACGGGAACCAGGAATGTGTAAATGCCAGGAAGACGACCACACCCGATCCCCCACCCGATACTCCGGAGCAACCAACCGTTTCTTATCGGCCGCTTTCTTCATGGAGACTTGAGATTCCCGCAAATGGACAAGGGTTTGGGTGTGAACAGTGACTAGATCGCGAGCACAGGCATTGGCAGCAAGGGTGGCCGTAGGCGTGACATCTGGGAAAGGAAGGGTACGAGGATGTTGGCCATAAAGGGAATAGAAAGGGGAGAAGCCTGTTGAAGAGTGTAGAGGGTTGTTATAGGCGAATTCCGCCAGGTGCAAGAGATTTAGCCATGTGTCCTGATATTGAAGGGTAAAGCATCGCAAGTACTGTTCTAGGGATTGGTTCACCCTTTCTGTCTGACCATCACTCTCAGGGTGGTAAGCGGAAGAGAAATGCACATCAATGCCCAGCAACTTGGTCAAAGCCCGCCAAAAATGAGAAGTGAACTGGGTACCCCGGTCAGACACTATAACCTGTGGCAGGCCAAAGAGACAGAAGATGGATTTGAAAAACAATCTGGCCAGTGCTGGTGCCGTGGGAATCCCTGTGCAGGGCACGAAACGGGCCATCTTGGTATAAGAGTCCACCACCACCCAAATGGTGTTGTACCCCTGTACGCGGGGTAAGTCCGTAATCAGGTCCATCGAAACCGTGTGCCATGGCTTCGGGGGTATGGGTAGTGGTTGAAGTAGACCTAGAGGGCGACCCCTTCGGGATTTACATTGGGCACATACTGAGCAGGTATTCACGTAACTCTCTACATCCCGTCTCATCGATGGCCACCAACACCACCGTTTCAATAGATCCAGAGTACGGCGTTGTCCCGGATGGCCATTGATCGCAGCGTCATGCGACCAGTTCAGAGCCTGGGTGCGCGTGTCACTTGTGGGCAAGAATAGTTTCCCATGTATAAACGGCAAGCCGTCCTGAACTATAAGATCCCATTCACTGACTGCATGACTATTGTGAACAACCCAATGGCGTATGGTGGTTAACATGGATGGTGAGGGTGTGCAGGCACAGATAACATGGCCTTCTCCTAGCAAGGTATCTGGGAACAAAGGAAGGGATTCCCCCCTGGGGAGCGGGACAGAGCATCTGCTTTACCATGAACCACCCCGGGTCGGTGCTTTATTACAAAATCGTATGAAGCAAAAAACAGATGCCAGCGTACTTGACAGCTATTCATGCATTTCAGGGAAGCCAGATCCTGTAGATTCTTGTGGTCGGAATAAATGGTGGTTTGGTGCTTAGCCCCTAGAAGATGATGCCGCCATGTCTGCATAGCGTCTTTAATGGCCAATAGTTCCTTCTCCGTCACGGTATAGTGCACTTCGGATGAAGTGAACTTCCGTGAATGGAAAGCCACCGGGTGCAGTCGACCCGTGGTAGGGCAGGTTTGAGAGAGAACTGCACCTACTGCAAACGATGAAGCGTCTGCTTCCAAAACAAAAGGGCGTTCAGGATCGGGGTGCTGAAGAACAGGGGCAGTGGTGAACCTCTCCTTCAAGGTATCAAACGCCGTTTGATGTTCCGGTGTCCAGTGATAGTGGATCAGAGGGCTGGTTAGTGCAGTCAAAGGTGCAACAATGGAGGAGAAACCAGCGATAAAACGCCGGTAGAAGTTCGCGAAACCAAGAAAATACTGCAGCTGTTTGAGTGTAACAGGGACGGGCCAGTCCGTGATAGCGCGGACCTTAGATTGGTTCATGGAGAGACCCCCGGGTGTTCTATGGAATCCTAAGAACTCAACTTCGGTGGCGTGAAACAGACATTTTTCAGGTTTAGCAAAGAGTGTGTTCTTTTTGAGGCGGGACAGGACTTCTCTGACGTGAATGACATGCTCTTCCAGAGTAGGGGAGAAGATCAGGATATCGTCTAGATAGACCACTACATATACATCTAGAATATCACTGAACAAATCATTTATGAAATGTTGGAAAGTGGCTGGGGCGTTGCAAAGCCCAAATGGCATCACCTTATATTCATACAGTCCTTGTCAGGAGCAGAACGCTGTCTTCCACTCGTCCCCTTCTCGCATACAGATCAGATTCTAAGCCCCACGTAAGTCTAGTTTTGTGTAGATAGATGCGTGAGACAGTCTGTCCAACAACGTGGAAATGAGCGGGATGGGGTATCTGTTCTTAATGGTGATGGAATTTAGCCGCCGATAATCGACGCAAGGGCGCAGGTCACCTTCTTTCTTCGGAACAAAGAAAATGGGACTTGCTGCTGGGGAAGAAGAGGGGCGGATGTAACCTAACCGTAAGGCCTGTTGGATGTAATCCTTCAGGGCCTGTTCTTCTGATTGGGACAGTGAGTATATGCGGCCCCTCAGTACCGGAGCTCCCGGTATTAAGTCGATGGGGCAGTCATACGGCCTGTGAGGCGGTAGGCCCTGTGCTGAGGCTTTATCAAACACCATGTGGAAGTCCTGGTATACTGAGGGTATCCCGGCTGTGACAGCCCCAACAGTATGAGATAAAGTGGCAGTGGTTGTGGGGGTACCGTCTTCCAAGGTTAGGGAAGCCAAGGCTCCTAGTACTCTTGCGGGACTGGACAAAGATTCCGACTCTACCAGGCAAAAATGCTGACAGACCTCGGATTTCGAAAAACACTTGTCCGGTACTCCAGTTGATCAGAGGGTTGTGTTGTTTCAGCCACGGTATCCCGAGGATAATCCCGAACTGAGGGGTAGTGATCAGATCATAGGTTAATGTTTCTCTGTGGGTACCTTGGATTACGACTTGCAAAGAAGCAGTCTGTTGCTTGATGGGGCCGGAAGCGAGGGAAGTACCGTCTACGGCCTTTACTGGTTCAGGACGTTCCTTGGTGATCAGTGGTAGGTTGCTGAGCCAGTGTGATGTCAATAAAACAGCCGGTGGCACCTGAATCGATAACAATGTGAACCGAATGCATGTGTTCCCAGGCTGGGATCAGCATAGCCTGGACCACCACTGGTTTAATGGGACCAAAAGCGATATCAGAGGGGGTTAGTGGAATGCTCGCCCGTACCCCCGATCTCAGGGGTGAGCCTTCTGAAAACCCGGATTTTTGTTTTTGGGTCGGCAAGGACATTCTTTTACGTAGTGGCCGCTGATGCCGCAGTAGAAACAAGCATTGTCAGTACGTATATGTTCCCGTTCAGTATGGGTAATGGGGCTACGGATCCCGCCTACTTGCATGGGTTCTGGGGTTTGATCAGTTGAGGGGGAAGTGTGATGACCGGAAAAACCTGCTTTTGCCCTTCGCTCAGTCCTTCGGGCATCCACCTGTAAAGCCAGAGCAACCAGGTCTGAATAGATAGCCGGAAGGGTTGGGACGACTGAGAGGGCATCCTTCAAGGCGCTACTCAGACCCCTATAGAATACAACGCCTTTTTGTTTTCAGGCCAAGACGTCTCCGCAGACAGCTGGTTAAAGCGGGTTATGTACTCTATAAGCATCTGTCTGCCCTCAGTGAGGTCCAAAAACTCCAAGTCCTGAGATTGTGCCCTATATCTGTTGTATATGGCAGGATGGTCACTTTCTAAAAAAGGGTTCGCCCAAGTGGCTGCCACTCCTGACAAATGCGAGAGTAGAAAAGCTGCCTTAGTGACGGAATCAGGAAATGCCAAGGGCCGGCACAAGAAATGGAGCTTGCACTGATTTAAGAAAGTGCGATATTTCCTAGGGTCTCCATGGAACCTTTCGGGGGCTGCCAGGGGAATGGGGCTAGGGAGCACCACAGGAGGGGGCAGAGAGGGAGCCGGAGGAGCTGTGGGAAGAACAGGGTTCTGGGGGGCAGCGTCCCCAAATTCGGCATCAACGGGCAAAGGATGTTGGACGCTGTTTAAGGCGTCCAATCTATGGTGAATAGTGGTGGTAGCTGTGGCCATATCAGTCCTAAGGGCTGTGACTGCTTGCATTAAAGCGGCCACTGGGTCCCCGGCAGAAGTATCCATCTGGACGACCAAAAGGCTTCACAGTCTGTTGTGATCTTGATGGTCGTGTAGATGAAGATACCTCCGTCCCCAAGTACCACACTGGTAAGAATAATATCACTACCAATGCAATTCTTGAGGCCACAGGTGTGGAGTGCCGTCAAGCTGGAACCAGGAACACCGGAAGGACCCCCTGACCACTGTAAGGCAATAAATGATTAGGGCAGACAGTCACAATGATCACAATGCAATATGATGGAAGAAGCTAAAGGGCTTACCCAAATGTGCTGGTCAGGATGCCTCAAAGGGTTAGGGGAAACAGAAGGGTCCTTGTGGGCACTCTTGATGGAGTACACCTGTAGGTCAGGTAGCCAGTGGATGATCCGTAAACAATCCGTTAACAGTCCAGGGTCGAAAGCCAAGAAAACCATAGCCAAGGTCCAATATCCAAAGTTCAAAAGTTTGTGCAAAGCCAAAGGTCGTGATGCCTGAAGATTAAAGTTCGCCAGGGCCTGAGGAAGAGACCAAAAGCAATCCGTGAAACGTTCCGTGGTCAAAGAAATCCGAATTCTAAGCGAGATCCAAAAATGCCGTGCAGCACTCCGAAAAGCAGCTGTGAAGCGTTTGTTCGGCGTTTCCCCTGTCCTTTTAACTGTGTTGAATTAATCACGTGATACAGTCACGAGGGAAACACGGATCCACGTCACGTGACCCTCGACGCTGCACGGGGAGTCTGCCGGCGATTGGCCGTCTGTTGCCGGCGTTTAGTCACCTGATCGGAAGCACTCCGTGCGCTGGATCGTAGTCTCCGGGCGCCCGTGGACGGGTGCCGTCCGGGAGAGAAGCGCCATGGCAGATTCCAATGTAGGAAAGGTCGTAGCCGTCCTTGGTAATTCAGTTGCTGAGTGCGATGAATGTTATGGGGAACACGCCGGATGAAGCGTGCATGGTTAGGGGTGGTGGATGTGAATCTGGAAGGTTGTCTGGCAATGGTGTGGCAGGGAGGAGGCGTGACAAGAATAAGAAGAAATCAAGGTAGGGCCACAAGCTGGCAGCAGTTCTACAGAGCAAGCAAAACAAGTCTCCAACGAGGACAAGTGAGGCTACAGTGTTTCTGTGCCTCAGTCGTGGGGACAAGAGGGAGGACTTCTGGTGACTCCTGCACTGCAATGGGACGTTCACTGACCGCAGCCAGCAATCTTCAAGCAAGTGGCACGTCAGTGTTTCCGATCCTTGCGTCTACCGCAAATAGCAACACTGCGGTTCCTGGCTGTCGAGATGGGCTTTCCTTGCATCTGGGGTCCAGCACTCTGTTGAGGTGGCTGAGGGTCGGTCAGTCATGCTTCCTGGGAGTCCAGAGGATCTTCCCAGAGCTCTTGACCTGCTTAAAAGCAACGCACACGATCTGGTGTTCCTCTCCCTGGCTATTCAGTTCCAGCAGCAACTGCAGTGGAATTTCAACCAGCTCCGAGAGGATGTCCAGGTGTCTTACTTTGGAGTTGATTAGTCCCACCAACTCAAAGGGGGAAGTCGTCCTTGCAGGGCTTCTCTGTCGATACGAATTCAGAATTTCAGCACAGCAGCAGGGCTTCACCAGGCAAACCAACGGTCCAGGAGTTGCAGCAGGCGTCTTCTTCAAGTTCTTCTTCGGATTACTTCGTCCAGTGGTCGACTCTGCCTTCCAAGCCAAAAAGCATCACCTTTAATGCAAGTTTCTCCCATTCATTCCAGTCTAGCTGTCAGTCACCTAGCAGGGTGGCTGTCCTTGCCGGACAGCCAACAGGCCAATCACCTAAGAGTGCATTCTTGTCTCCCAGGAGACGAAGCACAGGGAGTTTCGGGCACCTCCCTCGCCAGACACCCTGGAGCCAGAGGCGGGCTTCACTCGTGAATCCCACCAAAGACAAAACCAACAAAGAGACCAAACATGGTTTGGTGCGCAGAGTAAATCTCAAGAAGGACCTTTCCACAATGAAATGGCGAAAAAAGAAGACCGGGGCCATTTTGACAAAAACATAAAATTGTTACATGAGAAGCTAGACAAAGGGGATACTAAGTAACTCTTCCAGCACCCTATTCTGTCACAAGTCTCTCCCCTTCTCAACTGCTTTTGTTGTTTGCTTGCGACCTTCTGGGATGCCTTCTTTCTCACGGTCCGGGATTTGTACAAACCCTAACGCTGGTCCTCGGATTCCAGCGTGAGGTTCGCTA
This sequence comes from Ambystoma mexicanum, assembly GCF_040938575.1. Classification (NCBI taxonomy): domain Eukaryota; kingdom Metazoa; phylum Chordata; class Amphibia; order Caudata; family Ambystomatidae; genus Ambystoma; species Ambystoma mexicanum. The sequence continues at coordinate 30,155,305 of NC_090936.1, forward strand.
TTCAGTTTCAGGGAGCGTTCAGAAGTCCAGGATGGATACCAGGATGCAATGAAGTTACGCTCAGAGGCACAGAACGCCGTGACCCGAGCGCGGAAGAATTCCAGGAAGATAGGTAGTGGAATGGGAGGAAGGACAGGGTTTCAAGGAACCGGGAACAAGGAATCAAAAGGGAGCCCCGAATAAACTTCAGCAACACACGTCTGACTACAACAAGCGGTAGCGTTGAGACGCGCAGAGCCGCGGGGGCGTGTCTCTTTTGTAGAACGTGCAGCGTGGAATGTAGAGACTGACCAGGAGCGTTCCGTTCCGAGCGGCCATGTTGGAAGGATCACTGCATTCAATCCCCTATGGGTCAGGGACCAGGAGGTCCAGAAGAGACGCAGACGACGGTTCATGAGAGTATGCCTCCTCTGAATCCCAGCTCCTCCGGGCTTGCCCGGATGGATAAGATGGAATCTTCGAACCAGCCTGGGGGCATTCATGTTTGACATGGGTTCCCAGGTGCGCTCACTGGGAGGGTATCCTTTCCATTCAACCAAATATTGTAGGTGACCGCGTTGGTACCTTGAGTCACAGATTCTGCAAACCTTGTATTCTAGTTGGTCATTTACAATCACAGGGATAGGTCTAGGAGCTGTTCGAGATGACTGAATATATGGTTTTAGCAGTGAAGAATGGAATACTGGGTGGATCCTTTTCCAGGATTCTGGTAACCAGAGTCAAAAGGCCACTGGGTTGACAATTTCTTGTATAGAAAAGGGACCGTAATACCTGGGAGCCAATTTATTTGGGCATAGATGTCAAGGAAGGAGCTTCGCGGATAACCAGACTTTATCGCCTACAGAGTAGGAAGGTCCAGGTCTTCTTTTGGAGTGAGCGTAACGTTTGATGTCTCTTCGGGCCCTTTCTAGGTGTTCCTTAACTTCTTTGTGTACTGTAATAAGGGTTTCAATCCAGGAATCTACCGCAGGAACTGGGGTAGGGTGTGGGAGTACAGAGGGTAGAGCTGAATTGTTATAAGCGAATTTGTCCACAGGTATTAAGAGTGGCCAATCATCTTGGACCTTGGTAGCGAAGCAACAAAGGTATTGTTCAAGTGCTTGGTTTTCACATTCAGTAGCCCCATTGGTTTGTGGGTGGTAGCCTGAAGACAAGGCACGTTGGATTCCTAGTATACTACATAATTGCTTCCCGAACTGAGATATGTACTGGGGTCCTCTGTCAGAAATGATCTTGGAAAGTAGCCCATGAAGCCGGAATATGTGTTCCAGGAAGATTCCGGCAAGATCAGATGAGGATGGCACTTTGGATAAAGATGTAAAATGAGCCTTATGAGTAAACAAATCAATAGTGACCATGATAGTCGTGTAGCCTCTGGAGGATGGTTGTTCCACGACAAAATCTGTGGCGATAATTTCACAGGGTCTTGTTGGTATTTTTGGTTGGAGTAGGAGTCCTGCGGTTTCTTATCATGTTTGTTCTGATTGAAAACTGTACATGTCTGGATATGGATCCTGATATCCTCCTTCATCTTCGGCCACCAAAACTGTCTTTGTATTAGATGGAGGGTGTTGGTAATCCCCCGATGTCCTGAATGAAAGGTATCATGGCATAGTCTTGTGATCCTTTGTCTCAGTCCAGGAGTGGGAATGACCAAGTGATTGTCCTTGAATAGATATCCATCCTTTGTTGTGAGATTCCATCTATTATTTCTCTTAAACTCCTTCCAGGTTTCAGAGGATCGAGTTTGGCTTCGAATACTCTCCAGGAGGGTGAGTGCTTTGGCAACAAAGATTGTGTGGGGAAACATTTTTGGGAAGGTGCGATCCTCTAGGGTTTCGTAATCTGGACGTCTGGATAAGGCATTGGCAATAATGTTGTGTGTTCCGGAGACGTGATGGATTCGAAACTGGTATTGAGCAAAAAAGAAAGCCCAAAGGGCTTGACAACTGTTTCTGCATTCTAGGGATTGTAGAACCTGAAGATTCCGGTGGTCCGTGCGAACTTGTACTGGGTGTTTAGCTCACAGGAGGAGATGACGCCAGTCAGTGAAGGCTTGACGGATGGCTAGTAGTTCCTTTTCCAAAACGGAGTAATGGGTTTCACTGGTAGTTAGAGTATGAGAAAGATAGGCGATGGGGTGTTCTGACTTGTCGTCCAACTCTTGCTTTAGAACTGCCCCAATGGCGTAGTTGGAAGCATTAATCTCAACAAGAAAGGGTCGATCAATGTCAGGTTGGGCTAGGATGGGGGCTTGTGTGAACTCCGACTTCAAGCGTTGAAAGGCCATATCTTGGGTTGAGGTCCACAGAAAGGGGGTGTCTTTCTTTAACAGTGAGACGATAGGGTGCACAATCTCTGAAAAGGTTATACATTTCCGATAGAAGTTAGCAATCCCTAGGAAGGATTGAATCTGTTTCACAGTAGTTGGAGTGGGCCAGGACAAAATGGAGTCTACTTTCGAGGAGTCCTTTTGGACTGAGAACCAATCCGAGGTAGTGAACAGTTGATACATGGAAAAGGCACTTCTCGGGCTTGGCCAGGAGCTTATGTTCACGTAGACGTTGTAGGACTGCCTTCACATGCTCTTCATGTTTTAGATGGTCCTTTGAGTATATCAGTATATCGTCCAGATATACGATGACGAAGAGGAGCAGCATATCAGAGAACACTTGATCCATAAAACGTTGGAAAACAGCTGGGGCATTAGCAAGTCCAAAAGGCATAACCAGGTATTCAAAATGGCCAAAGGGGGTTCTAAAAGCTGTTTTCCATTTGTAACCTTCCTTTATACGAATGAGAGGTAGGCCACCCCTTGGGTCTAATTTTGTGAAGATTACTGCACATTTGACTGCCTCCAAGATATCCGAGATGAGGGGCAAGGGGTAGCGGTCATTGAGAGTGCACTAATTAAGGCCACGGTAGTCTAAACATGGTCTGAGCTCTTTGGTATCTTTCTTGGGAACAAAGAACAACGAAGCACCCGCTGGGGATTTAGATGGTCGTATGGTGCCATTTTCCAAGTTAGTATCCAGGTATTGCCGGAGGGCCCTTTTTTCAGGTTCTGATAATATAAACATCCTGCCGAAAGGAATCACTGCTGAAGGTTCAGTATCGATGGTGCAATCCTCTGACCTGTGAGGAGGGAGAGCTTGAACTATAGCGGTCGAAAATACATCGGAACAGGCTTGGTAGGCCCTGGGAATCTGGATGATGATAGAAACGGTGACTGGATTTTGTTGGCTCTCTTGCGAGTCTTCAGAAGGCTTCGGTAAGGTGTCTAGGGACAAGCAGTGAGACATACAGTGTTCAGATCCAAGGAACAGGGAGCATGCTGCCCAATTGATGTAGGGGTTATGGCCTTTGTAACCAGGGCATTCCAAGAACCATCGGATAATGGGCTGATTTTATAATGTCGAATTTGATCCTCTCTCGATGGTGGTTTATAGAGTAGAATCTCTTTAGTATGAAGGGTTATGGGTCCTGAAGATAGGTCTCCCATCAATGGCCTCTACCGGTTGCATTGTTTCTCGGCTTTCATGTGGAATGTTGTGAGCAGTGACCCAGTCATGATCTAGGAATACGCCCATGGCTCTGCAATCTACTAATGCCAGGATGGGCTAGGATTCTTTCTTGGAAGGTGATAGAAAGGCCTGTAGAACCACAAGATTATTTTGTCCAGGAGAGTTCAAGGATGGAATTGATGTGGAGCAAACATCTCTCTCCTGACACTGTGCCCCTTCTAGGATCGGGAGCTGGCGTTTCCCGAACGCCGTGGAGGAGCAATGGGGCATTCTTTCACGAGGTGTTTATCGGAGGCGCAATACATGCACAGACCAGTGTGGATCCGTCGCATCCTTTCTTGTGGGGTAATGGGTCCACGGAAGGCCCCTAGTTGCATGGTTTCTGGGTCCAGGGTAGGAGAAACTGTGGGCTCTGATCTAGGCGGATGTTCTGTGGTGGTCTTTTGGACAGCCGATTTAGACTTCTTTTTCTCCGCTCTTCTTTCTTGGAATCGGAAGTCTATTTGCAAGGAAAGGTCCATAAGAGCCTGGAAGGAGCTTGGGCGGGCTACCCTAGCTAACTCATCTTTTATTTCTTCATTCAGACCTCTTCGGAAGAGAGTGAAGCTAACTTCGGGCGACCAATCTGCTTCCTTCACGAGCTGTTTGAAACGAGTCACAGAAGTGAGCATATCCTGGGATCCTTGTTGAAACTCGAGCAGTCTTTCTTGAGCACTGTACACCTGTTCTGGGCAATCAAACATTTCCTTTAGAGCACTCACAAACCCATCATAATCATCCAGGAGAGCGTCGCCTGCATTGACTAGGGGGGTTTCCCAAGTCAATGCATTTCCAGTGAGGTGTGAGATCATAAAGCCCACCTTTGCTCTAGGAGTGGAGAAATAGTAGGGCTTGAAGGTGAAGTGCACTAAACATGAATCAAGGAAGGCACGGAGAGTCTTGGGAGAACCATCATACTTGTCCACTATTCCTCCCAATAACATGCTTTCTTTAGTTGCAGAGTCACGTGACAAAACTAGCTGTTTTAATGCAGCATTCTCAGCCTTGAGGTTCTGTACCTCCGTGGTTAGTTCCTGCATGCCTCGCTTGAGGTCTTGAACAGTGGCTTCCATCTCTGTGTCTGTATCGTGTTTTAGGCGTCTCAATCTGTCACAAGTCTCTCCCCTTCTCACCTGCTTTTGTTGTTTGCTTGCGACCTTCTGGGATGTCTTCTTTCTCACGGTTCGGGATTTGTACAAACCCGAACGCTGGTCCTCGGATTCCAGCGTGAGGTTCGCTATTCAGTTTCCGGGAGCGTTCAGAAGTCCAGGATGGATACCAGGATGCAAAGAAGTTATGCTCGGAGGCACGGAATGCCTTGACCCGAACGCGGAAGAATTCCAGGAAGATAGGTAGAGGAATGGGAGGCAGGATGGGGTTTCAAGGAACCGGGAACAAGGAATCAAAAGGGAGCCCCGAATAAACTTGGGCAACACGCGTCCGACTACAACAAGTTGTAGCGTTGAGACGCACAGAACCGCGGCGGCGTGTCTCTTTTGTAGAACGTGCAGCGTGGAACGTAGAGACTGACCAGGAGCGGCCATGTTGGAAGGATCACTGCATTCAATCCCCTATGGGTCAGGGACCAGGAGGTCCAGAAGGGACGCAGACGACGGTTCATGACATATTCTAAGATAGTGTGTGCTGGATCTAGAAAGTTACACGTATAAGTAAAATCAATTTCACTTCACTGCTCTTGGAAACAGTAGTTTATCCAAGGGAAGGTATTTAAACCTTTGGGAAATCTAAAAGACTTCCCTGTGCACTGCACTGAAGGTGCTGTGTGACACAATGTAAAAGATGATGCCTATGGAGTTTGTCAGACTCCACAACCAAAAGAAACACAGAGTTCAAATCATATTTAAAATACATAAGAGAGTGGGGAAAAAGGGTCTCACTCTCTCCAGGTTCAAAATTCAAGTCCTCAAAATCTAGCAATGTTGCTGGGGGGGTGTCTCTAAGGTAGATGGGAATTAGCACATTTCTGAGAATTCTCCCTAACACTCCACAAATTTGAAAATGCAAAACACAATGGACAATCAATCTGTTCGAATTAGGGTTGTCCACCAACAAGAAAAATTCAAGTCTAGTCCACAGCCAAGTCAAAGAATTTCTCAAAGCAACTATAAAAACGCAAGACAAATTAGTCTACCCCTCAAACGAGAGAGTACAAAACATGCCATTTCAAGTACCTCACTACATAGCCGGTCGTCAGATAACCATGCGCAAGGTAATGGGCCTGCTTGGGATGATGGCTTCATGCATTCATCTTGTTCCACACGTGCGGCTGCACATGCACCTGATGCAAGAGTAGCTAGCGAAACAATGGTCTCAGCGAAGCAGTTATTTGGACAATCTAACAGTGGTTTTGCTATCCTTAGTACAAACTCTACGCTGGTGGTCAAAAGACAACATGTTAAAAGGGAGACCCTTTCGCAACCCAACAGTTCAAGCCACTCTCGCAACAGACGCCTCACTCTCAGGTTGGGGAGCTCATTTCCTTCATCATAGCACACACAGTGTGTGGACACAAACAACAGCAAGAAACTGCATAAACCTTCTAGAATTACAAGCAGTCCTCAAAGCCTTGCAAGATTTTCTACACCAAGTAGGGCAAACCGTGCTAGTCCTCACAGACATTACCACTGCAATGTTTTATCTAAACAAACAAGGTGGGACACACTCTCTAAGTCTGCCCAGGTTATCACAAAAGATTTTGAAGTGGTTGCTCAAGCGAAACATGTTCCTAGTGTCACAACACGTTCCAGGGGAGCACAGTTCACTAAGAGACACACTGAGCAGAAGTCTACAACTACCCGTAGAACACGAGTGGCAAATGCACAAAGATACTTTAAGCGATAACTTCACCCAATGGGGGCGTCCACCTCTAGACTTCTTCGCAAGAAAGCGAAACGCACAATGCCCAGACTTTGCATCCAGGTTTCCCCAACCAGCATTCAAGGGGAATGCCCTGTGGATGAGATGGTCAGTGAAATATGCTTGCACTTTTCCACCAACACCACTGCTCTGCTTGGGTGCCATAACGGGGGTTGAGGGTTGCAGGGGTGTCCCCCGCTTACCATTTTGGTAAGCGGGGGACACTAAAGAAAAAATACATAAAAGAAAAGCACCCTGCGGCGTCAGCTCTAACCCACAAAGGGAAAAATTAGGCCGGGGAGCGGGGACAGTGATCTGTATGATCACTGCGCCGTGCCGTAACTGGCGTCGGCATTTCGACCGTCGCAGTTATGGGCGGCGCAGTGATCACATAGGGCCTCATTACGACCCAGGCGGTAAGTTACCGCCTGGGCCGTGACTTTACCACCATGGCGTAAACTACGTTTACGCCATGGTGGTTGGCGGACTTACCGCCCCATTCCGAGGTTGGCGGGGCGGTAAGTCCCCAATCCCCATTTACCCTTCCCCATTCCCATTTTTGCCCCATAGGGCATAATGGGAGTGGGGAAGGCGTTAATTACGCCACCGTAAATTACGGTGGCGTAATTAACTCCATGGTCCCTTAGCGCCATGGATTTTAACACCTGCTAAAAGCAGGTGTTAAGTCTGCCATGGCGCTAAGGGACCTCGTACTCAGGCGGTAAGGGTCGGCGCTGTTTACGCCGCCGTAAAACCCTTACCGCCTGAGTCGTAATGAGGCCCATAGATCCCAAAGACCACCCTACCGTCTGCCAAGGAACAGGAAAATGCCAACAGAAGAAAAATGCATACTGTTGCTAGAAGTAAAGGCACTGCTGGAGAAGGAAGCCATAGAGATCGTCCCAGCAAAATAGGTAAACAAAGGTATTTATACAACATACTTCCTTGTGAAAAGAAAGTCCTTTCCATGTGCCCAATATTACCTGCGCCCTGCGAACAAATATGTCAAACCCCAAAGGTTTTGCATGACCACGCTCCAAGAGGTAACGCCACTCTTAAAACGGGGGGACTAAATGGCTACATTAGTGGGAGTTCACTACCAGTTCAAAGTACTCCCCTTCGGCATCGCCTCAGCACCAAGTGTGTTCACAAAGGTAATCGCAATAATAGCAGCACACCTGTGCAGAAGGTCCATCCCAGTATACCCATATCTGGACGACTGGCTAATCACTGGGGAATTTCCTCAAATTTGCAAACAAAATATGCAAAAAACAATAAACCCGCCCTACATTATATATGGAGAGGTGGGTTGTCTAAGATTTGGACTGGTAACTAAGGGTGAGTGCAGTTCTCTGTGGAAATGCCATGGGTATCAGTGACAGTGGTTATTTCTTAATTAATCTTTCAGGAAGCCTTTGTTTCCCCAGGGCAAGATGGAGGCTCGGTTCAGCAGTATTGATTGGCTAAGGCTGGGAGTGAGCTATTTTGGAATTCTTTTCAGGATTCTAAACTAGCTTTCATTCAAGTAATCATCAGAGCATGTCACAGCTTTTGCAACTCCAGCAACCAGAGACATTTTGGGCCTGATTCATGGAATGTTTTCCTATGGGATTGCGCCATTATAAAACACTTCCATGAATCAGGCCCTTAATCTTTAAAAGAACTAGTTTCTTAGACCTTAAGGATATATCCATAGCATAAATTGCTGAGAAGAAATATTGAGAGTCTTCAGTGTCATCGCTTTTAGGAAGAGAAGTGAAGTCAGCTGTTACAGAAGAAGGAAGCTAAGTGAACTTCAATTTTCTGATTCTAAGTTTGACAGAAGGAAGTAATCAGTTTAAGCATTTGAACTATTTACTAAGAAAGGGAATAGCAAGTGAATTCCTAAATGTTAAAGCTCATTGATTGTATAAAGTTGTAAACGTTAGCAGGCAAGGAGTTATTTGCTTGTTGTGTATTTTTGCCACACGTTTATTCATTAAGGCGAGCGGGTGAATGGCATTGCTTCTTAACTTTTGACTAATGCACTAATCAAATGCGGTTTACAGTAACAGCATTCTAATACAAGTTTACTTGCCTATCTTTTCACATAGTGTCGTAGTATGCACAAGGAGTTTTCCGCCAGGCATTGCATTTGAGAAAAGGACCTTTGTGCGTAGAAGTGTGCACGCGGCTCGTCATTTCAGCTCGGAACACTGCCGAGAGCAACATCCGTCTTCTTCAAAGGCGATTGTGCGGATGTTGAACGCGGCAGCAACGGAACTGTCAGTTCGTCTGCGCAACTGCAACTGATGGTTATTTTTAGTTTAAAGGAGTAGATTAACTCACATAGAGTTGCGCGGTTGCAAGCAATGTTTGTAAGTACAGATTTCTTGAAAAAGCTGAGACAAATTGTTTCCACTGAGGTAAAAGACTGTGGTCTTATTTTTAATACGTTACAAGAAAGATAGTTTCTAGTTAGAATTTTTTAAATAAGAATCTGAATCAGAAAATGATACAAAGCAACAAGATATTTTTTAAGAGACTTTAACTGTGGAAAATAATTTCTAGTTTGGAAGTTAAAAGACATTGAAAGCAGTTAAAGATACAGAGCAGCAATTAATGTTAAAGACTGTTCTTTATTCTTGGGCCGCTTATTGTAACCCTCAAGCAAGCCTTCTTAAGTATCCATTATAGTGTCTCGATGCCTGTGGGTTGCAGTGCGCTTTACAAATCCAAAATAAATTGAGAGCAAGCATCACGTCAATCTTCAACATCTTTAAGGCCTATCAGCTAAAGAAGCATATGTAGCAGGTATGAAAGGGAGGTTGGGAAATGTAGCACATAAAAAGGTAGTGAAGTTGCAGACAAGTTAGTAATGTGTTTGTGATTATCTTTCAGGTCATCTTCAGTGCAATCCATTCGTGAAGAGGTCAGGTTCTGAAGACCAGGGCTTAGAAGAAACATGCGTTTGTTATTTTCTCCACTTCCCCTTTCCCCTTGGGTTTGCCAGCTTGATAGTTGTAACTCAGATTGTTGGGCTGGCAGGCTTAGGGGGTCTGGTGGGCTATTGTCACTCCTGCAGGAATTCTGAAGCTGAACCTGACACTATTCTAAAGAAAAAGGAGGAGCTAGCTTTCCCCATAAACGAGAAAGTACAAAACATGCTGTTGCAAATACCTCACTACAAAGTCAGTCAGCAGAAAACTGTACGCAAAGCAATGCGCTTGCTTGGGATGATGGCCTTATGCATTCACTTGGTTCCACGCCTGCGCATGCGTCCAATGCAGGAATGGTTAGCAAAACAATGGTCTCAGACAAGCGGTCAGTGGGAGGATCTAGTGGTTGTTTAGCTAACCTTGGTGCAGGTTCTACGCTGGTGGTCCAGGTACAACCTACTAAAAGGAAAACCCTTTTGCGCTTCACCAGCACAAGCGATCCTGACTACAGAAGCCTTGCGCGCTGGTTGGGGGCTCACTTCCTTCACCCTACGGCCCAGGGCCAGTAGACATGCGCCACAACACAAAAAAATATCAACTTCCTGGAACTAGTGGCAGTCCTCAAGGCTCTTCAGGCCTTTCAGCAACATCTCACAGGTCAGACAGTGCAAGTCCTCACAGATAGCACCACTGCCATGTTCCACCTGAACAAGCAAGGAGGCACACACTCTCAAAGTCTGTCCAAGCTATCCCCAGAAATATGGAAGTGGGCACTCAAGCAGAACATGTTCCTAACATCTCAACATGTTCCAGGGGAACTCAATTCTCTGGCAGACACTCTAAGCAGATACCCTCTACCAGAAGAACATGCGTTGCAATTCGACAGATACCCTAGGCTGAATATTCTCACAATGGGGTCACGTCTCATTAGTCTTGTTCGCCACAAGCCTAAACGCACAATGCCCAGTCTTCACGTCCAGGTTTCCCCAACCAGGATCCAAGGGGAACGTCCTGTGGATGAACTGGTCAGGGAAATTTGCTTACGCTTTTCCCCCCCCGACGCCACTCCTGAGCAAAATAGTGCACAAGATGCACCAGGAACAAGTTGATTTTATCCTGGTTGCTCCTATGTGGGCGAGACTACCTTGGTTTCCATATCTGGTCAAACTGGCGATGTGTGACCCAATCAAGCTCCCGTGCCCTTACAACATGCTAATGCAGCACAAGGGAGCATCCCTCCATCCACGCCCTCAGTCGATGAACTTGGCAGCTTGGCTCCTGAAGTCATAGAGTTTGGCCACTTGAACCTTTCACAAAGGTGTATGTATATCCTAAAAGAGATTTGTGATATGGTACATGTCACAAACACTAAATCCAACAGAATGTTCCCCAGCTAACATTCTACACTACATGCTTCACCTACTAGACTCTGGCCTAGTATTTAATTTCATCAAAGTGCATCTGGCGGCCCTGTCAGTTTACACCACTTCACAGAACAAGGTGTCCTGGTGGAAAGTTCTTAGGGCTAAAGAGGCTATACCCCCCAATTTCCAACCCTCCCCCGGGTTGGGATCCCAATGTTGTGCTCTCCAAGCTCATGTGTCCACCCTTTGAGCCTATGCACAAGGCCAGCCTTCAACATCTGACTTCCAAAACTGCATTCCTAGTAGCTATCACCTCCATAAAACAAGTCAATGAGCTACATGCTTTGTCCGTACCAGACCCTTTTTTCATTATACACAAGGACAAAGTTGTCGTCAGAACGCATACTAGGTTCTCACATAAATTAATTTCAAAGTTCCATGTTCATCAATCCATAATACTCCCCATCTTCTTTCAAAATCAATCTAACTCAGCAGGAAGAAGCCTCCATACACTTGATGTAGGGAGGGCGGTCTTGTACTATGTGAACAAAACTAAACCTCTAAGGAAAACAGACCAACTCTTTGTTTCCATAGCACCTCGAAGAGAAGGCGATCACATATCCAAGAACGCCACCTCCAGATGGATAGTCAAGTGCATACAGCTCTGCTATTCCCTATCCAAGAAGGTAAAGCTTTCATTGCAAACGTCCCTCTAGACACCATTTGCAAAACTGCTACATGGAGTTCCATCAGTACGTTCACACAACATTATTGCATTGACACACACTCTAAAGCAGATTCACAGGTGGGACAAGTGGTCCTAAAACATCTCTTTGCCGCTGTACCTTCTCACTTCCTTCCCACCTCCTTCTCCAGATACTGCTCGCTAATCTATGGAGAGCATGTTATGTAAGCAGATCCACATGCTGCAGAAGGGATACATTCTTCACCGTAATTGTATTTCTGGTGCTTTTATCTGCTTAGATTCACATGCGTCCACCCTTCCTCCCCTAGAGTAGAAGGCTCATAGATGTTTTCTGGGTTATCACTGTTTCTGATTTAGCACACCTGTACTCTCGCTACACTTCATGCAGCCTCATCTCAGAAACAAACAATATGAGAGACCTCGATGTGTGAAGGACCATGGGTACAGTACACGTCACACTAGGGATTGTATTACTAACACGCCCTGTCGACGTCCGTCTTCGAGTTTCGAAAACAACTCTTGTAATACTCTGCAAGTTCCACTAGATATCGGACTATGCAGAGCATGTGAATCTACGCAGATACAAGCACCAGAAATACCATTACGGTGAGTGATGTATCCCATATATACATTTCTGAGGCTTGTGGAATCTGCTTAGATCACATGCTATGCATAGGCCGACATCTAGTGGAAGCTGCGGAGTATTACAGTGTTTTTCGAAACTCGAAAATGGGCGTCGACACAGGGCGTGCCAGTAATACTATCCCCTAGTATGACGTCCACTGTACCCATGATCCCTCACGCATCTAGGACCATACTGGTTGGAAGCATTCCGCAGAGTTTCTTGGCCTTAGCCATACTTTTGCAAAAATATTGTTATATTTCCCCATTTCTCCACCCCAACGTCGAGTCACCGAACTTCCACACTCGACGCCGGCCCGGAGAAAGAATCGACCGTCAAGAGCTGCATGATGGATTTGGGCCTCGGAAGGCCTCTGGCCTCAGCCCTGCAAGTAGGGAGAGTGGGGGGTGGACATACTCTACACTCTTTGGTATATAGGTACATTCTTATATATTCCTACACTTATTAGCCCGCTGCCACAAGGTGCGTATGGAGGGTACCCCTTTCCAATTTGGACACGCCACGTGCAATCTCTGCTTGCCGAGGGACCACCCCGAGGCGAACTGCAGAGCGTGTAGTAGCTTCAAACCAAAAATACTAAAGGACCGTCCGATCAAGCGTTGGGCCCACCATGCCAGGCGTCAAGAGGCCATGGCAGCGGAGGGCGCCTTCAGCGATGGCAGCGACGCCGTGCTTTTGGACGGCGAGGGCAACGTGGCGTCAAGAGACAGCCAAGCGCAAGTCCCCGACCTCGGAAGGTCGTCCGGCAAGGCGGCTATGGGGAAAACCCCTGGCAACACAAGCGCTACCCACAGCACTTCCACAAAACACATGAAGTCCAACCGAGACTCGACGCGCACGTCGAATACTCGGAAAGAGGCACATAGAGAACGGTCCGAATCGGTGTCCTCTGGGCGTTCTCGATCTAGATCGCCGCATGACTGCAGGCAACCATCCACTGTTGCCGAGAGTGCCTCGCTCCCCAAGGTAACGGAGGTTCGATCATCGGAAGACGAAGCCGACCTCTATCCCCAGACCGCACTCCAGGAGTCGGCGTCAGAAGGCCGCGTAACGGCTGTCCCCGAGTCCCAACCTCCACGCTCGAGAGATAGGGATACTACCCCTGAACCTCGGCGCCAGGCGTCGAAAGGCTCCGAAGGAAGGGGCGAAAAAACAGGGTAAACACTCTTCCACCCACGGGGAAGGGGAAAAACAACAGAGGAAGCAGTCCCAGCCTCCTTCCACACCTCAAAAACATTCTACTCCAAATACACAGACGGACAAGTCTCAGTCTTCTGTTATCCCAAAGACCCCGGCTCAAACCAGTAGGTCTAATCAAGATAAAACAGGGAAATCCCTCCAAGAAAGAGTCATTCCCAGTTCAAGAGAATGGTCTAGTGATGACATAGACAGAGTCATGTCAAGGATGTCATCATTGGCAGATTTCTACGCCAAGAACCCTGAACACTTTCTCTCTTGTACCCCCGACGGGTCAACACCCTCAGGCTCTAAGGATCCAATACCCCCAAGTAAAAAGTCCCGGGTTGAAGCACCAACACAGTCTTCAGACCCCTTCTGTATACAGCCCTATTCTCAATAACAGGGAGATCCATCCTTTTGTGAGGATCCAGATTTGGGCATGTTTGAAGAACAAACTTGGACAGGCTACTGTGGGGATGATGAGGACCAAGAGGAGGAGGACGACGACCCAGAAACCTACAGGGTAGATTCCCCGGTAGATAAAGAACCCCCGGTTACCGACTTCCCTGTCGACAACCAGCCTCCCTTGAATGAAGTTCTGTCCAGAGCGTCAGAACACTTCCACATTGACACCCAAGGGGCTCAAGAAGAGAGGGACTTTGCCGAGGAGTTAGTGGGAGAAAGGAGACCTGTTGCCCAGGCCATCCCTATCCTTAAATCAATCTAAAGAAGAATAGACCCTTCTCTTGTTAATCCCAATCTCACTAGGGCAGTAAACCCCAGAATTGAGAAGCTTTTCAGGGCAGCCCAATCAGACCCACTGTACATAAGGGGGCCTCTGAAACCGGACTCCCTGGTAGTTACAAACACCCGTAAGAGGGCGGGAACACCCTTGTCATCGTATGAAGCTCCTCCCGACAAGGAGAGCAAGATGATTTATGGCTTTGACAGGAAGGTAGCCTCCACTTCCGCCTACCAGGCAATGATTGCCAACTCCACCACCCTGCTGGTGAGTTCCAACTGCCACCAGTGGGAAGAAGTCGCGGCACTCATAGATTCTGCCCCAGAACCCTTAAAAAGCCAATTGGCACGAGTTTCGGCGGAGGGAAGAGCCGTGTCCGGTTGCATTTTAAAAGCAACCGTTGATGCCGAGGATAACTCTGGCAGATTGATAGCAGACAGTACTGTTATCAAAAGGCATGCTTGGTTGCGGCAATCTGGGTTCAAACCCGAAACCCAAGGATCATTAATAGATAAACCGGTGGAGCCGGATCTATTGTTTGGAAAGGCGGTCGAGGACGCGCTGAAAAATGCCAAGGACGAGTATGAGACACTCAAATCCCTAGGCCAACTAACCAATAAACCCCCAAACCAAAGAGGGAATGGCAATTTTCGTCGCCCACGCGGACAAAATTCCCAGGGAGGATCAAACTATTCCCAGGGGCAGGGTACACCATGGAATAATAACAACCAGCAGTCCACCCAGGGTTATGGCAGGGGTAATAAGAGAGGACGTGGTAAAGGTAGAGGCAGCCCCAGTAGAGGCGGCGGCACGCCTCCACCGAAACAGTGACGCTCCGTTCAGGGTCCCTTCTCACGCATCCCGAGTAAGGGGGACGCATTTCCAACTTCACCCAAGCTTGGGAAGGGATCACATCAGACAGATGGGTGCTGTCCACAGTGCCCGCAGGATACTGCATCGAACTGTTAGAGCGTCCCCAAAACCACCCTCCGCGACAAAAAATAAATTCTTTGGACCACCAGAAGATCCTCCTCGAGGAGATTGTCAATCTTCTAGCAAAGGACGCGATAGAACTCGTCCCAGGACACCAGGTAAACAAGGGTATCTATTCAACTTACTTCCTTGTGCCAAAAAAAGATTTGACAATGCGCTCAGTATTGGACTTACGGCCTGCAAACAAGTATGTCAAGCCCCAAAAATTTTGCATGACTAATCTCCAAGAGGTAATCCCCCTCCTAAAAAAGGGGGATTACATGGCAACATTGGACATGAAAGATGCCTATTTTCATATTTCCATGTTTCCAGCGCACAGAAAGTACTTGCGCTTCAAGGTGGACAGTCGGCACTACCAGTTCAATGTCCTGCCCTTCGGGATAGCTTTGGCTCCAAGGGTATTCACCAAGGTACTGGCGGTGGCGGCAGCACACCTACGCAGGGAGGCAATCCTGGTGTATCCTTACCTGGACGACTGGCTCATCACAGGGGAGACCCCAGTAATTTGCAGAACGAACATTCAAAGAACAATCGACCTCCTCTTCGAATTAGGTTTCTCAATAAACGAGGAAAAAGTCAAGTCTGGTGCCAAGCACCTCCAAACAGTTCCTAGGAGCTATCCTAGACACGCAAGAGGGGTTGACCTTTCCATCAGAGGAAAGAATTCGGGATATACTGCTGCAAATTCCGCAATATCAGACCGGTCGCCAGATAACGGTACGCAAAGCAATGCGTTTGCTGGGCATGATGGCGTCACATATTTACCTGGTACCACACGTGCGCCTGCGCATGCGTCCCATGCAGGAATGGTTGGCGAAACAGTGGTCTCAGGCAAGTGGTCAGTGGGACGATCTAGTGGTCGTTTCGCCAACACTTGTACAAAGCCTTCACTGGTGGACAAGAGAAAATCTGTCCAAGGAGAAACCCTTTTATGATCCCGAAATACAGGCGGTAGTCACAACCGATGCATGCCTGACAGGGTGGGGAGCTCACCATCTGCACCACACAGCTCAGGGTCTCTGGTCTCACTCAGTGGCCAAGAATCATATCAACCTGCTAGAGCTTCTGGCAGCATTCAGAGCGCTTCAAGCGTTCGAGCCCTACCTGTTGAATCTATCAGTGCAGATCTGAACGGACAGCACTACAGCCATGTTTTACCTGAACAAGCAAGGAGGGACTCGTTCGCCAAATCTGTCCAAGCTTGCTCAGAAAATTTGGATATGGGCACTCAGACGGAACATCTTCCTGTCATCTCAACATGTTCCAGGGGATCTCAATTTTCTGGCGGATGCTTTGAGCAGA
Organism: Ambystoma mexicanum; assembly: GCF_040938575.1. Classification (NCBI taxonomy): domain Eukaryota; kingdom Metazoa; phylum Chordata; class Amphibia; order Caudata; family Ambystomatidae; genus Ambystoma; species Ambystoma mexicanum. The sequence goes on from NC_090936.1 coordinate 30,171,592, forward strand.
GATCCCCTCCCAGAGGAACACGAATGGTGTATACACAGAGAAATCGTAGAAGATATCTTCTCTCAGTGGGGTTTCCCCACTATAGACCTATTCGCCACAAGCGAAAACAGACAGTGGTCAGGATTTGCATCCAAGTTCCCCCAGACAGACTCCCAGGGGAACGCCCTGTGGATGAACTGGTCAGGGATGTTTGCGTACGCTTTTCCACCAACTCCTCATCACGAAGGTGGTCAACAAGATGAAAATTTTCCACCAACTCCTCTCATCAGGAAGGTGGTCAACAATATGAACAGAGAATCGATGACGCTCGTCCTAGTTGCTCCCATGTGTGCGAGACAACCGTGGTTCCCACACTTACGCAGACTAAAGGTGTGCAAACCCATCAAACTCCCGGGCTGGTACAACCTACTGTGCCAGCACCAAGGTCAAACAGTGCTTCCTCAACCCAACTCAATGAACCTGGCAGCATGGCTCCTGAGGTCATAGAGTTCGAACATCTCAAATTACCACAGAGATGTATGGACATCCTAAAATAATCTAGGAAGCCAAACACAAGGCACTGCTACTTTGACAGATGGAAACGATTCGTTATCTGGTGCCAGAATAAGCAAATCAACCCGGTTGATTGCACTCCTTCCACAATTGTCACATACATGCTCCACCTGCTGAATGCAGGACTGGTATTTAACTCACTGAAGGTACACCTGGCAGCGCTGTCAGCATACACCACCTCCCATAACAAAGTGTCGTGGTGGAAAATACCAGTGGTTAAAGCTTTCATGGAAGGAGTAAAGAGACTTCACCCTCCTATTTCAAACCCACCACCAGGATGGGACCTTAACGTGGTGCTATCTAAACTTATGGGCCCCCCCCATTCGAGCCCATGCATAAAAGCTGTCTCAAACACCTGACTTATAAGACGGCCTTCTTAGTAGCAATTAGATCTATAAGAAGGGTCAGTGAAATTCAGGCTCTGTCAGTGCAGGATCCATTCTTAACATCCTTTCTGAAAAAACTCTGCCTTTCACGCCAAGAGCCCACTCTACCAGAGGCATTGGGGCCACTCTGGCTTTCATTTCAAATGTACCCCTTGACACCATTTGCAAAGCAGCTACTTGGAGCTCTATTCGCACTTTTACTCAGCACTACTGCATTGACACCCATTCCAAGACAGATATCAAGTGGGACAAGCGGTTCTAAGACATTTATTTGCTCATGACCCTTCTCACATCCCACCTTCTTCTTCTAACACTGCTCGCTAATCTATGCACAGCATGTGATCTAAGCAGATTCCACAAGCCTCAGAAGGGATACATTACTCACCGTAATCGTATTTCTGATGCTTGTATCTGCTTAGATTCACATGCAACCCACCCTTCCTCCCCTCTGAGAGAAGGCGCATGGGTGCTTGTAGTCTTATCTTTCTATCTATCTGCTTGGATTATCTGTTACTCAAGCTACTCATCATGCTACCTCATGTCAGAAAAAATACAATCTGAGGGTTCTAGACGCGTGAGGGATCATGGGTACAGTGGACGTCACACTAGGGATAGTATTACTGGCACGCCCTGTGTCGATGCCCATTTTCGAGTTTCGAAAAACAAACTGTAATACTCTGCAGCTTCCACTAGATGTCGGCCTATGCACAGGATGTGAATCTAAGCAGATACAAGCATCAGAAATACGATTACGGTGAGTAATGTATCCCATATGTTAGGAGAGACTCAACCTGTGGGCGTTGTTGGTTTACTTAAACACCATTTGACCACCCATAGCCATGTTTATCCATATGGCGAATCCCACCTGCCATCTTCGGATCTCTTTGAAATAGCGCTGTAATGTCAGTTTTGGTGCTGTAGAGTGGCTGTCAGGGTTTTTTCAAAGCGGTCCACTGAGAGCTGATGGCTTAATTGTAGCTGCAAATGTGCTATCTTTCAAATTCCTTTTTTTTAATCAAGTCCTCCTTCATCCACTTGATATGTCTGTTCCTTGCACTAAAGTCCTGGTTAAACCAGCTTAGATAGAGCACACAGTTCTGACTTGTTGATAGGCATTTGACAGGCACTGCATTGCAACCTTTGCCATCTTATGGCCAAGTAGTACCACTATGCCATGCTTGGCAAATGCCTATCATATATCTACACAAAAGCCAGAACTTTTGGCTTTGCCACTGCTTGTTTTTCATTGTTATCCTGATGAACAACACTGATTTCTTTCCTGGTCTCTTAGAATATAAAAATGAACTGGTCTAAGTCTGTGCTTCTAAGTGTCAAAAGCATTATCAATTAATGGGATTTTGAATGGTGACCTTGGGCGATAAGTGTGGAAGTGTCCACAGTAACACTTTATTTTAGTCACTACAAAGCTCAAGACTCAACTTGACGCGTGTTCACTTTTCAAACATTCTATTGGGGGTAAGGTAAACTCTGTTGGGGTGACCATCGCAGCAAAGATCAACAACCTTTTGTCCAGAACACTTGACAAATGTTCACAGGCTTGATTATTGCAATAGTCTCCACCTGAATCTACCATCTTCCACTCTGCAACCGCTCCAGCTAATCCAGAATAGGGCAGCAAAACTTATCCTTGGCCTTAAACCCAGGGACCGCATCTCTCCTGCACTAAAAAGTCTTCGCTGGCTCCTGGTTGCTGCAAGGTCCCTCAGCATCATCCACAAGGCCGTTTGGGCCCGGGGACCACACTATCTTCAACTTTATCTTACAAAATACTACCCCTGTAGACCACTACGCTCCTTTGGCTCTAACTCTGTGTGTAAAGTGTTTTGCTAAACAGAGGGCAGGTGGTCGTTCGTTTTCCTCAGCTGGCTCCCTCCTATGGAACAGCCTCCCCCTGCGCCTTGAGCAAGATCTTCTTAAATTCCGGAAGCTCCATAAGACTCTCGTCTTTACATCCTACTTCCTTTCTTCTCTCCCATGCTAATCCCACAGTTGCCGTGATTGGTGTTCTGGGCCTTTATGCATCCTCAGGGCCCTGACCTCCTGACTCCTGCACCTAATCGGCACAGCTCCTGCCTATCTGCACATGCACTTCCATCCTTTGCCCCAGTGGTTCACACTTACCCCTCGTGGCTCCAGGCCGTGTAGCACCCCTAGCTCTTCATCTGTGGCTTACCCATGAGCTCAGACTCCACAGCACTGACCCACTGCCTTCTTCCTTACTGCACTTGCACGTTCTGAATACTCACAAGGCATAGTGGGTTTGTCCTGTTTTTCTCTCCCCCCCCACTGCTCTTGTATATTGTGTTTTTAATGTATTTTAATGTATTTCCCACTCCTGCTCCCTCCCTTACCCTGTGAAACAGTATTTTCTTATTGTATAAGAGCCTAACAAGCAAAAAATACAAAATAATAAACACCTTTGTCAAATTAGTGCAAACCTTCATGATGGACGCAGAACCTGCAAGACTCACACTACGATACTGTAATATCAACGTTTCTTGACCATACCCAATTTGATCAATTATCACCTGGTATTTGCATCTTATCTTGTCTATATAATGAGGTTAGAATTACAAACTATTTCTTTAATTGCGCCCACACACAGCAGCAACAAGAATGATGAGTCATAAAGGAACAGGATTCAGAACACTGCAACCATCTGTAAATGGCAACATTCCATTGATTTCCACTCATGCTCAGCTAACTACCTTGCTCTTGTTTCTCCTAACGTTCTAGTTATTTTGCTTAGTGTTGCCCTTTGGGAGCTCTTTTAGGGCATGGGGCTCTGTTTAGATGCCTTTGTGCCACTCCTCTTCTGGGTAGTAGGGGATTAATAAGAGATATGTGAGACCTGGGCGGTTTCTCTTTGGCGTTGGAGCAGATCTCCCCCTTTTCTGAAAAGCAGGTAATTCGCCTCATGCCCAGCCTTCGGTTTCCCTGTGTCAAACCGCAAGCGTTTGGTAAGTGCTCACTTATTGGGTTTTTGGTATCTGTTATTAAATTAGAAATTCTACGATTTAACAAGTTTAAATGTAAAGCTATAGAGTGGGTGCAAAGGGAAGAAGAGGTTTATTAACTTCTTTTGATAATTAAAGAATAATTTAAAAAACGAGGACACCTAGGAAAAGAGGGATGGTTTCCAGGGAAAAGGGAAGGCAAATATCGGCTATCCCCTTTTTCAATTCATGATTATAGTTGCTGGATCACAAATGGTTGCTCATTTTGCCCTCTAGATGTTTTGGACATCAAGGCCCAGCAGTGCTAGCAGGAAGGAAACATCTGGAGGGCCACTTAATGTATGACCTTGCAAGAAGATGGGAGAGTGGATGTGATCTGGGCATGTTAGAAGGGTAGCAAGAAGAAGGACATTGAAACTTACAGTTTCAAATAAGTCATCAATCTGGTTTATAGTGGTGGTTAAGACCAACAGAAAGATGGTAATCAGGCCCAATTGCCACTTCTACTGCATCCAATCCATTTTGTATAGTTGGAAAGAAAGGGAAATGCCTTCCATTAGGTCATCTTTGTCCACCTCATGATTTGCTTGGCTGTATTTATGCAGAATGAGATCCTCCACAGACGTTTTGTACTTCAGTTTGCTCTGACCTAGGAATGCTTTGAAGAAATGACACGCCTGTATCAGAATTGATTAATGAAGAACTAACACATGATGATTTTTTAAGGTTCCTGTAGACCAACACTTAAAAGGGATGAGTGGGGTTCCCCAAAAGTTCCATTTTATTGGATCTATTTAAACATTCTAATGCACTGATTTCGATTGTGATTTACTCCTGGAACTTGTAAGAACATTATGTTGCATGATTTGACCACATTTTGAGAACATTTTTATGGTAGTGTTTTAAGGGTATCATTTTATCAGATATGATGTTGAGGGATATGGTACTGTTCGACTTTGAGAAAAAAATGAAAAGATTTCAAAATTAATTGGTTTCAAGTCTTTTTTTGTTTACATTTCTAATAAATGTACTTTGGATACCATTTCATTGATCCTCAGAACCTCCCTAAACCATGTCATAATGTTCCTAGATCAGTGCTTCTTACTGTGCCAGTATGACTGCTGGACAACAATTCGCCTCTAAACCTAAACCATGTCAAACCTTGTTCCATTAACTTCATGATTGATTGGAAGGAATTGAAATAAAATCAAAATAGGAATGTCCAAACCCATAAAAACGCGTTGACCTTACCATTACTACGTTCTTATCTGGGTCAATTTAAATTGCAGTCTCTCCTAAAATACAAGGGGGTGAAGGAGGGAGAGATAAAGAACTGGTACCTGTCAACAAATACTTCCTGAGTCGAGGAAAGCCCCTAATCCTAATGCCCCCCCTCCATTCTCCTACAATATGCTTAAAACCACTTCTTGCTGTTAAATTACCCATACTGTCATCCAGTTATAACCATCAGGCTACATAGGACTCCAGAGCAGAGTTATGTTACTGTACCCCTTATCGTCTTGGGGGTTGGGCCTGCACACTATCCTCTTCAAAGAGAATGTACATCTTGTCCCATCTGCAAATGTAAAATGTTTCTCTGTACAGCAAGTAGATGCTAGAACAAAGGCTAGAGGTCTGCCCGCACTGGAACACCAAAAAGGACGTGCCATATCCCTTAAATGAAAGTGAATGCAGGAGAGGTGAGTGAGATACAAAAAGCCAATGAAAGATAGAAAGATTCCCAGTGAGTCCAGCAGTAGTGTGAAGTGGCTCAAGGAAGAGAGGGAGATATTTACAGAAGAAAATCTCTCTAACAGGAGCCTGTGTTGCAAATGCCAAATCTTCCTTAAGGTGAAGCTTTGCCTCTGCTGTTCCAAAAGAACTCTTTCAAGCTCATCCTCCATCTGATCTGGGAAGATCCGGGGCTATCCCAAGTGGGTGCCTCAATGGCTTTTCTGGAACCCAACGTGGTTTTTCCAGCTGTCTAAAAAGCTCATTTGGCTGTCTCTTTCATGGGACCCACCTTTGTCCATTCCTGTAAGTACTTTGTCCCTACCAACCTCTTCTGAAGGGCCAGGATCTTGGCAGCGTGCTGCTTTTGCTGTTCTGTCTCCTACCACCATGAGGGTAGTCTCCATGAGACTGCTCACCTAGTCTGTCATTGGAACCATCTTTTGTCCCCAAGGGATTTGTGTGCAGCCCTTGGATCAGGAACCAAAATTTTGACATGCAGAAAACCCAGTGTCTAAACTCTTAGCCTTTTTAACCTCTGTGGTGTCTTTGAATTGGTCACTTGTGCAAACCGTCAGTAATTGGGGGATCTGTGTACAGACTTTTACAGGTACCATCACCAATTCCACAATCTCTGCTTCAGTTCTTGTGCGTTGCCCATGCACCCTTCCTTCTTAAGACCTCTGGTAATTAAAGCAAGGTCTGGATCTCATCCTTTGGAGTCCTCCACTGTTGCCAGCCCGAATATTGCCTCCTCTACATATTGTCTTCATCTCATTCATTTCTGTGGACACACTTTTTCTAACTTATAAAACAGTTTAAAAGTATCAGAAAGTATTACCTACCTGTAATATTGGGTTGACTACTTGTATAGATATTATGATTTTTATGAGGGGTTTATGTGCTCTTTTAATTTCTTTTTAACAGAACTCTAAATGTTGTTGGTGTTGCTTTATTATAGCTAAAGTGTATATTTTCAGTAAAGTATTGTGTGCCTATGCGTGTACTAGCTGCGCCCTCCTAAGAATGCAGCTTGTCTTCCATACTATCCTTGTAAGACTAGAGTCACCTTGTGGACACCGTGCCTAACACTGCAAATTGGTTTTTGTAAGCCCTCACTAGAGGACACTTGCACAACCCCCTTAGCGTTAAGAAAGAGTGCCAATGAAGAGAACCTCATGGCTAAACGGAAGAAGAGTTACAATTGTGCAGGAGATCTGTTTAATGCACTTTTCAGTATGCTACTAATTTCGTTTTCTTTCCTAGATATTTTTCTTGTGGTATCTACATAGAAGTCGCTCTAATGAATACAACTTAAAAGATCATCAATTCTGTTTCCCAGCATTTAGAACCAGATGTTTTAATTAATATACTGTTGAACTATTGGAATACATCCCGCCTTGTATATATGTGTATTTTATCATTTATTTCACAGGCATTTACAAGTGGGTTAAGAAGATACCTGCAGTATTATCGAGCATGTGTTTTATCCACGCCACCAACATTGAGCATTTTGACTATCAGCTTTGTCTTCAGAAAACTGGGGCGCCAACTAAGGTAACCTGTATCTTATATTATAATCATTTGTTTTGTGTGTACAGCTGCCACACGTGGCGTTATAGTGCTTAGAAATAACAGGCAGATGCATAACCATATGTAGGTACGTCAGATAAAGAGTAAATAAGAGGTCTTTAGTGCTTACCTATATACTAGGCGATTACCCCTAGACCAGATAAAGAAATTAAGAGCATTCCACAGTTTGGTTACAAGCACCCGCAATCTTATGTTTTTCATCCCTATGTCTCTTAAACTTCCAAGGTAGAAAGAAAAATAGGAAAGAAAAACAAAAAGATAGATCAGGATGGTGCAATTAAAGTATGTACCTGAGAAACATGGAGTGTAGGTCCTAGAATGGGATCCTGCAATGCCTAGTGCTTATTAGAGAGAAAGAGAGAGACTTGAATTTAACCCTTTACTTTCCAGAAAACAACACACTATAAGGATGTTGCTGAGGCAAGGGAAATGTGATCCCTCCTTAACCGTAATAGAGGTCATGCTACAGTGTTCTACAGACCCTGCTAGTGGTGCATATGATGCACATGGTGCAAGTCTCAAATATGGGCCAGTTAGGGCATCACTAAGGACAAAATGGCCACTTCATGGGGAAACATATAACAAGGAGAGGATCATTCTAAGAATCTGTACTATAAAGGGGTTATGGTTTCAGAGGATCTGCCCAAGACTACAGAGGTAAATAGAATGTAATCTGCCACTTCGCTAGCAGAGTCCTCAGGAGGTGTGCCTGGCATACACTGACCCTGTAGTCTGCTGACAAATGGGCCATAATGAAAGACTTAATGGGGATTTTACGGAATCTATTGGCACAAATCAGCTTCAGCCCTGACGTCTTGAAATGTAGGGGCTGAAGACAGATCGAATGGTCAGCCAGATTTACTTTGGTGTACATAAGATAGACATGCTCAATGGAAATCGGGTCAAAATGAATCGGAGTTGCAGTGGAGAAGCCCTTGTAATGAAGTAGAGAAGTCCTAGACACCTTGTCTTGAATGCCATCATGCATTTATTCCAAAATCTTGCAAGGAGTCACATTTTAGCTGAGCAGGAGGCATCGCAGATAATGGATTCCTTTATACACTGATAACATTGCAAAGTTCCCTTTCGTGATCTTCAGCAACATTTAGTCTTTTATAAATGTATTCCTTCTTAGCATTGTGTGCTGGAGACCTAACAAGGCCTTCATTGTTTTTTCGTTGTAAATGCCAGGGTCGTATGTGCATGGCCTCCACTGTAGTTCTATAACTATGTTTGCTTTTTTCTTGTGCAAACATGACAGTACACCGATTTGGTGAGGGCCGTCTTCTGTAGTCACTTTCGCATTTGTCTGCACCAAACTGAAGACGTCTCACACTTTTCTGAGAGGACATCAGTGATGAATTGGAAGCTATATTGATTGTCTTGTAGAATATTGACAAAAGGGTCCTTGCCCAATTTGTTGTAGGCTCTTTTATTTTAAACCCCAGTTTAAGACTATTTAGAATTCATTAGGTAGTGGTCCAACCAGCTTATTGGAATTTGTGGAACTGCTGCTAGATCCAGTCTAGATAGTCTGCATATCAAATCCAGGGTATGTGCCTTAAGATGCATTAGTCATTTGGCCTATTGTTGGAGTTCAAGGCCCTGGAGGTTGAAGGACAGCACTTGTGCTGAAGTGCTATTAGCTCTTTGCACAAACATTTATGTTGCCTAAAATAGTAAAAGAGGTGTGACCAGTTATCACCTAAGAAATCAGTCATGGGCATGGAATAAATTAGAGGATGGCTGGGAAGCAATATATTGACGTGAAATGTTTCATAATGTGCATTTCAGAGTAGTTCCACTTTTTCTAGGTTAGAGAAAAGCAGAAGGGTTACAACAGTCTACTTTTATGAGATATATATAGAGAGAGCTCTTGTAGTCATTTGGAACGAAATCATTTAAAATTGGCATCCAATTTTCAGAAAGCCACGATTCCTTAAGGAAGAGCAGCTCAAGCCCATGACCCATAGTTAAGTCAATGTGGTGGGCACTTTAGTGCAGACCAGTGTTGTGGACTGGTGTACTCTGAGGCTAATGAAAAGCCATTCATCGTATCAATACCCCCCTAGAATGCCCTTTATATGATATTTCGGGGACCCACCTGAGCTGTCCCAGTCTCCCCATTACATCAGAGTCTTCAGGCATCCTCTCAGGGCAAGCTCAGGAGATGGTAGTGTTTGGAAGTGAAGGAATGTGCCCTGCGGTGTAACATTTAGAGGGTTTTTAAGATAGAGGGGGTAGGAACCTAGAAACCATTGAAAATTAGCATCTGGAAAAGCTCCACAGAATATTGCATTCACGGGTACCTGAGCACCTGCTTTGACCTCAGTTTGTGAATCGGTAGAGCTGGATTCCCTGGTACATGCACTGCAAGTGAGCACGCCTGGGGGCAGATCGCAAACCGAAGTCTTAAGCAGTCCGAGCAACCACTAGGACAGGAAAGAAGATGAGCCTGGTGCACGTAGTGTTACATCCATTATAGGCAGTGAGGACAATCCTGGGGCACACTGGCAGCCGGAATGCCTGGATGCCCAGTACCATGACACAGATGTCTGATCCCAAGATCATGAACTGGATGTATGAGACTGCAGGGTGGGGACCAAATTAATTAATTCACTTAGGAAAAAACAAAACTGATGAACGTTGGTGTCTGTTAGACGATCCTCTGCACATCAGAACACTGCTAACACCTCCACAACACCTTCCCCGGGTTCCCACACTACTCCCCCCAGGTTTCGAGACTCACGTGATTTGGTTGCCCCAAAAGACCGAAAGCTCCGTACCAGGTACAATGTACGTGCCCGGTTGCAACCCTTCCTGCATTGGCAGTTGCCATGGAGAGCACACAGCAGAAGGGGCGGCAGAACGCTTCTGCATGGAACAGTCATCCGCTCACGTGATTCAGAGCGGCGTTTCCCACGTGACGATGGAAGATGTCATGTGACCCGGAAGCGCACAGTACTTAACGCTTGATGCACGGAGCATTCACCGCTTCTCAGCTGTCTTTCTGGTTTACTTTGACTTTGGATCACTCACCTGAACTCCCTCGGATTACCCTTTGTACCTTTGCTTGGAACTGTTGACTTATCGCTGAACCTCGGCACGTCCCTCACCTGCCTTCGGATCATCCCTTTGAACTTTGTTTGTCTTCATTACGCCATTGCCCTTTGGGGACTCACGCCACGCCTCCAGCCCTTGGTTCAGGTGGGCTGTCCTGTATCCACGTGTGACTCCGGTCCCCGTTGTTCTGGGGACTGCCTTTCATCTGAGTCTCGAACCTCCCTCACTAGGTCTCCCGGGTTTTCCAACCACCGGATAGGTAAGATTATTCAGATCCTGTGATTATTGTATTCTATTGTATTTGCCTAGTACTTAACCCCGTTCTTTCTGTAGCAGCATCGGTGTTCCTGAGGTTCCGTGGATCCGGGGAAGCAACATCTCCCACCTGTGGCTCCAAAGGTTGCACAGCGGGGTTATTTTGGTTCCCCTGTGTGTCACTTGGGGACAGAAGTCTCAACGTTCTACACGACACTCAAGTCAGAACAGACTGAGAAGCCGTATAGTCGTGTTGAACAACGCAGGGGTCCACGGAAGAACCCATAGCTGCTTTAGTACAGGCAATTACAATATTAAGGGCAGATATGGCCGCCGCAAACACCGTGATTCACCAAAGGTTAGATTCCATACAGAGTGTCCAGCATTCCCTCCCTGCAGACTCTGAATTCGGGGATGCTGCTGCTCCAGCCATGCCTCCTCCAGTGGCAAGTACCCCAGCCCCAACCCCTGTGGTCCTTCCAGCCCCTTCTCCCCTGGCTGCTCCTGAACGTTACCAAGGCGACCCCAAGAAGTTCAGGACCTTCATCAATCAGTGCAAGTTACACTTCCTGTGCAGACCTCTGGCCTTCCCCAACTCCACTGCTAAAGCGGCCTTTACCCTGTCTCACCTGGCCGGAACGGCTGCCGCTTGGGCTAATCCTTTACTGGAGAACAATAGCCCGGTTCTCTATGATTTTGACCTGCTAGTTACCGAGATGTCCCGGGTCTTCGACACCCGACACAAGGCACAATCCAGGGATCTGGAGCTGTTAGAACTAACCCAGGGTAGAGGGGCCTTGATAGACTACATCACCCGCTTCAACCAGTTGGTCGCCGAGACATCATGGCCAGAAAGCATGCGGGCGGTCGTCTTCTATAGAGGGTTGAGTAATCCAATGAAGGATGCCTTATCAGTGGTCCCCTCCGTGCCCACTCAGTATCAAGAACTAGTGGATCTTGCCCTGCAGGTAGATGTCGCTCAGAGCGCAGGGCTGAGTTGGGTTTTTCCCACCCTACAGCGGTCAATACTCCCGCCTCCAGCACTGAGGAACCCATGCAAGTGGGAGGGTTACATAGTCCCATCACGACATCCGAGAGAGAACGTAGATGGGTGGATAATGCATGTTTTTATTGTGGCATCACGGGACACTATGTTAAGGAATGCCCCTGACGTCCCTAGAAGTCCCAGGTTTTTCAGACAGCTCGACCCTAGACCCGGAGACCAGGTCGAGCTTCCAGTCCTCATCTCCGGGTGCCTCTACTGCTTTCCCTCGTGTTCAGCCCATCTCTGTACAGGCCACTCTTTGTCCCTCTGCGGGTATCTCCCACGCAGTCACTATCATCACTGACTCTGGTGCCACGGGGAACTACGTAGACATTGCCTTAGCCCATTCTCTCAATCTGCCTTTAGTGGTGAAAACCCGACCCAAACCAGTTCAGGCTGTAGACGGCACTGCCCTGGTCTCTGGTCCCGTAAGGCACCAAACTGCCCCCCTCTTATTGACTATACAAGATATTCACACAGAGACGCTAAGTTTTGACCTGATTACCACACCCCAGTTCGGTATCATATTAGGGTTACCCTGGTTGCGTGAGCACAATCCTCTCATTAATTGGCAAACAGGCACGGTCCTCTTTGAGTCAGATATCTGCCAGAACTATTGTCTCCCAGCCCATCAGGAAGCAGATACTCCATCACGGGCCCTGGGAGCTCTCCCTCATCTCACATTGAATGACGGTGGATCAATGGTCGTGGATTCCCATACTGTTGGAGGGGTGGTTAGCGGAATTCCCCCAGAGTACAAGGCATTCGAATCAGTGTTCGATCGCGGTTCCTCCGAGGTGCTTCCCCCACACCGGCCATATGACTGCCCGATTGAACTAATCCCGGGCTCTGCCATTCCTTCGGGCAGGATCTATTCTCTGTCCCCCTCGGAAGAACAGGCTCTGAAGCAGTATGTCCAGAACGCCCTACGACTAGGCCACATCCGCCCCTCTACTTCACCAGCTGCAAGCCCAATTTTCTTCGTTCCAAAGAAAGAGGGGGACCTACGTCCTTGCGTGGAGTACTGGCGTCTTAATGCCATCACGAAAAAGGACAGGTATCCAATCCCTTTGATCACCCCTCTCCTGGACCGCTTATCCCATGCCTCCGTTTTTACCAATCTGGACCTTCGGGGCGCGTACAACCTAGTGCGCGACCGCGAGGGCGATGAGTGGAAAACTGCCTTTTGCACCAGTTACGGGTTGTACGAATACCTAGTCATGCCCTTCGGCCTATGCAACGCCCCGGCCACATTCCAGCGTTTTATGAATGACATATTCAGGGACATTCTGGACGTGTACATGGTTGTTTATCTGGACGACATCCTGATCTTTTCGCGAGATCTTGATGACCACGTGCAGCATGTCCGGGAGGTCTTATCCCGTCTAAGGAAACATTTGCTGTTTGCTAAACCCGAGAAATGACAGTTCCATAAAACGTCTGTTGAGTTTCTGGGCTTCCACATCACCCCTGGGGCCCTGTCCATGAACGAATCCAAGGTGAGGGCGGTCCTAGAATGGCCTATACCTCAGACGCTCAAGGTCTTGCAGGCCTTTTTGGGTTTCGCCAACTTCTACAGGCGCTTTATTTCGTCCTTTTCGACAATTGTGGCCCCACTCACGGCTCTGACTAGCCCTCAGGTACCCTATCAGTGGCAGAAGGAACATCAGGAATCCTTCGAGGCTCTGAAGACCGCTTTCACCACCGCACCGATCCTTCAGCACCCCAATCCCGACCTCCCATTCATAGTCGAGGCGGACGCCTCTTCCTTCGCCCTCGGTGCGGTGTTGTGTCAGACCTGTCCGGCCACGGGCAGGTTGCACCCGGTGGCATATCACTCCCACAAGTTTTCCAGTACTGAGGCCCATTATACTGTAACGGAGAAGGAACTTCTGGCTGTCATGGACGCCTTTCGTGTTTGGCGCCATCATCTCCTGGGGGCTAGGCATCCAATAACTGTCTACTCCGATCATCAGAACCTGCAGGACTTGGCCTCCCTGAAGTGCATCAGCAGCAGACAGGTCCGATGGCATCTCTTCTTTTCCGCCTTTGACTTTCACATCACTCATCGTCCTGGGGTCACTCATGGAAAAGCGGATGCCTTGTCACGCTCTCCGGGTGGGGTCTCATTGCCAACCTTCCCTGATACTGTTCTAGGCAAGAGTCACGTGATCTGTCTTTGTACTCCCTCTCTCTCATTGTTGGATTCTGTGCGAGCATGGACGAGCAGTCACTCTGACCAGCTGCGAGATTGGGATCCGGTATATTGTGACGGCTTGCCTTTCGTGCATGATCGTTTGTTTCTTCCCACGCCCGACACCCGTAACTTGGCCCTTGAATGGTCTCATGATGCCCCCTTTAACGCCCATCCCGGCCAGGAGCGTACCATGGATCTCCTAAAGCACTGGTGCTGGTGGCCCTCTATGAAGCGCGACGTGGAATGTTATGTCAACTCCTGCTCTGTTTCCGCTCAAGCCAAACACCAAAGGGGCCGCCCAATTGGCCTGCTGCTTCCGCTACCGGTACCCCCAAGACCTTGGCACACACTGACTATGGATTTCGTGACCGATCTCCCCAGGGTGCAAGGTTTTGATACCATCTGGGTGGTGGTGGATACATTCACCAAAATGGCTCGCTTTGTCCCCTGTAAGGGGATCCCTTCGGCCCCGGTCCTGGCTGACTTGTTTTCCGAATCTGTTTTCTCGTTGTTTGGGCTCCCTTCTGTCCTCATCTCTGACCGAGGGTCTCAGTTCACGTCTCGTTTTTGGAGAGCTTTAATGAAGCTGCTTGGCATCGATACCAGGTACTCCTCGGCCTATCACCCCGAGACTGATGGGCAGACAGAGAGGACGAACCAATCTATGGAGCAGTATCTCCGGTGCCTTATCTTACAGCAGCAGTCCTCCTGGTTGAGTGTTTTACGGCTTGCTGAGTTCGCCTACAACAACGCGGCTCACTCTGCTACGGGTCTCTCTCCTTTCTACGCCCTCTATGACCAGCACCCCAAGGTCTTGCCCGTCCCTGACGCTTCTGTCTCTTTGAATCCTGTGGCCACAGCTTGTCTTAGGGATCTGTCTGCTGTTCATGCTCGTACTCTGGTCCACCTTACTGAAGCAAAGGCCTCCATGAAGTCCCGTGCTGATGGCAAACGCTTGGCCGCTCCTCCCCTTGCGGTGGGTTCCCGGGTGTGGTTGTCTTCCCGTCACCTTCGCCTGGTTGGTTGTCGGAAACTTCTGCCTCGCTTTGTTGGGCTGTATGTGATCTCCCAGGAAGTGAATCCAGTGGCTTTTCGCCTGGTTCTCCAAAGCTCTTGGCGCATCCATCCCGTTTTTCATGTCTGCCTTCTCAAGCCTTGCCCTGATTCCTCCCGTCTCCGTGCCCCGGTGGCCCCGGTGTCCCTGGCCTCCCCTGATGTCTTTGAGGTGTTGGCTATTCTGGGTTCCCGTTGGTTTAGGGGTGGGCTCCAGTATTTGGTGGACTGGATGGGTTATGGCCTGGAGGAGCGCTCTTGGGTTTCCGCCCTGGACGTTAACGCTCCTCGGTTGGTGTCCCAGTTCCATCGGGATCACCCGTCCTGCCCACGGGGTTGTGGGCCGTTGGGGGGGGGAGGGCTATGTTAGACGATCCTCTGCACATCAGAACACTGCTAACATCTCCACAACACCTTCCCCAGGTTCCCACACTACTCCCCCCCCCCCCCCAGGTTTCAAGACTCACGTGATTTGGTTGCCCCAAAGGTCCGAAAGCTCCGTACCAGGTACAATGTACGTGCCCGGTTGCAACCTTTCCTGCATTGGCAGTTGCAATGGAGAGCACACAGCAGAAGGGGCGGCAGAACGCTTCCGCATCGAACAGTCATCCGCTCACGTGATTCAGAGCGGCGTTTCCCACGTGACGATGGAAGACGTCACGTGACCCGGAAGCACACAGTACTTAACGCTTGATGCACGGAGCACTCACCGCGTCTCAGCTGTCTTTCGACTCTGTTTGGCGCTACGTCTGGACTTTGCTCTTCTGGTTTACTTTGATTTTGGATCACTCTCCTGGACTCCCTCGGATTACCCTTTGTACCTTTGCTTGGAACTGTTGACTTATCGCTGAACCTCGGCCCGTCCCTCACCTGCCTTCGGATCATCCCTTTGAACTTTGTCTTCATTACGCTATTGCCCTTTGGGGACTCACGCCACGCCTCCAGCCCTTGGTTCAGGTGGGCTGTCCTGTATCCACGTGTGACTCCGGTCCCCGTTGTTCTGGGGACTGCCTTTCATCTGAGTCTCGAACCTCCCTCACTAGGTCTCCCGGGTTTTCCAACCACCGGATAGGTAAGATTATTCAGATCCTGTGATTATTGTATTCTATTGTATTTGCCTGGTACTTAACCATGTTCTTTCTGTAGCAGCATCGGTGTTCCTGAGGTTCCATGGATCCGGGGAAGCAACATCTCCCACCTGTGGCTCCAAAGGTCGCACAGCGGGGTTATTTTGGTTTCCCTGTGTGTCACTTGGGGACAGAGGTCTCAACGCTCTACACGACACTCAAGTCAGAACAGTGTCAAACAAGGAATGGTGCATACAGAGTCAATGGTGCTGATTAGGTTTTGCTAATCACACAACCCTAGCCTAAAGCTGATACAGACCCGTCCTAGCACATAGAACAATTAATGCCACAGCCAAGATTATAAAAGGAGGCAGCAGCAGGACAATAGTGTGGGTGTTAGCATAGTGTTCCAGAGAGTTGTTGTTAATGCATTGAGAGGCGTAGGAGGGTTCGTCCTTATTTTCTGTTAATTAAAGGTTTATGCATGCCAACAAGCATGACACTTTTCTCCCTGGGTAGAATTTGTCACCCAGTGTGTGGGGGTATTCCGCTCCTTCTCTCTGTGTGCCTATCAGCAATTGGGCCCTGAGATCCTCTCCAGGAACCTCAACTCAAGGACCTTCAAGGGAAGACTGGTTCTTTGACTGGTTTCAGTAGTTGATGTACTCAGGACCAATGAGGCAATATATTTTAAGACCATCATGAAAGAAGTGCTGATCCCTGCTCCTTAGCCAGTGGACCCTCGGATCCAACCCACAACACCTTATATAGTGACAGCAGAGGCCCCAGTGCCTCGTCCTCCAGTGGGGGACACAGGCTCACAACCCAAGGTAACCGGTTCCTCCTGTCCTTTTGATGGATTCACCTCCCTCTCTTCCCCCTGGACCTCCAAACGATGATAAAGCGATGGACCAGGCTGGCTATTGGAAGAGGGCGAGGAAGTGTCCTTGTCCGTCAAAGCATTCCATGACAGGGTAAAAGTGTCAGGTCAAGGCTGGAACTTCCTGCTGGAGTGATGCTGGCCCACCAGACCCCACAAGTCTGCCCGCCCAACAGTCTCTTAGCAGATATAACTACCAAGCTGGCAACCCCAAGGGGAATTTGAAAAAATAACAAACACAGATCTTCACTACACCCTCTGCTCCTGCATCCTTCCTGGACTGGGTATGCTTGTATTCGCTTGAATTCACAAAGTACAAATGTCGTGTAGACCTAAAAAGCAATCACAGTAGAAGCTGTTACTTTCCCCTTGTCTCCCTTCCCACTGTTACCTTATCTTCTTGCCCTCCTTGACCCTTTAATACCTGCAGCCTGTGCTTGCTGTGCTGATAGGTTTTCCTTAATAGTGAACAGTAGTATCAAAAAAGTCTTATTAATATATTCTTGATAGCTACATCTCTCTGCTCTTCACCCTTTTTCTCCACTGAATCACTTAAGAGTTCAATAGCAATTGTTCTTGTCTGTGCTGCTGCGCAAATACAGATTCACCTGTTGCTCAGATACTTTAGAGTATTCAGTTCGAGCTGTTCGAGAGCCAGTTACAGTCTGCTCACTGCCCTGTGAACTTTCAGTGTCTGCCTTCGTAGCCCTAGTACAGATGAGATTAACTGAAATACTTGCAGCACCCTTCTAAAAACTGTTTGTGCTCTGCAGGTAGTTATTGACTCTTTCACCGTTTATGCTGCTTTGGGTTACTATATTCCTTGTTTCAGTGTTCCTTAACTGTTTTCGCCGAAACCTTGACTTACTGAAGAGATCCGTGTGTCGTAGGAAGGAATCAGCTGTTCGTCGGAAATAATAGGTAAGCAAAGGAATACGTAGCATGGCACGTATGTGCGCGTCAGTAGGTGCTTTCCTCAAACGAGCCCGAAACAGAACAACGCGATGCGCGTATGAGAGTTGTGATCTTACAAACACACGTTAGTATTTTGTTATTACAGTATCTGAGTTAGGAGATTAGGAGATCAGCACCGCACCCCGTCAGAATTGATCCGCACGCCTTATTAGTTAGTTAGTCTCGAGTGATTCGAAACGTACTGAAAACCTCAAAAGATTCACGCGCACATCAGCAATGACTTGTGCGCCCTTCAGCTACTGCTGTCTGTAAAAGTCTTTTACGAATTGCATTTCATAAACTTTAAACACAACGTGTGTCTTCCAACTACACACTGAACGGTGTTCAAACAACTAAAATCTGTATATGCGCAAATTTACTTAATTATTCTTAAAAACTAGAGCTGGGAGATTATTGGCACTTAGCTTTCTTCATCTGTACACAGCTTTCTTTATCTGTACACTCTTCCTTGATAGACCTTAACTGCTGCTTCAGTTTCTGGTAGATTCTCTTTCTCTCACTAATTTTTCTGGTAAGAAATTCTTTGAACTTAAACTTAAGTATTGCTGTACTGTAAGACTGCGACCTGTTCCCTTGAAAACTAGAATGAAAGGCAGTTTAGAACTCCCAGTGGAATTCCAAACTACCTCATAGTCAGACTCCTCCAATCACTGCTGCTGAACTGAGGTTCCATCTTGCCTTGGGGAAACAAAGACCTCCTGCAAGCTTCAATAAGGAAAGATTTCATAGTCCCTATCCATAACCCATACAAACTGCAACAAACTACTGATCACCACTCCTTAACCTCCTTTTAAAGTTTTTAAGGCGCGTCCATATAAATGGATACCTAACTGGACCTTTAAAGTGTGTGCCTTTATATGGAAACCTTGCAGTGCACCATGGGATCCTGACAGGAAGGCCCTGTGGAGTATATGGGGTTTCCAGTTTCAGAAAATTCACAGGTGGACCAATGAGTCTTTTCATCAGTCCTTTCGAGGAAGGCCACAGAGAGGTCAGGTATACACTTTCAGCCGGTCATGATGAGGGAAGCCTTGAAAATCTGTCAAAATGCAGCCTCGATTCAGCCCGTGGCAAAAAGAGTGGATATGAGGTACAGGTAGTTCCCAGGGGAGAAACTGTCCATGATGAGCCACCCTCCAGCTCACTCCACGATAGTGACGGCTTTACTTTTTGCTAAGAGCAGACATCATCTTCCTCTTCACAGAACCTTCTAGGGTGGGATGACCACCTCCTGGGCAGTCCATGGACCATGGAAGAAAGTTAATCAAAACTCTGCCCTGACATTTTAGGCAGGCTGATGCCAAAGCTGTCATGGCAGCAGCCAACCTCGAGTTCTTCAAAGAACTGGGCGACTATGCCTCACTCCTCTCTCCTGAATATCAAGCGGGGTACCGCTCAGGTGTTACAGAAGCTCACCAAGTAGTGTAGGATCTCATGGGGGCCTCCATTTACCACATGGACACTGATGCTAGGGATATGGCTGTAGGTATGTTTCTTAGGCTGCAGGTGCTGCTCAAAGCCACCAGGTTACAATCGAATGTCCAAGAGTGAATCATGGACATACCCTTTCATGGAGTGGAACTTTTCAGCCCAGTGTGAGGAGTTAGGATTGATCGTCGGAGACAAGTTTGCCATGTTTTTGGTTGAAGACTGAAAATAAAAGGGGTTGGGAAAAGATCCCTCTGACCCTGCTCTAAGTGGAATTTCTCCATTTAAATAAAAACGAAGGATCTGCCTGTGTCAGGATGTCAAAAACAAAACTGTCCTGTTTACAAAGTTCTATTCTGACCCTCACACTACAAACATAACTCTAAGGTGAAAAAGGGAAATGTCTTAAACGTTGAGTGGTTTTAGAAAAGTATTCATAAAGGAAAAATAAATGACTTGAACAGAGGTTCCTCAAGTATAAAGTTCTTAGTTCTTGAGGGTAACTCCCTTTCCCTGGATTCTTCTTTACTCACAACAGTTCTTTGGGCCTCTCTTGGCCAACTATAACACTGTTTGATTTCACAATTCTGGTTTCTTTCAATACACCTGGTATTTCTCTCTATCAGGTGGTGTTGCCTCTTCTTTCTTGTTTAACACAATCCTTTTCAATTGCCTTGTATACTCCTCTTCCAGGACTTCTTTTTCACACACTTAAAATTGCCTGGTGTACTCACCTACCAGGATGTCTGATTCACACACTTGAGATTGCCTGGTGTACTCTGCTGCCAGGACGTCTGATTCACACACTTGAAATTGCCTGGTTTACTCTCCTGCCAGGGCTTCTGGTTTTCACACACGTGTGACTGCCTGGTATACTCTTCTGCCAGGACTTCAAATGTCCACATACTTGTGACTGCCTGGTATACTCCCCTGCCAGGACTTCTGTTCATACAGTCTTTTTGCCCGCTCCCCACGTTTCTTGAACATAGTATTGGAGAATGCATCCTCCTGATATATCATCTTCTTTCTACTTATTAAGTATTTGCACTGTGTACATTTACACATTAGAACAGGGTTTATTTGTGACTTAAGTTCCTTTTTTTTCAATATGTCCATGTCTCTTCTCTCTGTCAGGTAAGTGACTTTCAATTGTTGGCTGATACGCCCGGTGTCCACGCTGCCTCTAGGAGGACTCACCGATTTTTATAGGCATTGATATCTTCTCTTACGGTTGGCTGATGAAAGATTTCCATCTGCCTCCTTCTCGCGGCTGGTTTTTCTTTGTTCGCCTGTCCTCCGCGGCTACCACTCGACAGGTCTGCTGTCGTCTTGGCTCTGGTAAGTGAAATGCTGCTTTCCTTTGTCTGCGAACGCCAAGGAGTTCCTCACCGGCTCCTGGCGTTCCCACAGAGTCTCTTGGCTCAGCAGTTTTTCCTCCATTGGTGAGCCACCTAGCTCCACGATGCCGGTCCCAGCTTTTTGGATCTCTGCTGCTCGTAGAGAGGAGACAACTCTATCTCGCCAGTCGCCACAGCAGCTCTCTTGAATTCTCTGTTTGGGCTGCTTACATTTTCAGAGGGACAGGTGTGTGCCAGAAAACACTAAGGTGTTTGCTGGGCTTGCAGTCACTTTTGCTCCACATTGCTCGATCCCTCTTCTTCTTCGTCCTAGTATTTTGAGATTTCTGGGAACAGAAGTCCATTGTTAACAATGGACCCAGGAATTTGGATGTGCATTTTTAAAAGGTTTTGATGATAAGTCTGTTCAAATTGATTGACATGTGGAATTCAAAAAAGTGATTTCATCAGATTGGCAAGGCAGACCAAAGTTGGAAGGTTGGTCCATAGTTTTGATAAAAGGGTTTTCCCTGCTCTTCGTAGGAAAGGGAGTAGATGCATAATAATAGGCTGTGAGGGTGTCAGACGTCAGGAGGTTATTTTCAAGGAAAAATTGGGGATACCATGTCTCACCCGATCGAGTCATAACATCTTGCCGGAGGCTGTCTCCTCCCATGTGATCTTCCCTCATATAGCCGCCCACAGGATCAGGATGCAACTTCCATCCCCCGGCCACATGGGAGGAGGTTACCGCCGGGGGATCAGTGATGACTCCGTCGGATTCATTGCACCAGATACAGATGATGAGCTGAATGAAATCAAAAATATTGTGCAAACAGCAAAGTCTTTAGCATCCCTAACCAAGCCACCTGCAAAGCCATGGTCGTTGGGCCTTCAGAGACATTCATTCACTGCCAAGAATTCAGGATGGTTTAGAGGTTTCCACAACCACTGGAGTAGGCAAGGGAGATCTCTGAGCTTGAAACATGCATGCCTGTCTCCCTGAGGGTTCTTCTCCCAGCACTCCCCTGCTCAAGAATCAAGCAGTATAGGTGGTGTGAGGGTATGTCCATGGCTCACAAGCAGGACAAGTGCACCATTGTTTTGCTCAATGAAGGACAATTACCTGCAACAGCTGGTCCCTGTTGGTGGTGCACAAGAGCTATCTCCTACCTCTTCCTCCCAATACTCCACGCCCCCCCTTCCTTAAAAAGGGGCTCAGACTCCCTTTCGCAGGAGCTATCCAAAGTGCTCATCTTAGAAGCATTAGAGAGCCTGCCTCCCTCGGAGGAGGGTTGAATGTTTTATTCAAGATTATTCATGGTTGCAAAGAAAAAGAAGGCCTCTGGACAGTGCTAGATTTTTCCCCCTTCAGTCTTCTCTTACCCCAAGAAGAGTTCAAGATGATTATGCCCTCTTCAATCTGAAGATCTCTTTAGCCGGGCGGCTGACTGGTAGCTGTGGATCTGCAAGACACATATTTACATATCTCCACTAAAGCCCACCTGCAAACCCTGAGCAGCATACAAGGTAACCATAAGGGAAAAGAAAAAGATCCACCTCAGGAAGAGGTGGAAATCATTAACTGAAGCATGTATGAAAAATGATTCTAGCACCTTTTGGAAACTCTTGGCCGGTGATACCACAAACTCATCAGACGAACTACGGTGTATTATCTCCCCTGACACCTGTTGCAGCTATTTCTGATCTTATGTAAGGCCGAAGAGAGCAACAAGGACACGTTTCAAGACCCTGTGAGTGCAGACCCCTTGGATAAGGTATCCCTGGAGGAGCTGACTACAGCAATCGGTACGATGAAAAGCGGGAAAGCCCCTGGACCAGATTGTATAAGCATTGATTTATACAAAGACAAGCCAACTGTTTGGGGTCCAGTACTAAGTAGGGTGTTTGATGCTATTATTGAATTGGGAATAATGCCAGCTACGTGGCAGGAGGCTGTCATAGTACCCATTTATTAAGAAAAGTGGGGAGGGAGATGTCAGGAAACTATCAACCTATCCTCCTCCTTGACGGGACAGGAAAAATTCTATGCAAAAGCTATTCTCGAACATTTACAGAAATGGTCTGTATCAGAAGGTATCTTGAGTACACTATACGCTGGCTTCCAAGATGGTATGGGTACAGTGGAACAATGTTTTCGGTTAGATCTCTTAGTGAAAAAGCACACAATCCTCTGCAACAGCAAGTTGTATGCAATCTTTGTGGACCTCTGAACCGCCTTCAACTCCTTCTCACGAAACAAACTTTGGTCAATGCTAGTGGTTTATAACATTCCACCAGCCCTACTTGGTATAATCCAAGGCCTATACAAGGACAGTAAAGCTGCTGTGTGCTGTGGTGTGGGAGACAAATGCACAGAGTAATTTGCGGTACAACAAGGCGTGAGACAGGGGTTCATACTGGCCCCACCCCTCTTCTGCTTTTACATCAATGGATTAATAGAGTAGCTGGTGGCCAACAGTGTGGATTCACCCAAGATGGGTAACTTGCACTACCCAGCACTATTTTCTGCGGAATACGCTGTGCTGCCCATAACCAGCCCAATGGTAGTTAAGCATGCTATCAGAACATCTGCAAAGAAGTGTGAGGAATTGTGCTTGGAAATAAACTTAGCCAAGTCATTGATCTTTAGGCATAGATGATCTAGGAGATCTAACATTCACATGGCAGTCAATGGGGAGAAGCTGGAGCAAGTGGCAGCCTACGACTATCTGGGCCTCTGGTTTGCTGAGAATGGTTTGTGGACAGAGCATGTGTCAAAAGCGAACCTGAAACTGGAAAAATATGGAGCGGGTTTCAGAAAGTTTTCATCATCGCATGGTGGGGGTCTCCAGCACTGTACCTATATAGGTTGCAGGCTTTGCAAGCAGCACTATAGAGGGCAGAAATCTGGGGATACGCCAATTCAACCTCGTTGGGAGTTACAGAAAATAAAATCCTTGCTCATCCAGCCAAGCGGAACTCCTAATAGCTTACATTTGGAATGTAACCTCTGGTCTATCGAAGACATTATATCTCTCAAGCCACTGCTATTCTGGATACGTGTGAGGACTTCTCCAGGCTTATCAGACTACAGATCAATGTTGATGGATTTTATTTTGCTGGAATGAAGTGGCTCAACTCCGTGGCGCAAACATTTTAAATTCTGGTCATGCAAACTTTATCTGAGTAACCTGTGGGAACAACCACTAGCTTTGACCAAGGGATGTTCGAATCTGGCCAAGACAGCGGGTGTACAGGTCTGCAGGAAGACCCACTGTAGTGTCCTGTCTTAAACTCTCCTGTGGTCTCCAATATTTAGGCCACAAGAAGGACTTTGAACCCTACCTTGACTCAATACAACCACCCTATGCAGGGTCACTTTTTCTGAGCCTGAGATCAGGAACCCTGAAAATTGCTGCTTATACTGTGAACTGGTCCTCGAATAACGCAGCTGTCTGTTTGATATGTGTAGCCCTAAATGAGACGGTTTCCCACTTTATGTTGTTGTGCCCTGGGTACGACACACTGAGATTCAGATACCTACTACCCTTATTTAGACTAAATGAAATAAGCAGGGTAGCGGGCGCACTACATTTCTGCCCAATAACTAGTGTGCCTCTCGTGGTACAAAATGTGGCTAAGTATCTGTACAGGGCATGGCTCAGGAGAACAAGAGTTTTTAACCAAATTGGTAAAATAATCTCTAGTGATATTTAGTTTCTTTTTTATCCCTTTTTAAAAAAATGTCCTTTATTAAGCATTTTCTTTATCACATTTTTGCATGTCTCATACACATGAGCGTGTTTGCTCAGGCATTATAAAGAAAACAGTATTTCATAAACATTTTGGTTAAACTCCAACCCCCCATGGTCCCCCCTCCCCCTGCAAACGCCTTGGGACAAAATTAGTCTTTAGCCCGGTTCACATAGGCGATAGCGTGTATTCCTATGGGGTATCATTTCCCCGGCGTCCTTTCATTTCACTTGTAGGCATCGAGGAAGGGTGCCCACTCCATATCTCTGCTTGGGGTGATTTCATGTATGGCCCCGGTGATGCTCTCAGTCTCGTTTAGCTCTCGAGCTTTTCTGGCCCAAGTCGATTCTCATGGTAGAGTCTGTGATTTCCAGCTGATGGTGATGCAGGCCCTCGCAGCTAGGAGCAGGAAGCGTGCCAAATGGGGGGCACGCTTCCACTGATTGTCCTGCTCTTCCAAGCCGAATAGCATCAGCCTGGGGGTCACATTCTCGGGTGATCACTTCCACTTTATGAATCCAAGTCAACACCTCTTTCCAGTTTGTCTGAGTTTTCGGGCAGGACCACCACATATGCCAGTAGTCCGCCTGGGCACCGCATCCTCTCCAACATTGGGGACTTGCTTGCTCGAACATCTTGGATAGTCTTTTGGGATCGTACTGCCATCTATGCAGCAGTTTTATTCCGTGGAGTTTATACTGGGGCGAGATGGAGGTTTTGTATGCGGATGTGCACATTGGAGACCACACCCGATCAGTCATCATTGACCCTAAGTCCTTCTCACATCTGTTTCTTAGGGCAACAAGATAGTTTCTTTTTGAGCTCAGTAGGGATTTATATAGCTGCGTGATGAGGCCCTTGGTTATGAGGGATTCACTTAAGGTTTTCTCCATTGGAGTGAGGTCCCTCTGGATTTTATTCTTCCATTTTGAAGCCAAAAACACTCCTTTTAGTTGTATCAGGTATGGTCTTCTATTCAACGCAGGAGCTGCTGAGTCCCACTAAGATGTAGCTCTCTCAACTGAACTAAATACAGCTGAGTTCGCGACACCCCGTGGGGAAGGGGGAAAGTGGAGAAAATAATAAACTCAGACATTGGATCTTCTATCTTCATCCGGTCTCTGCATGAATGAGAATTTGTGAAGCATTAATAATATATCATTCTTACTTTCCAAACATATTTTATATATTTAACTAACATCTAACAATCCTACCTGATTTTCCTCTGCATAAGCTCAGAGGAATTAACTTAATTCTTTTAAGAGTTCAAAGAAGAAATTATGGCATCCTGACTCTCTTCAAAAACTTTACCAAACTCTTGTTTTAAATTATGCAACAGGAACCAGAGTTCAATAAAGAGTCACTTATAGTTTCAACTGAAAGAGTTCCATATTTGAACACATTGAATATTTTTAAGCCTTGGAGATTATGTTCAGAATGTCTTTGAAGAATCTCCTTAAACTATTTTAACTTCATAACCTTTAACGTTTTTTCAATTTGACTCCAGTTTAGAATCTTTTTAAAAAAACGCTTGCCCAACATATGAGATAATAAATGATGTTGAAAAGTGAACTTATTTATATGAATAATATGTACAGCAGTAAAAAATGTTGTTGTTTGAGTTATGTTCAAATCCACCTTCATATAAACAAAGAGTAGTTCCATGTAAATACTTGCTTATGATGACCCTTAATTTCAACTTTCTTTTTTACTGAAGATTGTTCCACAAATAAATGAGCTTGTGTTGACCCAGACTTTGGTGTCTCATAAGTTAAAAAAACTTAGTCTCATAAACGTATTACCGCGCTATCTGGAAAAACCGGGAAAATATTACACGGAGCAACAAAAACAAACGTGCAGCTTATCTTGTTCCAGCTGATTGAATGGAAGGAATCTCCCTCTCTCACCATCAGGAGGCGACGGGAAAGAATCTCCTTTTCTTTACAGCTGATGCGAGAAAATACAATCACTGCAGGAACCTCTCTCACCTCCGATGGAAAGTAAACTCGACGCAGCTGCAGCCGTCTTTCAACAGGAATCAGAACGCGGCGAAACTGACAAGGTAAACAAAAAATATGTTAGCAAGAATAAACACACATGCGCGCGCAATCGTTCGACATTGGACGTAACGTTTCCTTCTTATAAGCGTCACAAAAACAGAAGAAGCATTAACCCCTTTACTTCAGGTGAAAGGTTTAAAAACTGAAAACCAGCAATTTGAAATGACAAATAAACATGGAGGTTTAAAGAACATTTACAACTTTTTTGAATACTTAGCTTTAAATCAGAAGTTGAAGACTTGTCAGCAAATTGTTCTTAACGGATTGATTATTTCTTCTTTAGAGAGAAATTACTTGACTGAGATTACAAATCTTCAAAACAAACGTTTTCTTGAGCGTTTCTAGGCCAAAAACTCAGGAGAGAAACAAAACATGACCAGCTCTGAAGGCATAACAAATGAAAGGCAGTTTAAAATGTTGGAATTAGAACATTGTCTTCCTGCCACCCAATCAATACTCCTGCCTCTGCCCTCTATCTTGGCTTGGGGTCCCTCCTGCACTCTGAAAATAAAGGTTAAAGCCCAAACCAATCTTAAAGTGAAAAGGACAATTACTAAACATTAAATAATAAAATAAAATATGAACACAATATTAGTAATGATTTTAATTACCAGTGTATTTACTCTGGGACCTGACAAGTTGAGGTCTGATTTGAAGTCCTGCTTCAAGGTCTTGAAAGGATATACATCCATTGGCCTTGACAAGTTGTCCCACTCTTTCTAGACCCACTTCATACCATCTCTGGTAGCGATGGGGATCCTGGATTACATCCCTTATGGGGTGTGCCCATATGTGGCTCAGGGGAGATGGCCATGTCGCGTGTCCTCTCATTTCCCCTATGTTCCATCACAGCTGTAGAAGAGATCCCACCGCAAAATTATTAATTACACTGTTGGGGAAGGCCTTCTTTGGCGGCCAGAGCCATTCTCCTAGAGTTACAGCATTAGATGGTTTTCAATAGCGACCCAATGTTTTTGTTTGTCTACTCTCAGATGAGGAACCAGGGCTCTCAGCTGGTATGCTCGGTAGTACGTGTATAGGTCGGGGAGACGATTTCCACCTTCCTCCTTCGATTGGATTAGGGCCTTGTATGCTATTTGTTGCTTTTTCCCTTGCCACAGAAATTTAAGGAGCATGATTTTCATGTCTGGAAAGTGGAATCTCGGGATGGCAATGGGGAGCATCTGGTACTGATATAAGAGTTTGGGGAGTATTACCATTTTTATGGCATTCAGACGGCCCAGCCAGGATATTGTCAACTTGGCCCATCTCTCCAGATCTTTTGCTATTTCTAAAGTTAGTGGCGGGAGGTTTGCGTCGTATAATTCTTCTGGCGATCTGGCAACATTGATTCCTAGGTATCTTAGGCCCCGATATGTTGTTGGGATTCCCTTTTTGGTTGTAATTCTTGCGCCTTGGTGACTGGGTATCATGTGTTGGAAGAGTTCTGATTTTTCCGCATTAACTTTTAGACCAGCCCATTTCCCAAATTCCTGAATGGTCTGCAGCACTTGAGGTATGGCGTTTTGGGGATCTGCTAGGTAAGGGAGTAGTTTCTTACCTGTAACTCCATTTCTCCAGCGTTGGTATCTTTCATGGATTCACATGCTTAGAATATTCCTCGTCGTCAGACTGGGAACCCTCGGTACACATATATAGTCATTTCCTATGGGAAAAAACTTCCGACACTTGTGTGTCCTATCCACATCTACGTCCTCTCCGGGGCCGTCCACGCAAGCCCCGTTGGACGTAATGGTATAAAAGGCCCCGCCCCCGCGGGTCCTGTCAGATTTCGGCCCCTCCAAAGTAGAAAAGGGGAAACGTGCTTATGTACATATCTTGCACACTGCAATCCGGGGAGGCTGGAGGGCGCATGTGAATCCATGAAAGATACCAACGCTGGAGAAATGGAGTTACAGGTAAGAAACTACTCCCTTCTCCAGCATTGGATCTTTCATGGATTCACATGCTTAGAATAGATTGTATAGCAGTATCATCGAAGACGGAGGTGAGAATGCAATGTAACTTACTTTTACAAGAAAACACTCTCAGTCCAAATATGTATATATATGTGTGTAAGCAGCAACATATTTTCAGATATAAACATATTCGTAATACATAAATAAGATCAAGGGAACAAACATAGGCAAGGTAAGAGACAACAGCTTCACCGTATTTGGCTTACCTCATTGAAACAGATGGCGCAGTACTGCCCTTCCCATCTGTACCTCATCCGCGTGCTGCCTTTCCAGGCAGTAATGGCGTGTAAACGTGTGTGGAACTGACCATGCCGCCGCCTGGCAGATGTCTGTCAGAGGAATTCCTGCCCATAGATCCGCGGAGGAGGCTGTCGATCTCGTGGAATGGGCTCTAGGGCGTCCTTGTAGGGGTCTCCCAGCCTTGGAGTGACTAAAAGTAATTGCCGAAGAGACCCAACGAGCCAGACTTTGCTTGGAGATTGCCCTTCCCCTCGTCGACGGACCGTAGGCAATGAAAAACTGTCTGGTAGTTCTGATATCTTGCGTCCTTTGTAGGTAAAATTTTAACGCCCTTTTGACATCCAGAGTATGAAGGGCTTTTTCCGCCGTCGACGACGGGGACACAAAGAAAGTAGGAAGGACCAGGGTCGAGTGCTTGTGATAGACTGTCGGTACTTTCGGGATGAAAGTAGGGTTGGTTGATAAAATTACTTTGTCCTTAAAGAATCTCATATATGGAGGATCTATGACCAATGCCTGTAATTCTGACATTCTTCTAGCCGATGTAATGGCAATTAAGAAAGCCAGTTTCCAAGATAGGAACTGCATGGATGAAGAGGACATTGGCTCAAATGGAGGCTTCATTAAGGCAGCCAACACCACATTTAGACTCCACGACGGTGGGAACCGTTTCGCAGGAGGGAAAGTTCTAAAGAGACCCCTCATGAAATGTTTCACCAGTCTGTCACTGAATAATGGTGAAGACTGTCTCCTCCTCGTAAACCCTGAAATGGCCGCCAAGTGCACTTTGATGGACGTTGATGACAGCCCACTCTCAGCTAGGTGAAGAAGATACGGAAGAATTTGTTCAGGGGTTACTTCTAAAGGCTGAATTTCGTGCTGTGTTTGACACCACGTACAGAACCTTCGCCATTTGCACATGTATGATTTGTTAGTCGAAGGGGCCCTAGCCGCCTGCAGAATTCTCTGGCAATCCGACGAGACTTTCAAGTTGCCAAACTCTGAAAAGTCAGGAGCCATGCTGTTAAGTTGAGGCTGTCCGGGTTGTGGTGCCACACCGTTCCCTTGTCCCTGGACATTAGGTTCGGCACTTTCTGGAGAGTTATAGGCTGTTCCAACGACAGATGTAGGAGGTCGGAAAACCATGGTTGTCTCGGCCAATACGGAGCCACTAGAATGACCCGGCATTTGTACCTGCGAATCCCTTGGATTGTCCTCCGTATAAGTGGGAACGGAGGGAAAGCATACAGGAATTTGTCCGTCCAAGGAAACGAGAACGCTTCCCCCAGGGATCCTTTTTGAGGCCATCTGCTCGCGAACTGTTCGCATTTCCTGTTTTCTTTCGTAGTGAAGAGGTCGATTGAGGGGGTCACCCACCTTTCGAAGATTATTTGTAGCTGACCGGTGTCCAGCTCCCACTCGTGCATTTGAGCCATTGTCCTGCTCAGGGGATCCGCTTGTACATTCTTCACACCCGGGAGATGGTAAGCCACTAAGGATATGTTGTGTTTCAACGCCCAGTGCCAGATCTTTTGAGCTTCCGCCGAAAGGTTCCTGGATCTGGTGCCTCCTTGCTTTATCAAGTAGAACATGGCTGTCGTGTTGTCTGTCAGCACTCTTACTTTCGATCCTTTGATATGTGGAAGGAATGATTTCAAGGCCCATCTCACTGCCCTCAGTTCCAGCACGTTGATGTGTAGGTGCGATTCGGTCGAAGACCATCTGCCCTGGGTTTGATGATCGTTCATGTGTGCTCCCCAGCCCGTCAGGGAGGCGTCCGTGATGATGGTGTTCTGAAATTCCGGCTCTTGTATAGGAACCCCTCTGTCCAGGTTGTGAAAGATTTTCCACCATTGGAGGGATCTGATGACCCCCTCGTTGTCGACGGTTATCCTGTCTGACCACCGGCCCGTGGCCTGCTTCCATCTGTCCGACAGGAACTCCTGTAGAGGCCTCATGAACAATCGGCAGTTTGCTACCAGGTGGATGTACGAAGCCATGGAACCCAGGATTGCCACATATTTTCTCACAGAAAATGTGCTCTGTAGGCGAAGTTGACTCGTCAGTTGTTTGATCTTCAATATTCTGTCTAGGGACGGTTTCACTATTCCCGAGTGGGTTTCGAATTGAGCTCCCAAGAACTTGAGGGCTTTAGAGAAGACTTTTAGAAGTTCACTGCGAACCCCAGTCGTTGCAGAAGTTGTAAGGTGGCTTGCACGCTGTTGTTGGTCGACGCTGGGGAGGATCCCCTCACAAGCCAGTCGTCGAGGTACGGGTATACATGATGCCCTCCCTTTCGCAGCCAGGCTGCCACAGGTGCCAAACATTTTGTAAACGTTCTTGGGGAGGACTTTAGACCAAATGGGAGCACTGCAAATTGGTAGTGTGTCTGACCTACCATGAACCTCAGAAACCTCCTGTATTTTTGACACACCGGAATGTGGAAGTACACGTCCTGTAGATCGAGTGACGCCAAAAAATCGTCCCTTTGGACGGATTTGATCACCTCCTGCAGTGTAAGCATTTTGAATTTTTGACTCTGTAGGGTCTTGTTGAGGTCTCGCAGGTCGAGAATAGGGCGCCATTTTCTGTTTGGTTTCTTTTCCACAAAACACTGTGAGTATAGCCCTAGGCCTTTCTGCGATGCAGGGACTAATTCGATGGCGCCTTTCTGTAACATGAGTGTTACCTCCTGCCTCAAGATGTTTAGATGCGGCTGGGATAGGTGTATTGGTGGACATTTTGGAGGTTTGCATTTGAATAGTAGGGAATGTCCGTACCTCACAGCGTCCAAAACCCACTGATCTGTTGTGATGGCCTCCCATTCCTCGATGCAGCTTGACACTCTTCCTCCCAGAACGGTACTCTTCCCGTCATTGCTGGTCTTTCTGTTTGCTCGTCGACGACGAATAAGTTGGTTGTCTCTTGGAAGACTGGAAGTTTCTGCGCCGGCTTGTGGTCTGAGAGGCTCGTCTATATCCTTGGGAAGGATACACTGATCTACCAAAAGATCTATCCCTGGTTGCTGAAAATCTTGAGTTTCCAGATGCTCCTCTAAAGGGACGAAAGGAACGAAAGGGCTTACCACTCTGGAGAGAACCCAACGAGTGTGCTGTATCTGAGTCCTCCTTCATGCCCTTCAAGGCCTCGTCCACCTTTTCTCTGAAAAGAAGATCACCTTCGAAGGGCATGTCCAAAACTTTATACTGTACTTCGGGTCTGAAGTTGGTGCACTTAAGCCAAGCCTGGCGTCTTAGAACAACTCCGTTATTTATTTTGTTTTACCCGAATCTGCCAGGTCCACCGCTATGTTAATAGCATGATTAGATGCTTCTTCGCCTTCTCGAACCAGGGACATAGCCGTTCTTCTATGTTCTTCCGGGAGGTGGTCCAGAATAGGTGCCAGTCTGTGCCACATCTCCCTGTCATATCTGGCCACAATCACCAGGGAGTTAGCTGCTTTCACCGTTGAGGCCCCCACAGAAAGAACCTTCTTACCAAACACGTCTTGGCGCCTCGCCTCATTATCTGGAGGGGTAGAGCATTTATGTTGGGCCTTTGCTTTTCTCGTCGCCGCCGACGACACCACCGAGTCCGGTGTAGGCTGAGCCGAAAGACACTTCGGTGTAGAGTCTGGTACTTTACATTTCTTTTCAATGCGGCCTTTGACCGCAGGCTCAGAAAATGGGTGACGCATGGTTTGAACACCTTCTTTCCAGACATGGTCTAAAATGGGTATTGAGAATATTGAGCGTCTACTCTTGCCCATATGGTCAAAAAGAAAACAGTCCTTTTTCTCCTCCTGTTGGACCAGGCCAAACTCCTTGCACGCTTTTTCCATCATGGAATGAAAAGCACCTATATCGTCCGGTGGTGACGGGTGAGTGGGACTCTTTGGTGTTTCCATTTCCACATCCGACACCCCGGATGGATCCCTAGATGGTGAGAGGGATATATCTGACGCTGACCCATGGTCAGATAGGGAGTCCGAAAGCTCACCTTCCTCCTGGACTGCTGGAACAGTTGGAACCCCGATCGATCTGGTCGGGCGGTGTGAAGGGCCGGGCTCGTCGACGGGGGGTGTCGACGGTACAGGTGGAAGCCTTTCGTCCAGCGATTTCAGCAGCGAGTGTAAGGAGGACAGTACCTCCATGGACAGGGTCGCCTGAGAGCTTGGAGGTTGAGTAAACACCTGAGAGCAGGTTGCTCCTGATGGAAACCTGGCTCGTAGACCGAGGTCCTCCGGGCTCACAATTCTGAAGCCGTCGTCTTCTTTCGAGGCAATTGACGCTGCCTGTTCCTGTAGCAATGTATCAGGCAACCCCATATCGAATACTTCTGGTCTCCAGGCCAGAACTTCCGTCGACGAGGACATCGTCGCCGAGGTCGCCGCTGGGTTGATGACCGGTGAAATCGACTGCGTCAGAGGCAGTGAGGACACCGACTGGTTCGTCGTCGTCGACGTTGGGCCTGCAGGTGGCTTAGGCGGTCCCGCCTTCACAGTGCTCTCCCTGCGTTTATCCGAATCTCCACTCGTGGCTGATCTGTGTTGATCGCCCGAGGAGGAATTAGGCCTTTCCTTTCCTTTTTTCGACGAAGTTGACGACGATGTCTTTCTTGCAGAGTCTTTAGAAGAGTCCTTAGAAGAGTGACTTTGTGGAACGTCCTTTTCCACAGGTCGTGACTTCTTAGCCGGAGGTTCCGACGAAGTTGGGCGTCGAGGGGCTCCTGATGTTTTTGCAGAGGCCACGCTGCGCACAGAGCCCACTTCTGACTGAGGGTACGCTCCCGCACCGTCATTTAACCAGGATACCAGCCGTCGATTTCGATCCTTCAGGGTTTTCTGGGAAAAACCTTTACATATTTCACACTGGTCTGCCGAGCGGTGAGGGTGGAGGCAATAAATACAGTCTAAATGGCCGTCCCCCTCGTAAACCTTCTTCAATCCGCCCGTGGCACACGGGCGAAATAGAGGTTTTCCCGACATTCCGAAAAAATTAACAAACTCACAGGAGTTCGACAATTCGAAAAATCTAGCAGTAGAGACTACGCGAGGAGATCCCACTATCTTTGGAGACGGTTGAAATCTGACGGGACCCGCGGGGGCGGGGCCTTTTATACCATTACGTCCAACGGGGCTTGCGTGGAAGGCCCCGGAGACGACGTAGATGTGGATAGGACACACAAGTGTCGGAAGTTTTTTCCTATAGGAAATGACTATATATGTGTACCGAGGGTTCCCAGTCTGACGACGGGGAATATTCTAAGCATGTGAATCCATGAAAGATCCAATGCTGGAGAAAGGAGTATATCATCGGCAAACATAGCCAGCTTGTATTCCGTGTCGCCAATTATAATTCCCCTAGTGACTTTCTTTTTCCAGATTACATTGGCCAGGGGTTCAATCCGTAGGGCGTAGAGGAGCGGTGACAGGGGGCACCCTTGTATGGACCCTCTGGTCAGGCTGATTTTTTTTTGAGAGCTTATCATTTACTGCCACTTTTCCGTTTGGGGCTCTGAAGAGTGCCTGGATCCCCCTCACAAATCGGTCTCTGAATCCTATGTTTCTAAGCGTGGCCCAGAGAAAGCCCCACTCGACCTGTCACATGCCTTCTCCAAGTCCACACTAAGAAGCACAGCCTCCCCGTCTAGTCCCCTGCAGTGCTGCATTATGTCTAGAGTCTTTCGCATAGCGTCTGCCCCTTGTCTCCCTTTAATGAAGCCCACCTGATCTGGGTGGACCAGGCGGGGCATTATCCCTTCCAATCGTGTGGCTAGGACCCTTGTGTATATCTTGGCATCAGTATTTAGCAGCCAAATCGGCCTATAGGATTTGCATTGTGTGGGATCTTTTCCTGCCTTGGGTATCACCACTAAATGTGCCGAGGAGAATGAGGCTAGCGCCCTGCCTGTTTCTTGAATATAATTCAATAGCCTAGGTAGGCGTGGGGTGAGGGTTCCGGCAAACTGTTTATAGAAGTCCATCCCGTAGCCGTCTTCCCCAGGAGCCACACCAGGGGGAAGTCTCTTAATTGCCGCCTCTACTTCCTCTGGGGTTATGACAGACTCCAAGAGAGCTTGTTCTGAACCCTTTAAGTGAGTTTGTCCCGCCCTCTCTATGTATTCCTTCATCTCCTTCTCATCTATATTCCCTTCTGAGGTGTACAGGCACTCGTAATATTGGGCAAACTGATCTTGTTTTATCCCTTTTAATGTTTTATCTATTATTTGTCTACATTTTTAAACAATGATGAACAATGTATACATTACAATGTGTGCTTGGGTGGTTTTAACAGCCCAATAAAGCTTATTTTGATTGATATCTTCAGTTGGCCTCCTCACCAACATTACCTGTGATTCTCTATAGCCACAATCATTATCAGTACACAGTCTTACCTTTCGGCCTAAGCTCGGCCCCAAGTTTTTTTAACCAAGCTGATGGCAGTGGTGGTGGCATTTCTGCGCTTAAAAAGTCCTCCACCTGTACCGTTACTTGGTCGACTGGTTAATCGGAGCTAAGTCCCCCGTCCATGCATCAATCCACCTGATGTACCTCAGAGACCTGATGTATGCATATCGTCTATCAGTTAATGTAAGGAAAGCTACTTTCTTCCCGACGCAGAAGCTGGAATTTACAGGCTTGCTTTGGGATTCATCCAACGGCAATATCTTTCCCACAGAAACGAGCATAAATGACCTGGAGACGGTTACATTGTTTGCGTCCCACTCCCTTATGACCTTATGCTCGTTCTTACATCTGCTGGAACTGATAGCGGCCTGTGTTGTAGCAGTACCAACGACCACACCCAGCTACACTGCCAACAAAGTTGTACTCCGGTCTCGGATCCCCAAACCAAGGTCGTCACCATTCTATCAAGGCAACTACAAGATCTTTTGTGGTAAGCAAACCCAAGGAACCTCCATGTAAATAGCCACTCTCATAATACCCCACATCAAAATGGACTCTTCCCTGTCAGGGTGGAACGCAATGCAGGGGGATTTCCAAGTTCACGACATGTGGTCCGAGAAGGACTCCTAGGAGCACATACATTTCTTGGAGTTGAAGGCATTCTTCCTAGCCTTGCAGGCATTCCTGCCAGTGATAGCGAACCTCTCTGTACTGATACTAACAGAAAACATAGTAACAATGCTCTACACCAGCAAGCAGGGGGACAGACTGATGGGTGAAATGTGTGCTTTAGCGGTATGCTTATGGTAGTGGGCACTGAAAAAACACTTAACGATGCAGGCAGCCCCATCCACTTAACGATGCAGGCAGCCCCATCTTGCGGGAGCAGACTATGTCCAAGCAGAGGTGCTGAGTGGGACATTTTTGTCAACCACGAGTGGAAGCTGAGCGAACTGGTCCTCACGGAGATATTCGCATTTAAGGGTCTCCCCCGGTGGTTCTATTCGCAATGAAGGGAATTCCCAAGTGCTGCCATTATGACTCATGGAAAGGGAGAGGGAGATAGTCTTTTCGGGTGCTCTATCAATCTGTTCGCATATACGTTCCCTCCTCTTGCTCTGATTCCAAAGGTCTTTCAGAAGTTAAGAGACTCCATTTGGAGTGCGCTCCTTCAAATTATTCCCCATTGGCCACACAGACATTTGTTCTCTTACCTTCTTCTTATAGCAAGTGGAACACCTCTCTTTCTCCCCCCTCTTTCTGGATCTGCTTCACCAGGAGGGGGGAAGATTATATATCTGGGCCCACAATCTCTATCCTTAGCGCTCTGGCACGCAAAGCATTGCCCTACAGTCTCTTGGGTTATTAGCAGGGCTGGGAGAAATTGTTAGATCACGTTCCGCCAGCTGTGGAAGCGAAATCTGATAGATTTCTCTCTGCTTGGCGCTGTTCCACCACTCCCGCATAATGAAAAGAGCGAGCCTGGTTTCTCGTGCATCTGCGCAAATACCGCACAAATTGAAAAGAGCCACATTAAGTTTCTTGTGCCATTGCACGAACCTAGCACGAATCGAAAAGAGCGGGGCAAAGTATCTTGTGCTGCTTCGTGAATGTAGTGATTGGAAAAAGGCCTGGCAGTTTCTCATTTCGCTGTGCAAAACTAGCCTGGATGAGGAAAACCGTGCAAAGATGCTCGTGTTGCTGCGCAAAACTAGCACGGATAGGGGAAAACCGTGCAAACGTTTTCGTGTCGCTGCGCAAATCTAACACGGTTCTGAAAAGCACTGCACACAGATTTTCATGTTGCTGCACGAAGCTAGCACGGATCTAAAAAGACCCATTTGACGTTTCACGTGTCGCTGCACCAACCTAGCACAAATCAAAAAACCATGCAAAGTTTCTTGTGGGACTGCGTGAAACGAATGCGGTTCAGAACAAAATGCACAACATTTCCCGTGTTACTGCTCAAAACTAGCATGGATTGAAAAAAAGACCCATGCAAAGTTTCTCGTCTAGCTACACGAAACCAACATGGAAACTAAACACTACCCTCTGCAGGAAACTGCACAAAACTGGGTGAAATTTCAGTGGCAGTGGGACCGTAATTCTGATTTCGCCGAACAGGCAGATGCGGATTCCAGTGCGAATGCAGCACTTTTCGCTTCGCGGGTGGACATTTCACCCACTCCTACTTATCAGACGATAACCTCAGAGTGAGGGCGCATCGTGAAATCCGCCCACTCGCTTAGAATGTAGAGATGACATTGACGACATACTCTCTTTCTTGACAAACCTGCTTCAGACAAAGACCCAAGTCTCTTCCTACAGATCATACCGGGTGGCCACTGGGGTGTAGCTCTCTAACAAAGACAGACTAGTATTGTTCACTTAACCGATGATTAAGCGTCACATTGGGGGCCTGGCCCAACCGTTCCCCCATACGTGATGCCCTATTGCGAGCTGGGATCTAAACCTTTTTTGGTTGCAGTTGCGTCAGCCTGCCTTACCAGTTAACTTTCGATTGCAGAATCTTACCTCTCATTTCATCTAGACAAGGCAGTCTTAAGAACACACCATACTTTTTTGCCTAAAGTAGTCTCGAACTTCCACATAATCCAGGAGATTGTTACCCACATTTTTTCCAGACCAGCAATTGGAAGCCGATCGGATTTTACATTCCTTATATGTTTCAAGTGACTTGAGGTTCTCTCTTGAGAGGACTAGGCCTCTTAGGTCATTGGACAAAATAATCGTCACCGGTGGTGGGGTATGCCCAGGCAAACAGACAGCGAATGCTACGATTACAAGAGGAATCGTTTTTTGCACTTCTCATGCATGTGAAGTACAGCACAAGACACCAGGATTGGACTGGCCTGTAGGGCAATAGGGCAATGCCCGAACCAGAAATGCAAAGTGCTAGTTTGGACCTGTTTTTTTTTGGTTCAAGTGGTCACTCGTTTGGCCCATTTGTGCCATTTTGATAAATTTCGTAACCATTGAGGCTAGGCGTTTTTACCAGTGTTACTGGATAAATATTCTTGAAAATGCACAATTTGCAGCTCATTTTATGATAAACCTCCCCCATTGATACCACTCAACAGTGTGTCACAAAAGGAATGAATTTCCATTTGCAACTGTAGGCCACTTTTTCATTGGTTCCGAGACCCAGTCCGACTCTGCCAGACACCTCTTCAATGCCTGCATGTCCATTTGATTAAAGCAAAAAGGTTAGGGGGTTTCCTTTCAACGTCATGTACCCTGAGAGGCCGTATGTAAGGCAGCCCCATGAGCCTGCCAATCAGCTTTTTGCAAACATTATGCACTGGACTCCAGCATCAGGATTGATTCCGAATTCGGACAGGCAGTCTTCAGGAACATTTTCGTAGCAGTTGAGTGCCATCATCACCGAGTTAGAATAGTACTTTATATTCTACCATAAGTATGGAGGAAAGGGGACCTGACATAGGAGTAAGGAAAAGTTAACCACCCTAGTGACTACTGTACTGCCTTTCCAATGGTACCCTATCCTCCATATGCCCGCCCTCCACCCCCCAAAACTAGTTAGACCGGTTGTCCCGGCGGATCATGGAATGAGGGTAAGGACCGTGAGAGGTGGATTTCAGGGCGGTGGTCCGCTGTGAGCGCGTGGCCCACCGCCGTGCCCTCTCTAAATTCTTTAAGGGGAAGCATGCTTGGGCTTGCTATGGCTCCGGTCCTGTCCCCGGGCCACTGGTACTCCCATAAGTATGGAGGAAAGGGGACATTACACTATGAGTACAGTAGGTGAGTAATGTTTCTTTTTTTACTTGCTTTAAATGTACCCTCATTGGGAATGGAAATTACTTTTTTTTTTCCCTGAATATCCTTTTACTTTAAAACAAAGCACACCAAGACATACCTTCTCCTTTCTGTACATGTACGCTTAGAACATATGTGTGGTGGGTGAAGTTGGTGATCCTGGGTGATGGAGGAGCATGGGGAAAGCCATCCTTACTGATGGTTGGAAATAGTCTTATTGTAAGACTCTTCATAACAAGGGTTCCTCAACAGACATTTCTAGATAATTGAACAAGCAGATTATCTTGCAAAATATACCTTTGCTAGAGAACTTCAGCATGGACAAGTTACCTTGCTTTCTGTGTACTTCCAGTGTACTCCCTGTAGTGATTCTGTTGCTCTTGTTCGTGTTACCACCACCCATTATCAATGTCAGGTTCATCCCTGAAGTCAAGTTTTATCTGTGCAAATGTCCTGCCACCTTGCAGTCAACTGGCTTCCTTAACTGCGCAGGACAGGCATAGTCATTTCCCCTATTTTTCTTTACAGGTGTGTAGAGCTAGTGTTGAGGTCTCTTGCCCTGGCTCATATTGCAGATATGTATGTGCAATATCCAGTTAATAATGTTCAGCAATCGGCCCCACCCCAACAATAGGCGCTTAATTAAGATTACAATGCATGGTTTTTAGCATTACAATTCACTTTAGCAATTGGTTGGGTGTTTTTCTAACTATTGTACTATCTTTGATGCTCCAGTAAAGGCTTATTCAATTTACATATTGATAGTCCAAAGTACCTTAAGGATTACTAGTAATTATCATCTCCCTTTACATTGCAGATTCAATTCTAATGTAGATTTGTCTTTCCTGCATAACAAAAACGTTTTGTTTGCTGATAAGCTGGTCATTTCAAAATGCTTTTAGGAAGGTAAAATATGACTTATAAATGGTAGCAGCTCTCATGGTTCCTAACAAATTAAATGAAAAAACAGGTTTTGTTAATTTGCGAAGTAAATGAAAATATATGAATGTTGCTTCATTCATTTAACATCAAACAATATTTAAGTATGTTTTTTTTTGTGCTACTCCTGCTAGGTATCTGGCGGAGTTGTGTGGTGTGGGAACATCTGTGTTGACGACAATCCGTGCCAGCAATACCACCTTTCCCACTGTGAGTTGTGATAATTTTGATTTCTTGTCTTACATGATGGAACTCTAAAAGTGTTTTCTACTTCAATTAGGTGTTAATAAAGGCGGGATATAGAAACGGTATACTCTGTGTCATACCTGGTTAATTGTAGTGCTTAATGTTAAATGTCTTGGAATAGTTTTAACAGCTAGTAAATCAGATCGCCAATCTGTCTTTTATAAGCCCCACATGTGCATGCCTAATGCATGTATCAATTGTTTTAATCTTGTAGAATTGTCGAGTTTTGATGGACCTGCCGTGTTATAGGAAAATCATTTTGGTGCTCATGAAGACAATGTCCCTTTGCCTTTTAAGCAATGTCTAATGTGATACTTTTAGGCAGGCAGTATAAAAGAGCAGGTATTACTGTGAATTCATCAAATCCAAAATTTCTGACGTAGAAAAAATTAGTTATTTTACTGAAAATAACTATCGGTTTTCTCTCCCCTAGACATTTCAGACAACCCCCTTACCTCCCACCTCCTAACTTACCTGTTGGCGGTACACCTCCTTGTGTGAGCTGTAGCAATGAAATATGTAAATACGGGTAGCCAAGTAACACTTCCACTCAAGGTTTCAGTTATAAATAATTATTTATTTAGTTATCAATTTTTAAGTAAGCATTTGTTAAAAAGGCAATTTATGTAACAAGGTAAATATACTTTAAAATACTTTTCAGGATTAGCACAAGTTTAGTGGATACTCTTTAGATATGCTTGTTACACACTTACTACACCCTGAGGTGACTTCATTCACAAGGACAGTAATGGCATTTATATATCACACTGAATACACTTTGCAGATTCTGAGGTTGCAGAAAGGAAAGGTTTAGGGAAGGAAAAAGGTTAAACAGGTTCTCAGTATAGGTGAGTACACTTGAATCTTCTAATGAGATCTAGACAAGCCTTTCCCAGCAATAACAGTCTAAAACAAGTTACCACCTGTCAGGAACAGAAATAGCAAAGTCAATGGACTAGAAGAGTCTGCAGGGAGCCAGGATAGTCAAAGTGAATTGGAGCACAGTCTATGGAGCTGAGGCACTTCTTCGATTAAAGAAAAAGTCTTGCACAAAGTTAGAGAGTTTGTAGAAATCACTTGTAGGGTCACAAGCTGTGACGCCTGTGAAAAGCAAAGTTGAAACTCTAAGGTAAGCTAATGAAATTTCCAACTGAGAAGAACACATCTAAAAAGACGCTGAGGTAAGTACCCCAAGTCTAAACAGTACCTCTGCTTAGAAGAAGAGTGGTCCAGCTGGATTCTGTCCTATTGCAGCAAGGCAGACCCTATGTTCCTGAGCCTCAGTCGTGGGCACAAGAGGGAGGATGTCTGGAGGGCTGCTGCGGTGGCAATTTGGAGGTCACCTGCAGCTACGGGCTCTTTTCGATTCAGCGGCACTTTGCTGTTTCAGTGCTCAGTAAACAGCACTTTTGCGGATCTCGGATACCGGTTGGGCTTCCTTCACTCCTTGGGTACTGCACTCTGATGAGGGGACTAGAGCTCTGGTCGTCCTGCTTCTGTAGGGTCCTTAGGAGACACCTGGAGCTTCTGGCCGGATTTCAGACGTTGCACTCGAAAATGGATTTCTTGACCCCTGGCACTCGGTTCTTGCAGCAGCAAAGAAGTACAGCCAATCAGGGAAGATGGTCCAGTGAAGTTTCTCTTGGGGTTAATTGGTCCCACTAATCCAAGGGACGAAGTCGTCCCTTCCGGAGCTTCGCTGTCGAATCAGCACAGCAGCAGGGCTTCACTGGGCAATTCAAAGGTCTAGGAGGATGCAATAAGCTTCATTCAGAGTTTCTTCGTCAGGTGTTTCTCCCTGTGGTCGACACTGCCTCTAGTCCCAAAACCCTCGCCTTTTAAGCAGGTTTCTCCCATTCATGCACAGTCTAGGCTGTCAATCACACAGCAGGGTGGCTGTTCTGAAAGGACAGCCAGACAGTCATTCAGGACTGGTTGCATTCATGCACTCTCGAGACAAAGGACAGGGGAGTTTCGGGAACCTCCCTCACATCCTGCCTTTCAGACACACTAGAGCCAGGGCTTCAGGGCTGAAGCCTGCTAAAGGCAAAACAAACAAAGGGCTCAAACCTGGCTAAACGCACAGAGTAAAACCCAAGAAAGACCTCACAAACAGAAAATGGCGAAAAAATAAGACCGTTGCTATTTTGACAAAATGGTAATACATGGGTGCTATACTGCAGCTGAGGATTCAGCCTGTGGTAGAAAAGCACAATGGTAGGAAAATTAAACCACTGCCACCAGCCATTTAAAGTAGTGAGGGTAACATAAAAAATGTTACACGATATGTAGGATAAGGTGCTACTAGGTAACCCCCCAGCACTCCATATAAAATGGGGTGTGCTGGACCTACAAGAGAAAAGGTAAGTAAAGCCAATTTCACTTTACTATTCTTCGGAAATGTAGGTCACACAAGAAAAGGTAGTTAAACCTTATGAGAAATCTAAATATTTCTCTGTGACACTGCACTGAAGGTGCTGTGTGTCACCATACAAACAGTAGATGCCTATGGAGTCTGTCAGACTCCAAAAATAGAGAAAACACATAAATAAGGTCAAAACACATGAGAGTCTCACTCACTCCACGGTAAAAATTAAAAAGTCCTAAAGTCCAGCAAAAGGGCTTGGGGGTCTCTAAGGTTGAAGGGAATTAGCACATAAATGAGAATTCTCCCTAACACAGGGTCCTTCTTTTTTTTCCCTAACCTTTATTCCAACAGGTGCGAGAGAGACCCATGCAACCCCTGCTGACAT
The DNA here is from genome assembly GCF_040938575.1 of Ambystoma mexicanum. NCBI lineage: Eukaryota > Metazoa > Chordata > Amphibia > Caudata > Ambystomatidae > Ambystoma > Ambystoma mexicanum. Next base: position 30,214,312 of record NC_090936.1, read on the forward strand.
TAAAGTGAACAAGGGTGCGAGGGACACCCCCGCAGCCCCTTCTGCCCTTGTTCACTCTAATGCGACCGAATGGGGGACTTGTTCGAAATTTTCAGTCGTACAGAATTTTCGTATGGCCGAAATTCAGTTCAAGTCACCCAATCGTTTTCTTTTTCTTTCTTTTTTTTGTACGGAATCGAAAGAGCAGCACATGACGTCTTCTTTTCAAACAGTGCCATAGAGTTAACAAGAACGCTTGTGTTTTGGGAAATTTCCAGAATTGTATCTTTGTGCTGCACGCATTATCGTTTTATACTATATATTGAGTTTTGATGTCATTATTGGTTTGGCTTTTCAAAAAAGAAATGTTCTTTGAACGCAGCTCCCATTATGGTGAACATCTTGTCTAACCATTTTGCCAAACTCACATTATTGTCTCATTTCCAGTCACCCACATGAACATATAATAGCATTGATGAATCTGACCTCCGAATACTATTTCTTTTCAAAATATTCATCTAATCTTATTGTAAGACTCTGGAAAACAGAGTTTGGTGAAGTGTACATTTTACCTAATGTTCTATATGTCCTTAGCCATGTACATGGGTTTACTTTAAAACATTGTGTTTAATTTCAGGGAGTGAAGTTATTATCATATCTGTATAAAGAGGCACTTGAAAGTAGCAGCAATGAGTATTACCCAGTGCTTTTGTCGCTATTGAAAACCTGCTGCGAACCATACACCAGGTGAGGTGATGTGTTTAATTTGTGACAAGTGTTTACAATGTTTCATAATAGTTTTTTCATAATAGTATTGCTTAGAAGTGATTCAGACTTGTCCAAACATTCGACTGTTTTTTAGAATTTGCATTAAGTAACATTAAACACATGCATGCACGCCTTAAAGAACTCCATACTCAACATGCCTGTACCTTTAAGCTTATTTGAACAATCTCCAGAAGGCCCTCTCCTATCTATCCCCCCTTCTACACTGTTAACTGCATATATTTACCCTTTCCCTGTATGCTGCACTGCTGACTCCTGTGACCAGGTCCATGTTTTTTGCCAAAATGTGTCCAACAAAAACAAATAGGTGAATAAAAGAAACAGTTTAGATGTGTGTTATGTTTTAGTATCATTGGTTTCTCTGTGATACGTATCTGATGACATAAATGTAAATGTCACTTTATATTGTTTGCTTCTTTTAGGTTCGTCTATGATTGGGTATATAGTGGTGTTTTTAGGGACGTTTATGGTGAATTCATGATCCAAGTGAATGAGGATTTTCTGCGGTACAGAGGTGTGTTCCTGTTGCTATGTTTTCATTCATTTCTTTGAATCTGTGCCCAACAGACTTATAGCATCGTTCTTGTCATGCCTTTTCTTTTATCCCATAGACAAACGTTACTGGACACATGGCTATGTTTTAATTTCAAAAGATGTTGAAGACTGTGTTCCAGTATTCCTGAACCATATTGCCAACGAGATCTACATGTGTGGAAAAACTATCAACTTGTTGAAATTGTGTTGCCCTGGGGTGAGTACACCATCATTTGGCTTTGATAAAATGCTTTATTATGAGAAGCCGCTCCATGCAACCATGTAGAACATTCTCCCATTGCTGTAAGTCTTTGCTCCAAATTAAGAAAAATAACTTTTGTTTAACCTCCGCTAGCCTTGTTATACGTTGATTCGTCCTTGTTTTTATCAGACAAGTAGATAGCAGTCTTTTAATTTATTTTGCATTTAACTTTCATCATTGATTACTTTGGGAATTTAGAATTTATGAACAAGACTGCACACGTGCAGCTTGCATCCCTGAGCCCAAGAGTAAAAAAGGCAAGGGGGAGCAAGCATGTGTGTTGGAAAATATCATATAGGATGTAAAAAGGTGGATGGGATAACTGTATATAAGAGAGAAATAGTACTTCGGGAGAAATTGAGAGACTATTTAGTGTCATACCGTAGTTGCAATATTCTACCCTGCTGAGTATGCTGATTATTGGAGAGATGAGGTCAAAAGCGTACCCTTTTCTTCTCCTATTTCCCCTACCTATTTTGAACTGATGTCACCTCTGCCGATGATTAGATACCTAGAATGCCAAAGGCGCGCCGTGTTCTGAGCGATGAAACGCAGCTTGTCTCTCACTGCCCAAGTGCTCAGTCCTGGGGATGGGCAGAGGGCATAGCTCAATAATATGGCACTGTTTTCTTTCATTAGCTGCCAAGTGGGATAGGGCTGCACGTCTTGTGGCCTAGACTATGGTCAATATCGCAGATGTGAGTAGTAGAAGGAACGTGGATCTTTTCCCCTTCAACAGCTCCCTCCGACCGGGCGGATTTCAAGATGTTTACGCCAACTCAAATCCTATCCTCAGTAGAATTGGGGGTTAGCTCTGATTTTCTGAATATTTATTTCCACAATCGTTTTTTACAGAGCTCAAAGTCTTTCCTTTTGTGGCAGCTGACCCCCTTTTCCATTAGGAATCAACACATCAAGTTTCAAGCTACTAGCCAGCCATAAATAGTCACTTGCCGCCTCAGTTCTGTACATGGACACAGCCCAGAATCACAAAACTGGTGGCACAACCCATACCCCTTTACCATCCTACCCTCCACCATTAGGGTAAGGGAGGGGACTTCATCATACTAGCCAACCACCAGCCCGAGGCCTTTTGGATCGACTGTTGGTGACCTCTAGCATCATTATAGTTGTCATCCAGATTTTGGTATTGAAAGCATGCAACCCTTTAAAATACGACCCCATCGAAAATATTAAGAAAGAGAATATAAGAGGTGTAGTGTTGAAAAGAAGTATAGAAGACACTTGAGCTCTGGGTGACAAAAATGCCTCATCAGCTTGTATCGACTTTGTCCAGTATTGAGACTAGTGACTCTTTGGTTTTCTTTGATCCTAATTCAGTCGTTTTGCTAATCAGCCATGCCTTGAAGAAGACCTCAAGAGGTTAAAACAAGTGTCGGCACAAAGCTAAGATACATTTTTTGTGATTAAACACGTGACCACTGGCACAAGGCTAAAATGCATCTTTTGTGATTAAACATGTGACCACTATTGGTGTGATCCGCTTTATTGGTTCTCACTTTGGTTGTATTCTATGGGACAGCGCATTTTCCATGGAACATTAGCCTGTTTTACTTTTTTAAAGCCCTTCTACCATTCTGGGTGGAGGAAGGTTCCTTTTTCCTTGGCGGGCTTCTCAAGGGTAGCCCACAAAGGGTCCGTGAGTGCCTGGCAGGACAGGAAATGGGGGAGGTTGACCGAAACTCCCCTGCCTCTTGCTCTACAATGTGCCTTCCTGAAACTATCTGAAACTGGGAGGCTGGCTATCCCCAATGGACAGCCATCATCAAGTTTGAATGGTGCATGGGATATGATTGGTGCACTCAGCCAGTGTTGCTACTCTCACCTGGATACATCCTGAGGTCCTGGAGCAGAAACCCACAGTCGACTGCTGGAAAAAGAAGATTCTGAAGAGGAAGACAAAGAAGGACAGTGCCAGCACTTCCAATGACCGCCAGAACCTGTTGAGTCACAGCTGCTGTCTGCACCACATCACCCCAATCGATAGGGAAGATCTGAACAAGACGACTTCCTCCAATAGACGGATGTGCCTGATCAGTCTTGAGACAATCTATACTTTGCGCCATCCCCAGAAGAGCTGCAACCTCCCGGGCCTGCAATACTTCAATTTGTGGGGTCCTGTGCTGCATATCTGTGCATTGTCTCCGGAAGGGCGGGTTTTGCTTGCAACTTTGAGGGCATCCTCCTATTCCTGCAACAACTCAAATTGGCTCCAGAGATTCCCCTCACCAGAGGCGAGAGTCAAGAAACAGAGTGCAGTTGACTTCTGCAGCAACTGTTGGTCCAGCGAGCCTGCAGAAAGCACCAACCAGCCATGAACTTGAAGATCCATCGCTGAGCTTTCCCCTGTATGAGTGCTGTCGCAGGATCAACCAAAGTCTCCTTTTCCCAGTCACGAGGGCCGAAGAACAGGAGACTGGGTGTGCTGACGCTTCACCACTGGAACCGTCCTGCAGCAACAAATCTCTCACTCCAAGGTAATGTCCACCTAGTGTATACCCTACCTGGGGTCGGCTTCTGTCATTCTGTGACTCTGGGGGTTGTAGATAGCTTGTATCTTGCTACCTATCATACCTCCACAGGGTATCATTAGGGGGACAATCCTTTGTGCTCACAGCAGGAAATCCACCTGCCCTCGGGCACTGGTCCTTGAGACATCCATTCAGGGATACCTCCCTAAGCCTAACTCCCTTATCCGCAATTCTAGGGGATCCCTCCTGGACCCTCGTACTCTGAACACTGTGTTTTGCTTCCTTCCGCCCTTTACTTGCCAACCCCCGTGCCACTGGTGATACAGTGGCCCATCTGAACTTTGAGAGACTCATACTAGATAGGTTTGGACTATTAAGGCGAGATTGGGTTAAAGATTTTAAAAGTTATTCAGAGCTTGGAAAGTTTGCATATATGTTTCTGTTTGGTTTACTGTGTGATTTGCTATACTAAAAGCTACTCTAATATTGCAAGTGCTCCTACACTGTATATATGTTTGGTGTATAGTACTTACCTGAACTTATAATTGCAACTGTGTGCCTTAGAATATATAATAAATGTTTTTTTTTATATAAATCCGCTGTGTGAAAGTGTTTTCTTAAACCAAGGTATGCTCTGAGGTCTTTGTGCCTAACTACAGCCCTCCTCCCTCCTTAGACAAAGCCTGGCTGTTCGCCACTCTACCATAACATTGGGAGTTCTAGCTTACCTAAGAGGTGTACGTACGCCTATTCACCCTAGGTGAGCTTTCCGAAGTCCTGTCACATACAGTGACTTTTGCAAATCCCCCTCAAAATTTGGCCCTTGTTAAAATGGATTTCCAAAATCAACCATGGGGTAGATTTCGGGAGGTCTGCCTGTTATGGTGAACAGGGAAGACATTAAAGCTAGAAAACCCAATCAAGGGAAGGTAGCAGAGGGGCATGGCGTAGACTTAGGAGGGGTGTGAGAGCAGTCTAGGTCCACAGTGAGGCCACACAGAACAACACCCATAATTCCAATTAGACAGAAAAGTACAAACATATACAATTAATTATTAGGTCTTTAAAATACACATTAAGAAATGAAACCTCTAGGTAAGTATTGTCACAAAACTACACTATGAAATAAATATATACATTCACTATTTTTTAAAAGATAGAACATAATTTAATTCAAAACCAGTGCAACACAGGTAAGTAAATCAGATGGATAAAACACAGTTCAAAGATGGCACAATTTCACAGCACATTTTCCCAGTGGGTTGCCACTTAGTTTGAATTCTAAACATGTTGGTGGACGTCCTCTGCCGCCTTACTTACATCTGTGCCTTTTTGCTCCTACTTCAAATGCTCTGGATGCCAGTTTGCTCCTCCTTCAATGTAGTTTAAATGCCTCAAAACCTGACAGTGTGAAGTATTGAAGTATATGTTTGTGTGATATAGATTACCTCCTTCTAGTTAATGTTTTATAAGTGACTGTGAAATAAATTATTAAGTGTTTTACCAAGAAACCTTGAGTGTAAGAGTTTGTTTGAATACTTAGAATTCTAGACCTCTGTGTAACATCCTTACAGCTCACATTCCCCTCTTGAGATAGGCTTGGCTGCTCAGCAACACTACCACAAGAATGTGTAGTACATACTTATACCAAAGGTTGGTTTTGCTTACACCTGTAGTCCTAGTTGTGTCTAGTGGTCCCAAAGGGTACTGCATACAAACTTTGCCTAACACTCAGGCACACCTGGAGACAAAGGACAGGGAAGTTTCAGGACCCTCTCTCCCTTCCTATCTTTCCAGACACACTGGGGCCTGTGCAGGCTTCAAGGCTGAAGCCTACCAAAGGCAAAATACACAAAGAACTCAAACCTAAAAGAAACTAACTGGCAAGAAATGGCGCAAAAAGAAGAGGGGGGCATTTTGTGCAAAATGGTCACCCTTGGGTGCAGCACTGAAGCAGAGGTATCAGCCTGCAGATACATGTCACTAGATAGTAAAAAAGAAACCACTGGCACCAGCCATTCAAAAGAGTTAGTGTAACAAAATGTTACATGACATGAGCAATCGGTTAAAGGCGTTGATATGTAATCGCCCCAGCACTCCACATAGGGTGGTGTGTGCTGGACCCATAAAGTAAAGGTAAATAAGACGGGGTTCATTTTAATATTCTTGGGGAGCAATAGTTCACCCAAGAAAATGTAGTTAAACATTGAGAAGTCCAAGGGACTTCTCAGTGGCACTGCACAAAAGGTGCTGTGTGTCACAATGCAAAAACAGATGCCTATAGAGTTTACCAGACTCCATAAAACAGTAAGGAACATAGAAAATCATAGTCAGGAAAACACATGAGTGAGTGAGAAAAAGGTCCCACTCAATCAGGAGTTAAAATTAAACAGCCCTTTGTCCAGCAAAAGAGCTGGGTGTCTCTAAGGTTAAAGGGTATTGGCACAGAAATGAAAATTCTTCTTAAAAGGGCCCTGCGTGGCCGAGGCACTCTGACCTCCTTGCCCTCTCGCCAGCTGCTCCTCGCAAGTTGAATCCACACCAGACTCTCCTGGCCAGGAACTAGAGTGCTGTGTTACACCACGACCCAGCTTCTCTCAATATGACAGCTTGGCTCCTGTGTTCTTAGAGTTCGGATCCTTGTCTCTTCCACACCTGCCAAGAGGTTCTGGCTCGTGCTAGAGGACCATCCACTTTAGCAGGTTACATGAGTAAATGTAGGCGTTTCCAGGTGTGGTGCAGGAATCAGCATTTGCGACCTTATACCATCCGGCCACAGGACATTTTGCCTTCTCTGTTATCCCTGGCTCAAGCGGGTCTGCCGCATTCATCAATCAAGGTGTGCTTAGCTGCGATTTCCAGGTACAATTGATCTCCAGGTGTTCCGTCCCTTTGGTCCCACCATCTAGTGAAGGATTTCTTGCGTGGGTTGTTCAGGTCTTGCCCACCTGTCCAACACCCAGCGCCCATGTAGGAATTAAATGTGCTGCTGTCAAGGCTCATGAAACCTCCCTTTGAACCCCTGCACAGGGCATCCATCAAACATCTTTCTTGGACAACCGCTTTCTTATTGGACAAAACATCGGCCAGATGAGTGTGTAAAATCCAAGCATTTTCTTGCAAACTGCCTTATTTGACATTCCACAAGGAAAAGTTCATAATATGCACTAACCCATATTTATGCCTAAGGTACCATCCACCTAAATCAACCAATGGTCTTGCTAGCGTTTTTCGGCATGCCAGTATATTCGGCTGAACAGGAATTGCATTCTTTGGACGTGGTATGGCTCCTAACGTACTATGTTGCACATACTAAATCATTCCGTCCCACTGACCAATTATTTGTGTCGTTTGGCCCGACTAGACCTGGGAAAGCATTGTTTAAGCCTTCTATATCAAGGAGGAATGCAGCATGAATTTCCTTCTGCCATCAACAGACTGGCAGGCCGCTCCCAGGCTCACTCCACCAGAGCGGTGGCTGCAACTACTGCCTTCCTCTCCGGGATCCCACTGCCTGACATTTGCCATGCACACGTTCACCAAATTCTACTGTGTCAACAAGGATTCGGCAGAAGAATATAGGGTTGGCCATTCGGTTCTGAAGCACCTTTTTGCGTGAGGGTAATGTCAGAAACCTGAAGTCTTCCTGACCTCTGGTGATCTGTTATCCAGGTGGCCAGGACGCAGCCATCACTATTGGATCCAGTTCCTGGGGGTGGACCAGTGAGGAAAGATCACCTGGATGGGAGGTCCTTGGGCAGTCGAAGCGGGACACCGACGGGCGAGACGCAGAACCCCATTCTATTAACAACTTTCCCTAATCTACAACATAGGATACTCAGACACCCCACCCCCTTTTCCAAAACAAACACTTTCGCACATCACGATAGACAACAGACTAACACCAGAGCCTTTTACCTGACATGTCCCAACACAAAGGTCAGGCAAAGTTAGGCAATTGACCAGAATCACACACACCTGGTGGCCCTTTTCCTTCCCCACAGGGATAAAAGGTGGAGCACGAGAGCACAATACGAGCAAGGCAGACAGCACGAAGACACAGCTATCCAGACACGGCAGTTCAAGAGGAGGAGAAAGGCGGTGAGAACCAAAAGGGTGACGAGGGGAGAAGTGACCTGGCCCTTTCTGACCAAGACCCGCAAGGCATCCGTGGAAGGAATCGTAAATCCGCAAACAATAACCAGAATGTGTTGCAGCAGATGTCAACGGTACACAGAGCATGCCTACGCTGATAAGCAGGACAGAGAAAGACGCCTGCTACTGTGGTACCGTCTTTCACTCCAGATATGAGGAAAGCCAAGCAGTTCAGTCGACAGGAGAACCAATAACAAACCAAACTGTGTTGAATGAAAGTCGCAAAGTGGCACATAGAGGAACTGTAAACGGTTAAGGGGAAACAAGCGGAGAGAGGGATCTGGCACCACTTAGGTGCTCACTCGAGAGATCTTGATTGATCCTGCGTTGAATGAAACTGCTGATACCAGAAGGCCCTAGGAGAGCCGCGAGGAAAAGGTCAAAGTGGTCATACAGGGGTCTAGCAAAATCCCCATACAGTCGAAGGTTTTTGATCAATAAACCATTGAGAACGCAAGCGAAGTGAATCCTGCATGATGAGAAAGTAAAAGGAATTGTGATCTGGCAAGAGTGAACCCGACAGAGGGATGCCGATGGAAAGGGGCAAAATCTGAAGTCCAAATGAACAGTGTGTTGACAAAAGTGAACCCGGCAGAGGGATGTCCACGGTGAACTGTTTAGAAAGACATTAAAATTTGTGAATACCATAAGGGAAATTGATTTGGAAAGCCATAGTGAACCAGGAAGAGGGAGGCTAACATTCAAGAATGGTCTGAACACGGAAGAGGAGGATCGAGGTGTGAAACCTCATCACCAAAAGTACATTTGGAAAGGAAATTCTGTTTGTTGTTTCATACACATCAAGTTCTCGGAGGCAAGAGACTTTTTATTGAAAAGAGACTTAACCACTGACGTTCCTGATATCTGAAAGTAGAACTGTTGTCTGGTGCTGGGAAAGCTCGAGCATGTGCTGTGCTCCGGAATCCCACCTTGTCCCGTGCTCAAAACGTGGGGAAGGGAGACCCCACGGCTACCACTTCCCGACTTATCATTTGTGAACACTTCTTTCTTTCTTGTGAATCTTATCCTGCATCCTTTTGTATTAGTTGTAAGGATTGGCAATAGGTTTTTCTTAGTGTAGGCCCTTTTATTTGACAAGACGCCACTAGGACTGCTTTATTATTATTTGATGGTTGTAGCTTGCTCCCATCTTAGATTTAGGTTTAGACTAGGTGTTTTTCCAACCCGCATATACAGTTTAATAAACACCTTTGAACTGTGATCACTTGTGTCTGTAGTTACTGTTGCCACCATGAGTTCTTACAAAAAGTGTCCAGTGCTAAGTTTTGCTTGGAGCTTGCCTCCGCCCTTATGTATTGTTTATTAATACTGCTTTGTAATCTATTCAGAGCATTTGAATCTATGATAGATCCAATTTTAGAGAATGAATTAGGTGTTTACCTGTAACTCATGTTCTCCAGCATTGGTATCGTTCATAGATGCACATGCGTCCCTCCCACCTCTAGCACACCCCTCAGGCTCTTCTTTTGGCGCCTACTGGCACTCACGTGCGCTTGCCAAATCTGAAGATGGCCGTCCGGGGAGAAGCTAAGGGAGGTCTTCCTATGGCTCTGGGCAGTAGGACCCAAAAATGACTGTACTAGAGCACAAAAGTGCCTGAATGTTTCAGTTTAAGTTTAAACTGCTCTGTTACTGAGGATTCCCAGCCTGACGATGGGGCATATTCACAGCATGTGAATCTATGAAAGATACCAATGCTGGAGTACAGGAGTTACAGGTAAGTTACCTATTCCTTACAAGGATTCAATGAAAGGTTTTGCTTTAGAGGAGAATTAGGGGTTTTCAGAATATAAATGGTTAATTTTTAAATTTTCATCTTTAGTATTACCCTGGGGGTCATAGCAGCTTTTACCTCTATGAATGTCAGTGACTTTTAAGAGGGGATTTGTTACTCCCAATGCATGGCTGTTTATGATTGTTTTTACTAACATTAAGATAGTTTGGGGAAGTAAAAGCTCTCTCTGACAGCAAGCCATTGCATATTCCAGTATCACTGATATTTCTGTCTTTGAGGAAGACAAATACTGCGTCTCACCCAACAGAGTCCTCCTGTTCCCTTGGGGCTCTTCTCCTCCCAGGTGATCCTCCCGGCTAATACTACCCTCTGGTCAGGATCAGGAAGCATCTGCCTTCCCCTGGCCATCTGGGAGGAGGCTTTAGGCAGGGATTCTGTGAGGACTCCACAAGATCCATCACACCTGTCAGATGATCTTCCTCAGGCGGTACCTGCGCTCATGTGGGGGGCGGTGCACCTGGCTCTGAACAAGGAGGAAAAACAGAATTGAGCATTGAGATAGAAGCAGAGGAATCAAAAGATCAAATATTGCGGCTAAAGAACCTAGTGGATGCAGAAGATGAGGGAATAGGGAGAGATAGGGAAGAGGAAAGTAAAAAGTGGTCTGAAAAAGGAAGGGGAATAGTTAGGGCATGTGGAAATGAAGGAAGAGAGGAGATTTAATCAAGCAAGAAGCTGGAGCAGTGAGAGCATGGATTGGGTATTTGATATAAATGAGAAGACAAACATAGAAAGAAAAGGAGTAGATACTTGTTTTCAGTTTTTTTCTGGTAACATCTATGCATTTTTTTTAAATGTATGTTTGTTAATATCACTATGTATCCTGAATAAGTACATTGTAGTAAGTACGTAGTTTCTGAATTGTCTAGTGAAACACAGGCAGAATATTGGGAGAATCATCTTTACTTGCTGTCTTTTTGTAGTGTCCCTAACCAATCACTACTTCTTGTTTGGCAGCACTATATCTGTAGGTCAGAAATCCCTGTCCCCCGGATTTCTGTGACATTCTCTCTGGCAGAACTAAAAGAGATGGAAAAGGACTGTGCTTTGTATGAGGGGCGAGTGGAGAGACTTGCACGCTATAGCGCCATCAGCAAAGAGGAAAAGGTAAGCCTGCACATTCTTCTTATCTGGGCACTGTGTTGATTATCGATTCCAAAATGCTTTTAGGTGACCTCTCTCAGGGGGTTGAGGTCTGCACATCACTGGTAGGGTTTGGCGCTGCTTTACTTCTGGTGCAAAAACGCAACAAAATAGGAGGACCTACTTATGGGAACTGTGGAAAATAGTGAACAGGAATGGTGAACTAAAATACTAGCAAGGGGAATGGTGTCTGCACTGCTTTTCTATCAAAGCCCTTTGAACCATGCCTTAAGATCCCCTGAACTCTTGCTTGAGTCCACCTATGAGATTTGGGAAGCCTCCCACATGATATGTGAGATGAAGCTAAAACACATGAAGGAGAAACTCTTACTAGCAGTTTGCCAATGTAGAGTGACCACAACAGATGAAGATGACCTATTCTGGAGGACTTTGCATGCTTAGTCCAAGTGCAAACCCTGTTGTTATCCACACAGTTTGGAGAGGGGAGCCAAGGAAGCATCCTGCAATATACTCAGCCTCATGGACTTTTAAAGTGGACTTTTAAAGTGCCCCAGCAAGCTTTCTAGACCTGGTCTTGGCTGATTGTCCTGAAGATAATCCGCTCTCTGAGAATCTGTACCCACGTCACACTTCTACTGGGGCAAGACTGTGTGGTTCATAGGGCCCTCTTTGGGTAGGAGAATCTTCAGCTATTGCAACCTCCAGCAAAAGACGGTCTCCCTGACTTGATCCTGCTGCAAGCACTTCTCAGGTTCTCAAGCTTCCTTTCAGCTCTGATGGCTTTGCACCTACCACACTGAAAGGAGTTGGTGATCCCAGCAAGCTAAACCTTGTGCTAATCTTTTGTAGTCTCCTTGTTCTCTCCGATACAAGTCGAGTCTCGATGTGGCGTACATGCACCTCCTGCTGTCTTCCTGTTTCTTCTCCTGCTCCTATTACTGCTATAGCACCCCTCTTTGGAAGGCTGGCAGAGCCTAGTGGGTTGTGCCTATTTTCTTATTTAGGTAATAGCACTGATTGTCCCATTAGGAGCTGTGCTTGTTGAGTCTGTTTCCCCATGAGTCTTGGGTTGCATGATTGGTTTGGACTGCATAGTTTCTCTTCCTGGCCATAAGCATCCCCTTTCCTAATCACGCAGTCCAGGTGTTGAGGCTTTCCCTTTTTCCAGATTTCAGGTATTGCTGAACTCTTGTCCTCGTTATTGAGGAACACAGTCAGTTGGCTCCAGGTGGGCTTTGCCTGTGGCTGTCAGAGAGTTTAAAAGGGTCAGCTAGCATTTTGAGGTCAGGCACTTTATCAGCCCCCTTCAGAGGTCACGTCAATCAGTTCCTCTGGTCGCCTGCGATTCCCCTATCCCGTGGCCTTGGGCAATCGCCCGACTGCTATTGGTCTATCTGGTGAGTATTTGTAGAGATTTTATCTCCCTCTGCACTGCAAATTCGCTGTGATGCTTCGCTCAGAGTGTTTATTGTTGGGACTGTGAATCCCGCTTTGAATGAGTTTTGTTAGGTATTGTTCCTATATACTTCTTTGGAGCCCCCTTTCTTTTTTGCTTTCTTTTGACTGCAGACCTGACTTTTTGGAGGTCCTTGTGCCCATTCTTCTGGGGAACCTGATCAGCTCATAAGACTATCAGTACCGAGAAACTATGTCTCCCCTAATGGATTTCTTGTATATTTTAAGCTGTATACATTACCTTAAAGTGAAGTGCAGTTAGGATACTTGTATCCTTTTATCTTTTCCTTTTGTACATTTTTGGTTACAGATGTTATGTGACCAGAATGGGCAGCAGATATTTTTCTACCGGTTTTGAACTTTTTACTTGTGCACTTTTGCAATTACCGTAAGTGGCTACTGAGAGTGGCTAGACCTCTAACATGGCCGTGCAATGAGATTTTAACCTGTTCTTTGGCTGTGTCCTTTCGGCCTTCTTCCTGCCCTCTCTGGTCTGGACTTGACATATTTGAAACACCCCTTCCCAGGGAAAGCTTCTGCTTTCCCAGGCAAAGTGGTGGTCTGTGTGTGTGGCCGGATGTGGTGGCTGGGACTGTCTGGTCCCATTCCTCATCCTCACCCCCTGTGTCTGTTGCTGGGTAGATTATGTGGCCAGTGGCAATCCACGATTGGTGCTTGTGTTGCTGTTTTTCCCTTTGGTGGGTTCTGGTTTAAATTTGTTTGTGGCTGCTTCCAGGTGGTTTATGGGAGATGCGGTTCTAAAAAAGAAAAAAGAACCATGGCCAGCAACTGTATTGGGATGCATTACGAGACACATAGTGTTACCATTGTTGACATGTGTGGCACATGGAGTTTTTTGGGGACTGAGGACCACACAACTCGCACTTCCCATGTTAGGGGGCAGGGCAGGTTTTGCTTTCTGTTTAAGGGAGACTCTTGCCACGGGTTAAGAAGAGTCCCTCTGCCTCCATCCCCTTGTCCTGGGTCCTAACCCTGATCCTGTTACACTTGCATATTTTGAGGACAAAACACTTGCAAAACCTGAGTACAGGGTTAGTAATAACAGCCATAGTTAGAATACTTAGAAGAGGGAGGAATCTGGAATGAAGCGCTATATAAAAAAAGTGAATTTCTTTTTGATTACCATCACTGCTGCTTCTTTTTTCTGTCCCCTGTAATCCCCAGCACCCTTCGCTTGTGTCTGTGCTCAGTTGCAGTGTCTGGCCACAGTGCCAGCCTGTCCGGTCCTGGCGTCTGTGCCTGCAGAAGATGCTGAGCCCCACAGATCTCTCAAGAACGTTTGATCAACAACTGCCTTAAACCCAGTTGAAGAACTAACACTCCCAAGGGAAAAGGGGAAGTGGAGAAAATAACAAACGGCAGACGCCTACTTCTGGTGGACTGCAATCTGTAGAAGGAGACATTAATGTTTATTAATTAAAGCATGCATTTAATTAACTCAATCTCTAATTATCAAATAATTCAATACCTAAACCCATACCTGTCCAATCTCCGTAATAAACTTGGAGATTATTTAACTTCTTTTTCACAAAGACTCGTTGAGATTATTATCTTGCACAGTAAATGTTCAGTTTCAGAAAGTCGTTGTGAATTTAAGAATACATTTTGATTCCTTAGCAATATTGCTCAAAATAATGAGTTCAATAATATGAAACCTTCTTTAGGTAAGCAGGAGTTCACTTTAGAGTGTTCATTCATTCAAATGCGTTTCATCCTTTCTCAAGCACATTGTATTCCTGCTCAGAAGATGTTTCACCTTTAGTTAACAAATGCACAATGAAGAGTTCAGATGCAATTTAAACCTTTGACATGAGCAAGAAGAATGAATTCAGATCCTGCTTAACCTTTGAAGAACATGCGCAATGCTAATGAAATCCGATGCTTTTACTTTTGACATGCGCACAGTAAATGAGTTCAAGTGCTGCTTTATCCTTTAAAACACATGCGCAATGCTTAAGAAATCAACTGTTTCTGCTTTAGACATGCGCACAGTAAAATAAGTTCAGGTGTTGTCTTACCTTTTAAACACATGCGCACAGTGAATGAGATCAGGTGCTACCTTATCTCACGCTGCGCATGCGCAGAGATAACAAAAAAAAGATGAGTTTTCAATTCTTACGAACTCGGTAAATAACATTCAAAACCTTAAATTAAGGTTTTCCATTAACAATCTTCACTCACACGTTCGTTCTGAAACTGGCAGACTTGAATTCAGTTCAGATACGAGACGCAGCAAAATAAACACGGACACTTCTCCTTAGCGCATGCGTGAAACGAAAATTAATGCTCTGAATCACTGATCAAAAAGAACTGCGGAGTTAATGTTTCAAATGCTTCTTCCTTCAGTACAACATCGGAACTTCAATCAGTGTCATTTAAACGGAGTCATAAAAAGCCAAGCATATTCCTAAAGAAAAATGAAACGAATCTAATTACCTAAACTAAATAAATACCTAACATAAATAGAATGATAAAAATAAAGCAGCTTTTCTCCAGCTTGAGAAAAAGCGACGCTCCCACCAACTTATCAGCTGAGCTTGTCCCACGTTGATGAACTTCACAAGAATCTCATCAAAAGGCCTTGAAGCAGGAACTTAATCAAAACAGGACCTTCCCTCTTGAAGGTGAACAATGAAAGGCAGTTTAGAATTGTATGGGAGGTCAGAGTTTCATGAAACTTCCAATCAGGAATCGGTACTACTGCCACCATGTTGGTTTGGGGAGTTAGCACTCTGATGAACTGAAGTTAAGAACAACAACCCAAAATCAGATTAAAACAATAAAATATTAAAATCTATAATCTAATTTAATTTACAAAGTACACCTACCTAACCTGGGACCTGACGTCACTGCTGCTTATTTTTTCTGTCCCCTGTAACCCCCAGCACCCTTCGCTTGTGTCTGTGCTCAGTTGCAGTGTCTGGCCACAGTGCCAGCCCCACTATTAGAAAACCCACCATCACTGACATACTATTATGCAGGATGGCTAGCTTGATTGGCCTCAAGCTGCAGAGGGATAGGATTGAAGCCAACTAATAGTGTCCAGTTCAACTGCACTGTGGTTGGTCGCACCTAGTCGGTTACTGTTTATTGTCTCCACAGCAGTATTTGCAACTTCTCGAGCATTGGATCTTTCATGGATTCACATGCTTAGAATATTCCCCATCGTCAGACTGGGAACCCTCGGTACATTTATAAAGCTGTTTTTCCCTAGGAAAATGTCGACACTTTTGTGTCCTACCCATGTCTTTTTTGGGGCTGTCCACGCATGCCCCAATAGGACGTGGCCGTATAAATGGCCCACCCCCGTGGCTCCCTTCAGATTTCATCCGTCTTCCAAAGCAGTGGGATCACCTCGCGTCATCTATTGTTTTGTCAAGGTTGTTCGTTGTATTTTTTCCTAATGTCTGGAAAAGCTCTGTTCCGCCCGTGCGCTACGTGCGGGCTGAAGAAAGTGTATGAGGGGGATGGACATATGGACTGCATATATTGTCTACACCCTCACCACTCGGCAGACAAGTGCGACATATGTAAGGGCTTCTCCCAAAAGACTCTTAAAGACCGGAGTCGGTGGTTAGTGGCCTGGTTGAGCGATGGAGCGGGTGCGTACCTGCCTTCGGAGGTAAGCTCCATGCGCAGCGTGACCTCGGCATCAAAATCCTCAGGGCCCCCCCGCCGTTCGGCATCGGCCGAACCCCCGGTGAAGAAACCACGCCCGGCGGAGAAAGGGTCGTCGGGAAGCCATTCCGCAAGGGAGTCTTCGCTGAAGAAAACCTCATCATGATCACCATCGTCTAAGAAGGAGAGAAAGGAGAAGTCGAAATCCTCCTCAGGTGATCGCCATAGATCATCCTCGAGTAGAGAGTCTGAGAAACACAGGTCAAGTTAAAAAAAAAAAGGCGGGAACGCCTCAAGGAACTGCACAGGCACCACCGTTGTCGACTGCAGGGAGATCGTCGACTCCTAAACTACCAATGACGCAGTTGGTTTCGTCGATTGTTATGCCACGGGTAGTGGCTACGGCGACGGCTGGCCCAACCTTAGCCTCGTCGACGGAGATCCCGCAGGAAGTCTGGCGACCGGAGGTATTCGACCCGGTTTTAACAGAGTCGTTGCTGCAGCAAGAGGCGGCCTTGTCGGTGTCCTCTGTGGAAGAGGAATGTGAAAGGATAGCTGGGCCTGCAGAGCTCGGGTTGCAAGGGGTTAGCAAGCTAACTCTTTCCAATGGAACTAATATTCCAGTTACAACCCCTCTTCTTAACCAGCAGTCTGTTCTATCACAAGAAGTTCTATCCACATTGCACACCTTGTTAAAGAAATTGGACGAGAGATTACCTCAGGTGGCAACTCCAGCCAAATCGACCGTCGGTGAACCTGGCCCTTCCCGTCAGCCAACTCTGACGATGTTGACGGCTGTACTGATGCGTGAGGACCTTGCAGGTGCACGCCAGGAGGAAGGGGAGCTGTCAGACTCAGAAGGAGGGTCCTTATCAGATGTTTCGTTGTCCCCCTCTAGGGATCCAACCTGGGAGTCGGAGGCAGAATTCGAACCTCCAAGGAGC
This sequence comes from Ambystoma mexicanum, assembly GCF_040938575.1. NCBI lineage: Eukaryota > Metazoa > Chordata > Amphibia > Caudata > Ambystomatidae > Ambystoma > Ambystoma mexicanum. The sequence goes on from NC_090936.1 coordinate 30,231,478, forward strand.
CCAGCTCAACCGTCCCCCCAGATGACATTGGGTCGTTTCATGCCATGATGAGCAAAGCATGTACCGAGTTCGGATTAGCTCAGGAGGAAGAGAAAAAAGACTGTTTTCTATTCGACCACATGGGGAATAGAAGGAGGTCGGTTTTCTCGTTGCCCATCCTGGATCATGTGTAGCAGGAGGGTTTACAGACGATGCGCCATCCCACCCCCAAGTGTCTATCCTCCCAACCAGCCCCAGACTCGGTAGTGTCAGCGGCGGCGGCGAGAAAAGCAAGGTCCCAGCACAAATGCTCGACCCCCCGGGAGAACGAGGCCAGGAGACAGGATGCCTTTGGCAAGAAGGTGTTGTCGGTGGGGGCGACGACAGTGAAGGCGGCCAACTCTCTCGCTATAATGGCCAGATATGATAGAGAGATGTGGCACTGATAGAGCATCTTCCAGAAGAACATAGGAAAGCGGCGATGTTACTCGTCCGAGAAGGTGTGGAGGCCTCAAATAATTCTATTAACATCGCTGTGGACCTCGCAGAATCAGGATTTAAACAAGTCAACAACGGGGTGGTTCTACGGAGGCAAGCGTGGCTAAAATGCACCAACTTTAGACTTGAGGTGCAATACAAGGTGCTGGATATGCCTTTTGAGGGAGACCTTCTGTTCGGCGAAAAGGTGGATGAGGCTTTAAAGGGCATGAAGGAGGACTCTGACATGGCGCGTTCTTTGGGTGCCCTCCAGAGTGGAAGGAATTTTCGTTCTTTTCGCCCCTTTAGGGGAGCATCAGGGAACTCCTGATTCTCAGCATCAAGAGACAGGCCTTTCAATAGACCGACATACTCGTCGCAGGGCTACAGACGGGCCTCTCAAGTGGCGAAGCGACGCCGTGACTACCAGACCTCCAGGAAGAAGACGGGCTACTCGTCGTCGAGAGATAAGCCCAAAGACCAACAATGACGGGCGTCAGAACGTCCTGGGAGGCAGGGTATCGCATTGTGTCGACGAATGGGAGCAAATAACCATGGATTAGTGGGTGCTGGACACCGTAAGGCTTGGACACTCCCTGCAATTCAAGAGCAACTCTCCGCATGTTCCACCAGTGTTTTTGGCTCAACCCCACCTGAGCGTGTTGCAACAGGAAGTAGTGCTTATGCTACAAAAAGGGGCTGTAGAATTGGTCCCTGCATCACAGAGGGGCCAGGGGGTTTATTCCCGATACTTCGTAGTGAAAAGGCCAAATGGAAAATGGCGCCCCATTCTCGACCTTTGCGACCTCAACAAAACGTTGAAAAGCCAAAAATTCAAGATGCTCACACTCCAGGAAGTGATCCGGTCTGTCCAAGGAGGGCCTTTCTGGCGTCTCTGGATCTTCAGGGCGCGTACTTCCACATACCAATGCGTCCACGACACAGAAAGTTCCTAAGGTTTGTGGTAGGACGGACTAACTACCAGTTCACAGTGCTCCCGTTTGGACTATAATCCTCTCCCAGGACGTTCACGAAATGTTTAGCACCAGTTGCAGCCTGGTTGAGAAAGCAAGGCCATCACGTGTACCCGTACCTCGACGACTGGATGGTGAGAGGATCCTCTCCTATGGCAACTCAAACAAGTTTGCAAGTCACCATGCAACTGCTACGATGGCTGGGATTTGCACTAAACTTCGAGAAGTCTTCGTTGACTCCGTTGAGAAACTTAGTGTTCTTGGGTGCATAGTTCGAAACCCAGTCGGGGTTGGTAAAACCATCCGTCGACAGAATCCACAGACTCAATCAGATGGCAGGTCAGTGAAGGTTCAATATCAAAGTGTCGATGAGGGAATATATGTCGATTATGGGCTCTATGGCGTCTTGTATTCCTCTGGTGAACAACTGCCGCCTGTTCATGAGGCCAATTCAAGAGTTCCTGGCGGATCGGTGGACCCAGACCCAAGGTCTCTGGCCGGACAAACTGATCTTCGACGACGACAAGCTCCTACGAGCTCTTCGATGGTGGCAGAGCTTTCAGAACCTATCCAGGGGGGTACCCCTGCAGGAACCGGAATTTCGCATGACCATAGTGACAGAAGCGTCCCTGACGGGCTGGGGAGCACATATGGGTACTCTCCAAACACAAGGTCGGTGGTCTCCCAGGGAATCACTCCTGTACATCAATGTTCTGGAGTTGAGGGCAGTGCGCTGGGCCCTAAAATCTTTCCTGCAACACATAAAAGGCTCAGTAGTGAGAATATTGACTGACAACACAACAGCAATGTTTTACTTGAGAAGACAAGGAGGCACGCGGTCCGGAACCCTTTCCACCGAGGCTCAGAAGGTATGGCATTGGGCTCTGAAGCACGATATAACCATCGTAGCGCACCATCTCCCTGGAGTAAGGAACGAACAAGCGGACTCCCTCAGAAGAAAAATGGACCAGGTACACGAAAAGGAGATAGACAGCCTTCAGTTATCGAAGATCTTCGGGAAGTGGGGGCAACCCCCCCTGGATCTCTTTGCAACGAAGGAGAACAAGAAGTGCGAACAGTACGCCAGCAAGTGGCCACAGAAGGGCTCTCTGGGGAAAGCCTTCTCCTTCCCGTGGACAGACAAGTTTCTCTACGCCTTTCCCCCGTTTCCTCTCATACGGATTGGATTCGCAGATACAGGTGTCGGGTCATCCTAGTGGCTCCGTATTGGCCGAGGCAAGCGTGGTTTTCCGATCTGCTCCAACTGTCAGTAGAGCAGCCGATAACATTTCGGAAAACCCCAGACCTCCTGTCCCGGGACAAAGGGACAGTGTGGCATCACGACCCGGACAGTCTCAATCTCACAGCTTGGCTCCTGACTTTTCAGAGTTTGGTGCCCTAAGCATTTCGTCGGATTGTCGGAGAATCATGCAGGCCGCACAAGCACCTTCCACGAACACATCGTATGCATGCAAGTGGAGAAGATTCTGTGGGTGGTGTCAAAGCCAGCCAGGATTGCACCCCTTGAATATAACTCCGGAACAACTACTTCTACCATATCTGCTGCATTTGGCAGAGAGCGGATTGTCTTTTTCGTCGATAAAGGTACACCTGGCGGCCATCTCAAGGTTCACGAGGAAAAGGCAGTAGTCTCCCTTGTTTAGTGATAGGCTGATAAAGCACTTCATGAGGGGTCTGTTCCTATACATTCCCTCCGATGAAGCGCTTTCCACCGACATGGATTCTCAACTTGGTGTTAGCGGGGCTAATGAAAGCTCCCTTTGAACCAATGGCTTCCTCGTCTATAAAATTCTTATTGTGGAAGTTGTTTTTTCTAATAGCTATCACGTCAGCTCGACGGCTCTCGGAGATAAAAGCATTGGTCATAGATCCACCGTACTTGAGGTTCTTTAAGGACAAAGTGGTGCTGTTGACTAATCCTCATTTCATTCCGAAAGTGCCTACTGTTTATCATAAACATTCGTCAATTCTTTTACCTACCTTCTTCGCAACTCCTTCATCGGCTGCGGAAAAAGCCCTCCATACTTTGGATGTGAAGAGAGCTATGAAATTCTACCTTCATCAGTCCCAGCAATTCAGAACTACGCAGCAACTGTTTGTGGCTTATGGCCCGTCGACGAGAGGAAAGGCAATCTCAAAACAAGGACTAGTTAGATGGGTCTCGTCGATGATTGCTTTTTGTCACTCCAAGGGGGGAAAACCGCTGGAAGGACGTCCGAGGGCTCATTCCACGAGATCAACGTCGTCCTCGGCGGCACTGTGGGCAGGGATTCCGCTGGGTGCATGTGAATCCATGAAATATACCAATGCTGGAGAAATGGAGTTACAGGTAAGAAACTATTCCCTTATGCTCTTATATTAGTGAGCAGCATAAGGTGTATTAAATTCCTAGATTTCATAATGCCAGTTCCATTGCCTTATATAATTGAAATTATCTCCTATCATTTAATTGCCCTCTGCACTGGTGGGAACCAGAGGCGAGCCAGGATTGTCTAACAAGTGGGGCCTGAAGCTAATGTAGTTGGTCCACTGCAGTGACATCTGTAAATGCCCACACAGCATGCCGATCATCCACACCCCACCCCCTGTGGTTGACGCCAGTGCAGGAAATGGGGCGGAACAAGACGGAGCAGTGCTCTGGCAAAAAATGTCTTGCTGGAGCGCCGCTCCATCCCTTAGTGCCAAGGGCCAGCCCATGACTCACCCAGGGGCCAGCACGACTCTCCCAGGTCCTGGGCCTCAAATGAGCAGACCGCTTTCAGAAAATGTGGCACAGAGCGATGCCTAGTCTTCTGAAAGCAGTCTGCTCGTTCCATTGCACGCAAGAGTAACCTGTTTTTCAACAAGCTTTCAGAAGACTCAGCACTGCAGGCAGAAACTGACAAAGCACCACATACAGCTTTGCAGCTGTCCAAACTTATATATATGTCCTGCAATTTACAGATATGATATGATAGATTATTTATAACACGCTTAATACCCAGAGGTTTCTAAGCGCGGACAATACCCAGAGGTTTCTAAGCGCGGACCCGGGGATTGAACTTGTCGTGCTGGGTGTCGTCTTGCTTCCAAGGCGAGCATGCTGCCCCTGAGCTATCCTCCCGAGTCTCTTTATTAAAGTGAATATTGTGACCACTCAAAACAGAAGAGTCCATTATTCACTTAAAAGGGTGTCTTACTGAATCACTATAAGACATGTTTAACATTTAAAATTGGAGACATTTTGATGTTCCCATAATGCTCTTTGTTTGTATGCAAATCACTAGGATTGGGTTCTGTGAAGAGAGACTGTCCTGCAGAACCTGGCCGGGGGCCACACCCCTTGACTCTTCCTCCTCCTCACCACAGCCCCGCCCCTCCAAAGAGGTGACAGTCCCCAAATAAATGTTGTCCATTTCCAGTACTGGTTGACGCGGATAGTCTGGCTACTGCGCTTCCTCTTCTGTGAAGACCCGTCTTTTTAATCCATAGGAGCTGCTAGCCCCCTGTCGGAATCGGTGTTCACCTCCAGAATAGGTCAACTCTAGATGTGATACTCCCAAAAGGAAAGGTGAAGTGGATAAAATAAAAATTAAAACAAAGATTCATCTCTCCTTTTTTCCTGTCTGCGAAAACCTGCAGTTGGTTTAAACAAGACCATGGAATCGAATTCATTTTTGCACGAATCGCTGCACTCCCTTTCTATTCATTCTTTCAATATTGCTCTATCGTTGCCTGTTTCCCCTCTCTGAATATGATGTACTAAATCTGTTTCTGTTCACAGTTATGAATATTAGTTCCTTTTTTGTTCTTAAATTATTTGAGTAAACTAATGATATGAGAAGTCATATATAACGTGCCTGTACACACGTGTTTCAAGGCGCGACAAGACAAGGTGGGGTACGGAGGGAAGACAAGCCAGATGATCTTACTAGCTCTTGTGCCATTCAGATCGTGTTAGGGTTGTAGCGCAAGGAGCAGGGGACGGGAGAAGTGCAAGGTAGAGGGAAAGTGCAATCAGGGCAGCATGGCTCTGAGCAAGTGCAGCCAGGGCAGTGCGCTCTGGGTAAGTGCCAGGGGGCGGGGGACTGTAGAGGTTACAGTTATAGCCCCTAGTGCACAACAGGCCCAGTGGTAGTGCGGGGGAGACTGGTCATGAAGGAGCCAGGTACCACGTGAGAACTCTGAGGATATCCAAGCAATAACATACCCTTTATACCATTGTGTGCACCAATGTTGGTGTCAAATCCTTCTTTTGTTCTGATTTGAGAGCCTTACTTTCATGGGAGACATCACTTGCTTTTTAATACTAAGTGGTTCCTGGTGAAATGCGCACCTCGCGTGACAATAACACTGGCTTTTTCACGGAAAGATTGGTACACTTTTTAAAATCTAATCATGTGATAGAAACACATTGTATACCTTAACATAATTATATTTGCAGTACTTCACAATGTTTTGTTTTATTAACTAATTTCCTCGTAAGAAAAGGCACTTGTACGCTTTTCTGTATACATGCTTTCCGAGCTGCTAAATCTGCGCTCGCACCGTACATTCAGGTTGAAGTTTTCACAGTCAGATTAAATTGAAAGTCTCTAAATCTTCTTCCCCAACTGCCGATTAAGGTCCTACTTCAGCAGAGCCCCCACCAACAGGTCCTGCTCATCCAATATCTAATGAAGAAAGGCCGTTCTTGAATGTTCTGCCGAGTTACATTCCACAAGAGAATTCTAAATCATTCTGACAGTGCTCCTGCCTTCTCCCTCCATCTTGGTTTTTGATCACCTGGAATTCCTGTATCTATAGTTGGGGAGCACAAATTCCTTCCTGGTTCTTATTCACGTAAAACGCTTTCCCGCTCTGTGAAGCTTCACAGCCTGCTTGTTGGACCTGACAGCTATCCAGCTAGTTGTAGCTTCTTAGGGTTGCCTTGTGTTACACATCGCTCCTGCAAATGTATCCTGCTGTTCCCATGCGCACAGGCTTGCAAACCTGTCAAGACCCAGGGACTCAACCTCCACCCATGCTTGGCAGAGATGGTCCTTGCTGCTGCACTACAAGGGAAGCAGGCATGTCATTGCACATTAGTGGCAGTCTAAAGAGTCCAATCTGGTGCCTAATCTGGTCCAGCCCTTGCATGTATCACTGAAGAGTTCACATACACAATGTTATCATCGACAGTAGCCATTTGCTGAAACATAACCAGACAGGACGTAACATGTAGTCAATGGCTCTTGGAGACCCAAGTGGTGTCCTGGAGGTGAGCTTCGTTTGGATATACTACTAGTCTGCCATCTTGGCCCTTTCAAGTGGAGAGGTGGCCCATTCAGTGAGTGGTAACCTTGACACAGCAGAGCATGCCAGGAGCTGACCTTAAATCGGCATGTTTTGTTCTTATGTTCTTACTTGGCAGCTTGACAACCTGAAATGGGATAATCAAGTCATCTGTAACTGTGCTGTTGTCTGACATTAAAGATGAGCATTTGTTGCTGCTGCTTTTCAGCTAACGTGCTGCAGGTATTTGCACTTCGATTTCCAAATGACGTGTGTCGATGAGGTGGAGGCTGCACGGCTGTGAGCCCTTTGATTCACTATAAAGAACAGGGTGTAAGCACTGAAGCAGCACTTTAGCAGTGCGACAGCAACGCGTGCATTGTACGCGCAAACCGCGTCATTGATCAAGGCCTCTGGTACTATGGATGGATTGGTACGCTTAACGGTGCCAGTTCTTTACCACGGTTCCACTCATTCGTATAACTTAGGCCAGCACAGAATATGTCCCCCAACAGTCATTAAAGCTCCTACTCTCACCTCAGTCTCGGATTCGTCTGAAATTAGCATATTCTTTCCTGCTCGAACTTTGAGTGATTCTGTTCTTTCCGTCACGCTTGATAGTCACCTTTTTTCAACACAGAGCTATTTGGGGAGGAAAATGGTGGAAAGATTTACAAATGCAATTGCGGGGGCTGTGATTGAATCCAACGGTTGCTTTGATTCAACGCTGACAGCATCGCTTGGCTCTGCCCCTGGTTTGCGTATGCAAGTGATTGCTTCTGATGAGCCCACTGCTCCTTTATACGTTCCTCGATTACGCACCCCTGACATGCCTATTTTAAACTCCACACTAAAGGGAAATGTTGCCAACGCCTCTGTCGGTATGGTTGATATGTCATTTGGAGGCACCCTGGAAACTCTATGGTTCAATCAAATATCTCGACCTCTTCTTGTACACAGTTTTTTGCCTTGGGTATTTAATGAAACATATACTTGAGAAATGTGACCACATTAGTATCCCAGAAATGGCCATGCTCGCATGCTTACACAAATCATTGAGTCAACCAAATCACCCAGGCCACATAAAAACGTGGCTTTTCCCCAGGATCGGTCCATTGAAGTAATTTTCTCTCCCTTGCCTTCCACCATGACCAGTGTGATCAACCCTGTGGTTGATACTGTTGCGGCTTATACCACTGGTATAACGGTCAGTGAACCTGGCTGCCCCGAAGAGCTGGTGGTTCTTGATTGCCCTACTGTTGACTCAAGTGTTTTATTGGATACTTGTTCTTTGCCTAATAGTAATAGGAACAAAAAGAAAAAAGGATGCAGGAAAGGTAAAACACGTGTGGCATCTACTTTGGCTATCTCTGTATTCACTGTTCCATAACCGTGATATTGTCAATGCTGGTGATATTCGGTCCAATAGAGTTACTGAGATAGTTAATTTGGTGGATGAAACGGTACACGGTAAAATAAGAATGGGGTTGCAACTAAGAAGCAGAAGAGGACTGGTGCCATATATCAATCTATTTCTAATAGCCAAAGAGATGTTGGCTTTCTTTTTTGGGGCTACATACAGCAACGGTACCAATACTCTTTGTAAGCCACACGCAAGCAAACCTTCAAAAATAAGCACCTTGACAATGACTCTGTTATACTTGAAGACATTGCAAGTGTTCAGAAGAAGAATGCTGACACAAATGTGGTGTATTTGTGGGTAAAGACTTTTATTCAATGAAAAAGAAAAAAAAAACAATCGGTCCCTATCTCTAGGAGCGGGTGATTCCCTGCCTCAACTAAAAGATCTAAGGTGATTGTCAGAATGTCTAGCAACTCTAGCACCGTCCTGTGTCAAGAAAAACCTTGCTTCTGTCCCTCACACTAGAAACTATAACTAAAGTAGTATTGACATGGCCGATCCAAGGAGAAGGACTTCCTTCTACTGGGTTCAAGTTCCTGGTTTGTTGTAACAGTTCTATTCAGTTCAAAACAGTCTCATGTCTCACACATTACCAGGGGGAATAGCTCCCATGCCTTGTTAGTAATGTTCCAAACAATACTTCTCAGGTGTTACCAGGGGGAATAGCTCCCATGCCATGCTAGTAATCTTCCAAACAATACTTCGAATGGATTGTGTCCTCCAACGTTTTCCACATCTTTGACATTTAATGTCCACAGCTGCGTTACTTTCAGCAGAGGGCGTCCTGCGTCAATGGCGTCGGGTCGATGTCCCTCGAAGGCCTCCGTCGAGGAGGACGTCACCAGATGTTATAAATAGGACGCATAGCACCCGTAGCCTCAGTTCCGTTTTTTTCCATAAACGTGTTTGCTTCGAGAACTCGGCGCGCTTCATGTATTCCTCGTGAATATGTCGTCTTCTTCGACCCCTTCGACTCCACGGTCTGGCTTTAAGACTTGCCGGGACTTCAAGTCTAAGATGTCGATTACGGACCTGCAGTGCATTTGTTTATGGTGTCTGGGCGAGAGTCATGACACCGACGACTGTTCGAAATGCCAGTCGCCGACTGCTAAGGCCTTGCAGGAGCGTAAGGAGAAGTTACAGGTAGGGAGGGGTTCTAAACCCAGTAAGTCCCGTAAAGCTGCTAAGGGGATGTTGTTACGCTCACCTGGACCCCACAGGGGTGTCGATCGGACCCGGGCAGCTGCGGTCTCCTTCAACGTGATGCGTAGTGCAGAGATGATTGTCTGGACTGGCCCGCCTACTCTTGTCTGCTGGACCCGAAGAAGTATTTTCCTGCAAGTGGAGACAGGGATTAACCACCTGTGGGTTTTAGTGATGGCCTCCCAACTGTTCTCGCTCTCCCCCACTAATCACCTCCAATATCCCCTTAGTAACCTCACCTTATGTTCGTAAAAGATGAGCTCTCCATCCTGCGTGTCTTGCAGGGGCACGTAGATACCAGTTACTTCACTGGTTTGAAGGCGTTGGGAGAGTTCAGGTAAGCATTGACTCTGAAGTCCCTGGCAGGATTGGTGAGTATCAAGTTCAAAGAGTTCAATGTGCCCGATGTTCACTCTTGTCCCCTTCCTTCCTTAAGTTGCAACTGAGTTCGTGAGAAGAAGTTCTCGTAGCTGCTGCTGGCGTTCAGGTAAGAGTCTGTGTTACCCAACGCTGTCCGGTAACTATTGCATGCGTTAACGTGTTGTTTTTCTCCCTCTTTACAGATGCGGCATATGAAAATGTGGAGAGTTATGGAATAATACCGCCGGTGGTAAATCAGGTAAGTCTATGGTGGTAAGAGGTTGTATTTGTTGATTCCCTTGGCTCACCTTGTTTTTTCTTGTGTCTCCTAGGTGCCGGATTACGGCGAAGAAATGATAGAGACAGTGCCGGATCGAAAGATGCACTGAGAACTGGTGAGTATGGCGCCGTGCTGGAGATGGCGAAGTGACGCGTGCAGGACTGATGTACTTTCCAGGTCCGGAGATGAAATGGTTCCGGGAATTTCGGTGAGGAATTTGAAATAAGTTTGTTTTCTAACCTTGTCCTTTTCTTCTTCTTTATTCTAGGAGCTCCGGATTCGAGGCGGACGTGGCAGAAGACTGGATGCTGGCTGCCGGCACACGGGCGTGGCAGAAGACTGGATGCTGACTGCAGGCACGGTGAGTGTCACGCTGCTGGATGCAGATTAACGCGAAGCATGTGTTGCTGTTCGGGTGTGGTTTAAATAGCCTCCAAAGTAGTTCAGATAAGAAGTTCCCCAGAGCCACGCCCGAGTAAAAAATAGTCCCTGTAACAAAATAGTCCCATCCAGGCCTCATGTAGGCTTGGACTCTTTTGCAGCATGGTCTGACAAGTAAAGTCTATGAGCCTGGCGCCTAGGACGCCAGGACTGATTTCTATGATGAGCCTGGCGCCTAAGGCGCCAGGACTGAACCCAGACAGCCCCTAGCCGGGGCTGCTGAGGTTTAAACAAATGTCTCGATGCCTGCTCCCGGAGCTGAGGGCCTTGGTCCTGATGCCCGGGGGTAGGCATCATGACAGATGTCCACCGACGATTCGAGGGGCGACTCTCCTCGTCAGAAGGAGTCCCGGGCATCTCAGTCCAGGAGTGGTTCCCGCCATTCGCCGTCCTCGTCTCGGCATTCCAGGAAGCGTTGTCACCGGTCGCCTTTGCCGTCCTCCTTGGAGGATGGCGCCGCAAGGAAAGTGGCTTGTCCCACTAAGTCCTCGACGCCAGAGGATTGGGCAGCCTTCAGGGAGCAGATGCTGGCGATTTTTCAATCCCAGGGCACAGTTCTGTCCGTGCCTTCGGAAGAAGCCGGCAGGGAACAGTCTCGGCCCGTGGCTCGTACGCCTTCGGGCTCGGATCCTCGGCACAATACTCATCGGGAACCTTCGAGGTCCTGTTTGGACAAGGTTCAGGTTGATCAACCTGCTTCATCCAGAGCTCGGTCTTCGTCCCCGGCGAAACCGCAGAAATCTGGTAAGGGCTCGTGGTCGGCGTCGACTCTGTCGGCGCCGTGTCCATTGGATGCAGATGTCGAAGCTGTTCCTTCACACCAGCTCTCAGCTCCGTTGTCGATGCCGAAGCCGGTGGCGCCCTCGACGCCTTTGGGGCCTTTTGGCCGGAATTTGCTGATGGAGGTCCCTGGTACTGTGGTTCCTCCAAGGAAGGCCACTTCCAAGTCTGTGAGGCCTGTTAAGGATTCCAGACCTCCTTCTGTCCCGAGCCAGGAGTTCTTTCTTCCTCTGGATAATATCTATGAGGATGGGGAGAGGTCAGATTTGGAATTTGACCCTGTTGAGCCTGATGCGGCTCCTGTCCTTTCCGGGGACAGTCAGTTGGAAGAGTTACGTCAATCTCTTCATGATGCCAGTTGCTTGGACACTTCTCCTGAGGTGGAGTTTGGCAGGCCTGAGCCTGGGGCTCATGCTGAGTCCTCTTATAGGAGACTGATGGCTAGGGTCACTGAGTATCTTGGTTGGTCTATTCCCCCAGAAGCATTTGTTGAGGATGACTTGACGGATATTTTGGATCAAGGTCTGTCCTCTGACCCAGTGTTAGCTTTTCATTTGACGTTGCAGAAAAGGGTGGTGGCTGCTTGGCAGAGATCGGAATCTCTCTTCTTAACAATTAATTAACTAAAAATTACCACCCTTCCAGTAGCAACCCCAGCTACCTTTCCTCTCACCCCACTCCCGAGAGTTTGGTGTTTCAGGTGGCTACGGCCACCTCGAGGCAGGCGGCGTACCTTACCATCCTTCATGATAGGGACGACAAACGCTTCGATGGTTGGGCACGCAAGGTGTTTTCAGCGGGGAGTATGGCACTGAAGTCTGCCAACACCACTTGTGCCTTAGCAAGATTTTCACACAGTCTGTGGAATTGTGTTTCTCTAGCGGCTGAGCATATTCCTGAGGGGGAAGAAAGGGATGGGTTACTTGCTCTCGTGCAAGATGGCAAGGATGCCATGTGTGAATGTCTTCAATCAGGATTGGACACTGCCATCAGTGATAGCCGATCCATGGCTGCGAGCACCGTTATACGCAGATTTGCATGGTTGCAGAAGTTTTGCTCCGGATGTACAAGCCTGTCTTCTGAACATGCCCTTTGGTGGCGCGCATTTGTTTGGCAGCAAGGCCGACGAGAGCCTTGAGAGGTTACAAACCTCAAAAGCTGCGGCTAAATCTTTGAGCGCAGCTGTGCGTCAACCTCCGCCTTTTCGTCCTAGGGAACAGCAGGGGAGGGGAGGTTCCTTTTAGTTTCTACTCCTTTTTTGGTAGGACGCGAGGAGCCACAAGTCAAAGGGGTCAACTTAAAAGTACCCGTGGTGGTTGGGGAAATAGAGGTGCCAAAGTCGCTCAAGCAGCTGCCTCTTTGCTTTCAGGCGCAGCCGCTCCAAACAACTATGAGGCCATGTTCCATTCTTCGCTTGTTGGGGGCAGACTGTCTCAGCATCTCAAAGAATGGCGAGCTATTACTTCGGATGCGTGGGTTCTGGATAAAATAGCCCACGGCTACTGCCTTCCCTTCCTAAAGCGGCCTCACGACAATCCACCGGGGTCTATCTTTTTTAAGCTTCCGGATCCGCTCCTTGTGCAAGAAATCTTGGCCCTGCTGGAGAAAGGAGCTATAGAACTGATGCCTGTAGCGGAGAGGGACAAGGGATTGCATTACCCATATTTGATTTTTCCAAAAAAAGATGCGGGATTGAGACCCATCTTTGGCTTGCGTTGGTTGAACAAACTCCTTAGGAAGGACAAGTTCAAGATGGTCACTCTTTCTCAGGTCCTCCAGGCTTTTCGACTTCAGGATTGGTTGGTGTCTCTGGACCTACAGGATGCTTACTTTCATGTGCCGATTCATCCACAGAACAGCAAGTACCTGAGGTTTGCGGCTGGCAGCTTGCATTTTCAGTTTCGGGTCCTGCCATTCGGATTGACTTCCGCCCGAGGGTCTTCACCAAGCTAATGGTGGTGGTGGCTGCGTATCTCAGCTGGGGGGGGGGATTCACGTCTACCCCTACCTGGACGACTGGCTGATCCGTGCACCGTTCTCCCGAACAAGCAATGGATCATCTCAGTCTCACCTGCCGCTCCCTCCACAAGCTGGGCTTCTCCCTCAATTTCAAGAAGTCGCATCTGACACCTTCACAACAGCTCCAGTACATCGGGGAAGTGCTTGCCTCCCAAGGTGAGGGCTTATCACATTGTGCAGATGGTGGCCAAATTTCAACATGCCCAGTGTCTCCCGGCTTTTGAATTCTTAAGGTTGCTCGGCCTCATGGCATCGTGCATTTTTCTGGTGCCAGAGGCCAGGCTGAGGATGAGATCCCTGCAATGGGTCCTCAAGATGCAGTGGTCACAATTCTCAGGCAAGATGACGGATCCCGTTCAGATTCCATTCTCGGTCTCGCAGGATCTCCTGTGGTGAGCCAACGAGGGGAATCTGATGAAGGGGGAGCCGTTTTGGCAACCGTGGCCGGAGGTGACAGTACTAACGGACGCTTCCCTCACAGGATGGGACGCTCATGTCGATGATCTGACCGCCAGCGGTCGTTTGTCTCCATCGGAGTATAAACTCCACATCAACCTGTTAGAGCTGATGGCCATCAGGCTGGCCCTGACGGCTTTTCTGCCATCTGTGCGGGGGAAGACTGTCCTGATCAAAACGGACAACACAGTGGCCATGCATTACCTCAACAAAAAAGGGGGTGGTAGGGTCACTCCCGTTGTGCAGAGAGGCGATGCAGCTCTGGTTCTGAGCAATCCAGCAGGGGATATCACTCTTGGCAGTACATCTGGCCGGAGAGGAGAATGCGGCGGCGGACACTCTCAGCAGGCAGTCCTTCTGCAGATGTTTGCCCTTTGGGGAACCCCACAAGTGGATCTCTTCACGACCAGTGACAACCGGAAGTGTGAGAAATTCTGCTCAAGGGAATTAACTCTGAGAGGAGCCTTAGGAGACGCATTTGTCGTGGATTGGTCATTCCCACTTCTGTACGCGTTTCCTCCGGTCCCCGTCATTCCTCAGGTGTTAAGGAGGTTGCAGAGGTTCGGATCCCACATGATCCTCATTTTTCCGGATTGGGCCAGGAGAGCGTGGTATCCCGGACCTCCTAGCTATGTCCATCTGCCCTCCACGCCGTCTTCCCTACCGAGAAGATCTTCTCTCACGCGAGGGGGGTTGGGTTCTCCATCCAGAGGTCAAGACTTCCAACCTTCATGTTTGGTATCTGAAAGGTTGAGATATAAGGATTGGGACCTCCTGGATGACGTGATGGAGGTGTTGCTTTCGGCCAGGCGGTCTGCAGCCAAGTCCAATCCATGTACTGTTGCTGTTGGCGTAAGTTTTGAAACTGGTGCAGAGGACAGAATGTCGATCCTTTTCAGTGTTCCATTTCCATAGTTCTGTCTTTCTTGCTTTCTTTGGCCCACAGGGGCCTTCAAGTGGGTACCATTAAAGGCTTCGGCGGCGCTGTCTATCTTCAAGCACTCGTCTGAAGAATGTTCTTATTTTAAGATTCCATTGATTTCCCAATTTCTAAAAGGGCTCACTAATGTGTTCCCACCGTCCCCGTTTCAGGTGCCGGTTTGGGATCTGAATTTGGTCTTGAAATTCCTGATGGGTGCTCCATTTGAACCTTTGCCCTCTTGTCCTTTGAGAGTGTTGTCTTTCAAGACGGTTTTCTTGGTTGCGGTTACATCCGCTCGCAGAGTGAGTGAATTGCAGGCACTTTCATCTAAGCCACCCTTTACTGTGTTCCACAAGGATAGGGTTGTACTGAGGGTACGTGCATCCTTTCTACCTAAGGTAGTGTCTGACTTTCATTTAAGCCTGAAAGTGGTACTTCCTGCTTTCTATCCTCCCGCTCATCCTGGTAAGGAAGAGGAACGACTCCATAGGTTGGACCCTAGGAGTCGCTCCTAGGGTCCACCCTATTGAGCGACTCCTAGGGTCCAACCTATGGAGCTTTTATATTTCTAGGATGTCCAGGGTCAGAGTGGACGATCAACTCTTTGTCCGGTACGCTGGCCACCGATTGGGCCAGGCTGTTAACAAACAGACCTTGTCTAGGCGGATTATCCTCACCATTACTGAATGTTGCAGATTGGAGGGCAAGGAGCCTCCTGAAGGGTTACGAGCTCATTTCACTAGCGGCGTGGCTACTTCCACAGCCCTGCAGCGGAGAGTTCCTATTAGGAATATTTGTGACGCAGCGACATGGGCTTCTATCCACACCTTTGTCAAACATTACTCCCTGGATACACTCCATGGTCAAGATATGGCCTTTGGTAAAGCAGTTCTTTATTCGGCCATCTGATTGGGTATTATACATTCTTTTCCCTCCTCCATTTTCTGGTACTGCTTTGGGAGTGTGTCAAAGATGTGGAATACGTCGGAGGACACAATCCATTCGAAGAACAAGTTACTTACCAACTGGTAATGTTCTTTCGACTGGATGTTCCTCCAATGTATTCCCTTTGGAAGAATGTTCATTCTATCCAAACCAGAAAATAAGGCCCTCTGCGAATATTTGGACACCAACTTAACAAATGGAACTATTCGACCCTCCAAGTCCCCAGCGGGAGCCTCTCTCTTCTTCGTTCCTAAGAAAGATTCCAAGGAACTTAGACCATGTTTGGATTACGGTGGCCTCAACCAATGCACCCTCAAGGACCGTTACCGATTACCTCTTATTTCGGACATCCTGGAGGCTGTGAGGGGTGCAGTCATCTTCACAAAACTAGATCTCAGGGGTGCCTATCATCTCATTCGTATAAAAGAAGGTGATGAGTGGAAAACAGCCTTCAGAACACCCTTTGGCCACTTTGAGTATCTGGTTATGCCCTTTGGACTTGCTAATGCCCCCGCAGTATTCCAACATTTCATGGATCGGGTTTTTTCTGACATGTTGTTCCTTTTCGTCATTGTATACCTAGACGACATACTGATTTACTCCAAGGAACCTCAGAAACACGAAGAACACGTTAAGGCAGTTTTACAGCGTTTACAAAAACATAAGCTCCTAGCCAAACCAGAAAAATGCCTTTTCCATGTATCAACTGTTCATAACCTTGGATTTTCTCTTAGCCCCAAGGGTATTGGGATGGATTCTTCCAAGGTTGATTCCATCCTATCTTGCCCTGTTCCTACCACTGTGAAACAAATTCAATCCTTCCTGGGGCTCGCTAACTTTTACAGGAAATTAATACCCGCATTTTCTGATATTGTACACCCTATTGTCACACTGATAAAGAAAGACACCCCCTTTCAGTGGTCCTCAGCTCAAGAGTCGGCGTTTCAACGGTTGAAGTCAGAGTTCACATGAGCCCCCTTCCTGGCTCAACTCGACACAGACCGTCCCTTCCTTGTTGAGACTAATGCATCCAATTACGCCATCGGAGCAGTTCTGAAACAAGAACTTGATGACAAGATGGAACACCCCATTGCCTATCTCTCCCGTACTTTGATTCCCGGTGAAATTAATTATTCCGTCCTGGAGGAGGAGTTGCTAGCCATCCGACAAGCCTTTACTGACTGGCGCTATCTCCTTCTGGGAGCCAAACACCCAGTACAAGTCCGTACGGACCCTCGGAACCTACAAGTCTTACAATCCCTGGAGTGCAGAAACAGCTGTCAGGCCCGCTGGGCCTTCTTTTTTGCCCAATATCAATTTCAAATCCACCACTTTCCTGGAGCACATAACATCATAGCTGATGCCTTGTCCAGACGTCCTGATTATGAACCCCTTAAGGACCAGACCTTTCCCAAGATGTTTCCCAACACAGTATTCGCCGTTACTCTCCTGGAGGATATTCGAGCCAAGACACAATCTTCCGAACTTTGGAAGGAGTTTAAAGGAAACAGTCAATGGAATCTCAAGGTAAAGGACGGATATCTATTCAAGGATACACGGCTGGCTATTCGCACTCAAGGGCTGAGACATAAGATCACAAACCTATGCCATGATACCCTCCATTCAGGACACTGTGGAATCTCCAACACCATCCGTCTTATACAGAGACAGTTCTGGTGGCCAAAGATGAAAGACAACATGAACCTATGTCCAATCCTGTGCAGTGTGTAATCAGAATAAATATGATAACAAAAAACCAGCGGGTCTACTACATCAACCAGCAATACCAACAAGACCCTGGGAAATCATTGCCACGGATTTTATCGTGGAATTACCTTCTTCCAGAGGATACACGAACATAATGGTTACCATCGATTTGTTTACACATATGGCTCATTTTACATCTTTATACAAACTACCATCCTCATCTAAATTAGCTGGGATTTTTCTGGAACACATATTCAGTCTTCATGGACTACCTTCCAAAATAATTTCCAACAGAGGGCCCCAGTACATATCCCAGTTTTGGAAACAACTTTGTTGGATATTGGGGATCCAGCATGCCTTGTCCTCAGGCTATCATCCACAGACCAATGGAGCAACAGAACTAGTAAACCAAACCTTGGAACAGTATCTTTGCTGCTTCGCCACCAAAGTCCAGGATGATTGGTCACTCTTGATTCCTGTGGCCGAATTTGCTTACAACAATTCGGATCATTCAGCTATGAAGACCAGCCCCTTCTTTTGCAGTCAAGGATTTCACCCTTCAGTTCTACCATCCGTTCTTCCACATCCTACCCCAGTTCCTGCGGTCGATTCCTGGATTGAAACACTGATCAATGTACACAAGGAAGCCAAGGAACACCTGGAAAAGGTCGAAAAGCTATTAAACAATATGCAGACACCAAAAGAAGGCCTAGTCCTTCTTATACAGTGGGAGATAAGGTTTGGCTGTCTTCGAAACTCCTTCCTCGACATCTATGACCAAATAAATTGGCTCCCAGGTATTACAGAACTTTTATCCATAAAGGAAATAGTTAATCCAGTGGCATTTCGACTCTGACTTCCAGAGTCGTGGAAAAAGATTCATCCAGTCTTCCACACTTCTCTGTTAAAACCATATGTACAGTCCACTGGAATTGCTCCATGATCTACTCCAGTAATTGTCAATAACCAACTTGAATACGCGGTCTCTAGGATTTGTGACTCCAGGTACCGACGAGGTCAACTCCAGTATTTGGTCGAATGGAAAGGATATCCTCCGAGTGAGCGCACCTGGAAACCCGTCTCAAACATGAGTGCCCCCCGGTTGATACGAAGATATCATCTTATCTACCCAGGCAAACCCGGAGGTGCGGGGCTTCGGAGGAGGCATACTGTCATGAACCGCCGATTACATCCATTCTGGACTTCGTGGTCCATGATCCATCGAGGACTGAATCCCCTGATTCTTCCAACATGGTCCATTGGATTCGAAACGCAGCTTACCAGCCTTTATGCGCTACATTCAACTTCCTACAAAACAGTCACGCCCCTGCGGCTCTGCGCGTCTCAACGCTACCGCTTGGAGTAGTCAGACGTGTGTTGCCGGAGTTCGCTCGGTGCTCCCTTCCGAGTCCCTGTACCGATCTTCCAGATTGTATTTCCAATTCGTCCCCTTTCCTTGCCCTACCTTCTTCCGCGCTTATCTTCCTGGATTCCTCCTATGCTCGGTTCCACAGCGTTCCGTACCTCCGAGTCAGGATACTGTTCCCTTCCTGATTCCCGGTCCTGGATGTTGAACGCTACTCAGCGTAGGACTTGCAAACCTCACGCTGGAATCCAAAGACCTGCACACGGGCCTGTATAAATCCTGGACCGTGGGAAAGAAGGAAGTCACATCCAAGAAGGTCGCAAGTAAAGAGAAACAGGTGAGAAGGGGAGAGACTTGTGACAGTAATGTTCCAAGCAATACTTCTCGCGTGTTATCAGGGGGAATAGCTCCCATGCCCTGCTAGTAATGTTCTAAGCAATACTTCTCACGTGGTACAAGGGGGAATAGCTCCCATGCCCTGCTAGTAATGTTCCAAACAATACTTTTCACATGTTATCAGGGGGAATAGCTCACATGCCCTGCTAGTAATGGTCCAAACAATACTTCTCACGTGTTATCAGGGGTTATAGCTCCCACCCCATGGTAGTAATGTCCCAAGCAATACTTCTCACGTGTTATTAGGGGGAATAGATCCCATCACCTGCTAGTAAGGTTCCAAACAATACTTCTTGCATGTTATCAGGGGCAATGGCTCCCATCCCCGGCTAGTAATGTTCCAAATAATACTTCTCACCTGTTATCAGGGGGAATAGATCCCTTCCCTTGATAGTAGAGTCCCAAGCAATACTTCTCACGTGTTATCACCAGGAAGAACTCCCATCCCCTGCTAGTAATGTTCCAAACAATACTTCTCGCGTGTTATCAGGGCTATAGCTTCCTTCATCTGCTAGTAATGTTCCAAACAATACTTCTCACATGTTATCAGGGGGAATGGCTCCCACCCCCTGATAGTAATGTTCCAAACAATACTTCTCACATGTTATCAAGGGGAATAGTTCCCATCCCCTGCTAGTAATGTTCCAAACAATACTTCTTGCGTGTTATCAGGGGGAATAGCTCACATGCCCTGCTAGTAATGTTCCAAGCAATACTTCTCATGTGGTACCAGGGGGAATAGCTCCCATGACCTGCTAGTAATGTTCCAAACAATACTTCTCACGTGTTATCAGGGGGAATAGTTCACATGCCCTGCTGGTAATGGTACAAACAATACTTCTCACGTGTTATCAGGGGGAATGGCCCTTTCACCTGCTAGTAATGTTCCAAACAATACTTCTTGCATGTTATCAGGGGCAATGGCTCCCATCCCCGGCTAGTAATGTTCCAAATAATACTTCTCACCTGTTATCAGGGGGAATAGCTCCCTTCCCTTGATAGCAGAGCTCCGAGCACTCTGGTACTCCCTCTTGGTTGGTCAGGAAAATGTCTCCCTTTTCCTGAGGTCTGATTTCAGATAGCTTCTGGGAATGACTCCCTTCCCCAGCCACTTTTGGACCTTCCTGCTTGTCTGAGTTATCTGTTCCTTCCAACAGCCTGGGGGAATGATTCCCTGCCGCAGGCCTTCTTGGACTTTACTGTCGTTCCTGGCTACCAGGAGAATTACTCCCTTCTCCTGGTATCTTGCTCTCAGTTTATCACGATCGGGGCGAATGACTCCCTTCCCCATGGCTTATTTCCACCAGGCTTCACACCTACAACACCCAATTCTGATTTCACCTCTTCTTTGACTTGACCCACTTGGTTCACTTCCCTGCCAAGTACTGCCACAAGGAAGATGATTTGTATTTCCTTCTGGTATTGGGTCTGTGAAGAATTCTGTGGATACCCCACTAAAGCCCGGCCTAAAGACTCCTCCCAGGTTGCCAGGAGATGGCAGACGTTTCTTGATCCCAATCCTGCGGGCGGTGTACTGTGGGAGGATTACCTGGGTGGAAGCAGGGCCCAGGGTGAGACATGGTATTGTTCCTCGGATGATGGTAAGATCATTCCCAGAGAGGTTATAGCATCTTGCCATTCTGATAAATGTCAGTCTATGGTTCAAACTAAGTCAAGAGAACCTCGGATTAAAATGTCGAAAGATACCACCTCTCCAGAATCATTCTTTTATACCCCTAAACCCCATATCCTCCCCAATGCCAAGGTATGCCAACAGGTGCAGCAAACATGTGACTTTTCTGCCCCATCTATCTCTCAAAAAGTTCAACTCTATAACTCCTCTTTTAATAATATCAACGGAGGACAATCTATTCTTAAACCTTATAAAGAAGTAGAGAAATGTAAGTTTTCTAAAGTGGACTGCATGTTCCAGAATCCCTCAGGGACTGTGAAGAAGAAGAGGGCTGAGGAAGCATGCAGGAGCCAAGGTCAGGCAGGCAAGCCTAATAGCTTTTGGCAAGTTCAGGCAATTAGTTTTAAGGGCCTGTACCTGAAACCAATTAACCCACCCGAGGGGCATAAAAGGATTCAGCAGGGAGGAGCAGTAAAAAAAAGCAGGAAGGTTGGCAGAAGCAGAAGAGCCAGAGCACGAGGCTGGTAGTTCTCAAGGAAGTGTGACCACAGAAGGGACGCCAGAGCAGAGGAAGAGCTGGTTTCCCCAGCAGGCTCTCGAGTTGGTCCTGTGCTTTGAAACGCTGTTTGGCTGCAGCAGCATTGGAAGAGACTGAAAGAAACAGGCAGTCTTTCCAGGTGCCCCTAATTGCTGTGAATGCATAGCTGAAGCCATGCATCTTCCCAAGGCCTATGTGTAGAAGCAAGCCGAGGGAAGCTGGAGAGTGGAAGACTCTCCCTTAATGAGGCCGGATCGGAGAAACCCGTGCAGCAGAGGGATGTGGGTTCCAAGAGCGCCTGTAGCAGTAGAAGAAACTAAGCCGGGAAGCAGAAACAGACTGCAGTTGTCGTGATTGTGGAGTCGGAAGAGGGAAGCTCTGTGCTCCAAATCAACAGAAATACCTTGCCAGTAACTGTAGCTAGCTTTATTCATAGTCGCATACACATCAAAGCGAGTAAACATTGTTTGCAAAAGTGGGAAGTCTTTATAACAAGGGAAATATATAGCACACGCTTATGTAAACAAAGCCGAAATACCAGCGTGTAGTGAAAGCATTTATTTTCCCCATTGCTAGAAGAAACTTGTTGATGAGCGGTCGCGTGGCTCCTATTAACGAGTAGAACGTTGCAGGTAAACTTATTGAAGCAGAACTCACTTTCCCGAAAATGTTACAAGCACAGTTTACCGTCTGAAGAAGTCGTGCATGAAACAATGTTTCCCCAATACCTTGGAAGCTTAACGCTTACAGAAAGGTGGGAACGTGTATCGTTTGAAGTGGCAGTTCAAGATGAAAATGAAATCGTGTCTGCCTAATTCCGTTTCCATTAAGAGACTGGCATCTTGTTACATACTGAACACTAAAGTAGAAGTTGTAGAAATGGCTGAAGCTAAATAAAGAACAAGGATTACCCAAGCCAGTAGACCAAACCCTGTTAAAGTGAATACAGCTCATTTAAGATCTT
This sequence comes from Ambystoma mexicanum, assembly GCF_040938575.1. Taxonomy (NCBI): domain Eukaryota; kingdom Metazoa; phylum Chordata; class Amphibia; order Caudata; family Ambystomatidae; genus Ambystoma; species Ambystoma mexicanum. The sequence goes on from NC_090936.1 coordinate 30,253,615, forward strand.
CACACTATTATTTTAGAGTCGCTGAAGCTGTTGTTAACCCGGTAGTATAAGGGTGACAAGGTTATCCAAGGCTAGAAGAGTGGCACTACAGCTTTGGGGTAACTACTGGAGGAAAAGGTGTATATGAAGCTGGGGAAGGGAGCTGGGTACTTGTTAAAAAGTCTACATTTACAATCTGTAAAGCTGAGATTGTTCAAGTTCAGAAGAAATAATCTAGAAGCTAAAGACAGGCTGCCCTTTCTTGCCATACAAGAGAGAAGAGTGCCTTGTCAACCTGTAGAGGTCGAAGTCTTGACTAAAATGTGAAGTTGCAGTAGCAGCAGTAGAACTGTGGTCGTCAACACTCTTTCCCCCTCCTGATCCTTCAGACTCCTCTGAATGGACCAGGGACACATTTGAGGCTTGTATGAATAAGATGGCCGAGTTCATTCATTTTCAGGCCAATTCGATGATATTTTGAAAAACATATGGATGTTGACCCCTGTCCTGTCCCTCCTAAAGCACAGAGGCCCCACTCCCCAGGTGCTCAATTCTCATCCCTGGTTGATTCCTATCGGGACCCTCAGGTGGATGTGTTTATAGATGTCCCAGGTGACACTAGTCAAGAAATGTTGTATGTCCAAGACTCTGGCCAGAACAACCAAGATCCTACTTATCAGCACCCCCATTGGAACCCTGAAGATGACCAGGACACTTGGCCTACCACTCCCCCGTATGACTCTGACATAGTAAAAAAAAATTCTAGACTCTCCTCCTACTCCTCAGGCCAGACACTCGCCTATTGACAACCAGATGATGTCCATTAACCTTTAAAGAGGGCTGCTGACCACTTTAAAATTACCACACAAGTAGCTGTACCTGATTTGGATTTTGTGGAAAATATCCTTAGAGAGAAGACCCCAGTCTGCCAAGTCATCCCTTTGTTGAACTCAGTCAAGAAGAGTCTGGCACCCTTATTGCTCACACCATCGCTCACACGTGTGGTTAATCTGGGCGGACCATTAATAAAATGGTCCGCCCAGCACCATCGGACCCGCTGCACATCAGGGGCCACGCCACCCCGTACTCCCTGGTCCTCACTACTACACGGAAGTGGGTTGGGTACCACTCCCCTAGTCAGAATTCCCTCCCGACAAGGACTGCAAAAAGTGGTAAGCCCTTGTCAAGCGTGGCACCACCATTGCCGTCTTCCCCACCATAATAGCCAAAAATACCACGCTCCTAGTACGCTATAGTGACGTCCACTGGGGTCTCGTCCAAGAGGACCTCCAGGATGACCCAGAACCCGCTCGCATCCGCCTTTTGGCCATGGTTGCGGAAGGACGGCAGGGTCACCCAGAATATTCTTAAAAATACCTTGGACTGTGCCTAAACTGAGGGGCGTGTCCATGGGACTCTTCTCAAACACCACACCTGGCTCACAAATGACTTTCAACCTTAGACCCAAGCCTCCTTGATCAACAAGCCAGCAGAAGAAACCAACCTTTTCGGGAAAGCGGTTAATGAGGCTCTGGAGACCGTCAAGAAAGAACAAGAGACTTTAAAATCGCTCAATCAAATTTCAGCCAAGCCCTTCATACAGCGGGGCAATTTCAACACCTGCCAGCCTTTTTGCGGGCAGTCCTTCCCCCGCTCTTCCCAGGAACTTATGGTTCAGAGGGCTCCAACTGGATCTATGGACAGGGCTCCCCCACTGGTTTCCAGTCCCCTCAACAAAGCGGATTTCATCAGGGAAAAGGCAGAGGCAGAAACTCTGCTTCCAGAGGCTCCCCGGCCTCCACCTCTGCCTCCGCCTCCAAGTGATTTGGAGGTAGAGGTCCCCTCCCACACGTCCCTGTTTTTTTTTTATTACATTTTCTTTATTTTTTTTACATTTTTTTTTATTACGAGTATATAATCACCAAAGTGATTTTTACAAGAGGATGAAGAAGAACTTCAATTTACAATTTCTAAAAAGTCATTACAGAAAGTTTGAAGTGGAGAAGAGATCCAAAGTCAAGAGAAGCTGTAGCTAAGGGAAGCATGAGCAAGTTCAAAGACACACCCAGCCCTCCTGGTGAGTGGTCCATCCAACGCCCCAACCCCGCATTTCACCCCTTGTGCTTGTGCTTAAGTGGGTCCGCTCTGCCCAGACTGCGAATCTGTGTGTGAAAAGATTTGATCCAAAATTTTGGTGGCTGCTATTGTCCAAGAGGGTCTCAAGCCTCCTATTAGGCGATCCCACCAGAGTGCTTCGTCAACCAAGTAAGCTTGCTTTAAATGATAAAGCAGGTACGGCAATCTATATTTGTCTGTTCCTGGACACAATAGAAGAAGATGCAGTAATGTTTCGATTTGTTGGGTGTCGGTACAAAAGCGGCAGATATTGGTTGAAGAGAGGCCTCTTATGTGCAGGATTTCGTTCGTAGGGAGCAAATTCAGCCTAGCACGGAGTAGAGTATTCCGGGTTTTTCTGCTTGGATGTTTTATCAAAAATGGTTGGATTGTATTTAGTTTTCTGCATGTTGGAGGTAGGTTGCTAGTCAGTTTATACTCAGAGGCTTTGTCCAGTGTGTTTATCCAATCCATTTCTTCCATGCGGGTTTTGGTTTTTGTTGGATTACCCAAAAGTTCTTCCATAGAGCTACCGCAGATTTCAAGCTGTTCTGTACACATTGCCTCCCATTTGGACAGAAGCATGCTTGTACCCAGATTCATCTCCGCCTGCACCAACGAAAAAATTGTCGGGGAAGAAGGGTCTTTGATCTTCCTATATAACATAACATGAGCCCTAGTTACTATTGACTCCAGAGATGAAAGAGACAGTTCACGTCTTATCAGGGATAGTGGAGTGGAAGGCGGTAGATTCAACACGGAACGCCAGAAAAGGCTCTCCAGTCTGACCCACAGTAAGATAGGTAAAGATGGCATGGCATCCGCTCCATAGGTAATCGTTGGGATAACTTTGCCCCGATAGAATTTGAGTAAGGGCATCAATGAAAAGCGCCCATATTTTTTGTCCAGTATTTTCGCTTGTGAGACGAGGGTTTTCATTTTTTCCAAGAGGTGGTGTTGCATCGCTAAGTCTTTAGCTGTCGAGTCAATGAGAACCCCCAGATATTTGAATTTTGCTCCTTGTTCAATTTTGTTTCCCGCCAAGAACCATGAATTGATCTTCTTCCTCTTGTTGTTTTTTTCAAACACCATGATCTTTGTTTTTTGTTTGTTCACTTCTAGGTCATTGGCAGCTGTATATGTGGTCAGTGCAGTTAGCTGGCGTTGTAGGCCAATAAGGTCGTCCGCGTACAAGAGACTTGGGATCTTCTCCTTGCCTAATTGTGGGGAGAATGCTCGTGTTGTAGTTGATGTTTCTTTGTAATCCCCAAAGTATGAGAGAAAGAGGGCCGGAGCTAGAGGGCAACCTTGTTTGACCCCTCTGCTAGTTGTTATGGCTGATGAAAGCAGACCACTAGTATTCAAACGCACCTGCACCGTTGTAGCAGCGTGTAGAGCTTTGATGGGATTCAAGATCTCCTGTGGACAATCCCAGTTGTTGAGTTTTTCCCAAAGTTTCCTTCGATTGACTAAGTCATAGGCCTGGGAGAGGTCTATGAATGCCAAGTACAAGTTCCGATTTGATTCTCGGGCTTTTGCTTTTAATAGGCTGAGAATAAAGATGTTGATGCTGGTTCCTACTCCTTTTTTGAACCCAGATTGAAGAGGGTCATTACAAGGTGCGCTTTTCGCCCATTGATTGAAGTGGTCCAACAATAGGGATCCATAGACCTTCCCTATGACGTCAAGGAGAGCAACTGGACGATAGTTCCTAGGATCATCCTTCCTACCTTTTTTAAATATGGGGATGATGACCGCTGAGGTCCATGAAGGCGGGATTGTACTCAAGTTCGTGCATTTTTGGAAGATCATACTCAATAGGTTTGTCCAATCTTCTGGGGCAGATTTCAGGTTTTCATTGGATAGACCATCGGGCCCCGGGGCCCTCGATTTCTTTAACTTAGAAATTTTACCCAGGATTTCAGTCTTATCAGAAAGGTCAACCCAAGGTTTTGTTGACAGTGATGGAAAAGGCACATCGCAAGAGTCAGGAGATCTGAACAATGTTGAGTAAAACCCAATCCGTGTCGCTTCCATTTTCTTTATTGACATTTCATATAAACAACTTCTTCAAACCCAACCCTCGACCCATCCCCTCCATCCCACCCACTCCCCCAACATGGCACATAAATATTTACCTCAGTTTGAGTCGGAACAAAGCACACGGCAAATGAACCTCATAATGCGACATAGATAGGCATTCACTACACAGCAGTATGTCCTATAAGTCCACCCGGTACAAGGGGCGAGTATCACAACTCAGTGCAACCTTTCTCTCACCTCCAATTTCTAGTAGTCCGGGGTCCCTTAATTGTAATACATGCCGCACTGTATTTGGGCGATTCAGTCTGGTGATGCTAAATTCGATGGCACCCGTGGCAGTGTGGTGCTTGATCCCCCACCGCTCCAAATGAGGAGGTATGACGTATATGCATACCACATTCTAGCGTCACTCCAGCTCCTCCCTCGCATCACGCTCCATCTCAATTCCACATCATTGCAATACATAATGTCCTGAGACCATTCAGCAATCGTCGGGCGGTGCTCCTACCCCACCCCAGAGTAACCCTGCACTTGGCCAGGATCAGCAGGAGATTTACCAGCTTTCGAGACCCTTTCGGTATCTGGGCAGTGTATCCCAACAGACCCATCAACGGATCCGGATCGAACCGCTGACCCACAACCTTCCCTAGCACATCAAACACCCCTCCCCAAAATTGGACAAGCGATGCGCATTCCCATGCCACATGGACAAATCCCGCCGGGTCATACCCACACCTAATGCAGGCCGCAGACCTGTGAGGAAAATACCGATGCAACTGAACCGGGGAATAATAATATTGATGCAAGAATTTAAAATGAACAAGTTTAAAATTGGTGTTGATAGCCCCTTTTCTAGTGCCCTCACAACAGTACGACCATATATCTTCCGATATCTCCCGACCTAGCAGCTTTTCCCACTCTGCTCGTGATGACATTACAGGCCGTGACTTACCCTCCGACACCACTGCATAAAGCTCTGAGAGCAGCCTTCGATCCAGGTCCCCCTTTATCACCCTATCCAACAGCCGCGCCGCTTGGGGCTGCTCGGGAAAGGTCGGGAAGAGCCGCCGCAATGCCACCCGAAGTCTGAAGTACAGGAATACATCCAATGCTGATAAAACCTCCCTGCCTCTCAGCTGATCAATGGTGATAAAGTGACCATCCGGAAACAAATCTGCAAATTTGGTGATACCCATCCGTTTCATCATGGCAACATAGCTTGTCTCACTAGTCACGGGCACCCCCGGGATAAATATAACCAGGAGTTCTGACGAATAAAGTTTCTGATGTTTGTTAATCTGCTTAGAATCACATGCTGTGCACAGGTCCGACATCCAGTGGTCACTGCGGAGTATTGCATTTTGTTTTTCGAGTCGAAAAGGGGACGTCGACAAGGCGTGTCTGTAACACTATCCCTATAGTGACGTGCGTTGTACCCACCATCCCTCACGCGTCGAGGTCCCTCAGATTGTTTTTTTCCGCCCAGCTACTGGTCGCCTTTATGCGGAGCGCCTCGAGAGACATTGCCAAATATTTTCTTCGACCTTTGGTCGTTTGTTATTAATATCAATAACGTAGATCCCTCCCTCGACGCAGAGCCGTTTCTCCGCCGAGCAAGATCTTCGACGGAAGGACGAGCGGAGGGGATCCTTCGGCGCTGCCGAACACGTGCCCTGGCCTCGCCGGCCATACACAGTAGGGGGAGTGGGGTTTTGTGGTCTTTCTTTCTTCTCTTTAAGAATGCCTTTCTCTTTCCCCTCCCTCTCTTTCGAGGTCGTAGTCACACTTATTACCCTCAGCTATGGAGAGGACGCCATTTAGGTTTTGCCCGCTTTGCAAGGGTAAGTATACCTGGAAGGATAAGCACAAACGGGGCAACCGTTGCTTACCCCTCGATCACCAGGAGGACGGCTGTGCGGCCTGTAAATTACTAAAGCCCAAAACTCTAAAAGACCGCAGGGTCAAAAGGTGGGCGGCCTACGCCATGTCTAGGCCTGACTCCTCGCCCGCTGCCGCCGCCGCCGAGTGAGACGACGACGGTGACTACACGGCCCCCGTAACGGAGGCTGTAGACCTCTCAAAGGAGCGTTCACGCTTCTCGTCGTCCGTCCCCGACAAGCCCGGCTCACGCCCAGCTTATGGGGATGAACACCTCGGCGACAAGGACGCACACCGAAAAACACCAAAGCACATACCCCCCGGCACACATTCGTCGAAGACGAAGGCAGCCATAGCGCCAACGGGGACGCCGGGCCCACCGGCGTCTTCCGCCGACCGTAAGGGTCGTCAGCCCTCCCCGCCACTGCTTCCGCGACAGGCGACGGGGCACTCTAAAAATAAGGGCGCTAACACCAAAACCTCCGGCGACGCGCATCGCAAGAGCGCTCACGTTGCCAGCAAGGACTCGACGGGCAAGGACTCGACGGGCAAGGACTCGACGAGCGAGGACTCGACGAGCAAAGGCTCAACGTTACATAGCGCAACGGCGACCGATCCCTCGGAAGAGAAAATGATCGCCGAAAGCCTCGCGCGCATAGCATCTAAGGACTGCCAGAGACGTACGGCGAGTGAAACGCCGAAAACCACGCACAAGGCCAAAGATACGCCAAAAGCGCCGGAAAACAGATCAGGCCAGTTCCCGACGCCGACAGAAGGCCCTAGCCAGCAAGAAGGCTACTCAGAAGGCGAAGGCTCTCTTTCTTCGACGTTATGGGACAGAACCAGACAATTACAGGATGAAGAAACTCCTTTTTCTTTCCCAGACCGTCCTGGCCGACCTCAGTGGACCTTTGAAAGGTTCCAGACCTGTATGGACAAACTAGACAGGTTCATGTCCATCCCAGAAGACAGGGCACCCAAGAGACCAAGGGAGGCACCCCTGGAGAGTCCAAGGGCTAAATACCAGACGTTTTATAACCCCATACAGGAGGACATATACTCTTATGACCTCACTGAGGAAGACACCTTCTTCCAGGAGGAAGATGAGTTCACCTATGTTGAGGACCAACAAGAAGAGGAAGGTTTTCACGAGGAAACTAACCTATGTGAGGAGGGATTCCAGGAAGACACAGGTGAGGACGACCAAAATCCCTGGCAGTCACCGGCTAGGTCGACTGACACAGGCAGTAGCAGTATAGTCATCAGGTCTACTGAAACTACACCAGTCAGGAACCCTTCGCCTGTCGATCATCAACCCACCTTCAATGCACTGCTGAAGAAGGCAGCAGCACATTTCGAAATCGAAACTGGGGAGGTCACCCCAGACACCGATTTTGTGGAGAGGATTATCAAAGAAAAACCCCCCACTAGCCAGATTATACCCATCCCCGCCTCAGTTAAGAGACGTATTACACCTTCTCTTTCCACTCCTGCATTGGTGAGAGGGGTCAATCTGAGGATTGAGAAACTGTTCTCTCCCTCTCAATCAGACCCATTATATATTAAGGGCCACTCAATCCCGGACTCCCTGGTCGTGACCAACACCAGGAAAAGGGCAGGAGTCCCACTATTTACTAGCGAGGCACCCCCAGATAAAGAGGGCAAGAAGCTCTATGCCCTAGCCAAGAGAATCACCACCTCTGCAGCATTCTCTACCAGAATCGCCAATAATAATAACAGGACATCGAAGAAGTTCCCGAACCCCTAAGGACTCGTTTACTGGCTACAGTTAACGAGGGCTCTCTGGTCAATCAAAGCATCGTCAAGAATACCCTCGATGCAGCAGAGACTGCTGGCCGCACTTTGGTACAAGGAATTTTACTGAAGCGTCAAGTCTGGCTTCACAATTCCGGATTTAAGGCAGAAGCACAAGCGTCCCTTATTAATAAACCTATAGAGGAGTCCAACCTCTTTGGGAGAGCAGTGGATGACATGCTGGAGAACGCGAAGAAAGAATTTGATACAATAAAGACCTTAGACCAAATTTCAAAACCCCTTAACAGGCGGGGATTTGGTAATAAGCGCTTTTTTCGTGGACAACGCCAGCAACAAAACCAACAACAAAAGTATTCTGCCGCAACTACCAGGGTAATAGCGGCCAGTACAATCAGAGGGGTCAACACCGTGGCAAGGGAAGAGGCCGGGGTTCCACCCGCAGAGGCTCCCAAGCCAACAACACCACCAAGTGACGCGAAGATTCGCGTCCCCTCCCATGCAACGCCGGTCGGGGGCTGGTTAACATCCTTTCTTCCAGCATGGGAGGGAATAACATCAGACCGCTGGGTACTTTCCACCGTAGCCCGCGGCTACTGTATAGAGTTCAACAGTTCCCCAACATACAGACCCCCGAGGGGACGCCGCATGACACCAGAACACCTCGCCATCCTTCTCCAAGAAGTGGACCAACTGCTGGAAAAAGGAGCCATAGAGGTCATGCCTCTATCTCAGGTAATGGAAGGTATTTATTCAGTGTACTTCCTTGTACCCAAAAAAGGATCTAACCATGCGCCTTGTATTAGATCTGCGCCCAGCGAACAAGTTTGTCAAACCCCAAAAGTTTCGTATGGTGACCTTACAGGAAGTGATCCCACTGTTATCACAGGGAGATTACATGACAACACTGGACATGAAAGATGCATACTTTCATATTTTAATGTTGCCAGCGCACAGAAAATACCTCAGGTTCATGATAGAGGGCAAACGCTACCAGTTCAGAGTGCTACCCTTCGGCATAGCATCTGCACCAAGGGTATTCAGGAAAGTACTGGCAGTGGCAGCGGCCCACCTGCGCAGGTTATCCATCCCAGTATACCCTTACCTCGACGACTGGCTCATAACAGGGGATTCTTACGAGACATGCTTCTCAAACACCCAAAAGACTGTAGACCTTTTGTTCCAACTGGGCTTCTCCATCAACGAGAAGTCCATCTTAGACCCCAGCCAAGTCAAACAAATTCCTAGGGGCTCTAATTCGAACAAAGGACGGCCTCGTCTTCCCCTCCAACGAGAGGGTCCAAAACATGCTGTTTCAGATCCCCCAATATGTGGCAGGTCGAGAGGTGACGGTGCGCAAAGCGATGCGATTGCTAGGAATGATGGCGTCGTGTATTTATTTGGTACCTCACGCGCGCCTGCGTCCAATGCAAGAGTGGCTCAACAGCCAGTGGTGTCAGGCCAGCGGACAATGGGACGATCTAGTGGTGGTCTCGCAAGCCTTGGTTCTCTCGCTACGGTGGTGGACAAAGGAAAACCTGATAATAGGGAAACCCTTTGCCACACCCGCGGTGGAGGCCACTCTAACCACGGACGCATCCCTCACAGGATGGGGGGCTCACCTATCCCATCAGACTGCTCACGGAGTGTGGACTCCGAATGTAGCATCCAAGCACATAAACCTACTGGAGCTACTGGCGGTGTTCAAAGCACTAAAAGCCTTCCAGTAACACCTACAAGGGAAGACAGTGATGGTCCTCACAGACAGCACCACAGCAATGTACTACATCAACAAGCAGGGGGGCACCCACTCTCCAGGACTGTCCAAGCTGTCCCAGAATATATGGAAGTGGGCTCTCAAACACAACATGTTCCTACTGTCACAACACGTACCAGGGGAACTCGATCTGCTAGCAGACGAACTCAGCAGAGACTTCCCCCTGCCCGAAGAGTACGAATGGTGATTGCACGATGACATCGTCTTAGAAGTCTTCACGCAATGTGGATTCCCCGAAATAGACCTGTTTGCAACTCTGGAGAACTCACAATGCCAAAGTTACGCCTCCAGGTACCCCCAGAACCAGTCCATGGGGAACAGTCTGTCGATTCAATGGTCAGGGAAATTTGTTTACGCCTTTCACCCGACTCCCCTTCTCAACAAAGTTGTGCACAAGATGCACCAGGAACAAGTTACCATGATACTAGTGGCCCCGATGTGGGCCCGGCAACCATGGTTCGCTCACTTGATGGAGATGTCCCTATCTCCCCCAGTGAAACTTCCCTGCCCGTACAACATGCTGTCACAGGACAAGGGCAGGACACTGCATCCATGCCCTCAGACCATGAACTTAGCAGCCTGGCTCCTGAGATCATAGAATTTGGACATCTACAACTCCCGCAGAGATGTATGGACATCCTCAGGGAAGCCAGAAAACCTAAATCTCGCCACTGCTATTCTAGCAAGTGGAAAAGATTTGTCATCTGGTGTAGAGGTAAGAGCATCAACCCGGTTGACTGCTCTCCCACACACATTGTTCTGTACTTGACCCATTTACTGGATTCAGGTCTAGTGTTCAATTCCATTAAAGTCCACCTGGCGGCACTTTCTGCATACACCACTTCCCAGTATCGTGGTGGAAGATACCAGTTATTAAAGCCTTCATGGAGGGGGTAAAGAGAATACACCCTCCAATAGCTAGCCCAGCTCCCGGATGGGACTTAAATGTGGTACTTTATAGACTCATGGGCTCGCCTTTTGAACCCATGCACAAGGCAACTCTTAAAGACCTCACTCTTAAGACTGTTTTCCTAATAGCTATCACCTCCATTAGGAGAGTAAGTGGACTACAGGCTCTTTCTGTTCTAGACCCCTTCGTAACAGTTCACAAGGATAAGGTGGTTCTACGCACACACCCAAGGTTTGCACCAAAATTCATCTCAAAATTCCATGTAAACCAGTCAATAGAACTACCAACGTTCTTTCAAAACCCTTCCAGCTTGGGAGAAAAAAGTCTGCATACACTAGATGTACGCAGAGCTGTCATGTTCTACATGGAAAGAACCAGGCCACTGAGAAAGACTAATCAGTTCTTTGTCTCGGTGGCAGCAGGAAGAGAAGGAGCTGCAGTCTCAAAGTCCACTATATCTAGATGGATTGTTCAATGCATCACTCTCTGTTACACTCTTGCTAAGCGACAACTACCCTTCAAGCCAAGAGCACATTCTACTCGAGGCACTGGGGCTTCCATAGCGTTCATTGCAAATGTTCCCCTTGAGTCCATCTGCAAAGCGACAACCTGGAGTTTTGTGCACACCTTTACAAAACACTACTGTGTAGATGCACACTCTAGATCTGACTCCCAGGTGGGACAGGCAGTATTAAGACATCTTTTCTCTACTGTTCCTTCTCATAACCCACCGCCAACTCCGGGTACTGCTCGCTAGTCTATGCACAGCATGTGATTCTAAGCAGATTAACAAACATCAGAAGACAATGCATTACTTACCGTAAAAGCATTTCTGATGGTTGTATCTGCTTAGATTCACATGCGCCCACCCTTCCTCCCGGCTCGGATGGAAGGAACATAGACACCTTTCTACATCTCTCTCTCTTTTCTATACTCACTCAAGTATAGAAAGCTCCCTCAGGGCAGAAAAAATACAAACAGAGGGACCTCGACGCGTGAGGGATTGTGGGTACAACGCACGTCACTATAGGGATAGTGTTACAGACACGCCTTGTCGGCGTCCCCTTTTCGACTACGAAAAACAAAATGCAATACTCCGCAGTGACCACTGGATGTCGGACCTATGCACAGCATGTGAATCTAAGCAGATACAACCATCAGAAATGCTTTTACAATAAGTAATGCATTGTCTTACCATCCCTATGTTCGTGCTCCAACCGATTCCAAGCCCTACACGTTAACTCCACCAAGTTTCGGGCCACCCCAGAGCAAATCGGGACCGTCAGAATGACAGACTGCAGCAATGCCGGAGATGTGATTGACCGCTCTATCTCAACATGCCTATGTTTAGCCGCCATTCCATACCAGTATCTTAAGTAACTAGCCTGGGCCACATAATAATATAATTCAAAATCGGGCAGGGCCAGACCCCCCCTACGGACAGGTGGCGTGAGCTTATCACACGCGACTCGTGCCTGCTTCCCGCCCCAGAGGAACCGAGTCACTGCTGATTTGAGATCTCGAAAGAACATTTCGGGTATCCGAATGGGAACATTAAGAAACACGTACAAGAATCGGGGCAGAATGGACATCTTAACTACGGAGACCCTACCAAACAGATTAAGCGGAGCGCAGTCCATCTTTGCATTGCTTCCTTGGCCTGCTGAAGCGCCACTCCATAGTTACTGCGGAACATCACCTCCTCAGATGTGGCCAAGGTAATCCCCAAATACTGAGTATTAAGCATATCGCACTGAAAACCCCACATATCCTGAAAACGGATCAGCCCGTTCGTCAATGGAAATATCACTGATTTACCAGGGTTTACTTTTAGCCCCGAGAGCTCACCAAATTGTTGAATATCCAACATGACCGGGTCTAAATTAACCGCAGAGTGGCACAGAAACAAGACCATATCATCCGCATATAGCGAAATCACCACTTTATGGGTATGCAGTTGAATCCCCCTATGGATATGGAACTCCCTCACTCTCTCAGCCCAAGGCTCTATCGCCAGAGCAAACAACAAGGGAGACAAAAGGCACCCCTGGCGTGTCCCCCTTTCAAGCGGGATTAGTGCAGTCATCTGCCCATTAACTCTCACCCTTGCAACCGGCTTCTCTTATAAAAGTGATACCAAAGACAGAAAAATCCCCCCCAGACCCAATCTACGCAAGACCATAAATAAAAACGGCCATTCAATAGAATCGAAAGCCTTGGTGGCATCTAACCTGCAGCAGCTGGGTCTGTACTCGGTAGGGCGGCCATCAGCCCAAACATTCGCCTCAGGCTAAACGACGTTGATCCCCCAGGGATAAACCCTGCTTGATCAGCCCTAGCCAGCGTTGACATCAACGGCGCCAGACGTGACGCCAAAACTTTGGCCAAGATCTTATATCGGGCGGTACGAGGAGCACTCGTCCTCAGGCTTTCCCGTCTTCAGCAGCACCACCACCAAAGCCTCCCTAAGAGATTCCGGTAACAGACCTTCAGTCACCGCCTCCTGCTATACCCGCAGTACATAGGGTGCCAACTTATCAATAAAACACTTATAGAACTCGGACATAAACCCGTCTGGACCCGGGGACTTCCCATTAGGCAGCGACATTATGGCCTCTTTCACCTCATCTAGTGTCACCGGCCTATTTAACCACTCCCTTTGCTCCTCCGAGCACCAAAACAAGCCCACTTGATCCAGGTATGCATCAATCTCCGCCTGCGAGGCACGAGACTGGGTAGCATACAGGCAAGTGTAAAAGGTGTGAAACTCGCGAAGTATCGCCTCATCCTCGAAATCGCCCCCCCCCATCCTTAATTACCGACACCCTGCCTCCCGAAGTGCTTAAGCGTATGGTCCTAGCTAGCGATCTACCCGGAGCCTGACCCTCACCATATTTCCGAGGGGCCGACTTATCCCACAAATATTTAATCTCCAGCTGAGCCAGTTTGCGAAATTCTTGAAGGCTCCTCATTATCTCCCCCTGTTGAGTTTTGGAAGGGACAGGAGCAGCCACCTGCAAGGCGCGTATCTCCTCTTCCTTCTGCACCAAATCTCTACGTATCCTCTTCAGTACACCCGCCTCCTTAGCAATACACTTCCCCCGTATCACACATTTGAACCCTTCCCACAGGATACTGGCCGAGGACACCGAACCCTCATTCATCTCAAAATAACTGTCAATAGCTTTCCCCAGCTCCTCCCTAAACACTATGTCCGTGAGCTCATCACTCTTGAAATGCCACGGCGGCCTCCCCCCAGCTCGCCCTCTCAACCGGATAGCTAATACAACCGGGGCATGATCAGAGAGAGTACGAGCTAAATCCTCCACCTCAGTTGTTTGTCCCAAGAGACTCTTGGACACCAGGAAGTAATCCAGGCGTGCAGCTGAATTGTGCGGTGCAGAGTAGTGCGTATATTGATTAACCTCTGAATTCCGCACTCTCCAGACATCCGCCAATCGCCACACTTCCAGCATGCCCTGGATTTTAACAGAACTCTTACTGTACAAGCGCGGATGATGCCCCGTCCGGTCTCGAGCAGGGTTCAACACCGCATTAAAATCTCCCACCCACAGAACCTCCCCCACTGGTATATCCACCAATTGCCGCTCAACCCACTCCAACGACTCGGTCGTATCCTGATTAGGGCCGTAATAGCAAATAAACGTGTATAGCCTCCCCTGGATAACTCCTTGGACTATAAGTGCCCTCCCATCCTGATCTCTTAGCAACTTGATCATTCGGAATCCCACAGACCTGTGCACTAAAATGCACACCCCTCTAGAAAAGGACGAATAGGAAGAAAAGTATCTATGGCACCCCCAGCATTTACCAAACCTGGTTTCCGAATCCACCGTCAGATGGGTTTCCTGGAGAAAGGCCACCTCCATCTGGTGACGCTGCAGATATTGCAGCACCTTTCAGCACTTCGGTGGATTATTGAGGCCTCTTATATTCCAGGTCAAAAGTTTAAGTGTCGCCATTGACAAACATCCCAAAGCTTAACGCCCATGTGCCACCCGACCATCCAAAGAGTTGTATTTCACATGCCATCGATCTCCCACCCCCACACCGCCAACTCCCCAGCCCCCCCATCCTCCTCCCCCACATCCTCCTCCCCCACCGACAACCCCCCAACTTGTCGGTGCCTACCCACCTTCCTACCCCTCCTAACCCCCCCACAACCACCCCCCTTTTATGCCGGACACCCCAACCCTCTGGCAACTCAATTACCCACAACATATTTCCAACCAGCTTTCGCACCGGGGGAAGCTACCAGCCCGACCCCCCAACATCCCACTATAGATGTCCCGACTCCTTCCCCAAAAGACAAACCCGAATATCATGCTAACTCAAATGTCCTATGAACAGATGTGTTCCCGCCCCCTCGTCAGACTTGATTATTGACTCGCCGACCAGGCTCTTCTGGCAACATATCCAAAAAGGATGCGGCCTCCCCAGGAGTCTGGAAAAAGAGTGACTTGCCCTTATGCTCCACCCGAAGCTTGGCTGGGTATAACATGGCATACTTCATATTCCTATCTCTCAGCCGCTTCTTCACATCCAAAAAAGTCTTCCGGGCTGCCTGTACCTTGTCTGAAAAGTCAGGGAAAAATCTGATGACGTCCCCTTTATAAGTAACCCTTTTCCCTCGCCTTCCGGAGCACAGTATCCCTATCCCGATAGTTCAACAGGCGAGCTATCAATGGTCTTAGTGTGGCTCCCGGAACCGCCCTCCTTCCGCTAGGGATTCTATGAGCTCTTTCCACCAAGCATATCGGTGAGAACCCCTCTGAGCCCAGCCCTTCCTTCAGTATACTTTCAACCAGACCCTCCATGTCCCTCTGGTCCGCCGATTCCGCCAGGCCCACAATTCTAACATTATGCCTCCTCGATTGCGATTCAAGATCCTCCTGCCTTTCCCTGAGTTCCTTCAGGGCTTTCTGTACCCCAACCATTGCCCCTGAGACTCAGCTTGCAACATCCTCCACTCCGGATAGCCGCCCCTGCGCCTCGTCCAGCCTCTCCCCATGTTTATCTAAGCGGACCTGCATATGATCAACCTTGCAGGTCAACTTATCCAGTTTCCCGTCAAGAGACTGTATCCCGGATTGTAGCTGCGCGAACATAACGTTAATGTCCCGGAACGCGGAGGAAGGGTCCGTTCCCAATTCTGAGGCACACTGTTCCGAGGAATCCACCATTGCTCCACTGGACTTAGCCTGGGCGGGTGCTTCGAAGTGCAGTTTGGTTTGCTGCTTACCACTTTTGCCAGATTTTGACATGTTGCATAGATGTAGGAGAGGGGGGCAGGACAGAGGCGTATGCACCACACAACACTCCCGGCCTGAAGACCTCACCTGCGTTGCCGGTCCTTCCTCGGTGCCGCCTGTATTCCAGTTGGTTCACCTCTCGCCCACAACTCAAACCCCGTCCATTCCCAAGGGGACGGCAATCACAAGGCAGCTCTTACACAGTAGGCGAAGAAATTGTCCAAAGTATATAATCCCTCTCAAATGCAGGCAAATGCACAGGCCCAGCCCCCCTGGGCTCAACCCGCGAACTGACAAATCCTCCTCCAAATCAGTCCCCCTGTGCGGGCCCAGTGTCCCCACATTTCAGAGAGCGTCCCCGAGCCCGGTCCACCCAAATGCCTTAAAGGACCAACGGGGGGCCCGCGCCGACAGCACCCGTCCGCCTCGGTGTCCGAGCTACCCCGCTCCAACCAGAAGTCTCCAAGAGGGGCTAGAAGGGGTCCACAACCACAGCTCACTGAGCGTTGTCTGACGTCGCCATCAGGGACCCACCGCCCCCGCGCCTCCCCTCTCGGATGAGCCTCCTTCGGGGCAGCGCCTCGCCGGACCAACACAAGGCAGGGCTCCCCGCGGGCCAGTCGTGGCAGTCTCCGCTGCAGCAAACGGGCGTTGATCGCTTTGCTCCTAGGGCCTCACCTCCCTCGCGCCCCGGCAAGCCTCCACCGGGGCCGCGTACAAGAGCACCCACACAGGATTGACTCCTCACAGGGCAGCCATGGCGCTTACACCAAACCGCTGTCACTATGAACAGGACTGGTCCCGTCAGGCTCGCCCCGACCGCTCGCGGCAAGGGATCAGGCACCCCGCTCCTGCATTATCTCAGGCGAGACAGTACACTCCTCTCCAGGCAGGTCTCCCGCACAGCGGTTTTGCCCGCTCCAGGGCTGCCCCTCCTCCACTCCTTGCAGGGGCTCACCCTCTCCAACCAAGAGCCGTGTGCCAGCAGGCGATCTCTGCCTGCTTCTCCCAAGGGGCGCAAAGGTGTTAGATGTCGGCGCCCCACACCAGGGTGCCGAATTAGCTTCAGAGTCGGCAGGATTTCATCCGGATCTCCATGGGTGCCGAGGAACCTTACAGACCTGCGGCCATATTGGTCGGGCTCTCGAGCACCCCCTCCCACACTTCCCTGGTTGGGGAACATTTAGCATCTTTTACCCACGTGTGGGAGAGGGATCACATCAGATCAGTGGATACTCAAGACCGTCACCCACGGGAACTGCATCAAATTCCTCCATCCACCCTGCTATCATCCACCCAGGAGCAGACGACTGTCATCTGACCATCTGCACATCCTGTTGGACGAGGTCCAGGTTCTGCTGGAAAGGGGCACCATCGAAGTCGTCCCTCATCTACAGGAAAACAAGGGTATTTATTCAATATACTTCCTTGTAGCCAAAAAGGATCTAACCATGCGCCCTGTTTTAGAGCTGCATCCTGCAAAGAAGTATGTCAAACCTCCGAAATGAAGGATGACAATTCTTCAGGAAGTAATCCCGTTGCTGCAGCAGGGGGTACATGGCCACATTGGACATGGAAGATATATACTTTCATATTTTATTGTTGCCAGCGCACAGAAAGTACCTCCTGTTCAAGATAGACGACACACACTATCAACTCAAGGTTCTCCCCTTCCTTATTGCCTCAGCCCAGAGGGTGTTTACACAGCCGGTGAGTTAGGGAGACCGATACAAGACCGATCTGTGTTGAAGCCAAGTTTGCAAGCAGCAACTTTGTATGGCAAGCGCTGGAACAAACATGGTTAAAACGTGTGTGATAAGAGACGCAAGTAAGGTTGAACTGCTGATGAGTGACGGAACTTTAAAAGCAACATAAGATACCTTTGACAGTGTGGTCCGGCACTGCGTGGATGCTGAATCAAAGGGCTCTGTAAGGTATCCATCTGAGAAGTGGCAAAAGTGAAAATGAGAAAAAGGTTATATTAAGAAGAGAACAAGTAATTGTGAATCAAAGTGGTCTTGTCATGGGTCAAACAAAATCCGGTGAATAGTCGAAAGTCTTTGATTTTGATGTAGTAGAGATATTTGGTCTGAGCACAGTAAATCACCCGAGAAGTTGTATATGTGAAATATTTGGTCCGAGCCCAGCGGAGGGAGACCAATTGAAGATATTGTATCAAATTGGGTCTGAGCCCAGCAGAGGAACTTTAATGTTTGTTTTGTTGCATCAGGCCCTCTGAAATAAGAGACTTTGAATGGCAAAGAGACTTTGGCACAGAAGGCCCTGATACTGAAGTTTTGAACTGCATCCTCGTGCTAGAGAAGCCAGAGAGTGGGCTAGGCTCGAGTGTGCCACCTGGTCCCGTGCTGAAAACATGGGCAAGGGAAGCAAGCGGCTTCGTATCATTTCTTGAACACTTTTCTTTTGCATAACATTATTTCCCACACTATTTGTATTTAGAATTAAGGATTGGCAATAGGTTTATTAGTATAGGTCCTTTTATTTTGACAAAGCCGACTAGGATTGCGTTATTATTTATTACTCTTAGCTAGCTCCCATCTTTAGATTTAGGATTATGTAGGTGTTTTTCAAACCCAATTGAAGTTCAATAAACACCCTTGAACTGTGATCACTTGTGTCTGTCTTTATTGTTGGATATGTGGCATTTCAAAAGATTTGGAACTCTATGTCTGCAATTTTCCAAAGGGAATTTAAAAAAGGGAAGAAGAATCTGGAAACCTGGGTTGATGAATCTTGCCGGGTAGCACAGAAGGATCTTAAGGACATTTTGGAGGCAAAAGATAGCACCCGTCGTGAGATAGTCACTGCTCGGGCGTGTTATAAATCTGTCCTGGCAAAAAGGAAGACCCAGTTAGAAGCACAAGCCTGGGGAGATCTTATTCAGGCTGTGCAGTCAAGGGACTCTAAAAGCTTTTGGGAATAGGTGGCCAATGGGCCCGCCCATAAAAGAGTAAAAACGTATAAAGAAAATAATGTTAGTGGAGTGGCTTGGTCGAATCATTTTAGCTCCCTATATAGAGCAAACCCTCTAACTCCTTATAGTGGGCCTAGAGGATGTCAACTCTGATTAACTGGAGAAGAGGTAGAGGTGGCTATTAATAAGCAACTTCCTAATCGTGTCCCTGGACCTGATGCTATCCCAGCAGACATTTTCTGCAATGAGGTGGCCCTGTGGGCTCCAATCTTGACTAAGTGCTTCAATACATTTCTGGAAGTTGTTCTTTACCCGTCAACATGGAGGCAGGCAATCATTTTCCCTATCTTTAAGAAGGGTGATCCCGGTAGTCCTTTTTCTTATAGACCCATTTCCTTGCTCAATACTTCTTTTAAAATCTTTGGTCGGGCGGTCTTGGCAAGGTTGGAACAATGGATCTCTGACTCTGGGGTCCTTACAGAGACTCCATATGTTTTTCGCCCAGGGCTGGGAACTAGGGACCAGGCTTTGAATTTGTATTTGGTGGGAGCTACCTCTATATATGTGAGGGGTGAGCCCCTGTATTTAGCATTTATGGACCTGAGCACTGCATTTGATAAAGTAGATAGGGCTATGCTCTGGGCGGTGCTCAGGGACATGGGATGCCCGGAGGATCTGGTCAAGGTCCTCCAGCTAATTCACGAACAGACATCAGCCTGTGTGAGATTTGGGGAACAGGGACAGTGCACAGCTTTCTTTGAAACCGTTTTGGGTGTTTGTCAGTGCTGTGTTGTGGCCCCGGTAATGTTTGCTCTCTATGTAAATGGTGTCTACCAAGCCTTGGTCAAATCCTACACGGACGATATCACGGTGGGTGGTGTCCCCCTCCCAGTCCTAGGCTATGCCGATGACATGGTTCTAATCGCTCGCACCCCTAGAGCCCTACAAGTCTGGTGGATGTTTACACCCACTTTATGGTTTCACATGGGCTTTCTGTTCATGCAAAAAAATCTGCAGTCATGGCATGTAAGAGCTCGGGAGTTAGACACCTTAAAATGCGCAAGATATGGAGTAGAGGTAAACCCATTCCGAGGGTCTCTAGTTTTGACTACCTGGGAATTTGCTTTACCAAGAATTGTCGAGGGTTGGGCCATGTTGATAAGCAGTGTCTGAGGATGAGGCAGGCGCTTGGGGGTCTGTCACGCTTTCAACATAACTGTGTGGGGCGCCCAATTAAACTTATCTTAGAAGTATACAGGGCTCAAACAAAAACTGCTACTAACTACGGGGCTGCACTGGGGGGCATGGAAAGGATCCAAAAAATTGAAAACGTGGAGAATGCCTTCCTTAAAAAACTTCTTGGATTGCCGCAGTCTGCCTCAAACTATGGGACACATTTGGAACTAGGATGCCCCCATATTGCTGATGAGTGGTTATTGGCTCCGGGCTCGCATTGTTTGGCATTATCGGCAAATCAGAAAGCAATTCTCTCACATAAGATTTTAAGAGCCCTCCTAAGCAGCTCAGCGGTAAAGAAAATCCCATGGCTCAGATATATTCAGAAATGCATTAGACAGTTAAACAGTGCCAATCTAGTTTGCCCACCAAACATTTTGACCCCATGTATGGTCAGGGCACAAAAGTAATTGTTCAAAACCATTTTGGTGGCAAATAGGGAGTCTGCTGCCTTACGCATTGGTGCAAACAGAAGGCATATTGTGTATGCAACAACAGATGCTATTCAGCCATATCTACTCCATAGTGATAATCCTGTAGACCGCTGGGCTTAGGCTCGAGCACGGTTTGATTGCTTATGGTAAGGGGCACGGACTAAAAGCTGGACAGATAGTGCACAACCTACAGCTTGCCCCTGCTGTCAGTGGCCGGTGGAGGATCTCCTACACTTTGTATTGTTCTGCCCACATTATATAGACTTAAGACGGGGAACACTTTTGCCACTACTTAGATCGGCCGGCATGTTTCAGGCTAAGCCTGCCTTATGTTATTTGCTGTCGGCAGCTACGATTCAAGTGGCCTGGGGTATGGTGGATTATTTGAGACGGGCCTGGTATCGGAGATCCAAAACCGTGGCACAGAATTTGATTGAGCTCTGAAATTTTAATCGTAATGAATTGTTTGGCTGCTCTTTGTGATTATTACCTGACTTACACATATGCACATTTTAAATATGTATGTATTGTTTGTAAATTTATACTCTAGATATTTTTTTAATATGTTGAATTGACTTTTGTAATGTATGCATTTTTATTCTGTTAACGGTTTATGGATAATTTGTTTCCGAATAAACTTTTATGATGTATTGTTGGATACCATGCCTTCCTTACACACACCAGAGTTTTCTGCAGGCCTTCCTGTTGTTGTGGGTTACTCTGTGGAAAAGGGAAAGGATTTCCTCCAACAATGCTGACCCCGGTGTAGTGGGGGTACCACATTCTGTCCTAATACCACACCACTGTACTTCCTGCTGCTAGTGCTGGTGTCTGTGTCACATTTGGAGGTGCCATTTCACCATCCGTTGGCCCCACTCGGACCTGCTGTGGCCCCTGTGGTAAGGGTGCCTGCCCCTGCTGTAGGCGGGCTGGGAGGGGCTGCATCTGCTGCCACTGTGGCTGTGCTGCGACAAACCCTTGCTGCTGTGCCATTTGCATTGCTTGTGCCTGAGCTTGTTGACCGAAAGGACATGTGCGTGCAAAGTACCCCATGTTCCCGCATATAAAGCACGGTCTGAAGACCATGTATCCTGCCCCCCCTATATCCTCCTCCTCCACTTCCTCATTGCGGGTACCCTCTCCCCATTCCAAAGCACCCCTGCTGCATGTAATTCCCCTGATGTTGTGCTCCCCGTTGTGGCATATACTGCGGCTGCACATAACCCCCCTGCTGTGGTGCGTTCACCACTGAAAATCGTCCCTGTTGGGCGGGTGCCACTGCAGTAGCGTCAGGCACAAGCATTGCCCCCTCCATTGTGAACAGCGTCAATTTCTTTTGTACCAGTTTGTTTTCTGCTGCTTGCCTTTCGCGCACCTGCTTCCGTTTATAGTAGTTTACTATTGTTGCATGTATCTCTGGCCATCCCTTTGCTTCTATTCCCACAATTCTGTCTAAAAACACCTGGACGTCTGTCGGCAATCCCTTGACCAGTAAATGGTAGAATAGGGTATGAACTCGTACCAGCACCTTTGCGATTCCTGCGTCCAAAGATCCTGCACCTGTTTTGTATAGTCTGCGGGGTCGTCGCCAGGCTTCAGTTTATGTGCCATTACTATTCCTAAGTCGTAGCTATCTGGGTACATGCTTCTCAGGACTTCCCATATGTGTGCTTGACAGTTGTTAAATGGAGCCCCATCGTGTAGTGCTTAATTTCACCTCCTTGCACCCCGCCTGCTCCCATATTTTGTCCCCTTGTTTTTCTATTATGGTCACAAATAAACTTTTCGTATCCCCTATTGCCAGTGTAACCCCAGCAGTCTATTTCTCGAGCACCTGTCACCATTTGCTGGCCCCTGCCACAAGGGAGGGCAGGCTGCATATTAGGTTTTCCCGGTCCATTGTCTGCCATAGTACATAATATGTGTCCCCTTTTGTAACAGCAGAATCTGTCTCATCCTGGGCCCTGCCCCCCTCCTCGGTGGCCTGAGTCAGACCTACTTTTATCTTCCCCTTGCTACTGCTAAGCGAGGTTGACCAGTCCCTTCCAGACTCATCGCTGTCCTGTCGTCTTTGTTGTTTTCACCCCCTCCTCCTGTCTTTGTCAGGTGTTCATTCGTTGCCCTCTGCCATCGCTACAATCCCCTCCACTCCTTCTCATGGCCGCACTGTTCCTACCCCCCCTCCTTCTCTTTCTCTCCGTCTTCCTGTTCCTCATCGTCCAATCTGAATTTTATTCGCCCCGACAACCATTCCCCCTTGCCCCCTCTATTTTTCCTCCGTACCTCCTCTTCTATTACCCTCTCTGCTTCATTAAATGATGTATCCACCTGTTGTTGCGTGTTTTTCTCAATGTCTGCTAAATCGTCCCCATCCCCCCCCACGTGTGCCTCATCCCGCCGTGTATCCCTATCCTTATTTTTTTCTATCATCTCTTTTTCCTCTTCTGGGCTTTCCCGCTACGGATTTGTATACCCTGCCGCGGGCCATAAATCTCAGATAGACACCATAGGGCGGGGGCAGAGAACTTGGTCCGTCTCCCTCCTTCATCACCTTCCAGAGCCCAAATATAGTCTGCCTACTTTTTAACTTTAAGCCCTTGTATTTTGTTAACAGATATGAGAACATGTTTTCTGTTGTTTTACTATTGAACGTTCCTTCTTTGGGCCACGCATGGAAGCACTGACCTGCAGTCTCCTGGACCCACTGAAAGTTATACTTTAATATTTGATCGCAATATTGGGGCCATTTTATAAACATATGGTCAAGGGGGCTATCTAGGGGTCATTATTTCTCGTCTCTTAACTGCCCCTCCCCCATACCCTACTTTCCCTAGACACCCCTTCCCACTTCTCCTTTTCTTCCCAT
Organism: Ambystoma mexicanum; assembly: GCF_040938575.1. NCBI lineage: Eukaryota > Metazoa > Chordata > Amphibia > Caudata > Ambystomatidae > Ambystoma > Ambystoma mexicanum. The sequence continues at coordinate 30,276,834 of NC_090936.1, forward strand.
CTCCCTGCAACACCCACACTCACCCGTCTCCCCTTTATTTCTCCTGTTCGCTCTGGCCGCCTCCACAGACCCACCCACGCACTCTCACATAACACATTGGCTTTCTCCTCAGGCCCGACCACTCACTCCGGGTTAGTAGGCAGCGGCCCTCTCCATGGGCTCACCTCCCCTATGTTAGTAAAGGCAGATCCCAAGTCACCACCACTCCTTTTGCTTGCACCTACCGGAAAAATGCCAAGTGCGCTTGTTAGGCAAAATTGTATGCAGTACCCTTTGGGTACACTACAACAACTCTGACCTCCTGGCAATAGGAACCCAACCTTTGGTATAAGTCTATACTACACAGGTTGGTAGCGTGTTCAGCAGCCAGGCTTATCTCAAGAGGGTCAATGTGAGCTGTAGGGGAGTTAACAGAGATTCACAGTGACAAGTATTCAAATAAACTCTTACACACAAGGTTTCTTGATTAAACAATTATTAATTTATTTAACAGTAAGTTAGAGTAAGCCTTCTTCAGAAGGGGCAATATAACACTAACAAACAAATACAATCCAAAATACACACTCTTAATATTCCTAAATCCCTTTTTGGATGGCACACAGACACTTGCTACACCCTCAGGTGACTTTAGTAACTAGGACACTGTGGACATTCATATACCACCGTTTGCATTTAGAATCAGGCTTAAGAGTTTGTCAAAGAAAAAGGTTACTAGAACAGAACAAGAGCTATCACAAATATTTCTGAAGCAGGTAAGTACTTTTGGTAACCCCAATGTAAAGTAAGTTAACCCTTTCCTGGAAGGAAGACAAAACACAATGTCAGAAGGAAGAAGAGTCATTCAGGGAGCCAGGCTAGGTCAAAGTCAGTTGGGCAAAAGTCTGTGTGAGCTGAAGCACTTCTTGCAGTTAAGTGTTGCACAATGTTTTAGAAGTCTTTGTAGAAAAGAAGAAATCAAAGCAGGGCCACAAGCTGATTAGGCTTGTGAGGTAAAGAAGCTGATAGTAACTCTACAGAAGCAACCAGGACAAGTCTCAACTGAGAACAGGTGAGGTTACACAACAAGAGGTAAGTTCTCTTAGACTTTACAATACCTTTGGCTAGAAGAAAAAGGCCTTTGGCTGGCTTCTGTTCCTGTGCAGCTCTGCAGATCCTGGGTTCCTGGGCCTCAGTCATGGTGACAAGAGGGAAGACGTCTGGAGGACTCCTGCACTGCAACGGGGCGGTCAGCACGGTTTCAGCTCCTCACATCTAAGCAAATAGCAACACCGCAGACTCTTCTGTCGAGATGGGCTTTCCTTGCATCTGGGGTCCAGCACTCTGTTGAGGTGGCTCAGGCTCGGCCAGTCCTGCTTCCTGGGAGTCCGGAGGATCTTCCTGGAGCTCTTGGCCAACTTAAAAGCAACGCACACGATCTGGTGTTCCTCTCCCTGGCTATTCGGTTCCAGCAGCAACTGCAGTGGAATTTCAACCAGCTCCAAGAGGATGTCCAGGTGGCTTATTTTGGAGTTGATTGGTCCCACCAACTCAAGGGGAGAAATCGTTCTTACACGGCCTCTCTGTCGATGAGAACTTGGCTTTTCAGCACAGCAGCAGGGCTTCACCGGGCAAACCAACGGTCCAGGAGTTGCCGCAGGTGTCCTCTTCAAGTTCTTATTCTGTTCCTTTCATCCAGTGGTCGACTCTGCCTTGCAAGCCAAAAGACTCACCTTTTATACAGTTCTCTCCCTTTCATTCCAGCCCAGCTGTCAGTCACCCAGCAAGGGTGGCTGTCCTTGCCGGACAGTCAGCCGACCAATCATCACAGAGTGCATTTGGGCCTCCTAGAAGACTAAGCACAGGGAGTTTCGGGCACCTCCCTCACTTCCTGCCTACACCAGACACCCTGGAGCCAGAGGTGGGCTTCACTCATGAATCCCGCCAAAGACAAAACAAACAAAGGGACCAAACCTGGTTTGGTGCACAGATTAAATCTCAAGAAGGACCTTTCCACAAAGAAATGGCAAAAAAAGAAGACCAGGGCCATTTTGACAAAAATTGCACCCTTGTGTGCTTTACTGCAGCTACGAATGCAGCCTGCGGTAAATGCACACCACAATAGTAAAAACGAAACCACTGCCACCAGCCATTCAGTGAGGAAAGGGTAACATAAAAATGTTACATGAGAAGCTAGACAAAAAGGGGATACTAGGTAACCCCTCCAGCACCCTATTGTAAGATAGTATGTGCTGGGTCTAGAAAGTTACAAATGTAAGTAAAGTCAATTTCACTTCACTGCTCTTGGAAACAGTAGTTTATCCAAGAGAAGGTATTTAAACCTTTGGGAAATCTAAGAGACTTCCCTGTGCCACGTCACTGAAGGTGCTGTGTGACACAATGTAAAAGATGAAGCCTATGGAGTTGTCAGACTCCACAACCAAAAGAAAACACAGTGTTCAAATCATATTTAAAATACATGAGAGAGTGGGAAAAAAGGTCTCTCTCTCTCCAGGTTAAAAATTCAAGTCCTCATAATCCAGCAAAGTTGCTGGGGGTCTCTAAGGTAGAGAGGAATTGGCACATTTCTGAGAAATCTCCCTAACAGCGCTATTATACACAAGTTACCCGTCGGTGCTGACCCTTCCACCTTAGTCAACGCCACTAAAACAAGCGAACAACACTTACTAACATGCGCCCGTCCCACTCTACTCCTTCAAAATGCAACTCCAACAAGTATACTATACTATACAATAACACCCGACTCCCCAAAATGGCGCAACTATACAATCACTGGTACTACACACAACTCCCAACTACCAGGGTCCGCCCTCACTGTGCACCCCTCCTGCTCTAATGCAGTTGTGCCCACACTCACACGTCAACTCCTATTGGTTGGCATGCACTAAAATCTACGATTACTGCAAATGATCTTCCTCCCACCTTGAGGATGCGGCCTAAACACCATAAAATACAGTACCTGCCCCCTGCAGTAGGCATGCAACCACGATGCAGTGATTTCTTGCATGATTGCAATCATTTGTCCTAAAGATTCCTGAGTCACCTCGGCACCGAGCCTCCTGTGCGGGCTCACTCGTACCCCTGAGCGCGGGCAGTGCTCAGGGCCAGGTAGAGCTTTGTGCACTCGGCGTCTGCAGGGCGTCCTCAGTGTTGCACTTGGATCAGCTCTGCGGTCTCCAGACCCGCGCCCCCAGTGTGGGCAGCCGGAATGCCTTAAGTTGGCCGTGAGAACTGAGGATATCGCAGAAGCCTTCAAAAATATATTAGGAGTCCTCCAGGGCTCGTAATAAATAAGTTACCAGTACTTCAAAAAAGGAGCACCCACCGAGCAAGAAGTAACGCTGTTTAGTACAGCTCAGCGAGCACAAATCAAACAGCACATTGGAACAGAACTGATTGATAAGAGCTGACAAACTGGCTCACAACGGACAGTAGTTTTATACTGCTAATACAGTGTTTGCGCGATTAGACTTTGCATCTTCGCGGTTCTCAAGAAGCTTACTGGTTAAGCTACATCATACCCCTATAGCTAGACATACATTAGTTGGACATGATTGGAGCAAACAGATGAGCCCTCTCCGGGCTCATCCCCACACCCCCATGTGGTGCCACATTGCTTGCTGCTCCTCCCTGCAAACAGTTTCCAATTAGTAATAACATAGTTGTACTGACCTCTGGGTCTTTATTCGCCTGCAATTGGCCAGTAACAGAAAGGAAGGAACATGAGATACCCTGAACTACTGGGAAGGGAGACATTCACGTGGCACCTGCTGAATGTTAACCTTTGCAAACGTTATTGTGGACACTTTGTGATCCTGTTACTTTCCAGGGACGCCAAAACTTACCGTCTGAGCGCCCCTCCACTCCACATCCTCGTTCCCATACCCGCCCGCCAAGGGGTGATTTGAAACTGCCTTGGTTCCATGCAAGTGCACTTTGGATTAGGCTGATTTCCCCAGCTCCCATGAGTGGCCATGGAACTGGCTTGCCAACCTTGATTATATCACTGGGTGCTGTTCCCAGCGACTGCAGTCTGCTGGAGATGAGCAGCCTGAATTCAGCTTCCCCCCTCCCTTAGACGCGGCGAACAGGGTATGTGTTTAAAGCTGGTCCACGATGTGAGGGCCCACCTGTGATACCTCCATGAAGTGTGCTTACAGGCAATTTCGTCCACCCTCTCCTTTATGTGGCAGGTCCCCCTGTGTTCATATTGTGTTATATACAGAGTGTCCTCCCCTTGTTCCCCTCCATGCCTGGTTCTTGGGGCTGGCTACAGTAAGCCTGGGTCCTCTTGTTTCCCCCCCTAGTGCTTGTAGCAACCCATCACCCTTATTGCTGCAGTTGGTAGGTGTACCCCCTTTCTGGCACTAAATCAGCACCTTCTTTACACTGACATCCCTTCACAGTTTTTGAACAAACAGATGTGGGGACAAGTATAGGTTTTGGACACAGACAGACATTTACTTTGGACTTTCTGACACAGACTATCTTTAGTTTCCGTTGGGTTGGAAAATCCCACCTTGCCATAGGACAAGATAGGCCTTGCTCCAACTCTTTTGTGATCTTAAATAAAAGTTTGTATCCCAAATGTTCCTCAGTTGTCTGTGTTTACTTCTTGATGCCTTCACACCTCCCAGTGGCTAAGTAGGATAATCAAGTCCCTGAAGAATTCTTGAGCTCCCGGTCCAGATGGACTTAGCAATGCTCTGTTAAAGCTTAACCTGGGGGGTGGGGAAAGCTTAACCTGGGGGGGTGGGGAAAGCTATTATATCAGTTGTTAAAATATATTTCAGCCACTAATATTTTGCCACCCTCATGAAATGAAAGCATAATAGTTCCTGTCCACAAAAAAGGATCCTGATGTGAAGCAAGAAAATACAGATTACTCGCACTGTTAGATGTACCAGCAACACTTTTTGTGAGAGTGCGTTAGTGGAGCTCATTAATTGGGCTGAGGAGGCTAAAATAATTCCCATATTTCAAACATGTTTTGGCAAGGGGGCAGGTACTCATACTAACATCATGACCCTGACTAACCTGATTGAATGTTTTGGTGCAGAAAGAGGACTGTATATACGCCATGTTTGTAGACTTCAGCGCAGCCTTTGACATAGTTTGCCATGAAAAGCTGTGGCAAATAAATGTAATTTGGGGGATCCCTTTAGGATTATGTAGGATGCTCATTACCTTGTATTCTAACACAAAAGTTAAAATTGGGTTACTACTGATTTGAATATTAGCTGTGCGGGTCTCAAACAAGGTCGTATGTTGGCCCCATTACTGTACAACCTTTTATCTAGGGGACATTCCAGTTTTTCTTGATTTATCTAATGCATGTCCACCTGCTTGGGGAGGTCCAAGATCTCTTGGCTTGGTTATGCTGATGATCTTGTTCTTTTGGATTATAATCCCAGTGGCCTACAGTGTGCATTGGACAGGTTTTGTTGTTATTCTGATTCCAACGATATACGTTGAAAACTGTTGGAGGCACCCGTTTTGATGTATGTGCACCAGGCCTATGGAATTCTCTTCTGCTCAGTATATGCAATATCTCATTTCTTACCAGATTTAGGAAGGCCATAAAGACACATTTTTTCAATTCAAAGGATTAGGTCACTTCCTCATTTGGTTTGATGTTTGGTTGCTGAGACTGGATTTCCAACTTGTTTATTTGTCATTTGTATGTCCTACTGTGCGCACTGAGTCCTATGGGCATGCTGTTTGATAAAAGAAATGAATTATAATAATAATGGCTTGGTAATTAACATTACCAAAACTAAGACCTCGGTCTCTGGCATTACTAAGATCAAGCAGAAACCTAAACTTAAGTTGAAGCTTGGCACTCAAATCATTGAGCAAGTCCCCTCATATGAATATCTTGGGCTAGTTTTCGACCAATTGTTGTCTTGCAATCTGCATCTCGATAGGTTTGAAGTTAAGGTTAGACAATTTACTGTAGGGATCTTGCAATTTGCCAAAGAACATGCTGGCTTCTTTTTGATGAGCTTGATTGATCTTTACAAGAGCAAAATAAGACCAGTGATGATGTTATGGTGCTGAGATTTGGGCTATAAAACATAATTCTAGATTGGGCCTGATGGAGAGGTGCCGCTTTAAATCTATGCTCAATCTACCATTTTCAACCCCTTTGAGTATGTTTTGCTTGAAGCTAAATTGAACTCTGCACAGCGCCCTGATCCTGAACACTATTATATTTGAAAGTGGCACAATCTTCTAATGGTATTTTGCTACATTTAAATGACCAGTTGACTAAGACCGTAAACCTGGGCTGTTGTCAGAAACCTGAAGGTGTCTCCCTAGCTAGTCCCGGGGATCTGTCATCCAGGTGGTCAGGACACGGCCATCGCTATTGGATCCAGTTCCTGGGGGTGGACCAGTGAGGGAGGATCCACCTGGATGGGGGGGGGGGGTCCTTGGGGAGCCGGAGTGGGACATCAATTGGTGAGACACGGTATCCCCCTTCTTTAAACACATTTTCCCCATGGACTTTCAAAACCACCCCCCCCCCATAACACGAAAGACAACTGACAAACACCACAGCTGTTACTTGACATGTCCCAATGCAAGGGTCAGGCAAAGGCAGGCAATTGACCAGAATCTCACACACCTGACGGCCCATTCCCTTCCCCACAGGGATAAAAGGTGGAGCACGAGAGCACAGTATGAGCAAGGCAGACCGCACGACAGCTATTGATACACGACAGTTCAAGAGGAGGAGAAAGATGCGCAAACCGAGAGGGTAACAAGGAGAGAAGCAACCTTGCCCTTTCCAAGTCAGGCACTTGAGACCTCCGTAGAACGAATCGTAAGACAGTGAACAAAAGCTCAAGTGTCTTGCAGCAGATGTCAATGGTACACAGAGTGTGCCTACGCTGATAAGCAGGACCGAGGGAGACTTCTTCTACTGTGGAACCGGCCTTGACTCAGATACGAAGAAGGCCAAGCAGTTCATCACAGCTGGTGAGTCATGGGGAAAACCGATCAAGAAACCAAACTGTGTTGAATGAAAGTCACAAAGTGGCAAGAGTGAACCCGGCAAAGGGATGTCTACGGAGAACTGTTTAAAAAGAAATTAAGATTTGTGAATGCTAGGAAAACCATAATGAACCTGGTGGAGAGAGGCTGAGATTCGAGACGGGTCGGCGCCCGGAAGAGGGGGACCGAGAGGTGTGAAATCAACGCCCTAATTGCTACAAGGAAACAAACATTATTCTGTTAATTGGAAGGCATCAGGTCTTCAAAGGCAAGAGACTTTTATTGAAAAGAGACTTAAGCATCGAAGAACCTGATAGCTGGCACGAAACTGTCGGCTCGTGCTGGGAGAGCTTGAGTGTGTGCTGTGCTCATGAGACCCGCCTTGTCCGGTGCTCAAAACGTGGGGAAAGGAGACCCCTTGCAATCACATCCTGATTTATTATTTGTGAACACTTCAATCTTTATTGAAACCCTTATCCCACACTCTTTCTATATTTATTTGTAAGGTTTGGCAATAGGTTTTCTTAGTATAGGCCCTTTGTTTTGACAGGATGCCACAAGCACTGCCTTATTTTTCATTTGCTGGTTGAAGCTCGCTCCCATCTAAGATTTACGTTTAGATTAGCGTTTTCCAACCTGTATGCTGTTTAAATAAACACCCTTGAATCGTGCTCACTTGTGTCTATCTATTCTTGCTGCCATGCCTTCCTTACATAGTAGAAAAAGCGATATCTGTAAGTTGCATAAGGAGGTAATTTTCTGGATGCATAAGCTTGGGCGCCTTCCTTGCAACTATCAATTTACTAAAGTCAGTGTTATGGATAAAAGTGCATTATATAGTGTTGGTTTGGAACAGTAGCTGGTTAATTTGGCTACCAAGTCCCTGAGCAAGGAATATGTTTTACATCAGATGTGTGGTCAAGCATGCCGAGTTGATGGCGTATCCGTACAATTGGATCATCTCTAAGTACTTGAGTGTAAATTTCAACATAGTCAATTCAGGGGAGGTTGTTGGGGGGCGAACTGGGTCTGGCCATGGTTCTGCGGGCTGTGTGGAGCTTCTGAATTGGCAACTACCAAACACTTCATTTGTTTGTGTGAGGCTCTTTGTGAAATCAAGAGCTCCACCCTCATGGCACATGGGGTTGACCGCAGGTACATTATTCTATCTGACTTCTTGTCTTCTTATCTTGATGGAGATGCTGTGAACGTAATCTACTACTTGACTAAACTGTGGAACACGGTCAAAGACATTTTTCAGATTTATGTTAAAATTGAGTGATTATATTGACAAGAAGTTGGTGAAGATTTGATAAAATGTGGGGTGATGCTTATCTACTGGTTGTGGATTATATTATTCGTTTTTTTGTGCACAAAAAGCCTTTATTAGGCTGTACTGTCCTATTTTAAATAAGTAAATAAAGATGAGCATGTTTGACCTGAGCTCCTATCGCTGATGTTAGATTCTCATTTTGTAGGATTTAAGAATGGAGATTGCCAAACAAGAGTTAATTGTCCAGGCGCATCAGACAGCTACTCGTGCAATGGATGCTTTTAAAGGTAAGAACATGTGTTTTCTCTTGCTGCGATTCCCATGGTGGCTTGTTTTTGTGTGCTTCTAACAATATTTTAAATTGACACAGATCGACAGTTGTCTGGCAGAATGGCTGTGGATGCCAAGAAACGGGAACTCTTTCAAAAATTAAAAGAGCAATTTGAGAAAGATCAAGAGGTACTGCATTCATTTGGACGGGCCTTCTAAGCATGCTTTTGTTAAATCACGTACTGTAATGTGCAGCATAGAGTTAGAAAGGTAACTTGTTTATCTGGCAATCTGTTTGACTAATTAGCCTGTTCTGCTTCTAGTTTGATGCTGTTATATGCCTCCTTTTCTTGTTAACCCATGCATTGCCATACCGCTCAGATGACCCTCAAATGCATTTTTCATTGCAGGACCAGCCTATAAATATTTTTACTAGAACACATTCATTTTGGAGTTTAAAGAACATTGAAATATACACACACCAGGTAGCAATAGTTCACATTCAGTATACATACCGTCACACCTTCCTGCTTGCATCCAAATGCAAATCTACAAAGTACTTAAATAAATAATAGGGACGCTTTGCCCTGGCTTGAGCACTTCCATGTCTCCCGCATTGAATGTCTTTCATAAGTAGAGTGCCGCGGGATGATTTTCCCATTCGTTTTTATGTTTTCTTTTCAGTTTCAGTCTTGTATGTGTCTTTTTTCCTGCCCCAGACTAGATGGAAACCTAAGCCCCCCACTTTGCGGCTGTTTGAGATCCCTTCATCCTATGCTTGGGAGGGTGTCTTTGATCATAATGCTCTTCAGTTTCTTATTGCATCTTAACTGAGAAGAAAGCATGAGCTACTGTTAGAAAAGCGAATGGTTAATTTCCTCCTATCAACAGCAACTGAAAGGTGTATGAAGTGCTTTATAGCCCAATGCCTGCTCTGTTATCCCAGTCAGGACTCTTCAGCAACATTATATACAAGCCTTCTATTTGAACTCCGCCCCATGTGGGAAATGTGATGTTTTCAGGCCCACGTGCAGAATGTGCTTTTTTTCATTTTCTGGATCATGATGCAGTGAATTGTGGCATGCATTCCTTTTTCATCCAGAACAAGGACAGATAAAACGAGAAGTGTTCTTTTTGCTATAGAAGGGTATATACATCCTGAATGAATAATGTCACATACCCTGCACAATCCCCCCTGTTGAGGGATAGAAAGAGAAGTATATCTTGGCAAAATTCACTTAGAGGGCTCGCAAAATCTACTCTTCCACTCACATAGTCGAGTAGATTTTCTGAAGATCGAGTACCATTTGAATAGTACTCGGCCTTCATGGCAAGTTTGGATATGTTTAAAACTTTGATTTGACTTTTACTGCAAACAAACTATGTTTACATTAAATGGCAAATAAAGGTTTGACTGTGCGCGGCTGGCCTCTGAGTGACAGCATTGCGCCAAATATGAAGTGTGCTTTGTGGTAAATGGTGAAATGCACCGGTAAATTTATTTTCACCCTTCCCCATTTGGCATTTACCTTTGTCTTAGGTCGAGCATGTAAATTATGGAACTGAACCTGCAGGGCCATTGGGACGTTTAGGAGTTTGCACGGCCTGACTTGGAGCGGATCATTCCAAAGAGTCTTAAGTCACACAAGAATAATGGCACAAATCAGAGAATCAAGGCAATGGCAACTAAGGGCAACTCAAATTCATAAGGATTGAGAGCTTGGCGGATCCAAAACTGCTCTTTCTCCTGTGTACATTGATCACTTTCCTGCCCTCTTGATGCCTCCAATCCTCCAGGATTGCCAGAGCACACTGTTGAGCCTCTTATGCATCAAACGTTACATTGTGTACTAACTTAAAATTCTGCCTTCGAAACGCAACCCAATTAGCATTTTACGATAAATCCTCCTCCTCTCTTTGACAGAACCATGGTTCACCTAACAGTAGTGACATGCACCGTGATATCACAAAACATTCTTCCCATACTGCATCTCTCCCTCCCTTTATTCTTTATTTGTAGCATCTATTTCCCTCTGTCCCATCTTCTTATCTTCCCATCACTCATTTTCTTTCTTTTAGCAGACTACAGTCTGGATATCCCTGGATGGGACACAGTACACCACTCCAGGGACAAGCCCCTCAGTGCTCCGAGAGTACTACAGTGGTGGGTTGGCGCAGTATAAAAGCATATTAACATAACATAATATTTCTGATGCAGCCCTTTTCAATTGGGTCATTCATCTTACTCCATTGTGATAGGTTATTTATATTGCGTTTAATACTTAGTGGTTTCTAAGCGCGGACCCGGGGATCGAACCTGTGTTGCTCTGCGTCGTCTTGCTTCCAAGACGAACGTGTTAGCCCTGAGCTATCATATTTCCAGTGCTACTCTCTTCGTTAAGGATTGACATTCCACGGATTCTGGTGGTACTGTTGCTAGGAAAGATTTTCTTTTTGCACCTTCCCTTCCATAGATTCCTATTGGACTCCCCATTCTTTTTGCTTGTTTATGAACCCTGTCCTGACGTTTTGGAGGTCAGAAAAGCTTCTGCTTTATTTTCCCTACCTGTTTTGCTCATTCTTATGGGGAACGGACTAGTCCGATCAGTGCTGAGACATTCTCTTTATGAATTATTGCATTGTTATAATTGCACACATCACCCTACCGTGAAGTGCAGTTGGGATACTTTATATCCTTATGTAGCCCCTGGTTTTATGGCCCTGGCCCGAGGGCACACAATTCAAAATGACCCTGAGCCAGTAATGAGCCACACTGGTATCCCAGAACAGCTTTTCCGGTGGGGCGCTGAGCAACCTACCATTTGAAGGTGTTAATACAGGAGGTGGGCCACAATCCTGGGTTTCACAGTACACTGAAGGGGGAGTTTTAAGACCCATGCAGGCTTTTATATACACACACATTAGCCCATTACACTGGTAATCTTTATTTTGTTCAATGCATGCCCCAGTTCAGATTCTCATTCAGTGTTTCTTGGTACATTTATCAGAGTAGTAGATACCCTTTGCACAAACCACTCTGTGTGAACTTTAAGCGAGTTCCTATTTACACCTTCTTTGGACGCCATATGCTCATTCTCAACCTCCCGCTATACATTGCATTCCATTCCATTCAATACTTTTGACAGCTGCAGTCTGCCTTTAAGTGTTAATTTGGAATCTTTTTCCTTCCATTAACCTTTCCTTTTTGCCAACCTTAGTACAAAAAGTGATATATAAATGCCAATACTATCCTAGTTAGTGAAGTCACCTCAGGGTGTAGGAAGTGTGTATGAAGCATTTCTAAAGAGTATCTACTTGCTTGACTTGATTCTGAGGAAGTATTTTAGAGTGTCTTTTTATTGTGGCATATTGCCCTTTTTAAAGAAGGCTTATTTAAAACTGACTGTTAAATAAATAAATAGTTATTTTACTAGAAAACCTTGAGTGCAAGTGTTGGTTGGATACTTGTATTTGTGGATTTCAATGTTATAGCTCTACAGCTCACATTTACCCCTCTTGAGATAAGTCTGGCTGCTCAGTCACTCTACCAACGTGTGTAGTGCAGACCTATACCAATTGGTGGGTTACCAATACCAAAAGGACAAGGTTGTTGTTGTTTCCCCTAGGGTTAGTACATCCAGATCTTCACCTAAAACTGGTGGCAGGTAGTGAGGATTTGTGTAGAGTGGTTACATTGACTATTTGCTGTACTTGTGTCCAACTAAACCAGCCACAAGGCTAAGCTCCACCAAAAGGTAAAGAAATTGTAACATGCCAGATATGGATAACATCAATGAGGCAGCCCTGATTGTTCTGACAGTAGATCAACTGAACGATATGTGCAAAGCCAGGGGTCTGCTTGTAAGAGGAAAGACATGTGCATTAATTGCATGGTTGTTGAATCACCAATGCTTGGGTAGTAGAACTATAACACCTACTATCCCAAGTCATGTGGAAAATGATGATGACAGTTTATAGTCTAACTCCAATCTGCATGAAGAGTCAGAGGAGGTAGAGAAGTCTCAGGAAGAGAGACACTCTTTGCCGCAGCCTGTCCTTTTACCTCAGCCTATTTCCATGGGGACCCCACACTGTTCAACATTAAGCCCAGCATATGTTTCTCTAGAGACAGTGAGATTAGAGTTGGAGTTCAAAAAGTTGAAAGCTCAAGCTGAAGCCAAACATCTAGACATTAAACTCGGGGAGCTGGAAATGCAACATGAAATAGATATGAAAAGACTGTCTCTTGAATCTACTTCCCTCCCAGGGTCCTCTAGGTCTGCAAGTCCCAAGAGGTCTTGTATGTATGAAGCAAAACCTGATGTAATGGATTGGCTGAGTACATTTGAATACACCTATTGTCTTCAAGGAATCCGTGGGAATGATTTACTCCCTTGGCTCATGTCTAGGCTCCCCCCGAACGGCTCTGATGCTGTAATGGAGTTGGGTGCCATTGAGGAAAAGGATTTTGAATCAGTGAAACTGGCATTAATAGCCAGATTTGGGAAAACTCCTTCCCAGTACCTTAAAAGATTTAGGATCATCAAAAAGACAATTGGTACCCCTTGGGCTACCTGGGTATGTTAGTGTTTAAAAAACATAGAGTGAACACCTTTGAAGGAATGAGTTCTGACTTGTGGGTAGCCAACAGGGCCACTCACAAGGACTCTGAGGCAACTCACAAGAAGGAAAAGGGGAAAAAGCACAAGAAAGAGGGAAAAAGATAATTCTAATTCCATCCATCCAAAAGCGAGCCAAAAACATAGTAAGGGTAAATTCCAAAGAAAACCTGGTAAGTCTATTGAAACCTTGGGTGCTAAACCTGAGGGAGGTCAGCAGAAACCCCCATTTCAAAGAACATTTTGATAATATTTTGTATGTGGGTCTACTGACCATGTGAAAGGGTCTCCCAGATGTAAGGGTAAACCTTCAGGGCTCCACACTGCCTCCTTAGCCTTCACCCCTGAGGGAGAGGTTTGTATGGCAAGTGGTAACTTTCAGCTACTGGCTGATGACCCCATTGGAGTCCAAGCCAGTGTATCTTTACTGTCCCTGGGTCTGTGGGAACAACAGAATGTGGATGTGTACAACTCCATACCAGATAACACAAAAGAATATTATAAGGACAGTGTACTTGTAAATGGCCAGGAGACCCCTGCCGTTAGAGACACTGGGACAAGCATTACAGTGGTTGATGAAAGTTGTTTCATACCTGAGAATGTGGTTAAGGCACCCAAAGGTCCCACTAAACTTGCAGGAGGCCCAACCATAGTGTTCCTATTCTGCCAGCTCTCATCCAGTACTATTATATGACTGTTAGAATACCTTTCAGGGCACAAAATGAAATGCCAGGGAGAGTCCTGTTGGGGAATGATTTGAAACCTGGAGTTGTATCTAGTACCCACAGGCCCCCCAGTAAAAGGAAGCAGGAGAAACCAAGATTGGCCAGAGAGGCAACATTAGATGACTCTCACTGGGACGTTGAGGTTGTTCATCTTACTCCCAGTCCACAGGAAGGCCATCCTTTTAGTCCCAGGAAAAAGAAAGAGAGAAAGGGGAAACCCAAGGTTTCAGGGAAAAAGAAAGGTTTGGCACCTAAACCTGTTCCAAGGACAAGGACATCCCTGAGAGGACAGTCCCCGATCACACCAGTGACCCCTTCCCCAGCTGAGGCTGAGTGGGAGGACTAGAGTGCCTGGAATCCAATCAGGATAAGCCCTTCTGTTATGGTCAGCCTGGTTCTTGTATCCCCTTCTACTCTCTTCCAGGGATGTTCTGGCATTCTTATGTGCCTCCTGAATGCTGTGAAGCAAGTGATCTACCGAAGGTCTATCGGTAGCGGTAACACCCTCCCACGGAAAATGTCGGGGGTTATAGCCAAAAGTGCAGTAGAACGGACTCATCTGGATGGCTGTGTGGTAAGCGTTATTGTACGAAAATTCTGCTAACGGCAGTAGTGTAGACCAGTTGTTCTGTTTACGATTGCAGAAACAGCGTAAATACTGCCCCAGGGTTGCGTTGAGTTGATCGGTCTGGCCGTTGCTCTGAGGGTGGAACCCTGAGGAGAGAGCTCTTAGCATTCCCAACTGTGTACACAATGCTGACCAGAATTTCGATGTAAATTGTGATCCTCTATCAGAGAGTAGGGTATTAGGTAATCCGTGTAGGCGGACCACATCTTTGAGAGAGACTGAAGCCATCCCCGGGGCTGATGGTACTCCAGGTAGTGCAGAAAAATGAGCCAACTTACTGTATGTATCTACCGTTACCATTATTGCCCGATTAACATCAAAGAATGGGAAGTCCACTATAAAATCAGTTGGGACATGCTCCCAAGGGCAAGACGGTAGTTGATGTTGTTGCAACTGTCCAATCGGACGGCCTGCAGTTACCTTACTGGAGGCACAGATAGGGCACGACATGACTTATTGTCGAACATCCCTGCTTAAGGTGGCCCACCAAAAAGATCTCTTGACTAGATCCAGCATACCCTTCTGTCCCCTGTGCCCTGCTAAGGGGGACTCATGGCACCAAGAGAGAGCGGTTTCTTGTAAAGATTTGGTAGGTACATATAAGGCTGAGTCATGAAAAAGCAGTCTGTCCTTCTGGACTAGGTGAAGTGAAGAAGTGTTCATGGTATGGTTCTCCTTCCTGACTTCCTGAAGAAAACCAGACACAAGTGCTATGAACTTCTTATCTGGTAAGAGTGGCTCGCTGTACTGGGGTTTCTCGAGTACCAGACATGGGCTTCTAGAAAGAGCATCAGCTACTCTGTTCTGGGACCCTGGAATGTAGGTAAGTTGAAAGTCATATTGGGAAAAATAGTACCCCCATCTGGCGGCTCTGGCATTGGTACACTCCGTCTGTTGCTGCACTAGATTTTGATGATCGGTTTTGATCAAGAAGGGCTGAGCTGTGCCCTGCAATAGATGTCGCCACTTTTCGCAGGCATAATTCCTCTCGCTGGCTGTAAGGGTTCTAGAGTAATAAGCAATAGGGTGTTCTTGCTCAGCCGCCGGCTTCTGGAGGAGTACAGCTCCCAAAAGCTCTGTCGGAGGCGTCAGTCTCGAGAATAAACTGGTGTGACTGGTTGGGTTGAGTGAGTATTGGTGCAGTTGAAAACAAGTTCTTAAGTTGTTGGAATGCTTTTATTGCCTCTGGATTCATTTGAAACACCACTCCCTTCTTGAGTAAGGCTGTAATTGGTAAGACGATCTCTGAAAAACAAAGAATGAATCGTCTATAAAAATTTGCTAAGCCCAGGAATCGTCGTACATCCTTAACACTCTGAGGTATCGGCCATCAAAGTATCCATCTGGACTCCATCCTTGGACAAGACATACCCCAAATATGATACAGATGGTACATGAAACTGGCACTTCTCAGGTTTGGCAAAAAGATTGTGGTGTAGAAGTCACCTTAACACCTCAGTAACGTGCCCGTGATGTTCCTTCTCCGAGGCTGAGAAGATCAGTATATCATCCAAATATACCACCACCGATCTAAACAAAAGGCCCAACAAGATCTTACCTACAAATCTCTGAAATACAGCAGGAGCGTTCATGAGTCCAAAAGGCATCACTCTGTATTCATAGAGACCCAGGGGGGTGCGAAAGGCTGTCTTCCACTCATCTCCTTTCTTGATCCTCAGGAGATAGTAGGCTCCCCTGACGTCAAGTTTAGTGAAGATTACAGAGCCTTGAACTGCCTCTAATATGTCCCCTATCAGGGGGCATGGGGTATCTGTCCCGCCTCGTAATGCGGTTAAGACCCCTGTAATCAATACATGGGCCCTCATTACGACCCTGGCGCTAAGTGGAAAACGATGGCGGTAAATTTTTACCGCCATCGTTTTCCGCTAGGTCCGATCATGACCCGTGACCGTTAACTACAATGCCATTAGCGGCATCGTAGTTAACGCTGCCGCTAACTGCACCAAGGACGCGCGCACGCGCCCTCCCACACCGTAATTACCGGCATGGAGCAAAGGTACGCGAATGCCGACCCAAGCGGACATGCACCTAACGCCATCACCCAGCCCGTTAAGTACCTTACCGCCATGGTGCTAATTACGCCATCGCAAACCAACCCTAAAGGGCCTTGTGCAGTGCATCCAGCTGCCACAGGTGCACAGAATCAGCACAGGTGGAGGCAATACAGACTCAGGAAGTAGAAAAAGAGCACACCCAACCCCTTCCCAGACCTAGTCACACTCCACAATGATACCAATAGGACTAGCAATGTTGGGGCTGGAGGACCTGATAGCAATGCAAGTGCTACAACTTCAACAACAACAGGCTGCACAGAGGAGACGCAGGAGGAGAAGGAGGGCAAGGCAGGGCCAGCAAGCCCCACCAGCACAGCCAGTGGCACCACGCAGGCAGCCCCCAATCCCACTCATCAGAGCCAGTCCATTCAACCTCACCGCTGAGCAGATCCACACCCTGTACCGACTGGACCGGGATACCATCACCACCATTGTGGACATGATACACAACGACATCGTCAGCATGATTGAAACACCCACCGCCATCCCCCCCCTACTGAAGGTAGTGTCCGTGCTCCACTTCCTGGCCACAGGCACCTACCAGCACACAGTGGGGCACTTGCATGGCATATCACAACCATTATTCTCACGTACACTGATCCAAGTGCTCAATGCCCTCCTCAAGCACACAGACGACCGCATCTCATTGCCACGGTCTGCCCAGGAGATTGCTAACACCAAACTGGGTTTCCATGCACTAGCTGGCATACCTGGTTGCATTGGTGCCATCGACTGCACCCATGTGGAATTGGTGGTCCCACATGCCATGGAGGTATCGTACCGCAACCGTAAACTATTTCACTCAATCAACGTGCAAATGGTCTGTGACTCCAACAGGATCTTCAGACATTGTTGTGCCCGATTCCCCGGATCAACCCATGATTCAATGGTCCTGAGGAACTCCACAATACCACGCTACATGGTGCGACATGCAGGCCCAAGATCCTGGCTACTTGGTGAGTCTAATGTCATGAGCATGGAAATGTGAAGTGGGTAGGTGATCGACGTACCAATGCATACTTCACCTGGCAGAAAGGGGGGGGTGATGCATACTTCACCTGGCAGAAAGGGGGGGGGGTGATGCATACTTCACCTGGCAGAAAGGGGGGGTGATGCATACTTCACCTGGCAGAAAGGGGGGGGTGATACATACTTCACCTTGCAGAAAGGGGGGGGGGATGATGCATACTTCACCTGGCTGCGACTAGCAGTAGCCAGATCATACCCTGAGGCAGAACTTACGTCATCTGACAACTGTATACATGATGCCTGACCTAAGCAGCCCTAACATGGGAATGAAGGTGTCTCCCAACCATGACACAACCATCTGCAAGTGCATTGTACAAAATGTGACCAGAGTGACTCCAACGAAAAGCACCTACATGCACGTCACCTAACACCATCAACTGAAAGGCCTGTCCCCCATAACTGCGCACAAAGGAGGCACATGACGGACAGGAACATCAATACACCACAACACAGACAGCAAGGCCCACAAACTGTCCCTATTGACATCAGTATTTTTCACTGGGGTCATAATGAGGCAGACAGCAATGTTGCAATCATGTGAGCGTTGACCTCACAGGACACGTGCCAGGTCACCTAAAGAAACGGCTTGAACGGACACAGTGGATGGGCACTCACAAGGCACTTGTCCCCCCTGCATTGTGTCTTGGCATGTAAAACTGTACATGAGAGCCATGAAGATATATCGGTTGCATAGTGTGAATCCATTAGTGCAACTAAAAGTGGTGCAAAGTAACAGTTGATTGCAAGGCATGGTGGCACGTCATGTACAGAAATCAATCTCATCCCTGACACATACATTGTTGCCCACTTACAGGTGATGCAGGCTATCCCCTGAAGAGGTGGCTCCTTACACCAGTCCGGAACCCACAGAACCAGCATGAGGAGGACTTCAACCGTGCCCATGCACGTACCTGTGTGGTGATTGAGCAGGCATTCGGCCTACTGAAGGCACGTTTCCGCTGCCTCAGCAGGTCTGGCGGGGCACTCCTGTACCGCCATGAGAAGGTTGCAAAGATCGCCATGGCATGTGTCATGCTACACAATATGTGCGTCAGACGAAATGTGCCCCTGCCCCCTGACGCCGAACTGCAACCACCTGACGATGAGGGTGGGGATGGGGCAGCACCTCAAGGAGGCAGCGAGGCACTGGAGGGGCGTGAAATGCGTTAGAATCTCATTGACCAATGCTTCTAGCACACACGGCATGTGCGTGTAACATGGAGACGGCACTTGGGGCACTGTGTGTGTCTGGGACATGCACACCGTGGACTGTACAACAATAAAGCACACATACGCAATGAGCAATGTCCACACATTTGATTTGTGCTAAACAAAAAAGTGTATTATGATTGTGAAAAGGTATGACACACCCACTCCCCCCTAACGGCAGTAGTGTAGACCAGTTGTTCTGTTTACGATTGCAGAAACAGCGTAAATACTGCCCCAGGGTTGCGTTGAGTTGATCGGTCTGGCCGTTGCTCTGAGGGTGGAACCCTGAGGAGAGAGCTCTTAGCATTCCCAACTGTGTACACAATGCTGACCAGAATTTCGATGTAAATTGTGATCCTCTATCAGAGAGTAGGGTATTAGGTAATCCGTGTAGGCGGACCACATCTTTGAGAGAGACTGAAGCCATCCCCGGGGCTGATGGTACTCCAGGTAGTGCAGAAAAATGAGCCAACTTACTGTATGTATCTACCGTTACCATTATTGCCCGATTAACATCAAAGAATGGGAAGTCCACTATAAAATCAGTTGGGACATGCTCCCAAGGGCAAGACGGTAGTTGATGTTGTTGCAACTGTCCAATCGGACGGCCTGCAGTTACCTTACTGGAGGCACAGATAGGGCACGACATGACTTATTGTCGAACATCCCTGCTTAAGGTGGCCCACCAAAAAGATCTCTTGACTAGATCCAGCATACCCTTCTGTCCCCTGTGCCCTGCTAAGGGGGACTCATGGCACCAAGAGAGAGCGGTTTCTTGTAAAGATTTGGTAGGTACATATAAGGCTGAGTCATGAAAAAGCAGTCTGTCCTTCTGGACTAGGTGAAGTGAAGAAGTGTTCATGGTATGGTTCTCCTTCCTGACTTCCTGAAGAAAACCAGACACAAGTGCTATGAACTTCTTATCTGGTAAGAGTGGCTCGCTGTACTGGGGTTTCTCGAGTACCAGACATGGGCTTCTAGAAAGAGCATCAGCTACTCTGTTCTGGGACCCTGGAATGTAGGTAAGTTGAAAGTCATATTGGGAAAAATAGTACCCCCATCTGGCGGCTCTGGCATTGGTACACTCCGTCTGTTGCTGCACTAGATTTTGATGATCGGTTTTGATCAAGAAGGGCTGAGCTGTGCCCTGCAATAGATGTCGCCACTTTTCGCAGGCATAATTCCTCTCGCTGGCTGTAAGGGTTCTAGAGTAATAAGCAATAGGGTGTTCTTGCTCAGCCGCCGGCTTCTGGAGGAGTACAGCTCCCAAAAGCTCTGTCGGAGGCGTCAGTCTCGAGAATAAACTGGTGTGACTGGTTGGGTTGAGTGAGTATTGGTGCAGTTGAAAACAAGTTCTTAAGTTGTTGGAATGCTTTTATTGCCTCTGGATTCATTTGAAACACCACTCCCTTCTTGAGTAAGGCTGTAATTGGTAAGACGATCTCTGAAAAACAAAGAATGAATCGTCTATAAAAATTTGCTAAGCCCAGGAATCGTCGTACATCCTTAACACTCTGAGGTATCGGCCATCAAAGTATCCATCTGGACTCCATCCTTGGACAAGACATACCCCAAATATGATACAGATGGTACATGAAACTGGCACTTCTCAGGTTTGGCAAAAAGATTGTGGTGTAGAAGTCACCTTAACACCTCAGTAACGTGCCCGTGATGTTCCTTCTCCGAGGCTGAGAAGATCAGTATATCATCCAAATATACCACCACCGATCTAAACAAAAGGCCCAACAAGATCTTACCTACAAATCTCTGAAATACAGCAGGAGCGTTCATGAGTCCAAAAGGCA
Source organism: Ambystoma mexicanum (assembly GCF_040938575.1). Classification (NCBI taxonomy): domain Eukaryota; kingdom Metazoa; phylum Chordata; class Amphibia; order Caudata; family Ambystomatidae; genus Ambystoma; species Ambystoma mexicanum. The sequence goes on from NC_090936.1 coordinate 30,297,460, forward strand.
TCACTCTGTATTCATAGAGACCCAGGGGGGTGCGAAAGGCTGTCTTCCACTCATCTCCTTTCTTGATCCTCAGGAGATAGTAGGCTCCCCTGACGTCAAGTTTAGTGAAGATTACAGAGCCTTGAACTGCCTCTAATATGTCCCCTATCAGGGGGCATGGGGTATCTGTCCCGCCTCGTAATGCGGTTAAGACCCCTGTAATCAATACATGGGCCCTCATTACGACCCTGGCGCTAAGTGGAAAACGATGGCGGTAAATTTTTACCGCCATCGTTTTCCGCTAGGTCCGATCATGACCCGTGACCGTTAACTACAATGCCATTAGCGGCATCGTAGTTAACGCTGCCGCTAACTGCACCAAGGACGCGCGCACGCGCCCTCCCACACCGTAATTACCGGCATGGAGCAAAGGTACGCGAATGCCGACCCAAGCGGACATGCACCTAACGCCATCACCCAGCCCGTTAAGTACCTTACCGCCATGGTGCTAATTACGCCATCGCAAACCAACCCTAAAGGGCCTTGTGCAGTGCATCCAGCTGCCACAGGTGCACAGAATCAGCACAGGTGGAGGCAATACAGACTCAGGAAGTAGAAAAAGAGCACACCCAACCCCTTCCCAGACCTAGTCACACTCCACAATGATACCAATAGGACTAGCAATGTTGGGGCTGGAGGACCTGATAGCAATGCAAGTGCTACAACTTCAACAACAACAGGCTGCACAGAGGAGACGCAGGAGGAGAAGGAGGGCAAGGCAGGGCCAGCAAGCCCCACCAGCACAGCCAGTGGCACCACGCAGGCAGCCCCCAATCCCACTCATCAGAGCCAGTCCATTCAACCTCACCGCTGAGCAGATCCACACCCTGTACCGACTGGACCGGGATACCATCACCACCATTGTGGACATGATACACAACGACATCGTCAGCATGATTGAAACACCCACCGCCATCCCCCCCCTACTGAAGGTAGTGTCCGTGCTCCACTTCCTGGCCACAGGCACCTACCAGCACACAGTGGGGCACTTGCATGGCATATCACAACCATTATTCTCACGTACACTGATCCAAGTGCTCAATGCCCTCCTCAAGCACACAGACGACCGCATCTCATTGCCACGGTCTGCCCAGGAGATTGCTAACACCAAACTGGGTTTCCATGCACTAGCTGGCATACCTGGTTGCATTGGTGCCATCGACTGCACCCATGTGGAATTGGTGGTCCCACATGCCATGGAGGTATCGTACCGCAACCGTAAACTATTTCACTCAATCAACGTGCAAATGGTCTGTGACTCCAACAGGATCTTCAGACATTGTTGTGCCCGATTCCCCGGATCAACCCATGATTCAATGGTCCTGAGGAACTCCACAATACCACGCTACATGGTGCGACATGCAGGCCCAAGATCCTGGCTACTTGGTGAGTCTAATGTCATGAGCATGGAAATGTGAAGTGGGTAGGTGATCGACGTACCAATGCATACTTCACCTGGCAGAAAGGGGGGGGTGATGCATACTTCACCTGGCAGAAAGGGGGGGGGGTGATGCATACTTCACCTGGCAGAAAGGGGGGGTGATGCATACTTCACCTGGCAGAAAGGGGGGGGTGATACATACTTCACCTTGCAGAAAGGGGGGGGGGATGATGCATACTTCACCTGGCTGCGACTAGCAGTAGCCAGATCATACCCTGAGGCAGAACTTACGTCATCTGACAACTGTATACATGATGCCTGACCTAAGCAGCCCTAACATGGGAATGAAGGTGTCTCCCAACCATGACACAACCATCTGCAAGTGCATTGTACAAAATGTGACCAGAGTGACTCCAACGAAAAGCACCTACATGCACGTCACCTAACACCATCAACTGAAAGGCCTGTCCCCCATAACTGCGCACAAAGGAGGCACATGACGGACAGGAACATCAATACACCACAACACAGACAGCAAGGCCCACAAACTGTCCCTATTGACATCAGTATTTTTCACTGGGGTCATAATGAGGCAGACAGCAATGTTGCAATCATGTGAGCGTTGACCTCACAGGACACGTGCCAGGTCACCTAAAGAAACGGCTTGAACGGACACAGTGGATGGGCACTCACAAGGCACTTGTCCCCCCTGCATTGTGTCTTGGCATGTAAAACTGTACATGAGAGCCATGAAGATATATCGGTTGCATAGTGTGAATCCATTAGTGCAACTAAAAGTGGTGCAAAGTAACAGTTGATTGCAAGGCATGGTGGCACGTCATGTACAGAAATCAATCTCATCCCTGACACATACATTGTTGCCCACTTACAGGTGATGCAGGCTATCCCCTGAAGAGGTGGCTCCTTACACCAGTCCGGAACCCACAGAACCAGCATGAGGAGGACTTCAACCGTGCCCATGCACGTACCTGTGTGGTGATTGAGCAGGCATTCGGCCTACTGAAGGCACGTTTCCGCTGCCTCAGCAGGTCTGGCGGGGCACTCCTGTACCGCCATGAGAAGGTTGCAAAGATCGCCATGGCATGTGTCATGCTACACAATATGTGCGTCAGACGAAATGTGCCCCTGCCCCCTGACGCCGAACTGCAACCACCTGACGATGAGGGTGGGGATGGGGCAGCACCTCAAGGAGGCAGCGAGGCACTGGAGGGGCGTGAAATGCGTTAGAATCTCATTGACCAATGCTTCTAGCACACACGGCATGTGCGTGTAACATGGAGACGGCACTTGGGGCACTGTGTGTGTCTGGGACATGCACACCGTGGACTGTACAACAATAAAGCACACATACGCAATGAGCAATGTCCACACATTTGATTTGTGCTAAACAAAAAAGTGTATTATGATTGTGAAAAGGTATGACACACCCACTCCCCCCTCCCCCCTGAACACCCCAACACACCCACTCCCCCCTCCCCCTGAACACCCAAACACACCCACTCCCCCCTCCCCCCTGGAATCTCTAAGAAGGTGTGAGTGAGTCTGTGCAGCAGTGTATGATGCAGTAATTCTCCACTGTCCAGCCACTAATTATAGTCCCCTCCCGTGGCCCCCGGGGAACCCTTGCCCGTGCTGCGCAGGTTCCTCCCTGATCGTCGGATGGGGCTGCTCTGTGCCGAGCTGGTTGTCGAGGAGGTTCCTGCATGCACATTTGGACGCATGTCCCGAATGGTCTGCACCAGTTCTGAGATTATGTGCCGCACAGCGGCGAGTTCTGTGCAGATGTCCTTCGTGGAGGACTCAATGGCAGCCGTGACTCTGTCTGCACATCTCTCCATTGCATCCTTTGCCCCCCCACACTCTGCAACGTGCTCATTGAGGAGCGAGGATAGTTGCTGCTGCCGGGTGACTATCTCATCCAGGGTCTGTTCATTCCTCTGGCTCATGACTGATGGCATTGGCATACCCATTGGGCTGCTCACCTCCGGCAGCGGGGATGGGGTGGCTGGCCAATCCTCGTCCTCTAACTGCCCCTGTGTGGCATCCGCATGCAGGCTGCTTGGGGATATGTAGGGGGAATGTAGGTGGGCAGTGGGGCTTGCATCCTCAATCTCCTCAATGATCCCAGCTTCACTATCGGAGGAGGCTGCAATGGCTGCAATCTCGCCAAGAGTGCTGCTTGCAGCAGAGTCTGTCCCTTCGGTGGGCACGATTTGTGTAATGTGCGCTGCTGCTGCTTATTCTGTGGTGGCTGTCAGTGCCCTGTCCTCTTTCCCTGGCAGGGATTGTGGCTGCTGTGGTGTTTTCATCGGGACGGCAGAGGTGGAGGCTTGCGGTCTTGGCACAGTTGTCCTGGCCTTCTTGGTGGCTGTGGAGGCAGTGGTGTCCTCATCCTGAGGGTCTGAATCTGAGCCTGTGGTGGAGCAAAGGAGGGATAGTGTTATTGATGGGTCAGCGGACATTGGGCCTGCATTGTGACGAATGGCATCTTGTCAGTTAGTACATGCAGCACATTTGAGGCAGGGGCATACAGGTTGTCTGCCTTTTGTGTGGAAGTAGCATGGAGGTATGTGGGTGCCGGCAGTTAGGGTGTGCATGCTGCATGTGTACAGGGTGGAGATTGGATGTGTCTGTGGGCAGTCTCCTGCTGCTGTGTTGCATTTGCACTATGGGGCAACATTGTACTTCACATGATTGGACTTTGGTGAATTTTGCATGGCTTGATTTGAGCCACCTACCTGCATCTCCTGATGTCGGGGATCCTCTCTCCATCCCTCCTACTCCTTCTATGCTCTCCATTCCAATAGTGGAGGCACAGATTTCCTCCCATGCTTGGAATTTGATGGGTGAATCAGATCCTCCCCCGGTTGCCGTAGCCAGTTTCCTATTCGCCGAGAGGATGCTTCTGACGCGGAGCCTCAGGTCGTCCCACCGCTTTCTACACTGCTGTGCGTTGCGGGGTACGGTTCCCACCGCACTGACAGGCTCTGCCACCAGGGCCCATATAGCCTTCTTCTTGGCAATTGCCGGCCTGGTCATTTGCGTGGAGAAGACCACCGCAGCATTGTCCTGGAGGGCCTCCGCAAGCATGGTGAGTTCCTCACGGGAGAAGCGGTCCTGGCGCTGCCGATCGCAGGCTTTTTTGACTGCTTTTGGCATTTTCATGTTGGTAAATGGGTGGGTAATGGGTTATGACAGGTCTCCGGGTCGGATGTGGAGTGGTTGGGGAGGATGGCAATGGATTGTGTTTTTAAAGATGGCCGCTGTGCTGTTTCCCGTTCCGCCACAATGACGCTACTTCCGGTTCCGCTTATTTACGGTGACCGCTAATTACGGTGACCGCTATGATGGGTGGCGGAAGTGCACCTTGCGTGGCGTACGATGCCGGTAGGGGCCGTTTTGGGGTCATTTACGGCATTGCGTACTTTACATTACCGCCATGGCGTAATGCTCGTGCACGATGGGTCGGAATGTGCCACACTTTACGACATGGGGCCAGGGCGTAAACGTAAATTACGCCATGGCGGTAATGTTCGTTACTTACCGCCTGAGTCGTAATGAGGGCCATGGTCTTAATTTGGTGGTTCCCCTTTTTGAGATAAAGAAGAGTGATGCGCCTCCTGAAGACCTGGATTCAGTTATCAAACCATTCTGCAGGTTGTCATCTAGGTAGTCTCGGAGTGCCGTTTTCTCAGGTAGGGAAAGAGGGTACATACGGCCAAAAGGTACGGCAGCTTCTTCTTGTAGATCTATTGAACAGTGTTCAGGTCTGTGAGGAGGCAACAATCTGGGCTTCTTGTCCTCAAACACTTCAGAAAACTTATGGTATTGGGGAGGTATTGCAGATACCACTGGATGAGATGCAGGGATGGCCTGTCCCTTATGAGTATCTTCAGTCTCCGAGGGGAGTAAGCAATTGTGATAACAGTAAGAGGAGTCAAAACTTAGAATGTTCTGTTTCCAGTCTATCTTAGGATTGTGCTTGAGAAGCCATGGAAGGCCTAAGATCAACGTAAAATGTGCAGCCCGGATAATGTCTAACTTCAATTCCTCTTGATGTCTTCGTATCTTCAGCTGTAGAACTTCTGTTTCCCTAATAATGGGTCCAGAAGAAAGTGGAGTGCAGTCCATGCCTTCCACCGGAATCGGCTTTTGCTTGGCAACCAGAGTGATTCCATGGTCTTTCACCCAATCAACATCTACAAAATTCCCTGCAGCGCCGCAGTCCAACATGGCTAAGACCTCTATTTCTTTTAAAGGGTTAATCTTTAGGTGCACTGTGAACACCATCAATCTTGTGTCTTCTTCGGTTCTGACTGCTTGGGTGTGGTTGCACGGGTTAGAACGGTCTCCCCCGATATCTCCCCTGCATAGGATCGAGGGCTGAGGTTTCCCTTCCTTCTAGGAGGTACTTCCAGACAGTTTCTCAATAAGTGTTTAGCCGATCCGCAATACATACACAGTCTGAACTCTCTTCTTCTCTGACGTTCTTGTGGAGTAAAGGGTCCCTGTGTTATCCCAATCTGCATAGGTTCTTCAGGTGATCGATCGGTTGGTCCTGTTTCCTTGGTTGGGGTGGAAGGCCAGTCAGAGGAGGGTAACTGCGGCTTCTACGCTTCTCTTGTCTCCGCTCATTTAGGCGGTATTCTATATCTGCAGTGTTAGTCACAAGATCACGAAAGGTAGCTGGCCTGGCTACCCTGGCCAGTTCATCCTTTAAGTCTTCATGTAGCCCCCTCCGGAAAAGGGTCTGCTGAGCGGTATCAGGCCAACCTGCCTCCACTGCTAATTTCTGAAAACGTGATACATAAGTTAGAACGTCCATGGTACCTTGACGGAGATCGAGCATAGCTTCATAGGAAGAGAAAAGGACTTCAGGTCTCTTGAATCTTGTTCGGAAAAGTTGCAGGAACTGGGTATAGGCCTGCAGAGTTGGGTCATTGTTTGTGACCAACGGGATTGCCCAAGCCACGGCATTACCTGCGAGGTTGGATACTATGAATCATACTCGGGAACAAGCTGTTTCAAAAGTCTTGGGTCGAAAAGTGAAATACAATAGACAGGCGTCTATGAACTCTTTAATGGTCCGAGGGTTTCCATCGTACTTTCCAAATCGCAAAGGGATGTGAGGCAGATCTCCTCTTACCTCATCTCGATTGGAGACCTGTTGTCTAAGGACAACGTTTTCTGCCCGAACATTCTGGACTTCAGCGGTCAATCCTTGAATGGCTGCTACCAATTCCTGGTACTGTTCCAGGGACGCCATATTAGTTAGGGTGTTGTATACTGTCCTGATGTGAAGACTCTGGCGTACCCTCCCATGACGCCTCCTCACCGCCTTCCTCAGATGAGCCGTTCTGAGTCTCGGATGAAGACTTGCGGTGTGTCTTTAGGCTTCTTGGTTTTCTTTTCCTTTTTGGCGTGAAGGTACTGTCTGGCTCCCCCAGAGGCCACCTTGGCAGGATCTGGTGTCCAAGCCAAAAGGGAACCCTAGGGAGCCAACCCCAAATGCAGGGAAAAAAGATTGAAAGCACCAAAAAAAACCTGTGGTTCGATCAATCCAGGGATACTCCAAAGATCCAGCGGAGAAATCCTCTCCTTGGTAATAAAAGTATAAAGTGTCCAAAGTCAGGAGAGCCAGGGACTTTGAAGATGAGGTCAGACGGGACTTGGCAAAAAAACGTAGGAATGAGAACAAAGAAAAGTAGATCAAAAGATGGAATGAGGGAAGTTATGAAAAGAGCGCCACGACGGCCTTAGTGGGTACAGATGTACAGCATAGCTGAAGAGAAACGTATTAGCAGAAACTGCATAGAACAGTCAGCTGAAACCGGAAATACAAGAGGTAGGTATCGTGGAGAGACCGCGGTACAAAGCAATGAGAAAGACAGAGAAACTCAAGGGACAGAACACAGAAAGGAGCGAAAGAGAAATACAGGGGACTAACAATCCAATGGCTGTCGCGAAAGAGCAACCAAATGGCAAGGAACTGCGGAGTGCAGCAGATACCCGGAAGTGAGACGGATACAACGCACTGCGCTTACCGCGTAGGGTGTTGTTATAGTGATGTCGGACGGCCATCTCGAATGAGGCCTAGTCCGTTACTGTCACTTCTGGAACCAATGCCAATGATTCGTACCGTTCGGTACTAAATCTTTCATCACGGCCACAGTTGCCACTGCTGGCGCATGATAGTTGCTATATGTTTCTCTTCTATTAATACCCAGTGCTGCTCTGAGGACTTTATTTTGTAATAGTTGTAGTTTGTTTAAATTCTAATTTGAGGTGCCTAAAAGGAGGATATTGCAGTAATCAATCTTGGTTAGGATGAGGGCTCTGGCAAGCGTGAGGCAGTTCTTTGGGGAGAGAAGGGGTCTGCTTAGTGTGATAAGTTTGGCTGTGTGTGCCGGAGAGGATGCAAGTGCTTTAATATGTTTGCTCATGGTAAGGCTGGAGTCAAGGTATACCCCTAGTGTTTTGACTTTGTGCGATATAGTGATTGAGGTGCCATCTAGAACTATGGAAGTGTAATCTGAAGGAAGCTTGCTAAGGCAGGCCCGGGGAGCCGACTATTAGGATCTCTGTTTTTTCTCCATTGAGGCAGAGACTGTTGTTGGCCATCCAGTTTTGGATCAGAGAATAGATTCTGTTAATACACACCTTGTCCTGTTGAAGGTTGCCTGTGATAGGTATGAGTATTTGGCTGTCGTCAGCGAAATTTGTATAAATTACTCCTATGGCATCTAGTGCCGCGAAAAGTAGTTTTGTGTAGGCGTGTGGGGGAGAGACAGGATCCTTGAGGTACCCCCAGTGGTACTGGGATGGGATCAGCTGCTTCGTCCCTTAAGTTAACTCTGGAGGTGCGTTCAGAGAGGAAGGACTTTATTCGGGTAGTGGATTCATTTGAGAAATGGAAGTTAGTCATCAGGGTCTGTCATAATTTGTCATGGCCGACTAAATCGGACGCCTCAGAGAGGTCTAATAATAATAAAATACATAATTTTCCAGAGTCCCTGATGATATCCATCTGCTTTTTTTAGATCCAGAAGGGCTGTGTCTGGGGCGAAAACCTGATTATGTGTCTCCTAATGAGTGTTTTTTTTCTAGGTGAGTTTATACTTGGGTGTATGCGATTTTGTCAATAATTTTGAGGAGGAATGGCACTGTTGTCATAGGCCCATAATTAGTGGTAATGGTGGGATCTAATGAAGGTTTTTTGAGTAGGGGTGTAACCCTCGCTACTTTTATGGATGCTGGGCTTTTGCTAGAATTGAAGGAAACATTGACAAATTTAGTGATGGTAGGTGCTAGGGTGGGGGCGCAGTCTTTAACAATTTTATCAGCAAAGCTGTCACCTTTGCATTTGGATGGTTTGATTGATGCTATCGTTTTGAGAACCTGGTCGTTGGTGACTGGGGCGAAGTGGAATTCGGGCACATCAATCCTCATGTCTGTGCCTACTGGGTGGGAAGGTTTAGCTGTAAGCTCTAAGAACTTTTTTTGCGAAGCTATTTTGTTTTGGATTGTATTCACCCTAGAGGATAGCGCATCCTGAATAGTGGTACACCAGGCTTTACTAGTGATGACTGGGCAGGTGGGTACAATAGGGCATTTAAGTTCTCTGATAATAAATAATTCTTTGGCATTTGATACACATTGGTGATATGTTGGTTGAGTGATTCGGCTCTATGGGTGAGTACTTTAAGTTTGTAGGTTTTGAACAGTTGTTGGAGTTTGATTTGGAGTTCTGAGGAGTGTTTTTTTCTGAATGAATGTTTTCTCCTTCTGAGTTCTATGAGTTTGTTGTTAAACCAGGGGGAGCTGCATTTACGCTTGGGCAGCTTAGATTTGAATGGGGCTACTTCATTTATAGCTGTTTTCAGACAGTGGTGATAGTGATCTGATATACTGTCCGGAGTTGGCGTTCTCTATCGATTTGGAATTGAGCAGGTTGTTGAGAATAGGTGTCAGATTCTTAGAAGTAAGTTTACATGAATTTCTGACCAGTATAGGTACAGGGGTGCATTTTTTTGTTTTTGGGTTGGTCGCTATGTTTAAGTTGAAATTGATTAAACTGTGGTCAGTCCATGGCATCTTGAGGATGTTTACTATGGATACTACAGTATTCAAAGTGAGTATCCAATCAAGGATTCTGCCTTTTTAATGGGTAGGGGCATTTACAATTTGCGTTGTGGAAAGCTTTGGTTTTGTGGTCTATAGGATCATTGTAGCCTAGATTAAGGTCTCCTAGGAGTATGTATTTGGTTTTGGGTTTGAGATGAGGTGTGATAAGCAGTGGTAGGTCTATGTCGGGATTATTTGTGGTAATCGAAGCTCTGTAAACTATTAAGTGATTGATCGTTTCATTAGGGTCGAAGGCTAGTTTAAGTGACAGGAGTTCGTAGCCTGGTAGGGTTTCCATTTTACATTCCCTGAATTGAAGTGAGGTTTTGAAGATGATTGCCACCCCGCCGCCTATGCCATCTTGATGGTCTGCTCTAAGTAGAGTGTACTCAGAGGGGGTGGCTAGTGTGATCTGTGGACCTGAGGCTGTATGTTGCCATGTTTTGGTTAGCACTAAGAAGTCAAATTTAAATTCTAAGATGCTATCATGTATGTCAATGGCACTTGCACCAAGGGATCTTACATCAAGTAATGCTCCTGATAGGGGCTGGGTGGTTATGGGAGCGCAAGGGGTTTGGGACAAGTCGGCCTGAGGGTGGTTTGTTGTGATACTGGGTGTTGTTTGTGGGGTGTTGCTGGGAATGATAATTAGTTGGGTGGTGGTATCAGGCTTATCCTGTGGCACGTGAGGTATATGCGTTGCTCTTGTGTTGATTTGTGTATGGGCGTACTGATTTTTAGTATTAAGGTGCAGGTGATAGGTGCGCGCCGCTAGTCTGCCATTTCTTGTGAATGCGAGGGCGGGTCTCGATGAGGTGGTGTTACTGAAGGTGCTAGATGAGAGGCGTGTGTGGCGTGCTCTGCCTAGTAGCGGAAAGGTTTGGATTTGGAGGGGTGGTGTGATTGGAAAGGCTGATATGCTGGGAAGGAATGGCGTGGGGCATGGCAGGGGGTGTTGTCTGTGGCAGTGTAGTCAGACGAGGCCTGTGCTAAAGTGGATAAATGTGCCCCTTGAGCACACTGTATTGTAAGTGGTAATGGCTTCAGGGTGTAAGGGCATGGTTTTGTCATGGCTAGTGTTGTTAACACTGGCAGTGTGAGGCTGATGTTGTGGGTCACTGTGAAACATAAAGATTCACTGATGATGGAAAGAGCTATGTGGCCTATGGAGAGGCCTCTAATGAGGGTGTGCCATGTCTGTTTCTAGTGGGCTCCTTGGTGTGTGAGGGGCGTGCGCAGTCAATGATGGAAGCGTGTGTTTGCATTGGAGCAGAGGCTGTGGCATGGTGCGCATAGTGCGGATTAGTAGCAGCGTTAGTGCAGCTTATGATGGTCTGGGTGGATGGGTTGAATATCCCGTTAGCGTGTTAGTATGTGGGAAGAGGAATTTATAATGTTCATGAGCCTTAGTAACTATTATATAGTTAATACGATAGAACAATCTGGGTTAAATCGAATATAACGTAGCGAGCTAGGCAGAATGACGGTAGACGTCTGCTGAGTCTTAGTAGCTAGCATACAATTACTACAAAAACAATCTACTGTGTTGCAAATAAAGTAGCGAGCTAGGCAGAATGGGAGTATATGTGAGGAGGCATATTGCGCTGGAGTTATGCAGAGTACTGTAAACATACATAGACTATGCAATGTGCTAAACAGTTCTATAAGGTGATTAGGACGAAAGTACAGGTACACAATGGGCAATTATTATGCACATGATTTAGTTCAACGTTGCAAGCTACTGGGATACGCAATGGTTGAGACTGGAGTTATTCGATAGGCAGACAATGATAGACATTACTTTAGTGCATGGCTATAAAGTGGCCTGGATCATCGATACATGAAGACAATATACGGCAAAATTAGAACACTGCCGTGGACGAGTGCAATATTTAGCTGTGGAACAGTGGTTTCGAGAGAGATGATTGCGAGTCTTACCACACGGAGTGGGTATTGTTGAATAGTTCAGAAAGTCATTCCAGATACAGGATGCTGCGATCAAGAAGGTGGTGCTAAGGTACATTTTTTGCAGGGATTGGTGCCGTTGCAGTCTGGACGTCCCTGGACAGGCCCAGGACAGGCGCCTTTATTGAGGTGCCTTCAGTGGGGGTGCCGGCTTATGCCTGCCGGTCCACAGTATTGGCAAATGAAGAATTAGGCTGCTGATTGGCCCAGCGAGGTTGGGGCGAGCTGTGCCGCGATCACAAAGCGGCGGTGGCCATCTTTGTGATGTCCTTTCTTCCTTGGCAGAATGAAGCATTAATACAGAAAATGCACAATAAAACGTGCCGAGGGTGTTTTTTTCAATCCACGTCGCTTGTTGTCGATTATGGATAGGTGTGAGCCCTAAGTCAGTGCAAAGTACTAGGCGTACTACACGTGCTGCAAATGCCCCAATTGAGTTTACCTTGCGTCAGGGAGGTGAAGCGGAAACGTTGAGGTGCGCTACTCCCGCGGCGCACCCGAGGATAGAAGCCTTCGCAGGCTGACGACTTTGGTTACTCGAAGAAGTAGAAGTATGGTTATTGATAAGAGAAGCAGCAGCCCAGAATAAGCATTCTGACATATTCCACATTTTTACTTATAACTGAAGAAGTCCTAAAGAGTTGTGTATATTGACTTTTGGGAATATAACGTCTTTTGAACTCTGGCTATTTATTTTGAACAAGAGACAATTTACCATCATAACCAGGATTACCATTGGTGCCATTTATTTTCTGGAAATTGGAAGAGGATCTTTTCATCCAGGAACAAAGAATTGTTACAAGTGGATTTTTGTTTGATGAACATTTGTTTTGTCTTTTGTGAGGAACCTGAGGGCATCCTTCCTTCCTTCTTTTCCCCCTCTATCCTCCTCTTGGGTTGCCAGGTATTGCTCTTGGATCCTGACCCTTGGGGTGGGGGCGATCAGCTGGGTGGAAGATACTTGAGGGGTGGGGAGAGGACGTCCTTAGGTGAGACATGATATCCCCCATTTCCTTTTCATACCGAACCCTCTATCCCTCAAGCCTTTATAAGCTATTGTCAACCCTTTACCTGTTCTTCCCTTAACACCTTCCCCAAGAAACCCCAGTTCGGTACTGGGACGAGGAAGAGACCAACTCGAGAGACACATCCTCAGTAATGTACTGAGACTAGGAGGAGGACAGGAAGAGTAAGGCAGTACTACTGTTGCAATAGTGAGCGGTCTAATCCTTTTTGGACCAATCATGGTGGCATAAACTTTAAAAGCCAGAATCATTGTTAGTTGTTGTGGAAGCAGAGCTACAGACTGCTGGGTTCAAGCAGACCTCTCCGGAGCAGCAGTGTGGCAAGTGGAGCGCTCGAGACCTTTTGGAAGATGCTGTTCCGTTCCGTTACTGTCGTCTAACTTTGTGATCTCACTGGCAACCCAGCATGTTTGAGCTTCGCACACACTCTGGCTTCTGTGCCACGAGGATACAGTTGAAAGCATAGATAACAGGGCCTTCTGCCATAGCCTCTTTCCCAATAACAGTCTCTTACAGCAGAGGGCCTGTCGTAACAAACAAGCACCAAAGTTCCTTTGGTCTCAGGATTTTTACATGCACAAGTTCTCGCTTCCAGTGTTCATCATGGGTCTCCCTCGATCGGGCTCGGATCCCTTTAGCACAATATTCACATTTGGTCTCCCTCGATCGGGCTCGGACCACTTTATCACAATGTTTACAATTGGTCTTCATCGTACGGGCTCGGACCATGTAATCTCACTTTCTACTTTTTTCTCTATATATCAAAAATCAAAGACTTTCAAATGTGCAATGGTTTTGCTTAAACCGTTGCAGGAGCACTTCGATTCACTTCACACAATGCTCCTGTTAATCTTCTTTCTTTTGTTTCTGCCACTTCTTGGTTGGATACCTTACAGAGACCTTTGATTGAGCACCCTAGTGGTGCCGGAACACACTGTCACGGGTACTGTATCTTTCTCCTTCAATCTTCAAACATACATCAGCAATTAGGCTTTCTTAGTGTCTTTCATAACACGCATTTCAATCTTCGTTCTTGTGCTCTTTAGACAATGTTGCCGCTTGCAACATTGACTTGAACACAGACAGGTCTTGCATCGGTCTCCCCAACTCACCGGCTGTGTTGATCTCTCTGGCGGTGATTTTAATCTTGGAGCCAAGCACGCTACCACGGCGGCTGCTGTTCCTCCCTGACGCGGTCAGCCATGTAGGAGGGCCCGGGTATCTCCCGACACACAATACAGGATTCTTCCGTTTGGTTTCCTGCCCTTAAGCTTTCTAATCTGAAGGTTTCTGGAAAGCAAGAGCTTCTCTCCCGAAAAGGTCAAGGGTATCTCCCTCCTTGCGTACCCTTCGTGGTTTGTCATCTTCCTTCCTTCCTTCCTTCGTTCAGCTGGCGTTGGCAAAGTACTGTTCCTTTGTGTGCTCTCGTGCTTCACCTTTTATCTGTGTGGGTAAGTTTAATGAAAGTCAGGTGTGAGCGATTACCAGTAATTGCCAGTAGTAGTGGGACATGTCAAGTACAATGCTCGGATGGGAGTCTGTTTTCTCCTAGAGCGGGCTGTCTGTGTGAAAGAGTTCCTGTAGGGAAAGGAGGGGCAGAGTTTCTAAATATCCTATTGGATAGGATGGGATAAAGGTGTTGCAGGGAGCGGGATATCGCTTCTCTCCATCAGGTGTCCCACTCCCGCAGACCCGTCACTCAGGTGATCCTCCCACACTGGTCCACCCCAAGGGTCTGGATCGAAAAGCGATGGCCGTGCCCTGGCCACCTGAGAGAGAGACCGCTGGGGACTAGCGGGTGAGACACCTGGTTTCTCACATTTACTTCCGGACCCTTTTGCCAGGATTTCACGAGGTGTCTAGTATTTATGATTCCTGCTATTTACGAGGAAGACTGAAATATCTCATTCATTGGAAGGGATATTCAATTGCTGAATGCTCTTGGGAGCTGGCTTGTCCGGTATTTGCTCCTCGTCGTCTTTGGCAGTTCCGTCTGTGGTGTCCTAGGAAACCCAGTCCAGAACCCTGTGGGAGGGATCATACTGTCACAGCACCGCAACACAAGTTATGGAGAAGGTGGAAGTGGTTGCATGTAGCCGTGCCGGCACGCACAAGTCACTAGTGTCTACAATGCTTTAGTCTTCCTTCAAGTTGGCGACTTCGGGTTTCAGCGCTAGTGTAAGTCTCCTCTACCTTCTGGCTTGTGACTTCCTTTCCTACCTGATTTTTCTCCTAGCCCCCTTTACTTTCCCTTCCTGATTTCCTTCGTCTCACTCTGCTGCTTGCTGATTATGGTTCCTCCATTTGCTTCCACTTTGTGTACCTGGAATTCCTGTTCTTTCATTGATACCACATGGAAGAGGATGCATCGCATACAGAAACACCATCTTTTTTTCAGACTCCACCTCCCCCCCCCCCCCCCAAGTATACGGATGGTCCTTTCTGCTACCGCTAACGCAAGTCGGTGAACAAGGGTTGGCGTGTGGCTGAATAGAGGGCTTGCCCCTTCCTCATCAAGGAGAGTTCTGTCTCACTAAGGAAGACCAGTAGAAGGCGCAAGACGTTGACTCTTCCGCTCCCGAGAACTTCAACCAGAAGGCAGGTGAGACTCAAAGCAGGTCTCGCCATATCAGTCTTTGATTCAGTGCATGACTAATATTAACCCCCACCTCCAAAACCAACACTGCTTTGGGAGTCTATCAAAAGATGAGGAATATGTGGGAGCATACAATCCATTCGAAGAACAAGTTACTTACACCTGGCAACGTTTTTTCGACTGGATGTTCCTCCCACGTAGTCCTCATCGCCCTTCCCAACCTACCCCTCGGTAGAATGTCCAGGCATTACATTTTACGCTTTTAGAGTCTGATACGGTATGATGCTTAGCGGGTGATTCCACAAAGGAGAACACAGGAACAGGGCCATCTTAAGCACTTTTGGGCCCCTGGGCACAGACATCTTGGGGTCCCCCTCCACCAAACCAAAGGAATGAAGTGATCAAGAATATCTGCCCCCCCCCCACCCCCGCCACAATCACAACCCATAGGTTGATATGCTGCCTTAAAATTAAGATGTTTACTCCCTTTAAGTCCCCTTCCCTCTTCATGCTTGCTCTAATCAGAATGATAAACAAGTACCATTTGAAGGCTAACATTATCGGTCTACGAAGAAGTTACTTCTGTTCTAGCATAGATTTAAGAGACTTTTTAATGCAGGATTGTGTGTAACCCAGAACAGACAGCGAATTCACATTTGCTGCCTCACAGAATGCAAACTTGCTGAAGCATGGATAAAGGAGAGCAATTGGTGGGAAGGCGAAAGCTACACATACCATAGCATGGATGGTGGATGCAGATTAGAGGCTATCAGGAAGATGTCTGTATCCAGACAGATTGAGATTATAGGGGGCATGGTTTTTAAATAGTGTTGCCATTAGAGATAAAAAGAACAAAGTGCCTGTGGTGTGCAATATATCAATGCTCGCTATTATGTTAATGTTAATGTTAAAGGACATTTATACCGCCCACTATCACCACCGGAGTGGTCCCCTGGCGGCTCTGAAAAAGGAAGGGAAGGGGGCTTAGTGGGAGGAAGCTGGAAAAGTGCAAGAGAGCAGTGATGTGCTGTTGGCGGCCTCAGCCCGGTGGGTCCGTTGGCTGGGCCTGGGGTGTTTGCGGCCGGTAGTCATCATGTGCTCTTATGCAAGTCTGTGTGTGTTTTTGTTTTGTTGTTGCCATGTAGTGAAGTTTGTGCGGTTTGTAGTGCTGTAGGTTTGTGGGTGGGTTTGGTTAGAATTTGAGAGGTGTATGCAGAGGGGGAAATTGTTAGTGCAATTGATTAGTTGGCATCTCTATCCTGGGTTGAGGCACTGGGTTTGTGTACTCTACCCAGATGGGGTTCGGGAGCACCCCTGCGCCTCTGTCCTGCTCTAGGCCCATCCGGCCTTCAAGGTCCCTTTCACATCTGGCCCCTCCTTCACTAGCCTCCATCGCCTCCCTACCTGTCTTCCTTTCCGACTAATATGGCCAGTGCACCTGCCAATGTCCACAACTCAGCTAGTGTGCTGATTACCAATATCCTGACAATTTCACACCACTCTGGTACCTGGTGGCAACTAAGGGGTGGGTGTTGGGTGGGATTAGGGTCGTTGTTGACTTCGTCTCCATGAGTGTCACCTGTGTTCCGCTCTACTCGGCATCACCCGTCCAGGTGCCGTGGGAGCTTCCCAGTCTATTCTGGGAGCTGTCCGTGTTCACTCCAGTTTAGTCATCCCTTTTCCTTTCTGTTGTTTCGGTTTTCAGTTTGAGTCTGTTGTGTTGAAGAGCCAGGCTTTTTAGTAATTTCCTAAATTTTAGGTGATCTTTGGTGTTCCTTATTTCTTTTGGGATGTTGTTCCAGGTTGGTAGAGGGAGGTGCCTCCTAGTTTTTTCTTGAGGTATGGTTTTGGTTCCAGGCGGATTTCGTTGCTTGACTTGAGGAGTCTTGTTGGCTTGTAGATTATTTTCTTTTGTAGGAATTCTGCTCCTTGTCCATTGATTGCCCTGTGCGTTTTGCACATTGTTTTGAAGGTGATGCAATGTTTTACTGGGAGCCAGTGCAGGTTTTTAGGGCAGGAGTGATGTGTTCTCTTCTTGATAGTTTGAGGTGTAGTCTGGCTGCTGTATTTTGGATCTGTTGTAGTTTCTTCAGGAGGTATTCTGGTATTCCGAGGTAGAGGGTGTTTGCATAGTTGATTTTTTACATGATGAGGGCGACGATGGTTAGTGTTTTGTGCTTGAAGGAGAGGAAAGGTAGGATTCTTCTTGCCGTGTGGAGGAGGAAACAACATTTGACTGTTGCATTTATTTGTGGTTCTAGGGTTAGGGTGTTGTCCATCAGGACTCCCAGATTGTTTACTACCTTTGATGGTGATGGTGCGGTTCCCATTTCCGTTAACCACGGGATGGCGGTTTTGTACTCTTGGTCTTTGGATATGATCATGATTTCTGTCTTTCCCGGGTTGATTTTCAGGTTGTTGGCATTCATCCAGTTGAAGACTTCTTTTAGACACTCGGTTAGGGTTGAGTGATCGGCTTGGGTGTCTTTGATTTTGTAGATTTGAGTATCTGCGTAGTTGTAGCATGTAATGTTGTATTTTTTGAAGAGTCTGATAACCGGAGTCTGGTAGATGTTGAAGTACAGTGGTGATAGTGAGGATCCTTGTGGCACTCCACAGTCGTTAACTCGCGGAGTGGATTTGAAAGGTTTGATCCATACGGTTTCTGTTCTGTCCGCTTGGAATTATTTAATCCAGAGTAGTGCTGTGTCTGTTATGCCTCTGTCTTCTAGTCTTTTGGTTAGGGTATCATGACTAACTGTGTCGAAGGCTGCGACAAGGTCGAGTAGAATAAGGGCTGAGGTTGGATTTGAGTCTGCGCTAGATTTTAGGTTGTCCCAGATGGATAGTAGTGCTGTTTCCGTTCCTCTTGCGGGTCTGAAACCGACTTGAGCTTGGTCTAGCGGGTGGTGTTTTTCTACGTGTTCTTGGGTTAGTTTATATAGGTAGGTTTCCAGGAGTTTTCTACCTCGCCACATGTTTATCATTGGTTTGCTATATGCTGATTTGAAGGTCCTCGGTACAGTTCCTGTTGCTAGTGATAGGTTCAGAAGGTTTTTGTAGTATTCTGCTGGCGTTCCCTTTTCGAGGATTGATTTGTAGATGTCCGGGGGGCAGGGATCCATGGCTGATCCAGCTTTCTTGCTGCTTTTTACCAGCATTGCGAATGCCTCTGCTGATATTGCGGGAACGTTTTTGAGTTTGTGCTGAGGTTCTGTGATAGGTTTGCTTGGTAGTATGTTGTGGTCGGTTGGTATGTTTTGTATGGTTTGTCGGATGTCATTGATTTTTTTCTTGAAGCGGTCTGCCAGGTCGTTGCATAGTTTCTCTGAGGGGGTTGGGGTGTTGGCGCTGCCCAAAGGCTTTCTCCTCTGTTTAATGATGTTAAACATTTCCTTTTGTGTTTTGGTGGCATTGGTGATTCTGTCATCATGATGCCTCCTCTTCGCCTTTTGAATTTCCTTCTTGTATGCGTGGATTTGTCCCTGGAACACCGTTTTTTTGTCTGGGTTGTATTCTTTCCTCCATTCCAGTTCCATCTTTTTGTTTTCCTTTTTCGTGGCGCTTAATAGTGGGGTGAAACATTTTGCCATTGCTCCTTTTTTTTGATGGGGAGAAGGTTTTTCTGGGGCGATCTTGTTGATTGTATCTGCAATCCATTTGTGTAGTAGCTCCGCTTTCCCGTCTAGGTCAGCTAGCTCTAGTTCTGTAGTTGAGGGTTTGGTTAATTCCAGTTTGAATAATTTGCTTTCTTTGACATGTTTCCAGTTTCCTTTTGTGGTGGTTGTGAGGTTAGGAGGATGAATGCAGACTTGAGTAGGCAGAGTGATCATGAATGGGATGATGAGATGGTCGCTCCACAGTATTTGTATCGGGGGTGCCGTGGTGATGAGTTTTTCCTTGGCGAAAATTGTGTCGAGGGGGTGTCCTGCCGAGTGTGTGCCCCTTTGACTAGTTGTCGTAGTTTCATGGTAGCAAGTTGTTCGATCAGTGAGTTTTGGGAGTTGGCGTGACTGTCTTCAAACCAGATGTTGAAGTCCCCCAGTATGATTAGGTGTTCGTAGTTGATGGCTCTGTTAGTGATGGCTTCTATGAAGTTGTCGACGAATGTTCCGTCATATGTCGGTGGTCTGTACACAAGGATGAATGTGACGTTGGCTTTTGGGCTTGCTGTTAGGTGTATTACTATGGTTTCGCAGTTGAGGATGTTGAGCGGTCCGTCTGTTTTTATTTTATAGTGGAAGCAACACTATAGCCAGTGAAACCATGAGTGAGGCTGTTTTGAAGATCATGCCCTGAGAGGGAAATATCTCTGAAGGGCTGACAATTTTGAAAGGTTTAGGGACTGGCATTTTCGAGAGGCTAGGCAATACAAGATTAAATTAGATGGCCAGCATTACACACGCTGGTTAACGGGTGAATCTGGGATGTGTGCCAACTCTGCAATTCCTGCATTTGAACACTTTCATTACCAGTTCTTACCATGAACTAAAATAATCTCATTTTATAAAACTGACTTGGAAAGTACATTAATCACATTACCAAACAGGACCATTATTAAAAACAAAATATTATAGAAGGGTGTAACACAGAATGATGCTAGCTTGATTCTCTCCATCATCAGAGAAATATATAAGTACCAGCATACCAATCAGTGTGATTTAACAGATTTAATCTGGGTAGGTCTTTTGCATTTTGAAGCTTTACATAGTTCCAAAACACTGGCTTGTGAAATTGTTATTTATAAACGTGCAGAAAAACCTTTCACTTTTACAAAATGCAAAGCATTTTTTGTGTCAAATGAGCAGACTTTAAAATATGCTTGCCTGAGTCCTGCATCGTCTGGTCCACTCCCTTCTGTCTACCACCCCTTACACTCAAATATTCTACATAAGAAGAAAGATAAAGTAATGGGCTAAAAGATGCCACCAGCATGGGAGGAGGTAAACTTCACAGAAGACAGTACAGTAATGTACGAGATATTAGATGATTTGACCAGGATCACTCTATTGTCTGCTGGCAAAGCTAGGATACAAGCATTAATGTTTTGGTTCCAAATTGGGATACTTATTCATCTCTTGGACTAACAGTTTATGCTCATCGTTGGAGGTGATTGCCTAAGTTTT
The DNA here is from genome assembly GCF_040938575.1 of Ambystoma mexicanum. NCBI lineage: Eukaryota > Metazoa > Chordata > Amphibia > Caudata > Ambystomatidae > Ambystoma > Ambystoma mexicanum. The sequence continues at coordinate 30,317,737 of NC_090936.1, forward strand.
ACAACACCCCATCTGAACAAACCAATTTCTACACCTTCACCATAAGGATGACATGTTCGTTTTTGTAGCAACCCCTATACGGTGCAGGTACATTGCTGATAATAGCACCTGTTGTGCTGCAAGACCAAGTACATACAAAGGCAGGTTTATAAACTTCAGACATAGGAAAGGCTCAGCCAGCCTTACAGGAATTTGCTATTCTAATCGTGCATAGGAACACATATTTCTGCAATGAGAGCCTAACCCACAGAGCTAACTTCAGTGTTACACGTATTTATCTTACACTTATTCATCTCTTGGACTAACAGTTTATGCTCATCGTTGGAGGTGATTGCCTAAGTTTTACAACACCCCATCTGAACAAACCAATTTCTACACCTTCACCATAAGGATGACATGTTCGTTTTTGTAGCAACCCCTATACGGTGCAGGTACATTGCTGATAATAGCACCTGTTGTGCTGCAAGACCAAGTACATACGCAGGCAGGTTTATAAACTTCAGACATAGGAAAGGCTCAGATTGCCTTACAGGAATGTGCTATTCTTATTTCGCATAGGAACACATATCCCTGCAATGAGTGCTTAACACACTGAGCTAACTTCTGAACCATTGTGGCACTCCATTTACCAATATGCATTTCATATTTGGCTATTGCACATGATCAACATAATTCCCACATGAAAGAAAGAATGCTACAGGAGTTGTGCCGCAAGGAACACACAAACTATATATACCACAGTGAACACAGAAAGCATTACATGTTGAATTTATTGAGGCAGAATGTACTTGCCAAAACAGACAGGCAATAGGTTTAGAGCCTCAGCACCATGCCATAAAATATCCTGAAGTGTGCTATATAAGTCTGGTGAACAAAGGACTCTTACTTCTTTAGATCAGGCAGATTTGTGGGGCCCCCTCCAAGGTGGGGGCCCTGGGCAAGTGCCCCTTTTGCCCTCCCATAAAAACATCTCTGCACAGGAAAAACAGAACTGAAGCCAACGGGCCCTGCATGTGCTATATATATTGGCGATGACGTTGACCTCGAGGCGGAGGCCCTCGAGCGACATTGAGTTGACGGAATCGACACACAGCGTCCTCTGCTGAAAAAAAATGACTAAAGCAGCTGGAAAAGATAGTACCAAAAGATGAGGAATACGTGGGAGTAACATCTAGTCGAAAGAACGTTACCAGGGGTAAGTAACTTGTTCATTCCTGACTGCCGCCTTATTCTGCTCAAGAAAATAAATAATTGTGTCTAGATTATATTTCTGCATACTAAATCCCACAATGTATTTTAAAGACCAAGCAGAGGTCCTTCTCATAAATTAAGGGCTATAATGAGGGACAATAGGACCCAGTTTGATTAAGATTAGTTAGTCTTTTATTGACTGAGGGATTATGTCATGAACCACCGTACGCGTCCTTCTGGACTTCGTGGTCCCTGACCCATAGGGGACTGAACTCAGCAGCACTCCCAACATGGCCGCTGAACGCGGAATGCTGTATGCCAGTCTCTGTGTCGTACGCTCTACGTTCTACAAAGCAGACACGCCCCCGCGGCCCTGCGCGTCTCAACGCTACCGCTTGCAGTAGTCAGAAGTGTGCGGCCTGAGTTCGTACGGCGATTACTACTGATTCCTGGTTCCCGGTCCCCTGAATCTCCTCTTCTATCATCCTTCCCCTTTTTCCTCATCTTGCATTTCCTGGATTGCGAGCGCATTCTCCAAGTGCGCTCTTCGCCATTCCTGGATTTATCCCGGACATCTGAACGCTTCCTGGAGTCGGGTCACGAACCGCACGCTGGAACCCGAGGATTCACGCACAGGGTTATAAAAAACCCAAACGGTGCAAAAGAAGACATCTTCGAAGATCACGAACAAACAACACAGACAGATGAGAAGGGGGGAAACCTGTGACAGATTACTTCCCTGCACTCTGGAGTCATGCAAGACTGTAATGTTACAGAGACCTTTTTAAATGTTTCTGTCCTCTTCGATGTACCCGCAATTATTGAAGGGGCTTGTGTCGGTTGATTGTGAGTTTCATGAACACGTTATTTAAGTAAGTGAAAAGGGTAGTATTTTCTGTTGCAGATGTTTAAGGAAACCTTTTGATAAACATGTACCAGACATTCTCTTCCTGATTTTGATGTTGCATATTGTATAGTGCCAAATATACATTCAGAACCAAATCAATATTTTTGACAATATTTGGAGTAGATACATTGCGGTTCAGGCCTTCAGTGGAGTACACATATGGACTTTTTTCTTGCCTCTCAGCGATTTATTCTTAATTCTCTAACATATATTGTTACTGAAATGAAATAATATTTTATTTATATCGCGCTCGTACACAATTGTTTCAGAGCGCGACCAGGCAAATAAATAAATAAATAAATAAATAAATAATGAAGGAAGGGGAACAGCGGAGAACAAAAACAGCGATCTTACTAGGCCCAGTGACATTTAAGAAAGTGCAAGTGCAGGGAAAAGGGGAAAAGTGCATCGAAAGGGGGGGAAGTGGAAAGTGCCGAACAGCGGAGAGAACAGAATAAATATTAAATCAAATAAATAAATAAGGGCGATAAACCATGGTAGTGCAGCCAGCAAGTGGCAGGTAAAAGTTAGTCAGATAAGGTATATCTGATAAGTGCAGAAGAAAAGTGGGAGGGGGCCTATATGGGTACAGATACAGAACCGTAGTGAAGGGGGTGGCCTGGAGGCAGTGCAGGGGGCTGGCAGGGTGAGCAGGTACCTAGGCCCAAATAACAGAGGGTGGCAAGGTGCGCAATGCCAAGAGAAGAAACCGATCAACAATGGAGAGGGGGGGCAAAGGCAGAGGAAAATCATACTCGTTAATAATATTTTATGATTATTTGGAGATTATCATATTGGTCATGTATTAGTTTGATGAAGTCTGCTGCCTGGGTCTGGGCCCGGTGTATCCAGGGGCTACCCAGGGTCCTATCAGCAGACACAGTTTCAGCAACTAACCAAACACCCAACCCTGGGAGAGCACTATATAGTTTATAGGCTCCACCCTGCCAGTGTTGGTTTGGAAGAGTAGAAGGCTTAAGTTTGGTGGTGGCTGGAGACTAGAGAGTGAGTTGGAAACAGTGGAGGACCAGAGTTACAGGGAAGGAAGACATTTGTAAGACCAAGGGTAAAGGAGGAGGTGGCACGATCAAGGGTTCAGGATGAGGTGGTAAAACCACTTTTATTGGAGAAGGTGGTAAGAGGTAGAGTCGGTGAAAGTCAGTAGCACGTGGCAAGATCATGGGGGCAGGAGGAGGAGATGAGACCCAAGGAAAAGGTGGAGGGAATAACATCAGAGACCCAAATTGATACAGAGGAGGTAGTAACACTAGGTGGTGAGGGTGATCAGAGGTTGCGATGGAAGCAGCAGCTAGTGAAGGTGTAGGTGAAATGTGGTACAGAGAAGATGGAGTGATATCCTGCAGTGGATTGTACTCGGAGGAGAAGGGATTTGGCTATGGTACTAGCCGATGTTGAAGGTGGCACATAGAAGATGGTGACTGTAAGAGAGGACTGGATAGTGGCAGGAGCAGAAGGCGACCCAGTAGAGGAGATTGCAAGAACATCGGGTAGCTAAAGAGGGTCCTAGGAAAAGTTGCAAAGCAGCCTCCTAGATGGACAGAGTAGGCCGGTCCTATTGGGCCATGTCGGCTCTAGACCTCACCAGAAGGTGGTGTGAAAAACCTGAGGGTATTCTCACTCCTAAGATCCCTTGATCCCCTTCTCAGGTGGCTAGAGAAAGGCATCACTCTTGGATCCCGACCCTGGGGCTGGAGAAGCGAGGGAGGATCACCTGGGTGGAGGGTCCTTAGGAACTTGGAGTGGGGTGCTCTTAGGAGAGACATGGTATCCCCTTGTCCTGTTAAGGATCAACCAAACTCTTCCCCAACCTTTATGGGTTACTATAAAGCTGTTCCCCCTCATTTCCCCATATATGACACAATGGGTTCAAGAAGAGGCGACTAAGAGTAATGAACACTACACCCTTTCACCACTTTAGTACAGGGACGAGGAACATGTCTACTAGGAGCTATGAGGGGCGGGCATGTCCCTTGAAGTATGGTCAGGCACGTCTCATTAGAGATCCTCACCTGCAGCCTGTCAAGGGCCTGCAGGTGCTTGAAGAGAAACCAGTGGAGCAGAACAGAGAGCAACCGGGAGACCTGTGTGGGAGAGACCAGCAGGGGCCCTTGCTTCAGAGGAGGCATCCGTGGTGGATCGGACGAGGAGCCAGGATGCCACCAAATTTGCCAGAAGACTTGCACAGCCCATAGCCAGTGGGCCATGTAAGTATTGCAATTCTGGGAACCTCCGTGACAGAAGATCAGCAGCAGGAGCTGTGAGAGAGCACCAAGAAAAAAGGACGCCGTCCACGTCCAGATAGAAGCATTCCGGTTGCTGGCGTGCAGAGAATGACACGTGGCAGGCAAGCCAAGTTCGAGAGGGTGAGTTTCCTGGCTTCAGCGGTGAAGGAGATGCAGAGGGAACTGCCAGAAGGATATGACACAAGCCGTGAGTGTCGGGGAGGATGGGTGAACACCGGGCGCTCCTACAAATACATATTGAATACTGAATAGAATGGAACTTTAAAAGTAAGTGAAAAAAATGCTTATTTTATACTGAATCAAATGGAACTTTAAATTTCAGTGAAACCAATGTATATTGAATACCAAATTGAATGGAACTTTACAATTACGCGTCATGAATGCTTATCAAATACTAAATTGAATGAAACCCTGAAAATAAGCATTCTGTTGAATGGAATAAAAACCTTCATGGGCCAAGCAATTAAAGTGAATAACTCAAATGCCCAGGTGAAAATGAATTACAGAAAAGGGCACAAGTGTGACAGAGAGTTATAAGAAGGTGGGTGTGAGCAAAACATCCTCAAACAGAACTTTTATGAATTAATTCAGTGTGACAAGGCCAAAGACTGGAAAGGATGTGTGATACGTAATGGCAGAGCCAAGAGGCTGACAAGGAAAAGGCAGATGATTGTAAATCTACATCTGAAAGCCAAGAGGCCGAGAGTCTGGGATCCTGACTGCGCGACCTGTCATGGGTGGACCATTTGGTCTGCCAACTGCGCCTAGACCAGCAAGCCTTAAATGTTGAAAACCCAAAGATATTGTGATGATAAAGTTAAAGTCTTGGGGAAGGGAACCCTGAGACTTGAGGAGTTGCATGTGTGGTCTTGAGAACAAAGCCTCGAGACCTTTTGTTTTCTGTGAACTATGTTACTTGGAACTTGAAGAAGGTAACCCCGAGGATTGGTTTTGAACTGTATCACCTTGAACTGGAGAAAGGTCATCTTGAGTCTTTTTCGTGGAACTTTCTTATACTTGGGGAAAGGGAGCTGAAGCACCCTACACATTGGTTACAATTAGTTGTGAGGGCAAGTATAGGTTTTGGACACAGACTTTTAAGTTGAACTGTTTGACTCAAACGTTCGTTAGTTTCGTTCAGGTAAGGAAATCCCACCTTAGCATAGGGCAAGCTAGGCCTTCCACCATTGTGACATTTGATTTAAAGAAGTATTTTACTTTGAATTTTACTTCTCTTGTCTGTGTCTTGCTTCATGATGCCTTCACAGTTGGAGGAGGAATGAGACTGGGTCAGTTAGGTTATCTTGCCATCAGAGAGGTGATAGGAGGGAGCCCCGGATAGGCTCTATGCAGGCTACACATACTGTCAGTCTGCGCCCTAAGTGTGTCTTGGAGTAATACACCAGGGAAAGCCTGCAGCTAGATTAGCAACAAAAGAAGAGTTTGTGAAAGCCTGACGCCAGCATCTCCAAAGAATGGGTGATGAAACCCCTCTGGGGACTGTATGGACTGGGACAGCCAAAATATAGGCCAAGAAGCCCTAAGATCCTTGGAAGATTAGAGAGGACATTAACAGGGTCTCTCATGAGGTAGAGACCCGGCCTTGTGGAGAAACATTGTAGCCATTTTGTTTGAAAATCCCATATCCTAAGTTTAGTCCCCTTGTGGTAACAAACCCCAGAAGAGAGGTGTTGCACTCAAGTGTGTGGTCCCAGGCAACCCTGTGACAATTAGAGATTTTGTTTTTCCAGTTGGATTATTTCATATAAATATTAAAATACGTATTGTAAAATTCAGACTTCTTTGCTTTCTTAGAGGAGATTTGCAGCCAAACAGGAAGCGACCGAAGATGATGCGGGTTACATGAGGGAATGCTCCGAGCAAGAATTACGATTGAAAGCCTTAGAGGAAGAATTGGAAAACAGGGCAAGGTAATGTGCTTGAAGCTGTGCTCTGGATACTATGGACTGTGTGTATGTATTGGATGGTGTAAAGACAGAATTTCATTTCTGGGAATTATGTAGGTGCTTTAGAGGGACGCCTTGATTTTTTGCCTTTTCCCTTGTTTCTTTTTGGATCTCTGTCCTATTTGTGTGGCTAGACTGCTGTCCCTCTGACCCTTTTGACCCACTTGAGTATATGGATTCATGGTAGCCAAAAAGCACAGGGGTGCAAGCCAATTTGGCGCATTAGAACCCCATGTACCTTTTTGGTAGCTTTTGGAGTACTAATGTACTTTTTTAAGTTCTGCTCTCGGCCATTTGGTTTTTAGGTCATCTCTTTGTCTAGGGAAACAACAAAACAGGCCTTAAATGGTTGTTTCACACACTTGGCTCTTTGTGAGCCTATCTTGGCACCCTCCATATTGATTTTGACTGGGTTAGACCACTCCCTGTACCTAGGCTTTCGGGTGGACTTGAGGGATTGGTGGTTTTAGTGGCCAGCCAGATTGTCTTTTTTTAACCCCTGAATGTCACATCCCCTGTGAGTGTTGGTATATCTTGGGGAAAACCTCTTCCTGCTCTAAATTCTGACCAGATTTTCTTGGGAGGCAGGTAGTTTACTTGGCTGTTGCTTCATTTTAAGAACATGGTCAGGCCATAATGGCTGGATCCTGTGTCCTAGGCTGGTCTGTAGTTTAGATTTTTGGTGCTGGGCGTCCTTCTTGGGCTTCCCTCACCATGCTAATGGCTCTCCCTCATTTGTTGGGCCAGGCTATCCATGCTGGGAACCGTCTCTGTGCCGTTTTTTCAGTTTTCTCACTGACTTCTCGTTTTACTGCCTTGTTCATCCCACCTTGGTGTTGGAGGCTGCCGTCGCCTGGAAATATATTGAAACCCCCAATACGCTACCTCATCTGCTCTTTTGGACCGTGCTCGGACCCCACCACCCAGTCGTCTTCCTTGTGAACCTTTTTTGTTGGTGGGCTTGTTAGAGACCGTTTTTCTAAAGTCCAACTAAGGGCTTCATAAAACCATATCTGAGGCAGTACAAAACTCTTAGTATGAGGCTGTACCACCTAAGAACATTTGGTAGCTTAGACAGAACAGCCATGCTTATCTTAGGTGGAAGAGAGGGCTGTAGCTTGGTACAGAGAAATTGTAGCATGCATATGGTTCAAAGAAACACTGATACACTAAGTATTGTAAAAATAATGGTTTATTTTAAATATGGTAGGCCAAAATAAATCTTGGGGAAGTAAATACTATAACATATCATATAAACACAATTATAAAAACCAACTCAATACTTATGGTTTACAAACCAAAGTATAACCGTATTTAGATTACAATAAGCAGTCAAGGTGAGTGACACCTAAAACACATTCAGAAGGGCATTAACCTATTCTTGGGGCGTTGGTACCAGGTTAGGTATATGTTCAGAATACAATAAGTAATTCAAGGGCAGCAGACCCTATTGGTCCCATTATACAGTGTTATTCAGTATAGACACGTTTAATTAGACGAACATTGTTACAAGTATATCTTGCAACATATGTAACTTTCTTCTATTATGAATGGATACAGTTACACACCAATGTTACTTTTTAGAACTCTGTTCAGAGGGAGTAACTTAACTTGTATACTTTCTAGAGGGGCCTTAAGCTACTCATGGATAAGTAATACCCAGTGAAACTATTTTAGAAGTGCCCAGCAGCAGTTCAGGGAAATGTACCATGTACTCTTCTAACCACACACAGAGTGACTTCACTCAGGCAAGTAAGAGTACTTCCTTGAATTAACTCAGCTACCTTACAGTTTTAGAAGAGCAGCTGCTATTCAAGGGCAGTAATTAACTTATGATTATATAAACCTATACTATTTCTTTTATAGAAATAGATAGTTTAACTAATGATACTTTTCAGGAGTGTAATATACAATTCTAAGGTAAGTAAGAAATCTGACTATTTTAGAAGTGCTCTAAAGCAGTTCAGGGAAAAAGACAATGTATTTCAAGGTAAGTAAGGAACCCATTATTCTTTTAAGAGGGGCTTCAGGCAACCCAAAGAGAAATATGAACTCCAAGGCACTAAAGCAGATCAGGGAAAGCAAAACCAAATAACACACATTTTGAAGAGCACACAGCTAATCAAGGTAGGCAAATCCTATTGGAATTCTTTTGCACTCGCGTTAGAAATGATACAACTTCACCAACTCTATTACTTTTTAGAAGTGTGAACCACAATTCAAAGCGAGTAAAATAATGACTATACTTTTTAAAGGAGCAACAAGCTACTTAAAGGTAAGTATTAACTTTTCGACACTCTGTAACTTATTATTTTGCAGAGATACAGTTACAACACTAACTTATTTTCAAGTAAGTACTTTTAAACTTGTTATAATTTCCAAGACAGAAGCCTTATCATCAAAGCCCTTCCCTAGTCTATAGCATGAGCTTTCTCAGAGGCAGAAGAGGGGCCCTAGTGGTCTAGGAGCCAGCTGTAGGCAGGTCAGGATGGGTCTCGGATGCAGGAAAGTCAGAGTTCCAGAGTATATCTTCTTCAACAAGTATTAGCTTCATAGTTGGTTAAAAGTGTTCAGGGACTTCAGAGAAAGCTCTCTATGTGCTTTCCAGCATTAGGCCTGGGCAAATGGTATGGGAAAACTCCCAAACACTTGAATCAACCACGCAGCCTCATAGGATTCACACAAGACGCAAGGTATGTTTTACCCAAGCCAACACAGTACCTCAGCAAAAAAGAAGAGCTTCTGGGTGGATGCCTTCGGGATGCAGAAGCACAGGATCCGGTCCTTGGGTTCTTGCTCTGGAGACTGAAGAAATGGACACTGAAGGAAAACTGGTAGCAGTCATCGACGGGGGAGGCATTCAACAAAGCATTCTTTGCAGCTTCTCGCAGCTTTGTGGATTTGGCACCCTTTTACCGGTGCCTGAAGAAGAATGAATATTGCTGGTCGAATTCTCTTCACTTTCTCGTCCTACACTCTGGTGAGGGGACTTGAGGGATTCGAATCGTGTCTCTGGAGGTCCAGCAAAGTCCACTAAAATGTCAGACGGACTTCCCAAGACGCTGCACTGCTCTCCGGCCCAAGGTCCCTGGGCCCCTGGGTATTGGCAGTTTGCAGCCCAGCAAGGTCACAGCACGTCGAGGGATGGTTCGGTTTGCAGGTCTTCTCAGGAATAGTGGATCTCACCAGTCTCTTGGTAGGAGTCGTAACATTCGAAATCCCCAGGTCGCTTGGAAGGAAGGGTTACACAGCAGGCTCGCCAGTCGCTGGAAATGGTTCCAACAGTCGTTTCTTCATCTTGCTCTTTGGATTTGGTTCCAGTGGTCGACTTGTCATTAGCTTCCAGGTTCGGAGTATTTATTAGGAACTACAGCACAACTTCTGCAAACTCTCCCTGCAGTTTCCAGAAAGTGGTGGTCTGGCTGTCCATTCAGGACAGTCAGCCCCCTAGTGGCAACGGCTCGCTTTCAGGCAAAGTGAAAGACAAAGGGCTGCAGAGTTTTGCACTCCTCTCTTGCTGCCTGCCTTCTCAGACTCTCTGGGGCCTCGTCTGGTAATACAAAGTATTCCTGCCGAAGACAAAACTTCAACCAGTGTCTTGCCCACCTAGAACAGCAGAAAAAGACCCAAGAAACGACAAGCAAACGAGAAATGGTGAAAAAAGGAGCCCACCATTCTATCAGAATGGTGACCCTCCTGTGCATTAACGCAGCTCACTTGACAGCCTGTGAGTAATAACGACTAAAAGTAATTAAAGTAGTTTAACTGCCACTAGACATTTAAGTAAACTTGCAATTGTAACAAAATTATTACCAGATAAGTAAGCAAGGGGATACATTGTAGCGCCCCAGCACTTCACATAAGGTGGGGTGTGCTTCCTCACTAAAATACGTGTAAAGGGGATGGGAATCCCACTTTACTAACTGGGAATAGTAGTTCACCCAAGAGGTAATAGGAGAAATTCAAAAGGGAAGCCCAAGGGGTAACCCAGCCGAAGCCCAAACGTTATAGGGAACTACAAATCTGAACGCACACTACAGAGAGACATAAAAAAGGTCACCCATAAAAAGCGTAAAAGACTAAGTGAGAGGAGAAAAAGATTCCCACTCACCTAGGGACCAGGTAAAATAATTACCAAGCCCAAGCAAAATGTTCTGGGGTTGACACGGGTCAGGAAGATTATTCACTAATGTAAAAATCTTACCTAACAGGGCTGTCTTCCTTTCTATGTCGAGCCACTGGAACATGCTTTGCGGTTTCTCCCACCTTTCAGAAATCTTCCTTACCTTTGCTACCACTTCTGGCTTGAGGGATCTACTCTTAAGAAGAGCGATTATTCTTTTTTTCCGTTGTGTGAGTAATCGTTGGTCCGGGCTGTTTGGATCCTGTAAACCGCATGTCAAAAGAGGACTTTTATGCACCAGGTTTTTTTGGGGCTTCTATTTTGCAGATCCTAGGGCCACTTTTTGGGGCCCCTCAATTTGTACCTTTTCCACTTGTCTTTTTTGGTTCGTTGGTATCTTTTTGGTGATCTGAGGGACTTCTATCTGCCTTAATGTCTCTTTTTGCCTTATTTCAGGTATTGGTTTTGGGTTGCCCGTAAGGCGCCCAGTACTAGGAGTGCCTCTCAGGCTTCCCGTTTTTGCCATAGCGTGTTATCATCATCTTAAACATGTTTAAGAGAGCAAGTTGTTGGCAGATATACTTGTTTTGCCTTCACCAAGGGTGCAAGCCATTTTGCTGCATTGGTAGCCCAATGTGCCTTTTTGGTAGCCTTTGCAGTACCAATGTTTTTTTAGAATCCGGCTTTCGGCCAATTTGTGTTTCAGAGCTTCCCCTGTTCTAGGTGACCATCAGGTATGCTCAGAATGGTCTTTCCGACCAAGGGGGCTCATTCTGAGCCTACAATGGTCCCTTCTATATTGGTCCTAACTGGTTTAGGTCAGTGTAGGTGCCTGGACTATCCCTCTTACTTCCTTTCGGACCAACCAGTATGATTGAACATCTGACCCTCTCTCTGCCATAGCCCCTTTTAGTGATTGACTTCTTGCCATTGGCCAGCCGGTTTGTGCAAGGGTATTTAGGCATTGTCCGTGCCCCTGTCTCACTCTTAGTTTCTTGTTCTGCATTGAGGAGGAAGCTGGTCTGGTATCTTGCTTGAGGAGATTTATTACTGGGATTCTTGCAGATTTTTCCAATGAAAGCCATGCCTTGTGGATACTGCCCTAGGTACAGTGGCTTATGCACATCCTGGGTTTGGGTTTGCGGAGGTCCAGTCTGGTGCCCCTGGAGTTCCTTATTTAATCCTGTCTACTGGGCAGATCCTTCTTCGCCAGGACTGTTGTCTGGGCCGTTTTAACAGCAAAATCCTCAGATTGGCCGTGGGTCGCTGCTGATGCCCAGAAGATGGTTGATGTCTCAACTGCCTACTAGATCTTCAGCTTTGGATGCCCGAAGGTGCCAGCATCCTGGGACTGTTTGCTGCTGTGCTGCTGCTGCCTTTTTTTAGTCGAAGTGCTGTGAAACATTTTTCCACTCAACTATTCTCCCCCTCTTCCCAACTATTCTCCCCCTCTACTACTCTTCCCCTCTTCACTCTGCTGCTCTAGCCAATCCACACTCCACTACTCTCCCAATCACTTATCTCACTGAGCCCAACTTACTCCACTGTACTCCTTCTTAGCCTCAATGACTTGTCCACTCCACCATACACAGACTTTCACACTCAAGTACCACTTTCTCTCACCAACCAATACCTTACCTTGTACACGCTCTCAATATTCTTCCTCCATGATCCGCTTTGCCACCCTTCCTCTGCCTGGTCTCTTGGTCCGCCTTGACCTTACCCGAACAACCTGCACTGCTCCTTTCCCATTGTCATCCTTTATGCTCCTCCTCCTCCCATTGGTACTACCATCCACGTGGTACCCCAGGCCAATTACCTGCTAGTTCTTTCCCTGGGGTCATGTTGTACATACATGATGCTTTAAAATGCCTCTGAAGCTCCGCCCCCTTCTCACACACCCATCGGACAGGGTAGCCCCATGGTGGCCTGCAACAAACACAGTAAACTGCTGAGTTCTTAAGTGTGTGGTGCTTCTTAAAGTTATTTTGTGTTATGCGTGTTCTGGCGCTTTCTGTGTGCCGGTCTGAAGTGCGTACTGCTCCGTGACCCTGCAGTTCACTGTTGGCCTTCTCTCTGTTCGGTTGCCTGTTCCCTCCTCTGCCTCAAGGACTTCTAGGGTTTGTTAGTCCTGGAAGTTAGGAAAATGCTGTTCCCTACTCCGCCTCAAGGACTTTTAAGCTTTGAAGTCCTTGAAGGGAGGAAAAAGAAGACCGGCCAGAACAGGGAGCAGCAGTTATGGAGTGATAACAAGTGGTACTTAATAGTTGCAGCCAGGCACAGGACGAAGGGGCAGAGACTGGGGCTCTTCTAGCTCCCTCACCCTTCCTCTGGAAATGGACTAGCTGTGTCAAACACTCTGGTACGCCTCCTGCAGTATATTGAAAAGGTTGAACACCCCCACCCCTTTTGACAGGGTCTGGTCCCTGACCCTGTCGTGCCTGCAAGTCTAAACGATTGTCGATTAATGTTAGAAATCCTATTTTTCCAGTTTTTGAATTTTTTTCCCCCTATTAATCCCATCCCCTATCATGTGCTAGATGCTGACCACCAGGTATAGGGCTTTCCACATAAACCAGGGTTGGGTTGTGTCTTTAGGCTTGTGATGAATCCCGAGCTGTCACTTTTCCCCAATGGGGGGAGCCTCTTTCCATGAGGCTAGGGTGGTGAGGCCACTACCCGATAGTCCCCCTGGGGGTGGTACACAACGGTAGCATCTCAGGGGAAGAGACTGCCCCTTGGGGTACAAGGTGGAACATCTCAGGAGAACATGATATGTCATCCCTCATCCAACACCCTACACACCCCAGATATCCCCTATATCCTAACCCTTTACCCAATACTCCTGTGTACCTTTGTAAATCTGAGATGGGGAAGAATATGGATGGCCAAAAGGGAGTATACCAGATAAGGACTGTGACAAGGAGAAGGTGCAGAGCATGAAGAACGCTCCATGTAACCTGAGTGAGCATTCTATTTGTTCATGGCAAGATCAGATAAGAAGCGATGAAGGACTTGCAATGTTGCTCAGCTCTCCCAGGAGGAACCAAGGACCAGGATACTGCTTAGTGCAGTAAATTCAAGTGTCTGCAGTCCGAGACGCCAAAGAGGAGCAGACAGCATGCCCAGCGGGTCTGACGCTGAAGGATCCTTGGTGAAGCAGTAACCCGACCTCGCAAGGGAGGTGGACAAAGCGGTCTGTAACGGGTACGTGTACTGTAGAAGGCCAGAAGTTGCGGAGCCGCCGCAGTGCTCGAGAAGCCCGGAGAGACTTGAACAGAGCAAAGCCAAACCCCGGGGCAGATCGGAGCCTACAAGAGAAGTCCCAGAAGTTACGGGAGTGAAGGGGCTGGCAGTGGGGGTACCAGAGGGTCTGGGTTACTGCACAACCACCTAAGAAGGGGAGATCTAGAACTCGGAGACTGGATGCAAGCCCTGAGCTAGAGACAAGTGGGGAGAGCCATAAGGTGAAGTGATTCCCCAATAGGGGCATAGAACAGGCCCCCAACCCTAAAGGCACATATCAAGAAGGTAGCCAAAACAGAAGGAAACTACAAGCCATCTTCCTCGCTGCAGTACTTGGCAGGTTAGTGCACCAAGTGGGCCACAGCGGAGGAACCCAGATTGAGGACACTATCACTATATGAAATCTATTACTGAGCAGCCTGAAAGCAAAGGTGAACCCTGGGGAAGGACTTCATTCCCTCTGGTGTTGTTGAACTGTGTTACTAAAGTGAGAGGGAAGCCAGGGCAAGGGAGTAATTTCCCCTGATGTTGTTAAACTGTGCAACCAAGTGGAAAGAGGCCAGGGGAAGGCAGGCATTCCTCCTGGTTGTATTGAACGGTGAAGCCCAGATACCAGGAAAAGGGAGTCATTCTCCTAGTAACCAAGACCAGGAGAAGGGAGTCATTCCCCTGGCTGTTTTGAACTGCTAAATTAAGATACCGGAAGGAGGGAGTCGGTCATTTCTCCTGGTAGCCAAACTTATAAAGACTTGATGAAAGAGTGCAAGGACATAGGTAGTGTAGTTGCCAAGAATATGTGTTTGAACTTTACCCTTTTCTGTGTGTTGCAGAACAGTTTGGAACTGGGGAAGGGAGACACTGCCCGAAGAAAAAACAATTCTGAAAGAGAACTTTTATCGCAAGTCCAGAAGAAGGGAGTCCTTCTTCTGGACCAATAACATTTACTTTATCTCTAGTTTAGGTTCAAGTGTTAGGGAGAGGAGTAGCGTTTTGATACAGGACGGTGGACTATTGATTTATACAGACATTCTGACGACACCCTTAGTATTTTAGTTGAGGCAGGGTAACCCCTCGTAGAGATCAGGAAAGTTGGGTTTTCGCTTTAATTTTTCAAAACTTTTTAGCAATCATCCTGCCACCTGTGTGTCGGTCTCCTCCTTCTGCACCCTTACAGGACATTGTACATTATTGTGCAGGCTAAAGAGGTGCTCACCTGCTTCTAGGTCGTATGGTCCCCTGGTTCTCCCCACCCCCTGTTATTTTATTTTGGCTTCTTATCTCTTCTAATAGTCCCACATATAGACATTGCGGTAAGGAGAGTCATTTTAGAGACTTTTCCGGTTTTATAATATGCTGGTATCTTTTTAATACTTTGTATAATACCTAAAGTACTTATTTCAACTGACAGTTATATATGTGTGACTTAAAGTATTTATTTTTCAGTATATTCGAGTAGTGGATTGTCTAGAGTGTGGAATATGTGTACCTCTTTGTCGAGCTACTACCCCTACTTAGAGGGTAAGCCATGTCTCTCAGGCCTTCTTACCGTCACTAAAAGAGGTTTGGCTGCCCTTTCCTGTCAGGTGAGTTAGCCTACCCACCTATGGTTAGAGGTTGTAGCATCAACAACAGAGGGTGGCACAATAACTGCCTTAACAGGAGCCATCAATGTGAGTAGACACTGGGTTGGTAGGTTATTCTCAATACTTGCAATCAAGTTTTCTCATGGTTCACGTGCAAGGCTTTTTTCAGGCGAAACGGAACCACATTTTCCAGTTGACTTACATTTGGGTTAATTCCTGCTTTGTTGTGTCTCCTCACCTGGCCGCTGGTCTTCAAACCTGTCTCTAGATCTCTTCTTTAAGGTCCCCTCTGCTATCCCGTGGACTTTTTTTCTTCATCCATCTTCTTTCCAGTGAGTTTTAGGCCAAAGACTGGAATTGTAGCATGCACCTGGAATTTATAATGTAATTTTAAAGTTCTGGGATTCCACTTCTGCTTATGAGAATGCCTGATTACAGTATAACTTCTAATTTTCTCTATAAGTTTAATGACTATTAATGGTATCGGGTAATATTGTCCCTTTATATAATGTCGCCATTCATAAAGTCGCCGGGAAACTGCGTAGGCAACATTATATAAGGGGGCAAAATATGGGGTAAATGGCAGTGAGGGTTGCAGGGGTGTCCCCCGATCCCTTTAAATAAAAATTGGGATGGTTGCAGGGATATCCCCCGCAGGTTCCATATGTTAATGTCGAAGCAAAAAAACAGTGCCATTCTTGTATGGCGACATTTTTGCGGGGACATTAACACATGAAACCCTATTACTACTGTACTTCTTAAGGTCTGGTTGCCGTTTCTTATCACACCTTGTCTCTATATGCAACGTGCCTTTCTCCAGATAGTGGACTTACCGAATTTTATGGCAGTGGGTTCTGTCTTTTATGAACATCATCCCTAGACTATGCGGCAGACCCCACACACCCCAGTGTCTTCACAGATGAGGAGGAACTGTCCTCAGCATCCCTTTTTCACAGGTTCACGGTTCTTGGCACAGGAAACTGTACCTCCATCTCCTACGACAGCTCTTCTGTACAAGATCGCAAGCTGCCCCAAGATATATTTAGGCTTCAATGGGCATCATTGGTGGGGTGCAGCTTGGAACCCTAGACACAGTGGACCCACAATGCATGTGTGGCAATCCCCTGCAGAAGTGGTGTGACCTCGCCATTTAGACTGAATGGCCCATTTGTAGGTGCTATCACAGATGGCGTGAATAACCACAGAGCCATCAGGAGGAAGTTTCAGGTGTTTCATTGACACGAATAACAAAGTATGGATTGTTCATTGGAAAATGAACATGAGCGCTAGCTGGAAAAGGGGGGTTGGGAAAGTGAAGCTGGGGCTGTGTCTCCCTCACTCGACTCCCTTGGGATTACTGTTCTAGTCCAGGTGTCCGTAACCCCTATTAGTGCTACTGCTCGATAACCCCCTACTGCCTAAGACTGGTCTAAATTCAGATGACTCCCTGAGTGCCGGCTGACTAACTCCCTAGGGGATCTTCTACCTGGCCCTGCACAGATGATGGTTAGTTCTGATTTTTTGCATTTATAAAACGCTCACACAGCCCGGGGGCTTCAAGGCACTGTTACAGGAATATGACTTAGTTGTATATTCATAACGCGCTTAATACCCAGAGGTTTCTAAGCACGGACCCGGGGATCGAACCTGTGTTGGTTCGTGTCGTCTTGTTCCCAAGGCGAGCAGGTTGCCGCTGAGCTATCCTCCCGGGACAATAGGGTGGTATATTTATGCCCTCTGATCTATCAGCCCCTGGCTCCTTACAACTAGTCTTCTCCTCCCCTTACTACTCTCCTGCATCATTCAACTCCAGCACCTCCTCTACTCCCCATTTCCTTCTCTGTCCCTCTGATGTTAATACCTTCCTACCACTCTTCCTTCTCGCACTTCTGCTGCTCCCCCTCTCTTCACTACTGCTACCCCTCTTCTCATCATTACTGCTATTCGCCCTGCACTACTGCTACTAGTTCTGCTATCACTACTACTCCTCTCTACTAGTCCTCGCCTCGACCCTTTGATGACACTACTTGTCAGTCCTACGTCTACCACTGTCTCTGCACTACTTACTGCTCTCCTCTCTGCCAAACTCAGGGATATGGTGCCCTGCTCATCCTTCCACTATA
This sequence comes from Ambystoma mexicanum, assembly GCF_040938575.1. Classification (NCBI taxonomy): domain Eukaryota; kingdom Metazoa; phylum Chordata; class Amphibia; order Caudata; family Ambystomatidae; genus Ambystoma; species Ambystoma mexicanum. Next base: position 30,335,141 of record NC_090936.1, read on the forward strand.
CCCACGCTCACACCCTTCCCACGTCCGTGCTATGCTCTTCTCCTTGTACCCCACTTCTGTACTAGCTTCCCTCTCTCCTAACACTCACTCCCCCTCACACCAACTACTACAGTCACTACTCTACTGCTATCGCCTACACTAACTTATACATTTCTCTCTAACTCTCACCTCCTAAGCTATCTCCTCCCCAATTTCTACAATAGACACACTACACTATACACCACTCATACCACTCTCAGATACCTCACCTTGTCTAAGCTCTGCCACATCCCACTCGGCCCGCCTTCCCTCCTCCGCTTGGCCTTTTGGTGCACCTGCAGCTCCTCCTGCAGCCTCACCCATTTAACCCACACTCTGCCTTTCCTGCTGCCTGTTCTTTTATTGCACAGTTGGTTGCTCATGACCTTGTCACAGTGCGCAAAGATTGTTTTCCATATTTCCCCCCTGCTATAATTCCATAGACTAACTAGATAATAATATCTGTAATGTATTTTATTTTATGTACGGTTTAATTTAAAACAAAGCAAAAATAAATAAAAAGAAACTTAAAAAAGAAAATAATAAGGACATGGAAAAGTGGTTAAAGGGATCCCCAGTTGTTTATTTTCAAGCATTCTGACATCGCTTTTCATATCCTGAGTATTACCTTGCCGTTCACCACTTTCCCATGGCACGACTGTGCTGCCTCTTTTTAACCTTCACATACATTGATCCGCTGGCTGTGGATGCACAGTATGGCTGTTATTGGGTGCCGCTACTGCTTTCTGATTGTAGGTGTTGGGGAGTGGTAAGGACTTGTGAAAAAGCCAAATGACCTCTAGACGATTATCTGATGGCCAGTTCAAGTGAATGATTGCTTAAGAAGGCCTTTAACACCAATTGTTGTCTAGATTTGTTTAAAATCGTGATTTTAAACCTCTAATTCACCCAACTAGGAAGCTGAGTGGAAACGGGCTTCAGAAGAGGCCTCTCGACTGCAGTAAATGGGGTAACCCTGAACATATTAGGTGAAAACACAAGAAATAAGGGAGAATTACATCTTTATGGGGCATGGGTAGACTTTTCCAAAGCCTTTGACCATGCCAATAGGGAACTCCTCTGGGCTAAGCTCAAGAAGTAGGGTATACCGGAAAGTCTACTTTCTATGCTGATAGAGCTATATAAGGATACAACTATAAGGGTGAGACTAGATAATGAAGGCCATCTTTCGGATTCAATTAAAGTAGAACGTGGGGTATGCCAGGGTTGCCTGGGAGCCCCATTGTTCTTCAACATCTACCTGGCTGATATGAGGGACTTTTTGGAAGGGGCAGCCTTAGCTAGCCCAATAATCAATGGAAATAAGTTATTTTGCTTGGCATATACCGACGTTGTGGTCCTGCTTGATAAAACCGCAGTGGGACTACAGCGTCTTCTAGACAAACTGGGAGAATATGCCACAGTGAATGGGCTATCGGTAAACCCTTCAAAATCAAAAATGATTTTCAAACATGCGAACAAGAGGGTGAGCCATTCCTACTGGGAGTCATGCCATCCCAAGAGTGGAAGAACTATTGTATCTATGTTATAAGGTTTATTCAGCTCCCTGTTTCAGTAAAGTAGAGGAAGAGGTTAAGAAGAAAATAATGCAACTCGCCGCCCAAATGAGAAAAGTTCTCATGAAGTTTTGTAAATTCTCACTTATTCCTTTGATTAAATTCGATTCGGCAAAGGTCGTCCCAGTCATCCTCTATGGTCTAGAGACCAAACCATCAATGTGGTCTGTGGATTTGGAGAAACTCGAAGGTTTGGTCTGGAAGAGTGTCCTCTCCCTACCGAGGAGTCTCCCTATTGCAGGTGTGAGATTTGAATTGGGTTTGAAATCCTTGAGGATTCAGGCAGAATGGAAATTGATTTCTTTATATCAGTTCATTGTCACGAGTCAGGAACACTCTTTATATGACAAAATCGGATGCCATTTTTCCATGGGCAAACCCAAGTTGCTCTCGGACCTGGAGGGAAGAACAAAAATGGTAATTGACAGAGCAGACTCAGACATTGAGACTTTGATAACCAATCCCATGAAAGTAAAAAAGGCATTGGAGTCGAGGGACTGGATTGACACTATAGTCGATGCGCTCCCGGTCTCTATAGAACTCCTTCTTGCAAGTTGACAAGAAAGTAGGGGTTCTCCTGAGATATTTGGTGAAGTTTCCGGACTGGAAAGTCAGGAAAGATTTCATGAGAATTAGACTGAATGTAGTGAACACTGGGGAGGTTCTGCATAGTAGAGGTCAGGGAGACCAGAATAAGAAGCTATGTAAGACATGTACAAACCCGGGAAAACAATCCCTTAAACATCTATTGACAGAGTGTGATGGCACATGGTCTGTTAGATCATTATTATTTGCCAAGTTTGGAATGGGGACCGAAAGTGTTTTGCGTGACCTATTTTGGAATAGGCTGATTTCGGGTTATGAAACAGCACTGACAATTGCGGTAGTTCAGGTATTGACAAGATGTGATATAGTGATTTGAAAGACTCTATGTACTTAGATGATTATCTCTTTTCTTCTTCCTTTTTCTTCCTTTGTTTCATCTTGTCTATTTTCCTTTTTTTCTCTCTCTCTTTTTTTGTATCGTTTTATTTTAAACGTTTTAAAAAATGAATATCATTTTTAGATTGATCCAATCTGCCATTTTGCATTGTTTTATGTTTTTTTGTGTTTGGAGGTCTAATGTTGTATAAAAAAAATAATTCTATTTTTGTAAAAGGTTCTAGTAACCAAACACAAATAAAAAATAAAAAAAGGAAGCTGAGCGGAAACGTGTCTTCTATTCCTTGCTGTTCTGCCACATTCCAGTGCTATTGTTTTTTCTAATCTAAAAGGTAGTTGTTTTGTGAGAAGACTGATTCACTAAAGAGATTGGACTGTTACTAGTAATTCGTATTTGTGATATCATCATTGAGGCATTTTTACAAGTAACCATCACATGGTTTAAACATAGAGATAAAATACCACAGTGGAAGTAAATTGTTTCCCACACTTAAACAATTGTTGGATTGGTTCCATTCAAAAAGAAGATCTCCTAAGGGAGCATTTGATTAAAGAATACTATTCCGCTAACTACTTCAACACGATCATGCAAATTATCATAATGTTTGCCCAACAAATGTTAAAGCACATAATACGGTCTGTGCCATATCATCCACAAAAGGAAAAGCAAAAAGCATATTATTGAAGTGTTGTATCTAGAAGGAGAGAAGACCGCCTTAGATTTTTTGTGTTGCCACATTATACTTGAAGACCTTTACATTGCTTAGTGTTTAAATATGTTGAACTGCTGTCTAGTTTGATTGTTCTTTTTTAGGCAGGAGTTGATTGAACAATACAGCAAGTTATCAGAGGAAGCAGCTCGTAAGGAAAGAAGGGCACTTTGGAAAATCCAGAGGCACAAACTGGAAACGGCCCGTCTTAGATTTCTGTCAGAAGATGAAAAACATACCCAGGTGCCTTCCTCTGTAAATACTTATAATCTTTTCATATTTTGGTTTCTTTGTTACATTTGTTGATGTTTGTCACTTTCAAATTTAGGAGCTGCTTGAGCAGTTTTTCAAAGGGGAGTATAACGAAGACTTAGAAAGTGTTCCACAATCAGCAACTCAGAACATCATGGACGCCTTGATCACTCATTTACAGGATACGCATTCTCAGGTTTGAACATTTCTGGTGCTCCTTGTTGAATTTAACCCACCAATGTTTCAAACTTTAAACAAATGATGTATTGTGACTATCCAAAGCTAGATATTTTCGTAAGTGGTGTATACTGTCATTTTAATATGTCGCTCACTAGTAGTAAAACCTCTAAATTAGTCAGATGACATCATCTGCTTTTCTGTTGCTAACTTTTCATTCACTTTATCTTTCGGAATCTCATAATAAACTGCACCATTTCCGTCCTTCCTTTGACCTAAGCCTTGTCGTGTGTCGCTACTCCAAAGGTAAATAGTCTTCTGCTCATGAGAATGCTTGATTACAATGTAAATACGTCTAGTGACACTGCATTGATTTTCCCTAAAAGTGTAATATCCTGGTGCTATTAGTCTAAGTCTAGCTGATCTTTTGGTGGCCTCTGGCTGTGTGTTTGATTTGTTTTCCCCTGCTCTACAGACTGCATGTATGTGAGGCACGCATTCGTATTTTCTTAACACTGTTCTAGAGCTTTAGGGTTGCAGTGACTTTTGGGCTGGTGTAATTGTTGTTAGCACCCAGGACGGGGAGCGACCAATCAGGTTGCTTGGATTGCGGGCTGAATCCCACGATCCAAGCCCATGTTCAAAGCAACCTGACTGCTGCTTCTCCCGCCATATTATCCCCCCTCTTTTCCTATTCCTACGAATTTCTCCTCAGCCCCACTTACCTGCTTACTGCGGCAAGCAACGCCTGCTGCTGCTTCGATATGTCTCCCTGCTGCTATTCACAATGGAAATGGAAGAGGGGCTCCGTATGGAGCCCCGCCTTCCAAGTCAGTTGCGGCCATCTTGTGTAAGTATTTTCTTTCAATGAACGAGACACTGCAAGGAGAAAAGAAAATACTTTGCTCTTAGAACTCGGGTTTCCGGATTTGAAACCTGGGGTGCCGATAGCAATAATAACCCATTGAATGGGTGGTAATGACACGGGGGATCCTCGTTAAAGGCCCTCACAATGCTCAGGCCTTTAACTCGGGCCCCAGGCTGTTACCACCCGTTCCAGCCTGTGGAACGGGTGGTTATTGGTTAATTAATGCTGTGTGTCTTAGTCTGGTTCCCGTCTTTCCCACATCTGGTATCTATATGTAATGTGCCCATCTCCAGATAGTGGGCCAACATTATAATATTGAAGTGGATTGTGTATTTTATGGCAATGTACTGATTTATACAAACATTATGGGGTTTTACTGTTACATCTACTTAAAGTACTCATGGAACTAAGCGAGACATATATGTGTAACTTAAAAAAGGTGTATATGTTTCATTGTGCCAGTGTGGGCTTTTCCCTCCCGAGAAGTGTGTAGACTAACTGTACCTCTGGGCCATCCTACATTCCCTCACTTCAGTTAAGCCCGTCTTCTCTGCCACACTAACTACTTTAGAAAGGTTTGACTTCACTTTTTAGACTGGGTTTGCGGCCCCACCTTAATGTTGGTAGTTGGTAGAAGAAGGTTGTACGAAAACCACCTTAACAGCCACTACCATTGAGAAATAACCCAGAGAAGAATCTAGTCTGTTTAGAGAAGGCTGACATGGAATTGCATAAACAGGAATTGGGGGAGTGTCTATACACCAGGGAACAAACACCACATTTCCTTTTGTCTTTTAAGGCCACTTCAGACATAGAGCCAGAGGTTTGCTGAGTTTGTTATTTCATCGCCAACGCAGAAGATCTGAGTTCATTTTATTCCCAACCACCAGGTCTTAACACTGCTTGACCGCTGCAGTTTCCATACATAGTCCAACGCATAGATAAACTAAAGTTGAAGGATAGAAAACCACTGGTATAGTAGTAATTTATATGGCAATCATCAGTGATTATACTCCATGCCTTCTGAGCCTTCGGACGTGTCTTTGGATCAACCAGTGGTCTGATCAGCTCTCTCCTGGGCTACCTTGCTGCAGTCTTCACCGTTCTGAGTGCATCCTTGGAACTGCTTCAACTTGAACAAAAATGACAACGGCTCCTGCATTTTCAGCCTTGCATCAATGGAAATCTTGCAAAACCTGCTCCTTAGTTCGTACTAGAAGATCGCCTGCCTCCGCCTGACCATGGCGACTCCTGTTGCAATCTGTAATCTTTGCATCCTAGATGTCTCCTGAGGTCGGCCCCTCTGCAGAAGTCTTAATCTTTTCTTTGGTTGGGTTTTCATTTGCAAGGTGCTTGGGAGTGATTCCTAAGCACGTTGACCATCAACCAAAACCAAATGCCGCGTCGGAAAGTGATCTCTGCACCTGTAACCCCTGTTTCTTTTCTTGACTGGACCAAACAAAGAAGTGGTCTCTGGAGAAATCGGAGTCAGGAAGATAAGTTAACTGAACTGTCGCCCCCACCCAACCTCCCCCGTTCTCTGTAGGGTTACATGGGCGTGAAGTCCTGTTCGTAAATCCTGACTTTGGTCAGTAGAGGCCTGATCAAGGGATCCCTTCCTAGGCCTAGCCTAGTGTCTAGGGTTGAGTAGGTTTACTTACCTGTACTTTACTTACCTTTTTGTTTTTTGAATCATAATCACTGGCATTGTCCAATCTGTTAATAACCCTACCTGAAAAGTAGAACTTTGAACTGATTACTTTAGGGTATAAGACCCCAAACCATCTTAGAGTTGGACTCATTAAGTTGATAATGCTGATGTCCCCGGTGGAGGAGGACTCTGATTTCTACTGTAAAATAAGGCTAGTGGATGACTATTTTCCCCACAAATCCTTGGTGAGGAGCATCAATTTGCTACTAAAATAAAGAACGTAGGCTGCTTATGGCAGGAAAACCTGGGCAGTGAACTACAGGTCGGGGCCAGGGGTCAGTCTGTCTACTACTCTCTGTGGATGCTTCGACGGGTTTTACCATTTATTCCCGAGGAAGATCATGCAGTAGTGGTGGGGACCATGCCAAAACCCCATTTGGACTATAACAGCCTTCTGATGGGTATCCCTGCCAAACAATTGTACAGGCTTCAGCAGGCCCAAAATGCAGCAGTTCGATTGATTGGCATCCTTGGTAGAACGGACAATGTTTCCCCTCTCTGCAGCACACTGCATTGGTTGGCATTCGAGGACCACATTAAATTTAAGCTAGCATGTATTATTTTTAAGTACATAAAGGGATGGGCCCCGGAGTACCAAAGCACTAAAAACTGTCCTCACAACCCCTTGAGGACACTCTGGTCAAGTGACCTGCTGCTGTTGTGCAGCCCCCGTCTGGTATGTGTTACCAGAGGAGACAGAAGATTTACTGTCTTCGGCCCGAGGCTCTTGAACAGTTTACCACGGGAGATTAGAGATTGGCAGACACTTGCTTAGTTTCAGAAAGCCCTAAAAACCTTCCTCTCTGAATAGTAATAAAATAGCTTACCTGGTGACTTCTCATCCGCTTTTATTCTTAAACTATATGTGTATTGTTTCAACTACACATTTATATGGTTAGGTCCGTCTTGAGCGCATTGCAAATAATCTAAATCAAATCATAATGGGTGAATGAACCATGATATAGTATTCTATACCTACAGTCTTGCAGTTATGTATGTGTTCAAAAGTTTTTTTCTTTTTATAAACAGATCTTGGATAGGAATATCCCCACCTATTGACTGTTAGAAATACTTGCACTGAGAGTTTCTACTAAAACTGACATGCGCTAAAGGACTGCACGGTTTTGGAAGCTCTCGGGTGCAATCGATTAAGGCCACCTGTACCTCCATCTTGGAGGCACCTGCCTTAACCTGTTTGGACAGTGGGGTACTGTTCTAGACTGTATGTGTGTCAGGGGGCGTCAGCCCCACACTCCTCACCTGAGCACGACGACACCGGATATCATCAGATTAGAACAGGTGACCCGTAAGTGAAGAACCACATGGTCCCAGGAGGATAGACTGAACCCGAAGAAGGACTATGATTGTTTACAATGTGTTTTATTGTTGTAAAAGGGAGGCAGGGATACCTAAATGGATGTACGACCAATGTAATGGGACAAAACCATTAAGCTATATAAGGGAAGTCAGACTGCGGGCGGGTTGAGTTATTAGTTTGGGTGGTGGGTGGATAGTATGAGATTTGTTTATAATGGTTGCACCCAAGCAATATACGTAGTCTTGCTTTGTCCATTTCCAATACGACGCCTGAGTCTTTTTGTTTGATTTGTATGTTCATAAATGATGCCTGCGAATCAGATCTGTTGCGCAATGCTGCAGATTACCGGACACCCCAATGAGCGCTCAAGACAAAAAGGTTGGAGACCTGCTTGAAAATCTCCATCAGGGGTTTCTGTAGGAGGAGATTGAGGCTGTTAAGAGTGTATTCGAAGCTGCACAGGAAACTGAGGGTCCTATTTGGGATCAGGGAATGGACAATGTGGGATGGGGTGTATTTAGGGGAGGTGCTGAAATTGGATGCATATTCTGGGTGGGGTATGTAGCATTGTTAGTAGAGTTTACATGTGTTATAACTGTGATTATTTTGGTGTTATCTATTTTTTAGCCAGAGATTAACATAACAAAATATCAACATTAGGAACGAAGCCCGGTACATTGCACAGGTATTGGTTAAAGTAATGGGTCAAGGGAAAGGGCAAAGCCCATTAGTAAATAGAGACAAGTGGGCGAGCGCATGGTGAGAGCCCTTATGCCCATCAGGGCCCCTCGCTGTGTTTTTGGTTATTGACCCGTTTCCCCTCTCTGAACCGCAAAGGAGTGGAATGAAAAAAAGAGTGGAGCAGGGGCGCCTGGGTGGTAACGGGGAAAGCAAGAAGTGAAAGCAGGCTTGAATAGGGAAAATAAGTTAGGAAAACTACCAAAATAGGCGACGGAATCCCGAAAGGGGCCAGCCGCTGTTGGGGAAGTTTTTATGGTGGTACTTTATAAAACTAACCCCTTAGTATACAGAACCCCAACTTCTAGCATAAATCTGTGTCACTCAAGGTTTTGGTAGAATGACAGAGCAGCCAGGCTTATTTTATGAGGGAGATGTGAAAATGTTAGATAATCTGGCCCTTAGGCAGTCATTCCAGATAGCCTGGTGCAGGCGTCGGAGGGGTGGGAGTTTCAGCCAATGACAAGGCAAAGATAAATCTTCAGAAAGGTAAGTGCTATTTCAAAGCTTACTATATTTTGTTGTATTGTAGTAATTTATATAGCGCAATTTCCCCATTTGTATGGCTTCAATGCTGTTTGTCGTTGGAACGCCTTTGGGGACCGAAGTCCAGGGATGGGAGAATTCTAAGACTTTAGTTTAAGATGTGTGTGTGTGTGCATTCTAGCACGATTAGGACTTAGGAGGGCTGACTAGGCTCCAGTAAGCAACCCAGAGGGCAGGCACGTGGGAGGGAGCTGTCGGCAGTTGAGCCAGATTGCTAGTGCAGGAGACTCGATGTGTGACCAGCTAGCTCTAAATTAACACAATAGAAAACCAATGCAGTAATTCAGGTGATTTTTAAGTTTGTATAGTGTTAAGGAAACTTTTTTGTTGTTGGCACTACCTACCATGTGTTCTGTTGTTATTCTAAAGTGTCTTTACTGAATTTAATGTATCTGAGTACTTACATGTGTTTCACTGGTTTTGAATCATATGTTTTCTTTCTTGTCCTAAAGGCGAACATATATAATTGTTTTATAGTAAGCTTGTGATAATATTTGACTAGAAGTTTTAATAGCTTTGTGTGTATTTTAAAGGTCTAATAAAATATTTATATTTTTGTACTTGCCTGTCTAACTGGAATTATTGGTGTTATTCTATGTGGACTCATTGTAGCCCTAGACCACTCTCGCAGGCCTCCTGAGACTAAGCCTTGCCGCTCTGCTACCTTACTTTGTTTGGGTTTGGCTAGTCCTCAGTATCTCCCGGGTCACCATAATAGGTAGGCCTCCCAAAATCCACCCCCGGATGGATTTTGAAAATCCATCTTAATGCTGATCAGTCCCTATGGCCATCAGAGCAGAAGGACTCTGTTCTCGGTTGTGAGATTCTCTGTTTATTTTAGACTGTACTCTTCACCTTACATTGAGGTGTGATAGGGATACTTTGCGTCCCTATAGTTTTGTTTTCTGTTACTTTGTGGTTACTTGCATGATGTGTCCAAGACAGGCTGGTGGCTGCAGGTCTTTTTCTCATGTGCTTCTTTTGATTGTCTCGTATACTTTTGCATTTGACCTCTTAGTGCCCTTTAAAGTACCATAAACTCTCAAATGGCTGTCCCACAAGAATTTCACCTTTCCATTGGCCATGTTGCACTTGAAGGAAGATTCCCCTTTGCGCACACTCTAAAGTAAATACAACCCGCTAGGAAAATACGCCAGGAGATAGCTTTGCAAGGATGAAAAGGTTTTACTTGCATAAAAAATACAAATGCCAGCAAAGAACTCTGCTGCCGGAGAGAGCTCTGGCCTTACATCATCAAACATATATGCACACACAGCGTCATCGCCATACACGACATTTTGGTGCTCCTTATTGGAGGCATTGGCTTGCTCCATAGGGGATGTCGAGCATTAATTGGCTGCTTCTTTCTGTCGATCTGGCTCCACGTGGGTCAGCTGGGCTCATCCTTGCTGTGAAGGTCAGGGCAGGCGTGAATCACATTCTTGCCTATCTAAACTAAACAACCAAGACAGACCATTCATTGTGGCAGGCACCTGGGCGGCACAGGAAAGGGGTGCCAGGGAAAGGGAAGGATAAGATACAATCATGCTGACCCATACATTCAAGGCTCCATTGATGCTGCATTCCCCGCAGTCATTGTCTCTCTGCTAGGTATCGATCTTTGATTTACCCTTACCAGTATCTCATGTTACTAGAGATGTGTGTTACTGCAAGGGAGAAATACAGTCCTGTTGATTTTAGACCTGTAGTGGGCACTTTATGGAGGTTAGGACCTGGGGTCGAATTCTTATCAGAGAGCAGAGGACGTGGGGGTGGGGTTTGTGGTGCGGGACCATCACTGGTCAGGCTGGGTGGGGGTTAGAGGCCCGATGGCAGATTAGTGGAGATGGATGGGTACAGCGCGAGGGCTGATACTGTCTCATGCTCAGTGTCAGGCAAATTCCTAAAGGCGATACTAAATATTTGCAATACTGAACGGACAAGAGGGAAATGGACTTCCGTGGGAACAAGACTCGAGCAGAGCCAGCATATTATGGAGCAATTGGGCTCTGGGTACAGGGAGCACGAGCAGCAAGGGTCTGCGGCCTGTCTCGTCTGGGGCCTGTTACAAAATCGTGTTGCGTAGTGTGGTAATTTCTAATGCTAAGCATTCATTTTGGGGCGCTATAAGGTCTCTATATGGGGCCCGAGGTTGCACATCTTTCCCCCCTTGTAAGTTAGATTGCCTCATTTGGATTTCGCTGTATGCGGAAGCGCCTAGGGGTTGGGATAGGCTCATCTCCATCCCAACATAATTCTACAGTAACAAATTCCCCCCCCCCCATATGTTCGCTCAATTGCTCTTCATTCTGCTTAATCCCATGCAGGTGTGCCTTTTGTGGGCATCCATGCTCTACAAACAAGTGTCAGGCTTTCTCCACTCTGCGCATATTGTTATGGTGTGCAGGTCATGTATTTGCATCCCTCATCCACTGTTAAATCCACCCAAACATCCTTGTAATTTTCAGGGTCGGGTAGGGTGCAATGGTTGTATGGTACAGAGTATTTATTTCATCCCGTGCCCTCGATAGACGACAGCCATACAGTGTTTAGGGCCATAATTTTCTTCGGTTTGGATTTCTACTTCTTGTGTATCATGAGGTACCTTATTATGAGACTTCCCAATTTTCACCATCCTCATTGCACTATGAGGTACTGCTTTGGCACAACAACAGAGACCTAATTGGCATGTGCAGAAAATCACCAAGATGAACACGATGATAGGTTCCAGCATTTTTACAGCTGTTTCAAGCCAAGATGGTACCCAGCCGAATGCCATGTTAACCCAAGCGTCCTCCTGGATCCCTGCTTCCTTTTTAATTTTTACCCCTAGTTCATGAACTGCTGCAATAATGTGATAGTGTCCCATTTTCGGCATCTGCAGAAAGTACGAACATGCAACATGAACTCCCGTTCTTTTTGCAAACCCTGCCTTCCATGGCTGTTGGGAGTTTGAGGACGTATCAATTTTGCAATGTCATTAGTCGGACTGCTCGCAGTTCCACTTTGATGACGTTGAAACCTTCTTCAGTATTGTTTGCTAGCTGGATCAGCTTCCACCTTACGGTCTGAAGCCATTTGGCATTGACTCTGGTCTGGACGCTGGACACAAGGGATGCGAAGTAGGTCAGATGATTCTTTAGACAGGTAGTTAGAAGATCGTTTCTTTCTTTGCAGTTTGTCAGGGCGTTCCCTGTGTGGGAGGGTACGGGAGCCGGGAAGTGAAGCTGTGGGTGTCTTTACGGTGGGTTCAGGCAATGCTTGCACTTCTTCACGAAAGGGTCCCCCCTTCAGTTGTTCTTCGGGCACTATAAACAGGGCTGAATGCAGCATGGCAAGCGAACAGTAGCCCCTCCAGGATGATGGCAGGTGCAAGTATGCCTGTTGGCCACAATCCACTAGTAGCCCATCAGTGCCCACGTGCCTTTTCGGATATCCGGAATGAGCACCTTTCTGTTGCACCGATTGTTGGACCCTACCAGAACTGTTCCTTCATTGTAGAAACAAAGTTCATAGTTTTCCTCTTGATGTACTTTCACCGGTTTTTAAATTGCTATGATCCAGATTAGTTTCGAAACATGTCCTGTCTATATCTGTGTACACGTTTGTTCAACAAGGGCTAGTGTCTTTTCAGAATATCCGACAAGTTCTTCTGCCTTGCACATGAACTTTGCTTCTTGCCATTTATTGTCCATATATTTTGACCTTGGATAGCGAGGAATGTTTCTTTGAAACAGTTCGGGTTGGTGGAGTTGGTTTTCCGTTTTCCATTTTCCAATGTCTGGCTTGAGGAGTTGCAGGTGAACACTGCGTGCCTGAAAAGTGCATTTTACTCTGCATAGTGCAAGATGAATTAGACATTGTGTTTTGTTTAATGGTACCTCTCGTGGCATTAATACTTTGGGGGCCCGGATGCATGGGGTATTAGAGAACAGACATAGCAACTTCCATTAGTCTTCCGCCTTCCCATCTCACTCGTATCAGATTACCATGGTTTGAATGCTCAGGATGGCGAGGGTGTCTTCTACTCCGCTAATCCTAAGCCATGATATGCATCATACTTATGCAAGCATGTTTGTCTTTTACTTCTATTACTGCGCACGGGGAACCTTCTCCCCCCTAGCCCTATTGTATGAGGAATACTAGTGTTGCGTTGTGCCCATGGTGTCAACAGCTGAAACATTTACCTCTTGCAGAGCATAGACTGGGAGTTGTTGCATGTGGCATTGGCAGTATTATACATTGTGGTGTTTGTTCCTCCAGTGGTGTGTTCAATTCTCTTTACATAAACACTTCCATTCATTCTTTCATTCAAAAGCGGGAGGTGGGAAAACCCCACAACCATGCTAGAGGCTGAGGTGGACAGCATGTTAAATACTGGGGTAAATGATTGGGTATTAAATACAACATGTGGTATATGCGTGACATTTGGTGCATTTGGTGCCCTGTCAGTTACATTTCTGGTCGGCATAATAACACTGGGGACCTTCCTTGTCTAATTTAGAGAGGTGGTGAGATTTATTGACCCATTTCCAATCCAGGTCCACTTGTGTCCATCCCGTGTCCATTTGCCCCACTCCTGCTCTAGTTTTGTTTCGTCAACCCAGATAAAAGATGTCCCCCAGTAATGCTCAGTGCCAACATTTGTACATTAAATAAGAGCTACATAATTTAGTCCACAGTTATAGCTATACGGTCTCAAGAAATTAATTCTATTCCTACTATCTACAGCTGACGTATTCCGCATTGGTGTCATCTCCATGATTGTTGCTCCTGTGGAAAGGGAAAGAACGGGGTGCGTTTAGGTTGGAGGGAGGGGGAGAGAGAATTTTTTGTTTTTTTGTACCCTATGCTCTAGCAGCAATGTATGGTTTTAATACATTCCACATGCATACATAAAGTCGGCATAGGGCTACTTATGTTGAGGTAGTTACGTTACTCTCAGTTGCTGTGTTTTGTGTTGTCGTTTGGCGCTTTGCAAACATCGGAGCGGTGTATCCAATATCCTAGCCCCTTTGCTTTTACTGCAAGTGGGGTGGAAAACACGACCATGGAACCTGGGTGTGTGCCACTTTCGTACAAAGCTGCTGACGTAGATCCACTCCCCGGGCAACAGGTGTTGGGTTGGGGAAGTGTCAGTCAGGGCGGCAGTTGTAGTTTCTCTGTTTTCTGTGTAGGGAGTGCAATTTGTTTTTCAAATGCACCTAATTACATGTGTGAACTGTGTAGGATATTACTTGAATTCTTCTCCTATAATAGTGGCTGTTCTGTGGGCATCTGATGCTTTTCTTACATGTGACAGTGGCGTTTGCATGCGTCGACCAGTCACTATCTCATGGGGGGATAGGTGGTGGTCCTACTGGGCTGTGTGCGCAATTGGAATAGTGCCAGGGGTAAGCAGTACACCTATTTTTTCTAGAGGGTATTGCCTAATTTGGGCAGCCTACTTTTGATGAGGCTGTTTATTTTCTCCACTTATCCGTTTGCCTGTGGGTGGTAAATGGAGAACATTTTGTTTTTGATGCCCCATAATTTTGTCACCTCTTTAAACAGCTCATTAAAGAAGTGAGTCCCATTGTCTGATCGCAGGACATCACACCCCCCCCCCCCTTCGGGGGAAAACCTCCCTAACAAGGAATTTTGCGGCACACTTGGCATCAGGGTGGGTGCATTTTCCTGCCTCGACCCATCGTGAAAATGGACTCACCACCACAATTAGATATCGGGCGCCATTGCACCTTTCTCCCATGTCTGCATAGTCAATGTGTAGCTCTTGACAAGGGCCCACAGGGCGGGGCAGCGTTCCCATTAACATTCTCAAAGTCATTCCTGTGCTGAACACTTGGCATGTGGTACATTGGAGCACCGTTTATGTCAGGTGCTCCTGTAAATTCGGAATGAACAAATCTTTTTGGAGATTGGCAGCAATGTGCTGTTTAGAATTGTGCGGTGGGAAGTGCAATTGTTTGAATGCTGTGTATAGTAGTTCGACAGGCATTACAACTTTTCCTGTGGCGTGTTGTCACCGGAGATCATCTGTGGCTGCTTGAATATACCCACGTTTGAGTCAAACCTCCTGCTCTTCTTGGGGTGCTTGTCGCTGCAATTCGATTATCTGTGCTATGGGCTGTTGTTATGCTCACCTGGCTCCCACAGAGGCGTCGATCTGAACTGGACAGCTGCGGTCTCCAACAATGTGATGCGTAGGGCCGAGATGACGGACTGAACTGGCCCACCTAGCTTCGTTTGATTGGCCCGTAGGAATATTCTTCTGCAAATGGAGAAAGGGAATTAATCACCCGTGGAGTTGAGCGTAAATTCCCCCACCCCAGCTGTTCTCCCCACAGATCACCTTTGATGTCCCCTCTTATAGTCTAACCTGATGGTTTGAAAAGATGAGCTCTCCATCCTGCATTGAGCGCAGGGGTGCGTTGATAACCAGTTGCTTCACTGGCTCGAAGGAATTGGTGAGTTCCAGAAAAATATTGACTCCGCTGTAAATATGTAGTTCGTAAGAGTTCAAATGCCTGACTTTCACTCTTGTCCGATTCCTTGCAGGTTGCAGCTTGACCCTAGTGAAGAGTTCCTTGTGGCAACCGGTAATATTCTGTTAAGGATTTGTATTTTCCAACACAGTTCGATAAAATAATCTCAATATGTAACCTGTTGCTTTCTCCCTTATTCAGGCGCTGAGAGAAAGTATGAAGTCTCGGGGAATAATACCTGCGGCGGTAAAATCAGGTAAGTATATTGTGGTGAGGAGGATTCCCCTTGTTAGTCCCTTTGTTTCACCTTGCTGTCCTTTGATTCCCCTTAGGGGCCGGGGTTCGGCGAAGATGCAGTGGAAGCTGCGCCGACCCGTGAAGAGGAATAGTACCCCTGGTGGTAAAATCAGGTAAGTCTAGGGGGGGTAACTAATATTTCTCTGTGTATTCCCTTGGCTCACCTTGCTGTTCTTGTCTTCTCCTTAGGTGCCGGAGTGCGGAGGGAACATGCAGAAGGATGCGGTGGAATGTGAAGATGCTGCGAAGGCTGGTGAGTTCAGCGAGGCGCTGCAGCAGGCGAGGCGACGCGCATAAAATAACTTCTTTCTTCCAGCTCGAAGGCGCGATGGATCGGGAATTCAGGTAAGGATCAAAGGTATTGCTCTTGTTCTAACTTTTTCTCCTTCTTTCTCCCTTTTTCTAGGAGCTCCAAACTCGCGGTGGGCATGGCAGAAGACTGGATGCAGACTTGCAGGCACGGTGAGCGTTACGCTGCTGGATGCAGAATAACGCAAAGCTTGTGCTGCTCTTCGGGCGTGGTTTAAATAGCCTCCAAAGTAATCCCAGGTAAGTATTCCTCCCCAGCTCCACCCGAGTAAAAAAATAGTCCCTAGGTAAAGTAGTCCCTTCCAAGCCTCTTTTGGCTTGGAGCTCTTGCAGCATGGTCTGCATCAGGTAAGTTTGCAGCATGGTCTGCATCAGTAAGTTTTAATCTATGAGCCTGGCGCCTATGGCGCCAGGACTGATTCTCCATATGAGCCTGGCTCCGTAGGCACCAGGACTGCACCCAAATAGCCCCTAGCAGGGGTTGTTGGGCTTGCTTGAGATAACTTAATGCCTGCTTCCGGGGTTGCTGGACTTGGTCTGGGTCCCCGGGGGTAGGCATCATGACAGCTGTGCTGTTTATGCATCTGTTGCGGAGGGCGCGGTCATACTGGCTAGGATATTTTCTGTGTTTGTGTATTGGAAGGTACACTGCTTTCTTTACTGCCGCGTCTGCTTCAGTGTTCCCTAAAGAGATTTTGTCTCTGTTTTGAATGTGAGCTAAGCATTTGACCACTGCCACCACTGCCAGTGCGGTGATCAATGTGTTTAGTAATTCTGCATGTTGCACTGGGGACCCATAGGCCCTCCAAAACCCGCTTCTTCTCCACCGGGACAGACCTGCATGCACCGTAGTGGTGAAGTATGCAGAGTCTGAATAAATAGCAACACAACATCCCTTTGCTGATCTTAGGGCCTCAATCAGCGCTACAAGTTCTGCTGCTTGTCCAGATAAATGTTGTGGTAATCTTTTCATGATCTGTGTTTCATACTCCCCCCTCCTTCAATCTCACTACAGCTGTTCCAAAAGGTTTTCTCCTGACAATTGACGGTGACCCATCTATAACAAATATTTCCCCCTCTTCTAGGACACTGTCTTTCACTTTGGGAATGTCATCTCCTTCCCCTTCATAGGTTGCACAATCATGCTGTTGCTTTGTCATCAGCGATGTAGGGTTCTGTCAGGAATGTGGCTGGGTTCACTGTTCTGCATCTCACCACATGAATATTTGGGCTGGACAACATTATTTCGTAGGCAGATGCTCTCTGTGTGGTTAAAGTGAATTTGAAATGTTAGCGAGTGCTCAACATACAATGTTATTGAGCATCCCATCACGATAGTGGAACTCTTCTCAAAGGTGAATGCTGCAGCAGTGTCCAGACAAACCTTTGTATTATCGCAGGAGCTGCTGAGCCCCACAGACCTACCAAGATGTTGCGCCCTCAACTTAAGGCAATACCAGCTGAGTATGTGACACCCCAAGGGGAAAGAGGAAGTGGAGAAAAAATCTAACTCAGAGACAGGAACTCCAAACTCCTTCCAGCAACTGCATAGGAAAAAGAGTCAATCACAGTTAACTTACATTCAGTCTCCTCAACAGGCAAAATATCTTTTATCTAACCTACTGAATATGCTATTACCTGAACTCTCCTCTGCTAAAGCCTAGAGGAAATGCTCTTGATTTTCTTTTGCCTCTCGCAATACACCTTTTGGTTTCCGATTAGACCCCCTAAAGGGGATGTGCAATTGAACCACAGTCTTGCCCCAAACCTTTAGAGGGTACAATATGTATAATATGCCTCAAATAGTTTCCTGCTGGGAAAATGTTCTGGTCATCAATAGTGAAACAGGTAAAATAAGAATTCCTTCTACAGAGGAATAAACACATCAAACTGGGCAAGTGTGTAGAGTCTGCACAGGGGAATGGTGTTCAATGAGGGTAGAGGCAAATTCTTGAACTTCAAAAAATTCAGTCAACGCAAGAATAAACTCTTTCACAAACGGAAATTATATCAGTGCCCAACAATTTCATTTTCTCAGATCAGTCATTGGCTTAACATTTTACACCTTTATAAGCAGAGCAGAATGTAAGACTCAAGGAGTTATGCCCCCTCTTGTTTGTGACTCATGAGCTTCCCTCAGGTTCGTTTATTGTAAAAGAAATTGGCTTCAAGCCATTCTTTGCAGTGCTGAGTGAGCTAGTCCGGTTTAATATTACTGGAAGTTTGTGGTTAAAGGCTACAAACAGATTTACTATTGCTTACTACGGTTGCTGCGCTAACCGCGCTCAAATAGTTCCTTTCCTTTTCTTTTGTCAAGAGCAGGAACAAGTAATAATTACATACAGTCTCAGCGCGGTAAAAAAAGAAGAAAATATATTATTTATGACACGCCGGGAAGAAAAAATAAACAAGCGCTTACCTTGTCCGAGAAGAAAAGAAGTTCACCACCTCACCTCAGAAGATACACCACTGCTGGTGAACACGCGATCTGGAAGCCTGTTTCCGTAGCTCACGCGACATAGCTACTGGCGACATAGGAAGTTGAAACACTCTCCAGAAAGTCTGACAAGGTAAGTTTAGATTGTTAAAAAGAGTTTCTGTTTTCTCGTGCAGACACACGCACACCGTCACACAGAGTATTAACTCCTTGCCAACCAGATAGCACTAGCACTGGAGCCAAAATTGTTAACTCGTTAGGAACCAGAATTCAAACAAACAGTTTTAACCAAGGCTGAGATTAGGCTGTTAAAGTCTTATAGTTTCTTAGAACGGATCAAAGTACTTAGCTTAAATACTGAAGTTCAATTTAACTTTAAGTCTTCTTTTCTTCAAGTTGTTATTCTTTGTTCTGGACACGACCTATCCTGATGCTTGACTTTTCTATTAAAAACTGTCTTCACAGAGCTCATAAGTCTCCTCAAGAGGATTTGCAGCGAAATTCAAGAGTACACAAAAAACATGACCTGCACACAAGATTCTCAAAATGAAAGGGGGTTTAGAATGTGGGACTCAGTTCTTTGTTTTCCTCTCCACCAATCACGCTTCTAGTTCCTTCCCTACATCTTGGCTTGGGCTGCCACCGGAATTCTACAACCTAAGGTTACGGCCAACACCACTGCATTGAGACATAACTAGAAACAACTAAAATACGCATTGTAATTTCATTAAAGAAGACAATCTAAAAGCCTACACAGGTAGTAATGTCAATCTTGTCAGGACCGAACAGTGTCCATTTCCCCAGAGACCTGACAAGCAGCAACACCTGTTCATAAGTGAACTGTCCTTGCATGACAGAATCGAGTGTGCCGCTATAGTATGCCAAAGGCTTGTGTCCCATGGAGCTCTGTGGTGTCCGCACTGCGGTCATGAGTGCCATTGGAGTGCGAGAACAGTTAGAACTCTTGTGTATAGTCTGGGGTTGCGAGAACTGGGGCTGTGGAAATTACCTCTTTTAAGTCATTAAAGACAGCCATAATTTCGGCTGTCCATTGAATTGGCGCTCCCTCTTTCTGCGCTTCCTTGAGGCCCTGCAGGAATGACCTTGTGTATGCTGCATAGTCTAGAATCCATGCTCGGCAGTAATTGCAGAGCCCCAGGAATTTTTTGCATTTCTTTTAATGTAGTTGGTTTAGGAGTCGCACGCAGTGTGACAGCCTTGTCGGGTATTATTCTTTTGCCATCTTTGGAAATGAGCTGCCCTAAGTAGAGCACTTCTTGCAGACAGTACTGCAGATTCTTTTTTATCTACCTTGTATCCTTTATGGGCCTAAAACTGGAGCACGGAAATTTAGTCCCTGCGACAATTATTATCTGATTCGCTGCAGACCAACAGTTAATCTACATATTAAATGATTGTGCTAGGCACCTGAATATTGCCAAGGTCTTCGTGTAGGATTCTGTTAAAGATGCTTGGGCTTTCACAGTATCCCTGGGGCAAGCAATGTGTTCGTATCACTTCCCTCCCAGGGTGAATGCTGTAAGATATTTTGATTCTGGGGCAAGTGGCACTGAGAAAAATCCATTTTTTAGGTCCACTACAGTGAAATGGGTGCCCTGTTTTGGGATGCTACACAGAATAGAAGCTGGGTTAGGAACGAGAGGACATTCTTTTTGTACAATATCATTAAGGGGGTGCAAGTCTTGGGCCATTCTCAAAGTACCCTCTGGCTTTGTTTATGAGATAAAAAGCAGTATTGCATGTTGAGGTAGAATATCCTATAATCCCTTGCTGTAGTAGGGCCTGCAACGTCTCCTGAATCCCTTCTTCTCTGGACAGGGGAATACTGTTCTACCCATGGCAGCACTCCACCTGGTTTGAGTGTTAGTCTTACTGGGGTCACTTCTTTTAACATCCCTACATCATGTGGATTTGTTATTCATAAGTGTGGCGGAACCTGTTGTAGATCAACCTCACAGAATGGGAGAGGACTACTGACAATTGCCATAAGGGAGCTCTGCACTTTTTGATATTGCACCATAATGTCAGGGTATGCACATTTCCAGTATTGTTTCTCCATCATAATTTGCATCCTCGAACAGGTCCTCATCTGTCAGTTCTCTCAAAGGTATATTGGATCAATGCATAACACTGTGCGCCAAACTGTTCCCAGGACCACAATTCTCTTGGCAGAAACCTGTAGCCCCTCCAAATTTAAGGACAAGATGGTACTAGCAACCATCTCAGGCAATGCTAGAGTTTGGAAAACACAATCGGCAGGTACTCTCCACTCTTTCCTGGTAATTTGAGGCACTACTCTGGCCAGCACTCGAATGCCGTAAATTGACATATCTGGGTTTACAGGTATCATCTCACTACTATCTCGTTAGCCACTCCGTGTATCACCAGCATTGTCCGGAGGGGGCAGATGCCAGGAGTTGGGCAGACAATTCCCCTCTCTAAAAGATATTGTCATGTTTAATTTGCTGAGTAAGCCTGCCCCAGTAAATTGACCATGGAGCTGTCGTAGTAAAGGAGTGGTGCTCGAATAGTTTTCCCTCCAATTTTAACATCAAAATCTTCTGTATAAGGAACCATTATTACACCCTCAAAGAATACCTGCGTGTCGAGAGTTTTTCCTGAAAACAGGAAGTCACCTTCACTTATGCACGACTTTTCTGCCCACCATGAAGATGAATTGCTTATTTCCTATCTCTGCCCCCACCAATAGTTCCTCTTCTGGGTGCAAGGTCATTGATAGTACTGGACACACAAGTGCTCCCTGTGGGCTGTCCTAGTCAGGATAGGTGTCAGTACTTGGAAATGAAAAGGGGTTCCCCCCTACAATGCTGGCTTCTTGGTAGGGGGCTGTGGCACTGTTGGGCGCAGTGGCGAAATGGTGCTGGCTTCCCTCGCCCTGTGCGTTGGGGCGGCACTGATGTTGTTGCATGGGTGGCTGTTGTTGTGAAGGGTGGCGATATGGACCAGAGATCTGGGGAGGTAACTGAGAGTATGCCTGATGTATTTCGTATGGAATCATTGTGGACCCCTGGATGTGTCCCTGTGGGCTCCCTGGGTGTGGGGACCTACGTAGGGTGGTTGATTTTAGTTGTAGTTCTGACACGCTGTACTCTGGCATTGTTTGGTAAAGTGACCCCCACCTTCCGCATGACCAACACTGTCCCTGCCCGCCCCCTCACTGTCCTTGCCCCCGAAACCCCCCCTCTTTGCCCACACAACCCACCTCGTCCTCTCGATTGCCCTCCTTGCCATTGGGGTCTAGCGTACTGCTGATTTCCTCCCCACTGTCCTTGCCCATTATCTGTCCAAACCACTGCTATTCTTGTCTGTTTGGTGACTGTGGCATACCCCTCTTCTACTGTATGTTCTGGGGGCGGTGCCACTGACAACACTGCTACTTTCACTAGTTTGTTTGAACTAGTTTCTCTTGTTCTGCATGTCGTCTTTGGATAGTTTCTTTTTCTTGTTCTTTGATCCTCCTACAATGGTACACTATGATGCTTTCAATCTCCAAACCTTTGCTTCCACTCCGCTATCTTATCCAGTGCCTTCTGTACTTCCTTTGGGAGGCCCTGCTTCACAATAAAATAAAACAAAGATGTTGATTTGTCCCAAGTGCTGTCCGTCTTTGCCCCCCACATCTCCTGCACCCGAAGAATCTACTGCATCTTCCTCACCCCCATTACGATCCGCATCAAGTCTGTCTGTGGTGCCTGGTCGAGGGCCACGAGACGGATACATGCTCGAAGTGTCAATCCATGACAGGGAAGGCCCTGCGGGAACAAAAGGGGAAGCTTTAAGTAGGCAAGGTGTCCAAACCCCGTAAATCCCGACCTGCTAGGCCTTCGACGAAGGACAAGCCTTCAAGGTCTCGTAGTGGTTTCCGCCACTCTTCGTCCTCGTCGAAGCGCTCGAGGAGAAGGCACCGCCGTTCGCCTACCTTCTCGTCATGCGGCACCCCCGAGATGGTGACATGCCCGTCCAAAAAGTCGACACCGGCAGAGTGGGACGCTTTCCGTGTGGAGATGCTTAAGATCTTTGAAAAACAGGGCAGGGCTCCGTCCGTGCCTTCTGTGGAAGCCAGCAAGGAGCGGTCTCGGGCAGACACTTGCGTGCCCTCGAGCCCGAGTACACGGCGTGATCCACATCAGAAGCCCTCGAGTCCTCGATCGGACAAGGTATCGAAGGATCACTCGAGACGTGGAGAGAGGTTAAGGTCGCCGACACCTTCGAAACCCTCAATATCGTCGTTTGTGCCCATCGGGTCTTCGACACCTGGCAGGCCTTCGGTTCCTTTGACGCCACTGTCGACGTCGAAACCGTCGACGCCAGCTGTACCAAGTTTGCCAGCTCAGCCCCCAGTGACTGTTGACCCTCCAAGGAAGGCTGTGGCTAAATCGAAGTCGACACCTTTGATGATTTCGAAGCCTCTGGGTTCCATACCAGAAAAGATCTGTGGCACTCTTCGTAAAAAGGATGTTTTAAGAACCTTGCTTCCATTTTTGAGGAGGAGCATTCAAATGAGGAGGATGCCCCTTGTGGACTCCAGTATAGGACTCCTAATGTGCCTGAATGCCACATTTCGGAGGAGAGTAGGATGCAAGATCTTTGTGACACTTTGTATAATGATAATGGTATTGATACCTCTCCTGAACTGGAGTTCAGCAATACAGAACCAGGGGAGCATGCTGACTCCTTGTATAGACAACTTTTGTCCAGGTGGTTGAATATTTGGGCTGGTCTAGGCCTCCAGCGCATTATGATCAGGATGAACTTAAGGACATTTTGTACAGGGGTCCACCTATGGATCCTGTGTTACTTTTCCATGTGGCTACCTGTCACAACAACCCACTCCCGAGAGTCTGGTAGTCCAGGCAGCTACGGCTACCTCAAAACATGACGCATACCATACCATCCCTCCTGATAGGGACGATAAGCGCGTAGATGGATGGGCGCAGAAGGTATTTTCGGCGGGGAGTATGGCGTTGAAATTAGCCAACTCCACTTGTGCGCTTGCAAAACCTTTGTACACTCTGTGGAAGTGCATCTCTATGGTGGCAGAGCATATTGCCAAAGGGGATGAGAGGGATGGCTTCCTGGCTATTGTTAAGGACAGCAAGGAAGCCATGTGTTAGTCCCTCCAGTCTGAGTTGGATTCTGCAGATAGCATCACGAGATCCATGGCTACGAGCACCATGATACGCAGGTATGCGTGGTTGCGAAAGTCTGGTTTTGCACCTGATGTGCAGGCTAGACTTCTCAACATGCCATTTGACGGGTCTCATCTTTTTGGTATTCTTTTGGCGCCGCTGTTAGGCAACATCAGCCTTTTCGTAATTGCAGGCAACCTTGGAGGGGTAGATCTTTTCACTACTACTCCTCATTTGGAAGGGCGCAAAGAATGGCCAGTCAAAGGGGCCAACAAAAGTTTACTTGTGGTGGACGAGGAAAAGGTGCCAAGTCAGCTCAAGCAGCAGCTTCTTTACCATCGGCCTCTGCAACAGCTGCTTCAAAACCACTCTGAGGGCTTCCCCAGTGGGGGGCAGACTGTCTCAGCATCTAGAAGAATGGTGAGACATTACTTCAGATGCTTGGGCTCTGGAAACAATAGCCCACGGGTACTGCCTTCCCTTTATAAAGAAGCCTCAGACAGTCCACCGGGGAAACACTCTGTGAGTATTCCGAATTCGCTCCTTGTACAGGAAATTGTGACCCTGCGAGAGAAAGGCACTGTAAAACCAAGGGTTGGTATTCCCCATATTTATTTATTCCCAAAAAGGACCGGGGACTGAGACCCATCTTGGACTTGAGATACTTGAAAAGGTTCCTCACGAAAGAAAAATTCAGGATGGTCACTCTTTCTCAGATCCTTCAGGCCCTCCGACTTCAGGATTGGTTGGTGTCATTGGACCTTCTGGATGCTTATTTTCATGTGCCAATCCACCTCAAGCACATGAAATACCTGAGGTTTGCCGTTGGTGGCTCTCACTATCAGTTTCGAGTCTTGCCCTTCGGGTTGACCTCCGCCCCAAGGGTATTCACCAAAGTGATGGTGGTGGTGGCAGCGCATCTCAGGAGATGGTGGATTCACCTCTACCCCTTCCTGGACGATTGGCTGATCGTGGCGCGTTCTCCCGAACAAGCCTTGGATCATCTCAACGTTACCTGCCACTCTCTTCACAGACTGGGCTTCTCCCTCAATTTCAAGAAGCCGCATATGACACCTTCCCAACAGCTCCAGTAAATCGGGCTGTATTAGACGATTCCTTGGGAAAGTGCTTGTCACCCAAAGTGAGAGCTCAAGACATTCTCCAGATGGTAACAAAATTCCAGAGTGCCCAGAATCTTCCGGCCTTGGAGTTCTTGAGGTTGGTCGGCCTCTTGGCATCCTGCATTTTCCTGGTGCCAGAGGCCCGCCTGAGAATGAGATCCCTTCAATGGGCTCTCCGATCGCAATGGTCCCAATTCTCAGGACAGATGTCGGACTGCCTTCAGATTCCGACCAGAGTCTCACACAATCTTCTGTGGTGGGCCTGCAAGGGAAATGTTCTGAAGGGGGAACACATTTGGCAACCGTGGCCGGAGATAAATGTAGTGACGGACGCCTCACTCGCGGGGTGTGGGAGCTCACGCCAAGGATTTGACTGTCAGTGGTCATGGGTCTCCATCAGAGTCCAAGCTACACATCAATCTTTTGGAGCTGAGGGCAGCCAGACTAGCGTTGAAGGCTTTTCTGCTGTCTGTACGGGGAAAGAATGTCCTGATAATGACAATATGGTGGCCATGCACTACCTCAACAATAGAGGAGGTGTGGGGTCACTACCACTGTGCAGAGAGGCAGTGCAGGCCTGGTATTGGGCTATTCAAGAAGGAATCTCCCTATCGGCAGTTCACCTAGCTGGGGAGGAGAACACGGCAGTGAATGCTCTGAGCAGGCAGAGCACTGTCTCCCACGAGTGGGAACTAGCTCAGGAAGTCCTTCAAGAGATATTTGCCCTTTTGGTAACCCCTCAAGTGGATCTGTTTTGCGACTGGTGTCAACCGGAAGAGCGAGCTGTACTGCTCAAGTGAATTTCCTCCGAGAGGAGCTCTAGGAGACGAGCTTGTGGTGGATTGGGAATTCTCACTAATATACGTGTTTCCTCCAGTCCCCGTCATTGCTCAAATAATCAGGAGGTTGAGGAGGTTCGGGAGCTGCATGATCCTCATTGCCCCGGATTAGGCCAGGAGAAAGTGGTACCCGGACCCTCTGGATATGTCCATCTGTCCTCCGATACATCCTCCACAAAGAGAGGATCTTCTCTCATGAGAGGAGGTTGGGTTCTCCATCAGAGTCCATCACTCTCAACCTTCATGCTTGGTTTCTGAAAGGTTGAGGTACAAGCATTGGGACCTCCCGGATGACGTGATGGAGGTGTTGCTTTCGGCAAGAAGGCCAGCAACAAAGTCTCTGTACCGTTGCCCTTGGAATACGTTTTTTGACTGGTGCAGAGACAAGAATGTTGATCCTTTTCAGTGTACACCGCCAGATGTTCTATCCTTTCTGCTTTCATTAGCACACAAAGGTCTTCAGGTTGGAACCATTAAGGGTTAGCTGGCAGCGCTTTCAATTTTTAAGCGCTCATCAGAGGAATGCTCCTATTTCAAGATCCCTCTGGTCACTCAGTTTCTAAAAGGGCTCACATAAGTCAGGAAATTGTGCTGCCGGCCTTCTATCCTCCTCCACATCCTAGTAAGGAAGAGGAAAGGCTACATAGGTTGGATCCTAGGAGAGCGCTAAGGTTTTATATTTCCAGAATGTCCAAATTGAGAGTGGACGATACAACTCTTTGTAGGGTATACAGGGCACAGACTAGGCCAGGCTGTTTCTAAACAGACCTTGTCTCGGTGGATCATCCTCACGAATGCTACAGGCTGGCAGGCAAGGACTCTCCTGAGGGCTTGCATGCTCATTTCACCAGATGCATGGCCACTTCGACAGCCCAGCAGAGAGTTTTCCCTATTAAAAACATCTGTGTTGCTGCAACATGGTCATCAATACAAACATTTACTAAGCATTACTCTCTGGACACTTTCCACGCTCAGGATGTTGTTTTTGGTAAGGCAGTCCTTTACTCTGCCCTTTAAAAATTCTGCATGTCTAAATTGTTCACCCTCCTCCTATCATGGATACAATCCATTCGAAGAACAAGTTACTTTACCCCTGGTAACGTTTCGACTGGATGTTCCTCCAACGTATTCCTCATCACCTTCCCAACCTACCCATATTTTGAATTTCCCATGCTATTACAGCTTTCGTTCAAACAATGCTGAGTACTGTCCTGCCCGTGTTTATGGGCACTTCTGCTACACGAGGGGGGGGGGGACAGAACTGAGGTCAACAGGCGCTGTGCATGCTACTTATAACATCCGATGATGTCACCCTCGACTGAGTCCTTCGAGGGGCGTCGACTCGACGCCATCGACGCTGGGTGCCCTCTGGCAAATTTTTTGGGGAAAAAGCAGCCGAAGCTGGACAATACATTTCAAAGATAAGGAATATGTTGGAGGAACATCCAGTCGAAAGAACGTTACCAGGGGTATCTAACTTGTTCTTCTGTGGGATGGCTCATAATTACTGCAGTCTGACAGATACCTTAGTAGGTGGGAAGGAAAATCTACCCATAAGAACCCCATGATGGCAAGAGGTGAGACTACATGTCTTGGCACGGTTACTCATTAAAGAACTGAAAGGACATGAGGATAAGATGCAGATTTTGAAGAAGATGTAGCATGCTATGAAACTCCAAGACTTTAGAGTCATCTGATAGTCAACGCAAAGACGGAAATGTCTGCTGGGGCACTTAAAACAACCCTAAGACTGTCAGTGATTTTAAGGGTACATTTCCTTGGTGTTGACGCACCAAGAACCTGGGATCCGGTTTGTTTGTTTGTTTGTTTATTTATTTATTTATTTGAATTTGAAACCCGCGCAGCAGCCCGGAGGCATCGTGGCGCTTGTTACAGACAGAAAACCTAGTTACAGGCAAAGGAACAGTAGCAGTATTGGAAACAGGCTTTAAACAGTAGAAAAAATCATACAGTGGGTTAGATGAAGAGGGAAATTTTGAGTTTTTTCCGGAAGGCAAAGAGAGAGTTTTTCGCTCTTATCTCTGGGGGTAGAACATTCCAAAGCTTGGTGGCTATGAAGGGGAGGCCTAACCCTCCAGCGTTAGCTCTGTTGATGCGTCGAATGTGTAGTTGGTTGGTGTAGTGAGTCCTGGTGGGTCGTGTAGAGATGGATTTAGTTATAGTCTCTGATAGGTATGATGGTGCTGTAAGGTTGAGGCATTTGTGGGTGAGGGTGAGGATTTTAAATGTGATGCGCTCTTTGACCGGGAGCCAATGAACTTCCTGTCTGGCAAGGGAAATGTGTTCCCTTTTCGGAAGATTCAGTGCAGCTCTTAGCACATTGTTCTGCATGATTTGGAGTCGGTTTAGGTTTTTTTGTATATGTACCTGCTAGAAGGGTGTTTAAATAGTCTAGTTTTGCACCAATGGTGGCTCTAGCTATTGGTAGTCAATTAGGCTTGGGATAGGTATGGTTTAATTGCGTTTATGAGCTTAGTGGTATGAGCTGAGGCGGAGGTGATGGCACTGACCTGCCTAGTCATGGATAGTGTGGAATCTATGTAGACCCCCAGGGTCTTGACAGATGTGGAGACAGGGATGATGGTATTATCAATGGTGAAGTTGGAGTAGAGTTTGTCTAGTTTGGCTAGTGTGGTTTTTTGACCTAGTATGATGATTTCGGTCTTCTCCCCATTGAGGCAGAGGCCATTGGCTGCCATCCAGGCCTGAATGGTGGTGTATATAATATGGAGTGCTTCGGCGTCTCTATTGTAGGAGCCAGTGAGAGGTAGGAGTACCTAAGTATCATCAGCGTAGTTGGTATACGTGTTACCTAGGGCATCAAGCTTGTCGAAGAGGGACTTCGTGAACAAGTTGTACAGTATTGGTGCTGTGCAGGAGCTTTGTGGGACTCCGCAGTGGATAGTGGTGGGGGCTGCATTGGCTATGTTGGAGAATACTTTCATTGCCCTGCCTTCCAAGAAGGAGGTGACCCAGAGAGCTGCTTCATTGGAGAAGTTAGCTGATTGGATGAGGTGTGAGGTGAGTGTCATATGATCCACCAAATCAAAAGCCACTGAGAGGTCAAGGGGTAGCAGAAGGGCTGGCTTGTCTTTGTTCATGATTTGGGTGATCTGATTTTTGAAGTCCACCAGGACGGTTTCGGTGCCGTGACCTTTGCAGAACCCAGATTGCCTCGTCCCGAGAATAGAGTGAGATTCAAGGAAGTGTTGGATTTGGCAATGGGCAGCTTTGTTCAAGATCTTGAGGAGGAAAGGCACAGTGGTTATAGGTCGGTAATTATTGGGCTGTGCAGGCTCTAGTGTGGGCTTTTTTTAGAAGGGGCGTACCCATGGTTTTTTAAGGCTAGTGGGGATAGTGCCAGTTCTGAAGGAAGCATTAATGAAGGCTGTCAGTAACGGGGCAAGGAGGTCAGCGCAGTCCTTTATGAGCTTAGGTGGACAGATGTCACCTTTGCACATGGAGGGTTTAAGGTTTTTGAGGAGGCTGAAGACTTTGGGTTCAGTATGTCTCTAAGAGAGAAGCAAGGTTTAGTAGTGTTCGGTGGAGGGGGTGGAGTCAGGTAGTAAGTACCCAGCATGGTGAGGTAGGGCATTGTAGTGGTCCTGATTTTATTTCTTTAAGGAGAACAATTTTGTTTAGCATGGCAGATTGAATACTCGCACACCAGGCTTCATCTTTGATGATCTCATCTGGGGTGTTAGAAGGAGAGATGAGTTAATTGAAGATAGCAAAGATTTCCTTTGATTGTGAGTTGGCATTGGAGATTCGGGCATTGAAGGAGTTGGCTTTGGCTTTGGTGATTGCATCTTTATGCTGGCAGGAGATTAGGTTAAAGCAGTTCTTAGTGTTGTCGCTGGGGTTAGTTTGCCCGTTTTTCAGTGCTGCCCTTTTGTAGGAGCGTAGTGACTGCAGTTCTTCAGTGAACCAAGAGTTGGTGTGTAGCGACTTTTTTCATTTTTGCATTCAAGTGGTGCTATGGAGTTGATGGCTTTAGAGAGAGTACCTTTGTATATGTCCGCTAGGGTGATAGGATTGTTCGAGAAAGGGGGGGGCTAGTGCTGGGATGTTAAGCTAAGGGTGAAGGTTGTCCTGTGTGAGTTTTTTGGAGCTTCTTATTTGTGGAGCGGGGGCCGGTGTGAGGATTTTAGAGGTAGAAGTGATGGGTAAGGTGAACTTGATACAGTTGTAATCGGTCCAAGGTAGGGCTGTGTTAGATATGATAGTGGTGATACAGTTATGGTCTGCAACCCAGTCGAGGGTGCGGCCTTTGGAGTGTCTAGGGCTTGAGACTTTTTTGTGTGAATCCTAGGTCTTTGAGCTCTTTAGAGAGGGTGGCGGCGGCTTTGTCTTTGGAGTCATTAAATCCTAGGTTTAAGTCTCCAAGAAGAAGGGTCTTGGTAGAGCCTTTGGTTTAGGGACTGGATATTGAAATCTGACACTGGGTTCTATTAAAAGAGGCCTTCATTTAATGCAGTTGATCCTTCCATCCTGATATTTGCTTCCTATAGAAACCTTGCTATTCTATTATTTAGCGTTTTTATAATTTATGATATATAATTGTTCTTTTATAACGCGCTTGAATACCAGCGAGTGGTTTCTAAGCGTGGAATCGGGATACAAAACTGTGTTGCGATGCTTCCAAGACAAACGCATTGACCCTGAGCTATCCTTCCTCCACAAGTCCTTTTCGTAGGTCCTGTGCGACTGTCTTAACCCTACAAACCATCAGGAAGAAAGATAGGCTTGAGCAAGCATAGAGACCTACCATATTATCCACACCTCCTCTTAGCCAACGAACTCCATAGGCCAGACCGCCTTGTAAAACCTATCCTTTAGCTGATACAAATATGATGATGCCAAGTCAGCCCATTCATTTTATGTTGAATCCTCATTCCTTCGACTTTAAGCCATGTTGATATCTGAATAAAACTGGGATGAAGAATCCCAGGATGTCGTCCTGCTCCCGAAGGGGGAGCCCCTTCCCATGAGGTGAGGGTGGTGTGTTGCTAATCAATAGTACCCCTGGGGATGATGCTCAGCGGGTGGATCTCATGGGAGTGGAGACCCCCTTTGGGACAAGTGACGACCATATTGGGAGAACGTGGTATCCCCACCAAGCACCCTAACATAACCCCACCTTTCCTTCACCTCCTCCCTCTCGACTCCTTCCCTCATATACCATGTACTTTTGTAGCCCATGAAAAGTAGAGAGTACTGAGACGAGGAAGATCTCTAGTGAGTTACATCATCATGCCTCACTTAGTACTGGGATGCGGAGGAGGTACAGAGCAGTACAGAATACTTACTAGAACCACTTTGTGCATTCTCGTGGTTCTCAAGAGCCGATTGAAAGTATCCGCCTTAAAAATAAAGACAAAGTGTCAAGCCCTGCCTGGAGAAACTGCGAGAGCAAGCATGAACTAGGAATGAAGGCGGAAGTTGACTGGTTCCCGAGAACGGAGAGCGAGAGTCTGAGGCAGGACGTAATGACCACACGGCCAGAAGGCGGGCTGAGATCCGGGGAGTACGCAGGGAAGGAACCGCGCTGCTGGGAATGTCGTAACGACTGCAGAGCCTCTGCTGAGTGAGAAAGGCTCCCGAACACCACCAAAGCCCTGTGACAGAGGTCAGCTGCTCCGGAGGAGCCGACACCCGTGCAGTAAGGTATGCCAGTAAGGTGACCAGAGAGGCGCCAAAAGCCTAAGGAGGTGTTGGCACGAGGCGAGAGGCTGGGAAACAAGGGTCTAGGACCCTGCAACCATGGGAGAAACGGTTGATTGGCCAGGGGCTTGTATTAAGGCTTGGCACGATAGTGAACCGAGCCTACAAAGTGAGAAACTAAAGTCTGAAGTGTGATTCTGGGACCCGCACCCATATAAAGAGGACTGTGAACCTGATACAGTAAATGTGGTACATGGCAGGCGAGTTATGCACCACAGCTTCGGAGAGCATCCAGGCTGTTCTTTTTCATCGCAGTGCCTGGTTGGAGGACACCAGGTCTGCCAACCAGGATCAAGGGCTCACTCCAGTTTGGATACACATCTGAGCTAATGTTGTGTCTACAATTGTGCTTGGTGAAAACAAACCAGGTCTAGCAATCGGAGTACGGGACCCAGGGACAGAAAATGAAGCCTCAGAAGGGCCAACCAGGGGACAGGTGCTCCCCCAAATAGTTGCCTAACTTTATGAGGAGCCTGAACAAGGCAGTGAAAGGGAGATATTCCCCAGTTCTTCAAGGTCTGAATATTCCAGAACTGTCTTTTGTCCAGGGGAAGGGTGCCACTCTCTTTGGCTGGAAAGACTGAAAGTTTGCTTTAATTTAAACTTATATGTGAGGGACAGAGTTAGGGTTTTGCTTTGGATATTCTGACACTAGTTATTTGTTGAGGCAGGGCGACCCCTCTTAGAGTTAGTGCGAGATAGGGTTTCCTTTTCTTTTTCACCTTTGAATAAAAGTTTCTAATAATCACTCTGACCCCTCTGTGTCAGAGTCTTACTTCTGCACCCTTATGCTGGTACACCACATCTGTTTCTCTGAAGGACACCTTAGAAATGGAGCAGGCTACTGTATTGCTAATAAAGTGTGGGGACACTATTTTTTTTTTATTTAAAAAAAATTGTTTATAGTTTACATCAGATTTATAAACTTTTACAATTATTTCATCAACTTTAAAACACTTGATTTCTTAAAAACAACAAACAAAAGTCATTTTCTTTCTTTGTTCACTTCATAATAAAATTAACATATTTCACTTCATTTTGCGTTTTTTCATCGTTCATACAAGGTAACGTTTTGAGGTTTACATGGTTTCTTTCCATGACTATATGTCTTGCAGGTAACCTTTTCCTAATGCATGACCAAAGAAAAAACCCATGTCACTCTTGTCGGTAGAACATTCAGACACAATGATTGAAGTAGCATTATAATGCAGTTGAATAAGTAGAGTATATATTACATCAGTTGCATCCTACTTTCACCAATATCAATTACTTTTCTGTCATTCATCAACTACAGGCATATCTAAATCCAGATTTTTAATTTTCAGATCCTCATCAATGTTGAATAATAACCTTGATAAAGCAAGAATAAAACGAATACTATCCCCTTGCATGCTACGTTCCCAAAAGGCGGCCCGTGCAATATATGTTGGGCCTGGATTAAATTCGCCTAATAACAAGCATCTCTTTTCCTCAAAATATGTGCAATATACCACCAGATGTCTTATTGATTCAGTTTGGGAAGTCGGATTACAAAACCGACAATTTGGATGTGTAATCAATTCGCTACCATGATTCCATTTATGAATACGTTCGAGAGTAGGGAATTGATTTAATCTGAATCTTAGATAGATATTACATATTCTGTGATCAGGACATTTAGAAAGATATAGGGGACAAGTGCCCCTCTTCCGGAGTCTACTTGCACACTCCATAAATGAGAGATATTGCTGATTTTTTTCAATTATCATCCTCCAGTCCCATTCATACATTTTGCGTTTATTTTTAGCTAAACCAATTTCTAAATCCTCAATTGTTACTTCAATGGTGTCCAAAAGGGTATTCATTTGTTTTTTAAACAAATCCAATGATTTAACACCACCATTGTTTAATAAAATGTGCAGATCTACATATGAGTTTCTGGGTGGCAGTCGCATTTTTGTATAACTCATTAATTGACGCCATCTCCATTTTGCCGCTAATATAGATAGCCCCAGTTCATGGCAAATTATCGAGTTTGGTATCGATGGTGACAAGCACAAAGTTTTATTCCAAAGAAACCCTTGAATCCCATTTAGAATCTGTTCGATATTCATTAGACAGATATCTAAACTATAGAGAATGATAGGTTCGACCTTTAACAAGTAGAAATCCAACAAGGGCAGGATCGAAAACATACAGTACTTAGCATAGATTATCTTCATCATTGATAGGAGAGAGCGAGATTTTAAAGTTAAAAACTCCTTCCATGAATTCAGGGTATAGCTGTTAGTCAGAGGATATCCTAAATATTTAATCGAATTTGCCATTTCAAGCCTGCCACCAGCAATTGTCCAATAATATGATCTTATTCTTTTCTTATTATGGCAAATGATGATCTGAGCTTTTTTAGAATTTGCCATGAGATTGTGTTCAACAGCATAGACATAAAAGAGATTTAATTTTTGCTGTAGTCCCGAGGGAGTCCTGTCAAACAAAATAATATCATCGGCAAAACAAAGCCAATCTAATTTAAGACTACCAAGTTTTATCGGATATATGCCATTACCTGTCCACAATCTATCCATATCGGAGAGGTATAAGTTAAACCAGATTGCAGCTAAGTTGCAGCCCTGTTTTACCCCAGTCTCTGTATTAATGGGGGACGTAAGAGCACCTTCCCTGTTTATTCTGATTTGGAAAGACGTGTGAGTATGTAGCATTGCCAAATGTTGCACAAGTCGATGAGGAAAACCTAAGTTCAACAGTTTTTTCCAAAGCACTTCGCGAATTACACAGTCAAATGCACTAGTTAAGTCAAGCGATGCAAGGTATATTGATCCAGACTCAGGTAATTTAGATTTACAAATAAAGTGTGCAAGAATAATAGCGTTAAGGGATGTTCCGATGTTCTTTCTAAATCCAGATTGGAACTTTGAGTAAATATCATTGTTGTCAATATAAGATTGTAGCCTTTTTAGTAAACAAATGGCGAAGACCTTTGCGGAAGCATCCATAAGGGCAATCGGTCTAAAATTTGCAGGGTCGGTCGGATCACCCTTTTTATAGATAGGAATAATTATCGCATTCCGCCAAGAATTGGGAATGCAATTTGATTCCAAAATATTTGAGAATTTGGTATAAAGGATTGTAGCCCAGAAAGTCGAATCATCCTTTAAAACACATGCAGGCAGCCCATCAGGACCTACAGCTTTTAAAGATTTAAGTAAATTAATAGCATCCAGGATCTCATCCATAGTTAGTACTAAATTATCAGTGCACTTTTCAGTATGAATGTTTGAGATGATTTTATGAAATTTTAATGGTAATTTGAATTTCTCAATCATGAATGATTTCCAAGTTTCAGAAGAAACCGAGGAACTTAAATCATGCTGCTCTCGTCCATTGGTATCATTAATAATCGACCAGAGCCTACGGGTGTCATTTCGAATAATGGCTTTCATGATTTGCTGATTCTCCATTAGCTTAGTTCTAAATTTAATACTTTTGTTCTTATTTGTGTATTTTAGACAGATTTTTTTTTGCATAGTAAATGCAGATCGATAGTTAAATTCAGTTTACGAAATGTTCTCAAACACCAGTTTTTTTCACGTTTCAAAGAAGCAATTTCAACATTAAACGTGTATGGATTACAAAGATTATGCGTCCCTGCATTGTTTATAATTGATTGAAGGTGTTTTTTTATGATCAAATTGTTCCATGCCTCACGAAGACTGGCATTCTGTTTTGCATCCTCTCCTTTGGGACTCCTCCATAGGTCCCTATGGACCAGGAAGTTCAAACTTCTACATAAGGAGGGATGCCACCTGACTGAGTGTTGGACTCTCTTGATGTTAATCATTTTAAGAATAGAACTAGTTTCCAGAGTTGTAAAAGCTATCTTAATAGTCAAGTTTATAGGCGCATGGTCACTATATGATGTATCCGTTATAGTGACCCTACTCACGCGCCCCATAAGGTTGACTGAGACAAGAAAGTAGTCAAGATAAGATTCAGCTCCACCCCTCCTCCAGGTACCATTTAATACCCCGGTTTCAAAATCCACCGGGACAATGTTCCACGCTTTAAAATACTGCAACAATTTATCACCCCTATTAATTAGGTTGGTTTTATGCTTAGAACTGCAAATTTGTCTGTCAAGTAACCCTGAATCAATGCAAATAGAATTAAGATCCCCACCAATAAGTATCGAATAATTCGGGTTTCGTTCCATAGCAGCCAAAAATATCCCATCTATTAGTTCCAAAAATGTTTCTAAGAGACAATCAGCAGGATTGTAGTAAACACAGAC
This sequence comes from Ambystoma mexicanum, assembly GCF_040938575.1. Taxonomy (NCBI): domain Eukaryota; kingdom Metazoa; phylum Chordata; class Amphibia; order Caudata; family Ambystomatidae; genus Ambystoma; species Ambystoma mexicanum. Next base: position 30,370,690 of record NC_090936.1, read on the forward strand.
CAAAAGATACATATGCTTGGGGTGTTCACACACAAAAAATTCAATTACTAGTAGGTTATCTGTTGCGTATAGGGTTTTCGCATTATGATCAATAGAGTTACCAATCATGATTGTCACGCCTCCCGAAGGACGACCAGCTAGTCCTTTGCGAGCAGGTACACTAATCGTATTGAATCCATCAATAAAAAATGAATCTAAACACATTGTTTCCTGTAGGAATATGACCATAGGCGATTGTATACCCACAGACACTTTAAGCCAATCGCCAAGGTTTTTCATCCCACAGCAATTCCAAGAGGTGAATCTTAGTTTAGCCTCATTAGGATTGTTTTTTATTTGTCGCCATGTCGATGATAGATGTCATTAGGGGCCCCAGCCAGGTTATATTGGATGCCACACCTACAAGTGTAGTGATCTGTGTGATAAGGTCTGCTGCCTGTTCTTGACTACCAGCATGACTCTTATCACCAGATTTGCTCACATCCAATGCAGATGGCGCATCCAAAAAAACCTCTGCTTCAATAGATCGCAATAGAGATAGTTCCAAACCACGCAACTCAAAGTCCTGCCTGTGTTCCCATAATAGCTTCGTAATAATTTGTGAATGAGGAGCACATATCATATGCAAATTGTTCTGATTTGCAAGCCTAATCCATTCAATGTCGTTAGAGTTTAGGGTTCTTAGTTGCGGACTCCCTTTGAATATGTTATGAAACATGAATGATCTGTTTAATCTTTGCTGACCATTCATCTGGGGATCGCTCTGCCAACCCAATATGTAGCGTGTGTCCCTTGAAAAGGAACACTGTTCCCTAGCTACCTTTAACTTTGTGTGCCTGGTGTGCCTGGTTTTCCAACTCAGTTTCTTCTTGTATATTGTTCGTTAATATGTTACTCAATTTATGGGTAATTTGTTCTTGGTGAGAGGGAGCGTTTTCAATGCTTTCCAGAATATTTTTAGTTATCGCATTGACCAATTCAGTTCTTTCATCACTTTGCTTAATTTCATTATCCGCATCATTCTTTTGTGTAATTATCCGAGTATCCTCTCTAGTTTTCTGCAGCTCCTTAGCAACAAGTTCACTCACAGTCGAGTATGAGGTTTCTTTATGTTGTGTGTTGGTTACTACATCATGATTAGAATCTGTTCTGCTCGTCTTTATTTTAATAACAGGGTAGAAAGCTGAGAGACGCCCTTGCTTCTGAGCATTAGATTCGTCAGAAACCATCACCGTATGGCCATACGTATCTTTTTCTATACTCTTCCTTCCCATACCTTTTAATTTCTGTTCATTTGGAAGCGCCAGATTTAGCAGTGCTTTTGATTCATCGTTCAGTTGTAATAGATCAATCACTAACTCGTTGACTGACTCGTTCTCATTCATCACATGAATGTCATCTTGGCCATCATTAGGAATATTCTGTTGTCCTTGATTGCTTTCTTTTTTTTTATTTTTTTTTTTTGCACTTTAAAGGACTCTTGAGTAGTCTGGGCAAGAATTTTTTTATTTTTTTTATTTACTTTTTTTAGGGCTTTTAATTGTGCACGTTTCATCTTTCGAGATATAAAAGTTGTTGGATTTTCTTCACTGAATTTAGTTTTGCTTTCCGGGTTAATTGAATCATTTTCTCGAGATACAATTCTGTCAGTGCTCAATTTGTCACCCACTAGCTCTCCATGATCTGAGTCATCACCCATTATCAGGTCGACAAGAGGCGTAGGACTATTAATGTCCACATCGTGATTTGCCTCAGCTGTAATCGGTGGGGATATCTCACCAATGTCCATTTCACAGGCCTGTTGCGCAAGACATTGTTGTACTGTTAAACGATATAACACTTCGTCTATTTTTACAGAGTTTGCCTGGATTAGTTTTAAAAGCACATTAGTAGATGTTATAGGTGCTAGATTTTGAACATTTGCCCCTAAAGTCAAAACCTTTGCATATGATGCTTCCTCAGTCTGGGAGGAGGTATCCTGTTTTCGTGTCTGTATGGGTTGGGCCATATTTGTTAGCTGAGAGTCAATCAGCATAATTTTTTCGTTTTGACATGTAGCATAGGCCAACATAAATCCCTCAATTTTACATATTTTTCCCGACAAATCTTCCAAATTACTCTTGATCGTGTTTAAATGAGCATGTGTAAGGTCATGACCCTTATCTAATAGGTTCAAAATAGAGGTGATCACCGGAAATGCTGCATTTTCATTACCCGTAATTGGTGGATTAAGAGTACTGTTTGGAACTGTGTCAGACTGATTATTCATTGTGTCTTCGGCTAGTTGACCGATTTCATCAACGCCCCCTCCACTATTCACATGTGGGGTTCTGGGCGCATGAGCCCCCGAAACCCCAATTCGAGAAATTTCCCCCATAGTTTGGTTTGTTGGTGAACTAGTGGAGGGGCCTATAAGCGGTGGTATCAGCGGAATATCATGCTCAGAGGAGAACGCAACATGTGACATATTTTCCTCATTGTGCAAATAGATGCTTTCAATGTCCCCAGGATGCAGTAATGCAGGTGAAGAAGGCCCTAGGGAGATGCAACAGCGTTTTTCCCATTTGTTTATTAAAGCTGGCGCCATAATAGAAACATCTGACAGCTAATTTTTTAGCGATCTTAAAAGATGAGGATGGGGATTTTTCCCCTTAAAAGGAGTCGCATATATGGGCATCTTAAGAGCAGTCCCTTTTTGTGCAGTTCCAAAAGCGGTTGCTGAGGTTGCATCCAGTCTTGTCTCCGTGTCATTATTAGGGTCGACAGACAAAGACTGGAGGCTATAGGGTACCGTATTAACATCCATCACCCTTTTCCTTCCATGTACCTTAAACAATATTGGAACAGATTCGTTTAGTATAGAGTCATGTAATTGAATAGGTGCATTACCATCGAGTGCAGTATCTGTTTTATCTCTAGAGACACTCTTTCCATTACGCAAGCTCCCAACCATGGTCAAACAACAGGATTAGTGTTACCCCAAAGGCACAACGTGCGAGTTGCAATAATGTGGGGAAAAAAAAAACAACGTACTTATATATAGGTCCACCCGACACTCGCCACACCGTCAAACAGTCCAACAGTACACTTTCGTACACTTCCGGTGCGCGTGACCGGAGTGTTTGTAGTGGTCACAGCCAATCAAAATCCAGGAGGGAGGAGGGACTGATGACGGTGTGGGGCAGTGTCTAGGGAGGGGACAAAAGCGAAAAAAGTATTTTAGTGAACACAAGTTCTCGCAAGGAGAACAACTCTCAAAGGTACTGCCTGCAAGTACCACTAATACCACTAGTAAGTACTATTAGCAAGTACTTATTTTAACAAAGAATAATTACTTTTTTTTTTCCCTCGGGAGCTAACGGCGCTGGCAGCGTGTTTAGAGGGACTTAACCCTTCCACTTGCAGACTAGTGATTGTCAGCATGTCCACGAGTCCACCGCTAGAAAGTCCAAAAATGCAGCGCTTGAAAGCAGAGCACGCCGACACAGCAGCCAGTCCAACAGTACACTTTCGTACACTTCCGGTGCGCGCACGGTGCGCGTGACCGGAGTGTGTGTAGTGGTCACAGCCAATCAAAATCCAGGAGGGAGGAGGGACTGATGACGGTGTGGGGCAGTGTCTAGGGAGGGGACAAAAGCGAAAAAAGTATTTTAGTGAACACAAGTTCTCGCAAGGAGAACAACTCTCAAAGGTACTGCCTGCAAGTACCACTAATACCACTAGTAAGTACTATTAGCAAGTACTTATTTTAACAAAGAATAATTACTTTTTTTTTCCCTCGGGAGCTAACGGCGCTGGCAGCGTGTTTAGAGGGACTCAACCCTTCCTCTAGCAGACTAGTGATTGTCAGCAAGTCCACGAGTCCACCGCTAGAAAGTCCAAAAATGCAGCGCTTGAAAGCAGAGCACGCCGACACAGCAGCCACTTCTGGTGCGCAACACTATATCCACTGGGAGTGAGCAGGACACTGTTATCCCAAGCATGCTTGGTGCTATATACCTGAGACTGGGAGTGAGAGCCACTGAAGTATTCTGGGTATTAAATACATGGGACTGGATACGATAGTAGTGTGATCCATGCAACTGTATTTTGCGAGTCAACTAGCATGTTGTGTGCTGAACCATGGAGGCTCTGTCAGGAATCTATATCCTGAAAGCCTGCCTTTGAGAGTAATGAAGCATTCTTGGCACTGTATCATAAAATGTGTCGGGAACAATTTACCTGAGACAACACTTGTGTCAGAGATCTAGAGAATCTCCAGTAACCCTCCCAAGACAAGAAACCTTAATGCACTACGGTTTGTTCTCCTCTTGGATGTTTTCCTTAAATTTTCCAAGTCATTGACATCCTTTTTTAGTTCAAGCCATAGTTCCCATTACCATTTAACCCATTCCTGTCCCAACAAACCCAATAAATAACTTAGAAACCTATTTGTGGTTTCTTAGAGAAGAATTCAATTGTTGAGGGGGGGGGTTCTTCTGTCCCTTTTATGGTACCCCTAAACGTTTTGGTTTTCCTCTTGTTTTGTTTAGTGATGCCTGGTCTCCTTTTGTGGGCTGTTAGGTGGCAGAGCCACCCATAAGCCAAACCTATTGCATTAGTGTACAGATAGGGAGAAATGGCCAATTAGGAGGGACACAAAGCTTGAAGGTGTTTTTTTTCTTATTTGCCCACTGTTAGGTAAGAATTGGTGCTGTCCCACTGTGTGAGACTACACAACACTTATCTGCTTGGTATTAGGTAACCCACCTTTTGGTATAGGCCTGTACTGCTGAAGCTGGTAGTGTGGCTGAGCAGCCAGGCTTATCTCAAGAGGGGTAAGTAAATGTGAGCTGTAGAAATGAAATTCACAAATACAAGTAACCAAGTAACACTTACACTCAAGGTTTCAGTTATAAATAGTTATTTATGTATTAACCATTCTTAGTCCCTTCTTAGATGACAAAAGTCTTGCACAAAGTTAGAGAGTTTTGTAGAAATCACTTGTAGGGTCAGAAGCTGTTACGCTTTTGAAAAGCAGAATTGGAATCAACTCTGAGGTAAGCCAATGCAAGTCTCAACTGAGAAAAGCACAGCTCAAAAAGACACTGAGGTAAGTACCCCAAGTCTAAACAGTAGCTCTTCTTTGAAGAAGAGTGGTCCAGCTGGAGTCTGTCCAGTTGCAGCACTGCAGATCCTGGGTTCCTGAGCCTCAGTCGTGGGGACAAGAGGGAGGACGTCTGGAGGACTACTGCGGCTGCAATTTGGAGGTTGTCAGCAGCTACAAACTCTTTTTCGATCAGCAGCACTTCGTGGTTTCAGCGTGCAGTAAATAGCTCCACTGCGGATCTCGGATACCGGTTGTGCTTCCTTCACTCCTTGAGTCCTGCACTCTGGTGAGGGGACTCGAGCTCTGGTCGTCCTGCTTCTGGAGGGTCCTTCTGGTCAGATTTCAGACGTTGCACTCGACTATGGATTACTCGGACCCTGGCACTCGGTTCTTGCAGCAGCGAAGAAGTACAGCCAATCAGGGAGGATGGGCCAATGGAGTTAGTCTTGGGGTTAGTTGATCCCAATAACCCAAGGGAAGAAGTCGTCCCTTGCAGAGCTTCTCTTGTCGATCAGAAATAGGAGTTTCAGCACAGCAGCAGGGCTTCACTGGGCAATTCAAAGATCCAGGAGGATGCAGCAAGCTTTGTTCACTTTTTCTTCTTCTGGTGTTTCTTCCAGTAGTCGACTTGACTCTAGTCCCAAAATCCTTGCCGTTTAAGCAGGTTTCTCCTATTCATGCACAGCCTGTGCTGTCACTCAAACAGCAGGGTGGCTGTCCAGAAAGGACAGCCAGCCAGCCAATCAGGATTAGTTGCATTCATGCACTCCTAGAGACAAAGGACAGGGGAGTTTTGGGAACCTCCCTCACATCCTGCCTTTCCAGACACACTGGACCCAGAGGGGGGTTTCAGGACAACCTGGCTTGGTGCGCAGAGTAAAACCCAAGAAAGGCCTAACAAACAGAAAATGGCAAAAAAAGATGACCGGGCCATTTTGACAAAATGGTCACCCATGGGTGCTATACTGCAGCTGAGGATTCAGCCTGCGGTAGAAAAGCACAATGGTATCAAAATAAAACCACTGCCACCAGCCATCTAACGTAGTTAGGGTGACATAAAAAATGTTACATGAGAATGTAGGATAAGGGGCTGTGTTTCACCATACAAAAAGTAGATGCTTTTGGAGTTTCTCAGACTCCATAACCAGAGGAAACACATACTCCAAATTGGGTCAAGACACATGAGAGAGTGAGAAAAAAAGTCTCATTCGCTCCAGGGTTAAAAATAAAAAGTCCTTATGTCCAGGAAAAGAGCTGGTGGTCTCCAAGGTTGAGGGGAATTAGCATAGAAATGAGAATTCTCCCTAACGAGAGTTAATGACTTAACTAGGCCTGCCTTCAGCTCTTTGAAGTCCTGTTAAAAATATGCATTAGCAATGCCAACGGTTTTCGCTTGTGTATGGTTTTGCCAGTCACTGCCATTAGATGCCCAGGTACTCACACCATTTTGCTACCATCAATGGTCGGTTAATATCACTACGACAGTACCTGGCAATTGCCTTTCCCATTGGTGTTTTAGAGAGTATGCTGGTGACATATGAGGAGGGACACAATGCTTGTAGGTGGTGTTTGGTTATTTACCCACCCATTGATTGCCCATTGCCTGCTAATCTCTATGGTCATTCCTTCCCACTTCCTCCCCAAAACACACCCTCCTGGGCTCTGTTTGAGCTAGCTTTCTCAAGCCTTAGCATTATACTTTGCACTCAAGGTGCCTGCCAGTGTTCCTTCTGAGCAGTCTTTTGAGAGTTAATGATTTAATTGGTGCTGTAAACGTGCTACTGGTGTAATAAAGCTGTCTTAACCTGGTGTGCCTTCAGCCACTAGATTTATAAGTAGTTTGCATATCCTTCAGTGAGGTCCTGTTGAAAACAAACATTGGCAAAGCCAACAGTTTCAGCTTTTGTATAGGTATGATAGGCATTTGCCAGACACTGTTGTTATATGCCCAGATTCTTGCACCATTTTGCAGCTGCTACCATGATTGGCAAGTTAGTGCTATTACAGTGGTGCCTGGAAGATGCTATTCCGATGTCTACACAAAAGCCAACACTGTTGGCATGCCAATGCTTGCTTAAACTATTATATTGGTTCTGTAGCAAATCCAAGAACACTAATAGTTTTTCTTCATATAAACCAGAAATGCTTTTAGTGGCACGATTCCTTCTAAAACAATGTTTCTATTCTTTTCCAGCGATCAAATACAGACACTCAAACTGATGGCAAAGAAAATGCTGTTTTTTCTCTGGAAGGCAATGGTGTATCTGATGAACCCTTGATTCGTCTGGACTCCAGTCACACTGGTGTATTGCCGATATCCGATCAGGAAAGTGCACCTAATCCAAGCTCATCGCACCATGCTAGGACACACTCTTTATCTGATCTGTGCTTGCTTGATGTCAGTATTGATGATTTCTTGCCCAAGTCCACCCTACAACCCACTGTGCCAACGGCACAGGATTCAGCTGTAGAAGAAGCTTTAAAAGGCATTGGCTCGGATCTTTCCAAAAGACCGTCAGAAGGACCTTTCACTTCTGAATCTCTCCAACATGGTGACTATGATTTCAACACAGTGATTAGGCCTTCTGTGACCACCCACATGCCACACGGACACTTGCAGTTTGGTGACAGTGGTTCTGATATGCAGTCTTCAAGGCCACGTTGGAACATTCATGGTCATGCTTCTGATGCAAGCATTCAAATTGGAGAGTATGTGCCAATAACAGAGTTTCTAAAGCCTGCCTACGGGCATGCCTCTGATTCCCACATAAAAGTGGGTGAGTATAATTCATCAGTTGAACCAAGCAGGCCTCGTTGGAACCTGCATGGCCACATCTCCTCAGCTCACATTAAAGTTGGCGAGTATTCTTCCGACGTAGAGCCTACAAGGCCCCGATGGAATATTCATGGCCATGCATCGCAAGCCAATATAAAGATCGGTGAGAATGTTTCCAATGTGGAGTCTTCACGACCACGATGGAGTGTCCATGGGCATGCATCTCATTCTAGTATTAAAATTGGAGAAAATGTGTCTGATGTGGAATCTTTGATACCCCAATCAAACATTCATGGGCATGCGAGTGAGTCCCACATACAGATTGGGGAATTAGTTTCTGATGCAGAGGATTCAAAGCCTCGCTGGAATGCCTTTGGCCACGCTTCACAGTCAAGCTTTCAAATTGGGACTTGGACACTTCCCGAAGAAATGGATTCCAAACCACACTATAAACGTGTCCCAAGTCATTGGTCTGACTCTACCGCTCAGAATGTTATATATGGTGGCCAAAATATTGGCCAAAACAGTGCTTCACTAATTAAAGTGCATTCTAATGGATCACAAGAAACAACTCCGCTAGCCAAGCCTGATGGAGCTTCCATCCAGCCACTTGCTAGCTGTAATGAAGAGGAGGAGCGCCAATGTATAGAAGGTAAACTAAAAGTCATTTACATGCTCTCTGGGGATTCTTGATCGCTGAAAGAATTGTGATTGCTTATATTCATATATCACATGGGTGCGAATTATCTCAACAATTGCATACCCAGGAGTGTCGATATTTTATTGGACGCAAAAACATATTCAGTGTTGGTAATTTGGGTTGGTAATTTGGGTTATTGTACTAGTTTACACTCCTGTATAGTGCAAAGTCTGGTTTTGCTTGAATCCTTTAAAACTAGTCAGACATTTCACATTATGACAAAGGGGTTGTCCTCCCCTCTATGATTCTGAAAGGTGTACGGGAAGAGTTCAGTGTACACTGGTTGTTTAGACCCTAATGGGAACACATATCATTCTGGGCAACCATTAAGAAAAGCAACATGCTTGCTGGTGCTAAACACGACTCAAAAAGTATAAGTAAAACACATTTTTAATTTTTAATTTAGCTTTCTATAATTAGCTTTTTTTAAATTTTTAGTGCAGAAAATTCCAGTAGTTTCTTTTCATAACGGTACATGATGTCCATTCATGTAATAACATACATAGTTTAAAGTTCACTGTATGAAAAAGAAACTGTACTTGGTGACAAAAGAAGTAGGTTCATCATTTTTGCATATGACCAACATCTTGAAAATCAAAGTATCCCATGTCATTGGGAATAGAGAACACACTGTAAGAATGTAAGATGAGGAGACGGTTGAATCTGTGTCTCCTGTGCCCGGCTAAAGTCTGACCTTATATTCGGTCTACGTCTGGATATGATGTTAGGGATTTAGGAAGCAGCACAAAAGAAAGCCCATGGAAAATCTGGGTGGGTGTGCTGCTGACGTTTCGGCAGGATAGGTTGATAGCCTTCTTCTTGGGCCAAAAAAAGTCAGGAGACTCTGTGTGAGAAAAGCAAAAGCAAGGAGAAAAGAGGTTGATGTTAAAAGCAGCAGCAGGGTGCTGGAGTGGGTCGATACATAGTATCTAATACTAAAAACACAGGTCCTGGGACAGATTCCAAAAGAGGGCGTCCACTCACCACTGGTCGTGCTTCCAGTGAGCGCAGATGCACGCAGTGGCTTACAAAATGGGGCAGGTAAGGAAGCAGGTGGGAGCTGCGTGGGTAGCCGGGGTGGCCAGGTAGGTGGGAGGCGACCCTTGTGCGTGGCTGGTAGAGTCCGAAGGAAGTCCATGGGTGGTGACACCTTAGAAACACTGGGAAAGAGAAAAACATTCAGCAGTTGGCGACACTGCTGTCAAGATGGTCCTGTGGTGCTAACACAAGAGTGGAGTGAGTGTGGGAGCACTTGTACAGGAAAAGGAATTTACCTGTATCAGGTTGAAGGAGCACATGGTGCGTGAGCGCGGAGAGCTCAAACGGGAGACCACCAAGAGAAAAACCTTCGAGGCTGGGGAGCTCATGGATATAATTCAACTAGTGTGCTCTGTAAAAAATGAAAACAGAAAAAGAGGGGGGAATCAGTAAAAATCCAAACATGGATGGGAGCAATGTAAGTTTGCAGGAGGTCTACAACAAAAACTAAAAGCTGCCTTGCCCTATAGTGGGAGCAGAGGCATGCACCTGATGCTGTTACCGGCGGGTAGCAACGAGGTGCAGGTGTTTAGATTGGTGCCTGTGCTGGCTTTGAAGTGGAGAGCTCAATATATGCACAGAGAGGTAGAGTGCCGCCGCGCATGCGCTGGAGACTAGTGTCTCGTCGCGATGGAAGTGACGTGGTGGGAGGGTGGGCGGGTATTGATTGGCTGATCGGGGGGCTCGGCACCACTGGAAGAGAGTAGTCTCTAAAAAATGTGTCATCATGACAAGACTGCCAAGGGTGCGTCTGTGCCAGTGTCGAGTGCTCGTGAGCAAAAGTGTTTATGTAACTGAAAATGAAGGGGCCATGAGAGGGAGTCACACGATGGGAGTGACGGATATTGCAGTGTGCAGGAGGACGGAAATGTGGCTCTGAAGTGGGTGAGTCTGCTGAACGAGTGCTGCAGACATGGACTGCTGCACATAGCGTATGCGGGGTGCAGACCAGTTTAGTGTGGATACCTAAGATAGTACATACATCATGGAAAGGCATGGCATAATTACACATTTGTATGTGCATTACCAACTAAGGCCCTGCATAATCAGAGTGGGCATTAATGTTAGTCTGCCATTGGTAAAAGTATAAAACAATAGCACACACACATGTCTAGAGCTCTGAGAACAAGACAAGTACTGTACAGAAATAAATGCAGTTTCACATGATGCTGAATCACCACTACATATGGTTATAACAATTCAAAGAACAAATTAATTATGGCAACAAGCTATCAATGTAGATTCCTGTATTGGGAGAAAGGGATGTCATAAATAAAGAGAGACTATTGGGAACAAATGACTGTCCCATAATTGTAAGGAAAGTCCAGTGATGCAGAGAGAGCACATATCTAATGAGCAGGCGGTTCCCTGTCGTAAATAAACGGCTTGTCTAGAAAGTGAAGACTGCCAGGCCAAGTGGGGAGGTCAGGGGCGAGACCTGTGGTTCGGTGGAAAGGATTGAAGTAGTGTTAAAAATGGAATGGTCCTGGTAAGGCTTCGTTCAAGCCTGAAGTGGTGGATTTGAGTTTGTGCATCCACCATGCTTCTTTAAAGTTCAGGGAGTTAGCAGTGTTGTTTTTGTTTTGGACTTTGTCTACCACCCACCAGGCATATGAGTCTGGGCTGTGGTGGAATTCCATGAAGTGGTGGACCAGGGGGGCAGTGAGAGTTTTGCAGCGTATCCTAGATCTGTCTTCGCTGATGCGTTTGTGCACAGGTCTAGATGTTTGACCTACGTATCTAAGGCCACAAGGGCATTGGATCACGTAGATAACATTGGTGGATTTACAATTTGAGAAATGCCCGAGTTTCCACTCTTTATCATCAATCATGAAAGAGTTGAGTTTCTTGGTTTGCCTGCAACCCGTGCATTGGCCACATGGATGGTGTCCAGAAATTTCTCTCATGTCCCACATTGTCGAGCGGCCCGTGTTTTTGTTGGGTTTTGCACTAGTGAGAAATTCTTTAAGGTTTTTAGACCTCTTGAGTGCCATTTACTGTCATAAAAGTGTGGCCTGGACCCATTCTGAAAGCTGCCAGTATTTTATGTTTCGAGGGGATTGGGTCCTCCGAAGTATTCCATATCTATGACATATAATCACCAAAGCTGTGCTGCTTTGGAAAATCTTTGGCGTCTGCGTCCTGCGTCGATGACGTTGATACGCCGCCCTCGAGGACCTCCTCCGACGGCCGACGTCACTGGATGTTATAAGTTGGACGCACAACACCTATTTTTTCTGCAAACGTGTTCGCTTTGGAGATCTCGGCACGCCTCGACTCTTTGGAGTTTCTGTTCTTTCTCGGTTCTTCAAACCTGTTCGTATTGTAAAGTATATTCTTCATGACGATGTCTACCTCATCTTCCACCCCGCGTCCGGGCTTTAAGAAGTCCGGGGACTGTGGGTCCAAGATGTCGGTGACGGACTCGCACGACGCCTGCCTCTGGTGCCTCGGGGAGGCCCATGACACGGATAACTGTGTCGACTGCCAGTCGCTCACATCCAAAGCCTTGCGGGAGCGCAAGAAGAAGTTGTCGGTAGGTAAGGTGTCCAAGCCACGGAAGTCTAGGTCTGCGGGCCTTTCGACGGAGGATTCGAGGGGCGACTCTCCGCGTCGTCGTCAGAAGTCCAGTGGGTCTCGGTCCCGGAGTCGGTCCCGCCACACCTCTGCCTCTACGAGGCACTCCCGGAAGGGCCAACATCGGTCGCCTTCCCTGTCCCCATCCGAGGACTCCGCCCGTCGGCGGGTCGCTTATCCCACCAAGCATGCGATGCCGGAGGAATGGGCTTCCTTCGGGAAGAAAATGTTAGCGATTCTCGAATCGCAATGCACTGGTCCGTCCGCGCCTCGAGTGGGGTCAGTCGTGATCGGTCGAGAGACACCGCTCGCACGCATTCGGGCTCAGGTGGTCGGCACGATTCGCGGGAGAGGTCCCGCTCGGACAAGGGGAATCGTTCTCGTCATGCCTGTTCCAGGTCCCGGTCCTCGGCGCTCTCGAGACCGTGTGCACCTGTGCTGTCTTCGAGGAAGACGTCAACGCCGGTGGTGCTGAGGTTGTCGACGGAATCTTTCGAGGCCCTGCCTTCGAAGAGGTCGTTGACGCCATCGGCGCCGAGGCTGTCAAAGGACACGCTCAGGGCTCCGGCCTCGAGGCTTGTGCCGATTCACTCGACGCCATCGACGCCTTTCGAGGCTGTTTCGACGGGAGTACCCCAGGGCTCGGTGGAACCCCCTAGAAAGGCTCTGGCCAAGGTCAAGCATGGCTTTGTTCCACATTCTGTGCCTTCCTACCGCCATCTTGAGTTTATTTCAGAGGTGGATGAGGGCTCTGATGATGGCATGGTTCCTGATACGGTGCCAGACGAGATTCTCTCGGGCCATAGCCAAATGGAGGAACTGAGACAGTCCCTGCACGATGCCAATGGGCTGGACACCTCTTCGGAGGTGGAGTTTTGTAGGCCTGAGCCTGGCACTCATGCCGACTCCTTGTACTGGCGCCTTATGTCTAGGGTCACCGAGTACTTGGGATGGTCTGCTCCTTTACGGATATCCTTGTCGAAGGTCCACCAACTGACCCGTTACTGCTGTTCCATATGGCTCTACAGAGGAGGGTGGCGGCGGCTTGGACTGCTCCGGAGAGTCTCCCGGCAGTGGGCAAGTCTTTGCCGTGAAAATACCGCCCAGCCAGTAGCGACCCCTACTACTTGACCAAGCACCCCACTCCGGAGAGTTTGGTGGTGCAGGCGGCTACTGCCCCGGCAAAGCAGGCGTTGTATCCTACCATCCCTCCTGATAGGGACGACAAGCGTTTTGACGGCTGGGCAAAGAAAGTGTTTTCTTCAGGGGGTATGGCGCTTCACACGGCCAACTCTGTGTGTGCCTTGTCACGTTTCACGCAGACTCTGTGGAACTGTGTTTCCTTTGCGGCTGAACATATTCCCGAAGGGGACGAACAGGATGGTTTCCTTGCCATGGTTCAGGATGGCAAGGATGTCGTGTGTGAGGCCGTTCAGTCGGGTTTGGACATGGCAGATTGCGTCAGCCGGTCCATGGCAGCGAGCACCGTAATACGCAGGTTGCGGGGTTTGCTCCTGATGTGCAGGCCCGGCTCCTCACCATGCCCTTTGACGGGGAACATCTTTTTGGCAGCAAGGCTGACGAGAGCCTTGAGAGGTTGCAGACCTCAAAACCTGCAGCAAAGTCGTTGGGAGCTGTAGTTCGCCTTTTCGTCCTAGGGGACAGCAATGGAGGGGAGGTTCCTTTCGTTATTACTCATCCTTTGGTAAAGCGAGAGGAGCTGCCAGTCAAAGGGGCCACCGTAGGAGTGCCAGAGGTGGAAAACAAGGTACTCGAGGTGCCAAGTCCGCTCGGGCTGTTGCCTCTTTGCCCTCAGGCAACGCCGCAGCAGCTTCAGCTCAATCATGAGGCCATGTCCCATGGTTCGCCGGTTGGGGGAAGGCTGGCGCAGCATCTTGTAGAGTGGCGCGCCTTTACTTCAGATGTATGATTTCTGGAGATCAAAACCCACGGCTACTGTCTTCCTTTCCGGCAGAGGCCTCAAGACAATCCTCCGGGGAATCTCTCTTTGAAGGGTCTGGATCCGCTCCTTGCGCAGGAAATTCAATCCCTGCTGGAAAAAGGCGCCATAGAACTGGTGCCTGTTGTCATGATCTCTGCTTCCAAAAGATCAGGACTTGCCCGACTCCCTTGGAAGCAGACCCATAACCCCGGTTCCGAGTGCCAGCCAGTCCCAATTGGGACCTTTTGGACCCTGTCCTGGCGCCAGTGGCACCAGGCTCATAAAGATGCCCAGTCCCAGCGCTGGAAGCGCCGGGCTCATAATGCTTGGGTGGACTTACCTGCAGCAGACCATGCTGCTTACTTACCTGCCAGTTGAACCCCTGATCCTCTTCTGTTTGGGACTACTTTTCCTGTTGGGTGGGGCAGGAGCCACTCCCTAGGTTCAGAACTCTTCTGGAAAGCAGGAACTCTTTTCTTACCTAGGCGTGGCTGTGGAAGGAGACACCTAAGCACTACAGGAGGCTATTTAAACCACACCCGATGGATGAATCTTGCTTTGTGTTATTCTGCATTCTCTGCAGCAGAACGCTCATCGTGTCTTCTGCTTCTGATCCTGGGCCTAAGGGAACAAAGGCTTACCATCCTGGAATCCAGTCTTCAGCAGCACCTGTAAAGACAAAGAAAGAACAGGTTAGCACTACGGTCTTCAGTGGCAGCGCATCTCTTACCTGGTCCATCGGCTGTCACCAACGCCTCGCGCTGCATTCCGGCATCTGAAAGACAAAGGCTTACCTACTCTTCGCACGCTCCGGAGGCCTTCGGCGCTGCATCCCGCATCTGAAAGACAAAAGAAGGTGCGTTTAAAGACATTGGGCAACTTTATTACTCACGTGCCATTACTCCTTCCCACGCCGAATCCAGTGGGTATACCAGCACCCTTCAGCTTCTCTAAAGCTCCGAACTTGTACCTGCAAGATAAAAGGGACAGTTAGTGCGCATCGTGAAGCAGGCTACAAGCGCTTACTTACGTGCTTCCAGGCGCTTCTATTCCTCACGCGGGTTCGATCCTCAACTCTCATCAGCCCGCCATCCGCCATCGCCGGAACCCTGCAAAACAAGAGATATCATTACAAAAGACTTTTAAGACATTTGAAGTGCCCAGAACTTACCGTTCGTGCAGTTAACGACGGACAGCAGTCCTCTGAGGTCAAGAGGCCTGCACCCTTATCCAGTGAAGAAACTGGTTACGGCACCCTGCTCCGAGGCAGATGGAGAGCTCGGCGTTCACTTACCTAAGGTGAGGGCGTTAACCTTTGGGGTTCTACAGGAGAAGAGAAAGGGAAGAGGAGAGAGGCACCCAATAACCCCAGTTCATTAATCCCATATTTTCTATCTGCAGACATCTTACTCTTCAAGTCAGACATACAGTGCACAGAGGTCCAGCCCAAAGAGCCAACCGTGTGTTACACATCACCTTTGAAGATACGGCATTCACCCAGTCAAGACCGGCGCCTCTGCGGGAATCAGGTGAGCGTTACAGAACACAAAGCCTACCGCAAAACTCCCACCCAGGCGCTATGGAAACCTCGGATACCGACCAGCTAGCCCAGTTACTTGGGGAATTAAGAGCAGAAGTGCATGCAGCCCGTCAGGAAACAAATGCTCCAAGAAGGGAACTGATTATTTCCAAGGAGCGAACAGACGATCTTGCTAGACAATTGCTACAGTCACAAGCCGGACAAACTCCGTTACCCGCATCAGGGGCAAATCTTCCTTCAACATCCTCTACGAACCCAGTGCAGATCAACCTACCTGGGAATGTACCTCTGGCTCCGCCCGAACGATTTTCTGGTGACCCAAAGAGGTTTGCAGTATTTATTAATCAGTGCCGGTTGCACTTCTTATGCCGGCCAGCAGCCTTTCCAACTGATCAAGCTAAGGTAGCTTTCGTGCTTTCGTACCTTAGTGGCAATGCGGCAGACTGGTCGATCCCTCTAGTTAATCAAGATGATCTGGTTCTCCATGATTTTCAAGCTTTTCAGCTCAGTATGGAAAAACTGTTTGCAAGACATTCACAGGGGCAGGCCTTGGACAATGAGCTCCTTTCATTGCGACAGGGTAATCAAGACCTTTTGGCTTATATTGCGTCTTTCAACAGACTGATAGTGGAAACTCGATGGCCTGAGGACAAAAGGATTACGCTCTTTTATAGAGGTCTACGTGGAGAGCTCAAAGATGTGTTAGCCCAAGTAGTGAATCCCCCGCAAGACTGTTCGGACTATATTGACTTAGTCGTTCAAATTGACCACAGACTGCAGAACAGGAAGGCCGATCGTTCCAAGTTTGATGCTCGAGTATTTTCCAAACCACCAACTCCTACCAAAGGAGTAGACTCCGGGGAACCCATGCAAATAGGGGGCCTGAAAGGACCACTAACACAAAAGGAGCGGGAAAGGAGAAAACAGCTGCAATTATGCCTCTATTGTGGAAACTCGGGACACTTTCTTCGAGACTGTCCGGTGAAACCAGCCAAGAAGGCAGTAGGAGCTGCAGTTACCAGGGTCACAAACTCTGAGCAGGGAAACGACCTCGCCCGACAAGAATAGAGGTCCTCTTGCTGAGCGTTAAAACCAGTTCAGTGACCTCGCATTTCGTGATACCTATGGTCCTCATTAGCCCTGAACATCCGGATCGATTACATGCGATTGAAGCTTACGTCGACAGCGGTGCCATCGGCAATTATGTGGATCATGAAATGGTTTTGAGGATGAATCTGACTCTTTGTCCAAAGGCTGTAAAGGACGTCATTACTGCGGTGGATGGTACGGAGATAGCCTCCGGACCAGTAACGCATACCACCCAAGAAGTGACGCTAGTAAGTCAAGATGGACACCATGAGAAGATCGTGTTCCATGTGATCAAGGCCCCTCAGTTCCAGATTATTCTAGGAATTCCTTGGTTAGAGAAGCACAATCCTCAGATCGATTGGCGAGCAAGAACGGTTCAGTTTCCAGAATGTGTCTCTACTTGTCACCCTCGACCTGGTGTTGCACTGGCAGCAATTTCCTCGGAGGCTCCCCAGTTACCTCCTAAATACCTAGAATTCCAAGATGTTTTCCGGAAGGATCAGGCTAACTCTCTACCTCCTCATAGGTCTTATGACTGCCAGATAGACCTGATACCTGGATCTACTCCTCCTTGTAGTAGAATTTATGCCCTCACCGAGCCTGAGAATCTTCACCTCCGACAATACCTGGATCAATACCTAGCGAATGGGTTTATTCGTCCTTCCAAGTCCCCTGCTTCCTCAGCTTTGTTCTTCGTTCCAAAAAAAGAAGGGGACCTTAGAACTTGTATAGATTATCGCGCCCTGAACCAGATCACCGTTAAGAATAGATATCCGTTACCTTTGATCCCTGAACTCCTGGATCAAGTCAGAAAAGCATGCATATATACAAAGCTGGATCTTAGAGGAGCCTACCACTTGGTACGAGTAAAAGAGGGCGATGAATGGAAGACGGCCTTCCGCACCAAGTATGGGCTATTTGAATATCAGGTCATGCCCTTCGGACTTTGCAATGCCCTGGCCGCCTTTCAATATTTTATGAACGATGTCCTCAGAGAGCTCATAGATGTGTGTGTTGTTGTTTACATTGACGACATCCTCGTTTATTCTTCATCGGAAACTGAACATCGGAAACACGTGAAAATGGTCCTCGAGAGATTGCGTCAACACAAACTTTTCGCTAAGTTGGAAAAATGTGTTTTCAACGTGACTGAAGTTGAATTCTTGGGATTCATATTATCACCTAGCGGAGTGCGTATGGATTCAAAGAAGGTCGATGCAATTCTCAAATGGCCATCGCCATCCTCCGTAAAAGGTGTTCAAAGCATGTTAGGCTTCGCTAACTTTTACCACAGGTTTTTCCCCGAATTCTCTCGAATAGTCCAGCCCATCACCGCCTTGTTAAAGAAAAACAAACGTTTTGAATGGTCTACCGAGGCGGAACAAGCTTTCCAGAATTTGAAGACTAGATTTATCTCTGCACCGATCTTAAAACATCCTCGCCCAGAACTCCCCTACATCGTTGAAACTGATGCTTCGAGCCTTGCCATGGGGACAGTTCTATCACAAAAGGACCCAGTAACCAATCAGTTGCATCCCGTGGCATTTTGGTCCCGCAAATTCTCGCCTCCTGAAATCAATTACACTATTACTGATAAGGAACTTCTAGCTATAAAGTCCGCCTTTAAGGCTTGGCGGCATTATCTTCTGGGGGCCCGACACACCGTTACTGTGATTACAGATCACCGAAACCTGCAATATTTGAAAACCGCAAAAGCTCAATCCTCTAGGCAACTCCGTTGGGCACTATTCTTTGCCGAGTTTGACTTCATAATTACCTATCGACCTGGTACAAAAAAAGGTAAAGCTGATGCCCTTTCTCGGATGGGAGTGGAAGAACATTTGATCAAACCTAAACCTGTACCTATCATTCCCGAACAAAGAATTCTAGGTGTAATCGCCACACAATCCATAGAGGAAGTTAAGGATAAAGCCAGGCTACTAGTAACTCCAGCAGACATACAGAATTGGCATCTGCAGGGAAAGGACTTTACGGTGAAGGACAACCTATTATATTTCCAAGAACGGTTATACCTGCCCAGCACAGATTTACAGAAAAAGGTAATCTCTTGTTATCACGATTCTTTAATGGAAGGACATCCCGGTATGACCAAGACCTCGGAAAAGATCAAGCGCTACTTCTGGTCGCCGTCTTGGAAAAAAGATATCAGAGACTTTATAATGTCCTGTGGAGTATGCGCCCAAAACAAGAGTCAAAAGGAAAAACCAGCCGGCCTCTTACGCCCTATTGACATCCCGCCTCGCCCTTGGCATACGCTTTCTATGGACTTCATCACCGATCTACCTCCATGCTCCGGATACAATACGATCCTAGTAATCGTGGACCTATTCTCCAAGATGGCGCATTTCATTCCACTCAAAGGCTTACCAACAGCAGCAACTCTGGCCCGAGAATTTCTCGAAAACATCGTCCGACTGCACGGTTTTCCTTCAGTTCTAATTTCGGATCGAGGTAGTCAATTTATTTCTCATTTTTGGCGAAGTTGCTGTCGGTCGGCTCAAATTGATGTGAGACTTTCGACCAGCCACCACCCTCAAACCGACGGACAAACCGAGAGGACCAATCAAACTCTGGAACAGTATTTGCGCTGCATGCTACAACAAACTGAAAAAACTTGGAAAGATATCCTTTGGATAGCCGAATATGCCTACAATAACTCTGTCCTCTCGGGAACTGGGAAGACCCCGTTTTTTCTTTTATACGGTAGTCACCCTCGAACCTCGGAGTTGGATCCACTCCAAGATCTTGGAACACCAGCAGTAGACCACCTGCATTCTACAATCACCCAAGCCCTTAAGGAAGCCGTTTCTCACCTTCAAAGGGCTAAAGAACAATACAAGAAAGGAGCAGACCAACATCGGAAGGAAGCCCCCCAATATCAAGTAGGAGATCAAGTCTGGTTATCCACCAAATATCTACCTCTAAAAGGACCACGCACATTCAACCCAAGACACCTTGGTCCCTATTCCATCACTACCATAGTAAATCCAGTAGCGGTCAAATTGGACTTGCTCCCTCACATGAAGATACATCGGTCTTCCACGTCTCTCTATTAAAACCCGTGCAACCTCAAACCCGACTAACTACATCTCCAAAACCTATTCTAGTTGATGGAGAACTCGAGTTTGAAGTCAAAAGCATCCTGGATTGCAAGATCTCCAAATCTAAACTATTTTACCTGATTGACTGGATAGGCTACGGTCCCCAAGAAAGATCCTGGGAACCTGCAGAATATGTCCACGCGCCTCGTCTAATCAAAAGATTTCATCGAACATTTCCTAACAAGCCCAAACCCCCGGAGAAGCCCGGTTTGGGAGGGGCCTTGAGGGGGGGTGCTGTCATGATCTCTGCTTCCAAAAGATCAGGACTTGCCCGACTCCCTTGGAAGCAGACCCATAACCCCGGTTCCGAGTGCCAGCCAGTCCCAATTGGGACCTTTTGGACCCTGTCCTGGCGCCAGTGGCACCAGGCTCATAAAGATGCCCAGTCCCAGCGCTGGAAGCGCCGGGCTCATAATGCTTGGGTGGACTTACCTGCAGCAGACCATGCTGCTTACTTACCTGCCAGTTGAACCCCTGATCCTCTTCTGTTTGGGACTACTTTTCCTGTTGGGTGGGGCAGGAGCCACTCCCTAGGTTCAGAACACTGGAACTCTTCTGGAAAGCAGGAACTCTTTTCTTACCTAGGCGTGGCTGTGGAAGGAGACACCTAAGCACTACAGGAGGCTATTTAAACCACACCCGATGGATGAATCTTGCTTTGTGTTATTCTGCATTCTCTGCAGCAGAACGCTCATCGTGTCTTCTGCTTCTGATCCTGGACCTAAGGGAACAAAGGCTTACCATCCTGGAATCCAGTCTTCAGCAGCACCTGTAAAGACAAAGAAAGAACAGGTTAGCACTACGGTCTTCAGTGGCAGCGCATCTCTTACCTGGTCCATCGGCTGTCACCAACGCCTCGCGCTGCATTCCGGCATCTGAAAGACAAAGGCTTACCTACTCTTCGCACGCTCCGGAGGCCTTCGGCGCTGCATCCCGCATCTGAAAGACAAAAGAAGGTGCGTTTAAAGACATTGGGCAACTTTATTACTCACGTGCCATTACTCCTTCCCACGCCGAATCCAGTGGGTATTCCAGCACCCTTCAGCTTCTCTAAAGCTCCGAACTTGTACCTGCAAGATAAAAGGGACTGTTAGTGCGCATCGTGAAGCAGGCTACAAGCGCTTACTTACGTGCTTCCAGGCGCTTCTATTCCTCACGCGGGTTCGATCCTCAACTCTCATCAGCCCGCCATCCGCCATCGCCGGAACCCTGCAAAACAAGAGATATCATTACAAAAGACTTTTAAGACATTTGAAGTGCCCAGAACTTACCGTTCGTGCAGTTAACGACGGACAGCAGTCCTCTGAGGTCAAGAGGCCTGCACCCTTATCCAGTGAAGAAACTGGTTACGGCACCCTGCTCCGAGGCAGATGGAGAGCTCGGCGTTCACTTACCTAAGGTGAGGGCGTTAACCTTTGGGGTTCTACAGGAGAAGAGAAAGGGAAGAGGAGAGAGGCACCCAATAACCCCAGTTCATTAATCCCATATTTTCTATCTGCAGACATCTTACTCTTCAAGTCAGACATACAGTGCACAGAGGTCCAGCCCAAAGAGCCAACCGTATGTTACACATCACCTTTGAAGATACGGCATTCACCCAGTCAATACCGGCACCTCTGCGGGAATCAGGTGAGCGTTACACCTGTACCGGAGAGGAACAAGGGATGGTATTCCCCTTATTTTTTGATTTCCAAGAAAGACGGGGGGTTGAGACCCAGCATGGACTTGCGCGGTTTGAACAAACTCCTCAGGAAGGACAAGTTCAAGATGGTTACTCTCTCTCAAGTCCTCCAGGCCCTTCAACTTCAGGACTGGTTGGTGTCTCTTGACCTCAAGGACGCTTATTTTCATGTGCCGATACATCCAAAGCACAAGAAGTACCTGAGGTTTGCGGTTGGCAACTCGCACTTTCAGTTTCGGGTCCTGCCGTTCGGATTGACCTCCGCCCCGAGGATCTTCACCAAGCTCATGGTAGTGGTGGCAGCGCACCTCAGGAAAGGGTGGGATTCACGTCTACCCCTATCTAGACGATTGGATGATCAGGGCGCGCTCTCCCGAGCAAGTCCTGGATCATCTGTCAGTCACCTGCCACTCCCTCCACAAGCTGGGCTTCTCCCTCAACTTAAAGAAGTCCCATTTGACGCCAACTCAGAGGCTCCAGTACATCGGAGCAGTGCTTGACACGTTCCTGGCGAAGTGTTTTCCTCCCCAGGTAAGGGCTCATCACATTCAGCAGATGGTGCACAAGTTTCGGCTTGCCCAGAGTCTCCCAGCGTTGGAGTTCTTGAGATTACTCGTCCTCATGGCATCCTGCATTCTTCTGGTGCCAGAGGCCAGGTTGCGGATGAGATCTTTGCAATGGGCACTCAAGCTCCAGTAGTCTAAGTCCTCCGGCAGGTTGTTGTACCCTGTTCAGGTGCCGTCCTCGGTCGCCCAGGACCTTCTGTGGTGGGCTGTCGAAGACAATCTGATGAAGGGGGCTCCATTTTGGCTACCCTGGCCGGAGGTGACGATCGTGATGGACGCATCCCTCACGGGATGGGGAGCTCATGCCAACGAGTTGACAGTCAGTGGTCGTTGGTCTCCGTTGGAGTCCAGACTCCATATCAATCTGTTGGAGCTGAGGGCCGTCAGGCTAGCCCTGAAGACTTTTCTGCCGACTGTGCGAGGGAGGAATGTCCTGATCCTGACGGACAACACAGTGGCCATGCACTACCTCAACAAAAACGGGGGGCAGGGTCACTTCCTCTGTGCAGGGAGACGATGCAGCTCTGGGCAATCCAGCAGGAAGTTTCGATCTTGGCAGTTCATCTGGCCGGAGACGAAAACAAGACGGCGAACGCTCTGAGCAGGCAGAGCGTGATCTCTCACGAGTGGGAGTTGGCTCAGGAGATTCTCCTGGAGATCTTTGCCCTTTGGGGGACCCCTCAAGTGGATCTCTTCGCCTCCAGTGTCAACCGGAAGTGCAAGAGGTTCTGCTCGCGGGAATTTCCTCCAAAAGGAGCCTTAGGAGACGCGTTCGTGGTGGAGTGGATATTCCCACTGCTGTACGCGTTTCCTCCAGTCCCCGTCATTCCGTACTGCAGAGGTTACAGAGGTTTGTTATTGTTATTTTGCACTTATACAGCGCCTTATATACCATTGGTATGGTCTGAAGGCGCTGGTAGGTTGAACGCCCTTGGGAACCGAAGTTCAGATCAGTAGAGAGAGTAGGGAGAGTTAAAAGGTGCGTGTGTGCACCGGATATGTCTGCAGCTCGTGCGATACACGTGTAATAGCTGATTCTTATCGGTAGGTGTGGTGGTTGAGAGATCAGGAGAATGTGTTTGTTCTGGCAGGATTTATCCGGAACGGATGTGGCTGCGTTAGGCCTGAGGAAAACGCCTGGCTGGGGGTGTGAGGCCAGCAGTGTTTACATAGAATGATGTGGAGTAAGCGGCGGATGTTCGTATGAGAACAGTTATACCGAATGGTGTCATAGTATCTCTGTGTTCTAGTTGAGTGGTGATGTAAAGGAGAGAGTAAGTGTGGGGTGTGTGGGCAAACTTCTAAATGCAACTTTCCCAGATAGGGTACTGGGCGAACTTCTAAGTTCTATTTTCCACAGAGAGGCTACTGGGCGAACTTCTAAGTACAATTTTCCATACAGAGGCTATTGGGAACATTTCTAAATTCAATTTATCAGCGAGGCTACTGGGCACATTTCTAAGTGTAACTCTCGCAGAGGCTATTGGGTACACTTCTAAATGCAATTTTCACAGAGAGTCTACTGGGCACTTTTCTAAATTCAATTTTCCAGAGAGGCTATTGGGCAAACTTCTAAATGCAACTTTTCAGTTGCATTTAGATGGATTATCCTCATTGCTCCGGTGTGGGCCCGGAGGACGTGGTACCCGGACCTTCTCGACTTGTCCATCTGCCCTCCATGTTGTCTTCCCTACCGAGACAATCTGCTCTCACGGGAGGGGGTTCAGGTTCTACATCCAGAGGTCAGATCCCTCAACTTTCACACTTGGTTTCTGAAAGGTTGAGGTATAAGGATTGGGACCTCCCTGAAGACGTGATGGAGGTGTTGCTTTCGGCCAGACGGCCAGCAACAAAGTCCCTGTACCGTTGGCGTAAGTTCTGCGACTGATGCAGGGTTAAGAATGTGGATCCTTTTGCATGGGACAGTCCCATGGTTCTGTCTTTTTTGCTTTCTTTGGCCCACAGGGGCTTGCAAGTGGGTACCGTTAAAGGTTACCTGGCAGCGCTGTCGATATTTAAGCGCTCGTCTGAAGAGTGTTCCTATTTTAAAATTCCTTTAATTTCTCAGTTTCTGAAAGGGCTCACTAATGTGTTCCTTCCGTCACCTTTCCAGGTGCCCGGTTGGGATTTGAACCTTGTTCTCAAGTTTCTGATGGGTGCTCCGTTTGAGCCTTTGCATTCATGCCCTTTGAGACTGTTAACTCTTAAAACTGTATTTTTGGTTACAGCTACTTTCAGTTAAACCACCCTTCACTGTGTTTCATAAGGACAGGGTTGTCCTTAAAGTTCGTCCTTCCTTTCTTCCGAAGGTGGTGTTGGAATTTCATTTAGCCAGAAGGTTGTTCTGCCAGCGTTTTATCCTCCTCCACATCCTGGTAAGGAAGAGGAGAAGCTCCATAGGCTTGATCCTAGGAGAGCGTTAAACTTTTGTATTTCACGCATGTCCCGGGTCAGAGTGGACGATCAACTCTTCATTGGTTACGCTGGAAAGCGTTTGGGACAGGCTGTGATGAAACAGACTTTGTCTCGCTGGATTATTCTGGCTATTTCTGAGTGTTACCGCTTGGCGGGTAAGGACTCACCCGTCGGCTTGCGGGCCCATTCTTCCAGGGGTATGGTTGCCTCTACTGCCCTACAGAGGGGTGTTCCTATTCGTAACATCTGTGATGCAGCCACCTGGGCTTCGGTACATACTTTTGTACGTCACCGCTCCCTCGATTCCATCCGTGGGCAGGATGTGGCCTTTGGCAAGGTGGTCCTTTACTCCGCAATTTAATTGGGCATTCTAAATTTCTGTTTTCTAAATTCTTTTCCCACCTCCTTGCATTGGTACTGATTTGGGAGTCTGTCATAGATATGGAATACGTCGGAGGACCCAATCCCCTCGAAGAACAAGTTACTCTCTTACCTGGTAACGTTCTTTCGTTGGGATGGTTCGACGACGTATTCCATATCGCTCCCTCCCTGCCTTCCCCGCTACAGAATTTCTTATGCGATTGCAATTTACGTTTCCTCAAGGCTTTGTGTGTCAGACTGGAAGAAGACTGGTGCCACACGTTCTGGGAAAAACTACAACTGAGGCTACGGGCGTTGTGCGTCCTACTTCTAACATCCAGTGACGTCGGAGGAGGTCATCGAGGGTGGCGTATCGACGTCATCGACGCAGGACGCAGACGCTGAAGATTTTCCGAAGCAGCACAGCTGTGGTGATTATATGTCATAGATATGGAATACGTCGTCGGACCATCGCATCGAAAGAAAGTTACCAGGTAAGAGAGTAACTTGTTCTTCTAATGGCTTCTTTCTTCCAACGCATGTCTCCTCTATGATATCCGTATCACAGCGCAGCTAATCTCCAGAAACATTTCTCCGTCCGATGTGTGTAGGTTTTCCGCGACGGCTATGACGTTGGGGCCAATATATATAGCAGCGTTGCACCCCGTGACCTCAGTTTATTTTTTCCACATGCACTGTCACTGATCGGAAGACACTTGTTTACCTTACCTTTTTTTTTCAAACTACGCCATTCCTTCTCCGTCCAAGGCTAATAAATGTCGGTCTTGGATGTGCACCCTATTTTATTATATTGCTTGGGCGAGGGGCATGATACCCAGGGTTGTGACCAGGCCCTATGGGTGAGGGCATCAAAGATCTTCACCTTCGTCCACAAGGCGAAGGGTAAGGCTTATCGGTCTAGGTTGCACAGCACAGAGTGACACTCCGAGGAGGAAGCGGCTCCGCAAAAAGGAAAAGAAGCAGCATCAGAAGACGTCCCGCTCCCCAAGTGAGTCCTCCCACATTCGTCTTCTATTTGAGGAAGAGCCATCACTCTAGGGAGTCCATTGAGTGTCCGTTTAAGGTACCTTTTCTGACCCGAGGAATGGGAGAACTTCCACTTGAAGATGTACGAATGTTTGCCAAATCGCCAGCGGCTTCAATGTCTCTCTCCTTTGGTGCCAGCGGTGTCGCTGTCTGCTCCGGGTCGCCACCCTAAGGTCCCACTGCATCTAGAGCGACTGGCATCGTATCCTCTGGGGACCACGCCCGCACACCTCGGGGCTCGGCCCTTGAGCAGACGGAGGCGGAGGTCTCTCTGCGCCATCTTTCTGATGGATGTTCCTTCCAAGAATTCCTCATCACCCCCCCACTTGCCCCTCTTTGCGGGAAGCTAAAACCCAATCAGTTCTTTGGTCTCTCAGCATCAAAGTGCTAGGGAACAAAGGTGGAAATTAGGTCACGGAGTCCGGTGCCGCTATATATACTGGCTCTTACATCATATCCGGCTAAGGGCCTGTAGAGGCATTAGACGGAGCTGACGCAGAGCCACACTCTGCCTCCTGGCAGCAGAAAAGTTTCTGGAGAACATCTGCGCTGGGTTAGGGATATCATAGATGAGGAATCCATGGGATGAGCATCATTCAGAAAGAACATTACAGAGAGGTTAAGTAATTTGTTATTATGGCCCCTGGACACACATGAGCTGGGGCAGAGCAGCACTGCAGCCATAACCGGGGAAATTCTGCTGTGAAAGTCATGGAAGATTGTGGTGTGCTGTCACACATTTAGTAGCCCATAAGGGTGTTCGGCTATGACCGTATCTATGCCCTATGCGTGAGACCTGACCAATGAAGAGAGTGCCTCTCTTACGTAAGAAGTGGAACAAGGGCAGTGTGGGTGATGGTCACTGTTAAGATGGATTTCCAAAATCAGCCCTGGTGGCAGGATTTTGGGAGGCCACAATATTATGATGATCAGGGAAGACAGTGAGAGGCTATCCAAACCCAATCAAAGCGAGGTAGCAGAGCGGCAAGGTTTAGTCTCAGTAAGGGTCTGAACATGGTTTAGGGCTACAATGAGTCAACACAGAGCAACACCACTAATTCCAGTTAGACAGATAAGAATTTGAAAATATAATTATTTATTAGGCCTTTAGTTTACACACTAAGCAGATAGGCGTATACTATCACACAAAACCCTTTCTAAAAGAGACATATATATTCGCCCATTTGAGCGATGGATTAGCATTTTATACAACGAGCAGTGAACTCAGTTAAGTAGTTAAGATGTGTAGAGATGGAAAGAACTCTTAGACTGTACACAAAACAACATCCTTAATTCTTACTAAGTCAAGCTCTATAATGTTTTGTGGCCTTGTGCCCAAAAGTCACCAGTCTAAAGCATATGCTTCTTCAGGAAAGTTTATGTAGAAATATGAGTGACAGTGGTTATGTTTAAGATTTCCCAAAGTTAATTGAGTTCAAATGAGTACTCAACCTAATTGTCAAGGGCTTGATTACTGGGGTGTTGCTTACCAGGTCCTGCCTGTGATGATCCTTTCCCTTTCTTCTTGGAGGCACTGGGTCGCGAGTCATCCAGAATTAACAAGGTTCTATGCAGGCAGGAGACCCAGCCCCCTTCCTTGCCAAGCTGATATTAACCAGGGCAGGGTCAGGGGTCGATTCCCCCACCCCACGGACTGAGCTGCTCCACAGAATTAACGTGGTACAAAGGCAGCAGAACCACAGGGGTCACACTGGACCGGGAAGTGCTGTTGATGACGATGGTCTGACAGAGGTGCCACACAGTGACGGACAAGAAGGTACTGAGAAGAAAAGGGAACGAAACCAAGCAGGAGGAAAGGCAGACTGGAAGGAATAAATAGGGACGAAGCAAACGTGGCAGGAAAAAAGAGTTTACTAGATTGCAGGAAGCCATTTCAGGACCAGTATGGCTGACAATAGAGCAAGGAGAAAGATCCCAAAGACCATGGGGAGACACAGACACAGAAACAGACCTAACCATGGGAGCGATAAGACACACTGAATCGAGGGATAGCCAGCGTTAAATAGTGCACGAGTCACCGGCAGCAGTGGTTTCTAGGCAACTGAGATGCTGCAGGCCGGTAAAGTGGTCACGTGACCGGGGCCTTGAAGGCTGCACTGTGACGTAGGCACGACGCGGCCCAGCCCCCAGACAAAAACCGGCAGGACGACGGAACAAACGCAGGACACTCCACCGTTGCCTCCCATGCCCGTAGGCAATGAAACGTTCCCAGAAAGAGGCCCAGAAGCTGTGACGCCCCCATAACCTGGGACACAATCGCCAAGAGCTGACAGGTTGTGGTGCGGTCGGTGGCCGTAGCTGAATGTAATACTAATCCCAACACACTAGGATAGGCCTTAACCCAGGTTCCACCACCAAAGGTTTGGTAAGAATGAGTTAGTGCCAGGACTTTACGTCCATATAACCCTATTGAGGATGGAGGGAGGGGCAGCAGAAACAGGTATGTTAACCTACCCCCTGATTCAGAATCTTCCAGAGACCACTGCAGGTGTTCCAGAATGTATTGGGGACACAATTTCCTATGCTGGGGCCGGTCGAGTAAGGCCCAGGGGTTGCGGGTACAGAGGCCACTTTGGCATCAGATTTAGTTTCGGTCGGTCGTCGTGCACAGGAATTGGTTCCAGACAGCTTCCAATAGAAGACCCAAATGAGAAAAGATGAAGACTTCCGTAGGACAGACCACCTAAGGACACCTCACAGGATTGAAGGAGTGTTGCAACGGGGAGTCGCTGTGGTCAGATGACAACGGGTGATCTTCAGGCGTCAAACGCAAGAGCCGACTGAGCAGAGCTTCTTTGGTGTGAGATGGCTGAAAATGCAGGAGCAGGTGACTTGTTTTGATAAGAGGGCATAGGCAGTGAATATGGCAATGGGAAATGGGCACAAGATCACACAGTGAATAGCTTTGAGTCAAACAACAAACTCTCAGGAACCAAGTCACATGTATTTGTATTTGTATTTCTTTATTTGTATAGTGCGCCTGGCCCAAAGGCATCTGGGCGCATATCTTATGTTACAGAGGCAGAAATTGCAAAGTACATGAAACACAAGATAAAGGAAATGTACAAAAAGCAATAAAACATATATACAGTGCAGGATAAATAAACTCTGGGTGAGGAACAAAGATGAAGTAATTTAAGTCATATTACAGAACAAGTATATATAAATCTGTGTGAATGATAACAATCTGGTAGTGGGCAGGATAAGGCCTCTGGAGGGAGTAGGGCCACTACAAAAGGGGGTTGTCACGGTCAGTCCCATGCCTAGGCCGCTTTCCTGATTGCGTAAAACCAATGAGTTTGTTAGATTCCAGGTATTCTTGTATCTGTAGGTAGGCAGCGCGGTCTAATATTTTAAGCAAGAATGGTCCTGTGGTAATGGGCCTAAAGTTGGTAGGTAAGTTAAGGTCGAGGGAGGGCTTCTTGTGGAGTGGGATAACCCAAGCGTCTTTCAGGTTATCAGGGACAATGCCTGTATTGAATGATGCATTAATGAGGGCCGTAATGAAAGGGGCTAGGTCATGTGCGGCCTCCTTGATAGTGGGGGCTGGACACAGGTCACCTTGACAGTTGGAAGGTTTGAGATTGTTGATGTTTTCAACCTCTGTAATACTAAGTGGTGAGAAGCTGAAAGGCTTATGAGTCTGAAAGGTGGGAGTGGTGGTGTGTGAGGGGGGAAGGAGCTGATGATCAGTCTGGAGGCTGGTTTGTTTAGCGTTTAGTTTGGACTGGAGTGTGGTGATTTTGCCGAGGAGCGCATTTGTATATTTGTGCACCATGTGCTGTCTTTGCTGCAGGTGTCAGGAGGAGTTGCTGGAGATTCAAGTTCTTTAAGAATCTTGAAGAGTCTTTGGTGTTGGATTCAGCTTGCATAATGCGTTTGTTGCAGGTATCTTTTTTGGCCTGGAAGATCGCCTCTTTATAGTTGAGGGATGCTATGGTGAGGGTGTCCTTATTGGAGTCAGAGCGATGGCTTTTCCAACGGGTTTCAGCCGTCTGTGTGATGTACGCTGAAGCCCAGGGTGTCCAAGTAGAGCATGACAAAATACAAATATATAAAAGGAATGTTGGGTAAGCTCTTAGAAGCTCCTTATGATTACAAAAAAAAGTCAGCAAGCTCCTCACCCAGAATTGCTGTTACAGGTACTGTCTGCACCAAGCCCACATACAGGGCAAGCAACTACAGAATCTGTGAGCCAACACCCTTGATGGTATTGTATAAGGTAAATTAAAGACAATACTCACGAGGATGATAAGTACCACCTGAAATGTCAGCGAAGCCCACAATCCCTGTTGATCAAACAGGACCCAGAAAGGCTAACAGCGAAGGGAGGACAACTTCTGACAAGGCACAAGTAGGAATAGTGATTACAGAATAGTGAGGAAAACATAGGCATTCACAGACGAGCTGGATACGACAGCCTGCTACATGAACAAACGGAGAAGTGCAAGGGACAAACAGGAAAAGGCTCCAAGAGAAAGTAAAGCAACAGGAGCAGGGAAAACGAAATTCCAAGTACAAAATCTCCCCCCTTCTCAACCAGGGAAGGGAAGGCACAAAATGGAATATCTATAAATGGGGTTTGGGGGAGTCTAAGGATCAAGGTTGCACTGCAGAAAAAGGCAAAGTCAAAGGAATAAAGAACACAGACAAAGGGGGCAGCACAGAAAAAGGAAAGCACTGGGAAGTGCTGCCTGGCAAACAGAAGAAGACAGAAAGGGAATCCAGGAAACAGAAAATACTAATAAGCACACTGAATTCAAAATCCATGGAAAAGGGAACAAGAAGCTAGAAACTAAGCTGAGATCTAGGAACAAGTGACCGGTCACAAACAGGAACACTGCATCAATGACCAACTCTGGACTGAAGCAAACTGAGGCTTCTCTGGTGTGCTGCTTGCTGCACCTGCCAACCAGAGGTCCTGCTTATCCTCCACCCAACCTTGTCCTGCAAGGGTGAAGATGAAGCAGTGGGCCAGGCATTCTGAGAAGCATAGTCTTTTAATTAAAGCAGCATACTGGCTGCCAGCAACCTGGAATGTTCCGAAGGGAAGTGACATGGAAAAAAAGAATTTAGCGCTCCCAATTCACCACCGTACTGTCGCATGAGGTTCAGAAGGAAAGTCCAGTAGGGAATAAACCCCAAATTAGGCTCACAGGTGGCAGGAACAGGAGCAAATCTTGACACTTGTGGCATATGCTGAATATCTGCAAAGTTCCAAAGGCCTGTTCGGAAACAGCGACAGCTGCATTGTGGGAGCTCGGGTGAGAGCTGGTAAGTCCACCGGTTGGTCCTGGGACACTTCCGAAGGCTCAGCAGGTACGGGTCCTTGAGCAGGGGTCGAGACTGGTTGTTCCCACCTGTCCAGGAGTCAAAGCACCCACAAAGGGCCTCTTGAGATCAGGACAGATGAGAAGGGCTTCACCAGAAACAACACTGTAGTGATGCTGATCAGTTGCATGGGTCATCAGCGGGCTGCTCTTCTTCGTAGAAGTCTTTATTTCAACGATGAGCTACTAAACAGTCGCAGGAGTCCTCCGTTTATCCAAGATGTAGGCTGGGTAAGCCCAAACTGACCAATGGTAAGGCTCTGTACCATACAAACTGCAGTGGCAATCAAATCACGGTTAACCACTGGCTACAGCATCTGCTGAGCAACAGACATTCAGGAACCAAAGATGTGGATTGGGATGCGGACTGTGGATGGTCTTCAAAGCTCATCAGAGACGTACCAACTTGGGAAAATACTGTGGGGCTACAAACTCCTTTTTTCTTAAGAGATGGGAGTGGGGCTAGCTCTGGTGCTATATCAAAAGCAGGCCATCCCAGCTTCCTTTTTGTAGTGCAGAAATGTAGGGTTATGGTACTTCTAGAGGCCTTGGCACAGTCGGAAATGGGTGTTTAAAAAATGTACTTTTAGTGCCACAAAGCTCATCAACAGCATTTTTACATCTGGAGTTGGATATCAGCCCGATAGGTGACCCACTCGCCTGAAAGCCAGTTTGCTGTTTGCTACTGGGTTAGATTGTGTAGCGCGGATGACTTGTGAAAGTACTGAGATGCATTAAAACATCTCGTGAGCCTGGAGGGGGGGGGGGGGTGTATTGCATGGGTAGCCCATGTTAAGAAACTACTACTAGGGCTAAACAAATATGCATTATGGGAAATACCAGATACAATAGATAAATCAGCTCCACTTAGAATTAAGAATGCAGTGATTGTGAGGAAGAAAGAAAGGATGATAGAAGCAGCCAGAAACCTTAAACTGGGCCCGGATTACTTGCAAGAAAAGTCAGATTCTGGCTATGGACGCTGTTTAGATTATATACAACTGCCATATGAGAGATCCCTGTATACCCGGTTTAGGACGGGAACTCTACATTTAGCGTTGTTACTAAAATGTGGGGCCACTGTTTAAAGCTGCTGGTTTACGATCTACTATTGAAGCATTGACATTTTGTAAAACATCTATTGAGCACCAAATAGTATTTGCAGTAGCACGCTACATTCATAGGTCTTGGTTGCTCAGATTGAAACTATTAGAAACGGGGAGCAAAATGATTTCTACGCAGCAAGCTCACTGTAAGGTGTGTAGAGGCTGTCTGTTACATGGGATTTTATTGAGGCTCAGAGCAAGCTCTCCTTTTATGAAATGCTACAAATTTGTATTATCTTATTTCTTTTAAGAAATTATTTTAAAGGTTGAATTTGCTGAAATGTTTTTTTCTTTTAATTGGAAAACATTAATGTTTTATTCTTTTACCTTTGTGTATTGAAATGTGATTTTATATGTTTAGTTTTACATGTTGTTACTTTATGGTTTTTATACCAAATAAAGTATTAGAAGAAGACGGGGACAAGACGGTCCCAGCCCCTTCCTCTGACTTCATACACAAACCACCCCTCAGTCCTGGAAAGCCACAGCTTTTCCTGGGCAAGGGATTTCCATATAAGGCATTTGCTGACCTTAGAAGGCAGGAAGAAAGCCAAAGAACAATATGGCCAAAGCACAAGAGAAAAAATCTTGTGGCACTGCATCTTAGGGTGCTAGCCACCTTTAGTAGCCTTTTACGGTTATTGCAAAGCGCACAAGTAAAATGACACAGAAATCCTAAGCATATCACTGCTGCCACCAGCTTGTCTTAGGCACATTGTAGAAGTAACCAAAAAGCCATTATATAAAAAATTATAAAAATACAAAGTATCCTAACCACACTTCACTTTAGGGCAGTGCCTTTAAACTGTGGGGCTGGCCCGCTTAGGATGGCCTGCCTAGGGTGGCCCGAAGGATGTCCGAGGGAGTGCCAGGCTCTTTAAAAAGGGAGTATGGTGGCCTCCTTTATGTAGAAACAATGAGCAGATATAGCTCTGGAGGTGCCTGCAACAGTATTTTTACTGAAGTGGGGGGCTCGGCAACAATATCTTTATTCAAGGAGGGCTAGGCAAAAAAAAGTTTGATTAACACTGCTTTAGGGTGTTGTGTACAATTCTGAAATTACTAAATGTGCGGTTTGCAGCGTAGTGTGTTTGGTGGGAAAGGATCCTTCCTTTGTTAACAGGAATTTTATCAGAGGAGCCTGTCTACTTCAAGTCCTCTTTGTGTTTCTACCAGCTGAGACTCTTCTGCTGCTTCAAAAACACTGCGCATGCGCAGAGCGCAGCGCGGTGTGCAGCGTAGTGTGTTTGGTGTTTGTGGCTTGTGGACGCGTGGACTGTGGCAGCACACTGGAACTGAAGCCGGGTAAGTGCTCTTTCGCTTGTCTCCGTTTTGTGTTATCGGCAGATTGCTATGAAAACATTCCATAGTGCTACAGATATATGCCGATGCTAACACTCCACCCCTCAAACACCTTTGTATATTGACGAGTTCCCTTGTTCTCTTAGTAGTAGTACAGTGAAGCCGTTGGTAATAGCAAAGCGTACCACCTACTACGCAATTGGAACTCTGTTACAAGAATTTTGCTTCATAAACTTCCCTTTGATTCTTTGTGAGATTTCCACGTGACCCGGAATGAAGTCAAGTTGTTTGCTTTGATGTGGTACCCAACAGATAAACTTCCACACTACCATCATTAGGGCGACTGTGGGTGAATCACCTTTGAGCCCTGTGTAGTACTGCATAATTGTCAAGAGGTGGCATCCTGAACATAAAGATAGCATTTTTTTGATGAATTCCCTCGTGCGCCTAATATCAAACTAACTGTGCTAACTTGTTTTCCTACTTTAGTAAATGACACATACGTGTTGCCGGCAATAGGGTGACTGCAGGTTGTTTTGACCTTTGAGCCCTAACGGAGAAGGAATCTACTGCTTGCTGAGGAGATCTCTGCACCACAACCAAACGTGGAATACGGGACTGATCATGGATCTGTAGGTCCTTTTGACTTCTCAGAACTTGAAGTGCTCTTGTTTTCATATTGCCACTTCTCAAGATGCTACACACTGGGTGTGTTTTTACTTTGTAGTGAAACTCTTCATGTACGTGGGCAAATTACTGGCATTATCAGTATACTAGTGTGGTGGGGGGGTAACTGCTGGCTTTTTTGCCTTTGGGCCTCCCTACGATGTACTTTTACTAATAATTCTACTTTGACCACATTGTTCGCGCCAGGTTACCATTGTGCTATGAGGTATTACCCTGCTTTCTTTCTAACTTACATAGTATGTTTATTATGGTCCTGTGAACCGAAATCCAAACAGGCAGCCAGGGTTTAGTTTGGGCCACTGGAAATACTTGATCACAGTGCTGTTCTGTTGATGGTAATATGCTCTTGTACTAAGAGTTAACTAGTGGTTGATGCTTTACCCCTTATATACTGCTGTTCCACTCCTTGTGAACGTGGAAAGAACGGCAAGTTTGGTGTACATTCTCGATTAACCTTGGACACTGTTTAAAAAAAAAACCTTTTAAAAAACAAGATACTTTCCAGAGTTTCTGTTGGAAGTCAAATTCATACTATGTCCTCAGGGTTACATAGTGGACAGTTGTTGACTGCACCTCCCCCAAAAGCAACGAAACTGTTATGGATACTAAATCCAAAAAGATGCACGCAGTTACTGAGGATGGCAATACAGGTGATACTGCCCCCTCTCTTGTACGAGGTGCTGCCAAAATACATTCTCATTGTCCTTCTAATCCCAAAACCATATGACATGAAGTTGCTTTTGCATATGCAAAATCCTGTAATGCTCGGAACACTTTGCCTAGCGTGCAATCTCTACTGACTTCTCCTAAAAATCCAAAAGAGACGGCGATGCACTCTAGGACAACTTTTCTGAGCATGAGAGAATGGGACGAATGTGTGCAGATGGATGACATAGAAAATGCGTCAGAAAATGCACCATCAGACATTTCCATTTTGGCGCCGGCCGTCTTAATTGAACTCGAAAAACAAGTCCAATTATCTTATGGGCCTTCTACTCCTGTCACTGCTCCGATAGGGCGCATTTCTATGGTGCATTTGCATACGCGTGAGCAAGTCTCCTCTATAAGAGCAATGAATGAATCGTATTTAGAAGAAAAAACTCAAAAAACAGAGCATAATCCCACATCAAATGCTTCTAAGATGAATGATGACAAACACACATCAAACAATACATCTTCAGGAGAGACAAACAAGGAGAGCCACCCTAATTCTCCTAATGGCGAACTCATTCTTCCACTTGGAGCGATATTCTCCAATCCAGCGGAGGACATGAATACTCTTGAGGCATCACACCGTGTGCTATCCAAGATTTTAAACTTATTGGAAAGGTGCCATGATTAAACACACTATGAACATAGAGACCTGAAAGCATTCCAAATTGAAATACTAACTAAATTAAATAAATTGGAAGGATACATTTTTGTGGAAAACTATAAACACGAAGGAGGCTGTAAATCACCACCACAAAAGGAGGTACATGCCACTGCAGATATATTCACTCAAACAGATAGTGACACATCAAAGGAGATTAATCTAGACAGTCAAGTTCCCTGTCCTCCCTCCTACAGTTTTCCTCTGTCGTTTGCGCAAACGGTGCAAACAATCCAAATCTTCACACTTGCGCAATTATGTCATATAGTAACTTCCAACGCTGAGAAAATAGACCAACTTCTATTTTCTATGCAGAACAACGAGTTGGAGCATGATACGCTTACCAATGACGAGATAAGAAACACGTTTCCTGGGGAAACTGGACATCCAGATAGCCCATCAGTATTAACAGCCATAATAGAAGCACAAGAGAATCAAAACTCATCAGTCCCTGAGAAGGTCATCGATGAGTAATTACAATCTAAACCAAGGGCAAAATATTTCTCCTCAAGGAAAGAAAAACGCTCATACTTATGAACAATTAAAAGGAACAACAAGCGTCTCACAGCCCAAAAAGACTTAGACCCTAAAACAAAAAAAAGAATATGAAAAACACTACTAGTGGACAAGAAACTGTTAGTAGAACTCCTCAACATCACAATGAGGCTGTCCTACTGCAGGGATTGCAGCATTCTTGCCCTGATGACCACGGTATCAACTTTGAGGAACTCTTTGTCGAGAGTAAGGCAGCCCTCCAACTGGATCAGGGGAGAAAATTAAATTCTCCCACAAATGATAAGTTATTGGTGCAGTTGGATAAGTCGGACATTGGGTACAGAAAGCTGCCAGTGAGAAAAACTCAAAGCAATGGGGAAAACAAGTTACTGTTGAAAAAACCAAGTTGAATTTACCTCCACGCTGTCAATTCCACAACAATCACAGTTATCAATGTACTACAAACCTATTGCAAATAAAAAAACGGACCTAGGTCAAGAGACAATTACTATGCAGGGGGAAATTGCAACATCAAATACAGAGGGCTCCACTTTACCGGTGTTTAGTGTAAGGGAACCCTGCAGATATCGCTACAGCAAAAATTAATAATTCCTCTAGCACCCCTTCCTCCTGCCCTGCCCTCATGGGTGTGGCAGCCGAGAGCTTAAACCATCAAAAAACATCTGAAAAGCCCTCGTCCCAAACACATAATCTAAACTCCCACAAGGGTCAGGTACGCGCTATCTCTTCCTCCAGGGTTTCAGATAACTCTCCGTTGTCTAAAAGTAAGGGGCTAAAGACGATAAAGGAGGCTGATGCTCCCACCTCAGAAGCCTCCATTAGCTCAGTGATCCAGAAATTAATGGTGACAAGAGACTAAATAGATAATTTATGCTTCAGGCTTGAAAAAAAATTCCTGCCTTAAAACCACTATCTTCAAATGACATTGAGGGTATTACCTTACCTCCGATAATAATAGCGGAACTAATTTGGAATTATACCAGAGAATTTAAAATGATTGGCCTATCATTGCATCCTTTTGAGGCTATTGAAGAAGCAATTGTCTTCAACGAAACCCCTCTGGAAATACAAAAATCCTCACAAGCTGTCTGGGGTGGAAATATTGGCTGTTACCCCAGAAACTGCTGTAATAGCACAACTTGCTGCTTTGTCCCTGAC
The DNA here is from genome assembly GCF_040938575.1 of Ambystoma mexicanum. Taxonomy (NCBI): domain Eukaryota; kingdom Metazoa; phylum Chordata; class Amphibia; order Caudata; family Ambystomatidae; genus Ambystoma; species Ambystoma mexicanum. The sequence continues at coordinate 30,408,124 of NC_090936.1, forward strand.
TACGAGGGATTGGCCATGGCTAACAGCACTGGTGGGAAATCTTCAGGGTACGTCCAACTCACCTGCAACATAGTAGCAGACCTTCATTGAGAGTAATTTCTTGGAATTCATGTGGATTTAAAAATCTTTCTACTTGGTGCAATCTTTATTCTCCGCATGAATCTGTGGACATTATGCTTTGCCAGGAAACAATGTGTACCTACCCATTCCAACTAAAAGGGTTTGTTGCAATCCATGTGATGGCACAAGGTGGCGTGCAGGGTAGACCATATGGTGGGCTAGCAATACTGCTTAATACGAACTTTTTACACAACATACTCAACGTGTATATTTTGCACTCTTTCTTGGCGACGGTGATCTAGTTTAGTGGGAATGTGAAAGATGTATACGTAGTTATAGTGTTGTATCATAATCCAACTCAGATACATATTGACTCTATCTTTATTAGGATTGCTGCTATGTTGGAGGAAGTATTAATTGAATGGCCTAACTGTAAAGTCCTCCTGGGAGGCGATTTCAATGCAGAATGTTTAAGTTCTCATAATAGGGACCTTCAGTCTGACAATTTTGTAAAATGTTCTTTGACGAGACACAGAGACTAACAATGGTGTGACTTCCTTGCCACTTGGGATATATTCTTTATTGCTTTTCAGGACAAGGGTCAAGTTATCACATGGCACCGTGATTATAAGCATTCCTGCATTGACTTTTTTGCGGTACCCATGAATCTAATGTATGATGGTAAATTAACAATGGAAGTTAGGAGCGTACAAATGAAGTCTGAGCACACCCACTCTTTATTAATTGATGATCGCTCTGGTAAATCCCTAAGGTGGAGCGTCTACATGTGCCACAAGTTGAATTCATTAATTGACAAAGATATACAAACCATTTTACACTGCACTTTTCTAAATATACCCTTGCAGCTGACTATACTCCAAATATCCAGGATTATACGTACTGCAACTGAAAAGGTTTTGAAACTACAATGGGCCATGCCTCAAATCCAGCATGTGTACCCTCATAGTAATTTAATTAAACTGGCTAAGACAGAAAAAAAATGCTAAATTGAGACACCTTAAAAGGTCTCTTCTGTTGGAAGACCAATTTGAATTAAATAAGAAAATAATTTGTAATGATTATAGAAACATATGCAAAAATGATAGGGCACAATATCACCTCTCCAACAATCAGGCGATGATACGCAATCTGTGTCGCAACGATAGACGCTCCACTTGGGCTCTGTTATGTTCAAAGGAACATACACCCATTTTACATCAGTCCTCGAATATCACTGCAGACACCTGGACCCTATTCTTTAGGCAAAAATGTGTCTTGCCGGAGAGATTTCGATCCTCTCTCTCCAAATGTACGACTATGAAAGATATCAAGTTTACTGGTTGGTCTATACCAGAAATTATCATAGCCATTGGGATTTTTAAAAAAACTCTAAAGCTCAGGGGCCTGACTCAATTCCACCTTGCGTACTTAAGAGAAATCCTTGTCTATGGGCTGCCCTGTTAAAAACACAGTTTGATCACGTTTTACAAACTGCAGCCATTCCTTTGTCATGGTTGCAATCAATTGTGGTGCCCATCTTCAAAAAGGGTTTAAAGACAGATCCTGCAAACGTTAGGCCCATTGCTTTAATTGATGCAGGTCCAAAGGTTTTTGCAATTTTGTTGCTTCAGGACTTGCAGTTGTATATTCGATCACATAACACATTATCAAGATTCCAAGTTGGATTTCGTGCTCAACTTGGAACCACATTAAATGCATCTATTGTAGCGCATTTGTTGGCTAAAACAAAAATCCCCAATTCTGGCCCAGTTTACATGGCATGTGTCGACTTGTCAGCTACCTTTGACTGTGTGATTCGTCAATTACTTTGGTCAAAGTTAGAATGTCAGGGGGTACCATCTCATCTTATTGCCCTGATTACAAAGTTACATCAAAATACCTCTTACCTCGTGAGGATAAATACTTCAGGAGGAACTACCTTACCAATTCTCACAGAGGTGGGGGTGAAACAGGGTTGTAACTTGGCTGCAACCCTTTCAACCTCTACCTCTGTGAGATTGATGACATTTGGGAAAAGGAGATTTCATATCCGGCAAGGCTGGGCCACTTAAAAATCCAATGGCTCGCCTTTGCAGAAGATATTTTAATCCTCGATCGTACACTATATGGACTGCAAAGAAAGCTGAATATATTTGCAGATTACCTATATAACCATAATCTACAGTCTAATGTGCACAAATCAGGAATATTTACCTTTCAGAACTTGAAGCACAAGGGGTAGATGGACAACTTGGACCATAAACGGCACTTCTATCCCGAAGGCTATGTCTTTAAAATATCTCGGATATGACATAATTGATTCGAATTCTTTAACAATGTGGAAGAATGGGCTTACTAACAATGTTCCTGTTTTGGTCACCCAAATGCGGATGGTGTATGAAAAATGTTGTACATTTTCAATGTTCTCACTATTTTAATTTTATATGCTCAAGGTGGAAGCGACAATCCTGTATGCATTGGATGCTTGTCTGCTAAACATAGATGGTGTCCTTGACCAGATTCAGGGTGCTCTGTGGAAGCGCTCGCTGTGCTTGGCACAATCTCTGCCTAACGCAGTGCTGCGTCAGGAACTGGGACTTCTAGCACTGTCTACTAGATTACATTGGCGGCGGATTGCCAACTTGGCAAAGATGTTATTTCCTCCTCCCAATCCATTATATCAGGACTTTTGTCAAATGTTAAATGAAAAAAAAATACACCTTCAGTAACAGAATTCAATGATTCTTTAAAAAACCTTTTGGAAGACTGTGAGGTCTCTCCAGCTGATTTAGAATATCGTCTCCTACATGTTAAAAAACGAATATTTGAAAATGACTGGGTAAAAACTTTAGATCTGATGGGTACAAAGAAATCGTACACAGAAGCTGTTAAATTTGCTTCCAAAAGAATACCCCTTTGCATGTATCTGATGACATTCCCTTGTGTATCCTTGAGGGATATTTATTTACGATTCAAGCTAAACCAGCTACATACTTTGGAAAGAATCATGAGATGGGGGAATTCTTCTGTTATTGAAGGCAATGTGAGGTGTCGCTTCTGCCATAATCTAGCGCAACATGAAACTATAAAACACCTGGTAATATATTGTCACTACTTTGACAATAGGCAGGTTGCTCTCTTGGGTTGGAACCCAAACGGTGTAACAGCACCTGCATGGGAATGGTGTTGGTGTACTTTTATGTGGGGATATTCGACGAAGATTTTCCTGCCTCTAGCAAAGTTTTTGGTAGCAATATCTCTGGAGCTGGACCTCAAGCACTCCAATCCTCAACCTTGAGGCTGTTTGTAGGAAAGAATCTAATGGTAACCTCATATGTGTTAGGCTAGGCGAGATCATAGAATGTTCGATGTGTAAATAATGTATATAATGTGTGCTGGGAACACTATATTTTTTTCTATATATAGGTGCCAAAATCTATTTCAAAATGAAAGATAAGTATTTGTAATGATTTGAATTGATGTTGTTGTTTATGAAATTGTTTGGAATACCAAAATGTAATTATTTTAAGTTATTGTGTGATATATGAAAACTTGTAAAACTCCAAATGTTGTAAAAGTTCGTTGAACAAACTAATAAACGAAGTATTTAATAAAAAAAACAAAAAAATGTTTTACGGGAGACATAGTACTGATAGTCGTAGGAAGTAGTCAGTTTACCGATAAGAATGAGTAAATCGGGCAAAGGACCTTCGGAAAGTCAGGGCATGGTTAAAAATCAAGAAAAAGAAAGGATGTCCCATAGAAATCTGTGGAGGGAAAGGTGCTAAACGAAAATCTTTCCTAACAGTCACCAGAGCAGGTCCCATTGTGCATAATGGAAAGATCTGCTGCAGGTGGAGACTGTCTCACTTGGGTAGGCTCAGTGAAATCATACAGCAGGGATCGAAATTAAGACTGGATAAGCATGAGCTAAAAGCAGCTTCTGGTTATCCGGCATTAACTAGTGAGCAGGAGCTACCACTGGGGAATGAGGAGCTGGGACACATCATTCTGCAAATCAAACGTTCATATAAGATGGAGACCTCACCCCTTATGCTTCAAATGTTGTGTAAAAGTGCCCTAATGCTCATTTATAGAGTGTCCCAAATGCACAGAGTTAATGTCACATAGGTATGTTTGTTCAACACTAGTTAGACCATGGAGCCAAATGTAGCTCCTGGTAGTTGTTAGGGTCAAGTTAATCAGGCACTTCTAAGCCACAAGCAGGGGCTCCTAGCTCCCCTCAATTTCGAACCCTGTACTGACCTATTGTGGTGCTTTAAAGCCTGCCCTTCAAGACACAGATGCTCTGTTAGAAACTAATGTAATAACTACTGATTTACTGTATGAATTCCATTATGTAACACCCTATAGCAACATTGAGGGGTTTGTGCTCAGAGGCCATATTTTCGGGATTGGGCCAGTTTCAATTGTCCGTTTCTGCACTGATGTGTGGAAATGAACATGGCCCTTCCTTTGCTGTCCAGCGTTGCTCATTGGATTTATTGTGGGTGATTCCACATCATCCTTTCTAATGGATTGTGTCCTCAACCATATTCCTCATCTTAGATATGTCCATATTCTGCTTTGCAGTCTTGGAAACATTTTGTCCAGAAGAAGGTGGTGTGCGACATTGAGTCGATGTCCCTCAACGGTTACCATTCATGCTCCCGGACATGATGCTAATGGGAGTATAAATTGCAGGCATTTCACTCGTTGCCTCAGTTCTGTTTTGCTGCATGCACAGCACACTCTCAGAACAGTGCGACTCACCTCAGCAAATCTCTAACGTCTTTTTAATAAATATTCACAATCGTCTATGCTGAAGACAGGCTTCAAGAGGTGTGTGGACTGTGATTCGAAGATGTCAATCACTGATCTGCACAGGATTTGTCTCCGGTGCCTCGGCAAAGAACATGAGATTGAGTGCGGCTCCTGCCAATCGATAACCAGTAAGGCATTGACGGAAAGAAGATCAAAGCTCACCCTAGGTGGGTCGGTCAGTCTCCAAGTCTCTGTCTTCCACACCTTTGAAGTGGAAGTCTTCCGAAGGTAGAAGCTCCACCGGAGAGAAATCTCCAGAAATACCCAAGAAACAATGTTGTCATTCCAAACGGTCAAGATCCAGGAGCGATTCCCATCACTCTTCCTCATTGTCGTCTAAGAAAAAGTCAAGAAACAACGCCATCGTTCCTCGTCCTCTGACTCCTCGCCCGACAAGCATCAGGTACGTTTTCCCGATAAGATTGCATCTGTGGCCCAATGGGTAAGGTTCAGAGAAAAGATGATGGCAGTCTGTTCAAAGGCAGCCCCTCCCAGTCCTTCAAAAGAGCCAAAACCGGCTGTCGAGCCCACTGCATCTTGCAAGACCAGCAGGAAATTCATCAAAGCTTCAACTCGCATGCCCAAGAGCCTGAGCTCGGATATCATCTCTGCGTCGACCACAGAGACTTCATCATAGCAAAAAGCTTCTTTGACTTCCTTCTTGGAAGGAATCAAAGTCGAAGGACCCTACAACGTCGACTTCGGAGACAACTTTGAGTTTCAAAGCCAAATCAAAATCTGATTTCTTCAGATCATTTGGGTCCATCTTCGAGGAAGATGAGGAGGCAGATGACATTGTACCTTCGGTATTAACGTTTTGGGACTCCCAATGTTCCAGAAGAGGTGGACTCGACTAATCCCACCTTGAAGACCTAGCCACAGTTCTAAAAGAAACCAATGGTCTGGATACCTCTCCTGAGGTGTATTTTGATGCACCAGACATAAACTCTCACCCTAATGCAGCCTATAGAACGGCCATGTTTCAAAAACAGATACGGAGCGCATAAGTGGAAATCTTCCCTCGTCGCAGTGGGAAAGAGAGAAACACTGACCACCATAGAAGGAACTAGGACCCCAACAAGATTTGGGACTTTACTAAGAACAAATCGGAGTGGCAAAGGCTCCCACGGGCTGAAAACATTGAGAAAGAACTATGCCAAGCAATATCAGAAGAAGGGAGTCTCCTGGTACCGAACTCAGAGTTGTGATAAAGATGCCAGGGGAAGCCAGCCATTCTTCTGGTACAGCCCAAGGAGTTGTGCTTAAGATGCCAGGGGTGGCGCTGTTGCGTGGCTGGAAGATGGCCCCCGCCGGAGAGGGCTCCGTAGAAGGTAGAGACATCCTCCCTGCGTATCATGCTTGCCGAGGGTCCCTTTAGGCCGAAAATACTGGATATTGGTAGCTGAGAGTGGCTGTGACCCCCGGGCCACCTCGGAACCCTTCAGGCGCAGTGGGCGCCGACCAGGCAGCTCTAGCCCACAGGCTGCACAGCACCGAAGAGATCCTCAGTGTCGGTGAGTGCTGGCTTGTGTCTCAGCGAACTTGCAGCCGCCTCGGAGCCCGTTGACTGGGTCAGACTGCAACGGTGGACTCGCCCGTGGCCCCAATGGCATCTTGGAGCTTGGACGGCCTCCTGAGCTGGCAACCCCGGCGCTGATCCATGAGCGCCGCGTGCAGCAGGGGTGGGCTTGCTGCTCCAACACCGGGCCCTCTTCTGCCTCGTTGTGGACTGGAGCCGCAAAAACAATGAACTGTAATTGCTTGGGATGGGGGGGGGGCAGTGAACCTCCACACCGTTCGCAACCCTCACCAGGGCCCCCGATACCCCCTCACCTCCCACTAGCCGCCACTGCTGCATTGAGGCAGAGCCCACAAGCTAGCAACGGGGCATCGTTCCCCCCATCGTGAGATTCCACATAGAGGGGCGGCATACACCGCCCACACCCACCCCCAGCAGTCACGGGCACAATAAGGTGCAAAGGACACAATACAGACGCTTTGCCCAACTGGACATACAGCCTGACCCCACCAATAATGAGGCCAGCCCGTGGCCATTACCTGAGGATAGCCCATCTGTGTCCAGCATCCACACAGCCTCTCACCTGGCACCTTGCTGGTCAAGTGGGGTCCGCAGATACTCAACCCCACTCCTGCACGAGTGGAGATGACCTTGGAACACCGGGGCGACACAGGATCAGCTACCACCAGCGCCCCCATCATGGGCAACCTGAAAAAACAGGCCAAGATTGATCAGTTTGCGAAGGCCAATCAGAACCCCCCCCCCCACACCTGCAGCGGTGCAGGAACCAACCCAACTGTACATTTCTGCCCTGAATCAGACAGTACTGGCTCTCAAATCCAGGACCAACAGTCTTGGGGCCAAAATAGATGCTCTAACATGCAAGGTGGACGTGTCAGCTGTGCAGATTGACAAGCTCTGTGGCCGCATGACCGAGGCCAAACAAAGAATTGGTGAAGGGTAAGATAAGGTTGAGGTACTGCAGTGCGAAGTCGCCACTCTTCAGCAAACAGTGAAGAAGGTGGTGGTGAAAAATGATGACCTTGAAGGGATGTCTAGAAGGAACAATATCCGAATAACAGGGGTCCCTGAGTCCACACCGGTGGAGAATTTGGAGGTATTTGCGTAGAAACTGCTCATGGAAGTCCTGGAGCACCCCCCAGTCACAAACACGTTCATGGTGAAGTGCGCACATAGATCTTTAGCATCCAAACCGCCTCCTGGGGCCCCGGAAAGTGCCATCATAGCTTGGATTTTCAGTTACCAAGATAGAGACATTTTGCACCATGCTGCCAGGTGGGGGTCCTCCATCATACGCCTCTTTCCTGATTTCAGGCCTCAGTGCCAGGACCAAAGGAAGACGTTTCAGACAGTCAAAAACATCCTCAAAAGGAAGGAGATCCGTTATTCAATGTTGCACCCGGCAAAGCTCAGGAAGGCACATGAGGGCAGCGTCTCCTTCACATCTCCAGAAGCGGTGGAACAGTTTGCAATGGACACAGCAGAACCTGGACCCCCCCTCTAGCCCCCTCCCCCGCTGACTGCATTGTCGCTCTGTTGGTGTGTACCTAGCCATGCCCGACTACACTAGCTCCCCGCTGCAGGGAGATTTGCAAGTCCTCCCAGTTCGATCCTGATGATATGACTTATAAACATCTTTTAGACCCAAAGCATCACATGTGGTAATATGCCTTCAACTATACGGAGATAACCCAGCCGTGAACAGCCCCCCGTGCCTTGAGGCTAAGAAGGCACCACTTGGTGTCAACGTTGGGTTGAATTGAAGTGTGGCAGGAGGGATATGTGGCCGGTATGTTATGGTTTCTGGCGTGGGTCGGGGTGAATTGTTTGGGTAAGGGAGTTTGTAATGTTGTGAGGGTTAATGGGGTATTGTTACGTCAAGAAGCAAAAGTTTCAGATATCACAAACTACTTTTCAGTTCCTCTATTTCCCACTGGGTAAAATGCATGCACGATTGTCACAGTGTGCACCCCGGTTAGACATATCAACCACAACGCATAATGTGTACGATGGAGAGGGACTAGTGGCTCGGATGGTGGCATCACACTGTTAATCTGGTATATACGTGGGTTCACCAATAGAAAAAAGGTGCGTCTAATCTCTAATTATGCTAAAAATCACAGTGTAAACATTCTGTGCCTACAAGATACACACTTGGCCAAGGGAGGTAGGCTCCCCAACCTTGGAGGGTGGGGGTCCATAGGTACTGTTCTTTCTTTTCTACACACTCCCGGGGGGTGAGAGGGGAGTGGTCACATACATACACCGCTTGGGGATGACAACGGGTGATATCTCCTGGTAGCGGGTGAAATAGCGAGCTGGCGGATTCTTTTTGTGAATGTGCATGCCCCGAACATAGATTGCCCTGACTTTTGCGCCGATCACCTGCCCACCTTCCCGAAATATGAAGTGGTGTAGGTAGGGGATTCTAACGTGGCCCTATCGTTGGATTTAGACAGGTCCTCCACTACCCAATTCACCCTCCCGAGAGCAGCTTTGAAGAGGGCAGCCATTGCCAACTACCACGATCTCATTGACTCCTGGCGTTTCCCACACCCCACATCCAGGGAATTTATATATTACTCTGGGGTACATTATAGTGCCTCTAGAATAGACTGTCATGCTGTCTCCAGAGCTGGACCGCACCACACAAAGTGCCCAGATCCTCTCCAGAACCCTATCTGACAACTCCCAGGTTAGGAGCCTAAACCGACAAACTAGACAAAGGCACTGGCGATTCAGAGCCTGTGCCCTGGAGGACGCAGTCTTCCGGGAAGATATCCGACAAGATATTTTAACTTTCTTCCAAATTAATGTAGGCTCGGTTCCCGATCCCAAGGTGGTATGGGCAAACCTTCAAGGTTTACATATGCGGCTGCTGATTGGCCAAAGAAGGTGGAGTCCTGAAATGCATACATAGGTCCATTAAAAAGTTGTAAGTATAACATGCCCTTCGGGATTCCCCCGAGGTGTGGGCACTACTACGGGAGAAAAGGGAGGAAATGGTCCTTCTGACAGCTAGGGAGGATCGATACCTGGGGCACCCCATAGCGATACCCGTTTATGGGGAGGGGGATTGTCCAAGTCTCATGCTAGCTTGGGGCTATGAAACGGGAACAACTAGACTCTATAGTGGAGATTGAAGATATGAGGGGGACCTCACCAGGGACAGTAAACAGATTAATATGGTCTTTCGTGAATTTTATGACCAGTTATATACCACCCAGACAACCTCTGGCCATGATTCAATAACACATTATTTGTATAGAATTGCCTTGGCGTGGCTGGAACCAGCTCTTGGAGCATCTCTGAATGACCCCCCACGCCCCTTCTGACGATGTCTCTCTCCCCAATGGCAAAGCTCTGGGCACTGACGGGATTACCGGCAATCTTTATAAAGCTTTCCCCCACCTACTGATTCCTCATCTGCAAGAGATGTGCGAGGCGGCTAGAACCTCCAGAGTCCTCCCAGAATCCACCAGTACAGCCCTGGTGACAATGCTGTTGAAACCTGATAAGGACTCTCGTAAATGTTCCTCCTATAAATCCCTTTCTTTAATCAACATGGACAATAAGATCCTGGGCAAGATCCTAGCCGACAGGCTTCTCCCTCATATGCCCCACCTGGTCCTACCCGATCAGGCTGGCTTTATCCCCGGTCGCTCCACCCAAAATAATTTGCATAGACTGTTCATGCTAATGCATAATGTGAACCCAGAAACCCCAATTGTAGTCGCCGCTCTGGATGCCGAGAAGGCCTTTGACTCGGTCGAATGGCCGTTCTAGTTTGAGGTCCTCTGACGGGCGGGTATAGGCACCTCCTATTTACAATGGATGCGCCTCTTATATACTGCCCCAAAGCCATAGTATACATCAACTGCATGCAATCAGACACTATATACCCATTGCGGGGCACCCGACAGGGCTACCCCTTCTCCCCCATACTGTTTGCCCTAGCCGTGGAACCCCTGCCCTGTGCATTGTGCGAATACCGTGCCCACAGAGGTGTGAAGATTAATTCCCATAACTCAATTTTTCTTTATGCTGATGACATGCTGTTATATGCAAATACCCTAAGCAGAACTTGCAACCCATGATGGAGGAGTCTTCCGATTTTGAAGAACTCTCAGGTCTGAAAAACAACAGGGCTAAATCAGAGGTCCTCCCATTGACACCCTGCATCGTTCGACATGACATTGGAGAGGCCTTCGGGTGGTGCCCAAAGGGAATTCGATATTTAGGTATACAAGTGTCCTCATCCCCACTGTATTTATTAAGAGACAATTATGTGGTTGCATTGGAGAGGTTGGAGTATAGGGCAGACGCATGGATCCACTTGCCCACATCCCAGGCAGCCAGGATATCTCTGGCCAACATGGTGATCCTACTGAAATTCATATATATATTTAATAATGTTCCGATTTGGCCCCCACCGGGCTTCTGATCACATCTCGGGAGCCTGATGATCCGTCTAATATGGGTGGGCGGACAGGCCCAACTATCATATTATACACTGACCCGGCCGTATGAACAGAGGGAACTAGACTTCCTGGAACTGTATGTTTACTTCTTGGCTGCGCAGATTCTGTACTCAATATGGTGGTGGTGCCTGTCTCCCGAACCCCCACACACCCTCCTCGAAAAGGAGACCTTATACTCCAGTAACATAAAGGGACTATTGTGGGTTACACCAAAGAAGCAAGTGAGCACCGAACTTCAGCCCCTTGCCACTACATGCAGAGCCTGCGATCAACTGGGGCGGTGGGATGGGACAGCGCAGCGGTACTCCCCGTTGTTTGCTATATACCAGGTTAGCGGAATACCACTTACCCATGGAGGCGTCTTCCGGAAACACTTTGAAAAATTAGAAGTCCATACTCTGGGATTTTGGTCCCGAATGGGAAATGTATCACATGGGAAGCACTCAGAGAGAGGGGAGTGGACACCAATCGCAATGTTTTTGTACTTCCGGCTCCGTGAAGTGCTTTGCGCTAAATGGCCCGACTTCCCACCTGCGCCCGCGACCTCAGTATTATTGCAGTATGCTACCTCCCCCCATCCACAAGTAAGCTGATATACTCCTTATATAAAATGATTTGGTTACACCGACCCATCCACACCGGCGGTTACGTAGCCAAGTGGGAGCATCCCTGGGGAAGACACTGACTCCCGAACAGTGGTAAATCGTATGCACACAAACTCGATCCCTATTGATGAATAATCGGTTTCGATTGAAACATTTTAGATTTCTGCACCAGATGTATTACTCCCCAGCCCGTCTGCATAGTTTCTACCCAGATAAGTCCCCTAGTTGTCAAAGATGCGGCGAGACGCAGGCACATTTTTACCAAATGGTGTGGTGCTGCCTCGGCATGTAGGCTCTCTGGAATGACATTGAGGGGGTGACCTCTCAAATGCTGAATGCTCATACACTTCACACACCCGAACTGTGGTTGCTGGCACTGGTGGAGGAAGGGTCCCGCGTTGAGAAAAGACTGGTGGGAATGGCCTCCGTTGTGGCCAGAGAAATATTAGCCAGGACATGGGGAGGGAAACCCAGTATGCACAGACCCTTCCCACAAGCAGACCACTAGATATCTGGGGCCCCTTCAGGGCATTAATGCTTAAAAGAGCAGAGAACTGCCCCTGACAAACTCCATAGGCATCACCTTTTACATTGTGTCACACAGCACCTTCAGTACAATGGCACAGGGAAATCTTTCAGATTTCCCAAAGGTTTAAATACCTCCTCTGGGATAAACTACTGTTTCCCAGAGCAGTAAAGTGATATTGACTTTACTTATATTTGTAACTTTCTAGACCCAGCACACACTATCTTACAATAGGGTGCTGGAGGGGTTACATAGTATCCACTTTGTCTAGCTTCTCATGTAACATTTTTATGGTACCCTTTCCTCACTGAATGGCTGGTGGCAGTGGTTTCATTTTGACTTCCGTGGTGTACATTTACCGCGGCCTATGTTCGCAGCTGCAGTGAGGCACCCAGGGGTGCCATTTTTGTCAAAATGGGCCCAGTCTTCTTTTTTTGCCATTTCTTTGTGGAAAGGTCGTTCTTGAGAGTTGGAAACCGAATAGCCAGGGAGAGGAACACCAGATTGTGTGCGTTGCTTTTGAGTTGGCCAAGAGCTCCAGGAAGATACTCCAGGAAGCAGGACTGGCCGAGCCTGAGCCCCCTCAATAGAGTGCGGGACCCCAGAAGCAAGGAAAGTCCATCCGACAGCCAGGAACCGCAGTGTTGCTATTTGCGGTAGTCGCGAGGAACTGAAACACCGAAGTGCCACTTGTTTGAAAGATTGCCGGTTGCGCGCAGTGTCCGTCCCTTTGCAGTGCAGGAGTCCCCAGAAGTCCTCTCTCTTGTCCCAACGACTGAGGCCCAGGAACAGAGAGATCTGCAGAGCTGCACAGGAACAGAAGTCATCTGCTACACGTTTTCTTCACTACAAAGGTACTGTATAGTCTGAGGGAACTTACCTCTTATTGTAGAGTTGCTTGCATCTTCTACTACTCGAAAGTCTAAGCTTGTGGCACTACATTTGATTCTTCTTATCTTCAAAGACTTCTAAAACAATGTGCAAAGACTTTTCTACTTACTTACCAGAGGTGCTTCATCCTCTATAAGACATGTGCCCATTGATTTTGGCCTAGCCTCTTATACTGAATGACTCTTCTTAGGGGATCCAAAGGTATTTGCCTGGTTAAGAATATTTGTGGTCTCTTGTTGTTCTAATAACCTTTTTCCTTTTACCAACTAACTTCTAACAGTATTCTAAATGCACACAGTAAGATATTAATGTCCCCAGCACCATAGCTATTGAAGTCGCCTGAGGGTGTAGGTTGTGTCTGTGGGCCATCCTAAAAGGATCTTCACTGATTTTAAAATATTAAGAGTGTGTGTTTTGAAGTGTATTTGAGTGTCAATTTTATATTGCTCCCTTCTGAAGAAGGCTTACTCTGACTGATAAATAAATGAATAATTGTTTATTCAAGAAACCTTGTGTGTAAGTGTTTATTTGAATACTTGTCACTGTGAATCTCTGTGTAACTCCCCTACAGCTCACAATGACCCCTCTTGAGATAAGCCAGGCTGCTCAACACCCTACCAAACTGTGTAGTACAAGCTTATACCAAAGGTTGGTTTTCCTATTACCTGTAGTCGGAGCTGTTGTAGTGTACCTTAAGGGTACTGCATATAAGCTTTGCCTAACAGCCAACCTCAAAAAAACGTTTCACTGTCAAAAGAAAGAATTGCTGCTATGTTTTGAGTCTGCTCAATATACAAGACTCCTACTTTTTCCTCACTTATATTCCTGCACTGGCCGAGGCAATAATCTGCGGCACCGCTTCCACCCCATTTCGGAGCTAGGTTCCCGTATCCCCTCTTATTTCATCACCTTATATAAAAACCTAATGGCCATACAAAGAAGGAAAAAACACCTTAGGCAACAATCACTCAATCTCACTCACACCCAATCCAACCCACAATACGTTCCCCTACTAATTTAATCTGACCCTTCTCCCACCAACTTCCCTCCTTTAATTCTTCTTGCAATCGGTACTCACGTGTCCGTGGTGGTCCGAGAGCCTCAGTTCGCGGTCTATCCACAGTGGGATCCCTCCCCAAACAAGCCGTCACCTGCACTGGCGAGCAGTTGGGTATTCACAAAGCCGGGACCCACCGAACCTGCTCTGGAGCGTACGCGTTTTAAATACCGGTCAGCCGTAGGTGGCGGCGGTCTTGATGTGGGTGCACCGGACTCGCGCATAGTACGGGGTCTTCCCGGATCAGTCACATCTAAGGGGTCACCAAAAGAAGGTGGTCATTCCCCAAACGCAGATCCCAAACTCAGAATAAATGGACACACCCCGGTAGGGGGGAATGAGACCAGGAGATAGATTGCAAGTTGAACAAAGTTTATATCAGGTAAAAGATGCATGCAGAGGACTCTGCTGCTATGAGAGCGCTCTGCCAACAATATAGAAACAACACATTTTATGTACAACTTTCGGCATCAGTGACAAACAATATAGATGATGAATATTACATGGCCATTGGTTCACTACAATGTTGCACTATGGGCCGTACTGGGATGGTGCAGCTTGATTGGCTGGTGCAGAGCTGTTGCTTCTCGCAGCATGTGGGTCAGCTGGGCTCATCTGGGAGGGGTGAAGGTCAGAGGCGTCAGGCACAGATCATCTACCTAATCTCTTTATTCTGACAACATAGAGAAAAGGCTACAAACAACTAATCACATTAAACTCTGACATTTAGTGGAGGTGCTATAAAGTTCAGCTAACAACTATATATCCAGTTTATACTTTGCCCTCGAGGAACAGTAAACCATAGTGCCTTAATCCTTTCGCCCACCACGAAAGGGTTTGATCTACCTGGTGCCTTATGATACAGCTTGATATGTGTTGTTTCTACATTGAATATATGGTACAAGGAGACTTAGGACTGCAGTGGGTGTGTGCTCTGGTCACTTCAGGCGGTTAGATGTGTATCAGCATCAAAGTGACAGAGGGGTCTGGGTTTCGTGAGTGGTGGTTAAGGTGAGGGTTGAGAGGGCGCATGCAGGTTTGTGGAGATGGATGAGTACACAAGTCAAGATCTACCCTGGTGACACACAGGGCAATGAGCTCAGAGGAAGAGAAATATATAGGCGAGTTGCAACAATACATGGGTGTACTTCCGTGAGAAAGAAGCTTGTGCGGCGCAGACAGGGGAGGAGGTGGAGGGGGTGTCTGGACTCGCTGTGTGCGGGGCTGGGTAATGGGAGAGATGACTTTTTAGAAATCCTTGTGCAGCGTAGTAAAAAGATGGAATCCTGGGGTGGCATAAAATGGGAGTCTGTATGTGTCATCCAATGGCTTCTGCCCTCTGTCGTCAGAGGACAGAAAAGGGGACGTCTCCCCGCGATGGGATGAGCAATAGATTCCTTTCATGCAGAATGTACAAGGGGAGGCGAAAAGACTCTTCCTCCCTTACAGCTGTAACATTAATCCCAAGTTAGGATTCAATTCAAAAAGTGAACAAAAAAAGGTGAGTAATTCATTCATATGTTCCAGCACCCGGAGGTGACGTCATTTGAGGTCAGTATAGCATTTATATAGTATCACCTTTGAAATATTGAGTTTTCAAGGAAGGAAAGGTTAGGGTTAGATCAGAACAGACTGATCCGTTATAAGAACAGTTAGATTCTCCCAAAGGGATGAAGGCAGTCTATTATCCCAGCATTAAAGTGTTCAACAATTAAAACCTGTAAGGGGGGAACATGCACTGCCAAAGCCAATAGGTTCAGAAGGAGGCCTTCAGGGAGCCAGGAAAGTCAAAGTCAAAGTTTTGATGCTCTTCGACTTAGAAATAAGTTCTTAAATAGTCAGTGATCAAAAGAGAAATCACAGCAACTCAAGAGGAGTCACCTTTGGAAAGCACAAGATGTAAGGCCAATGTAGGTAAGTTGAGTTCAACTTAGTATGGAGTTAAATAACACTCCCAAAGATTGGAAGCACCCGAAATGGCAAAGGATATAAAGCACCCCAATCCCCACAGTACCTTTGAAATAAAGAAGTTGTTCCAGATAGTTGCTTTCACAATGTAATACGGTAGACCCTGGTTTCCTGGTAGTTGGTTGTGGTGACGAAAGGGAGCAAGCCTTGCGGGCTCCTGCGGCAGCACTTGAGAGAGAGAGGGACTCTGCAGCAATGGATTTCCACCAATTCACTGGCTCTTTGTGGTTTTGGTGCCTTTTTCTCAACGCCAACGAAGAACGAAAAGCTATGCATAGGATTGCCTTGATCCCTTGGTCATGGACTCTGGTGAGGGGACCCTGGACGTGGATGTCTTACTTCTGTAGGGTCCTCTGGATGCCCACGAAGATCTGGCCAGATTTAGACTTCGGAAAACAATGTACTCACAGGTAGTTGAGGTACCCCCAGGTATTGGGCTTCTGCAGCCTTGGAAAGTTGCCGTAAGTCGGGGGTTGCGCCAAAATACAGTTTGTCTCGAGGCTAGTTGGTTCCACCAGCCTATTGGAGGAAGTTGTCCTTTACGGGTCTTCCCTGTCATTTCGAAAGCGAGGTCAGCACAGCTGCTGGTGTCTTCTACTGTCCTCTGCTTCGGATGTTGTCCTCCAGTGGTCGACTCTCCTCTTAGTCCCAAAAACTGCGCTTTTAATGCAAGTTCCCATTCATTCACAGCCCTAGGCTGTCAATCACACAGCAGGGGGGCTGTCCTTCAGGAGAGCCAGCCAGCCAATTGCAACTTTCACTCAGGCACCCCTAGAGACAAAGGACAGGGATGTTTCGGGACCCTCTCTCAATTCCTGCCTTTCCGGACACACTGGAGCCAGGAGGACTTCAGGGCTGATGCCCGCCAAAGGCAAAACAACACAAAGGACTCCAACCTGATGCAAACAGGGTATCCAGTTAATATGTCGAATGCATTTTTTCGAATGACAATAATGTCGAAAACATTTGGCCGAATATTTTTTTTCCGAATGTGTTATTTTTTAATTACTATGTTTTTTTGGTTTTGTGAAAAAAAGGGTTTAAAAAAAACAAGAAAGGGGGTTGGGGGGAACCCCCTCCCCCCCCATTTCGAACAGAAAATAAAAAAAAGACCAACGTTTTTTTCACCAAATTTTTTTTGACATTATGGCATTCAAACAAATGTCATTCGAAATACTGTAGGTAAACCTGCAAACAGAGTAAAGCCCAGAAGAAACTAATTAACAAGAAATGGTGAAAAAAGAAGACGGAGGCTGTTTTGAGAAAATCATCACCCTTGGATGCAGCAATGCAGCTGAGGTATCAGCCTGCAGATTCATGTCCCTAGGTAATAAAAAAGAAACCACTGCTACCAGCCATTCGAGTGGGTTAGTGTAACAAAATGTTACATAAGGAATGAGTTAAATGAATTACTATGTAACCCTCGAGCACTCCACATAGGGTTGTGTGTGCTGGACCCATAAAGTTAAGATAAAGTTAAGATAAGTAAGAGACGTGTCATCTTACTATTCTTTGGAATAGTTGTACACCCAGAAAATGTAGTTAAACATTAAGAGAAGTCTAAGGGACTTCTCAGTGGCACGGCACAAAAGGTGCTGTGTGTCACAATGCAAACACAGATGCCTATGGAGTTTACCAGACTCCATAAAACAGATAAGAACATAGAAAATCATAGTCAGGAAAACACATGAGTGAGTGAAAAAAGGCCCCACTCACTCAGGAGTGAAAATTAAAAAGCCCTGAGTCCAACAAAATATCTTGGGGTCTCTAAGGTTAAAGGGAATTGGCACAGAAATTAATATTCTCCCTAACACCGACACCCTCCGCCTCACACAGCACACAAAATACCCAACGCATGAGAAAGGTAACATCCTTGATCTAATCATCACTGCACTTCCTTCCCTCCACTACATCTCCCCTCTCTTGCTTGACTAGTTTGACCACCTGGCAGTGCCTTTCAACATCCTGCACACCACCCCAGTCAATCACTCCCAGCAGAAATCCATCAGACAAACCTTCAGGTCATTCAAGAAATTCCTAGTGGAAGCCCTCACGGAAGACCTTGCCAACCTCCACCTCACATGGACAGAATACCTGCAACCGAATTGCGACTCTGTACTGGAAGTCTTGACTGACACGAGACTCTGAAACAACGCACCTGTAAACCGAAACTATCAGCACCCTGGAACACACAATAACTCAACCTCAGCAAAAAGACTCATAAGGCAAAAAGAGAAAACCTAGTGCCGTTTCCTACCTGGCTCTCCTCAAGGAACTCTGAGAAACCCGCTGACAACTAATCAACACAGCCAAGGCCTCCTACTATCAGAACACCATAGCAGAAGCTGACAACAAAAGCAGAGCCCTCCTCAAAGCGGTCAAGCACTGTATCAACTCGCTACCTGACCCTGCCATACCACACTCTATAGAAAAATGCACCGCCATCAACACTTTCTTCATTGACAAAATCAGCAAGATTCTCCTGCACATAGACACCAACTCTGTATCAACAGACCACCTCACGTACCTACTTTAGAAATCTCCACACCCTGGACAACATTCAAGACACTCTCTACAGGGGACCTGGAGGAAACCCTGGCCACCCTCAAAGCCACATCGTATAGAGACGACTTCTTACCAGCATTCATCCTCAAGACCCTCCCCACAGAAGCTCCCCTTCCCTTCCTGGAGATCATCAACAGCTCCCTAACTCAAGGCACCTGCCCATCGACCCTATAGGCAGGACAAATCCTCCCTCAACTACAGAAACCCACTCTGGATCACGACAACCTAAGTAACTATTGCCCCATCAACCCTCTTCCCATCCTAGGTAAGGCCATGTCGGAAAGCGATAGCCACGCAAGTGCAGCAACACATCGACACCGACATTCTCCTCCAAACCTACCAACACGGGGACATACCCAGATGCAGCACGGAGACAGCAACCATACAGGTGATCGATGATACCCTCAATATCCTTGACGATGGCCCCCCTGCCTCCTGGTTCTAGTCGACCTCTCGGGCACTTTCGACAAATTAGACCACCAGACACTCGCATACACCCTACATCAGTACATGGGGATCAGTGACCTTGTCCTACGCTGGTTCAAGTCCTACCTTGCCAAATGCCAGCAGTTTGTTCAGATGCACTCCTCTAGATCGCCAATGCTACCCGTCACCCGTGGAGTCCCGCAGGGTTACATCCTCTCCCCAATGATCTTTAATCTATGCATGCAGCAAATGGGATCTCTCCTAGCCACACACAACATCTACATCCATCAATATGCCAAAGACACTCAGTTATATCTCAAGATTGGCTCTATCAAGGACATCCACAGGCTCAAAACCTGCCTTTCGCTGATCCAGTCTTCGATGTCCAGTGCATAATTGAAGCTCAACCCCTTCAAGACCGAAATCCTACTCCACACCAACAACACCGAACACCCAGACATATACAGACCTGGCTATCGGCCATGAACCCTGAAGGCTTCACACCCGAGCTCACCTTCTGCGCGCAATCCCTCAGGTTCCTCTCCTTCCAGACACACATAGCCAAGAAAACTCAGACAGCTTGCTATCAGCTCTCCCTCCTGTGGAAAGGCAAGCCCTTCCTCCCTCCAGACAGCTTTAGATCCTCCTTTCAAGTACTGGTCCTATCCCACCTGGATGGGGCAGTGACATGCTCAAAGGCCTCCCGTCCTCCCTTGTGCCCCTGAAAAGTGTCCTACACGCGGCCACACGCCTAAACTGTCTACGTAGATAAGACCACATTACCCCCGCCCTCATCGACCATTAGTGGCTCCCACTGTATGCACAAATCACCTTAAAGTCTTGCTGCATCATCTACAAGGCAGCCGCCCCTCAAGTCACCCATCTACCTTGCAGAGAAACTCAGCATCTCCAGCGGACTGCGCACCACCAGAAGTCAGGAACCATGGTATCAGATCCCAGCGTTGAAATCCTGCAGGAGCAGACGAATAACCCACCAAATCCCCCAAACCAGTACACCCAACAGTAAATTATGACTACTATTGAGTTGACCAGACTGGGGGAAAAGGGGAAGTGGAGAAAATAACAAACGGTCAGGATAGCTGTGGTTTCCTCAACTTCTAGACGCTTTGTAATTCAGGATACCTGCAAACAACATATCATAATTAACATCAAATATGACTCTCTAACATTATGTACCTTCCCTGAACCCCAGGTTACCTGAATGCCTCTGATAATATCTGAGAGGCACCTAAAAGTGTTTTATCCTTGTAGAATAGCTGCTGCTCTCTACTGTTGAATTCACTGTGACTTCTACACTCCGCTTCTGCTGTTAAAAATATCTAATTTCAATGTTGATGAACATATTCTATTGTCTTTAACATTTGTGAATTTTACTGGATTCCTCTTTTACTGAACACAGCTTTAATTGTCCTGTATTACTAGTAGTGCCATGCAACTCTTCTCAGTTCACTCCCTTGCCTTTGCTTTGCCACATGCAGTTCAATTGCTTTATTTTCCTTTGCTTGTAAATTACAAACTCACTTGTATACAATTCAATGTTTTTTCCTCTACGCCGTATCACTGCGTTATTAGTTTGCTATTAGACCTTGAGATTTGTATCTGCACACATGCGCCTTTGTTTTAAAGTCGTAACGCTGCTGAACTAAAAATATAGATTTGCGCGCGTTTGTTATCTGACCTGTCAAACCGCTACAGTAATGCGTACTGAAGGAGACTCCTGCCGTCTTTTACTTGATATCACTCCGAAAGTCATTAAACTAATCTCCTCAGCTGATCCGTAATGAATCGCGTAGCACAGCTGTAACGGACTCGTTAGATACGCCTACTCGCCATCACGTCCCCTCACGCCGTAAGGTCCTTTACTCAAATGCTGCCAGCACACGACCGCATTCATGAACGGAATCAATCACTCTGCACTGCTTAACACTCATGTGCGTATGCTGACATAAATACAGGTAGCTTCAACACTGGCATGCGCACAGCAAACTACTTCTTCTCAACGTTTTGCAAATACCTTCTGTTGAATCTTGAAATACGTTTTAAACTTGAAAATTTAACTTCACAAGTTGTAGGAAATTCTGTCTGACTTTTGTTCAACAACTTTAAACGAACAACTTTATACACTGAATTTCAATTAAAAACTGTATTGAAAATATACTTTCTTAGATTTTGATTTTTGGAAAACTTCAGTCACTTATCTGAACTTCCTTATCTCTGGCTCTTTCAGGTGGCTTGTTACTGGTAATTGGATATCTCTTCCTCTGTTTTCTTTTGCTTTGACAGGAGCTCTTGAGCGCTGTAACCACACTTAATCAGATCTAAAATGAAAGGCAGTTTAGAACCTCTACTTAGGTTCCAAACTGCATCACAGTAGTCATTGGCCAATCACTGCTGGACAGGAAGTACTCCACCATCTTGAGCTGGGACAATAGCTGCTGGCTGATATGATGGTTAGATTAAGGAAATGCCATTTCAATGCAGTTGACCTTCCTTAGCTACTACAACCAACCACTATTGACACTTAGTAATGCCTAATCAAACGCCTTCTGTTACCCAGGGACCTTACCCAGGGACCTGACACATGCTGGCTTGAAATCCACCGCTGCAAAAAAGAAAAGACCAGAAAACAAGCCTTCTGTGCGTACGCCCCAAGACTATGGAACCTTTTCCCTGTCCGCATCAGACCCATCCCCACACACCTACAATTCAGAAAAGAACTCAAGACCCACCTCTCTCCTCCTCAACACCTAAGCCATGACGACGTCCCTGCGCCACCTGACTTGCTAGATGCGTCCTCCTCTCTACTCCTCGCTAGCCTGTACAGCTGTAGCCCTCCTCTGTATCCTCTCCCACCCTGTAAATCTGTTCTGTTGTTAACTCTGAAAAGCGCTCTGTTGTGCATCTGTGTAATTGTATACCTCCTTCTTGAAGCTAGGTCTGCACTCAATAAATACCATTCTAATAATAATAATAATAAAAGAGGAATTGCCAAAGCTCCATCGGCCGCACTTGTCATTAAGATGACACTGGTGTAAGAATTGTGCTGCCAGAACATTCAATATTTAGTTGTCCTGGGCACTGGGTGCAGTATCGGAGCATGCCACTGGTGGCAGGGCATGAGTTAAAGTATGCAGCACACGAAAAAGTAAGTGATGCTTCATTGAAATTGCGCTGGTAGCACATTAATTTAGATCCTAGCAGGCTTCAGATACAATTCGGAAGAAAAGGAAAACGGAGACCTTTGAAAAAAAATATTGCTGTGTGAGCAACACTGCACCTAGAATATGTCATGCATCTGTCAGGATCCTGAAGAAAACCGCAGAAGCTGCTGGCCCCACGAACCCCCTCAAGTGTTTAGCTCACTTTCTAATATGAACAGACAATGTGCTTCTCATCCCAAGGAAAAATGGGATAAAATAATAAACCAGGTCCTCGTCTTCAACACACCAGAAACATTTTCGAAGCCTGTAACGAGAAGGACATTACACTGCAAGTGTCCTCTACTCTTCATCCCTGGAACGGATTCCCCACCAGCCCCACTTACTGCTCTTTCATGCCTGAAAACCCCTGCTGAATAGGCAAGAGGTTGCCTTCAAAAAGTCTTAATTGCGCCTTTAAAAACTGTTAATTCTTCTCTTCTAAAATGTCACTTTGTAATATCTTCTTTCTTCTTCTGGACTTACTGTCTTGAAAACCTTTTCTCTCTACTTTGCTTGACAGAGTTTTTGGGAGAAAATGTTTTATTGTTCGCTGTTTGGTTGCTAAACGTGCACTTCCATTGCAACCTATTTAACTAATAGTATTTGTTTGTTGTTTGTTAATTTATTTATTGTGCGTGCCGGCCCCGAGGGTATCAGGGCGCAGGAGATAAGAATACGTATCAACTTGGTTACAGAGGTTGGGAAACATAATTACAGAGAGGATCCTCATAGTTGCAAGGGTTGAGGATAAAGGCAGGCATGGTGGAAATACACTGGTAGACATCACATCACGGATAGCAGGCATACTAGGTGGCTATCGTGACTATTGACTGGCATACATTAGAAGAGTTATAAATAAAGGGGTAAACCTGCAATTTGGTCCCTGGTCCTTCAGGTAAAGTACATTATATTAAAGCAAAAATTGGACCAGTGGAATGGGATGACACAAATTCTTAAATAGAATATACATTTTAATCAGTAAATATTTCATATAATCAATGAAGGTATGGTATAAAAAATATAAAAAAAACAATGCATTCATTCCATTAGTGTATCATACCTATCTTAAACATTTGTTCACAATCCCATACTAACTTATTCATACAATCATAAATAAAACCAATTTGGCTTTTTAGAACAACATGTGCTACTACTGTTAGCACACAGTCTCCTTTAGTTTTAACATGTATTCATGACCCAGTCCATAATATCAGGTGTCATATTTAGACTGGTTTTTGTTTTTCCAGATGGCACACAGCGAATCGTCGACACGTGTTTCGAGTGTGCTGTTCTTGAAGGTCTAATTGTGGGTTTTCTGATGCATCGTTCTGCTAGGTAGCAAGGGACTTTCTTGTTTAAGCATTTGTGGATGACCGAGGCAGTTTTAAGATTGATTTTTGTCTTGGGTGGAGAGCCATTTATGTTTCCTTCTTATTTCAGATATGTATGCTCTTCTTGGAATACTTAGAGCTGCTCTGTAACTGAATATTATTTGAAGAAACCTTTTTAAAAACAAAAATCAAACTAATTACAGAATTGCCTCACCGTGTATTGGAGAGTTTATATTTAACTTTCAAGTTAACTGAAGCATCCCTGATTAACGTTAAATAATCAGTCTCCAAGCAACTGCTAGTTGACTTTTGCGCTCTGGAGCGCTTTTTCTCCTTCTTTAAACAATCCAAAACGAAAACACAGCGCTCCGTGTCGCAGTGGTTGCCTCGATACTATATATGAACTTGCGCGTAGTCCTTCCTTACTGTGGATGCTTGCACGTCGGACTGCGTCAGAAATAGCTGAAGCTTCTCCGAAGAGTCACAGTACTCTCAGGGCCTTGCTAACACTCCTGCTTGCCAACACTGACACGCTGCTCAGCTTTTCACACCCCACCAAACTACTAGGTGGGTTAAATTCACCGTTTACATGAGCACGCTGCCTCAGACTTACACTTTCTTGTATTCGATTGTCTTCACACAGCGATCGCGAGCAGATCCACACACACGGTCTTGCTCAGGATTAAAAATATAACTAAACTGTTGAACTATATTATATTTCATAAAATCGAAACGCTGTCTCTTCTCAAATTTGGAAGTTATGAACTACTAATTCCTGATTACAAACTAGCTCAGAATTTTCAAGAAAATATACTTTGTGTCCTAATTTTTACACTCTTAAAACATTCTTGCTTTTAAACTTAATGAATCTTCCCGCCTAGCTTCCGGATCATGTCCCACGTAGTGCTGAAGTCTCTCAACTTTAAAATAGGCCTAAAACTGCAGCTCATACTGAACAGGTCCTGCTTCTTGGTTTTTCTTTCATGACAAGAATCCTTGTAGACGCAGGATTGCAGACTGACCTCATCCGTAGAATCTTCAATTGCATCCTCCATCTGGCCTTGGGCTAAGCACATCTTCCTGAAATGAATAATTGAGGAAGGAAAAGAGCTTGTAGATCTGATTAGATCAAATGCTCTTCATGGTCCGACATCTAGTGGACGTCATGGAGTATTACAAGATTAGTTTCGAAACTCGTAAACGGATGTCGACAGGGCGTGTTAGTAATACTATCCCTAGTGTGACGTGTACTGTACCCATGGACCTTCATGCGTCCCTCAATTGTTTTTTCCACCATTGAAGTTGGTCGCAAATGCAGAGTTCTCGTCCAGGCTGATGCCTTTAATTAGTTGATAAACAACCCCATCTTCATTGACGACTGACTGATCAACGACCAGATGCGGCCTACACAAGCCTCTTTGGGCTTTGCCCCGTTACAGCAGGGAGAAGGGGGAGGGGTTTCATACTGACCTCTTTAGAGAATGCATGTGCTGTCACCCCCTTTCCCTTTTCCTCACCAATCTGCCCTCGTAAAAGATAATGGACAAAACTCCCTTTAAATTTTTCCCTACCTGCCACCGGTAATTCCCATGGAAGGACACGCACCAAGTGTGCAATTACTATCTCCCGAGGGATCACCCTGAAAAAGTTTGCAAATCCTGTAAACTTTTTCGACCGAAAACTTTAACAGATCGGCGCAGCAAAAGCTGGGCCGCTTATGCTATGCAGGCTGAGGCCTCCATCGACATGACAAAAGACTCAAGCAAGGGCAGTATTGGAGTCATGAGAGATGCCGAAGGAGGGCGGAGTTCGTCGGGACCCCCGACTCCAAGAAGCAGGCCGGCGGCTCTGTGATGGAGAAGACACCTGAAGGCCAGAGCACACACAAGCACAAAGACACTAAAAACATACACCACAACCGACTTTCGACAGTAACGTTGAGTGTCGAAGCCCATGCAGTGTCCACAGAGAAAGCCTCCGATTTTTCACTGTCCTCCGGGCTATCGCGCAGGCTTTCACCTCATGACAGACCTCTGAAACCAAGACTGACTGTCGGTTCGGACACGGCACACAAAAAGGCCCTCCCTTCATGTGCGGAAGAACAGGCAGCAAAAGGCGTTTCAGCGTCTCCCAAGAAAACGCCACAAATGCAGGAGTTAATTAAGAAACGCGTCAGTGCTTCCCTGCTTAAAGCAAGGTCATGAAAAAGTCCCAAATTTCAATGCCCTTGCCCTCGAAAAGCTCCAGGGGATCTCAATTCTCTGGCATACACTCCAAGCAGATACCCTCTACCAGAAGAACATAAGTGGTACTCGACAGAGATATCCTAGACAGAATATTCTCATAGTGTGGTCACCCTCTGTTAGACTTGTTCGCCACAAGCCTAAATGCACAATGCCCAGACTTTGCGTCCAGGTTTCCCCAACCAGGGTCAAAGGGGAGAATGCCCAGTGGATGAACTGGTCAGGGAAATTTGCTTATGCTCCCCCCCCCCCCCCCCCCCCCGACACCACTCCTGAGCAAAATAGTGAACAAGATGCAACAGGAACAAGTAACTCTAATCCTGGTTGCTCCTATGTGGGCGAGACAACCTTGGTTTCCACACCTGCTCAAACTGGTGATGTGCGACCCAATCAAGCTCCTGTGCAACATGCTAACACAACACAAGGGAGCATCCCTCCACCCGCGCCCTCAATCTATGAACTTGGCAGCTTGGGTCCTGAAGTCATAGGATTTGGCCACTTGAATCTTCTACAAGGGTGTATGTATATCCTAAAAGAGGCACGGAAACCCAACACCAGACACTGTTATTTCAATAAGATGAAGAGATTTGTGATATGGTGCATGTTACAAACTCTAATCCCAACAGAATGTTCCCCAGCTAACATTCTACACTACATGCTTTACCTATAAGACTCTGGTCTAGTATTTTATTCCATCAAAGTGCATCTGATGGCCCTGTCAACTTACACCACTTCACAGAACAAGGTGTCCTGGTGGAAAGTTCCTGTCATTAAGGCATTTATGGAAGGGTTAAAGAGGCTACACCCCCAATTTCCAAACCATCCCCGGGTTGGGATCTCAATGTTGTGCTCTCCAAGGTCATGGGTCCACCCTTTGAGCCTATACACAAGGCCCGGCTAAAACATCTGACTTACAATACTGCATTCCTAGTAGCTATCACCTCCATAAAACGAGTCAGTGAGTTGCAGCCTTTGCCCGTACAAGAGCCATTCTTCATAATACACAAGGACAAGGTTGTCCTCAGAAAACATCCTTGGTTCTCACCTAAGTTAATTTCAAAGTTCAATCTTGATAAATCAATAAAACTCCCCACCTTCTTTCAAAATTCATCTAACTTAGCAGAAAGAAGCCTCCATACACTTGATATACGGAGGGCGGTCTTGTACTACGTGAACAAAACTAATCATCAAAGGAAAACAGACCAACTCTTTGTTTCCATAGCACCTGGAAGGGAGGGCGATCACAGATCAAAGAACGCAATCTCAGTCAAGTGCATACAACTCCCTATCCAAGAATGTCTTACGTTTAACACCTAGGGCTCACTCTACCAGAGGTACAGGAGCTACCTTAGCTTACATTGCAAACATCCCTATGGATACCATTTGCAAATGGAGTTCCATCCATACGTTCACACAGTGTTATTGCATTGACACACACTCTAAAGAAGATTCAAAGGTGGGACAAGCGGTCCTCAAACATCTCTTTGCTGCTGTACCTTTTTACTTCCCACCTTCTTCTCCAGATACTGCTTGCTAATCTATGCATAGCATGTGATCTAAGCAGATTCACAAGCTCCAGAAGGGATACATTACTCAAAGGAATCATATTTTTGGTGCTTGTATCTGCTTAGATTCACATGCACCCACCCTTTCTCCCCTTCTGGAGTAGATGGCGCATAGATGTTTTCTGGTTTATCACTGTTTCTGCTTTATTACATCTGTACTCAGCTACACTTCATGCAACCTAATATCAGAAACAAACAATTTGACATGAAATGTTCTCCAGATAACGCAAAGGTATGGAAATAAGATTAGGAGGGGTTGCTGAGAAATTAAGTGTGGGGGGGCTATTATGCTTCCAGTGCTAATAGTTGTAGGCACGGACTTCTGGAGGAATAGTTCTGGACTTTTATGGTAATGTAAATATGGGAGCTAAGAATCATTCTGTGAAGACACAGAATGTTGTGTTAAAAATGCATTTGTATTGTGTTTTAATATGATTTTATGTATGTTTGTGTTGTCTTGTAATTATGGTGTGCACAGTGAATATGTATGTGCCACGTCAAAGGATAGCAGGCTAGCAGTGCCTACAAATTTTAATCTTACCCCTGAATCAGAACATTTTAAATGCCCAGTTCTGACTAGCAACGGAATATGCTTAAGAATTAAGAGTGTACATAAAATAAAGGGTGAAGAAATTGATGATCTACATAGATAAATGAGAGAATTATCAGTCTGTACATGGAATGTTAAGGGTTTGAATAACCCTCGGAAAAGGAGGGATGTGGTCAGGCGATTGTGGAGGGGAAAAGCTGATGTTCTTTTACAGGAAACCTAAGAACCTTATGATTAGCTCAAGATATAATAAGGCAATGTTGAATTGCTATGTTTCTAAGTTTAGAGGAGTAGGAATATGGTTTCACAGGGGTGTGGGTTTGAAGGTGGAGAGAGTAACTATGGATGATGACAGGGGGTGATTTTGATGGATGTGTAATACCAAGGCCCTTGCACGACAGGGAACAGTTTATTTGCAAAATTATCCTCCCTGTTTGAGACCATGCGAGGTGAATATATTGTATTGGGGGAGACTTTAATTGTCGCTCAGCTCAGTGCAGGTACACCGCAGTAGGGGCGGGTAGAGCAATTTGAACATTCATGGGGGGCTGGGGGGGTTTGACTTGGCATATAGTTGGAGGACCCTCCACCCGGGAGAAAGGGATTATTTGTTCTTTTCATCAGTACATGAATCATACTCTAGGATTGATTATTTTTTGGTCTATGATAGACTTGTCGGGAAAACCACTAGTGTTGAAATGATGAGAGAGGGTTGTCGGATCATTCCATGATTAGGTTGAGTCTAAACTTTGAAATGCAAGGTCTGTCATCTCCAGATGGAGTTTGAAAACCTATATACTGAAATATAAAGATGCATTGACAAATCTGACTACATTCACTAAATCATTCTTTGAGATGAACCTAACTTACAAAACTGCCTTCTTAGTGGCTATTACTTCCATAAGAAGAGTCAGTGAAATACAAGCATTGTCAGTGCCGGATCCTTTCTTTGTTATGCACAAGGATAAGTTCATCTCTAAATTTCACGTAAACCAGTCTATTGAGCTAGCTTTCTTTCAGACCCCCACCAGCCCAGCTGAGGTAAAACTCCACACACTGGATGTGAGAAGGGCAGTCCTTTACTATGTAAACAAGGCCAGTCCGCTAAGAAAAACAGACCAACTGTTTATCTCCATAGCAGCAGACCGAGAAGGAGACCGTATTTCCAAAAATGCCATCTCCAGATGGATAGTCAGATGTATACAATTGTGCTATTCATTATCAAACAAGACACTGCCTTTCACGCCTAGAGCTCACTCCACAAGGAGCACAGGAGCCACTCTGGCCTTCATTGCAAACGTCCCTCTAGACAGCATTTGCAAAGCAGCTACATGGAGCTCAATACACACTTTCATTCAGCATTACTGCATTGACACTCATTCCAAGACAGATACATAGGTGGGGCAAGCGGTTCTAAGACATCTGTTCGCCCATGAACCTTCTCACATCTCACCACCTTCTCCTAACACTGCTCGCTAATCTATGCACAGCATGTGATCTAAGCAGATTCCACAAGTCTCAGAAGGGGTACATTAATCACCGTAATCGTATTTCTGATGCTTGTATCTGCTTAGATTCACATGCGCCCACCCTTCATCCCCTCAGAGAGAAGGCGCATGGATGCTTATGAGCTTGTCTGATACGCATCTGCTTGGCTACAACCCTCTGCATTGTCCACAAGGCTTTCCCGGGCCTGGGTCCAAAATACCTTCAGCTATCCCTCCATAAATACCTCCCCTCTCAAGGTCTTCGTTCCTCTACCTCTAACTCCCTCAGGGTCCGTCGTTTTTCAAAGAAACAAGCTCGAGGTAGATCTCTGTCTTCGGCTGGGGCCTCCCTCTGGAATAGCCTCCCTGCCACTCTAAGACATGAGGAGAACCATCTCTGGTTTCGGAAGCACTTCAAGACCTTCCTCTTTGCTTCTGCCTTTGCTCCGCCTCTCCCCAGCTGATCTGCTCTCCCTTGGCACGGTGCGCCTGGCCACCCCTTGTCCCCTGGGCCCAGGTACCTGCTCACACTGCCACTCTTTTGCAATGCCACCTGGCCACCCCTTGAAATGGGGACTGTATCTGTACCCATACAGTCCCCCACCCCCCCATTTTCTTCCTTTTCTGCACTTATTCAGACTTACCCATCCATTTTCGAGTTTCGAAAAACAAACTGTAATACTCCGCAACTTCCACTAGATGTCGGCCTATGCACAGCATGTGAATCTAAGCAGATACAAGCATCAGAAATACGATTACGGTGAGTAATGTATCCCTTATCTGTTCTCCTCTGCTCTGCACTCTCCTCTCTCCCCCTTCCTTGCACTTTCTCCCCTTTCCCATGCACTTGCGCGTTCTCAATGTCACTGGGCCTAGTAAGATCGCTGATGTATTCTCCCCTGTTCCCCTCCCTTGCCTTGTTGCGCTCTGAAACACTTGTGTATGAGCGCAACACAAATAAAATATCATATCATACTCAAGCTACACTTTATGCTACCTCATGTCAGAAAAATAATCTAAAGGACCTCGACGCGTGAAGGACCATGGGTACAGTGGACGTCACACTAGGGATAGTATTACTGGCACGCCCTGTCGACGTCCCTTTTCAGGTTTCGAAAACAACAACTGTAGTACTTTGCAGCTTCTACAAATGTCGGCCTAGCAGTAATTTTGAAACTCTTTATTTCTCATTTAACATATTTCAACATCTGTCTCACTACCGATAATTCCTATTTCTAAATAGTAGGAACCTAAGTAGTTACTTTATCATCTTATTTTGTTTGTAAGTGTAATGTGCCCTCCAAATCTTCAGAACTGTCAACTCACTCTTGTAGTCATCTGTTCCCTTCTAAATGATGCATTTTCCTAAACAGTTTGGCCTCAAGAGGGTCTAGTGTTCTTTCTGTTTGTTATAAGCTAAGCGGTGCTAAGGAAAAACTGTAAAGTTCAAAGAAACCAATGTCTAATATATTGTATAATATAGTTATAGCTTTGGAACTGAACTGAACGTCGAATGCAGTGTTTTGAAATTGTATTGGGCTTCAGTAGTACTTAGATGTTGCAACACAATTCTGCCAAAATGAAAAAACATTCCAAAAATAAAGACGTAGTAAGTAAAATTCTTGCGTTGTTTATTTCTGTTTTCTCTCCTTCACAGAAACGTTCATGTATCTCAGGTTTTCACTTGTGCATCCTTAGCGACTTGAAAAGTAATTTGCTCTAAATGTACATATGTTGTTGGGTTGTTTTTTATAAGAAAGTTGAATGTAGATCTAAAAACTGTTTGGGTTGCAGAGTTTTTACTTTTGTAATTTTTTTTATTTTATTGCAGTGCTTAAAACCAGTGAGAACAATGACATTTCTTCAAGTGGAGAACAGGTATGCAACATTCTGTCAAATTTCTGCAAACATTTTCATCTAATAGGAATTTTGAAACATAAAAAAAGTGAAGAAGCTACTTTTTTGTTCCTATATTTACCACTCCTTGCTAATTGAGCCAGTTTATGGAAAGTGTTAAGATGTGCTTGTTGTGGTGTGGAGCGATCGGGTATGAAGGGAGATGTGTTGTATAGTGCTTGCGATGGATGTAGACGTTTGGTGAGATAAGAGAGAATGTTTGGTGTGACAGAGAGTATGTTATGGTGTGAGTGAGCTAATGCTTGTAGCAAAGGTTCTAGACTCAGGCAGTTGGAGAGGCCCTGCCTGGATGATGGGAGCCAGTGGTTCTTACTAGCCATCTTCATGTATCCTAATGTAACTGGAATAAAGTAATTTGCTCTGAACCTACCCGTTGTGCCTGAGGAACCTGCATTACTTTGCTGGTGACGAGTTAGTCTTCATGAAGACTGGAAACTGGCCTGCGTGGCAAGATAAGAAGATTAAGATGACCAATCTGCTGCGGGGGGTGCAGAAGAGAAAGAAGAGGCACCACTGCCTCCACAAGTAAGTCCCATTACCCAGGCCGAAGAAAGAGGGGAGGGCTAGCTTATCTGATGACCCTGAGCGAAGAAAAGGGGGAGCTCTAGCTCCTCTGATGACCCTGAAGAAAGAAAGAAAGAAAGAAAGAAAGAAAGAAAGAAAGAAAGAAAGAAAGAAAGAAAGAAAGAAAGAAAGAAAGAAAGAAAGAGGAAAAGTCCCAGGGTACTTGGCCATTACCCAGGGCAAAGCACCATCCCCACCAACCTGAAGCAATCCTGTGTGTTCCCATTGTTAAAGAAGCAAACCTTAGATCCATTAATTCCTACCAATTACCGTCCCATCACGACGGCACCCTTCCTGCTCAAAATACTTGATAAGGTTGCTTATACACTGATCCAGAAATATCTGGAACTCCACAAACTCCTGGGAGCAAGACAGTCAGGTTTCCACCCCCAACATAGGATGGAAACCACCCTCATTGTCTTCAAAAATCAGAATGATGAGCTAAGAGACAAAGGCAAAACTGCTCTCCTCTTACTGCTAGACCTCTCGGCCGCATTCGAACTCGTGGATCACAAGGTCTTATATGGCCACCTGGATTCGGCGGCCCACTTCTCTACAGAGGCCATTAGCTGGATTGAATCATTCCTGAGCGACAGAACCATGAGGGTCTTCTCCCCCTCAGCAGCGGTTGACCCTATTCCTATCACGTGTGATACCCCCCAGGGCTCTTGTTTCTCCCCTACATTATACAATATATTCACCAAGCCCCTGTTCGATGATCTGGACCTTCTGGGTATCACCTACACTAACTATGCAGATGATACTCAGATTTTCCTCCCCCTTTCTGGGCATTTCGACAAGGATTTGGCACTGGTGAATAGAGTGTATTTCATCATCCAGCATGGATGGCCACCCACGGTCTATGCCTGAATGTTGACAAGACCGAGCTTATCACCCTGGGCACTCACACCAACCTTAAGAAATTAGGCTAGGAATACTTATCATTAAACATTGACGGCAACCTTATTAAGGTGGCTAAGGAGGTAAAGACCCTGGGCTTTTACCTTGACCATGCCCTCTCTTTCGACAAACAAGTGAAATTAATGGCCTCCGCCACTGCCTACACTTGCAAGCTGATTAGGTCTGGCAAACCATTCTTGTCAAATGATAACTGCATGATCCTGGCCAGAGCTTTAATACTCTCGAGGCTGATTATTGTAATGCCCTCTACATTAGTGCTAATAAAGCTATTATTCAGAGGATACAAATCCTCCAAAACAACGACTTAAGAGCCACACTAGGAGTGACCAGAAAATCACATATCTCAGACAATAGGCCGCCAAAACAACTGGCTATTGACTCATAATAAAATCCTTCTAAAAACTGCATCCCTCACTCACAAAGCATTAAACAATGCTGCCCCTAGTTATCTCATGAATAGATTCCATAGAAGAACATCCACCAGACCTTTAAGACTTGGCAACGCCAACTGTCTTACTATCCCCAGATTTAGGCTTGCTAAAGCTGGTGGTAGTAGCTTTCCCCTGAAAGCAGCCAAACTATGGAACTCCCTGCCACACCCTCTTAGAGAAGATCAACCTTACTTGACATTTAGACACAACTACAGCAACTTACTCAAATCCACTGATCTGTTGGCTTGACTGCTGTGTTACCTTTACCCTGGGAATACTTCTGCACATTCCCTCTAAATATTTATTGACACATGTTCGCTGCATATTTGTATTTGTATCTCACCTGCTTATAACCTACATATATGCTTTATTCTTGCTTGTATCTTGTTTTTCTGTAACCTAAGCTTTGCACTTGCTTCAACTGCTGCGCCCTGTTACCCCCGGCTCTGGTGCACATTAGAAATAAATAAACAAACAAATAAACAAGGTGTACATCACCCAGGGCAAGGAAAGGGGGGTCTTGGCCCTCTATAAGTCACGGGCATAGCGAAATCAACAGGTGTTGTGGTGCACAAGTCACGGGTGCCAAGTAGAACTGGCAGGGAGTCGAACAGTCAAACAAACCCGGTGTCCACAATCTGTGGAGAACTCGCGTCCCCTGCCCACCCTAGGTGTTTGTGATACAAACAGCAGTTAGGATATATTAAAGTAAAATGAATAAGAACAAACAATTTCAAGAGATCAAATTCAGGGGTAAATAATTCAAGAATTGACTTATGGTATCCAAGGTAATGTTATTTAGAAAGTCAGCACAATATGAAATGGATTGTACACATTATTTAAATCATAGTGTATGTTACATTACTTCCTATCAATCTGCATATAATATTCTTATACAATGTAAAATTTGTACAACAATGAGCTCTACGCGTTTTGGGACTTTGGTCCCTTCGTGTCAGGGTCCGGCTAAACTGAATTCCACAGGAGCTGATGCTGGCCCCACAGACCCTCACCAGGAGTTCACCTCTCAACCCTTAATTATAAGCTGAGCTGAGAACCCCAAGAAAGGGAAAGGGGAATTTGGAGAAAATAACAACAGAGACACTGCAACCCTGCAACCTTCTGGTAGGCTCTGGTATCTGTAGTAAACAAATACACTTGGTTACTTATATGTTAATATAAACTTCTTTTCTAATATTATTCTAAAACAAACTCTAACTTCTTTACCTCTTAAACCTCAGTAAAAGACTTAGAGGCTAATTAACTGTGTGGAATATCTTGTAAATTATTATCTTGCTGGTGCATATAGTTTCAAGCCATTCAAGTCTCTTTAGAATCCTAAAGTAATGACCCTTGTAAGCACCATACAAACTTAGATATTCTTCTTGCTTTTTTAAGTTCATTTAACTCTATGAAGTTTGAGTTTTAAATGCTTTTGTAAAATGCAGTCTTTCTCTGAAGTATTGAATTCCATTTGCATAAAGTTACATTAAAAAGAAACTCATTAACTTTCTTGAATGCTGCTTTCCTTCTGCGTGTGAATAGTTTTCTTTTTTACACATACAAATGTATAGATTCTTTCTTGACAAGCGTGTGCGATAAACACGTGAAATCACCAGACGTGAAGAATTGTCCTCGCGTTTAAAATACACACGCGCAACTTAACCAAACACGTTCGCTTTAAAATACGTGTACGCGCTAAAAAACAACTCGCGCTAGTTAAAATGGACTCGCGCTCTATCCCTACCGAACACACGCGGTTATACGAAACGTAAATCACGTAAAAATAGTACACGCATTCAAAACAACTCGCGCTTAGTTAAAAATGGACTTGCGCTCTATCGCAACCCAACGCGCTTTAAAAAGAACCATCCCATCTGATGTCTTCATGTTCACGCTGGGTCAGCCAACGATTTTCTTACTTCTTTGGTAAATCTTCTGAACTCTGACAAGTCCTTATTTAAGGAGCTTAACTAATGTACAACCAGCCACTGAATTTCTATGGATGAAAGGCAGTTTAGAATCTTGCTCACCTCACAAGGATCAAACCCATTGTCCTATCCATCAATCAGGCAAACCAAACATACCATTGTTCCTCCAACCAATCAGACTAAGTTTCTTTCTCTCCATCTTGACTTGGCCAAGCACAATGTCAATTCTATGTACAAACTCTTTCTGACTACTACTCAGCCAATTCTATGCACATACTCTTACTGAATTCTTAAACCAGCCAGCCCTGACACTTCGTCAGGAGCAGATTTTCAATGGTTTTTCGTCAATCAATCTTTTTTTTTTTTAAATATGTTTATTTTAAACCAAGGCAGGACAATTTATAGTACATTGCATAAAGATATTATACCAATATTCATTCTTCTTCGCTCATGTTCACCCCCCTTTCTCCCCCCCTCTTTTGGAACCCCTTGCTCCACCCACGTCCTCGGACCCCAGATGGCTGGCCTTCTATAGGCCCCCTCCCTTAGGTAGGCCCTTTGTCTCTCAGAGTCCATCGCGCGCTGAGGGGTTTAAATGCACTGTGGCCCATAGGTTCTGGAAGCGGTGCAGGACACCCTCCCTTGCCGCGGTCACCTTTTCCGCATTCAGGATGTCCCAAAGTTTACCCCACCAATGGGCCTCGCACGGACCGTCCGGGGACTTCCAGAAGCGGGCTAGCACGGTTTTGCCAGCCAGGAGGCAATGTGTCACTAGTTTTGCTCTATTTCCAGAGCGCGGATAGACCCCAGGGGTCGGGACCCCCAGTAGGACTGTCGGGCTCCAAGGGGAGGGAAGCCCCCGTGATTTGGTTGATAGTTGCCAGGCACTGTTCCCAGAATCGCTGGTTCTTGGGGCAAGTCCACCACATGTGAAAAAAGGAGCCCGGTTGGGAGCATCCCCTCCAGCAGGAAGGGTCCACCTGGGGGTTGAAATGGTGTAATCTGAGGGGGGAGTAGTACCAACGAAGCAATAGCTTATATGCGCATTCCCTATTGATCACGCAAGTGGATGAGGAGTGGGTGCGGGTCCAAATGTCCACCCATGTCTGGTCCTCGAGCGGGTGACCCAGGTCGGCCTCCCATTGGGCCATGGCTCGTGTCCGTACGCTCAAGAAGTCGCTCAGGAAGCGTCTGTACAGGGATGAAATCCCACCCCGGGGTGGCAGATCCTTCAGTGTTAGCTCCAGAGCGGTGAGAGGGCGGACCGCCGCTTGAAGAGTCTGGGGGTGAGAGCACCAGTGACGGAGTTGGCAGTATGTGAATCTGTCCCTTTCCTGGAGTTGAAACATCGTCTTGCATTGTTCGAAGGTGCGTGGCATGTTCCCGGCGTATAGTTGCTCCAGGGTCTCTAGGCCTCCATCGATCCAGTTTTGAAAGTTCCGGGGGTTTGACCCTGGGGAGAAGTTTGGATTGTGGAAAATCTCGGGATGCCTTTTTATTTCAGGGCCCAATCCCATGAGATCAGCGTATGTTTAGTAGTTAGGAGGAATGTCTTCCAGTGATCTCTCAGGGGGGCCTGGATGTGTGGGAGGAATCGCAGGGGGAGCGGCAGTTGGGCTTGCTTTAGGTCTACCCATCTAGGATGGTCCAAGATGATTTGCCAGGTGTGAATGTGTGCTAGCTGTGCTGCCGCCCTATAAGCCTGTAGATCAGGAACCCCCAGGACCGCAACCTCGAACTTCCCAGCAGGGTTTTGAGGGGGATCCTGGCTTTCCTGCCTCTCCAGATGAACCTGAGCATTTTCCTTTGTAGGTCCTGGAGCGCCTGCCTAGGGATGGCTACCGCCAGGGCAGAACAGGCATAGAGAAACCGCTGAAGCAGGTTCATTTTTGCGGCCGTGATCCGCCCCATTAAAGAGATTTCCTGGGTGGACCAGCGCCTCAGGTCCCCCTCCAACTCGCTGAATAATCTGGGGAAGTTTGCCAGGTATGTGTCCTTTTGGTTAGCTGGTATATGGACTCCCAAGTAGGGGATAGCTTGTTTCTCCCATCTGATCGGGCATAGCCTGGACACTGCCTCCTGTTCCTCCTGGTGAAGGCCTACGCCCAGACCCACCAACTTAGAGAAATTGACAGTGAAGCCCGTGACCTTTCCGAAGTTGGCTATTTCCTCCAGGGCGTGTTTGGCTGAAGCATTGGGATTCGAGAGAATCAGAAGAACGTCATCGGCGTACAGAGCGATCTTATGTTGGGAGCGTCCGACCTGGGGTCCCGTAATAAACTCATTCCGTCTGATTCTTTGGGCAAACGGCTCCATCGTTAGTGCGAAAAGGAGGGGGGATAAAGGGCAGCCCTGCCTCGTCCCGCAGGAGATGGGGATTGGGGATGATAGAGAGCCGTTGATTCTCAAGAGGGTTTTGGGGGATGCGTAGTTGGCCATCACCATAGATTGGAAGGTTGGGCCAAAGCCAAAGGCACTCAGGGTGAGTTTCATGAATGTCCAGTCCACTCTATCGAACGCCTTTGTGGCATCCAAGGCCATCAATGCGATACCCAGGGCGGTCCGGTGGGTGATTTTAACCAAGTTCAGGGTCCTTCTGATATTGTCCCCGGCCGCTCTGTTCCGAATGAAGCCCGTCTGGTCGGGGTGGATTAGGGTCGGAAGGATGTGTGAAAGCCGGTTGGCCAGGATCTTGGAATAGAGGCTCGCGTCTATGTTCAGCAGGGCAATTGGCCTGTACGAGGCCGGATCCTTGGGATCCCTCCCGGGATTGGGGAGGAGGATAATTGTGGACTCCTGCATCGATGGGGTCACTGACCCAGAATCCTTGAATGAGTTGAAGAGTGTTACCAAAGGGGGGGGATTAGCTGGGGATTGAATATTTTGTAGAATCTGGATGTGAAGCCGTCTGGGCCCGGGGCACGAGTTTTGAGAGCTTTAATGGCCTCATCGACCTCCTCATCCGTTATTGGGGCTTCAAGAATGTCCCTCGTTGCCGTGGGCAAGCGCTGCAGGGCCGCCCCTCGAAGGTATTCCTCTTGTCGGGCCTGGTCCCGCGGTGTTGCAGTCATTACTTGAGTAAGGTGGTCCACTGCCAACCGCTGTTTCTCTAGTTCACCATAGTGTGTCCTTCCCAGCGGATCTCGAAGCTCCAGGATGGTAATTAGCACGTCTTGTTTTGGCCAGTTTGGCTACTAGGAGCTTATTAGCTTTATTGCTTTTGGCGTAGTAGAATTGCCTGGTCTTCGCCATCAACTGTGCAGTGTGATCAGCGTAGTGGGCCTCCAAGTTCTTTCTGGCTATGCGGACAGCTCAATGAGATTTGGGAGACCATCCCCTCTTTTTCCGGGCCTCCTCCGCTAATTGCAGGTCTTTTTCGAGGGTTTGCCGGGTCTGTCGGCGCTGGTGGTGGAAAGCCATCCCTTGGGCTATCAGGGCTCCCCTGATCACTGCTTTCATCGCATCCCAGTTATTTGCGAGAGAAGTGTCCGTAGCGGGATTATCTTCAAGGAAGTTTTTAATCGTGGTTGCGATCCTATACCTGGCCAGCATATCGTTAAGGATGGGGTCATAGAGTGACCATCTGCGCGTGGGGTTGGATCTGGGGTCCTGGGTTTGGAGCTCCATGATTATTGGAGCGTGGTCTGACAGAATGATAGGGCCGATGGAGATATCCTTAGCTGAGGAGAGGGTTTGGGGCAAAGTCAGGAGTAGATCTATCCTCGAGAAAGTTCGGTGGACATGGGAGAAAAAGGAAAAGTCCCTGTCGGCGGGGTGAAGCACCCGCCACGTATCCACCACATCCAGAGTTCTAAATAAGCATAGGAGGCTGAGGGCTATGGCGAAATCGCCAGGGGCTGGAGGGTGAGATTTGTCCTTGGTGGGGTCCGGCACGCCGTTAAAGTCCCCCCCCCCCCCCAGAATCGTCTGGCCTTCCGTGAAGCCCGATAGGGCGGAACCCAGGGAATCATAGAAGCTTGCTTGTCCCGAATTGGGCGCATAGGCGGAGACAAAAGTATATAGATCCCCCAACAGGAGGCATTTTACTGCCACGAAGCGACCCTCTGGGCACGATATTGAGTCCAAGATCTGAGGGTTAAGGCCTTTCTTGAAGAGGATCGCTGTGCCCCCCTTCTTGGATCCCCCGGAGGCAAGGAACTGCAGTGGGTATAGCCGTGATCGGAGACGCCCAAAGTCCGCCGGGAGAAGTTGAGTCTCTTGCAACATTGCCACTCCGGCGTCCTCATCCTGTAGTTTTTGGAGGATCGATTTCTGCTTAGTGGGGGAGTTCAGCCCGTTGACATTCAGCGAGAGGCATTGTAATGTCTGAGCTTCTTGGGTCGGGAACCCAGCCATGTTGAGTTTTGGTGCGAGGAGGCTGGGGGGTAGGTCGTCAGATGCCATCTTTGGTGTTGGATACGCTTGAGAAGTCCTGCTCTTGGGGTTTTAACAAGAGCCCCCAATGGGCGGCTAACCTTTTAACTGGCGGGGAGGTCGACATTGTGAGTGCGGCCTTCCCCCTGGCCAACGGGGCCAGTTGTTACATTAAAATGACTTGAATTTTCAAGGACATAAAGGTGGAACGAACCTTGGAATGGGCATGAGCCGTAAGTGAAGCCCGCCGGGTCAAGCTGCGGGAACCCACGGTTGCCTCGGAGTAGGCAAGTAATTGTATTAATTGTGTAGGGTACCAAGGCCCCTAGCTTGACCGAGTGGGGTTGATTCCCGTTATCTGCCTGTGTGACTTTCACCTTCTTCTGTTGTTCCGGGCG
The DNA here is from genome assembly GCF_040938575.1 of Ambystoma mexicanum. Classification (NCBI taxonomy): domain Eukaryota; kingdom Metazoa; phylum Chordata; class Amphibia; order Caudata; family Ambystomatidae; genus Ambystoma; species Ambystoma mexicanum. The sequence continues at coordinate 30,448,000 of NC_090936.1, forward strand.
GTGCTAGACCATGCGGGTCGCTTGGGCTGCGGGGCAGGGGAGTGCTCCTGGTTATCTTTCGCCTCTGAGGATGACGGGGCGGCCCCCGTGGGGGAGGAGGGGTTCATGATTTTGTTGGCGTCTTCCAGATGGGCAGTTCTCCGCAGGGTGCCGTTGAATGAGAATTGCAGGGCTGTCGGAAAGAGCCATCTGTATCAGACCTGGCGTTCTTGAAGGAAGAGGGCTAGGGGTCGAAGAGCTTTCCTCTTCTGAAGGGTTAGGAGATAGAGATCCTGGTAGATCTGGAGGTGCGAGCCCAGGAAGGTGAGCTCGTCCTTTGAGCGGCTGATGGCAGATATGGCCTCTTTAGTTGAATAGAAGTGGACCCTAGTGATGACATCTGGGGGTGGGTCTGCTCCCACCCCACGGCAAGGGCGGAACCTGTGGGTGCGGTCCAGCAATAGCAGGTGCTTGTCCAGATCCGGGAGGAGAGCCTGGAAGAAATCCCCCCCGTATTCTGCCAGTTGCTTATCCGAGACCGAGGAGGGAATTCCCCGGATTCGGAGGTTACTGCGTCGGGCCCTGTTCTCCAAGTCCTCCTGTTTGAAATCCAAAATTTCACATCTATCCTGAAGAGCTCTAACTGCCTGCTGGACTTCTCCCAGTGCTGTTGTGTGGTCCTGCGTGTGGTCCTCGAACTCTCCCAGTCTCTGTTCCACCTCAGCGACTCTGTTGTTGGTTTGTTCCAGGTTGGTGGATAGCTCTGTCATGCAAGCTCTGAATTCGGCTTTGATGTCCGCCATAAATGCTAGTAGGTCACCCCTGGTGGCCGGGGGATCAACCTCCTTTTGCTGGTCTTGTATGGCGGGTCCGGCGGTATCGGGCCTCCTCCCCTTGTCTGAAGCCATCAGCATGGCGGCAATGTCTGCATTTTTGGTGATTTTCGCTTGTTTGGACATAGTGCCAGGAGAGAAGTGGGAGTTGGGCTTAGGTGGTAAGGATATATTCTTGCTTATGTGCAGCTTGACCAGTCCAGGGTCTTGTCCTGAGGGTGTTGTCCCAAGGAGAGGAGCACCGGGACCGCAGCCCGCTCACCAGGGTCGCCCAGGAGGCAGCCAGCAGCGACGAGGGGAGCGAGATGGGCCGGGGCGCCCGAGGAAGATGAAGAGTCCTCAGGGGCCCACCACGGAGCACCCTCCGCCCGGAGTCCTGAATGCGGGCCTCAAGGAGGGCCCGGGGCCTACCCCCAATAGGGCCGGATATGTGGTGATGCAGGCTTGGGCCCTCGGGCGGGGCAACGCCAGGGGGGATGGTTAGGGTCCACGGAAGCGGAGCTGAAGTGAAGATGGGCCGGGGCGCCCCTGGAGTTAGGCCCGCAGGCCTGCAGCTGCTGGTGTCGGCGGCGCCCTCCAGCGCAGAGCAAGGCAGTCCGGGGGAGACCGCAAGAGGAGGAGACCAAAGAGCCACCGACCGCGGCGGCTCCCATGTAAGAAGGGCCGCGGCCCCCACCCCCAGCTCGATCCCCCGAGCGGGCACCCACCTCAGGGCCGGGATCACGCCGCGGGCAGTCCTCTGCTATTGCGGCGGTGGCGGAGAGCAGGCTCCACGGAAGTGGAGCTGAAGTTAGAATGGGCTGGGGCTCCCCCGGAGTCAGGCCCGCAGGCCTGAAGCTGCTGGTGTCGGCGGCGCCCTCCAGCGCACAGTAAGGCAGTCGGAGGAAGACCGCCGGAGGAGGAGAGCAAGGAGCCAGCCCTCACCTCTAGCGCGATCCTCCTGAGCGGGTGCCCCCCCAGGGCCGGGGATCACGCTGCGGGCAGTCCTCTGCTATTGCGGCGGCAGTGGCGAAGAGTGGGCTCTGCACCGGAGCGAACAGCGGACGTCTCTCCCACCGCGCCGGTGTCGGGCGCCTCAGTGGTAGCTGGGCGAGTGGGGGCGGGGGCCGTCATGCACCGGGCCCCCTCTGCAGGTCTCCATGCCTTCTTCGCGTCCGCGGGCCGAGAGCGCCCGCCATCTTGGATGTGCGGAGTCCCACGCCGCGAGGAGATGTTGGTCCCGCCGGGTCTCTGGGGAGCGTTATGCTCCGAATTTTGGGGAGTCACAGCTCTATATACTCCGATGGCCCCCGATGTCACTGGGGTCTCGGTAGGACCTCGGGAAGCCGCATTATTGGGCTAACACGGCACATCGATGGCGCTCCAAGCCACGCCCCCTCGTCAATCAATCTTAAACCTGATCTAGTCTACGTGGCAAAAAATAATAAAGATAACAGCTGTTAGCTAATCTCTGACAGGTGTATAAATGCCGTATTTACAAGTATTCACAATTCAATAAATTGTTAGCTGTCATATATACATCTTAAACATTCCCCTGTGGATGCTCAAGAGGGTAGGCCTGGCCTCATATCTGGTTCGATGTATATGTCTTCCATAGGTGGAGTGACCTAAGATAAGTGTATAGAGAAGGAATTAGATATTGCTATTCGCAATGCTGGAGTGATATGGGTTAAAAATTGGCTCCCTACCTGAGGGTCTACAGGCTGGAGTATACGGTGTAGAGTCTGTTATGAGCGCCCTTCATCTCGATGGCACCATAGTGGTAAAATGGCATGGTTTCATGAAAAACGTAGAGTGCTCTCTGCAGTGTCACTGTTCTCTCTGCGAAGACCGGGGAGAATATTTAAAAATGTGGGAGTCGAACAGTAACAAGGCTGTGGCCAATCGAAATACCCTGGGCAAAGAAGGGCTGTGTCTCCGGATCACTGTCAAAGTTTGGAAAGACACTGACTCCCAGGACAAGTGAAGTACAAGGGGCTTGCTTCAGGGCCTGTATCAGCGCTACCATTGAAGTGATAAAGCAGGGCTATGTGAAACGAGGATGTCTACCTGTCGGTGCAACGGCAGATGCCTGCAAAGTAAGATGTGCGTCAGAGAAGTATGATTCCCTCAGCGGGTGGCAGCCCAGAAGGTAGTAGGAGAGGGGGGTCAAAGTGGCAGTTGGTGAGTGATTTTTCCTCTGGTTACCGGAACTGGTAGTGATGGGACGGTTGCCAGCAAGAGCTCCGAAGCGCTTCGCTGCAGTGGATGGAATTATGACATCAGGCTGAATGCTGATGGGGATGGCGATCATGTGGAACATGGTTCGCTTGGCCTACTATGGAAGTGAAACGGTGCAAGAACACTGAGGGTGTGTTAATACTCAGCGTGTTCGAGTAAAAGACCCTTTGAAGTTGTAGCGCCGTGCTATACAGTGACGCAGAACCCATTTCATGAGCACTGAGGAAGAACGCACAGCTGTTAGTGTCTATGCAGTTGTGGGTTCAGTCGCAGAAACCATTTCATGAGGGCTGAAAGCTACGGCAATATTTGAGATGTGCTGACTTGCAAGAAGGGTCAGGTTTGAATCAGGAGAACGATCACTCTGGGGATCGGAAGATCAATGAGCTGTCAATGAGACATCGAGAGTAAAGGACTGGCAAGGTGCTGTCTGCACAGCGGCACAGGAAGATGTCATAGTTTTGGTTTGGATTTAAAGGGGACACTTCTGGAGCTCAGTGCTAACAAAGCCTATTAGGTGTGAATGGTTCAAGAGAAGTGCTTCGCTGAAAATGTCTTGAGGAAACAGTACCAGACTTGTGCACTGAGAGTGTTCAAGGCAACATGCGTGTTGTATAGTTAACATCTTCATGTTATATTGTGTGCACCATATTGAGGTCAAATTGAAAGTTTAATGTGACATATTACGAAATATATATACACATTCAGTTAGGGATGAGAGTTAATATGTCTAATGCGAGGAAAAGTTTTAGGAAATGCGCAGTAAGTATTTTGTTGAGGCAATGGATGGCGCAATGTGTGTGGATGGATAATCACAGCTGAATTTTCATATGCTTTTAGTGTAACCAGCTTGAGGAATTTTAGCTGTGTGTTGTATGGCAGCAACAAGGACTTCTAGCTTTAAGTATTTTGCAATGTACAAAGTTTTAATACTAATAAGTGCAAGGACATGTGCAAGGTGGAATGAGGCAAATGCGACGGACTAACACATTTTTGAGAAATCTCAGGTTAGGACCTGTCAGCACCTGTGGACTTTTAGGGCTATGATAAAATGTATGTTGTCATATTGTGAGTATATTTGACCAGATGGAGAGGGTGAGAGGGTGTATGAGTTTAACCTGCTTGAGAAATTTTCAGCAATGGACTTTTAGTCAAGCAATGCAGTGCACTTGTATATCCATCGAGTGATATTAGTATGGTTGTGAGGCAGAATTTGTTGCAGTACCCTTTGGGTGCACTACAACAACCATGACCTCCTGGCAATAGGAACCCAACCTTTGGTATAAGTCTGTACTATGCATGTTGATAGTGTGGCTGAGCAGCCAGGCTTATCTGAAGAGGGGTCTATGTGAGCTGTAGGGTTTTTACACAGAGATTCTGTCAAGGTACTGAAGTAGTTGGATCCTGCAGGAGTGAAGCTGGCCCACCAAACCCCCGAAGTCTGCCAGCCCAACAATCCCTATACTATAAAACTATTGGCCAGCCAAACCCAAGGGGAAAGGGAAATGGAGAAAACAACAAAAGACGAGAACTCCCACTGCAGGTACTTCAGACTGTCTTCACTGGAAGATTTTTGGATCAGTAGAGTTCCTAAAAGGAAAGTACAGCCTTAAATAAATAATGTTCAACGTACTTTCTGACTAAACTTTCTCACAGTAAATATTTCTCTAATTACCTGTTGCCTAAGCTGGATTTGCCCTTAGGCTGCTTCAGAAAGAATACTGTTGCTGCTTGGATGCTTTGTTTGACTTTCTCTTTTTCTTCTAACTGTTCTCTTAAAAATAATAACACCCAAAAAATATTGCTGTTACTAACATTCGAATATTTAACTCTTGTGTAGTTTTTTCTAAAAGTAAATATATTTTATATGTTAGTTACCTTCTATAGCATCTGAAGTCTCTTTTAATAATCAGCTGGCGTGTAAAAGTTCTGAAAATTCACTGTTTGTTCACAAACAATGTCTTTTGTTAATATCTTAGGATGTGCTCGCTCGAAAAGAAAAAGAAACTGACTCACTTTCAAAAATCTGATGCTTTATCTTCAAAAGAATGTTCAATGTAGTCCGTAACGAAACGCGACGCAGGGAAAAATGACATCCAAGATGGCCACGACGCACACGCGATGTTGTTAGGTCCTTTTTTCTAAACCGCGCTCAAAGAATCACAACAATACGCGCCGTAAAATCGTAAGCATACGAAAACTAAAATGTTAAGTTAGATGGTTAATTAAAGTTATTAAAAGTTAGAAATATGGCGATAATGATCCGCACGCCTAGTTAGTACCAAAACGTTATTTACACGCAAAATTGAAGTGCAAATCTTTTCTTTGTATTTCCAAAATATATAATCTTGTTTCCACATAAAATATTACGATATGCTTGTCTTAAAAATAAACTATAAGGAAAAAACTCTTCCAAGTCTTCTATTTATCTTCTTATTTATCGTAAGTCTTAGAGTTTCTTCATAAAAATATAGAAATACACTTAGCTTTGTCTTTGTTCCATAGTTAAACAATTTTGCTGCTCAGCAAACTGGCTCTCACTGGAAAATCTTCTACTGTAGATTTCTTCAACTTCTTTCTTGACTTAATTTCTAATATTGAATTTGAACTGAACAAAAGATTCTTCACCCTTTAAAATATTTACCTTAACTTTATTTTAACTAGAGCTAAAGAATATATGACCTACTCTGATGAATACTTTAAAGAAAGGCAGTTTAGAACCAAAATGAACATTCCAAGTGACAACACAATGTGGATTGCAATAATCTAAACCAATCACTGTTGGGAAAGCGTTGCACCATCTTGGTTTGGGAGGACTTCATCTTTCTATGTGAAAATTAGTTAAGGGAAGATGAACAAGCTTTAAAATGAAAAATACTACACTCCATCTAGAGTTTTGTCTAAGATTTAAACAAACCTCCCTTTCTAGTTCTCCAGGAATAATATCTAAAACGGCCATTTCTCATAGCGTCTTTGCAAATGTGTGGTACAAAATGTGAATGTGAAATCCTGACAGTACTCCCCCTACCTCCCCCCCTGTAACACCCTGTCCCAGGGCCTGGTTTAAAGGGTTGTAACAGATGAAACTTTTTGGTCAATCTAGGAGCATGAACATCCTCACTTTTAACCCAGGATCTCTCCTCAGGGCCGTACCCCTTCCAGTCCAATAAATATTGCAAATGACCTCGAACAATTTGAGAATCTAAAATAGCCTGAACTTCATATTCACTATCATCATCAGAAAATACTGGACCAGGAACTCCCAATAGTCTAGTGTCACTTCTACTTGGCTTCAACAATTTGACATGAAAAGTAGGGTGTATTTTCATACTGTTTGTTTATTATTTGTAATGCGCCGGAATACCCTAGGGTAACAAGGCGCAGCAGTTACAGGAATTTGCAAAACTTAGTTGCAGACAATAGAAATATATACAAAACATATACACAATAATAATAAAAAAAGTAGGGAGTATATACAGGTTAACACATGTGAGTACAGTGTGTCCAGATGGCAGAAGGGAGACGCAGATCTTAGGCTCAGTATGTTTAGAGAGCGGTTGTCTTCAGCCAAGACATAATCTTGGATCGGAAGTTTTGGTAAGGTAAGTCCATTCTAAGAGTGGGTGGTAGGGAGTTCCACAGTTTAGCCGCTTTCACTGGGAAGCTGTTACCTCCTATGGTGGAGCGTTTGTAGTTAGGAACGGAGAGGCAGTCTCTGTATACTGTCCTTGTCGGTCTCAAGGATGTCTGTCTGTGAAATCTGTCGATCAGATAGATAGGGGCCGCGTTATTGAGGGACTTGTGGGTGAGTGAAGCAGTTTTTAGGGAGATATTATCTATGATAGGGATCCAGTTGTCGTGTTGGCTGTGTACTGTGATATGGTCTCTTCTGGAGATGCCCAGGGCCGCTCTGAGTGCGTTATTCTGGAGAATTTGTAGTTTACTAGTGGTGGCTTTGGAGGACCCAAGATAAAGCGCGTTACAGTAGTCTAGACGGGATAGTATGAGGTCTCTTGCCAGGGTCAGGCAGCTGGTGTCGGATAGAAAAGGTTTGGCTGCACGGATCAGTTTACACGTGTAGGCCGAGGAGGAGGCTAATGAGTTCACCTGTCTGTTAAAGGAGAAGTTGGAATCCAGGTAGAAGCCCAATGTTTTGACTTCATGTCCCACTCTGATAGTGTTGCCATACTATAAGGAAACTTCAGTTTCAATGTAACTGGAGAAAATACTTTTTCAACTTGAAATGGTCCAATAAAACGGGGACTAAATTTGTTCTTTCCTTTCAGAGCCAAATTCTTAGTGGATAACCAAACCTTATCTCCTACCTGATATTTAGGAGCCTCTCTACGTTTCCTATCGGCAAATTTCTTCTAACTCAATTTGCTTACTTTTAAAGCCCGAACTGCCTTCTCCCAATTCTGTCCCATAGTTTTTAACCTGCACTCAACATCAGGAACTTCCACCTCCTCTAGAATGACTCCCCTCAGAAAACGTTGATGAAATCCCTGATTTACAAAAAATGGTGACATTGAAGTTGAATCCTTTACAGTGTTGTTATAACAAAATTCCGTCAACCACAACAACTCCACCCAACTGTGATCTGAACCCAAATAACAACGAATACACTTTTCTAACTCCTGGTTCACCCTTTCTGTTTGGCCATTACCCTCGGGATGATAACTAGTAGTCAAGTGAATCTTAATTCCCAATTCTTTACAAAAAGCCTTCCAAAATCTCGAGACAAACTGTGCTCCGCGATCAGTAATCACTTGATTTGGCAAACCATGAAGTTTCACCACATTCTGTAGAAAGGCCTGTGCCAAAGACATTGCTGTAGCAGCATCCTTAATAGGAATGAAATGTCCTGCCTTGGAAAAAACATCTACCACCACTAAAATAGTCGAAAATCCCTTGTCACATGGTAATTCCACAATATAATCCAAAAAAACTGTATGCCATGGACGAGGCGGAATCGGAAGAGGTTCTAATAAACCAGCAGCCTTTTGATGATCTGATTTTGCTCGAATACAAACTTTACAAGTTCTAACATAGTTTTCTGTGTCTTCACGCATCTTTTCTCACCAAAATTCTCTTCGAAGAAGTTCCAAAGTCTTCTTAACTCCTGGATGACCGGCCAACGGCGAGTCATGGCAATTCTTCAACACCTCTTCCTGTAACTTCTCAGAAGGAAGATACAATTTAGCATCTACATAAGGCAAACCTTCCTTAATACTTCGCACAGGATCTCCAACTTCCCATTCTTCCCATTCTTCCTTAGATAATAATTGATGAATTTGTTCTCGAAAATCTACTTCTTTATGTACTTCACCCACTACAAAATTCTTCTCTGACAAGAGTTAATCTGGAACACCATCATCTGCTTTTAAGCTTCCTGGAAAGCATCGAGATAGTGCATCAGCCTTTCCATTCAAACGTCCAGGCTTAAACGTAATTACGAAATCAAATTCTGCAAAAAACAATGACCAACGAAGTTGTCTTGGTGTTAAAGTCTTGGCAGAACGCAAAAAGGTCAAATTTCTATGATCAGTTAAAACTGTAACTCGATGACGTCCACCCAAAAGATAATGTCTCCATTCCTCAAATGCAGACTTGATGGCCAAAAGTTCTTGGTCTGTAATTGTATAATTCCTCTTGGCTGATGTAAACCTCTTTGAAAAGAATGCCACCGGATGAATCTGTCCTGTTCTTGGATGGCGTTGCGATAACACTGCTACCATGGAACAATCGGAAGCATCAGCTTCCACAAAGAAAGGTTGATCCACATCAGGATGTAACAAATTTGGTCCTGAAATACATTTTTCTTTAAGAAATGTAAAAGCATCTTCAGCTTCCTAACTCCATACAAACTTCATTCCTTTTTTCAACAATTTAGAAATTGGAGAAACCACCTGAGAACATATTTGAATAAATCAACAATAAAAATGTGCAAATCCAATAAAACATTGAATATCTTTTACATAACCTGGTTGTGGCCAATCTCTTACTGCTTTTACTTTACTCGAATCCATTTCAAGACCTTCCGGGGATAGCACAAATCCTAAAAATTCCACACTTTTTGTGTGGAACTGGCTCTTTTCCAGTTTTGCAAAAAGGTGCTTCTCACGCAATTTCACTAAAACCTTTTTTACATGTTCCAAATGTTGTTGTTCTTCTTTTGAAAAAATCAAGATGTCATCAGCGTACACAACTACAAATACATCTAAATATTCACGAAGAACCTGATTTATAAAAAATTGGAAAGCCGCTGGTGCGTTACAAAGGCCAAATGGCATCACCTGGTACTCAAAAAATCTGTAACGCGTTCTAAATGCGGTTTTCCACTCGTCTCCATCACGAACACAAGCCAGGTGATAGGCCCCTCGTAGATCCAATTTTGTGAAAATCTTACCACCTTGAATTCTATCCAACATTACTGATATTAAAGGTAATGCATAGCGATTTTTGATAGTAATTGTATTCAGAGCTCTGTAGTCAATACAAGTTCTCAGAGTTTTATCTTTCTTTGGGACAAGCGAACAAAGGTGAGGCTGCTGGTGATTGCGAGTGTCGAATAAAGTCTTTAGCTAAATTTTCCTCTAAATATTCTTTTAAGAATTCATTCTCCTTTTCTGTAAGGACATATATTCTTCCACAAGGAATTGGTGCTCCTACTTCAAGATCTATTTTGCAATCGAATGGTCTGAGGTGGTAATTCATTAGCTTCCTTCTGATCAAAAACATCCTGAAACTCCTTATAAAACTCAGGTAAGGCTCCAGCTGCTGCCCCCACTATATGTTCTTTCAACAACCAAGCTGCTAAACACACTCCAATAGAATTAGAAATTCCCTCCTGACCTTCCTTAGCAAACCTTGTTAATCATTGTTGTTTACAAAAACCTGATTTAAACTCTACAGTTCTTTTTCCCCAATCTATTAGGGGATTATGTAAAGAAAGCCAAGGCATGCCTACAATAATCTGTAGCTGTGGTGCATCAATTAGTTCAAACTCAATTTCTTCACTATGCTCTTCCCCAATTTTCATCTCCAAGTTAGCTGTCATTTGAGTTATCAATCCTGAGGTGAGTGGTGATCCATCTACAGCTCGTACTTGCTCAGGTATTCCTTTTTTAACTACAGGAATTCCCAATCTACCTGCCAAACCTTTATCAAAAGAATTTCCTGTTGCCCCAGAATCAATAACACATGGTCCACCACATTTTGGCTTACCTTCCCAAGTAAAGGATATGTTTAATGTGATGTATGGTACTGCTGGCTGAACTGTATTTACCACCTGTTGACTCTTTCCAGTAAATGGTTGAAATCCCTTTGTGGTACGTGGACATTTCCCTACAAAATGAGTACTATCACCACAATATAGACACACATTTTCTTTTCTTCTTCTGTCCTTTTCTTCCTTAGTCAATGGTGCTCTAACTGAACTAACTGTATCATTCCGCAGAGAACTCTTAACCTCCTTAACTTGCTCTGTTCTGGGGCGTTCATTCCTGAACCAAACCCTATTCTCAGAAAAATGTCTTCTCTTTTCTAATCTTCTCTCCCCAATCTCATATGTAATTGCATCACTAAATTTATCAGATCTTCACTAGAGGTTGGTCTTTCTACAATATTTGATAAAGGATCTTTCAACTCATCTCGTAGACCTCTATAAAAAATGGAAGCTCTTTTTTCTTCTGGCCAACCACTTTCCAACACTAATCCCCTAAACTCTGTGATGTAATAAATCAACTCACGATTTCCCTGGCGTAACTCTAAAAGTTCTCCATCTACACTCTGAGAATGTGTTCTTCTATCAAAAGATTTTCCAAAAATCAACTTAAAATTCGACCAACTATGTAACTCTACAGCTCTTCTCTCAACAAGAGGCACTGACCAAGCTGCCGCTTCTCCAGTGAGATATGAGATTAGAAATACTACTCTAGAAGTTTCTGTGGGAAATGCCTCTGGTCTGCACATATAATGTAATTCACATTGCATAATGAATGATTTGAATTTCCTGAAATCCCCTCCAAATCTTTCTGGGGGAGCTAAAGGTGTAGATACTATTGTTCCTCCCGAAAAAATATTTACTCCTCCTTCTTTCTGTGTAACTATTCTGGGTTCCTTTACTTCACCTTCTTCAGGATACAAAATGGGTGGTTCTCTTTCTAACCCAAATCTTAAACTTGAAGATCCTGCTGATACTCCCTTTTTGACTTGACTATTTAACTCCTCCATCTTAATTCCCAGGGACAAGGTCTCTTTCCTAGTCTCCCTTAATTCTTCTTTTACTTCTAATAAAATCTTTTCTAAGTCTACTAAACTCAACCCTGACTCAGGATCCATCTTCACTCAGGCAGGATCAATTTCGTGGGCCTTTCATTCTGTCAAGGTACTGAAGTAGTTGGATCCTGCAGGAGTGAAGCTGGCCCACCAAACCCCCTAAGTCTGCCAGCCCAACAATCCCTATACTATAAAACTATTGGCCAGGCAAACCCAAGGGGAAAGGGGAATGGAGAAAACGACAAAAGACAAGAACTCCCACTGCAGGTACTTCAGACTGTCTTAACTGGAAGATTTTTGGATCAGTAGAGTTCCTAAAAGGAAAGTAAAGCCTTAAATAAATAATGTTCAACGTACTTTCTGATTAATCTTTCTCACAGTAAATATTTCTCTAATTACCTGTTGCCTAAGATGGATTTGCCCTTACGCTGCTTCAGAAAGAATACTGTTGCTGCTTGGATGCTCTGTTTGACTTTCTCTTTTTCTTCTAACTGTTCTCTTAAAAATAATAACACCCAAAAAATATTGCTGTTACTAACATTCGAATATTTAACTCTTGTGTAATTTTTTCTAAAAGTAAATATATTTTATATGTTAGTTACCTTCTATAGCATCTGAAGTCTCTTTTAATAATCAGCTGGCGTGTAAAAGTTCTGAAAATTCACTGTTTGTTCACAAACAATGTCTTTTGTTAATATCTTAGTTAGCATGCGCTCGCTCGAAAAAGAAACTGACTCACTTTCAAAAATCAAATGTGTTATCTTCAAAAGAATGTATATTGTTCAATGTAGTCCGTAACGAAACGCGACGCAGGGAAAAATAACATCCAAAATGGCTGCGACTCACGCGCGACGTCGTTAGGTCCTTTTTTCTAAACAGCGCTCAAAGAATCACAACAATACGCGCCGTAAATTCGCAAGCATACGAAAACTAAAATGTTAAGTTAGATGGCTAATTAAAGTTATTAAAAGTTAGAAACACGGCGATAATGATCCGCACGCCTAGTTAGTACCAAAACGTTATTTACACGCAAAATTGAAGTGCAAATCTTTTCTTTGTATTTCCAAAATATATAATCTTGTTTCCACATAAAATATTACTATATGCTTGTCTTAAAAAATAAACTATAAGGAAAAAAACTCTTCCAAGTCTTATATTTATCTTCAGATCGAGTTTCTTCATAAAAATATAGAAATACACTTAGCTTTGTCTTTGTTCCATAGTTAAACAATTCTGCTGCTCAGCAAACTGGTTCTCACTGGAAAATCTTCTATTGTAGATTTCTTCAACTTCTTTCTTGACTTAATTTCTAATATTGAATTTGAACTGAACAAAAGATTCTTCACCCTTTAAAATATTTACCTTAACTTTATTTTAATTAGAGCTAAAGAATATATGACCTACTCTGATGAATACTTTAATGAAAGGCAGTTTAGAACCAAAATGAACATTCAAAGTGACAACACAATATGGACTGCAATAATCTAAACCAATCACTGTTGGGAAAACGTTCCACCATCTTGGTTTGGGAGGACTTCATCTTTCTATGTGAAAATTAGTTAAGGGAAGATGAACAAGCTTTAAAATGGAAAATACTACACTCCAACTAGAGTTTTGTCTAACATTTAAACAAACCTCCCTTTCTAGTTCTCCAGGAATAATATCTAAAACACCCATTTCTCATAGGGTCCTTGCAAATGTGAGGTACAAAATGTGAAATCCTGACAGATTCACAGTGACAAGTATCCAAATAAACACTTAAACTCAAGGTTTCTTGATTAAACTATTATTGATTTATTTAACAGTCAATTTGAATAAGCCTTCTTGAGAAGGGGCAATATAATAGTAACACACAAATACATTCCAAAATACTCATTCTTGGTTTCTCTAAATCAGTAAATAGCCATTTGGGATGGCACACAGACACTTCCTACACCCTCGGTTGACTTAAATAACTAGGATATTGTGGACATTAATGTATCACTGGTACATTTAGAGCAACCCTGAGATGAGTGTCAAAGAAAAGAGATATTACAATAAAACAAGAGTAACACAAATATTCTGAAGCAGGTAAGTACTTTTGAACCCCCAATGCAAAGTAGGTTAACCCTTTCCTGTAAGGAAGGTAAAACACACAGTCAGAGGGAAGAAAGGTTATTCAGGGAGCCAGGCCAGCCAATGTAGGGCCACAGGTTGGGAGGCTTGTGAGGGGTAAAACTGCTAACAACTCTGCAGGAAGACAAGTCTCAACTGAGAACAAGTAAGGCTAAACATCTAGAGGTAAGTCCCCTTACTTTCACAGTATCATTGGTTAGAAGAAATGGTTGCAGCTGGCTTCGGTTCATGTGCAACTCTGCAGATTCTGTTGTTCCTGGGCCTCAGTCATGGGGACAAGAGGGAGGACTTCTGGGGACTTCTGCACTGCAATTCGATGGTCAGCAGCAGCAAAGGGCAAACTTAAATTCAGCCGCACTTCATGGTTTCATCTCCTCGCGTCTCAGCAAATAGCACCACATCGGTTCTCGGCTACCACGTTGGACTTTCCTCGCATCTGGGGTCCAGCACTCTGTTGAGGGGTCTCAGGCTTGTTCAGTCCTGCTTCCTGGGAGCCCGGAGGATCTTCCTGGAGCTCTTGGCCAACTTAAAAGCAACACACACAATCTGGTGTTCCTCTCCCTGGCTATTCCGTTTCCAGCAGCAACTCTGTGGAAATTCAACCAGCTCTGAGAAGGATGTCCAGGTGGCTTACTTTGGTCCCACCAACTCAAGGGTAGAAGTCGTCCTTGCAGGGGTTTCTCTGTCGATACGAATTTGGAGTTTCAGCACAGTAGCAGGGCTTCACCAGGCAAACATAGGGTCCAGGAGTTGCAGCTGGCGTCCTCTTCAAGTTCTTCTCCGGTTCCTTCGTCCAGTGGTCGACTCTATTTCCAAGCCAAAAGTCTCCCAGGAGACTAAGCACAGGGAGTTTCGGGCATCTCCCTCACTTCCTGCCCACCCCAGACACCCTGGAGCCAGAGACGGGCTTCACTTGTGAATCCCACCAAAGACATAGTGAACCATGGCACCAAACCTGGTTTGGCGCGCAGAGTAAATCTCAAGAAGGACCTACAAGGTGAATTTGGGTATCCTAGGAGACTAAGCACAGGGAGTTTCGGGCACCTCCCTCACTTCCTGCCCACCCCAGACACCCTGGAGCCAGAGCCGGGCTTCACTTGTGAATCCCACCAAAGGCAAAGCGAACAATGGGACCAAACCTGGTTTGGCGCGCAGAGGAAGGAAAAAAGAAGACCGAGGCCATTTTGGCAAAAATTGAACCCTTGGGTGCTTTACTGCAGCTGCGAACGCAGCCCACGGTAAATGCACACCACGGTAGTTAAAACGAAACCACTGCCACCAGCCATTCAGCGAGGAAAGGGTAACATAAAAATGTTACATGAGAAGCTAGACAAAGGTAATACTAGGTAACCCCACAAGCACCCTATTGCAAGTCTGTACTCGGTCTACAAAGTTACAAATGTAAGTCAGTTTCACTTTACTGCTCTTGGAAACAGTAATGTATCCAAGAGAAGGTATTTAAACCTTTGGGAAATCTGAAAAGACTTCCCTGTGTCACTGCACTGAAGGTGCTGTGTGACACAATGTAAACATGATGCCTATGGAGTTTGTTAGGCTCCATAAACAAAAGAAACACAGAGTTCAAATCACAGAAAAATACATGAGTGGAAAAAAGGTCTCGCTCTCTCCAGGTAAAAAATGAAAAGTCCTAAAGTCCAGCAAAAGAGCAGGGAGTCTCTAAGGTAGAGAGGAATTATCACATTTCTGAGAATTCTCCCTAACAACGGTTGTTGCGTTGTTTATGCCAGCCGGAGTAGATGAGGGGGTTATGTATGCCTTCTGAAAAGTGTGTGGTTGTTGCATGGTTTGTGCCATCCTGAGTAGATAGCGGTAGTATGTACGCCCTCTGCCAAAAGTGTGTGGCTGCTGCAATGTTTATGCGAGCCAGAGTAGATAGGGGGTTTTTCCTCCGTCCTGTGAGAGTGGTTGATCCGTATAGCTCTAACCAGAGTAGATGGGGGTGGGGGGTGTTTGACCTCTTTCCTGTGAGAGTGGTTGATCTGTGTAGCTCTAACCAGAGTAGATGGGGGGGTTTGACCTCCGTCCTGTGAGAGTGGTTGATCTGTGTAGCTTTAACCAGAGTAGATAGGGGGTTTCACCTCTGTCCTGTTAGAGAGTGGTTGATGTGTGGTTAGATCCAACCAGAATAGAAAGGGGGTTGTACCTCTGTCATGTAGAGTGCTTGTTCTGTGGGGATACAGCCTAAGTAGAAAGGGGGGGGGCGCATTCTGTAGTGTCATTGTTCATGAGTGGCGCCTCTCCATAAAAAGGCGCACTGTGTGGGAGCCAGTGGTCCTTACTTGTCATCTTGATGTATCCTAATGTAACTGGAATAAAGTAGCTTGCTGGAACCTACCTGTTGTGCCTGAGGATCCTGCATTACTCCAGAAAGTCATATGGAAAAGAAATAGCATTTCATGAAATTTAATTTTCTGTAAATGCTTCACCATTTATTTACACTCGTAATACTGCACTGGATACCAGGGCCAATTCTTATGGATGCTTTTTACCATGGATAATAAGGTTCTGGATCAGAAAATCATTAAACAGCCACAGGTGCAATAACACAATGACTAGATCTATCGCAGCATTGTGTCTGCCACTGATGCTGATGCAACAGGCGTATATGTGGGACCACAAGTGCCCTCTCAAACTGCATTTCCTTTTTTACGGTGCCACAGATGCTGCTCTGGGAAATGACCAATATCTCACTATGTCTCTCCAAAAAACCTGAGTTGTCTTTGGTGCTTGGGAATTTATAGTGGCCCGATACCTGCGATTGCCACCAAAAGCCATCCAGGAGTGGGTTGCAAAGGTGTTCACTTTTCCCTGTTAGGGGATGAGTACTTGAGCCATTACCACTCCCACAATCTCTGAAACAAGTGCTTTCTTCCACAGCACCATGACCCAGGAACCAAGGCTGATGATTCTCTGGACAAATGTATTTCTTCCAGATCAATGGCTAAGTCTTTTGGGGCTCCGAATCGGGTTGCATAGAGGTTTCCCTCTTGTAGGTCTCCATGCAAGGCCGTGGCAGTGCTTTGCACTGGCAGATGGATAGATTCCTCTTCCACGATGTAGCACCAGAGGGAAAAAATCTAGGTTGTGCGTGGAACTTCAAGACAAAGATACCTGACTATTAAAGCACCTGTGCAATGAAGAGGGGGAGACCTACCCCTTGTAGACTGGAAGTTGTTGTCCAACATATATCCCTAGACATCGAGTCCTACACGTTAGAGAAGCCTGTGCTTAAGGGAGAGCCCCTTCTGGTTCAGATCCTCATGTGCCAAGTAGGCCCATTCTGTTTCTGTGGCACCCTTTTGCTCCTACTGCCATCTCCCTCTTTTGTTTCGTTCATACGGAATGTGTTTGCACCCCAGCCATACTATGTGAGTCTGTTCCGTTCCCCAATCCTCATGACAGCCGCAGTGGCATTTCAGGACTCATGTCGCTAGATTTACCTGCAGCATTTGGTTCCATCGACCATTCTGTCCTGATTCACTGCTGCCAGGATGTAGGTATTAGCAGTAGTGCTCTTCATATCTTGGCTCTTTTTTTGGAGAATTGTATCCTTAGCCAGTTTGACCTCTTCTTGGAAACCTCTCCTTTACTGCCATCATCAGGGTTTAGGGTGCTACCTCAGCTGGCTTTTCAGCTTGCTTAGGTGCCATTAGGGATTGGAGGAAAACTTATTGGTGAGGTACATCAGCCTGCCCTCCTTGCATGCGAAGATGCATTTGCAGTGGATTCTGCTTTTGAATTACTCAAAGCATGGCAATATATGCACAATTAAATGCTGGACCTGTTGCTATTGTTCTCCAGCATAGGTCTCTTTCATAGGTATATGCGAAGGGGACTCATCTACATCGGTTCTTTCAATAACCTCAAGATTACCACTGGTGGTGGAACTTGAAACCTGCCATTCGAAAGGATTGTGTCCTCCGACGTATTCCTTATCTTTGATATAATCTATTCCAGCTTGCTGGCCTCGGAAATTTCTTCCAGTCGAGGGTGCTGCGCAACGACGTCCCTCGAGTCGTGTCCCTCGACAGCCTTCGTATCGGCGACGACGTCATCATGAGTATAAATAGACTTGCGCACAATCCGTTGCTCAGTTCTGTCCGGTTTCAAAAAATGTTGCGACTGTGGAAAGAAAATGTCTTTAACGGATCCTCACAGGATCTGTCTATGGTGCCTGGGATCGGAGCATCACTGTTCGGAGTGTGAGGACTGTATGTCCATGATGGCGAAAGCTTTGAAGGAGCATAAGGGGAAGTTAGAAAGAGGTAAGGCTTTTAAAACTTCTACCCCTTCAAAAGTTTCTTCGGCTTGGTCGAGGCATTCGTCTCCTCGTCGTCAAAAGAAACATTCCCGTTCGATATCTCGAAGCGGTTCCCATCATTCTTCGAGATCAAGACACTCTAAGAAGAGGCGACATATATCTCCCTCTTCCTCTAGTTCCCCAGAAAGGGTCACCTGCCCCACGAAACACATCTCTCTGGCTAAGTGGGAGGAATTCCGCAAAAAAATGCTTAGCGTCTTCGCAAAAGCAGCCTCGACCCATCGGAGACGTCTATGGGTGATACCCTGGGTGAAAGACCCGAAAAATCAAAACGCTGCGAGTTGTTGAACCTGGCGAGTAAAAATACCCGAGAGCGTCATGAACCCTCAAGTAAAGATTCCTTCGACTCACAAATCTGCGTCATCGACGCCTTTGTCGAAGGAACCTTCGACGCATAAATCTGTCTCATCGATGCCGTCTTCGATGCCATCGTCGACCCCCCTGAAGGACGAGCCTCAAACTGCCACTATGTCACAGATGGCAGAGATGTCAAAAGCCCCGACCATGAAGTCGAGAGTGCCATTGAATCTCTCGACGATGCCCAGTTGGATTCCGATCCTCTCGAGTTCATCGGGGCCTTTTTCTGACGTTTTTTGACGCCCTTTTCAGAATTGTCGAAGCCTATGACCTCCACGTCGACAAGCACAACGTTTTCTCTGGCAGTAACAACAAATTTGGCTCCTTCTTCTCTAGAAATGGGGTTTACACCATATCCTAGGTCTGATTACTTTAGAGCCTTGGCCTCCATATATGAGGAAGGGGAGGACTCTTGACAATGAGAGACCCTTCGGTCTGCAAAGGACTACAATACCCATTCCGGAGGAATTCATCTCTGAAGAAAATAGGTTAAAAGACCTTCAGGAGTCTCTACATGAGGCAGGTGGTATAGATACATCTCCAGAAGTAGAGTTTGCTAGGCCAGACCCGGCAGAACATGCTGAGATACCTTATAGGGCTCTTATGGCTAGAATAATTGAATTTATGGGGTGGACTACACCTACACCTTCTTTTCAGGAGGATCCCGTTGTTCCTTTTCATGCTGCTCTGCAAAGAAAAATATCTGCAAATTGGGAAACTCCTGAAGTTATCCCTGCATTAAATAAAAAACTCTCTGCTAAATACAGAGTATCAGCTTCAGATCCTGAATATCTAAGCAAACATCCAACTCCAGAGAGTTTAGTTGTGCAGGCAGCGACTTCATCAAACAGTAAATCGGCATACCCCACCATTCCACAAGACAGAGATGATAAAAGATTTGACGCCATGTCAAAAAAAGTCTTTTCAGCATGTAGTATGGCGCTTAAATCTATCAAGGCCACTTACACGCTAGCAAGATTCAGCCACACACTTTGGGAGTGTGCTTCATCTGCGACTGACTGTCTCCCAGAAGGGGAAGAATGGGAAGCATTCTTATACATCATTAGGGATGGAAAGGATGCAATGTGTGAGTCCCTTCAAACAGGCATTGATTCTGCTGTCATTATCAGCAGGGCCATTGCGGCAAGTACCACAATCCGCAGGTTTGCGTGGTTGCGGAATTCTGAGTTTGCTCCAAATGTGCAAGCCAGACTTCTAAATATGCCCTTTGACGGCGCTTCTCTGTTAGGAAAGAAGGCTGATGATAGCCTGGAGAAATTGCAAACATCCAAAGCAGCAGCGAAATCCCTTGGGGCTGCTTTCTGGCAAACTCCAAATCGCCCCTCAGGTACATCCTGGAGGGGTAAGTCCTTTCGTTTTTACTCCGCGTTCGGAAAAGGCAGAGGACATCCAGCTCAAAGGGGTCAGAGACGATTAACCCGTGGTGGATGGGGTAAAGGTACAAAATCCACATCAGCAGGTGCGACTTTACCTTCAGCATCCGTGTCAGCCGCTTCTAAATCCCTCTGAGGTCTCCCCTCACAAGACCACCAGTAGGGGGCAGGTTAACTCAACATCTGGCAGAATGGCAGGCTATTATGTCAGATGCTTGGGCATTGGAGACAGTTGCCCAAGGTTACTGCCTGCCTTTCCTACACACTCCTCAGAGTCGTCCACCAGGGAACAACTCTTTGAAGCTTCCAGACCCGCTCCTTATGCAGGAGATTTCAGACCTGCTAGAGAAAGGTGCCATAACAAGGGTTGGTATTCCCCCTACTTTCTAGTACCAAAGAAGGATGGAGGATTGAGACCCATCTTAGACTTGCGAGAATTGAACAAATTCAAGATGGTAACCCTTTCTCAGATCCTTCAGGGCCTCCAGCTTCAGGGCTGGTTGGTATCTCTAGACCTTCAGGATGCTTATTTCCATGTGCCAATCTATCTGAAACACAGGAAATACCTGAGGTTCGCAATTGGCAACTCTCATTATCAGTTTCGAGTTCTGCCATTTGGGCTGACCTCCGCCCGAGGGTCTTTACCAAGCTAATGTCAGTTGTGGCTGAAAGTCTAAGGAGGGAAGGGATTCACGTCTACCCCTACCTGGACGACTGGTTGATCAGAGCAGTATCCCCGGAACAAGCTCAGATCCATCTAGATTATGTTTGCCACTTCCTTCACAAGCGGGGCTTCTCCCTCAATTTAAAGAAGTCACAGATTATACCATCACAGAGGCTCCAGTTCATTGGAGCAGTCCTGGACACATCCCTGGGAAAAGCCTTGCCACCAGAGGTGAGGGCTCAAGATATTCTACAGATGGTCACCAGGTTTCAAAATGCCCAACATCTACCAGCCTTCGACTTTTTGAGGTTGTTCGGCCTCGTGGCATCCTGCATCTTCCTAGTGCCAGAGGCTCGCCTGAGAATGAGATCCCTCCAGTGAGTGCTAAGGACCCAGTGGTCACAATTCTCAGGAAGAATGTCAGATCTCCTACAAGTCCCGGACAGAGAAGCTCAAGACCTTCATTGGTGGGCCTGTCGGGAGAACATCTTAAAAGGAGAACAGTTTTGGAAACCATGGCCGGAGATAACAGTAGTCACGGATGCTTCACTCACAGGGTGGGGAGCCCATGCCAACGACTTGACCATCAGCGGTCGTTGGTCTCCATCAGAGTCCAGACTACACATCAACCTATTGGAGCTGAGAGCGATCAGACTAGCGCTGAAAGCTTTTCTGCCATCAGTACAGGGAAAGAATGTTCTGATGATGACGGACAACACAGTGGCCATGCACTACCTCAACAAAAGAGGAGGCGTAGGGTCACTGCCACTGTGCAGAGAGGCAATGCAGCTCTGGTTTTGGGCAATTCAAGAAGGAATCTCTCTATCGGCAGTTCGCCTAGCCGGAGAGTAGAACTTGACGGCGGACGCTCTGAGCAGGCAGAGCACAGTCTCCCACGAGTGGGAACTAGCTTGTGAAGTCTTTCAAGAGATCTTCGCCCTTTGGGGAACCCCTCAAGTGGATCTGTTCGCCACCAGCATTAACAGGAAGTGCGATCAGTGTTGCTCAAGAGAATTTCCCCCGAGAGGAGCTCTAGGGAACGCGTTCGTAGTGGACTGGGATTATCCACTTCTATAAGCGTTTCCTCCAGTCCCCATCATTCCTCAAATGATCAGGAGGTTGAGAAGATTCCGGAAACCCATGATCCTAATTACCCCGGATTGGGCCAGGAGAACGTGGTACCCGGATCTTCTAGACATGTCCATCTGTCCTCCGATTCGTCTTCCGCAAAGAGAGGATCTTCTCTCGCAGAAGGGAGGTCAGGTTCTCCATCCGGATATCAGAACCCTCATCCTTCACGCCTGGTTTCTGAAAGGTTGAGGTACAAGGATTGGGATCTCCCGGATGACGTCATGGAGGTGTTGCTTTCAGCCAGAATGCCAGCAACAAAGACTTTATACCGCTGCCATTGGAACAAATTTTGCAGCTGGTGTAGAGAAAAGAATATTAAACCCTTTTCTTGTAATACACCAATGGAGTTATCTTTCTTGCTTTACTTAGCAAGTTCAGGTCTCCAAGTTGGTACAATCAAGGCTACCTTGCAGCACTGTCAATCTTTAAGCGTACTGCCGAGGAGCCGTCATATTTCAAATTAATTTTAGTAATCCAATTTCTGAAAGGATTAACCAATGTTTATCCCCCAAAACCTTTTCAAGTCCCATTGTGGGACCTAAATCTAGTCTTAAAGTTTCTGATGGGTACTCCTTTTGAACCACTTCATTCCTGTTCATTAAGGTTTCTCACTCTTAAAACAGTTTTTCTAGTGGCTCTAACTTCTGCCAGAAGAGTGAGCGAATTACAAGCTCTATCTTGCAAACCTCCTCATACCATCTTTCATAAAGACAAGGTTGTTTTACAAGTGCAGCCCAATTTTCTCCCAAAGGTGGTCTCTGAATTCCACATTACTCAGAAAATAACTTTACCCTTGTTCTATCCTCCTCCCCATGCAGGGAAAGAGAAAGAGCGATAACACAGGCTGGATCCAAGGCGTGCCTTAAGCTTTTACATTAGCAGACTTGCAAGAATCAGACACGCAGACCAATTGTTTGTGGGATATGCAGGGCACACATTAGGATTGCCAATTACAAAACAAACCATTTCAAGATAGATTATTTTAACTATTATAGAATGCTATAAATTGGCAGGAAAAGAGCCCCCTCAACATCTTGGGGCTCATTCAACCAGGGGTATCGCAGCCTCTTCGGCTCTCCAAAGAGGGGTTCCATTTAAGGACATATGTGCGGCTGCCACATAGTCGTCCGCACACACTTTTACCAAATTTTACAGCCTTGATTCCTCCTCTAGCCAGGAGACAAAATTTGGAAAAGCTGTGTTGCATTCAGTACATCTTTAAAGGGAAACATTTCATTTTTACTCCTGCCTCTTTATACTACTGCTATGGGAGTCTATCAAAGATAAGGAATACGTCGGAGGACACAATCCCTTCGAAGAACAAGTTAGTTACCAAACTGGTAACGTACTTTCGATGGGATGTTCCTCCGACGAATTCCTTATCGCCTCTTCCATCCATCCCCGCAGTAAAACTTCCCTTGTAGTTGCAGCTTATGCTCCTTCAAGGATACTAACCGATTCATGCAAAGCAAATCTATACTTCAAAACGGAACTGAGCAACGGACGCTGCGCAAGTCTATTTATACTCATGATGGTATCGGCGCCGATATGGAGGCTGTCGAGGGACACCGACTCGAGGGACGTCGACGCACAGCGCCCTCTACTGCAAAAAATTTCCGAGGCCAGCAAGCTGGAATGGATTATGTCAAAGATAAGGAATACGTAGGAGGAACATCCCATCAAAAGAATGTTACCAGTTTGGTAAGTAACTTGTTCTTCTCAATGGCTTTTCGACAAAAAGCCCACAATTCGGTAGATAGTCCTGCACAGAATACTAACTTATTTCTCTAACAGGCTGCTACTGAGTTTCTTATCGAGGATGCAGAACTTGATAGCGGGGAATATAACTTTCCTGTCGTAGGTCGAGCAGTGAGACACTGGACTCGGTAGGATGTGATTAGAAGGGCTTTATTAGCAATCCTTCTATGGTGATATAGTTGGGTTGACATGTACCTATGCTATGAACTGTCAAAACGAACAGCATTTTATTACTGATGAGCTGTGCACGTACATAATCGACAAATGGAGCAAAGCCGCAGCCAGAACTGGGAGATGATGCAGTGACCAAAGCCATGCTTGGGGAAGTAGCGTGGTCAAAGCTGTGATTGTTTGGCATGCACATGGGAGCCCATAAAGCTGTGTAGATATCACATAAGCCTCTGTCCAGTTCAACATGTACCTATCCTATGAACTGTCAGAACGAACAGCATTTTATTACTGATGAGCTGTGCACGTACATAATCCACAAACAGAGCAAAGCCGCAGCCAGAACTGGGAGATGACGCAGTGACCACAGCCATGCTTGGGGAAGTAGCGTGGTGAGAGCTGTGATTGTTTGGCACGCCCATGAGAGCCCATAAGGCTGTGTAGATATCACTCAAACCTCTGTCCATTTCAACATGTACCTATCCTATGAACTGTCAAAACTAACAGCATTTTATTACTTATGAGCTGTGCACGTACATAATCCACAAATGGAGCAAAGCTGCAGCCAGAACTGGGAGATGACATAGTGACCACAGCCATGCTTGGGGAAGTAGCGTGGTGAGAGCTGTGATTGTTTGACATGCACATGAAAGCCTATAAGTCTGTGTAGATATCACATAAGCCTCTGTCCGATGCGCTGGAACGCCCTTCAACACACCCCAAAACGCCACTTAAACTTTTATTTTTGTAGGCAGAAGAGAATAGCTTGCACATACATCAGAGCAGCCAAAGGTGACACAACACATTTTCGACAGAGAGCTGTGATACATATGAGCATTGATATAAAAACAAACATGAGTAAAACATCACAAGGCGTTCAGAGCTAAGATATTTTTTCAAGAAGATTGCAATGAGCCATCCTCAGAGGCGGACGCATCTAGGCTGTTGAGATAGCTGTTGAAGGGAGACCAGATATTTTTAGGCCGGGAGGTTAGTGGAGTACTCCTCATCACAGTTCCGGGACCATGTTAGTAAATTCAACCATTTCTGAAATGTGGGGGGATGGGGGGGGGGACTTCCAACTTTGTAGCACACATTTTTTGGCAATTAGGCAGCTCACATTTAACAATTTAACAGTACCCCTGGCACCCTCAGCCCCCCATATCCCGAACAGAACCCCAAGCGGGTCAGGCTCAATAACAGTGTCACAAATTTCTGACAGCGTCTTCAGGATCTTGCCCCAAAACGTAATTAGCCTCGGACAGTCCCAAAACATATGGAGGTGGCCCGCGTTCTCAGCACCACAGCGAGGTCAGAGTCTCGGGTCGGAGCGAGCAAACCGGGAAACTCTGCGTGGGGTATAGTATAATCTGTTCACCAGTTTGTATTGAATAGTGCGATAGCGAAAGTTCAGGGAGACTTTTCTAGTGTGGGAGCACATTTTCATCCAAAGTTGGTCGGTGAGATCCAACTCCAGGTCAGATGCCCAGTCATCCCGGGCCCTGGAGGGCAGTGGTGGGGAGGCAGTCAGGAGGAGTTTGTATAGTGAGGATACCACCCCGCGGGCCCCACCCGAGTTGGCGATGTAGGAAATCCCAGGGGTGTTGGGGGGTTCATCGGGAAACTCAGGCCAAGCATTACGGAAAGCAGCTCGGAGTCTGTAAAATTGTAGCAGCTCCAGCGGTGAACCCGAGTAACCGGGCTTCCAAGTCTGTGGTGTTATGAACTGCTCGTCCGGGTAGAAGTCAGTCAGGGCAGGTATCGCAGGGAATGCCAGCGCCTGGCCAAAGCTATGTCATTTGTGGGTTCCAGCCCGGGGAACCGCCAGGCTAGAAGCCACTTATAGTACGGATGTTCCTCAGCGCACGTAGCGAATAACCACCCCCAAGCATTCACCGTGGTACGGACCGGGTCAATGGCCGAGTCCGGCTCATATCGTTGATGTAGTATCAAAGACATCATGTTGGTGCCAGATGCCGCAAGTGGGTCAGGCTAAATAACAGTGTCACAAATTTCTGACGGCATGAGGCATGAGGGCGTGGGGGGGGGCCCGAGTAGCAGTAGGAGGCGAACTGTGCCTGCGCAGCGACCCAGTACCGCAGCATGTCAGGGGCAGTGAAACCACCTTGTTCGTAAGGTAGTGTCATAGCGAGCCATTTTTTGTGAACGGCCCCTGAGTGCCACAGAAATTGAGCGCACAGCTTGTGCAAGTCTGCAAAGTATTTCTTACCGGGCCAGATAGGCACATTGGTGAATACGTACAGGAGTTTAGGAAGTACTATAATTTTTACTAGTGAAAGTCTGCCCCCCAAAGAAAGCTGGAGAGGGCACCAACGCGCTATCTTGGCTGCAGCCTGTTCTGCCACGGCCAAGTAGTTGTCAGCCAGAAGGGTATCCTTGGCCAGGGACACCTGAATTCCCTGGTATTTAATCCCTTCAGGCGACCAGCGGAGTGGGTACTCGGTGGCGGGGGGCGCAGTAGAGCTCGTGAGGGGGAAGAGTTCAGACTTGGTGTAATTGATTGTAAAGCCAGAGTATGTCCCGATGCAGGTGATGTCACGCAGTATTGGGTCCAAGTGGGTATTGGGGTCTCTAACAAACAGTAGCACGTCATCGGCGTAAAGTGAAATCATTTCAGGGGTATCTTGTAGCCGTATCCCCTTCCGCGAGTGGCGCTCCCTGACATAGTCCGCCATGGGCTCAATAGCCAAGGCAAGCAAGATCGGGGAGAACGGGCATCCCTGGCGGGTGCCTCTGAAGAGAGGGATCAGGCCGGAAGTATGGGAGTTGACGCGGACCCTGGCCACCGGGGAGGTATACAGTAATTTAATATATGCAATCATCCTGGGTCCTATGCCCATGGTCTCGAGGACAAGCCACATGTACTTCCAGGACACCATATCAAAGGCCTTCTGGGCATCTAAGGTGACCGCAACCACACTCACCCTCTGATCGATGCGCGCCGTAACATTGAGAAGCCTCCTGATATTATGGGATATAGACCTCCCGGGCACGAAGCCTGACTGGTCATCATGCACAATGTAGGACATGACGGGCAGGAAGCGGCTAGCGATCACCTTGGCAAAGATTTTTGTATCCAAATTCATCAACGAAAGAGGCCGATAGGACCCGCATTCATTGCTGGGCTTACCAGGCTTGAGCAGGACTGTCATGACGGCCTCTCGTAGTGTCGTGGGGAGGGATCCTAGCCTGAGTGACTCATTCCACACCCCAAGCAGTTCAGGGGCTAATATTGCTACGTGTTCCTGATAAAATTCAGCCGTTAGCCCGTCAGGGCCCGGTGCCTTTCGCTTAGGGAGACTAGATATGGCCTCCACTATTTCATTCAATGTAACAGGGGAATCTAATTGATCTCTAGTGGCGGAGGAGACGCATGTGGTAGGAATCTTCTCCAGGAGTTCCCGCATCTGGGAGTCACTATGTTCAGGAGGCTGGGAGTATAATTCGGAGTAGAAGCCTGCAAAGACTTAGAGGATTTGCTGGTCGGACCATTGTAGAACCCCCATGCTATCTTTGATACAGGTTATTTGGGATTGACCCCATTTCCCCCTTGCCAGTGCGGCCAGCGTTTTGCCGGGTCTGTCACCCTCACCATATTTGCGTGCTGCCTGTGGGCGACTGAAGTACTGGACTTCCCTGGTGGCGTGTTCATTGAATGTTTTGAGCTTGTCACTAATCTGGGAGAGGACACTTGGGTCGACCGAGG
This sequence comes from Ambystoma mexicanum, assembly GCF_040938575.1. Taxonomy (NCBI): domain Eukaryota; kingdom Metazoa; phylum Chordata; class Amphibia; order Caudata; family Ambystomatidae; genus Ambystoma; species Ambystoma mexicanum. The sequence goes on from NC_090936.1 coordinate 30,474,968, forward strand.
CCGGGTGGCCTCGTTCCAGGTCCTGTAATTTAGCTTCACTGCGGGATAGGGTGGCTCTTATGTTTTTAAGGACACCAGACTCCCTAGAGATGGACGCCCCCCTGATAAATGCCTTGAAGGCATCCCAGCGGTCCACTAGGGTGGTGGACTGGGGCATGTTGTGTTCAAAGTAAGTCTGGATGTCAGTGAGGATATCTGCCTTGAATACAATATCCCGCAGGGCGGCTGATTTGAATCGGCACGCAAGACCAGTAGGGGCGGGTATCCCCAATTCCAGGGCAATCAAGACCGGTGAATGATCGGACAGTGTGCGCACGAGTATCCGCGTTTCCAGCACCCTGCCCAGCAAGGGGCCGGACAGCAGGACCAAGTCGATCCTGGAGGAACTGTCTTGAACTGAAGAGTAATAGGTGAACTTGCGTGCTTGCGGATGTAAGGCCCTCCAAGCGTCATGAATATCAAGTGTCCCGATGTGGGACAGCAATCTGCGTGCTGCGCCAGACAGGGACCTAGGGGCAGTGCCAGTTCGGTCTATCCCGGTATCCAGTATGAAGTTCATGTCCCCCCCCCCCCAAATGTTCTGCACCCCGACGTATCCTAACAGTATGGATACTACCTGGTCCACAAAATCGGGAGAGGCAACATTGGGGCCGTAGGTATTTACCAGGAAGTAATCCCTGTTGGCTATGGCGCAGTATAATACAATGTATTTCCCCTCGGGATCAATATAGCTCTTGTGGAGAACAAACTTAAGTGACTTATGAATCATCGTTACCACCCCTCTAGCGCGCGTGGAGTATGAGGTGAAATACTGTGTGGTCCCCATGATGGCGCAAAGCTCTTGATCAGAGGGCCCATTGAGTGAGTCTCCTGCAGGAGCAGTATTTTACAATCATGTCTGGTGGCATATGCGATAATTTTGCGAGCCGTGTAATTGCTCATGCCTCGTACATTCCAGGTTATTACGTCACAGGCATGTCAATGATTTAGGTAACATCCCACCACTGCTGTCGTAAGCGGACTCTAGGGCGAGGGTCGCCCCGTGTTGTCCCCCCGATGCACTGTGGACCACCAAACTGCCTCTGCCTTTTTGCATATTGAACATCAAACCCACCCCTCCCACCTCCCGCACCACCCCGTCCAAGCAGGCAGTATTATCCCCCTCCCACCACCCACAAATACCAACATGTCTCACAAGGACAACAACATCAACACCCTCTCACCAGTTGATGTCAAGGGACACTATCCAACGGGAATATGCCCCTACCATGGCCCAACTGGGGCCAACCATAAATAACACCTAACCCAACATAAACATTGCAATTGCAGTGGGGTGCGCTGTTGGCATGAGGACGGCCGCTTAAGCATCATGTAGGACAGCGGAAGCCGTCAGAGGCAGGTTCTGTGGTAAGCGGATCTTATGTCAGGTCCCAAAGTAGACAGTCCACCGGAAGCAGGATGGGAACCAGGACGTATCAGAGGGTCACGGGCTGTTCCATGTTCTGAAAACACACCCTGATCTGTGTCCAGAGTATCAAGGATGAACCTGAGGCCAGAGGACTGCAGGCGGGGCCGAGTATGCTGAGCTTGCAGTACAGTATTGCTAGTGACACATTCACACTAATGAGGAAAGAAGGGATCTGCTGAATAGATTGATTGGGCCACATTAGGGCATGGTGCATTAGGTCAGTCTTCTTCGGCGCAGCCACCAACTGGACCATGTAGAGGGATGTGCGCTTCAATGAATTTCACTGCTTCATCAGGCACAGTGAAAAAATATAATTTGCCATTGTACGTGATTTTGAGGCGTACAGGGAACAAGATGGCATATGGGACATTTCGCTCCCTGAGCAGTTTCTTGACCCCGAGGAATTGGCATCTCTCCTGTTGTACAGCTATCGAAAAATCCGGGAAGATCCTGATGGTACTGGCCTCAAGTCGTAGATCCCCCTTCTCACGTGCTAGGCGGAGGATAAGGTCTCTATCGCGGTAGTTTAGAATTCTGGCGATGATGGGCCTTGGAATGTCACCTGGTTTGGGGCGCGGTGAGAGGCTCGATGGGCGCGCTCCGCGGTGAAGTAGGGTGAGAGGGCCGGATTGCCAAGGAGGTCCCTGAGCAGGGTTTCAGTGGCGTCCTCCATGCGCCCTTTCAGGGCGTTTTCGGGGACCCCGATAATTTGCAGGTTATTGCTACGAGTGCGCGATTCTATGTTGTCGCACTTTGCTTTCACACTTTTCATGTCACGTGATAAGGAGGTGACTGTGTTCTGCAAGGCTTGAATGTCATCCTCGTTTGTCGAGATTCTGCTCTCAGCGTCGGTGATCCTGCTAGCTGCCTGGTCCACTCGTGTTTTTAGGGAGGCCACATTAGCGTTAATGTCATCCAGTTTCTCGTGGAATGAGGCGAAGTTTTTAGCCATGGTTTCCATAAGTGTGGTTAGGTCAGGGGCCGCTGTGCAGGGGTGAGGGTCTGGTTCCGGTTCCTCCTGTAGGGATGAAGTGTGGGCACAGTCCGTCCGCGGGACAGATTTGGTAAATTTGTCCATGGCTCCCCCTTTCGAGTTCCCTCTGGATCTGTTAGACATTGCCGATGTAATTCCGGTGAGACAGTGCTCACAGTCGGAGCCAGTAGAAGAAGGCGGGAGATCAGGACACGAGGCAAAGGGAGGTGTCAGCCACTGCGCCTATGGCGGTGATAAGGGCAGATTGTGGCAGCCGAGAGGGCAGGGAGGTTGCAGCAAGGTAGGAAGTGGAGACTATTCAGGGGCCAAAAGGAGAAGGCTGATAGCCCATAAGGGAGGTTATTCCCTTGGCAGAGAGATGTAGCATTTGCTGTGTGAGTTTCACTCCACAATCAGAGGGCTCTGTGCGGGTACTGATGAATTTAGGCGCCTACAGTGAGATGGGGAGGAAAAATCTCGTGCAAGGGGGGAAACCCCAACGTAGTCAGGAGCTCAAGCGAAATTAGGTGAACAGGAGTCCATCAAATAAGTACCTCTGAGGCCCCCTGCCGGCGCAAATTATCCAATATGGTGTCCCCTTCAAGAGCAGTGCAGGAGGGACTGGGTCCCACAGGCAGCAACCAGGTGGAAAGGAGTCCATCTAATAAGTACCTCTGTGGCCCCCTGCAGGTGCAGATCATCCAAATATGATGCCCCCTTCAAACACAGAGCAGGAGACCCCGGGTCCCACAGGCAGCAAGGCAGGGAGACATGGCCAGCCCAGAGGAGCCACGAGTGCTGCAGCCCAGGTCACCCCCTTCCCCCGCTCCTCACCTGTGCACCCGTGTAGGATCGTGGAATTCGAGTGGGCAACCAGGCTACTGCCCAGCCGCCCCACACTGGTGCAATGATAGCGCTCCGGCGCCGGTGTTAGGGGGAGAGGTGGGGCGCACTCCAGCGGAGGCTCCAGCAGCAGCAGCCTGCGCGATGGGGCTCTACTGGGAGGTGGCGGCCGCGGCCGTCGGCGAAGTCCGTGCAAGGCGAGCGCTCCTGCGCTGATGTGAGGAAGGGAAGTGGGGGCGCGCTCCAGCGCTGGTCCCCGCAGCGGCCACCCGTGCGATAACGCACCTCGGGGAGTATCAGCTGCTCGTATAGTTTCCCCCCAGGGGGGGGGTAAAATGAGCTCTCCAGCGCCGGTGCGAGGCAAAGGGGGAGAAAGGCGGGGGCGCGCTACGGCCCAGGCCCCCGCAACAGCTGCCCGCGGGGTAGCGCACTCAAAGGAGGGGCTGCCGCGGCTAAAGTTGGGAGACTCTCCTCGGGGGAGTCCCACTCAGGCCGTGCACCGGAGGCCTTCAGATGAGGGTCAGGGCACCCCGCTCAGCGGCCACCGACCGCCACCATGGGATCTGGCAGGGAGGAGGAGGCGGGCGCCGGACACGGGCGAAGGCCCTGCCAGCCGACAGTCAGCAGGCCACAAAGCCCAGTTCACGGGCCTCTCGGGACTGATTCAGGCAGGGATTGCTGCAGGGCATGTAGAAAGAACTTGGTAGCAGATCCACAAAGCATTGGGCTGCAAAGTGAAATATCGCCGCAGTTGATGGCGGATTTCGGCCGGAGCCCCACGCAGCTCAGAAACTAAGCAGCCATCTTGTGCTGCTCAACAGCGCCACCCCCAAAAACGCCCCTTTAATGCGTGTTTAGCTGCTGAAGTACTGGAATAGGGGTCACGTTAGCACTAGCCACATGATCAGGTTTTTAAGTTCACTGTTAATGGAACCAACTAACTAGATTATATCGACTCTTTTGTATAAGGCTCATTGTGTAAAGCTCTATGAAAACCCAGAGATGTCTGTGCTCTGGGGCCCCAATGTTGTGGTTGGATGTATGTCAGTTTTCCTTTCTGTTTCTGCACAACTGTATGGAACGAAATCCTGACTCAACCTTTGCTGCCTGAGGTTTCTTATTGTATTATTTGGAGCTGGAATTTGGGTTTCAGCAGTACAGATGAGACTTTGCTACAAGTACCTCAGAGTAAGACCCGCTGGCCAGCGCATTCACAAGACCCTGTCCACCCGACACTTTGTTTGTCCACTCAAGTGTTATAATGGATTTCCAAAATCGGCTCTGTGGGAAGGATTTTGAGAGGACACCTTATTATGGTGAATAGGGAATACACAAAGGGAAGACCCAGAAGTTTTTTAAAGAAAGTATTCTCTATTACTTCAATATGAGAGGTTTTTTCGTTACCCCACAGAGCCACACCATAGTTCATTGCAGCCTTGATCTGTGCTCTATAAACTTCCAAAATAAGACTAATTTGCTGACCCTGGCATATATTCTGGAAGCGAGACAGACCGGCCAAGGCCTGTCCCATTTTAAGAGTCTGCTTCTCTATGTGTAATGCCCCCTGCCAATTTCCACTGAAGGTGATGCCCAGGTAATCACATTTTTCCACATATGGGATGATTTCACCATTGCTCAACATTTTTCACATTTTTATCCTCCTCCTTCCACTGTTAGAACATACATCACTCCTGATTTTTTAGTATTTGCTGATAGTTTTAGGTCAGACATAAAAGCAGTGTAGGTGTCTATTGGATGTTGCAGGGCATTTGGGGTGCGGGCTATCAGGAACTGTGTTGCCTGCATATGCAAATACAGGGAGCGGCAATGCACCCATCTTAGGAAAATCAGCCTTTGTCTTAACCAGTGCCTTGTATGGGCCATTAATCTATAGAGCAAATAGCACAGGGGCTACAACGCACCCTTGGCATACTCCAGAAGCTACCTCCCTTTTCTCTGTGTCAGCTGCGTACCTGGATTTCAGTGGCATTGCTCATCCGGGGAGGCAGTTGCTCCGTTATCTGCGGCACTGTGCTTCCTTAGTCGTCAGCACTCCTGCAATGGATCGTCGTCTTGGTGTAGTTGCTTTTGAACACCACTGCACTGCGTCTGCAGCGGTTCGGTCTTCCACTTACGAGAATCTGCGTGTGTTGGGCTCTCAGCCCTTCTGGACTTGGCAGCATTCTGCGGGCTCTGGGATTCCGCTACGCACTGTGTATTCAATGTATCCGGCCTCCACACTGGATTGGTTCAGCTCCACAGTGCAGGCATTTAATGTGCACAGCGTTGCTCAGGCTGGCTGTCTCGTCCTAGGCATAGAAATAAAAAAGATATCACCAGGGAGAAACTGCTTCCCCTTATCCTCCCTTGCTTAAACACTTTTGCCTCACAGCACAAGGACAAGGACCCTATTGTTTTAGTAGACACTTTTAACAGCCTAATGACCAATGCCATTGAGAGCATAGCTCCACTAAAGATCTGCAAGGCCAAACAACAGTCCCACCTGAACTCTTGGTTCACCCCGCAGCTCAACGCGCTGCGCAAAGAAAAGCGCAAGGCCGAAGCACTTTGGAAAAGTCACCCGAGCCCAACTAATAAAGCCTCTCTTTTGATCACCTCTCTTAACTATAAGGAGGCCATATTACAAGCCAAAAAGGAGACTTACAATTCACGCATAGCCCAGGCAGAATCGAACACTAGAGAATTATTTAAAATCCTCAGAGAGCTAGAATCTCCCTCACCTGCCCCGGACACGTGCACCAAGAACAGCACCTGGTGCAACAATATACAAAATGCCCTTCTTAATAAAATATCTACCTTGCAATCCAAAATCAACGCCAAACAAAATACCCTCCACACCCCTATATTTAGTAATACCAGGCCACCTAAAATAATTACCCCTGACTCCCCGGTGCCGTTCAGCTTCACACCACTCACTGTTCTGGAGGTTGAAAAAATCATCTGTAACCTAAAACCTTCAAACTGCCAAGGGGATGCCTGTCCAGCCCCGATCATCAAGGATTCGGCTCATGACCTCGCCCCTTTTATCACCACTTTTATCAACGCCTCCTTTCAATCGGGAGTGGTCCCCAATAACCTGAAGGATACTTGGGTCATCCCTCTCCTAAAAAAACCCACCTTAGACCCGGAGGTTCCAACCAATTACAGGCCCATCACAACAGTCCCATTTCTGCAAAAAATCTTGGATAGAGCAGCCTATCTACAGATACAGAACTATCTGGAATCAAACAACCTATTAGGCACGAGTCAATCTGGCTTCAGACCTAAGCACGGTACGGAGACAGCCCTCCTCGATCTCAAAACCCAAATTGAGGATCTCAAAGACAAAGGTAAACTAGCCATGTTACTACTATTGGACTTATCTGCGGCCTTTGATTTGGTTAATCACCAAATCCTCTGTCACCATCTAAAAACTGCAGCTCATTTTTGTCCGATACGGCCACAAACTGGATTCAATCCTTCCTGGATAACAGACAGATGAGGGTATTCTCGCCCACCTCCGCTGCTGACCCTGCACCAGTCCCCTGCGGTGTCCCCCAAGGATCGTGTGTATCCCCTACCCTCTACAATGTATTTACTAAACCCTTATTTGATGTGCTTGACTCTCTGGGTGTCACCTACACGAATTATGCTGATGACACCCAGATACTCATCCCCATCACGGGTGATTACACAGTAGATTCTAAAGCCTTAAATGACGTTTACCATGTCATTCAAACATGGATGGCCCAACATGAGCTTTGTCTCAATGATGACAAGACAGCGCTCCTCATCCTAGGTACTCAGCAAAGACTAAACAAGTTGAACCCTATATTCAGTTCCTTTAACATCGATGGAAACCTAATAAAAGTCTCCAAAGATACCAAAACGCTTGGAATCTACCTCGATTCCACCCTCTCCCTTCACAGACAAACCAATGCAGTTGCGGCGGCCGCCGCTTATACCTGCAAGTTGATCACAGCATGTCGCCCTTTTCTTTCCACGCACAACTGTACTACCCTTGCTAGGACCCTGGTCATGTCCAAACTGGACTATTGTAATGCACTGTACCAGGGCACTAATCAGGGTAACCTAGACAAGCTCCAGATCATACAAAATAGCGCCATCAGGGCAGCCCTCAACATCCCCAGATCGGCACACATTTCGGATACCAGGAAGAGCCTTCATTGGTTGTCAGTCACCCAAAGGATCTCACTAAAATCGCTCGCCCTAACCTACAAATGTATGAATAACCTGGCCCCCACTTATCTCTCCTCACGATTCTCGCTGTACACCCCAGTTCGCTCACTTAGATCTACTCTGAACCAGAGCCTACTGATACCGAGATACAAGCTCCAAACAGCTGGTGGATCTAGCTTCCCAGTCCTGGCAGCTAAAGTGTGGAACACTGTCCCCTTGACTATCAGAAACCTTCCCTCCTTCAACCTATTCAAACACAGAGCCAAATGTTGGCTTGTCTCCTCCAATGCCCAAGCTACACTCTGAAACGTGATGCGATAACCTTTGTTTGGTTGTAACCGACAAATCTTGTATCGTTGTACTACTTACCTATGCCTTCTTTGCTATATGTATTGATTGTCATGTAATCACTGTATGCAACTTATGTAACGATTGCTTTCAAGATATGCGCCCGGTAGCCTCCGGGCCTGGTTTGCGCTATACAAATAAAACAAATACAAATATGGGTCACTACCCTTTTACGTTCCTCCCTGACATGAGAGATGTACCACCATTGGTTCCGTGTTACTGGAATTAAGGTCAACAGCGTGGGGTCAGCAGCAAGGCCCCTGTCCATTATTAACGTTTCAGCCCCTATGTATCCAACAAACAATTGGTACTCTTGTGTTAAGGGAGATGTTACAGACTTTTCTCCTGGGGAATCCTTGCCCCCTAATGGGGGGGTCACCATCAGTGAGATCCTGCTTGCCCTGTCCCCTCAGCAGTATATGGCGTAGCCCGCTAACCTCCCTAGTCCCAAATGGGCTGGCTCCCCCTTGAAGAGAAGGGACAAATTCCCTAGATTCGTCACATATCTCGGGACTGATAGTCTTGGGCTGATCAGTTTCCCCATAAGAATGAGCAAAAAGCCAAGGGAGTTAAAGCAGAAGGCTTTACTTGTCTGCAGAAAGTCAGGTTAGGAGTCCAAACAATGCAAAAGGAAAGGGTGTCCCATAGATGCGTATGGGAGGAAAGCAGCAAAAAGAAAGTATTTCCTAACACTTAACTAATAGGCACGAAGCATCCATGGGATGATTGCAGAATGTGATGTACTTTGCGTTTATCAATGCCAGAGAAAGATTCAAAGCTGTGACACCCAATATGAAGAATAAAGTGGTGCGGTCCAGTGTTTCATGCAAATAGAATTTCTTTTTATGTAGTGCCTTGTTGTCTGCACACAGACGTGGAAAACAATAAGCCAGATTTAAATGTGTGTGTTGGAATCTGATGTTTAATAAAATGGTATAAATTATAACTTTTTGTTCTACCCAGTAACCATTAAGATTGCTTTGTCTGAAGGAGTTTGAACATGTATATACTCACATCAATAAGCAATATATTTGCTTTTCCCATAGAAAGGTGAACCTCAGAATCTTCATCCAGGGGAAACATTGCTGACTGACAACCTGCAAGCTACTGACAATGACAGCTCACCTAAAACTGCGAAGATAGATGGTATTGATGCAGGTTGCAAAAAAGAGCAAAAGTACCTGGAAGCCCTGGCAGACAAATATTCTCTTGAAAAGTATCAGGACCAATTTGATTTGATGTGTAAGTAGTATCTTTCTATTTAACCAACGTCATTGGTCATTGCGCAGCATGTGAACAACACAGGTTACCTACAAACTAAGGTTTCCCTTGTGTTACGTTCTCTTGATAGATTGCCAAAGTGTGCAGTGCCCTCAATTCATATGTTACCCTCATGTTTCATTTATCCGGGATTCCTTGTGGGGAATCCATGTTGTGATGCCACATGCTTAATTTCCACTTTCCTTGCAAGAAATGAAAGCACTGGTCTCTTTGACAAAGTAACATTCTTTAAGCTGGGAGTGGAATGTCCTTGAGGACCACAGACCATCAAACTCTTTGTTATTCGGGCACAAGAGGATGTATGTAGGGGAACCTCTCGGCCCCAACTCCAGCCCCAGCCTCGTGTATGTGACCAGTCATACTGTTGGACAATCGCAGAGTTGGTGGGAAGCACAAGCATCATGGTGGGAAAAACAGATAATCAGAGAAGGAAGGAAACTGCTCATGGGCTTGCACCTTGCAGATTACCACAAGCCAATTGCATGATTAGAGAAATGTGCTCATCGGAGACCCCACTCTGACCCCCTTGCAGGGTCCCGAGACTATCTAACCATCCTTACAGAGTTTAAAAGGGGAAAAAGCAGCTCCCTCCACAGAGAGCTTCATGAGCCGCTGGCGGAATGAGACCATAATTGTGGTCATCTGTTAGCCAGTTTATGTCAGCTGGGAAAAAGTAGTTTGTGTCTATTACAAACAATTGCAGGACATACTCTCACTTTTAGAAACCTGTTTTGACAACACTTTGGGAAATTACCCTTCTTACCACATTTCCCACGCTGCCCTTTGTGTGCTGGACATATAGGATTGTTGGCTAAGTGAGTGCAACGACCACTTCTGAAAGATTTTCTGGTGCTCGAAGAGGTTGATTGTTTGCTGCAGGAAATCTTTTGTTCACCCTTTGTCTCTCGTTCATCCCTTTTCACCTCTTTACATGCTTCTTGGGTTTTTGAGAGGACAGCAGACGAACAGCATCTTTGGGTTCTTTCAATTCCAAGTCTTTGACACATGCTAACATGTTCCACCCTCTTTGCAATCTCTAAGACATCATCTAAAGTAGGGTCACCTCTTGCCCAGATTTCTGCTCTTATCTTACTCTCTTTGACTTTTAACATATATTGATCACAACGGCACTCATCATAGGATGGGCCAAAATTACAGGTGATGGCAAGCTCCCCAAGTGCTGTAATGAATGCTTGAATTGACTCATCCCTAATGTCTGTCTAAATGATTAAGAATGACATCATATGCATACGGTAAATCCACACCCTTGCCAGCCATCTGGGGCTTTGTGGCCAAGTCGGGAAGACCTTTTAAGATTCTCCTGCCCTCGTAGCCCAGGCAATGCATTAGAAGAGCTCTTTGCCTCTCCATATTAAAATTTGGGCCATGAATGGCAGTTATGTAATCAATAAAGTCATCCTTCCATGTTTCCCATGGGACCAAAGGCTCACTGGGTGTTTGAAGAATGTGGGTAGGTAAGTGAATCTGCAGTAAATATATATACATTTTATACAGTCACCTTAGGTTTGTAGAAATAAATACAATAACTTATTCAACTGAAAGAAGGAAAGTAATGATGCAGTAAGTAAAACCAGTTCTCAAGAGTGATGCCCAAACTTTATAAGTCCAATCCCTATGTTGAATGGAACCTTGTGGCCAAAAGTCACAAACTTCTGCTTAGGAGACGGGATAGTTGTAGGAAGAGTGCTTGTGGTGGTGAAAACCTTTCTAGAAGACTTGTCAACAAGATTAGAGTCAAGTAAGATTCTTTTCCTGTCTTTTAGAACAGCTTTTGGATTAAACTATGAAAAAGCGGTGGAATGGAATAAACCAAGGTTTATTCTAAGGTTTATTACAGAGGCGATGGGAGCGGCTGAACGCTATGCGAGTACTCGCCCCCCTGATTCCGATTTTCTCAAGTGACTAGGTAGGTTGTCTAGAAGGCAGGTTTTCCTGTCATTGATCCAGGAGCTCTGGGTGCAATGATTCTTCTGACCGGGTCCAGGAGCTCAGTGCAACCCTTTGTGACGACGAAATACAGCAGGCACTGATGCAGCCCTCTTCTGGACACTATTCCAGATGGGAGAAAGCTGGTTGCAGCGGCAGTCACAACAACACAGGAGTCAGCAGGTGTCTCTCCTGTCGCGGTGGAAGCAGGCTTTTCAGAACAGGATCCCTTGATGTTGGGAAGCTGAAACTTGGCAGCAAGGCAAGGCAACTTATGGCATGGGCTGGCAACAACCGAAGTTAGAGACGAAAACACAGAACAGCGACACTTCTGTCGGGGTATCCCACTGGAGAGCTGCTCGGGGACTATTCCTAAGGCTTAGCACGGCTGTCATGAACTTCAGATCATGCCCCTTTTGGACCTCCTGGTCCTTGTCTCAACGGGGCTTACATTCCGTACTACTTCCAACATGGCCGTCCAGAGCTGAAGCCCTTGCTCGCTCCATGCGCTGAACGCGGCGGGATCTATTTATAGACCACGCCTTCCGCGGCTCCGCGCGTCTCAATGCTATTGCAGAGTAGCCTCAGACGTGTGTTCGTAGCTCGCGATATTGTTTCCTTTGTCCCAGTGCTATTACCCGCTCCTGACCCTTCCCCCTTCCTGATTCCGAGCATTACTAGCTTTTCCAAGACTCCCGGATTCCCGGACTCTGCGTTCCCGGAACTAAACGCAACCTGGAACCAGACGAGACTCGAGCAGCACTTTTCGAGACCAGGAGCATTCGCAAGAAGGCAGCGATCGAAGACACCGGCAAGCACCGGACCCAGGTGAGAAGGGGGGAACTCCTTGACAGTTTGAGACGCCACCCGATCGAACCTAAAAACGAGATGGAAGCCGCCGTGCAGGACTTAATGCGACGCATGCAAGAATTATCAACCGAGGTCCAAAATCTTAAAGCGGAAAACGCTGCGCTCAAACAATTGGTCTTATCCCGGGATTCTGCTACAAAGGAGCGTGCCCTGTTGGGCGGTATTGTTGACAAGTATGATGGTTCGGCAAAAACACTTTGCGGATTCCTGGATTCATGCCTGGTCCACTTTACCTTTAACCCCTATTATTTCTCGATTCCTAGGGCTAAGGTGGGTTTCATCATATCCCACCTTTCTGGCAACACCTTAACTTGGGCAACACCCCTTGTTAACTCCGGCGATGCCCTCCTAGATGACTATGATGGGTTCATACAGGCCCTTAAAGGCATGTTTGACCGTCCAGAGCAGGTCTATACTGCCCAAGAACGCTTGCTGGACTTTCAACAGGGCTCCCAAGATATGCTCACTTATGTGACCAGATTTAAACAATTGGCTAAGGAAGCAGACTGGTCCTCTGAGGCTAGTTTTACCCTGTTCAGGAGAGGGCTGAACGATGAGAATAAGGATGAACTGGCCAGGGTGGCTCGACCAAATTCATTCCAAGCACTAATGGACCTGGCCTTGCAAATAGACTTTCGCATCCAGGAAAGGAAGGCTGAAAAGAAGAAATCCAAGGGAAACCCACCCAAGACGTCCTTTGAGAGGACAGCCAGAATGGACGCAAACCCAAGCCCAGCCCCAGAACCTGAACCCATCCAAATTGGAGACTTTCGTGGACCCATATCACCTCAAGAAAGGTTGAGAAGGATCCATATGGGTTTGTTTCTCCAGCATGGGGTCTGGCATGGATTCACATGCTCATGAATATTCCCCGTCGTCAGGCTGGGAATCCTCGGTAAAGAAAAAACCAGTATCAGTTTAGTTTCTGATCTGTCTTTCGTAGTAATAACCAATCACTGGTCTCTGCGTCATACTGACCACAGCCAATGACTGCCCTCTACCTAAGCACCGCCTCTGGCAGCCATCTTCAGATTTTTACCGCACGTTCATGTGTTGGGATCCTCGTGCTATTGCTCCCGAGCGTTAGTGCTATTTTTTCACGTTTTTTCTCAAAAAACTTCGTTTTTTCGGTCAAAAGAGCCTCAAGCTCCACCGACTCTCCATCCGATCAACAGGGACCCGTGTCGGATTCGTCTGCGCCCCTCAAGGGTGAAGATTTTGTCGAGCTACGCTTTTGGAGGACTCCAGAAGTTTCTCAGGCCCGGACATGGCCCAGGAGAAGGGAAGCTCGACGCCCGGAAAGCTGTTCAGGATCTGCCCTGGATGCCAGCTGCAGAACGTCTTTAAGGAGGACGAACACTCCTTTTGTCTCTACTGCTTACATGAGGACAAGACGCACGTGGAGAAGGACTGTGCGTTTTGCGGCAACATGTCGGAGCGGACCATGAAGGACCGCCATCAACGTCTCGCCAACTGGCTGGAAGGGAAGAGCCCGTCAGGCGAGAAGAAGAGGAAGAAATCCGAGCGGTCTTCTAAGACCTTTGAGGACGCCCCGGCGACGGGGGTCCAACACAAGGCCAAGCACCGCGAGTCCGCTGGCACCGGGAGCGCCGAACGGTCGGGCTCTACGGGCGCCAGGCAGGGCGCACCCTCCCCGGCACCTTCAGCCACGAGCCAACGCTCTGGGTCGGGTAAGAGGAAGGGCGAGCACCCGGCGAAGCTCCTGGAGAGGCCCCGGTCGAGCTCGAAGGCCCCATCGGAGGGGGAGCGAGGCAGTGTCCCCCCCCTCAAGGATAAGGCGGTGAGCGCACCTAAGGTGGTGAAGGCCTTAATCCATCCGGCCAAGCCCTCCATCGATACTGTCGCGGCGGCCCTGGCTCAGCCTGTGGAGGCTACACCAGTGGTGGCGACCTCGGGGCTCAGAGTCTCCCTGCCACCTCGGAGGGAGTCCTCTTTTGTGCCCATCGATAGGACCCCCGTGAAACCCCTGGCGGGGAAGAAAAAGGGGGGGCAGGGCGTCGTCGTAGATTCGGCCTCAACCTCAGAGGAAGAGTTGATTGAGGTCTTAAGCCACGGCCTTGGCGTGGAAGAAGACCGGCCCGTCGGGATGGATCCCGACGCAGGTGATGACGACATCGTCGAGGGTGCCGACGGGGCCCCTGATCGCCCGTCGGATTCCCCTCTGCCAGTGCCGCAAGACAACTCGGCGGCCATTTTGTTGGCTATACAGTCCTTATGTTCAGAGATAAGGACGAGACTACCGTTGCCGACGGAGGAACCTTTCCCGTCGGGGGATCCTGAACCGGGACCTTCTGGTGCTCCCCCGCCCAAGAAAAGAAGGATTCACCCTCCACCTCCTTTTCAGCCGTCGCGCCCCGTCCAGCCCTCCTCCCCGTCCACCCGAGGGGATGATACGGGGACTGACACGGCAGCGACGGGTACGGACGACGAGGTATACGACGAGGATCTACCGTCGTCACCTCCCACCAGGGCTTCTCCGCCCGACGAGATTGGATCGTTCCACTCCATGATCGCCAGGGCATCCGAGCTTTTCCAACTCTGCCCTGAGGAGAAGAAAAAGGAAGGATTCCTTTATCAACGGCGCGAGGCCAAGAGGAAGACGGTCCTCGCGGTGCCTCTACTGGACGACATTTGGGATGAGGGCCTCGCCCTCCTCAAGAACCCTTCCACGACGCCAGCTAGAAGAGACCGGTACGAGAAGAAGTACCGGGTCCCGGACGCGGCCCCCCTGTGCCTCCGGGCGCAGCCTACCCCGGAATCCGTCGTCTCCGCGGCGGCCAGGAAGAAAGCGGGGGGGGTGCGGCCTCCACATCGGCTTCCCCACCGGACGGCGAGGGAAAGAAATTGGACGCTATGGGACGCAGGGTCATCTCGTCTGCAGCGACGACGATTAAAGCGGCCAACGCCTTGGCTATCGTGGCCCGCTACGACAGGGAGCTATGGTACAAACCGGCTCCCCTGCTGGACTTCCTACCGAACGACAAGAGGGCGGATGCCCTGGAGATCCTACAGGAAGGCGAGGTGGCGTTGGACCACGCCATCACTATTGCGACGGACATCGCCGACACTGGGTTTCGCCAGTTGGGCAACGGCGTTTGCCTTAGGCGGCGTGGATGGCTCAAGGCTACGGACTTCCGTCAAGACGTACAGACCAGAGTCCTGGACATGCCGTTCGATGGGAACAACCTGTTTGGGAAAACAGTGGACGATTCCCTTCAGGCCATTAAAGCGGACACTGAGACGGCCCGGGCCCTTGGGGTTCTGCAGCAACGATGGACGCCCTTTCGGAGCAGCGGAGGCAAGGGCGCCTCCAAAGGTTCCGGCGGCGGTTTCTCCACCTACCGTCAAGCGGCCCGCTCGTCGTCTCAGGAGGCCTACAGAGGACGAGGCAAGTCTGGCGGACCCCGCCGTCGTCGCCAAGGAGGTCAAGGCGGCAAAGCCTCGTCGAAACAGGATTGAACCGGCCGTGGGGTCGGGCCCCCACCGAAGCACCCCGGTGGGAGGCCGGCTGGCGAGCTTCGTCAGCGTGTGGGAGTCCATCTCCACCGACCGTTGGGTGCTGGACGCCTTAGCCCGGGGCCACGCGCTCGAGTTTCAAAGAAGGTGCCCGCGCGTCCCCCCCGTGGCCAGGAAAGAGCTTCACGTCCCTCAGCTTCTCCTGGAGGTAAAGGCGATGCTCAGGAAGGGCGTCATCGAACTCGTCCCAAAGAGGCTTCGGGGCTCCGGAGTTTACTCGAGATACTTCCTTGTGAAGAAGAAGACGGGAGGATGGCGCCCCATCCTAGACCTGCGACGTCTGAACAAGTTCATCAAGGCGCAGAAGTTCCGGATGGTCACCCTCCAGCACGTCCTGGGGCAGCTGGAGGAAGGAGACTTCCTGTCGTCGTTGGATTTGGAGGATGCCTACTTCCATATTCCCATCCTAAAGGGGCACCGAAAATTCCTCAGGTTTGTGGTCCAAGGGCGTCACTACCAGTTCAAAGCCCTCCCCTTCGGACTACGGTCGGCACCCAGGGTATTCACCAAGTGCCTTGCACCGGTGGCGGCGCAGCTGCGCCGCGAGGGGATCCACGTCTACCCCTACCTGGACGACTGGCTCATCCGAGCCAAGACGAGGGAGCTCGCCGTGGATCACACGGCAAGGACCGTCCAACTTCTCACGGACCTGGGATTCTCCGTGAACTACGCCAAGTCCCACCTGGTACCCGCGCAAAACGCACTGTTTCTGGGAGCGAAGCTCGACACAGTGTCCCTTCTGGCCTCCCTGTCGGAGGAAAGGACCAGGTCCATTCTGGGCAAGGTACAGCGGATGTTGGTTTCCGACGGGGCCAAGGTGAGGTCCATCAAGTCCCTCCTCGGAATGATGTCTTCTTGCATCTACCTCATTCCCATGTGCAGGCTCCGGATGCGCCCGTTGCAGGAGTTCCTGGACGCGCGCTGGATCCAAACGACGGGCGGCTTCGAGGAGAGGATCACACTCGACGAGAGTTTCCGCCGAGCGGTCCGGTGGTGGGGCAACCGCGCGCATCTGACGGCGGGCATGGACTTCCAGACCTCAGACCACCAGGAGACAGTGACCACGGGTGCCTCCCTGGAAGGGTGGGGAGCGCACACCGAAAATCTGCACGCGAGAGGCCTTTGGCTCCCGACGGAGAAGTCCCTCCATATCAACGTCCTGGAGCTCCGTGCAGTGTTCTGGGCCCTCAGGTCCTTCCTTCCGTCCCTCAAGGGCAAGGTGGTGAGGATCTTCACCGACAACACCACCACCATGTTTTACATCAGGAAACAGGGCGGAACCAGGTCTCCAGCGCTGTCCAAGGAGGCGCAGGACCTGTGGCATTGGGCCGTCGCCCAAAGGATGTTTCTGGTGCCGTTTCATCTGGCAGGGATAAAAAACACCATCGCCGACTCACTCAGCAGGGAGCTGCGCTCGTGCCACGAGTGGGAACTACGGCAGGATCTAGTGGATCGCCTCTTCCGACGGTGGGGCACACCCCAGATCGACCTGTTCGCGACGGCGACGAACTCCAAGTGCGGGAGGTTCGCCAGCAGGTTTCCCCAGGCGAGGAGCATGGGCGATGCCTTCTCGTTCCCCTGGGAGGGCCTGTTCCTCTACGCGTTCCCTCCTTTGCCACTGCTAATCCGGCTCGTCAACCAGCTCAAGAGGTCGCGGTGCAGGATGATCCTCGTCGCACCTGCGTGGCCGAGGCAGATATGATTCCCGGACCTTCTGGACTTGTCAGGGTCCCCGCCAATCAAGCTGCCGGTGGACGCGGATCTACTCTCCAGGGAAGGAGGCGCCATCCTCCACCACGACCCGAAATCGCTGAACTTGCAGGCCTGGCTCCTGCAGCGCTAGAGTTTGGAGGATACGACATACCGGCCGACTGCAGAGAGGTTCTTGCAAAGGCCAGGGCGTCCTCGACTCTTAAATGCTACGGACACAAATGGAAGAGGTTCTCTGTCTGGTGCCACGCACAGAAGATTAACCCTCTACGGATTACGGCTCCCCAAGTACTGCCGTACCTGCTGACGCTGGCCAAAGCTGGACTGGCCCACGCGTCCATCAAGATTCATCTTGCTGCGATCTCCCGATACACCAGAACCACGGGCCGGACGTCCTTGTGGTCTCATCGTCTGGTGAAAGAGTTCATGAAGGGACTGTTCAGATCGTTCCCACCGGTGAAGGCGCCGGCCCCGGCGTGGGAGCTCAACGTGGTGCTGACCAAGCTCATGAGACCTCCGTTCGAGCCTCTGCACTCGGCCCCGTTGAAGTTTCTGTCGTGGAAAACAGCGTTTCTTGTGGCCATCACCTCCGCACGACGGGTGGGAGAGATCCAGGCCCTTTCCTGCAAGGCCCCGTACTTGACTTTTCACGACACGAGGGTAGTGCTCAGGACGCACCCCTCCTTCATGCCCAAGGCACCGTCGGACTTCCATCTCAACGAACCCTTGGTGTTGCCTGTGTTCTTCCCGTCGCCTTCGTCGCCGGCTGAGAGGACTTTGCACTCGCTGGATGTGGCTAGAGCGCTTAAGTTCTACGTGGACCGCACGAAGTGTTTTCGGAAGACGTCACAACTCTTTGTGAATTTTGGACCTGTCAATCAGGGGAAGGCTCTCTCGAAGGCTTCCATTTCCAGATGGCTCTCCGGCTGTATCATGTACTGTCATCGGTTGGAAAACCGACCGCTGCCTGGCCGTCCGAGAGCCCATTCCACCAGAGCGATCGCAGCTACCACAGCGTTCCTTTCTGGTGTGCCCCTGCTGGACATATGCAGGGCTGCTACGTGGAGGTCGACGCACACCTTCACAAAATTCTACTGCATCGATCGGGATTCCAGGGAGGAGTCCAGGGTCGGCCAAGCAGTGCTGCGCAACCTGTTCGCCTGAGGTGAGCCTGGTGAGGAGGTAAGATGCTTAATGTTGAGTTTGATGTAATGCTTAATGTTGAGCCTTTGCCACCTCCCGTGGTTGTGCATGTGTGTACTGCTATGTATTCTTTATTCATGAGCATGTGAATCCATGCCAGACCCCATGCTGGAGAAGGAACCAAGTTACTTACCTGTAACTGTTGTTCTCCAGCATGGGTCTGGCATGGATTCACATGCGAACCCTCCCACCTACCCCTCTGCGGCTCTTCACTTGGTCATACTGCCACTTCACGTGCTTCCAAATCTGAAGATGGCTGCCAGAGGCGGTGCTTAGGTAGAGAGCAGTCATTGGCTGTGGTCAGTATGACGCAGAGACCAGTGATTGGTTATTACTACGAAAGACAGATCAGAAACGAAACTGATACTGGTTTTTTCTTTACCGAGGATTCCCAGCCTGACGACGGGGAATATTCATGAGCATGTGAATCCATGCCAGACCCATGCTGGAGAACAACAGTTACAGGTAAGTAACTTGTTCCGTATTTATTGTGCCTCAGACAAACATTTGGTCATGGACTGTCCTCTGGCACCTCCTCGGCGTTCGGGAAACGCCAGCACCCGATCTTAAATGGAGCAGAGATTCGGGAGAGAGATGCTTGCTCCACATCAATTCCATCCTTGAACTCTCCTGGACAAAACAGAATGGTCGTTCTCCACGCATTTCTTTCACCCTCGAAGAGTAAGATCCGCCCCATTCTGGCCTTGGTTGACTGTGGAGCTATGGGAACCTTCATAGATCAGGAATGGGTTGTCAGTCATCAAATCCCATATGAGGCACGAAGCACCATGCAGCCTTTGGAAGCCATAGATGGAAGACCCCTCAGTTCAGGGCCCATAAGCCTACAGACCAAGGAAATCCAGCTCTCAATAAACCACCATCAAGAGCTAATCAGATTCGATATCATTAAGTCCGCCCACTACCCCATGGTATTGGGTATGCCCTGGTTACAAAAACACAACCCGTATATAAACTGGACAGCAGGATCAATATTCCTAGGCTCGGAGTTTTGTATGTCTCATTGTCTATCCCTGGAACTTCCTTTAACACCCCCTCAGGAACCACCTAAGGAGCAAGAAACTCCACTCATGGTTTCCAATATAATACAGGTACAGGAGGCCTACCAAGGATTCGCTGATGTCTTTTCCACTGCCATAGTCCAGGCTTTACCTCCACACAGACCCGAAGACTGTGCAATTGAAACGGAAACCTCAGCAGTGATCCCTTTCGGTAGGATATTTATCCTTTCCGAACCTGAGAAAAAGGCCCTCAAAGAATATCTGGATACAAACCTTGAAAACAGTACCATAAGACCTTCAAAGTCACCAGCAGGCACATCATTGTTCTTTGTTCCTAAAACAGACACCCAGGAACTTAGACCTTGCCTCGATTATCGTGGCCTAAATCAATGCACTCTTAAGGACCGATACCCACTACCCTTGATATCCGATATCCTGGAAGCAGTGAGAGGTGCAGTAATATTCACCAAATTGGATCTCAGGGGTGCCTACCATTTGATCCGTATCCGGGAAGGAGATGAGCGGAAGACCGCCTTTAGAACTCCCTTTGGACATTATGAGTACCTGGTCATGCCCTTTGGACTAGCCAATGCCCCAGCAGTATTCCAACATTTTATGGATAGGGTGTTCTCTGACATGTTGTTTCTCTTCGTCATTGTCTATCTGGACAACATATTGATTTTTTCCAAGGACCCTCTGAAGCATGAAGGACATGGTAAGGCAGTTCTACAAAGACTCCGGGAACATCACCTCTTAGCCAAGCCTGAAAAATGTTTGGTTCACGTTACCTCTGTGCACTATCTGGGATTTATCCTTAGTCCAGAGGGGATTGGCATGGACCCTTCAAAAGTAAAGGCCATTCTCGCATGGCCAACTCCCACGTCCCTGAAACAAATCCAATCCTTCCTAGGACTAGCCAATTTCTACCGAATGTTCATAGCCACCTTTCCGAGATTGTACAACCTATAGTGGCTCTGCTAAAGAAGGATACCCCATTTGTCTGGTCAACATTGCAAGAAACTGCATTCCAGCGTTTGAAGACCGAGTTTACACAAATTTCCATTTTGGCTCAACCCGATAAAAGTCGACCCTTTTTAGTGGAAACGGATGCCTCTAATTACGCTATAGGAGCAGTGTTGAAGCAGAAAATGGAGGACGATTTGGAACACCCCGTTGCTTATCTTTCAAGAACCTTAACTCCGAGTGAAAGACACTACTCCGTCCTGGAAAAGGAACTGTTAGCCATTCCCCAAGTCTTCACTGAATGGTGACACCTACTTCTGGGAGCCAGACATCCTGTCCAAGTCCGTACTGATCATCGAAACCTTCAGATTTTACAGTCACTGGAGTGCAGGAACAGTCGTCAGGCACGTTGGGCCTACTTTTTTGCCCAGTATCAGTTCCACATTACTCATGTCCCTGGATCACAGAACCTGATCACTGACGCCTTGTCTCGGCGTCCTGACTACGTGACCACTGAAGACAAGGCATTTCCTAAAATGTTTTCTCCCACGATCTTCGTAGCCCAAGCAGTTGATCTCCTGGAAGAAGTCCGATCGCAAACCCAATCCTCGGAAATGTGGAAGGACATCTCAACAAGAAACCACTGGAAATTAAGAGCCAAGGAAGGCTACTTATTCAAGGACAATGCACTACTCATTCCTACACGGATGTTACAGCAGAAAATAATAAACCTTTGTCATGACACACTCCATTCCGGGCACCAAGGTATCACCAACACCCTCCGTCTTATACAGAGACAGTTCTGGTGGCCTAAAATGAAGTCTGACGTACAGCAATACCTCCAGGCTTGTATGACCTGTGCCCAAAATAAACATGATAACAAAAGACCGGCTGGTCTTCTTCTGCAGCCCACTCTACCCTCTAAACCATGGGAAATCATCGCTACAGACTTCTTAGTGGAGTTACCACCTTCCCGAGGATATACTACCATCATGGTCACCATAGATTTATTTACCCATATGGCCCATTTTACGCCACTGATGAAACTACCCTCCTCTTCAGAGTTAGCTGAAATATTTCTGGAACACATATTCCGACTACATGGGCTTCCTTCCAAGATCATATCTGAACGGGGTCCCCAATACATTTCACAATTCTGGAAACACCTCTGTTGAGTTCTAGGAATCCAACGTGCCCTCTCTTCAGGATATCACCCCCAAACCAACGGAGCCACAGAACGTGCAAACCAGACCTTGGAACAATATCTCCGATGTTTCGCCACCAAGGTCCAGGATGACTGGTCTCTTCTGATACCCGTTGCGGAATTCTTTTACAACAACTCCGAACACTCAGCGCTACAGACCAGCCCCTTTTATTGTAGTCAGGGGTTCCATCCATCGGTTTTACCCTCGGTTCTTCCTTACCCTACACCAGTACCTACTGTTGACTCCTGGATCGAAACTCTTATCAACATTCACCGGGAGGCTAAAGAACACTTGGAAAGAGCCAGATTACAGACCAAGAGGTATGCGGATACAAGAGAAGACCAGGTCGTTCCTATACGGTCGGTGACCGAGTGTGGTTGTCATCAAAACTGCTTCCCCGACACTTGCGACCAAACAAGCTGGCTCCCCGCTACTATGGTCCATTTCCCATCAAGGAGATTATCAATCCTGTCTCATATCGAATCAAGCTACCTGACTCCTGGAAAAGAATTCATCCAGTTTTTCACACATCCCTATTGAAGCCCTACATCCAATCCTCTTGAAAATCCAGTAGACCTCCTCCTCTACTGGTTGACAACCAACTGGAATATGAGGTGTCCCGGATTTGTGACTCCAGGTATAAGCGGGCCCATCTTCAATACCAAGTGGAGTGGAAAGGATATCCTCCTAGCGAAAGGACCTGGGAACCTGTTTCAAATATCAAGGCTCCTCGGTTGCTCAGAAGATTTCACCTAATACACCCGGGCAAACCTGGAGGAAAAGGCCTTCGGAGGAGGCATACTGTCAAGAACTTAAGATCACGCCCCTTTTGGACCTCCTGGTCCTTGTCTCAACGGGGCTTACATTCCGTACTACTTCCAACATGGCCGTCCAGAGCTGAAGCCCTTGCTCGCTCCATGTGCTGAACGCGGCGTGATCTATTTATAGAGCACGCCTTCTGCGTCTCCGCGCGTCTCAATGCTATTGCAGAGTAGCCTCAGACGTGTGTTCGTAGCTCGCGGTATTGTTTCCTTTGTCCCAGTGCTATTACCCGCTCCTGACCCTTCCCCCTTCCTGATTCCGAGCATTACTAGCGTTTCCAAGACTCCCAGATTCCTGGACTCCGCGTTCCCGAAACTAAACGCAACCTAGAACAAGACGAGACTCGAGCAGCACTGTTGAAGACCAGTAGCGTTCGCAAGAAGGCAGCGATCGAAGACACCGGCAAACACCGGACCCAGGTGAGAAGGGGGGAACTCCTTGACAACGGCTGGATCTTGAGAAGGCTTCAAGACTGGTTGGTCCATAAGTGCAAGGGTTGAAGCTCAGATGAGGGCCTTTGCAGATCAGGTAGTCCAGCAGGGCTTCACCGGGCCAAATGCAGGAAGGGATGCCAGGCCTCTTCGGGAGTTTTCCACGGATCTTCAGTCAGCTGCTCTTCTACACAGGATACTTGGTTCCAACTCGGATCTGAAGAAATTGCTGCAGTAGTTCTCTTCTTATCCCAAATTCTGGTTGGAAGCAAATCCAAGCCCACCAATGGTAAGGATCTGCACCATTCAAAGAGCCAGCAGTGGTCCATTCAGGGACCACTGTGGCTTTCACTCATGCACACCCCTCAGACTCTTTGGCACCACGGATGTGGAGTAGGACCAGACAGTGCCACCCACTTCCGGCTCCACACACAAATGGCATGCAGTAGTCTGTGAAAACAGCAGCTTTCCCAGGCGAATGCATGACCATATAAGGGATTTCCTGATCCAAGAAGGCCAAGAAACAATATGGCTAAAGAATAAACGAGAACTCTCGCAGCCATTTTAGGGCACTAGCCATGTTTAGTAGCCAGGTGCAGTAAACGTGAATGTGCACACTAAAAATACTGCACAAATGGTAAAAGTTTATCTGCGGCCACCAGCTCATCTTTAGGCACATATAAAAGTAACAAGAAAATCCCCAGTGTAAAAGACTAGGGTTATACAAAAGTATCCCCACTATACTGCATTGTAAGATGCTGTGTGCACTGTTAAAAAGTTATCCAAACCGGTAAAAAGATAAAAGTTAACATAATTTACCAGTAGTGATAGTCTGAAGGACAGGTTAAAAAGCAAAAAGTTTGGGGGTCCGTAGAATATGATGGGAAAGTTGCCTAAAAGAGAAATCTTTCTTAGCAGTGACTTATTCCTTCTCCGTGCTATTCCAAAGCCCTGCACCATACGGAAAAACAAGCAGTGCCAAAAAGGCTGTGATGCTCCCTCTACGCATACGACGCAACAGACACTCCTTTCTCTGAAAATGCGCATCACAATGTTACCCCCGTGTGATTGAAGACCGCGTCTTCCGACACTCCTTGCCAAATGGAACGCGCAAATATAACATGCAAATACGTCGCATCTTATGCTTACAAGCTTCCTTCTTGCGCATGTTAAAACTGCTCACACTTTAAAGTCTTACGCATACGACGCAACAGACACTCCTTTCTCTGAAAATGCGCATCACAATGTATCCCCCCGTGTGATTGAAGACCGCGTCTTCCAACACTCCTTGCCAAATGGAACGCGCAAATATAACATGCATATACGTCGCATCTTATGCTTACAAGCTTCCTTCTTGCGCATGTTAAAACTGCTCACACTTTAAAGTCTTATAAGTTCAAATGAAAAGTCTAGCAATTATTTTGGATCTTCCGAATTCAATTCAGCTTCTCTTGAAAAGGATTAACTATTTAACTGAAGCAATATTAACAAAAATAAGTTATCTCCCACTAATGGTTCTCCAGACATGCCCCACAACCATATTCAGTTCCAAAACTCAGAATTCCAGCTTAGTTCAAGGCCCAAATTGAGGCCTTCACCAAACCAGGACTTTCCTTTATGAAGTCTCAAGTTGAAAGGCAGTTGGGAATCTTCAGCTATATTCCATGATTGCTCATTGGATCTTAGCACAACAATCATTATCGCAGTTCTCCTCCTCCTTTATCTTGGAAAGGGCTCACATTATAGTTTTCCTATGAAGAAGTAGTTAAGGAAAATATAGAAACTGCAAACGTAACCACAATATACTTTGCTACTAAAGAAAGAACACACAAAAATCAAGATCAGTGTTCTGACATCTGCTGCCCTGTGTAGGTCGTCCAGGAGGGTATTTGTCTCATGTTGATAACCGCCCACATCTCCTCTAATGTTTAAATAGTCGTGTGGACTTAATTCTGCCTGTAAAAATAAAAATAAACAATAGCATCTTCAGTCCAATGCTACATTGTGGGATTGTGGCCTGAGAGAGTACGGAATTATTAAGGCCCAGCACCCTGTTTGAGCTGTAAAACCTCTGTCTGATTTCAAGACGGGTAATATATTGTAGAGGGACCTTCATAAAGGTGTATATAATTTTAGAGATTTGTAATGGGAGGAAAATGCCCATACTAGAGAATTAGTGTTACAGGTAAGTAACTTTCCTCTACAGGGTGCTGAATGAAACTTTGGGGCAAAGACCAGCCTTCACGCAGCAACAGGGCATTCTCTCTGCTGAAAAGTCTAAAGTGAAATTTCTTGGCTCCGCTGTTAAGCAATAGCTATGTTCCAGGATCTAGCCCAGTTCACAATAATTGCTGTTTTCAATTTATTTGTTTGTGCAACTATGTTTGGTATGTCCTTTGGAACAGTTGTGTTCAGTCTCGTTATTAACAGTTTTTCTGCTTTGGTTTTGCTTTTCTTTATTGTAGCTGATCCGCCAGTTTTAGACCTTTTGAGTCAAGTGATGCCGAGGCCATTTTTTGTACCTGAAGATCCTTATGTTCAGTCATCAACAGATGAGACCGCTGTGCAACTTATTGAGCTCCTTTCTCTGCCTGTACTGATGAAGTACTCTGTGACTGCTCCCCTGGCATCGCAGTGAGTATCCAGAATGCAGAGTACTGTTTTACTCATTGCATCAGTGAAGCATATTGATTAGTCATGCCTATTCTTCTGTGTTTGCTCCAGTATAAATTAGGTTGGTTGTGCACTGTAACAAGTCTTTCTCCAGCATTGGATCTTTCATGCTGTTTCCCCATTGTCAGGCTGGGAATCCTCCGTAGCATTAAGGCATTTTACATTTAAATTTGAAACTGCAGTCAATTTTGTGTTCTTTTAGTGTTGTGCATCATATTGCCCCAGGGTTAGGGCTGGAGGTAAGGTAGAGACTCTCCTAACTCCACCCCTATAGGCCATCTTCATTCGGGTGTCCTCTGAAAGCTCTCTTCTTCATTTGACGATATACGCTTTTCTTTTCTTTGTTTTTCAGTGGTCTTCTAATGCCTTCAGATGTTTTTGGAAAGCCTCTGTTGAGATCTTTCCAATTGTTGTGGATGGGGTGTTTTATATGCCTAGTGCTTCCCCGTTGGCCAAGCTTTTGCCACCTCAGAATTGAGGCCTGTTGAAGGCGTCCTTTTCACCTCTTCATGGCAGATCCATAGTCTAAGAAAAGCATCTTGAACTCATGCTCCACCTGCCACTTGAATAATATCTGCATGTATTTCCAGCATTTTGAGTACAGCTACTGCCCGTGACACAATTTCTTCTTGTGTTCCATCTGCCATTCCTTCTCCAACAAGACCCGCAAGGGACTGTTAGGGAGAATTCTCATGTCATGGCTAATTTTCCTTACCTATAGAGTCCCCCAGCAGCTTTACTGGATTTGAAGGGTTTATTTCTTTTTACCTGCTAAGAGTGAGACTCTTTCTCCCACTCTTAGGCATCTTTGCTATGTGTGTTCTAGCTAATTTTTGTGTTTAATGCCCATGGGATCTTTTCTCTCACCCATAGGAACCATCTTTATGCACATGTGTTACACAGCACCCTCCGTGAAGTGACACAGGGGTGTCGTAGCGACCCCCACACATAGACTCCATACCCTGGGACTGACTACTGTCTCCCAGGGCATGTAAAGTCCCCATTGATTTTACTAGTCAATCTCTATGAACTAAACCAGTACAACCTATCTTAATATGGAAGTACTGGAAGGGGTTAATAGTTTTTCCCCTATGTTCATTTTCGAGAGGGTACCTTAAAGTCCCCCGCTACAAAGTTTCTGGCTGGTGGCAGTGGTTACTACCTTTTTATATACGACCGCAAATATTTCCCTATGGGATTTTCACATTGTTGGAGGCTAACACTTTTACTGACAGCCTATAACATACCGCAGGTTTATTTTATTATTAACTTTACTCCGGTAGGTTTTATTTGCCAGAACTTTGATATAATTTCTTTCTCATGTCTTACTCTAAACTCCTAACCCAGGTCGGGGATCCTTTGTTCGCTCTTTTGGCGGGTTTCTGCCAAGAAGCCCTGCTTTCTGCGCTTCTGAGTCTGGGGTGGGTCTGTTGTTTGGGAGGGGGAGTAGAACCCCTGGACAGAGTTGCCGCAGCAACTCAGGTCGCACTCTAACCTGATAGGCTGGAGGGTCTCCCGCCAAGAAGATCACTCCACTGTGTGAGTGACAGCTAGGCTGTATGAATGGGTCTCTTTCTGCATAAAAGCAGGGTCCTGAGGACTGGAAGAGCAAGACGTCGCCACTGGAACTACGGAACCGAAGGGGAGAGAAGCCACAGACATCTTCAGCATCTACACCACAGGTGAAGCCCTGCCGGATCGTCTCACCACTTTTCTTCCACACGACGAGAGGAGATCTTCAGTGAAAGAGCCTCCTTCCCATGAGCTGGTGGGGTCAACCAGTTAACCTATCGCTTCCTCGGGCCTGCCTTGGTCGAATCGACAGTGCCCAGCACTTGGAGACCAGATAGCCAGGCAGCTATCGACCCGGACCACGATTAAAAGGAAGCGTACCTTTTAAACATCGTTTGGCAGCACCGTGGCTGGTTTCATCCCTGGGTAGTGCAGCGACTCGAACCTTCCTCCACAACGAGAGCCTCTCTTCCTCTGTTGGACCCCTCGACCTGCAGGAACTACCAGGAACAACCGCCACTGCAGGAGCCACTTCTTCACGTTTAAGGTACATTGTTCCGCCAGGCCGCCCTTTCTCTGTGATAGCCCTAAAGGTGCTTTAAATCCTTTAACTACTTGTGGGGTCGGCCGCCCTCTCTCTTAACATCGTCTTTCGCCTCGCATCTACCTCTTCAATATTTTTCTACTAAAGACTTGACTGCAGCTACAAGAACATTTTTGCTCCTAAGCTCTTGGTCCTGTACCACTGACTCTGGCTCAGGCCTATTGACTCTGGCTGATTTGTAAGATCTGCACCTCACATACCTAAGCCACCACGTAAAATGCCTGAGCCTATGAAGGCTGTGGTGAGGGGTTTGGCAACACTAGTCCATGAAGACAACTCTGTCGACCCTCTCTTCGTCGACGACAGAGAAGCGCAGTAAGCCTAATCCATCCTGTCTACGTCCTTGCCCACCACTCTGTTGACAGTTTCATAAGTGACTCTGTCAACGACAATAAAACCAGTCTGTGAATCAACACTTCGCTGCTCACAAAATCTCATGCTAGTTCTTCTACTGAGGCCCGACCATAGGCCCGCTCTGTTTCTACCAGCTCTCCTCGACGTAGACTGCTTCTTTTTACACTGGCTTTTTATGTTCCACCAGGCCCTTCGCAGGTACCCCCTGAGGACATGTCATAGAAACTGGCTTCGAGAGCTCGAAGTGGTGTTTTCCGATGACAAGGAGGAAGCAGTCCTTTCACCGTTAGTGCCCGCTCAGCCTATGCCAACTCAACCATCGACCATGCAGCCGCCATGTACTCCTCGTGCTGTGGCTTCTCACCTGGCCCCAGTCAACCGAGGCATATTCCCTATCACTACACACCTTGTGTACTCTGCAGGCTCTCGTGTCAGAATTGCAGTGCAGGCTACCGTTGGTCTTGCCACCTCCTCGAGAGCTCCCTGCTCCCCCAGTTGCTTCTAGATGCTGCAGCAGCGTCTCTCCGTTGCCTTCTCACCGTCCTGTTGATCTCTGAGGACTACTGTTTTCAGGGTCAAGCCTCAATTCATACTAGAACTGATGAGTGTGATTACCTTGCACCAACGTCTGGCGAACCTAATGACCCACCAATCAGACATTCTTTACCTGAGGAGATTGGTACTTTCTATTCTCTTCGGTCCAAGCCTACTATAATGTTTGATCAGCTTCCTGAAGAACAGAGAAAGGGAGGCTTCTTGTACCAGTGCAGGGAACTGGCACGGCAGACGGTTGTCTCTATCCCTTTGCTCAACAGCATCTGAGAGGATGGTGTCCTAACTATGAAAAACCCCTTTGAAAAAGGACAGGTTTGAAGAAAAAATAGATGATCTCCGACAGCACACCAAATGGCTCTGAGCCCAGCCCAGATTCTGTGGTCTCCGCTGCTGCTCACAAACTCTCTATCAACCCTTTTTCCCTGTGTGCTTTTTCACCTGACTAAGAAGGGAGTCAGCTGGACGCTTTTGCTAAGCGCATTATTTTGACTGTGGCCATTACGATTAAAGCAGGGAACGGTGATAAATGCTGGGCCCTATTGTGGATTTCTTGACGGATGACAGGATGGAGGAGGCTTTAAAGCTTCTTTGTTAGGGTGAGGTTGCTTCCGACAAGTTGCAATGGACATCACTACCACCGTTATCCGGCAAATGGGTAAAGGTGTGGTGCTGTGCCAACATGGATGGTTGAAGGCTACCAACTTCCAGCATGCAGTACAAGCTAAGATCATCCATATGCCCTTTGACTGCTATTAAGATGGATTTCTTAAATCAACCTTGGTGGGCAGATTTTAGGAGGCCACTGTGAAGGCATCACGAAGTAATACACAGACAACAGACTTAAGATACTTAAGTTTATTAAATGAAATGTCACGATTGTAGAAGGCTTAACTTTCCTTATGCTAAGGTGGGCTTTCCCTACCTGAACAATACTAAGGGCAGTCTGAGTCCAAGAGTTCAACTGAAAAGTCTGTCTGTTTCCAAAACCTATCATTGTCCTCACAACTAAAACTAAACAATGTGTAGGGATGACAATAATTAAAGAAATAGTGTCAACATAAAGTTCTGAGATTCGTCCAGCTCTTAGTTTATTCTTCAGCTTCCCTTCCCCAAGTTCATGAAAGTTCACAGTGTTAAGATTACCTTTTCCAAGTTCAACGCAATACTGTTTTACACAATCCTTGTGGCCCCCTTCCCCAAGTCGCAAGCGACACAGTTCACAGATCAAAGGCAAAAAGGTCTTGAGGCTCCATCCTCAAGACAGCACTTGTAGTATATCAAGTCTCAGAGTCCCCTTCCCCAAGACTTCAACGTAGCATCCTCTCGTTAGCCTCACCAGTCTGCTTATAGTGCTTCTCCTTGGTTTCTTTCACAATGTCTTTTAGTTTTTGTCATGTAGGGCTTACTGGTCTAGGCGCAGTTGTCAGACCACATGGTCCACCCATCACAGGTCATGCAACGAGGAAATCTCAAGCCCTCCGGTTCACAGAAGTTAATCTGCACTTGTTCCTGTGTACAGAGTCAGAGTAATTTGCCAAGTCTCAGCCTGTTGACTTTAGGGGCAGCTTTACACTTTCCTGGTTTCTCCCAGTTAGCCTCTTGGCTTTGGCCCCACGTGTCACATCTCTTACCAGGCTTTGCCATTGTCGCACTAATTCTAGTTACAAAGTTAACTTTCAGGTGGTCTGGTCCATACCCCACCTTTTGTTACACTTCTTCCCACTAGCACTATTTTCTAAATAATTCTTTTGAAATGAGCAATGTCCTCTTGGTTTCTGTACGGCATTAGCTTTGCCCATAAAACATAAAGTTCTGTAAAGCCTACTTTGGCTTAAGTTCCAATTTTCATTCAGTTCGGTATTCAATATATATGTTTAAGCATTGTTTCAAGTTTTGCACTCAATTTGGTATTCAGTATATGTATTTCACCCAGTTCGGTTTTCAATATATGTATTTTAGCAATGTTTCAAGTTTTCACCTAGTTCGGTATTCAATATATGTATTTTAGCAATGTTTCAAGTTTGCACCTAGTTTGGTATTCAATATATGTATTTCACCCAGTTCGGTATTCAATATATGTATTTTAGCAATGTTTCAAGTTTGCACCTAGTTCCCTAATCAATATATGTATTTCACTCAGTTCGGTATTCAATATATGTATTTTAGCAATGTTTCAAGTTTGCACCTAATTCGGTATTCAATATATGTAGTTTAGCAATGTTTCAAGTTTGCACCTAGTTCCCTATTCAATATATGTATTTTAGCAATGTTTCAAGGTTGCACCTAGTTCCCTATTCAACATATGTATTTCACCCAGTTCGGTATTCAATATATGTATTTTAGCAATGTTTCAAGGTTGCACCTAGTTCGGTATTCAATATATGTATTTTAGCAATGTTTCAAGTTTGCACCTAGTTCGGTATTCAATATATGTATTTCACCCAGTTCGGTATTCAATATATGTATTTTCGCAGAGTTTCAAGTTTGCACTTAGTTTGGTATTCAGTGTATGTATTTCAGCATTGTTTCAAGATTTCACTAGCTCAGCGTTGAATAAATCTTAACCGACACTGCGTTGCTTACACTCAGTGCTCTAGAGGCGCCTGGCTCTGGGTGACGCCCTCAACACTCGCCGGTCTATGCTTTCCTCTCCTGCAGCTCTGGCTGTCTACTTTTTGCTTTGCCGGTCAAAGGACTGGCCCCGCAAGCCCTGCTCGCACTTCTGGTGCTCTGCAGCACCCTCCGTCGTCTCCTCCTCTTCCTCACGGACGTGCACTGCATCCTTTTCTTTCTGCTCGCTCGCAAATGCTGCTACATGCAGCCCAGTACCGAGGCTCCCTCTTCTGTGGCAATCCAACAGCCCACCTGGTCTGGGGCTGCACAGTTTTCCTGGGCTTCGGTCGGCGTCCTGTCTCCCTGTCATGCCCCACAATGGCTGCCTCCTCACGACACAGGTCCCGTGCTGGCAGCTTCTACACAGGCCTCCCTGTGTCCCTCCATTTTGTTTCACTGGCCTCTCTTTACACACCTGTAACTCTTCAACAGGCTGCAGGTGTGGATTCACCATCAGACTTGCCTGGCCATAGTTAAAGATACATGCCGGACACTCAGTTATTTGTAGGCATCTTCCTCATTCCAGTACCAGCGTGGTGAAATAAAGGTGGAGTGTGCATTACTCTGTCTCCTCTTCTTCGTCCAAGTACTTTCAATTGTCAAATGTAGGGAAATGAGGGGAGCTGTTCTTCAGTAGCCTACAAAGGCTGGGAGAGGTCTAGGTTGTTCCTCAACAGGCAAAGGGGAATACCATGACTCACCTAAGGGCACCCCAGTCTCCAAGGTCCCTCCACCCTTGTGATCCTCCCTCTCTTCTCTGCTACCAGGGTCAGGATCCAAAAGCGATGGCCATTCCCTGGCCACCTGAGAAAAGGATTGAGGGGGAGTAGGAGTGAGAACATTCATAGGTTTCTCACAGCACCCTACTTATGATCCGCAAGAGCTGCTGAATCCCAGAGACCCTCTCTGAGCATTCCTAACTCTGCCCTAAACACTACAGGTGAGTCAGTAACCCCAGGGAAGGGAAAGGGGTAATGGATAAAATAACAAATAGATTCTCCTCTCTTCAGCTCACTCAAGAACTGCACTAGGGATAAATAAAACACATCACATACTTAACACCTTCCTTTAACTTGTACCTTTTCCACTATGTTCCCCCTGTCATGTAATTTTACTTTTACCTGTCACCCTCCTCAATGCTTTAAGATTTAATGGAAAGTTAAATGTGACTTTTCTATCTTCACAAGGTAACTTGTGGGTTGAACAGGTGACTGACTAGTTGTCCGTATGTAGAAGTATTTTCTTTTAACCTTTAACTTTTTTCTCAATCCTAAACTTAACTGCCCGTAAAAAGAACTATCTCTAAAATGAGCACTTAAAACGTTATACATTACAAATCGTTTTTTCTTCAGTGTAACAATCTTTACTGGTTCTCCTTGACTTAAACAGGTTCTGCAAATATTTTATAACTATCTATTGTATTTTGATGAATGATCTCTTGGTTCTCTTCATGTCCCGAGTGTTAAATGAGTTTGTGAAGCAGTTTCACTGAGATAGTAGCTTCCTCAACGAAACTTGCAATTTTAACTTGTTTGCTCTGCGTAAGCTCCCACGCCGCTCAAAAGGTACTGCATATCATATACTCTCTCTCGTGCTATCACGCTGTCAACACTTGCTCTCCAATACTATGCCTCGTAACTCCGACTCGACATTGACGCGACGTTCGTGTCTTCTTGTACGCTCGCGCTCACGCTGTAGTAAACATTTAATCTTCTATTTTACTCTGAAATTCACTTTACATCTGATGTACATTACTGTGGACGCTAAAGTGATTAGTCCTTGGCTGTAAGCAGTCATATGCCACTCTCTTTAAAATGATGCGCTTCCACCTGAAAGTTCATCCTGATGTGCCTCTGCTTCCTGTAACAATTCTTTATTCTTACAATTTCTCATTAACTTCTATAGTGCTTAGGGCCTAAAACCTGGGAACTTAACTAAACGTGACCTGCCATTAACTTAGCTTGGATGAAAGGCTGTTAAAGAATCTTCATTTCAAGCTGCCTTTCCAGCTAATCAGTACCCAGTTCCTGCTTCTCGATCTTGCATTGGGATGCCTGGAAAAATCGTAGTCAAGGAAAATGCTGCTCAAAATAGTGTTCCCAACTAATGCTTCGCTTGGGTGAAACACCTCCCAATCCTATGCACAGCCACTTGCTGCACCTAACTGTTCAATCAAGGTAGTCTGTAGAGCAGTCAAGGCTTAGGGCCTCATTACACGTTGTGCGCTAAAAATCGACATTTACCGGCATGGCGCTATTAACGTGTCCGCCTTGGCAAGAGGCCGCTATTAGCTTACCATTACGAGTACGCGGACACGAGCATAGCGCCATGCCAGTAATGACCCTACCACCATGCCGCTAAAGACCCCAAAAAGACCCTTAGCGGCACCGATGAAAGCGCTGATAGCACTTCCGACCTCCCGCAATATGCTGTCAGGGTCCGGCTTGACTGAATTCCACAGGAGCTGATGCTGGCCCCACAGACCCTCACCAGGAGTTCACCTCTCAACCCTTAAATATAAGCTGAGCTGAAAACCCCAAGAAAGGGAAAGGGGAATTTGGAGAAAATAACAACCGAGACACTGCAGCCCTGCAACCGTCTGGTAGGCTCTGGTATCTGTTATAAACAAATACACCTGGTTACTTATATGATAAGATAAACTTCTTTTCTAAAATTATTCTAAATAAACTCTGAACTCTTTACCTTTTAAACCTCAGTAAAAGACTTAGAGGCTAATAATCTGTGTGGAATATCTTGTAAATAATATCTTTTGTAGTGCATATAGTTCAAGCCACTCAAGTCTCTTTAGAATCCTATAGTGATGGCCCTTGCAAACACCTTTCAGAACTAGATATTCTTCTTGCTTCAAAGTTCTTTTAACTCTATGTAGTTTTTAATGCTTTTATAAAATGCAGTCTTTCTCTGAAGTATTGAATTCCATTTGCATAAATTACATTAAATAAATATTCTTTAACTTTCTGGAATGCTGCTATCCTTCTGCGTGTGAATTGTTTCCTTATTTACACAAAGAACGTATAGTTTCTTCCTTGATAAGCGTGTGCGTTAAACACGTGAAATCAGAAGACGTGAAGAATTGTCCTCGAGTTTAAAATACACACGCGATTCTTTACCAAACCTGCGCGTGTGAAAAAATACGTAAACGCGATAAAAATAACATGCACTAGTTAAAATGGACTTGCGCTCTATCGCTACCGAACTCACGCGAAGAAACGAAATGTAATTCACGTAAAATAGTTCACGCGTTAAAAACAACTCGCGCTTAATCAAAATGGACTCGTGCTCTATCGCAAACCAATACGCGCTTTCTCATGAGACGTCTTTCACGTTAAAAATGTACACGCGCTAAAATTCACTTGCGCAATTCATTTGGGCACGCGCTCTATCGCAAACCAACACGCGCTTTCTCGTGAAACGTCTTTCACGTTAAAAATGTACACGCGCTAAAATTCACTCGCGCAATTCATTTGGGCACGCGCTCTATCGCTCTGAATACCCGCGCGCTTTGAAAAAACACATAAACGACGACTTGCGAGCTCGCGCACACATTAAACAGTCTTGAAGAACATTACACGCAGTTAATTAACTTTAAACTTCTACGCACAATCTTCAAGCTTGTTTTCCTTATAATAACTTTAACTGTAAATGTCTCTTTTCTCAAATAATTTTGAAACTTGTTAACTCTTTAAGTTTTCTTATAAAAGAAAATGAAAGTTCACTTTGACAATCTTAAAATCTTTAAAAGAACGATCCCACCTGATGTCTTCTTGTTCAAACTGGATCAGCTAACGATATTCTTACTTCTTTGGTAGATTTTCTGAGCTCTGAAAAGGCCTTACTTAAGGAGCTTAACTAATGTACAACCAGCCACTGAATTTCTATGGATGAAAGGCAGTTTAGAATCTTGCTCACCTCCCAATAATCAAACCCATTGTCCTTTCCACCAATCAGGCAAACCAAACATATCATTGTTCCTTTAACCAATCAGATTAAGTTTCTTTCGCTCCATCTTGACTTGGGCAAGCACAATGTTAATTCTATGTACAAACTCTTCCTGTTACTAACCCAGCCAGCTCTGAAAGCACAACTAACCCAGCCAGCTCTGAAAGCACAATGTTAATCCTGTTACTCTTCCTGTTACTAACCCAGCCAGTCCTGTTACTCTTCCTGTTACTAACCCAGCCAGTCCTGACATATGCAAACAGCCGTCACCGCTAATAGCGGCCATCGCAATTAGCGGTCACCGTTAAATAGCGGAACCGGAAATAGCGTCATCGCACAGGAACGGGAAAGAGCACGGCGGCCATCTTTAAAAACACAATCCATTGCCATCCTCTGCCCCCTGGACCTGTTTCGAGAACTGTGCCATTCCACAGCCACAAGGATTCCCTCGCCATGCCTAAGGCTATAAAAAAAAACAACCGACCGCCAGCGCAAGGAGAAGTTCACCAACAAGGAGCTAACAATGCTCACTGAGACCCTTGCAGCGAATGCCGACGTGGTATTTTCAAACGACATGCGGCAGGAGACCCTGATCCGGAAGAAGGCTATCTGGGCAGAGGTTGTCCTGAAAGTGAGCGCGGTGGGCACCACCACCCACACTGTCCGGGAGTGCAGAAAGCGGTGGGACGATCTCCGCCTCCGGATCCGCAGCATCCTGTCTGCGAACCGCAACATGGCCATAGCCACAGGAGGTGGAGCCGATTCGCCAGTAAAATTGAAGGAGTGGGAGGAGACATGCGCCAACACGATTGGTGTTGAATCAATTGATGAGTCGGGAGCATGGAGCATGCTGTGGCCACTACATCAGATGGAGGTGAGGGACACATGAAACTATGCACTGTGAATGTTGAGGTCTCCCCAAATGTGAGCCCAGATTCACTTCATGGATGCGCCAATATCCATACATGCATACAACCCTGGCCATGTCAGTGTCAAACCCAAACACACACATGCACGCATCACCACAGACAACTGCCACACAGAACCATGCATGGATGACCCACTCAACAGACCCATCACCTGCATCCCTACCAATGAAGTCCCAGTGCACACAACAGCATGATTAACGTATACTGCATGAAGTACATTGAACCGTCACCAATGCCATCCCCCTCTTTGTCCCCCACAGGCTCACATACACACAGTGAAGAACCTGGCACTGCGACTCAGGGACCCCCTGCCAAGAAAAAACCAAGGCCACAGGACACAGCGGGCACCCCCACTACATCAAGGGGCAAAGGGAGAAGTGTTCCCATGCAGAGTGCCAAACATCGTCGGAGCGCCACTGCTACCATACCGCAGTCCACACCAGCAACAACTGCCACACCTTCAGATGTGAACCCCTCACCACAGATTCCAGCCACGGAGGACCCACCCTCCTCTGCCACAAGTTCCACAGGTGAGGCGGCAGCCACAGCACCGCTCTCAGATGTGGAGGACCTGATGGAGTTCTCCATGGAAATGCACACCCGAACCCCCCCCCCCCCAGGAACCCCAGAGGCAACTCCACAGCAAACACCAGGGTCCAGTGTCCATGGCCAGTCTGGCGAGGACAACACAGGAAGGCGCAGCAGCCACACCACGAGCACGCCACAGTGCCCTTGACCTGGCCAGCATCAGGCAGCACCAAGAGGACATAACTGTGCTGGTTGGGCAGCATGTGGAAGAGGCTGCCCGTCTCAGGGGGGAGATAACAGACTGCCAGGCACTCAAGGGAGGCGATTGAAGCCTGTACCAACAGGCTGTGTGTGGAGATTGGCCAACTCAGGCAGGTCCTGACGCGTATAGCGGACGCGATGGACCGCCAGTTCCCACCACCACAGGGACAGACAGCCACATCATCATCCGCTAGTTCGAGGCAGACAAGCCCCCTCCGCCGCTCCACGCGCACCACGAGGCACACGTCAACCCAGCCTTCTAATGCTGGTGGTGGCAATGGGGAATAGGGACTGCAGGGTCAACCTTCGACGTGTGCAGCAGGACAACAACATTGTGCCAGACACATAAGGGGTTCTTGTCGGGGGAGGGGGTAAAGGGTGTTTCGGAACTGTTGTGGGGGGAGAGGGGAAGGGTGTTTCGTGACTGTTGTGGGGGGTGGAGGGGAGGGTGTTTTGGGACTGTTGTGGGGGTGGGGGGAAGGGTGGTGGGATAGTTGGGGACATGCACTTTTACATCTTAAAATTCCTTAATACACTGGTGATTAATCAAAACACAGGCTTGGACTTCTTCATTGTGTATGTGTACTTTATTGGTGACAGGGTCCATTGTGCGCTTCAACACAGACACCAGTGCATTACTACCCAAATCCATCCTACAGAGTGAAACCATGTTACTCAGAATATTTGGTTGATGAGATGCTGTCTCACATCACGTCCCTCCTGGCAATCTCCTCTTGCATGACCTGCATCCGCGTCACCTCCGTCCTCATCACCATCATCATCCTCATCAGGTGCTTGTATTTCAACGTCAGGGGGCAGTGGCACATTCCGTCTGATACACATATTGTGCAGCATGACACATGCCATGGTGATCTTGGCCACCTTCTCATGGCCATACAGGAGAGCGCCACCAGACCTGCTAATGCACCTAAACCGTGTCTTCAAAAGGCCAAAAGTCTGCTCAATCACGACGCGGGTACGGGTATGTGCATGATTGTAGTCCTCTTTGTGCCTGTTCTGTGGGTTCCGTAAGGGGTAAGGAGCCACCTCTTCAGGGGATAGCCAGCATCACCTGTATGGGGGGAAGAATGGGGACCTGTTATTGTTCACCTCAAGAGCGGCCTGTACATATCACACAAATCGACTTTGCATTGTGATTGAAATCCACGATTACCAGAATGCTTGCAGATGATCTGTGTGACTGCAATGTGCAAAGGTGAGCTCGACCCTGCAAGTGGACATGCCCCATTCATGCCTCTGACAGTAATTGACATGTCCTGGGTGAGGCCAGGTCTTAGGTATCCCTGGGCCCAGGCAAAATTGGTACCACACTGCTAGTGTATTACCATTCCGACATCGATGTTGCCATGCTGTGAAGCATCACTTCAGTGGTGCTATAGGTGCGTGGTTCAATGCTATGGCTAGGGGTGATCCCTTTGCATGCATTCAAGGGCACATTGCTTTATTGATGTTGTGCTGCGCTAATATCTTGACGCCATGTTGCAGATTTGTGTATTATGTGGTGTGGCATGATGTGCGATGTGGATGGATGTGTGATATTTGGAAACCTGGATTGTTCTCAATGTTGTGCATCTTCAAATTGCATGTGGGTTCTTATCAAGTACATTGTGGCCTTCCCAGATGGACATTGGCGTACATCTGTATGTCCATTCGTCCTACGGACGGCTGTCTACACCCAGTTGGAGTATGTATCTCTCCCCCCCCAATCACACCCAGTTGGAGTATGTATCTCCCCCCCCCCAATCACACCCAGTGGAGTATGTATCTCTCACCTCCATCACACCCAGTTGGAGTATGTATTTCTCCCCCCCCAATCAAACCCAGTTGGAGTATATATCTCGCCCCCCCCCCCATCACACCCAGTTGGAGTATGTATCCCCCCCCCCAATCACACCCAGTTGGAGTATGTATCGCTCCCCCCCCCCAATCACACCCAGTTGGAGTATGTATTTCTCCCCCCCCAATCACACCCAGCTGGAGTATGTATCTCGCCCCCCCCCAATCACACCGAGTTGGAGTATGTATAACTCCCCCCCAAATCACACCCAGTTGGAGTATGTATCTCCCGCCCCAATCACACCCAGTTGGAGTATGTATCTCGCCCCCCACCCAATCACACCCAGTTGGAGTATGTATCTCTCCCTCCCCCCAATCACACCCAGTTGGAGTATGTATCTCGCCCCCCCCAATCACACCCAGTTTTAGTATGTATCCCCCCCCCCCAAATCACACTGCCATGTGCTTGCCCTGCTACTCACCAAGTAGCCACGAACTTTGTCCGGCTTGTCGCTCCATGCAGCGTGGTATGGTTGAGTTCCGCAGGACCATTGAATCATGGGTTTATCCGGGAAATCGGGCACAACAATGTGTGATTATCTTGTTTGCATCACATACCATTTGGACATTGATAGAGTGGAATTGCTTTCTGTTTCGGTAGACTACTTCATTGTGATGTGGGACCACCAATTCCACATGTGTACAGTCGATGGCCCTGATGCAACTTGGGATGCCTGCCAGTGAATAGAAGCCAACTTTAGTGTTTGCGATCTCCTGGGCAGTCCGTGGCAGGAATGTGTTCACGTGCATGCTTCAGGAGGGCATCGAGTACCTGGTTCAGCGTGCGTGAGAATACTGGTTGTGAGATGCCATGCATCTGCCCCACTGTATGCTGGTAGGTGCCTGTGGCCAGGAAGTGGAGCACGGTCACCACCTTCAGTAGAGGGGGGATGGCAGTTCTGATGTCTATGAGGCTCACAATGTCGTCATGTATCACGTCCACGATGCTGGTGATGGTATCCCGGTCCAGACGGTACAGGGTGTGTATCTGCTCAGGGGTTAGGTTAAATGGACTGGCTCGGATCCTGGGGATTGGTAGCTGCCTCTGTGGTATTACTAGGTGCCCTGGTGGTGCTTGCTGCGCCTTTCTTGCCCTCCTCCTCCTCCTGCGTCTCCTCTGTGCTGCCTGTTGTTGTTGCTGCTGCACTGCAATCATATCCTCCAGCCCTTGTAATGCTGCTAGTTTTGGAACCATCTTGGTGTGGGAAGGGGTGTTTGAAGGGGTGTGGTGTGCTCCTTTTGTGCTGGCACAGTCTCCATTGCCTCCACCTGTGCTGATTGTGTCCACCTGTGGCAGGTCGTGTGCCCACGGACTAGCCGCTATTAGTGGCACCGTACTTGGCGGTACCGCTAATAGCAGTAACCCAGGTCGTAATTGGGGTTGGGATTTAACGATACTGGTATTCCATTACCGGCAACGTTAATCCCTTAACGCACAATGTGTAATGAGGCCCTTAGTCTCAGGAGAGTGTGAGCATGGTCAGGGGCCCCAATTAGGCCACTCAGAATAACACACAATAATTCAGCTTAGACAGTCAGTTATAACAATACAGTTATTTATTTAGGACTTTTAAGAACACACCAAGAAATGAAAATATCAGGTAGTAATATCATACAAAACCATATAACACAAATGTCCAGTAGGTTCACTTACAAAACATTG
Source organism: Ambystoma mexicanum (assembly GCF_040938575.1). NCBI lineage: Eukaryota > Metazoa > Chordata > Amphibia > Caudata > Ambystomatidae > Ambystoma > Ambystoma mexicanum. The sequence goes on from NC_090936.1 coordinate 30,515,297, forward strand.
TTCAAAAACTAACCAAGGGAAATGGTACTAGGTAAAATTATTACAACCAGTCACAAGAACAATTCCCTTTTCTTAAGGAAGCCAGCCCTAAGATGTATGGGGGCCTAGTGCCCAAATGCCACAGGTTTCCATACAAGGTTTCTCCAGGGAAAGTATTCTCTACAGGGATTGAGTGGACTTGTGGTGGTGATTTATAAACAGTGCAAAACTATTTCAAAGTGTAATAACAATTTCTCAGAAGACAGGTACATTCTCCTCTTTTCCAGGCACAAGGCTGATCGAGGGGCAGGATACTTTATCCAGGTTCGATGCCCAAAGGTAAGTAAGTGGAAGCTGGGATTTGCACCCAATGTTACCCTATACAGGTTGAAAGCGTCCCCAAAAGGCATTACCCTCCCCGCAATGAGAGGCAATAATGGACACCCCCTGAGAGGGAATGAGGCCAAGACCAAGTGCGGGTAAATGTAAAGAAGTTCTTTATCTAATCAAATAGGCCATGAAAAGGACTCTGCAAGCTCCGAGAGCGCTCTGTCTGACAATAGCAAAGACAGTCTTATTTATTACAAAACCTCCTCATGAAACCTACACACTATAGGGGGCACATGGTCTTGGGGATTGGGTGGCGTCGACTAACTAAAGGCGCAGTAGTGACAAGCAGCTCCATGATTGGTGGACATCAGCAAGGTGCCAACGTGGGGCGGATGGGTCAGCTGGGCTTATCGGGGTGGGGCGGCCAGGCCAGGCGTGGTCAGTGTCGTTGATGGATGATTGCCCTAGGTTTCTGCCCTTGTGGCCACACACAAAACATTCATCCGTTTCGACGATTCCAGTTGTCCTGTAAATCCTGCAAAGTGTTATTCTAAGAGACAATAGGACAGAGGAGAAATGCATATAATGTGAAGCTGTACCAATACATCAGGGCACAGTTACTCCTGAACTGTTGACCAGGTGTCATAAACTTGGGTGCCTGGTCTGAGGGCACAAGGTGAGCTGTCCTGTCATTCGGGTCTCGTTAGATGTAATGACGAATTACTTTATGATATGTTAGTACGGGGTTGAATATCTGCTCTCCAAGGCCCATTAACTTGGGGTGAACCGGAGTACCACTGGATCAACGAGGGTCTACCTCTGGCCCCTTGAGGCGGTGGGGTTAAGGACCAGGTTGTAAATAATTCATTTGGCTGACCATGGCGGTCTCGGGCATGGGGGAGGTGAAATACTTGAAGCGGGTCAAGCAGGATGAGGGGAGGTGAGGCTGTGCTGCTCGTGCACCAGCTAGTCCTGGCGGGCCTTGGTGGGAGGGGTGGGGGGATGTCCTTGGGTGTGTGTGTGAGCAATTCTCCGTGTCTGGGCTGCACACTATGCGAAACGAGGAGACGATTAATAAAGTTAGTAATAATAGAGTGATAACCCACGTCTAATGTCTATGCATTTGTGTACTATTTCATATATGACTATGACAATTTGGCAGTGTTTCATACATCACTAAAAATCGGACGACTACATGTTAGCAATCTCACACGGTAGTAGCTGGATAACGCATGAGGTAGCATTTAGGTTTGGTGGCGTACTTTCAGAGGCAATAATACGTTTTCATTCTGGCTTGTACATTAAAACGTGTCCCCCTGTGCAAAACACACATGGTCGCAGTACTGCTTCTTCTGCCTTGCTGTGTACTTAGCAGCATTCGTTAGTTAACACTGGGTGGTCTCTAACAATTTTCATTAAGTTTTCTAGGCACATGGTGTCGGGTATAAACTGAGGCCAGGCTTGCTTTACCAATACTTATGGATTTTTATCCCTTCCCTAAGCACGGATGTTTATATTTAATATAGCAATCTTTGTAAATCATCAGACGTTGGAGTGCGGTTGGACATCGACAGGGATTCATACAAAAGTGGGTATTGAAACCATATATTTTACATGTCACGGGTTAGATGCAGGGTCGAGGCCTGTTCTATTAGGATGGTTTTCTGTTATTTTTCAGACTTGAACCGCAAGTCAGGTCACTTCGGGGACAGTGATGTACTGCGGAAGGTAAATGATACAGTGTTTGTTCTGATACTTGTTCGTGTTTGGTTGCTCGTGAGAACGGGTCTTCAGCGGATCTGCCATGGAGCGGAGGGGCCAGGGGAAGGGTATGGCTCTCTGTGAGTGGGGGCCAAGCTGCAGTAGTCGCAGGCAGGCTGTCTCGTTGGGATTCAGGTTGTCAGTATCTAAAATGGAGTCCTGATGTTTTCCAAAATGGTGTCCATGGTCTGTTAGAGTACAACACGATCAGTCCTGTGTGTCGATCAGTAGTCACCCCGCCACCTGGGCCCTGGTGACAGGGGGGCCCCTGACGAGCCACGGACCTCACATAGGTGGGGCATGTCGGGGAGGGGGGTTTCTTGGACCTATCCTCCCATACAAGGTCAGGGGGACAGGCACAGGTATGCTTACCCCCTGACTCCAATTTGGTCAGAGGTCACGATGGGTCGCCTGAGGGTTGCTGGGATCGTGGTCTTCCATCCTTTGCTCGGGTGAAAGGCGTCCAATGATTGCAGGTTCAAGTGGTTTTTCCGATTGGGTGCAACTGCAAGATGCAAGCCCAGTTGGAGAAATGTAGACTTTTGCGATGCAGACCTCTTCAGGATACTTCACAGGATGGAAGAAGCCAAATTCTAGTAACAAATGCTGTTTGCAAGTGACAAGAGGCATCCTTCCAGTCACAGTCAAAGAAGCAGTTCCAGAACAGGTCCCCTTGCTGAAAGGAAGCTGAAAATGTGGGTGAAGGCAACTTATGGCACAAGCTGGCGACCACCAAAGGTCTTAAACACGGAATGGTGATGATTCTGGCAAGGTAGCTCAAAAGGTGCTGGTCAGTCCACCGTGCAGTCCACGGACACTTCTGAAGGTTTGAGGTGCATGCAACCTCGAGAAGATGTTGAGACTAGTTGGTCCCACTACTCCAAGGGTTGAAGCACCAACAAGGTTCTTCTGAGATCAGGCAGAGGAACAGGGCTTCACCTTGCCAATCACTGTAGAGGATGCTGGTCCACTGCAGATGTCGCCCTCAGGTTCTCAATAGGCTGCTCTTCTTCTAAGGATTCTTGGCTTCAACGTAGATCTGAAGAATGGCTGCAGCCCCCCCCCCACAACCCCCTACTTTCATCCAAATTTGGAGCTGAAAGCAAGTACAAACCCACCAATAGAAAGGATTTGCACCAGGTGCATGACATTGTGGGATTTCCTGACCTGAGAAGGCAGTAAGAATGCCAAACTACAATATGGCCAAAGAACAAGTGAAAATCTTTGACACAGACATTTTAGTGCACTAACCACGTTTATTAGCCATACGCAGTAAATGCGAAATGTGCACATAAAAAAGAAAGCAAGAAGGGTAGAAATGCAGCTGCTGCCACCAGCTTCTATTTAAGCACATATGAAAGTAACGACAACTCCCAAATATTAAAGGTTAGTGAGCTGCAAAAGTATCCCCATTGCACTGCACTGTAAAATGCTGTGTGCAATGTTAAAATGCAAACATTTAAAAGGGAAACAAAGTTCCCCATTACTGAAAGTCTGAAGCACTATTCTGTTCCCCATGACAAATGAGCAAAAGGCAAGGGAAGTGAAGCTGAAGGCTTTAATTCCCTTAAAGTCAGGACAGGCTCAAAAACAAAGCAAAAAGAGTTGGGTTCCATAGAAAACTATGGAGGTGAAGTAGCAAAATCTTTCCTAACAGCCAGTGAGCCTGACACCTGTCTTTGGTTGCTTATGACCTAGCAGTTTAGGATAGACTGTCGTTTTTGAGGTGGGACCAGGCCTGTTTTGTGTATGGTCTTTCATTTTCTATGATGGCATGGCAGATTTAAATCGATGGTCAGTAGGCCTGCTCAGAGCAAAGCCAGAAGTTATGATACTTTCAACAATCTTCTAGCCATCAACTTTTTGTTTTGCTGGCTATGTTGTCCACCAAAAACAGCAACACGATAGGCACCCCCAGTCCCTGAAATGCTACAAAGGACAGGAACTCCTCTTCTTAGCCTCTGTTGCCTGGATTCATTTTAGCAACATCCAATATTTGGGATCTGGGACAAAGTGTCACTGCCAAGATGGGGGCTGGCACTAAGAACAAAGAAATAGAACTGTCTGGTATGGAGTGGAAAAGATACAGGGTGTGTCAACATGTCTCAAGAAAGGCAACCCTAGGCTCACAGCCGCCAAGCTCCCTTAGAGCTCAACAGAGATACAGGGCGACATCCATACAGAGTTATGGCTCAATTTTTCTATGGCTGATGAGCAGGTCAAGAAAATGAAAGTGCCATTTGAGGCTTAGGACGGTTGATCTCCTCAGGCAAAAGGTGTGCTCCAAAACATCAAAAGGGAGTCAGGCAGACTAATCCTGCTGACCAAGAAGTCAGCGACCCAACCACCAGCAACAGAGGGTGCCCTCTTCAATAGCAATGGCCAGAATGTCTGTGTTAGGTTAGATTTTCATATTGATGGCAAATCACCTTCACCTGTGAAACCCCCAGCACTTTTTGCTGGACTTGTCAATTCTTTTTCTATGTTCTTGATTGAGTGGGAACCTTTTTCTCCACTCAAACTTTCTTTTACTCTATACGAGTTCTTTTTATGTCTCTCCATACCTTATTTTTGGAATCATATTTTCCTATAACATTTTGGGCATCTACATTTTATTAGTGCAGCACAGCACTTTCTGTGTTGTGTTGCTGGGCAGCCCTTTGGGCGTCCCTTTTTATTTTCTCTGATTTACCTTGTGTGAACTAATGTTTTCAATGATAGAAGGATACTTTTTATCCTTTCAACAACCCCCATTGTGAGATGAGCACACCCCACCTTATGTGGAGTGCTGAGGGGTTACACTGTATCCCCTTTCACATTGCTCCTATAACATTTAAGTTACAGTGACAAGCATACTTGAATGGCTGATGGCAGTGGATGTGTTCTACCAACTGCTGTGTGATTTTTGCCCGCAGGCTCTGTTCACATCTACAGTAATGCACAAGAAAGGTCACATTTGACCCACAATGATGACTGTTTTCTTTTTTCACCCTCTCGTGTGTGCTTGTCCTTTCTTGGGCCTTCTTCTGCCATTCTGGTTTCACTTTTGTCTTCGGCAGGAATCCTTTCAGAATCCTGCTGATGCTCCAGGGTGTCTGTGTGGATGGGAAACAGGGGAGGATCCCCACACTCAGCTGGTCTTTGTTTTCTGGCATGCTGCCTAGAACCAATCCCAACTAGGAGGCTCACTGTCCTGAAAGGAAAGCGACCCCAAGGGTTTAAATGTAGCATGAGTGCTGATTGGCTGGGTTCCTCGGTCAACCAAACTTCTATCAACTTCATATTAGTATATCACCCTCCTACTAATATGTCTAACTTCAACCAAGATATTGATAAGATCTTACATAACTTACACGGCAGGAAATGCTCAACGTTACTAGCTGGAGATTTTAATCGCTGGTGCAAAAATAACGATAAAGGGGCCATTGCCCTCAAAACTGCACTAAACAACGCAGAATACCATTTAATGACTCACCCACCCATGATTGATAAAGCTAACATCCGAGAGTGGGTTGTGGCTAAAAACCTCTGTATACAGATAGAATGTCCCCAAACTTGCATTTGGTCTGATCACTACTCGATTACATTTCAATCTCAATTCCAACATCCTATTTTGAATAAGAAAAACCCACTTAAACAGGTTTCAAACCAGAACATTAGTAAGATTATGGCGGAAAACATAAAAGAATGTCTGAACCTGATAATGAACACCACCACCGATCGAAACATCCCCACAACTTAAGTAAACTCATTGGATTCCTCATTCAGCTCCATGCTAGATATGCTAGATATAGTGGCCCCAATTAGAATTAAGTTAGTTACGATGAATGCTGGCCATCTAAACTGGTAGATTGAAGAACTAAGCATAATGAAAAGACTTAAGACAGGCAGAGACAGTATGGCTAAAATGCCCCTCTGAATCTACAAACACACTTGGAAAGCTTCAGACAAGGTTTATAAAAATGGCATCCATGAGGCAAATACAAATTTCTTTAATAGACAGATAGAGGAGTCTAAAAACAATACACAGAAACTCTTTGAAATAGTTAAATCCTTGGAGAAAGCAGGTCCCTCCTCCGCTCCAGCGACACAAAGACTGTTATAACATACAATAGGCTTTTAAAACCAAAATTGGAAAGGCTCGCAACATGATTAAAAAAAACTTGATAAAAACCTCTCTGTACCCGCTACTCCGTGTAATCATACCCGGACAGAGACTCCTACCACATTTGACTTTACCCCTGGTACTATCGTAGACATGATAAATACACTCTCCTCTCTTCGCCCCTCTCAATATCTTGAAAATGTGATACCTCCAAATATCATTCTACAACACAAAGAAATGTTTGCCACATTCTGTCAGGTTCGTGAACTCCTTATTCCCATGTAATCAGGTCCCTGATTTAATCAAAAATGTCCACTGAAAGGGAGCCTTGAAAAGGACACCAAAACCACAGGACAGAGAAAAGCACTGAAGAATCCTTTGCAGGGATCGTTTCCTCTCAACTGCCAGAGACCGGGTCCTGTAGCTGCTGCATCGTGAAGACCTCCATCTGCAACATCTTCTTCACTGCTGAGGTACTGTGTGGCTTGAGGTAATACTTACTGTGAGACAGGCATGGTATCAAGTGAGATTACACAGACAACAGAACTTACATTTCAAAGAATACTTTATTCAAATGTCAGGATGGTTTCAGTCCTAGCTTGTCCTCTAACTAAGGTAGGGATTCCTCCTGCCTAAAGAAAACTAAGGGACATCTGTGTCTGTAAGTCCACATCAAAAGGTCTTTCTGTGTCAAAACGGATGCTTGCCTTCACATCTAGATAAAATGTGGTGAGGGGTTTTTCTTAGCAAATAAAATAATGTTGAAAAGTAAAGCCTCAGCTGTTCTCATCATAATTTCTTCTTGGATTCCCTATGACGTGTTCAACACAGTTCCAAAAGCTGCTTATTTCACCAAAGTTCTGCCATGTCTTGAGGTTCCCTTCCCCAAGTTCAATTTAGCACAGTTCACACAAAAGGGAGGTCTTGAGGTTCCCTTACCCAAGACAGTATTTCTCAGTTCCCCCAGTTCTCAGGGTTCCCTTCCCCAAGATTTCACTTTAGCACTTACACTGCTTTCACTTGCTCAATGTTCACTATAAGACAACAATAGGTTCACTTGACCCACCTTCTAACTTGCTTTACCATTCATTTCACAGTTCGCCGTGACATGCTCACAATGTCCTTTGCTTGTCACCATTTAGGGCTCCTTGGTCTGGGCGCAGTTGTCGGACCACACGGTCCACCCATCACAGGTTGCGCAACCAGGATCCCTCTGTGTTTCCTTGGCTTGTTTCATGATGTCTCTGCTCTTCACATTAGGGAACTCCGTGGTCTAGGCATAGTTATGAGACCGCACAGTCCACCCATTACAGGTCGCGCAACCATAAGTTCTCCTTGGCCTTAGTCGTCACCTCACAGGCTTTTCTGCTTTGGCCTCCTGACTTCTCACACTTGTATTTTCTTTGGTTATTGTAACCTCTTTTGTTGCAGTCTTTTGCCTTGCCACAGACTTATGATTCTTTTCTCACATTGGTTGTTAGCATATTCAAGGGATTGTTCAATTTTCCATATGCTTTAGTTCTGCTCACAATATTGTTCACATTTAGTCTGACATTCAATGTGTTGGTTTAACTTCAAATAGTTGTTCGATATTCAGTATAATGTGTTCTTATTCATATAGTACTTTCCATTCAGTTTGGTATTCAATATAACATGATTTCATTCAAACAGCAATTTCCATTCAGTTTGTTATTTCATATAGTTCGTATTCACGGACTGTTAGCTGTATGCAGTCCCCTGGGAGCGCTCTGGTCCTCCAGTGTCCTCTGACACTCACGGGCTCTTCGCGTCTCCCCATTGGCAGTTGCCACTGCTCCTGCTCACCTTCTCCGTAGCCAGGAAGCAGACCGCCTGGTCGCTGCTCATTCGCCAGAGGCGTCTTCGCTTGCGCTGGCGTCCTTATTGCACTGCATTGCATGCGGACCGTGTCCCCTCTGTGCCTGGCTCTCTCAGCAGCTTGGCGGCTCCAGCTGCCTGCCTTCCAATTCAAGGCTCCCGCTCCTGCAGCCACCACGCAACTCAGTCAGTCTGGGGTCTGCATGCGCTCCAGGATCGTTGCAGGCGTTCAAATCTCCTGGTCTCGTTCCACCACAGCGGTTCTCCTCCCCTGACTTGCTCAGGTCTTCTCCCTTTATATACCTGATCCCTATTAAGGGAGTCATTGCCTAGCCTTGCCTGACCATAATGGACCCAATCAATGGGAATTGCCTGACCTTCAGTACGGCATGCCTTCAGACCCCACTTTTTCATCCCAGTACTAGAGGGATGTTTGTCATAGGTAGTGTGTACTACTCCTAATTGCCTCTACCTCTTCTCAGTACCTGGTGAGCCTTTGCAGGGAAAAATAGGGCATGAGTGGAGTAGCCCATGAAGGCTGAGGGAAGGGAGGTTAGTCAGTGTTAGGGAAGGGGGGGATACCATGTCTCGCCTTCCAGCACCCTCTCCCCAATGGCTCTCCACCCAGGTGATCCTTTGTTGCTTGTCTGCCTCCAGGGTCGGGATCCAAAAGCTATGGCCCTTCCCTGGCCACCGCAGTAAAAGATCCCTAGGGAGTGGTTGTGAGAATGCCTTCGGGTTTCTCACATTATCTAAAGTCGTTGTGTTGCTCCTGTATGGCTAGGGTGGTAATTCGTTTTGTTGTGAGTTCGCCCCAGCCTAACGCTGGAGCGCATGCAGGGAGCCTTCTACGAAGTCCCTGAACCCTTTTACCGACTCTAAAGTACTGTACTTACTTGGTCTAAGAAGATATCTTCTGGAACTCTGATTTCCTACAGTTTGCCAGTTCCTGTTCTGCTACTGTTGGCCACTGGACCACCAGTTGTCCCTTCTGCCTCTGAGAACACTCATTTCCTAGATTAGGGAAGGACTGCTAAAGTAAGTACTTACTTGCTATGTGTTGTTTCTGTAACTGTATATTCCTGAAACAGAATAAGTAAAACAGTTATTGCTTTCCTTTGAATTGTATTCCACTATTCTAGAAAGTAACATAGTCGTATAACTGAACTATTCCTGAAATGGAATATGTGTAATAGTTTACAACAAATAGGTTTTTACTCATCTTGAATTGCATACTGCTATTCTAAAAGCGTTTTATACTATGGTTTACCTACCAGTAGTATTGTGTTGGGTTTTTATATTGTGTTTATTGCTTATAATATTACTTACTTTTCTAAAGAATTCTCTTTACCCTTGTATGTGTACAATAACCCATTATTTTTACAATATATCGGTGTATAAGTGTTTCATTGGACCATATGAATGTGTGAGAAACCTGAAGGTGTCTCGCCCACTAGTCACCGGGGATCTGTCATGCAGGTGGCCAGGACACAGCCATCGCTTCTGGATCCAGTTCCTGGGGGGCGGACCAGTGCGGGAGGATCACCTGGGCGAGGGGTCTTCAGGGAGTGTGAGTGGGACACTGGGTGGGGATATGCATTATCCCCTTCCCTGTAATACTTTTATCCCGTCCTACCAGGTAGGATACTTAGGAGCTCAAATCCCCCGCCCCTCTCCCACAAACACTTTCTCACGGAAAGCTCGCTATGAGAGAAAATGGACTAACACCGGAGCCGTATACCTGATATGTACCAATACGATAGTCAGGTAGGGTCCGGCAATTACTGACCATCTCACACACACCTGACTTCTCCCCAGGTGAGAAGTGAGGCCATCTGAAGAATTGTCACAATCCCCTCCGAATAGCAGGCTTCTGGGGAAGGGGAAGGCCAGAGGTGTTTATTCCAAGGGCGAGGAACCTTTCATCATGTCACAGACTCATGCAAGTACTCTTCGACATGGGTTTTTCAATTAACCTCAAGAAGTCTGAGTTGGTACACTTCCAGAACTTAGTACATAAGGTGGCACACATTATCGCAGAGGATGTTCCCCACCCAAGAAAGATTCAGAGATATCACCTCAGCAGTGAATCACTTTCTCGTGAGAGACTCAACATCAGGATGCTGATACCAACACATAGTGGGCTCCTAGCATCTTGTGTCCTTACATTACTGCTGGCCAGACTCAAGATGAGAGTGACCCAGACACACTTATCAAGTTCTTGGGATCAGGAAACAGGCAATCAATCAGACAGGATTTCTATCCCTTCATCTCCGGAACAAGACCTCATTTGGTGGAAACAAGACTCCAGTGTTGAGAGGGGCTCTCTTTCGCCAAGCCTCCATACAGTGATCATTACTACTGATTCTTCCATGGAAGGGTGGAGTGCCACCTTGGGCAAGCTCACTATTCACGGTAAATGGAGTTCCTCGGAAAAGTATTTCCACAGATATTGGCTTTTCCTCTAACACTCAAATCGATCCAGCTTATCCTAAAAAACAAGACTGTCCTCATCAGAACAATTACGCTTTAATGTACACTTTAATGTACTAAGTCAACAAGCAGGGCAGAACGAGGTCTCCAGCTCTATGCAGACCAGCAGTGGAGACATAAGTCAGGGCATTCAGCTCAAACAGAGGAAGAGAACACGGAAGTGGAAGACTCAGCAGGCTGGCAACTACTGCATACGAATTGAAACTGAACCAGATAACTCTCAGCAAATGTGGACATTTTTGCCACAAGGGAGATCATCAAATATCCTTTATACGCTTCTTGGACAGGTCAGGGCAAGAAGAAAACCCTAGAGGATGCTTTCCAGATCCCCTGGGACAGGCTTTGGACTTATGTATTTCCCCCATCCCCCTTAATTCAGAGGGTTGGTAATTCACCCGGCACTAAACAGGTTAGGCCCAGTCAGGCGTACAGGTGGGTACTTGTCGAACCTATTTAGCAGCAATCTGTGCATGGAGAAATTCGGACAAACCACTTCTATCATCAGCTAACCCTTTGGTCAAAAGACATTTACAGCGGCTAACAGGGATGATTCCACCAATCTCTCGTCCTTATCCAGTGTGGGACTTTAATAATTATGGTGGCAATGGCGTATACATCTTTTGAACCAATGGCATCCACTTAGATTAAATTAGTCACGTGGAAAACTACAATTCTGGTAGCGTTGACGTTTGCTCATAGAGGGGGTGCAATTCAGGTGTCAGTGACAAAGGAGCCATACACAGTGTTCCATAAAGACAAGTTGGTTCTGATTACCCATCCAGGTTTTTTGCCTAAGTTTGTCTCAGCCTTCCACCTCAACCAGAAGATAGTACTTGCCACTTTTTCCCCAAATCCCACATCTGAGGCTGACAATGGTTTCCATTGTCTAGATGTGCGCAAGTCACTACAATTTTATTTGGACATGACCAAAGACTTCAGAAGCCTTGTTTGTCACTTTTGGGGGCTCTTCTCCACGGTCACCACCTTCCAAAGCTTCCATAGCAAGATGGGTGGTAGCAACTATTTCAGAATCTTACAAATTACAGTGCAAATAACTACCGACAGGAACACATGCACATGCTCTCAGGACTAAGGCCACAGCAGTCACTTTCCAAAGACCACTGCTGTGGGACGTCATAAGTAAGGTGGGCGTCGCCTTCGGCCTTCAGTAAACATTACTGCCTCAACACTAGTGCAAGGTCAGATGTGGCTTTCAGACATGCAGTACTAAAAACATGTTCTCCAATAATTAATTATAAATGGATCCTCCTCCCTGTGAAAATGTACGTTGAAATTGCTCATACAGTATGGAGGAAAGGAGATGGGGGTGTAGGAGTAATAGAATGTTACTCACAGTAAGTTACTCACAGTAGTAAGTGACTGAAGTACTTCTAGTCCAAAGTCACCTTTTGTCCATATACCCACCAACCATCCCGCTAATAAAAGATCTAGCAGAATAAGCTGACTTGCGTCCGATGCTACAAAGAGGACTGAGGTGAAGCACTAGAGGGCGGGGCGTGGTTATGCCGTGCCACTACATGCTCCAAATGTAAAGGGAACATCTTTTATTGTGAGGCAAAATAGTTCCGGTCCTGTCCCCATACCTTTAGGGCTCTCCTTAGGTCTGATGGTAGACTACTAATATGCTTGTTGGGTCTTCCTCTTCCTTCTTGGCCTTCTCGTGATCTTGGAACGGAGAGTGTCAGCCATTCCAAAGAGAAACCTTGTTCAAGGAAAAAAATCTATGGACATACACACTCCTGACTAGCTTCAGGTACGCCAAACACCTAATCAGGAATTCTACACCTGCGATGTCACCTGCAGTAATACTAGTAGCCCCAAGAGGAAAAGCACCCCCCACCTAATGAACCACAACTGCACGTCTGTGTACTCTGATTACAGTAGACACTATGATAAGTCATTGTAACTGTCCTAGATGAGGCTGCCCTAAAGGTCTGCATAACATGTTTATCTTTTTTCAGCGTCTCTCTTGTGAACAAAGCTATTGTAGATTACTATTTTGTGGGACTGAATGTTGAAAAGCACTTTGAAGCCTTAAGACATTTCCTGTTGATGGAAGATGGTGAATTTGCTCAGTCTCTCAGCGACATGCTATTTGAAAAGGTACAGTATTTACTGAAACTTGTTTTTCCTAGCTGAATAGTGGTAGTTTGTCACTAATTTTTTATAAAATGACATCTACTTAGCATTTAATTCAAGACTTTGTTCGCGAACTTAAGAACTAGGATTCTTCACATGCATAGCAGTTTAATACATATTTGGTTTTTCACAGCAAAACTATGGTATATTCAACAGTTCAGCCAATACGTCTAGTCCCTGACCTGAGAGCTAGCCATGTAGACAAAACAAAGAGTCTTGACATAATTGTTCTTGCCTTCTCATTTCTTACATTTCCTCAGATGGAAAACACTGAAAAGTTGTTTGTCAGGAAAAGATTAAAGGTTCAGGTTGCATTCAGCACTTAAAAATCATTGAGGCTGCCACTTATTTTGACAGATGCTGCATCTGAGGCAATGTGTTGCGCTTTACAAATCTACTAGCCTGCCATACCACTCATTGGGGTGACTATTTTAGGTATCCATTCTTTTTTTGTATGAATTAGGATTCCCCTCCCATAAATGCCCCTTGAACCTTGAGCGTGAAGCTGAAAGTGATTTCTGGGCTTTGATCCCCGGGCTACGATCCCCTTCTGTCCAAGGGGGCAGGTACTCTGACAGTCTTATTCCATTTTCCATTTTTTTGGGTTGATAGGCTGTGAACATGCTGCAGGTTTAAGCACTAATGTAAGCTTCTGCATCTCCCACTAAATCCCCCAGTACAAGATATACGTATTGGCAAGCAGGCTGCACACCCCAGATGAAGTGTAAAGGAGCAGCAAAGTTCAAGGTGCTTGGACCTCCCCTCTGGCCGTCCCTTTCCTTCCTCTACAGGTCTCTGCACCTTCATGTAGGAAGTGTGTTTTGGGAAAGCACAGATGAGGATGGATGAGGGTATTGGGAACCTGCTTGTGGGTATGGAATCTGGCTGAGTTTGTGAACGGCATTGCCGAGGGTGTGTTGAGTACGTTAGAGTGACAAAGATTTAGTGTGTGCAAGGTGTGGATCAGAAAACACTGCGCTTCTATTTCAGTTCCACAATATTGATGGTTCAGGGAATCTGTGGTCTACCATCAAACAACACTTTGACTTCTAGCTAGCCCTACTGTGGCACCTAGCATGACACACTAATGTATAAGACACTTACTGATCATAAGTCGTTGGAGAGAGAACTCAGATCTGGGATCACTGTTCAGAGTGTGAGGTCTCTTTGTCCCCTAAAAGGAAGATGAGGAGAAAAGTACCAACATCGGAGCAAATAAAAGTCTCAGAGGCTCCCTATCCACTAATCAAAAACAAATTGCTCAGTGGGCCATCGTCTATCTGGAGCAAAAATCGGTGCACCTCTTAGGCAGCCTCCATGACGCAAATCCTGTTTATGCTTTATAACAGTCTTTTTTACACCATCTAAACTCAAAAGAACTAGTAAAACACCAAGTAAGAGCCTCTGCTGGTTATGCCAACTGGAAGCAGGTACACTGAAGCCTATGCTGTTTAACTGTCAGTTTACATCTGCCTTCTAGAAATCTATATGGCTCACAATGACGGGTGTATGTGGAACTTCTATACCATTTTCCATATACACAGTAATGGGTGGAAGTGAAGACCTTTTGCTTCACTTGCCTCGCTTAGCTTATCAACGATCAGTCCTTATGGCTATTGTTGGGGAGATTTATCATTTTTATGCTTCATCCCCTCACGTAGTGAGACCCTCAGCACTTTTTGCTGGACTTCTGTACCTTTTTCTTCTATCCTGAACGAGTGGAGCCTTTTTCCACTCATTCATTCTTATTTGCTCTGCCTTTCGGAACTCTGTACTCTGTGTTTTACCTTTACCATGAAGTATACTTTCCACCATATCTCTTTTAAGGCAACTGTGTTTAACTTTTGCAGCACACAGCTTTTTATGGGTAGTGTTGCTGGCAACCCTTCGGGTTCTCCTTTGAGATTCTTTCATTATCCTTTCTACTGTTCTTAAGGACTTTGTATAACCCCTAAAACATTATACTCTGCGAGATTGGCACACACCATTTTATGTGGAGTACCAAAGGGATCTTTAGTATCTCCCTTCTCTCTATTTCTGTGACTTATTAGTCACATAGACAACCCTTTATTTATGGCTGGTGGCAGTGGATGTGTTCTACCAACTATTGTGCCATTTGTTTTACCGCAGACTGTATGCACAGTCTCGTTTGTGCATAATAGGGTCACACAAGCACTAACTTGGTGGCTCCTTTCTTTTTTCGCCATTTCTAGCGTGGTTGTTCTGTGTTAGCCCTTTTTCTACATTTCTGGGAGGGTGAGGTCTATGTGTGTGTTTTGCCTTTGACAGGAACCCTTTTGTGTCCCTGCCTTGGCTCCAGTGTGTCTGGGCAGGCAGGAAGTGGGGGGAGGACGTTTTCACTCCCCTGCTCTTTGTCTGCCTCAGTGGAACCAAGCTCCGATTAGGGGTCTGGCTGTCCTGTTTGGATAGCCACCCGCCACTTTCTGTGAACTGCTGAGAGAGATTGCAGAGGAGCATGTGCGGAAACTGAATAAAAGGTGAGGTTTCTGAGGTGAAAGGCAAGTCGACCACTGGAAACTGAAGTAACCAAAGAAGAAGACGACCATAGACGCCTGCAGACCCTTTGTAACACTGTGAAGTGACCACTGTCATGAACCATCGAACTCGCCCCTTCTGGGCCTCCTGGTCCCTGACACGTCGGGGTTTACACTCCATAGTACTCCCAACATGGCGACAAGCTAAGAACGCTGCTCACCAGTTTTCACGTTCTACGTAGCGTGTTCTATAAAGAAACCACACCCCCGTGGCCCCGCGCGTCTCAACGCTGCTGCTAGCTGTGACCAGACGTGTGCTCCGTACTCTCCCTTGTACTATTTTGCTGTTTCCTGGATCCCCTTCTTCCAATTACCTTCCCTCCTTCTTGTCCAGCCTTTCCCAGAATCCCTGCACCGCTACCGCGTGCACCTCTTCCTCTTTTCTGAATTCCTGGAGTTTCCCTTGATCCCGGACATCGAAGCTGAACGCAATCTGGAAGCTGAGGACGGCCGAGCGGGCTTGTATAAGACCCGAACCATACGAAAGAAGACTCCGCCTAAAGAAGTAATCGGGCAACGAAAACAGGTGAGAAAGGGGGAAACCTCTGATAGATTGAGACGCCACCTGACCGAAGTCGATATAGACATGGAGGCGGCAATCCAGGATCTTATGCGCGGCATGCAAGAACTAACGACCGAAGTACAAAACTTGAAAGCTGAAAACGCTGCGTTAAAACAATTGGTACTATCCCGTGACTCTGCCACAAAGGACAGTGTGCTATTGGGTGGTATTGTTGACAAATATGATGGCTCTGTGAAAACCCTCTGGGGATTCTTGTTTGGTCCACTTTACCTTTAAACCTTATTATTTCTCCACCCCGAGGGCTAAAGTGGGCTTTATTATTTCTCACCTTTCCGGGAATGCATTAGCCTGGGCCACACCATTAGTTAATTCCAGAGATGTCCTTTTGGATGATTATGATGGATTCATTCAAGCACTTAAAACCATGTTTGACCGGCCAGAACAGGTCTTTAGTGCTCAAGAACGTTTACTCGATTTCCAGCAAGGCTCTCAGGACATGCTCACCTATGTAACTCAATTCAAGCAACTGGCTAAAGAAGTGGGTTGGTCTTCTGAAGCTTGCTTCACTCTCTTTCGAAGAGGGCTAAATGAAGATATTAAGGATAAATTAGCCAGGGTGGCACGTCCTAGTTCATACCAGGCACTTATGGATCTTGCTCTACAGATTGATTTTCGCCTCCAGGAAAGGAAGGCAGAGAAAAGAAAGACCAAGTGACCCCTCCATAATAATCCCTTAGAGACACCCTCGAAATCCAAAGATTCTTCTATTCCTACAAGCAAACCCAAACCCATGCAACTAGGGGCCTTCCGTGGACCCATATCCCCCCCCAAGAAAGGTTGTGAAGGATCCATACTGGCTTATGCATGTGCTGTGCCTCGGACAAGCATTTAGTCAGAGAATGTCCAATAGCCCCTCCGCGGTGTTCGGGAAACGCCAGCTCCCGATCCTAGATGGAGCTCAGTTTTGGGAGAGAGATGCAGGCTCCACATCTACACCATCCTTGAACTCTCCTGGACAAAACTCTCTGGTAATTTTACAGGCCTTTCTATTGCCATCCAAGAAGGAATCCTACCCCATTCTGGCACTAGTGGACTGTGGGGCCATGGGAATATTCATAGACCAAGAATGGGTCCTTAGACATCATATTCCCTACGAATCCCAGACTGTCTTGCAACCTGTAGAAGCAATTGATGGGAGACCTCTCTCCTCTGGACCCATAACCCTTCAGACCAAGGAAATCGAGCTTGCAATAAACCATCATCGAGAAAAGATAAAATTTGACATCATAAAATATGCCCATTACCCAATGGTATTGGGAATGCCCTGGCTACAAAAACACAACCCATACATCAGTTGGACAGCAGGTTCCCTGTTCCTAGGTTCCGAATTTTGCATGTCTCATTGTCTACTCCTGGATCCCTCTCCGACACCATCGGAAGAACGTTCAACAACCCAGCAAGGTCCTCTCATGGTCTCTAACATCGTCCAGGTTCCTAAAGCCTACCAGGAATACGTTGATGTGTTCTCTTCTGCTATTGTCCAAGCCTTACCACCCCATAGGCCAGAGGACTGTGCTATTGAAACCAAACCTTCAGCTGTGATTCCCTTTGGAAGGATGTTCATTCTGTCTGAACCTGAGAAAAAGGCCCTTCGTGAATACCTAGATACTAACCTAGAAAACGGCACCATACGCCCATCCAAGTCTCCAGCTGGAGCTTCATTATTTTTTGTTCCTAAGAAAGACACCAAAGAGCTCAGACCTTGTCTTGATTATCAAGATCTTAATCAGTGCACCCTTAAGGATCGTTATCCATTACCCTTGATCTCAGATATCCTGGAAGCCGCAAGAGGAGCCGTAATATTCACCAAATTGGATCTCAGGGGTGCCTATCATCTGATCCGTATTAGGGAAGGAGACGAATGGAAGACAGCCTTCAGAACACCCTTTGGTCATTATGAATACTTGGTCATGCCCTTTGGACTCTCTAATGCTCCGGCGATCTTCCAACGCTTTATGGATCAGGTATTTTTGGATATGCTATTTCTTTTCGTCATCGTCTACCTGGACGATATTTTGATATTCTCTAAAGATCCTCTCAAGCATGAAGAACATGTTAAGGCAGTATTACAACGGCTACTTGAACACAAGCTTCTAGCAAAACCCGAGAAGTGCCTTTTTCATGTTTCCACTGTTCACTATCTAGGATTTGTCCTTAGCCCAGACGGCATAGGAATGGATCAATCCAAGGTTAAGGCCATACTATCCTGGCCTACTCCAACCACCGTAAAACAGATCCAGCCTTTCCTGGGCTTGGCCAATTTCTATCGGAAGTTCATACCATCCTTCTCCGAGATTGTTCAACCGATTATTGGCTTGTTGAAGAAAAATACTCCCTTTCATTGGACATCAGTCCAGGAGAAGGCTCTCCAACGCTTGAAAACAGAGTTTACACAAGCCCCCATCCTGGCTCAACCTGATATAAATCTACCATTTCCTAAGATGTTTCCCCATACAATATTTGTAGCCCAAGCAACCAGTCTCCTAGACAAAGTCCGCATTCAAACTCAATTCTCTGAGCTCTGGAAAGACATCTCGAGGAAGAACCAGTGGAATTTGAAGACTAAGCATGGATACTTGTTCAAAGATAACGGCTTGGTCATCCCAACACAAAAACTACAACAAAGGATAATAAACCTCTGTCACGATACCCTTTACTCCAGACATCGTGGTATTACCAATACCCTCCGACTAATTCAAAGGCAATTTTGGTGGCCCGGAATGAAAGCTGACCTACAACTGTACGTTCAGGCATGCTCTGTCTGTAATCAAAACAAACATGACAACAAAAGACCAGCGGGTCTATTGCAGCAACCTCCACTTCCAACAAGGCCTTGGGAGTGCATAGCTACAGACTTCATTGTGGAATTACCACCTTCTAGGGGATACACAACCATCATGGTCACCATTGACCTGTTCACTCATATGGCTCATTTTACATCTCTGTAATAACTGCCATCCTCGTCAGAACTTGCTGGAATTTTCCTGGAACACATATTCCGACTACATGGACTCCCTTCCAAGATCATATCGGACAGAGGGCCTCAATACATTTCTCAGTTCTGGAAACATCTTTGCCAAATACTAGGAATTCAACGCGCCCTCTCCTCAGGTTATCATCCCCAAACCAACGGAGTTACAGAGCGTGTAAATCAAACCTTGGAACAATATCTCCGTTGCTTCACTACCAAGGTCCAGGACGATTGGTCCCTTTTAATACCAGTGGCTGAATTCGCTTATAATAATTCGGACCACTCGGCCGTTAAGACCATCCCTTTTTTCTGTAGCCAAGGATTCCACCCTTCGGTTCTACCTTCTGTCCTTCCACACCCTACACCAGTCCCCACAGTCGACTCCTGGATTGAAACACTCATTAATGTACAAAGAGAAGCCAAAGAACAATTAGAGAAGGCCAGGACCCAGACCAAACTGTATGCGGACTCCAAATGGAGACCAAGCCCCACCTACAGAATAGGGGATAAAGTTTGGCTATCCTCGAAGCTGCTGCCACGGCATCTGCGACCAAATAAATTGGCTCCCCGGTATTATGGGCCATTCCCTATAAAGGAAATCATCAACCCAGTGGCCTTCTGACTCAAATTACCAGACTCATGGAAGAAAATCCACCCGGTCTTTCGTACATCCTTAATGAAGCCATACGTCTAGACCTCTCGAACTAACCTCCGGCCTAACGCAGTGCTCGTCAATGACCAACTGGAGTATGAGGTCTCCAGGATTTGTGATTCTAGATATAGATGTGGCAAACTCCAGTACCTGGTAGAATAGAAAGGCTATCCCCCCAGTGAACGCACTTGGGAACCTATCTCAAACTTAAATACCCCCAGGTTACTCAAAAGGTTCCATCTCATACTCCCGGGCAAACCCGGTGGGCCGGGTTTCCGGAGGGGGCACGCTGTCATGAACCATCGAACTCGCCCTTTCTGGGCCTCCTGGTCCCTGACACGTCGGGGTTTACACTCCATAGTACTACCAACATGGCGACAAGCTAAGAACGCTGCTCACCAGTTTTCACGTTCTACGCAGCGTGCTCTATAAAGAAACCACAGCCCCGCGACCCTGCGCGTCTCAATGCTGCTGCTAGCTGTGACCGGACGTGTGCTCCATACTCTCCCTTGTACTATTCTGCTGTTTCCTGGTTCCTGGATCCCCTTCTTCCAATTACCTTCCCTCCTTCTTGTCCAGCCTTTCCCGGAATCCCTGCACCGCTACCGTGTGCACCTCTTCCTCTTTTCTGAATTCCTGGAGTTTCCCTTGATCCCGGACATCGAAGCTGAACGCAATCTGGAAGCTGAGGACGGCCGAGCGGGCTTGTATAAGACCCGAACCATACGAAAGAAGACTCCGCATAAAGAAGTCATCAGGCAACGAAAACAGGTGAGAAAGGGGGAAACCTGTGATAACCACTGCTGTCCTGAATCCGTTTTCTTTGTGACAGAGGAACTCGGAAGAGGACTCCTTCCCTTTGACTGGTGGGAACAAACAGTGCTGAGACGAACTACAATCTGAGCCATCTCCCGAGGTGCTGTGCCTTTCCAAAGATGTGGACCGCGAATACCAGGAGACCGCCAACCCAATTGAAGTGCATTGTCTTTGAAAGCCTGAATCTGCCAAGTCTATGCTGAGCTCCAAGTGAACCTCCAGAGACACAATCCGACTCATCCAAGTCTCCTCACCAGAGTGCTGGACTCCAGGAATCCAAGAAGTTTGACTGGGCAAATCATGTCTTTCGTTGGTGCTGCAGAAAAGCGCCAAAACCGTAGGCTGACCCCGAGAAGCTGAAGAAATATGTGCCAGAGGTCCTCCCTCGAGGCTGCTGCTGAGAGATCCCGTCCATTGTCCTGGCTTTTGTCACCAGACCAAGGAATCCGCTGCTACTTCAAGTAGAATCCAGCCACAGAAATTTCTTCTAACCTAAGGTATTGCTTATTTTGATTCAAGAAGTCTCTCCAGAGCTTTGGAGTGCACATAGAGGTGTCCAGGGTGCCCACTCTTTCCTCTGACCCAGCCTTCTGCTTGTGTGCCTTTTGTGCCTTTTGCGAATTCTTTAACAGGGTGTCTGCTGTTGTTTTATTCTTCAAGCATCTTTGAACTAGAGATTTAAAGTATCCTAAGGACCTTTTTGCTGTTTCCCTAATTGCACTTTAAAAGCGCTAGTTTTCTCTGAAACTGTCTCTAAAACCTCAAGCGCTGCTACTGTTTAACCAGCTGTTTTCCTTCCCCAACGACATTATCTTATGTGGTTTTTCTAACTAAATACAATTACCGTATAGAATGGTACGGAGATAAATGTTTCCCAGCAGCACCAAGATCGGACCCAGTGATCCAGGATTATATCTTATCGGCCTGCGGGGAAACAACTTAGATCCATGGCAGCCCACTGAAATCAAAGCCAATGTCCCAGTTCGTATTACTGGTTTTTGCAGCTCTGTTCTTGCCGGTTTTCAATGGGGGCTGGTCGGTGGTCAGTTTACAGATAAGGGAACTGTCTGTGTCAGGTTCGAATGGTGCACAGAGGTTGCTGTAATCCTGAGGGAATTGCACTGTGTTTCTGGTGAGGCTGGTGTCTGTTCTCATCCTGTGCTAAGTAGTGTTGCTCGCTTGTTCTGCTGGCTTGCTGTGCGGGTTGGTCTGCATCCTTGTAGTTTTCCTCTGTCTCTTTCCCCATTCGTCTTATTTGCTGGCTGTTTCACCACAAAGGCTGCTGCTGCTGCTGGATGTCCGAGGGGGCAAGAACAAAGAAGCTGGCCAGAACTGGGCAATTCTGGTCGACAGTGGTATGCATTGCAAACTTGCAGGTGCATGAAGAAGGTACCGGGCATTAGCACTATCCAAACTTCCACACCCCGTCTCTAGGGCAGGACTGGCTCTGGAAATCCCTGTGGTACCTCAGACTGAGAGGGAACCACATTCCCTCTTTACAGGGGCAGGACGCTGACCCTGTCACAGCAGGAGCAGACTCACTTTGTCCAGAATGTGGATTAAGACTGGACACTGCCAGCCCCGACATACAGCCACAAACGTATAACGCCGCTTGGCACGGTAAAGCCACCGCTTTGCTTAGGAAGGGATTTACCATATATGGTATATCCGGCCTTGAAAGGGCAGGAAAAAGTCCAAAAAGACAAGTTATCCACAGAACATGGAGACAACTTGTGGCACAGCTTTTTTTTATAGTATATGCTACACTAAATGGCTGTATGCAGTGAAATGCAAAAGAACACGCAAGAAAAGTTTTAAAAAACAGTAGAAAAATATCAACTGCCACTAGCCTGTCTTAGACACATCATGCACGTAACAGAAATGTTATTTGAAACAAAAGAAAATGGGATACAAACTATCTCTGCCACACCACTGTAAGGTGATCTGTGCAATATAACACAAACAGGTCATTTCATAATGTGGGATTGGGTCTTGGGAAGCCCTGCAGTGTTTCAAGGTGATGTCCTCTCCTCCCCAAATAGTCGGTAGGCTGGCCAGAATCTGCTCCTGTCACTATGGCATAGGATAGTGTGAAGATGGATGTCCAAAGTCAACCCTGGGGAGGATTTGGGGCGACAACCCTAATATCGTAAACAGGGAGACACTGAGATTTTAGTCAAACCCAATCATGGTAAGGAAGCAGAGTGACAAGGCTTAGTGTTAGGAGGGCTGTGAGCGTGGCCTAGGGCTACAATGAGTCCACACAGAGGAAGGAACACCAATAGTTCCAGAAAGACAGGTAAGTACAAACATACAGTTATTTGTTAGCCCTTTAAAATACACACTAAGCAAGTAAAAACATCTAGTCAAATATTGTCACACCAACTCTTATAAAAACAGATACATACATTAACCATTTTGAGATATAAGGCGGTATTTGATTCAATAACCAGTGCAACACAGGTAAATGCTCAGATGTATTAGAAATAGAATAGACACTTTAGAATAACCATGAACAGTTTCCCTAGTTCCTATAAAGTCTGATCCTAAAATGGTTTTGGGCCTTGTGCCCACATGTCACCAGTTCCAAAGATACACTTCACAGGTAGGTTTATTAAGAGGTTGATGATGCCCGTGGTTATGAGTAAAAGTGTCAAAATGTTAGTTAAAATTCAGGTCAGTAAATTCACTCTCGATCCCAGACACTAGAATAGGTCTAGTAGGTGCCTTGACCAGGCTTCCACCAACCAAAGTCAGGAAAGAGTGATTTTAGAGACAGGACTGTTAGGCAAGAATTGATGTAGTCACACTGTGTGAGACTACACAACACTTATCTGTGGGGTATTAGCTAACTCACCTTTTGGTATAGATTTGTACTACTCAAGTTGGTAGTGTGACTGAGTAGCCACACCTGTCTCAAGAGGGGTAAATGTGAGCCGTAGAGCTGTACAATTGAAATGTGTAAATACAAGTCATTACATCCACTTCTCCAAGCAGAGCGGGCTGGAGCCCTCTGCTCTTCCATGAGCCACGGACTGCAGGAACAGTCCCCACCGCCGCATCTGATCGCCTTCCACCGGTACGTGTAAGTACCATCTGTACCCACTACTGTATGCGTAGAACACAGATGCCTGCTGCCCGACTTGTCCTTTATTCATCATACCTATATGCCCCAGCTCAAAGAGTGTAGCGCCTGACCCAGAGATGGCCTGCGCAACGCGGGGCAAACCGAGGCTCACCTCGGTCTCTAAGCAACAGCGTTGCTTATCTCGGCACCATCACCGCCGTAAGGCGGAAGCCGTCCATGCGGAAGAAGGCCCAGGAACAAGGCCAACTTCCTATTTGCCGCCCTCTCTCATTACATCCACTTCTCCCAGCAGAGCGGGCTGGAGCCCTCTGCTCTTCCATGAGCCACGGACTGTAGGAGCAGCCCCCACCGCCGCATCTGATCGCCTTCCACCGGTACGTGTAAGTACCATCTGTACCCACTACTGTATGCGTGGAACACGGATGCCTGCTGCCCGACTTGTCCTTTATTCATCATACCTATATGCCCCAGCTTAAAGAGTGTAGCGCCTGACCCAGAGATGGCCGGGATGACGCGGGGTGAAACCGAGGCTCACCTCGGTCTCTAAGCAACCGCGTTGCTTATCTCGGCACCATCACCGCCGAAGGCGAAGCCGTCCATGCGGAAGAAGGCCCAGGAACAAGGCCAACTTCCTGTTTGCCGCAGAGAGTCCGCGCAATTAAGAGCCTCCTCCGAATACTGTGCTGAAGCATTGCAACATTTGGATGAGAAACCGGAGCTTCTCATATAACTCAGAGGTAGACCCGCTGGCCCCTAACTCTTATTACCGCATACGTGTACAATTCAGTAAAGTGTTTACTTAAATGCACCTGACTGTCCCTGCCAGCCTACGGCGTCCCAGCTGACGTGCGCACGTCCTTTACCAATGCGGCACACTTTCCTGCTAGCCTGCATGAGCGACAGGCGCCCTGTAAACATGTCTTGCCATGTCCTTCTACTGTTGTCAACCCTTTGTGTCCTGAACGTTTGAACTCACTGGTGCCCACAGCAGTGCATATACCCTGCCTCTACAACTACTGTACTGCACTCTGCCTCATCCTTGCAACCTATATATCTATATACACGTTACAGAGGCATACCCCAGACCGCACGGTGTCACACGTACTGCCTTACCTTTTTGCTGTCTGAACTGTATTGCTCCTTACCTGCATCCTAGCATTCGTGCTGTTCTTTCTTGCTGCCAAATGGCACAGGTGCCCAACTGTATTATCTGCATTGCCTTATTTTCCTGTGTCACTGAGATGTCATTGTTACCAAGATGTTTTTGTTATTGAGTGTTATGAGATCTGGCCCAGGTGTTGATCTACCCCACTTGCACTGCCTAATATTACCGCATTACTATCAATCACAGCTTAGGTGCCTTACATGCATTGCCTACCTAACTGCTTAACTGTCTGGCCTAGGTGTCCATACATGTACCGCCCTACTTTCATTGCGCTACTGGGAAAAATTTTAAGCTTAATAACTCTGCTCTACATAATGAAGACCTCCCTAGCTATAGGTACTAGAAGTCCTGGTGGGTGCTTGCCTGTCTGAGCACCCACCAGGACCTACACTAGTCCCCAACCTGCTCAAACTGACCAAGATAGCTATTAATAAGGCCACCTCCATCGTACCTCAACATACTAGTTCCTCTGAGACAGCCACCTTGGTATCTCCACCATGCGCTACATCTACCAGAAACCTTAGTCTCTGCGCTAGATTAACAAAATTGCATGAACCTCTCCGAAGATCTCTACCGCACACTAACTTCAGAACTAACTACCAGCATAATATGAAACCTAGTCACACTAAGCTGTCACTGCCACCCTATACATCCAACATAGATGCCCTCCTAACCAATAATCACAAGTGCACGTTACCTGATACCATCACAGCTAAGCCCCCCCCCCCAGCTAAAACTGTAATTAAGACCCCCTCCCTCAAAGGATCACTCCTTAATGCGAGATCGCTCGTTGCCCACGCCCATGACATAGCTGACCTAATCACAGAAGGTAATCTCGACTTTCTGGCGATTACGGAGACGTGGCTACATAATGCGGCAGGACCATCGCTTATGTTAGCCATCCCGGATGGCTACACAATAGTTAGACAAGACCGAGATGGCGCAAGAGGTGGCGGTATCACTATCATTTCCAAAATGAGCCTCGCCCTCAGACTAGCTCCTACCCAATCGCTACAATCATGTGAAACCCTATCTGCCAAATTCCAGACAAACAATTCACAATCACTCACCATCCATCTAATTTACAGACCTCCTGGTCCTCTAGGCACCTTTGAGGAGGATCTCCATAGCTTACTCACCAACAAACTCAAACCATGTTCCCAATTACTCCTACTAGAGGATTTCAACACTGGCTTTCATGACCCTCTGGACAAAAATGCCTTGGTCGTAGCTAATATGATCAGGGCGTTAGGCCTGTCTCAAAAAGTTAACAAACCTACTTATTTGAAGGGGAGAACGCTAGATTGGATAGCAGACTATAACTGGATAGCTACTATCTCTTCTATCACGCCTCTACCTTGGACAGACCATTCACTGGTGTCCTTCAACTTATCCACCACCAGACCTACCCCTACGGCCGCTTTACTAGCGTCACTATGCTTAACTAGAAATAAAAAGTGCATCAGAGCAGAGAAAGTCATTCCTGCTATCCTACCCACTCTCAATATACTGTCAGAAAATCACCACACTAGACAAACTGGCCCCTCTTAAACTTAGACCGAGCAAACCCAAAGCTCATCTAAACAAATGGTTTACGCCACAGCTAAGAGACCTATGCATCCTGAAAAGAAAAAGTGAAACTAATTGGAGGCTCTGCACCTCAAATGACAATAAGGCTAAATTAACCTCTCTCTCCTCGCTCTATAAGAATTAATTTTGCCTGGCAAAACGTAATTCTTGTGACTAACGCATAGCCAAATCTAATTCCAGTATGAAAGAGCTCCTTTCCATACTAAAAGAACTAGAGTCACCAATAGCCATACCTGACATCTGCACCAAGGACAAGTTTTGGTGTACAGATATCCAACATGCTCTAGCAAATAAAATCAACACGCTCCAAAATAAAATACAGCTAAAAAAAGATACACTGAAACGTCAGGAATCGCCTAAAATCCCCCTGCCTAGAAATCTTCCTATGGCACATAACAAAACTTTTCATTTCACCAAAATGTCTACCCTGGAAGTAGAAAAAATTATCCTTTCGCTTAAACCTTCCAATTGTAAAGGTGACATTTGTCCTGCACAACTAATAAATGATACTGCCAGAGAACTGTCTCCCTTCATCTCTAAATTGATTAATGCCACCTTTGCCTCAGGCACCATCCCGGCTAACCTTAAACAGTCATGTGTTCTCCCTCTCCTCAAAAAGCAGACTCTAGATCCCCTCATCCCCACCAACTGCTGTCCCATCACCACGGTACCTTTTCTACTCAAAATACTGGACAAAGCTGCTTACAACCGGATTGAAAAAAACACAGAACTGCATAAACTCTTAGGAGATAGACAATCTGGCTTCCGCCCTATACATCGAACGGATCTGCCCTAATTGATTTAAAATCCCAAATTGACAAGCTGAGAGACAAAGGGAGGACAGTACTTCTGCTACTTCGTGATCTTTCAGCAGCCTTCGATTTAGTGGATCACAGAGTCCTCTGTAGACACTTGGACTCTGCCTCTCATTTCTCCCAAGAGGCTATCAGATAGATTGAGTCATTCCTGAGTGAGAGAACCATGAGAGTTTTCTCTCCATCAGCAGCCGCAGATCCTACCCCCATCTTGTGCGGTGTTCCCCAAGGCTCCTGTGTCTCCCCAACTCTATATAACATCTTCACCAAGCCCTTGTTCGATGATCTGGACCATCTGGGTATCACCTACACTAACTATGCAGATGACACACAGATCCTCCTCCCGCTTTCTGGGGATCATAGTAAGGACACAGAATTGGTGAATAGGGTATATCTTATTATCCAGGCATGGATGGCCACTCATGGCCTCTGCCTGAAAGATGATAAGACTGAGTTGATAATTCTGGGCTCCCACACTAACATTAAAAAACTAGGCCAGGAATGTTCCTCCTTTAACATTGATAGAAATATCATCCAAGTCTCCAAGGAAGTAAAAACCTTTGGTTTCTACCTTGATTCTACCTTGTCACTTGATAAACAGGTAAAAACCCTAGCCTCCACCACGGCCTACAGCTGCAAGCTGATAAGAGCTGGCAAGCCATTCCTCTCCAATGACAGTTGCATGATCCTGCCAGAGCCTTAATACTCTCCAGAATTGACTACTGCAATGCACTATACATTGGAGCTAATAAAACAACTATCCACAGACTTCACACTCTACAAAATAATGCCTTGAGAGCAGCACTTGGCATGAATAAAAGAACCCACATCTCCTCCATCAGACGCCAACATAAATGGTTATATACTAATAATAAAATTCAGCTAAAGATGCTATCTCTGACCCATAAAGCCCTTAATAACTCTGCCCCTAGTTACCTGACACAGAAGAATTTCCCTCAGACGTACCAGAGCTGGCAACGCTAACTGCCTGGCAATACCTAGATACAGGCTTACCACGATCGGTGGAAATAGCTTCCCAGTAAAGGCTGCAAAAATCTGGAACCTACTGCCACAAGACCTGAGAGTAGACCAACCTAACCTATACTTCAGAAAAAATTTAATTCAACATCTCATCTCTACTGACCCCTAGTCGACCCGAGTCGCCCACTACCTGCTGTAATTACCTAGCGTAATATCTGGTAAATTGTACTTTGTATATGGTATATTTTGTATATATGTGAGATGTATATTTGTTTATTGTTTACTGTTTTATTCTGTAACTATGTAAGCCTTGCATCTTCTTAATGCTGCGCCCTGCTACCTACGGGTCTGGTGCGCATATAAAGTGAATAAACAAACAACCACACTCAAGGTTTCAATTATAAACTGTTATTTATTTAATTAACATCAATTTTTAAATAAGTGTTGTTTAAAAAGGCAATTTCTGTAACACTGTAAATATACTTTAAAATACCTTTCAGAATCAAACAAGTTAGTGGATACTCTTTGGATATGCTTTTTACACAATTCCTACACCCTGAGGTGACTTCATTCACAAGGACAGTAATGGCATTTATATATCACACTAGTTATACTTTGCAGATTCTCAGGTTGCAGAAAGGAAAGTTATAAGGAAGGAAAAGGTTCAACAGGTTCTCAGTATATGTGAGGACACTTTAGAATCTTGCAATGAAATCTAGACAAGCCTTTTCCAACAATAACCGTCTAAAACAAGTTAACACCTACGAGGGACAAACAATATCAAAGTCAATGGGCCAAAAGAGTCTGCAGGGAGCCAGGACAGCCAAAGTTAATTTGAAACAGTCTATGGAGCTGATGCACTTCCTAGAATAAAAGTCTTGCACCAAGGTAGTTTGTAAAAAGATCACTTGTTGGAATCAACTCTAAAGGTAAGCCAATGCAATTCCCAACCGAGAAGAGCACAGCTAAAAGGCAATGAGGTAAGTACCCCAACTCTAAACAGTACCTTTGGTTTGAAGAAGAGGGGTCCAGCTGGATTCCGTCTTGCTACAGCGAGGCAGACCCTGGATTCCTGAGCCTCAGTCGTGGGGACAAGAGGGAGGACGTCTGGAGGGCTCCTGTGGCAGCTCTTTGGATGTCGTCAGCAGCTACTGGCTCTTTTCGGTTCAGCAGCACTTCACGGTTTCAGCGCTTGGTAAACAGCACCGTCATGGCTCTCGGATAATGGTTGGGCTTCCTTCACTCCTTGGGTCCTGCAGTCTGGTGAGGGGACTCGAGCTCTGGTCGTCCTGCTTCTGGAGGGTCCTTAGGAGACTGCTGGAGCTTCTAGTCAGATTTCAGAAGTTGCACTCAACTATGGATTTATCGATCCCTGGCACTCGGTTCTTGCAGCAGGGAAGAAGTACAGACAGTCGGGTAAGGTGGTCCTGTGGAGTTCGTCTCGGGGTTAGTTGGTCCCACTAACCCAAGGGAAGAAGTCGTCCCTTCCGGAGCTTCTGTGTCAAATTGAAAAAGGAGTTCCAGCACAGCAGCAGACCTTCACTGGGCAATTTAAAGGTCCAGGAGGATGCAGCAAGCTTTGTTCACGGTTTCTTCATCAGGTGTTTCTCCCAGTGGTCGACACTGCCTCTAGTCCGAAAACCCTTGGCTTTTAAGCAGATTTCTCCCATTCATGCACAGCCTAGGCTGTCAATCACACAGCAGCCAATAAGGGCTGGTTGCATTCAGGCATTCCTAGAGACAAAGGACAGAGGGGTTTTGGGAACCTCCCCCACATCCTGCCTTTCCGACATACTGGAGCCAGAGGTGGATTTCAGGGCTGAAGCCCGCCAAAGGCAAAACGAACAAAGGGGTCAAACCTGGTTCAACACACAGAGAAAAATCCAAGAAAGACCTCACAAACAGAAAATGGCACAAAAAAAGACCAGGCCATTTTGACAAAAATGGTCACCCATAGGAGCTGTACTGCAGCTCAGGGTTCAGCCTGCGGTAGAAAGGCACATTGGTAGGAAAATTAAACCACTGTCACCAGCCATTTAAAGTAGTGAGGGTAACATTAAACAATGTTACTTGAGAATGTAGAATAAGGGGTTACCCTTAAGGGGATAACCCCCCCGCACTCCACATAAGATGGTGTGTGCTGGACCTACAAATAAAAAAGGTAAGTAAAGTCAATTTCACTTTACTAATCTTGGGAACAGTAGTTCACACAAGGGGTATTTAAACCTTATACGAAATCTAAAGGATTTCTCTGTGACATTGTGTTAGGCAGAAACATGTGCAGTTCCCTCTGGGACCACTGCAAAAGATTTAGGACTACAGGCGTTTGGCAGTAAACTCACTTGGTAGCAGTCTGTACCACACAGATTCACTTGGTAGCTGTGGCTGAGCAGTCAGACTTCCCTCAAGAAGAGTTAGGCAGTATACAGAGTATTCACAATAGGGCAAGAGAACACAATGAAACAAGTAAACACTGACGAGGGCTTGGTGCAAAAGAGATATCATTATTTATTTAAAAACCACATCTAGAAAAACACACAGGCACTAATAGTAAGCAATTCAAAAACAAGGTCACTAAACGATATACACTCCCTTAAAAGAATATTAGACAAGTCTTAAGTAAAGTCCCACTTATTTTCAGACAGCGGTGAGCGCTTAACGCAGATGGCACTCTTAATAATTCGTTTTAAAAAGCAGAGAAAAGCAGAGAATAAATTGAAACAGATCCCAACACTTTTTCACGAACACAACAAGGGAGGAAGGCAAAGTAACACTAGGAATTCAGAGTCAGTAGGCCGGATCCGCTTAAGAGGATCCAAACGAAATGTGTCCAAGGTCACACGGTTGCAGTGCACAAAAGTCTTGTAACGGTTCAAAAAGGAGTTGGACCAAAGAAAGGGACCAGTTAGAGGGTCAAGGCGGCCAGCCCAGTCCAGAAGGTTAAGGGGTTATTATTACCTTGTAGCAATCTTTAGAAAGGGAGGCCTGGCGGACACAGTACCTTAAAGTGGTGAGAACACTCCAGCAGGGACAGTTGTTCCTGGCAGCGGATGCAAGTCGGTGCTTTGTCCGGGGGAAGAGAGGATCTCGTCGGGGAGGAAGACGGGAGTCCGTTGCACTGCCAGGGAAGAAACCAGCCGCGGAGTTTCTCAGGTACAAGGAGCGGTCCGTTGATTCGCGGTTCAGTGGTGAGTGGCTATCCGGCTGCCGGGGTGCTTGGCACGGGCAGTTCGGCCACAAACCGGTCTGGGGTGCAAAGAAAGAAGGTAAACTGGTTGTGCCCACCAGTCAGGGGAAGAAGCCTCTCCAGCCGGGAGATCTTCTCTGTCGTCTGGAAGTGGTGAGTCGGTTCCGCAGGGCTCCACCGGTGGTGTCGTCGTGGTAGGTCGGCTCAGCTTCTCCCTCGTTGGATTCTCAGGTCCTGTGGCGACTTCTGAAGTTCCAGTCCCCAAAGCCCTGCTTTTATGCAGCATACCCCCATTCACTCAGCCTAGCTGTCAATCAAACATGCTAAGTGGTGAGCCGGCCGGCTCACCGCTTGGGCCAATCACACAAGAGTGCGACTTGAGTTACCAAGGTAACTCAGTCCAGGGTACCTAAACCCCCTCCCACACCCCCTGTGGTACCCAGACAGAGTGGCACCCCTTTTGGAGGCTTCTGTGGAGAAGCCTGCCAAAAAGTGGAACAAAGGGCTCAACTTGGGTTGGAGTCACAGAAAGAACACAAACGCCATTTTAGAATTGAGTCTTGGCAAAAAATACCAACCGGCGAATTAATATTAAATAAATAAACCGGCGGTATGTTCGAGGTTAGGAGAATTAAATAATTAAAGTTGGTAGCCTCGAACAATGGGAAAATCCCGTAGGGAAATATTCGCGGTCGAATATAAAAAGTAGTTTCCACTGCCACCAGCCAAAACTCGATCAGGGGGGACGGAGACGTGCCCCCTCGACTAACAGACCCCGGGGCAATTGAAGTGCTGAAAACACTCCAGCGGGGGCAGTTGTTCCTGGCAGTGGATGCAAGTCGGTGCTTCGTCCGGGGGAAGAGAGGATCTCGTCGGGGAGGAAGACAGGAGTCCGTTGCACTGCCAGGGAAGAAACCAGCTGCAGAGTTTCTCAGGTACAAGGAGCGGTCCGTTGATTCGCGGTTCAGTAGTGAGTGGCTATCCGGCTGCCGGGGTGCTTGGCACGGGCAGTTCGACCACAAACCGGTCTGGGGTGCGAAGAAAGAAGGTAAACTGGTTGTGCCCACCAGTCAGGGGAAGAAGCCTCTCCAGCCAGGAGATCTTCTCTGTCGTCGGGAAGTGGTGAGTCAGTTCCGCAGGGCTCCACCGGTGGTGTCGTCGTGGTGGGTCGGCTCAGCTTCTCCCTCGTCGGATTCTCAGGTCCTGTGGCGACTTCTGAAGTTCCAGTCCCCAAAGCCCTGCTTTTATGCAGCATACCCCCATTCACTCAGCCTAGCTGTCAATCAAACATGCTAAGTGGTGAGCCGGCTAGCTCAACACTTGGGCCAATCACACAAGAGTGCGACTTGAGTTACCAAGGTAACTCAGTCCAGGGTGCCTAAACCCCCTCCCACACCCCCTGTGGTACCCAGACAGAGTGGCGCCACTTTTGGAGGCTTCTGTGGAGAAGCCTGCCAAAAAGTGGAACAAAGGGCTCGACTTGGGTTGGAGTCACAGAAGAGAACACAAACACCATTTTAGAATCGAGTCTTGGCAAAAAATACCAAGCGGCGAATTAATATTAAATAAATAAACCGGTGGTATGTTCGAGGCTAGGAGAATTAAATAATTAAAGTTGGTAGCCTCGAACAATGGGAAAATCCCATAGGGAAATATTTGCGGTCGAATATAAAAAGTAGCTTCCACTGCCACCAGCCAAAACTCGATCAGGGGGGACGGAGACGTGCCCCCTCGACTAACAGACCCCGGGGCAATCGAATTGCCCCGACCAGTACGTCCAGAATATGATGGTTTGTACTGGTTTCTGTTCATAATTTGGGACTGGTAAAGCCAATGGTGACTTTACATGCCCTGGGAGACAGTAGTCAGTCCCAGGGTATGGAGTCTATGGTGGGGTGTCACTATGACACCCCTGTGTTACGGCATGGAGGGTGCTGTGTAACACACATAGTAAAAACACATGAGACCCTATGGAGTAAAGGACCCCATAGCCCATAAAAAACATTAACAGTCAAAGGAACACCATAAATCATGTCCAGGAGTGGAAGAAAAAGAGTCTCACTCTTGGTAGGAGAAAAAAACAAACTGCAGAAATCCAGCAAAGCTGCTGGGGGACTCACTAGGTTAGGAAATCCAGCCTAAAGAGAATTCTCCCTAACACATTGCACTGAAGGTGATGTGTGTCACCATACAAAAAGTATATGCCTATGGAGTTTGTCAGACTCCGAAAACAGTGGAAACACATAATCCATATCAGGTCAAAACACCTGAGAGAGTGATAAAAAAGGACTCACTCACGTCAGGGTTAAAATTAAAAAGTCCTAAGGTCCATCAAAAGAGCTTGGGATCTCTAAGGTTGAAGGGAATTAGCACAGAAATGGGAATTCTCCCTAACACTCGCCCCCCCCAGACTAAGGGACAGCAGGATTTAATCCACTCCTGGATGAATCTCCTATTCCAGTCAGTCATACTTTCTGGAGAGACCATCAGCATTTTGGTGATTACACCCTGACTTGTGTTCTATGGTAAAATCAAACCCTTGCAGGCTGATTGACCACCTCAACAATTTTGGATTCTCCCCCTTCATCTGCATTAACCATCTCAAGGGTTGGTGGTCTGTCTAAATAATGAAAGTAGAATTATACAAGTATGGCCTAAACTTCTTCAGAGACCACACACTGGCAAAACATTCACGTTCTATAGTTGCCCACCTTGTCTCATGGTCCTTCAGTTTCCTACTGATGAAGCAGATAAGGTGTTCTCTGCCTTTCTCATCCAATTGGCTCAAAACTGCACCTATCCCTGTTTTAGAAGCATCTGTCTGTACAATGAAGGATTGGTTGTAGTCAGGAGCTCTCAAGACTGGAGCTTGACAAAGGACTTTCTTCAGTCCTTTAAAAGCCTTAGTGCACTCCTCATTCCACCTGACCCTCTTGTGGAATTTGGGTGAGGAGATCACATTCAAGGGAGACGCTATGGATCCATAGTTCTTTATGAAGTTCCTGTAGTACCTAATGAGACCTAGGAAGGCTATCACTTGATTCTGAGTAGTAGGGGTGCCCAGCTTTGTACAGCTTGTACTTTGCTAGACAATGGCTTTGTTTCACCTCCTCCTACCTCATGTCCAAGGTAGACCAATTTGACATTTACTAGCCTTTATGCTCAGACGGGCCTGTTCCAGAGCCCGAAAAACATATCCTAGATGGTGAAGATGCTCTTCCCAAGTGGGGCTGAACACTGCTATGTCATCACAAGTATGCCATGCAGAAGTCCTCTGACCCATTCAGAACTTGATTCACCATCCTTTGAAATGTAGCAGGTGCATTCTTGAATCCAAAAGGCATAACCTTAAACTGGTATAAGCCTCCTGGGGTGGAGAATGCAGTTTTCGAGGGGATTGGGTCTTCTGACGTATTCCATATCTATGACAGTAATCACCACAGCTTTGCTGCTTCGGAAAATGTTCTGCGTCCTGCGTCGATGACGTCGATAGGCTGTCCTTGAGGGCCTCCGTCGAGCCGACGTCACCGGATGTTATAAGTAGGATGCACGACGCCCGTAGCCTCTGTTCTGTTTTTTCCGCGAACGTGTTCGCTTTGGAGATCTCGGCGCGCCTCGGTTCTTCTGAGTTCTGTTCTTTCGGTTATTCGAACCTGTTCGTTGTGAAGATTTCCATGATGTCTTCGTCTTCTTCCACCCCGCGGCCGGGTTTTAAGAAGTGTCGGGACTGCGGGTCTAAGATGTTGTTGACGGACTCGCACATCGCCTGCCTCTGGTGCCTCAGTGAGGACCACGACACGGATGACTGTGTAGACTGCCAGTCGCTTACATCGAAGGCCTTGTGGGAGCGTAAGAAAAAGCTTTCTGTCGGTAAGCCAACCCCCGGAAGTCGAGATGCAACGGGCTTTCGACTGATGATTCGAGGGGCGACTCTGCGCATCGTCGGCGTAAGTCCGAGGGGTCTCGGTCCAGGAGTAGGTCCCGCTATTCCTCTGCCTCTTCGAGGCACTCACGGAAGTGCCGGCATCAGTCGCCATCTCCGTCCTCGTCCGAGGACTCCGCCCAACGGTGGGTAGCTTGTCCCAACAAGCATTCCACTCCTGCGGAATGGGATTCATTTCGGCAGGAGATGATGGCGATTTTTCAGTCGCAGTGCTCCGTTCGGTCCACGGCGTCGAAAGACACCGACCGTGACCGTGCTAGAGACGCCACTCGCACACCTTTGGGCTCGAGCGGTCGTCACGATCACCGGGCACCTTCGAGGTTCCAGTCAGACAAGGATGCTCGCTCTAGACATGCCCTCGAGACCGTTGGAGCCTGTGAGGTCTTCGAAGAAGACATCGACGCCTTTGCCGCCGAGGTTGTCGAGGGACTCTCTCGAGGTTCTGCCTCCAAGGAAGCCAACGACGCCCAGGCTGTCGAAGGACACGCTCGGGATTCTGCCCTCGAGGACTGTGTTGAAGCCGTCGGCGCCATGCTCGACGTCGAAGCCGATTCCATCGACGCCCTCAACGCCGCTTTGTCGGAGGTACCCCGTGGCATGGTGGAACCCCCTAGAAAGGCTCTGGCCAAGGCTAAAAATGTCTGTCCCTTTTTCTGTGCCCTCATTCCAGCCTTTGGAGTATATTTCTGAGGTGGATGAAAGGTCTGAGGAAATTATGGTGCCTGATGAGGTACCTGACAAGATTTTGACTGGTCATAGCCAGTTAGAAGACCTGCGTCAGTTGTTGTATGACGCCAGTGGTCTGGACACCTCTCCGGAGGTGGAGTTCTGTAGGCCTGAGCCTGACACCCATGCCGAGTCCTCGTACCGGCGCCTTATGTCGAGGGTTACGAATTACTTGGTGTGGTCTGCGCCACCAGTGGATTTTCTACAGGATGACCTGACGGATATCCTCGACCAAGGTCCACCAACTGACCCGGTGCTGCCATCCTATATGGCCTTGCAAAGAAGGGTGGCTGCAGCTTGGACTGCTCCGGAGAGTCTCCCGGCAGTGAGCAAGCCTTTGCCGCGAAAATACCGCCCAGCCAGTAGCGACCCCTGCTACTTGACCACGCACCCAACTCTGGAGAGTTTGGTGGTGCAGGCGGCTACGGCCCCAGAAAAGCAGCCGTGATATCCTACCATCCCTCTTGATAGGGACGACAAGCGTTTTGATGGCTGGGCGAAGAAAGTGTTTTCTTCAGGGGCTATGGCGTTACAGGCATCCAACTCCGTGTGTGCCTTGTCACGTTTCACGCACACTATGTGGAACTGTATTTCGTTAGTGGCTGAACATATTCCCGAAGGGGAGGAATGGGATGGTTTTCTTGCTATTGTGCAGGATGGCAAGGATGCTGTCATGAGCACTGCTCCCGAGAAGCCAAGTCAAGCCCAGCATCCCCGGAAGCAGGCTCACGACCCTCGTCCTCGGCTCCAGCAAACCCCTATTGGGGCCCTTTGGACCATGTCCTGGCGCCTCTGGTGCCAGGCTCATAAGGAACCTCACAGTCCCGGCGCCAGGGGCACCGGGCTCATAATTCTTGCAAAGGTGCTTGGGTGGACCTTCCTGTAGCAGACCATGCTGCATACTCACCTTTGCAAATGCTGGCAGGATGAAGTCCCCAGCCTTCTGCTGGGAGGAACTATTCCCTGAACTGGGACTACTTTCTTACCTGGGTGGGGCTGGTGCCACTCCTTAGCTCTGGAACACAGGAACTCTTTTACCTGGGCGAGGCTGAGGAAGAAGACACCCAATCACTCCAACACTATTTAAACCACACCCGATTGGGAAAACGTGCTTCGCGTTATTCTGCATCTGCAGCAGGACGCTCACCGAGTCAGCTCCAGCATTCCATTGACATCTCCAGCTTCAGCTCAGCAACCTGTGGAAGAAAGACACGAGAACTATACTTACCATCCAGGAATCCAGACACCGGCAGAATCTGCAAGCAAAAGAAACATAAGGTTAGCAAGTTGCAACACGTTCGCAGCCACGCTCGCTTACCTGATCCATCTGTGCTTTCACGGATTCTTCGCGGCCTTCTCTTCAGCAGCCTAACGGCACCTGTAAAGACAAAGAACATTGTTAAGTAGGAATCGGGTGAAGGCGGCCGCATTTACTTTTCTTACCTGCTTTTGTGCGCGTATTACGATCTCTTCAACCGCAGCAGCCCGGCACCTGAAAACAAGAAAAGACATTTTTTAAGTGCCATTAAAGACTGCAAGAAAGCCTAACACTTACGTGTTTCCCCACGTGCATCCGCGACTGGGAAAACGCCCGCAAGGTCCCGACACCTGCAAATAAGAAAAGAACATTGTTAGAGGTGCTATAATAAGGTCACAGATCATTATACTCACGTACTTCGCATGTGCAACGGCAACGGACGAACAACGCCCGCAACATCTCAAGACCTGAAAACAGAAAACAAGGGACATTATTGAGGTGTCATTGAAATTCCCATAACTACGTACAACCGCACGTGTCGCGCTCTCAGCGACCACGCCCTCAGCATCCAGGCACCTGAAAAAGACAATGCAAAGACTTCATTAAAGGTGCCCATCTCTTCAAGACTATAAACTCTTTATACCTACTGGCATCCGCTCGTGCAGTAACGGCGGCATCACCTTTTGGCATCTCAGCACCAGTGCCACTTCTAAGGCCACAAAAGACTTTGAGGACCTCCAGTGATGTAACTGGAACCCAGGCACCCCTGCATAAGTCGCAGGATGGAGAGCCCAGCATTTATACGCCTAAGGTGAGAGCTCACCAGGACATTGGACTTTCGGAGAGTTGGCGATTAGTGAGGAGGAAGTTCAGCCAAACGGTCATTAACCTTTTTTTTCCGCCTGCAGAAACCTTACCCTGCAAGCCAGTCGGTCAATAAGAGGAAGCCCAGTCCAGAGAGTCATCCGAGCTCCACGCTTCTCAATTGAAGAGACTATAACAGTTCAGCCGGGACCAGCGCCTCCGTGGGAATCAGGTGAGCGTTACAGAACGCGAAGACCTCCAATAACCTCCTACCCAGGCGCTATGGAAACTTCCGACACTGATCAACTGGCCCAGTTACTAGGGGAATTAAGAGCTGAAGTAAATGCTGCCCGCCAGGAAACGAATGCCCTGAGGAGGGAATTGATTATGTCCAAAGAACGAACTGATGACCTCGCCAGACAGTTATTACAAACACAAGCGGGGCAAACCCCTCTACCTAATTCAGGAGGGACCTATACCCCGGCGGCTTCAGCCAATACTGTTCAAATCAATCTGCCTCGAAATGTGCCTTTGGCTCCGCCCGAACGCTTCTCTGGTGACCCTAAGAGGTTTGCGGTGTTCATAAATCGGTGCCGATTGCACTTTCTTTGTAGACAAGCTGCTTTTCCGACTGATCAGACTAAAGTAGCCTTTGTGTTTTCGTATCTTAGCGGCAGCGCCGCTGATTGGTCGATCCCTCTGGTTACACAGGATGACCCGATTCTTCGCAATTTCCAGGCCTTCCAGGCCAATATGGAAAGACTTTTCGCAAGACATTCCCAGGGGCAGGCCCTGGACAACAAACTCCTTTCCCTACGGCAGGGCAATCAGGATCTTCTGGCTTATATTGCGTCATTTAACAGACTAATCCTAGAAACCAGATGGCCCGAGGACAAGAGGATCACGCTTTTCCACAGGGGTTTGCGTGGCGAACTCAAAGACGTCCTAGCCCAGGTAGTGAATCCCCCTCAAGATTGTTCAGAGTACATTGATTTAGTGGTCCAATTGGATCACAGACTACAAAACAGAAAGGCAGACCGCTTCAGGTTCGAAACTCGAGTTTTCTCTAAGCCACTAACTCACACCAAAGGAGTTGAAGCCGTAGAACCTATGCAAATAGGGGTCGTAAAGAGTCCCCTAACACAGAAAGAACGCGACAGGAGACGACAATTGCAGCTATGTCTCTATTGTGGAAATTCAGGACATTTCCTCCGAGATTGCCCGGTGAAACCTCCGAAGAAGACAGTGGGAGCTTCTGATAAGAATTCCGAAAAGCCCGAGCCGGAAAACGACCTCGCCGGACAAGTGTAGAGGTCCGCTTGCCGAGCGTAAAAACCAGTTCTTTGACCTCGCACTTCAGAATGTCAATGGTCCTCATAAATCCAGAACGACCGGATCGTTTACATGCCATTAAAGCATACATTGATAGCGGAGCGATTGGAAATTATGTAGACCGCGAGATGGCTTCCAGGATGAACCTACCCCTTTGTCCTAAGGTAATTAAAGACGTCATTACCACAGTGGATGGTACGGAAATAGCCTCCAGACCGGTAACCCATACCACCACAGAAGTGACGTTATTAGGCCAAGATGGACATCGGGAGGTAATCGTGTTCGATGTGATCAAGGCCCCTCAGTTCCAAATAATTCTGGGGATCCCTTGGTTGGAGAAACACAATCCTCAAATTGATTGGCGAGCAAAGACGATACAGTTCACAGAGTGTGCACCTACTTGTTATCCTCGACCCAGTATTGGCCTGGCGGTAGCAACATCCGAAGGACCGCAATTGCCTCCAGAGTATCAAGAATTCCAAGATGTCTTTCAGAAGAACAGGCTAATACCCTGCCTCACCACAGATCTTATGACTGTCAAATAGACCTGATACCCGGAGCCACTCCCCCTTGTAGTAGAATTTACGCCCTTACCGAGCCTGAAAATCTTCATTTGCGACAGTATCTGGACCAGTACCTGGCCAATGGACTTATCCGCCCATCAAAGTCTCCTGCATCCTCGGCTCTGTTCTTCGTACCTAAAAAAGAAGGTGACCTTAGAACCTGTATTGATTATCGTGCCCTGAACCAGATAACGGTAAAGAACAGATACCCCCTACCTCTGATTCCGGAACTCCTTGACCAAGTTAAGAACGCCTGCATTTATACAAAGCTAGATCTCCAGGGAGCCTACCACTTGGTACAGATTAAAGAAGGCGACGAATGGAAGACGGCATTTTGCACCAAGTATGGACTATTTGAATACCAAGTGATGCCCTTCGGACTATGCAATGCACCAGCCGCTTTTCAGTATTTTATGAATGATGTCCTCAGAGAACTCATAGATGTTTGCGTAGTCGTCTACATAGATGACATCC
This sequence comes from Ambystoma mexicanum, assembly GCF_040938575.1. Lineage (NCBI taxonomy): Eukaryota > Metazoa > Chordata > Amphibia > Caudata > Ambystomatidae > Ambystoma > Ambystoma mexicanum. The sequence goes on from NC_090936.1 coordinate 30,555,464, forward strand.
TTGTGTACTCATCTTCAGAAGCAGATCATCGGAAACATGTTAGAGCCGTCCTTGAAAAACTCCGCCAACATAATCTTTTTGCTAAGCTCGAAAAATGTGTTTTTCACGTCACGGAGGTCGAATTTCTAGGCTTTATTCTGACACCCAAAGGAGTCCACATGGACTCGAGAAAGGTGGACGCTATCATCAAGTGGCCATCACCTACTTCCGTGAAAGGTGTCCAAAGCATGTTAGGTTTCGCCAACTTTGACCGCAGGTTTATTCCAGAGTTTTCACGAGTGGTGCAGCCCATCACCGCCCTCTTAAGAAAAAACAAACGTTTCGAGTGGTCAACAGAAGCAGAACAGGCCTTTCAAGAGCTAAAAGCCAAGTTCACCTCAGCACCCATACTGAAACACCAACGCCCAGAGCTCCCTTACATGGTTGAGGCCGACGCCTCCAGCTTAGCAATGGGGGCGGTTCTATCCCGGGAGGATAGCTCAGCGGCAGCGTGCGCGTCTTGGAAGCAAGACGACACGAAGCAACAACAGGTTCGATCCCCGGGTCCGCGCTTAGAAACCTCTGGGTGTTTAAGCGCGTTATAAATACGTAACTAAGACAAAAAAAAACAACACAATTACACAACTAAGAAAAACAAACAATTCCTGTAGCAGCGCCTCGATGCCTGTGAGCTGTGTGAGCGCTTTATAAATGTTAAATAAATTAAATTACAGAGAGATCCGGAAACTAACCAATTGCACCCCGTGGCATTCTGGTCTTGCAAGTTCTTGGCGCCTGAAATTAACTACACCATCACAGATAAAGAGCTTTTAGCAATTAAGTCCGCTTTCAAGGCCTGGCGGCACTATCTCCTTGGAGCCAAACACACTGTCACGGTAATCACCGATCATCGAAACCTACAATACCTGAAAACCGCCAAAGCTCAGTCCTCCAGACAGCTTTGCTGGGCACTTTTCTTTGCCGAATTTGACTTTGTAATTACTTATCGCCCCGGCAACAAAAATGGCAAAGCGGATGCCCTTTCCCGGATTGTAATGGGAGATAATATTGTCAATCCTGAACCTGTGCCAATAATTCCAGAACAGAGAATCCTGGGCCTGATTTCTTCACAATCCATCGAAGATATCGAAGCAAAAGTTAAACAACTTGTGACCCCTTCGGACTTACAAAACTGGCAACTGAAGGGAAAGGACTTCATCATAAAAAAAGACCTGCCTTATTTTCAGGGACGACTATTCCTACCACATGCCGATTTACAAAAACAGGTAATCTCTTGCTACCATGATTCCTTGATGGAGGGCCACCCAGGCATTGCCAAAACCTCGGAAAAAGTCAAGAGACACTTCTGGTGGCCGTCATGGAGAAAAGACATAAAGGAGTTTGTGATGTCCTGTGGTGTGTGTGCCCAAAACAAAGGTCAGAAGGAAAGACCAGCGGGTCTCCTGCATCCGCTAGACATCCCGCCACATCCCTGGCATGCCCTCTCCATGGACTTCATCACCGATTTACCCTCCTGTTCCGGATACAACACTGTTCTAGTAATTGTAGATTTGTTTTCTAAAATGGCCCACTTCGTTCCACTAAAGGGCTTACAGCTTCAGTTCTAGCACAGGAATTCCTTGAAAATATTGTAAGATTGCACGGCTTCCCTTCGGTTTTGATCTCAGATAGGGGGAGCCAGTTATCTCTCACTTTTGGCGAAGTTGCTGTCGTTTAGCTCAAATCGATGTGAGACTTTCAACCAGCCATCATCCCCAGACCGACGGACAAACTGAGAGGACAAACCAAACTCTGGAACAATATTTACGTTGTATGCTACAGCAGTCGGAAAGTAATTGGAAAGATATCCTTTGGATAGCCGAATATGCTTACAACAACTCGATCCATTCAGGAACCGGAAAAAGTCCCTTTTACATTTTATATGGGATTCATCCTCGAGCCTCCAATCTCGACCCGCCCCAAGATCTTGGAACGCCTGCCGTGGATCAACTTCACAATGCTATCACTCAAGCTTTCAAAGAAGCGACAATCCACCTACAACAGGCTAAAGAACGGTACAAAAGGGGAGCAGACCAACACCAAAGAGACGCCCCTCAATACCAGGTTGGAGATAAAGTTTGGTTATCCACCAAACATTTATCACTTAAAGGACCTCACACCTTCAACCCAAAATATCTGGGACCATATCCAATTACAGCCATAATAAACCCAGTGGCTGTCAAATTGGATTTGCCATCCCACATGAAAATACATCCGGTGTTTCACGTATCTCTACTAAAACCTATGCAACCTGGAACCAGACTGAATAAACCTATAGAGCCTGTTCAAGTAAATGGAGAACCTGAATTTGAGGTTAAAAACATCCTGGACTCCAAGATCATCAAGTCAAAATTATACCATCTGATCGACTGGAAGGGTTACGGACCTCAAGAACGATCATGGGAACCCTCTGACCACGTCCATGCTCCTCATCTAGTCAGAAAATTCCACCGAACTTTTCCCAATAGGCCAAAACCTCCAGGGAAGACAAGTTTGGGAGGGGCCTTGAGGGGGGGTGCTGTCATGAGCACTGCTCCCGAGAAGCCAAGTCAAGCCCAGCATCCCCGGAAGCAGGCTCACGACCCTCGTCCCCGGCTCCAGCAAACCCCTATTGAGGCCCTTTGGACAGGCTCATAAGGAACCTCAGTCCCGGCACCAGGGGCGCCGGGCTCATAATTCTTGCAAAGGTGCTTGGGTGGACCTACCTGTAGCAGACCATGCTGCATACTCACCTTTGCAAATGCTGGCAGGATGAAGTCCCCAGCCTTCTGCTGGGAGGAACTATTCCCTGAACTGGGACTACTTTCTTACCTGGGTGGGGCTGGTGCCACTCCTTAGCTCTGGAACACAGGAACTCTTTTACCTGGGCGAGGCTGAGGAAGAAGACACCCAATCACTCCAACACTATTTAAACCACACCCGATTGGGAAAACGTGCTTCGCGTTATTCTGCATCTGCAGCAGGACGCTCACCAAGTCAGCTCCAGCATTCCAGTGACATCTCCAGCTCAGCAACCTGTGGAAGAAAGACACGAGAACTATACTTACCATCCAGGAATCCAGACACCGGCAGAATCTGCAAGCAAAAGAAACATAAGGTTAGCAAGTTGCAACACGTTCGCAGCCGCGCTCGCTTACCTGATCCATCTGTGCTTTCACGGATTCTTCGCGGCCTTCCCTTCAGCAGCCTAACGGCACCTGTAAAGACAAAGAACATTGTTAAGTAGGAATCGGGTGAAGGCGGCCGCATTTACTTTTCTTACCTGCTTTTGTGCGCGTATTACGATCTCTTCAACCGCAGCAGCCCGGCACCTGAAAACAAGAAAAGACATTATTTAAATGCCATTAAACACTGCAAGAAAGCCTAACACTTATGTGTTTCCCCACGTGCATCCGCGACTGGGAAAACGCCCGCAAGGTCCCGACACCTGCAAATAAGAAAAGAACATTGTTAGAGGTGCTATAATAAGGTCACAGATCATTATACTCATGTACTTCACACGTGCAACGGACGAACAACGCCCGCAACATCTCAAGACCTGAAAACAGAAAACAAGGGACATTATTGAGGTGTCATTGAAATTCCCATACCTACGTACAACCGCACGTGTCGCGCTCTCAGCGACCACGCCCTCAGCATCCAGGCACCTGAAAAAGACAATGTAAAGACTTCATTAAAGTTGCCCATCTCTTCAAGACTATAAACTCTTTATACCTACTGGCATCTGCTCGTGCAGTAACGGCGGCACCACCTTTTGGCATATCAGCACCTGTGCCACTTCTAAGGCCACAAAAGACTTTGAGGACCTCCAGTGACGTAACTGGAACCCACGCACCGCTGCATAAGTCGCAGGATGGAGAGCCCAGCATTTATACGCCTAAGGTGAGAGCTTACCAGGACATTGGACTTTCGGAGAGTTGGCGATTAGTGAGGAGGAAGTCCAGCCAAACGGTCATTAACCTTTTTTTTCCGCCTGCAGAAACCTTACCCTGCAAGCCAGTCGGTCAATAAGAGGAAGCCCAGTCCAGAGAGTCATCCGAGCTCTACGCTTCTCAATTGAAGAGACTATAACAGTTCAGCCAGGACCAGCGCCTCCGTGGGAATCAGGTTAGCGTTACAGATGCCATGTGAGTCCGCTCAGTCGGGTCTGGACATGGCAGATTGTGTCAGCCGATCCATGGCAGCGAGCACCGTAATACGCAGGTTTGCGTGGTTGCGGAAGTCGGGCTTTGCTCCGGATGTGCAAGCCCGGCTCCTCAACATGCCCTTTGATGGTGAACATCTTTTTGGCAGCAAGGCTGACGAGAGCCTTGAGAGGTTGCACACCTCCGAAGCTGCAGCGAAGTCGTTGAGCGCTACAGTTCGCCAACCTCGGCCTTTTTGTCCTAGGGGACAGCAGTGGAGGGGAGGTTCCTTTCAATATTACTCATCCTTTAGTAAATCGAGAGGAGCTGCAAGTCAAAGGGGTCACCATAGGAGTACCAGAGGTGGAAAACAGGGTACTCGAGGTGCCAAAGCCGCTTGGGCAGTTGCCTCTTTGTCCTCGGGCACTGCAGCTTCAGCTCAGTCATGAGGGCATGTCCCATGGTTTGCTGGTTGGGGGAAGGCTGGCGCAGCATCTTGTAGAGTGATGTGCCATTACTTCAGATGTGTGGGTTCTGGAGATCATAGCCCACGGCTACTGTCTTCCTTCCCGGCAGAGGCCTCACGACAGTCCACCTGGGAATCTCTCTTTGAAGAGTCCGGATCCGCTCCTTGCGCAGGAAATACAATCCCTGCTGGAGAAAGGTGCCATAGAACTGGTGCCTGTAGCGGAGAGGAACAAGGGATGGTATTCCCCTTGTTTTTTTGATTTCGAAGAAAGACGGGGGCTTGAGACCCATCATGGACTTGCGCGGTTTGAACAAGCTCCTCAGGAAGGACAAGTTCAAGATGGTTACTCTTTCTCAAGTCCTCCAGGACCTTCAACTTCAGGACTGGTTGGCGTCTCTCGACCTCAAGGATGCTTACTTTCATGTGCCGATCCATCCCAAGCACAAGAAGTACCTGAGGTTTGCGATTGGCGACTCGCACTTTCAGTTTCAGGTCCTGCCGTTCGGATTGACCTCCGCCTGAGGGTCTTCACCAAGCTCATGGTGGTGGCGCCAGCGTATCTCAGGAAAGGGGGGGATTCACGTCTACCCCTACCTGGACGATTGGTTGATCAGGGCGCGCTCTCCCGAGCAAGTCCTGGATCATCTGTCTGTCACCTGCCACTCCCTTCACAAGCTGGGCTTCTCCCTCAACTTAAAGAAGTCCCACTTGACGCCAACTCAGCGGCTCCAGTACATCGGAGCAGTGCTCGACACGTCCCTGGGGCAGTGTTTTCCTCCCTCGGTGAGGGCTCTTCACATTCAGCAGCTGGTGCACAAGTTTCAACACGCCCAGAGTCTCCCGGCGTTAAAGTTCTTGAGGTTGTTCGGCCTCATGGCATCCTGCATTCTTCTGGTGCCAGAGGCCAGGTTGCGGATGAGATCTCTGCAATGGGCCCTCAAGATGCAGTGGTCATAGTCCTCCGGCAGGATGTCGGACCCCGTTCTGATGCCACCCTCGGTCGCCCAGGACCTTCTGTGGTGGGCCGTCAAATGCAATCTGATGAAGGGGGCTCCATTTTGGCTACCCTGGTCGGAGGTGACGATCGTGACGGACGCATCCCTCACGGGATGGGGAGCTCATGCCAACGAGTTCAGAGTCAGCGGTCGTTGGTCTCCGTCGGAATCCAGACTCCATATCAATCTGTTGGAGCTGAGGCTCATCAGGCTTGCTCTGAAGGCTTTTCTGCCGACTGTGCGAGGGAAGAATGTCCTGATTCTGACCGACAACACAGTGGCCATGCACTACCTCAAAAAAAGGGGAGGCAGGGTCACTTCCTCTGTGCAGAGAGGCGATGCAGCTCTGGTTCTGGGCCATCCAGCAGGAAATTTCGATCTCGGCAGTTCATCTGGCCGGAGAGAAAAACGAGACGGCAGACGCTCTGAGCAGGCAGAGTACGATCTCTCACGAGTGGGAGCTGGCTCAGGAGATTCTCCTGGAGATCTTTGCCCTTTGGGGACCCCTCAAGTCGATCTCTTTGCCTCCAATGTCAACCGGAAGTGCAAAAGGTTCTGCTCGCGGGAATTTCCTCCAAGAGGAGCGTTAGGGGACACGTTCGTGGTGGAGTGGTCCTTCCCACTGCTGTACGTGTTTCCGCCAGTCCCTGTCATCCCGCAAGTAATGCGTAGGTTACGGAGGTTCAGTTCCCGGATGATCCTCATTGCTCAGGCATGGGCCCGAAGGACGTGGTACCCGGACCTTCTCGACTTGTCCATCTGCCCTTCACGTCATCTTCCCTACTGAGACGATCTGCTCTCACGAGAGGGGGTGTCAGGTTCTCCAGCCAGAGGTCAGATCCCTCAACCTTCACGCTTTCCTTCTGAAAGGTTGAGGTATAAGGGTTGGGTCCTCCCTGAAGACGTGATGGAGATGTTGCTTTCGGCCAGACAGCCTGCAACCAAGTCCCTGTACCGTTGCCGTTAGAGAAAGTTCTGCGACTGGTGTAGGGTTAAGAATGTGGATCCTTTTTCATGTGACATTCCTGTGGTTCTGTCTTTTTTTGCTTTCATTAGCCCACAACGGCCTGCAAGTGGGTACCATTAAAGGTTACCTGGCGGCGCTGTCCATATTTAAGCGCTCGTCTGAGGAGTGTTCTTATTTCAAAATTCTGTTAATTTCTCAGTTTCTCAAAGGACTCACTAATGTGTTCCCGCCGTCACCTTTCCAGGTGCCTGGTTGGGGTTTGAACCTCGTTCTGAAATTCCTAATGGGTGCTCCATTTGAGCCTTTGCATTCTTGTCCTTTGAGACTGTTAACCCTTAAAACTATATTTTTAGTTGCGGTCACTTCCACTCGCAGAGTGAGTGAGTTGCAAGCACTTTCAGTTAAGCCACCCTTCACTGTGTTTCATAAGGACAGGGTTGTCCTTAGAGTTCGTCCTTCCTTTCTTCCGAAAGTGGTGTCGGAATTTCATTTAAGCCAGAAGCTCATTCTTCCAGCATTTGCTCCTCCGCATCCTGGTAAGGAAGAGGAGAGGCTCCATAGATTGGATCCTAGGAGAGCTTTAAGCTTCTACATTTCACGCATGTCCCGGGTCAGAGTGGACGATCAGCTCTTTATAGGTTACGCTGGAAGGCGTTTGGGACAAGCTGTTACTAAGCAGACTTTGTCTAGATGGATTATCTTGGCAATTTCTGAATGTTACCACTTTGCGGGTAAGGACCCTCCGGTAGGCTTACGGGCCCATTCTACTAGGGGTATGGCTGCCTCAACTGCCCTGCAGAGGGGTGTTCCTATTCGTAACATCTGTGAAGCAGCTATATGGGCTTCGGTCCATACTTTTGTGCGACACTACTCCCTAGATTCTATCCATGGGCAGGATCTGGCCTTTGGCAAGGCGGTCCTTTACTCTGCAATTTGATTGGGCATTCTAAATGTCTCTATTCTAAATTATTTTTCCTCCTCGATACATTGGTACTGCTTTGGGAGTCTGTCATAGATATGGAATACGTCGGAGGACCCAATCCCCTTGAAGAACAAGTTACTTTCTTACCTGGTAACGTTCTTTCGATGAGGTACGTATTCCATATGGCTCCCTCCCTACCTGCCCCGCTACAGAATTTCTTATGCAATTGCAGCTTACGTTTCCGCAAGGCTTTCTGTGGTCATACTGGCAGTAGTTTGGTGCCACACGTTCTGGGAAAAAACTATAACTGAGGCTACGGGCGTCGTGCGCCTTACTTATAACATCCGGTGACGTCGGCTCGACGGAGGCCCTCGAGGACAGCGTATCGACGTCATCGACGCAGGATGCAGAAAATGTTCCCAAGCAGCACAGCTGTGGTGATTACTGTCATAGATATGGAATACGTCGTCGGACCATCCCATCGAAAGAACGTTACCAGGTAAGAAAGTAACTTGTTCTTCTCCTTGGCATGGTTTGTCATAGCTATTTGCCAATAGACTGAGGTCAAGTCAAATGTACTGAGGGACCTGGCTGAACCAAGTTTGTCCACCAGCTCATCTATCTTGGGTAAATGATGGCCATCAATTGTGGTGACTGCATTGAGAGCTATTTAGTCCACACAGAATCTCAATTCTTTGGTTCCTGCCTTTGGCACTAGTACAACTGGACTAGCCCATGGACTTATAGATGGCTCAATAACCCCAAGATCAAGCATCTTCTTGACCTTTTCCTTTGTGTGTTTTGACATGATCTGACATTCTGTAACCCCCGCTTTTGACAGGGAGACTGTCAACAGTGAGAATATCATGCTGGCCTCAAAGGGTAAAGCCAGGTGTTCTTGAAAACAGGGAGCTAAGCTGATTCAACAGAGCCTTACACTCCTCATATTGTTGCAGAGTCAAATCGGAAGAGTGTTTCACTCCTTCACTTGTCTAATCTGAAGGTTGTCCCCTGAGGAGATCAGGGAGAGGCTCACTCTTCTCCTCCTCCTCTTGATCAAAGGCTAAGAGCAAAGATCCTAGTTCTGGTCAAGAAACATAAGCCATCAGACGGTTAGTGTGATAGACCCTAGGGGCCTCCTTGGGGTTGCCCAAGTCCACTAAATAATTGACACCTCCAGGTTTGCCTACAATCTTGAAGGGTCTATTCCACCTGTGCTGTAAGGCCTTCTGCCTTGTAGTTACCATAACCAATACAAGCTGGTGTGGAGTAAACTCCACCATGTTGGCCTTCTGTTCATGCCAATGCTTGACCAGAGCCTGCCCTGCTTTCAGGTTTTCTGAAGCGTCTGTCATTGCCATCCTCTTCCTGAGGCTCAGCACATAGTGAGTGACTCTCACTGACTGTATAGAAGGAGCGCTCTCCAACCCTTCCTTGATCAGGGCCAAAGATCCTCTGACTGGATGACCAGAAAGAAGTTCAAAGGGGCTAAAACCAACCCCTGTTTGAAGGACTTCACAATAAGCAAAGAGAAAGCATGGCAGTAAAAGGTCCCACTTTCTTCTAAGGGGTTCCTCTAAAGCACCTATCATGCTCCTCATAGTATGGTTAAGCCTCTCTACCAACCCATTGGTTTTGTGATTTGGTGATGGTAGGCTGTTGACAACTTGTAAGTCACTCCACAGTTCTTCCACATGGTCTGCATGTAGTGCGACAAAAAGTTTGATACCCTGTCAGAGATGACTTCTTTAGGAAAACCAACCCTGGTAAAAATGACAAGGAGGGCCCTAGCCACTGCCCCTAAGCGGTAACAGTTCTCCTAGGTATGGCCTCAGGATACCTGGTAGCATGGTCTACCACAACCAATATAAATTGGTTGTCTGAAGAAGTGGGAGGGTCTAGGGTACCAACAATGTCAATCCCCACCCTTTAAGAAGGGACTACAACCACAGGGAGGGGCACTAAAGGTGCCACATTCTTGGACCCCTCTTGCCAGAAGTCTGACAAGTGTGGCAGCTCCCACAGAATGTATCTACATCAGCCCCCATCTTGGGCCAGTAGAAGTATAGAGATAGCTTCCCTTTGGTCTTCTTGAAACTCAAGTGGGCAAGCAGAGGAATCTCATGTGCCAACTGTAGGAACTTCTGTCTCACCTCCTGGGGTACCACCAGTCTCCTGTAGTCCCCTGGGGTAGACTCAGTAGGTTCACTGTAAAGGAGGCCATCCTCCCAGTAAAGCCTATGCTTCCCTGGCTCTTGCCCTCCAGCTGAGAAGCTGTCTGCTGCTGCAGGCCTTCTAGAGAGGGACAGTCTCTTTGTCCTCTGCTGAAATCTGCCCTAGAGGGTCCACCTTCTGCAACTAAAGTTTGCAGTTCAGGGTGGTCTCTGTGATCCAGATCTGAAACACAGAAAGGTTTTCTACCCGCTCTGTGTCACCAGTAGCTGATTCTACAGAATTTGGTTGGTCCTCCCACTCAGCATCAGCTGGGGAAGGAGTCACTGGGGTGACCTAGTACAGTCCTCTCGGGGATGTCCTTGTCCTATGAACAGGTTTAGGTTTAAGGCCTTTCTTTTCCCCAGAGATCTTGAATTTCTCCTTTGTCTCTTACTTTTTCTTGGAAATTGAAGGATGGCCTTCCTGTGCACTGGAGGTATTGGAAATCTCCTCAAACTGAGAGTCTCTCAAGGTTACCTCTCTGGTCAATCTTGTTTGATCCTTCTTCTTTTTGCTGAGAGGCCTGAGGGTACTAGACACTGCTCCAAGGGATTTCAAGTCATTTCCCAACAGGACTCTCCCAGGCACTTTATTATGTACACTAACAGGAAGTCTAACAGTCATATTATTGCACTAGATGAGAGCTGGCAGAATAGGAACCATTTGGATAGGGACTCCTGCAAGTTTAGTGGGACCTTTGGGTGCCTTAGCTACATCCCCAGGTTTGCAAAAACATGAATCTACCACTGTAATGCTTGCCCCAGTGTCTATGATGGCAGCGGTTTCCTGGCCATTTACAAGTACACTGTCCTTATAGTATTCTTTGGTGTTGTCTGGAATGGAGTTATATACATCCACATTCTGTTGTTCCCACAGACCTAGGGACACTAAAGATACACTGGCTTGAACTCCGATGGGGTCTTCAGCCAGTAGTTGAAAGTGTGCACTTGCTATTTGTGCTTCTCCCTCAGGGATGAAGGCTAAGGAGGCAGTATGGACCCCTGAAGGTTTACCCTTACATCTGTGATCCCCTTTCACATGATCTACAGACCCACATACATAACATTTCCCAATTGTTATCTGGAATGGGGGTTTCTGTTGATCTCCCTCTGGTTTGGCATCAGAGGGTTCACTAGACCTACCAGGTTTCCCATGGAATTTACCCTTGCTATGTTTGTGGCCCTCTTTTGGATGGTTGCAATTAACATTCTCGTTCCCATCTTTCTTGTGCTGCTTCCCCTCTTCCTTCTTGTGAGTTGCCCCAGAGTCCTTGTCAGTGGCCCTTTTGGCTACCCATAGGTCAGCAGCTTGTGCTAGCTTTTTATGATCAATTCCCTTACAGTCAGCCAAGAGCTGTCTCAGCTCAGGAGAGCAGGCATCAAAAATAGATTATAGCAAAAATAGATTCTTCATACCTCTGAAGGTGTGTACTCTGTACCCCTTAACCCAATCATGTACGTTTTTCAAACATTCACACACCCAGGTAGCCCGAGGGGGAACATCAGTCTTTCTGAGGGTCCTAAACCTCTTAAGGTACTGGGAAGGAGTTTTCCCAAATATGGTTCTTAATGCCAGCTTAACTGATTCCTAATCCTTTCTCTCACTGGAACCCAACTCCATCACAGCATCACAGCCATTCAGGGGGAGCCTAGACATGAGCCATGGAATGTAATCATTCCCACCTATTCCCTGAAGACCATAGGTGTATTCAAACACACCCAGCCAATCCAACACATAAAGTTTAGGTTCATTCATACTCATTGCTTCTTTAGGCAGGCGAGGCCTCTTGGAACTGGTATACATAGAAGACCCTGAAAGGGAAGCAGAATCAAGAAACGTCTTTCTCATTTCCATTTCATGCTGCATTTCTATTTCTCTTAGTTTCACCTCTTGATGTTTGGTTTCAACTTGGACATCTATTTTCTTGAACTCCAACTCTAATCTTAGCCTCTCAAGAGAAATTTAATCTGGGTTTAGATTTGGACCTTGTGGGAAGTGACTGAGGTACAGGGGCAGGCTGTGGGAGAGGGTGGCTCCGTTCTGGAGACTCCCCTGCCTCCTTTGATTCCTCGTGCAGATTGAAGTTTGAGCTTAACTAGCATCCTCATCATTATCTTCCACATTATTTGGGCGAGTGGGTGTTACAGGCCTACTACCCAAGCTTTGGTGATTTAACAACCTTACAATCAATTCACATTGTAAATATACCTTAAAATACTTTTCAGAATCAAACAAGTTAATGGATACTCTTTAGATATATGCTTTTTGCACAATTCCTACACCCTGAGGTGGCTTCATTCACAAGGACAGTAATGGCATTTAAATATCACACTAGTTATACTTTCTGTGGTTTTAGAAACGAAAGTTATAACGAAGGAAAAGGTTCAACAGGTTCTCAGTATATGTGAGGACACTTTAGAATCTTCCAATTAAATCTAGGCAAGCCTTTTCCAGCAATAACAGTCTTAAACAAGTTACCACCTATGAGGGACAAACAATATCAAAGTCAATGGGCCAAAATAGTCTGCAGGGAGCCAGGACAGCGAAAGTTAATTTGAAACAGTCTATCGAGCTGAGGCACTTCTTAGAATCAAAGTCTTGCACAAAGTTAGAGATTTTGTAGACAAATCACTTGTAGGGTCACAAGCTGTTAAGCCTGTGAAAAGCAGATTTGGAATCAACTCTAAAGGTAAGCCAATGCAATTCCCAACCGAGAAGAGCACAGCTAAAAGGCAATGAGGTAAGAACCCCATGTATAAACAGTACCTCTGGTTTGAAGAAGAGGGGTCCAGCTGGATTCTGTCCTGTTGCAGCGATGCAGACCCTGGGTTCCTGAGCCTCAGTCGTGGGGACAAGAGGGAGGACGTCTGGAGGACTCAGAAGTTGTCGGCAGCTACGGGCTCTTTTCGATTCAGCAGCACTTCGTGATTTCAGCGCGTGATAAACAGCACCGTCGCAGATCTCGTATACTGGTTGGGCTTCCTTCACTGCTTGGGTACTGCACTCTGATGAGGGGACTCGAGCTCTGGTTGTCCTGCTTCTGGAGGGTCCTTAGTAGATTCCTGGAGTTTCTAACCGGATTTCAGACACTGCACTCGACTACGGTTTTCTCGACCCCTGGGACTCGGTTCTTGCAGCAGCGAAAAAGTACAGCCAGTTGGGGAAGGTGGTCCAGTGGAGTTCGTCTCAGGGTTAGTTGGTCCCACTAACCCAAGGGAAGAAGTCGTCCCTTCCGGAGCTTATCTGTCGAATTGAAAAAGGAGTTTCAGCACAGCAGCAGTGCTTCACAGCGCAATTCAAAGGTCCAGAAGGATGAAGCAAGCGTTGTTCACGGTTTCATCGTCAGGTGTTTCTCCCAGTGGTCAACTCTGCCTCTAGCCCCTAAACCCTCACCTTTTAAACAGGTTTCTCCCATTCATGACCAGCCTAGGTTGTCAATCACGCAGCATGAGAAGGTAGGATAAGGGGCTACTAGGTAAACTCCACATAAAATGGTGTGGGCTGGACCTACAAAGAGTAAAGGTAAGTAAAGTCAATTTCACTTTACTCATCTTGGGAACAGTAGTTCACACAAGACAAGGTATTTAAACCTTATGAGAAATCTAAACGATTTCTCTGTGACACTGTACTGACCGAAACACACAATCCATATCGGGTCAAAACACCTGAGAGAGTGAGAAGAAGGTCTCAAAAATTAAAAAGTCATGAAGTCCAGCAAAAGAGCTGGAGGTCTCTAAGGTTGAAGGGAATTAGCACAGAAATTAGAATTCTCCCTAACAAGGACTTTACCTCCATGAAACCCTATGGATGACGGCGGACAAGAGCAGGTATGTTAACTTACCCCCTGACTCAGATGTCTCCAGAGACCACTGCTGAGGTTCCGGAATCTGTTTTGGATACAATTGTAGGTGCTTGATCCGGTTGAGGAAGGGCCGGGGGTCGTGGGTGCAGAGGTCACTATTGGGTGCACAATTGTGTTTCCGTCAGTCGCGGTGCTTAGGAATCTGTTCCAGACAGCTTCCAGCAGAACACCCAAGCAAGGAAAAGGTGAAGGATGTTTTGATGCAGACAGCCACAGGCCACCTAGAATGTGAAGAAGACGGATTGCAACGAGAGCCCCCAATGTCAGGCAAGACAGGCCGCCTTCAATAGATGAACAAAGGAGATGGCCCAGCACAGGTTCTGTTGAGCAAGAAGGCTGCAAATGCTGGAGCAGGTGTCTTGTTACATAATTTTAAGATCCTCCAAGTTCCAAGCATTCACTCGGAATGGCAACGACTGCAGCGAGGGAGCCCAGGAGAGAGCTGGTCAGTCCACTGTTTGGTCCTGAAAGGGGTCAGGACTGTTTGGTCCGATAGGTGCAGTAGTTGAAGCACCGTTGAGGGCCTTCTTGAGAGGAGCAGGGCTTCACTGTGATGCAATGGAGTTGTTGCTGGTCAGCTGCAGCGGTCATCCTCGGGTTGTCAACTGACTGCCTTTCTTCGTACAGGACTTGGCTCCATCAGTGGTCTGTTGAATGGCTATAGGAGCTCTCCTTTTATCCAAGATTTGCGCTGGGACCTTGCCGAAGACCACCGTTGGTAAGGATCTGCACCATTCTAACAGGCAGTGGCTATCCAATTATGTACAGCCACTGGCCACATCGTCTGCCCAGCAACAGACATTCAGACACCAGGATGTGTACTGAGACCAGACCGTCCCAGCCCCCACATCCGGGCTCACACACAAACCTCCTTTTTGCCTGCGAAATAGCGTCTTTCCCCCGGAAATGGCATTGCATATATGACATTTCCTGACCCAAGAGGGCAGCAAGAAGGCCAAATGGCCCATTGCCAAGGGACAAGCGAAAACCTCATTGCATTGCCATGTTAGGGTGCTAGCCACCCTTACTAGCCGTTTGCAGTAAATGCAAAAGTGCATGAGAAAAGTGATAGAAAAGTAACTGCTGCCATCAGTTCGCCCTATGCACATTTGAAAAGTAATCAAAAAAGCCATTGCAGAAAAAAATATAAGGATACAAAGTATCCTAACGGCACTTAACTTCAAAGGTAATGTGTGTAATTGGCAAGTAGGGAGACGAGTCACTAAGCAATGATAGTCTTAGGGAGTGATCAGTTTCCCTATAAGAATGAGAAAAAGGGTAAGGGAAGTAAAGCAGAAGGCTTTACTGACTGCCAAAAAGTCTGGTCAGGAGTCCAAACAAAGCAAAAATAAAGTGTGTGCAATAGAGGTCTATGGGAGGAAAGCATCAACACAAATCAAAATGCGCCTAATGGATACTTTGGGGAATGTGACGGGGCTCACGGCGGACATCCCTCATGTACCACCTCAGGGTGGCTCCTCAAGTAGCTTGTGGGCTCCCCTGGTTCCCCATAGCTCCTCTTCTTCCTAAGGAAGGATGGGTCACATAATGTGACTTCATCACAGAATGTGACACCCGCTTGCAATTGGTTAATACCTGGAAGATGATTAAATTAATCAATTTTAAGAAATCATGGCACATATATCAAATTTGCTTCGTTCCTCAAGCAATCAGCCAGGCTTCCGATTGAATTCATGTCACTCAATGGCTACTGGTAAAGTAATGGTTAATGAAATAGAAGATAGTTTTTCATACTGTTCACCTATTCTGTTCTCTGTGGATAAAATGTACATGCTGTGTAGATGCTGACCATTCTTGGATAGGATTTGAATGTAAATATGTAAACGTCTAATGTGAAACGGTTTACCTGTGGCCATCTTTTAGAGAGTCGCTCTCTGCCTCTGTCAGAGGATACAATTAAGTGTCTACCTTTGCAATGGTGGTTGACCACATGACTCCAGGTCACAGGGACATACGTTTTCTAGTCTGAGTTTTCTTTAATAAACAAGTGTCTTTTAGGAGGGTTGTTTTGATTTAATTCTACAAATTCAATTTAAGTATCTGCCCTAAATGATTTGTTGAAGAATGTTACTGGACTGGAAAGTGTTGTTGCTGGAAAGAAGCTGAAATTATCGATTAGTTATTGAATGGTTTCAAAATGATGACTCTTTAGCAAAATATATCCCTAGACACAGCTAGTGTTTGCGTGCTAGGTGTGTAGAGGTAGGTATGTGTGTATCCTCGTCAGAATCTTTAAGAACAAGTATGCTGCACAGAATATGTCATCGAAATATTTACTCACTCTTTTTTCAGCTGGGTTCGGGGCTGACGCCAGGAGAACTTCTCAATCCTTTGGTTCTTAATTCAGTTCTAAGCAAATCTCTGCAGTACAGCCTACATGGGGACTCTGAACGCGCTGCTAACCTCTCGTTTGCATTGAAATACCTTCCAGAAATGTTTAAGCCTAATGCCCCGGATGCTTTGAGCTGCTTGGAGCTCCGATATAAGGTAAGAGTTCAGTCCACTAACCATGTCTTTTGTCTTTCTTTCTTATTCAATGTCCTACTCTGGCTGCCAGTGTTTGGAAGCTGCCAGTGCCCTCTCATACCACGCTCCGTAGCTACATTTCTGCCCGTTATTTAGACCAGCTGTAAAGGACTATAAATTGCACAATTTGGAAGTTATATTGTTATGCCATTTCCTTATTTAAAGGTTTCCTGCATGCATTGTTTGTGCTTTACCTCAAACAGCTTTTTAAGCTATGATTCCCCGTCATAAACAACTTTTACTGTGTTGGCTTTTGTTATGCAGTGGCATGCACCCGACTGTCGGTGTTGTATGTTTATGATCTGTCCCCTGGCATCAGTGTGGAAAGATGTTTTTTCTCCAAACCCTGCTAAAGCTTTTGTGGCTGTTTTATATCAGCAAAAGGGTGTTTCAGGATTGCCGACTCAAGTACCCTAGAACAGTTATGGTCCTTATATGTGTCGTGTGCAGTGCTTCCGGATTCCTATGCCTTAAATGTCATGTTTGAGACTTTCAACCACATTCTTTGTTTCAGCAACAGGTAGAGCTACCAGCAGCTGTGTGACGTACTATAGATTTATAGACCTCCTAAAATCAGATTGCAGACCAAACAGCTTTGGCTCACTTTGGTGTGTTTGGTAATTTACACCACTGGTTAGTAGTCCTTAGCATCTCTGGAACAAGCTTCCTCCTGACCAGTCTCCACGATTTTGAACTAATCTTAAGAGTGATTGGAGCTATTCATAATATGGGCCATAAGCGTGATGCTCTATTTAGGCTATTGCTTAATGAACTTTCCATTGCTTTTTAAACTATCTTGGAAAACTAGAATTCTTATTAAAAAAGCAGTCAAAAAACAGCCCAAACACTGGTGAGCAGTCACCCCAGAATTTCTCTCTAAAATATTTGCCATAGTACATTGCTCAAATACTTTGAAGCATGCCCTTTCATTCCACCACTCTCACCATACTGTGGCCTTGAATGTCATTGAGCCTTTGGGAGAGGTTTAAATAAATAATGTGGTGAACTTTCCCTATTACGCTTCACAAAGCCTTAGAAGAAAGGATGATTTCTCTACTTTCAATGAGCATGGGACCTTGCAAGCGGAACAACAAGTTTAAGAAATAGAGAATAGGCTACAACATGAAAGGGGTTATGGTAGGAGCGATGACTCAAAACACTCTGAAATACAGAACCGAGATAAAGAGGCCACAGAAGTGCCCATGCACACTAGTCCCAGTGGGAGGCCAAGTCTGATGGGAGGTCCAATGAAGCTAACCAACCTGGGATCTGCAGAGAGACTAGCACACGCTTGCTGTGATACAAAGGACAGAGTGAAGAGGATCCGTTCCTCACAACTTTCCAGCTCAGAGGACCTTAGTAGTGGAGAAAACCCTGAACAGAGCAGCAGGGAGAGATGTTGAGAAGCGGTAGAGAAATCAGGGAAGATGGAGAGCAGTTGAAGTGGGACTCTATACCGAAGGAGGGTTTGGATCTCAAACGACAAACCGAGGACTCCATTGAGTGAACACCCAATGAAGAAATGGGTAATAGGAGTTATTCCAAGGAGAACAGCGGTGCTGACAAACCAAGTACACCAAGAAGGAAGAATTACAAAGGTGGCAAGAAGCCAAATGACTGAAGGAGTACTGAAGTTGTGGTTCAGACACTGCAGTGAGCGCAGCAGCCCCCACAAAGTTGAGAGGATCAAGAAAGAAGTGCTAACAAAGCAGAATCAACATAGTAACCAAAGCTAAGAGAATAAAGTATGGAAACGCTTACAGTGCTAGGTGAATCAACCTGGAAGGAATGGAGGGGGCTAGGGAAGTCCAGAGGAGCAAGCACTGAAGGCCTAACCAAGTCAAGGGAGCGAAGTATGGAAGCATTGACAAAGTCAAGTGAAGGACGGACTGACAAAGTCAATCCAAACAGAGACATTTTTCTTGGAGGTGTGGTGCCTTGGCTCAAGTGAATGAGTGTGGAGGCAATAATGTAACCAAGTTAACTGGTGCCCCTCCATGTACAGCAGGAATATAGTGCAGCAGCATTGACAGAAACGATTGACATATTCCAGGGGAGTTTTGAGATTCAAACACTTTCTCACTTGGACGGTGCTGTTAGAGGAGTTGTACCACTCCAGTCAAGCTAGCTCGCCAGCTCCCTGTGGACCAACAGGCGAGAGATGTTGGCGCAGAGGTGTCATTTTACAGAAATTTGATTGAAGCCAACTTACCCCCACCCGTGTAAATAATGGTGTTAACTACATTTGTGGCTCTCCTGTGTTTCGATGGTCCTACATCACAAACCAATGTAACATTTTCTTTGTTGGGAACTGGCTCTAATGGGACTAGTGTTTTGTAGACGTTTACGTGTTTTCATGTATGTGTTACAACAATCAGAAGTCGTATGATGATTCTTTATCTCCTTAGGTTGATTGGCCGCTGAACATTGTCATCACTGAGAGCTGCATGAATAAATACAACAAGCTGTTTGCTTTTTTACTACAGTTGAAGCATATGGTTTGGACATTGAGGGATGTTTATTTCCATTTGAAGCGCACAGGTAAGCTTAGCACCACAACGGTCTGTTTTAGGTGACTTAATATGCCACTTGTATACACCTTGGCCCATCCTTGAGTAGCCTTTCTGCTTAAACACAAATGAGACTAACCGATGTGTGAAGATCACATTGCTGTAATTCCTGATAAAGAAATCCTGACACTAATAGCAATAAGAAAATGACCTCTCTTTAGATCCCTACACTGTGGGCGTCTTGATTAATACAGTATTTTCTTAAATCTGAAACTGTTATTGTGATATATATTGTTAAACTGTATATATATCCGTTCATTGTGAAATGTATTGAAATAATTTAAAAAAAATCTGATTTTATCTGACTAAGTATCTTGTGCTTAACTAAAATAATTAAAAAGAACCAAATGTTGTGGCTTTTTTCACTTATTCTTTTTCATTAGTCTATATTTCAATTTAATTGTTTTTCACCAATGACTGTAGTCGAAAAAACCCTATTATCTTTTTTTTTATTAGTCAAAATCCAATGTTATTGATCCTTGATTTATTTGTTCTTATTCAAATATCAAGAGAGCACACGCTTAGCATGTTAAAAGGACATTGTGCAAAGATTGTAACAATTTAGTGCCAGAGTGCATAGAAAAGGAGCACAAATACTATTATTCATAATACATTATTTTATTATCAATAAATGTATTATAAATGATCTATTATTGCAGAAATTTCTAATTTCATAAATGTCCTTCAAAGAATATAATCTTTTATCTGCAAAATAACAGCGTCTCTACTCCTGAGTATCAGACTACGTATGTACATGACAAAATTACATCCTTAGTTTTAAAATGAACACCCGCCAAGCTCTGGAATCATGTTACCCCCTAAGGCTGTTCTCGTCTTCTAAATGAGTGTGTGACTTCTATTCCCATTTCTTGTGCACATTAATCTTAAAACTTGACTGAATTACTTTTTGTCTTACCTATTGATGAATATGAGCAGAATTCCTTCTCCTCAGTAAAAGAAAAAACATTTTCACTTTAAAACTGTATTTGTCCTCAAAACCAATCACTGTCTTCTGGATCATTCTGCCCCATCCAATGAAAGTCCTCTCCCTAAGCTCCACGTCTGGTGGTTATCTTCAGATTCCTACCGCATGCTTCAGTGGAGCGGGTCCTCAAGTTGCTCTACGAGCTAATTTCGTGTTTTTTTTTGTAAAACAAAATTCAAAATAATAACATTTTGACCGTTTTTTGCTTTATCGTCTTTGACGAAGAATAGAGACCGGCAGTGGGGCTCTGCTATCGCTAAAGCTCTTCATCGACCGTCCGGGCAGGTTCGGATCATCGATGTATTGAGAATGGCCAGCCTTGGGGCCCACTTCGCGCCTTTTCAGTCTGGCTGAGGGGAAGGAAGGTTGCAGCCTCTTCAAGCTCTGCGCAAAGTGTTGTTTAAGAAATTTCTTTGTGGAAGATCGACACCATAAATGCTTTTACTACCTGCATCCGGACCACGATGAGGAGGGATGCGAGGTGTATTGTGGTTTCTCGAAGAAAACCAAAAAAGACAGATACAGCAGATTGTCGACATGACTCAAATCAAGCAACGCTGCTTATGCAGACTCAGGGCAGGGTCAAGCTTCATCCAGGACCGGCCGGTCAGAGGAGCGTTCTCCCTCTAGGAGGAGGTTGAGATCCTTTGAGGACGCCCTGCATGCGGCGGTCCAAGAGAAGGCCAAGCTCTGCGACGCTAGCTCCGCTTGGTTCGCAACTGATGCGGGTCCTGATTCAGACAAAAGGCGTTCGCCATCATCCTCCACAGTGAGCCTGCCATTGAAAGGAGCGTCTTGAATGAAAAAGCCGCTAACTCCGTCCAAACTTGTGTGTCCGCGGATAGTCCGGCGAGGTAAATGTCGGGGGAGGAGTCGTCAAAGCCAGTTGGTTAGGTAGGACTTGGTGCAGTTACACTATGTGAGACTACACAACACTTATTTGCTTGGTATTAGGTAACCCAACTTTTTGTATAGGTCTGTAATGCACAAGTTGGTAGTGTGACTGATCAGCCAGGACTATCTCAAGAGGGGTAAATGTGAGCTGTAGAGCTGTACAATTGAAATTCGTAAATACAAGTAGCCAAGTAACACTTACACTCAAGGTTTCAGTTATAAAAAGTAATTTATTTAACGTCAGTTTTAAATAAGCATTCTTTAAAAAGGCAACATGTTGTAACGATTCAAATACACTTCTGAATTACTTTTCAGAGTCAAATAAAGCCAGTGGATAATCTTTGGATATGCTTCATACACTATTTCTACACCCTCAGGTGACTTCCATCACAAGGATAGTCTTTGCATTTATATGTCACACTAATATACTTTTGTATACTCTAAGTTGCAGAAAGGAAAGGGTTAGGGAAGTAAAAAGGTAGGAACAATTTCTCAGCAATTGTGAGGACAGCTGAATCATCCAATGAAGTCTAGATAAGCCTTTTCCAGGATTCTATGTGATCCAACCGCGGCTGATTTTGCTACAGCCGGAATGTTTGCATAAGGAAGGTGCGAACTACCAAAAGTCTGCACCGTTCTCATGCGAACACACATACTACGGGGGCTGCAGGCGTTTCCCCCACTGTAAATTATAGTGAGCGGGGCGTTGCGGGGGACACCCCTGCAGCCCCCGTTTATTTTTTATTTTTCTGCGGGTGTGCTGCGGGGGTGTCCCCGCAACACCCCGCTCACTATGCCACACAGTATAGCAGTATACTGTTCCAGCAGTACCAGTATACAACAAGCTACCACCTGTGAGGGACAAACAGTATCAAAGTCAATGGATTTAGAAGAGTGACTTTAGGGGGCCAAGACAGCCAAGTCATTTGGACACAGTCAACAGATCTGATGCACTTCTTGGACAAAAGTCTTGCACAAAGTTAGAGAGTTCATAAAAATCACTTGTAGGGTCACAACTGTGAAGCCTGTGAGAAGGCAGTTGAAATCAACTCGAAAAAGGTATGCCAATGCAATTCCCCAGTGGGAAAAGCACAGCTAAAGGCAATAAGGTAAGTACACCAAGCCTAAACAGTACCTCTGGTTAGAAGAAGAGTGGCCCAGCTGGATTCCATCTTGCTACAGCCGTGCAGACCCTGGTTCCTGAGCCTCAGTCGTGGGGACAAGAGCGAGGACGTCTGGAGGGCTCCTGCGGCAGTACTCGGGAGGTCGTCCGCAGCTATGGGCTCCTTTCCGTTCAGCAGCACTTTGCGGTTTCAGCGCTTGGCAAACAGCACTGATGTGGATCTCGGACACTGGTTGGATTTCCTTCACTCCCTCAGTCCTGCACTCTGGTGAGGGGACTCTGGATCTGGAGGTCCTGCTTCTGGAGGGTCCTTAGGACGCTCCAGGAGCTTCTAGCCGGATTCGTTCCACGGCATACGTTGCTCTCGACTACGGACACTCGACCCCTGGCATTGTACTCCTCCAGCAACAGAGAGGCACAGCAAGTCGGGTGTGGTGATCCAGTGGAGTTTGTCTCGGAGTTAGTTGGTTCCACTAACCCAAGGGGAGAAATCATTCTGTCCGGAGCCTCTCTGTCGAAGTGTAAAAGGAGGTCCGCACAGCAGCAGGGTTTCACCGGGCAATTCAAAGGTCCACGCGGTTGCAGCAAGCTTCGTTCAGGGTTTCTTTCTCGGGTATTTCTCCCAGTCGTCGACTCTGCCTGTAGCCCAAAAACCCTTGCTTTTATGCAGATTCCTCCCATTCATGCACAGCCTAGGCTGTCAATTACACAGCAGGGTGGCTGTCCTGAAAGGACAGCAAGCCAGCCAATCAGGACTAGTTGCATTTTGGCATTCCTAGAGACAAAGGACCAGGGAAGTTTTGACACACTGGAACCAGGGGCAGGCTTCAGGGCTGAAGCCCGCCAATGGCAAGACAAACGAAGGGCTCAAACCTGTCTCAACGCACAGATTAAAACCCAAGAAAGACCTCACAAAAAGTAAATGGTGAAAAAAGAAGACAGGGACCATTTTGACAAAATGGTTACCCATGGGTGCTGTACTGCTGCTGAGGGTTCAGCCTGCGGTAGAAAAAAGCACAATGGTAAGAAAAAGTAAACTACTGCCACCAGCCATTTAAAGTAGCGAAGGTAACAAAAAAAATGTTACATGAGAATGTCGGATAAGCGGTTACTAAGTAACTCCCCAGCACTCCATATATGATTGTGTGTGCTGGACCCACAAAGAGAAAAGGTAAGTAAAGTCAATTTCACTTTACTGTTCTTGGGAACTATAGTTCACTCAAGAACATGTATTTAAACTCTAAGATACATCTAAAGGCTTTCTCAGTGACACTGCACTGAAGGTGCTATGTGTCATCATACAAAAAGCAGATGCCCATGGAGTTTGACAGACTACAAAAACAGTGAAAACACACAATCTGAATTAGGTAATACACATGAGAGAGTGAGAAAAAGGCCTCAATTGCTCCAGGGTTGAAATTGAAAAAAGTCCTAAATCCAGCAAAAGAGCTGGGGGTCTCTAAGGTTGAAGGGAATTAGCACAGAAATGAAAATTCTCCCTAACGCAGCTAAGGCTTCAACCAAGGCCCAGTCAGCGATGTCTACCACAGCTCCTTGCCCTCAAGGTGAGATACGGTTGCGGAAGCAGCGGCGAGGCAACCAGCACCAGAGAGAGAGACCAGACAGCCGCCTGACCCAACAGCCTCCTGAGAGGGAGAGGGAAACGGTGCCACCGGTGGAGCCTCCTAGGTATGCGGACCAGCAGGCTACTGAGGATAGACCAGAGCAGATTTACTAGTGTACAGACGAGGGCAATGATCCGCATGATGGGTGCTTGTCAGTCGTCAGAGGGGAAGGACCTGAGGGAGGACCTCAGTCCCCTCTACGCAAGAGGAGACGCATTAGCCCGGATCCTAGTCCGTTGGCTCTGTTTACCCCTAGATCTAGGGACGTGTCTCTGGACATTCTATCCACCCTGCACACACTGGTCACAGAAATCCAGTAAAGGATGCCCCCATTGGAGCTGGCACCTTCAGAACCTCTGAAGGTAAACTCACTCCCGCGGAAGAGAAAGTCCAAGGGAGGCACAGGTGCTCTGCATCATCTGACCCCACCACCACCACCTTGTCACGCCAAGACTCCTACTGGAGCTCCAGATCCCCACATGAACAAAGGTACAGCACAGCTACCAAGGCTACTGGTACCGACAAGGACAGTGATGTCATTGCGGCAGACGGAGAGACTCCGCACGCGGACAAGCCCAATAGTGCCTCCACTCGGGACTAAGTTGGATCTTTTCATTCGGTCATCTTGAGCGCCTCGGATTTGTTTGTTAGTTCCCGAGGCAATGAAAAAGGCAAGTTTCCTGTAACGACGACACGGGTCAAAGAGAAAGACCATCATCTCCGTTCCCTTCCTGGACAGTATCTGGGAGGAGGGCCTAGCCCTAATGAAAAATCCAAGTATGGCCTCGACCAAACGGGACTGGTGCCCAATTTGGCCACCAGGTACATAGGTCTCAGCCCTCGATGGACTCAGTGGTCTGGGCCGCAGCTAGGAAACGCTTGGCAAACCCTTCATTGGCAGCCATGGTACCTCCGGACCAGGAGGGGGAAGAGGCTGGATGTGATGTGCAGGAGGATAATTTACACGGCAGCCTCTACCATCAAGGCAGTGAATGCCCTAGCCATTTTATCCCGTTATGACCAGGAACTCTGGTACAGCTTGGCCCTATCTGCCCAAAGGCAAGAAGGTCGAGGGACTAGAACTCTTTTAGGAAGGGGAAGTGGCTTCGGATCACGCCATCATGGTGGCGTTAGACATCACGGACATGAGTTTTGAACAGATGGGGAACATGGTTTCTCTACGCCGTCAAGGTTGGTTGAGGGCTAAACATCTCCGCCAGGACATTCAGACTAAGGTGCTGGATATGCCCTTCGATGGGGAGAACCTCTTCAGAAAGGAGGTCCACAAGTCTTTGCAGGCAATAAAGACCGACACTGAGACTGCAGCCCTAGAGTTTAGAGGTTATGCTTTACTCGCAGAATGTAAGGATATCCTGGCCAGAGCCTCGTCAGCGTTGAAGTGCTACTGACATAAATGGAAACACTTCTCTGTGTGGTGTGCTGGACTCAGAAGAGTACCCCTCTGAGTGTCAAGGTTCCGCAACTTCTACCATATTTGCTTTCCTTGGCCAAAGCGGGACTGGCTCACACCGCTATCAAGGTGCATCTCGCCGCCATATCCAGGTACACTAGGTCCCCGGGCAGACCTTCGCTGTGGTGTCACGGACTCGTCAAGGAGTTCCTCAAGGGGCTCTTCAGGAGTTTGCCACCAGTGAAGGCTCCTGCCTCGGCTTGGGAGCTCAATGCTGTACTAACTAAGCTCATGTGACCGCCCTTAAAACCTATGCATCAGGCTCCACTCAAGTTTCTCTCTGGAAGACAGCTTTCCTCATGGCTATCTCCTCGGCCAGGCGGGTCAGGGAGATTGAGGCCCTGTCTTTCAAGCATCCTTACTTGTCTTTCCACGCTTCAATGGTGGTACTGTGTACACACCCCACCTTAAGGTACCATCGGAATTTCACCTCAACAAAACTTTGGTGTTACCTGTCTTCTTTCCGAATCTGTCGTCGCCCGCGAAGAGGGCCTTGTATGTGCTGAACGTTGCTTGCGCCTTGAAATTCTACGTGGCACCTACAAAGAGTTTTCGGGAGACTTCTCAGTTCATCGACTTTGAACCTGTGAATCAGGGAAAGGCCTTGTTGAAGGTTTCCATTTCCAGGTGGCTCTCCGGCTGCATCATGCACTGTCATCGACTGGGTAGCAGGCCGCTGCCGGGCCTTCAGAGAGCCCATTACACCAGAGCCATTGCAGCGACAACTGCGTTTCTCTCTGTTGTGCCCCTGCTCAACATCTGCAGGGATGCTACGTGGAGGTCCATGCACACCTTCATGAGGTCCTACTGCGTCGACAGGGATTCCAGAGAGGAGTCCCGAGGCAGCCAAGCGGTGCTACGCAACCGGTTTGTTTGAGGTGAGTCTTTATTGCTTCTGTTGAGCTTTGCCACCTCCCGTGGTTGTGCTTATGTACTGCTCTGTAATCGTTATTCATGAGCATGTGAATACATGCCAGACCCTATGCTGGAGAAGGTTCATGTTACTTACCTGTAACTATTGTTCTCCAGCATGAGTCTGGCATGGTTTCACATGCGAACCCTCGCTCCTTCCCCTCTGTGGCTCTTCTTGGTTCATACTGCCACTTTACGTGCTTACCAAATCTGAAGATTGCCACCAGGGGTGGAGCTTAGGGAGAGGACTGTCATTGGATGGGGGCAGTATGACCCAGAGGACAATGATTGGTTTAGAGGAGAAATACAGTTTTAAAGTGAGAGTGAACGACGATGGGGAATATTTATGAGCATGCCAGAACCATGCTAGAGAACAATAGTTACAGGTAAGTAACTTAAACCTTTTTACAAATTACCAAATTTAATTCTTCAAACAATTTTGAATTACACTTGAGAAAGAACTCAAACTAGAATTATTTTTAAGACAATATTATCATTTTAGTCTCATCAAAAATAAATTATCATAATTATATGCATTCCATTAACATTTTGTCACATAGATACATTCCATCAAATCATGTAATACAGTATTAATTCATAGATACATTTCCATTGAATGAACCAACGGTTCAATGTTTTAAATTGATTATAGCTTCTACAACTAAATTAATTACAATATGTCCACTGCATACAAATGCACATTTCTTTTATATCTAATGACAATAGATTAACTTGGCCAACACATGTTTCACAACATTGTATTGAAAGAAAACATACAATTTGTAAGCTTCTTCAGGACCTATATTTATTTAAGTTGATAGCAGCTGCATGCACGCAAAGTGACAGAGAAATAGGAAAACATAGAGAAAAAGGGAAAAGTTATTTAAAAATAAGAAATTATATTAGTATGTATCTGCTTTAATCAAAACCTTATTGTTCAGTGAATGTTCATGTGTACATTATGTGAGGATGCAGAAGTAAGGCTCTGACACAATGGTGGAATCTTTTTGGGTAGAAACTTTTATTACATGCAGAAGGGTTGGAAAAATGCCCCTCTGTCCCTAAACTAAGAGGGGTTTCCCTGCCTCTAAGAAAAGGGAAGGGAGTTGTCAGAATGTCCAAATTATAAAGTCTGAACTGTCGTGTCTCAAAAAGCCTACTTTTGTCCCTAACACTAAAACGTAAGCCAACTGTGCAAGAATGCTCTCTTCCTAAAGCAAAGTGTTCTGTGTAGATCCAACCAATAGAAAAGTTCAGTCTCTTGGGTAATCACAAGTGGCAAAAATAAAAAAATGTCCAGAATTGTAGGTCTCCAAGGTTAGGGTCGTAGTACTTTCCCTTAGATTCCTTGGGGCCTCTTGGAGCCTGTTGGGCCTGTACTTGCTTATACAAATTTCAATAAGCCGTTCTTAAGAATATGCTCCATATGCTTCTCCTGTTTATCCCACCAACTTGGCATACCCTTTGGCCAAGTGTAGGATGTGTTTGCACAATGTATCCTTCACTTATTTTGGGTGCAGGTCCCAGACAGTATTCCTTGCCAAGCAAATGCCACCTCACGGACTGTCCTTCTCTTGGGTGCAAGTACCAGACTCGCATTATAACTGCTTGGTTCACTCGTCTACTAAGCTATCTTTTCATGAACGTCTTATTTGGCCTGTGGGTCCCAGACTCTCAATATTCAAACAGGCTTGGTATACTCTCCTGCCAAGCCTTGTAACATTCACAGTTGCTTGGTTTACTCTCCTGCCAAGCAACAGTCCCAACGTGGACTGTCTGTTTTTGGGTGCGTGTCCCAGACTCGCAATATTCTGTTTGACTTTGTTTCTGTTTCTTATTTGGGTGTGTCTCCCATACTCACACTTCATTTCCAGGGCCCCAGACCCTCTTGATCCAGCTTCTGCCTTTACCCTCTTGTTCCCTGAACCTCCAGCAGCACTCGGGGAACCCACATACCAATTTGCTTCCCTCTGGTAGGTACCAGAATTTCCCAAGCAGCTACTGTGTCTCTTGAGGCTCCGGTAGCGTTTGGGGCTTCGCCGCGTTCTGCAGAGGCTCTCCTGACGTTGTCTTCTCCCGTCAATGCATCCTCACTCATTGACGCTCCCCGGTGCTATGGATGCCCAGAGGTTTCACACAGCAACAACCTGAGCAGTCCTGGCTTCGTGCACCCTGCTCGGCTTTTTGTCCTCCACTCTCGGCTTCCCTCCTGCTGTCTCACATCCCTTTCGCCGCTGCACGGCTTGGAGGATAACTCGTTGCATCTCAGCTGTGGAACGTTTAAACTCCTGCGTTGGAAAATTGAGTTACTTTGGGCCAATCACATTCGCTGAGCATCTCCACAGAGATCCTTGGACTCCTGATCATCATCTTCTTCTCAGTCGTTGAGAAGGTAATGCGCTCATTCTGTTCCTTCATGGTGATCCTTGGATTCCTGTAAGGAAGGCATGACATCAACAGTAAGACAGGCACAAGTGACCGTAGTTCACGGGTGTTTATCGAACTTCAAAAAGGGTATGATAAATGCCTTTCCAAACCTAAATCTAGAAATGGGAGCAAGCTACGACCATCAAATAATAATAACGCAGTCCTAGTGGTAAAATAAAAAGGGCCTATACTAAAAAAAACATATTGCCAATCCTTACCTCTAAATACAAATAGTGTGGGATATAATGTTATGAAAAAGAAATGAGTGTTCAAAATGATATGTCTGGTTTTCAGGCTGTTGGCTTCCCTTCCCCACGGTTTTAGCACAGGACAAGGAAGGTCACTCGAGCATAGCACAGTCTCTGGCTTCTCTAGCACAAGGTCACAGTTCACTCATCAGCATCAGGGCCTCCGGAGCGTAAGTCTCCTTGCTTCTCCAAAGTCTCTTCACTCAAAGGGCCTGATGTAATCAAATAGACAACACTATTCACCCCGGACACCCCTCGACCAGGCTCAGAAAAGACCAAGGGCATTTCCCTCCTTGCAATCTTCTTCTGGCTTGCCATCTTCCATTAAACTGCCATATTGGAACTGCTGCTTCCTCGTGTGCTTTGCCTTGTTCTGAGTGTGCTAATGTGCTCCGCCTTTAATCCGTGTGGGGAAGTGTGATGGAAGTCAGGTGTGTGTAATGATCAGTAATTGCCTGACCATTGTATTGGGACATGTCAGGTGTACGGCTCGGGTGTTAGTCTGTTTTCCCTCACAGTGAGTTGTCCGTGAGAAAGTGTTTGTGTCGAAAAAAGGGGAGACCCTACATATCCTACCAGGTAGGATGGGTCAAAGGTGTTACAAGAAATGTAATACTGCATCGCGCCGTCTGGTTTCCACTTATACTCCCCGAAGACCCCCCTTCGAGGTGATCCTCCCACACTGGTCCACCCCAGTAACTGGATCCAAAAGCGATGGACGTGTCCTGGCCACCTGGATGACAGATCCCTGGGGACTAGTGGGTGAGACACCTTCAGGTTTCTCACACTCCTGTACATCATCTTCTTCTCAGTACATGCCATATGTGATGTAACATAGTTTGCATTCTTTAATGTTTCAGTCTCGTGAAGTAGATTAAACTTCACAATATTTGCAGTAGAGTCATATGCTGTATACTTTGCATTCTCTAATGTTTGAATCTTGCCAAGTACATAAGGTTTTCCAATACTTGAAGTAGTGCAATATGCAATACGCTTTGCATCCTCTAAATTTTCAATCATGCCAGGTATATTAGGTTTTTCAATACTTGAGGTAGACAATATGCGGTATATCTCACTTTCCCTGTGGTTTTAACGTTATCAAGTATATTAGGTAGACTAACCTGACAATAGCAGACATTAGCCCTATCCACAAGAGCAGAAGGGCCATTTAACTTGTGGGACGGGTTTAGGTGTAGTAACGTGGGGCATACTGCGTTCTGTGAACATGGTCATCCCTAATCCCATAAGGGGTCCCCCCCCCCACCATGTGATTCTCCCTTGGTGCACCACATGCCAGAGGTCTGTGGGCGCACTGCCCTGGCCTCATGGGGAAGGTCTCCCCCAGGGTTGAAGGGACTACATCCACTGATTTGTCAGTGACCTAATTTGCAGAATTGAGAGTTTTGTTGTTATTCATTCAGAAAATATTTCATCAGTTGCTTTTTAGCTTCTTGTGATCACTTTATTTTTTTCTTGAACTCTAAATTCATCCACACATGCTGTTATTAAAAATGCATTAAACTAGCAGAGCCTGCTTGCCATAACATTGTGGAATCAGCTGTCATCAAGTGGTAGCATAGTTGGGCAGCACATGGGTTACGTTGGATACATAAGAAAACTTGTTAGATAAGCCACTAGAAAGGTCCCTGCTCTTTGTCAAGGAAGTAGATGAAGCCCTGGAAAATACCAAAAAAGAATGCAACATCCTAAAGACACTTGCCCCTTAGCAACACAGAGGATCGTTCTCGAATAGATGTAGTTCTTGAGGTCACAGTTTTGGGCACTAAACTGCAGTACTCCCAACCATCATACTGGGTGATGGACTACAGGCACAAGTGGTCATTCGTCTTTATACTCTTCACCGCAAAGACAGCAGTGCCGTGGACTGGGGTGGAGTAGAGGCACGTGCAAGAGTGTCTGCCGCCTCCTCAAAGCAGTACCAAACAAATTCACATCCCCACTCATGTTGCTCCAGTAGGATGATCCTAATTCACGCAGACACAGGAGAGAATTACCATATATTCAGTGGGTGCTAACCATTGTAAAGGAGTGTTATTTATTTTAATTTTATTTTTTATTGCTTAAAGCACTGACCTAGCTGAAGAGCAGCAGAGTGCTGTACAGCGTTTGCGTAGCCAGCATTTGGGCTGGCATCGTTTAACAGACGTGCAGTACTAAGTTTCTAGGTCTTTATTGTTACTGAAAGTGTCTACACATGTTTCAACCGCTCAAGGGTCTTTATCAAGGCTAAGGTTGTCATCCATAAAACAATGGTTGATACATTTTCAACAGATGTTGAGTCCAACACAAGTGTTGCATAACATAGGACCAAATCGTGCCTGTGTGGGTGAAAAGTGTGAAGTGTTCAGTTTATTATAAAATGTGCATAGGGTGACATGAATGACAAAGTGTTGTTGAAGTCATAAAAACATGTTTACATCATCCATTGTATTAATGTTACAACTAATTGCTGCTTTTTAAAGAATGCTTTAAATATCTTTGTGTATAAGTAATTAATTTATTATAACTTGAAGTGTATAAGTGTTTGCTTGGATACTTGAGTTTACTGATTTCATTGTACAGCTCACATTACCCCTCTTAAAATAAGCCTGGCTGCTCTGTCACCAACTTGTGTAGTACATGACTATATTAAAAGGTGGGTTACCTAATACAAACAGATAAGTCTTGTGTAGTCCCACACCAGTTGGACTGCACTAATTCTTACCTAACACTCAGTGTATCTAATTTCATGTGTTTGGTATTCAAAGTAATTAAATTTACCTAGAGGGCCCAGGGTTCACCTGCTTCAGGCCAACTGACTGGTATATCTTGGTGTCTCCTTCTGACTCGTGGGTGCTGTTGCAGAGCTCTTTGGTTCCTTCTACACTCCTGTCTACTCCAATCTGACTGCTGCGGTACACATAGTCCTTCGCAGGAGCACTGACAGCTCTTTGTGATCTCTGGTGTAGCTTCTCTACCGGAGCACTTCGATTCATTAAACCAGTTGGTCTTTTTAGGTGTCAGAGGATGCTGTTCGGCTTGGTGTCAGCGGCCAGTGTGTTCCAAAATGTCATGTATAGTTTGTTGGGAAGTGAGAAAGGTGTGCTATTTTATCAGGATGATTTGTTAGTCTGTGGTGGGAGTGATGAAGAACATGATGAGCGACTGAAGAGAGAGTTAGAGATTTTGAGTGAAGCAGGTCTAACCATTGACAGGGAGAGGTGCACGTTTAGGGCAAGGAAAGTGGTATATTTGGGGCATGAAATCTCTTCAGAAGTGGTGAAACCAAAGGATGATGCTGTGAAAGCCATCACAAAGATGGAGTTGCCCAGGGTAAGGGTAATGTGTCATCATTTTTTGGTTTGGTGGAGTTTTATGGCAAATTTATTGAGAGGCTGTCTGATAGGACAAAAAGTATGAGGAGGCTTACCAGAAAAGGAGTTTCGTTTGAATCGGATGTGAGATGTGCTGAGGAATTTGAGGACATAAAGTGTGCTGTTGTAGAGGCTCCTGTGTAAGCTAGTTTTGTGGAGGGTAGGAGGACCCTGATTTTTGCAGACAACAGTAATTATGGACCGGGTGCAGTTTTAATGTAAGAGTGTGGTTCGGAGTTGCATACTGTGGCATTTGCCTCAAGAACATTGAAGGAAGCAGAGGTCAGATACTGTGTGGTGGAGAATGAGGCGTTGACGTGTATGTTGGCAGTGGAGAAGTTCAAAATGCATTTGTGGGGTCGGAGGTTCACCATTTGTACTGATCATAAACCACTAAATGGGTCAGTAGTCTTCAAGGGCTACAATTTAGTATGGAACATGTTCAAGCAAAGACCAATGTGGTGGCTGATGCCTTGTCAAGGTCTGTGGTGGAGTCAAGTGCAACTGGTGGGGGCTTTGAGTTAGATGATGATGGTGGAATATTTTGTGTGCAAGAATGCATAAAGAAGTCAGAGTGGGATCTGGCATGTTCGGAGGATTCCGTTTTTTTAAGTGG
The DNA here is from genome assembly GCF_040938575.1 of Ambystoma mexicanum. Taxonomy (NCBI): domain Eukaryota; kingdom Metazoa; phylum Chordata; class Amphibia; order Caudata; family Ambystomatidae; genus Ambystoma; species Ambystoma mexicanum. The sequence continues at coordinate 30,587,848 of NC_090936.1, forward strand.
TTGTGGATCTGGTGAAGAGGAATGCGTCTGATGTGGGCGATGAGGATGAAGGAATATAGGAAGGTGACAAATGAACTGTGTGTGAAGGATAGTTATTTGTGTAGGGGTCATAAATTGGTGGTCCCGGAGAAGATGAGGAGTGTAGTTGTAGAGTTGGCGCATAGTGGTCACTTGGGTATGGCAAGAATCAAAGGATTGTTAAGATCTGATTTTTTTGTGTCCCAGTGTCGATACGGATGTAGAAGAGCAGGTGAAGGTATGTTTTGAGTGTGTGGACAGGGACAAGGGTCTCAATGGTAGTTAGAGAAAGTCCAAGGATGCCTTGGGATGAGGTGGCATTGGATTTATTAGGTCCCTTTAATATTAGAGGATCCAGGGATGCCTATCTACTGGTGGTGATGGATTTGTTGTCCAAGTGGCCGGAGGTTTGTGTTCTGAAAGAGGTGAGTAGTAGTAGTAGTATTATCTGATTCTTGGAACCATTATTTTGGAGAGAGGGTTTTCCTCAAAGGTGTCTATTAGATAATGGGACACAGTTAGTTTCGAGGGAATTCAAAGAAACAAGTTGCAACCTCACTTTATCATCCACACGGAAATGGGTGTCTGGAGAGATTCAACCACACCTTGATGGATGTCATTAGGATTGTGGTGGCCACAGGTAGAGATTGGGTGCAAACCGCCATGGAGAGGATATTTCAATATAGACTGGCTCCACACGTGGTCACAGGGGTGCCTCCCTTTGAATTGTTGCGTGTTGGAAAGTCAAATTCTCATTTATGCCCCGGATGGATCGGTAGGTCAAGGTGTTTAGGTGTGGAAGTGGATGAGGTGAGGGAGAAGTTATTGGCCAATGGGCATAGGTCCAAGCTGAGATATGATGAGAAAAATAGTTGCAGAGAATTTGTGGTTAGGCCAGGTGATTGGGTCAAAGTGAAGTTGCAGACAAAGGTGGGGAAAGGTAATACCTTGTTTTCTGAACCTAAAGAGGTGGTTAAGGATTTGGGTTCCTCGGTTTTAGTGAAAGGGGGAGGTGTGTGGAACAAGGAAAGGGTGGCAGTGTTGAGGAAGAATGAAGTATGTGTTGGGGATTAGGAGGAAGGAAGGGAGGTGTTATGAGTGCTTGCACATGCAGGTTAGGAATATATATATATATATATATATATACATAAATGTGTCCATCTCTGTACATAGTTGCTCACCAACATGGTTACCAAGTTCTTATGTAAATAGTTACCAGGCTCCATTGTTCAGTGTGTAGTTGGAACCTGGAGCCTGATGGCATGGAAGTTCTGATTCCAATTGGGGCAGTTGGAAGGAGGCTCTCTGGCTGGGGGTCGCTATGAAGTGGACTGAACTTACCTTGTTGAAGATCCTTTAATAAATCACATGGTTTGCTTCATCATCCAGCGTGTGTGTCCCTCCATGCACACATAACACCAAGTTTCCTCTGCTTCCTGTAAGGAAGGCATGGTATCGAACAGTAAGACAAGACACAAGTGATCACAGTTCAAGGGTGTTTATTGAACTTCAATTGTGTTTGATAAATGCCTATCTAATCCTAAATCTAAAGATGGGAGCAAGCTACGACCATCAAATAATAATAACGCAGTCGTAGTCGAGTCTGTCGAACTAAAAAAGCCTATACTAATAAACCTATTGCCAATCCTTAACTCTAAATACAGATAGCGTGGGAAACAAAGTTATGCAAAAGAAAAGTGTTCAAGAAATGATATGTCAAGATATTCAAGCCATTGACTTCCCTTCTCTCTCTGGTTTTTCTAGCACGAGAATACAGTTCAAAACTTCAACATCAGGGCCTTCTGTGCCAAAGTCTCTTTGCCATTCAAAGTCTCTTATTTCAGAGGGCCTGATGCAACACGACAAACATTAAAGTTCCTTTTCTTCTCAGGAAATATCATATAAAACTTGTCGGGTGATTTACTGTTCACACCAGGTCCCTCTCCGCCAGACTCAGACACACTTTAACACAAAACTCTCAATTGGTCTCCCTCGGTCAGCCTCTGACCACATTCCTCTACTTCATCAAAATCGAAAACTTTCGATTGTGCTCAGAATTTAGCTTGACCCGTTGCAGGACCATTTTGATTCACACTTCCTCATTCTCTTCTTGATATAACCTGTTTCCCAGTTCACAATTGCCATTTCACAGCTGGATACCTTACAAAGACCTTCGATTGATCACCCACGTGGTGCCGGACTACTATATCCATGGTATTGTATGTATCTTGCTTTTAAAGTTCAATCACTCATTAGCAGTTCAACTTTACTTGCGTCTCTTATCACACGCATTTTAACAATGTTCGTTCCAGCGCTTGCCATACAATGTTGCTGCTTGCAACCTTGGTTTCAACACAGACCGGTCTTGTATCGGTCTCTCCAACTCATCGGCTGTGTTGATTCACTGCCTCTGCTTTGTTCTTGGAGATAAGGATGGTACCACAGCGGCTGGTGCTTCTCCCCGCCTTGTTTATTGACACAGGATGGCCCCGGGTATCTGCGACACATAATGCAGGATTCTTCAGCTTTGTTTCTTGGTCTTATGCTTTCTATTCTCAAGGTTTCGGAAAAATAATGGTTCCTTGGCGAAAAGGTCAAGGAAACTTCCCTCCTTGCAATTCCCTTCTGTGTTGTCATCTTTCCTCTCTCGTTCAGCTGCCGTTTTTGAAAGTGCTGTTTCCTCATGTGCTTTGCCTCGCTGAGAGTGTGCTCTTGTGCCCCGCCTTTTATCCGTGTAGGGAAGCTTAATGGAAGCCTGGTGTGTGTGATGGTCAGTAATTGCCTGACCATTTCATTAGGACACGTCAGCGATACTGCCCGGGTGTTAGTCTGTTTTCTCTCATAGCGGGCTGTCCATGAGAAAGTGTTTGTGTTGTAAATGGGGGCTCGAGTTCCTAAATATCCTACATGGTAGTATGTGGTAAAGGTGTTACAGGGAAGGGGATACCGAGTCTCACCATCCGGTGAATAAGTGTCCTGAACTAATGGACAAGTGCATGCCCGCCACACTATACATACACTGATATTCATCAGTTAAGACTTGTCTTTCAAAAAATATTTTTCAGTTAATTAGGTTGTTGTGATGTAATTTTCTCAAGTGATAGCCACATTTCATTCAAGTTATAACAAACAGTATATAACAAAAGTGTTGTAATGCATGGATTCTACATATGAGGTAATAATATCATACATTATAATTGTAGACATTCAAATAATTAAAAATGAGCTCAACCCATTTCGGGAATATAATCCCTTCAAAAGGAGCGGAATATTCATCAATTTCATGCAGTTCATACGCTTTCTAGCTTCAATTCTAATCTACATAATAAAAACAAAAGAAATTTGTAAGTGTTATGCTTCGAATATGAAGTAAATAAATTGATCATAACTGATTGCTAAGTTTCACCTTCTAAGTGGTTGTTACCTGATCACGTGTTGGAATTCACCCAGGTTATCTCATATTATATCTGTAAGTAGTCTTCAAATAACTCGGGGAATGCTAAAGTGAAAATATAAAAATAGAGAAAGAAATGTATAGGTCAGTAATGGGGTCACAATTTGTTTATACAGAGTTGGTTGTGTTAGAGATAACCGTACCTAGTCTTGTCTCATGTTGCTGTATTCCCAGCGTGGTGTGTCCCAAATCACTGGACTGTAGGGAGTTAAAGAATACATGGAGTCGTTAAGTTCGAAAGGTTGTTAAAGAATTGTGTCCATCATAGTAAAGGTTGACTGGTACATACCTCCAGAGGTAGGTTGTTTCGGGAAAAATTGAAAGTCAGTTTGAAGCAGACGTTTTATCTAAAGGCAAATAGACGAACGTTGGAGCACGGGACATGAAAAAAATAAAAGGTCTGTTGTACGGATATCTAATAATTAGATGCGTGTAATCCGCTTACATAAAGTGTAGGGTTTTTCACCAGAGTGTTGCAAAGTCTGTGCCACAAGCCGTTCGAATGAAGCAGTTGTGGAGCCAGAGGTGCTTATTGTCTTGTGAATGTTGACATAAAGAGGAAATGGCACCAAAGAGAAAGCTGTCTATTGTGATGCCTGTTCAGAAGTGGGCGGTCCTTTGTGCAATTATAGCGTCAAGCAAAGAGGCATAATATGCGTTAAATATACAAATGGTTGTCATAGTAGCCAATCGGGTTGTCAAAGACTTTAAGGTTATATTATATTGTGCATTGTATTCACTGAGTCATATTCAATTCTTATGGTGCCTTATATCGTATATTGTATTCACCATATCAGACGATTTTGCCAATCGCAGTTATCAAGTATTCATGGCTACATTATTTCCTGCATTCCTTCCACCAGAACGTATAGAATGTGTTGCATCGTGGGGTACGTTATGCATAGAATTCAATGTACTACATAGAGTAGGTTACAGTCAAAATGTTCTAGCAGTCAGCTGCTTCATAATTTTGTATCTCCTTTGAATTGAATTAGGAAATGGGAATACAGACATACTTTTGATTCTCCAGCATGGGGTCTGGCATGGATTCACATGCTCATGAATATTTCCTGTCGTCAGGCTGGGAATCCTCGGTTAAAGAAAAAACAGTTTCAGTTTCGTTTCTGAACTGTCTTTCTCTTATTAACCAATCACTGAGCTCTGGGTCATACTGCACACAGTCAATGACTGCTTTCTACCTAAAACCCCTCCCCTGGCTGCCATCTTCAGATTTTAACCGCACGTTCAAGTTTTGGGAGTCCTCGCATTTTAGTCTCCGGGCTTTTCAATTTTTTTTATATGAAAACTCTTATTTTCGATCAATCAAGCACATGTGCTCCATCAATTATCCTTCTGATTAACGGGGGCCTGTTTTTCGGCATCTTTCACGCCTCTCAAGGGCAGAATTCTTGAAGTGGTGTTCTTGGAAGCTTCCAGAGGTTCGTCAGGTCTACTCCGCGCGGATCATGTCAGATGAGAAGAAGGACATTGTTTCCCTCTTCAAGCTTTGCTGTGGTTTGCAGAATGTTTTCACGGAGGACAAGCATTCCCAGTGCCTGTATTGCCTACATCTGACGCATAAAGAAGAAGATTGCGAGATCTGCAGTGGCTTCACCAAGCGCACAATAACGATTCAATACCTCCGTTTGGCGACAAGGCTCAAGGCCAGGGCCTCTACCCTAGGTGGTTCTCAGGGGCATGCCTCTTCCGGATCCAGCCACCCTGCGTGGGCTTCTAAGTCCTTTGAGGGAGCTCCATCCGTGGGGGCCCAACACAAGGCCAAGCACAGCGAGTCCGCTCTGTCTTGGTCGCTGCTGCTGCGGGTCCCGCGAAAGTCAGGGTGCATTCCTCATCTCCTTTGGCATCAATCTCCAGCCATCGCTCTAGTTCTTCGTCCAAGAGGAAGTCAGCTACCCTGGGGAAGCTGCGGGAGACACCGGAAAAGGCCAAGGAGAAGGCCAAGCAGGACAAGGTGTCCGACCTGCCCGTGAAGGAGAAGGTCAAGCAGGACAAGGTGTCTGACCCGGCCACGAAGGAGATGGCCAAATAGGACAAGGTGTCCGACCCGGTTTTGAAGGAGAAGGCCACGCAGGACAAGGGAGCCAGCCTGCCCGTGAAGGTTCAGGTTCACCAGGCCAAATCGTCGTCCTCCATCGAGTTGGTGGTGGCCTCCGTCTCGATAGCAATAGGGCCTGACCCAGGCTGAGGTACCCCGACAAAGGCCAGTGTGGCTCTTCCTCCCAGGAGGGAGGCTTCAGCCAAGCCGGTTGAGAAGACTCCGGAGAACAGGATGACGGACCTCAGCCCGAGACCGACCCCTCAGGATCCGAAGAAGGGGGGGGTGTAGAAGAACTCCAGGGAATGGACATTTCTTCGTCCAACTAGGAGGAGATGCTTACCGTCCACACCATTCAGGGTGAACCAACGAGGAACGGTGACACCGTCCACAGGGATGACGACATAGGCACTGGGCCCAGCGACCCTTCCCTCCCAGGTGCCTCCTAGAGACCTTTCGCTTGACATCCTGTCAACCCTCCACACGCTGGTGTTGGAGATCCAGAGGAGGATTCCGACGGCGCTGCAAGCGGCACAGCCCGCAGCACCACTGCCAGTGACCCTGTTGACCGTTGACACCGGAGGAGCCTCCAGCGAAGAAGAGGAGGAGACATCCTACGCCTCCATTCCAGCCATTGCTAGCCTCCCCTCCAAGGGGGACGGAGTTGAATACAGCAATAACAGGCACAGGTGATGACGGCGGGAGCCGAGAGCTTCTCCACCAGACGAAGTGGGATCCTTCCATTCCTTGATCACCTGTGCATCAGAGCTTTTCCAGCTCATCCCAGAGGAGAAGACGAAGGAAGGCTTCTTGTATCAGCGCCGGGAGACGAAGAAGATCATCCTTTCAGTCATGCTCCTGGACGACGTTTGAGATGAGGGTCTGGCACTGCTGAGGAACCCCGCCCGAGCCCCCGCGAAGAGAGAATGACTTGAAAAGAAATACAGGGTGCTGGACTCTGCACCCAAGTGTCTACTATCTCAACCGTCGCTGGACTCGGTGGTCTCGGCAGCCGCCAGGAAGAAATCATCAAGTTCGCTGTCTTCTTCATCCACCCCTCTGGACAATGAGGGGAAGAAGTTGGACTCCGTGGGTCGAAAGGTCATCTACTCAGCGGCAACAACGGTCAAGGCTGCCAAAGCCTTAGCGATCGCTGCCAGATACGACAGGGAGCTTTGGTACAAGATGGCTCCGCTTCTGGATTTCCTCCCCGATGACAAGCGGGTCGAGGCCTTGGAGACCCTCCAGGAAGGCGAGGTGGCATCAGACCACACCATCACAGTGGCCCTGGACATTGCAGACACAGGGTTCCGCCAGATGGGAAACAGGGTTTGCCTTCGCCGTCATGGCTGGCTCAAGGCCACCAACTTTAGACAAGAGGTCCAGACGAGGGTTCTGGACATGCCGTGCGACAGAGACAACCAGTTTGGGAAGGGTGTTGATGAATACCGCCACGCTATCAAGACGGACACAGTGACGGCCCGTGCCCTAGGCACTCTGCAGCAACGACAGCCGTCCTTTCGTTTCTCCGGAGGGAAGTCTATCAGGTCTTTAAAGGGGTTCCAAAGCAAAAACAAAGAGGTGATGGCTGGAAGGTTTAGAATGAATCTTAACCACTGGCGGTGCTCTGGGCAAACCTCCAGACCACCGTTCTTCGCCTACCAAGCCATTACAGAAGGGGAAAGACCATATTCAAATCAGGCTTGGCCCCACCCCAAAAGGGGCAGTCCAGCCCGAACTGCTAGGTCACATCCCTTCTGCACGAGACCACAAGCATCCCCAAACATGTTTCGCCCTTGTTGGGGCTCATCAGTGAGGAGTAGCTTGGGTCTCCAGGCCCAGCAGGCACAGGACCCACGTCTGGGCATACCCGTCCCACTCGGGGTGACAAAGCAAAAACAAAGAGGTGATGGCTGGAAGGTTTAGAATGAATCTTAACCACTGGCGTTGCTCTGGGCAACCCTCCAGACCACCGTTCTTCGCCTGCCAAGCCATTACAGAAGGGGAAAGACCATATTCAAATCAGGCTTGGCCCCACCCCAAAAGGGGCAGTCCAGCCCGAACTGCTAGGTCACATCCCGTCTGCACGAGACCACAGGGGTTCAGCAGGCGCTCATCCTCTTACCCCAAAACCCCGCTCCTCGACCCAGGAAGCCAACAGGGGTTGCTCCAAGGCCTTCGGAGGTGGCCGCCGCCATCGTCGTCAAGGACCACAAGGCGGCACTTCGACCTCAAAGCAAAATTGAACTGGCCAGGACATTGGGCCCCCACCGGGGTGCATCCCGGTGGGAGGCCGGGTTGTGAACTTCGTTGGCATGTGGGAGACCATCTCCACCAATCGATGGGTGCTGGAGGCTCTCACCCACGGACACACCTTAGAATTTCAATGAAAGTGTCTGCGAATACCACCGGTGGTCCGGCAGGAACAACACATCCCTCAGCTGCTGCTGGAGGTCTGGGCCATGTTCATAAAAGGGGCGATAGAGCTAGTCCCGCGGCGACTGCAAGGCTCCAGAGTTTACTCAAGATACTTTGTCGTAAGAAAGAAGACCAGGGGCTGGAGGCCTAGTCTTGAACTATGACGACTCAACAAGTACACAAAATCCCAGAAGTTCAGGATGGTCACGCTGCAGCACGTGCTTGGCCAGCTGGAGCAGGGAGACTTTCTGTCGTCGTCGGATCTAGAGGCGCGTACTTCCACGTCCCCATACACGTAAAATATTGCAAGTTCCTGCGCTTCGTCGTCCAAGGGAAGCATTACCAGTTCAAGGCTCTTCCCTTAGGACTGAAGTCAGCCCCAAGAGTCTTCACCAAGTGCCTGGGTCTGGTGGTGGCCCATCTGCAACTACAGGGGATTCACGTGTACCCTTACCCGGATGACTGGCTCATCCGGACCAAGTCAAAGGACATCGCCGTCTATCACACGGCGAGGACCGTCCGGCTGCTGACGGGCCTGGGGTTCTCAGTTAATTATGCAAAGTCCTGCTTGACACCATTGCAGGACGCTCTGTTGCTGGGATCCAAGCTCAGCACGGTGGCCTGCCTAGCGGCTCCATCGGAGGAGAGGATAGCGACCATTTTGGGCAAGGTGCGACAGCTGTTAGCACTGAAGATCACCACAGTGAGGATCATCAAGTTGCTGCTCGGCATGATGTCATTGTGCATATAACTGATCCGGCTCTGCATATTACGGATGCGTCCACTCCAGGAGTTCCTCGATGCCCGTTGGGTCCAGGTGTCCAGAGGCTTCCAGGACAGGATCACGCTCGACGAGGAGTTCTGTTGAGCGATAACGCTGGTGTGGCGTTTGCTTCAACATCACCAGAGGCACAGACTTTCAGAGCCCCCGTATCAGGAGAGGGTCACGACGGATGCTTCTCTGGAAGGATGGGGAGCCCACACCGGACGGCTTCACGCCAGAGGTCTGTGGCAGCCGGAAGGGAAGACGCTCCATATCAACGTACTGGAACTACAAGTAGTGTTTTGGGCCCAAAGGTCATTCCTGCTGTCCCTCAAGGGCAAGGCGGCGATGGTCTTCACAGACAACACCACCATGATGTTTTACATCCGGAAGCAGGGGGGCATCAGATCCCCAGCACTCTCCAAGAAGGCGCAGGACTTATGGCACTGGGCCGTCGCCCAGTGGATGTTCCTCATCCGTTTCACCTGGTAGAAGTAAAGAACACAGTCGCCGACTCTCTCAGCAGGGAACTGCGCTCTTGCCACGAGTGTGAGCCTTGGCAGGGTAAAGTGGACAACCTTTTCTTCAAATGGGGCAGTCTCCAGATTGATCTGTTTGCGACAGCGACGAACACCAAGTGCCGGAGGTTTGCCAGCAGTTTCCCCCAGCCGGGAAGCATGGCAAATGCATTCTCCTTCCCCTGGGAAGGCCTGTTTCTGTACGCGTTTCCTCCGTTGCCACTGCTACTTCGAGTCATCTGTCAATTTACAGTGGTTACGAGCTTCCGGCAGACTGCAGGGAGGTGCTCGCCAAGGCCAGGGATCGTCGACTTTGAAGTGCTACGGACAGAAATGGAAGCGCTTTGCGACCTGGTGCCGGTCGCAGAAACCCTCTGAGGGTCAATGCCCCTCAGGTACTGACGTATTTACTATCATTGGCTAAATCGGGACTGGCGCACGCCTCCATCAAGGTGCATCTGGCGGCTATGTCCCACTCCACCAGATCTCCAGGATGGTCTTCCTTGTGGTCACACCGTGGTCTTGTGGTCGCACTGTCTAGTCAAGGAATTCATCAAGGGACTCTTATGCTCGTTCCCACCGGTGAAGGTTCCTGCCCCGTTGTGGGAACTCACTGTGGTGCTGACTAGGCTCATGGGGGGCCCCTTTCGAACTTTTGCATATGTCACATATGAAGGCTTAGTTAAAACAAAATAGGCAGTCATGTCATGTAGACATCGTTAATTATTGGACTTATACGAATGTATAATACTGGACTTCCAGTCACAGTGTTAACAAATTTTGAAGGTTTCATTCTAGATCAAGGTACATGACTTGATTCCCTACTTTGTTTTAACTCCACCTTCATATGTGAAAACACCAGGAAATCAATATGATGTCTGTAGTCTTATTCCCTAACTGTAGTTAATGACTATACAGAATTATTAAGTCATCAACTGTCTGATATTTAGATTGTAACATACTAGATGAGGTCTGGTAAATTCAATGTATGATATAATGTACCCCACAAAGCTATGCATTTCATGCACAAAAGAATGTAATAGCTAAGGATCCTCATATAACTTGACAGCTCCTGTTGTTCTATCTCTCCACTCTCATATATGACAACATCAAGCAATCAAAATAAAATGTAACCTAACCATGAATACTTGATAATGGTGATGGGCAAAATCGTCTGATATGGTGAATACAATGTACGATATATAAGGCACTGTATGAATTGAATATGATTCAGTGAATACAAAGCACAATATAATATAACCTTCAAATCTTTGACAACCCGATTGGCATGAATGTTACATCTTCGCCTACTATGATAAACATTTGTATATTTAACGCATATTCACCTCTTTGCTTGGAACTATAATTGCACAAAGGACTGCCCACTTCTGAACAGGCATCACAATAGACACATTTCTCTATGGTGGCATCATTTCCTCTTTACGTCAACATTCACGACACAACAAGTTACTCTGCCTCCACAACCGCTTCATTTGAAGCTCGAGACACAGACTTTGCGACACACTGGTGAAAACCCTAGACTTTAGGTAAGCGGATTACATGCACCTAATTATTTGATATCCGTACTACAGCCCTTTTTTTTCTTCATGTCCCGTGCTCCGACGTTCATTATTTTCCTTTAGATAAAATGTCTGCTTCAATTGACTCGCTTTACTTTTTTTTTTTCGAAACACCCTATGCCTGGAGGTATGTACCAATCATCCTTTACTATGATGGACACAACTCTTTAACAACCTTTGAAACTTAGCGACTCCATGTATTCTTTAACTCCTTACAGTCCAGTGATTTCGGACACACCATGCTGAGAATACAGCAATATGAGACAAGACTATCTTTTACAAGACTATGTGAGGTACGTTTATCTCTAACACGGCCACCTCTACTTAACAAATTATGACCCATTGCAGACCTATACATTTCTTTTTTTTCTTTTTATATTTTCACTTCAGCATTCCTTGAGATATTTGAAGACTACTTACAGATATATTATGAGATAACCTGGGTGAATTCCAACATGTGATCAAGTAAAAACCACTTAGGTGAAACTTAGTAATCAGTTATGATCAATGTATTTACTTCATATTAGAAGCATCACACTTACGAGTTCCTTTTGTTTTATTAGACTTGAAGCTAGAAAACGTATGAACTGCAATGAAATTCATGAATAAGGGATTATATTCCCGAAACTCGTCAAGTTCATTTTTAATTGTTTGAATGTCTAGAATTATGATGTATGATATTAATACCTCATATGTAGAATCCATGCATTAAAAAACGTTTGTTATATACTGTTAGTTATAACTTGAATGAACTGTGGCCATCCACTTGAGAAAATTAAATCACAACAACCTGATTAACTGAAAAATATTTTTTGGAAGACAAGTCTCGACTGATTAATATCAGTACATATAGTGTGCAGGGGATGTGAGCGTGTATTAGCAAAAGATAGCTCTGCCTACCTTTTACCCAGCTCCTCATCCTTCTAAGGATGAAGATTGGTTACATCGGTCAGATCCAAAAATAACTTTTATGCTAATAAAATGATCAACATCAGACAAGACGACCAACCTTTCGTTGACTATACTAGGCATAGATAAGGACAGGCTGTTACCAAACAGACCTTATCCCTTTGGATCATTCTGTGTATTTCTGAATGTTACACTTTAGCTGGCAAGGATGTCCCTGATAAATTAAGGACACATTCCATGAGTGTTGTGGCTGCCACTTCAGCCCTTCAAAGAGATGTACCGGTGCAGAATATATATATATATATATATATAATGCTGCAACCTGGTCTTTGTTGCACACCTTCACTAAGTATTACTGCCTGGATTCCTTTTTGGGACAGGAATCTAGATCTGGCCACGCTGTTCTTTAGTAAAACATTCTTGAATTGCTATGGGAGTCTATCAAAGATGAGGAATCCGTGGGACACAATCCAAAAATTACTTAACACTGGTAATGTTCTTTCTGATGGATTTTCCTCCCACAGATCCCTCATCACCCTCACAGCCTGCCCCACTAAATAGGGTGCATTTTTGTTGACTTAAACCTTCCTCTCTTTCAACCTCTGGGTGGTTATTTGATCTTCAAGACGGTTGTACAAAAGAGGGGGAAACTTGAACTGAGGTAACAAGCATGGTGCGTGCTATTTATACCAAAGTCGACGTCACGGCAGAGAACAGAATGGAAGCTGTTAAGGGACCTAGAGTCAACGACGCACATCGCCCTCTGCTGTCAAAAGGATTCCGATGCTGCAAGCAGGATATCCAATATATCAAAGATGAGGAATCCGCGAGAGGAACATCCATCAGAAAGAACATTACAAGGAGTAAGTAATTTGTTTTTTATTTCTATTATTTATCACTAGTTCTGTCATTGAAGTCTAAGAAATAGTATTTGTCCTCTGAGCGTCACAATGTTTTCTTTTTGTTTCTCATGTTTCTCTGCTTTTCTTCTACAGTTATTGAAAGATTACGTCTGTTTTATTGAGCTGTTTTCTCACTTTCATTTAATTATAGCACTGGTCAATCGTGCATCAAACTCCAAGCAATTTCGACAATTACAGCTTTACCGGCATGAAATGCAGCACTTTGTTAAAGTTATTCAGGGCTACATTGCCAATCAAATTTTACATGTTTCTTGGAGTGAATTTGGAAACCACCTCTCTAGTGTTGTAAACCTGGAAGATATTCACAGAACACATGCAGAGTACCTCAATAAAGCACTTTTCAGGTAAGCGCTAGGGTTTATGTGCCTGCCGCAGAAGACTGTATGCATCCTCAGGGTGTCTAAAGTTTAAATGTATGTATGTTTCTGTTCTTTCAAATTGCCCTGTTCTGCTATCTTGTTGCGGTACAGATTTCTGCAATGACAATAGGCCTTTCTTACAATACGACCGTCCGAATGATAAGATCAACACCCTGACCGAAATATTAGGAGAAAAGATGACACTCTGCGGACAGTCTCCACTGTGATGGAAGAAATAACAAGAAGGTCAAGTTACTACAATGGTCAAGAGAAGAAACACGCAATCACTTTAGGAAGTCCTGTGGTAGGCTTACCTGTGATCCGGTAGATACAAGCACCTGGAACCAAACCAAGGTGTCTCTGATTAATAGACCAAGTAGGCAGTCCATAGATTGGTAACTGCCCACGCGATCCCTAAGCCGTTAACCACTGCAGGAAGTCAAGGAAATAAAGTCTGCCAGGACCGGACCTGCCGAAATGAGGATGTAGGAAAGAAGAATGGGTACCACCAGGACAGTTCAGGGTCAACAGCTACAGGATGAGGGACAAAACAAGGAAAACTCCAGCAGCGGGGGTTTAGGTTTCCGGGGATAGATAAAAGAAACTACAATGGATATCACCAAAACAGGTACGGAGCAGGCAAGGGTAATCCAGTGTGCTAGCAAAGGTCAGAGATACCGGAAAAAATAGTTGGCCAGAAAAAGATAAGAATGAGCCAGGCCTAATCCAGGGCAAGTAAGCCAGAGATCTGAATCATAGGAATCAAAACATAGGTATGTGAAGACTGGACAGCCATTCGTACAAAGCTAGAGCTCGATTGAGAAGCGCTGAGTGACGGTTTCCCGAATGTTTAGTTCCTGGTAGGGGTGTAATCCGCTCAGCCTGTGGCTGAGCGCGGTGTCAACGTGTTCATGACGGCTATGTCCAGGTTTGCTAAGAAGCTTTGACATATGGGCGGTGCTTGACCCAGGCGTCATGCCAACTGTGAAAGCCACCGCCGCACAGCAATCGGTTTGTGCCGATGGAGCTGCAGCATCACAGACTGCCGTTCGTGATGGTTCCTGACAGTATGCCCCCTCAATGCCTGCGCTGGTCTCTGTGGATAAAACAGACAGCGCAACAGCAGTGCATGTATATTAACCAGCAACTCTGAGGTATGTTGCTCAGGAACATAAACTTTCCAGTCAGTTAGGTAAAGGACCTTAAAGTCCAATATCGGCACCACCTCATATTCCTCAACCCTGCATACCGTAATCGGAAAAGGACCAAGGGGCAGACAAGAACTGGGTGGACGTGGCTTTAGCAAAGAGATGTGGAAAACTGGATGAATATGCTAAGCTACAGATTTTTTCAATTGCATCACCGCATCATTTACCACCCGTTGCATTTGATGTGGACCAACAAACAAGTCTGTTGCTTTTTAGAACGGAAAAGGCGTAGATGCCTCATGGACAACCAGACACTATCACCCACCGTATACTTGTGACCAGGTTGGTGGTGCTAGTCGGATGTATGTGATTTCTTCGAAAATATTTCGCCTAATGGAGATTTCACCAAATCCATTTCACAGAGAAACAAAATGAACTTTTTAATTTTTCTACTTTTTTTTTATAATGTGGGGTTAACCCCGCACTCTCCCAGCCCTCCCTACCTAAAAGTTTACCCTTACCCAACCTATTATGCATTACACGTATACCATTTCACCTACCATTTTCAGTGAAATCTCAATAGGTGAAATGCTATTCAATGAAATCTACGATAACGGTACTGGTCCAAACATTCCTTCATAAGGTCATGGGCTTCCTGAATATGTTGTAGCACAGACGCTTGTACCTTTTGGAGATGCAGGACACAATCGTTAGCTATAGGAGTCGGAGAGGAAACAATAGGTTCCACAGGTGGGGATGATGAAAGGCATCAAAAAAACAGGCAAAAAACAGAGAACAACCTGTAACGGAGTGAACCAATTTGTATGCAAATTCGGCAAATTAAAATAACCCCAGCCATTTTTCCTGGAACTGTAAACAAAGAGTGTGTAGGTACTGTTGCGTTGATTGATTTGTGCGTTCCATTGGCCCATCCGTCTGTGGGTGTTAAACCAAAGGATAACATGCGTCTATTCCAACAAGAGTGGTCAAAGCCCTCTAGAATCGGGAAGTAAATATAGTCCTTCTGTCTGAGATGATAATAGAGGGAAGATCAAAGGTACGAAAGACATGCCGAAAGAAAAGTTCAGCAAAGCCTGGAGAAGACAGAAGGCCTTTACAGGGAATGAAATGCACCATTTTAGTGAAAGCATCCACAATCTCCCAAAGTGTGTCGTAACCATGGGTGTCAGGGTTTTCCCCCCTTAAAATCCATTGATATCATGAACAAGGGATATGTGTTCTTTGCAACAACCCCTATGGGTGTTCCCGAGGGTGTTTTGGTCTGTGCTCACACCGTGCATGTCAAGATGTAATCAGTAACAGTCTTCCTCATACCCGGCCACCAATGAAAGAGCTGTTACACAGGTCTTATGCGTAACGGGATGACCTGTCCTTTTCGCATCATGCCCCCACTGCATAGCCTGTAGCAGTCCTGAGGTTGTGTGAATATACAGATGTTCTTACATGTATGGCAAGCTGTCAATCGAGGTGGCTTTCATCTCGTCCATCTCATCCCAATGTTGCTTGGCCCAAGAGCGCAAGTCAATGTTGCTTGGCCCAAGAGCGCAAGTCATTCAACAAAGCTGAGTAAACTGGCAGGCAAAATGGCATGCTTCCAATAACAGAACCGAGGGGTCGGCTTCCTCCTATTTATTTTTAAATGTTTTTATTGGCATTTATGAATATACATAGAACCATTATATTCATGGTGTGGATCAAATCTTTTGGTGCATATCTCATATGCCATATAGAGCATAGGTAACATTAAACAATAAACAAACCTGTAATACTTGATAGTGCATCAGCCTTGCCCTGACAAGAATAAGGTCTATAGATAATCATAAAATCGAACATGGGAAAGAACAGGTGCCACCCGGCTAGTCTTGCAATGATAAAACACAGCGATGCCAGCGCTTGCAGTGATCCGTGTATACTGTGAAAGTGAGCGTCCCCCAAAAAGGCATTTAAAACTCCACAAAGAGAGTCAATAATGGGCACACCCCAGCAGGGAATGAGACCAAGACCCAAGTGTGGGTGAGATATAAAAGGCTTTACCTAAATCAATATAGGGCATGCAAAGGACTTTGCAAACTCAGAGAGCGCTCTGTCTGACAATAGCAAACACAGTCATATTTCTTACAGAAATACGTCATAGATTAGGTAAGCTATAGGGGGCACATAAGCATGGGGATTGGGTGGTGAAGACTAGCTACTATGTGCAATGTAGGTACGGCGATCCATGATTGGTGGAGATCCACGTGGTGGCATCTTTGGGTGGTTGGGTCAGCTGGGCTCATCGGGGTGGAGTATCAGGTCACGAGCTTTCCATGTGGATACATTGCTGATGCACTAACATTTTGCCCTTGTGGCCATGCACTCACATTCATCAATGCTTTCTGTGTCAGTTTAACCTACAAATCCTACAACTCATTAATCTAATACCATAAAAGAGACAGAGAGAAACAGTATATAACTCTGGGCATCCTTGATACATCATCATAAAATTGCTGGTATAAAGGACCCAGTATCATGAGTCCAGGTGTCTTATCAGGGGGCACGGGTTAGGGTACCTTCATCAATTTGGTTTGTTAGATGTAGTAAGAGACAGCTTTACGATATGTTAGTACAAGGGGGAATGACTACCTCCGTGGTCAGTCGAGGGTGGGGTGAACCGAGGTACCATTGGGTCAGAAGGGCACATGGCTGGCACCTCAAAGGGTGGCGGACTGCAGGGCTGTGTTGTTCCAGGGCATGGCGGTACAGGGTGGTTTTATGGTGGCGGTTAGGAGTCAGGGGGCATGGGGGAAGGGGAATACATGGTGTGGACTAAACAGGAATGCAGGGAGGTGTAGCTGTATTATTCTAACATCAGTGAACCAGGGACCTTCAAGCCCCAGCCGGGACTTGGAGGGAGGAGGGTGTGAGTTGAATACGTGGCTCGCTAGGAGGAGGGGGAGATGGCCTTGTAGTTTCTCGCGGATCTACATTTGTCAAGTAGCATGCACATAATTATAGAGACGGAAAACTGAGGTATGTCAGTACACTTACATGTTTACGTATATGCATTCATCTATGGATATATTGTATGAGCTTATGAGCACTGTTTATTTTACAATTCTACGTGGTTCATGAATACTGTGTTTACAGAATCAATAAAAGTCAGTTCTTCATTTTGTTGCAGGGACACATGGGGAAAGCTAGCATAAAACGTGAGGTAGAACGAGGTTGGTGTATAAGTACAAATTACAATGTTACATTTATAATTGGACTGATGTACATTGTTAAGGGTGAAAACAATTACTTCAAACAACATCTCATTTGCCAACAGGTGGGGTGTGTCACTTTAAATGGCTGGCACATGTTACAACACTTACAATCGTATCATACATAGGGATTTTGTGCATTGCCTTGTGAATATCGTGCAGCAGCAATAACCTTTGGTCGGTGTCAATAGATTTAAATAGGTATATGTTGGACAACTTTGCATGTAGGTATCTGGGGTGGGCAAGGGTCGTCCCTTTTAATGGTAACACCGATTTTAACACGAACAAACAACATTATGAGTTTTGAGCCTTCTTGCAAATGGCTCAGCAGCATGGGTAATACTGGGTGGTACCGAGTTCAACATTCAGGTTTTAACACTTCAAATAAACGGGGAGCAAGGTAGGGATTTAGGCACAACAGATATCATGAGTGTGCGGGTCTGCAGGGGGTCAAGGCATATTTGATAGGGACAGCTTTGTTTTCTCCCAGACCTCAACTTGGGCTTTGGTCACCGTCAGGGCAATGATGTACTGCGGAAGGTAAATGATAGTGTTTGTTCTGTTACTTTCTCGCGCCTATTAGCCCGTGAGAACAGGCCTTCAGTGGAGCCGCCATGGGGAGGAGGCTGGGGGGAATTGTGGGCTCGCTGTGCGCAATCAAATGGGGGAGAGCTGCAGTTCTGCAGGCTGTTTATTCCGCAAAGGCCCGAGCTTGTGTATCACAAAATGGAGTCTAAATCATGCCACAAGGTGAGCCGTGCAGTCTCATGCTTCGGCCAGCAGCCATCCTGCATCCTGGGCCCAGGCGTACGGGTGGCTGTCGACGAGACATAAGCCCCACGTAGGAGAGCGGGGGGTCTAAAAGACCTTTCCTCCCATACAACTGGTACCTAGTGACGGGCCCCCATTAAGTGATTAAGTGGTGAAGCCATTCTTTAATATCTGCTTTTATTGCTGGCAAATCCTGCTCTAGAATGCAGTAATGTCGTTCTGCTGCAGTAAATTTACAGGAAAGAAGGCCACCAGATGCATCCTCAAGGTTGTGGGTAATTTTTGAGATGGAACCGCCCCAACCACTGTGTTGGAAGGATCCAATTCAATAACAAAAGGCAGATTGGGGCGTTGCAAAACCAGAGCCGAAAGTAAACACCTCCTTTAATATAGAAAAGTCTAAATCCACCAATGGACCAGAGAAACGGAACAGAGGGCTTGGTAAGAGCGGTTAAGGGAGCCACGACAGATGAAAAACCATGTATAAATTGTCTGTAAATGTTTGCAAAACCAAGAAAAGATTGGAAGGCCTTCAGGCAGTGGGGGGTGCAGCCTTTTCAAGATGGCCTTGATTTTATCATCGCTCATATAGCTCCCTTCTTCCGAAAGAATTAGCCCCAGAAACTCACCCGCTTGGTAAGGGCTTGGTATGAGCGGTTAAGGGAGCCACGACAGATGAAAAACCATGTATAAATTGTCTGTAAATATTTGCAAAACCAAGAAAAGATTGGAAGGCCTTCAGGCAGTGGGGGTGCAGCCTTTTCAAGATGGCCTTGATTTTATCATCGCTCATATAGCTCCCTTCTTCCGAAAGAATTAGCCCCAGAAACTCACCCGCTTCACATAAAAACAACATTTTTCTAGTTTTGCAGACAGCGTTTTCCCTTAATCGTGATAGAATGGTCTGTTAGGGAGTTTTACAAAAGTTCACCAATGGTAGGGCTTGTGAAGTCTCACTCTTGGGACACAAGGCTCCAACTCTTAGTATAGGCCTGAACTACACATGTTTTGTTGGTAGATATGGCTAAGCAGCCAGGCTTATTTTAGGAGAGCGACAAACTGAAACCTAAAAGGTGATAGGTGGAATGTTTTGAATTAAACTGCGCCATTGTAAAAAGGGTCCAGCCATATGCAAATCAGTCAGGTACTGCCACCAATGGGAGCAGCCCTGCCCAAACTCCCAACCCAGATCCCGTCTGCACGTTACCACAAGCAACCCCAGGCATGTTTTGGCCTTGTTGGGACGCATCAGTGAGGTGCAGCTTGGTTCCCTGTGGCACAGCGGACAAGGGACCCACATCTGGGTATACCCTCTCTCACATAGGGAGACAAACTGAAATCAAAAAAGTAATGGGTGGAAGGTTGTGAATTGATCTGAACCACTAGCACTGCTCGCGGTCAACCTTCCACACCACCGTATGTTAACCCGTCTGCACCATTGGGAAAGGGGTTCAGCCATATGCAAATCAGCCAGGTACTGCCACCAATGAGAGCAGCCCTTTCCGAACTGCCAGATCAGGTCCCCTCTGCACGGAAACACAAGCAACCACAGACATGTTTCAGCCTTGTTGTGCCTCATCACTGAGGTGTAGCTTGGTTTCCTATGGCTCAGCAGGCAAGGGCCCACGTCTGGGCACAACTCTTTAGTTTGGCAGACAGCACCCCAAGTGGGACGGGTATGCCCAGGCGTGGGTCCTGAACCTGCTGCGCCTAGAGACCCAAGCTACTCCTCACTGATGACGCCCAATGAGTCTGAAATATGTCTGAGGATGCTTCTGGCCTTGTGCAGAAGGTATGTGACCAAGCAGTTCAGGCTGGACTGCCTGTTTTTAGGTGGGATCAAGCCTGATTTGCATATGGTGTTTCTTCTTTTGTAATGGATTGGCAGGCTGAAAAGCGATGGTCTGGAGAGTTGCCCGGAACAATGCCAGAGGTTAGGATTAATTCCAAACCTTCCAGCCATCACCTCTTTTGTTTTGCATTATCTTAGGTGGGAGAAAGGGCTGTAGGCAGTACAAAGAACACAGAGTATACACGTATGCTTAAGACACACCAACATACTAAAGTTATACAAATAATGGTTTATTTTTCATATACACTAAGTTAAGTAATTCTTTGGAAAGGTATGAAAAACCAATGCATTATTCACAGTAAGTAAACCAATGTGTAATACTTTGAGAAGAGAATGGCAGTATGCCAGAATCTGCAAAGTGTAACTAGTGATAAATAAATGCCATTACTGTCCTTGTGAATGAAGTCACCTCTGGGTGTATGAAGTGTATAAAAAGCATATCCAAAGAGTATCCACTAAACTTATGCTGCTTCTGGAAAAGTATTTTAAAGTATATTTGATTGTTACATGCCTGGCCCTTTTTAAAAATGCTTATTTAAAAATTGATGTTAAATTAATAACTATTTAGAACTGAAACCTTGAGTGTAAGTGTTACTTGGCTACTTGTATTTGCGAATTTCATTGCTACAGCTCTACAGCTCACATTTACCCCTTTTTGGATAAGCCTGGCTGCTCAGTCACACTACCAACTTGTGCAGTACAGGCCTATACCAAAAGGTGGGTTGCCTAATACCAAGCAGATAAGTGTCGTGTAGTCTCACACAGTGTTACTACATCAATTCTTACCTAACACTTGTGTTTAAAGAAGGAATTTTTTGTTGAAGAAGAACCTACGAGGCTGAACAGTTGTTTGTCTATCAGGATTGTTGTGTCGGCTGCGAAAAGACTCCAAGAACTGTTAGACCCAAAGCTATTTGTGATACCAGTAAAGAATCCAGAGGAAAGGAATCCTCCTCTGTAACTAAGACCTTTTTCCATTTGTCAAGAACATTTATGTTGGAGCCCTTCTACTTTTATTTAAGAACGTGTTTGGCAAATACCAGGTTATAGACATTTCCCATGTCACCTTATTATTTTGTTTTAGTGTGAGGGTCAGGCTCGAACATTTGGACACAGGGATGGCTTTTGATTGACATCCTGACAAAGACAGATCCTTCGTTTTTGGTTCTTAGGTAAGGAAACTCCTCTTTAGAATAGGGTCAGAGAGGCATTTTCCCAACCCATTTAAGTTGAATAAAAGTCTATAACCAAAACATGACAATTTTGTGTCCGGCTATCATTTCTGACTTCTCAAAACAGCCTGCGGACAGCCTTGACTGTGATGGAAAAGGAAATAACAAGAAGGACAAGGACAACAGGGTCTTAGATTCTGGGGATGAATACAAAATACAAGAAACTACCAAGGATATCGCCAAAACATGTACGAAGAAGGCAAGGGCAATTCAGTGTCCAAGCCAAGGTCAATGATACTTAAAAAAGTGTTTTGTTTTGTCTGAGCAGATAAGGATGAGCCAAGCTAAATCCAGAATGAGTAAGCCAGAGATCATGGAAATAGGAATCAAAACGTAGATACTGTAAGACGGGACAGCTACTTGTTCAAAGCTAGAGCTCAATTGAAAAGCACTGCACGTCGGTTTCCTGAAGGTTTATTTCCGGGTAGGGGTGTAAACAGCTCAGCCATTAGTTGAGCATAGTGTTAGCGTGTTGCCATCACCTGTGTCCGGGTTTGCCAAGCAACATTGTGACGTATGGGCATGGCCTGAACCAGGTGCTGTTGCAACTGCCAACCGATGCACGTGAAGCAACCTCGGGTTTCGATGGAGCCACGCCATCACTTCCTGACAGTTCCTGACGTATCTCCTCCCGCCTCTCCATAGACTGAACACATTGTAGCTTGTTTTACCAGACACTTTTTAAAAATATTCAGGTTTTCATCTTGGGTGAAATCAATGAAGGGTGGCCCATATATTCAAATAGTTCATAATTGATTGACAAGAATGTAATATTTTCTATAACTGACATTTTCCCACCTTGGCCCACGACATTGCTATGTTGGGGCCCTCTTTTGTCCTTCTCTACTATTTTTTTAATAAGTGTTCCAGTACATTTTCGTGAAGTTCGTCCAGACCTGTAGGTCATGTTTGTCTCGACCTTCTAGCAGTCTGTCCAAACGGATGTTAAGTGCGTTTCACATGGAGATCCGGGATCCATTTTTCAAAACATTGATAAGTTCACTTCTGGATCTTTCCGTGTACAAGACATCTTTGGTACAATTCTTGGAGGGGGAATGACAGAAGTAGCTGTCGGATGCTGGTCTTCTGCCTGGGGGAGAACCAACCCTTTGTGCCCCTACTCCTAATTGTACTGAATTGACAGAATGATTTGGTTTCTAGACATCCAGAACCTGAGGGACCGAAGGCCCTGACTCAACCACCACCAGAGGTACCTGCACTTTCAGGAAGGGGGGGATAGTCCTACACACCTCCCTTTAATCGCTTTCATTAGAGGCCTGGTCCATGAGGATGTAGTTTATGTGGGACTTCAGTCTATCAGAGAGGAACCTGGACATTTTAAAAGCCACAAGAATGAAATCCACCAGGTTGCAGTATACCAGCCAGGGGACCTGTTCCTGTCACTGATTCTCAACACAGACATCCACCCGCAGACGGCAACTAGTTATGTTCTTTCATTCATCACCCACTTAGCTTAGATGCTTCTTTCTGTTGATTGTAAGGTCCCAGCTTGCTGGTCATGCAGAGGTTTATGAACCCCAGTAACCGCTATGGATTTGTCTTCCTGGCCCCTCAAAATTCTTAGCAGACTTCACTTCCAGTGGGAATGAGGAAAAGGACAACATATCCAACCATTAGATCTAAGCTTGCTGATTTTATCTTACAGCAGTCTCATCTTCAGCTTGGGGATTGTGAGATACCTGAAGCTGTCTCATGTACAAATCTCCGGGAGTCTGTCATTCAGGTGGCCAGGACACGGCCATCGCTATTGGATCCAGTTCCTGGGGTTTGGACCAGTGAGGGAGGATCCCCTGGATGGGGGGGTCCTCGTGGAGTGGAAGTGGGATGCCAATGGGTGAGATGCAGTATCCCCCTTCTTATAACACCTGTGCCCCAATCTGGCCCCGTAGGAAATTCAAACATTCTACCCTCCCCTTTTCCAACTCTAATACTTTCGCACATCATGAAAGACGACGGACAAACACCAGAGCCGTTTACCTGACGTGTCCCAACACAAGGGTCAAGCAAAGGCAGACAATTGACCAGAATCACACACACCTGAAAGACCTTTCCCTTCCCCATAGTGATAATGTGGAGCACAAGAGCGCCATACCAGCAAGGCAGAACGCACGATGAGACAGCTATCCAGGGACGGCAGTTCAAGATGAGGAGAAAGATGGCACGGACCGAGAGGGTGACAAGGAGAGGCACAACCTTGCCCTTTCCGACCAAGGCCTGTGAGACCTCCGTGAAAGGAATTTTAAGACTGCGAACAATTGCCCAAGTGGGATGCTGATGAGAAGGGGCGAAGTCTAAAGTCCCCAAGAACAGTGTGTTGACAAGAGTGAACCAGGCAGAGGTTGGTCCACAATTAACTGTTTAAAAGACATTAAGATTCGAGAATATAAGAATCAGAGATTGTGTTGAAAACCATAGTGAAGCCGACTGAGGGAGGCAAACAGTTGAGAAGGATCTGCGCCCAGAAGACGGGGATCCAGTGGTGAGAACCTCACACCCCAACAACACGTGAATACAACTGAGAAATTGTTTTTGAGTACAAGCCAAAGTGAACCCGATGGAGGGAGGCGGATATTCGAGAGGAGTCTGAAGACCAGGAGAGGGGGACCCAGAGATGAAGAATCAACACCTCAAGTGCAACACAAAAGGAACTTTTTGTTTGTTGATTTTGAATCTTTCAGGCCATTGGAAGCAGGAAAGCTAACCTCTGAAGATCCTGATATCGTTAATTAGTATTTGGGGAGCTCAGCCCGAACGAGGGAGAATCCTGAGGTGAAACGTCATCACCCAACAAACATATTGAGAGGAGCTTTTGTTATTTTGAATACATCAGGTCCTCGAAGGCAAGAGACTTTTTGAAGAGCAAGAGGCTTGGCCATCGAAGATCCTGTTAACTTAAAATTGAACTGTCGTCTCGTGCTGGGAAAGCTTGAGTGTGTTCTGTGCTCCAGAGTCCCGCCTTTTCCAATGCTCAAAATGTGGGGCAGGGAGACCATGACTACCGCATCCTGACATATTATTTGTGAACACTTCTCTATTTCTTATGAACCCTATCCCACACTCTTTTGTATTTAGCGTAAGGATTGGCAATAGGTTTTTCTTAGTATAGGCCTTTTTATTTGACAAGACACCACTAGGACTGCTTTATTTTGATTTAATGGTCGTAGCTTGCTCCCATCTAAGATTTAGGCTTAGATTAGGGGTTTTCCTCCCTACCTATATAGTTTAATAAACACCCTTGAACTGTGGTCACTTTTCTGTCTATTCTTGATACTATGCATTCCTTACAGGATCTATAATTAAAAATGAGAAATATGATCAAGGTTGGTCTTAGGCTTTTCTTTTATCATGTTAAAACATTGTATTATTCACTGTATTCTTCATTCCAGCATAACTGGCTGACTCCTCATGAAGCTAGAAGGCTCTGACTTTAAAACCTCTCTGCTGTGAAAGGTTTTCTTGCGATTCTTTCTATCCTTGAAATACGTGTCTGTCATATCTTTTCTTCTAAGTAATTCTGCTTCCTTCTTTTCACCAGGCAGCCGCGCAAACAGTATTTAAAAATGTGCTTTGTTTCACTTCACTGCACTGCCCGTGCATACAAGCTGATGCTAGCTGCTTGTTTCACTTCACTGCGCTCCCCGCACATAAATGTCAGTTGTTCAGCGACACGGACAAGCTCTGAAAGCCTGTAAGGCATTGATGTGCAAGCACTCTCACATTGATAGGTGCCTTCCTTTATCCCGGAGAGGTCCCTGTGGTTGCGTGCACCTGAAAACTGACTTGCGGTATGGAACCCCGCTCCCTCAGACGCTGGGAGGCATGAAAAGTTAATTTACCATTCGGAAGGCAATCATAAACCAACATTTTGTGAAATGTTTAAACTTATAAACTACTGGCAACTGTATACCATTAAATAACTTTGAAGATTCCGTTGAACACTTCACTTATCTCGCTTTGCAGTTTGTACATTCCCTGTAGTGGCTTATCTGTAGTTTTGAAGTTAATAAATGATGTCCATACTCTCAAAATCTTCTGGTTTTCTCAAGCTTTGATTAAGCTAATTAAACTGTGTCTTTAATGAAAGGCAGCTTATAATTCGCCTCAGAGTTCCATTCTACCTCACAGCTGCTTGTCTTTCCTGGTGGGCATCACGTAGGCCCACGGGTTTTATCAGTTGCAATCTGTGTTTTCTGAAGGACCTTTTCTGACCTTCCACAGGGAAAGGTTATCCTTAAACATATTCTCCTCTCTTTGCCAATGTAGTGACACATTTTCATATGAACCAATAGATTTTACCAGTTTTCTTTCTGAATCCTGCCTCGGAGGCAGACATTGCTACATTCCTTGTATGTGCTGACGTCTCTGACATTCTATCTTGAGAGAACAAAGGGGTTTAGGAAATCCACACAGCTCTTGGGGTGCAGTTGTCTTTCTGGGATCTGCCGCATCAAAGGTGACTATAGCCTGCTGGTAGGTAACCACTCTCTTGGAGGCCTAGATAAATAAAAACAACCCTCTTAAGGGATGTGATGCACATTTACAAAGTGTTGGAGGAATTTTGCAGGGTGATTACCTATACCATGCCTCATTGCCTTCTGAGGACACTACTCTCTTGACTCAAGCTCAAGAGCAGGTGCCGGTTTTGTGCATGCAATATTGAAAAACCCCTTTGTGGCAGATGTGTAGACTGCCTATCTCCCTTCTGAGATGCTTATGAATCTCCTATAAGTATGGTGCATAAGGGTAAGAAAAGGTTACTTACAATAGTGCCCTTTTCTCCATAGTCCCTCCCACCATCTCGCTTCAAAAGTGACCTGGACTGACTAGACACATGTACTTGAGTGTTGGGCTAGACATGCAGTGGAGACCAGAGCAGTGATATATTGCATGCAACAAATTCAGGAAATGATAATCAACTTGGGCTTGGCCGCAGGCTCTGGTCCCGTTCCTCGAGACATTCACTTAGTATGAAGGAAAGGAGGCTATGGGCAGTAGCCTCGACAGTGAATAACTTTGTCTTTTCTTTAATACACAGAGTTTTTACTTTCATGCGCTGTTGTTTCTGTGTCATGGGTGTATATTAATCATTTTGATTTCATGTTTCTAAGAATCCCCACTGTATTCTTGGTTTTTAGGGGCCTACTGACTGAAAAAGCTGGACCAGTGATGAATGTTATTCACAGTATCTTCACCCTCATTTTGAAATTCCGTGTCCAGTTAATTTCGCAGTCTTGGAGCTATGATTCTGCAAAGCAAATGGCCGTTCATCCCAACTTTGGCATGATGCAACAGTCGTACAACACCTTCAAGTATTATTCTGACTTCTTATTTGAAGGTATTTATGAGTTGATTTACAGTGGCACGCACTGACTTTCAGTGGTTTAACCTTTTTTGTCCCCCTTCTTCGCTGCAGACCAGAGTTTCAAAGGTAGAAATCCCTCTACTGAGAGGTCCTAAAGTCTTAAGGGCAGGGGCGGGCAGCACAAGGCTTATGCCTCAATCCTCAAATTAGGAAATATATATAAAATGCGATGTGGCAAAACAAGGCCACGTTTTAAGAATACATATGTAGAGTTCAATATTTTCAGACAGTAATCCATGCATTCTGTTTGCACCTTACTTGTGATGAAAGACAACATTATTGTTTCTGGGACCAAGAATAAGTAGCTCAAAGTTATCCCACTTTAAAACTGTTGCTTTATACTAAATCGAGCTATTATAAAGCACAACTTTTGTAATCATGCCATACAACCATGCAGAGAACATTTGGTGTTTTGACATAAGGGGCTGTGAGTTAACCCATGTAACACCTGCTGTATTGTAAGTGTTTTTCTTTCTTGCTTGTCTTGTTATGTTCTACAATCCAACACCTGCAGTTTCGGCCATGTCATCTTATGCAGAGGTCAAAACTTGTTTGAATATCATTATCATAGAAACAGAGCACTAGTTATAGTTTGTCATAAATTGCCCCTCAGTTTTTTTAATATTTCTCCTGTAGAAACAATGGTTTTATTTTCTCCAGGAACTGTGTTTTAGATTTCTTTCACTGTTACTTGTAACATAAACTTTTTTTGTGGTGCTGGTTTTGTTTCACTGCACACTGCATACTTTTTCATGTCAATCAGAGTGTAGGGAAATAAAGTGATAGACTATTGATAGATTAAGTATCCATAGAATTTAGATAACTGAGCATGGAGGCTCCGTGAAAGAATGATCCTGAGAAGAATTAGAGTAAAAGTCTCTGGAAGCAGCAGATCCCAGAAGATCTTTCCTCTGCGTTATTTCATGAGTTGGAACAGAGAGTAGATCAGTACTGACCTTGTCTCCCTTGGCTCTTAGCAGAGGTGTGAAGACACTGAAAGAGCCAGGAGAGGTTAGCAGAGTTGTGGGAAGGCTGCTAGAGTAGAGCAGTACTGACCTTGTCTCCCTTGGCTCTTGGAAGGGGTGTGCAGACACTGAAAGAGCCTGGGAAGGTGAGCAGAGTTGTAGGAAGGCCACCAGAGTAGATCAGTACCTTGTCTCCCTTAGATCTTAGCAGAGGTGTGCAGACACTGAAAGAGCCAGGGGAGGTTAGCAGAGTTGTGGAAAGGCTGTCAGAGTAAATCAGTACTGACCATGTCTCCTTTGGCTCTTAGCTGAGCTGTGCAGACACTGAAAGAGTCACAGGAGGTTAGCAAAGTTGTGGGAAGGCTGCCAGAGTAGAGCAGCACTGACCTTGCTTCCCTTGGCTCTTAGAGGTGTGCAGAGACTGAAAGAGTCAGGGGAGGTTAGCAGAGTTGTGGGAAGGCTGCTAGGGTAGAGCAGTACTGACATTGTCTCCCTTGGCTGTTAGAGGTGTGCAGAGACTGAAAGAGCCAGGGGAGGTTAGCAGAGTTGTGGGAAGGCCACTAGAGTAGATCAGTACCCTGTCTCCCTTGGCTCTTAGTAGAGGTGTGCAGACACTGAAAGAGCCAGGGGAGTTTAGCAGAGTTGTGGGAAGGCTGCTAGAGTAGAGCAGTACTGACCTTGTTTCCCTTGACTCATGGCAGAGATGTACAGACACTGAAGAGCCTGGGGAGATGTGCAGAGTTGTGGGAAGGCCACTGGAGTAGATCAGTACTGACCTTGTCTCTCTTGGCTCTTAGCAGAGGTGTGCAACACTGAACGAGCCTGGGGAGGTGAGCAGAGTTGTGGGAAGGCCAGCCAGAGTAGAACAGAACTGACCTTGTCTCCCTTGACTCTTAGGTGAGGTGTGCAGACACTGAAAGAGCCAGGGGAGGTTAGCAGAGTTGTGGGAAGGCCACCAGAGTAGGGCAGTGCTCACCTTGGCTCTTAGCAGAGGTGTGCAGACACTGAAAGAGCCAGGGGAGGTTAGCGGAGTTGTGGGAAGGCCACCAGAGTAGAGCAGTACTCACCTTGGCTCTTAGCAGAGGTGTGGAGACACCGAAAGAGCCAGGGGAGGTTAGCAGAGTTGTGGGAAGGCCGCCAGAGTAGAGCAGTACTCGTCTTGTCTCCCTTGGCTCTTAGCAGAGGTGTGCAGACACTGAAGGGGCCTTGGGAGGTCTAGCAAAGTTGCTATGGAATTTCATTTGCTGTAATCTGACAGAATTCAGGCCCATTATTAGATTTTCTGCTTGAATCGTCATGGACTCCAACGTGGATCCCTGAGGGGGTAGATTGAGTGAGGAAGCAGCGGCTACCCAAAGGGTGAACTTCAGCATTAATCAGAAGCTCTTAATTTTAGAGTTAGTGCTTTGAAGACCCAAATAAAGCCTCTTTCACCCTAGTTAATCCACGGTCACATAAAATGACAGGGATGGTTCATGGAATTGGAGGCTGTTTCATGCACAGGTGGTTTTAATCAGGTTTTTTTTAATTCTGTGGTTGGGTATATTGAGCAATACTTCATCTTGGTAAATGCCTTACCTAGTTGTACTTAGGAGCAGGAACCTTTACCAAGGAAACATGGTGGAGGTACATCTGATTGTTGATTGGCTGAGGATCTAGTCAACATTCTAAACTGGTGTAGAACGGTTGAGAGCTTGGAGGAATGGCAAACCCCTGCACTATTGTTTAATCTGATCAAGTAATTATTTGAGTCTTGCAGCCTGTCACATGGTTTGCTTTGGAAAAAGCTCTGAAGTTCCCAATGGTAGAGTATATACGAGTGGGTGGGCAAAATTTGTTGGTAATGGCGCTGGATCATGTTAATATCCTGGATAGAGTTTATTGTTGAAGGTCAATACACCTTGTTGTGGTTCACAATTAGATTTTTTATTGTTGATTTCTGTGACTATTATCCTAGCACATACATTGCTTTTTGCATTTGAGAAGAGCCAACCCGTGTTTCGATCGAAGTCTTTGTCAAGGCTGTGCATGTCCGGTGATGTGTGGGTGTATTTGTGACAAGGCGAGGGAATTCCGATGCAACAAGTTTGTATCATATATATATACTGTTACGTCCCGTCCCCTTTCCTCCATACTGTATGGGCATCCCTCCCGAGAGACGGGAGACAGAACCTTTATCACCAGAAAAATCTTCTTCCCCTTTAAATTTAGAGGCGCGCAGGGGCACAGCCCTGGGAGCATGCGCTCGTCTGACTCTGCACACCAGCGCCACTCGCTGGTCTCCTCTACCGCGTCGAAGGGAACGGGCCGAATTCACCAGCACTCCTGGGTTTGGCTTCGCCCATGTAATGCCACGCGCTCTTCCCCAGATATTCTTCTATCTTTTTCTTTTCAATTAGGTACTTGGTCCACCGACGCAACGCTCCTCCCTGGTGCATATTGGTTTCAGCAGGTGTCCAGCCTGCGAGCGTCTCTTCCCTACATCCGACCCCCATGCCCTTTGCCTGCGCTGCCTTGGCCTCGATCACGGCTAGGAAGGTTGTTCCGCGTGCGATGCACTGACTCCACAGGCACTGAAGAACAGGCCAGCTAGGTGGAGGGAGCTCTTCCAGAAGTCACCTCCGAGCGATCTAAAGCACCAGCATGTACTATGTCAATAAGCAGGAGGGTACCAGATCCCCTTCGCTGTGCAACCTAGCTGTGTTAGGCAGAAACCTGTGCAGTTCCCTTGGGGAACACTGCAAAAGATTTAAGACTACAGGTAGAGCAGTAAACCCCTTTGGTAGCAGTCTGTACCACCCAGATTTACCTGGTAGCTGTGGCTGAGCAGTCAGACTTCTCTCAAGAAGAGTTAGGCAGTATGTAAAGTATACACAATATGTACCAAAACACAATAGCACAAGCAAACACTGACCAGAGCTTGGTTTCAAAAGTATATAGTTATTTATTTAAAATACACATAAGTTAAAAACACTCTAGCAAAAATATAGTAAAAGCACTTCAACACAGTTATACTGAAAGTAAATTCAATCCTTTCTCCTATCTAGACAACTCTAGGTTAACACCACTTAATTAAAACAGAGGTGAGTGCTTAACGTTAGATGACACTCTAGTAGTTTCCAAGAAAGGGAGAGAAAAAGCAGAAATAGGTTAGACACACCACTCTAAGGTCCAGAACACTTGCAATAGGCTTAAAGAAGAATAAAGTCACAGGTGAGCAAAAGTCACTAGGCAGGGCCCACTCTTAGAGTAGCCGGAGCGAAAATGTGCCCAAGATCACACTGTTAGTTAGAGATTCAAAGTCTTGCAAAGAGTCAAAAAGAGTTTAGAGTGGCTCAGAAAGTTTAGCCAAAGTGTCCCAGGCACTCCCAGGTTCGAAAGCCGGGGACTAAATCTACCCCGTACAGTCGGTAGCAAGGGAAGCCAGGCGGAACACAGTACCTTAAGCGGAAAGGATCCTCCAGCGGGGGCAGTTGTTCCAGGCAGCGACAGCAAGGCTCGACGTCGGTCAGGGGAGAAGAATATCTCGCTGAAGAGCAGAAGAGAAAGGTCGTAGCACTGCCCGGGAAGAAACCAGCCGCGGAGTCCTCCGGTTAAAGGGTTGGTACCGACTTTCGCGGTATGGGGGTAAAGTGTGGTATTCCGGATGCCGGGGTGCTTGGCACAGGCAAGGCGGCCACGAGATACCTCAAAAGGACGGAAAGAAGGCGAAAACTGGTTGTCCCCACCAGTCAAGGGAAGGAGCCACTCCGTTAAGAGTTCTCCTCGGTCGTCGGGAAAAAGTGGTGAGACGGTTCAGCAGGGCTCCACCGGGTGGTGTCGTCGAAGCAGGTCGGCTCAGCTCTTCCCTCGTCGGATTCTTGGTCCTGTGGCGACTTCTGAAGTCCCAGTCCCCAAAGCCCTGCTTTTATGCAGCAAACCCCCATTCACCCAGCCTAGCTGTCACTCAAACATGCTAAGTGGTGAGCCGGGCGGCTCACCACTTGGGCCAATCAGGACGGAGTGCGACTTGAGTTACCAAGGTAACTCAGTCCAGGGTGCCTAAATCCCCCTCCACCCCTCCTAAGTACCCCAGACAGAGTGGCACCACTTTGGAGGGCTTCTGTGGAGAAGCCCGCCAAAAGTGGAACAAAGGGCTCCACTTTGGGTCAGAGTTACAGAGGCGAACACCAACGCCATTTTAGAATCAAGTTTTGGCAAAAAGTCCCAACCGGAGTTATAAAAATAAATATATAAACCGGCGGTATGTTTAAGGCTACCGTAAATAAATAATTAAATGTGTTAGCCTAAAACAATGGGAAATCCCATAGGGAAATATTCGCGGTCGAATATAAAAAGTAGTTTCCACTGCCACCAGCCAAAACTCGATCAGGGGGGACGGAGACGTGCCCCCTCGACTAACAGACCCTGGGGCAATCGAATTGCCCCAGCCAGTACGTCCACAATATGATGGTTTGTACTGGTTCTGTTCAGGATTCAAGACTAGCAAAGTCTTTGGTGACTTTACATGCCCTGGGAGACAGTAGTCAGTCCCAGGGTATGGAGTCTATGTTGGGGAGTCCCTAGGACACCCCTGGGTCACGGCACAGAGGGTGCTGTGTGACCCACATCACAAAAATACATGAGGCCCTATGGAGTAAAAGACCCCATAGCCCATTCAACACAAGGTTTAACCAAGAAAACACACTTCAACATGTCCAAGAGTGAGGGTAAAAGAGTCTCACTCTTGGCAGGAGAAAAAAATTAAACCCCAGAAATCCAGCAAAGCTGCTGGGGGACTCACTAGGTAGGGAAATTCAGCCTAACCAGAGAATTCTCCCTAACACTCGCCCCCCCTAGACTAAGGGACAGGAGGATTTAATCCACTCCTGGATGAACCTCATACCTCTAGTCGATGATATACATCCTAGAGAGTCCATCAGCATTTTGATGGTGACACCCTGACCTGTGCTCAATGGTGAAATCAAACCCTTGCAGGCAGATTGACCATCTCAATAGTTTTGGATTTTCCCCTTTCATTTGCATTAACCATCTCAAGGGTTGGTGGTCAGTCTGAATAACAAAAGTAGAACCATACAAGTATGGCCTAAACTTCTTCAGTGCCCACACAATAGCAAAGCATTCTCTTTCGATAGTTGCCCACCTTGTCTCAGGATCCTTCAGTTTCCTACTGATGAAGCAAATGGGGTGCTCCCTACCCTTCTCATCCAGTTGGCTTAGAACTGCACCTATACCTACATTGGAAGCATCAGTTTGTACAATGAAAGGTTGGGGGTAGTCAGGAGCTCTCAATACTGGAGCCTGGCAAAGAGCTCTCTTCAGTTTTTCAAAGGCCTGATTGCACTCCTCATTCCATTTTACCTTCTTAGGGAATTTGGGAGAGGAGATTACATTCAGTGGAGAAGCTATGGTCCCATAGTTCTCAATGAAATTCCTGTAATACCCAGTGAGGCCTAGAAAAGCTCTCACTTGGGTTTGAGTAGTTGGTGTTGTCCAATTTTGCACAGCTTCAATCTTGCTGGGCAAAGGCCTTATTTCTCCACCTCCTACCTCATGTCCAAGGTAGACCACTTTACTTTGACCAATCTGGCACTTACTGGCTTTGATTGTCAAATGGGCCTGTTTCAGAGCCTGCAACACATGTCCTAGGTGGTTCACATGTTCTTCCCAGGAGTGGCTGAAGACTGCAATGTCATCCAAGTATGCCATGCAGAAATCTTCCATCCCAGCCAGAACCTGGTTCACCATCCTTTGGAATGTGGCAGGTGCATTTTTTAGTCCAAAAGGCATGACCTTAAACTGGTACAAGCCAACTGGGGTCGAAAATGCAGTTTTCTCCTTGGCATGGTCTGTCAGGGCTATTTGCCAATAGCCTGACGTCAGGTCAAATGTGCTGAGGTACTTGGCTGCACCAAGTTTATCCACCAACTCATCTGTCCTGGGCAAAGGGTGGGCATCAGTCTTGGTGACTGCATTTAGAGCTCTATAGTCCACACAGAATCTCAAGTCTTTGGATCCTGCCTTTGGTACTAACACAACTGGGCTAGACCATGGACTAGTAGAGGGCTCTATTACCCCGAGATCAAGCATCTTCTTGACCTCTCCTTTGATGTGGGCTCTGATATGTTCCGACATTCTGTATCCTCTGCTTTTGACTGGCAGACAGTCACCAGTGAGTATCTCATGCTGGCCCCAAGGGGTCAAGCCTGGTGACAGTGAGAACAGGGAGGCAAACTGATTTAACATAGATTTGCACTCCTCTTGTTGCTCAGGTGTCAGGTCTGAAGAGAGATTGACTCCTTCAACTTTTTCATCTAAAGGTACACCTCTGAGGAGATCAGGGAGAGATTCACTCTCTTCCTCCTCTGCAGCTGAAGCTAGGAGCAAGGCTCCTACATCAGGTCTGGAGATGTAGGCTTTTAGTCGGTTGGTGTGGAAGACTCTAGGAGCTTCCCTGGGTCTGCCCAGATCCACCAGATAGTTGACCTCTCCAAGTTTTCCCACAACCTTGAAGGGTCCCATCCATTTGTCTTGCAAGGCCCTCTGCCTTGTTGGGAGCATAACTAGAACTAGCTGGTCTTGAGTAAACTCAACCATGTTAGCCTTCTGGTCGTGCCAATGTTTGACCAGGGCTTGACCAGCTTTCAAGTTGTCACTTGCTTCTGCCATCATGTGTGACATTCTCCTCCGGAGACCTATCACATAGTCAGTCACTCTGACTGGCTTGAGGGGAGGAGCACCTTCCAACCCCTCCTTAATCAGGGCCAATGGACCTCTGACTGGATGGCCATAGAGAAGCTCAAAGGGAGAATAACCTACTCCCTCCTGAGGGACTTCTCTATAAGCAAAGAGAAGGCATGGCAGTAGAAGGTCCCACTTTTTCTTAAGGGGTTCTTCTAAAGCACCTATCATGCTCTTCATGGTTCTGTTAAACCTTTCAACCAACCCGTTTGTCTGAGGGTGGTAGGCGGTTGAGAACTTGTAGGTAACTCCACAGGTTTTCCACATGGCCTTCATGTAGTGGGACATAAAGTTTGACCCCCTGTCAGAGATTACCTCCTTAGGAAACCCAACCCTGGTAAAAATACCAAGGAGGGCCTTAGCCACAGCCGGAGCTGTAACAGTCCTCATAGGAATGGCCTCAGGGTATCTAGTAGCATGGTCTACTACAACAAGGATAAACCTGTTGCCTGAGGAGGTTGGAGGATCAAGGGGACCAACAATGTCAATCCCTACCCTCTCAAATGGGACTCCCACAACTGGGAGAGGCACTAAAGGTGCCACATTCTTGGAACCAACCTTACCAGAAGTCTGGCAGGTATGGCAGCTCTTACAATATCTATCTACTTCAGCCCCCATCTTTGGCCAATAAAAGTAGAGTGAGAGCCTTTCCTTGGTCTTCTTGAAACTCAAGTGGCCAGCCAAAGGTATCTCATGGGCTAGTTGTAAGAACTGTTGTCTGTTTTCTTGTGGGACTACAAGGCGTTTGTAGTCTCCAGGTTCAGACTCAGTGGGTTCACTGTAGAAGAGGCCATCTTCCCAGTGCAACCTATACTTCCCAGGCTCTTGCCCATCAGCTTGAGAAGCTGCCTGGTGGCGGAGACCCTCCAGAGTTGGACATTCTCTTTGCCCCTTACGAAAAGCTGCCCTGCTAGGCCCACCTTCTGCCAGTAAAGACTGCAGCTCAGGATGGTCCTCAGGGTCCAAATCTCCAATAAGGTTGGGGCCTCCTTCTAGCTCTTCCTCAGAGTCTAGCTCAACCACACAG
This sequence comes from Ambystoma mexicanum, assembly GCF_040938575.1. NCBI lineage: Eukaryota > Metazoa > Chordata > Amphibia > Caudata > Ambystomatidae > Ambystoma > Ambystoma mexicanum. Next base: position 30,623,228 of record NC_090936.1, read on the forward strand.
GGTTGTACCTCTCTCTCAGCCTCAGCTGGAGGGGGAGTTACAGGTGTAACTTTGGACAACCTAGGGGAAGTCCTTGTTGGAAGCACTGGAGTGCTTGCTGCTGGCTTTTTCCTAGGAGTCTTGGGTTGCCCCTTTGCTCCTGATCTGGTAGTTACTGCAGTAAGTTGCTCCAGTGGTAGAGGAGTGATTTCTGTCATCATCTCCTGAGATAACCCTCTCAGGGTTTTCTCCCTTGCAGGTTTTGTGAGTTCCTGAAACCTTTTGCTAGGAGGTCTGGGGGTATGAGATACAACTCCAAGAGCTTTGAGGTCATTACCCAACAGAACCCTACCTGGCACTTCACATTGTACACTGACAGGTATTTTTACAGCCATATCATTACATTGGATGAGAACTGGTAACTGGGGACACATCTGCACAGGCCCACCAGCTAACTTGGTGAGGCATTTGGGTGCCTTAGCAACATCCTCTGCCTTGAAAAATGATTCATCCACCACAGTTATGCTGGCTCCAGTGTCCCTAATGGCAGGAGTCTCCTGACCATTCACCTGGACACTGTCCTTATAATACTCTTTAGTATTATCTGGGATAGAGTTATAGACATCTAAATTCTGTTGCTCCCACAACCCCAGAGAGACTAACGAAACACTAGCTGAGACTCCAGTGGGTTCATCAGCTAGTAATAGAAAGTTTCCACTTGCCATATGTACTTCCTCTTCTGGAGCGAAGGCTAAGGAGGCAAGCTGGACCCCTGAAGGTTTACCCTTACATCTGGGATCTCCTTTCACATGGTCAGTAGCCTTACAAACAAAGCATGAGCCAAAGGCTCGCTGGAATGGAGGCTTGTTCTGACCTCCTTCTGGTCTGGGACCAGAAGGTACACTAGCCTGATTTGGTTTCCCTTGTGGCTTACCCTTATAGTTTTGTTTGGGGCCCTCTTTGGAATTTGTAGTATTAGAATTCTCTTTGGAGTCCTTCTTAGACTGTTTTTCCCCATCCTTCTTCTGAGTTACCCCAGAATCCTTGTGAGTGGCCCTGTTGGCAACCCACAAGTCAGCAGCCTTAGCTAGCTTCCGGGAATCTAATTCCCTGGAATCAGCCAAGTGTTGTCTGAGCTCAGGAGAGCAGGCATCATAAATAGTCTCCAACATAAACAAATTCTTCATACCTTCATAAGTGTTCACCTTGTAACCCTTAATCCATCCCTCTAAGTTTTTCAAACATTCATTCACCCAGGTAGCCCAAGGGGTACCATCATGCTTTTTGAGGCTCCTAAACCTCTTAAGATACTGGGAAGGGGTCTTCCCAAACCTAGCTATCAAAGCTAGTTTCACACATTCATAGTCCTTCCTATCCTCCTCCCCCATCTCCATTACCACATCAGTTGCAACAGGGGGAAGCCTAGAGAACAACCAGGTGAGTAAGTCATTTCCTGTGATGTTCTGGAGCCCATGATTATATTCAAACAGAGACAACCAATCCAACACATCCAACTTAGGCTCATACATACCAACCAATTCTTTAGGCATCCGGGGTCTTTTAGGACTGGAACTTCTAGAGGAGCCAGAGAGAGAAACATTCTCAACAGATAATTTCTTCATTTCTAAGTCATACTTGAGCTCCATTTCCCTTAGCCTTAGTTCTTTGTCAGTTTGAGCATTAAGTTTCTTATACTCCAATTCTAGCTTCATTTTCTCCAGTTCAAAGTACTGAGGACTAAATGTGGGACCTGGTAAAGGTCCAGTAGGCACAGCAGGTAGAGCAGGCAGAGGCCTAGGGGGGACAGTTACAACAGCCTCACCCTCCTCTTCTGACTCTTCCTCAGAAACATCAACATTTTGCTCCATGTTAACTTCAATACTGTCATCTACAGTTGCTGGAGTGGTAGGCTCCTCTGAACCATCACCCAGACTTTGGTTAGCTAACAATCTTTCAATCAGCTCCATTTTCTTGCCCTTAGTCAGGAGATCCTTATGTTTACAGAGCACTCTTAAACAATCAGCAGTTTTGGCTGCAAGGGACTCTTGACTATAGCTTTCTATAACTGACATGTTAGAGGTTTTACTTTTTCAGTGCTAAGCTTTGTGGTTAGTTGCACTAAGGTATCTAAAGCACAATAAAATGTATACTCAATACAAATCCCACCGCTGTACACCAGTGTTAGGCAGAAACCTGTGCAGTTCCCTTGGGGAACACTGCAAAAGATTTAAGACTACAGGTAGAGCAGTAAACCCCTTTGGTAGCAGTCTGTACCACCCAGATTTACCTGGTAGCTGTGGCTGAGCAGTCAGACTTCTCTCAAGAAGAGTTAGGCAGTATGTAAAGTATACACAATATGTACCAAAACACAATAGCACAAGCAAACACTGACCAGAGCTTGGTTTCAAAAGTATATAGTTATTTATTTAAAATACACATAAGTTAAAAACACTCTAGCAAAAATATAGTAAAAGCACTTCAACACAGTTATACTGAAAGTAAATTCAATCCTTTCTCCTATCTAGACAACTCTAGGTTAACACCACTTAATTAAAACAGAGGTGAGTGCTTAACGTTAGATGACACTCTAGTAGTTTCCAAGAAAGGGAGAGAAAAAGCAGAAATAGGTTAGACACACCACTCTAAGGTCCAGAACACTTGCAATAGGCTTAAAGAAGAATAAAGTCACAGGTGAGCAAAAGTCACTAGGCAGGGCCCACTCTTAGAGTAGCCGGAGCGAAAATGTGCCCAAGATCACACTGTTAGTTAGAGATTCAAAGTCTTGCAAAGAGTCAAAAAGAGTTTAGAGTGGCTCAGAAAGTTTAGCCAAAGTGTCCCAGGCACTCCCAGGTTCGAAAGCCGGGGACTAAATCTACCCCGTACAGTCGGTAGCAAGGGAAGCCAGGCGGAACACAGTACCTTAAGCGGAAAGGATCCTCCAGCGGGGGCAGTTGTTCCAGGCAGCGACAGCAAGGCTCGACGTCGGTCAGGGGAGAAGAATATCTCGCTGAAGAGCAGAAGAGAAAGGTCGTAGCACTGCCCGGGAAGAAACCAGCCGCGGAGTCCTCCGGTTAAAGGGTTGGTACCGACTTTCGCGGTATGGGGGTAAAGTGTGGTATTCCGGATGCCGGGGTGCTTGGCACAGGCAAGGCGGCCACGAGATACCTCAAAAGGACGGAAAGAAGGCGAAAACTGGTTGTCCCCACCAGTCAAGGGAAGGAGCCACTCCGTTAAGAGTTCTCCTCGGTCGTCGGGAAAAAGTGGTGAGACGGTTCAGCAGGGCTCCACCGGGTGGTGTCGTCGAAGCAGGTCGGCTCAGCTCTTCCCTCGTCGGATTCTTGGTCCTGTGGCGACTTCTGAAGTCCCAGTCCCCAAAGCCCTGCTTTTATGCAGCAAACCCCCATTCACCCAGCCTAGCTGTCACTCAAACATGCTAAGTGGTGAGCCGGGCGGCTCACCACTTGGGCCAATCAGGACGGAGTGCGACTTGAGTTACCAAGGTAACTCAGTCCAGGGTGCCTAAATCCCCCTCCACCCCTCCTAAGTACCCCAGACAGAGTGGCACCACTTTGGAGGGCTTCTGTGGAGAAGCCCGCCAAAAGTGGAACAAAGGGCTCCACTTTGGGTCAGAGTTACAGAGGCGAACACCAACGCCATTTTAGAATCAAGTTTTGGCAAAAAGTCCCAACCGGAGTTATAAAAATAAATATATAAACCGGCGGTATGTTTAAGGCTACCGTAAATAAATAATTAAATGTGTTAGCCTAAAACAATGGGAAATCCCATAGGGAAATATTCGCGGTCGAATATAAAAAGTAGTTTCCACTGCCACCAGCCAAAACTCGATCAGGGGGGACGGAGACGTGCCCCCTCGACTAACAGACCCTGGGGCAATCGAATTGCCCCAGCCAGTACGTCCACAATATGATGGTTTGTACTGGTTCTGTTCAGGATTCAAGACTAGCAAAGTCTTTGGTGACTTTACATGCCCTGGGAGACAGTAGTCAGTCCCAGGGTATGGAGTCTATGTTGGGGAGTCCCTAGGACACCCCTGGGTCACGGCACAGAGGGTGCTGTGTGACCCACATCACAAAAATACATGAGGCCCTATGGAGTAAAAGACCCCATAGCCCATTCAACACAAGGTTTAACCAAGAAAACACACTTCAACATGTCCAAGAGTGAGGGTAAAAGAGTCTCACTCTTGGCAGGAGAAAAAAATTAAACCCCAGAAATCCAGCAAAGCTGCTGGGGGACTCACTAGGTAGGGAAATTCAGCCTAACCAGAGAATTCTCCCTAACAAGCTGTCAGCATGTGAGAATCAGCTCTGGAGAACATCATCTACCTCACTGCTTTCCACCTCCTGAGGGAGTCCAAACTGGAGGCGAACAGGCTCAGCAGATTACGAGTGGCAATTGAACGACCTGGTCCTGAAAGAGATCTTCCTCAGGTGGGGGCAACCCCAAGTGGATCTGTTTGCCTCCCAGGACAACAAGAAATGCCATCAGTTTGCCTCCTGGCAGAGACAGGGCCCGGACTCCATGGGAGACGCATTCCAGATACAATGTAATTACATGACGGCATACGCCTTACCTCCCACACCCCTGCTACACAGGGTGATCTGCAGGATAAAGCAATCCTGTCACCTCAGAATCATTCTGATAGCTCCCTGGTGGCCGACGAGACTGTGATTCTCTGAGCTGCTCAGCCTATCGGACAGGCCCCCCCCATTCACCTACAGCTGGGTCCAGCTCTTCTACTGACCCAGCAGGGGGGCAGGGTACTCCCCCGCTCCTCACAAGCTAGCCCTTGCAGCCTGGTTCCTGAGCAGGTCAGACTGAAACACTTGAGCCTATCTCAGGCTAACCTGGAGATCATCCATGGCGCCAGAAGAAAAGCTACCAGGAGCCAATATGAGAGAAAATAGTCCAGATTCTGTCATTGGGCCGACCATAAGGAGATCGACCCCCGTTAAGTGCACTTTGGTCGATGTACTCTCCTTCTCAGCACACCTCACCCACTCCGGAGTTCATGTGGACACATGCCGCACCTATGTGGCAGCCATAGGAGCCTACAGAAATTCAGAGGTGGGTCTCTTTTCCTCTGCTAATCCTGTGGTCAAACGGCATCTGGCGGGCCTTCACAGGCTCTACCCGCCTATAAAGAAGCCACACCCTGTGTGGAACCGCAATGTAGTCCTGGGCGCCTTGGCACACAAACCGTTTCTAGCCAATGGTGTCTGCGGACATCAGGCTAGTCGCTCTAAAAACAGCGCTGCTGGTAGGCCTCACCTCCGCTCGCAGAGTCAGCGAAATCCAAGCTCTGGTGGCATCAGAGCCTACACTACCTTTCACAAGGACATGGTGGTCCTCCAGGCACACCCTGCGTTCCTACCCAAGGTGACCACCACCTTCCATCTGAATGAGGAAATAGTCTTACCCACCTTCTTCGCCGACCCCAAGGATGAGCGTCAGAGTGTCTTGCACTCTCTGGATGTCAGGCGCGCACTAAAATCCTACATTGACAGGACCAAGAACTTACTCAAGTCGGGCGCCTTTTTTATCACTTGTGGTGGTTCAAGGCCCGGCTATCAGGCCACCAAGGCCTCCATAGCAAGGTGGATGGTCGCGGCCATCCAGGAGGCCTATGAGGAGCAGCACAAACCAGTGCCGGCCAATTTAGATTCCCTTGCGGTCAGAGCCAAAGCCACAGCCATCGCGTTTCGGTGACATGTGCCGTGCAGGTCATCAGCAGGGCGGCTACCTGGGCCACCCCTGCGGCTTTCTGTAAGCACTACTGTTTGGACACCACCTCTAGATCAGATGCAACGTTTTGGGCAGGCGGTTCTAAGAAACCTGTTTGCTTAAGGAGGGTCTCCTCTCCACCCTGGTGCTGCGTTCAGTTGTAATCGCCCATACAGTATGGAGAAAAGGGGACGGGAAGGAAGAGTAATTAATAGTTACTCACCGTAGTGACCAACGTACTCTTAGTCCATAGTACCCTTTCCTCCATACGTCCCAACATTCTCCCCCATAATAAAATTGGTGTCATCAGGCAATGTTAAATATTGTCGATGCGTCAATGGGCACTGAGGAGTGGTGCCGGTGGGCAGAGTCAGGTGAGCGCATGCTCCCAGGGCCTCGCCGCGCGCACCTCTAAATTTAAAGGGGAAGAAGATTGTTCTGGTGAAAAAGTTTCCGTCTCCGCCCCTTGCGAGGGACACCCATACAGGATGAAAGCAGACTTTGGACTAAGAGTACGTTTGTCACTACGGTGAGTAACTATTAATTAAGTAGAGCACACATGGTCAGTATATACATTGTGCGTGGTGAGGTGCCTTCGCAGTGACAGTGTAACTATTGCCCACCCACTCGAACATTCTAAAGTGCCTTTCATCTAAGAATTCATGTAAGAAGGCCTTGTTTGTGGAAGCTTGTTAAGTTAGTGCCTAGCAGAGTAATACATTAAGATTGAATAACAGGGAGGTGAAGAAACTGAATTGGAAACACTACCAGGTACATAGGAAAACTCACGGTGGGGTGCAGTGCTTCCAGAAGGCTTGAATTTACTTTGTAACATTGAACAGTTAATAAACATAGATTCAGATCTCAAAAGGGGAGCGCTATATCAGAAAATAGTTAAGTGGGTAAATAAAATTGGAGACAGCAGCACAAGCGCAGAATTAAACGTACTGACAGCCAGAGGTGGCTTCACTGTAAGATGATTGCTGATGTGTTCAGCTGAAACACTACCCTGATGAGAAGTCATTTCTCACCTTCCTCCATTGTTGATCTCCCCTGCCAGGGAGCGTGAGAGAGATTCATCCAACATGAAGTATGTCACAAGGCATAGCGAACATTGGATCTGAAAGGAAGGGGCTTCTTGCTATAACACTTTGGAGCGCTGGGAGCAGCGTCTCTGCATCGCACACCATCAGTGACACAGTAATCTGATCACACTGTCCCTACCTCAGAGAATAACGCTTCCTCCGTATGCAATGGCAGTGTTTCCATTTAACAAATCTTCAAAGGGATTGGGTCCTCCGACGTATTCCATATCTATGACAGGTAATCACCACAGCTGTGCTGCTTCGGAAAATTTTCTGCGTCCTGTGTCGATGAAGTCGATACGCTGTCCTCGAGGGCCTCCGTCGAGCCGATGTCATCAGATGTTATAAGTAGGACGCACGACGCCCGTAGCCTCAGTTCCGTTTTTTCTGCGAACGTGTTCGCTTTGGAGATCTCGGCGCACCTCGGTTCTTCTGAGTTGTTATCTCGGTTCTTCGAACCCGTTTGTTTGTGAAGATTTCCATGATGCCTTTGTCGTCTTCTACTCTGCGGCCGGGTTTCAAGAAGTGTCGGGACTGCGGTTCCAAGATGTCGCTGACGGACCCACACGACGCCTGCCTCCGGTGCCTCGGTGAGGACCAAGCCACGGACGATTGTGACGATTGCCAGTCGTTAACTTCGAAGGCCTTGCGGGAGCGTAAGAAGAAGCTTTCTGACGGTAAGGTGTCCAAGCCCCGGAAGTCAAAATCCACTGGGCTTTCGACTGACGATTCGAGGGGCGACTCCCTGCATCGTCGGCGTAAGTCCAGGGGGTCTCGGTCCCAGAGTGGGTCCCACCATTCCTCTGCCTCTTCGAGGCACTCACGGAAGCGCCGTGATCGGTCACCTTCCCCGTCCTCGTCTGAGGACTCCGCCCGTCGGCGGGTTGCTTGTCCCACCAAGCATTCCACTCTGGCAGAATGGGATTAATTCCATAAGGAGATGATGGCAATTTTTCAGTCGCAGGGCTCCGTTCCGTCCGCACCGTTGAAAGACGCCGGCATGGAACGTGCTAGAGACACTGTTCACACGCCTTTGGGCTCGAGCGGTCGTCACGATCACCGGGAACCTTCGAGGTCCCGGTCGGACATGGTGGATCGCTCTAGCCATGCCCGCTCCAGGTCTCGGTCCTCGACGCCATCGTGACCGTTGGAGCCTGTGAGGTCTTCGAAGAAGACTTCGGCGCCGAGACCGTCAAAGAAGCCTCCAAAGAAGCCATCAACGCCATCAGCGCCGAGGCCGTCAAAGGACACGCTCGGGGCTCCGCCCTCTAGGCCTATGTCCAAGCCATCGGCGCCACGCTCGACATCGACAACGATTCCGTCAACGCCCTCGACGCCTTTTGAGGAGGATTTCTCGGAGGTGCCCCAGAGACTGGTGGAAACCCAAAGGAAGGCTCTGGCCAAGTCCAAACATGTGCCCTCATCCAGGGATTTATTCCAGCCTCTTGACTATATTTCTGAGGTGGATGAAGGGTCTGATGATGGTATGGTTTCTGAGGACTTTCCTGATGACTTATTATCTGGTCATAGCCAGTTAGAAGACTTGTGTCAGTCTTTGCACGACGCCAATGGTCTGGACACCTCCCCGGAGGTTGAGTTTGGCAGGCCTGAGCCGGGTACGCATGCTGAATCCTCGTACCGGCGCCTCATGTCGAGGGGCATGGAATACTTGGGGTGGTCTGCGCCACCAGGAGACCTGACAGACATCTTGGACCAAGGTCCACCAACTGACCCGGTACTGCCATTTCATATGGCCTTGCAAAGAAGGGTGGTTGCAGCTTGGACTGCTCCGGAGAGTCCGTAGCGACCCCAGCTACTTGACTACATACCCCACTCCGGAGAGTTTGGTGGTGCAGGCGGCTACGGCCCCGGCAAAACAGGTGTCATACCCTACCATCCCTCCTGATAGGGACGACAAACGTTTTGAGGGCTGGGCGAAGAAAGTGTTTTCTTCAGGGGGTATGGCTTTATAGGCAGCCAACTCTGTGTGTGCCGTAGCACGTTTCACTCATACTCTGTGGAATTGTGTCTCTTTGGTGGCTGAACATATTCCCGAAGGGGAGGAACGGGATGGATTTCTTGCTCTTGTTCAGGATGGCAAGGATGCCATTTGTGAATCCGTTCAGTCGGGTCTGGACGTGGCAGATTGTGTCAGCCGGTCCATGGCCGCGAGCACCGTAATGCGCAGATTTGCGTGGTTGCGGAAATCGGGGTTTGCTCCTGATGTGCAAGCCCGGCTTCTCAACATGCCCTTTGATGGTGAACATCTTTTTGGCAGCAAGGCTGACGAGAGCCTTGAGAGGTTGCAGACCTCCAAAGCTGCAGCGAAGTCGTTGAGCGCTGCAGTTCGCCAACCTCTGCCTTTTTGTCCTAGGGGACAGCAATGGAGGGGAGGTTCCTTTCGATACTACACTTCCTTTGGTAGATTGAGAGGGGCTGCAAGTCAAAGGGACCAACGTAGGTGTGCCAGAGGTGGAAAACAAGGTACTCGAGGTGCCAGACCCGCTCGGGCAGTTGCTTCTTTACCCTCAGGCACTGTCACAGCCGCTTCAGCTCAGACATGAGGCCATGTCCCATGGTTTGCCGGTTGGGGGAAGGTTGGCGCAGCATCTGGTAGAATGGCATGCCATTACTTCAGATGTGTGGGTTCTGGAGATCATAGCCCACGGCTACTGTCTTCCTTTCCGGCAGAGCCCTCACGACATTCCACCAGGGGATCTCTCTTTGAAGAGTCCGGATCCGCTCCTTGCGCAGGAAATCAAATCCATGCTGGAGAAAGGCGTCATAGAACTGGTGCCTGTAGCGGAAAGGAACAAGGGATGGTATTCCCCTTATTTTTTGATTTCTAAGAAAGACGGGGGATTGAGACCCATCATGGACTTGCATGGTTTGAAAAAGCTCCTCAGGAAGGACAAGTTCAAGATGGTTTCTCTTTCTCAGGTCCTCCAGGCCCTTCAACTTCAGGACTGGTTGGTGTCTCTCGACCTTAAGGACGCTTACTTTCATGTGCCGATCCATCCCAAGCACAAGAAGTACCTGAGGTTTGCGGTTGGCGACTCGCACTTTCAGTTTCGGGTCCTGCCTTTCGGATTGACCTCCTCCCCAAGGGTTGTCACCAAGCTTATGGTGGTGGTGGCAGAATATCTCACGAAAGGGGGGATTCACGTCTACCCCTACCTGGACGATTGGTTGATCAGGGCGCGCTCTCCCGAGCAAGTCATGGATCATCTGTCAGTCACCTGCCACTCCCTTCACAAGCTGGGCTTCTCCCTCAACTTCAAGAAGTCCCAGTTGATGCCAACTCAGCAGCTCCAGTACATCGGAGCAGTGCTCGACACATCCCTGGGGCAGTGTTTCCCTCCCCAGGTGAGGGCTCATCACATTCTACAGATGGTGCACAAGTTTCAACATGCCCAGAGTCTCCCGGCATTCGAGTTCTTGAGGTTGCTCGGCCTCATGGCATCCTGCATTCTTCTGGTGCCAGAGGCCAGGCTGCGGATGAGATCTCTGCAATGGGCTCTCAAGATGCAGTGGTCACAGTCCTCCGGCAGGATGTCGGACCCCGTTCAGGTGCCGCCCTCGGTCGTCCAGGACTTTCTGTGGTGGGCCCTCAAAGGCAATCTGATAAAGGGGGCTCCATTTTGGCTACCCTGGCCAGAGGTGACGATCGTGATGGACGCATCCCTCACGGGAGGGGGAGCTCATGCCAACGAGTTGACAGTCAGCAGTCGTTGGTCTCCGTCGGAGTCCAGACTCCATATCAATCTGTTGGAGCTGAGGGCTGTCAGGCTTGCCCTGAAGGCTTTTCTGCTGACTGTGCGAGGGAAGAATGTCCTGATTCTGATGGACAACACAGTGGCCATGCACTACCTCAACAAAAAGGGGGTAGCAGGGTCACTTCCTCTGTGCAGGGAGGCGATGCAGCTCTGGTTCTGGGCCATCCAGCAGGAAATTTCGATCTCGGCAGTTCTTCTGGCCAGAGACAAAAACGAGACGGCGGATGCTCTGAGCAGGCAAGCGCGATCTCTCATGAGTGGGAGCTGGCTCAGGAGATTCTCCTGAAGATCTTCACCCTTTGGGGGACCCTACAAGTGGATCTCTTTGCCTCCAGTGTCAACCGGAAGTGCGAAAGGTTCTGCTTGCGGGAATTTCCTCCAAGAGGAGCCTTAGGGGACGCGTTTGTGGTGGAGTGGTCCTTCCCACTGCTGTACGCATTTCCTCCAGTCCCCGTCATCCTGCAAGTGCTGGGGAGGTTGCAGAGGTTCGGTTCCCGGATGATCCTCGTTGCTCCAGCATGGGCCCGGAGAATGTGGTACCCAGACCTTCTCAACTTGTCCATCTGCCCTCCACGCAGTCTTCCATACCGAGACGATCTGCTCTCACGGGAGGGGGGTCTGGTTCTCCATCCAGAGGTCAGATCCCTCAACCTTCATGCTTGGCTTCTGAAAGGTTGAGGTATAAGGATTGGGGCCTCCCTGAAGACGTGATGGAGGTGTTGCTTTCGGCCAGACGGCCTGAAACAAAGTCCCTGTACCGTTGCCGTTGGAGTAAGTTCTGCGACTGGTGCAGGGTTAAGAATGTGGATCCTTTTTCATGTGACATTCCTGTGGTTCTGTCTTTTTTGCTTTCTTTAGCCTACAAGGGCCTGCAAGTGGGTACCATTAAAGGTTACCTGGAGGCGCTGTCTATATTTAAGCGCTCGTCTGAGGAGTGTTCTTATTCCAAAATTCCTTTAATTTCTCAGTTTCTCAAAGGACTCACTAATGTGTTTCCGCCGTCACCTTTCCAGGTGCCTGGTTGGCAGTTGAACCTTGTTCTAAAATTCCTAATGGGTGTTCCATTTGAGCCTTTACATTCTTGTCCTTTGAGATTGTTAACCCTTAAAACTGTATTTTTAGTTGTGGTTACTTCCGCTCGCAGAGTGAGTGAGTTGCAGGCACTTTCTGTTAAGCCACCCTTCACGGTGTTTCATAAGGACAGGGTTGTCCTTAGGGTTCGTCCTTCCTTTCTTCCGAAAGTGGTGTCGGAATTTCATTTAAGCCAGAAGGTCATTCTTCCGGCATTTTATCCTCTTCCGCATCCTGGTAAGGAAGAGGAGAGGCTCCATAGGTTGGATCCTAGGAGAGCTTTAAGTTTCTACATTTCACGCATGTCCCGGGTCAGAGTGGACGATCAGCTCTTTATAGGATACGCTGGAAGGCGTTTGGGACAAGCTGTTACTAAGCAGACTTTGCCTAGATGGATTATCTTGGCAATTTCTGAATGTTACCGTTTGGCGGGTAAGGACCCTCTGGTAGGCTTACAGGCCTATTCTACTAGGGCAATGGCTGCCTCTATTGCCCTGCAGAGGCGTGTTCCTATTCATAACATCTGTGAAGCAGCCACATGGGCTTTGGTCCACACTTTTGTAAGACACTACTCCCTAGATTCTATCCATGGGCAGGATCTGGCATTTGGCAAGGCGGTCCTTTACTCTGCAATTTAATTGGGCATTCTACATTTCTATATTCTAAATTCTTTTCCCTCCTCCATACGTGGGTACTGCTTTGGGAGTCTGTCATAGATATGGAATACGTCGGAGGACCCAATCCCCTCGAAGAACAAGTTACTCTCTTACCTGGTAACGTTCTTCCGATGGGATGGTCCGATGACGTATTCCATATCGCTCCCTCCCTACCTGCCCCGCTACAGAATTTCTTATGCGATTGCATCTTACGTTGCCGCAAGGCTTCCTGTTGTCATACTGGCAGAAGATTGGTGCCACACGTTCTGGGAAACAACTACAACTGAGGCTACGGGTTGTCGTGCGTCCTACTTATCATATCAGGTGACGTCGGCTTGACGGAGGCCCTCGAGGACAGTGATCGACGCCATTGACGCAGGACGCCGAATATTTTCCGAAGCAGCACAGCTGTGGTGATTACCTGTCATAGATGTGGAATATGTCGTCGGACCATCCCATCGAAAGAACGTTACCAGGTAAGAAAGTAACTTGTTCTATTGACACAGAGGGTAGTGTCTGAATTCTGGCATGTGGAAATACGAACAACCTACAATTTTAATTTAAAAAAAGTTAATTCCAAGGGAACACATGAACTGTTCAGAGACAAACTTGTATCACAAGCAGCTCTAGCACCAGGTAACGTTTATAACTTAAAAACAGCAGAAGGAAGGCACAGCAGATGTGTATACGAATATATATATATATATATATATATTTCAGTTTACTTGTACCTTGTTAGCTAAGGGTTGAATAGAATGTTGATCCAAAAGAAAACAAATGAATACCTTAATTAGGCTAACATAGTCATTTAATTTGCATATTTGCATCTTTCGTGGAATTCCTCCACTTCCTCAGGCAGAGATGGAGTGAAGCCTTTGAAAAACATTACAGCTTACATGGCCCCTCCTGGTTATTTTGCCTGTCTGTGTACCTGATTTGTGGGTTTGCTCAGAGAGCCATGTATTAGATGTTGTACTCCCCCACACATTGCCATCTTCAAGGTCTAAATGGTACATTGTGTTAAGTGGGGCAAGGGTCACTGGAACTGAAGAGCAGGGAAAGAAGAAACAGCCTGCCCTGCTAGTGCTCTCAGGAAGACATGACGGAATGGGTTAGTGTCAGTCATAGTAGGTGCTTTCCAGATGAGACTTGATATGTCCGACCAGTCCATTTGCAAGATCAGTGGTTGCATAATCGTCAACATATCAGGCTTGTTCCTCTAGAAGTCTGCAAGATGGGATACACAACCAGTTATGTGTTAGGTCTGTGACTCGTGGAGCCCAGTGTGGTAATTTAGTGTCAAATACCATCTTGGGATTGTGTTGCATCACAATCATGGGGAAATGTTGGGGTTTGCCTAGAGACATGGGCCCTGACACGTAACTGGGAAGCTTTCAGCTGGGGCCTTTTGAGGGCAGAAGGAGCTGGGTTGGAGGGAGTCTGGAAACGATTAATTACATTAGAGAGTCTAGTACAGTGCCAGATGAATGCCTGTGAGAAAATAATAATGTGTCCTGTTCCCTGGTTTTCTATGGGTAGAAGAAGTGAAAGTCTGTTACTTGGGATAGTGACTTATAAAACTGTGAGGTCTGTTCAAGCCCCCTGCTAGTGTATTGAAAACAGTAAAGCAATTGTGAGATCATCAAGGGTATCATTAGCTTATGAAAAATGCTCACCAACTGCACTCTCGTTTGTGCATCGCTTGGCATTCTGATGCTGGAGGTTTATGTGTTTATGTAGAGGTTGGCTAGTTTCCCCAACAGAGTAGCCACGCCCAGGATATTTCATGCACATAATTAAGTAAAACAATATTGCAGGATGCACATGTAAACCGCCACATAATCTTGTAGTCCTGCCCTATGTGGGGTATTTTGATTGTGTCTGAAATATATATTTATATATAGAGGGATTTAATATAGTTGCATTCGGTACAGATTGCACAGGGAGGTTATGAAAAACCCACTATTGCATCACACCTCCACCTCCTCGCAAACTATGGAGTCCAGTGAGCTGTAATGTTTGACTACTTGAAAGTCAAATAAAATAGTTATGATACCAGTTTAATTCAGAAAAGAACAGCAAAAGTCTTACACAAGCATTCAATTTCTCGCTTCTCAGTTGTGTGAAAAACCTAAAGGTGCCATCTCCCTGACTCGTCCCTGCGGATCTTTCATCCAGGTGGCCAGGCCATAGGCATCGCTATTGGATCAAGTTCATGGGGATGGACCAGCGAGGGAGGATCACCTGGATGGGGTGGGGGGTCCTCAGGGAAAGGAAGTGGGACACCTACGGGTGAGACGCAGCATCCCCCTTCTTATAACACCTTTTCCCCATTCTACCACGTAGAATACTCAAACACGCTCCCCCCTCTTTCGGACACGAACACTTTCGCACACCACGAAAGACGACAGACGCCAGAGCCGTTTATCTGACATGTCCCAATACAAGAGTCAGGCAGTTGACCAAAATCACACACACCTGGCGACCCTTTCCCTTTCCCTTCCCCACAGGGATCAAAGGTGGCCACAACAACACAATACAAGCAAGGCAAACCGCACGACGGGAGGGTAAATTCTGCATAGCAGTTCAAGGGGAGGTGAAAGACGGCACGAACCGCGAGGGATAGAAGGAGAGAAGTGACCTTGCCCTTTCCGAGCCAGGCCTGTTAACCTCCACAGAAGGAATCAAAAGACTGCGAACAATAGGCACTGTGTGTTGCAGCAGATGTCAACGGTACACAAGGCCCTCCTCGCTTGATAACCAAGCCAAGGAGAGATGCATGCCATCGTGGTATCAGCCTTGACTCCAGAGAAAAGAAAAAGCCAAGCGGTTCATCGCAGTGAGTCGAGGAGAGAAACGATAAGAACCCAAACTATGTTTGAACAAAAGTTGCAAAACAGCTAATTGAAGAAAGTACAAAGAACTGTTTGTTTTGATGCAAGAGGAGGAAACCAGATTGAACCCGATGGAGGGATGCCGATGAACATGGGAAAAGTCTGAAGTCCCAATGCATAGTGTGTTGACAAGAGTGAATCCGGCAGAGGGTTGTCCAAAGTGAACTGTTTAAAAACACATTAAGATTTGTGAATGGCACAGAGAGGATTGTTTTGAAAGACATAGTGAACCCGACAGAGGGAGGCTGACATTCGAGAGGGGTCTGAGCCCGAAAGAGGGGGGACCCAGGGGTGAAGAAGCATCACTCTAAAGATAAGTAGAAAATAACTTTTGTTCTTTTATTTTAAATATATCAGGCCTTCAGATGCACCAGATTGAAACACTGAAGGTCTGATATCGCTAGGAACCTTCTAGAGATCTGAGCCTGGGAGAGGGGGGAATCCAGGGGTGAAAAGACATCACCAAACATGCAAGCAGGAAGGAACTTAGGTTTATTATTTCGGAACCCATAAGATCCTCGGAGGCAAGAGACTTTTTGTAGAAAAGAGACTTAACCACCAAAGGCTTTGATAGTTGTGTGCAGTACTGTTAGCTCGTGCTGGGAAAGCTTGCGCGTGTGCTATGCTCAGGAGTCCTACCTTGTCCAGTGCTGAAGACGTGGGGAAGGGAGACCCTGACTTCCGCATCCTGACTTATTATTTGTGAACACTTCTTTCTTTCCTGTGAACCCTATCACACACACTTAGGGCCTCATTACACGGAAGGCGGTAATGGTTAACGGCCGCCGTTAATGGTAACGGTGACCGTTAACCATTACCGCCTTACTACGAGGTCCCTTAGCGGGTTGGTGCTTTAACGCCTGCTTTTTGCAGGCGTTAAAAACCAACCCGCTAAGGGACCTCAGAGCTAATTACGGCACCGCAAAATTGCGGTGCCGTAATTAGCGCCTTCCCCATTCCCATAGAGCCCTATGGGGCAGAAATGGGAATGGGGAAGGGCAATGGCGGAAGGGGGATTTACCGCCCCACCAACCTTGGAATGGGGCGGTAAATCCCCTTTCCGCCAAGGCGGTGCCGGTAATTTACCGGCATGGTCCAGGGTGCTAATAGCACCCTGGATCACCGCCTTAGTATTTAGCGTAAGACTTGGCAATAGGTTGTTCTTAGTATAGGCCCTTTTTATTTGACAAGACGCCACTAGGACTGCTTTATTATTATTTGATGGTCATAGCTTGCTCCCATCTTAGATTTAGGTTTAGATTAGTCGTTTTTCCAACCAGCATATACAGTTTAATTGAACTGTGATCACTTATGTCTGTCTTTACTGTTGCCACCACGAGTTCCTTACATACCGAAGAGCCACCGAAAGGTTGTATTAGAGATCGTGCATTCCCATCTTACTGGGGAGCATTTAGGACAATCTAAAACTCAGGTGCATATTAGTGGGAAGTTTTACTGGCCCAGTATCCACTCCGATATAAAAACCTTCATCCAGTTGTGCGAAATATGTCAAATGACCAGCACGCACATCCCATTATCTGCCCCTCTGAACTCATTGCCGATCATAGAAGACCCCTTTTCAAGAATCAGTATGGATATAATTGCCCCTCTAGAGACATCCATACTGGGCAATAAATAGGTCCTGGTGATCGTGGATTATGCATACGATATCCCGAGGCATTCCCAATGCGAAATAACACCACACAGCAGATCCTTAGGCATCTGCTACCCTATTTCTCCCAGGTCGGCTTTCCTAAGGAAATACTTACAGACCAGGGTTCGAATTTCATGAGTAAACTCATGGCCGAAGTCAAAGAGCTACTCTACATTACCACCTTGCGAACTTTTGTGTACCACCCCCAAACCAAGGTTTGGTAAAAAGATTCAATAAAACCCTGAAGCTAATTTTTACGAAAATTGGTAGATAAGGACGGGAAAGACTGGGACCGAATGATCACGTGGGCACTATTTGCTGTAAGGAAAACCCCTCAAGCTTCCACAGGTTTCTCTCCTTTTGAACTACTCTGTGTTTGAGAGCCCAGAGATGTCTTGGGCATGCTCTGGGAGACCTGGGAAGAACGAGAGGAACCCCCCATTCCCATCTCGCAGACTGCCACCCGAATGCTAGAACACATGAAATTGGTTCCAGACTTAGTTTGTACTCGTATGGAAAAGGCCCAGAGCCAACAAAAATCTGCTTCTGACAAAAAAGTGAATTTAAGATCATTCTCCATAGGACAGAAATTACTGGTCCTCTTACCCACCTCAGAAAACAAACTTATCTCCAAGTAGCACGGACTGTATGAGATAGTAGAACGAACCGGAACCTGTATGTATAAAGTAGCCCAACCGGACAGAACACAGAAGGTCCATTTATATCATGTAAATCTCTTGAAAGAATGGAAGGAGAACCTGTCAGCCACCCATGCAAAAGTACTAACCTGTATGGTTCCTGAAGAGCTAAATAACATTGACTTAATTCCTCCCAAGTTGCCTATCCAACAACAAGAAGATCTAAAAGATGAAGTGGAGTCGTTTCCCGATGTATTCCCAGAAAAAGCAGGAGTAGTACAAGGCACATACCATTATATTAGAACACCCAAAGGTAAAGCGGTTTATTTAAAACCTTACAGATTACCGGAAGCCCGTAAACAGATAGTGATTGAGGAAGTCAACAAAATGTTGACTGCCAATATTATCGAGGCTTCTTCAAGTCTATTGTCCACTCCTATTGTGTGGTCACTAAATCTGACCACTCCTGGATATTCTGCATAGACTTCCGTCAAGTTAATGCTATTTCGGACTTCAATGCCTATTCTATGCAACGTGTCCATGTCCTAATTGATAAACCCGGAGCAGCCACCTTTCTATCTACCCCTGATCTAAGTTAAGGGTACTGGCAAGTTCCCCTATATGGGCCAGGTAAGGAAAAGACTGTTTTCAACACCTCTAGAACTGTTTCAATTCAAAGTCCTTCCTTTTGGCTTACACAGCCACTTTCCAACGCCTCATGGATCAAATCCTACAACCTTATTCAGATTTCTGTGGAGCCTATATTGACAATATCGTCATTTATAGTAAGACTTGGGAGGACCATCTCTTCCATCTTTATACCATCATGAAAGTCCTCAGAAACGCTAGCCTAACTGCTAATCTAGCTAAGTGCAGATTGGGCCAGTGAGCCGTAAAATACCTTGGCTTCTTCGTAGGGAATAGGAATGTGCAACGCCAACATGAGAAGGTAAAAGCCTTCTTAGATACCCCAATACCAAAAGAGATCTTGGAGCTTTTCTCTGGGTAATAGGATATTACCTTAGGTTTATCCCCAACTTTAAAAAAGCCTGGATAACAGTTAAACCCAAACCCCAGAAACCTCATTGGAATTACCAAGATGTGATAGGCTACAACACCTTGAAACAGACTCTGTGCCAGAACCCGATCCTAAAGGTAGTCAACTTCTCTAAAGAATTTGTTTTACAAACAGATGCTTCTCTTACAGGGTTAGGAGCAGTCAATTATCAGTTATCACAATCCGCTTGATTGTAAATGCACGTTACCGTGAAAGACCAGGAGTGAAAGGAGCCGAAATATCAGCACGCCGATAAGTGACAAGCACACTTTATGTGCCACCAATGTGCCTGAATTTTTTGTGGCCTAAAGAAACGGACCAGTGTATTTCCTAAAAGTATGTGAGACTGCCTCCCAATGCTACCGTCCTTCCTCGCCGCCGCCGCCGCAACAACAACAACAACAGTCAGTGATCGAGTGCATAGCCTCCAACACCAGCCAACCTTGATCGGGAAAAAAAATCATTAAAGGAAAGCACCTAATGGAGAAAGGGGAAAGGGAAAGAGCATCAAGCTGTGCTGCACCTAGAGCATCAGCCGCTTCTGATGCTGTTTCCAATCAGACAGGGGTCTCGTCAAATCCTTTGTACAGTTGAAAGTCTTTGGCCGGCAGATGAGTGTAAAGCTAAGGGGAGTGAATCCTGCATCGTAAGAAAGTTAAAGGAATTGTGTGATTGGCAAAAAATGGCAAGAGTGAATCCGACAGAGGGATGGCGATGAAAAGGGGGCGAAGCCTGAAGTCTCAATGAACAGTACGTTGACAAGAGTGAACTCGGCAGAGGGATATCCACAGTGAACTGTTTAAAAAGACATTAAGATTTGTGAATGTCACAGATGAGATTGCTTTGAGAAGCCATAGTGAGGCTGACATTTGAAAAGGGTCTGAGTCGAGTCGAGGGGAACCCAGAGGTGAAAAGGTCATCACCCAATGTACATGCGTAAATGAACCTTTTGTTTATTATTTTGGATACATCAGGTCCTCTGAGACAAAATACATTTTGTAGAAAAGAGACTTAACCACCGAAGGCCCGATAGCTGAGAGCGGAACTGTTGTCTCGTGCTGGGAAATCCTGAGCGTGTGCTGTGCTCTGGAGTCCCGCCTTGTCCCGTGCTCAAAATGTGGGCAAGAGGGACCCCGACTACCACATCCTGATTTATTAATCGTGAACACTTCTTTCTTTCTTGTGAACATTATCCCACACTCTTTTTGTAAGGATTGGCAATAGGTTTCTTTTATTTGACAAGATGCCACTAGGACTGCCTTATAATTATTTTATAGTTGTAGCTTGCTCCCATTTTAGATTCAGGTTTAGATTAGGTGTTTTTCCAAACTTCCTATACACTTTAATAAACACCCTTGAACTGTGATCACTTATGTCTGTCTTTACTGTTGCCACCATGAGTTGGCAGAGGATCACAGGTAATAGTGGGAGATTTCAGGGGAGGGGTGGAGGTTGGTTTCGAGTCAGGAACAGAGTTTTTTCTTTCAATTGCTATTTCTCTCCACACCTCTTGCAAGCCAAGACATCCGTTTATTTCTGTTTATTTTTCTGTCCTCTTAATCTTACATCCAGGGTGTGTCGGGTTCAGCTGTTGATAACACCAGTTGTAAGAGAGACGTCCTAGTGGGTCTATGGAATTCAGCAGCTCCTGCAGCTCAGACAAGCCAGGACCTTACACCCTGTTAGGAAAGATTTTCTTTTTGCTGATTTCTTCCCGTAGACCACTATCGGACACCCTTTCTTTTTTACTGTTTTTGATACATTTTACTTGTGCACTTTTGCATTAACTGTACATGGCTACTAAAGGTGGCTAGCCCTCTAACAAGGCTGTGACACAAGCTTTTTTGCTTGTTCTTTGGCCTTCTTCCTGCCTTCTCAGGTCAACAAGTATCTTATAATTGGATAGGTACTGACTGTTTGAATGGTGCAATTCTCCAGCATGGGGTCTGGCATGGATTAACATGCTCATGAATATTCCCCGTTGTCAGGCTGGAAATTCTTGGTAACAGAAAAAATCAGTTTCAGTTTCATTTCTGATCTGTAATTCTCCTAACAACCAATCACTGAGCTCTGGGTCATACTGCCCCTAGCCAATGACTGCCCTCTACTCAAGGCCCTCCTCTGGCAGCCATCTTCAGATTTTTACCGCACGTTCAAGGGTTGGGAGTCCTTGTGCTTTGCTATCAAGCTTTTATTGCGTTTTTGCTTTTTGGAAGAGTTTTACTCTATTTTTCGGTCAATCGAGCCCTTGTGCTCCATTGATCAACCTTCCGACTAACGGTGACCCATTTTTCAGATTCTTCAGCACCCTTCAAGGGTGAATTCCGTTGAGTTTCTTTGTGGAGACTTCCAGAAGATTCTTCAAGGCCTACACTGTGTGGACCATGGCGGACGAGAAGAAGGATTCCCCCTCTCTTTTCAAGCTTTGTACCAACTCCGGTTTGCGGAATATTTATATGGACAATAAGCATTCCCAGTGCCTCTACTGCCTGCACCCCACGCACGAGGAGGATTGTGCTTTCTGCCGTGAGCTCTCAAAGCACACATTGAAGGATCGGCGTAAGCGGCTGGAAGAGTGGCTGCAGGGCAATGCCTCTGCACCAGGTACGTCCAAGGGGCATGCCTGTCCCGGATCCGGGAAAGCAGAGCGGGCTTCTAAGTCCTTTGGGGCACACCTCCCATGGGGGTCCAACAAAAGGCCAAGCACTGCGAGTCCGTTACTGTCGGGAGCGCCGTTGCGGCGGGCTCCTCGGCGGCCAGGGTGCGTCTCATTTCTCCAGTTACTTCAGTCACCAGTCAACGCTCAGGACCTTTGTCCAAGAGGAAGTCGGACCATCCGGGCAAGCTCAAGGTGGCCCCGGAGACGGCCAAGGAGAAGCCCAAACATGGTATGGCGGCCGGCCTACCCCGGACGAAGAAGGCCAAAGGGGACCAAGGCTCTGACCCGTACCCTAAGGAGAAGGCCAAGCAGGACAAGGTGTCCGGGACGACCACGAAGGCCATGAAGGACAAGGGACCTGTCCTGACCGTGAAGGCCCAGGTACACCTGACGAATGCTCTTCCTTCCATCGAGGTGGTGGTGGTGGCGTACCTTTCACAGGCTGCGGGAGCGTACCCGCAGGGCGCCTTTCCTAAGGCAAGGGTTTTGCTCTCTGCCAGGAGGAAGTCTTCATTCCAGTCCATTGAGAAGACCCCGGAGAAGAAGATGCTGGTCATTGCCCCGAGACCGTCCCCTTTGGACGTGAAGAAAAAGGGTAGGTACGCAAAGAATTTGGGGGGGCACGGAAGTCTTCCAAGGTACGGATATCTCCTCAGAGGAGGAGCTCATCTACCTTAAGACCGTCCAGGAGGAGGATGGTGATGAGGGAAGCGTCGGAGTCACACCCTACGTCGAGGGCGAAGATGACGAAGATACCGCTCCTGCGCCCCAGCTTCCCATTTGCCCTGCACCTCAGCTGCCCCCTAGAGACCTCTCAGTGGACATTCTCTCTACTCTGCATACAGTGGTATCTGAGATACAGAAGAGGATACCTGCTACGCTGCCAATGGCCCCGCCCGCGGCTCCTGTGATGGCCGACCCTCTGGTGATGGGGGAACCGCTGGCCAATAAGAGGAAGAGGCACACACTGCCTCCTTGCCACCCGTCGCCTCCTTCTCCCCCACCGAGGGATGAGACGGATCCAGGCACTGTGACGACAACAGGCACGGACAATGACGTTGGGATGGGGGAACCTTCTGCCGCCTCCGTCCAGATCTTCCCCACCGGACCAGATAGGACCCTTCTATGCGATGATCTCCAGAGCTTCAGAGCTTTTTCAGCTCACGCCAGAGGAGAAGCAGAAAGAGGGATTCTAATACCAACACCGCGAGGCGAAGTGAAAGAGCATCCTTTCAGTCCCTCTCCCGGATGACATTTGGGATGAAGGTCTGGCACTCATGAAAAACCCTTCTGCAGCCCCAGCAAAGAGGGCCCGCCTAGAGAAGAAGTACCGGTTACCGGATTCTGCACCTAAGTGCTTGCAGGCCCAACCTTTGCCGGACTCAGTGGTCCCAGCAGCGGCCAGGAAGAAGTCGTCGAGCTCTACGTCTTCGGCAGCGTCCACACACTACCTGACAATGAGGGGATGAAATTGATGCAATGGGAAGGTGAGTGATCTACTCTGCGGCGACGACCATTAAGGCGGCCAACGCACTCGCTATCGTAGCGCGCTACGACCGGGAGCTGTGGTTCAAGCTCGCTCCTCTGCTGGATTTCCTCCCCAACAATAAGAGGTCAGAGGCGTTGGAGATTCTACAGGAAGGTGAGGTGGCATCTGACCACGCCATCACAGTGGCCACGGACATCGCTGATGCCGGTTCCCGCCAAATGGGCAACAGCTTTTTCCTTTGCTGCTGTGGTTGACTCAAGGCCACCAACTTTCATCAAGAGGTGCAGACCAAGGTTTTGGACATGCCCTTTGACGGCGACAACCTCTTCGGAAAAGCGGTGGATCAAGGCTATCAAGGCGGACACGGAGATGGCTCGTACCCTGGGCACGCTACAGCAATGGCGGCCGTCCCTTCGGTTCTCAGGAGGAAAGTCAACCCTCTCCTGCAAGAATCATCTGCTTACCGCCAACCTTCCCGTTCCTCAGCCCAGAAAAATATCAGAAGCCGCTCCAAGGCCTTCGGAGGCGGCCCGTCGACCTCCAAACAGGAATGAACTGGCCGGGACATCGGGCCCCCACCCGTGCACCCCGGTAGGAGGCCGGCTGGTCAACTTTGTCAGCATGTGGAAGACAATCTCCACTGACCAATGGGTGCTGGACGTTCTCGCCCATGGACACACCCTAGAATTCCATCTGAAGTGTCCCTGAATATACAGTGGCCTGGGAGGAAAATCATGTCCCTCAGCTGCTGCTGGAAGTTCGGGCCATGTTAAAGAAAGGGGCGATAGAATTGGTTCCAAAGCGGCTCTGGAGTTTACTCAAGGTACTTCCTCGTACGAAAAAAGACCGGGGGCTGGAGGCCCATTCTCGACCTCCGACGAATAAACAAATACATAAAGTCCCAAAAGTTCTGACTGCTCATTCTTCAGCACGTGCTCAGACAACTGGAAGAGACTTTGTCGTTGCTGGACCTGGAGGATGCATACTTCCACATCCCCATTCACAAGGGACACCACAAATGTCTGTGCTTCGTCGTTCAAGGGAAGCATTACCAATTCAAGGCTCTTACCTTCGGACTAAAGTCAGCACCCAGAGTCTTCACAAACTGCCCTGCGTTGGTGGCGGCCCACCTGCAGGAGATTCACGTCTACCCTTACTTGGACGACTGGCTCATCGGGGCCAGTTTGAGGGAAGTCGCCGTCGACCACACAGCGAGGACCGTTAGCCTTCTGACGGATCTAAGGTTCTCAGTGAACTATGCAAAGTCCTGCTTGACTCCATCGCAGGACACACTGATTCTGGGGTCTCATCTTGACACAGTGTCATGCCAGGCATCACTGTCGGAGGAGAGGATATCGGTCATCCTAGGCAAGGTGCAACGGCTTTTAGCACTGAACATCGCAACGGTGAGAACCATCAAGTCTCTGCTCGGCATGATGTCGTCGTGCATCTACCTCATCCGACTCTGCAGGTTGCAGATGCGCCTGCTGAAAGAATTCCTCGACGCTCGTTGGATCCAAGTGTCGGGAAGCTTCCAGGCTCACCACTGGGCCAATCCCACAAGAGTGCGACTTGAGTTGCCGAGGCAACTCAGTCCAGGGTGCCTAAACCCCCTCCCACACATCCTGTAGACCCAGAGTGGCACCACTTTTGGAGGCACCTGTGCAGAAACCCGCCAAAAAGTGGAACAAAGGGCTCGACTTGGGTTGGAGTTACAGAGGCGAACACAAACGCCATTTTAAAACCGAGTCCTGGCAAAAAGACCCAACCGGGAAATAAATATTAAATAAATAACCCGGCGGTATCTTTAACATTGCACCAAAAAAGTGGTGCATTTAAAATGAATGGGAAAATCCCATAGGAAATATTCCGGTGGAATATTTTGCGTGGTAACCACTGCCACCAGCCAGAAACTCGACGAGGGGGGACTGCACAGTGTCCCCTCAAAAAACAGACCCAGGGGCAATCTAATTGCCCCTACAAATACTTCCACAATATGATGGTTTGTACTGGTTCTGTTCACAATTTAAGACTAGTAAATCAATGGTGACTTTACATGCCCTGGGAGACAGTAGTCAGTCCCAGGGTATGGAGTCTATGTTTGGGGGTCACTATGACACCCCTGAATTACTGCACTGAGGGTGCTGTGTAACACACTTACCAAAAAATACATGAAATCCTATGGAGTAAAAGACCCCATAGCCCATAAAACACATTACTAAATCAAAGGATATCTCAAATCATGTCTAATAGTGGGAGAAAAAGAGTCTCACTCTTAGCAGGAGAAAAAAATAAACCCCAAAAATCCAGCAAAGCTGCTGGGGGACTCACTAGGTTTGGGAAATTAGCCTTAACAGAGAATTCTCCCTAACAGCCCTTCCTGTGGAACCCAGACAGAGTGGCACCATTTGGAGGGCTTCTGTGGAGAAGCCCGCCAAAAAGTGGAACAAAGTGCTCGACCTTGGTCAGAGTTACAGAGTCGGACACAAACGCCATTTTAGAATTGAGTTCTGGCAAAAAGACCCAACCGGTGATTTAATAAATAAATAAACCGGCGGTATCTTTAACATTGCACCAAAAAGTGGTGCTTTTAAAATCAATGGGAAAATCCCATAGGAAATATTCCGGTGGAATGTTTTGAGTGGTAACCACTGCCACCAGCCAGAAACTCGACGAGGGGGGACTGCACAGTGTCCCCTCGAAAAACAGACCCAGGGGCAATCTAATTGCCCCTACAAATACTTCCACAATATGATGGTTTGTACTGGTTCTGTTCACAATTTAAGACTAGTAAAGTCAATGGTGACTTTACATGCCCTGGGAGACAGTAGTCAGTCCCAGGGTATGGAGTCTATGTTTGGGGGTCACTATGACACCCCTGTGTTACTGCACTGAGGGTGCTGTGTAACACACATACCAAAAAACAGATGATACCCTATGGAGTAAAAAGAGACCCCATAGCCCATAAGCACATAACAAGTCAAAGACATACCTCAAATCATGCCTAAGAGTGGGAGTAAAAGAGTTTCACTCTTAGCAGGAGAAAAAAAACAAACCCCAAAAATCCAGCAAAGCTGCTGGAGGACTCACTAGGTTTGGGAAATTAGCCTTTTAAGAGAATTCACCCTAACAGCTCTCCGGCTGCATCACCTATTGTCACCGGTTGGCAAACCGATGGTTGCCTGGCTGTCCGAGAGCCATTTCTACCAGAGAGATCGCTGCTACTACGGCGCTCCTGTCTGGTGTGCCCCTGCTGGACATTTGCAGGGATGCTATGTGGACGTCGACGCACGCCTTCACGAGATTCTACTGCGTCAACAGGGATTCCAGGGAGGAGTCCAGAGTCGGCCAAGCAGTGCTGCGCAACCTGACCGCTTGAAGGTGAGCCTGGTGAGGAGGTAGGAGATGCTTATGTTGAGCCTTGCCACCTCCCGTGGTTGTGCATGTGTGTACTGCTATGTATTCTTTATTCATGAGCATGTGAATACATGCCAGACCCCATGCTGGAGAAGGAACAAGTTACTTACCTGTAACTGTTCTCCAGCATGGGTCTGGCATGGATTCACATGCAAACCCTCCCTCCCACCCCTCTGCCGCTCTTCTCTTGGTCATACTTCCACTTTACATGCTACCAAATGTGAAGATATCTGCCAGAGGAGGGGCTTAGGGAGAGGGCAGTCATTGGCTGGGGGCAGTATGACCCACAGCTCAGTAATTTGTAGTTACGAGAAATACAGTTCAGAAATGAAACTGATTTTATTTCTGTTACCGAGGATTCCCAGCCTAACGATGGGGAATATGCAAATTAACAAGGGGGGTCCTGGGAGTCCCTCTGCCAGACATTAGTCCTGGTTACGAGAGACTTACCCAGAGTCTTTAGCTCACTATCTTTCACAGAGAAGAAATATCTCAAACATATCAGTCTTTGTCCTGCCCTGGGGCAGTCCAGCACCGAAATGCTAGGCAATTCTCCTCTGAACAAGAGTACCAACAGAAACCCCAGACACGTGTTTCGGTCTGGTTGGACCTCATCAGTAGGGTGGATCTGTGCCTCTCTAAGAATAGTGAGCAAGGGGTCCACGTCTGGATTCCCCTTGTAACTTAGGGTTAGACCCAAAGTTACATAAATATGCAAATTAACAAGGGGGGTCCTGGGAGTCCCTCTGCCAGACATTAGTCCTGGTTACGAGAGACTTACCCAGAGTCTTTAGCTCACTATCTTTCACAGAGAAGAAATATCTCAAACATATCAGTCTTTGTCCTGCCCTGGGGCAGTCCAGCACCGAAATGCTAGGCAATTCTCCTCTGAACAAGAGTACCAACAGAAACCCCAGACACGTGTTTCGGTCTGGTTGGACCTCATCAGTAGGGTGGATCTGTGCCTCTCTAAGAATAGTGAGCAAGGGGTCCACGTCTGGATTCCCCTTGTAACTTAGGGTTAGACCCAAAGTTACATAAATATGCAAATTAACAAGGGGGGTCCTGGGAGTCCCTCTGCCAGACATTAGTCCTGGTTACGAGAGACTTACCCAGAGTCTTTAGCTCACTATCTTTCACAGAGAAGAAATACCACCCTAAGTTACTAGGGGAATCCAGACGTGGACCCCTTGCTCACTATTCTTAGAGAGGCACAGATCCACCCTACTGATGAGGTCCAACCAGACCGAAACACGTGTCTGGGGTTTCTGTTGGTACTCTTCTTCAGAGGAGAATTGCCTCGCATTTCGGTGCTGGACTGCCCCAGGGCAGGACAAAGACTGATATGTTTGGGATATTTCTTCTCTGTGAAAGATAGTGAGCTAAAGACTCTGGGTAAGTCTCTCGTAACCAGGACTAATGTCTGGCAGAGGGACTCCCAGGACCCCCCTTGTTAAATCTAACGATGGGGAATATTCATGAGCATGTGAATCCATGCCAGACCCATGCTGGAGAACAACAGTTACGGGTAAGTAACTTGTTCCTTGTTCCATCCTTACCATTAATGGGCTTCGGCATGCTTCCAGCCCAAATCTTAGATAAAAGGAGGGCGTGTGCATCTTTACGGTACATCATCGTTGTAGCCAAGTCCCCCACGAAGAATAGCAGCCCAATGACGACCCGAGGACGATCTTTGCAGCTGACCAGCAATGACACCAGTGTTGTCCTGGTGAAGCCTTGCTCCTCTGCCTGGTATCAAGAAGGACCCTGTCGGTGCTTGAATCCCTGGACCCATGGGAACAGCCAGTCTCAACCCCTATTTGAGGATCTGCACCTTCTGAGCCTTCGGATGTGTCTCTGGACCAACCGGTGGACTGACAAGCTCTCACCTGAGCTACCTTGCTGCAGTCATCCCAGTTCTGAGTACATCCTTGGAACCTGGACGCTCTTCAACTTGTGTAAGTAGATGCCTGCTCCTGCATTTCAGCCTTCTTGCATGAAGGGAAGTTGTGCTGGATCTGTTCTTTGTTCATCCGTTGGCGAGTGCTTGTAGCTACCTGACCTTTGTGACACTCCTCATTCTATCCAAATAGCTGTCCTATAGTGGTCTGCCCCACAGAAGTGTTTATTTGTCCTAGTTTTGGTTTTCTACTGGAAGCTGTCTGGAACCAATTCCTATGTTCTTTCGACCCACCAAAACCAACTACT
Organism: Ambystoma mexicanum; assembly: GCF_040938575.1. Taxonomy (NCBI): domain Eukaryota; kingdom Metazoa; phylum Chordata; class Amphibia; order Caudata; family Ambystomatidae; genus Ambystoma; species Ambystoma mexicanum. Next base: position 30,651,556 of record NC_090936.1, read on the forward strand.
GATGCAGAAAGAGAACTCTGCATCCGCGATGGGACCAAGCACCAAAGATTGTATCCCCAATGGATTTTGGAACAACAGCAGTGGTCTCTGGAGAAATCAGAGTCAAGGGGGTAATTTAACATACCTCTTCCTACCCCCCCCCCCTTTCTGTCATAGGGTTGCAAAGCATAAATCGCGGACCCATAATCAGTCTTTCTTGTGTTTGGTTGGTGTAGGCTTGGTCAAAGATCCCTTCCTAGGACTATCGTAGGGACTGAGATTGAGTGATTTAACTTGACTGAACTTTAACTTTTTGACTCTTATTAATCATAACCACTGGCACTGCCAATCTCTCTATAAACCTACCTGTGAAGTATTTACTTTGGAACTGGTGATCTTCGTGCACAAGGTCTCAAACCATGTAAGGGTTGGACTTGATACAAACCTGGAAAGTTGTTCTATGATTACCCTGAAGCCTTCCTTCTATTTCTGAAGCATCTGAGTCCTTGCCTGTGTTTCACTGGTCATTGAATCAAATGCTATTCTATTTCTTCTAATGGTGAATAGTTTTAGATGTATTTTATACAGGTTTGTGTGTCAATTGTGAATAATAGTTTTACTTGCTTAGAATGTATTTTAAAGACCTACTAAGCTGTTGTATTCTTATTATTTTATTTATTGTATATGGTTACAAAATAACCTTTCACAATCAACAAAATCATTTTTCCACAAAGCACATATAAAAACACAGTTTACATCGAATTAAATTAGGTAACAGTGAAGTAGTTTCCAAATCATTAAAAAGTCATTAAAAAAGAAAAAAAAACTTTTACAAGTAACTAATCAAAAAAGATTAAGGGACCTACCAAGGGCCAAACAATAATCACTGTGGACTGACTAAGCCTTCCATATTCAGAATCGTGGATTTTACCATTAACTAAGAGGGAGGCTCACCCTTCTTACCAATGGCTCAGAGACAAATTTGCTAAAGAACTGTTGTTGCGCCCATCTAGTTCCATCACACTCCATCATCAGGTGTTTAATGGATTGGTTTTCTGGGTTTTTACAAATCTGGCAGAGATGTAAGGCCATGTCCCCCATTCCTCTTCTTGCTAAAATGTCCCCAGTATGTAGGATGTTCAGTCTCAGTTTTAGGAATTTAATCCTAATTCTCCAATCTGAAAACTTGATTAGATATTTGCTAAGAAAGCCCAACTTTCTATCTAATATTTGTAGGGGGTTAGGATTGGGCCCTGATCTTACTTTTTCAATAGTGTGGATCCAATCCATTTCCTCCCATTGCCTTTTTGCCTTTATTGGGTTTTCTTGCAACAGTTTACTCTCTATATCCGCACCTGAGAGCAGCTCTTTCACCAGTAGGTTTAATTTTACCAGGGATTTTGATCTACCCCCCTCAAGGTGCTTCCTCATGTCTGTTCTCAATGAGTTGTCTTGAGCTGTGACAATTTGTTGTTGCAATAATATCAGTTTCCATCCAGCTTGGCATTTTAGGGATCTGAGACCCAACTCAAATCTGAGATTGACCATTGACAGGCTCATTGGAAGACCCAAAGCATGTTTCCACAATAGGCCTTCTCATTTCTGCCACGTTGTGTTCCATAACTGGGGTTTAGCTTCAAGACCATATAGCAGGATAGGAATTACCTTGGCCTGATAGAACTTCAGTACCGGAATGACTGAAAAAAGTCCCATATTTCCACAGATTTTTTTTCATCTGTGCTGCAAGGGGTTTTATTTTTATTTTGATGTCCAACTCCACCTTACAGATTGCCGGGTTCGCATAGATTTTATACCCCAAATAAACCAGGTCCTCCACCCTCGTTATTTCCCACCCCCCCACTGACCACCCGGGGAAGGCAATTTTTATTATTTTTTTGCCTGACGACCATAACCGTAGATTTTTTGGGATTTAAGGAGAGCCCGTTTTCATCTGCATATTGGTATAGACCGTTGAGCAAGCGTTGTAGACCAATGGCCGTTCTGTCCAAGACCACCACGTCGTCTGTGTAAGCAAGCCAGTGCATTTTCATCCCATTCAGTACTGGACATGCTAGCGCATACAGCGCTAAGTAGTCACCCATGTCTGCTGTATACATATTGAAAAATAAAGGGGCCCGAGACAACACTGCCTAAACCCCCCCCCCCCAATTCACTCTGACTGGTTCAGACATATGACCTCTGTGTCCAATCGCACTCTAATATCGTTCTCTCTGTGGAACTCAGTGAGCATCCCCAAGAGACCTTCCGTTATGCCCTTTGATCTTAGCTTCTGACAGAGCCTTCCCCTGTCTACCTGATGAAAGGCTCTGGAGAAGTCCGCCCAGGCTCCATACAGTTGTTCTTCACCCCTTTCCTGCGTTTTTTCGCTCAGTATGTTTATCACCATGCCATTTATTGCAGTGGAAAGCCACCTCCTAAAGCCCGTTTGATACTTGGACAACACCCCAACCCTTCTTTCCCATGTCTCCAATTCTCCCAACAAGACCTTTATAAAAATCTTGCTGTCAATGTCCAGGACGACGATAGGGCAGTAGTTCATTACCAACGCCCTATCGCCCCCCCCCTAAAACAGGTCAATAACAGTAGTGGTTCGCCATGAGGGTGGCAGTTTCTTCTTGGCCAAGATCTCTCTAAAATGCCAATTAAGCAATTTTGCCCACAAACCCGAGCTATTCCTCAATACCTGGTAAGTCAGACCATTTTGGTCCTGCAGCTTTCGAGGTAGAGCTTTTCAGATTTAATTCTTCAATGTCTAATTCATTGAAGTTTAGATGCCAATTGGCCTGTGTGTTATAATGGCATACAGTTTTTTCGGGTTTACCAAAAGCTAGACTTAGATAATTCATCGATTCTTTCTCTGGAACCAAATGACATTGCTGGTTTGTTTTTTCCCCTTCCAACTCATGCATTACTGTCGAAAAGCCCCTCGCATCCCTCTTCCCCAGAAGCTCTAGATTATGTTCCTCATCCTGTTGATGTCTTTTCATGTTCCTCGACAGTGACCACTGTTTGTGTGAGTTTCTTAAGGCTCTTATTTCCGCCTTTTGATCCTCCTCATTGACCATATATTTATTTTTACCAATCTTAAGTACTTGTTTAGTTCTTTTTTCTTTGCCAATGTTTCCTCGTCATATACATGTCGGTGAACTTGTTTTGGACCACCCCCATTAGTCTTGGGTGGACAGGTTAGCCAGATGAATTTTATAAGGCCTCATGGGGAGCAATTCTCTTTTTGAATGTGCTCAGGCAGAGCCAATAGCCTTTCATTAAGATTTTTTCCCCCTCCTTTATATTTAAGTAACTGACCCTTCCCTTCATAGCTTCAATACGCTGAGTATTTCTTAGTTGAATTTCTGATGTTATTTCTGGGAAGGAGAGCTCTAACCGAAGGTGATCACTCCCTCCCCCTTCTCTAATGTTCAGGGTGACATTTTGTTCGAAAAGGAGACCTGATAGAAAAAGGTAATCCAATGTTGAAAATGAGGTACCCTGAATTCTGGAGGGGTTGGCTGGGTTGTCTCCTGGCAAATTTCCATTTGACATTTTCAAATCCCAGTCATTTAAAAATTCATCCCATAACTGACCATTTTTAGTGATTCTCCTCCCAGTTAATTTTGTTTGATATCTTGACAGTTGGATACATTGTGCATTCAAACACCCCCCCCCCCAGAATTATGTCTGCTCCTAGTATAGTGTTTTCATTTTCCCCAGGGATTTGGCTAACTGGTCCAAAAAAACACAAAGCTCTGAACTCACAGGGTTCCAATAGATATTACAAAACAACATCACCCAATCACATTTGTTATTTCTTAATGTTGCTTTACATATTTGCAAACCCTGTTTATTCGGTTTTGTATGATCGGACCGAAGAAAAAGGTCTGACCGTACAAACCGACCGAAAAATGCTACCACCAAAGGTTTGAACAACAAAAGTTCAAACTTTTGGTGGTAGCATAGCAGGTAAGTAAAAAAAAAAAGAAAAAAAAGACTGCAGGGCCCAGCAACACCCCACCCACTATACTGTGTGGCATAGTGAGCGGGGTGTTGTGGGGGACAACCCTGCAGCACACCCGCAAAAACGGGGGCTGTAGGGGTGTCCCCCGCAACACCCCTCTCACTATACTTTGCAGTATAGTGAGCGGGAGTTGCAGGGGAAACCCCTGCAGCCCCCATAGTCTGGAAGTGTGTTTGCATGAGAAAGGTGTGAACTTTTGGTAGTTCGCACCTTTCTCATGCGAACATTCCGGCCACGGCAAAATCAGCCGCAGCTGGATCACTTAGAATCGTTTATTCGATTCTATAATTGTAACATCCTTGAATTTTTTTAGTATTTGAAGGCCATAAGCAACTCACCATTAGGCTACCCTCTTGCCTTCTGAAAGGCACCTTGCACCTCTATGTGATATCCCTCTACTGCAATATGATTGGTTATCCGTGTCTCCTGCAGCATCAGGACATCCCCCTCCACAAAGAGATTGTTTTTCATTGCCCTTGATGTAAAATTATTGGACCCCCATGTGTTCCAAGAGATAACCTTCAACCCTTCATATTTAAAGAGGTTGTTGGTCTAGCCCAAGTTTCTGGAGAACCTCAGTGAGTATACTCGGGAGCAAGGCTAAGGTGCTGTCCTTGTTAATGTCTCTCGATGAGTCACCGGAAACTGGGGGAGTCTGAACTTAGGTTGGATGACAAATCCCCCCCCCTGTTTTTGAGAACTTTTCAGGCCCCCTGGACCTGTCATCTGCGGCGAATCTGGTTGAATTTTTGATACTAGCAGGTCGAGCTTCTTCAAGTCCAATTTTGCTTCATCAATAGCCACGTACACCTCTCTTGAAGCACAGCCCACGTCTGCCATCAGGGGGTGATTTGGGTCTGGAATTATTACAAACTCTCTATCTTTACTATTAATTAGAAAAAGACTTGGTACTTTCTGTTGCACTGATAGACTCACCCCTCGATTTAGGAATTTTGAGTGATTTTTGTTTGTAGTGAGTGATATCCAAATAATTGGCATTGGAAATGGAGATACATTTTTGGTTTCTCTTCCCTCTTGCACTCCTAATTTTTCCTTTGTTGTTGGAGTGCCTGAGTCTGGATTCATTATCTCATCTGATTCCTTGAATTTTCTCGCACCAATCCTGATATCTCTGATCGTCCTGCATTTGCCTTCTTCCAGTTTTATTTCTTCCAGCTGAGGTGGGACTTTTTTCTGAACTTGTGACATTTTTAAGAAGATCGGGGCAATCTTCTGATTTGTTTTTGCTTCTCCTGAATTTACATCCTTAACTGATTGTTTTACTACCCCTGTCTTTGATCTAGCCTTTAGGAATACCGGGCTATTGTTAGGCCTCCCTTCAAGTTTGGTAACGCTGTGTTTAATACCGAATCTTTGGTACCTTTGTCTTGTACTTTTGTCTTCCTACTTGTCTCAACATTTGCTTGTGAACCATCCATTGAGTCTAACTCAACAATCTCCTGTTCCACCTGTGTTGTTGGTGTTTGTATGTTAACAATTTTCTTCAGGAATGAGTTAGAGTCTGAGTTCTTATTTTTCCATTTCTTCTGGTTCTTTGATTTTATTTTCCTGTTTTTTTAAAACTACTTTTTCTTTCAATCTTTTCTGCCTCCTCGCTTCCCTCTTTCTCGCTCTCCTTTACCTCCTGTAGGCTCATTTTGTGAGCAAGCTTTTTTCTCACCCTCTGCATGATTTACCGTTTGATTTGGGGGGTTGTCTATTGGGATTTTTTTAACTGGTTCTTTGTCTTGTTAGCCTTCACCTACGTTAGCCAGTCTCCGGAACTCCTCTAAGACTGACTCAGATAGAGAGGTGTCGTCCATCTGGGAATGTTGACCCTCTTCAGGTTCCTTTTGACCCATTTCCAGCTTTTTTTGGTTCAAGATTTGAAGTTGTATCAATATATCTTGTTTTACAGCCAGATCTGCCTCTTCAAATATTTTCTGAGCTGCCAAAGACAGTTGGATCGCTGAAAGGTCTAAGTCTTGCTTGACTGATTCCATCTTCAGGTCTTGCAATTCTTGCATGACATTTGTATTGATGGCGTTACAGCAGCCTAGTACTGCTCTGTCCAAAGTAGCCACCTCCTTCGTCATTTCTATTAGGGAGCCAGTTTGCGACTGAACTTCACCCTTCAATAGTTCGAACACTGTTTCATTTTCATTTGGGTGAGTCCAGGCTTGAACTGATGCTGGTTGGTGGTCACTTAAGCCCAGAGGCACTTGCTGATCTGCCAGACTACCTTCCTGACCAAGATTCAGCGACTCTTGATTTTTATCCACCCCGGAGAGATTCAACTTTCCAAGTGTTTGTTCCCTTATGTCCAGGTCCATTATTGTACTTACAGAGCCACTATTTCTTCTGGGTTTTTTGTTTACGTTTCACAAGCTGTCCTTTCCCCAGGTGGGTTAGTTGTCGCTTATGTCTTTTGTCCCCAACATTCTCTTTTTTTTTGTATTTTTGTCATTGTAATTGTAAATTCTAGTCCTCTTTTCCAATTTTCTGCCAATGTATTTTTTTATTCCTGCATAGCAATATTTCTTACTGGTGTAAAGACAGAGGGTTCCACATGGACCTGAACTTGCACATGAGGTTTCTTGGCTGCAGGCAACATGTCCCCCCCAACTAGTTCTGGGAGACCCTCTGAGCTGCCGGCAAGAGGACAACTGGCAGTTTTTTACTCCTCCCATTCTGGAGCTTGTAAGTCATCCTGGGTGGGATTGCTCTGCAATTTCAAAGCCTCTTAATGATATCTGTCTTCAATGGCTAACGGGCTAATGCGTAGATTTCTTTTCCCCTTTTATGTTTCCTTGACAGCAACCTTATATAACTTTAGCTTTTTTAAACACGGCGTGGTCAAAGGAGCCTAAATCCACAGTCTCCCGTCGCGTGTTAGTTGCACTGCCTTTTTCCTGCTCCGTGGTAAATGCAATAATCAATGGAAAGCGCGCGGCTCAATGACCAGAGGCCCGCAGTCGCAGCACCGCTCCAAATAAGGCTCCGTACCTAGGGAAAGACGTATGGTTAAATGAACGGTACGGCTGCAGATGCAATTGTCAAATATGCGTTGCATGTAGCTATAGAAGGAGTAGTCAAGGGATCTCTCCGGGGGACCCTGCACCAAGTGTCAACACACACTCACGTAAGACTAGATGAACAGCTGGAGTAACGGATCAGGTTACAAAGTCGATGGAACTGTAGAGGCTTTACCTGGCAGATAGAATAGCAAAGAAGAGCCTGGCCAGGCCCCAGCAGACGACACTGACTGCACCGACTGCGTCGCCACTCAGACACCACTCTGCTGACTTTTACTGTTTTTAAAGGCTCCTCCTCCTTAGACCATCTGCAGTGTAGAGGGACTCCAGCAGGAAGGAAAAAAGAATGGGGACTGCACCGACTGCGTCTCCACTCACACACCACTCCCATTATTATGGACTCGTAACCCTAGATCACTCACACCCTTCCTGCGACTAAACCTTGCCCCTCCACTACCTTGCCGTTCTGCTTCCTTACCTTGAATCGGTTTGGCTAACCTCTAAGGGGTTCACCTTAATATAGTGAACCCCTGTTCACCATAGTAAGGTGGCCTCCCAAAAGCCTCCCCCACAGGTCATTTTGGAAATCCATCTTAGCAAGCCTCCATTTAAAACCTATCTGAACTTTCCCCTGATGTGGTGGCAGGGAAGTGGAGTCCAGTAAGGAAGGGACCTACAGATTCAGAGTCTGTTCATTCTAGCTGTCAGGCCCAGCCACATTTGTCCATCTAGTCGACGGCCCCTAAGCATTGTTGGCAGACCCAAAGAAAAGTACGCTGTGTGAGAAACCTGAGGGTATTCTCACTCCTACTCCCCTTGGATCCTCTATGCAGGTGGCCAGGGAAAGGCCATCACTTTTAGATCCTGACCCTGGGGTGGACAAGCAAGGGAGGATCACCTGGGTGGAGCGTCCTTGGGGATTAGGAGTGGGGTGCCTTTAGGCGAGACATGGTATCCCACTTAGCCTAATGACAACCAACCTAATCCTTCCCCGACCTTTATGGGTTACTGTAGGTCAACTCCCCTTCCTTCCCCGCTTGGGACACCTGTCAGTACTGAGACGATGAAGAGACAGTTGAGAGTAATGAACACTGCTCACTCTCACCACTTAGGTAATTGGAAGAAGAATATGCCTGCAAGGTATGAAGGGTCAGGCATGTCCTCACAATCAAGAGTCAAGCAGAATTGAATAATGGAATACACCTGCAGCCTTTTGAAGGACCACAGGTGCATAAAAGCAGAAGCCAAGAAGTGGAGAGAGAGAGATATAACCTGGGGAATTTGGGCAGAGATCAGCAGGAATCCTCGGGAGTCTGGAGGGAGCCTCGTGTGTGAAGTGGGAGCAAAAATAGCTTTGGCAAGGCCAGATCAAAGAAGACACTATGTCCAGCTTCGCAGAGATATTGAAGATGCCTGTGCCAGCTGAGCTCCAGTCCACAGGCGAGCAGGTCTCAAGGAACCCGAAGCAACAGCCAGAGCGAAGGTTGAAAGCAGCAAGAGCCGCCTTGTAGGACGACCTCTATGACCGGTGAGTGCTGGGGAAGTAACCCAGAGACCCGGGTTCTCCGGGCAGGCTGCGAAAGTAGTGAACAGAGCCGAGGGAATAAATGCTTCAATTACATACAGAGCTGTGAATGAAAGAAAGGCAAGTAGCGCGAGGCATAGCAAATCTAATATCGAATAACGAAATGCAAGAAAGTAGCAAATCTGCTAACGTTGAATAACGCACTAGAATAAAATAGTAAACCAAGTTGAATTAAGGACTCTGACTCCAGAGTTGAAGTCAGGTCTGAGAAACTATTTGTTTGTTGAATATCAAACTGATAAGAGAATCAAGGGTTCCTGGTTGCATGACCTGTGATGGGTGGACCGTGTGGTCTGACAAGCAAATCTAATATCGAATAACAAAATGAAAGAAAGTAGCAAATCTGCTAACATTGAATAACACACTAGAATAAAATAGTAAACCAAGTTGAATTACGGACTCTGACTGCAGAGTTGAAGTCAAGTCTGAGAAACTATTTGTCTTTAAGCTACATTGAGAAACTATTTGTTTGTTGAATATCAAACTGGTAAGAGAATCAAGGGTTCCTGGTTGCATGACCTGTGATGAGTGGACCGTGTGATCTGACAACTGCGCCAAGACCAGAGAACCCCTATGTGTTGAAAAGGAAACTTACTACTGTGTCAAAAAGGAAAACTACTATTGGAGGATTTAAAGCTTGGGGGAAGGGTACCCTGAGCTAAGAAGAATTGTTGGAACTTATCTTAATGACGGAGACACAGGATAATTTCTTTTTGACAACTGTTACATTGAACTTGGGGAACGGAACCCTCAGACTTGCTGCAATGAAACTGGACTGAACTTGGGGGAGGGAATCCTGACATTTAAAATGTGTGGAACTGTATTACCTTAACTCCAAGAGATGGTAACTTGAACACTGTGGTGAATTTGTTGATACTTGGGGAGGAGGAGCTGAAGAATAAGCCAAGCTGGAAATAGCTCAGAACTTTTGGAGCACTGTTTGGTTTATGGTTGAAACACCTACACATTGTTTTGTTTTTGTTGTGAGGGTAAGCGTAGGTTTTGGACACAGACTGACTTTTAAGTTGAACTTACTGACACGGTCTAACCTTAGTTTCTTAAGGTAGGGAAATCCCACCTTAGCATAGGGCAATTTATTTTGAATTGTTCTGTGTTGGGAGAAAAAAGAAAACTTGTTGCTAACATGCTCCCACACGCACAAAGACAGATGGATTGTGAGACCTGCTGTGCCCATATTGTGTGTGGTGAAAAGTATGTACTGACAATTAGAGTTCTTCAGTTTTGGTACGAAGAAGGGACTAAGATCATTTGAATGAAATTACTGTTGATTCGTATTAAGACTGAATGTATTTCTTTTTTTTTTTATCCTTTTCCTTTTTCTTATAATGAATAATGCAAAAGTTTGTAAACAAACTAAGGCAATTTAAATTACAAAAAAAAATAGGGCAAGTTAGGCCATACACCATCCTGACATTTAAGTTAATAAAAGTATTTCTGTTACATTGAATCTGTTGTCTATGTCTACTTCCATGATGCCATCCGCACAGCTCTTACTAACAGTGTCTACTCCATTTGTTATGCCTCCCTGAGACTTTCCTAACTGCAGCATCCACATTAGCTTACATTCTTATTTCACTGGGGACACTTCCTCCTGGCCCATCTATCTGGGAGGACACGGAAGTCGGGCTCTAAATTATTTCACCTTTTTAAGACTGACTTTAGAAAAATGTTCGACTGGCAACAAAAGTCACATGGGGTGGACTGGTGACCAGGACAGGAAGGTAAGGACCTGGTTAGTTAAATCACCCATTTTAACTCATTGGTGTTGGCTAGTAGGTGGCCTAAAGAAAAGAGGGAATCCTTGTTATACCTTGGATTAAGAGATGAGCTCAAGGATGCATTTTTGATAGTTATAGATAGTTATTTCTCCTGTGATGCTGTTAAGATAGATTTCCAACCCTGGGGGAGGATTTTGGGAGGTCACTATGTTATGGTGAATAGGGAGACTCTTGAGATTTTAGCCAAACCCAATCAAGGTAGGTAGTAGCGCGGCAAGGCTTGGTCTCAGGAAGGGTGTGACAGTGGTCTAGATCCACAATGATCTCACACAGAACTCCACCAATAATTCCAATTAGACACGTAACTATAAAAATACAATAATGTATGACACAAAAAAGATATATACATTCGCCTTTAGGACATATAGGAAAGCATTTGATTCAATAACCAGAGCAACACAGGTTAATTCTCTGATGCATTAAAAGTAGAAGAGACACTTTAGAATAACGATAGAACAGCTTCCCTAGCTATTATAAAATACAACCCTAAGATGGCTTGGGGCCTTGTGCCCAAAAGTCACCAGTTCCAAATATATACTTCACAAGTAGGTTTATTAAGAGATTGATGATGGCAGTGGTTAGGATGTAAAAGAGCAAAAAAGTTTGGTAAAGTTCAGGTAAGTAAATTCACTCAATCCCAGACATATGAATATGTAAGTGCATTGGCCAGGCCTCCACCGACCAAAATCTGGAAACAGTCATTTTAGGAACAGGACTTTACTCCCATGTAACTTAATAATTCTGGTCAGGGAGTAGAGTGCTCGCTTTGACATCCGTGTAGAGCCTGCCGACGCAGGTTCAAATCCCGGCAGGGCCAAACTCAGCCTTTCATTCGTCCAAGGCTGATAAATGAGCACCACACACCGTGGGTAATAATAAGCAGCGCTTTGATGCCTGAGGATTTGTAGTGCTCTATAAATGCAAATTATTATTATTACCTCCATGACTGATTTCTCGAGAGTCTACTGATGAGGTTCGGGAATCTTTTGCAGAAACAATTTGGTTGAGGAAGGCATGGGGTTGTGGGTGCAGAGGTCACTTTAAGGGGAGGGGTTTAGTTTTGGTCGGTAGCTGTGCTTAGGAACTGGCTCCAGGCATCTTCCAGCAGAACAGCCAGACCAAGAAAAGATGAAGTGCAGATGGCCATGAATACAAGGAAGACGGTTTGCAATAGGAGTCGCCACGAACAGGCGGTGGCAGGCATATTCAATGGATGAATAAAGGTAGCAAGCCCAACACAGCATTTGTTGATGCAAGAAGGCTAAAAATGCAACAGGCATCTTGTTAAAAAAGGAACGGCAACTGCTGGAGCAAGTTCGCCAATAAGGGAGTGGTCAATCCACCTGAAGACAAATCTGAAGGCTCAGAAGGCACAGTTCCTCAAGTAGAGGTCAGGACTGGTTGTTCCCACTGGTCCAGGGATCGAAGCACTGGGTATTCTTGACATCAGGCAGAGGGGCCAGGGCTTCATCAGTACTAACCTGGTGTTGGTCAGCTGCAGGGGTCGCCCTCAGGTCGTCAACTGGCTGATATTTTTCGTAGAGGACTTGGTTCCAATGACGATTTGTCAAATGGCTGCAGGAGCCCCCCTTTTATCCAAGATTGGGGCTGGGAGCTATGCCTAAGCCGGTTACTAGTCTTTCCGTCGAGGGTTCGTTCCATCGAATCCTTTTGATTGAAAGATGTTTCATCGAATTGCCATATAAAAAGTGCAAAGTGTTTATGCATCGAAACCCTTTCATCAAATAGGGTTTCGTTATATAAACACTTCACATTTTTTGCATGGAAATTGGGTGAAACATCCATAACGTTATAACGTTATAATGTTTCATTGTTTAATGTAGGGTTCCCGCCCCAACCTCCCAATAAAATAAAGTTCTCCAGTCCTAGAAAATAAAATGAAAGTGCACACTACATAAGTCAGAGAGAGCGGTCCAGTGCTGAAATCTATAATGCGCTTGTGTTCGCCTCCAAGTGCCAATGAAGGCACTCAAACTTGAGCAGCTGATTTTAATGAATTGCACAGTCCCATTAGTGTGGTACTGAGTTTATTGCTCAATTGCCCACAGCATCTGAAGCTGTACTCCAAAGTGACTGTTGCCGTATGCTGCCAAACTTATAAATCTACTGAAGTAGCGAGCCCAAACATCCCAGCGAAATTACAAAACTACTGGTGTAAACAGAGGATCGAAAGATTAAAGAAGTACCCCGGCTTACCATCTGTTGACACAGTCCTCCGACTGAATCGATTGCCCAAAAAGACCCGAATCTAGCGCCACTCTGGCGTATGGGTCATTAATACGTTTGCGTGATACGTGCAACGTCACAAGTTCAGCTCAAAAGCTGCAATGCTGAACCTATGTGCTGCACAAGGGGCCATCGTGCTGCCATCTTTTAAACACCAAGGGCTGCCAAAAAGCGTTTTTATCCTATAAGTTTGGCACTCCCCTTAATCACACACCCCCAGCAAACATTGTCGGCAATGGTACAAGAGTAATAAAAGAGGATTCAAATGTGTATCATTCTCGTACCTCAGCAGCCGTACATAATAATGGTACTAATTATGTCTATAGTATAAGCGGACTATTATAAGCCACCAAAAACTGTCTGCCATGGGTTATTAGCCTTGGAAGTCAGCTGTCCCTGTTCCATACTGTCCAGATTACAGCCGGGTTGCCGGCAACCAGGAAAAAGTCCACCTTTCCTGATAGCACAACATGTTTATAGAAAAAATACAGCAATATAGAAAAATTCTAGTAGTGGGGAATGGGAATCCCAAAATGACAAACAGACAATGGTCAGTCTAGATTTAATGGCCCAACGTCAGGCCAATTTGAGCCTCAAACGAACGGTGACCTAATGTAAAGTGGCAGATCAATGTTGCATAAAGCCATCTGACTCTCAAGAGGTCAATCAGCGTTGAAATGCAACAGCGAAAGTCAAAAGGGTATATACCAAGGTCGCAGGAAGTGGTATTAAGCTGAACTCAAAATAAGAGTCAAGCATACATGAAGGCTAGGATGGTCTACATAGGTCTGTTGAAGACCGATGACGATTCTTCCTGAGCATTCAAGCCCACTAGGTGGCTTTGGGTGTTGTAAATCCACCAGTGTGCTCGATTGGAGAGTCTATTAGCAGAAGCATACGGATCCAGACCTCTTACATGCTCTAAAGCCTACCATCGCAAGCCATCACAACCGTGGTTGTGTTCTATAAAGTGTGAAACAAGGGGAAACGAAAAATTTAGAGTTCGTATCCTGGACTTGTGTTCAGAGATCCTAAATTTGACAGGTCTAGATGTCTTACCTATGTAGGTTATTTCACATGGACACGTCAAAGCGTATATTACGTTCTTCGAATTGCATGTGGTGTGATTCCAGGATTTCTTGTTGATAATGACAGTAGTAGTAGCAGTCGTTGACTCACAATGGCAACAGAACCCACATGGGAAGTGACAGCAAATTCTGTTCATTCCCCACATTTCAGTGATGGTTTTGGGTCTTTTTTTTTAACCTGGGACCTATCGGCTTGGGATAACCAGTTCTTAATGTTGTTTCTCTTTTTAAATGCGTACATAGGAAGGTCCAGATCCTAATTATTCAGCTGTAATAAATGCCAATGTTTGCTGATGGCTTTCTTAATGGCCGAGTGGTGAGTGCTATAAGTCATGGCACAAACCATTTGTGACTGTTTAGGTCTTTCCCAAGTATTTTTGGACAACAAGACCTCACGGTGCGACTCCTCTTCCGTGACTGTCGCAGTACATGGTGAGGGTAGCCTCTATGAGATAGTCTACTCTCTATGATGTCAGCCTGTGTCGAAAAGTCTTTTTCGTCAGTGCAATTGCGCCTTGCTCTAAGAAATTGGCCATAGGGGATACTTACTCTTAGAGATTAAGGGTGAAAACTTTCAAATTGGCGAATAGTGTTTCTATCAGTTGTTTTACGGTACAGATCTACTACAATTGCACTATCCTTAATTTTCAAAAGAAGCTCCAAAAAAAGGTATTGACATGTTATCAACAGCCATGGTGAATCGAAGATGTTCATTCAAGATATTCATCCAGGCAAGAAAATGTTCATGGTCACCCTTAGTTTTGTCCCAGATAATAATAATGTCATCTATGTATCTTCTGTAGAAGATAATAGATTGAAGAAAAGAATTAGATTCATCAAAGATGGAAACTTTTTCAAAAGCCCACATGAATAAAGTGGCATAATTCAGGGCAAATGAGGCTCCCATTGCAGTTCCTCTTTGAACTGAAAATAATTTTTGGTCAAAGAGATTTCCAAAAGATCAATGAGGAACTCACTGGGAACCAGTTGGGGGTCGCTTCTCATTTCCAAGAAGAATTTGATAATGGGCAAAGATTCTGACTGTGGAATGTTCGAATATAAAGACTCCACGTCTAGAGTGATGAATAGATTAGTAGCAGTGTCAAACAGTAGACCTTCCAGGTACACAGTTGCATCTGTAGTATCTGCCAGATAAGTTGGAGTGTCGGCAGCAAGTGGTTTACTGAAGTAATCAAGGTACTTGCCCAAAGGCTCCAAGATCGAGCCGCATAAAGACACTATCGGTCTTCTGGGAGGGTTCAGTCTGTCCTTGTGGATTTTTGGAAAAATATAAAATAGTGGGACCCTGGATTCTAGCCCTTGTCACACGGGCACGTGATACTGATATGTTGAGCTCTAAATAATTTCAGTTTCTTACCATCAAAGGTAAGAAACTGAAATTCTTTAGAGCTCAACATACCAGTATCACGTGCCCGTGTGACAAGGGCTAGAATCTAGTTACGTATACTGTCTGTGGGATCCCCTCTAAGCTTCAAGTAAAAGGTGGTATTGTCCAACGGTCTCAACACATCAGAATCGACAAGAAAGTACACAGGATTAATCTCCAGGGGGTGCTCGTTATTTTTCTGGGGTTTTGCACAGTAATTCAGGAACTTTTCTTTGCCTTTGTATCAGGGAAGTTCCAAAGAACACTGGTTTCTGTTTAAGAACGGGCCCTTACCCACTTTGTTGGGATTATTCGCCGTCAGGTTATGCCGCTTTATTGGTATGGGCTGAAGTGTCTTTCGAGGAACATCTTGCCTATACTGCCACGATTCTTTACGCTTTGAGTTGAGCATTGATATTTTTTTTTCCATATTTTATTTTTCACCCTGACAGACCCACAGACCCAGGTCTGCGATTATGCCCGTGCGACCCCCTTGAGCCAGCAAAATGTGTAAGAATTGCTTAAAATCCCCCTCCCAACCCACGTGCAGCCGCGCTCTTCCCCTTGCCTGCCTCGATTCCATTTGCTTCCCGTTCCGCCTCCCCTGATTGGCTCTCCTCCAAGGTCATAAGTGAATTCCCCAGGGCAGCCCTCTGCCCGTGCAGCCCCCTGCCCGTGCAGTCCCCACGGCTAAGGACTCCAAGGCGAAGGGCGGCTCCAACAGTGGCGGTGTCAGCAGGTGTCCGCAGGGGAAGCCAGCGACCAGCCGTCAACCAGCAGCAACCAAAAAAGTAAGTGTGGCATGGGTGGGGAGTAGAGCAATTACTCTACTCCGGAAAATTCTGCCACTCAACATTACCTAACCTCTGAACTGTGACTGTTAGCAATGTCACACTTAGTTAGAATTGTGAACATCAGCCTGTGCCAGACCCACACAGGATTGTACATGATAGCCACTGCCACATTTGGTTAGAATTATGAACAATAGCCTGCACCACACCCAGACAGGATTGTGAATGTTAGCACTGCCGCACTTAGTTAGAATTGTGAACATTAGCCTGTGCCGGACCCGGACAGAACTGTACATGATAGCGACTGCCACACTTGGTTAGAATTGTGAACATTAGCTCGCATCGCACCAAGATGGGATTATGAATGTTGACAAGTGCTGCACTTGGCTAGAATTGTCAACGTTGGCCTGCGTCACATCTAAATAACATTGCAAATGTTGGCAATGCCATACCCAGTTAGGATTGCGAACATTAGCCTGCATCACATCTAGATAGGACTGTGAATGTTAGCAATGCCGCACTTAGTTAGAATTTGAACATTAGCCTGCGCCACACCCAGACAGGATTGTGAATGTTAAGTAGTCCATCATTTAGAGAGAATTGTGAACATTACGTCCATACTAGCCAACACTATCACTGAAGCTGGCCTTACTCTTAGATGTAATGCCCCTACTCACATAAAAGGCCGTACTCTTGATTGGATTGCAGACATTAACTGTAAAACTTCCAAAACTGCAATTGAACCTTGTACATGGACAGATCACCACCTGATCTCGTTCTCCATACAAGATAATCAATTAATCAACTCAGCCAAAGCAATGGCCCACCAGCCTTAACAAAAAATAAACAAAATATAACAGTCAGTAACATCCTACCCTTTATCCATCCCATCACTAACACAGCCATTCTAACCTCAGACCCTACCTCGCTGGTTGACCTGTATAACTCTACTATTAATCAAGCTATCGACTCTATTGCACTGCTCAAACTTAGCAAAGAGAAACATCGTGCCCACCTGAACACTTGGTTTACTCCCAGCTTGAAAGCCTTACGCAATGAAAAAAGACACGCGGAAGCTCAATGGAGACACAATCCGTCTGACCTGAACAAAAACAACCTAACTACTCTTGCAGATAGATATAAAAAGGAAATCTTCCAAACAAAAAAAGCCACATATAACGCAAGAATTGAAAAAGCAATCTCCAATACAAGGGAACTATTCTCTATCCTAAGGGAACTAGAATCCCCTATCGTCCTGACCGATACGTGCATCAAAAACCAAACATGGTGTACTAACATGCAAAATGCCTTTTCCAACAAAATCACTATGCCTCAAGAGAAAATCATAACCAAAAAATATTTGCTTCATAAAAATGCACTAGTGGCACAAGAAACTATACTTCAGGAAGCCGCCAACAAACAAACCAAACCAAAAAAACAATTTAACTTAAAACCTTAATCTCCATAGCAGAAACTGAAAAGATCATCACATCTCTCAAACCTTCCAGATACTTGGGGGACTCATGTCCAGCACCTATAATTAAAGAAGCAGCTAGGGACCTAGGTCCTTTCATTAATACTCTAATTAACTCCTCATTCGAGTCTTGCTCAGTTCGGACAAATCTTAAAAACAACTAGGTTCTACCTCTTCTAAAAAAGGCCAACCTAGACACAAGTGTACCCACAAACTACAGACCCATAACAACTGTACCGTTTCTCCTAAAAAGCCTAGATAAGGATGGTTATCTTCAGGTTCAATCGTATCTGGAGGAGAACAACCTACTAGGTACCAGTCAATCCGGCTTTAGGCCAAGACATTGGACAGAGACTGCTCTCGTTGACCTAAAGAACCAAATGGATGAAAGAAAAGACAAAGGAGAAGTCTCCATTCTCCTCCTATTGGACTTATCTGCTGTGTTTCACTTGGTTGACCATAAAGTCTTGTGCAACCACCTCAAGTCTGCTGCCCACTTCTCGAAGGAGGCCACTACATGGATCAAATCGTTCCTAGACAACCGCTCCATTAGAGTCTTCTCTCCAAACGCAGCCCCAATACCCAGTACTTGTGGAGTGCCGCAGGGATACTGCGTCTCTCCAACTATGTATAACATATTTACTAAGCCTCTGTTCGATATTCTTGACATGTTGGGTATCTCATATACTAATTATGCTGACGACACCCAGATTCTGATCCCTATCCAAGGAGATCACAACACAGACGTAGCCTTGTCAATAAAATCTGCTTGATCTTACCAACCTGGATGGCCACACATGGCCTTTGCCTCAATGATGATAAGACCGAGCTCTTACTCATTGGGTCAACCAACAGACTAAATAAACTCTCCCACCAGTACAACTCTTTCATCATTGATGGACTAAACATTAAAGTCTCAAAGGAGGTAAAAAGCCTTAGGATTGTATCTGGATTCAACTTTGAACCCTAATAAGCAACTAAGTCAGCGCCACAACCTCTGCACCAGCTACACATGCAAACTGATCCGCGCATGTAAACCGTTCCTCTCAACCAAAGGTTGTATTACGGTAGCTCGTGCCTTAATATTATCCAAGTTGGACTATTGTAATGGTCTCTATCTCAGTACTAGCAAACACAACATTAACAAATTACAAACACTCAAGAATAATGCCTTAAGAACTGCCGTAGGTATCGGGAAAAGCCACCATATATCTCACGCTAGGCGCTCCACCAACTGGCTCTCTATAAAAGACAGAATAAAGCTTAAATCTTTAAACCTAACTTATAAATGCCTCTCCAACATGGCACCTCACTACCTAGTAGAGAGATTTACCAAACACACTTCAGAACGCCCCATCGGAATGGCGCAAAACAACAGCATCAGGGTCCCTAAATTTAAACTAAAAAAAGCAGGAGGAACCAGCTTTCCAATCATGGAAGCTCAAGTATGGAACTCATTGCCCGACTCCCTAAGAGCTACACCATCTTTTCTAACCTTTAAGATGGATGCAAAAGCCTGGCTCCACTCCCTTGACCATTAGGTAGACTTTTAGGTATTACCTCTACTCAAGAAAGGCAGATATCTATTCTTTGTATATATTACCACTGATGTTAACAATTTGCAATTATTGAAAAATGTAAATGTAAATCTGTCTCATCGCGCCTGCTTGTAAATATTGGAGAACTTAAATTGTAATTCTGCTTATTGCACCTTCCTGTACTTACTTGTAATTTTGATTCATTGCACCTGCTTGTAACTGTTAAACTGTACTGCGCCTAGATACCTCAGGGTTAGGAGCGCCATATAAATCAATAAACAATACAGCAAACAATACAACAAATGCCACATTTAGGTAAAACGGCGAACATTAGCCTACGCCGGATCCTGATGGAATTGTGAATGTTAGCAAATGCCAGACTTGGCCCGAAGTTGTGAACACTAATCATCATCTAAACATGATGGTAAAATGGTGGCAAGTGCCACACTTAGATAGAAGAACTAATCCTATCAGTAACTCCAAGCTGGAAATTGCTCCTGCTGCATTGGCTCATAATCCCACGCAAAACACTCCCATCCCATATCATTACGCTTACTCTCTACTCTACACCATCACAAAATTAAAATGCAGCTATACCCCGGATCAATTCGGTCTATCTGTTCACATACAAACATGACCCCATGAACACCTCATCACTCAGCTATCCCATGACATTCCGGCCTAGCTGCGCACATAAGCGTCCTTCAGCCAGAACGCAGCGTAACGCAGCCAGAACCCAGTCTGGGTGTCCACCCACCAGACTGCACACATTGAACAGATATCTTCTCCACCAATTGCTAGGATGCAGCTACCATCTGGCAATTTCATCAGCTGCACACATAACTGGTGCACCCACGCACCCTTTCACACTTTCGCTCTCTACTGACCTGCACTGCGGTCCCCGAGGGCGTTCAACCTACCAGCGCTTTGAGATCATACCAATGATATATAGAGCACTATATAAATGCCAAATAACATAACATAATATTTCTGCAAGGGAGAATTCTCCCGGTAAGTCCGTTAGTCCTTTTATAAATGTCTCTGGAAGCTTCCCGGCCCCTCAGGTTTGGCGCAGAATGGATTACCTGGGTCCTAGTATTGTATCTTAACTTCCTTTCAGGGGCCACTGGTTCACTTCTTTCTTGCCTCCAATATCGTTCTCAAGTTGGACCAGTTGGCTCTTGCAGCCACTTGTTGCTGTCGGTTCGGGCGCAGGTTTCGGACCACCTGTCCCATCGTTTGACCGATTGTTTCTTCTCTCAATCGGTCCACCAACTTTCCGTTTACCATCTCGTCTTCTGCGACTCATTCAGTTCTCTTCTCCAGTTTTCTCTCGGCTACTTCTTCAACTTTCAGAGCTGACACCCTGTCCGCTGACCAGATTTTCTACTACACTCTTTGTTACACCTTCCTCTGTTTTCGGCTATTGAGATCGAGATCTTCCTCCCTTCTCTGGATATCGAGCTCCCTGTCCTTCTTTGCTGTTCAGTTTAAAGAGCAGGGACGGCCCTAGCGTAAACTCGGTACACTTCACAGCAGCTGATCTAGCCTTCGTCCCTCTAGATTATAGCTTTCTTAAGTTCTTCTTCGTACCTGTACCTATGACATCAGGGTGGTTTGATATTTTACAATAACGCATGGTTTGGGACGTGAGCTTATGTGTAGAAGGTCGGGCATTAAACTGCGGGTTTAGGTTGTAAAGGGGCCGTGTCTGCCAATCACGTCCTTATCCCCAGGAGGCGAGTCCTTCTCCATGAGATCCTCCAACATGTTACCACCCCTAGGGGGACTGTTAGCAGCCTTCCCTCCCTAGCCTCATAGAAAAGGGCTCTCTCCCAGGGGAGAAGTGGCGCTATCTGAAGGATTGTCACCCATGGTAGCTCTATTCAGCGAACCTCCTCTCGTAATAGGTCAAGATCGCACAACGTCGCGCCTGCAAGCAGCAAAAGGGCACATAGAGCACCACTGCAAGTTCCCAGTCGAACACGCCTATCAGGACATGGAAGAAATCTTCTACGCTGCACATACATGGTAGGCCAGTTTCTGCATCTGCAATGGACAAAGGGCATATGCCTGCATTGACGCCACCTAGATAGTCGACACCATCATCAACAAGTAAACCCAATGTCATTCACGGCCACTAAGACATCGTCGTCAACTACCCCATTGACGACCAAGACCTTGTCACCATCTGTGACATTGTCGACCACCAAAAAAAATCTTGTCGTAAACTATTACAAAATCCTCATTGCCAACTTCAAAGTCCTTATCGATGACAGTAACACTACCTTGTGGAAGCAAGTGCTATTATGTCTACAAATCCATAACAACCAAACCTACATCTACAACATCATCCTCGTCGACAGCAGCACCAAAGACTGCATCCATCTCGCTGCCACCACTTAAAGCATCATCTTTGCTTGTGCTTCCACACTCCCCTCACGCTCTAGCCCTGGGAACCAACACAGAACCTGCTTTCCAGCCTTCAGGCATGATGATGGAGGAAGTACCTGACAGCCCCCTTTCTGGTTATTCAGAAGGGGCATTCAGCCGTACCAGCCAGTACCAAACATGCCTCCTCCGAAAACAGTTCCAGTTCAACCGCCACCACGTCAGGAGGCTCTGACGTGGTGGCACCCCTGCACCACCTGCCCCCAGGTACGTCTCTATGGACAGCCTGGACACCCTGAATGTTTTGGTATCAGAGTTTCAGCAGACGTTACCAACTACACCCACAATCCAACCACTCAAAGAGAGCAAGGTCCTTCAACCATGGCCAGTGGGGTTCTAGCTGCTCCGTTTCTCTTGAGATCAACAGCATCTACAAAGACCGCTGCAGTTAATAGAGACAGAGACCGAATCCGAGCACGACCCTGATAACCAACAACAATCCGTCCACACCACGTACACGTCGGACTAATTAATGATCTAATCTCAGCAGATGGTGAACCCGGAGGAAGTCCCCACCAGGGATTCTCTCCCAGATGCTCTTTTCACGCCTTGAAGGGTCGAGCCACCAAGATGTTCAGTCTAATGCCAGAGGAGCAGAAAAAAGATAGCCTTCTTTACCAATGGAGCAAACAGCACAGGAAGTCTGTCCTGGCAATACCCCTTCTAGATGACATATGGGACAATGGTCTTCTCACCATGACCAACCCGCCATCAGCACCTCCCAAAAAGGAAAGGTTCAACAAAAAGTATTGAGTCCCAGACTCAGCACACCTGCCTGCGGACACAGCCAACATCAGACTCTGCTCTCCACGGCGGCACGCAAGCTATCTCCTAATCCTTCCTTTATTCCTGCTCTGTCGCACCCAAAAAGGATGGTAAGCACCTTGATGCTTTCGGGAAGAGAGTCATCACCACAGCTGCCATTACCATCAAGGTGGTAAATGCCATGGCCATTCTAGCCAGGCATGTCTGAGAAGTGTGGCTTAAGCTGGGACCCATTCTTGAGTTCCTTCCGGAAGATAAGACAGAAGGCATATGATATACTCCACAAGCTTGAAGCAGCATTTGATCACGCCATCTCAGTCTCAGTTGACATTGCAGACACAGGGCTTCAGCAGCTAATAAATGATGGAGCTCCATCAACAGGCAACCAACTACCGCCCTTAAGTCCAAACTAAAGTTGTTAACATGCCGTTCAACTAAATGGATCGGTTTGGAAAGAAATTAGACAAAACCATCAAACAGATACTGACACAGCATGCTCCCTGGGGACCTTCCAACAAATGTGCCCGCCATTTCATCCTGGGAAATCTCGCTTCTGCAGGACTTTGGGGGCATACCGCCCCACTTACCAGTCACCATCTTACAAGGCGCATGGTACACCTCTTCAGATACTTAAAGGCAGAAATCCCAATCATACAAGGGAAATCAACACTGACGTGGCTCCTCTCCATCCAATCATCCAAGCAGTCCTGACACTCCCTCGACTGTTCCCTCCCACTTCTGCACCCCAGTTGGAGGAAGACTGTCAGAATTCATCCAGGAGTACAGAAACATCACTACCGATGAATGGGTGCTATCCTTCATCCAGCATGGCCATACGCTGGAATTTGGCTGAACACCACCAACCATCACCCCACTCAAGAAGGCAGAAAAGTTCCATTATCCGCTTCAGCGGGACGTCTGGTCTTTGCTTACCAAAGGAGCCATACAAAGAGTCCCTCACACATCACGACGTTGAGGAGTTTACTCCAGATATTTCTTGGTACGAAAAAAGATTGGGATTTGGAGACGTATTTTAGATCGCAGATTGCTGAACAAACATCTGAAAACTCAGACGTTTTTTAGGGTCACTCTACAGCAGGTGCTGTCGCAGTAGAAAGATGTCCTGGAATCTCTAGATCTAGAGGATGCCTACTTCCACATCCATATTCATCGGACACATCGGCGATACCTGCGTTTTGTAGTAGCAGACCAACATTACCTGTACAAAGCACTACCTTTTGGACTGCAGTCAGCACTGCGAGTATTCACCAAACGCCTCACGCCAGTGGTAACACTGTTCCATGCCAAGTCGCCACACAACACTGCTCAAACCATTTGCTGTGTACAGTCACTGGGGTTTTCCCCATTAAAAAAAAGCGTAAACACCCTCCTAGCAAAAGGTGTAACACCTCTCGTGTCGACATCAGTATCAGTCCGTAGCTATAAGTCCTTGATGGGCATGATGTCCTCCTGCATCCCTCTGATACCTCACTGCGGGCTCTGCATGTGGCCCCTGCACAAGTTCCTTGATGCTCGCAGGAAGCAAATCTCTGGGTTGTGGCAGGACTAGATCAAACTGAACCACCACTTCAGGGTGCCCCTACACTGGTGGTCCATCAAGTTCAGGACGCCCCCACCCCACCAAGTCACAGTAGCCACTGATGCTTCCCTAGAGGGAAGGGGTGCATACTCAGACAACCTCAATCTCCTGGAGCTGCGTAACGTCAGTCTGCGCTCAGGTCGTTCCTTCCTAGAGTCACTGGAAAAGTGGTGCAGATCTTTAAGTGCAACACCACAATGATGTTCTACATCCACAAGTACGGAGGGGGGGGCAGAAGATCTCCCTGCCTGTGTTTGGCGCCACAGTCCCTATGGCACTGAAACAGCACATGCTCCTTGTTCCCCTTCACCTTCCAAGACTGCCAAGTACAATGGTGGATTCCCTCACCAGGGAGCTTCACTCTTGTCATGAGTGGGAGGTGCAGGAGAATCAGCTCCAACAGGTTTTGGGCTTGTGGGGAAGCCGGACAAATACCTATTTGCCACCTAACAAAATAAACAGTGCCCACTTTTTGCAAGCATGTTTCCCCACCCTGAGAACCTGGGGGTTGCGTTCTCATTCCCGATGACGGGGAAATTCCCTTATGCTTTCCCTCTGATTTTGCTGTTGGCTCTGGTTCTAAGTGTCTTTACATAACATCAGTGCAAATTGATCATAGTGGTCCCTGCATGGCTGAGGTGGTTCTGGTACTCCAACCTCCTAGAACTCTCCTCGTCCACCCCAATCAGACTTTACCCTCATCACAATCTGCTGTCCAGGAACAAAGGAGACATTCTCCACCCCGATCCAGCCTCCCTCAACCTGACGGCTTGGCTGCGGTGTTCCTGGAATTCAGCACTATCCCACTACCTAAAGACTGCAAAGACGTTCTAGCGTGGGGCCACGCTCTCTCTACACTTGCTTGTTAAAGCAGCAAATGGAGGCGGCTTAAAATATGGTGCAAAGCCAAGAAGTTAAACCTTTGAACCATTCAACCAGCAGCCCTACTGCCTTACTTATTGTCCTTGGCACAGGCCGGGTTGGCCCGCTCGTACATTAAGGTGCATTTAGCGGCAATCTCAAGGTATACCGGTCTCCGGCTTCGCCTTCACTTTGGTCCCAAAGGTTGTTCAAGGAGTTTCTCAAAGGACTCTTTCGTTCATTCCTTCTAATCAAGCGGCCAGCGGCAGCGTGCGAACAGGCTTTCCATCTAGCCATCACCCCTGCCAGGCGAAATAGAGGCATTTTCCTGCAAATCACTGTGAGGGGTCAGAAATGAGAGGGCGGACACAAATTTGTAACATTTTCAACATTAGACATTTTATTAAATTAAAAGGGTTGGATAACGGGCTTTCTGTCACTATCCTGAAGAGTTTCCCTGCCTAGGAAACTAAAGCTAAAGGTCTGAGTCTTGTCCTTGAAATTATGTGAGCATTCTTTGTGTCCAAAATATGTCTGTCCCTCACACTTTAATACACAAATAAAGGTGCAAGGTAAATGTTTCTGTTTTTTACTTAATAAAAAGTGTAGGTAAATCAAGCATGGAAATTCAACAAATAATTCTTGAATCCAGGAGGGGGTTTCCTTCCCCTAGATTATTTAGGTCGAAAAACGAAAGTGCCATTCTCAAAGCCCGATTCTTTAAGAGTAGTTGGAATATCTCTTTCCCAAAACACTTTAAGGATGGCAAAAAGTGTCTTCTACTATTTATGTGGAATCATTGTTTGGAAATAAAACGTCTTTTTCCACAATGCCGTTTGGAGAATAGCAAAAGGAAGTCTCTTCTACTTTAAAGGATGGCAACATGTCTATTTTCCACAACTGCTTCACAGATGACAAAAGTCTCTCTTTCACACAACTGTTCCAAGAATGATTTCCTGGTATATTCCCTTGCCAGGAATCGTTCACTATGTCTCTTTCTTTCATACGCTTTATGGATTACCTGGTATACTCCCCTGCCAGAAATCCCCCTTCTGGATCTTGCAGATCCCCTGGTGTACTCTCCTGCCAGGTACCTTGCTCCAAAAAAAAAAGGATTAACTGCCTGATCTGTTTCTTTCACCAGGTCTTCCTACGGTGTTCACTTTCTTTCAAAGTATAACACAGATGCACTCCTTCACTGTTTATACCTCATTGACTTTAGGTACTACTTGTTCCAACTTCCCCCATATTGATATCCCATGTATGGTGATTTGTTCAAGTTCTGTCAGTCAACCTCTTCATTAGTATTTCTTGGCTTTCGGAAATGCTTGTTCCAATTTTTATCAAATTGACATTTCAGTTACAGAGATTTGCACAATGTTTGCCTTTCCAATCTATTTGGTCGGTATTCAAAATAGTTATTCAATTGTTTGTAAGTTTGCTGGCATGTTCCGGGACCCCCAACTTCTCTGGCCCAACTCACCAATGTAACGTATAGCTGCAGCAAAGTTCTATCTCTGGGAAGTGTAAGAAACCTTGGGGTTATTCTCCCATGTAGAATCAGAGTATCCTCTATTCAGCTGGCCAGCGGAGGGCTGTCGCTTTCAGATCCCAACCCTGAGGGCGGACAAGCGAGGGACGATCCCTTGCGTAGGGGAGTCCGGAGTTGCACTCGAGAGAATACCCTAGGTGAAACGTGGTATGTCAGTGAGACGACAAAGGAAGGTCAGGAAATCCCGGAAGCCTTTGTGGGTTATGTTGGTTCCATCATCCCTGACCAAGACCTCCCTAAACTCAACCCAAGTGAGAACAAGAGACTGGTAAGACAAATAAGTGGTCTTCAGGGAAGCATCCCTTTATCTCCCCCACCCTAGACACCAGGGAATATTATCAAGTCCCACGTATGTATGCTACTAGGTCAGGAATACAAGGTGACGGACTGAGAGGGAAAACTACTCCTTTGAACAAAATCCAAGCCACAGGCTTTCCTATATCCCCTGTCAGTCACTGTTTATTGCTTCAATAAACACATCCGACCCACAGAAACATTTTAACTCCCCTCCCCATTTCCGACTAACACTGAGACGAGTAGAGGCAACTAAGATCAGTAAAGATTACCCATAGTATTACTTTGGGCAAAATAAGGGCAACTTACCCTAGAAATAACTCTAGTTGTCTCACTAATAGTCAGGCAGGGTCAGGCATTTAGTAGTGACCATTCACACCTGACTCCACTTGACTTGGTTTTTCACTATAAAAGGTGTGGTCTTGCACAGATGGAAGAGCGAGCTGGGGAAGCATACTTGACCAGAGAAGCCACAAAGCTCGGAGCTGCCGGAAGAAGGATCCGGAGAAGAGCGGTGTGCTGCGATGCTGGCCCAGTGCTTGAGAGGGGCTGCAGTTTGACTGGAGAGCTGTGTCTCCTGAGAGCCGGAGGAAGGCAGCTGGGACCCTGCGGGCAGCGTCCAAACAAGTGCTCGTTCCCTTGGGGTCTTTGCCGACCCCAATAGTGTCTGAGGGGCAGGTGGTGAGAGCCTGACCTCAACCCTGCATATATTGGTGGGACCGCCTCTCAATGTGATGCTGCCTGGTGAGTTTCGTGAGGAATGTGAGAGAAACTCAGGAGTGTGCATTTGGGTGAGAGCGAGAGAATGGCACGGGCAGTAAAAGCGGCACGGAATTAAAATAAAAGACAAGTACAGAAAAGCTTAAAGACGCTGAAAGCGTAATGTTGACAGAGCAGAAAGTAGAGCGAAAGGCAGATCGGAGCAGAAAGTGAGTAAAAGTAAAGACAAGCAACAGTGCGAGTGACCCATAGCAGAAAAGGGGGTGCAAAGTAGCACAAGAAGAGCAAAGGAAAAGTGCCAGGTGCTTGATAAAAAAGGAAGGCAACAGTGCAAGTCTGTACGGAGAGGAAAGAAACAGTAAAGGGGTGCAGGAAGTGCCCAAAGAAGACAGAAAGTGAAGAGAGAAATACAGGGAGGAGTCATAGGTCGGAGTGATCGTGCTGAAGACGAGCCAATACCCTGGCATTTTCAAAAGTCTCTGACTTCACCTCATAAGTGAGTATGTGCAAAGAACTGTGTGCAAAAAGGCAAGGCTCATCCTGAGAACTTGAACTGAGTTATTGAACTGGTGTTTAAAGCTGGAAAGGGGCCTGAGCTTGGGGGAGGGATCCCCCAGAGGCCTATTGAAGAAAGCAAAGTTCACCCTAATAAAAATGACTTTGTGTTGAAAGTTGGAAAGGGCCTGAGCTTGGGGAAGGGAACCCTGCAAGGCCTATTGAAGAAAGCAAAGTACACCCTGATAAAACTGAACTGTGATATAATTTGTTTTGTGTTGAAAGCTGGGGGATGCCTGAGTTTGGGGAAGGGAACCCTGAGCGGTCCAACCAAGTTGGAGACTTATTGGTTGTCATTATAGTGTTGAAAGGAGTGAAGAGTAGGGAAGGGGACCGTGAGAAGCTTCTAAAGGAACTGTGGTACATTTCTTTTGTGGTGTTTGGAACTTGAATACGTTGAAGCTTGATGAAGGAAACTCAAAAGAACTCAGAGACACTGAAGGTATTTGGAATCATTGCAAGGACACGGTGGAGAAGGTCTTAGGAACAGCCTTGTTGATTGAACTAATTTTTTGTGACATTGACCAAATTGGACCTGGTGAGAAGACCACCTGAAACCAACCTTGGTTTCTTATTTTTTGTTGAATCACTATTTTACTTTCAAAGAAGATGTACAATCACAGAGAGTGAGGGCAAGCATAGGCTTAGACATGGCCAGACTTTTATTTTGTACCATTAGAAAGATAAGTTAAGGGAACCATCCCTTTAGAGTTAGGGCCAGTCAGGCATTAAACCAAACCCAGAACCTTGGTAAATAAAGTCTCTGTCTCTCGTCATACCATGCCTGTCATGCAGACCCTTGTTCGTCTTGTCATACCATGCCTGTCATGCAGACCCTTGTTCGTCTTGTCATACCATGCCTGTCATGCAGATCCTCGTTCGGTTCTCACGTCGGCTTCACAACTACTTGCAGATGGAACGAGGCATCTTGCTCTCCGAGCACGGCTCGTCTCCGTGTATCAGCTTCTGCTGTTGTTTCCGCCTCCCACTTGGCTTGCTCTGAAGCTCTCCTCTTCTTAATTGTAGGTGTTCCTCAGGTTTAAAGGTCCCACGCAGCTGATTGCAAGTATGACAACTAGTCCGCACATTTTACTTGGTTTCCTTCATTCCACATTGACTCCTTCCTCCTTTTCCTCGTCTCAGTACTTGAGGCTTTATGGGAGTTGGAGTCAAAAGGACTTTTAAACCTTTTTAAGTTACATTGCTTTACATCTTTGTTTAAATAACAACCATCAGAAACAGGAGGTGTTAAATGTATTTTATGTGTAACAGTATT
Organism: Ambystoma mexicanum; assembly: GCF_040938575.1. Classification (NCBI taxonomy): domain Eukaryota; kingdom Metazoa; phylum Chordata; class Amphibia; order Caudata; family Ambystomatidae; genus Ambystoma; species Ambystoma mexicanum. The sequence continues at coordinate 30,680,589 of NC_090936.1, forward strand.
TTGTCTAGGAATCTTGACAAGAAGGCGTTGTAGGGTTTTACAACTGGAGGGATTTGAATAATGACAACATGCCATCAGGAACTCTGGAATTATAAGGTCTTCTTCACATGAAAGGGAAGAATGCAGCGTCTCTCCTGATGAGTCACCACATCTCCCCGACAGCCATCTCTCCTACCATGTGATCCTCCCTCATAATACCGGCCTCAGTGTCAAGCTAAGATAGCGGCTGCCTTCGCCTGGCCACATGGGAGGAGATTTTAGGTTGGGGTTCAGTGATGACTCCATAGGACCTTAACTGGCGTTTCACAAATCCAAGGTGTTTCTACGTACCAATCCCTCGTTTGTGCCGAAGGTGCCATCCACATTTCACCTCAATGAGCCTGTGGTGTTGCTGGCATTCTTCCTAGCAGAGCACACTTTAGATGTCGTGCGAGCTGCAAAATACTACGTCTCATGCACCAAGCCCTTGCAGCAGACTTCACACCTTTTTGTGACATTTGGCCCATCTGGTAGCAAAAGATACTTCCAAAACCTTCAATCGTCAGATTCATTTTATCCTGCATCTCCTTCAGCCAGCAGCAGGTGGGCAGACTTCTCCCTGGCAGGCCCAGAGTTCAATCCAGCAGATCAGTGGCCGCTACTACAGCACTCCTTTCTGGCGTCCCACTTCTGGACATCTGCAGAGCAGCAACGTGGAGTGTTAGGTCAGATTTTTTAATTTGATGCCAAATCTCCATCACCTGTGAGACCCACAACATTTTTTTACTGTACTTGTGGATTTCTTTCCTATGTTCCTGGGTGAGTGGGAACTTTTCCCCCCCACTCACCCTTTCTTTTACTCTGGTTATGGGAGTCATTGTTATGTATCTCCAGCCCTCGTGGGCTTCCCTTTGTATTTTCTTTTACATTCCTTGTGTAGTGTTCCCAAGGGTAGAGGGATACTTTTTAATCCACTACATTTTATTTTGTGAGATCAGCACACCCCACCTTATGTAGAGTGCTGAGGGGTTACACTGTATCCCCTTTCGAATGGATTGTGTCCTCCAACGTATTCCACATCTTTGACTTGTAATGTTCACAGCTGTGCTACTTCAGACATTTTTCAGCAGAGGGCGTCCTGCGTCGATGGTGTCGGGTCGATGTACCTCAAAGGCCTCCGTCGAGGGCGACGTCACCGGATGTTATAAATAGGGCGCACGGCGCCCGTAGCTTCAGTTCCGTTTTTTCCACAAACGTGTTTGCTTCGAGAACTCGGTGCGCCTCGTGTATTCTTTGTGAATATGTCTTCATCTACCCCTCCGACTCTGTGGTCTGGCTTTAAGTCGAAGATGTCGATTACGGACCTGCACTGCATTTGTTTGTGGTGTCTGGGCGAGATTCATGACACCGACGACTGTTCAAAATGCCAGTCGCTGACTGCTAAGGCCTTGCTGGAGCATAAGGGGAAATTACAGGTGTGTCGGGGTACTAAACCCAGCAAGTCCCGAAAATCTGCGAAAGGGATGTCCGACGATTCGAGGGGTGACTGTCCTTGTCGGAAGGAGTCCCGTGGATCTCGATCCCGGACTCAGTTCCGCCACTCGTCCTCGTCTAGGCACTCCCGAAAGCGGTGTCGCCGGTCGCCTTCCCCGTCCTTGTCAGATAATGGCGCAGCGAGGAAAGTGGTTTGTCCCACTAAGTCCTCAACTCTGGAGGAATGGGAGGCCTTCAGAGAGCAGATGCTGGCGATTTGTCAGTCCCAGGGCACAGTTCTGTCTGCGCCTTCAGAAGAAGCCGGCAGGGAACAGTCTCGGTCCGATGCTCGCGCGCCTTCGGGCCCAGGTCCTCGATGCGATACTCATCGGGAACCGTCTAGGTCCCGTTCGGACAAGGTTCAGGTTGATCGCCAGAGACGTGCTAGATCCAGGTGTCGGTCTTCATCCCCGGCGAAACCGCAGAAATCTGGTAAGGGCTCGGGGTCGGCATTGACTCAGTTGGAGCTGTGTCCGTCGGATACGGAGGTCGATGCTTTGCCTTCCCCCCAGCCCTCTGTGCCGTTGTCGCCTTCGGGGCCTTTTGGCCGGAATTTGCAGATGGAGGTCCCTGGTACTGTGGATCCTCCAAGGAAGGCTAAATCCAAGTCTGTGAACCCTGTTAAGGAATCCAGACCCACTTCTGTCCCTAGGCAGGAGCTCTTTTTTCCCCTGGATGATACCTATGGGGATGAGGAGAGGTCATATTTGGAATGTGACCCTGTTGAGCCTGATGTGGCTCCTGTCTTTTCCGGGGAAAGTCAGTTGGAAGACTTGTGTCAATCACTACATGATGCCAGTGGCTTAGACACATCTCCTGAGGTGGAGTTTGGCAGGCCTGAGACTGGGGCTCGTGCTGAGTCCTCTTATAGGAGACTGATGGCTAGGATTACTGAGTATCTTGATTGGTCTAGTCCTCTGGATGCATTTGTTCAGGATGACTTGACTGATGTTTTGGATCAAGGTCAGTCCACTGACCCAGTGTTGCCTTTTTATTGGACTTTGTAAAAAGGGTGGCGGCTGCTTAGCAGACCCCTGAGTCTCTTCTGGAGGTTAACAAGTCATTAACTAAAAAATACCACCCTTCCAGTAGCGACCTCAGCTACATATCCACTCACCCCACTCCCGAGTGCGAGAGATTCTGCTCAAGATTCTGCTCAAGGGAATTTCCTCCGAGAGGAGCCTTAGGGGACACATTTGTCGTGGATTGGTCATTCCCACTTCTGTACGCGTTTCCTCCGGTCCCCATCATTCCTCATGTGTTAAGGCGGTTGCAGAGGTTCAGATCCCACCTGATCCTCATTGCTCCGGATTGGGCCAGGAGAGCGTGTTATCCGGACCTTCTAGAGATATCCATCTGTCCTCCACGCCGTCTTCCCTACCCAGAGGATCTTCTCTTGCGCAAGGGGGTGGGGGGGGGTCGGGTTCTCCATCTAGAGGTCAAGACTCTCAACCTTCACGCTTGGTTTCTGAAAGGTTGAGTTATAAGGATTGGGACCTCCCAGGTAAAGTGATGGAAGTGTTGCTTACGACCTGGCTGCCGGCAACCAAATCCCTGTACCATTGCAGTTGGTGTAAGTTTTGCGACTGTTGCAGAGGACACAATGTCGACCCTTTTCAGTGTTCCATTCCCATGGTTCTGTCTTTGTTGCTTTCTTTGGCCCACTGGGGTCTTCAAGTAGGTGCCATTAAAGGTTACCTGGCGGCGCTGTCCATCTTCAAGCGCTCGTCTGAAGAATTTTCTTATTTTAAGATTCCTTTGATTTCCCAATTTCTTAAAGGGCTCACTAATGTGTTCCCACTGTCCCCATTTCAGGTGCCGGTATGGGATTTGAATTTGGTCTTGAAATTCCTGATGGGTGCTCCATTTGAACCTTTGCCCGCTTGTCCTTTGAGACTGTTGTCTTTCAAGACGGTTTTCTTGGTTGCGGTTACATCCGCTCGCAGAGTGAGTGAATTACAGGCACTTTCATCTAAGCCACCCTTTACTGGGTTCCACAAGGATAGGGTTGTACTGAGGGTACGTGCATCCTTTCTACCTAAGGTAGTGTCTGAGTTTCATTTAAGCCAGAAAGTGGTACTTCCTGCTTTCTATCCTCCTCATCCTGGTAAGGAAGAGGAGCGACTCTATAGGTTGGACCCTAGGCGAGCTCTGAGCTTTTATATTTCTAGGATGTCCAGGGTCAGAGTGGACGATCAACTCTTTGTGGGGTACGCTAGACACCGATATGGCCAGGCTGTTGCCAAACAGACCTTGTCCAGGTGGATTACCCTCACCATTACTTAATTACAGATTGGCGGGAAAGGACCCTCCTGAGGGTTTGCAGGCTCACTCCTCTAGGGGCGTGGCTACTTCCACTGCCCTGTAGCAGGGAGTTCCTGTTAGGAATATTTGTGACACAGCTACATGGGCTTCTATCCACACCTTTGTCAAACATTACTCCCTGGATACGCTCCATGGTCAAGATATGGCCTTTGGTAAAGCGGTCCTTTATTCTGCCATCTGATTGGGTATTCTAATTTCTTCTTCCTCTCCATTTTCTGGTACTGCTTTGGTAGTGTCAAAGATGTGGAATACGTTGGAGGACACAATCCATTTGAAGAACAAGTTACTTACCAACTGGCAACGTTCTTTCGACTGGATGTTCCTCCAACGTATTCCACATCGCCCTCCCGGCCTGCCTCTCTAGAGAATTTCCTATGCTATTGCAGCTTGCGTTCCCTCAAGGCTATGTGCAGTCAAGCAGGCATTGTGTACGAGCAGGTCACACGTTATGGGGTAAAAAACATAAACCGAGGCTATGGGTGCTGTGCGTCCTATTTATAACATCTGGTGACATCGCCCTCGACGGTGGCCTTTGAGGGACATCGACCAGAAGGCATCGACACAGGACTGCCTCTGCCGAAAAATTTCCGAAGTAGCACAGCTGTGGACATTACATGTCAAAGATGTGGAATACGTTGGAGGAACATCCAGTCGAAAGAACGTTACCAGTTGGTAAGTAACTTGTTCTTCTCAGTGCTCCTGTAACATTTTGGTTACAGTAAAGAGCATACTTGAAAGGCTGGTGGCAGTGGATGGGTACTACTGACTTTGGTGTAATTTTTACCCGCAGGCTGTGTTTACAGCCCCGGTAATGTACAGAAGGGTCACAATTGACCCAAAATGGTGGCTGCATTCTTTTTTCGCCATTTCTTGTATGCCTGTTCTTTCTTGTTCCTTCAGTCGTGCTGGGTGGGAGAGGTCCTGGTTTGACTTTTGCCTTTGGCAGAAATAATTTGTGAAGCCCGCTCACCATTGCCATTGCTCACCAAAGCTCTGCAGGGATATTTCTGGAAGGTCTGTGGCCCTCACCACCAGGCTGCCTAGGGGCAAGGCACGTATCCATTCTGCTATAGAGTTGGCCACCAGGCACTATTCTCCTATTAGGACTCTGCTTTTCTGCGATACTTGCTTTCACATGCAAATTCACTGGGTCCCAAGCAATTGCATTTACATTCCTGATGTCAATATGTTAATGATTAAAATGGCTATAAAATATCAGAGGCTATTATTGGATGCCAGATAATTGAGGCATCTTCCTGCTCGGTCAGGCATGTTCTCCATACAAGGGGCCTCATCACGAGTTCGGCTGTATTCCCAGCTGTAATACCGCCGACTGTAATAGCCCTAGCACCGACCGTCCGGTGGTATTACCACCGGATCACGGGTTGGGCCTTAACGGTAAATCCCCATTCCTGATTGGGTCCATTGGATCCAATGGGGAATTTTCGGTGCTAAACAGCTGACTGCAATACAGCCGAAAACAGGGATTTTCACTTCCAGAAAAAAAGCTGGAGGTAAAACAGCTGATTTAGTGCCCAACTCATGATAGGGTCAGCCCTTAAATGCGGCGGTAATACCGTTACTACCACATTTAAGGGCTACAGCCCAACTCGTGATGAGGCCCAAGGTCTTTTGGTACTCCTCCACTATCTTGGGAATGCATTCCACTGACAGTTTCTTTACGTGGGGAATTTGTTTTCATCACTGTTGTGGAAATATAAATATTAAACAAGATGAGAATGACTGGACACTCCTGACCTAGGATATTGTTTGTCTCCACAGTGGTGTCGAAACTAGTAAATAGAGGTTACCAACCACATCTGGAAGACTTTCTACTTAGAATGAACTTCAATAACTACTACAAAGACAACTGACACTCACCTGGGACAGCTTGCTGCCACACATCTCCTGTGTAAATCATTCAATGTTGTATATTTTTCATGTGTGCTGTAAATGAAGTGTAAATACTCCTTTTCTGGAAAATAAACAGGTTAAAAGAGATGCAGGAAAAGTTGTCCACTTTTTACATGCCTCACAGGTGATTTGGTCCATTTGCTATACTGAGAAAGATATGAACTCTGTTTGCCATCATTGTACTACTTGAGTGCAGGGTCAAATACTGCAGGTGTCCCCCCCCCAACCCCCTTTGCTCTGGGACTAGCAAACAGGAAATAGCAAAGGCTGTCTTATTGTCCCCCTCTGTTGCAAATTGTACAAGAAATGTTCTTGCAATGCCTCAGGTCCTTTTTGATTTTTTTGTTGTCTTTATTCATTTTCAACAAACACCAAAAAGGTGCAGCAACCTTAACCATCGTATATGCCCCTTCACTCTGACCCCCCGTCTCCACCGGCCACGATGAGCTGGTTTCCGGTAGCTATTGTAAATTCTTCTGCCTCTTTAATGTATGTCCAACAATTTCAAGCGCTGAGGGCACAATTGGGCTCTGAAGTATTCTTTCAAGAAGGTCAATACCCCCCCCCCCCCCCATCTCTGGCAAAGTGTGGTAAGAGTTTGTTCATTGTGTATCTTGCCCATTCCAGCGCCACCAACTCCAAAACCTTACGGAATCAATCTTGGAATGTTGGGATGGTCGTTCCCTTCCACCGCTGCGCCACCAGCAACACTGCTGCTAATGTTAGCATAGTCTGTGCCTTCCTCCGTCCTCATCAAGCCCCCGTAATATCTCCTCTGGAGCATTTTACCCAAAGGCCTGCAACTGAGCCTCCCGCACCTCCTTCCAGAATTGCTTGATTTTGGGGCGTCTCCACCAAATGTGGGACCATATGCCATCTCCCTGCACCCCCTCCAACACTCCCATGACGACCCTAGGTAAATCTTGTGTAGGTGGGCTGGGTTGTGATGCCACATGTATAACAACTTATACCAGCATTCTTGTATTTGCGTTGCTTTGGCCACCTTCGAGATCTTCCCCCACAGCCTCCCCCAGTCATCCCTTGTCATCTCCCACCACTTCTCTTTCCCAACGTCCCATGTATGGCCAGGCTGCCCGAGATATAGCCTTGTATAGGATTTTGTATACATTCGATATCAAGCCTTTAAACCATCTTGCGTTACCAGATACTTCTCAAATGGGGTAAGCTGACAGGTAGCTGCTGTTTTGACCTCTGGGTCTTGAAGCCAATGGTGCAGTTGAAAATACCTAAACCGCTCTGTTTCACCCACCCCAAAATATTGCCTGCATTTGTTAAAGCGTCTAATGGTTGTACCCTGGAACATATCCTGTAGTTTGCAGCAGCCCCCATTCTCTCCATACATTGAACGCCTCTGGTTCTGTCATCAATGAGAAATTCGGGTTCTGGAATATAGGAGTTAACAGGGAAGGGAAGGTTGTAATCCCATACCTCTCTACCATTCCATCCCGTGTGTCCGCCACCAGCCTTATGATAGCACTCTGGTACATGTGCTTTGGCCTAGGCTGACACGGGAGCCATAGGACTTCACCCATCTCGTGCCTCACCACCGCCAGATCCATTGCTACCCATTGTTTTCCCCGCGATTCATTCCTGAATGATCCGCAGTTGGGATGCCTCATAATATAATTGGAAAATGGGAGCGCCATCCCCTTTTCCTTCCTTGGGGACATCAGTAGAGTGCGACTATTCCTTGGGATCTTGCTCTCCCATATAAAATTACTTGTCGTTTTTCCCAGTTCGCCAAAGAAACTATTTTGGACCGCCACCGGAAGAACCTGAAAAAGATAGAACAATCGTGGGAGTGTTACCATTTTCACTGCTGCCATTCTGCCTATCCAAGAAATCCTTAGCACCTTCCACTTCTGGAGGTCTTCTTTAATGGCTAGCTGCATGGGTGGGTAGTTGGCTGCATACCAACCAGAAAGTGTTGGGGTTATTGTAATGCCCAAGTACTTGATGCCACCCGGGCTCCATATAAAGAGTGAAGTAGCCTTCAGTTCCACCACCCCTCTGTGAGGTTCACAAGCTCAGATTTGGAAAAATGTATCTTGAGGCCGGATGCCCCCCCAAACTCTGCTAGTATTTCCCTACTTGCCCTTATAGATTCTGCCGGATTTGAGAGTGACAGGAGTATGTCGTCAGTGAAAGCGGCCACCTTCTGTTCGGTTCCTCCAAATGGTATTCCGTGGACCTCGCCTAATTCCCTCACTGATTGCAGCAGAAGTTGCAGGTATATTGAGTACAACAGGGGCGATAGCGGGCACCCCTGTTTGGTCCCCCTGTTGAGCCTTATACTGCGGGACAAGGAGCCATTCACCAGGAGGTGCACCATTGGTTCGACATAGCCTGAACCATACACAGAAAATTCCCTCCTAGTCCCGTATTCTCCATCACTTTGAACAGGAAGGGCCACTCCACGCTATAAAATGCCTTTTCTGCATCGAGGGATAGAACCACCACGGGAGTGGATGCCTTATGGGCCTCCTCCACTATGTGCACCACTTTTATAATATTGTTGAATGTCTGCCTCCCAAGAACAAAACCCGACTGGTCTGGGTGTACATCTTGTGTGGTCTTTGTTGGGCTTGGGAAGCAAGGTCGTCGAGATTCTACCGGTTTTCTGTAAGTGTTTGAACAGGCTGGTTTGGTGCGGAATCAGAGATCTCGCAAACGTTTTGTAAAGGTTCGCTGTGAAGCTATCTGTTAGGAAAGATTTTCATTTATGTGAAGTTTTCCATCCAGGTGTGTATCCCCCAACTTTTTGCTGCAGTTTATACACCATAGACTGACTTTACCAGTGAAGTACAGCCTTCAGCTGCACTCCACTGGGCTTTTGCTCATTTGCTTATGGGTAAACTGACATGCCCTTAAAGACAGTCAGTACTGGGAGACTGTTTCCCTTAGTCCTATCCAATGTTGCAACTTTTCGTGCAACTTTGCACTTGTAACATGTTGCAACTTTTCTACAGTACAGTGCGCTTGGGTCTTGTTGTCATTTCCAAAGGCCCTAGACACTTAGGAGAAGTACAGATGTGCCTTGGACAGGGCTGGTGGCAGTTTATCTTTTCGTGTATTTTTAACCCTGTCTTGCCATGCAAACCGTGTTTACCACGGTTGGCACAGAAAGGTGGCCTGACTCCAATATGGCCATGCCACAAGGTTCTTTGTCCTGTCATTTGGGCATGCTTTTTCCTGTGAAGCGCCAAGCTTTCACAGGCTTCGGCATGCCTTGTGTGTGCCCCTCAGGATGTGGGCTGGACTGTCTAGTTCCAATCCACATCCTGGGTGCCAGAGGTGTGCTGTGAATGTCTGGGACCACTGTGATCCGTGATTGGTCCATGTCTGGTGTGCCTGTATGTGAGCAGATCTCCCATTGGGTCCTCTTTGTTTTGGCACAAAGGAGATTCTGGATAAGAGAAGGCTCCAAACACCCATACCAGGTTGATCTCTTGAGTTCTCACTGAAGCTAGGATAGGATCCAAGTATCCTGAAACTAAGAAGCTGAGTTGAGGAACCGCTGGTGACCCGTTGGAAGGTTTGGCAGCCTGAGCCCGCTGTCGTCTCGCTGGACCCCTCTGCATCTGATCCAACTAGAAGGTCTGCGAAGACGCTTCGACCCATTAGAATAGTGGGACCAACTATTATCGACACGTTCATCAAACCCTGCAAGTAAGCCTTCTCGGAAGTGTCCCTGGGCCAACCAGTGGGCTGAGCAGCTTGCGCAGGACCTTTGCTCTGATACCGCCGCCGTTTCGAGGAAGCCCTTGAACCTTGGTACACCGCAAGCTATGTGTTCACGGCACTCTCACCACGAATTTCGTGCACTTGGCATTCCCAGGTCTGGAACAAAGAGAGAGCGCCTGAACCAGAGTACACACGGTTACCGTATCCCGCAGCGGTGGTCATGAACTTCGCAGGTGCCTTGCTGCTGAAGCCTGCTACAGTGAAACTGGCCTGATCCATCCACGAGGAGTGGAGAAATAGCCTCTGTCCTGTATGGGAATCAACACTGTAACTTTGCAGCTGAAAGCCGCAGAGTTGCACCATGGCTGCATTTGAACCTGCAACCGAAGTGGACTCGATTGGCGAAGTTTGGTCCAGAGTGCGCCAGGCGTCGGTGAGTACTTGCAACCCTTACCGGTGGCCCGTAGCGCATCCACCCATTTTTACGCACGAGTGTCCCCTGAGGGCCACTCTCCTTTCCGCTGATAGCCTGAGCTATCGAACCATTCTCAACTCCTGGAACCTGTTCTGTCCTTTTGGGGAGAGCCTCCACGAATAGTGGTAACTTATTCTGCATCACCTCACCCACCTTCCCGAGTTGCTACAGACCCTACAAGAGACCCCGTTTTCCCCCTTCTGCACTATCGCGTGCACCAGCACCTGAAAGTATATTTGAGCACTAGGCTCCTCTCTTCGTAGGGACTGGACTGCCTTTCAGTTAGGTATTGAGCTTTGCAGAACTGCCTAAAGTATAAATTGCACTGTATTCTCCTTTCCTTTCAGGTTGCAGACCCATTCTGTGCTTTTAACCCTTTAAGCCACTTTGAATTGTATATATGTATTTTAGTAGGATTGTATTGGTTTAAAGGTATTCCTGTGTGTTGAAATTCAAAGGCCTTGAATAAATGTATTTTTAATATATCTACACCTGTCTGGGAGTGATTTGTAGTGTCCTTTACTCTGTATGCTCATTGAGGTCTTTCAGTCACCCTCACCCCTCCCAAGACCTAGTCTTGCTACCTTGATTGGTTTGGATTGTCCAGAAGGTTACCCTGTTCCAAGAAACTAGGCTGGCCTTCTGAACCTCTGCCCACCAGGTCAGAGTTCAGAAAGCCATCTTAACACCGTCCGGCCCTGGCGCCTTATTAGTGGGGAGAGCCGCTATGATCTTCCGAACCTCCTCCGGGGTGATCTGCTGTCCTAGTGTTTCTCTCACTTCTACTCCCAGTGAGGGGAGTTGAACCCTTTCCAAAAAGTCCACCTGCCCCTGAGTCAGTGGGTTTTGGGAAGTGAAGCACTCCTGGATCATCTCTGTACGGGAGTGCATGGCGCGCTGGTCATCCACTTTAGCGGTAATGGCGTTTCTACCGGCTGCCCCCCTGAGAAGGCGTGCCAGGAGTGTATCCGCTTTGTTGGCCTTAGCGTAAAAGCGCTGGCGCGCACAGTAGTGACCTCTCCGCCTTTTTAGTTCGGAGGACGTTCAACTGGCCCACCGCTTGCCTTCCCTTCATTGATTTCCTGGAGGGGGCTACTGCTGCTTGGTTCCACCTCAGCCTCTAGTTGGATCTCGAGCGCCCGCAGTTGCCTCTCCCACTGGACTTTTCAGGTGATTAACTCTCCCCTCTTTGTGGCTTTGAACGCATCCCAACGAACACTTTCCCTGTATCTGAGGGCTTATTCAGTGCAAAAAAGTCCCTTATCCTATACTCCAGCTCCCCCGAAGAACAGAATCTCGCAAGAGTTCTCCCCAGTACACTCCGGCCCCAAATGCCAGGTCTGCATCCTGGCAGGCACAGTTCCATTGTGACCACTGCATGGTCGACAAATTCATCGGGCCTACATTGATACCCGAGACTGCTCCCAAACATAGCCGATGCAGGATTGTGTCCCAGCCTGTTCCACCAGGCTGAGCGGGTGAGAGCAGCGCTTATTAGATCCTGCACTGTGGCCCTCCTGGGCTCTGTTATTACTGCGTTGTGCTGCCTGAATATTGTTTTTCCTGCCCGTGTCCCCTGTTCCTTCTCTCCCGCCTCCCTTCCCACCCACACCCCCCCTGATTGGCTCTCTGGGGCCGTGTGTTTGTTGTTTCAGCTGCGCCACCCGCTGTGCTCGCCGTTCCACCAGGCTGAGTGGGTGAGAGCAGCGCTTATTAGATCTTGCACTGTGGCCCTCCTGGGCTCTGTTATTACTGCATTGTGCTGCGTGAATATTTTTTTTTCCTGCCCATGTCCCCACTCTCCCACTCTCCCTTCCCCGTTGTTCTCCTCCTGAGCTCTCATCCCGAGTTCATTGTCCCATAGCTCTACTCACCCACCTCCCACTGTCTTGACTGTCTACCCTAGGGCCCCCCCTCTACCCTATGGTGCTCTCTGTCTCTCCTATCTTTTCTAACTGCTTCTCCATTGACTATCCTGCACTCCTCACTAAGTCTGGTAGGAAGGAGTTTAAAAAGGACATCCTGGTCTCCAGCCCAGTCCTCCCTATCGCTGACACCTACACCAGTGCCACCTCCAAGGAAACTCTCACCGACATCCTCTTTGTCGTTCCTTCACCAGACCTATGGACCCCTCATATGGCCTCTGTGCTCTCTCCTTTCTCTTCTTCTCCCATTGATGGTGGCACCCGTTGGAACGCCCTCCTGGCATCCTTCCATTCCTCTAAGATCATCATTAATGTCTACTCTAATGGTACCGTCTTGGTCCAAGGCCCCCAGGCCAATCTTCATCTCTTTGATCGACGCTTCCCTCTTCTCATCAACTTCCTTTCTTCTCCTGCTGTCCCCTCCCGCCTTTCCCCTACTACCTCACCTCCTCCTTCTGCCTCCTCCCTGGCTACCTTGCCGCCTCCTTCCCTCTCTGCCCCCGCTACACCTCCGAAGGGTGTACCTATGATCTGTACCCCTCCCCGGAAGTCCTTCAAGGATGGCAACCTTCTGCGTATCCCCACTCTTCATTCTCGCTCTGCTGTCAAACACGCCTCTGATATCTGCAGGTTTCTGGAAGAACTTGACATAGATGTCCTCGGTCTCACTGAGACATGGTTCACGGTCGGCTCTGTCACTAGCTTTGACACTCTCCTCCCTGACGGCTACAAGATCCTCTCCAGGTCCAGGCCCAAACGCTCTGGTGGCGGTGTAGCCCTGATCTTCCCCGAGTGGATTCCTGCCACTGTCACTCCTACGCAGGTCTACTCCATTTTGAATGCCTCGTCTGCAGGCTCTCTCTCTCCCCTAGCCATTCCCTTACTGTGCTACTATCTATCGGCCACCTGGTCAGATTTCTTCCTTCCTCTCTGAGTGGGCGGACCTCTCCTTCTCACTCCTGGCCTCTACCACTCAACTCCTCCTTCTTGGAGACTTCATCATCCACCTGGATGCCTCCTGTCCTCCCTCTGGACTCTTTTGTGACCTCTGTGATTCTCTCTCACTCACTATTCTCCACTCTGGCCCGACTCACTCTGCAGGGCACACTCTAGATGCTCTGATCTCCTCAGACCTCCTCCTCTCTGTCCCTCTCTCCACTCCTCTCTCCTGGAGTGATCACTTTCTCCTATCCTCCCACCTCACCCTCCCTCTCTCTCAGGCCAAGCCACCTCCATCACTGCCACCCACCTTCTCGGTCATCCGACCCATGAAGCGTGTGTCAGTTGAGGGTTTCGCCGCCACCTTCTCATCCCCTCCGGCTGACTCTCACCCTGACACAGCCCTCTCCACGCTCCACTCTTCTATATCTGATACTCTGGATATCCTTGCCCCCGTCATGAGAATCCGCCTGAAGCCCAAAGCCAAGTGCAACTCCAGGTATGATTCTGACCTTGTCACCCTAAAACGCAAGTGCAGGGTGGCCGAGAGGAAATGGCGTGCTTCATGTTCATCCTCTGACAAACTGGCCTGCCGCCTGCTGCAAAGGCAATACAGATTCTCCGTCCTCACCAAGAAGAGAGCTCTTATCCAAGCCCGCGTCTCTGCGGCATCTAATAACTCAGCTGAACTCTTTAAAATCTGCAAGGAACTTGCCAATCCCGCCGCAGTCTCTACCTCTCCTGTCCCTTCCCATGCCCTGTGCACAGTATTGGATTCTCATTTCATTTCTAAAACTCAGGACATCCTGTCCTCACTCTCCTCCTATCGCCTCCCTCCCTCTTTTCCCTGCTCTTCTGCTGGCCCTTCTGCAGCCACCCCCCTCCCTCCTTCTCTGCCTTTCCCCTTTTTTCTGCAGACAAGGTTTCTAGACAAGTCTGATCTATGGAAGTCTCGTCGAAACAGGTTCACCCCTGTTCCTCCAAAACTATCAAGGACCACATTGAATCCCTGGCTCGTGCCCTGGCTAATTTCTGCAATCATTCCTTCGCCACAGGAGTCTTCCCATCTCCCCTGAAGCACTCTCTTGTGCACCCTCTTCTTAAGAAACCCTCTGCTGACACCTCCTGACCGGCTAACTATCGCCCAATCCCCATCACTCCCTTTCTGGGCAAGCTCCTGGAGAAACTGGCCATCTCCCAGCTTTATCTCCACATTGAATCGGTTGGCTGTCTTCATGATCATCAGTCTGGCTTTAGAGCTGCCAGAAGCACGGAAACTGCTCTCCTGAACATCTGTGAAGACCTGCTCTCCAACCTTGACTCCAACACCTCATGCGTCCTCATCTTACTTGATCTCTCTTCTGCCTTCGACACTATCAATCATGCCATCCTGCTCAACCGCCTCCGTGATAACCTGGGCATCACTGGTCAGGCTCTGGCAGGGCTGACTTCTTTCCTCTCCAACCGACCCTCCCAGGTCCAACTTGGGTCCTTCCTCTCTGATATCTTTATTTCTACTTGTGGTGTCCCCTAGGGGGCTACCCTCTCTCCCTGGCTTTTCAACCAATACCTGGCACTCCTTGCCCACCGCATCGCCACTCTTTGCCCCAACTTTCAGTGCTATGCGGATGATACCCAGCTCATTTTCAGGCTACCCTCGGCCTCCTCTCCTTCCCTCATCTCCGATTGTCTGTCTGCCATCCATGAGTGGCGTGCCGCCAATGACCTCTGCCTTAACGCCAGTAAGACTGAGATTTCACTCATCGGCACACCCACTCCCTCCTTCCCTGCAGCTCGCTGGCCGGCCTCTCTTGGCCCTCTTCCTGCTCCCACCCTCAAGGCAAAAAACCTCGGGGTCATCTTCGACTCCACACTCTCCTTCTCTCCTCACATCTCCGACATCTCTAAGAAGTCACACTACCAGCTGCACATCCTCAGAGGTATCCTTCCTTTCCTCGCCTTCCCCCAGAAGCTCACTGTTTCCAGAGCCCTGGTTCTCTCTAGGCTGGATTATTGTCACAGCCTCTAGCTAGATCTGCCTGCCTCTACTCTCCGCCCTCCGCATCTGATACAGAATAGGACTGCGAGACTTGTCCTTGGCCTCAAGCCCAGGGATCGCATCTCTCCAGGACTGAAATCTCTTCACTGGCTCCCAGTGGCTGCAAGGATTAAGTTCAAAACCCTCTGCATTGTCCACAAGGCCTTCTGGGGCTGAAATACCTTCAACTCTCGCTTCCTAAATATCTTCCTTCTCGAGCTGTTCGTTCATCCTCATCCAACTCCCTCCGGGTCAGTCGCTTCTCCAAGCAACGAGTTGGTGGTAGATTTCTCTCTTCGGCAGGGGCCTCCCTCTGGAACAGCCTTCCAGCCTCCCTGAAACTTGATGAGAACCATCTCTGGTTCCGGAAGCACCTCAAAATCTTCCTCTTTGCCTCTGCTTTCTCTCTACCTCTCCCCTGTTGAATCCCTGGCTGAAACGGCACTGGTTAGCTGGCCACCCCTTCTGATTCTCGGGCCCAGGTCCCTCCAGTTGCCCACCTGCACTGCCTCCCAGGCAACCCCGGCACATGCGAACTCTTTTCTGTATCCCTACAGTCCCCCTACCAGCACTTATGTCTGCACTTGCCACCTGCGGTTGTTTTATTTATCTTTTTTTCCTACTATCCCATGTACTGCACTTTTCCCTTTCCCCCTCCCCATGCATTTGCGCAATCTGAATGATACCTGGCCTAGTAGGATAGTTGTTTTGTCTTCCCTTTGTTCCCCCTCCCCTGCCTCGTGGCACGTTATAAATGCTATATCATATCATATGCATGCTCCCTAATCACTGTATCCCTTCCAGCGACAACTCCAACCCCCCCCTTCCAATTCACACCAGTCACCCACAATCTCGTGCTCGACACTATCTCCAAACTAAAAGCATCCAACTGTAAAGGAGATACTGTCCCAGCCAAACTAGTCAAAGCCTGCGCACCTACACTGACCCCCCTCATTACGAAATTTGTCAATGCCTCATTCAAGTCCAATACAGTTCCGACTTGCATTAAAGAAGCCTGGGTCACACCACTTCTTAAAAAACCAAATCTAGACCCCACCATTCCAACTAATTATCGCCCCATAACCACGGTCCCATTCTTACTCAAAATCATCGACAAACTAGCCTATAACCAAATTCAAACCCATCTAGAATCTAACCAGCTCCTCGGCACCAGACAATCAGGCTTCAGGCCTAACCACAGCACTGAAACAGCTCTCTTGGACCTTAAAATCCAGATGGATGCCATTAGAGACTCAGGGAAACTTTGCATTCTCCTGCTTTTGGACCTCTCAGCCGCGTTCGATTTGGTGGACCACGACAAACTCTGCAACTCACTTGCCCGTGAATTTAACTTCTCTGGGGCAGCCACTGCCTGGGTGAAATCATTCTTAACCGACCGCACTTCCAGAGTGTCCATAGGCAAAGAAGCAGCCAACCCCATCCCAGTCCCCATAGGAGTGCCCCAAGGCTCTTGCCTTTCTCCTACGCTGTATAACGCATATACCAAGCTCCTGTTCTCAGCACTTGACAACATGGGTGTCACATACACAAACTTTGCGGATGACACCCAGATCCTTATTCCCCTTACAGGCAACTATGACCAGGACACCTTAACAATCAACAAAATTTACGCCATCATACAAAACTGGATGGCATTAAACAGCCTATGTCTCAACGATGAGAAGACGGAAGTCCTCATCGTAGGAGCTCCAGCCAAATTAGCTACCCTGCAGCCAGAATATTCAACCATCAACATCGACGGCACCAATATTCCAGTGTCTAAACAAGTAAAAACACTGGGCGTGTACTTCGATGCCAGCCTAACCATGACTAAACAGATCAATGCACTTTCCTCTTCCACGGCCTACACTTCTAAATTAATTGCACTCAGCCGACAATTTCTGACCCCAGCAAACTGCCTCACCCTGGCCAGAGCACTGGTACTATCGAAATTGGACTACTGTAATGTTTTACTACTGGGCACCTCCAACACTAACCTGGCTAAAATGCAACTTTTGCAAAACAAAGTCCTGAGGGCAGCGCTAGGCATAAAAAAATCAGATCACATCTCCAAGACCAGGAAAGATGTACACTGGCTCCCCATCAAAGCCTGCATCATTTTCAAAACACTATGCATCACCTACAAATGCATTACAAAAAAAGGACCTATCTATCTCAATAACACTCTGCACCCTAAAACTAACATAAGACTACTGAGATCCAACGACAAACTCCTCCTGGACCCCCCCCCCCCCGATTCAAAACCACAAGAGCAGGGGGCAGCAGCTTCACCACCTTAGCCCCCAAACACTGGAACTCCCTACCTATCATCATCATCATCAAAAAAAGCATCCTCCTTCACGATCTTTAAAAAACAGCTTAAAACCTGGTTATTCAACCAATATTAGCACCCAAGGATAGGACACCTTCCACCGGATACTGTTGTAAATACTTAGGCCACTGTTTAGTGTTGTTAATATATTGTAACCTATATCATGTAATGTAACCAATGTAATGTTTGAACATGACTATTTTCTAAGCTGTCTTATAACCTCGCCGTGACACCTGAGGGTCTGGGCGTGTAACAAATAAATAAAATAAATAAATACAGTAAAAAGTAAAAAGTGAAGTTTTCCCTGTTACCCCGAACCACCCACCAAATGACCATAGTCCCAGGGCTTAGAACCTGTTCCGTAATACCGGCATTGCCACTGCCCTTGTAAACCATCCCCCCAGCACTTCTGTCTAACTCCTGCGACCATGCCAACTTAAAGTCCCCAGCAGAATCATGTGGCCTTGCGCAAATTCCTCCAGGACATTCAGTAGCTCCCTCAGAAACCAGTCCTGCCCTACACTATGCCAACATGCATGTGGCCCCTGCATAGTCCTGCACCATCAAGACATATCTACCACCTCTATCCACCCTGGTGCCTTTTATCCTGAAGTCCATCCTATCCCTGGTGGCCAGTGTCATCTCCCTTTTCTTTGTTGCAATGGAGGCGTGGTAGTTCCGGGAGAAGTCTTGCAGCCTTACCCTTGCCTGATCTTTCTTCAGGAGATGCGTCTCCTGAATTGCAAGTACGTCAGGGGTGGTTTTCACCCCCCCCCCCCCCCCCCCCACCGTCTCCTGACTCTCCCCTTCCCCTGTTTTGCTTGATTCTTCTCCCTGCCCCCCCACAGCAAACTTCTGCAGGAGTCTGTCCTGATACATTCTGGTTTCACCATCAGTCTTGTGGCCAATGTTGGATTTGACTTTTATGGATTCACAGTGTCACCCATTCTCAACTCTCATGCTGGACTTCCTTTGAACCTTGTACTCATGGTGGCCCTGAATCATGCTGTTCCCATCTTCATCTTGTATCCTGGCTTGCAACATTATGTGCTACTACTGCCTTCTGCAATTGTATTAGCTCGCTCCCCTCTTTTTTCTCTGCTTACTCTTTGTTCTCTCCCTTTCCCTATCTCCTCCCCTCCCTTTCTTCTATGTATTTAATCTTATCAGAATTGTCCTCTTCCCCTGTCCCACTTCCCCTTCCCCCTTTCCTCCTTCCTTCCCCGACCTCTCACCCCTTGTCCCCCCTCCCTTCCCCCCTCCCTTCCCCCCCTCCTCCCTTCCCCCCTCCTCCCTTTCCCCCCTCCCTCCTCCCCCCACCCTCCTCCCCCCTAGCTCCTCCCCCCTATCCCCTCTCCCTCCCACCTCCCTCCTCCCCCCACCTCCCTCCTCCCCCCCACCTCCCTCCCTCCTCCCTCCCTCCTCCCCCCACCTCCCTCCCTCCTCCCCCTCACCTCCCTCTCTCCTCCCCCTCACCTCCCTCTCTCCTCCCCCTCACCTCCCTCTCCCTCCCCCCACCTCCCTCTCCTCCCCCTTCCTCCCCCCACCTCCCTCTCCTCCCCCTTCCTCCCCCCCACCTCCCTCCCCCCCTCCCTTCCTCTCCCCCACCTCCCTCCCCCCTCCCTTCCTCTCCCCCACCTCCCTCCCCCCTCCCTTCCTCTCCCCCACCTCCCTCCCCACCCTCCCTTCCCCCCCTCCCTCCCTCCCCCCTATCCCCTCCCTCCCCCCCTATCCCCTCCCTCCCCCCCCTCCCCCCCTCCCCCTCCTGTTCACTTCCCCCTTCCCACCTCCCCCACTCCCTTTCTTCTATGCATTTAATGTTATCAGAATTGTCCCCTCCCTCCTTTTGTCCTCACTTCCCCCTCCTCCCCGTTTCCCCCTCCCTCCTGCTCCCTTCCCTTTCTCCCCCTCCGCCCCCTCCCCCCCGAGGAGGGGAAGGGAGGGGGAATGGGGGTAAAAGGGGGTAAAAGAGGGAAAGGGGGGTAAAAGAGGGAAAGGGGGGTAAAAGAGGGAAAGGGGGGTAAAAGAGGGAAAGGGGGTAAAAGAGGGAGTAAAAGAGGGAAAGGGGGGGGTAAAAGAGGGAAAGGGGGGTAAAAGAGGGAAAGGGGGTAAGAGGGGTAAAAGGAGGGAAGGGGTAAAAGGGGGAAGGGGGTAAAAGAGGGGAATGAGGGTAAAAGAGGGGAAATGGGTAAAGGGAGGTAAAAGAGGGGAAAGGGGGTGGAAAGGAGGTAAAAGAAGGAAAAGGGGGAAAAGAGGGGGTAAAAGGAGGGAAAGGGGTAAAAGAGGGGAAAGGGGTGAAAAGGGGGTAAAAGAGGGAAAGGGGTAAAAGAGGGGAAAGGGGGTAAAAGGAGGGGAAATGGGGGAAAGGGTGAAAGGGGTGGAAAGAGGGGAAAGGGGTGAAATGGGGTAAAAGAGGGGAAGCGGGTGGGAAGGGGTAAAAGGGGGGAAGGGGTAAAAGGAATGAAAGGGGTGGAAAGGGGTAAAAGAGGGAAAGGGGTAAAAGAGGGAAAGGGGTGGGGAAAGGGGTAAAAGAGGGAAATGGGGTAAAGGGGGTGGGAAGGGGTAAAAGGAGGGAAATGGGGTAAAAGAGGGAAAGGGGTAAAAGGGGGGTAAGGGAGGAAATGGGGTGGAAAGGCCGTGAAAGAAGGGAAGGGGGACCGTGAAAGAAGGGAAGGGGGGGCCGTGAAAGAAGGGAAGGGGGGGCTGTGAAAGAAGGGAAGGGGGGTGTTAAAGAAGGGAAGGGGAAAAAGTGGTCCTGTTCCAGGAAGGAAGGGTGGCCTCAGATCATGCCATCACGGTGGCTCTGGCCATCGCAGATACCGGGTTCCGCCAGATGGGCAACAGGGTGTCCCGCCAAGGCTGGCTGAAAGCCACTAATTTCAGGGCGAATGTCCAGCCCAAGGTGGTGGACAATCTTTGTGGTATGACTGTGGACGAGTCTTTCCAGACAATCAAGACAGATATGGAGACAGCACGCTCGCTGGGGACATTGCAGAAGAGCAGACAGTCATCCTTCCGGAAAGTCTGGCAGGTCTTCCAAGGTGTATAAGACCCCATATGGTCAACCCTCACATTCCTCAAGGTCTACCAGGGCTGTTCACAGGCCGATGGCAGCAGAGGACCTTGTCACCATCACCCACAAGCGTGGACACAGGACTGAACTGATCAGGGCATCCACTTCTGCATCCCTTTGTCGATAAGTGGAAGGCCATCAGCACGGACAAACGAGTGCTGGACATTCTTCAGGGGCACGCCTTAGAATTCCAAAACAGATGCCCTCGCAGTGTACCTGTGGTTCGCAAAAAGATACACATGGCCCAACTGCTGATGGAGGTTCAAGCCATATTAAGAAAGGGGGCAATAGAACCCCTCACCCAGCGCCTCCAGGGATACAGGGTGTACTCCAGATACTATCTGGTAATGTCAGGAGGGTGGCTGCCAATCCTAAACTTAAGACATCCTCAGCAAGTACTTTAAGTCCCAGATGTTCAGGATGGTCTCCTTGCAGCACATGCTCAGGCAGCTGGAGGAAAGGGGTTTCCTGGCAACATAGAATCCTTACTTTCATGTCCCCAGCCAGCTACAGCAACGAAAGGTCCTGTGATTGGGGGTACAGGGACAGCACTATCAGTTCAGAGCGCTGCCCTTTGGTCTGAAGTCGGCCCCTCTGGAGTTCACAAAGGGCTTGGCCAAGTGTTTACATCACAAGAGCGTCCATGTTAGCCCTTATCTGGATGACTGGCTCATCAGCTCCCGCTTTCACACTCTGGCAAACCAGCACACAGTGGAGACTGGATTCTCCATCAATTATCCGAAGTCCTGTGTTGAGTCATCACAAAACGCTCTGTTCCTGGGCGCCCGTTTCAACACAGTCGCATACTTAGCTACCCCCTCAGAGGAGAAGGTGACAGCCATCCTGAGGAAGGTGCAGCACTTATCAGTGCAATCCACAACACTACGAGCCATCAAGTCACTACTGGGGGAAGATGTCCTCCTGTATCCACCACCAGGAGTTCAAACAAGCTCTACGATGGTGAGCACATCTGATGCAGAGGGGAGGGTTCCTTTTCAGGACCCTCCATACCAGGCCACGGTCACCACAGATGCCTCCCTAGAGTGGTGGAGAGCACAAGGACCTTCACATCAACATACTGGAGCTCCAGGCAGTCTTCTGGGCCCATAAGTCACTCCTGCCTCAACTGCAGGGAAAAGTGGCACCACCATGTTCTACATCCGGAAAAGTGGCCGGACAAGCTCTTCAGCACTCTCCCAGGAAGCTCCGTCGCTGTGGCACAGGGCCATTCTTCAGGACATGTTTCTTGTCCCGTTTCACCTGACAGGCACCAAAAACACCATTGCAGACTCTACCAGCAGGGAACTGCGGTCCTGTCGCGACTGGGAGCTTCGTCAGGATCAAGTATCCTTTTTCTTCAACAAGTGCAGTCAACCCCAGATTGACCTCTTTGCAACAGCAGCCAACCTGATGTGCCAAAGGTTTGCCAGCAGGTTCCCTCAGCCGAGGTCTCTGGGGGACGCCTTCTCATTCCAGTGGGAGGGGCTCTTTCTGTATGCTTTCCCTCCGATCCCACTCCTGCTATGTGTGATCAACACACTCAGACAATGTAATCTTGGGACCACGGCAGATCCGGTACCCGGCCCTGCTCAATCGGTCAGTGGCTCTGTTAATCTGGCTGCCTCCACTTCCTCTCCAGAGTAAACGGAACAATACTGCACCACGACCCAGCATTGCTGCCTCATGGCCTGGCTCCTGCAGCCGAGTTTGGGCATTACTCCCTTCAGCTGGAAGGCCAGCGCATCCTCTACATTGTCGTGCTACAGCTTCAAGTGGAAACGCTTCTCTGTATAGTGCAGGACTCCGAAGATTACACTGCTGCGAGTCACAGCTCTGCAGCTACTCCTGTATCTGCTTTCCCTGACCAAGGTTGGCCTGGCTCACACCTCGATCAAGGTGCATCTGGCTGCCATATCCCCTTACACCAGGGTGCCTGGGTAACCATCCCTCTGATTGCACAAGCTTGTCAAGGAGTTCCTCAAAGGCCTCTTCAGAACTTTTCCACCAGTTCAGGCTACTGCTCCAGCTTGGGAGCTCAACATTGTTCTGACTAAGCTCATGGGGCCCTTTCTGAACCCATGCGTCAAACCCCTTTGAAGTTTCTCTCCTTGAAAACAGCTTTTTTGGTGGCCATCACTTCCGCCAGGTGGGTCAGGGAGATCCATGCCCTTTCTCACAAGCAGCCGTACTTTTCTTTCCAAGCTACAAGGGTGGTGCTGCAGACCTACCCCCACCTTTATGTCAAAGGTTCCTTCAGAATTCCATCTCAACAAGCCTTTGGTTCTGCCAGTCTTTTTCCTGAATCCTTCTACGCCAGCGGAAATGACATTGCATTTGTTGGGCGTTGCTCATGCCTTGAAGTTTTATGTGGCACGCACAAAGGACTTTCGGAAGACTAGTCAACCTATTGCGAATTTTGGACATGTGAATAAATGGAAGGCCTTGTCTAAGGCTTCCATATCCAGGTGGCTCTCCAACTTCATCATTCACTGTCATCGTCTGGTCTACAGACCTCTTCCAGGCCAGTCAAGAGCCCATTTCACCAGAGCCATCTCAGCAATGACAGCGTTTCTCTCTGGTGTTCCCCTGCTCAACATCTGCAGGGCTGCCACATGGAGGTCCACCCACACCTTCACGAGATTCTACTGCGTAGACAGGGATTCCAGGGAGGAGTGCCGCGTCGACCAAGCTCTGCTGCGCAACCTTTTCACTTGAGGTGAGTCTGTTGCAGGGGTAAGTGTATTGCTTCTGTTGAGCCTTGCCACCTCCTGTGTTGTGTATATGTACTGCTAGGTAATAGTATTAATGAGCATGGGAATCCATGCCAGACCCCATGTCAGAGAAGGAACAAGTTACCTACCTGTAACTCCCGTTTTCCTGCATGGGTTTAACAGGGATTCACATACGAACCCTCCCGCCTTCCCCTCTGTGGCTCTCCACTTTAAATGCTTACCAAATCTGAAGATGGCAACTAGGGGTGGAGCTTAGGGAGAGGACCATCATAGGATGGGGGCAGTAAGTCCCAAAGGACAGTGTTAGGCAATATTGTATGCAGTACCCTTTGGGTGCACTACAACAACCCTGACCTCCTGGCAATAGGAACCCAACATTTTGTATATGTTTGTACTACACAGGTTGGTAGTGTGTTCGAGTAGCCAGGCTTATCTCAAGAGGGGTCAATGTGAGCTGTAGGGGAGATTCACAGTAACAAGTATCCAAGTAAACTCGTACACACAAGGTTTCTTGATTAAACCTTGTATTAATTTAACAGTCAGTTACAGTAAGCCTTCTCCAGAAGGGGGTAATATAATAGTAACACACAAATACACTCCAAAATATACACTCTTAGTTTTCTAAATCCATAAATTCCCATTTGGGATGGCATACAAGCACTACCTACACCCTCGGGTGATTTTAATAGCTAGGGTGCTGTTGACATTAATTTATCACTTTTGCATTTAGAATATTCTTGAGAGTAGTGTTAAAGAGAAGAGAGTTCAAAATAAAACAAGTATTCAGGCAGTTATTCTTAAGCAGGTAAGTACATTCAAAATAATCCCCCCAATGCAAAGTCAGTTAACCCTTTCCTGGAAGGAAGGCAAAACACATAAGCAGAAGAGTCATTCAGGGAGCCAGACCAGCCAAGGCGAACTGAAGCACTTCTTGCAGACAAGTAGAAAGTCTTTCACAATGTTTAAAATGTCTTGGTAGAATAGAAGAAATCAAAGGAGGACCACAAACTGATTAGGCTTGTGAGGTAAAGAAGCTGCAAGCAACTCTACAGATGCAACCGAGAAAGTCTCAACGAGGAAAAGCAAGGTGGCACAAAAAGAGGCAAGTTCTCTGACTTTATAATACCTTTAGATTGAAGAAAAGTGCAGCAGATGACTTCTGTTCCTGCGCAGTTCTGCAGATCCTGGTGTTCCTGTGCCTCAGTCGTGGGGACAAGCGGAAGGACTTCTGGGGACTCCTGGTGCAACGGGACGGTCACTGCCCGCAACCGGCAATATTGAAACAAGTGTCACTTCAGGGTTTCAGCTCCTCGCATCTACCACAAATAGCAACACCACGGTTCCTTGATGTCGAGATGGTCTTTCTTTGCATCCGGGGTCCTGCACTCTGTTGAGGGGGATCAGGCTCGGTCAGTCCTGCTTCCTGGGAGTCTGGAGGATCTTCCTGGAGTGCTTGGCCAGCTTAAAAGCAACGCACACAATCTGGTGTTCCTCTCCCTGGTTATTCGGTTCCCGCAGCGACTGCAGTGGAAATTCAACCAGCTCTGAGAGGATGTCCAGGTGGCTTACTTTGGAGTAGATTGGGAGAACTTGTCCTTGCAGGGGCTTCTCTGTTGATATGAATTTGTAGTTTCAGCACAGCAGCAGGGTTTCACCGGGCAAACCAACGGTCCAGGAGTTGCAGCAGAAGTCCTCTTCAAGTTCTTCTTCGGATTCCTTCGTCCAGTGGTCGACTGCCATCCAAGCCAAAAAGCCTCGCCTTTTATGCAGGTTTCTCCCATTTATTCCAGCCTAGCTGTCATTGCCGGACAGCCAATCACCCAAGAGTGCATTCCTGTCTCCTAGGAGACTAAGCACAGAGTTTTGGCCACCTCCCTCACTTCCTGCTCCCGCCAGACACCCTGGAGCCAGAGGCGGGATTCACTCTGGAATCTGGCCAAAGAGAAAACGAACAAAGGGACCAAACCTGGTTTGGCACGCAGAGTAAATCTCAAGAAGGACCTTTCCACAAAGAAATGGGGGAAAAAAGACCACCAGGGCCATTTTGAAAAAAATGGCACCCATGGGTGCTTTACCATGGCTGTGAACGGAACCCACAGTAAAAACACACAATGGTCGAAAAAAGTAAACTACTGCCACCAGCCATTCAGCGAGGAAAGGGTAACAAAAATGTTACACTATAAGCTAGACAAAGGGGATACTAAGTAACCTCTCCACCACCCTATTGTAAGATAGAGTGTGTTGGGTCTAGAAAGTTACAAATGTAAGTAAAGTCAATTTCACTTTACTGCTCTCGGAAACAGTAGTTTATCCAAGAGAAGGTATTTAAACCTTGGGGAAATCTGAAAGACGTCCATGTGTCATTGCACTGAAGGTGCTGTGTGACACAATGTAAAAGATGATGCCTATAGAGTTTGTCAGACTCCACAAACCAAAAGAGAAACAGAGTTCTCCAGCATTGGATCTTTCATGGATTCACATGCTTAGAATATTCCCCGTCGTCAGGCTGGGAATCCTCAGTAAGTTATATAGACATTTTCCATAGGAAAAATTCCGACACTTGTGTCCTATCTACGTCGTTTTGGCGCCGCCTATGCCAGCGCCATTAGGACAGAGGTATAAATTGCCCCGCCCCCGCGGCTTCCTCAGATTTCAACCGTCTTCCAAAGTAGTGGGATTACCTCAAGTATCTACTATTTTATTAGGTTGTACGTTCTTCTTCGACTGTTTTCTTCTCGAAAAATGTCCGGAAAGGCATTATTTCGTCCGTGTGCTATATGCGGTCTTAAGAAAGTGTATGAAGGAGATGGGCATATGGACTGTATTTACTGTCTTCACCCTCATCATTCAGCGGACACGTGTGACATCTGTCAGGGCTTCTCACAAAAGACCCTAAAAGACTGCAACAGACGCCTGGTTACTTGGCTCAATGACAGAGCGGATGCGAACCCTGCATCGGAGGTAGGCTCTACAGCCTCGAGATCTAAGTCTCCGGCACCCCCTCGTCGCTCAGTGTCGGCGGAGCCTCCGGCGAAGAAATCACGTTCATCTGAAAAACGCCGCTCGGAGAAACATCCTGCGAGGTCCTCCTCTTCACATAAGGCTTCGTCTTCTTCCTCCTCATCAAAAAAGGAGAGAAAAGACCCATCGAAAACCTCCTCAGGAGAGTCCTCGGCCGCCCAAGCAGAGTTAAAAAACGGCGGGAAAGCCCCAAGGCCCTGCGCCACAAACTTCATCGACGACGGTCCGATCGTCGACGCCTGCTTTGCCTTCGGCGACTGCTCTTCCTACGGTCATTTCGTCAGGTCAAACAGCAGCTATGGAAAAGATGTCATCGTCGACGGTGGCCCCGTCGGTGGGTTGGCAACCGGAGGTTTTTGATCCAATCCTGCCTGAGACTTTATTGCAACGAGAGGCGGCTTTCTCCATCTCGTCGGCTGAGGATGACCGTGGTCCGGTCGTACATCCAACCAATCTGGGATTACAACCAGCTAGTTCGGTGACGCTCTCGAGTGGAAGTGCCATTCCAGTTACCTCTTCATTACTGAATCCCCAGGCAGTTCTGTCCTTGTAGGTGTTGAACACGTTACAGAAGCTGCTGGAGCGGTTGGACAGACGGTTATCTCTTACTAGTGTCCTGGCGGTGTTGCAGGCTACGCCGGTCGTCGACGACGACGTAAATTCCTACGGCTTACCCGGTTGAGGAGGATCGTTCTCGCTCACACACGGAAGAAAGAGAACTGCCGGAGTCAGAGTCAGAATGTGAAGGGTCTGGTTCAGACATCTCATTATCCCCCCACAAGGGACCCTACGTGGGACTCTGAAGCAGAGATGGAAACTCCAAAAAGCCCAGCGCAACCATCACCACTGGATGACGTGGGCGCCTCCATGCCATGATGGGTAAGGCATGTGCGGAGTTTGGCCTAGTCCCGGAAGAGGAGAAAAAAAGATTGCTTTCTTTTCGATCATATGGGCAAGAGAAGGAAGTCCATATTTGCTATCCCCATTTTAGACCATGTCTGGCAAGAGGGACTTAAAACCATGCGTCATCCTTTCTCGGAGCCGGCGATAAAAGGACGTTTGGAAAAGAAGTTCAAGGCTCCCGAATCGACTCCCAAGTGCTTGTCGTCTCAGCCTTCGCCGGAATCGGTGGTATCCGCCGCCGGGCGCCAGAAAGGCAAGGTCTCAACACAAATGCACGACCCCACCAGACAACGAAGCCAGGAGGCAAGATGTGTTTGGCATAAAAGTGTTGTTGGTCGGAGCAACTACAGTAAAAGCAGCCAACTCCCTGGCTATTATGGTTAGGTATGATAGAGAGATGTGGCATCGGCTGGCTCCTATCTTGGACCATCTGCCTGAAGAACACAGGAAGTCTGCCATGCTGCTCGTACGTGAGGGAGAAGAGGCTTCCAATCATTCCATAAATATTGCTGTCGACCTGGCGGAATCGGGCTTTAAGCAAATCGATAATGGGCTAGTGTTACGGAGACAAGCCTGGCTTAAGTGCACGACGTTCAGACCAGAGGTGCAATATAAGGTACTAGAAATGCTGTGCGAAGGAGAACAACTGTTTGGGGAAAAAGTGGATGAGGCCTTGAAGGGAATGAAAGAAGATTCTGACACGGCTCATTCACTCGGAGCCCTCCAGAGTGGTAGGAATTTTCGTTCCTTTCGTCCTTTCAGAGGTGCATCAGGTAACTCCCGGTTCAGATCATCTAGAGACCGAGGTTTCAGCAGGCCCTCCTACTCTTCCCAAGGCTACAGACGTGCAGCCCAAGCTACTCGTAGAAGCAGGGATTTTCAGACCTCCAGAAGAAGAGGCGCCTACTCATCGTCGACGAAGGATAAACATACCAAAAACCAGCAATGGCGGGTTTCAGGACGTCCTGGGGGGCAGAGTGTCTCGTCACGTCGACGAGTGGGAGCAAATAACAACAGACCAATGGGTTTTGGACACAATACATCTGGGCCACACTCTACAGTTCAAGGACAAGCCACCACACATTCCACCGGTGTTCTCGGCACAACCCCACCTTCTAATACTAATGCAAGAGGTGGCGCTTATGCTGCAGAAAGGTGCTATAGAACTGGTCCCAGTAGCAGAAAGAGGACAGGGAGTGTACTCCCGTTACTTTGTCATCAAGAAGCCCAATGGAAAATGGTGTCCCCTTCTAGATCTACGAGCTCTCAACAAACTACTAAAGAATCTAAAGTTCAAGATGCTCACACTCCAAGAGGTTATCTGCTCGATACAACCGGCCTTCACATCAACGTGCTGGAATTAAGGGCGGTGCGTTGGGCCGTGAAATCCTTTCCACCACGTATAAAGGGATCAGTTGTACGGATCATGACAGACAACACAACAACGATGTTTTATCTAAGAAAGCAGGGAGGAACTCGCTCCAGGACTCGGTCGACCGAATCCCAGGAGATCTGGCATTGGGCCCTCCAGCAGAAGATATACCTATTGGCGTGCAAGCAGACTCTCAGCAGGGAGATATCGGCTACACGAGTGGGAACTGAATGACCAACAGCTACACCGTGTCTTCGAGAAATGGGGTCGTCCGGCCCTCGACCTCTTTGCGACAAGAGACAACAGGAAATGCCCACAATACGCAAGCAGGTGGCCACAGCAAGGCTCACTAGGGCAAGCGTTCTCCTGGCCGTGGACAGACCAGTTTCTGTATGCCTTTCCCCCGTTTCCGCTCATACGTTCGACGCTGCAGTGGATCCACAGATATCCACGTCGGGTGATCCTGGTGGCCCCGTACTGGGCCAGACAAGTGTGGTTCTCCGATCTACTCCATCTTTCAGCAGCAGAACCAATGAGGTTCCAGAAGATCCCGAACCTTCTGTCTCAAGAGGAAGGGGTTGTTTGGCATCATGACCCGGACAGCCTCAGTCTGACAGTCTGGCTCCTGATTTCTTAGTTACGTTGGTACGTTAGCAATTCCAGCGGACTGTCGTCGCATTTTGCAAGCTGCAAGGGCGCCGTCCACGAATGCTTCATATTCATACAAATGGAAGAGATACTGCATATGGTGCGCAGGTCAACCAGGTTTGGTTGCGCTTAATATCACACCGGAACAGCTTCTACCATTCTTGCTACTCCTACCTCAAAAAGGTTGGTCTGTTTCATCCATAAAAGTGCTGCCATTTCGAGATTTACTCGAAAGAGACATTCAACTCCATTATTTAGTGACCGGCTGATTAAACATTTCCTTAAAGGATTGTTCCGAACCTTTCCTCCAACAAAAAAATGTCCTCCGATCTGGAGTCTTAACCTGGTTCTGGCAGCGCTGATGAAGGTCCTGTCACGCTCACCTGATTCCCACGGAGGCGCAGGTCTGGCTTCGAGTGCTGATGCTTCTATGGTGAAGCGCAGGACTCTGAAGATGGACTCACTGACTCGCAGGAATATTCCCCTGTGCGTGAAAAGGGAGTATTACCTACTGACGGAATAATGCTCAAGCCTCCCACTCCCTTCCAACCCTCCACGATACCCTTCCTTGATTCCCCGTGAAGTCTCACCTTAGGGTCTGGAAGGATGAGTTCTCCATCCTGCTTCTGATGCAGGGGCGCGTTGAAACCCAGTTACTTCACTGGATTGAGGTTTGATGGGAGTTCAAATAAGCTTGACTATTCAGGTAAGGCACTGTAAGAGTTCTGTAGCAAGTTCAAGCTTAATAATAATGTTCATTGTCTTATTGCAGCAAGCACTAACGCTTATGTCTTTTTCACCTTAGGGGGCCGGGGTTCGGAATGCCGGAGATATGGCACCGACCCGAAGTGAAACGTGCAGTTCCAGTAAATGACAGGTAAGTTCTGGATGAGCGTTTGGGTAATGTCTTTGCATTCGCTCATTCAATGTCTTTGTCTTTTTTCCCCATAGGGGCCTGGGTTCGGAATGCCAGGACGCGGCAGGACCCGAAATGAAATGGGAATGACCCAACAGTTAAGTCTTAGAAGGAAACTGAGCTTTTCCTATTCCCTTCCTTCTCTCACCTTGTGTTCTTGTCTTTTTCTCTCTAGGCTCTGGGAAGTGGCTGCGGATCCGGACGATCGCTGCTGAAGATGGAGGTGCCTGGAAAGGTGAGTGAAATGCAGCGCTGCAGCGATCGAAGCGAAATGCTTTTAAAATGATGTCTTCCCTTTCAGGATCGTCGGTGTGAAGTCTCTGTGATGCAGCTTTAGCAGGTAAGGTCTTCTTTCTCTCCAATTCTCTCTTAGCAGGTGACCCAGGATGCTGACAGGCGTGGCTGAAGTCCAGATGCAGGAGCTGACACGGTGAGCGTCCAGCTGCGAGGAGCAGAACAACGCGAAGCGCGAGTTGCTGATCGGGCGTGGTTTAAATAGCTTTGGAAGAAGTTCCAGGTATCCTTCCACCGATCAGGTATGTATCCTTCCCCGACCACACCCAGGGGAAAGTAGTTCCACAGGTAAAGTAGTTCCATTCAGGCCTCAAGAGGGCCTGGATGTAGCAGCATGGTCTGCATCAGGTAAGTGCACCTTAAAACACTTGAACACATGTCTAGCTTTATGAGCCTGGCGCCTAAGGCGCCAGGACTGTGTCCAAAGGGCCCCAAGCTTGGGCCCGCTGGCACTTCCCTGGGGAAAATGATGCCTGCCTCTGGGATTGCTGGGTCGGACCTGGCTCCTTGGAGGTAGGCATCATGACAGGCCCCTTTTGAGCCGATGTCATCGTCATCATTGAAATTTTTGTCGTGGAAATTGGCTTTTCTGGTGGCTATTACTTCGGCTCGACGACTGTCAGAAATACAAGCATTAGTGATCGATCCACCATACTTGAGGTTTTTCAATAATAAGGTCGTGTTGGCTACTAATCCTCATTTTATTCCTAAAGTTCCTACCATGTTCCATAAGCACTCTTCTATAGTGCTACCGACGTTTTTTCCAACACCTTCGTCGGTTGCGGAGAAGACTCTCCATGCATTGGACGTGAAAAGAGCTTTAAAATTTTACCTCCATCGCACTCAAAGCTTCAGAGACACAAGACAACTATTTGTGGCTTATGGCCCTTCGGCTAAAGGTAAACCGATCTCAAAACAAGGACTATCCTGATGGGTGTCGTCTGCTATTTCTTTTTGTCACTCAAAAGCCGGGAAACCGCTGGAAAAGCGTCCAAGAGCCAATTCGACGAGGTCAACTTCATTGTCGACGGCATTGTGGTCCGGAATTCCACTGGGAGATATCTGTCAGGCAGCTTCCTGGTCGGTACCACACACGTTTACCCGGCATTATTGCCTCGAACAGCAGCATGCTGAGGATACACAGATGGGTCGTGCAGTCCTACGGCACCTTTTTCAATAAGGTAAGCCCCAATTAAGGGGTTACATCCTTTGGCTAATGTACTTTAAAGTGTTGTGTTTTCACTATTAACGTACTATGATGTGATGTTTTGCCATAGTAAATATGCATTATGGTTATTGTGATATTGGTTTGCATACACACCTCCAACGTTGGGGGATACTGCTATACAATCTATTCTAAGCATGTGAATTCATGAAAGATCCAATGCTGGAGAATGGAATAGTTTCTTACCTGTAACTCCATTTCTCCAGCATTGGTATCTTTCATGGATTCACATGTGCCCGCCGGCCTCCCATAAGCATGCAAATCAGATATCCCCCCCCATACTACTTTGGGGGCCGAAATCTGAGGGAGCCGTGGGAGCGGGGCTATTTATACCTCTACCTCTTAATGGCGCTGGCGTACGCGGCCCAAAACGACGTAGATAGGACACAAAAGTGTCGGAATTTTTCCTATGGAAAATGTCTATATAACTTACCGAGGATTCCCAGCCTGACGACAGGGAATAGTCTAAGCATGTGAATCCATGAAAGATACCAATGCTGGAGAAATGGAGTTACAGGTAAGAAACTATTCCCTTCAAAATCACATTAAAATACGAGAGTGGGGGGGGGTGGAGTGAAGTGTCTCACTTTCTCCAGGTAAAAAATTCAAGTCCTCAAAATCCAGCAAAGTTGCTGGGGGTCCCTAAGGTAGAGAAGAATTAGCATATTCCCCGAGAACTCACCCTAACAGACAGCAATTGGTTTAGAAGCGAAATGCAGTTTTCAGGCTAAAATGAAACTACTTTTATTTTTACGGAGGATTCCCAGCCTGACTGGGAATATTCATGAGCAGGTGAATCCATGTCAGGCCCATGCAGGAGACAGGAGTTACAGGCAAGTAACTTGTTCATTTCTATAATTCTTGAATCATCTGTTAATCTCTTCAGGTAAAGAACCCGCATCATTGCTGCTTATTTGCAGCACAGCTGATTTTCTACCTGCTCTGCTGGCTTCCTACAATGAGCAACATTCTCAATATCCCTACCCTCCGACCCCCCCCAAGAATAAGTAACCCTGAAATGAAAATCAGAAGGAACGTATTTATTCAACCTGTACAATTGAGAACTAGTTTCATAAAAATAAATCATTTACACGCACATATTTATAACAGACCTGTTTACAAATAATTACAGATGAAAGCGTAATCTTTCCCAAAGGAGTGCATGTTTGCACCCTAAACCATGTGTAAAGTGTGGAATACATTGCCTAAGATGAGATAAGAAATCAGGGCAAAAGAGGACAACAGTTACCATAGTCCACGGACACAAAAAGTATACAACTATGAGAAAGATCGTACCATTTTTTGCATGTTTAATTGAAAAAAAGTGCAAATAAGCATCTGTGTGAAGTTATATATGTGAGAAACATACTATAAGTTCATCATCGAGCAAAAACATGCCAGACCTCTGACTTTCTATTTTTGCCTTCATGTAAAAACAAACAATATTTGGGCATCCAATCAGCTTCAATAACGCCAGCTTTCTTTTTGCACAGATTAATTTGAATCCTGTCTAAGAAGGAGGATATGGTCAGTTTATTGATACCAGTAAACTGCCCACGCATCCTCTGCAGGGCTCCATTTCAGTAGCACTATGCCTGAAACGGTCATAGATCGCTTGTGCGTCAAGGCTGGTTCCTGGGATACCCAAATAGAATGTTTCAGCAACTTAATAGCATCTTTATTGGGCCTTGTCGGCTGTCTCCACCGAGGATAGATGGAGCAATGTAGCCAACAAGGCGATTATGAAGATCAAGTGACACAGAGTTCTGAGGCCCAAAGGGGTGGTTTACTATTGTAGACAGGCTTGCTTTCCACAGAACTGCAGGCTGCTGCTGCGGCGGCGGCCGTCAACACATTGTCCTCCTCTGATGACGACCGCTCCTGCACCTCACTGAAACCCTCATCTTGGAAAGGGCTTTCCAGAAGCGTCAATACTCGCCTCACCTAGATTAAAAAGAGCTTCAAGTTAATAGGACAGGACATCATTGGAGTGCAACAATTATATACGATTTAAACGTTTCCAAAATGTGCGGTTAATGCCACTGATGCAACCAACTTGAGCGTGGATTGTTCATATGGCCATTGCGGCATGTGGATTGTTCATATGGCCATTGCGGCACAGCTTTATTTCTACGTCTGGTGTGGGCTTGCTCCATGGGGTTTGGGTCCATGGTGGGCTACTGAGGCGTACTGACATTGCAATGATGCCCAGCAGTGGCATAGTTTGCTTTTGTAGCTCCACCAAGATAATGATGGATCTCTGAGCAGGCTGCTAGACAGCTGATCAGCGTTCCCAAGGAAGAGAAGAGGAGTGTTCTGCACAACACAACATGGTTTATTTAGCAGGTATGCAGCTAGTACATTAATTCCTTACAAAAACTATGTAAAGTGCTCTGTATATCAGTGTGATGTTTTAAAGAGGTGAGCAAGAGAGGCAAAGACAGTATTTCCCTGGTCATCGTTATCAGCTGAACATCCAAGAATCCGGTGTCTGAGAAACCATGGCGGACACTTTCCAAAAAGAAATATGTTGAGCATTTACTGCGTGTGTTTTTTGAGATACACCTTGGATCGGTTCCATTGCATACTAGGACAGTGGCAGGTAAGGGAGCTCTTGTGCCTTACAGTCTTTGAATGTAAGGCCTAGTTGAAGGGGCTGGGTAGGGCTGCTAAGCGAGCGCCAAACCACACTTTTGCTTGGGGATGAGCTTACAATTGCTGGATCTAAATTTTTGTTTCAATATGTATATTTTGGAGTAATTTTCCACAGGTAAATGGGACATGTGTCCAAGGCTGGCTTCGTGCACAGCTTTGTAAATGTAACTCCAACCTGTGGTGCCTTTCCAAGACAGGTAATGTGACCACTCTTTCCTAATCAGGTAGAATTTAGCTTCTCCATTGTGTATCCCATAGGGATGTTTTAGCTCTTTTCAGGGCATCGATGGAGAAGTAACTTTGGAGCCAACAATGGTCCTGTAATACACTCAATTGTCCAACTGCAAGAGCCTTTATAATATGATAGGTTATTTTAAACGCCCTTAATGCCCAGAGGTTTCTAAGCGCGTACCCGGGGATCGAACCAGTGTTGCTCAGTGTCATCTTGCTTCCAAGGCAAGCACCACAAGAGCATGTTCAGGCCTCAACAATGAGCTCTGATGCCGTTACCACCTAGGACACCCCCCCCAGCAAGGATATTCTAGCCATTACCACCCGGGGTGCTGATAGCAGTCTTAGTTGTTTCATTTAAAGGGAGAGGAACGGAGATAGAAGCAGGGTTGGGGATGGTAAATGGCAGGGATGCGCTGGCAACTTCAAGGTTCATCCGCGTTCCAAGCAACCTGATTTGCTCCGGTCCCTGTTCCGTGTGCAAACTTAAAATGGCCAATATTTGCGGGGTGAACGAGGTGTCCGAGTTTAACCAGATGCTGAGAAAGTTGACTTTACAGGTCACAGTAAATCCTAGCAATCCTTACATAAGCTTCAGGTTACCAAATCTCAGTTTTTTACCCACTTAGACATAGTTGATTCTTGTTCATATAGTAGTAGCTGCTCCTCAAGCAACCAGTCATTTTGATACCAACTCCAAGGGGGCTGTCAAATGATATGGTATAATAATCCATAGTGGGCCATCAGCCACACAAGAGGCTGTATACAAATAAAAAAAATATCTTCACAGTGATTCTGATACCCTTAGTCAGTAGCTCTCCCTCCTTTACAAACTTGCAGCAGGCTAGTCAGGAAAACCGATGCTTAGATGCTGTCTAATACAACTTAATAGGGGTATGGGCATACTGAATTATGTGCCCAGATAACACAATCCTCTATATAGATATAGCCACAGCGGCTCAACCACCAATTTTTACGCCAAGTTTTAATGTAATAGCACTGGCATATACATAAGAGGATGTCTGGGCAGCAGGTGTGATCGTGGGAGAGCCTGGACTAAGCATCTGCATTACAGGAAAGAACAGTTGATTATTCTTACATCCACATTGCTATCCCTCCAGCCCAAATTGGAGGGACACATTACACAGCAAAAAAATTCACTGGGGTGGAAAAGACAACACATGTCAGGAAGCTTTAATTGAAAAGGTACACCCCAACCTCCCGTGGACCAAGAGTAGCATCCCATGTAGGGGGCATATCTAGGAAATATTTAATAAGAAAGCCTTTTGAGCCAACTGCTTCCACCAAACCTGGACTCTGCTTGAAGCACACTGCCTAGCAAGTTTACTGAATACACGGGTTATAGCCACCCTACAGCGCTCACACAGACTTGCACTTTTGAAAAGCCATTACTGCGCTTTCAAACTGATGTAATGCGCAAGTAGTCTCAATTGAAGACTGTTAGGGAGAATTTCCTCCCACCTTAGAGACCCCCAGGTCTTTTGCTGGACTTTTAATTTTAACCCCTGATTGAGCGAGACTTTTTTCTCACTCATGTGTTTTTACCCGATTAGGATTTTATGTTTTCACTGTTTCTGGAGTCATTTGTTTTGAGTAAAGTGACACACAGCACCTTCAGTGCAGGGTCACTGTTAGAGAGGAATTAGCACATTTCTGAGAATTCTCCCTACCTTAGAGACTCCCAGCAACTTGCTTTATTTTAGGACTTTTTAATTTTAACCTGGAGAGAGAGACCCTTTTCCCCCCCACTCTCTCATGTATTTGTAATGATTTGAACTCTGTATTTCTTTGTTAAGGTATGGAGTCTGCCAAACTCCATAGGTATCATCTTTACATTGTGTCAAACAGCACCTTTAGTGCAGTG
Source organism: Ambystoma mexicanum (assembly GCF_040938575.1). Lineage (NCBI taxonomy): Eukaryota > Metazoa > Chordata > Amphibia > Caudata > Ambystomatidae > Ambystoma > Ambystoma mexicanum. The sequence continues at coordinate 30,716,709 of NC_090936.1, forward strand.
GCACAGGGAAGTCTTTCATATTTCCCCAAGGTTTAAATACCTTATCTTGGATAATGCTACTGTTTCCAAGAGCAGTGAAGTGAAATTTACTTACACTTGTAACTTTCTAGACCCAGCACTCACTATCTTACCATAGGGTGCTTGAGGGGTTACCTAGTATCCCATTTGTCTAGCTTCACATGTAACATTTTTATGTTACCCTTACCTCACTGAATGGCTGGTGGCAGGGGTTTACTTTTAACTACTGTGGTGTGATTTTACCATGGACCACGTTCGCAGCCACAGTACAACAATGATGCCATTTTTGTCAAAATGGCCCTGGTCGTCTTTTTTCGCCATTTATTTGTGGAAAGGTCCTTCTTGAGAGTTACTCTGCGCCCCAAACCAGGCTTGGTCCCCTTGTTCGTTTTGCCTTTGGCGGGATTCACGAGTGAAGCCTGCCTCTGGCTCCAGGTTGTCTGGCGGGGGCAGGAAGTGATGGAGGTGCCCGAAACTCCCTGTGCTTAGTCTCGTAGGAAACAGGAATGCACTCCTAGGTGATTGGCCGGCTGGCTGTCCGGCGAGGACAGCCACCCTGCTGGGTGACTGACAGCTAGGCTGGAATGAATGGGAGAAAGCTGCATAAAAGGCGCAGCTTTTTGGCTTGGAAGGGACAGTCGACCACTGGACGAAGGAATCTGAATAAGAACTTGAAGAGGACGTCTGCTGCAACTCCTGGACCGTTGGTTGGCCCGGTGAAGACATGCTACTATGCTGAAACTACAAATTCTTATCGACAGAGAAGCCTCTGCAAGGACGATTTCTCCCCTTATGTTGTTGGGACCAATCAACTACAAAGTAAGCCACCTGGACATCTTTTCAAAGCTGGTTGAATTTCCACTGCAGTTGCTGCTGGAAACTGTAGAGCAAGGGAGAGGAACACCAGATTGTGTGTGTTGCTTTTAAGTTGGCCAAGAGCTCCAGGAAGATACTCCAGACTCCCGGGAAGCAGGACTGGCCGAGGTTGAGCCCCTCAACAGAGTGCTGGACCTCAGATGTAAGGAAACCCCATCTCAACAGCCAAGAGTCCGCAGTGGTGCTATTTGCTGAGATGTGAGGAGCTGAAACTGCGAAAGTGCCACTGAATGGAAGTTGAGTTGATCCTTTTCTGTTGCTGACCGTCCCGTTGCAGTGCAGGAGTACTCCAGACGTCTTCCCTCTTGTCCCCATGACTGAGGCCCCGGAACACAGGATCTGCAGAGCTGCACAGGAACAGAAGCCAGCTGAAACCATTTTTCTTCTAACCAAAGGTATTGTAACGTCTAAGAGAGCTTACCTCTTGTTGTGCAACCTCACTTGTTCTCAGTTGAGACTCGTCTTGATTGCTTCTGTAGAGTTGCTAACAGCTTCTTTACCTCACAAGCCTAATCAGCTTGTGGCCCTGCTTTGAGTTCTTCTGGTCTACAAATACTTCTAAAACATTGTGCAAGTCTTTTACTCAACATGGGACCGAAACGGCGCTTATCGACCTAAAAGCTCAGAGTGATGAACTGAAGGACAATGGGAAAATGGCCCTACTATTATTATTGGACTTATCGGCAGCGTTCTATTTGGTTGATCATAAATGTTAGGCAAAGTTGATATGCAGTACCCCCCTGTGACCACAACACACAACTCTAACTACAGGTATAGGAAACCCAACCTTTGTTATAAGCGTGTACTACACAGTTTTGGTAGAGTGTTGAGCAGCCAGGTTTATTTCAAGAGGGGTAAATGTGAGCTGCAGTGGAGATAACAGATTTAGTTACAGGTATTCAAATAAACTCTTACACTCAAGGTTTCTTGCATAAACAATTCTTAATTTATATATCAGTCTGTTAGAATAAGCCTTCTTCAAAAGGGAGCAATATAAATACACTTCTATACTGTATACTCTTAGTTTCTAAATCAGTAAAGACCCTTTTGAGATGGCCCGCAGACGCAACCTACACCCACAGGTGACTTCAATAACTAGGGTGCTGGGGGCATTAATATCTTACTGTTGGCATTTAGAATACTTTTAGAAGTTGGTAAAAGGCAAAGATTATTAGAACAAGAGACCACAAATATTCTTAAACTGGCAAATATTTTTGGATCCTCCAAGAAGAGTCATACAATTCAATAGGCTAAGCCAAAGTAAATGGGCAAAAGTCTTGTATAGGATGAAGCACTTCTGGTAAGTAAATGGAAAAGTCTTTGCACAAGTTCTTAGGAATCTTTGTTTAAAAGAAGAATCAAAATGTAGGGCCACAAGCTGATTAGGCTTGTGAGTAGTAGAAGTTGCAAGCACTCTACAGTAAGAGGCAAGTTCTCTCAGACTTTTTACATTACCTTAGAAATGAAGAAAAAGATGCAGCTGATGACCTCTGTTCCTGTGCAGCTCTCCAGATCTCGCTGTTCCTGGGCCTCAGTCGTGGGGACGGAAGGGAGGACATCGGGGGACTCCTGCAATGCACTGGGACAGTCAAAACTCGCAACCCGCAAACTTCACTTTCACTGGCTGTTCAGTGTTTCAGCTCCTTGTGTCTACTGCAAATAGCAACACTGTGGTTTCCTGGCTGTCGAGATGGACTTTCCTTGCTTCTGGGGTCCCGCATTCTGTTGAGGGGGCTCAGGCTCGGTCAGTCCTGCTTCTTGGGAGTCCATAAGATCTTCCAAAAAGCTCTAGGCCAGCTTAAAAGCAATGCACACAATCTGGTGTTCCTCCCCCTGGCTATACGGTTTCCAGCAGCAACTCTGTGGAAATTCAACCAGCTCTGAGATGGATGTCTAGGTGGGTTACTTTGGAGTTGATTGGTCCCACCAACTCAAGGGGAGAAGTCGTCCTTGCAGGGGCTTCTCTGTCGAAGCAAACTTGGCGTTTCGGCACTGCAGCAGGGCTTCACCGGGCAAACCAATGGTCCAGGAGTTGCAGCAGGCGTCCTCTTCAAGTTCTTCTTCGGTTACTTCGTCCAGTGGTTGACTCTGCCTTCCAAGCCAAAAGACTCAGCTTTTATTCAGTTCTCTCCCATTCATTCCAGCCCAGCTGTCAGTCACCCAGCAAGGGTGGCTGTCCTTGCCGGACAGTCGGCCAATCATCACATAGTGCATTTGGGTCTCCTAGAAGACTAAGCACAGGGAGTTTCGGGCACCTCCCTCACTTCCTGCCCCCGCCAGACACAGGCTTCACTCTTGAATCCCGCCAAAGGCAAAATGAACAAAGAGACCAAAGCTGGTTTGGCACGCAGAGCAAATCTCAAGAAGGACCTTTCCACAAAGAAATGGCGAAAAAAGAAGATCGGGGGCCATTTTGACAAAGATGGCTACCATGGGTGCTTTAATGTAGCTGCGAACGCAGCCCGCGATAAAGGCACTCCATGGTAGTTCAAACGAAACCACTACCACAGTGAGAAAGGGGTAACAATGCTACATGAGGAGCTAGACAAAGGGATACTAAGTAACCCCCCCAGCACCCTATTGTAAGATAGTGTGTGCTGGTTCTAGCAAGTTACAATGGTAAGTAAAGTGAATTTCACTTTACTGCTCTGGGAACAATAGTTTAACCAAGAGAAGGTAGTTAAACCTTTGGGAAATCTGAAAGACTTCTCTGTGCCACTGCACCGAAGGTGCTGTGTGACAATGTAAAAGATGATGCCTATGGAGTTTGTCAGACTCCAAAACCAAAAGAAACAGTGTATAAAATAACATTAAAATACATGAGAGAGTGAGAAAAAAGGGCCACGCTCTCTACAGGTTAAAAAAATCGAGTCCTCAAAATCCAGCAAAGTTGCTGGGGGTCTCTAAGGTGGAGGGAATTAGCACATTTCTGAGAATTCTTCCTAACAAAGTATTATGCAACCACCTCACCTCTGCAGCCCATTTCTCCCAGAATGCCATTACGTGGATACAATCTTTTCTAAACAACAGGACCATGAGAGTCTTCTCCCCTTCAGCAGCAGCTAACCCTATTCCCATCACATGCCGAGTCCCCCAAGGCTCCTGTGTATCACCCACTTAATACAACATATTCACTAAGCCCTTATTCGATAAAAATGTATCGTCTGCGTGTCACCTATACTAACTACGCCGATGACACCCAGATCCTCCTGTTGTCGGGGATTTATGAAGATGATGTAGCATTGGTGAACAAAATGTACCTCATCATTCAGGCGTGAATGGCCACACACAGCCTCTGCCTGAGTGATGATAAAACGGAACTGCTGATTGTTGGTTCCACAGCTAACCTAAAAAAACTGAACTCAGACTACACCTCATTCAACATAGATGGTAAGATCGTCCCAGGAAAGTTGCATCACACTTGCCAGAGCATTAATACTGTCCAAGCTCAATTATTGCAATGGGCTCTATTTGGGAGCCAGTAAATATGTGCTAAAAAAATTACAAATCTTGTAAAATAATGTTCTTAGATCAGAACTGGGCATCCCAAGAAGAGCCCACATAGCCAAAACAAGTAGACAATATAAATGGCTGTCAATCAAGGACAAGATTCAACTCAAAATGATGTCCCTCGCCTATTAAGTACTGAATCATGCGGCCCCCCGTACTTATCAGAAAAGTTCAAGCTAAACTCATCTACCCGAGTCACTAGATCAACTAATACGCTCGGATTGATAGTCCCCAGATATAAACTACAAAAATCTGGTGGGATTAGCTTTCTAGTCATGGCCGCTAAGCTGTGGAACTCGCTCCCTTTATCCCTAAAAACATCTAAGTAATTTGCTAACTTCAGAAGCAACTCCATCAAATGGCTGACAGAGTAGTATTAAAAAGAAGTTTTATTCTTTTTAATATTCTGTCTACCATTCTGCCATTGAACCTCCTAAACTGAACCTACTAGGACTACACAGTTTGAATAATTTAGTATAGTTATTATTGATTGCGCATATCTGTAATTCTGTCATCATGTTGTACTTCTGTAAACCTGTGTTATATTAATCTTTATGTATGTAACCTCTGCAACCTTTGAATGCGCCCAGATACCTCCGGGTTAAGGTGCACTATAGAAATAAATACAACCAACTTACCTGCAAGAAGTGCTGCAGCTCACCTAGACTTTTTCCCAATTGACTTTGGCCTGGCTCCCTGAATGACTCTTCTTCCCACTGACATTGTGTTTTGTCTTCCTTCCAGGAAGGGGTTAACTTACTTTGCATTGGGGGTTACCAAAAGTACTTACCTGCTGCAGAATATTTGTGAGATCTCTTGTCTTATTCTAATAATCCTTTTCTTTGACATTGCCCCAAATGCAACAGTGATACATTAATGTCCACAGTGTCCTAGCTATTTAAGTCACCTGAGGGTGTAGGAAGTGTGTCTGCCATTCCAAATGGGTACTTACTGATTTAATGAAACTGTATTTTGGTTCTGAAGAAGGCTTACTCATACTGACTATTAAATTAATAATGGTTTAATCTAGAAACCTTGTGTGTAAGAGTTTATTTGAATAATGGTCACTGCAAATCTCAGTCTAACTCCCCTACAGCTCACATTGACCCCTCTTGAGATAAGCCTGGCTGCTCAACACACTACCAACCTGTGTAGTACAGATTTATACCAAAGGTTGGGTTCCTATTGCCAGGAGGTCAGGGTTGTTGTAGCGCACCCAAAGGGTAATGCATACAATCTTGCCTAACAGTCACTGAAAAGTCCTTTGGATTTCTCTTAAGATTTAAATACCTTTTCTTGGGTGAACTACCATTTGCAAGATTAGTAAGGTGGAATTGATCTTACCTTTTCTTCCTTTGTAGGTTCAGCAGTAGGTTCGCGCCTTGAAACACTTGTGTTTTGGCGTGTTATAAATGCCATATCATAACACACCATCTTATGTGGAATGCTGGACGGTTACTTAGTAGCCACTTATCCTACTTTCTCATGTAACATTTTTTGTTACCCTCACTACTTTAAACAGCTGGTGGCAGTGGTTTAATGTTTAGTACCAGTGTGCTTTTTCATGGCAGGCTGAACCCTCCACTGCAGTACAGCACCCATGCGTATCCATTTTGTCGAAATGGCCCTTGTCTTTTTTCGTCATTTTCTTTTTGCAAGGTCTTTCTTGGCTTTTACTAGATCTGTTGAGACAGATTTGAGCCCTTTGTGTGTTTTTGCTTTGGTGTGCTTCAGCCCTGAAGCCCGCCCCTGGCTCCATTGTGTCTGAAAGGCACGAAGTGAGGGAGGTTCCCGAAACTCCCATGTCCTTTGTCTCTAGGAGTGCCTGAACGAAACATGCTCCGATTGGATGGCTGGCTGTCCTAAAAGGACAGCCACCCTGCTGTGAGATTGACGGCCTAGGCTGTGCATGAATGGGAAAACTTGGTTAAAAGTCATGGGTTTTGGGAGTAGAGGCAGAGTCGACCACTAGAAGAAACATCAAGACGAAGAAACCGTGAGAAGCCTGCTGCAACCTCCTGGATCTTGAAGTACTGGTGAAGCCCTGCAGCTATGTGGACCTCCTTTTTCAAATCGACAGAGAAGCTCCGGAAGGGATAACTTCTTCCCTTGGGTTAGTGGGACCAACTAACCCAAAGACGAACTCCACTTTGGCACAATCCCCGACTTGCTGTGCCTCTCTGTTGCTGCAGAAGCCCAATGGCAGGGGTCAAGTGTCCATACCCGGTGAAATGTCTGCCACAGAATAAATCTGTCCAAAAGCTCCAGGAGCCTCCCAAGGACACTCATAAAACAGGAACTCCCGATCCAGAATCCCGTCAACAGACTACAGGACCGAGGGAGCAAGGAAAGTCCAACCAGAGATATTCGATCGGAATCAATGCTCTTTGCGATGTGCTGAAACCGCGAAGTGCCACTGAATCGAAGAGAGCCCATAGCTGCCGAAGTGTCCTTCCCGAGTACTGCCGCAGGAGCCCTCCAGGCGTCCTCACTCTTGTCCCCATGACTGACACTCAGGAACCGGGGACAGCTTGGCTGTAGCAAGACATCTAGCTGGAACACTTTTCTTCAATCCAGGAGGTACTTTTTTGGGCTTGGGTTAGTTACCTTCTCACCTTAAGACGTGCTTTCTCACTTGAGAATTGCACTTGCTTAACTTTGAGTTGATCTCAACTCCCCTTGCACAGGCTTAACAGCTTGTGCCCCTTTAGTCATTCTAGTTGAACTATCTGACTTTGGGAAAGACTTATTCAAGAAGTGCATCAGAACTATAGAGTTTGTCCAAATGACTTTGGCTGTCCTGGCTCCCTAAAGGCACCTTTCTGGATCGACTGACTTTGGCATTGCTTGTCCCTCATAGGTTGTAATTTGTTGAACACTTTTATTGCATGGAAAGGCTTACCCAGATTTCATTGGAGGACTCAACTGTCTTTACTTTATAAGAAAGTATGTTCTAACCTTACTATTTTTCCTTAACCCTTCCTTCCTGACAACTCGCGTCTAAAAAGTATATTGGTGTCATATATAAATGCAATACTATAATTGTTATTGAAGTTACTTCAGGGTGTAGGAGAAATGTATTAGCATATTCAGAGTATTCAACAACTTTATTGACTGTTAAAAAGTTATTCTAAAGTGCGCTTGACCGTTACAATTGCCTTTTTAAAGAAGCTAAACTAAAACTTGATGTGTAAATAAATATATTTTTATAACTGAAACCTTGAGAGTACGCGTTACTTGGTATTGCCGAATTTCATTTGTACAGCTCACATTTACCCCTCTTGAGATGGGCCTGGCTGCTCAGTCACACTACCAACTTGTGTAGGACAGGCCTATACCAAAAGGTGGGTTACCTAATACCAAGCAGGTAAGTCTTGTGTAGTCTCACACATTGTGACTGCACCAATTCTTACCTAACAAAGAGGAAAGACCACACAAAGTGCATGCCGTAGGAACATAAGACGCACTTCTTCTAGCAAAGGTGGCATTGGCCGTCCAAACCACATGAAACCCCACCGTATCAGATTGCCTTGCCTGTGAAAATGCTGTGTCTCGTACAAATAAAACATTAAAGCCCTGGTGACATCCAGAATATGAAGAAGTTCCTCCGCTGACAAAATAAGGCCTAGGCTGAAATAGGAAAATGCCCTGCCAGGAATAGACGTCATACAGGACTTGAGGAATGAAGCACCGAACATTCTTTTGAACTAATTTATCAGCATGGAAAAATGTATATGCCTCTTTGCATGATAACGCACTCAACCACCATGTACACATAAGCTGAACTTGCAAAGCAGTATTAAGACAGGGGATGAAGGTAACTGTTTTCTAAGTGTTGCTTAATGGCTTTGCTCGCAACAACGGTACAATAAAAATGAAAATATCAAAGAAACACAATCAGATCCGCGAGGAAGAAATCGAGCTTGAAGGCGGTTCTTAATAAGGGGGAAAAGAAGAAAGAGCGTAGAGAGGGAGAGAGTTCCAATGATTGGGCGCAAGCAGAATAAAAGAGCAGAAACAGGCTAGCGCACAGGGAGAACTGGGACAGTTAAGAGCAAAATCTATTGGGAACGGAGCAAATGGGCTGGGGAATAGAAAGATTAAGTGGGGCATGGCCGTAGAGACACTTAAAAACAATACAAATGAAGCTGAAGTGAAGACTGGTTTAAAAAGAGAGCCAATGCAGAGTGGAAGTGTGAGTCGTAGGGGGAAAGAGTGCAGAGTACCCAGATTGATGAATGATAGATTGAGCGAAGGGGAGCAAGGTGAGATGCCTGTATACCAACGAGATGAGAGGAGTAATAGAATCGTCTGAAGGGAACATGGAGTTTGGTAGAGGAGAAAATAAGGCACCAATGTGCTTTTTGGATGTTAAACTGCTGATAGTGGCAGGAACAGGGAGATACAGGGAGATGAGTGCAGAAAAAGTGAAGAATCAAGAATGACGCCATGATTACAGGCCGACAGGGAGGGGGGCAGGGGAATGGAAGTAGCAGGAAATAAAAAAAAAACTCAGTAAGGTGGAGGTAGGGAGAGGACATTATGAAGAATCAATTTCCATGGCACCAGTGGTCCAGGGATGAATATCTGTTTCTAAACCATTAATCAGGCCCAAACCTCTAGTACACCGGGGGCATCCGAACAGATTGAAAACACAAGTAAAGTATAAACATCCATAACCAATTTTGGTAACGTGAACGGAACAGCAGGCTCATCTCTGCAAGGTCATGGATCATTAGTTGTAACACAGCGAACATACAACTATTACCCAATGATAAAAGGGACTGTCCAGTCAAGGTTGTATAAAAATATCTACTTTATCATTACAACAGACAGTTTTAGCACACTACAAAATACAACCCACCCTGTAACGGAACACAGAGGACAGACCGTTACACAAAGGATAGGGAGGCATTCTGGATACTGACAGGAGGGTAGACGGTAAAGCAATCAGTCTTACATGTTCAAGTTTATTTAGTTTCACCACCAAGGGGTCCTAAATGTCACCAGGGGCCTTCGGAGAAGGACCAGGGGAACAGAACCACAATGTACCTGGTGCTTGAGATGATCTTGATCCTCTACAGCATCAAGTTGGTTCCAGGACGCTTTGCAGCTCCTGTGACACAGTTCGGCAAGCGAGGCTGGACGGGCGACTTCAGGCTGGCCTACACAGCAGCTCATGGTCAAGAATCAGTGTCTCTGTCCTTGTTGGCGGATCTGGAACGCTGATCGAGGCGTCTCGGGCGGCTTTAGTGACTGCAGCGTGAAAACAGTCAGTGGTGCAGCCGGACGCGGTTCTAGAGCTCCACTTCCTTGAAAATGTCCTTAAAAGATGGACGTGGTTGATTCTTTTTTTGGCACGCCTCCTAGCTTCTTCGCAGGGCTTGTGTCGTCCAAAGCTGAGAAGAGTGTTTGTAGGCAATCAGAGCCTCTCTTGCACTTCCCACCTAGGAAGTTTGCTGGCAAAACCTAGCACGGCATGCAGTGTGCTGGCTGTGAACAGGTATGGAGCTGGATGGGTCCTCTAAGTCCGGTATCTCCCCCTATTCCCTGGGAGATGTTTAGGGGAGGGATCTTGTTTCCCTCTTGGAAATCCTACCCTTCCTTCACTGACAGAAGATGCAAGACAAACTGTACCTTCAGCCAGGGTGCAAATGAGTTGTCCTTACTCCTTTCAAAGGAGTTGGATGATCTGCTAAGTGAGGAGCTCAGCCCTCTTTTAAAGCCAAATGGGCCCTAGTGATTGGTACAAGCTAAGCCTACCTTAATGAACCAATCCTGGGCCCCTACCAACAATCTTCTGGTATGTGTGAGGTCAGGACCAGAGTGCTTTGCAACAGGAAAGAGGTGACAACATGTACTCCTAAATCCCACCCATCTTCCTGTCTGTTTCTCTATGGTTAACTGAGACCTCTATCAACGCACAGATCTCCCTTGAAGTGAAGTGAGAATAGACCTCTGTCTCTCTCAAATCACATAATTCGTCCCTCTGAAAAGGGTTAGCTCTGCAGGGGTTGCCTACGGTAAATAGTGGACCCAGACATGCCATTCGGTGTACAACCAGAGGAGTGGGAACAAGCTTTAAGCTGACACATTGCATATCCAAGAGGTGTTAGTCCTGCCTTCCTCTTGTCCATTCGGCGATCAAGCCTGACGCAGGCCTGTTCAATGAACCCCTATTAGTATACGCTGCCACTAGCAATTTAGACAACAGGAAGGCAGATCCATGGAGCCTTTGATAATTTAATTAGGCTGCCCATGGCCGGAGGAAGGCGTTGCCTTCCCTCTCCTTGAGATGCTTTGATGTACCCGTGGCTGTCACTAACCAGCTGAACGTGACAGGGGAGGACGGCACCCATAGGCTGTGTCCTCCCGGAGTACACGTGACTATGCGTGTCGTGCAGTGATCAGGGAAAATGGGGGCGGAACGGCGCCACACATTTTCAGAGGGTGATCTCCCATCATTCATTTTCATTTAAAAAATCAAAAAAGCCCAAATGAGCGCACAGTCCCCGTGCAGATGGTCTAATTCCTCAGAGACATCCATAATAATAATAATTTGAACTTTTATAGTGCTACGAACCATCAGGCATCTGTGCGCTGCTTATTACTCACGGTGGGTGGTGCTTATTTATCAACCTCAGAAGGGATGAAAGGCTGAGTTTGGCCCTGCCGGGATTCAAACCTGCGTCAGAAGGCTCTGTACGGATGTCAAAGCGAACGCTCTACTCACAGTGCTATCTGACCGACTGAAGAGTCCACGATCACGGCAACAGAAAGTGGAGGATTGAGAAGGGGGAGAGAAAGGGAGAACAGAGAAAGAGAAGGGCGTTATCGGTGAGGTAGAGTTTAAGGGCAGTAACTGATGTAGAGACAGGGATAGTGGAGAAAATGAGGTTGAGGGAGGGCCCTGATGTATGAGAAAATGGAGTGGGAACTTGCAGGAGTGAATAATAACCAAGAACAAAAGAGCAGTAAAACAGCATGGGTAGAAGAGAGATAGAGATTAAAATCACTCAGGAGTAGAAGGCAGGAGAGGAGAAGGTTGAGATGTAATAGCAAAACACAGGATTCCCAAGAATCAATGTTGATGCCAGTGTTCGCTAAATGAGACATAAAAGGCATGCCATAGTCTGTGATCGCAGCCAAAGAACCCATATTCCTCTGCAGAGCACATTGACAGAAGGGCATCAACTTGATTATGTGCGTTTCCTATATGAAGCTTTACCAGCTGCACACAATGTAAATGTTGGGGCCTGAAATTCCCACTTTATCATTAACTAGTCCCACAGGTGCCCGCTCTCAAGCTGAGCAAGAGTAAAATGGGGCAGAGGGGGTGGGCGAGCGGGTTGATGATCAGTCACTCTTTTTTTTTTAAATATGTTTATTTATAGCAAGGCAGTAAAGGTTACAGACAGTATCGGGTGGCAGTACGATATTGCAAAGAAAAGATTCTAGTTTTGAGTCCCTTTCCCCCCCTCATTCCGGTTTTCCCGGGCCAGAGATTCAGTTTAGCTCCCCCGCTTGATGCGTATTCTCCTTGTCTCTCAGGGCCCAGCGGGTGTTGATTGGCTTGAACGTCATTGCGGGATATCGCTGATCATAGTCCAGCACTGGGGCCCACACATTCTGGAAGCGGTGCAGGGACCCCGCTCTCGCAGCGGTAACCTTTTCCGCTATTAAGATGTCCCACAATTTTCCCCACCAGTGGGCCAGGCAGGGGCCGTCCCGCGACTTCCAGAAGCGGGCCAGAACCGTCTTGCCCGCCAGGAGGCACTGTGTGAGGAGCTTAGCCCTGTTGCCGGAGCGGGGGTAAATTCCAGGGACCGGGATCCCCAGCAGAATTGTCTCAGGGTCCAGTGGGAGGGCGGAGCCGGTGATTTGTTCAATGGTGGAGAGACACCTGGCCCAAAATTGCTGGATCTTGGGGCATGTCCACCACATGTGAAAGTAGGAGCCTGGTTGACTGCAGCCTCTCCAGCAGGCGGGGTCCACTTGTGGGTTCATGTGGTGGAGTCTGAGAGGGGGGTAGTACCAGCGTAGGGTGAGTTTATATGCACATTCCTTGTTGGTGACACAAGTGGAGGAAGAGTGGGTGCGGGACCATATGTCTACCCAAGCTTGGTCATCGATCGGATGGCCTAGGTCCGCCTCCCACTGAGCCATAGATCGAGTTTTTGTCGCCAAGAAGTCCCCCAGGAAACGTCTATATATAGCCGAGATTCTTCCTCTAGCCGGCAGGTCCGCAAGAGTTAGCTCCAATGGAGTCGGGGGGCGAGTTGCCGCCTGGAGGGTCTGGGGGTGCGAACACCAGTGGCGGAGCTGGCAGTATGTGAATCTGTCCCTTTCTTGAAGCCGAAAAGTCTCCTTGCACCGCTCGAAGGTCCGGGGTCTGTTTTCGGAGTACATCTGCCCCAGGGTTTCCAGGCCTCCGTCTATCCAATTCTGGAAGTTGCGAGGGAGAGATCCCGGGGAGAAGTCGGGGTTGTGAAAGATCGGTGAAAGGGGGCCTCGGCCCCTCGGGATTCCCTTCTGCTTTAGAGCCCAATCCCAGGAGCTTAGGGTCTGCTTTGTTGTTAGTAGGATGTCCTTCCAGCGTGCCCTGAGGGAGGGTTGGATGTGAGGGAGGAACCGGAGGGGAAGCGGAAGCTGGGCCTGCTCCAGTTCCACCCATCTGGGGCGGGCTGTGCTCGTCTGCCAGGCGTGTAGATGTGACAGTTGCGCCGCTGTCCTATAGGCCTGCAGGTCCGGGACCCCCAGGCCTCCTAGCCTGGCGTTGCCAATCAGGGTTTTGTGGGGGAGCCTGGCCTTCTTGCCTTTCCATATGAATTTGGATATCTTCCTCTGTAAGTCATGGAGAGCCTGGGCTGGGAAGGGCACCGATAGAGATGAGCAGGCATAGAGGAACCTAGGAAGCAGGTTCATCTTGACGGCCGTGATCCGGCCCATTAATGAGATCTCCTGCGTGGACCAGCGTTTCAAGTCCCCCTCCAGCTCCTTGGTCAGTTTGGGAAAGTTCACCTGATAGGTCTCCTTTGGGTTCGCTGGGATGAGAACTCCTAGGTAGGGGATCGAGTGGTCCCGCCATTCGATCGGGCACAGAGCCGTTAACGCCTCCTTGTCCTCTGGGCGGAGGCCGACTCCTAAAGCCACTGATTTGGTGAAGTTGACAGTGAAGCCGGTGACCTCCCCCAATTCCTTTATTTCGGCCAGAGCGTGTTTCGCTGAGGTGTTGGGTTCGGTGAGTGTCAATAGGACATCGTCCGCGTAGAGAGCGATCTTGTGGTGGGAGGAGCCCACCTGAAGGCCCTTAATGGACTCATTGCACCTGATCTTCTGGGCGAAGGGTTCCATTGTGAGGGCGAAGAGTAGGGGAGACAGCGGGCAGCCCTGTCTCGTCCCACAAGACAGAGGTATCGGAGCTGAGTGGATGCCATTGATCCTGAGGATGGTTCGAGGGTGCTTATAGTTCGCCAGGATCATGGCTCGGGCTGTGGGGCCGAACCCAAATGCTTCCAGAGTGCATTCCAGATAGGACCAATCGACTCTGTCGAAGGCTTTGGTTGCGTCCAGGGCCATTAGGGCAAGGCCTTGGGAGTTGCGGTGGGCGATGTTCACTAGGTTCAGAGTCCGCCGGATGTTGTCCCCTGCCGCTCGGTGAAGAATGAAGCCTGTTTGGTCGGGGTGGATTATATCCGGGAGGATGAGTGCCAGGCGGTTAGTTAAAATCTTCGAGTACAGGTTGGCGTCGATATTCAGTAGGGCGATGGGTCTGTATGACGCCGGATCTCTCGGGTCTTTCCCCGGCTTAGGAAGGAGAACCGTCACCGACTCCTGCATTGTGGCGGTCACGGATCCCGAGACCTTAAAAGAGTTGAACAGGGCCACTATGTGAGGGATGAGCTGGAGCTTAAAAATCTTATAGAACCTCGGGGGGAATCCGTCTGGGCCCGGGGCCCGTGATTTGAGGGCCTTGATGGCTTCGTCAACTTCTTCAGCTGTTATTGGGGCTTCCAACTGCTCCCGTGTGGAGTCTGGGAGACGCGTCAAGGCTGCGTTCCGTAGGTATTCCTCCTGCTTTGATCGATCCCGGGGAGGCGCTGTCATGACCTGGATTAGGTGGTCTGAGGCTAGTTGTAATTTCGCCTGTTCAGAGTGGTGTATCACCCCCTGTGGGTCCTTGAGCCCTATAATGGTGTTGGTCCGTCTTGTTTTAGCTAGCTTGGCCACCAGCAGCTTATTGGCCTTGTTGCTTTTGGCATAGTAGAATTGTCTGGTCTTCGCCAGGAGTTGCGCAGTGTGTTCTGCGTAGTGGGCCTCTAGTTTCTTCCTGGCCGAGCGGAGCGCTCTGTGTTCTGGGGGACCAGCCACTCTTCTTCTGGGCTTCCTCAGCTGCTCGCAGGTCCTCCTCCAGGGATAGACGGATTTGTTTCCGGTTTCGGTGGTATGCCACGCCTTGGGCTATCAACGTTCCCCGAATTACAGCTTTCATTGCATCCCAGTTATTGGCCAGGGAGGTGTCCGCAGCTAGGTTCTCCTCAAAGAAGTTCTTGATGGTGGTGGTTATGTTGTCTCTGATTAACATATCATTGAGGATCGGGTCGTAGAGCGCCCATCTGCGTGTTGCCTTGGCGTGGGTGTTCTGAATGCTCAGTTCCATTATTATTGGGGCATGGTCCGATAGGATTCGCTGGCCTATCGATACCTCATTAGCGAGGGCGAGAGTTTGAGGGGAAGCCAGAAGGAGGTCGATTCTGGAGAAAGTTCGGTGTACGCCCGAAAAGAAGGAGTAATCTTTCTCGGTGGGGTGAAGCACCCGCCATGTATCCACCACCTCTAAGGTTCTGAAGAGCCGCAGCAGACTGAGGGCCTGGCCGAATTCGCCAAGGGCGGGGGGGTTAGATTTGTCCTTAGTGGGGTCTGGGACCCCATTGAAGTCCCCACCGATTATTGTCTGGCCTTCCACAAAGCTTGAGAGGGAGGAGCCCAAGGAGTCATAGAAGGTTGCCTGTCCTGAGTTGGGTGCGTATGCCGATACCAAGGTGTAGAGGTCCCCCAACAGGAGGCACTTGACGGCCACAAAGCGGCCCTCCGGGCACATCATGGAGTCCAGGGTCTGGGGGCGCAAGTCTTTCCGGAACATAATCGCTGTGCCCCCTTTTTTGGAGTTCCCCGAGGCGAAGAACTGGTGTGGATATATGCTGGATCGAAGCCGGCCAAAGTCTGCCGGGAGGAGATGAGTCTCTTGGAGGAACACCACATCGGCCTCCTCATCTTGTAGCTTCTGGAGAATCGATTTGCGCTTGGGGGGGGAGTTGAGACCATTAACGTTCCAAGAAAGGCATCTCAGCGTCCGGTGTTCCGGGATCGGGGAGCTAGGGGTTCCATGCGTAGGGGATGGAGGGGGGACTCCAGGTTGTTCATCAGCTGCCATCGTGAAGAGGGTGGAGAGGTGAACTGTACCGCACTTGCAGTTTTAACCGAGGCCCCCAACGGGAGGCCAACTTTTTAACTAGCGGGGTGGGAAACATTGTGGGTGTAACCCCACCCCAGGCCAACAGGGCCATTTGTGTCTGGCAAAATAACGTTTGCATCCAAGGGCTCTAAGATGGAGCGGATCTTGGAGGGGGGGCATAGGCCGTGGAGGAAGCCCGCCGCGCTGGGCGAGCGTGGGATTGTGTTGGGCCGGAGTTACTATTTCTGAATATAGCTGAAAGGACGTTGGGCGTCCGGGACGCCGGAGGTGCGGGAGGCATCCGGGGCCGCTCGGACTCGGGTTATCTTCTCCTGTTTCGGGGGGCCTTGGACCATGGAGGACGTCTGGGTTGGGGGGGGAGGGCTGACGTAGGGCTTCCCGAGGCTTCCAAGTCTGGGGAAGTGGTTCCCTCAGGGGGGGAGGATATCTGCATGATTTTAGCGGCATCTTCTAAGTGGGATATTCTCCGGAGGGAGCCATTATACGAAAATTGCAGGGCTGTGGGAAAAAGCCATCTGTATTTGACTTTACGCTCTTGGAGGAAGAGGGTTAAAGGTCGGAGAGCCCTTCTTTTCTGTAGGGTTGAGAGGGAGAGATCCTGATAAATTTGGAGCGGGTGACCTTGAAAGGAGAGTTCATCTCCGGACCGACTGATGGCGGAGATAGCTTCTTTAGTGGAGAAATAGTGTACTCTCGTTATGACATCTGGGGGCTGGTCGGAGTCTACTCCTCGTCGCGGACGAAGTCTGTGGGTCCGATCCAGCAGCAGTTGGGATTTATCTAGATGCGGGAGGAGAATTTGAAAGAGGTCTCCTATGTATCCTGCAAGATTTTGGTCGGGGACTGAGGACGGAACTCCCCTAATACGGAGGTTATTCCGACGAGCTCTGTTTTCCAGGTCCTCTTGTTTGTATTCGAGGATTTCGCACTTGTCCTGGAGGGCTCTTACTGTTTGCTGGATATCTCCCATGGCGGCTGTTTGGTCTTGGGAGCGATCCTCGATCTCACTCAGTCTCTGCTCCACTTCGGTCACCCTATGGTCTGTTTGTTCCAATTTGGAGGTAAGTTCCGACATGCAGGACCGAAACTCGGCTTTGATGTCTGCCATAAACGCCAACAGATCACCTCTGGTGGCTGGGGAGTCACCCCCCTCCTGGGAGAGCCCTGGGGTGGGAGTAACTGAGTCCGGTTTCTTTCCCTTATCAGGAGCGGTGAGCATGGTGGCAATGTCCACATTTTTGATAGCTTTCGACTGTCTCGACATGTTGGTGAGTCGTGGGTGGGGAGATGGTTTATGCGGCCCACCCTGTGGATGAGCGTCGAGGCTCTTGATTGAGAAAAGGGAAGCTGATTCCAAGCTTGGCCGGTGTGTAGTGGATTCGAGTGAGGGGGTGAACTCTCCAAATCTTGATGGTGGGCAGGTATGTGGGGCGTAAGTTCCGGTGGGGGGATTGAGTAACGTGCGCCCCCTTGAGACTAGGCCAGAGAGAGCAGAGCGGGTCGCCCCAAGGTGTAGGCAGTCAGGTCACCTCCGAGGCCGAAGGGGCCTACCCGTCAGGGGCAGCCCGGGATGAGAGTGTGGCCAGGTCGAGGCTCCAGGTGGGCGGCGTTGGTCAGGCCCTTCTCGGGGCTTGCCGCTGTGGGTCCCTCGATGTGACCCAGCTAGGACCGCTCCTCCTCCGAGGACCCAGGCTTGAATCGCCCGGTGGGGATGATAGTGGGAGGGGTCCCGGGTCCGAGCGGGGGCTCCAGATGGTGGTGTGGGCCGGGGCGCCCCAGGAGTGTGGCGTATGGAGGCCGGATCTCTGGGTCTTAGGTGGTGAGAGGTAGGAGCCCGCTGGAGGGCGGAGGGGGGGGGGGGGGCGGTGATGGCACGGCCCCCACCTCAGGCGCTGTGGAGGGATTTCTCTGCGTGGCCTCGGCGAGCCTCACCCCCAGCAGCTCCTACCTGAAGGGCACCGTCCGTATCGTCCCTCGTCGGGCAGTGCAGGCTCGGGCTGGTAGCGTCGGAAGCAAGGGTCGCCCCAGGGAGAGCACCGGAGGAGAGGTCCGGGGGGCTGATGTTGCTCCGCCGCGACCCGGGTGCACGAGAAACTGAGCCGCGTCCGAATGCGGCCTCAGAAAGCTCTCACCGCCCTCCAGGGCCGGGAGACGAGCACGGCCGCCATCTTGGGAGATCGTCGCTGCGGCCGGCTCGGTGAACCGGAGCGGCTAACTTCGTCTCCGTTGATCGTCGTGGTCCCCGCTTCAGCCCGGGTGGGCCTCAGGTCCTCCGACGTCCTTGGGATCAGCTGGGCTCCGGTATACGGGCGCGGAGCCGCATCAGGGGCCCAGAAGCGGCGGGCTTCGCACGGCGGGCCTCAGGGGAGCAGCCACATCGGTGGCGCTCCAAGCCACGCCCCCCCGATGATCAGTCACTCTTAAGATGGACGTTTTTTCTTCAAAGGCAGATACAGGAAGAGATTGGAGTACGAAAACTAACATGGCCAGTTCAGAGTAAATCAAGATCACGTAAAGTTGTAGGACAGTATTAATTAACAGTAACTGAGGGAAGGCATAGAGGAACTTGCCTGACTTCTCTAAAACACAGGTTTCCCTCAAATATTTCCAACCTTTTCCCATCCACAATCCATCGGCTGGAATTTCCCACTCAGAGAAATGCCCCAAACTTAAAATTGTGGCAAGAAAGCCTTTGTGTTGACTCCCTGAACATGAACTATCACTCACAATTCACTAATACATTTAGGGAGAGTGAGCGCCCCCTGCACCTCTCAAAAAACATAGTAGTGGTGTTGACTGCGTACACTTGAATACCCTTATCCGTCAGAATGGGAAGAAAGGCTTTCATAGCCAATGGGAAGAAAGGATTTCACACCCAACAGCGTGGCCTTCAACTCCAATGCATTTATGTACTCTCCCTAGACCTGCAGAATGTCACCATAAGATCCCCTCCCAAACTTGATCAGGTATGCCAAAAAAAAAAAAACACCCAGGAGTTGGTATTTCGGGTTCACTGCAAAAAAAAAGATTGCAATAACTGTGTGAAAGAACAGGTTTTGCATAGGATCTTGATGCTGGTCCCATTGTGTGTCAAGTTGAAAGTATACCTCTGGGCCCAGGAAAAAGGCACTAAATTAACGCAGGAGGCCCAGGATCTTTTGAAACTAGATGCTTGATTCAGTCTTTTGCCAGAAAATGTTGACCATATCCCTAATTCTCTCCAGGGGGAGGTCAAACTATCACCAGTGATCCGTCGATAACTGATGGAAGTAATCAAAGATGATAGATCCAAATTCTGGGATATAAAATTCACATGGAACACCATTACCAAAGATGATGCTGGTTGGTAGTATTGCCAATGAGAGGTGGTATAGTCACTTTAAAATCTTAAAGAAATGCATTTGTTAGGGAGTTTTACTAAAGTCCACCTATGGTAGGACTAGAGAAGACTCGCTCTTAGTTGTATAGGGTTTCAATTCTAAGGTTTCGACTGAACTACCCAAACGGTAGCAATGGACGAGCAGCCAGGCTCAGTCTAGGAGGGAGAAGGGCTGTAGGTAATAACAAAGAACTCGGAGTAAACCTGTAGTCAAGAATGACAATGCATTACTTACCGTAAAAGCATTTCTAATGGTTGTATCTGCTTAGATTCACATGCTGTCCATAGTCCGACATCCAGTGGTTACTGCAGAGTATTGCATTTTGTTTTTCGTAGACGTAAAGGGGACGTCGACAAGGCGTGTCTGTAACACTATCCCTATAGTGACATGCAGTGTACCCACAATCCCTCACGCGTCGAGGTCCCTCTGTTTGTATTTTTTCTGCCCTGAGGGAGCCTTATAGACGCGAGTGAGTACAGAAAAGACAGAGATAAAGGATGTCTATGTTCCTTCCATCCGAGCGGGGAGGAAGGGTGGGCGCATGTGAATCTAAGCAGATACAACCATCAGAAATGCTTTTACGGTAAGTAATGCATTGTCTTCTGATGTTTGTTAATCTGCTTAGAATCACATGCTGTGCATAGACTAGCTAGCAGTACCCGGAGTTGGAGGTGGGTTGTGAGAAGGAACAGTAGAGAAAAGGTGTCTTTAATACTGCTTGTCCCACCTGTGAATCAGACCTAGAGTGGGCATCTAGACAGTAGTGTTTTGTAAAGGTGTGTACAGAACTCCAGGTTGCCGCCCTGTAAATAGACTCAAATGGGACATTTGTAATGAATGCTATGGAAGCCCCAGTGCCTTGAGTAGAGTGTGCTCTTGGTTTGAAGGGTAGTTCTCTCTTAGCAAGAGTTTAACAGAGGGTGATGCATTGTACGATCCATCTGGGTGATACATTGTACGATCCATCTAGATATAGTGGATTTTGAAACTGCATCTCCTTCTCTTCCTGCTGCCATCGAGACAAAGAACTGATTAGTCTTTCTCAGTGGTCTAGTTCTTTCCATATAAAACATGACAGCCCTGCGCACATCCAGTGTATGTAGACTTTTTTCTCCCAAGTTTGAAGGGTTTTGAAAGAACGTTGGTAGTTCTATAGATGGGTTCACATGGAACTTAGAAATTAATTTAGGGCTCTAGAATAGATAGCGCTTGTAGTCCACTTACTCTCCTGATGGAGGCGATGGTGATTAGAAAAGCAGTTTTAAGGGTAAGGTCCTTAAGCGTTGCTTTGTGCATGGTTTCAAAGGGTGAGCCCATGAGCCTGGTTAATACCACATTTAGGTCCCATCCGGGAGCCGGGTTAGCTATGGGAGAGTGTATTCTTTTAACTCCTTCCATGAAGGCTTTAATAACTGGGACTTTCCACCACTACACTTTAAGTTGAGAAGTGGTGTATGCGGAAAGTGCAGCTAAATGACCCTTAATAGAATTAAACACTAATCCTGAGTCTAGTAGGTGAGTCAGGTAGAGAACAATTTGTGTGGGAGAGCAGTCAACCGGGTTGATGCTCTTATTTCTACACCATATGACGAATCTCTTCCACTTGCTAGAGTAAGAGTGACGAGTGTTAGGCTTTCTAGCTTCTTTGAGAATGTCCATGCATCTCTGCGGGAGTTGTAAATGACCAAATTCTATGATCTCAGGAGCCATGCTGCTAAGTTCATGGTCTGTGGGCATGGGTGTAGTGTCTTGCCCTTGTCCTGTGACAGCATGTTGTATGGGCAGAGTAGTTTCACTGGTGGAGACAGAGACATCGCCATCAGGTGAGCGAACCATGGTTGCTGGGCCCACATAGGGGCCACTAGTATCATGGTGACTGGTTCCTGGTGCATCTTGTGCACTATCTTGTTGCGAAGGGGAGTCGGGGGGGGGGGGGGGTAACCAAATTTCCCTGACCATGGTATCGATAGACTGTTCCCCATGGACTGGTTCTGGGGGAACCTGGAGGCGTAATCTTGGCATTGGGAGTTCTCCAGAGTTGCGAACAGATCTATTTCTGGGAATCCCCATTTTTGAAGACGTCGAAGACGATGTCTTCTTGTAACCGCCATTCGTACTCTGCGGGCAGAGGGAAGTCTCTGCTGAGTTCGTCTGCTAGCAGATTGAGTTCCCCTGGTACATGTTGTGACAACAGGAACATGTGTTTGAGAGCCCACTTCCAGATGTTCTGGGACAGTCCTGGAGAGTGAGTTCCCCCTTGCTTGTTTAGATAGTACATGGCTGTGGTGCTGTCTGTGAGGGCCATCAATGTCTTCCCTTGCAGGTGAGCCTGAAAAGCCTTCAGTGCTTTGAAGATCACTAACAGTTCCAGCAAGTTTGTGTGTTTGGATGCTACACTCCGAGTCCAAACTCTGTGTGCAGTCTGATGGGATAGGTGAGCCCCCCATCCTGTGAGGGATGCGTCTGTGGTTAGAGTGGCTTCCACTGCGGGGGTGGCGAATGGTTTCCCTATTACAAGGTTTTCCTTCGACCACCACCGTAGCGAGAGAACCAAGGCCTGCAAGACCACCACTAGATCGTCCCATTGTCCGCTGGCCTGACACCACTGGCTGTTGAGCCACTCTTGCACAGGGCACATGCGCAGTCGCGCGTGTGGTACCAAATACATACATGACGCCATCGTTCCCAGAAAGCGCATTGCTTTGCGCACCGTCACCTCTCGACCGGCCACATATTGAGGGATCTGAAACAGCATATTTTGGACCCTCTCTCGTTGGAGGGGACCTAGAATTGTTTGATCTGGCTGGGCTCTAGGCTGGAATTCTTCTTGTTGATGGAGAAGCCTAGTTGGAACAAAAGGTCTACAGTCTTTTGGGTATTTGAGAAGCAGGTCTCGTAAAAATCCCCTGTTATGAGCCAATCGTCGAGGTAAGGGTATACTGGGATGGACAAGCTGCGCAGGTGGGCCCCTGCTAGTACTTTCGTGAATACTCTCGGCGCCTACGCTATGCCAAAGGGTAGCACTCTGAACTGGTAGTGTTTGCCCTCTATCATGAACCTGAGGTATTTTCTGTGCGCTGGCAACATTAAAATATGAAAGTATGCATCTTTCATGTCCAGTGTTGTCATGTAATCCCCTTGAGATAACAGGGGGATTTTACTTCCTGTAATGTACCATACAACATTTTTAAGGTTTTACAAATGGGTTCGCCGGGCGCAGTTCTAGTACAGGGCGCATGGTCGAGTCCTTTTTGGGTACAAGGAAGTACACTGAATAAATACCTTCCGTTACCTGTGATAGAGGCACGACCTCTATAGATCCTTTTTCTAGTAGCTGGTCCACTTCTTGAAGAAGGATGGCAAGGTGTTCTGGTGACAGGTGTCGTCCTCTTGGGGGTCTGTACGTCAGGGAGCGGTTGAATTCTATACAGTAGCCGCGGGCTATGGTTGAGAGCACCCAGCGGTCTGTTATTCCCTCCCATGCTGGAAGAAAGGATGTTAGCCGTAACCTTGCTTGTTGGGAGGCCTTGAAATCTGATCTAGGGTCTTAATGGTGTCAAAATCCTTTTTTGCAGTCTCTAGTGCGTCATCCACTGCCTTCCCAAAGAGGTTGGCACCCTCTATTGGTTTGTTAATGAGAGAAGCTTGCGTTTCGGCTTTAAACCCCGAATTACGTAGCCAGACATGACGTTTGAGGAGGATTCCTTGGACAAGGGAACGGCCAGCCGTTTCTGCCGCATCTAGAGCATTCTTAATGATGCTCTGGTTGACTAAGGTTCCCTCAGTAACCGTGGCCAGAAGCCGAGTTCTTAGGGGTTCAGGTACCTCCTCAATGCGTTTGCGTAGTTTGCTCCATTGGGCATCTGCATAACTTGCCAGTAAGGAGGAGTTGTTGGCAATCCTAGTGGAAAAGGCTGCCGAGGCTGTAATCCTTTTACTTAGGGCATACAGCTTTTTACCTTCTTTATCTGGGAGGTGCCTCGCTGGTTGATAGCGGGACCCCTGCCCTCTTTCTTGTATTTGTTACTACTAGGGAGTCTGGTGCTGAGTGGCCCCTGACGTATAACGGGTCCGATGGAGAAGGACTAAATAATTTTTCTATCCTTGGGTTGACCCCTCTGACCAATGTGGGTGTAGATAGCGAAGGAGAGATTTGTCTCTTTACTGAGGCAAGGAGGGGAATGGTTTTACTGACAGGGGGTTTCTCCTTGATGATCTTTTCCACAAAGTCTATGTCAGGAGAAATTTCCCCAGTCTCGATTTCGAAATGCGCTGCTGCTTTGCGTAGTAGTGCATTAAAGGTAGGTTGATCGTCTATAGGTGACGTATTCCTGATTGGTGAGTCTTGGGTGGCGGAGAGGGGGGGAAGGTTTAGGGCGTCAGGGTCTGTAGACGCTGATGGGGACTGCCAGGGCTGTGAAGCACCTTCTTCTGGGTCGTCTTCAAAGCCCCCACCACCCATGTCTGGGTCATCCTCGAAACCTTCCTGCTCTAGGTATTGTTCTTGTTCGTTAGTTAAGAACTCCTCATCTTCATGAAAGTGGGAGTCCTCTTCAGTGAGGTCATATAACTCTACATCCCCCTGGGTGGGGGGTTAAACAGCCTAGGGTATTTAGCCCTAGGATCCTCCTGAGGCCCCTCTCTTGGTCTTTTGGGTGTGGGCAAGTATTGGGTAGACATAAAATTCTCCATTTTGTCCATACAAAACTGGAGTCTCTCTAAGGTCCCTTGTGGTAGCCCACAGCGGTCTGGGGGGGGGAAAGGGAAGGCTTTCGGCCTGTAAACGCTTTGACCTATCCCATAACGTCGAGGATAAACTCCCATCGCCTTCTGAGAAGCCTTCTAGTAGGCTAGGAGTCCCTTTCGACAGAGGGGGCAGTTCCTGCCTTCCTTCCGTCCATTTCGGCATTTCCCTGGCCTTGTGAGCGGTATTCGGCGTCTCTTTCGCCATCCGTCTCTGGCTATCGGTGGAAACAATATGCGCCAGGCTCGACGACTAAATGGTCTGTCGAGGGTTCCTCTGGCCTCGACGTTACAGGTGTCGCATCCTCTACGCTGACGGGCACTCGCTGTCGGGGCACTTCGTCTGGCAGTTTGGTGATAGCGCCCTTCTCTGGGGGTAGCCCAGTTGCTGGTCGAGTCTGCGGTTGCGAGGGGAGCTTTGGACCCTTACGGTCCGTGGAGGCCGCCGGTAGGACCTGCGTCTCCGTTGGCCCTAATGCTTTCTTCATCTTCGACGAGGAAGAGCCGTGGGCTTATATGAGTGCTTCTGTGCGTCAGTGTCGCCGGAGTGTTCATCCCCATAAGCAGGGCGTGAGCGGAGCTTGTCGGGCCGGAGACAGATGACGAGGAGCATGACCGCTCCCTAGAGGGGTGTACAACCTCCGAGGCGGAGGTCGGGTTATCACTTTCCTCGTCACTTTCGGCGGCGGCGGATGAGGAATCGGACCTAGACATGGCGAAGGCTGCCCACCTCTTGACCCTGCGGTCCTTTAAAGTCTTAGGCTTAAGAAGCTTACAGGCCGCACAACCGTCTTCTTTGTGGTCGAGGGGCAAGCAACGGTTGCACCGTTTGTGCTCGTCTTTCCAGGTGAATTTGCCATTGCAGAGCGGGCAAAACTTAAAGAGTGTCCTCTCCATAGCTAAGGGAACATACAGACGTGATAACAACCCAGAAGGAAAAGGTGGGGAAAGAGAAAGGCATTCTTAAAGAGAAGCAAGAAATGTCCCACGATCCCACTCTCCCTACTGTTGTAGGTCGGCGAGGCCAAGCCACGTGTTCGGCGACGCCGAAGGGTATCCTCCATCGAAGGCACAGCCGTCGAAGATCTTGTCGGTGGAGAACAGCTTCGTCGAAGGAGGAACCTAACATAAGGTAAAGTTAAATAATGACCAACGGTCGAGTGAATATTTGCAATTTCTCGAGGAGCTCCGCGTAAAGGCGACCAATATCTGGGCAGAAAAAAACTATCTGAGGGACCTCGACGCGTGAGGGATTGTGGGTACACTGCATGTCACTATAGGGATAGTGTTACAGACACGCCTTGTCGACGTCCCCTTTTCGACTACGAAAAACAAAATGCAATACTCCGCAGTGACCACTGGATGTCGGACTATGCACAGCATGTGATTCTAAGCAGATTAACAAACATCAGAAACACTTTTACCCAGTATATTTAGAAAATATATGGTTATTTATTATAAATACTAAAGCAACAAACACAATATTAGAATCAAAGGTAAGTAAATGTGTTCACATTTATACAGTAAGAGTTAAGCATGACTCAAAGTAATAGTGGACTTCAGATGAGTACAGATAAGTAGTGAGAGAAACCTGAAGGTGTCTCCCTAGCGAGTCCCCGGGGAGCTGTCATCCATGACAGCCACCGCTATTGGATCCAGTTCCTGAGGGTGGATCAGTGAGGAAGGATCACCTGGATGGGGGTCCTCAGGGAGTGGGAGACCGACGGGTGAGATGCAGTATCGCCCTTCTTTAAACACCTTTTCCCCATCCTACCACATAGGACATTCAAAACCACTGCCCCCCTTTTTCTAAACAAACACCTTCGCACAACACGAAAGACAACGGACTAACACCAGAGCCGTTTACCTGAAATGCCCCAATACAAGGGTCAGGCAAAGTCAGCCAATTGACCAGAACCACACACAGCCCTTTCCTTTCCCCACAGGGATAAAAGGTGGAGCATATGAGCACAGTAAGAGCAAGGCAGACCGCACGACGAGACAGCTATCGAGAGACGGCAGTTTAAGAGGAGAAGAAAGACAGCGCAAACTGAGAGGGTAACAAAGGAGAAAAGCGACCTTGCCCTTTCCAAGCCAGGCCCGTGAGACCTGCATAGAAGGAATCATAAGACTGCGAACAATAGCTCAAGTGGCACACGGAGCGTGCCTATGCTGATAAGCAGGACCAAGGGAGACTAATGCTACCATGGTACCAGCCTTGACTCCAGATACGAAGAAGGCCAAGCAGTTTATCGCAGCCGGTGGGGAGAACCGATAAAGAAAGCAAACTGTGTTGAATACAAATCGCAAAATACAAAGAACTGTGAATTGTTGAGGGAAGACCAGCTGCAGAGGGGAGAGGCACCACGTGGGTGTTCACTCCAGAGACTCAGTTTGATCCTGTGTTCAGTGAAATACAATACCAGAAGGCCATAGGAGAGCTGCCAAGACAGGTTAAAGTGGTCATTCAAGGGTCGAGCCCAATCCACGTACAGTCGAAAGTCTTTGACCGGCAAACCATTGAAACGCAATGGAAGTGAATCCCACATCAAGATGAGGGAAAAGGAAGGCTTCTCTCTATTTCTTGGTCCCCGACTTGGAAGAGGAGACATCTCAGGGCGGGAAAGTGTCACTGCAGGTCCATCAGGATTCCCACAAAGTTCCAGCCGAAACCACACTTCATGAAACTATGCACAGAAAAATGCTCCAAGTTCCCAGGTTATTGGGGAACGCAGCCCAGGACGATTGCAGCTCTTCGAGGGACGGCTCAAAATGCAGATGGTCTCAAGACTGGTTGGTCCCACCAGTCCTGGGGAGGAAGTGATCCGGTCTGGATCTTCCCTCTCGATCAGAAGAGGAGGTTGGAGCTGTAGCGTTCACTCAGCAGTCCTTGGCGGGGGCTGCAGACATCCATATTCCTCAGATTCTTCGTTCCATAGGATGACTCTCCTCTGCTGGTCCAGGACTCTAGCCTTTATGCAGGAAAAACGTTTGGAACATCCAATCACCATTCAAGCCATACATGGAAATCTTGGGACTGTCTTGTACAGAAGGACAACCAGCCTCCCAGTTCAAATTGGATCCAGGCAGCCATACAGCAGGAAAAAGACTAGGGGAGTTTCTGCCACATCCTCCATTACCTGTCCTTTTAGGCACTCTGAGCCTTGCCGGTCTTTCACAAGGAAGCCTGCCAAAGACAAATCATTAAGAGCTTGCAACAAAGGAAGATGGGCACCATTTTAGATCAATGGGGACCCATGTGTCCCGTACCACAGCAGCCTGCGTATATGTTTCACTAAAAATCGGTAGAAAACATCCACTACCACCAGCCACTCAGATGAACTTGTCACCTACTAGAAAGTTACAGGAGAAGTGGAAAAAGGGATACAGTGTATCCCCTCAGCACCCATCAGGTGGAGTGTCAATTCCACAAAATAAAAAAGTTAGGCAGGATAGAAAGTATCCCCCCCCTATCCTTCAAAACAGCAGTTATCACAAGGACAATAAAAAGGGGAGCTCAAAAAGTTGCCAGCAACACTGCACCAAAAGTGCTGTGTGCTGCAATGATACATTGCAAAAGCCTTAGAAGAAGGAGGAAAGCATTACTCCAAAAATATACAACCAAAAGGGCTGACAAAAGGTTCCCAGAGCTAAAGTAAAAGACTGAGTGGGGAAAAAGGTTCCCACTCATAACTGATCAAAAATCCAAGAGTTCACCAAAAAGTGCTGGGGGACTCACAAGTGGGGAGAACATTGCACAAAAATGTAACTTATTTCTACCCAACAGCATTCCTTCCAATCATAAGCTTATTCAGTTGTTTATGCAGTTTATCGCTCCCAGCACCTTCGAAACGTGGCACATGCCAACCCTTGCAATTACGTCCAGGGGCCGTACCTGCCTTCATTCACAACTCCATACGGTCAATGTCCACAACTTAACTCAAGTGTGGCAAGTGCTAACATTCACAAAACTCTTTACGAGTATGATACCTGGTAGCAATTATGGGGCGGGTGAGGTTGTTGGCTGGAGCTGGCTAGGGATGCCGATTTCTGTCCTCATGGGTGTCGCTTGTGTCCTATTCGACTTAGCATCGTCTCTCTTGTTGTAGTAAGAGTTTCTCTGGTCGGTTCTGGGTGTTGTGTCACACCGCTCCCCGCACAGGCTACTACTCTTCCTATGAAGACACGCCCCTCCACGTCCACAGCCTCTTCCCAACCAGCACCCAAACACACACGTCCCGACAGGGGTACCTTATTGCCTCATCATGTTTCACGCTATAGGGCACGGCATGGCATGCTTGGCAAGGCTGGAGTGTATTGCCCTTCACGTTTGTGGCAAGCGAACTGGAGGCTCCTTCATCACAGGAACACACACCATTCACGGAGAACTGCGCGACACAGCGCAGCACGGAGCACATGACTCGTTGCCTAGCAATACTGCAACGCTTTGGTTACATGCGTCACGTGACAGATATCACGTGTTTTCTTTCGATGGATAAAAGGAGCCCGGTTACGGAAAGTGTTACTTCACAGCTGTTCTCTTCCGGATCACGTGTCGCTCACGCTTCGTTTCAGGACTCTTACCTTTGTCGGACCACGGCTTTGTTCTACGGACCGCTCAGTGCCTAACCCTTGCCTGCTTTGGAACCTTGGATATTTTGCTGCCGAACTACTTTGCCCTAACGGATTGCTTCGTGTCTTGGCCCTTTACTTGCCTTGGAACTTGGATCCACTGTTGCCGACCTACGCTCTGCCCTACGGACTGCCTTGTGTTTAGCCCTTCTTCTACCTTGGATCTCCTGTTTCTGACCTCGGACTGCTCTGGTATACTCTACGGATCACGTGTTACATCGGGACTTCGGTCCTGCCTTAGGTGGTCACCTGCCCGGACCTGCTGCCACATCTGCCCGGACCTGCTGCCACTTTCAAACCACTGTGACGCCTACGTCAGTCTCCCTGGGACAACGCTCCAGCACTCACAGGTATTTCAGTGCTTTGGATGTTTACACTTAGATTACTGCCCTCTGTACTATCACATAACCATATACCTTACCTTGCAGCGCTCCAGGGGTTCTTCCGGGTTTCCCGCGCCCTGACTCTACAGACTACCACCTTTGGCCCTAAACATCACTCTGGCGGTATTACCGTGGTTGTCAGTCTGATACTTGGGGACAGAGGGATAGCCCATACTCTGCACGACCAACAACTGCGTAACAGTTGTCAGTATCATCCTAAATTTAGTCATCCCTTTCTTTGAGTTTCCTGTTCGGTTGTTTCAGTTTGAATCTGTGGTGTTGAAGAGCCAGGTTTTTAGTAATTTTCTGAATTGTAGGTGGTTTTGGTTTGGCCCTCATGTAAGGTACTTTCGGCCCTCTGTCAAAATCAGTTGTGCACCCCTGTTTTAGACACTCGATTAGGGTTGAGTGATCGGCTTGAGTGTCTTCGATTTTGTAGATGATTGGAGTGTAATCTGCGTAGTTGTAGCATGTAATGTTGGATTTTTTTAAGATTCTGATTACTGGAGTCTGGTAGATGTTGAAGTACAGTGGTGATACTGAGGACTCTTGTGGTACTCCAGTTGTGAACTTGTATGGTGGATTTCAAGGGTTTTACCCATGCGGTTTCTGTTCTGTCTGCTAGGAATGATTTAATCCAGAGTAGTGCCATGTCAGTTATGCCTTTTGGTTAGGGTGTCATGGGTAACTGTGTCAAAGGCTGCGGAGAGGTCGAGCAGAATCAGGGCTGAGGTTGTGTTGGAGTCTGCGTTCGTTTTTAGGTCGTCCCAGATGGATAGTAGTGCTGTTTCTGTTCCTCTTGCGGGTCGGTAACTGACTTGTGCTTGGTCTAGCAGGTGGTGTTTTTCTATGTGTTTTCTACGTGTTCTTGGGTTAATTTGTATACATAGGTGTCAAGGAGTTTTTGCTGGGTAGGGAATGTTTGAAATTGGCCTGTAGTTGGAGAGGTCTTCTACGTCGCCACTTCCTGTAGCTAGTGAGAGATTTATGAGGTTTCTGTAATATTCTGATGGCGTTCCTTGTACGAGGATTCATTTGTAGATGTCAGGGGGGCAGGGATCCATGGGTGATGCTGCTTTCGTGGTGTGTTTTACCAACAAGACGAATGCCTCTGCTGATATTTCAATAAAGTATTGGAGTTTGAGCTGTGGCACTGTGTTAGGGCTGGTTGGTTGAATGTTGTGGTCAGTAGGGCTGTTTTGTATGATTTGTCAGATGTCGTTGAGTTACAGCCTGGTGGGTTTCTTATTTCTTTAATGATGTAGAACATTTCTTTTTGTGTTTTGGTGGCATTGTGGTGATTCTATCATCATAATACCTTCTTTTCACCTTTTGTATTTCCTTCTTGTATGCGCAGATTTGTTTCTGGAACAGTATTTTTGTGTCTGGGTTCCATCTTCTTCTTGTCCTTTTTCATGGTGCTTTGTAGTGGGGTGAACCATTTTGCCATTGCTCTTTTTTTTGATGGGGTGAATGGTTTTTCCCGGGGCGATCTTATCAATTGTATCAGCAATCCATTTGTGTAGTAGCTCCGCTTTCCCGTCTAGGTCAGCCAGCTGTAGTTCTATAGTTGAGTGTTTGTATTTCCAGTTGTTCGAATAGGTTGCTTGCTTTTACTCTATTCCAGTTTTTTTGTGGTGGTTGTGAGTTTGGGGGGGTTGGGTGCAGAACTGAGTTGGTAGTCTGATCACGAATGGGATGATAAGATGGTCGCTCCACAATATTTGTATCGGTGGTGCTGAGGTGATGCGTTTTTCCTTGGCAAAGATTGCATCGAGGGTGTGTCCTGCCGAGTGTGTTGCCCCTTTGACCCACTGTCGTAGTTTCATGGTTGTAAGTTGTCTAATCAGTGAGTTTTGGGAGTTGGCGTGACTTTCTTCAAACCAGATGTTGAAGTGCCCCAGGATGATTAGATGTTCGTGCTTGATGGCTATGTTGGTGATGGCTTCTATGAAGTTATCGACGAAGGTTGCATCGTATGTCGGTGGTCTGTACACCAGGATAAATGTGATGTTGGTTTTTGGCTTTGCTGATAGGTGCATGACCATGGTTTCACAGTTGATGTTGAAGGCAGAACTCTGGTTTTCTCCATCTTGTTATGCTAGAAACGTCCATTAGATGACATTATATGTAGCATTCCATTTGCCATACACCCTGTTTCGGCTCCTAGCGCACATTTTGGCACCGTTAATTTGGTGCAAGGGTGACACTGCAACCGCGTCTAAAGACCCTCATGTCAAATACATATGGATTCTTTTTCCGCAAATGTCGCATGTTGACAGGTACCATGCCTGTTAATGTGTGTTATTTGCGAGAAATAATCCAGCTTTCGAGAGGATTGGGTCCTCCGATGTATTCCATATCTATGACAGGTAATGTCCACAGCTGTGCTGCTTCGGAAAATCTTTGGCGTCTGCGTCCTGCGTCGATGACGTCGATGCGCCGTCACTGAGGACCTCCTCCGACGGCCAACGTCACCCAATGTGATAAGTAGGACGCACAACGCCCATAGCCTGTTTTTTCCGCGAACGTGTTCGCTTCGTGAATCTCGGTACGCCTCGACTCGTTGGAGTTTGCTGTTTTCAATTCTCGGTTCGTTGAACCTGTTCGGTTTGTTGTGAAGACCTGTTCGTGGCGATGTCTTTCTCATCTTCAACCCCGCGTCCGGGCTTCAAGAACTGCGGGGACTGTGGGTCCAAGATGTCGGTCACAGACTCGCACGAGACCTGCCTCTGGTGCCTCGGGGAGGCCCACGATACGGACGACTGTGTCGACTGCCAGTCGCTCACGGCAAAGGCCTTGCGGGAACGCAAGAAGAAGCTGTCGGTAGGCCGGGTGTCTAAGCCCCGGAAGTCGAGGTCTGCGGGGCTTTCGACGGATGACTCGAGGGATGACTCTCTGCATCATCGTCAGAAGTCCAGTGGGTCTCCTTCCAGGAGTCGGTCTCGCCACTCCTCTGCCTCTTCGAGGCATTCCCGGAAGCGCCGGCATAGGTCGCCTTCCCTGTCCTCTTCCGAGGACTCCGCCCGTCGGCGGGTCGCTTATCCCTCCATGCAAGCGACACCGGAGGAATGGGCTTCCTTCGGGAAGCAGATGCTAGCGATTCTTGAATCGCAGAGCACCGGTCCGTCCGCGCCTCCGAGTGGAGTCGGTCAGCACCGGTCGAGAGACACCGCCCGTACGCCTTCGGGCTTGGGTGGTCGGCACGGCTTGCGGGAGAGGTCCCGCTCGGACAAGGGTAGCCGTTCTCGCCATGCCCGTTGCAGGTCCCGGTCCTCGACGCGCTCGAGACCGCGTGATCCTGTGCCGTCTTTGAAGAAGACGACGCCTGTGGCGCCGAGGTTGTCGATGATTTCTCTCGAGGCTCCACCTCCGAGGGGGTCGTCGACACCTAGGTCATCGAGAGACACGCTCGGAGCTCCGGCTTCGAGGCCTGTGTCGACGCCGCCGATGCTGGCGGTGCTGCAGCTGACGTCAACGCCTTTTCTGTCGACGCCGGCGCCGACTCGTTCGGCGCCCTCGACGCCTTTCGAGGCGGTGATGTCGGAGGGGCCCCGTGGCACGAGGTTTGCGCCTAGAAAGGCTATGGCTAAGGTCAGGCACTGCTTTGGTCCACAGAGGTCTTCCTCTCCCCGCCTGGAGTATATTTCAGAGGGTGATGAAGGCTCTGATGGGGGCTTGGTTCCGGTTGCGGTTCCAGATGACCTTATCTCGGGCCAAAGCCAGTTTGATGATCTGCGGCAGTCGCTGCATGATGCCAGTGGACTGGACACCTCTCTGGAGGTGGAGTTTTGTAGGTCGGAGCCTGGCACTCATGCCTATTCTTCATATCGGCGCCATATGTCTCGGGTCACCGAGTACTTGGGTTGGTCAGCTCCCCCACGGCAGTTCGTTCAGGATGATCTCACGGACATCCTTGATCTCGGTTCCCCCACTGACCCGGTTTTGCCTTTTCATATGGCTCTGCAGAGAAGGGTGGCGGCGGCTTGGACTGCTCCGGAGAGTCTCCCGGCAGTGGGCAAGTCTTTGTCGCGAAAATACCGTCCAGCCATTAGCGACCCCTGCTACTTGTCTAGGCACCCCACTCCGGAGAGTTTAGTGGTGCAGGCGGCTACGGCCCCGGCAAAGCAGGCGTCGTATCCTACCATTCCTCCGGATAGGGACAACAAACGTTTTGACGGCTGGGCGAAGAAAGTGTTTTCTTCTGGGGGTATGGCGCTTCAGGCGGCCAACTCCATATGTGCCTTGTCTCGTTTCACACACACTCTGTGGAACTGTGTTGCATTAGCGGCTGAACATATTCCTGAAGGGGACGAACGGGATGGTTTCCTTGCTATGGTTCAGGATGGCAAGGATGAGGCCGTTCAGTCGGGTTTGGACTTGGCGGATTGTGTCAGCCGGTCCATGGCGGCGAGCACCGTAATGCGCAGGTTTGCATGGTTGCGGAAGTCTGGGTTCGCTCCTGATGTGCAGTCCCGGCTCCTGAACATGCCCTTTGACGGTGAACACCTTTTTGGCAGCAAGGCTGACGAGAGCCTTGAGAGGTTGCAGACCTCCAAAGCTGCAGCAAAGTCGTTGGGCGCTGCAGTTCGCCAACCTCTGCCTTTTCATCCTAGGAGACTTCAATGGAGGGGAGGTTCCTTTCGCTATTACTCATCCTTCAGTAAAGCGAGGGGAGCTAGCAGTCAAAGAGGCCATCGTAAGAGTGCCAGAGGTGGAAATAAAGGTACTCGAGGTGCCAAGGCC
Source organism: Ambystoma mexicanum (assembly GCF_040938575.1). Taxonomy (NCBI): domain Eukaryota; kingdom Metazoa; phylum Chordata; class Amphibia; order Caudata; family Ambystomatidae; genus Ambystoma; species Ambystoma mexicanum. The sequence goes on from NC_090936.1 coordinate 30,750,473, forward strand.
GCTCGGGCAGTTGCCTCTTTACCCTCAGGCAACGCCGCAGCCGCTACCACTCAGTCATGAGGCCAGGTCCCATGGTTCGCCGGTTGGGGGATGGCTGGCGCAGCATCTTGTAGAGTGGCAAGCCATTACTTCGGATGTGTGGGTTCTGGAGATCATAACCCACGGCTACTGTCTTCCTTTTCGGCAGAGGCCTCACGACAATCCACCAGGGAACCTCTCTTTGAAGTGTCCGGATCCGCTCCTTGCGCAGGAAATTCAAGCCCTGCTGGAGAAAGGCGCCATAGAACTGGTGCATGTAGCGGAGAGGAATAAGGGATGGTATTCCCCTTATTTTTTGATTTCAAAGAAAGACGTGGGATTGAGACCCATCATGGACTTGCGCGGTTTGAACAAACTCCTCAGGAAGGACAAGTTCAAGATGGTGACTCTTTCTAAAGTCCTCCAGGCCCTTCAACTTCAGGACTGGTTGGTGTCTCTCGACCTCAAGGATGCTTACTTCCATGTGCCGATCCATCCCAAGCACAAGTACCACCTGAGGTTCGCGGTTGGCGACTCGCACTTTCAGTTTTGGGTCCTGCCGTTCAGATTGACCTCCGCCCTGAGGGTTTTCACCAAGCTCATGGTGGTGGTGGCAGCGCATCTCAGGAAAGGGGGGGATTCACGTCTAACCCTACCTGGACGATTGGTTGATCAGAGGGAGCTCTCCCGAGCAAGTCCTGGATCATCTGTCCGTCACCTGCCACTCCCTTCACAGGCTGGGCTTCTCCCTCAATTTAAAGAAGTCCCATTTGACACCAACGCAGCGGCTCCAGTACATCGGAGCAGTGCTCGACATGCCCCTTGGGCAGTGTTTTCCTCCGCAGGTGAGGGCTCTTCACATTCAGCAGATGGTGCACAAGTTTCAGTTTGCCCAGTATCTCCCAGCGTCCGAGTTCTTGAGACTGCTCGGCCTCATGGCATCCTGCATTTTTCTGGTGCCAGAGGCTCGTCTGCGGATGAGATCTTTGCAGTGGGCACTCAAGCTCCAGTGGTCTCAGTCCTCCGGCAGGCTGTCGAACCCTGTTCAGGTGCCGCCCTCGGTGGCCCGGGACCTTCTGTGGTGGGCAGTCCAGGGCAATCTGATGAAGGGGGCCCCATTTTGGCTGCCCTGGCCGGAAGGTGACGATCGTGACGTACGCATCCCTCACGGGATGGGGAGCTTATGCCAACGAGTTGACAGTCAGCGGTCGTTGGTCTCCGTCGGAGTCCAGACTCCATATCAATCTGTTGGAGCGGAGGGCCGTCAGGCTAGCCCTGAAGGCTTTTCTGCTGACTGTGCGCGGAAAGTGTCCTGATTCTAACAGACAACACGGTGGCCATGCACTACCTCAACAAAAAGGGGGGCAGGGTCACTTCCGCTGTGCAGGGAGGCGATGCAGCTCGAATTCTGGGCCATCCAGCAGGAAGTTTCAATCTCGGCTGTTCATCTGGCCGGAGACGACAACGAGACGGAGGACGCTCTGAGCAGGCAGAGCTCGATCTCTCACGAGTGGAAGCTGGCTCGGGAGATTCTCCTGGAGATCTTCGCCCTTTGGGGGGACCCCTCAAGTGGATCTCTTTGCCTCCAGTGTCAACCGGAAGTGTGAAAGGTTTTGCTCGCGGGAATTTCCTCCAAAAGGAGCCTTAGGAGACGCGTTCGTGGTCATTCCCACTGCTGTATGCGTTTCGTTCGGTTCCCGGATCATCCTCATTGCTCCGGCGTGGGCCCGGAGGACGTGGTACCCAGACCTTCTAGACTTGTCCATCTGCCCTCCACGTCGTCTTCCCTACCGAGACGATCTGTTCTCACGGGAGGGGGGTCAGGTTCTCCATCCAGAGGTCAGTTCCCTCAATCTTCACGCTTGGCTTCTGAAAGGTTGAGGTATAAGGATTGGGACCTCCCTGAAGACGTGATGGAGGTGTTGCTCTCGGCCAGGCGGCCGGCAACAAAGTCTCTGTGCCGTTGGAGAAAGTTCTGCGACTGGTGCAGAGTTGAGAATGTGGATCCTTTTGAATGCGACATTCCCATGGTTCTGTCTTCTTTGCTTTCTTAGGCCCACAGGGGCTTGCAAGTGGGGACCATTAAAGGTTACCTGGCGGCGCTGTCCATCTTTAAGCGCTCGTCTGAAGAGTGTTCCTATTTTAGGATTCCTTTGATTTCGCAGTTTTTGAAACGGCTCACTAATGTGTTCCCTCCGTCACCTTTTCTGGTGCCCGGTTGGGTTCTGAACCTTGTTCTTAGGTTTCTTATGGGTGCTCCGTTTGAGCCTTTACATTCTTGCCCTTTGAGGCTGTTGACTCTGAAAACTGTGTTTTTGGTTGCGGTTACTTCCGCTCGCAGAGTGAGTGAGTGAGTGAGTGAGTTACAGGCACTTTCAGTTAAGCCACCCTTCACTGTGTTTCAGAAGGACAGGGTTGTCCTTAGAGTTCGTCCTTTTCTTCCGAAGGTGGTTTCGGAATTTCATTTGAGCCAGAAGGTTGTTCTTCCGGCGTTCTATCCTCCTCCATATCCTGGTAAGGAAGAGGAGAGGCTCCATAGGCTTGATCCTAGGAGAGTGTTGAGCTTTTAGATTTCACGCATGTCCCGCGTCACAGTGGACGATCAACTTTTCATTGGTTACGCTGGAAAGCGTCTGGGACAAGCTGTGACGAAACAGACTTTGTCTTGTTGGATTATTTTAGCGGCTGGCTTGCGGGCCCATTCTACCAGGGGAGTGGCTGTGTCTACTGCCCTGCAGAGGGGAGTTCCTATTCGTCACATCTGTGATGCAGCCATCTGGGCTTCAGTACATACTTTTGTACGTCACTACTCCCTCTATTCCACCAGAGGGCAACATCTGGCCTTTGGCAAGGCTGTTCTCTATTCCGCAATTTGATTGGGCATGCTAAATTTGTATTCTAAATTCTTTCCCACCTCCTTGCTTGGTACTGCTTTGGGAGTCTGTCATAGATATGGAATACGTCGGAGGACCCAATCCCCTCCAAGAACAAGTTACTTTCTTACCTGGTAACGTTCTTTCGATGGGATGGTCCGACGACGTATTCCATATCGCTCCCTCCCTGCCTTCCCCGCTGCAGAATTTCTTTTGCAATTGCAGCTTGCGTTCCGCAAGGCCTTGTGTGTCTGACTGGCAGAACATTGGTGGCACACGTTCTGGGAAAAAACCATAACTGAGGCTAGGGGCATCATGCGTCCTACTTATCACATTGGGTGACGTCGGCGGAGGTCCTCGGGGACGGCGCATCGACGTCCTCAACGCAGTACGCCAAAGATTTTCCGAAGCAGCACAGCTGTGGACATTACCTGTCATAGATATGGAATACGTCGTCGGACCATCGCATCCAAAGAACGTTACCAGGTAACAAAGTAACTTAAACTTTTAAAGTAATAAAAAATAAAGATGGTGTCTTCAAGCCTGGTCTCGCAGGGTTAAGGACCAAGCACCTAGACACTAGACCAGGGAGAACTTGGTATTTCCATGTGACCAAATTCCTACTTGCCCTTTATGTGATTACGCAATGAATTGCAGGTCAGGTAGAAACGTGCCCACAGTGAAACACCAAGCCCTCTGGCCAAGTGGTTAATTGCTGGCCAGTTAACCAAGCAAGACCAAGGTTCAAAACCCCCATCATACTTTTTTAAATTTTTATTATGCGCACAATTGGCGCTGGGTCTGCATGATACTTTTTAAGAACCTGTGCCTAGTCATGGGTGTCACTTGCAATAAAGCTGTGTAACATGAACTCCCCAATATTTATGGGACCAGAGGGGGAGTGAGTTGGGTTGGATTCATTGGTCCTGGCCGAGTGATGAAAAGCACTTTAAACTTGCATTGCCAGGCCATGCTGTACAGAGGCCCAGAGCCCCATCAATGGGTCTGGAGCTGGCATGCAGCCCTGTGATCTTGAACAACCCATTTTTCAGGCACATATATTGGCATGGGCCACACCATCTCCTATCCAATGGAATCAGGAGGGGCAGGATGTAGTATTAAATTTCAGCATGTCTTAATTGGAATATATATGCCAATATGTGTGCCTGAAAAATGGGTTGTTTTGTTCTGAAGAAGGCTGCCATACAGAGAGTATTAATGGTGATGCTCGCAGAGAGCAACTGAAACACGTGTCGACGTGAATCTGTGGGAATAAGAGAACAGACTGTTGTGATACCCCAAATCTGTGGGGATTATTTATAATGAATTGTAATCACATGGAGATATGACAGATGTTTAACTGTTTTTTATATACAGACCATTTTTTCAAACAATGAATTGTGGAATGAGAGATTGATGAAAATAGTATGCATGTGTCCGAATGGAAAAGTGAATGGGCCATAGTGTTGTAGGAAATGTTTAATATGTTTTTAGACATAGCATTTTTTGTTTGAATAAAATAATAAAATCTTGGGAATTGAAACCAAGTTAAAAAATCACCTGTGCATTCCGTCATCCTTACCTTTGTCTACTAGTTCGAGTTCTTTTGTATTTTCTGATTGATTGACCTGTAGAACTAGGGACGTTAAAACAGGTACCCCTTCTATTTTTGCAGGGGTGGTGGGGAGGAAAAATAACAGTAATGGGAGGGTGGAGGAAACAGACGAGGTTGCTATCATATTAGGTCCAGGAACAACCTTCCTCAGAAGAGCGCTTAAATAAGGACAGCGCCGCCAGGTAACCCTTAATGGTACTCATTTGCAGGCCCTTGAGGGCTAAAGAAAGCAAAAACATTGAAAAGGATCCACATTCTGTACCCTGCACCAGTCACAGAACTTTCTCCAACGGCAACGGTACAGGGATTTCGTTGCGGGCTTTCTGGCCGAAAGCAACACCTCCATCACGTCTTCGGGGAGGTCCCAATCCTTATACCTCAACCTTTCAGATACCAAGCATGAAGGCTGAGAGACTTGACCTCTGGATGGAGAACCCGACCCCTCTCCTGTGAGAGCAGATCGTCGTAGGGAAGACAGCATGGAGGGCAGATGGACATGCCTAGAAGGTCCGGGTACCACGCTCTCCTGGCCCATGCAAGAGGGATCATCCAGGAACCGAACCTCCATAACCTCTGCAACACTTGCGGAATGACGGGGACTGGAGGAAACGCATACAGCAGTGGAAATGACCACTCCACTACAAACGCGTCCCCCAAGGCTCCTCTTGGAGGAAATTCCCACGAGCAGAATCATTCGCACTTCAGGTTGACATTGGTGGCGAAGAGATCCACTTGTGGGCCCCCCCAAAGGGCGAAGATCTCCAACAGAACTTCCTGAGCCAGCTCCCACTCGTGAGAGACCGTAGATGTGGAATACGCCGTAGGACACAATCCCCTCGAAAGAAAGGTGACAAAAAAAACCAGATAAAACGTTGCCGATAATTATGGCTACATTAAGTCTGAAAAAATAAAAGCCTCATCGTTACTTTAGCATTGAAATGTAGTCATCTGTATTTTAATATTACATCAAAAGGGCTTACTTACCTCGAGTATAACTGTGTTATCCTAAAATAAGTAGAGTTAATGCTTCCCTTAGCCTGACAACTAAAAAGCAACTGTGATTGAATATTACCCCCAAGGTCCAACTCCCCAAGAATAACTGTTATCCCGAATCAGAGTTGTAGGTGTTTCACTGTTCCTAGAATAAGTGTTCCACTATTCACAAAAATAATATTTGTCCAGTTGGGTTACTGAGTGATTTCTTGCAGGATGTCGCGGTACAACTGCTAGGGTCTACTGCCCTTATATTACTGAAAGTAACCTACAAATGTAACTATTGGTTTGACTTACCTAGAACTCCGGTTGGGTGTTCAAAATTAGGTTATATGCTTTGGTCTGTGTACCTTCAAGCATAGTGTTGTGTTTTTCTATAATGGGTTTATGTGTTTCTGTGATAGTACTTATTTCCCCCAAGATGTACCTGGGCCTACTCCTATTTAAATAAACCTTTTACAATACATAGTGTTTATTTGGACCATTTGTATTACAATTTCATGTGTACTGATTCTACAGCTCTCTCTCCCTCCTAAAATAAGCCTGGTTGCTCCATCTACGCTACCCTGAACTCAGGGGGTACAGCCTTATTCTAAGAGTGGAGTCTTGTACTGCCTCAGTTGAATGGTTTTTACTAAACCCTTAGTTGGGACTTCAGAAAAACTGTCCTAACAATGTGAGAGTCGGAAAACTGGGTGAGGTGCAATTAAGGTAAAATTATAACATCCCCGTTCTTTTACCTTCAAGTGATGTTTGTGTTCCAAGGTCCAGATGATTTAAAAAATAATTCACAAAAACGCAACCCATCTACCTACCCTGCCAATTCTCCATTTGGTTTCACCTATTTGCTATTTCAGCCGTTGTGTACAGTAACACATTTCATTTGCAGAAATAAATGAACAATTGCAGACTTTAAGGCTAGAGCCAACAGTCAGTTCTTTACATAACATGGATATAACTTTGAATAGATCTTTTCTTTAACTATACCTCTGTAAAGTCTCCACTTTCTGCTGCATCTATGGCATTCTGAGCAATATAATTTCTCAGAATATATTTTGGATTGTTTGCATTCATAATCTTAATGCGCTCCGAGTCCAATGACTCCACATCACCAACACCGTCTTTTTCTCTTTCTAAGCGGGAGCTGTAAAACAATAAAATAAAAATGTAAAACACATCCGTTTCCAAATTTTGTTAATGCCCACTTATCTTGTCCAGACACTTTCTGCAGCAGTGCACTTGCCCTTTTGCCCAGATGTACACATGGAAACAAATATGGCTTCAGATCGCTCAAGGCCACTCCATCAAAGCAGACACACTACATACATTTTAACCACTGGAAAACAACAGCACCTATATTGGCATATTGACTGTTTGCCATTTAAATTAAAAGGAAGCAATGCAAGATTTGATTGTAAAATGAGGAGAGGCTCAACAACACAACAGAAGAACAAGTTACTCTCTTACCTGGTAACGTTCTTTCGATAGGGTGGTCCGACAACATATTCCATATCTATGACAGTAATCAGCACAGCTGTGCTGCTTCGGAAAATCTTTGGTGTCTGCGTCGATGACGTCAATACGCCGCCCTCGAGGACCTCCTCCGACGGCCAACGTCACTGGATGTTATAAGTAGGACGCACGACGCCCGTAGCCTCAGTTGTAGTTTTTTCCCAGAACGTGTGGCACCAGTCTTCTGCCAGTCTAGCACACAAAGCCTTGCGGAAACGTAAGCTGCAATCACATAAGAAATTCTGTAGCGGGGAAGGCAGCGAGGGAGCGATATGGATGACGTCGGACCATCCCATCGAAATAACGTTACCAGGTAAGAGAGTAACTTGTTCTTCGAGGGGATTGGGTCCTCCGACGTATTCCATATCTATGACAAACTCCCAAAGCAGAACCAATACATGGAGGTGGGAAAAGAATTTAGAAAACAGAAATTTAGAATGCCCAATCAAATTGCGGAGTAAAGGACCGCCTTTCCAAAGGCCAGATCCTGCCCACGGATGGAATTGAGGGAGTAGTGACGTACTAAAGTATGGACAGAAGCCCAGGTGGCTGCATCACAGATGTTACGAATAGGAACACCCCTCTGTAGGGCAGTAGAGGCAGCCATACCCCTGGTAGAATGGGCCCGCAAGCCGACCGGTGGGCCCTTACCTGCCAAGCGGTAACACTCAGAAATTGCCAGAATAATCCACTGAGACAAAGTCTGTTTCGTCACAGCTTGTCCCAAACGCTTCCCCGCGTAACAAATGAAGAGTTGATCGTCCACTCTGACCTGGAACATGCGTGAAATATAAAAGCTTAACGCTCTCCGAGGATCAAGCCTATGGAGCCTCTCCTCTTCCTTACCAGGATGTGGAGGATAAAACGCCGGAAGAACAACCTTCTGGCCTAAATTAAATTCCGACACCACCTTCGGAAGAAAGGAAGGACGAACGTTAAGGACAACCCTGTCCTTATGAAACACAGTGAAGGGTGGCTTAACTGAAAGTGCCTGTAACTCACTCACTCTGCAAGCGGGAGCGAACGCAACCAAAAATACAGTTTTAAGAGTTAATAGTCTCAAAGGGCATGAATGCAAAGGCTCAAACGGAGCACCCATCAGAAACTTGAGAACACGATTCAAATCCCAACCGGGCACCTGGAAAGGTGACGGAGGGAACACATTAGAGAGCCCTTTCAGAAACTGAGAAATTAAAAGGAATTTTAAAATAGGAACACTCTTCAGACGAGCGCTTAAATATGGACAGCGCTGCCAGATAACCTTTAACGGTACCCACTTGCAAGCCCCTGTGGGCCAAAGAAAGCAAAAAAGACAGAACCATGGGAATGTCACATTCAAAAGGATCCACATTCTTAACCCTGCACCAGTCGCAGAACTTACGCTAACGGTACAGAGACTTTGTTGCTGGTCGTCTGGCCAAGAGCAACACCTCCATCACGTCTTCAGGGAGGTCCCAATCCTTATACCTCAACCTTTCAGAAACCAAGCGTGAAGGTTGAGGGATCTGACCTCTGGATGGAGAACCTGACCCCACTCCCGTGAGAGCAGATCGTCTCGGTAGGGAAGACGACGTGGAGGGTAGATGGACAAGTCGAGAAGGTCCGGGTACCACGTCCTCCGGGCCCACACCGGAGCAATGAGGATCATCCGGGAACCGAACCTCCGTAACCTCCGCAGTACTTGCGGGATGACGGGGACTGGACGAAACGCATACAGCAGTGGGAATGACCACTCCACCACGAACGCTTCTCCTAAGGCTCCTTTTGGAGGAAATTCCCGTGAGCAGAACCTCTCGGACTTCCGGTTGACACTGGAGGCAAAGAGATCCACTTGAGGGGTCCCCCAAAGGGCAAAGATCTCCAGGAGAATCTCCTGAGCCAACTCCCACTCGTGAGAGATCGCGCTCTGCCTGCTCAGAGCGTCCGCCATCTCATTTTCGTCTCTGGCCAGATGAACTGCCGAGATCGAAACTTCCTGCTGGATTGCCCAGAACCAGAGCTGCATCGCCTTCCTGCACAGAGGAAGTCACCTTACCCCCCCTTTTTGTTGAGGTAGTGCATGGCCACCGTGTTGTCCGTCAGGATCAGGACATTCTTCCCTCACAAAGTCGGCAGAAAAGCCTTCAGGGCTAGCCTGACGGCCCTCAGCTCCAACAGATTGATATGGAGGCTGGACTCCGACGGAGACCAACGACCGCTGACTGTCAACTCGTTGGCATGAGCTCCCCATCCTGTGAGGGATGAGTCCATCACGATCGTCACCTCCGGCCAGGGTAGCCAAAATGGAGCCCCCTTCATCAGATTGTCTTCGACGGCCCACCACAGAAGGTCCTGGGTGACCGAGGACGGCACCTGAACAGGGTACGACATCCTGCCGGAGGTCCGAGACCATTGGAGCTTGAGTGCCCATTGCAAAGATCTCATCCGCAACCTGGCCTCTGGCACCAGAAGAATGCAGGATGCCATGAGGCCGAGCAATCAAGAACTTGAACGCTGGGAGACTCTGAGCAAACTGAAATTTGTGCACCATCTGCTGAATGTGATGAGCCCTCACCTGGGGAGGAAAACACTGCCCCAGGGACGTGTTGAGCACTGTTCCGATATACTGGAGCCTCTGAGCTAGTGTCAAATGGGACTTCATTAAGTTGAGGGAGAAACCCAGCTTGTGGAGGGAGTGGCAGGTGACTGACAGATGATCCAGGACTTGCTCTGGAGAGCGCGCCCTGATCAACCAATCGTCCAGGTAGGGGTAGACGTGAATCCCCACTTTCCTGAGGTACGCTGCGCCCACAACCATGAGCTTGGTGAAGACCCTTGGTGCGGAAGTCAATCCGAAAGGCAGGACCCGAAACTGAAAGTGCGAGTCGCCATCCGCGAAACTCAGTAATGGCGCGCCACTCTGCAAGATGCTGCGCCAGCCTTGCCCCACCCGGAAAACCATGGGACATGGCCTCATGACTGAGCTGAAGCGGCTGTGGCGTTGCCTGAGGGCAAAGAGGCAACAGCCCATGCGGCCTTGGCACCTCAAGTACCTTGTTTTCCACCTCTGGCACTCCTACGGTGGCCCCTTTGACTGGCAGCTCCTCTCGCTTTACCAAAAGATGAGTAAAAACGAAAGGAACCTCCCCTCCATTGCTGTCCCCTAGGGCGAAAAGGCGGAGGTTGGCAAACTGCAGCGCCCAACAACTTCACTGCAGCTTTGGAGGTCTGCAACCTCTCAAGGCTCTCGTCAGCCTTGCTGCCAAAAAGATGTTCCCCGTCAGAGGGCATGTTGAGGAGCCAGGTCTGCACATCAGGAGCAAACCCCGACTTCTGCAACCACGCAAACCTGCATATCACGGTGCTCGCCGCCATGGACTGGCTGATGCAATCTGCCATGTCCAAACCCGACTGAACGGCCTCGCACATGGCATCCTTGCCATCCTGAACCATGGCAAGGAAACCATCCCTTTCGTCCCCTTCGGGAATATGTTAAGCCGCTAAGGAAACAATTCCACAGAGTGTGCGTGAAACGTGACAAGGCACATACAGAGTTGGCCGCCTGAAGCGCCATACCCCCTGAAGAAAACACTTTCTTCGCCCAGCCGTCAAAACGCTTGTTGTCCCTATCAGGAGGGATGGTAGGATACGACGCCTGCTTTGCCGGGGCCGTAGCCGCCTGCACCACCAAACTCTCCGGAGTGGGGTGCTTGGTAAAGTAGCAGGGGTCGCTACTGGCTGGGCAGTATTTTCACGGTAAAGACTTGCCCACTACCGGGAGACTCTCCGGAGCAATCCAAGTCGCTGCCACCCTCCTCTGTACAGCCATACGGAACAGCAGTACCGGATCAGTTGGTGGACCTTGGTCGAGGATATCCGTAAGGTCATCCTTAAGAAAATCCCCTGGGGGAGCAGACCATCCCAAGTACTCGGTGACCCTAGACATAAGACGCCGGTACGAGGAGTCGGCATGAGTGCCAGGCTCAGGCCTACAAAACTCCACCTCCGGAGAGGTGTCCAGCCCACTGGCATCGTGCAGGGACTGCCGCAGGTCCTCAATTTGGCTATGGCCCAAGAGAATCTCATCTGGCACCGTATCAGGCACCATGCCATCATCAGAGCCCTCATCCACCTCTGAAATACACTCAAGATGGCGGTAAGAAGGCACAGAATGTGGAACAAAGCCATGCTTGACCTTGGCCAGAGCCTTTCTAGGGGGTTCCACCGAGCCCCGGGGTACCCCCGTCGAAACAGCCTTGAAAGGCGTCGAGTGAATCGGCGTCGAACGCAGCGCGGACAGCATCGATGGCGTCGACACAGGCTTTGAGGCCAGAGCCCCGAGCGTGTCCCTCGACAGCCTGGGCGCCGAAGGCATTGACGACTTCTTCGGAAGCGCGGCCTCGAAAGAGTGCCGGGACCTGGCCCAGGCATGAGGAGAACGATTCCCCTTGTCCGAGCGGGACCTCTCGCGCAAATTGTGCCGACCGCCCGAAGGCGTGCGAGCAGTGTCTCACGACCGACCCCACTCGGAGGTGCGGACGGATCAGTGCCCTGCGATTCGAGAATTGCTAACATTTTCTTCCCGAAGGGAGCCCATTCCTCCGGCATCGCATGCTTGGTGGGATAAGCGACCCGCCGATGGGCGGAGTCCTCAGATGAGAACGGGGAAGGTGAACGATGACGGTGCTTCTGGGAGTACCTCGAAGAGGCAGAGGATTGGCGGGACCGACTCCGGGACCGAGACCCACTGGACTTCCGACGACGATGAGGAGAGTTGCCCCTCGAATCGTCCGTCGAAAGCCCCGCAGACCTCGACTTCCGTGGCTTGGACACCTTACCTACCGACAACTTCATCTTGCGCTCCCGCAAGGCTTTGGACGTGAGCGACTGGCAGTCGACACAGTCATCCGTGTCATGGGCCTCCCCGAGGCACCAGAGGTAGGAGTCGTGCGAGTCCATCACCGACATCTTGGACCCACAGTCCCCGCACTTCTTAAAGCCCGGACGCGGGGTGGAAGACGAGGTAGACATCTTCACGAAGAATATACTACACAATACGAACAGGTTCGAAGAACCAAGAAAGAACAAACTCGAGGCGCGCCGAGATCTCCGAAGCGAACACGTTAGCGGAAAAAACGGAACTGAGGCTACGGGCGTCGTGCGTCCAACTTATAACATCCAGTGACGTCGGCGTCGCAGGAGGTCCTCGAGGGCGGGGTATCGACGTCATCGACGCAGGAGCCAAAGATTTTCCGAAGCAGCAAAGCCGTGGTGATTACTGTCATAGATATGGAATACGTCAGAGGACCCAATCCCCTCGAAAGAAACTGTCAGCTGCGATTTAAGTTCTTACTTCTGTCTTACCTAATGAATGCATTACTAAGCTACTGATAAACTGGTGGAGAGTAGAAGGTGGTCAGAAATGAAAGTATTGACAGCTCAAGGATTCATTGGTAGGGACAAGGCATGGTTAGCTTACATCAGGTTACCGTAAGACATTCACTTATTATGTTTCGCACCATGTGAGAATTTCTTTTTTTTCTAGACAGCGTTATCACCCCAACCACCCCTCCTGATTGCAAATCTCCCCCGCTCCCACAAACAAATAGGCTCTTTGGGTGAGAGTAGCATATAGTTCTCTAGGACCCTCCTCCGTTGCGTCCTCACATTGCGTCCTTCCATTACTTTATTTTGACATTCACTCATAGGCTTCTCTGATCGTCCACTCCTGCCCCCCTCTGAGGTCCGTGGCAGGTCAAACCATAATCACTTATGTGCCTTCCTCCCCCTCACCCCTTCCGACCTTAAGTCCCTCCATTCTACCCCTGTTTTCTAGTCCCTTCGCAGTACTTGATTCCCACCCTAGTCTTCCGGGGCTATTGTTGGTCTCCTGGTTGAGGCCTCCCTGGGTCGTATTTTCCCAGGAAGGGCGCCCATTCCATTTCCCTTAAGGGCGTTTGACCGTCTGGTGAGTTGTTCCATTCCTTATATGTCCAATGCTTTGGCAGCCCAATGTTTCTCGCTAGGGAGCATCGCTCTTTTCCAACCTCCAGCTATGCCTACCCTGACCGCCAGTAGCAAAGAATGCAGCATATGTGGAAGTTTAACCCAGTTCCCGTCCATTACCTCTATCCCGAATAACACCAGTAGAGGGTCTAATCGGCTTTCCACCTTGTCCAATTCCTTTATCCAGCCCAGAATGTCCTTCCAATATCTCTGAACCCTGTTGCACACCCACCACATGTGCCAGTAGTCTGCTCTCTGTCCTCACCCCCTGCAGCACTGAGGAGCTGCCCCCGGGACCATATGTGACAATCTCGCTGGGTCCCACTGCCATCTAGACAACATTTTCAACCCATGGAGTTTATATTGGCAAGCTATTGAAGCGCAGTGGGCGTTCTCACAAAGTCTTCGCCATTGAGTGTCTTCCATTTCGATTTCCATGTCTCTCTCCCACTTCCTCCTCTATACCTCTTCATCTCCTCCCGGTGCTTCCTGTAGGTTCAGGTATAGTGCAGAGATGAGCCCTCTTGTCCCTCTTATTGTGTTCACTACTCTCTCTGCGTGTGGGAGTTCCCTTTGTAGGCTCTCTTTCCAATCCTCAGACATCAGCACCGCTTTGAGTTGTAGATATTTAAAAACAGATCTTCTCCCCTCCTAGCCTGTTCTCCAGCTCACTTAGCTCTATAAACCCATCTTTTTTCAGGACTTGCCCCACCCTTTCCACTCCCCTCTCGAACCAGTCTTGAAATCTCTCATGGCCGGGAATCCGAACTCTTATGGGGGGTGCCCAAATGTGGCTTGGGGGCAAGGGCCATGTTGTTACTCCCGCCATTTCCCTCTTAACTCTCCAAAGGGACAAGAGCGGACCCAGGATCCTGTGCCTTAGTGCCTTGGCCGGCGCGGCCTCTCATGGTGCCCACAACCATTCTCAGAGTGTGACTGGTCGAAACAGGTGATTTTCTATGTCCACCCACTGCTTTTGCATATCTCCCCTCAGGTAGGGGGATAAGAGCTCTAAACTAGGCTGCTTTATAATATGTATGCATTTCCGGGAGGGCCACCTCTCCTTTCTCCTTGGGTTGCACTAGCAATCTATGTACCACCCTATGTTTTTTCCCTTCCCAGAGGAATTGCGTCATTCGCCTTTTTAGTTCACCAAAGTGTGCTTCCAGCAGATCTATTGGGAGTGCCTGACAGAAGTATAGCCCCCCTGGGGAGAAGGACCGTTTAAGTGCATGTAGGCGTCCCAACCATGAAATAGTCAATTTCGCCCAGCCATCTAGATCTGTAAAGAGTCAATGCAGGAGGAGATATCTGAGATTACTTTCCTCTATCTGTATCCCAAGCCCGTCCCATTCCCTTCTTCTCATATCCGTTCCCTCTCCCAGGGGAGGAGGTTGGATTTTTCTACGTTTATTTTAAAGCCCGACATTCTCCCGTATCCCTCCACGACCCGAAGGACCTTTGGCAATGCCTCGTTCACATCAGAGAGATATAACATAATATCGTCCGCGTACATACTCAGTTTGTAGGAAACTTCTCCCACCATTATCCCGCGTCGTTCCGGATCTCCTCTCCCAGGGGCTCCATCACAAGTGCAAAGAGGAGTGGGGTCAGCCCTGTCTAGAGCACCTCCCTAGCCCAAATTCCCTGGATCTTACCCCATTCTCCACAACTCTCACCTTGGTACCCGTATAAATGGCTCTACACATTTTCTCCCCCACCCTACTTTCTTCAACACTGCAAACAAAAATCCCCACTCTACCCGATCAAATGCTTTTTCAGCATCTAAACTTAGGAGAGCATGGTCCCCCAGATTCCCATCTATGTGCTCCATGAAGTCAAAGGTCTTCCTGACCGCGTCTGGAGCCTGCCTTCCCGCTATGAATCCCATCTGATCTGGGTGTATTATTCACAGCATTTTTTTCCTCGAAACGCGTCGCCAGTATGTGTGTAAATATCCTCATCATCATTCAGTTATGAGATGGGACGGTATGACGTACACTGGGTAGGTAGGGTCCCTCCATTCTTTAGGGATTACTAATATCAGGGCATTGCTGAAGGTGTCAGGGGCTTTTCACGTTTCCTTTATACGATTATACAGTCAGACCATATGCAGTGACAGGATCCCCGAGAACTTTTTGTAAAAGCCTATCGTGTACCCATCTTCCCCCGGGGCTTTTCCGTTGGGGAGACGGGATATTGCTTCTTGCACCTCTTCTATTGTTATGGGGCTTTCCAAGTGTTCCCTTTCCAGATTAGTGAGCCTTTTCATTTCTACCCTATCCAGGTATTCCTCTGACGCACTTTCCACCCCCTGTGTTTCTGAGCTGTAGAGGGATTTGTAATACTGGGCAAAACCCTTTGCTTTCTCTCTGGGTGAGTTTGTGCCCGAAGCCTCGCTGCCAGCAGCGAGTCTGCCTTGTCCCCTTTTGCATAGTATTTCTGCTTGAGGTACCACAATTTCCACATGGTTCTCCCAATCCTAGCGCTTTCAATCAAGCTCTTTTGGAGCATATCTGCTCTGATAGTCTCTACATCCCCTTCTGTCACGTGCATCCTTCCCTCCTCTTCCACAATTTCTCTCCTCAATTTCTCTTCTATGAGGTTCTGCTCCCTTTTACGTCTTGCCCCTTCTCCAATGAGCAGACCCCGCCACATTGCCTTCCCCGCATCCCAGAGCACCCCCTGTTCACTTCCCCATGATCATTTAGCTCAAAATATTCTGTGATTGCCTCCTCCAGTTTGGCAAAGAGGGGGGTCTTTCCAAAGGGTCTCATTCAACGCCAGCTGCTATCTGGCCTATGAAGCCCTGTGACATCAAGGGACACAAGTATCATGTCGTGGTCGGTCCAGCCCACCGGCCTCATTTCACGGTGGTCCATTCTCTTCCCCTGGTCCCCGTTAATGAGAAGGTAGTCTATTCTGGTGTATGTATGATGGGTGGTGGAGTAAAAGGTGTAGCCCTCTTCCCTTGGATGCTGTTCTCTCCAAACATCCAGGCCACGGGCCACTAACATGCGTCCCAGGTGTCCGGCCTTGGCTTCTATGTCCCCTTGGATTGTGCCCCCCATAGTCTTCCTATCTGTAGCCTCATCTGCCCATGAGTTAAGGTCCCCCCTTATTAAGTAGAGATCTGCCTCTTGTTCTTGTATCGCAGTGAGTGCACTCAATATGAACTGTACCTGCCACCCTAGGTTGGGGGCATATAGCACCGCCAGGAGTACTCTTGCCCAGTCCAGGGTACCCTTGAGTATCAGTAGTCTTCCCTCCAGTAGGCGGGTGGCAACACAATCCCGGAGTTTACATAGTTTGTGGATCACTATACTGACCCCTGCCTTTTTGGCATTCCCTGATGCCCAGTGAACCTGGCCTATACCTACCCCCTTTATCACTTGTTCCTCTCCATGTATAAAGCGTGTCTCTAGTAGGAAGAGAATGTCGAGTGGGGCTTTGCAGAATTCAGTGTCCCCACCAACAGACCTCTTGTGGCTTCACCACCGCTCGACACTATTGTTCCTCATTATCGTGGCAAGTAACTCCATACTCTCACGATCATCCTTGGATTGGGAGCGATGTTTCTGTCCTGCAAAGTCTGTCCAATGAGCTGTGACATTCATATAAACCCCTCAACAACTTATTAACAGATAATTTGGTTTAACCTTGCGCATCCTTAACTTGAACTTTGAAATGGTCTTGGAGACGCCCGCTCTCTCACTGGGGACTGTCCTGGAGCGGAGTAGATTGCCCCCCTCTAGCAAGTCCCTTATACTTGCTTAAGCGTCAGCCCTGCGGTCGTATGGTTTTATCATGCTGCTCATGTGTCCCGTTCTCCGAGTTCTTGGTCGGCCCTCTGATATTGCATGGCTGGTGTCTTGCGAGGCGAGGGCCCATTGAGACGCATGAACTTCCTCCCAGATAGCCCCTTCCTCCTCCTTTGTGGGCCTGGCACGGGCCGTAATCCCTCCCCACTTGTGAATGGGCTCTGCTGGCACCTTGGCTCTTCCTCCGGGCCTGATGTGAGGTGGCGTAGGGCCTGCTCTGCTTCTTCTGCTGATATAATGCGATAGTCCACCCCCTCCACCTCAAATTGTAGTAAAAACGGATAACCCCACCTGTACCCGATACCCTTGTCCCGTAGCCATGTGGTGAGGGGTCTGCAAGCCCTACGCCTGGCCACTGTAAAGTTTGAGAGGTCCTGGTAGATTGCAACCTTGGAGCCCGCGAATTCCACTTCTCTCAACTTTTTGGCTCTGTTCAGCACCTCCGTTCTCTGTGTACCTTAGGAACATGGCCACTATGGATCGGGAGCCATCTCTGTAGGGCTTGCCACCTGTGTGCTATCTCTAGTTGCACCATTTTTCCGCCTTCCGCCACGAAGAGTTGATGCACCAGTGCCTCGAGGTTTTCCTCCACCTGCCCTGGTGTCTCCCTTGCATATTCCTTCAACCAGGGCTTTAAGTGGGGTAAGAAATCGAGGGGGGGGGCCCTCATTTGGGGGTGTGGCTTGTGGGAGGGGCGTGGCCTAAAAAGTACGCAAATCGTAGGGTATACACACAAATATATATAAATGTTATATATTTGTGTGTGTACCTTACTATGGTTTGTGTACTATTCAAGCCATCTTTTCTAAACATAGAGATATGTAACATATTTCTACGTTTATAAAAGATGGCTTGCAAAGTACATAAACCATAGTAAGGTACGCACACAAATATATAACATTAAAATATATTTGTGTGCATACCCTACGGTTTGCCTAGTTTTCAGGCCATCTTTTTTTTTTTAGATTTCGGGTTTATAAAAGATGGCTTTGAAAGTACACAATTCAAGCCATCTTTTATAAAGCTTTGACTACGGACAAAATTGTCCGTCGACAAAGCTTTAAAAAAGATGGCTTGAAATGTGTACTTTCAAAGCCATCTTTTAGAAACGTCGAGGAATCCCCAGGTTCGCCGAGGGTTAAAGATGCCTCGGCGACCTGGGGAAACAAGGACACTAACTGCCTCTGGTGACCTCTCGCGCGAGGGGTCACCAAAGGCAGTTACTATGACTGACAGAAGTGGCAGCCAGTCGCTGTGGCTGGCTGCCACTTCTGTCGGCTCACCTGACTTCATGGCAGGCGCATCTCCCGTCGCGGCTGCGGGCGAGACGGGATAATGCATTCCGCCAATGTTGCGGCTGGACGAGGGCCCCGGCTCAGTCCCACTTTTTGGAGACTGCCGGGGCCTGGCCCCGGCAGGCCCCGGCCCACTTTAAGCACTGCCTTCAACCCCAGTATTCGTATGTTATTGGGCCTTTCCCGGTTTTCGAGCTCGTCCATCTGGAGCATGATGACTTCTTCACGAAGCTCTATCTCAGTCATTCTGGCATCCAGTTTCATTTCTACCATGTCTGCGTTCAACTGGTTGTGCTCAAGGTTGTCAATCTTTCCTTCCACTATTGTCACTCTGCCCGTCAAGTCTGTAAGGGAAGATTGTATGTTTCCCCTGAGGGCCTTTATCTCCGCCAATATATGCCCTCCTTAGTTGAGAACCTTGACGGGTCCATTTCCATAGGCTTGTCCATTTCTGACTCGCCACCGGTGTTCTCACCTGTTTTCCTCAATTTTGCCTATTCAGGACAGATCTTGGTCTGGATTATCTCTGTGGCGTCATGTCCTCTAGTTTGCATGGTCTCTCCCTTCACGGGGACAGACACCCGTTGCCGGGCCCCAACTTTCTCTGAGCGTGGGGCAGGTCCGACCTCTGCGTCGCAGGTACCACTGGGGGAGAGGGAGCAGGGGGGGGGGGGGTTTGACTCCTTCCTTGAGGGCCACAGGCCTGGGGTTCCTCCTGGCTTTTGGGGCCCCTTTATCTCCCTTCACAATGAGGGCAGTGTTTGGGGTCGGTGTGGGCTTCTCGTGTGCTTCCCCTCTGAGCGCTTCCCTGAACCTTCTGCTCCTGTGGAGCGCGTTGCTGTGTGAGAGACTGGTCCCGAAGGGCTCCTCCCCGGGCCTTCTTTCTGTGGCCCTCTTTGTTACTCCAATGTGGTGATCAATTATGAGGCCAGCGGGGGGTGTTCTCTCCTAGCTTCCTGTGCACCGCTGCGACCTTCGGCGTATCCACCACATTGCAACTGCCTCTTCTATATACGCTCCCTGCAGTGTCTGTATCTCAGCACAGGGGTGGGTGCTCTCCACTCCAAGTGCCCAGTTCATGATCTTTTTTATCTCACCATTGTATTTGTGGGCTCTTGCATCTGGTTTTCGCCTCCAAGTTCCCCTTTTATCTTCCTTTTGGTCACTGCAGCGTTGTGGCCATCAGTTTGCGCCCATCTGCCCCTGTCCCCCAAGCATCCTGCTTCCCCGTGTCCCATCAGGGGGTGTTTCCGCTCCTTGCGTCTGGTGGGGCACGGGAGGGGAGGGGGGCGGATGCATCTGCAGTGCAGCAGCGCTCTTCATTTACCTAGGTCCTCCACCGGGGCTGCTCCTCTCATCGGCTATGTTCAGGGCTCACCTCCGTCTCTGGGGCCGGCTGCATGGCTCCCCGTCTCGCCTCTGGCTGCGCAATGGCCACGCAGTCCTGGGTGTCTTTCGGTTCGGGCAGCGCAGCCCCAGCTGCGCCGCCGTTCCCACGTTCACCGGCTCACTCCTTCCAGGCGCTCAAGGGGTTAATGTTGTCCATTCGGGCGCAGGTCTCCGGCAGCTTCCGGTTTCTCTTTCTCAGCTCTCCGCCCGCACTCCTATCAGGCACCAATTCTGCAGTTGGCCGCCTGAACTCCGTGTTCTGGACCCACTCTGGGAGAGACTGCATCTTTTTGCACTTCAGGTAAGTTCACCAGTATCTCCCCCGAGCTTCGTTCTGGGCTCAAACAATTTCTGCAGCCTTTACTAGGCTCAATCTCGTCTCATATTTGCTGCAGGGAGCGGGACCTGAGGTCTCAGGCGGCCATCTTCTCCCGTGACCCCTGGTGGTCTCTCCGACAAGTAGGTTTTCATGTATTTATTAATTAGGATTATAGCTCAAAGAGCTTTATCATAATATTTTTTACATTACGTATATAACACATAGTAATATATTACCAAACACAAATATAATTACATTACAGAATTATAGCACTATCACATTATTATTTCATCAATTTCATTAGACATAAATCTCAGTTCATATGGTAAAATAGACTCAATGAGTCCATAAAATGTGTACAGTCCATAAAAAAATACATTTCACATAAACTCCATACAACTCTGCACTTTAAGTGTTTCAGCTCCTTGTGTCTACCGCAAATAACACTGCAGTTCCTGGCTGTTGAGATGGGCTTTCCTTGCATCTGTGGTCCAGCACTCTGTTGAGGTGGCTCAGGCTCGGTCAGTCCTGCTTACTGGCAGTCCGGAGGCTCTTTCTGGAGCTTGTGGCCAGCTTAAAAGCAACACACACCATCTGGTGTTCCTCTCCCTGGCTATTCGGTTCCAGCAGCAACTGCTGTGGAATTTCAACCAGCTCCGAGAGGATGTCGAGGTGGCTTACTTTGGAGTTTCAGCACAGCAGCAGGGCTTCACCGAGGCAAACCAACGGTCCAGGAGTTGCAGCAGGCGTCTCTTCCAAGTTCTTCTTCGGATTCCTTCATCCAGTGGTCGACTGCTTTCCAAACCAAAAAGCCTCACCTTTTATGCAGGTTTCTCCCATTCGTTCCAGCCTAGCTGTCAGTCACCCAGCATGGTGGCTGTCCTTGCCGGACCGCCAGTCGGCCAATCACCTAAGAGTGAATTCCTGCCTCCTAGGAGACTAAACACAGGGAGTTTCGGGCACCTCCCTTGCTTCCTGCCCCCGCCAGACACCCTGGAGCCAGAGGCGGCCTTCACTCGTGAATCCCACCAAAGACAAAACTAACAAAGGGACCAAGCCTGGTTTGGTGCGCAGAGTAAATCTCAAGAAGGACCTTACCACACACAAATGGCGAAAAAAGAAGACTGGGCCATTTTGACAAAAATGGCACCCTTGGGAGCTTTACTGCAGCTGCGAACGCAGCCCGCGGCAAAAGCACACTGCGATAGTTAAAAGTAAACCACTGCCTCCAGCCATTCATTGACGAAAGGGCAACATAAGTTTGTTACATGAGAAGCTAGACAAAGGGGATACTAGGTAACCCCTCCAGCACTCTATTGTGAGACAGTGTGTGCTGGGTCTAGAAAGTTAAAAGTGTAAGTAAAGTCAATTTCACTTCACTGCTCTTGGAAATAGTAGTTTATGCAAGAGAAGGTATTTAAACCTTGAGGACTTCTCTGTGCCACTGCACTGAAGGTGCTGTGTGACACAATGTCAAAGATGATGCCTATGGAGTTTGTCAGACTCCACAACCAAAAGAAACACAGTGTTCAAATCACGTTAAAATACATGAGAGAGTGGGGAAAAAAAAAGTGTCTCACTCTCCAAGTCCTCAAAATCCAGCAAAGTTGCTGGGGGTCTCTAAGGTGGAGAGGAATTAGCACATTTCTGAGAATTCTCCCTAACACACACAAAGGACTCAAACTTGATTCAACCAACAGAGTAAAAACCCAGAAGAAACTGACAAGAAATGGCGAAAAATGAAGGGGGGGGGGGGGGCATTTTGTGAAAATGGTCACCCTTGGGTGCTGTACTGCAGCGGAGGTAACAGCCTGCAGATACATTTCACCAGGTAGAAAAAAAGAAACCACTGCCACCAGCCATTCAATGGAGTTAGTGTAACAAAATGTCACATGAGCAATGGGTTAAAGGAGTTACTATGATACCCCCCCCCCCCCCCCCCGCACTCCACAAAGGGTGGTGTGTGATTGACCCTTAAAGTAAAGGTAAGTAAGACAGGGGTCATCTTCTTATTCTTGGGAACAGTAGTCCACCCAGGAAAATGTAGTTAAACATTAAGAGAAGTCCAAGTGACGTCTCAGCAGCACTGCACATAAAAAGCAGATGCCTATGAAGTTCCCCAGACTCAACAGAACAGTAAGGAACATAGAAAATCAGTCAGGAAAACACATGAGAGAGTGAGAAAAAAGTCCCACTCACTCTGAGCCCAGAGTCCAGCAAAAGAGCTGGGGGTCTCGAAGGTTAAAGGGAATTGGCCCACAAATGAAAATTCTCCCCAACGCTAACCAATGGACCTGGTTATGATTGATTCAGAGCTTTTCCATTCATCACCATCAGTTTTGCTTTTCATTACTACCTATGACAAAGTTCTTAAACTTACTCTCCCCCACTTACGTCACTTCCGTTTCAAACCACCACACACTATTCTTCTCTATGACAGAGAAAGCACAACCACAAAACAAGCTAGAAATGGTTACTCCAAAGTTACAGCATCTATCGACAAAATAGGGTACGGGATTACCAAGGAGTACATTTTTGAAACTCCTGCTTTGCTGAATGAATTGTCTCAACTCACCTGTATTTCTTTAGCCATTCTTGCCAGTGACCTCGATTTTCATTAGATAGATCCTCTGATGAGAATTGATGCAGTTTAGAGTATCGTTCTATACGTTCCAATTCCTTACTTATGTTGGCTTTTGTTCCAATTAATGCAAACAGCTCTGGGTTAGACTGAGCCAACATTAGCATCATGGACAGTTGTCTATAAGAAAGAAAAGATGCAGGAATGGTTAGCAGGCGTAACATCCCTTTTTTATTTTATTTGCCGGTTTTGTACATTCTACACTGAAATCAATCTACTCATTCATTATCTGTGGTGGATTTACAAAAAAAGCAAAACGGATAATCTGACAGGTTGGCGTTTTTGGTAACATTTCTAAAACTGCACAGCATCTTACAATGCAGTTTATGGAAATACTTTTGTATCACCCTAGACCTTTTACACTGGGATATTTGGTTACTTTTATATGTGCCTATGGACTAGCTGTGGCAGCAATTTCATTGTTACCATTTTACAGTATTTTTAGTGTGCACATTCGAGTTTACCGCATCTGGCTACTAAAGGCGACTAGTGGCCTAAAATGGCAGTGCCATGAGATTCTTCGCTTGTCCGTCATGACTTCACAAGTCAGGAAATCCCTAATATGGTCATGCATTAGCCAGGGAAAGCTCCAGCTTTTGCGAGCTAGTGCATGCCATACAGGAAGTTAGTGGGACTGCCTGGTCCTACTCCACAAAACTGTGGAAGTCTAGTGTGCATGCCTGAGTGAAATCCACAGTGGTCCTGGACCACTGATGGCCGAGTGAGTTGCGCAGATCCTTACCATTGGTGGGCTAGTTTTTGCAATGAGGCTGGATTTGGGATAATAAGAGGACTCCTGCACCCATTTAGAGGATCAGCAACGGAGCTAATCCAACAGTTGCTGTGATTATGCATCCTCAGGCCCCTGACCTTCCACACCCAATTTGCCTCAGCTCCTATCCGGCCTCAGCACTTGCCTTGGCACACCCTCCTCCCTGGATGTTTGCACTTACAACTAACATGGCCCTGTAGCACCCAACATTCCAAGCACTTAATCTGTGGCTCATTCATGAGCTTGGACTCCCCAGCACTTAGTCCTTCTCCCCTCTTCCTTGCTGCACCTGCACGTTCCGAATACTCACAAGGCATAGTAGGTATGTTCTTTTTTCCCTCCACTGCTTTAAATATTGTGTTTTTAATGTGTTTCACGCCTGTGTTCCCTCTCCTCGCCCTTTGGGTGCTTCGAAACACTATTTTACTTGCTGTATAAGTGCCTAACAAGCAAACAAAATAAATAAAAATAAATCCTGTGTAGCTTGTTAGGTAAGATTTTCATAGCAGTGATAAATCTTCCTGACCTGTGTCAACCCCAAAACTTTTTGGTTTACTGGTGGATTATTTTTCCCTATACCTCACAGTGAGTGGGAACCTTTTTCCACACTAGCCCAAGGCTTGGTGTGCTCTGCTCTGGTAAATTTGGGTTTAAACTGGGCAGTGGGGGGTATAGTGGTACGGCAGCCAAATGCTCTATGCAATTAGTGCCCATTTGGGGGGGGGGCTATATCTGCTGGTGCCAGAGCATAAATGAAGATTCCCGTAGAGAGGAGATAAAGGTCTGAGATTAGGGGTGGAGGCCAGGGTGATGTGTGTCCTAAGGCAAGCCAGTCTGAGAAGGGCAAGGCATGGCAAGGATTAAGTTGCAATATGCGCCTCGAGTTGTGGTGTAGAAGGAAGAAAGAATGGCACAGCATTCGTGCGCGCTAGCTGGAATGCAGGGAGTGCTCAAGACGATAGGCGCTGAAAGGATTGGGGAAATTGGGTGAGGAGGCGCAGTGTTATGTGGATAGTGGTTTAGGTGAACTGCTGGCATGACAGCAGTGCAGTGTGAGGCAAGGCTATGTGTGCCATGTCAGAGAATTGGGTGGGCAGAGGGCCTTTGAACTTAAAGTGTCTGCTTGTAAAATACTTGTTCATCACAACAGGACTGCAATTTCTTAGCCAAACCCAATAAGATAGAGAGTACTGTTGACTTGGATATTTCTGCAACCTCTGGCACTCATTGCTGTGAGTGCCTGAGACTTCCTTCTGTGGTGTTTTTTTGCAGCCTCAATTTAAAGTCTGCCACGATTTCTGCGTTCTCCAGATTTGTCAACTTTCCACTCTAGCAGCTGCAGTTTACCTCTGGCAGCTTCAATAACTCACTCATGGCCTCGCCTGTACCACTTCGGGTGGAAAGGGTCTGCGGTCAATCTCTGCCTTCCCTTTAAGCAAGTAGACTTTGAAACTTACATGAGCGACAAGCCACTTTTACAGTTATGCCTGCGGTGGAGGAGGTTGGGAAAAGCACTGCGTAAATGTACATTTGCCGATAGTCATAGACTCTTGGCAAGTGAAAAACTGTGTGCTGTGTGTTGTTGAGGTGTGGCGAGCGACATTCATGGCTGGCTACTAGCTTACATTTTTCTCCCTGTACATCAGACTATGTATCCACCATGCTCTCCAGTGTGTTGTGCAGGTTGCCAATACTGCAAATGTGGTGTAAGGTGCTTGAACATTAACGGCTGTACTGGTTAAGGCTAGTAGCGTTATGGACGTTTTTAGGGCTACGCTGTGTATGTTCGAACTGCAGTATTAGTTTTACTGTTTTGGTTTCTGCTTGAGGTTTTCAGTAATGTGAATAAACGAGAGAGAGAGAAGCATATTGCTTGCCCTCAACTTGGATTTCTACATCGGATATCTACCTGTCCGTACACCCACCGTGGAAACCCGTAGCAATAGTTCCCATGTGGAAAGGAGGTGGGGTACTTTTGCAAATGAGATCAGTAGTCCTGAATATTGGTATCGCAGGAAGACATTACTTCCACGCTTTCCTAGTCTCTCTATACTGCGAGAACAGGAAAAGTAGTGTGAAGTGGTATTGCATACACAGGAAGTTCTGGCCTGTTCTATGGGAGGGTTCCCAATCTGGAGGGTCTCCACCTACTTTTTAGCTCACTGTACCTTTCACAGAGGAGAACTAGCCATTTGCATATCAGTCTTTGTCCCACCCACAAAGGCAGTCCAGCACTGAAATGCTAGGCAATTCTCCTCTGACCAACAGCAATCCCAGACATGGGTTTTAGCCTAGGCACAGTGGGCTAGGGCATGGTTGTGGACCCTCCCGAGTGGGCGCCTTCCCATGGAGCAGGTTGTTTGGCCGTGTTAGTTCTCGGTAGATGGGCTCCCAGACCTTTTTGTGTAGTGGTATTGCATGACATTGTTGGCCTAGACAAAATGCTATGAAACAGTCAAGACCCTGTATGTGGAATTCAGTATTTCATGCAGAACTAAACTTGGAACTTTTTTTAAACATGTTTTTATTAACCGATTCACATCATCAAGTTATCCGATCACATTGGTACAGTCGCCTGGTATTCAGACATCATATGCAGAACTCCAGAACATGCACATAATCACATAGAAACACAAGGGAGCAGTTGTTAGCCCAGTACAGTTGACTTGTATTCATACCAGAAACCGCACAGATGCAGGTGATCATGTATTCCCTCCCCCATTAAGTCCACTTCAGGGTCGACAAATAAGCCGTGAGCGGCCCCCATATATCCCTGGGTTTACTCTGTGCCCCACATAGCGCTGTATAGTCTCTGTCCATGTTACTGAGCCAGATTAAGTCTGCCAGCCACCTGGAGGCCCCAGGCGGGTTTGCATTAGTCCACCTCATCAGGATACGCCGCCTGGCCACTATCATATCATACAAGTCGGCAGCAGCTTACGATATCGCTTCACTACCCCGGGCGCCCATCCAAACATACCACACATTAGTGTACCCAGCATGTCCAACACAGTTTTCATTACCTCCTCTCAGAAGGGTCTCAACTGTACACACCCCCACAACATGTGCGTGAAATTTGCTGACTCAGTGGGGGCATCTAGGGCACTTGGCCGACCTGGACTGGTCATATTTATAGACCCGAGTTGGGGTGGAACTAAACTTGGAACTTACTAGCATCTGTAAGTGGTTGACGGAAATTACCAGCTGTCACCATAGGAATGCTGCCCATGAGACAGACATGGCTGTTGGTGATTTACCCTGCATATAATTGAGTGGGACGGGTAACTCACCTTTCTGTGGTAATGGAAGGTTGTCTCAATCTGCAGTTTTGCTGTGCTTTGATTCCCGCAAACGCTTCTAGGGCTGAAATCGAAGAGTATACCCCCCACATCCTGGTGCGTGCAGTGTGCTCCAGATACACCTATCGTCACCGCTTCTAGGGGATAGGTGAGGGGGAACCATTGGTCTTCAATGGGAAGGTCTAAGTTCTTCTGAAGGAAATCTGAGAACCTTGTTTGAACACATGGAGTGGGTGGTTGTCCTAGTACCTACTTAAGGTAGGCCAGTGTGAAAGGAGCCCCCAATTCACCTATGGTGCAGTTGGATGCTGGCATGAATGTCCTGTTGCAAGCTACTAGCCAGCCGTAGAGTCACTTGCGCCCTCAATTCTACACAGCCCAGCGTTTCTTACTTGCCAAATGTCACTTATCAATGGCTAGTGGTGAGTACAGTTTGTGGCTTTGGCAGATGCCGTGTCTGCTAGGAAGAGTCACTTAGGCAAAACATGCAGGAGAGATTATGGTGCAGTCCAAGTCTTGGGCACTAGGTGGAAATCTCATATGGGGTTGGGTGATCGAACTCTTGGGTGTGTTCTCTGATCCCCCTAAGAAGATAGGGTGTGCTTTTTTGAGACTGGACATTTGGCATCAGACTAAGGTTTGCCAATGTCTTGAAGGCGTTGGGGGTGGTGGATAAGCACCTGGATGGTTGTACGGCCAATCCCATCTCTGGGGGGAAGTTTTACTTTATATTTCCCAGAAATGGGCTATCAGCTAGAATAGTTGGTGCCAATAACTTGGGCATAGGCGAAAAGGGCGGGGAAACTGGTAAATGTGGGGTGGTTTTAACGGTCCTCTGCCACCAGGATGACATGAGCCCCTGTTCTGCTGGTTTGAATTGGTACCTTCTGAATACACTAGTGAAGAGAAGTTTCATGTATTAGCACGATGGATCACTGGTAGGCCAGGCTTAGGTGGTCATGAGACCTTGGCGGGAGGATATACTGGTTTGAAGCCAACGCATGATATTCAACCTGTTGCAGATTTCTCTGGAGGTTGAGCATTTCAGGGAGGACTCCACTGGGGAGGGAAACGCTGCCGATAGAATCTGCACTGGTATTATCCACCCCAGGGATGCGACAGTAGGTTGGAATCTGTCCTGCACATTCACTTGGGATGTTAGCTGCCGTGAGTGATGCCTTGTGCTTCATATAGGTTTTGATAACCGGGTTGTCTTTACTTTATAGATTTATATTGCGCAGGCCATGGACCCGTAGGCTTAAGCACGCAACAAAACAAAAATAACTATGCAAGAAATAGGCAGATGGCTACAGAGCAGACAACTGGAAACCCCCCTTATGCAAGCAATACATTTGTTTTTTTTAAATCTGTCGACTCAATGCACCTCAATTCAGAGGCAGATCATTCCAAGCCTTCGGGGATGCCATGTGAAAGGCTCCCTTTGCAGCCTTCATTGTCCTACACCTCTGGATCGCTAGACCGGAGTGATGGTTTTCTTGGCTAAGATCCTGCAAGTATGCAGGTATTTTGCCCTGCCTACATTTGTGTGATTACAAGAAGCGGAAACCAGATCCTAGACTCAGCCGGGAACCAATGTAAGGCTCTTCTTGAAGCTGGTACATGATCTCTCCGGGCAAGACCCATGACCACTTGCACTGCTCCATTCTGGGTAACCCGGAGCTTATTATAAACTTCCCTATTACTACCCACAAGCAGGCTAGAGCAATATATTTTTGCCCATACAATTGTCTTGTGATCGTCTGCGTTAGCTTGGGTAATGAGAGGCCTAAGGTGAGTCAGCAGTTTAATATAATATGCAGAGGCTGACACACCAAGCTCCCAACATGCGCCTTCATGCTGAGGTACTGATCAAAGAGAACGCCCAGTGTCTAAACCTTCTTAAGAGGGATTATTTTAGAGGCCCCAATATGAAAGCCTTCATATACCGTTCCAGTATCTGAATCTAACAAGGAGAGCCCACAATCAAAAGATCAGTTTTATCTTTATTCAAGGAAAGGCTATTATGAACCATCTAGTTGTCTATCAATACATCTATTTTGTTCAACTGAGCTTCATCTGTCATGTTTAAATATCACCCTCTCTTGTGCTGAAAGGGCAATCAAAGGAGCTGTGAAGATATTATACAAACAGGGTGAAGTACAGGAGCCCTGCGAAACATCAAATCTTAAAGCAATGGGTGTTGCTTCCGCTTCCTTAAAGAAAAACTCTGCTGTCCCGGTTAAAGAGTAAAGATGATATCCACTGGGCTGCTGTGTGTGAAAAATGTGCGACTTCGCTCAACCTGGCGACCCTGATGGAGTGGTCCACCAGGTCAAAGGCTGCTGACAAGTCCAGCAGCATCAACATGGATACTTTATTCTTATCCATGCGATCTAAAAGCGTAGCCTTCAATTCAAGCAGAGCTGTCCTTGTACCAAACCCTGACCTAAAACCTGATTGGTGATGATTTGGAATGGGAAATGTTTTCATATGCTCTGCAATTTGCTTATAAGCCACTGAGTATGATTATTTTTAATAGGAAAGGGGTATTGGTACTCGGCCTGTAATTATTTGAGATATCAGCCGGAAGTCCAGGTTTTTGGAGGGTTGGAGTTATCAGGCTCTTTTCGGATCTTGGTAAACGGAACCCTCGCCGAAGGATAGATTAACAAATTAACAGCTTCAAGTAAGGTGGGCGGCCAGGTTATTATGATAGCCGCACAGGGATCACTTTTACATTTTGTGGCCTTTAGATGTTCAACTATAGTGGCCAGTTCAGCTGTAGAAATAGCAGTGAAGCGAAATCGCGGACTGGTCTTTGGCAGCAACTTTATACCAAGGCTGAATGAGTGGAATTTAGTTTCCAATTTGTAGATTTTTTTTTTTTTTTTAACTTCGGAGAGAACCATACATTTTTTTTTTCTTTTCCCCTTATGCCTTCTCCTTTTTTAACGGGGCTAAAGTGTTAGTGATGCTATCCAGGTTAGATGAAAGAGACCAGGGGGGCGCTGTTGAGCAGCCGGCAAGATGGCTGCCTAGCTTTCCAGCTCCGTGACCTGACGGCAAACTATCCGTCGGAATCAGCAGATTTCTTCATCATCCAGCACTGGGGGCGAGCGCATTGTGCTGCATACTGCCTGCCCCGTGCATTGACCCATGCCCTGGCGGAAATCGGAGCTCCGGGACTGAGGGAGAACCCTTCTCCTTTGAACGACGCGCCTGGCAACTGCGGCCTGCTGAGCTTGGGGAGACTGCTGCGGGCCCTGCCCCCTGAGGCCTGCCGGCCCGACGGGCTGCTATCTCTTGCTGCACTGCAGCGGATTACTCCCGCCATGCAGCGGTGAACGCTCCGTGCCCGAGCTCCTCTCTGCCCTCCCTACTGCACGCCCGCTCCTCAGCGCGTTTCTGGGCTGGCGCCTCCTCCTCGCCCCCGCGCCCCTCACGGCCTGGTGCGCCACACGCTACTGCGGGCTCGTGCGGCCCGTCCTCTCCGCCCACCCCTGGAGGGGTCCTGGTGTGGGGACCGCGCCACTTATCGCGACCGCCGGATCCCTGGATGCTACGCCCTGCACTGCTGTCTTCTCCCGGACCCGTCAGGAGATTTATACGTTGGATCATTGGCTCCCGTGGGGGCCGCTCTGGGGTCCTACCTCCCCGGGGGTGCATCTGCGCCCATCCCCCCCGCCTGGCCCCTCGGGCTGAAACCGCAACACCTGCCTGCACATCGCCGTAACTGAGACCTGCCTGTGGTCTCCACGCTCCAGTCCCTGGCGGCCAGGTCGACTGGGACTCTACGGGGATGGAGACCCGACATCCTGCCTGCAGGTGAGAGGTTTGGGGCCTGGGACTGCCTTATACTGTGCCCCTGGGGGGACCACTCGCCCACACTCTCTGCACACACCAGGTCCACGTACATAGTAAACTTTCCACGGAGTGACCAACCGCGGGCCATCAGGCCCTTCATCATTCACGCTGACTTGTTTGGGCGGCCCCCCTGTGCTTCATGATCCCGCTGCTCCTCTCGCATGGGCAGCCACTCATTTTTGCATGGCTTGGTTCACTGCCTGGGCACCTCTGCGAGACCCTTGGATTGCGCACCGAATCACTGGAGCCCTTCGACTGTGTCCCTGGATTGTGGCGCCTCACGCCAGCTTCACTCTGCCCGCCTGTCCTACGCTGGTGCGACCCTGGGCGCTTCACCACCCTCCTAGTCTCACACTGTGCAAATACTAGCCGCGCCTATAGGTCACCAGGTGCCCCTGACTGAGCTGCCCCTCACTGCTGGTTCTCGCTACCTGGCCCTAATCTACCTTGGAGGCGAGCGCCACTTGTCACTCGTCCTCCCAGGACGTGGCCACTCGAAGCACTTTGCCTGCCTGCCCCCCCAGGGTGGGCCTGTAGCCCTTGACCCCACGCATTAACCGTCCCAGAGCTGACCGGGACCCGAAGACCCTCCCTGGACCCCCGGAACACCACTGGTAACATACTGCACTACCTGCCCTGCTGTTCTGGCTGTGCCTCCAAATATGTCCGGCAAGGCTCATGGGGCTAACAAGGCTGGAGCGATGGACAAGTTTGCTAAATCACTTGCTAAACAGGATCAGGGAGGGGCGGCCCTCCCACAGGACGAACCAGATGAACCCTCATGTTCTCCTCAACCCGACCTCACAACGCTCATGGAATCTATGGCCAAAAACTTTGCAGCATTTCACGAAAAATTAGACGACATAAATGCAAATGTCGCCTCACTACGTACTAAGCTGGACCAACATGGCACTAGGCTGGTCGAGGCCGAGACCAGGATTGGAACCACTGAGGATGAGGTGCACGTGCTCCAGGGCACGGTCTCCGACTTGGTGCGGGACATGAAACAGGTCAAAGCGAAGTGCGATGACCTAGAGTCCAGATCCCGCAGGAACAACATCCGCATTGTGGGGATTCCGGAGTCGGCCCTCAAGGGCAAGATGGAAATCGCTGTCGAGACCCTTCTGAGAGGCCTTCTGGGGGATCCACAACTCTCACCGTTCTTCACCATCGAGCGGGCCCACCGCTCGCTGGCCCCGCACCCCAAGCCGGGTGCCTTCCCCAGACCAATTATAGCCAAGGTGTTCAGCTTCAGGGATAGAGACCACATCCTACGTCTAGCCCGCGAAAAGGGGGAACTGAGATTTGTGTCCCAGACTATTCGTATCTTTCCCGACTTCTCGGTCAATGTCCAAATGGAATGCAGGCAATTTAATGGTGTGAAAAAATTGCTTAGGGAAAGGAAAGTGGAATATGCCATGTTGTTCCCTGCAAGGCTGAAGCTCACCCACCGTAATAAACTGTACTTTTTTACGGTCCCGGAGGAGGCGGTCAAATTTATTGAGTCCCATATTCCTGTCCCTGGTCCGGCAGACGATCCTGCTGACGAGGGTTGACTTGAACTGCCATGCACTCATTACTTGAATCATTTATGGTGTCATTGCCACGTTTGCCGCTTGCAATTTCCTTGTCATTTCATGTATCTTTTTCTTGTGCATCCATTGACTGTCGTAACTTGATTTGAAAGCCTCATGAAACGCATACTGGTCACTAATGTGTGATATACTTGATACGGCACCCCGTCTGGGTTCTCCCATTTCAATACCCCCCGCTTACTGTATTATATACTGGTGTTCCCTCTACTACTTAACATGGTTACCGCTGCACGGTATTTCGTGTAGTCCATCGTTCAAACGCCCTCACGGGCTCACGGCAGCAGCTACCCCCGCTGCAGTTGCAACGCCGAGTTTGGCTTGTTATGCTTACTGGTTGCACCCCTGTTGGTTGCGAGGGCCGGCCTTGCCCCGTTGGGTTCGGCACAGGTGCCCTGGAACTCTGGGTGGGCTCTTGGGTACTGCTCCGGTTGGGGGGGGCAGTGTGGGAGGGGGTGGGGACATTGTTGGGGTATTATGGCAAAAATGGCAAGACAGTGGTAGCTTCTGGTACGATGCAACGGGCCACTGAACTGATGGCCAGCACTTGTGTAACATACTTTCTCATACACTACTCGGATCCCCCCTAAAGAGCTACTGAATGGCTATTAGGCTAATGTCTTGGAACATCAGAGGGCTCAGCAACTTCACGAAGGCACGCAGGATCACTGCTTATGTCCAGAGGCACGGGTCAAAATACTCCTCTTGCAAGAAACCCATGCACTCGCTCATCTCTCGTCCTCCTTTGCCCCCTCATGGGGCTCCAACAAATACTACACAGTGTTCTCTTCACAGTCCAGAGGTGTCCTCACCCTGATTCACAAGTCCTTGGAATTCTCCCTTCGCACCAGCCACATTGATGGCCAGGGTAGATACGTCATCCTCCACTGTTTCCTTGCGAATACTGAATGCCTTCTGGTCAACACATATGCCCCATGCATCGATGCGCCCAATTTTTTTGACCACATCCTTGACATCCTCCTTGGATATGTTGGGGTTCCTGTTATCTGAGGGGTGGGGGGGGACATGAATCTTATCCTGGACACTGACTTGGACAGATCCGGTATTGCACCTAGAACTCTGTCCAGAGCCGCTCTTCGCCTCCATACACACATGATCACTGCTGGATTGGTAGATGCCTGGCGAGTACTCCACCCTTTGTCGAAAGAGTTCACGTTTTACTCTTCTGTTCACGACAGCCACTCCAGGATTGATCTTTTCCTTCTCTCCACCGGGCTCATGGGCAAAACGCTCACCACACAGATTCTCCCACACACACTGTCCGATCACTCCCCGCTCACACTGGGCCTCGCCCTACAACCGGCCCTCCCCCATCACTCTAACTGGCGGTTTAAGTCAGATGCACTGATGACATTATTTTCATGGCTGACATCCTCGCAGACATCTCCTCGTACTTTGATAACAATAAACGCCACGATACTACAGATGGGGTGAGATGGGAGGCCTTTAAGGTTTTCATCAGGGGCATGTGTATCTCCAGGGAGGCTGGGGTCCTGAAGGACATTAGAAATTCTCTGCGCCGTTCTGAGTCCAGACTCAAGGAGCTTGAGCGCGAATATGCGGCCACTCCCTCTCCACACAAGCTCGCACAAATACGAACTGAGCTGGATGCGTTTGAGTCCTTTGCTCTCAGCGAGATACAATATCTTAACCGACCAGTTGCGGCTCGGAAATATGGTGAAGGAGGCCGGGCCGTACCCTAGCCCGCCTCGCCCGAGCCGAGGGAGGTAGAGCTCGGATTGACAGTATCGTCGACAATGGCGGAGTGTGACATTGGTCCAACCGGCCCATTCTTGAGACCTTATCAGATTTTTATGCAACCCTTTATGCCCAACAACCAGAGCACAGCCCACGGGACCTGGACGATCTCCTGGACCGCATCCCAATGTCCCTTATATCTCTAGCCACTAAAGAACAATTAGATGCACCCTTCACCCTTGACGAGATCACCGCTGTCATTTCCGCCCTCCCTAAGGGTAAAGCCCCCAGCCCTGAGAGCCTAACCGCCGAGTTCTATCAGGAACATGTTGCCCTCCTTGCTCCACGTCTTCACGAGGTCTGGGAGGAGTCGCTGAGTCTTTCAAACCTCCCCCGATCCCTCCGCGGGGCTGTCATAACTGTGCTCCTCAAACCGGGTAAGCCCTTGGATGAATGTGGCTCCTATAGACTTCTGTCCCTCATCAACACTGATACCAAATTCTTCGCCAAAGTCATAGCAAATAGGTTCCTCCCCATCATGAAATTCCTGATTCACCCAGACCAGAGTGGTTTTGTCCCTGCCCGTTCCACGGCATTAAACATTCGGCGACTGTTTAACGTTCTCTCTAGAATAGACCCTAAAGCCAATGCTGTGGCTGTGACGCTGGATGCCCAAAAGGCGCTCGACATGGTCTCGTGGCAATACCTTTGGGCGGTGCTGGAGAAGATGGGGATCGGCCCATACATGATGTCCTGCATTAAGTTATTGTACACTGACCCTGTGGCCAGGGTCCTGGTTAACTCCCACCTGTCGGCTCCCTTTTCTCTCCACAGGGGGAGACGGCAAGGATGCCCGTTTTCTCCCTTGTTATTCGCGATGGCCATCAAGCCCATGGCGGATAGCGTCCAAAACAACCACGTGCGCAAGGGGATTCGCCTGCGGGATACCCCCGAAATTATATCATTGTATGCCGATGATGAGCTTTTATACATCAGAGAACCCTCAGTCCACCTTGACCTGATCATGCGCGAAATTATCAAAATTGGTACATTCTCGGGCTTTACCATAAATTACACTAAGTCGGAAATCTTTCCCCTCACGCCCGCAACTCCCCAACCTACATGCAAATTTCCTCTTAAGTGGGCACCTGAGGGCATCAAATACCTTGGGGTCCAGGTGTCCCTCTCAAAATCCTCGTTACTGTCCGATAACTACGGGGCTGCTGCGCAATACGCCGACGCCAGGATGGAAAGGTGGCGGAACCTCCCCCTCTCAGGGAGGCTGTCCCTTATAAAAATGATTATAGTCCCGAAGCTTTTATACATATTCGCTAACGTCCTACTTTGGCCTGGGAAACAGTATTTTGCGGACCTGCATGCGGGGTGTGCCCATTTTCTATGGCACTCTGGTGCCGTGCGCAGAAAGTGGCAACACATGACCCTACCTTATGAGAGGGGTGGCTTTAGCGCACCTAATCTCGCTCACTATTGGATAGCCGCTCAAGCTCAGCATGCTACATATTGGTACCATCACCAGGACCCCCCCCCCCCGACCGAGGAGGTGAACGTCATATCATTGATCCTCTTTCACTCGGAGGCCCCCACTGACCCAGTGGCCTCCACTATTAGGGCGTGGCGGCAGATTCTGAAGCCCGGCTCTGGTTCCCCCCTGTATTACAAATGGCTTCCCCTCTGGTCGTTCCCTGGCCTCACCCCCACACAGGATAAGCTCCTCATGCGACACTGGTAGGACCTGGGATACAGATCATTCTCCGACCTGTTCCCTGATGGGAAATTCATCACCCCAGAAACGTGGAAGCCAGGGCACTCCAAGTCCTCACTGGAACTGCTACAATACTTCAGTCTCAGAGCGGCGGTCCAAGACATGTGGCCTTCATATCCTGTCGAACCCCCCCCGTCCCCCTGAGTCCCTCGAGGTCTGCTACATCTCCAATTCCGCAGGGGCCAAGGGCATCGTGTCCGCCCTTTATAAAATGTTAATGCCACGTGCTGTAGAAACCCCCCACACTGCTCGAGATGCCTGGAGCCGTGATCTGGGATTAGACATTACTGATGAAATGTGGACTAAAATGTGCATGCATACACGCAAGGGTTCTCTTAATTCCAGAGTTAGATGTGTTCAATACAAGCTACTCAATCGCTTGTACTACACTCCCTATGCGATTGGGAGGTTCGCCCGCGACCTGTCCCACCCCTGTCAAAGATGCAGATCCACTGATGCGGACCACGCCCACATGTTCTAGTCCTGCGGGACACTGGCCCCGTTCTGGGATGCGGTGCTTGAGACCCTCTCCGAGATAGTGGGCTTTCCTGTCTGCCCTGACCCCCTGTCTCTTCTCTTTGGTCTGTGGGAGGGGGCTGAGGCGAAACGGGGGGCTAAGTTTTTGAATGTGGCGGGAAGTGTGGCCAAGAAATGCATCCTGCAATGTTGGAAGCGCAGACCCCCCCCCCCCCTTCCCTAGAAATGTGGCTGAAAGCCCTCACCTGGAAAGAAACAATCTTGTGAAGAAGACTATATTAACATGTTGCCCAGTAATGCTCGGCCTAAGAACATATGGACAGAGTTTTGTAGCTTCCTGAATGGTAAGGTGGACCTGGAGCTTCTATCTTCTCCCCCATCTCCGGATCCGGGGACGGTGCATACCACACCATAAACGCCTGTAGTGTTATTAACCTCTGTCTGAACTATGTGTGGACTTCTGTTTAACATGCCCTTTACTATATACGATTTAAGTATGTAATGGGTGTTGTTGCTGTAACCTGTAATGTGCCAGTTACTACTGCTTGCCAATAAAGACAAGTTTAAAAAAAAAAGATGAAAGAGACCTAGGCAATTCATCGGAGGAGGTAAAACCCGAAAGATTAGCCAGGGGGCTTAGAAGGGGTTCTACCCTTTCTACAGTAATGTTCGTAAGATTTCTAGTTGGCACCCCTAGCATTTTTCCGTCCTTCACTTTCTTTGGGAATTCAGCCTGCACAGAGAACTCCACAAAGTGCTCAGACCCCGGGTAAAGTGACACTCTAACATGCTTTGTTTCAATCTAAGGAATGCCCCAAACATTGGATGGGAGATTAGCCCAAGTCTGATAGTGCTAGCTGCAGATGTAAGGCATTGTCATCTTCCTCATGCCCCAACTGAAAATGAAAGTCACGCATAAGAAGGAAACTAGTATTCGGATTCAATAGGGAAAACAAGAAGGTAGAAAGCCCCGAAACAAAGTGCTCTGACGTAGCTGGTGGCCTATAAATGAAATGGACGTTCATAGTTGATTCTGCATTTAAACCTATTTTCACATATAGAGATTCAATCCCATCCACAAAATGGCCATTAATTTCCCAAACAGTAAGGGATAATCTTAAAATTAGTGCAACCCCACCACCCCTTCCATCCTTCCTGTCCTGTCTTATCATACCATAGCATAGCTATCAGGAATTGCAAAATTCAAGGAAGGGGCTGCGGCACTATGGCCCTAGGTTTCAGTGATAGCCCAAACATTGATGCTCTTTTCTTCTATATGTGTCGCAACCTCAACTGCATGTTTCACTAATAAGGAACCTAAGGTTAGACACTGGCAAGGTCATGCTTCAACACCCATGAGCACCCCTGCTTCTGAGAGGGGAGGCTCCCTGAGAGGAGAAGGAGAGGAGAAGTTCCCAGTCTGTGGTGATTTGAGGATACTGCCGGTATGGCTATCCCTGATCACTGTTAATTTCCACTTATCTGCTCCTGGGTTTCCTACAAGACCCACCACATCCGACTATCTGTTGAGATGGGGGCATAGATGGTTCACTAATGGGAAACCCTTATCTATATGCCAGATGTACGGTGACAACTAGTTTCGGGAGTACCTGTGGTACCATAGACTTGCTACCAAGTCCTTTTAGACCATCAGCCGTTGATGGCCCGTGGCCTAGTCTGTTCCCGAGCTTGGGTGCTCTACAATGGCCTCGATATCAGCACAGCTCCATTGTTTACTAGTTCTCTGGGGTCTTTACAGAAGACTTCACGTTCATTTAGGGCTAGGTGATATAGACCAATAGTCTGATATTTTTGGCTATATCTCGATATGCAAAAGATCTATTTTGTCATGTGGGTTAAATGCTTGTTTGCAAGCCGCCAACTACATCTGAGATATCACAAACTCCTTTATAAGCCTGATCAAATAAAGTGCAAATGCAGGGTTCCTCTTGAGAACGCAGAGTTGTGTAAATAAATGGTGGTATATTTAATGTTTGGATACTTCACCCAGCCCTATGTTATTTAGCCAGTTACTGCTAGTATGCTGGGCACCCTTGCATGGTGGGGCCGCCGTGATGTGGCATGGATGAGTATAGCGCAACTGTGGTATAGTTGAATTTAGAAAATGTGCCTAATAGCGTCTCTGTAGTATAGTCAATGTGGTAAAATTGAATCTAGAAAATGTGCCTAATAGCATAACTGTGGTATTGATGAACTTAGAAATTGTGCTTAAATGTACACCCCCTGTCCTGCTCTCGTGCTTGATCACAGGCACTTTACTAATAATCACCATATCAAACTACTACGCTTATTCTCCCCTATACACCATCATTCAACTAGAACACAGCTGTACTATGGCGCATTCGGTCTAGCTGTTCTCATAATTAACATGACCCCACAAACTCCACATCATCCTAATAAAACACAGCTAACTGAGCACATTCCGGCTAGCTTAAGCGCCTCTTCAGGTCTAACGCAGCCAAAACTCAGTCTGGGCGTCCACCCTCCAGACTGAACACATCCAACTGATTCCTCAGCACCACACCTACCGCTAAGAAGCAGCTTTCATACAACAACCACACATCCGGTGTGCCCACGCACCATACCACACTCTCTCTCTACTGACTGAGGGCGTTCAACCTACGAGCACTTTGAGATCAGACCAATGATACATAAGGCGCTATATAAATGCCAAGTAACATAATATAAGTGTGCCCCTTTTGCATCAGAATTCAATGGGGGAGGGGAGACCTCTCTGTAAGAAGCTACAACAGGGTTTCCTATGCAAAATATAATTAGAAAGTATTATTTCCCTACTGCTTCACGAATAAAGAAAATGCATAAATAACATTTACTTTTTTTTAGGTTGTACGACTGATGGCAGGCTGGATTTTCCACATCTAAAAATTTACAAAAAGTGGAATACAGCACATTTCAATTAACCACTCAAGTCTGACTAAATTGCCTTCTCGTTCAGTAATGGTATGAATGAGTTCCATCCTGGCTACCTCCACTTTACCTTGGATCCATCTTTGGTTTGTAAATCACTTTTAATTCCTCGAGGGAAGCGCACTGTTCTTCCACCTTCTGCAGAAAATTCTCAATTTCCACAGGATCAGACGCCCCAGGAAAGGAGCTCAGTAAACGAAAACAGTTTGTAAAGTCTGCACCTGTAAATTGAAAATGAAAGGCTTACGTTAAAGGAATAACACAAACAGACAAGACCTGAAAGTAGTTCAATGTCACATGACCATTTTAACTCAAAATTCAGCCAGACTAGGGATCAGTCCTAAAAGAATGAATAAAAAAGGTTGGTGAAGACCAGGACAGAAAGGTGCATGGATAGATCCTGAACGTGGTACAAAACGTCCTCAGTAGCAGTTGTGCGAATCATTGACCAAGTGCACTTTTTTCATTTGTATTTACACATTTGCAAACAGATTTACAAATAAATGCAGTAAATCCCAAGCTCACTACCAAATTTCAGGGGGCGGGGGAGGGGATATGGATAAAAGGAGACATAGGAAGCATGAGGTTGTGTTTTTTTTGGGCGAGGTCAGAGGAGGTGGAGGTAGACCAAGCGAACCAGTGGAGGAAGGACGAAGCAGCGGAGGGTGGAGGTGGATATTCGGCCAGTTTTTAGTGTGAGGTATTGGTTGGTGAGAGGAAGTGCTGCCTGCGGTCATGTGGCTGCAAGTAGTGTACAGAAGAGTAGGGGTTGAGTGAGGGAGATGGTTAAGTAGTAGTGTGGAGTAGGGAGCGTAGTACTAGTAATGTTGTGCAAAGAGAGCAATAGTAGAGTGGAGGGGAGAGAGTAGTAATAGTGTGGAGGGAAGTGAGCAGTAATAGTGTGGAGGGAAGTGAGCAGTAGTACGGAGAGTAGGAGGAGCAGCAGTAGTGAGGAGAGGAAAAAGATTGCAGGGTGGAGGTAGAGGGAGGGTCATAGATGATGGACGGGGAGTGTTAAAGGAGAGTCGAGAATAGGAAGACAAAAGGGAAAGGGACAGAGATATAGGGAAAGAAATACCCGAGCACGGAAGGACAAAAAAAAAAAAAAAAAAAGACTGGGACCAGAGTGTCTGCAAGGCACAAACCTTGAACAACATCCCTGGGAGGTCAGAGTAGAATCCCTAGCTTGGTCCCAGAGGTTGCCATGTAATTCCCTTTTTAGGAGGGGGATTACCCTCTTGGAGAGTAGTCATGCAAAACTTTTGGGGCTGGACATACTTGTTTGCAGGGCGCAAGTCTAAAACTGCGCGCATTGTCAGATCTTTTTTTGGCACAAGGAAGTAAGTTGAATAAATACCCTTGTTTACCCGGGACAGGTTCGATCGCGTCCTTTTCTAGAAGATTGACGATCTCCTCGAGGAGGATCTTCTGGTGGTGCAAGGAATGTACTTTTTGTCGGGGGGGGGGGGGGTGCTTTCGGGGACGCTCGAGCAGTTCTATGCACTATCCTGCGGACACTGTGGACAGCACCTATCTGTCTGATGTGATCCCTTCCCAAGCTTGGGTGAAGTTGGCAATGTGTCCCCGTAATGGAGATGCGTGGGAAGGGACCCTGATCTCAGCGTCACTGTTTTGCAGGAGGCGTGCCGCCTCTGCTGGGGCTGCCTCTTCCCTTACCACAGCCCCTCTAGTTTCCCCTGTTGTAACTCTGGGTAGACTGCTGGTTGTTACCCCATGATTTACCCTGCCCCTGAGAATAGTTGGAGCCTCTTTGTGAATTTTGGCCACGTGGGCGACGAAAATTGCCATTCCCTCTTGGATTAGGGGGTTTGTTGGTCAATTGTCCCAGGGATTTCCGAGTCTCATACTCATCTTTGGCATTTTTTAATACCGCAAACAGTAGATAAGGCTCCACCAGCATGTCAATTAAGGATGGTTGTGTCTCGGGTTTAAACCCTGACTGTCTTAACCAAGCATGCCTCTTAATGACAGTGCTCTCTGCTATAAGCCTGCCGGCGTTATCCGCGGCATCAAAGGTTGCCTTAAGGATGCAACCGGACACGGCTCTCCCCTCCGACGCAACCTGTGCCAACTGGGCCTTTAAAGGTTCTGGTGCG
Source organism: Ambystoma mexicanum (assembly GCF_040938575.1). Taxonomy (NCBI): domain Eukaryota; kingdom Metazoa; phylum Chordata; class Amphibia; order Caudata; family Ambystomatidae; genus Ambystoma; species Ambystoma mexicanum. Next base: position 30,791,506 of record NC_090936.1, read on the forward strand.
GAGTCAATAAGTGCAGCAACTTGCTCCCACTGGTGGCAGTTGTAACTAGAAAACAGGGTGGTGGAGTTGGCAATCCTTGCCTGGTAGGCGGAAGTGGAGGCTACCTTCCTTCCCAACCCGTAGATCTTTTTGCTCTCCTTGTCGGGGGGAGCCTCAGACGAAGATAGGGGTGTTCCCGCCCTCTTCCGGGTATTAGTCACTACCAGGGAGTCAGGTTTCAGTTGCCCCTTTATGTAAAGCGGGTCTGATTGGGCTGCCCTGAACTATTTTTCAATTCTGGGCTTTACCACCCTGGTGAGGTTAGGATTGAGAAGGGAATGCTCAATTCTCCTTTGTATAGACTTGAGAATAGGGATGGCCTGGGCAATGGGTTTCTTTTCTCCTACTAGTTCCTCGCCAAAGTCCCTCTCCTCCTGTGCTTCCTGAGTGTCTATGCGGAAGTGTTCTGCCGCTCTAGACAACACCTCATTTAGGAGAGGTTGGTTGTCGATTGGGGAGTCGGTAACCTGAGGTTCTCTGCCTACCGGGGAGTCTATTCTGTAGACTTCTGGGTCATCTTCCTCCTCCTCCTCCTCTTGGTCCTCGTCATCCCCATAGTAGTCCACCCCAGTTTGGTTGTCCAACGTTACCAATTCTGGATCCTCATATTGTAGTGGATCCTCACTATACTGAGTGTACGGCTGTACGTAGAAAAAGAGTTTGCGATGGTGCCTCAACTCGAGGTTTCTTACCATGGGGTTGCGGGTCCCTAGACCTTGAGGGAGTAGCCCTGTCAGGGGTATAGGAGATGAAGTGATCTGGGTTCTTGGCATAGACGTCTGCTAGGGATGACATTCTAGATATAACTGTCTTTATCCTCACTGGACCATTTTTTGGAGCTAGGGATTACCCTTTCCTGGGAGGGTTTCCCTGCTGTGAACTGACTGGACCTTTGGGCTTGTGCAGTGGTCTTGGCTAGCTGTTTATCACAAGACTTAGCACTGTCTTTATGTAGCAGAGGTGTAGAAGAAGGCTGAGATGTTTTCTTCTTCTGTTTTCCCCCCTCCCCATGAGTGGAAGAGTGCTTCCCTGGTGTTTTCACCTTCTCGGAGATTTTCGACGCCTGGCGCCGAGATTCGGGGGTAGAGTCCCTTTCCTTATAGTGAGGACGTCGGGATCCGTGAGCAGGCGTCGAGCGGTCAGCCGACGCCGACTCCTGGAGTGCGGCCTGGGGATGGAGGTCGGCTTCGTCTTCCGACGATCGTACCGCCATATCTTTGGTGAGTGAGGCACTCTTGGCAACAGTGGATGGTTGCCTGGTGTCATGCGGCGATCTTGACCGAGAACGCCCAGAGGGCACAGATTCGGTGGACCATTCTTTGTGTGCCTCTTTCCGAGAACTCGACACGCGCGTCGAGTCTCGGTTGGACTTCGAGTGTTTAGTGGAAGTGATGTGGGTAGCGCTCGTATCGCCGGGTGTGCTCCCCATAGCTGCCGGACAACCTTCCGAGGTCGGGGACTTGCGCTTGGCTGTCTTTCGATGCCACATTGCCCTCGCCGTCCGATAGTACGCGTCGCTGCCATCACTGAAGGTGCCTCCGCTTCCATGGCCTCTCGTTGCCTGGCGTGGTGGGCCGAACGTTTGGTCGAACGGTCCTTTAGAGTCTTAGCCTTGAACCGGCTACATGCTCTGCAGTTCGCCTCGGGGTGGTCCTTCGGCAAGCAGAGGTTACAGGTGGCTTGTCTGTCAACCCAAAAGGTACTTGCGGTTGCACTTGGGGCAAAATTGCAAAGGGGTACCCTCCATACGCACCCTGTGGAAGCGGGCTAGAGTGTGTAGGAATATATATATAAATATATGTGAGTGTAGAGTATGTACCACCCCCCACTCTCCCTACTTGAAGGGCCGAGGCCAGAGGCCTTCCAAGGCCCGGACCGAGGCCAGAGGCCTTACGAGGCCCAAAGTCTGTCGTGCAGCTCTCGACGGTTGTTTTCTTCTCTGGGCCGGCAGCTAGCTTCGAAATTCGGTGACTCGACGTGGGAATGGAGGAAACGGGGAAATATTATACTATTTGCAAAATTATGGCTAAAAGCCAGAGAACTCTGCGGAATGCTTCCGACAAGTATGGCGGAAAAAAGCAATCTGAGGGTCCACAGTACAGTGGACGTCACACTAGGGATAGTATTACTGGCATGCCCTGTGTCGACGCCCATTTTCGAGTTTCGAAAAACAAACTGTAATACTCCGCAGCTTACACTAGATGTCGGCCTATGCACAGCATGTGATGTAAGCAGATTCCACAAGCCTCAAATATATATATAACCTCTCTAATTTGGTAATAATGAAAAGTGTGTACTGTACCTGTGACCACGCCCACTACACCGCCTTTGAGTTGGATTTGGGCTGCTATGCCAGGACTACCACTTAGTGAGCCTGGTGAGCTCAAGGTAATCTCTAGCAGTACAGAGTCAGGAAACTATACCCTAACCACAGAGCCTTAAGGACAATCTCCCTAGCACTGAATGTTAAATTGTATGAAGGGGCATTTGTGAAGAACAATGATCGCAATTTTCATGGCCCCATAGTGTTGATGGCTGTTTTTGTGAAGAAGATTACAATTTGCGCCTGGTGGGTTTCACCATAAAGGCAGTACGGGTCATCTTCCATTGTCCTGCTGGTTAGTCGGTACTTCCTTGAGGGTGTAACATTTGCACTATCCATTGTTTAGTGTGATTTGACTCCTGGCGAGTAAGAAATGGCGTGCTGTGTGCATCTATAGAACGGAGATGACTAGCAACTTTTTTATGGTGTGCCAGTAGCTTGCAACTGGAGTTTTTGCCCCTGCTTCCTTCATTCACTATTGTTAGGGAGAATTCTCAGACATGTGCCGATTCCCTCTACCTTAGAGACCAACAACTTTGCTGGATTTTGAGGACTTGAGTTTTTTACCTGGAGACAGAGAGGACTCTTTTTCCACTCTCTCATGTATTTTAATGTGATTTGGTACACTGTGTTTCTTGTGGTTGTGGAGTCTGAAACTCCATAGGCATGATCTTTTAGGTTGTGTCACACAGCACCTTCAGTGCAGTGACACGGGAAATCTTTCAGATTTCCCAAAAGGTTTAAATACCTTCTCTGGGATAAACTACTGTTTCCCAGAACAGTAAAGTGAAATTGACTTTATTTACAATTGTAACTTTCTAGACCCAGCACACACTATCTTACTATAGGGTGCTGGAGGGGTTACCTAGTATCCCCTTTGTCTAGCTTCTCATGTAACAATTTTATGTTACCCTTTCCTCACTGAATGGCTGGTGGCAGTGGTTTCGTTTTAACTACTGTGGTGTGCATTTACCGCGGGCTGCATTCGCAGTTGCAGTAAAGCACCCAAAAGTGCAATTTTTGTCAAAATGGCCCCAGTCTTTTTTTGCCATTTCTTTGTGGAAAGGTCCTTCTTGAAATGTACTCTGTGCGCCAAACCAGGTTTGGTCCCATTGTTAGCTTTGCCTTTGGCGCAATTCACAAGTGTAGCCGCCTCTGGCTCCAGGGTGTCTGGGGTGGGCAGGAAGTGAGGGAGGTGCCCGAAACTCCCTGTGCTTAGTCTCCTAGGAAACCCAAATGCAATCTGTAGTGATTGGCCGGCTGACTGTCCGGCAAGGATAGCCACCCTGCTGGGTGACTGACAGCTAGGCTGGAATGAATGGGACAGAACTGAATAAAAGGAGAGGCCTTTGGCTTGGAAGGCAGAGTCGACCACTGGACAAAGGAACCGAAGAAGAACTTGAAGAGGACGCCTGCTGCAACTCCTGGACCGTTGGTTTGCCCGGTGAAGCCCTGCTGCTGTGCTGAAACTCCAAATTTGTATCGACACAGAAGCCCCTGCAAAGACGACTTCTCCCCTTGAGTTGGTGGGACCAATCAACTCCAAAGTAAGCCACCTGGACATCCTTCTCTGAGCTGGTTGAATTTCCAAATGTTGCTGCTGGTAACCGTATAGCCAGGGAGAGGAACACCAGATTGTGTGAATCCTCCGGACTTCCAGGAAGCAGGACTGACTGAGCCTGACCCCCTCAACAGAGTGCGACACCCCAGAAGCACCGAAAGCCCATCTCCACAGCCAGAACTGCAGTGTTGCCATTTGCGGTAGACGCAAGGAGCTGAACCACTGAACAGCCACTGATTTGAAGATTGCCGGTTGCGAGCGGTGACCGTCCCATTGCAGTGCAGGAGTCCCCAGAAGTTCTCCCTCTTGTCCCCACGACTGAGGACTAGGAACAGTGGGACCTGCAGAGCTGCTCAGGAATAGAAGTCATCTGCTGTCCTGCTTCTTCAATGCAAAAGGTACTTTAAAAAGTCTGAGAGAACTTATCTCTCATTGTATCTTCTACCACTCACAAGTCTAAACAGCTTGTGGCCCTGCATTTGATTCTTCTTTTCTTCAAAGACTTCTAAAACATTGTGCAAAAACCTTTCTACTTACCTACTAGACGTGCTTCATCCTATATAAGACTATTGCACATTGACTTTGGCCCAGCCTATTATACATAATGACTACTTAGGGGATCCAAAAGTATGTGCCTGCTTAAGAATATTTGTGGTCTCTTGTTTACTCTAATAACCTTTTCCTTTTACCAACTTCTAACAGTATTCTAAATGCAAACAGTAAGATATTAATGTCCCCAGCACCCTAGCTATTGAAGTCACCCAAGGGTGTAGGTTGTGTTTGTGGGTCATCCCAAAAGGGTCTTTAGTGATTTAGAAGCTAACAGTGTACAGTATTGAAGTATATTTGTGTGTTGCTTTTTATGTTGCTCCCTTCTGAAGAAGGCTTATTCTAACTGACTGATAAATTAATAATTGTTTATTCAAAAAACCTTGTGTGTAAGTGTTTATTTGAATACTTGTCACTGTGAATCTCGGTCTAGCTCCCCTACAGCTCACACTGACCTCTCTTGAGATAAGCCTGGCTGCTCAAGACCCTACCAAACTGTGCAGTACAAGCTTATACCAAAAGGTTGGGTTTCCTATTACCTGTAGTCAAAATTGTTGTAGTGCACCGTAAGGGTACTGCATACAAGTTTTGCCTAGCAACTACCCATATATAAAAAAAAACGAGTTACATGTAGGATCTAAACGAATTCAGTTAACGTGGTCCTCAAATTCACATAGTTGCTACTTTTTTGCCTTTAAGTCCATGTTGCTAAGATAGACTGCAGTTAAACTATACCTCATAGAGGAGATATGTGCTATCTAGCTCTGTACAGATTGAGACAAAGCCTTGTTGCTATTCCAATTATATTTTCACCAAAATAAGGAGAGATTAAGCCAGTGGGGGAGTGCAAGAGGGGGTCAAAGAGTGGGTCAAGAAATAAAATGAATACAGAGCTGAACATCATCTCGAAATCGCAGAAAAGAGCCCTAGATGGTAATAGCCTAAGACTGGAAACAAAGCTCCCGGTCTATGATCAGCTAGTACCGTAAGCTCTAGGACATAGTGGTGATGGAATGGATAACGTACAGGGCCCGAGGAGACACGGACAGATTCCAGAAAGAATGGGGAGAGTTGTTAACATTTTTTAAAAGCGACTTTAGGCAACAATGGTGCCCCCAAAACATACGGGTGCTGGACATGAGCCGATATATGGATATATATATACAGGAGAACAATGGAGTAAAGACTCAAACGTGTCTGAAGATACGGAAATTGGGTAGCAGTTTCTCTCAGGGGGAGGAGGGAGGGGAAGTTTTATTGAGAAATGTTTACTAAATATCAATAAAAATATGTAAAAAAAATAATAATAATATTAGTCAAACACTTGCTCCACTAGGTCTTTTTCAGTTTTTCCTTGCACAATCAGCAATAGCTACGATATGAGAACTAAGACAGTGCAGTTTATGTTGTATGCTATGTGACTGTTTCTACTTGCTCTACCCCATTACCATTATTTTCTGCCTAACTTTTGCAACATGTGTTTTAAGCACTGCCCCTACACAAATTAGGCAAAGAAAATAACGTAAACAATACTTTTTTCAATTACCTTTAATGTGCACTAATCGCTTTCCTGTTTAACAATCATCACTTTGCTTTCACAATTACCTGTGAGCATCATGGTGTCCAGGAAGTCAGATACCAGCTGTTTGTCTTCTTCTAGCTGCAACTGAACAAGGCCTAGTTTCTTCCTCATCTTGTGCAAATAATGATCCTCATAGGTTGCATCAAACTCCTCCTCAAGGATGCTCTCGCTTACCTCCAAGGGAAGCTCAGGAACCAGAGCCTCTGCAAGTTTACCCAGATTCCACTTGCACATCTCTGGCTGCTTGTTGTAAGCATATCGCCCCATGTTATCAGAGCCATTGCAGATGTGATCAGGGTCATAGCTGAAAAAAAGACCACATTGCATGCTTCAACCAAACTGTGCAAGAAGAAGTGGAACTGCAATGAACAAATAAGAGCAAGGAAGTGTGCGCTTCTGTGTAGCGGTAATGGTTAACGATAATTGCAATCAGGACAAGATATGCCACTGATAAAAGCATTAGGCGCAGCAGACAAGTAAATACAACGCCGGCTTTTGGGTAACCTCAAATCACAGGCAAAGGAAAAGGCGGGGAAAAAGAAATCGCCATTGTCACTATTATTCTGAAGACTGACATCTTTCACATGTTCCCTACCTTCTTTTTTTGATGGTTTTAAGCTCAGGATGCTTTCCCCCTCAACGTTTGTTTTATTAATTCACCATGTCCCCTGCGAGACAGGCATGGTATCATGAAAGAAATGGAGTCACAGGCATGATATCATGAGAGAAACAGACAATGATTCAAGTTTATGAAAACCTTTATCTTGTAAAGAAGGGGGTTTGGAGACTGCTTAACTTGTCCTACAACGTCTATAATGGGAGAAGTCTCAAACATGAACACAAATCTAGGTCCAAAGTGAATAGAGTTAGTCAAAACAAAAGTGTCTGTGTTAAACCTATGCTTGCCCTCACACTTTGATACAATAATGTGCATGGGATTGGACTAAATAAAAAGGGTGCTTCAAAGTAAAGGGAAGGATAGTATTGGAGCTAATACACATCTCCCTTCCCCAAGTCTTGAGCCACTTGGGATTCAGCATGTGTTCCTTGGCTCTCAAAGGCACTGAATAACGTTCCTTTCACAAAGTTCAAACTGTTCTGGTGGCACAAGTTCAAAGTTCCTTTACGTAACAGTTCCTCTGTATCACCTCTCCACAGGAAGTCAGCAACTTATTAGTTCACAATACTTTCACAGTTCACAACAGGTTGATGTATTGGTGCATCAGAGCCTTTCAACAACGCCCAGTATTCCTCAGCCCCGGGCGGGACCACTGACACCTAGGCTCTCCTCACAGCTATTCAGCAGTTCAACGTATCGGAGACATTCGATGAACACACAGTTCTTCGAGCCCTGTGTGGGACCACTCTGATACCTAGGCCTCTCTTTCAGTGTTCTCTTCTTATCGTGCCGTTGACACATTTTTACATTTCAACTTCAGCTTTCCTCAATATCATGCCCCACTATCTTTTTACAATTCATAACCAAGTTTTCACTGGGTCTTGGCGTGCCTTTTCCCTCAAGCATAGCCCCCCTTCACTTGCTTCCATATTAGCTGTCTCTGTAAACTTCACTCCTGTGCACAAGGTCTCTGTTCACTAGAGCTCCTTTCACCATGTGTTAACGTGCACGCGAACGTTTGCTACTCTTTTTCTTTCCTCTTAAACACGCTTCTTAGCCTACGCTCGTCCTTGTAATTATCTTACTTCTTGCAACATTGTATCCCTCATGCTTTGCAGTTATCAACTGGATTCCCCTCTGGCTTTGAACTCACCAGTTGTGATTTCTATTTCTTTAACGCCACTGTTGCTGTCTTATCAAATGAAGACCAATGGCCAACCCCTCCAACTCTCCTGGGCGGCTTCTCTGGCCCAGGATAACTAACACCATTCCACGGACTTCACTATGGAGAACAGCTTTGCACTTTTACCCCTTCTGGCTCCTTGGAGACACAGCTTCCTCGCCACGCTTCTGTTCGCCCTTTTACACCATAGGTTCTCGGCATCTCGGCCCTCCGTTCTCCCCCAGGTGGTTTCGGGTTCTCTGGGCATCCCAGTTCACCTGTGCTCTCGTACTCCGACTCATGGACCTCCTCAGGCTCCAGCTTGCTCATTCTGTTTCTCTGGCTCACTCCTTTTATACACCTGTGGTGCGCTAACAGTCCTCAGTTGTTTTTGTTGTGTATTCCGTGCCCGACTGCGACCTGTCTATGTTAATGGGACATTGATAGAAATGGAAAATTCCTCTGTTGGATTTCACCATTGTAGCAGGCCAGGGAGGTTGGGTAGGGGGTTATTAAAGAAAGGGGGCTACCATGTCTCGCCTTCAGGCAATCCCTCCCCAATCCCAAAGGACCCTCCACCCAGGTGACCCTCCCTCATTCGTCCACCCCCACGGTCGGGATCCAATAGTGATGGCTCTTCCCTGGCCACCTGTGTAGAAGATCCCCTGGGAATAGGGAGGGAAAAGACCCTCAGGTTTTCCACACCCGGCTCCCATTCTGACCATTCTCCTCTCCCTTCATTTTCATCCTAATTCTCTTCCACTTTCATCTGCCCAGAACCTGGTAATCATCTTTGACCATTCAATTCCTTTACTGATCAGATTTCTTCTCCCTCGATCTTGTCATTTTCAGCTTAACAGCTTCTTAACATCTGTAAAATCCATCCTTTTCTTACTTTTTCTGTTACTTAAGTCACTTAGCCCCTTGACCCTCCCCAACAGCATGTACCAGACCTACTCAGGCACATTGTATGTAGTCGAGTGGGTGTAAAGTGTCACCTGTGCATTCATTTGTCTTGCAAGCAAAAACAAAGCTTGAACACGTATAGAGGTCTTAAGATCAGATTTGACGGGTAACATCAGCGGTAGCACCCTCCCCCACAAAACTCTTCCCATCCTACCAACTTCTGTGCCTGGTATGCAACCATGAGTGCTCTTTATAAAAGGTAGATCTAAACTCTACCGTCTATCTGAGGTACATTTTCAATGTGTGGGATTGACCCACCATCTGCTTAAGATGTATGCAAGACCAGTGGAGCAACTGGGTATTCTTGCAGGTCACCTCTGCCTTCACCACCTGGGTTGAGTGCAGGAGACGTGATTTGCCACTAGAAGGTGCTGAGTGAGGCTATCAAGCAGAAGGTGCAAGTAAGGAAGCCGCAATCTGCTGAGAGAAGCAGCAAGCTGAAGGGAACCTACCAAACAACTGCTCACTGACAAAATGAAAAAAAGAAATGAGGTGTCACAAATGGCTCAAAGAACACTCCGACAGCTAGAGAGGGTTCTAACATTTTTATTGATTTATTTGCCAAGGTCGCCTGGGCTGCCCCTCACTCTCTTGTATACTGATCGCATTTCCACCCGAAGCGAGGATCCCTAATTCCCAGGTTAGTATGAAGAGAATATTGACACCCTACCTTCCATTCTCTATATTGCTAGTAGTGAGAACATAAAAGCATTTGCCTTCTCTATCTGGACTACCTCCCGAACTTTCTAAACCAGCCCTACACTACCAATGTGCCATCCAGACAATACCCGAGACAGTGGTCTTCCTCTCGTGCCCAAACAGTCCTCTCCCAGTCTCTTGCCTATTCACTTCGCTCCACTAGCCTGCATTAAAATCCACCCACCTTCTCCCTCTGACCTAACCTGAACAACCCACAACGTACGGTTTCAGGTGAGACCCGCTTATCCTCTGCTCCTTCTCTCATTAGATCACTGATCCTGACCAAACTGGTCCTGTCTTCCACACCCAGGAAGTGCAACAAACACTGGTAGTTACAAATAGTGGGCTATGAGTTACACCTTTTCTCCTCGCAGAGCTGCTGTGAGACAGCAGTGGTGGCCTGGTTGCAAAGTGTCCCAGTTTATGTAAGGGTGCCTTGGTGGGGCTTCCACCAAGGCAAGTAAAGTCTTGTTAAGAACTTGCTGCTACTTTGTAAGTCCATGGACGGTAGGTTGGCTGCAGCGGTTTTGCTGCTGCACGTGCCCACACTGGGGAGGTGTGTGTGGCTCTGGGAAATTGCCGCATAAGGGCACTGGTTTTTCTCACCCTGGCACTCTTGATCCCTGTGGAGGCTGCGGCATCGAGCACTGCATGTAGGTCAAGGGAGATGCTGATGAGTTGCAGTGCTACCAGGGGTCTCTCCATAAAGTTACTGCCTCACTTATGGCTCTAGAAAAGAAAAAAAAACCTGCCTGGTACTTTCTTCCATAGGTATGAGGTGATGCAAGTTGGCACTGTAGATATACCAACAGGCACTTGGGAAGGGGACAGAAATGGGGATGCTTGCTACTGCCACCATACTCCTCTCTGGTAGGATGGGCTTTGGCTTCCACCCAGGTAGTCCTCCCGCCCAAGGCTGAGAGGGGTCCCTAAACCCTCATGTCAGGTTCTGCTTACTGACCATGTCACAGAGGTGACGCCAAAGTGTGTGCTAAGAAGAGAAAGTCGGTTGGGGAAAGACAAGGAAGAACAAAGAGAAGTAATAGGTGAACAGTGTAGAGAGGTTCAGAAGGAAGGCAACAAACCATTAGCACCTGGTTTGGGGGGGGGGGGTAGGAGGGGAATGATGCCAAGAACCCAAGGCAAACACTCCAAGGAATGGAATTACTAACAACGGTGAGAGCTAGAACGTATGTTGTAGGACACAGTCTAATAAGGAAAAAGCTTGGACAATGTCTGCTTGTTACATATATTGCTCCCTTATAAAGAAGGCTTATTCAAACGGACGTTAAATAATTGTTTCATCAAGAAACCCTGAGGGTAAGAGTTTATTTGGATACTTTTCACTGTGAAACTATGTTGTAACCCTACAGCTCACATTGACCCCTCTTGAGATAAGTCTGGCTGCTCAGTCACTCTACCAACTTGTGTAGTGCATGCTTACACCAAAGGCTGGGTTAACTGTTGCCAAGAGGACAAGGCTGGTGCAGTCTCCCACAGGGTACTGCATACAATCTTGCCTAACACTAGCTGTGCAAAAACACACTGCAGCTCTGCAGACTTTTACAAACCTTGAGGCCTAGCCCAAAGAAAACGTAACATTGTTATCTATGTACAAACAATTTTCATTCATTCTTTCCATATTTCACTCATCCTGCTCACATTATCTGGGTCCTGTAGTTTCCTCCACAATTTACACTTTTATTTTATCCCATTCTGCACTTTGCTGCGCAAAACATGAGTGCCTAGTGCCTTAAAAATGTCTTGCCTAACTAAAAAGCTTGTGGGTTCGGGAGACCCTGGTTGCTTCCAAACTGATATTAAAGAGCTTTGCTATTAGCCATGACTGGATGTTCTTGTCCAACAATACAATATGCCATGGAGGATTGGGTAATTACGGGGTGGGTCATCAGGCTCTAAGGAGAAAGGGAGTTACCATGTGCCATCTAGCGAGTCCACTTCACTCCCATGAGGATCGTCTCCCCTCATGTGGTCCTCCCGCAGACAGGGTCAGGATCAGGTAGCTTCTGCCTTTCCCTGGCCACATGGAGAGACTTTCCGGGAAAGGAGCAATGACATTGCCAGATTCGAAACATTACCTCTTTCTAAATCTACCTGCCTCTACTCTCCACCCTCTACAACTTATCCAGAACAGGACTGCGAGACTTGTCCTTGGCCTCAAGCCCTGGGATCGTATCTCCCCAGCTTTCAAATCTCTCCATTGGCTCCCAGTGGATGCAGGGATTGAATTCAAAACCCTTGGCATTGTCCACAAGGCTTTCTGGGGCCTGGGTCCAAAATACCTTCAGCTATCCCTCCGCAAATACCTCCCCTCTCGAGCTCTTCGCTCCTCTACCTCCAACTCCCTCAGGGTCAGTCGTTTTTCAAAGAAACGAGCTGGAGGTAGATCTCTACTTCGGCTGGGCCCTCCCTCTGGAACAGCCTCACTGTCACTGTAAAACTTGAGGAGAACCATCTCCGGTTCCGGAAGCACCTCAAAACCTTCCTCTTTGCTTCTGCCTTCGCTCCCCTTCTCCCCTGCTGATCTGCTCTCTTGGCACTGTGCACCTGGCCACCCTCTGTCCCCTTGGCCCAGGTACCGGCTCACCCTGCCACCTTCCTGCACTGCCTCCTGGCCACCCCTTGCACTGGGGACTGTATCTGTACCCATACAGCCCCCCCCCCATTTTTCTTCTTTTTCTGCACTTATTCAGACTTACCCAGTCTGCTGCCTTAAACACAGCACTTGCCACTTGCTGGCTGCACTACCACAGTTTGCCTCAATTTTCTATTTATTTTATTTATCTGCGCTCCTCGGCTTCTGCACTTTCCACTCTCCCCCTTCCATGCACTTTTTCCCTTGCACTTGCGCATTCTCAATGTCACTGGGCCTAGTAAGATCGTTTTTACATTGTGCTGTGTTCTCCCTTGTTCCCCTCCCTTGCCTAGTCGCGCTCTGAAACACTTGTGTACGGGCGCGACACATAAAATATCATATATCATATCATTCATCTAAAGTCTACTAATGCCTCGAGTAACCCTTAGCTATCTTACTGTATAAATGTGAATATGTTTACTTAATCGTGATTCTAGTATTGTGTTAGTTGCCCTAGTATTTATTTTTTATAAATCTACTGTGTTTAAGTGTATCCTTGACTATAGGTGTGCCCAGAGTTTTTTGTACTTATCCACAGCCCTTCTCCCTCCCAGACCAAGTCTGGCTGCTCGACCACAGCTATCAAACCTTTTGGATAGGTCAGGTCAAACCTAGGAATTGGAGCCCTCTGCATCTAAGAGTGAGTTTTTTTCTTCAGTCCTACCATTGCTGGATTTCAGTAAAACTCCTTAACAAAAAGCCTGCACATGTGCTCGGAATAAAAGTGTGTGCTGCAAACTCTCATCTCAGAACAGGCTATCATGCCATGTTCTTTCTGGAGAGGAGTGCCTGCTACCTTTTTTGAAATATGTGCCCTAGAACTGCTAAAAAGTCTAAAAATATTCCGTAATAGACTAATGATTTTGTTACCTGTGCTGCACTAAACAGTGCTGAAGTATTTTATAGGCTGCCTCAGATGTACCAAGCAAAAAAACAAAATCTGCATACTGTATTTTTTCCTCCACCTAGTCAGGCACCCCTTTTACTACATTCCAAGTACACAAACGTAGGGCCCTTATCGGGTCTCTCAGCTAAGACACTTGGCATTTGTAATTTTTGCAACTCATACCCAGATAGGATAAGCCTAGAGACATGGACATAATTAATATACATTTTAAAACGTGCGCAACGAAGGAAAGAGGGGTCAGGGATGAAGTGGTCATCAATGCATAGAAGTCTGGGTTGGTTGGGGGATAGTGCGGCAGGCTCCCTTGGCTCTTGCCTATAGGATTGGATTGTTTTCTTAATATTAAGCCCACAGAACAGAAAGTCTTCCACCTCCCATCCCAGTTTTGGGTTTTGTCCTTGCTCTCTCCTCTTCCTACGCTTAAAAGTCTTAAGGGTTTTGGAGGAACAGACCTGTGGCCGCAGCTGCAGATAGCTTATTGGTCCAGATGAGGACAACAAGATTACAAGGCCAACACATACCAAAAGGTTAAATGCTGCTATTCATTAACCAATTAGTACATGATCAACAAGAGAAGGTAAAGAAAAACAGGAGCAATAAGCAAAGGCTAAACAGAATCGAGTGTACCCTTAAACGCCCCCCACCCTCCCACATTATGAAAAACTGCAAAGGTAACCTATATTAAACTGTGTTTTGGTTCTGTTCATGCAAACTAAAAGGTAGATCAGTGAGGAACTATACCTGGGCATACAATGAAATCATGCAGCCAGAAACTGCAGTCCTGTTGCAAAGGGAAATGGGCAGTGGTTTTGGAAAGGGGAAATTAAATGCATGAAGGCTGTAAAAGAGACAATAGCAAACGTTTATGGTATTACAGACACCAAAAGGAAAAGAGGGCAGTTTGCAAATCAAGCAATATTCAAACACAAAGCCCGTTAGTGTCAATAAGGTACACAGAGCTGTACTGACCGGTCCAGGAACCCAAAAGGGCCATAGTCAATTGTGAGTCCCACTATGCTCATGTTATCTGTGTTGAGCACCCCGTGGCAAAATCCAACGCACTGCCACTCTGCAACTAGTCTCGCTGTCCTCTGCACAATCTGAGAGGAAAAGAAATAAGACTCTGGTTAATACACATCTGCTAGGAAAGACTTCTCTTTCAGCAACTTTCCCTCCATAGTTCCTATCGACACCCTTTTTGCGCTGTTTTAGGACCAGTTCTGATTATTTTTTTAAGGGAAGTAAGGACTTCAGCTTCACTTTCCCTGCCTTTTGTTCATTTGTTATAGGGAAACGATCAGTCCTTCAGACTATCAGTACTGGAAACATCGTTTCCCTTTTGTATTTCATGACTTAACATTGCATACAGCTTCTTACAATGCAATCGGGATACTTCTGTATCAACCTAGCTTTTTACACTTGGGATTTATGGTTACATCTTGTTAAGGAGAATTCTCATTTCTGTGCTAATTCCCTTCAACCTTGGAGACCCCCAGCTTTTTTGGCTGGACTTTAGGACTTTTTAATTTTAACCCTGGAGTGAGCGAGACCTTTTTCTCACTCATGTGTTTTGACCCGATTTTGGATTATACGTTTCCTTTGTTTTTGAGTCTGAAACTCCATAGAGATCTACTTTTTGTATGGCGACACACAGCACCTTCAGTGCAGTGTCACAGAGAAATCCTTTAGATTTCTCAAAAGGTTTGAATACCTTTTCTTGTGTGAACTACTGTTCCCGAGATTAGTTAAGTGAAATTGACTTTACTTACCTTCTCTCTTCGTGGGTCCAGCACACACCAGTTTATGTGGAGTTCAGGGGGGTGTTACTTAGTAGCCCCTTATCCTACCTACTCATGTATCATTTTTTAAAGTTACCCTCACTACTTTAAATGGCTGGTGGCAGTGGTTTAATTTTTCTAACATTGTGCTTTTCTACCGCAGCCTGAATCCTCAGCTGCAGTATAGCACCCATGGGTGACCATTTTGTCAAAATGGCCCGATCATCTTTTTTTCACCATTTTCTGTTTGTGAGGTCTTTCTTGGGTTTTACCCTGCGCGCCAAGCCAGGTTTGAGCCCTTTGTTCATTTTGCCTTTGGCAGGCTTCAGTACTGAAACCCGCTTCTGGCTCCAGTGTGTCTGGAAGGGCAGGAAGTGAGGGAGGTTTCTGAAACTTGCCTGTCCTTTGTCTTTAGGAATGCCTGAATGCACCCAGTCCCAATTGGCTGGCTGGATGTCCTTTCAGGACAGCCACCCTGCTGTTTGAGTGACAGCCCAGGCTGTGCATGAATGGGAGAAACCTGCTTAAAAGGTGAGGGTTTTGGGACTAGAGGCAGAGTCGACCACTGCAAAAAACCCCTGATGAAGAAAGCATGAACAAAGCTTGCTGCATCCTCCTGGACCTTTGAATTGCCTGGCGAAGCCCTGCTGCTGTGCTGAAGCTCTCAATTCGCCTCGAGTAGAGAAGCCCTGCAAGGACTTTATTTGTTTTGGCTGATAAAATCAACCTTTCAAATACATGAATACAAACTTACAATGTACATTTTTATCAATTCATTATTAAAAACAATCAAAGTATAAAATTGCTCGTTTAACCAAGAATCACGATCTATACAACAAACTTGATGTATTAATAAAAATAAGAAACGATCATTCGATTTTATTGTGGTCGTTGGGTAAAATAGCACTTATTTTATTGCAATTCTAATAACCGGTTTTGAGCTTCTAAATAGTCTGATCCAAATTTCATTTTCATCCATGGGACATAAGCACATAGTAGATTAGTGAAAAAGAAGTTTCTTAGTGCAGGTAAAGCTGGGCAGCTCACTAACAAGTGCTGCAGAGTTTCAGAGAGGTCCACATTTTCACAAAATCGACACTAATTTAATTGTTTCGGAACCATCCCTCTCCTTGCCATTATTTCCCTTGTCGGCAGTAAATTAAATCTGAACCGTAGATATTGGTGTCTAATATCTGGCACGGGAAATTTAACCAGGTAATCTGCCATTGTATGTAGCCTTTTTTGCCCAAACCACTGTTCGTTGAAATCTTTGTAGGTGGAACATTTGGCAGTATTACATATCCAGTCATACTGGAATAGCTTTAACTTGGCTCGGTCAGGGTTTGTGAGAAGTGTTTCAAGGGATATAGTTGCATCTGCCAGAGCGTTCAGTACACAAGTTCGCCATTTAGATGGAAAAAAGTCTTGTGAACCTGCAAGATGAAAGGCAACTGTGCTTAGGATGTTATTCTTTGCCAATCCCAGTAAACATTTTCTAAATAGTGCACACTTTTTCCACAATAATTGTGAGAATAGCGACACCAAACCCATCTCAAAACAAATCATGGGGAGTGGAGCACAATTCGGGAGTTTTAAAACAGATCTCCAAAATTGTGCTTCACAGATATCCCACGTGTTACTCCTGATAGGCAGTTTGGTGTCAACTCCATATAGTAAAATTGGGACTACTTTTGCTTGATAAAAAGCCATGATGGGGCTGTATGAAAACTTCCCATACTTATACACAAGTATGTTAGCCTGTGATTTCAACGTTTCTAATTTCAAGTTCAATGTAACAATATAGGCTTTTTCACTTAGAGTGTTAAAGATGGTTAAGCCTAAGTATTTGTAGCTTTCAACATTCATTAATGTTAAGGTGCCACTTATATTTTTTCCCACAGGAAACCTTTTTGGCTTTTTGACAGACTACTACTTGCGTTTTCTCTAAGTTAATTATGAGATTGTTTTCTATCGAGTATGCGTACAGCTTGTCCAATAAATTCTGTAGCCCTTTAGGGGTCTGTGACAGGAGGACTAAGTCGTCCGCATAAAGCATCCAAGCTATGCGTTGTTGGCCCAGTTTTGGTGCATCACTAATAATGTCTGCAAACGATTCTCCAAGATCAAGAATAAACAAGTTAAAAACAAAAAAGACGCCAAGATGCAACCTTGCTTAAGACCTCGCCCAGTTAGAATTAATTTGGAGAGCAAGCCTTCGATGGTGAGACGAACTTGGATCGAGGTGTTAGTATGAAGTTCTTTTATAATGGTAATAAGAGAAGGGGGACATGCAAAACAAATTAATTTTTGATAGAGTAGATTACAATCAATAGAATCAAAAGCAACCCTAAAATCAATAAATGCCAAATATAATAATTGATCCCGAGCTGCAGACTGTGATTTTAACATGTTCAATGTCATGATATTTGGTGCTGTCCCTAAGACCGACACAAAGCCCGCTTGGAAAGGGTCCCTCGTTCTTAAATTCGAAGCCTAGTTGTTCAGTTCTCTGAGTACAATACGATTGAAGATCTTCCCCGGTGCATCCAACAAGGCGATGGGTCTATAACTGGCTGGATCCGACCTATTACCTTTTTAGTATATTGGGAGAATGATTGAACGTTTCCATGAGTCGGGGATTAATTGCGTCTGAATGATATTTGAGAAGATGTTGTATAATACCTCGGACCAAATTTCCGGGTGTTGTTTTAGCATGAAATTCGAGAGCCCATCAGGACCCGGAGCTCGAGATGAACTTGCCTTATTTATGAAGAATAAAATGTCTTCTTTATCAAAAGTTAAGGAAAATGTTTCTGTTCATTCTGGCAATCTTTGTTTGCTTATGTTTGAACATGGCATATATAAACTTGAAAAATGTGTGACCCATGCCTGTTCTGACACATTATTAGACTGATGGATTATTTGATGACCTGTAGTTACTTGATTGATTACTGACCAAATTTGTGAAGTGTTCTTGCCTGCTAGCATGCTTAATATTTTAGAGCTATCATTTTGAAATAAAATTCCTTTGTGTGATCTTAACCAATTCTTATAATTTGTCCTCAATTGAGAGATGACAGTGTGTCTTGTAATGGGCAGAAGCTTCGAGGCTTGTCGCCTTTTTGAGTGAAGTTTTCTTTTTGCAGCTTCCACTTCCCTGTCAAATATATGTAAAGTATGAGTCTTGAATGACATGATGTTATTTGTTTTATGTTGAAAAAGTTGCATTAATTTATGATATGGAATTTGCAGCTGGGGATGTGCGATTACTTTACCAGCTAGCCTTGCATAAAAATGATTAAATCTTTTTAAGGAGGTTTCATTCCAATATAATCGATTGCCACCGGGATTAACAATTACAAAATCCAGGGTGTTAGTAACTGCCTGGATGCTTATTGATTCAGGTATATTCCACTGCATTGAGAGGCTATTATGATCGCTCAGAGTCGATAGATTAATCTGAAACTTAAAAACTTCTGAAATGAGAGATTGATTTACATAAATGTAATCAATTATTGCCGAGGTATTACCTCTGTGCCACGTTGGCTGTGGAGGAATGTCATCTGCAAATGAACCATTTCACATTTGGCGATTACGCATTTCAAGAAAGTGGTTCCAAAGTAACAATCTATTAGAAGATTTGCTTTGATCAAAGTAATGCAAATTTAGATCTCCTGTTATGATGACATATCTAATGGAATTATCAAGACCCACCAGGTGCATTAGGGAATTCATGTCTCTCATAAATATGTGGTCGGAAATACCAGCAGGGTTCCAATACGCGTTTATCAAGGCATATGTGGAGTTGCCAATCTTTAGTTTTATCATCTGCTGAAAGGGATTTGGAGATGACCAATCTTCAGATTCAAAGAAAGGATTTTGCTTAACAGCTATGGGGAGCCCCGACGTTGGTCGCCCTTTCTTTAATTTTTGGGCTAAATTTATATGTATACTATAATTGTCCCAAGTTGGGACACTAGTGAGCCATGTCTCTTGAAATGTGGCTATATCAACTTTATCGAGGCTTGACTCAACAGTATTCAACAAGTGACGAAACCCTCTCATATTCCAAATAGTTAGAGAGACACGAGTTCGCTGGTTAGGTTGATCTAGTTAATGCACATTGTGAGTTAGATGACAATTGCAGATCTTTGCGCAGCCATCTGTGGACCCCTGGATGGCACTTGTTTCTATGTTCCTCTAGTGAGTGACTACTGAGAGTAATGAATTTGCTGTTGGAGTTTTAGAGGGAAGGTGAGACACTTTGATAAAGCCTAGATCATATAGGTGGTTTTTAGCTGACCATATAGTATTCACAACTACTCTAGAGTTGATCCACAGTTTTACTGAAGTGAGTATATGCGCATCTTCGAACTCCACTAATTGAATATCAGCCGAATGAATATCTTCCAACTCGGGGATTTCAGCAATGATGGTAAGAATGGATCTGCGATTTAGATCATATTGCACATTCGGAGGTTGACGACATGCAATAATCAATGAATGTAATGCTGGACGTTTCAAATCACTTTTAAGTGTTTTTTTGTGTTGTAACGGATTAGGACCATTTTTAACATGAACTAGATTTGTTGATGCTTTTTTATCAAAAGAATTTACTATAGTTGTTTCAATCAGCCGTTGAAGTTCTGGCCCCAGCGGGGTTATCAAATTTATCTCCTGAAGTGCAATGTTTGTTTCGGACGTTGATCTTGCCATAGTCGGTGGTTCAGCTAAACGAGTCCGATTGATGGCCTTAGTACAAATAGGTCCTAGGGACTTTCGGGACAACAGTTGAGCATTAGAGGTCTCAATTTCAGCCTCAAGGGCTTGACGAAGATTTCCAATTCTATCTGGGACAGATGTCTCTTGTCCATACAGAGAGGAGGTTCTAGTTGAGTCATAATGTGTAAGATAATTTTGCGCTGGTTGTGCGGACATATATGCGTCAACCGCATGCCGAATCTCCTTTCTGTGTTCTTCCAGGATCTGCTGTGAAGATCCATGTGGAAAGGTATCTTGATTAGTTTGCTTTTTAGATCCTTGTTCTGTAATGGGTGAAGTGTGCTCTGTGCTATTTGTAGTAGTAACCAAGTTATCTTGAGCGAATTTCACATGATGTTCAGCAGAGATGTTAGTCATCTCATGTTCACTATTAGCACTGTCTTGACGAGCTAAGGCCTGCAGATGATACTTTCTGGAAATTGCTTTTGATGCCAGTAAGATGCCTTTGTGGAGTTACTAAGGATTTGATAAATCGCTTAGTCGTAGAGGTGCAGATGTTTTTGGTTAGAGTCATTTTTTTTTATTTTTTCTTGTCTGTCAATGAAACTGCAACTTTTTCTAGCGGAAGGTTGGAGCGAGAATGGAAGACAACAGCTTCTTTCTCAAGAACAAGTGGCATTGAGTTTGCATCTAGTCTTTGTCCTGCGTTCACAAGATTTCCTTCCTTTGATCCAACCAGATTCAAAGTTTTGAATTTACCAGTGCCAAGCTTTACTCGCACCCCACGATCGCACGTTACTTTCTGGTTTTGATCATAGTGATTTTTTAAAAACATGGGGGCAATTTTTCGAGGGGCCTTGATGATTTCATCGGCCCCGCCACTAACTGTAGATGGCGAGGTCTTTGTTGAGCCTTTTTTTTTTTCCTCAAGAATCGGGGCTATTTTTAGTTTCTTCTGCGGAGATGGTGGTGTGAGTCCGGCGGTTTGTTCGAAGTTCACTTAGTAGTTTGCGAACTTGTCGACGTCATCAAAGCTGTTTTCTTTTTCCTCTCCATATCTTTGCTGAGAGCTGCCTCATGGAGTGGTTTATCAATTTCAATGTTGTTCTTGACATTTTTTCGAGATATGGATTTTTTTCCGCGTTTCATAGTTGTGACTTTCTCTCGTAGTCTTTTTCTTCTTCTTGCTTCTCTTTTCCTTTCCTTCCTACCACCTGATGACGAAATGTGTTGTGGACGAGGAGTTTTTTCTACAATTTGGTCTTCATTGATGACTGCCGGGCTAACTGATGGATGTGCATTTAAGATGGTTTCACTTTCACACTAAAT
This sequence comes from Ambystoma mexicanum, assembly GCF_040938575.1. Classification (NCBI taxonomy): domain Eukaryota; kingdom Metazoa; phylum Chordata; class Amphibia; order Caudata; family Ambystomatidae; genus Ambystoma; species Ambystoma mexicanum. The sequence goes on from NC_090936.1 coordinate 30,812,398, forward strand.
ACTTACATTGGCCAATCTTCGAAATTCATCGAGAATCGATTCAGACAAAGGAGTGTCGTCTAAAGGCTGGTTTCTGTCATTATCACTAACTTGGATGAGCGGAGGCAAATCTTTGATAGCAGAATTTTGCAGATGATACAGGAGCTCCTGAAGTGAGAGTCTGTTGGTGTCCTCTAGACTATTTTTGAGGGCCATGGATCTCTGTATTGCAGAGAGATCCATACCTTGTTTTGCTGATTCTACTTTAAGTTCCTGTATTTGTTGCAAGATATTGGTGTTGATAAGATTGCAACATCCAACCATTGCTCCATCCAGAGAGGCGACTTCCTTTGTTGATTCTAGAAGGGAACCAGTCTGTGATTGAACTTCGCCTTTCAACAGTTCGAAAACAGTTACTAAAGAGTTTAATACATAACTAAGTGCACTTAGTGTATGTGTAGAGGGTTCTGATTGATTCCGACGAGGTTCAGCTTTCAGGTTCTGGGCTTCAGATGGAGTATGAGGTGTTACCAAGTTATTGTCTTAGTCAGAAACTAAAGAATCTGAAACCCCATCTAGATTTGATAGATTTAGCTTCTCCAAGGGATGCGTACTTATGTTGGAGACCAGTGACGTTAACACAGAAGAGCTCTGGGTGATCGGAGATTCACCATGAGTTATCAGTAGAGCACCTTCCTTATGAGTTGTTTTTTCCCCCAAAATGATCTTCAATTTTTTTCTGTATTTTTGTTGTTGTAACAGTAAATTCAAGTCCCTTTTTCCAGTTTTCAGTTAAGGGGATATGAGCTTCATGTGTTGTGTATATTTTAATTGGGGTAGAATTAGTTGACTCAGAGTGAACCTGTCCTGTGATTTGCTGAAGCACTGCATAAGAGAGAGGCTGACTCGCAGCAATTGCTTGGGTATCCATCGATCCATTATCGGGGGAGATGGTCGGTGGAGTAGGCTCATCCCATTCAGGAGCCCGAAGATCATCCTCAGTCTGATTGCAAGGACGACTTCTTCCTTTGAGTTGGTGGGACCAATCAACTCACAAGCCACCTGGATACCATTCTCAAGGCTGGTTAGGATTAACCAAGCAGAGGGACACCAGCTTGTGCGCTTTAATCTACAGCAACTGGAACTGAAGTGACTCCATCTTGTTTGCTTTTTCGACGATCCCGTGCAGTGCAGGAGTCCCCCCCACGTCCTCCCTCTTGTCTCCACGACTGAGGCTCAGAACAGTGAGATCAGCAGGACCTGCCAAGAACCAACGTCTTCAGCTGCATTTTGTTCTTCATACTAAGGTACTGTGCCAACCCGATTGAGAGAACGCCACTCTCGCAGTGAAAGTTTGTGAAACTTTCCCAACTTGCAGGCCTAATCAGCTTGTGACCCGACATACGATTCCTTTTCGCCTAAACTACTTCTAAGAATTTTCACAAAGACTTTACCGTTTGATACCAGAACTGCTCTTTCCTATCCTGAACACTAGTCCATTGACTTTGGCCTGGCCTATTGACTTGAATTTAACTCTTCTGGTGAACTGAAACTATTTGCACTGTCTAAAAAGTATATATGATCTATTTTACTTACCTTGTGCCTTTTGCTCCTTTTTAAGTAACTGAACTGCCATTTGGCTCCTATTTCAGGGGCGTGCAAACTATCTTAAAACCTTAGAATGTTGTATTGAGGTTTATTGGTTTATAATATTAAGTTGTCTTCTTCTAGTGAAACGTTTTCTAAATGATTGTGTAATAAATTAATAAGTGTTTTTACCAAGAAACCTTGAGTATAAGTGTTTACTTGAACAACTGTGATTGAAAGTCATCTGTGTAACTACTTGTACTGCTCACATTCACTCTTGAGATAAGCCTGGCTGCTCAGTTCGCTACCAAAAACTGTGTGGTACAGACTTATACCAAAGGTTGGTTTGGCTAACACCTCTAGTCCTAATTGTGTGTAGTGGTCCCAGAGGGTACTGCCTGCAATTCTCCCTAACACTGCCCACCACCACGAGATGAGCTGTTTACTCCAAATGCAACCCGATCGGCATGTGAACAATTGTACACCAAGAAAGTTGTCAAATGGCCCCAAGTGCTTGTTGTTTGGACTCCAGAAATGGGTTAAGTAGTCCGGGATCATTGTATAGTTTTCAAAGATCTAGAAATAAATGTGGAGTTGATAGCAAACTAACCGGACATTAAATAAAACAAAGCAAACACTTATCAGAAAAATGTGGCAAAACATATGAAGTCAAAAGGCAAAAACAAGTGCAATAAGTGTTGTGTAGATTTGCTCCAACAAACAGATTTTTTAATTCCAATCTGAAAGAATTTGCCTAAAGAAGCGATGCTGCCTCCACATAGACATGCCAAAGACAAAGGTGTCTGCAGCATATAAATTGCTGTTCGCTTATTACGTAAACTTCTGTCAGAATAGGTCTATGTCAACTAACGTTGCAAGGGTTTGTACCACGAAAATGTGATAGCATGCACTTAATAAAAAATAAAGCAGCCACAAGGTGCAGCCTTGATAGAACAGTTCAAGAACGCGATAAACGTCCTACCTCTTTGAAAAAGGCAGAATTCCTTTTAATTTTGTCGCTGGAGTGAGCTTCTTGAATTTCTGGATAGAATGTGCCAATCACATAGTCCAACATTTTTATTCTAATGTCATTCCGATCAACACTTGGCCCCTTGCGTCCTGTGTATTCATCTGATGGTTTAAAAATTTCAAAGGATCCAAACCTTTATCAAGAGGAAATAAAAATTGAAAACAGCAATCAGGTTAACAGTACTCATTGGCCCGATACAGTACAGTATCCAGCAACGGTAGACTAAGGGTTGTAATTGAATAATCACACAATTAAAAAACTAAAACTCTTGCAACGCCTATGGTCAGAGAAATGTAGACAGCACAGTGCGAACAGTGAGAAGCTGAATCAGTGTCCCCAAGCACATTCCCCGTTTCCTGCAGCAACATGTCAATTACAAGCTGGTGTTCATGCCCTTCATAACAAACATGCTCAAAGTCAATACATTTTGGCCACCAAGTGTCAAGTGCATCATCAATGGCCCCAGTGGTGGTGTGAAATACTGGGCAGTGAGGGCTCAACTTGACTTACTTTAGCGCTAGCCGTTAGGCAAGATTTGGGGTAGTAACACTGGGGGAGACAACAACAACCTTGTCCTCTTGGTATTGGTAACCCACCTTTTGGTATAGGTCTGTACTACACAAGTTGATAGAGTGACTGAGCAGCCAGACCTCTCAAGAGGGGTAAATGTGTGTTTGTTTATTAATTTGTAGGACGCCCCGAACCTGTAGGTAACTGGGTGCAGCGAGTGCAAGAATACTTAAAAGCTTAGATTACACAGTGAGAAAGTTACAGGAAGAGGCAGAACGCATACAGTTCAGGGTATTGCGTCTAAAGCGGAGGTAGGATTGGTTGGCTCTGAGAGCAGGAGGTTATGCGTTCCAGGTCTGGGCAGCTTTCACATGGAAGCAATTTTCTCCAGATTATTTTAGCTTGAATCTGGGTTTCTTCAGGCAAATGGAGTTAACCACTCTGGAGGGGCGGGTGGATGCTTTTCTAACCGTTCTCTCAGTTAGGAATTGGGGTGCTGCGTTGTTGAGGCATTTGAAAGTCAGGGAGACTGTTTTGAGTAGGATTCTGTCATTTATCTTCAGCCAGTGGTATTCTCTTCTAATATTTGAGACATGTTGTCTATTGGGTATATTCAGGGCCGTTCTTAGGGCATTGTTCTGTAAAATTTGTATCTCGTCTAGGGTATATTTGTTAGCACGCAGGTAAAGGGCGTTACAATAATCCAGTTTTTATATTATTAGAGCGTTGGCGAGGATAATGCAGCTCGCTTTGGATAAGAATGGTCTGCAGGCCCTGATTAGCTTGTAGGTGTAGGCGGTTGAAGACGCCATGGAGCTTACCCGTTTACTGAGGGTTAGGGTGGAATTGAGGTAAGCGCCTAATATTTTTACTTCTTTAACTACCTTGATTGTATTTCTGTCTATGTTGAAGGCAGAGTAGTTTGAGTTCAGTTTTAAGTTGCCAGCTGATCAAAGAATCAGGAGCTCTGTTTTGTCGTCATTCAGGCAGAGGCCATGGGATGCCATCCATGCCTGAATGAGGTAGATTTTATTTACTGTTGAAATTGCCTGAAAGTGGGACAAGGATCTGGGTGTCATCTGCATAATTTTTGTAGGTGACACCCAGTCTGTCCAATTTGTCAAAGAGAGGCTTAGTAAATATATTGTACATGGTTGGTGATACACAAGAGCCTTGTGGAACGCCACATGTGGTCTGGATGGGGTCTGCCGATGCTGATGGGGAGAAAAATTGTTCTGTTGTCTAAAAAGGATTGGACCCATGCTATTGCGTCCCTTGAGAAATGGGCAGCCGAGGCTAGGTGTTTGCACAGAACTTCGTGGCCCACCAAGTCGAAGGCCGACAGGTGGAGGAGGAGTAGTATAGCATGCCAGTTTTCCCTTGGTCCATGAGCTCATAAATTTGGGCTTTTAAGTCAATTAATGCAGTTTCCGTGCCATCTTGTGGCCTGAAGTCGGATTGGTGGGAACCTAGGAGGTGGTTGGCCTCAAGGTAATTCTGAATTTATAAGTACGCTACTTTGTCTATTATTTTGAGAAGGAAGGGCACTGTGGTAATGGGCCTGTAGTTTGTTGGGATGGAGGGGTCCAAAGTCTGTTTTTATTTGGAGCGGTAAGACCCAGAACTCTTTTAGGTTGCTTGGGACAATTAGTCGTGAAGGAGGCATTGATTAATTTCGAGATGAACAGTGCTAGGTCTCGCGCTGCATCTTTAATTATTTAGGCAGGACAGTTGTCACCCTGGCAGTTAGATGGTTTCAAGTACAAAATAATTTGTTTAGTTTCCTGGATATGATAGGTTATTTATAACCCGCTTAATACCCAGAGGTTTCTAAGCGCGGACCCGGGGATCGAACCTGTGTTGCTCCATGTCTTGCTTCCAAGGTGAGCACGTTGCCGCTGAGCTATCCTCCCGAGACTTCGGATGATACTTTGGTGAAACTAAATGGTTATAAGGTGCTGGAAGATTCAACGGGACTGATAGGTAGCGGGTAGCGGCTCAGTTGTAAGCAAAGAGGCTTTATCAGCAATCTTATTTTGGAGTAATGTTATTTTGTTAGCTAAGGCATTCTGAATTCTAGTTCACCATAGTTTGTCCTTGGGTGCATTGTCTAAGGGAAGAATGGGGGATTCCAGTTCTGAAAGGATCATGAAGAGTTCCTTAGTGTTGGACCTGGGGTTGGAGATTCTTTCATTATAAAGGTCTTTTTTTGTGCAAATTATTTCCTTTTTATAGTTATTTGAAAAGTGGGTCAATTGCAGCTTATTTTCATCTGAGGGAGTGTGGCGCCATACGGATTCTAGTTTTCTTTTTTGTAGTCCGAGGTCTTTGAGGTAAGGTGTAAACCAGACATTGAGATGTGCGCGCTGTTTACTTTTACGCAGTTTGACCGATGCAATGGAGTCTAAGGCCTTAGACGAACAAGTTACTTCTTACCTTGTAACGTTCTTTCCATGGGATGTTTCCCTGACGTATTCCTTATTTTTGATACTTTTCCAGCTTGCTGGCCTCGGAAATTTTCTCTGTAGAGGGCACTGCGCATCGACGTCCGCCGAGTCGATGTCCCTCGACGTCACGATGCCCATAAATAGCCACGCGCGGCGTCCGTTGCTCAGTTCCGTTTTGTAGCATAAGAAAAGTCATGCCTGAATTGGTTATTGACCTTGAAGGAGCGTAAGCTGCAACCACAAGGGAAGTATTACTGTGGGATGGATGGGAGGGGCGATAAGGAATACTTCGGAGGAACATCCCATCGAAAGAACGTTACAAGGTAAGAAGTAACTTGTTCTTCGAAGGGATTGTGTCCTCCGACGTATTCCTTATCTTTGATAGATTCCCATAGCAGTGGCATGTAATTGGAGGTGGGAGTAAGAATGTCATGTATCCCTTTACGGATGGACCGAATGTAATACGGCTTTGCCAAATCTGGTCTCTTGACTAGTGGAGGAATCCAGGTTGTAAAATTTTGTGAATGTATGTGCGGACGACCATGTGGCAGCCGCACATATGTCTCTGACCGGTACTCCTCTTTGGAGGGCCGAAGAGGCTACGATATCACTGGTTGAATGAGCCCTAAGATTTTGGGGTGGCTCTTTCCCTGCCAGTATGTAACATTCCAGAATGGCCAAAATAATCGACCTGGAAATGGTTTGTTTTGTTATGGGTAATCCCAACTTGTGACCTGAGTATCCTACAAACAGTTGGTCTGCTTGCCTGATCCTAGCCATTCTGCTGATGTAAAAGCTTAGAGCTCGCCTTGGGTCCAGCCTATGTAGTCTTTCTTCCTCTTTCCCCGGGTGGGGGAGGAGGGTAGAACGAAGGTAAGGTAATTTTCTGAGTAATCTGAAATTCAGAAACCACCTTTGTGAGGAAATTAGGCTTCACCTGTAGGACAACTTTGTCCTTGTGGAAAATTGTATGTGGGGGTTTACAGGAGAGAGCATGTAGCTCGCTCACCCTCCGAGCAGATGTTAGTGCTACCAATAGAACAGTTTTAAGTGTGAGAAATCTCAGCGAACAAGAGTGAAGTGGTTCGAATGGAGTGCCCATTAGGAAGTTTAAGACTAAATTTAAGTCCCATAAGGGAACTTGGAATGGTTTTGGAGGATAAACATTAGTTAATCCCTTGAGAAATTGTATCACTAGAGGTAGTTTGAAATACGATGGTTCCTCCACAGTGCGCTTGAAGATTGAAAGCGCTGCGAGATAGCCTTTTACAGTGCCAACTTGAAGGCCTGAGTTTGCCAAGTAGAGTAGAAACGATAACACCGTTGGTGTACCACATGAAAAAGGGTCGATATTCTCTTCTCTACACCAGCTGCAAAATTTGTTCCAACGGCAGCGGTATAGAGACTGTTGCTGACCTGACGTCATGAGGGAGATCCCAATCCTTGTAACTCACCCTTTCAGAAGCCAAGCGTGAAGGTTGAGGGTTCTGATGTCTGGATGGAGACCTGACCTCCCTTCTGCAGGAGAAGATTCTCTTTGAGTGGAAGACGGATTGGAGGACAGATGGACATATCTAGAAGGTCCGGGTACCACGTTCTCCTGGCCCAGTCCGGGGCAATTAGGATCAAGGTTTTCCGGAATCTTCTCAACCGCCTGATCATTTGAGGAATAACAGGGACTGGTGGAAACGCGTAAAGGAGTGGAAACTCCTATCCACTACGAACGCATCTCCTAGAGCTCCTCTCGGGGGAAATTCCCTTGAACAGAACAGATCACACTTCCTGTTGGTGCTTGTGGCGAACAGATCCACCTGAGGGGTTCCCCAAAGGGCGAAGATCTCTTGAAGGACTTCGTTAGCTAGCTCCCACTCGTGGGAGACTGTGCTCTGCCTGCTCATAGCGTCCGCTGTCAAGTTCTTCTCTCCTGCTAGGTGGACTACCGATAGAGATTCCTTCCTGAATTGCCCAAAACCAGAGCTGCATTGCCTCTCTGCACAGTGGCAGTGACCCTACGCCGCCTCTTTTGTTGAGGTAGTGCATGGCCACCGTGTTGTCCGTCATTAGGACATTTCTCCCCTGTACTGATGGCAGGAAAGCTTTCAGCTCTAGTCCGATCGCTCTCAGCTCCAATAGGTTGATGTGTACTCTGGACTCCGATGGAGACCGACGACCGCTGATGGTCAAGTCGTTGGCATGGGCTCCCCACCCCGTGAGTGAGGCGTCTGCGACTGCTGTTATCTCCGGCCATGGTTGCCAAAACAGTTCTCCTTTCAAGATGTTCTCTGGATAGGCCCACCATTGAAGGTCGCGGGCTACCTTTTCCGGAATCCAGAGGAGATCTGTCATTCTCCCTGAGAATTGCGACCACTGAGTTCTCAGTGCTCACTGAAGAGATCTCATTCTCAGATGAGCCTCTGGCACGAGGAAGATGCAGGATGCCACGAGGCCTAGCAACCTCAAAAAGTCGAAGGCTGGGAGACGTTGGGCATTTCGAAACTTGTTGACCATCTGCAGAATATCTTGAGCCCTCACCTCTGGTGGCAAGGCTTTTCCCATGGAAGTGTCCAAGACCGCTCCAATGAACTGGAGTCTCTGTGATGTTATCATCTGTGACTTCTTTAAAATTGAGGGAGAAGCCCAGTTTGTGAAGGAAGTGGCAGACATAATCTAGCTGGGTCTGAGCTTGTTCCGAAGATACAGCCCTGATCAGCCAATCGTCGAGGTAGGGGTAGACGTGGATCCCTTCCCTCCTTAGACTCGCAGCCACTACCGACATTAGCTTGGCGAGGACCCTCGGGCGGAGGTCAGCCCAAATGGCAAAACTCGGAATTGATAATGAGAGTCGCCAATTGCGAACCTCGGGTATTTCCTGTGTTTGGGAGAAGGTCCAGAGATACCAGCCAGTCCTGGAGCTGGAGGGCCTGAAGGATCTGAGAGAGAGTTACCATCTCGAACTTGTCCTTCCTGAGGAACTTGTTCAATTCTCTTAAGTCCAGGATGGGTCTCAGTCCTCCGTCCTTCTTTGGTATGAGAAAGTAGGGGGAGAGGGGGGGGGGGGGGGGGAAGAGTACCAACCCTTGTTCCTGTCCGCAACAGGTACCGGTTCTATGGCACCTTTCTCTAGCAGGTCTATAATTTCCTGCAAGAGGAGCGGATCTGGAACTTTTAGAGAGCTGTTCCCTGGTGGATGACTCTGAGGGATGTGTAGAAAGGGTAGGCAGTAACCCTGGGCAACTGTCTCCAATGCCCAAGCATCCGACGTAATAGCCTGCCATTCCGTCAGATGGTGAGTTAACCTGCCCCCTACATGTGTTTTGTGTGGAAAGACCTCAGAGTGGTTTGGGGGCGGCTGATGCAGATGCCGGGGGTAAAGAGGCACCTGCTGCTGCTGCGGTCTTAGTACTTTTGACCCGTCCACCTCGGGTGGATCTCCTTTGGCCTCTTTGAGCCGGCTGTCCTCTGTCTTTCCCGAATGCAGAATAATAGCGAAAGGACTTTCCTCTCCCAGAGGTTCCTGAGGGGTGAAAAGGAGTTTGGCAGATAGCAGCTCCTAAAGATTTTGCTGCTGCTTTAGATGTCTGCAACTTTTCCAGACTGTCATCAGCCTTTTTTCCAAATAATTAAGTGCCGTCAAAGGGCATATTCAAAAGTCTGGCCTGTACATCTGGAGCAAAGCCATACTTTCGCAACCACGCATGCCTGCGGATTGTTGTACTTGCCGCCATGGCCCTGCTGATACTGTCAGCGGAATCGATGCCAGTTTGAAATGACTCGCACATGGCATCTTTGCCATCTTTAATAATGTTAAGGAAGGCTTCCTTTTCCTCTCCTTCAGGTATGCAGTCAGCCTCTGATGAAGCACACTGCCACAGTGTGTGACTGAACCTGGCGAGCGTACAGGTGGCGTTGATGGACTTAAACGCCATACTACAAGCAGAGAAGACTTTCTTTGCCATAGAATTGTACCTCTTGTCATCTCTATCCTGTGGGACAGTAGGGTAAGCGGTCCTGCTGCTTGATGAAGTTGCCGCTTGGACCACCAGGCTCTCTGGAGTCGGGTGTTTCGATAAGTATTCAGGGTCAGCAGCAGCTACCCTATACTTGGCTGATAATCTTTTATTGACAGCAGGGATAACTTCAGGAGTTTCCCAGTTAGATGCAATCTTTCTTTGTAAGGCTGTATGGAAGGGGACCACAGGATCCTTCTGTGGACCTTTGTCTAATATCTCTGTCAGGTAATCCTGTTGAAAAACAGGCTAAGGTGCCAACCCATGAATTCAATAATTCTTGCCATCAGGGTTCTATAGGGTGTTTCGGCATGTTCCCCTGGGTCTGGCTTAACAAAATCCACTTCTGGTGAAGTGTCCATCCCACTTGCCTCCTGACTCCTGTAGGTCTTTCAACCTTCTTTCCTCAGAGGTGAAATCCTCTGAAACAGGTAGTGTGGTCCTCTGCAACCCGAAGGTTTCCTGGTCAGAATCTTCCCCTTCTTCATAAATTGAAGATAATCCAGGGTACTCTGACCTCTGAAATGGTATAAAATCCATTTCTAAGGCAGAAGGAGCCAAATTCGTCATTATTGGCCGAGAAAACGTCAATGTCGTCGACGCCAATGTGACAGGCTTCGAAGGCGCCGAAAACGGTGTCGAGAAAACCGGAAGAGTTCTCGAAGAACTCCAGAGGATCGGGATTCTAATCGAGGACATCGACGACGGTCTCGGCGTCGTGTTGGAGGCTCTTGGAATCACCGTTGGCTGTGGAGTAGCCGTGGTCTTCTCTTTCATCGGCGTCGAGTCGATCGACCGATGCGTCGAAGAACCCTTTGACAACGGCGTCGATGGCGCCGATCCATGCGTCGAAGGGACCTTCGACGACTGCGAAGGCGGTGCCTTCTTACCCGATGGCCCGTGGCGCTCTCGGGTGGAATGTTTTGCCGGGTGCTGCGACTCGCGGCGTTTTGATTTTTTGGGTTTATCACCCTCAGCTGTCTTCGAGGGGGTCGAGGCCACGTTCTCGAAGACGCTTAACATTTTCTTCCTGAATTCCTCCCACTCAGCCCGAGAGCTGTGTTTTGTGGGGCAGGAGACCCTTTCTCGGGAAACAGAAGACGAGGAAGGGGATCTTCGACATCTCTTCTTTGAGTGTCTTGATCTCGGCGAATGGTAGGAGCTACTTCGAGATCTAGAGTGGGAATGTTTTCGACGGCGAGGAGACGAATGCCTCGACCGAAGAAACTTTCGAGGAGGTTTTGACTGACTTACCTCTCTCGAGCTTCCCCTTGCGCTCCTTCAAGGCTTTCGCCGTCATGGACATGCAGTCCTCACACTCCAAACAATGGTGCTCGGCTCCCAGGCACCACAAGCAGATCCTGTGTGGATCCGTTATCGACATTTTTTTACTGCTGTCTCGACATTTTTTGAAGCCGGATCGCAGCATTGTCGGTTCCAATGAAGATGCCATCGAGAACGAGTTGGTATATTTCGAGTAGATGTAGATTAGATTATCTGACTGAACTGAGCAACGATGTTCCGAGGCCCCACGAAGCGCGGAACTGAGCAACGGATGCCGCGCGTGGCTATTTATGGGCATGGTGACGTCTGCGCCGATACGGTGGCCGTCGAGGGACATTGACTCGGCGGGCGTCGACGTGCAGCGCCCTCTACAGAATCATTTTCCAAGGCCAGCAAGCTGGAAACGTATTATCAAAGATCAGGAATACGTCGGAGGACACAGTCCCTTCGAAATAGTGTTATTGAATACCTCAACAAGGAGATTGGGGTTGGAGTCACTTGGGGGTAAATTTAGTGAGGGAAGGATATGTGGTATTAGCTTATCCGATGTGATTTTTTTTTTTTACTCCTAGTCGGAAGGGGTGGTGCCATAACTTTATCTTTGGCTATTTGTTTGTTTATTGCTAGAGAAAAGTCAATCAGGTGGTGGACGGTCCATAATTGTGGGGTGACCTTGGTAATAGAGGTTTTGCAGTTCAAGTCAGTGATATATAAAAGTGTGTAAAAGTACACAAATAACACTCACTCAAAGTTTTCTGGTAACAATTATTTAACCTTCAGTTTTGAAATAAGCCTTCTTTAAAAAGTGAAATATGCAACAATAAAAATACACTTCATAACACTTACTCAGGATTTAAGATAAGCAACTAGATACGCCATTGAGATGCTTCATACACACTTCCTACACCCTGAGGTGGCTTCAATTGCTAGGACAGTATTGGCATTTATATATCGCATTTTGTACCTGGTAAAATTCTGAGGTTGTGGAATAGGAACAGGTTAGGGGTTCTCGAAACCTGTGAACACTTTTCGTTCTCCCAATGAAGTCTAGATTAATCTTTCCCAGCAATACAAGTTATGCACCACCTATGACAGTTAGAATCAAAGTCCATGGATCAGAAGAGTCAGCAGGGAGCCAGAAGAGCCAAAGTCAATTTGAGCAATTTCTATGGAGCTGAGGCACTTCTTTAGATGGCACACAGGTCTTGCACAATGTTTTTAGAAAAATAACCACTGTTGGGCCACAAACTGTTAGGCTTGTGAAAGACAGAGCTGAGATCAACTATGCAAGAAATAGCTGCTGCAAGTCTCCAGTGAGAGCATGCAAGCTACAGACAAGAGGTAAGTACCCCTTAGTTAGCACAGTACCTTAGGTTTGAAGAAGATCCAGCTGGCTTCTGTTCTCGTTGCAGTCTTGCAGATCCTGGGACTCAATTGTGGGGACAAGAGGGAGGACGTCTGGAGTACTCCTGCACTGCAGTTTGAAGGTCAGTGGCAGCTACGGGCTCTATTCAGATCAGCGTCACTTTGCAGTTTCAGCTACCGGTAAATAGCACCACTGAGGATCTTGGACACTGGATGAGCTTCCCTTGCTTCTTGAGTCCAGCACTCTGGTGAGTTGACTCGGGCTTGGGTCATCCTGCTTCGGGAGGGTCCTCTGGATCTTCCTGGAGCACAGGTCCGGCTTAAAGACGATGCACTTGATTGTGGGTTTCCTAACCCCTGGCACTAGGTTTCAGCCGCAGCAAAGAAGTACAGCCAGCAGGGAAAGGTCTTTCATCAAACTTCGTCTTGGGGTTAGTTGGTTCCACCAACCTAAGGGAAGAAGTAGCCCGTTCCAGGCTTCTGTAGTCGGGGCAGATTTGGAGTTTCAGCACAGCAGCAGGGCTTCACTGGGTAGTTCAACGGTCCAGGAGGATGCAGCAAGCCTCTCTTCAAGATTCCTTCATCAGATGTTTTGTCCAGTGGTCGACTCTGCCTTCTGTCCAAGAAACCTCGTCTTTTATGCAGGTTTCTCCCACTCATGCACAGCCTAGCTGTCACTCGCACAGCAGCCAATCAGCACTGGGTGCATTCAGGTAACAAAGGAGACTAAGAAAGGGAGGTCGGGCACCTCCCTCGATCCCTGCCCTGACAGACACACTGGAGCCAGAGGCGGGTTTCAGTACTGAAGCCCACCAAAGGCAAAATGTACAAACCGGTTAAACCTGGTTTGGCGCACAGAGTAAAACTCAAAGACCTCACAAGCAAGAAATGGCGAAAAAAGAAGACCGGGCCATGATGACAAAATGGGCACCCGTGGTTGCACTACTGCAGCTGAGGATTCAGCCTGCGATAGAAACACACAATGGTAGGAAAATTAAACCACTGCCACCAGCCATTAATTGTATTGAGGGTAACATAAAATAAGTTACATGAGTAAGTAGGAAAAGGGGTTACTAAGTAACCCCCCCAGCACTCGACATAAGATGGGGTGTGCTGGACCTACATAGGAAAAAGGTAAGTAAAGTCAATTTCCCTTTACTACTCTTGGGAACAGTAGTTCACGCAAGAGAAGGTGTTTAAACCTTATGAGAAATCCAAAGGACTTCTCTGAGACACTGCACTGAAGGTGCTGCGTCACAATACAAAAGTAGATGCCTATGGTGTTTGTCAGACTCCAAAAACAAAGAAAACACAGATTCCAAATCAGATCAAAAATGCATGAGTGTGTGAGAAAAATGTCTCACTCACTCCAGGGTAGAAATTAAAAGTCCTAAAGTCCAGCAAAAGAGCTGAGGGTCTCCAAGGTTGAAGGGAATTAGCACAGAAATGAGAAATCTCCCTAACACTAGCGGTCACTCTTCAAGAAAAAGCTCACACCATCACCTCTATCCCTGCTCTTTTTGAATGTGGGTGTGCGGGAGGTGGGGGGAATTGTCCTGTCCCGTCTTTTGGTCAAAATGTGTGTTCGCGCATCTCAATTTTTTGCCCGGTACAAAAGACAACCTAGTCCTTGGGGTGCAACCCATTTTGGCACCATCTACAAACCAAGACACAAAAATGTAACTGGGAATTCAAGTGTGTCGGAGGCTGAGGTATGATGGGCTTGGGACGTAACCCTTTCAAAGAAGACTTCACTAGTCAGTCTTGAGCCTAACCTTCTGGTTGGTCAGGGATGCCTTAATCATAAGACACATATCTAGCTCCCAGCCTGTTACGCTCACCTGGCTCCCACAGAGGCGTCGATCTGAACTGGACAGCTGCGGTCTCCACCAATGTGACGCGTAGGGCCGAGATGACGGACTGGACTGGCCCACCTAGCTTCATTTGCTTGGCCCGTGGGAATATTCTTCTGCAAATGGAGAAAGGGAATTAACCACCCGTGGAGTTGAGCGTAAATCCGCCCACCCCTGCTGTTCTCCCCACTGATCACCTTTGATGCCCCCCTCTTATAGTCTCACCTGATGGTTTGAAAAGATGAGCTCTCCATCCTGCATTGAGCGCAGGGGCGCGTAGATAACAAGTTGCTTCACTGGCTCGAAGGAATTGGTGAGATCCCGAACAACATTGACTCCGAGATTCCTGTCAAGACGCCGTAAGAATGTAGTTCGTAAGAGTTCAAATGCCTGACTTTCACTCTTGTTCGATTCCTTGCAGGTTGCAGCTTGACCATAGTGAAGAGTTCCTTGTGGAAACCGGTAAAACTCTGGTAAGGATTTGTATTTTTCAACACAGTTCGATAATATAATGTCAATATGTAACCTGTTGCTTTCTCCCTTATTCAGGCGCTGAGAGAAAGTATGAAGTCTCGGGGAATAATACCTCCGGCGGTAAAATCAAGTAAGTCTATAGTGGTGAGGAGGGTTCCCCTTGTTAGTCCCTTTGTTTCACCTTGCTGTCCTTTTGTTTCCCCTTAGGGGCCGGGGTTCGGCGAAGATGCAGTAGAAGCTGCGCCGACCCGAGAAGCGGAATAGTACCCCCGGTGGTAAAATCAGTTAAGTCTATGGGGGGGTAACTAATATTCCTCTGTGTATTCCCTTGGCTCACCTTGCTGTTCTTGCCTTCTCCTTAGGTGCCGGAGTGCGGCGGGAACATGCAGGAGGATGCGGTGGAATGTGAAGATGCTGCGAAGGCCGGTGAGTTCAGCGTGGCGCTGCAGCAGGCGAGGCGACGCGCATAAAATAGCTTCTTTCTTCCAGCTCGAAGGCGCGATGGATCGGGAATTCAGGTAAGGATAAAAAGTATTGCTCTTGTTCTAATCTTTTCTCCTTCTTTCTCCCTTTTTCTAGGAGCTCCAAACTGGAGGCTGGCGTGGCAGAAGGCTGGATGCAGACTTGCAGGCACAGTGAGCGGTACGCTGCTGGATGCAGAATAACGCGAAGCGTGTGCTGCTCTTTGGGCGTGCTTTAAGTAGTCCCAGGTAAGTATTCCTCCCCAGCCCTGCCCGAGTAAAACAATAGTCCCTAAGTAAAGTAGTCCTTTCCAAGCCTCTTTTGGCTTGGAGCTCTTGCAGCATGGTCTGCATCAGGTAAGCTTGTAGCATGGTCTGCATCAGGTAAATTTTAATCTATGAGCCTGGCGCTTATGGCGCCAGGACTGACTCCCCATACGAGCCTGGCGCCATAGGCGCCAGGACTGCACCCAAATAGCCCCTAGCAGGGGTTGTTGGGTTTGCTTGGGATAACTTGATGCCTGCTTCCGGGGTTGCTGGACTTGGTCTGGGTCCCTGGGGGTAGGCATCATGACACAGCCGCAGGACCACAAAACCACTGGCTTGATGCCCATTATAGCACTCATTACACCTCCACAGAATCCCCAGGGATGTTGGGACACCCCCATGGGGACTGGACCGCACCAATCAATGAGTAATATCACAAATAGAAAGCACTTCTTCAATGGCACCGTGCTCCATTTAAAATGCCCTTGTGTCACAGTACCCAATACACTTCTTTCATTGAGATGTTTACCATTCAAGTCTCATCTCCCTAGGGTCACTTCCTCCTCTGCATAGTATTCAGATTAACAAATTATTTAACTATGGCAATGTTCTTTCTACTGGAAGTTCCTTCCACGGGTTCCTCATCTTAGATACATCTATTCTCCTACTCTGCAGCTCTTGGAAATATTTTCACAGCAGGAGGTATTGTGTGCACTGTCGCCGATGGTCATCGAGTCTTCATGACCGGACATGGCGTAGATGCAAGTACAAATAACATGCTCGTCGCCCCGCGACCTCTCTCATTTTTCCCCTTACAGAGCCGTGCTAGGGATTAGAAACAAGGATAGCTCTTCAAGCTTTAAATGAGAGTCATTGTATAATCGTATTAGGGAGCTCCTTAACCATGGGGGTAGGCTGAGCGGAACATCCAGTAGAAAGAATATTACCAGGGGCAAGTAATTTGTTCTTCTAATGGATTGTGTCCTCCTGCGGATTCCTCATCTTAGATAGACTCCTATAGCAGTAAGAGCATTACGGGGAGGGAAGGAGTGAACTTCATGGCAATTATGACGCCACTTGTTGGAGGACAGCCCTGCCAAAATGAGACTCATTTGCGGACACCGTGTCCAGGCAGTAGTGTTTTGCAAACACGTGTCTGGAGGACCATGCAGCGGCTTGACAAATTTCACTTACAAGTACCCCTCTTTGGAGAGCAGAGGTAGTTGGCAGACTTTTAGTGGAATGTGCCCTGAAGCCGTCAGGATTTCTTCACCCACTCTGGTGTAGCATTAAGTGTAACAAAGACTATCCATCTAGAGATGGTTTGCTTCGTTATACCCTTGCCCGTTTTGCGGGCTGGTATACCCAATGAATAGCCGATCTTCCAGCCTGAATGATCTTGTCCTGGTGATGTAGAAACTCAAAGCCTTCTTAAGGTCTATCCTACGCAGCCTTTCTTCCTCCATGGATGGATGGATGGATGAGGAGGAGGATACAAGGCTGGCAAACAAGAACGCACCCCGAGAGTAACCTGAGAGTAAAATGGCGACCAAAGAGGCTATCTTCCAAGTAGCCTCAGAGAACACTAATGCTATGGCTGAAATGGGGAAGCCATGAAAAATATTAACACAAAGTTTAAGTCCCATGCTGGTACCACAAAAAGCGTTGGAGAGGTGGTGTTAGACTTGTTCTGGCATGCGCATACAAATGGATAGCGCTGCTAAATAGACCTTGATGGTGGCGACCTGAAGGCCCCATCTTTCCAACTGAAGGTAGGACAACACCCTTGAGGCATCACATAAAAAGTGATCCACAACCTGTGCTCTGCACCAGCTGCAACAAAAATGTCTAACGGCAGTGGTAGACCGCTTTAGTTGCTGGCCGCCTGACCGAAAGTAACAGTTCCATCAGGTCTTCCAGAAAGTTACAATCCCTGCATCGTAGCTTTTCTGAATGCAGGCGTGCAGGTATATGCTCGGGTGAAGAACTAGCGCCCCTCCTGAGAAAGGTCGTCTGTTCTCCAAGGATGATGACGTGGAGGACAGATGGCAATGTCCAGAATGTTGGGGTACACGTTCTCCTGGCCCAGTTTGGGGCAATTAGGATCATGGTTACTCCGTACCTCTTCAACCACCAGAAAAGCTCACAATTCCTGTTCACACTGGACGCAAATAGATCCACTTGAGGAGTTCCCCAGAGGATGAAGATCTCTAGGAGAACCTCCTGGCACAGCTCCCACTCGTGACAGACAAAGCCCTGCCTGCTCAAGGTGTCCGCTGTCGTATTCTCCTTCCCAGCGAGGTGAATTGCCAACAGAGGTCTTGTTCTGCAACGCCTAGAGCTGCACTGCCTCTCTGCACAGGGGGAGTGACCCTATGCCACCTCTCTTGTTGATGTGTACTGCGTAGCACTGTGTTGTCCGTCATGATCAGGATAGTCTTCCCCTGTATGGAGATCAAAAATGCCATCAGCGCCGGCCTACTCACCCTCAGCTCCAACAAGGTTATGTGAAGTTTTGTCTTCACTAGGGACCACAACCCACACACCGTCAGTTCATTCAGTTGTGTGCCCCAGCCTTTCAGAGAGAAGTCTGTCGCTACGGTCGACTCTGGCCACTCTGCCCAAACGGTTCTCCCACCATCACATTCTCTGTGCAAATCCACCACAGGAGATCCTGAGCGACTCTGCTCAGAACTTTAATAAAGTCTGTCATACTGCTAGAGAACAGTGACCATTGAGACCCGAGGACCCATTTGAGCAATCTCATTCTCAACCAAGCCGCTGGCACCAGGAAGATGCAGGATGCCATAAGGCCGAGCAACCGTAGGAAGTCTAGGGCTGGCAGGTATGAGGTGTGCTGGACTTTGGTGACAATCTGCAGGATGTGTAGAGCCCTCTCCTCAGGACGAACCTCAGGTAGATCCTGTGCTTTAGGTTGGCATATGGAAGTAAGTGTTCCGTAGGTCGAGTGACACCAACCAATCCTCAATTTCTAGGGCCTAGAGGTTCTGCCAGAGTGTTAGCATCTTGAATTTGTTTTTCCTTTCAGACCAAATAATTGTTTGAGTACCAACTGCGTTACTTTCCTGTCTAGGTACCAGCTCTATGGCGCCCCTTCTCCAGAAGGGAGGAAACCGCTTGCAGGAGCAGTAGGTCTGGAACCGGTATTGGTCTGACCAGAGGTGGGCAATCTGCCAGGCGCTGGGAAAATGGAAGGTAGTAGCCTTTGGAGACTACCTGAAGCACCCATACGTCTGAAGTAATGGCCCACCATTCTTGCGAATGGTGAGACAGATGCCCCCTTGTAGGTATAGAGTGGCAGAAATCCTTAAAGCGGTTTTGCGGAAGGGGCTGCACTGGAGGGAACAAGATGCCAAGGAGGTCTGCATTTTCTCTCTTCCTCTGGAAAATTGTCTCGGACTTTGACGGGCGGCAGACTGTTTAGCTTTTAGTCCATAATTGTAACAACAAAAATACTTGCCCCTCCATTGAGCGGAAGGTTGAGCAGGTTTATTTATTTTTGCATTTATATAGCGCACCAAACCCTCAAGCATCACAGTGCTCTTACATACATGTTACTCTTAGTGCATAAGTTACAGTTATGGCAGAGTTACAGCACGTGGTGCAAGAGCTACTGTCAAAGTACAAGTAGAACAATGTTAGACATATTCAGTAGTTGCAGGTAGGTACAAGTTCAAAGGTGGCGCAGGCCGCCAAGTGTCAATTCGTTAGTTGCATAAAGGTACAAGTCAAGAAGCGCACAGGTTGCCAAATGTCAAATCCAAGTTTGCGTATAGGTATAGTTCAAGAACAGCACAGGCTGCCAAATGTCAAATCAAAGGTTGCATATAGGTATAATTCAAGGACAGTGTAGGCTGCCAAATGTGAAATCCGATGTTGCATGTAGGTACAGGTATATCGAAGGCTGCCACAGAGCAATAATAGTTACAGTAGATCAGCATATACAGACTGGCACAACCTAACCTCCTGGTGGGGGAGGTGCTGTTTCCAACAAGCGAGAAGCCATAAGCAAGAAAATTGCATTTGCAGTCCTGGCTGCCTAAGTCTTAGTCGGTAAATTACAGGCTATAACATACATAGCAAAGGCTAAGTTAGACACCGTAGGTAGGATGCAGATTATTACCTGTGCAACACATGGCTAGGATATTAAATTCGTTGTGTAGGCTACTTGGTCACAAAATGATGCAGGATGATATATTTGCAGCGTAAGGCTGAGTTGATCAGGATGCTAGCTGGTAGCAGCTGCTACGCAAGTCGTAGTAGGTAGGGTTATTGCATGAAATTCCTTTGGTGTCACATGGACGCATCAGACGTGAGACAAATAACAGACGAGAATGTTACAGCATAACCAGCAAATGCAGAAGAACATTTGAATGTAGAAGCAGATGGGGTGGGGAGTGTGGAGGGTGTTGCCTTATGTGAGAAACCTGAAGGTGTCTATCACCCACTAGTCCCCGGGGATCCGTCATCCAGCTGGCCAGGACACAGCCATCGCTATTGGATCCAGTTCATGGGGGTGGACCAGTGTGGGAGGGGGTCTTCGGGGAGTGGAAGTGGGACACCGAAGGGTGAGACACAGTATCCCCTTCCTTATGACACCTTTTCCCCAGCCTGTCCAGTACGATATTTAGAAACTACCCCCCCCCTTTTCCAACCCAGACACTTTTTCACACTGTGAGCAACAATGGACTAAAACCAGAGCCGTTTACCGGACATGTCCCAATACAAGGATCAGGCAGTGTCAGGCAATTGCCGACAACTACACACACCCGACAGCCCGTTCCCTTCCCCATAGGGATAAAAGGCAGGGCACAAGAGCACACTGAGCAAGGCCAAACACACAAGGAAGCAGCTATTCCCGGACCGCAGCTCAAACAGAGGAGAAAGGCGGCGAGACCTGAAAGGAAGTCAAGGAGGGAGTTGCCCTTGCTTTTCCAACTAAGACCTACAAAGGAAACATAAAACCGGGAACCGCAGCTGGCAAATGGTGTGACGGATGTCAGCGATACATGGAACCCTCCCGCACTGGTAGCCAGGGTGGGGAGACGCGGTTGCCATTATCATACCGTCCTTGACTCCAGCGGCTAAAGAAGCGCCAACGAGTTCAGCACAGCTGGTGAGTAGGAAGAACCTGATAGTGGACCAGACTGTCAGGCTCAAGGTTGCAGTGGCAACATTAAGAAGATTAACAGACGGAGGTCTTTTTATGAACAAACTTGGCATCAGAGATAGAGTGGTCCGGCACCACATGGGGCGCTCATTCGAAGGTCTCTAGCTGGAACCCCACTACTGAACAAAGAGAATGTGGAATTACAAAAGTATTGAAACTGCAAGTACCAAGAGGCCATAGGGAAGGCCAGCGTGAGGTGTCAAGGTGGTCCTACAAGGGTGAAGCCAAACCCCTTGTACAATCTGAACCCGACACGTTGCAGATGTTTTGACGATTGTGAAATTGTGAACCCGATTGAGGGGACTGTGAAACAGACGTTTGCGCTCGGCTGAGGGGAACGCTGTGCGAACCGATTTCGTGAAGCCCGTACTTGCCATGGGCTAACAGTGACCCCAGCGAGAGAAGATTGCACTTCGGAAGTCGCAGTTTAAATTGGCAAGTGTTTTGAGAGGCTGATGCTGAAAGAAGGATCAGAACCCGGCTGAGGGGATCCTAGGGTGAAGAGTAATCGCCCCATGTCAAGGTTAGCAGAAGGAACTTTTGTTTTGTTGTTTTTGGCATATCAGGCCCATCTGAAGCAAGAGACTTTGCATGGGAAGAGACTTGGGCACAAAAGGCCCCGATATAGAGAAAAAGGAACTGTAAGCTTGTACCAGAAGTGTGCTGTGCTCAAGAGTCCTGCCTTGTCCCGTGCTGAAAAAATTGGGAAGGGAGACCCCAACCAGAACATCCTGACTTCTCATTTTGTGAAAACCTCTTTTCTTACTGACATTATCCCACACTATTTTGTAGCATAGCGGTAATGATTGGCAATAGGTTTTTTAGTATAGGCCCTTTTGACTAGACTCCACCAGGACTGTATTATTATTTGATGGTCGTAGCTTGCTCCCATCTTAGACTTCGGTTTGGATTAGGCGTTTATCTCATCCATTTTACAGTTTAATAAACACCCTTGAACTGTGATCACTTGTGTCTATCTTGCTTTGATATTTGATACCACGCCCGATACCATGCCTTCCTTACACCTTATCGCTGCACCTAAAGCCTTGGATGCCGGCAATTTTTCCAAGGCTGTCACTTGCCTTTTGACCAAATGGATGCGTGCGTCAAAGGGCAGGTCAAGTGCTTTTGCTTGAGCGACCTGCACAAACCCTAACTTTGAGCCAGGCGAATCTTCGCATTACAGAACTTGCAGCCATAGAGCTTCTGAAATAATCGGCTGTGTCAAGTCTTGACTGAAGGGACTGGGACATGGCTTCCTTTCCATCCTACACTATGTTGAGGAAAACGTTCCTCATTTCACCCTCATGGATGCGCTCAGCTGCCTTAACTGTAACAGACCATAGTGTAGGTCAATACTTAGTCAGAGCACATCAAGCATTAACTGCCTTAAGGGCCCTACTGCCAGTGTCAAAAGGCTTTTTTGCTTACGTGTCATAACACTGGCCATCCCTGTCAGGGGTAAGGCTGGATAGGCGCTAGCCTTGTTGCCCACAGTCGCAGCCTGTGCTACCAGACTATCGTGTGCTGGATGTCTGGTTAGAAATTCTGGTAGGATAAGGCTGGTCTATACATGTTAGAAAAATCCTTGTGGAATCCTTGTGTAGAATGTCTGTCAGGTCACATTCCGTTATGTAACCAGGTGGGGGGCCCCAACCTAAGGCATCCATTTCCTTAGCCATCATTTGCCTTTATGCCACATTAATACGGGCTCCAGGATCTCCCTGTGGGAATTCCAATACAGGAGAGGCGTCCAAGTCACTTGCATCATGCAGGGCTATGGATAGATCAGACAGCCTCTTTTTCTCATCCTGAAACTCTTCAGGGTGTTGAGGAAGGCCCATGGGTTCTAACCCGAACAGAAACAGGTCTTCATCCTCATCAGAAATGTCCTGTAAAGGAGGACATAAAATCCCTTGTAGCTTTTTGAATACATTTACTCAAGGGAACCGATGGAATTTTTGCTCCCCAATTCCGACGGTGCCGATGAACTTTGAGGAATGCTTCAGCCTCCGATGACATGGACAGCCCTTGAATCGAGAATTCCACTGGTCTAGGGCAAGGTGGTTGATGAGCAGACTTAGGCACAGTGGTCTTTTTCCCAGAGGAAGAGAGAGCGGGCAGACCTGCTTTCTCGAAAGACTACATCATTTTGATGCAAAAATCTTCCCACTTCTCTGCCGAGGTGGATTTAGACATAAACGTACCCGTCTCTCTGTGGAGGAGTCTGTTGACGAACGCTTCCTCCTTCTCTACTTCTTCAACAAGGAAGAAGAATGACGGGAGGTCCCTGCTCGAGTGAGATCTTTTACTGTGTTCCTTCGACCAATTTTTCTCCTTCTCTGGCGAGTTATCAGCCATGGAGCTCTTTTCATTGGGTCAGATCTTCGCCGGCATCGTACTAGGGGACGAGCAACCCAGGGCCAATTTGAAGGCTCTCCCCTTTAAGGCTTTAGGTGTCATAACCGGACAAGCCGCAATTCGCCACAATGTGGTCAGAACCGAGGCACCACAGAAACTCTGCGGATCGATGAGTGACATTTTTGTGCAGCAATTGCAGGATTTCTAGAGTAGACCTGTTGAAAGAATCTGCTAAAATTCGACAGAAATAACGGCGTCAGAGGATTTCTCTGAGGCAAAGTTGCTAAGTCGCGTGCTCCGCATTCAGAAAAAAAGGAATTGAGGTCACTGGCCGCAGAGCATGCTATTTCTACCCGTATCAATGTCATGTCCAGTCACGAAGTTGACTCGGCCATCGACGCCAGTGCACACAAGGCCACTTGCTGGGAAAAAGTTCCTGAAAGCTGCAAAGCAGAAGAATAGATATTTAAGATGAAGAATCTCACTAAAGCGTATTCTGGTAGGCATTTCCTACGGCTGTTGCACCATAACACGCAAGTCTGAAAGACATTTCTTTATAGAACATTTTACAGTTGATAATGTCATCCCAGGGCTGGAGCATTGCGTACATTTTCAATTGTGATCAAGCAGCCAGCTGGAGCCTCTTGCACAGTGCACCGAAACATGTGTTTGGGACAGGATTGGTTAGTAGAAGAGGCACCTCTTCAAGGCAAGGGATATCCCGATGCCCATGTCCTACTCATTCTAGCAGGGTCCTCTTCATGGCTCATTCCAACACAGTATTCTAATGCACAACTCCTTGCAGGGGCAGTGCATGAGCCAATACCTACTGCGACAGAGTAATGGTAATTTCCACCTAGAACATAATGAGGGCCAATTCCTTTTAGTGTTAATCGTAGCAGTATACGCAGACAGGGACTCAGTCCCATGGGGAAAATACACGTTTCTAGAATGTATATAACTTCCAAGACGGAGGGGGTCCTAGATCACTTATTTTCAGGTCCTCAATTAGGCTAAAACCAAGTTCGTTATGGTAAGGCAGAGGGGCTGTAAAAATGCCACAACTTCACACCCACGCAGTGACATAGTGAGCACTTGTTCAAAAACAGACTCAGTCGCAAAGTGTGTATGTAGTAGCCAGGTGACGATCATCGGGCATAAAGCACTTCTGTACACACTGAAGTGGGCCCAGGGAGAATGAAAACACAACAAACACATAGTAAGCCATCAGCTCTGTAACCTTAACTGGCTTGTAGGTACATTTGTGTGGTGTTAAAGGACAGCAGACAAGAACACAGAATAGAAGAAAAATAGACTACTGGAGGGACAAACTTAAAACTTTTTTAAAAAAAATGGCACTTTGAAGCCATAAACTGATGTCATTTCTGTAAAAGCAGAGGTTGGGTGTTGATGCAAGAAGGGACAGTGACACAGAATATTGCTGCATGGGCATGGAGTGTTTTTTTGGCAGGTGGAAAGGGTTGATGCGAGAGGACCGGCTGCACTGTCTGTTGGCCAATTGGTAGTTGTGTTTACAGATAATCATATCCATACAGCTTGATGTCTTAGCCTCATCGTACTGCGGATATCTTTTAACCTCTGGGGGAAAGTAATTTGGCTTGCCCTCCATTTAAAGCAGCAACTGATTTTGTGCTAGTGTCATCCTGATATTGGAGATGTTTCTATATTCTATATGAAATCTTTTGAGGTGGGGCTTCAAAAATAATATTTCACTGATGAATACAATGTTTGCTTAACATAAAGCAATCAAGATCAATCAGATTAGCCAACACGATACAGCACCAGCTCTCATTTATTTTTGTACTAATTTTCGGTTATATTTTATTGCACTTCGCTCATTGGACAAAGCATACATATTCAGCAAATCTTAGCGAGGCATGGAATTACAGCTGAAGAAGAAACTGTTCTTTCATAAGCGAGCTGTGCTTCTGAATTTGGAGTGGATGGCTTACAGGTTGTTCGTTTCCCCTGACATGGGGCAAGATTACACTTCATAAGTTTAAATGGCAGCTTGACTACACAGCAAATTTCAGTACCATTAAATTAGGTAATGACATTCTTCTCGCGTTAAGATGCAAATAGAAATCAGAATGAAGCACTATATAAAATACTGCCATGTCCTAAAAGGTCCCTCTTTGGACCAATAACTAGTTACAGAAAACATACCTTAAAAATGTTGAAGCTATGCGTACGACAACTGTGCATTTCTCATTCTTTGGATTTCCATCATAAAACACATCGCGGACAACTGTCGAATCGGAGGTGACGCACGACCCAGCTCTTGTTGTGGGAATGCCTAGGTGGAACATCGCCTCGCTGCACAGAAACTCACGAATGCTCGATCGCAGCACCTTACGGCCGTCCGCTTGCCTGTGAACAAGAACAGTAACAATGGCATTAACCTTATTCAAAATAAAATGCTTCAGTCTCATGAAAAATAAAATATGTACTATCAGCTACCAATAAATAAGTTATTTAAGAACATGTGCTCACAAACGAGTTAAACCTCTACAATGCATTTACCCACATTGATCTTCTGTGTACCAATCCATCCAAAAGGATATTTCAGAATCCAAAGAGTTAATTTTACTAATAACTGCCACTGTTGTGCCTGGAAAACGCTCATTGTCTGGCTTTTCAGATATTCGCTGCCAAAATGCAAAATGCTCTTCCTGTAGACATTCGTCGTTCTACTACTGTATTTCAGTTCAAAAAGCGCCTCAATTATTATTATGATCTGCCAATGGTTTTTGATTTGCGGTGCAACGTTGCGACCATTTCATTGCAGTTTTTAGTAATGCGTTTCTTCATATTTTTGCATTTTTTTAAACAAAGTTCATTGTCTAGTCCCAGTCCACCTCCGTGTTGGGGCATGAATGACTGGTGCAGATCCTTACCATTGGTGGGCTTGGACTTAATTCCAGCCTGGATTTGGACAGGACTGCTGCAGCCATCGCTTCAGATCAGCGTTGGAGTCCAGAATCCCTCTTAGAAGAACAACCGACTCAAGATCCGAAAACAACTCCTGAATAGCCCTTGTATCCATTCCTGCGTCTGGCCTGGTGAAGTGCTGTCGAACTACCTGATTTCCAAAGACCCTGAGCTGTGCTTCAGTCCTTTGACTAGTGGGACCAACTAATCTCAACGCCATTGAGGATCCAGCCATCCTGAGCCTTTGTAAGTGTCCCTGGACCACCCAGTTTACAGACTAGCTCTCTTGAGGGTTACCCTGCCAGAACCATCCCCGTTCTGCGGTTTCATCAAGAACTTGTAGTACAAGTCGCCTTTCCTCTGAATTGAAGCATCCCAGGATTAAGGGTTCCTGTCCTGGAGGACCTTCTGTGACTGCAACTGAAAGGACACTTGTCATCACCTGTGTTAGGATACCGTCGCTGGAACTCAACTTTTCCCGTCCTGTGAAGTGTACCAAAGAGGCCTGCATTGTGCTTTCTGCATTTCTTGAAAGACGGAGGTTGCAACTTGCAGCTGCACGCGACCAGAAGATTCCTCAAACCTGCAACTCCTGAGCACCTCTCACTAGAACAAAGGGTGGAGGATCGCGCCCCTAGATGACCCACAAAGATATCTGGGGAAATTCAGAGTGTGTGCCTGTACCCCCTGTCCTCCATAGGGTAACAAGTCACTTTGTCTCCTGTCTCGCCTCCACTCCTCTTTGGTCGTCAAAGCTGGGTTGGTTATCCTGTCCCTGGGATAGCGTTGGGTCTGGAAGGAGAGTACTTAACTTTTTACTGGTAAATTGTTTATCTTTTGAATTAGTTTGAAACTAATTATCAACACAATCCCACTGCATCCTTCCTACAGAACCCGCATTCTGGTGGGAAACGCTGTGTTGAACCCTGTGACCTTTGGGCACAAGGCCCAATTCATCTTCGGGTTTGGACTTCTAAAGATAAGATATTGAACTTGTGATTGGTTCCCATCACTACTCCATCTATTCTACTGACCTGCACTGCTTCAGTAAATTATTTGGTGAAGTATAGTAAGTGTACATACTAGTGATGTTATATGTTTGTATGATAGGGTATTGTGTGATTTTACTACCTGTATTTCATTATTCAGTGTGTTCCAAGTCCTAAATAAATAACTATTTCAATAACAGACTGTCTAAATTGAATAATTGTGTCCACTCATTGCCCCTAATCCCACTCACACTCCCCTTAGACCAAGCCTTGACTTCTCTCTGTTGCTACTTTGATTGGGTTTTGGCTAACATCTCAGAGCTCCCTGTTCATCATAACAAGGGTGGCCTCCTAAAATCTGTCCACCAGGCCAGAATCTAGAAATCAATCTCAACAATAACCAAGCACTGTCTCCAAAGTTCCAGGATCTTTACATAATCAACACTTTGTTAACTTTAACATTTTTCAATCTAGGTCCCATTACTTCTATTGTTTCTAATATATGCAACCTAAATTTAATTAGCAGACATATCTGTATCTAGGAAATATCTAATATAAAATTGCATCAATTATCTTGCCACATATTGTAAATACTGTTGAGTCTGTCATTTTGTTACCAGTATTTCTTTTTCAGTCCCACAGTTTTGTTTTCCGTTTGAAATCCTTTACTATTACTCCCAAAGATAAACTATCTTTAAAGCAAAAATAATTTCTATACATAAAACATCTCTAAATTGTTTACATTCTAAATTATTACAATGGTATAAAGTGTTCCTTTTGATCCAAGTAACTATCTTTCTCTGCATTCATAATTACTTTAAGGAAGCAAGTGCCTTTCTGATCATTAATTCAATGTTCAAGAAAGCTAATCCCATTTAACATCTTAATACTGCTTTTGGATTATTCTTAGGAACTAAGAGTACGAAAATGAGTCTTCCTTTTTATTAAGTTGGGGCTCCACGGCTGATATCAATGTTTCAATACCACAGATATGTTTTTATTTAGATAGTGTCAAAGACACCAAGGAAAATCCCCCATATTTTCCGTCTAGTCCCCATGCCACTGCTGCCCCTTTTGACCCTCTTCTGCATTATGAAGCGATTATTAAACTCCAAGCTTAAATATTTATATTCATTAATTACCTCTAATTGAATGCCCAATTTTTGTACCTGTGGCTTTGATTATGTAGTGGTAGTTTTTCATTTATATAGCACCTTTATCCCATTAGTATGGTATCAACGCGCTTGTGGTGGGAACGCCCTTATGTCCAAGGTATGGGGAAATTGTCAGAGTGCTTAGAATGCGTGTGTGAATTTGGTCAAGATAGGGAGTTAGGTGGTCTGGCCAAGCTCCAATAAGCTACCCATGAAGGTCAAACATGTGGATGGGTACTGAAGTGGTCAGGAGAGTGCAAAGTGAAAGCAACTCATTATGTGTCCAATTAGACCGAATTTTGTTGTAGGGCGTCGCTGCATGGTGGGTAGCTGTGTAAAGCGCTTTGGATAAAGGCACTATATTAAAAAGTTCAAGTGACGATTTATGCCAAGGTTTAATGATGGGGATTTAAATGTACTCAATTCTGACCGGTCCTATGTTCTTACATAAACTTTCTTCCCAATTTCTCTAGTTCAGACGACCTGAAATCAATTTTTTGGGTTATGTTCGGTAGATTTTCCATTTTAATGTGAAAACACCTTCACCTGTGAGTGTTAGGACAGTTTTTCTTAGGTTCACGCAAGGGGCTTTATAAAACTATACCTTGAACAATAGAGTAAACTCACTCTTAGTATAGACCTGCACTGCATAATTTGGTAGCTTGGACAGAGCAGTCCGGCTTATTTTAGGAGGGAGAGAGGGCTGTAAATAGGTACAAAGAACCCATAGCATGCATGTGGTCCAAAGAAACACTGATACACTTATGTATTGTAAAAATAATGGTTTATTTTATGTATACGCAGGCAAAGAATATTCTTTAGAAAGGTAAGAACTATTATCATTCATAAGCGCAATTATTAAAACCAGCCCAATACTTATGGTGTGCAAACCAAAGTATAAATCTTATTTAGAATAGCAGTATTCAGTTCAAGGCGAGTAAAAACTAGCGTTGCACATTTTGAATGGCAGTATGTTATTGAAGGGAGCAAAACACATTAATAGACTTTTAGAATGACTATGTAATTCAAGGTAAGCAGACCCTATTGGTAATAAGCTATGTTACTTATCCAGTCTCAGGAATAATATAGTTACACCAACAATGTTACAGGTACGTACCTTGCAACATATGCAACTTATTCTTCTCTCTGGAATGATACAGTTACACAAACATTACTTTTCAGAATAGTGGAACATAATCTAAAGGTAAGCAAGAACTTTACTTTTCAGAGGTTCACTTCATGGATAACTAAGAACTCTTGATGACACATTTACAATGGCAATAAGCTACTCAAGGCAAGTAAAACGCTATTTGTAATAAACTCTTGCACTTATCCTATTTCAGGAATATGTAGTTATACCAATGTTACTTTTCAGAAGAGTGGAACACAATTCTAAGGTAAGCAAGAACTAGGCAGTAAACAGTTCAAGGTTAAGTAAGAACCTAATGTTACACATTTAGAATGGCAGCATGCTATTCAAGGGGAGTAAAACCCTACTGGTAATACACAGTTATAATTATTCCAGTTCCGAAATAATACAGTAATGCCAACTCTTACTTTCTAGAATAGTGGAACAATTCAAAAAGTAAGTAAATAACTGTGTATACTTTTCAGAATGGCAGCAATACCCAAGTAAGAACTTTAACATCTTCTTTCAGGATAATCTGTTCCAGCACACCTTAGCAAGTAAGTACTTTGCAACACTTGTTCAATTACCTAGTCAGAGGCCTTATGCTCTAAATGTCCTTCCCTATTCTAAGGCATGATCTCAGAAGCAGAAGAGGGACACTGGCCGTCCAGATGCCAACAGTAGGAAGGTCAGGATAGGAGACTGATGAAGGAAAATCAGAGTTCCAGAGGATTTCTCATCCAACAAGTACAGACTTCAGCGTTAGTAAAAAGCGTTCAGGGACTTTGTAGAAGGCTCCCTATGTGCATTTCAGCGTTAGGCCTGGGTGAAGGCAAACTCCCAATCACCACCATAGCCACACAGGAGCCATACAAGACTTTAGGCAAGGATTACACTTTGCCACACAGTACCTCAGCGGTGAAGAAGAGCTTGCAGACAGACGCGTTCACGATGCAGCAGCACAGGACCCGGTCTTTGTATTATTTGTGGTGTTGAAAGAACAGACGCTAGATGGGAACTTGCAGCAACAGTCGACAATAAAGGCTCCCAACAAAGGATTCTTAAGGTGCTTCCGCAGCTCTGTGATTTTGGCACCCTTTTTGAGGTGCCAGATGAAGGACGGTCGTCACTGATCGGACTCGCTATCTTGGTCCAGCACTCTGGTGAGGGGACTTGAAGGAGTGGAATCGGGTCTCTGGAGGTACAGCAGGAGTCCACCAAAGCTTAAGCAAGATTTTCTCTTCAAATAACGTTGCTCAGCACTCAGGCTCGAGGTCCAAAGGTATTGGCGGTTTGCAGCCCAGGAAAGTCACAGGTTTTGGGATGGCTCCAAATGCAGTCTTCTTAAGACTGATGAGTCCCAACAGTTTATGGGTCGGAGTAGTCTTCAGGACTCCTCGGTCACATCAAAGAAGTGGTCAGCACAGGCAGCGGTTACACCACAGAAATCTCTGGGAGTAGCTACAGTAGTCCGATCTTCTTCAGAGGCTCTTCTGTTCCAGTGGTCGACTTGTCTTCAGTTCCCAAATACAGGCCATATATACAGGAACCCACACAACCTCTGCAAACTCTCCCAGCAGTTTACAGAAAGGTGCGAATGGCTGTCCAAATCGGGGCAGCCAACCCCCAAGTGGGGATTGTCAGGTTAGATTTCATTTCTGTGCTAAATCTTCCTCACCTATGAGATCCCCAGAACTTTTTGCTGGACTTGTGGTTTCTTTTTCCATGTTACTAAGTGAAGAGAAACCTTTTTCCCCACTCATCCATTTGTTTACTCTTTTTATGGGTGTCATTTTGCTGACTCTCCATAGTGTATTCTTGGATATATGCTTTCCTATGATTTCTTTGGGCATCTACATTTATTTATTGCGGCACACATGTTACATGCAGTGTGGCTGTGTTGCCCCTTGGGGCTTCCCTTTTTGTTTTCTCTCGACACCTTTTAGAATTACTGTTCAAGGGTAGAGAGGAATTTTCATCACCTTTACATTTTATATAGTGAGACCAGCACACCCCACCTTGTGTGGAGCGCTGGGTAGATACAGGTCATCCCCTTTCTCACTGCTCCAGTAACATTGCTGTCACTGTGACAAGCTAACTCTTATGGCTAGTGGAAGTGGACATACTATAATGACTTGTGTTACTATTACACGCAGGCTGTCAAACCAGCCGTGTTAATGCACGGAAGGGCCACCATTCATCTAGAATGGTGGCTTCTATCTTTTTCTGCCATTCGTAGTGTGCTTGTCCTTTCTTGGGTCTTCTGTCGTCCTGAGTGTGGGGGGTTGGGGCGGACAGGGGGTCATTATTGAGGTTTTGTCTTCAACAGGAACCCTTTGTGCAGACCTCCGAGGTGTGTGTGAAGGCAGGAAGTGATGGAGGAATCCGAAACTACAGCCCTTTGACTTTTAGTGTGCCTGAGTAAACTAGTTTCCACTGGGGGAGCTGGCTGTCCTGATTGGACAACTACCTGCCCCTTTCTGTAAACTGCAGGGAGAGTTTGCAGATGTGTGTGGGTTCCTGTAGAACCGTCCAATTCTGGAAGCAGAGCACACGTCAACAACTAGAGAGAAATCCAAGAGGACGATGTAGCCGATTTCAGTGACCTGATGCCTGCTGTGTAACCAGAGCCTGTTCTGACCCTTTCCTTCCATGTGACCTAGGAGTCCCGAAGAGGACTCAGACCCATAGGCTGCTGGGACCCCTCAGTCTTGAGACAACCTGCAAAAAGAGCCATCCCACGAAGTGCTGTGACCTTCCTGGGCTGCAAACCATCAACACCATGGGACCTCGAGCCAGAGTGCTGTGCAATGTCTTCCAAAGTCTGATTTTCGCTGAAACTTTGGTTGACTCCTGCTGGGCCTCAAGAGAGACGATTCAAATCCTTAAGTCACCTCAACAGAGTGCTGGACCAAGAGAATGAAGAGAATCCGACCGACGACAACCGGCCTTCATCTGGTACCTGTAAAAGGGTGTCAAATCCACAATACGCAAGCAGCACAGAGATTCCCTTTTTTGGGGAGCCTTTTCTATCGACTGCTGCTGCAAGTTCCCCATCCAGTGTCCGTTATTTCGTCACCAGAAACAAAAATCCAGAGACGAAGTCCTGTTCTGCCTCATCGTGAAGGCGTTAGTCTGCAAGCCCTTCTTCATTGCTGAGGTACTATGTAGGCTTTGGCAATACTTAACTAAAGGCTTGTGTCGATCCTGTGTGGGTGATTCGTGTGTTTGGGAGTTTGCGATACCGTTCGCCCAGGCCTTATGTTGGAACGCATCCAGGAAGTCTTCTACGAAGTCCCTGAACACTTTCTATTAACATTGAAATCTGTATTTACTTGTTAACGAAAAATCCTCTGGAACTCTGGCTTTCCTGAAACTGAGCCCTATCCTGATCAGCCTACTGTTGGCTCCTAGACCACTAGGGTCCCTCTTCTGCCTCTGAGATCATTCATGCCTCAGAATAGGAAAGAACACCAAGTATGAAAATATTGTGTGGCAAAGTACTTATTTGTAAATGTGTTTGTGTGCAACTATGATTCCTGAAACAGAATAAGTTACAAAGTGTTACTAAGTTCTTACTTACCTTTGAGTTGCTTGCTGCCCCTCTGAAAAGCATAAGTTCTTTACTTACCCTGAACTGAAAAGAGCCCTTCTAAAATAGTCTTAGAGTAATTACTTATCCTAGAGTTGCATTCTGTCCCTCTGAAAAGTACACAAAGTTCCTTACTGACCTTGGAATTGTGTTCCACTCTTCTGAAAAGTATAATTGGTGTAACTATTACTGTAATAGAAATAATGTTAGAGTTTATGACCAATAGGGTTTTACTCACCTTGCATAGCTTCTTGCCATTCTAAATGTGTAGCCTAAGTTCTTATCCATGAGTCACTTACTGCCCATCTGAAATGTATAAGTTATTTACATAACTTTGAGCTGTGTTATGAAAAGTAATCCGAGTCTAACTGTATCCATTCTGAAAGAAGAATAAGTTACATATGTTGCAAAGTTGTTACCTGTTGGGTAGTAGTGAAAGTAATGTATGCAAGTGGCCAGGTATGCTTGCAAAAGTGTCAGTATAACTATAGTATTCCTGAAACAGAATAACATTATAAGTGTTTACCATCAGGGTTTACTCCCTTGAATAGCACACTAATTCCAAAAGTCTACTCATGTGGTTTTATTCCCCATGAATAAATAGATCAATCAATGATAAATAAATCAGTCAATCATTCTGCCATTCTAAATGTGTAACTAGGTTTTACTCGCGTTGAATTGCATAATGCGCTTCAAAGTAAGGTTTATACTTTGGTTTGCATACCATAATATTGTGTTGGTTATTATGATTGTGTTTATGAATAATAATAGTACTTAGCTTTCTAAAGAAGTCTAATTGCCTGTGCATATATAAAATAAACAATGTGTACAATACATCAGTGTTTCTTTGGACCATATGTATACAGCCGTCTCTCCCTCCTAAAATAAGCCGGGCCGCTCCGTCATTGCTAACATCATCTCAGGTAGTACAGCCTTAGACTAAGAGTTGGAGTTTCTGAATTGGCCATGGTATAGCTTCATAAAGCCCCTGGGTGGACTTGAGATAAACTGTCCTAAGAGGGACTGGATTCTCTCAGGCACACTAGAAGACAAATGTGAGCAGAGTTTCAGACTGCTCCTTCACTTCCTGCCTCGGTGGTCTGCACAAAGGGTTCCTGCCGAAGACAAAAGTACAACCAGGACCACCCCCACCCAGGACGACAGAAGGAGGAACAGGAAAAGTCAAGCACACTAAAAATGCTGAAAAACGAAAGCCACCATTCTTGACAGCCTGTATGTAAAAATCACACAAAAGTCAGTAAAGTATGTCCACTGCCACCCGCAATAATAGTAAGCTTGTCACTGTAACAGAAATGTTACAGGAGCAGTCAGAAAGGGGATACTATGCATTTCTCCAGCACTCCACATAGTGTGCTGGTCTCACAATATAAAATATAGAGAGAATGAAAATCCTGCTCTACCTTGAGAACATGTGTTCTGCAAGGTAAATCAAGAGAAAATAAAAAAGGGAAGCCCAAGGGGTAACCCAGCAGCACTGCACAGAAAGTGCTTTGAATTGCAATAGTAAAACGAAGGATGCCAAAAAAGTTATAGGAAAGGATAGATTCAAAAATAGACTATGCAAGTCAGACAAATTACACTGATAAAAAGGGTAAATTAAAGGGTGGGTGGAGGAGGCGGCTGTGGGGGCTCCCACGCACTCTGGAACATAGCAAAAGAATCCACAAGTCCAGCAAAAAGTGCTGGGGGGTTTTCACATGTGAAGGTGATTCAGAATTTAAATGAAACTCTTACCCAACAGTGAGCACCCCAGCCCTTTTGATGGACCACACTAAAACAATTATTTCTTTTTTTTTTTTTTTTTTTTTTTGGAGTCATACTTTCTGCTAAGTTTTTGTCAAAAAATGTGATGTGTGGAAGGTTTTCAATTAATCTGAACCACTGGCACTGCTCTGGGCAACCTTCCACACCACCGTTTTTTAACCCATCTACACCATTGCAAAAGGGGTTCAGCCATATACCCATCAGTCTGAACTGCCACAAACGGGAGCAGCCCAAACTGCTAGGCCACTCTCTGTGCAGGGTGTCCAGTCAAAGTTTCGAAACAATAGTTTAGAATGACAAACATTCTGAAACAAAAGTTTCGAATATATATTTTTTATATTAAAAGTTTTTATTTTAAGTTTGTATAGTAAAATAAGTGTTTAAAAAAAAAAACAGGTTTGGGGGGGGGCCATAAAAAAAAATTCAAAAATAATTCGAAACTCTTTTTTCCAACACTTTTGTGTCCGAACTTTTGTCATTCGAAACTGTGACCATCGAAACAGTCCCTAGAAACCCTGTGCAGTGTTGCTGGGAGCCCCTTAGGGTTCCCCTTTTATTTCATGTTCCCAAGGGCATGGGGATATTTTGTATCTTTTCTATTGTGAGATCAGTACTCCCCCGCCTTATGTGGGCTGCTGGGGGCCTACACTTTATTCCCTTTCTCACCACTCCTGTGCCTTTTTGGCTACAGTGACAAGCTAATCTGAATGGCTGCTGGCAATGGTTTTATCCTACCTACCTTTGTGCCAAGTTTACTCCCAGGCCGTACTCACAGTTGCAGTAGTGCACAGAAGATCACCATTGACCGAAAATTGGGAAGTGTTTTTTTTTTGCCAATTCTAGCTTCTGCCATGCAGGGTGGAGAAGGCATTTGTTTTGACATTTGTCTTTGGTGGGTTCCCATGGGAAAGCTTGCCAGGGCGCCAGTGTGTCTGAGGACAAGAAACAGGGGAGGACTCCAAAACTCTGCTGTTCTTGGTCTTCTGCTGTGCCTGCCTGGAGCCGTTCCAACTGTGAGGCTAGCTGTACTGAAAGCCACCACCCACCGTTTGAATGATGCACGCGTGCCAATTGGCTGGGTTCCTGCATAAGAGGCATGGTGGTTCCTGAGGGTAAGTCAAGCTGACCCTGAAACTGAAGTATCAATGAGGAAGAAGAGTGAAGTTATCCGCAGCCACTTCCAGATGACCCGAGTAGCCTTCTGTGAAATCGATGCTGAGCGGCCCCTTCTTCCAAGTGTCAGGCGATCCCCATAAAGGCTGACTCTCACCCTTAAACTGGTGGGTCAATCAGTCCCAGGATGACCTACATTTCGAGCCATCCCACACCAGCCCGTTACCTTCACCGGCCGCACAACATCCAAAACACTGGCACCTGCAGTGCATCACCTTCCAAAGATCGAATCGTCCCAAAACTTTGGTGGACTCCTTCCAGACCACCAGAGGCAAGATTACACCCCACGTCCCCTCACCAGAGTGCTGGATTCAGAAAGCAAAACGAATCGACAGGGTATTAACAGTTCTTCACTGGGCACCAAATCACAGAACCATGAAGCATCCTTTGCCTGGAGCCACTTCACTACAATGCTGCTACGAAATCCATTCCAGTGTCCCTGCTAGGGAGATTTACCATTTTTATGCTTCATCCACTCGGCTAGTGAGAGCCACAGCATTTCTTTTGCTGGACTTCTGGACCTTTTTCTTTCAAACCTGAATGAGGGGAACCGCCCCCCCCCCCCCATGCATTCTTATTTGCTCCCACTTTTGGAAATCTGTTCTCTGGGTTTAATCTTTACTAGGGAGTCTGCTTTCCTATATATCACTTTAAAAGCACCTGTGTTTAACTTCTGCGGCACATATCACCTTATGTGCAGTGTTGCTGGGAACCCTTTGGGTCCTCCTTTGAGATTCTTTTCTTATCCTTACTAACTACAGTTCTTAAGGATAGAGGGATAAGTTGTACCCTTCCTAAAACTTTATACTATGAGAGATTAGCACACACCACCTTATGTGGAGTGCTAAGGGGATACCCAGTATCCCCTTTTCGCTGATCCTGTGACTTTTCAGTTACATCAACATCCCTATAGTTATGGCTGGTGGCAGTGGATGTGTTCTACCAACAATTGTGCTATTTATTTTACAGCAGACTGTATTCACAGTTTCAGTTATGCACAATAGGGTCATCTATGTTCTAACATTGTGGCCCCTTTGTTTTGGCATTTCTGTCATGGTTAGCCCTTCTTCTACCATTCTGGAAGGTGGAGGTCTGTGGGTGCATTTTGTCTTTCGCAGGATCCCTTGGGTGTCCCTTGCTAGACTCCAGCGTGTTTGGGCAGGCAAGTGGGGGGGGGGGAGTTAGTCACTCGCGTGCTCTTTGTCTGCCACAGTACGTAAAAAGGAAATTCAGAGGAATAGCATTCTCACGCCTAATTGCTAACCTTTGGAACACCATGCCCAAAGAAATTAGAATCACAAAAGACCACATCACCTTCAGGAAGTGACTCAGAACCTGGTTATTCAATGACAAGCGCAAAAGGGAGATCGACAGCAAAAACATCGAAGACCAAAAGAAACACACTAAGAGACACAGTCACAGATAACATTGGAAAAATCAAAGAGGACCAGAGTGCTGCAACACACACCTGCTACCTGCTCATCCCCCGACCACGCCCAACAACTAGAATGATCAATGAAGAGAAGGCCAGCCCAAACGACACAGCTTTAGGGATATCACCCACGTGAGATTTGTGCACCAAAGAAAACCCGAACAGGTAAAGCATTAAAACGTAAGCACCACCCTAACTTTCCCACCACCACAACTAAGGCAGCCCCGTTGAGCACCACATCCTCTATTTAACACCACTGCGCACCCTTTCAGCACCCGACCACACAAAAGGTTCACACCCCACTGCCACGTCTATCCCGAACGAGTGACCGGGAACACACTACAGTACAACCAACCCTCTACCACCAAACCTAAAGGGGAAGTCAGCCACCAAACCCGCAGGAGAAGTAAGCTTCCAGGCCAAGAGAGAATGCAAGATTGACTGACTAACCACAACCAAGAACGTTGATAGATACCAGTCAGTCAAAATGCTTTATTCAGCAATTTTGCCATTGGCATACAAAAACATTTTAAAACATTGCTGCAGAAATCTCACACCTTGAATCCAGGACAAAGCTAGCATTAAAATGTGCATAAGCGTACCATAAAATCCAGTTGACATAATACATAAAAAACAGTTACACAACAGACAAGAGTTTCATACAAAGCCAAGCACGATGAATACATTTGGCAACAAAATAAATATAATTTCAAATGTCAGTCGATCAGCATGGGTCAACTGCATCACAGTATTTTTGATAAGTTGATTCCTAAATAGTTGGATCAAGTACATTCTCAATTCATTATAACTTTCACAGAAGAGTGGGTTGGTTAGTTAGCTTTTCTGTCTTGAAGTGAGGCGCTGAATTTCCATATTTCTAATCAGGTGGGGTGTATGGGCGACTCTGTGTCTATGTCCAGCTCAGGGGCCGTACGACACTCACAGTCCCTTTCCAATATTGGATCCGTTCATATGCATAACCTTTCCCAAGTTGGTCAACCGGCTGCCAACATGGCCCCCGTTTGTATGCGGAGCGGGCAGGCTTTTGTACTTCCCTTGCAGTCTAGCCCAGAAAGCTTTCCTCATCTAGTAGGAAGGCGACATCGCTAAGCCCGGGTTTACTCCCTCCATGTGTTGAGGCCTGCTCGGCATTCATCTTATTCGGTTTCTCATTCATGTTACCGCTCCTACCCCCTTTGGTATGTCACAATGCTAACACTTGCACTTATGTCCAGGGGCAGTGTCTGCCTTCATTCACAACTCTCTTTGGTCCATGCCCCTGCCAGTATCCACAGCTTAATTAGTGTGACAAGTGCTAATGTTCACCCAACTTTATACAGGTATGATCTATAGTAACATTTATCGAGCGGGTGATGGTTGTTTGCTGGGAGTTGGCTAGGCACGCTGGATTCTATCCTTACGGGTGTCGCCACTCTTGTTGTAGTGAGAGTTTCTTTATTCGGTTCTAGATGTTGTTATTGTTGTCCTAGAGTTGTTCACTGGGAGTTGGCTAGGGACACTGGATTATGTACTTACTACAACAAGAGAGACAACAAATGTTTAATAAGAGTTTTTTTATTTGGTTCTAGATGTTGTCATTGTTGTCCTAGATTTTCATCCCTTTCATTGTGTTTCTCGTTTCGTGATTTTGGTTTTTCAGTTTGCATCTGTGGTGTTGAAGAGCCAGGTTTTTATTAATTTTCTGAATTGTAGGTGGTCTTTAGTGTTTCTTATTTCTGTCAGGATGTTCTTCCAGGTTTTTGCAGCCAAGTGGGAGAAGGAGGAGCCCCCATGTTTTTTCTAAAGATAGGGTTTTTCTTCCAGATGGATTTTGTTGCTTGATCTGAGGAGTCTCGTTGGCTTGTAGATTGTTAGTTTCTTTTGCAGGAATTCAGCTCCTTGTCCACTGATTGCTCTGTGTGTTATGCACATTGTTTTGAAGGTGATGCGATATAGGACTGGGAGCCAGTGCAGTGTTTTTAGGGCTGGAGCGATGGTCTCTTCTGGATAGTTTGAGGAGGAGTCTGGCTGCTGCATTTTGGATCTGTTGTAGTTTCTTCATGAGGTATTCTGGTAGCCCGAGATACAGGCTGTTTGCATAGTCAATTCTTGACATGATTAGGGCGACGATTGAGATGTGCAACAGACTCGGAGGCCATACTATAGGCCAGGCAAACTTCAAAGTGACCATCCCTCCAGACGCAAGAAAAGGTCACGACCTGGAGGGTGCCAATCCTTAATTTGATAAATAGGGTACGCACATAGGCTGGAGTTATTAGGTCTAAATAACTCATGACCCAAAATGCATTTTAAAGAGATAATCCAGCCCCGATTTCAGTCTCAAGCACTGGTTTAGGAGGTGTTCCTGATTCTCCCATTTAGCAAGTCGATTGACATCTCTTTCGGCATTGCGTGACATTCCGGGAATTCTTCCAGAGTTCGTCTAGACAGACCAAGCCCAGTTGTTTTACGTGGGTAGGCCATTGAAGAGATCGACCTACCGGATGTCTCACCAAGTCAGAGAGGGCCTGCTTGGTACTTTCCCCAACACTGGTGAGCCCCAAAGCCACACACAATAGAAGACTGGTGTCCAGGCCAGTTGGTGGTTTATGGGGTCAAAGCCACAAAATGTATTTGTCAGCCATGCCCAGTTTTGAACCATTACATTGGCCCCATAGTTCAACTCCATACAAAACCGCTGATGTGACCTGGATGGTGTAAATATCAATGGCGGGTAAAACCACTTGCTCACCATGAGATACACAAAAAAAAAAGGCACCCACCATTGTTCTTCTCCAGAATAGACTGCAACCTACTGGACTGACCAGCCCATGACCCAGTGTTGGAGAATCTACCCCCAACTAGTCATA
The DNA here is from genome assembly GCF_040938575.1 of Ambystoma mexicanum. Taxonomy (NCBI): domain Eukaryota; kingdom Metazoa; phylum Chordata; class Amphibia; order Caudata; family Ambystomatidae; genus Ambystoma; species Ambystoma mexicanum. The sequence continues at coordinate 30,852,290 of NC_090936.1, forward strand.
GTATGGGACCTGTTCCAAAACATTGCCCTCTACTTCTAGTCTCAGGGTCCTACCCCAAGACCTCCTTGGCCTAAACACCATCACCCTGGCCTTATTTCTATTGAGGGTTAGTCCTAGTTGGAAGCACTTACTAGTAACACACTGCAGATCCCCATGGGGGACGTAGATCATAAAATGGAGACATCTGCAAAGAATAGGGCTGGAAAACCATCAGCACTGATTTTCGGTATTTGTATTTTTGCATTTATCTGCAGCACACATAACCCATAGGTATCTAGGCGCTAGTTTCATTGTGGGAGGGCAGGTTATTTATAACAAGCTGGTTTATTTCCACGCGCTGGTCCGGGAGTCGAACCTGTGTTTGCTCAGCGTGGTATTGCTTCCAAGACCCGCACGTTGCCACAGAGCTATCCTGGGTAAATCTAAGATCCCCCTCCCACATTCCACCATTAGATGCTGAATAATCTCATGTATATATAAACAAAACAGAAGCCCGGCAGTGACACACCCTTGCTGCACGGCTCGGTCTATGGGAAAACAGTCAGTGGTTTCTCCCAACGGCCCCATCTCATAGTAGTTGTGTTATTTCAATAGAGTTGGACAATGATGGATACCAACTGGCAAGGCAACCCCCTATTCAGCAGAACCTGCTATAACTTTGCCCTGGGTACACTGTCAAAAGCAGTTTGGAGTGTACTTCTGCAGAACCATGGACAGGCGGAAGTAATGATCTACTGTGCTCAACCCTTTCTGAAACTGAGCCTGAAGGTGCCAAATAAGGCCCCTTTCTATCACCCTAATGTGGAATTGTTGTAGTCATCACCTTGGCAAACAATTTCCCAGAGGCATTGAGAAGGGAAATCGGTCTGTAGTTCCTCGGTTTTTCTTTCCACCTCTTTTAGTAAATGGGTATGATCTTTGCACAACGCCATAACTCAGGGACCTTGTTAAGGCAAACCACTGCTTGAAACAACCTAGTTAGTACAGGTACCCAGACATCATGCTCATCTTTCCAGAGGTCAACAGGGATTTTGTCCAGGCCTTGTGCCTTATGGCTTTTTGTGCGCAGTAGTGCCTTATTCACGGCCATCAGGGTAATAGTAATGTGTTGCCCACCATGATTAAATGATATGATATCCAGTCCATTTCAAGTGGGCTCTCTATCAAGAGACTTTCAAGGTCATCCTCCTTCTGGTACAGGCCTCGGAAATGAAGGAGTCTTTCCTCTGCTGTAATCATACAGCAGAGGGTGTTGTCTTTTGAGTCTTTGCGGTTCACAACTATGGACCAGAAACCCTTACAGTCTTTGCTTATGGCCATCTCCCTAAGATCATCACACTTCAATTTGAGAAAGTCTGACTTTCACCCCTTCACCAAGTTTTTGTAGTTGCTCCTCTTCAGTTGGAGTGTTTCCTTATCCACCGTCAGCTATATGTATACAAGTTAATTCACTATTAATCACAATAGTTTGTGTCCAACACAGCATATTGACTTCTTTTGAAAAATTGTATTGAGTTGAAGGATTTTCAACGTTTCAATTGCCAATCCTGATTCATTGCCAGACTCTAATCTTTCCCAAAATGATGATGTAGATATCCACCAATTCCCATCTACAAATCTTGTGAATTTCTTTATTCTAAGTTTTTCAGTTCCTGCACACTCTTTCATTAGATGTTTTAATAATTGTGTATATTTTTCAGGGCAGAAGTTACATTTTTTATCTGCATGGGTCTCCTAGTATCTTATGTGCAATATTTCTCTAGTTTATAGTAGATTGAGGCGAAACCTCAAGAATTCCGTTCTCCGGTATGAATCCAGGAAGCATCTCAGATATCTGGGACACCATGCTATGGGCTTATCTTTTAGCAACAATGATTGAAATACTCAAGCCACGTATCTCGGAGATGTGTTGATCCAGTCTGTCTTCTTAGCAGATTCTTTCACTTTCATTGGATTCTGCAATAAAGTTGCTTCTTCTTTCTCACACTTTAGCAGAATTTCAGATGCATGTAATTTAAGATCTTTCAAACCTTTCAACAGGCGACCATTTGCAGGCTACTATACTGGTAAACCAAGGGCTAAGCCCTGAGGTCAGTCTGTCGTACTCGACCATGATTTCACCATCCCCACGATTATGTTCACTGAAATTCTTAATGCAAGGGAGAATCAAGGTATATTGCATACTTCAGACCCGCGGTCGTAACGTCCCATTTGACAGCACGCCCACCGTTCCCACTTATTCCAATTGGTATGGCAGAAATGATAGATCTTTGACTCTTACCTGACCATCTTACTTTTAACTGGAGGGGTCTGTGGTCACTGTCCATCCGATCTACTATGGAGAATTCTTCCACTGCCTCCCAGTCACCCATTTCCACCAGGAAATAATCTATCTTAGAGGACCATTGTGGTCCAAAAAACATATTTCCTCCCGGCCTATCCTCTAAACGTCTACCATTACAAGCCCTCAGGTTTAACACGTATAAAATCTGGGCTGTCTACAGAGCATGTTTATGAGTCCGCACAGGAAGACTCGATTCTAGAAGCGGGATCTCCCAAGCCACATCATCCCATATTCCCTCCATTCCTTTTAGCGGTTCGAAATGGATGTTAACTTCTACTCCCACAATAATGTGGAGGTGGCCAGACACCGACGATTACCACTAACTCATGCAATTGGGTCAAAGTAGCCAGCGGGTTAATTCCATAAGGCCTGTTATAGACATTGAAGATAAGCAAGTCCCTCTGCGTTAGTGCCGATTCTCAACTGTAAATCAGCTGAGCTTTGACTGCTTATCTTAGTCTGCCAGCTAGACTGTATTGCCACGATGTTCAGCAGCCCTCCCCCACGACTGAAATCTGGCCCCTTTTTTCACTGGGATGTTAAATGCCTTGAACCCCCTGCATCTCAATGGGTTCCAGGGCCCAGGTTTCCTGGATACAAACGTTCTCATTTGACAAGACAAAAGCAACCCACTCAGGGTCCATCAGATGCCTACATTCCAAAAAAAGCATTTTGGTGCCTCTTGGGCTAGTAAGGATTAAGGGTGAGATGTCAATCCACCTCATCTAGGTCTTCTCCCCTAAATGGCAAGTCCTGGCTCCAGGGGCCATACGATCTCCATAGAGGCATTTGTCTACTGGCTCAGGCAATGCCAATCTCAGGGAGATTAATGGCACCCGCGGGGGGTAACTTCTCGCTTCTATTGATGGTAACCCCTCTACCAGTTTAGAGTACTTAGAACCAATCCAATATAGACCCTCCGGTTGAAGGCCATGTTTACGCTAGAGGCCCCAACAAGATCATCTCTGATGATAGAGCCACAGCCCTTCATGTGCCGTATCCAGTGTATGCTCTTATTAGAGAGTGCTCATTTTCAAATAAAACAGGACTTTAATTTTGGAATGTTGCACATGAAAATCGATTTGGGATGTTGGTTATTTTGGAAGCTAGGGTCCGTGGAGGCACCATCCATCATACATGAAGGTGGATAGGAGGCCAGGCTACCCGTGCTTAGGTTACAGGGTGGGCGAGTAGTCGCATGGTTAATATCAGTAATGGGCTTAGCCCACTGTACATCCTTCGCCGCTCACAATCTGAATGGATAGCAGGACCCCCCCCCCCAACCTTACGGTTGACCAGCTTGTGCTGAGGCAGTGATGCAAGGCCCCCACTGCCCCTTACCCAACTCCACACTTGTGCCCCCCCCTTACTAGACTGTAATTTACCTAATTCCATCAATAGCTCATTAAAATTACCTCACCAGTCACATTTACAATGCGGACCAGGTTGATCAGACTGCAGAATTGCTAGCTCTAACCCCACTGGAGGCTTTATTGTTTCTTGGGTTTCACGGCAATAATTCAGCCACAGTTTCCCAGGGTTTAGACTCCTTTCCTTTTCCATCCCTAATGACTAATGTCAGATTCCAACTCTCAGGCAAAGCGCCAGTATCTAAAGGAGAAAATCTATTGTGTAAACTGACTTTGGGTGCAATCACAATACTTCCACAGTTATAGCAGCTGTACAGTCCTCAGTTAGCCCCACATCGGAGACCTTCCACTGTTCTAACATATGAGACAGAGACATAGGTGTGGTTATAATTGTTTCAAGATTAGATATGCATTTGGCCACAGGATCATCTCGTTCTACAAAATCCACACTCTAGGCAGCTTGGGGGTAAACTTCAATCAGAGTACCCCCCCACACGCCCATGGGCCCCCAACAAGTTAGGGCAGTGAACCGGGAGAAAGTAATTAGTCCCTCCATCCCCAATAAACTTGGCTAAGGGGTCCACTTTGTTTTTATTCCTAACTCCAGGGACATATTGTGGGCCTCATTACCCCAGATACGGGCAGCTTGCTTTTCATCCCACACCTCGATATCACCCATAGCCTTACTTCCCCATCCCTAACAACAGTTAGTATTAACCATAGTGTGGACAGGTGTAGCTAAATCCCTTTGGTCTAGTTCATGCAATAACCCTTCCATTTCATTCATTAAAACGTGAACTTCTTTGATGGGCTCAAAGAATTTATAGATCTTTTTGGCACCTGCCCCTGGCGAAATGGTAGTGGTTGCCTTACACGTAACCATCCTGTAACCTTTGAAATCCCTTCAAAATCTCTTTGGGATCACTCTTGGTCAATATTTATATACCTGCACGTTCCACAGTAAGGGTCAAATAGACCTGTGCAAAGTGTGCAAGAACGCAGATATAAAAGAATGGCTTATCAAATCAGCAGTACTACTGGTGTGCAATTCATACGGGCTAGACTCTGCAACTAATAAGGATAAAAACAGCTAAGAACAAGTCACTGATTAAGAAACCGGGAATCACGCCTATTCAGGTGTTCAAAATAAGCAGCCAAAAATCCATAAAAACTCAGTAGATAGGACCGTTAAACATTAAACTCGGGCTAAAAATAAAACACAACAAAAATCGCCAGTGTGCCAATTTCCCAGGTGGGCAGGGAGCGCCAAACGGCTCGAGGAGCTGCGTTGTCCTCTCCTTTACCCCTGCCCCATCCATAGCCTACCAAATCACTGGCTCGTCTTGGCTCCAAGCTCTGTGACTTTTCAACACAGGAATTCTTAGTCATATAGCAGCGTGTGGGTTCGTAGGGCATATAGGCGATTTAAAACTTAGAAGCACGAATGAACTGCCACCTGACTCACGGTGCAGTGTGGCAACTGATCTACTCAAGCACTGTTGCTAGTAGTTCAGAGTACAAAAAATTAGTGCTCCAACGGCTATAACACAGTAATGACAGACCAGGGATGGTCATAACGGGACAGTCCCGATAATCTTTGATCTGCCACTTCGCCTCTCCACACTCCTGAACACTTCCAAATCGCAGGTTACGAGAATTGTAGACAGCACGACATAGCGTAGTAGCTAGAGGTAAGAGCACTATGAAGGGGTGATCATAGTACCGTAGGACAACCGTGGAACAGTCTCTCGATCAAATAACAGATCAAATAGCTATAGCAATGGCTATTGATAACAGGCAGGACTTCTCCAGTTGTACCCTTGGGTTCCATAGGATTCAGGCCTATTAGGCTAAATTGCACTGTTTGGGGGCACAAATGTGAGCACGGTCGCAACCAGGGGTGCGAAGACCAAGAGAAGAAAAGCAATGAAAGCAGTAACACAGAGCCCAGAACCTTGGGTCCCGCAGATTAAAAAAGCATAGGCATGACTGCTAACAGGCACCATGGACTGCAAGCTGGCTACAGGGTGCGTTATGCACTCACTGCTCACCGCACACTGCACGCGCAGGTAAGGACAGAAGAGCCAGCAGGGAGGGTCAGTTTAGTAAAACATACATAACAGAGCAGGGCAGTCAAGGCCGACCTGGGTCCCTTTCTGGATGAACCTTTAAAGACAGGATTCTTATTCCTGTTACTCCACTTACCCTCCCAGGGCAACGACACTGTCAACCTCTTTCCGAGATCTGTCCGCGGAAAGCACAGAGAGGCACAACTTTGACCAACTTTGTCAATGAGCAGGACGCCAAGGGCAGCTCTGTAAGGAGGTACTAGAGGAAGGGACCGAATGACGTACGGAACCCATGTCAAGCCGCACCGCAGCTACCCTGAGGCCGCTTCCGACACGAATCTCAGAACCCATAGCTACCATTAAGCTGCAACCAAAGACTCACACCAGAGGCATCATGAAACCAACCAACTTACTGACCAACTTCCCACTCCTCCTACATAACCAATGCCACTACACAAACACACAGAGAATTAATCTAATGCTCACACCCTAACAACTATCTTGAGATCTGGAAACAACACTAGAGGGAAAACCCCTGCATATAGTCCATAAAGCCATCAACTCCTTGTGGCTACAACTAACCAGTGCGCATTACCACAAAACCCCACCCTAACACATACTTACACCGAACACAAACACTAGCACACATCCTGAGGCACTGAGTCCGACCCATACGGTTCCAAAACACAGACCTCCCAAACCAACTCTCACATGCAAGACAGCGTTCACAGACACCATATCCTTCTGTTTCTGAACTGATCTTATCCCCGCTAACACACCCAGCCATCTTCTTGCAGAGCCATGTAAGCGCCTGGAGACTGCTCTTGGGTGGTACCGGTGCGTGGTATAAATCAACACATCTTTCTTTGGCCTACATGTATACTATAAAAGTGATTGTACCTCCCAAGAGAACTTCCACCCTGCTAAGATAACGCTGGCTGCTCAACCATTGCTAGCAACAAAACTTGTGTGGTTCAGGCCTATACTAAGAGTTGGAGCCCTTGTCTCAAGTGCAAGTCTTATAAAGTCCTACCTAAGGTGGATGTGTGTCAAGCTCTCCAACAGGTGGCACTCACCGACATGCCACTTCCCCACCACATGCCTCTGCCCACTACATTATATGTAAGTATTTAGTCAAATTGTTTAAAGTGGCCAACCAAATTGCCGAGTTTCAAAAGAAAGTCAATGGCACACCTTGTGACTGGGGTATGGTTCTGGTTTATAATGAATCTGCTTTTATTGGACGGCACCATCATTGGAATCAATGAAATAAATAAATAACATCTCAAGGCAAGCACCATCGTTGGCTACAATTGAAATATGTAATAAAACGTAAGGGGGCTCTTGGGACATCTTTTATGACATTTCTAGGCAAGTGTATTGTCGGTGTGTGGAAAGTGCATCACATTCACAGTAATAACAGGAAACGGGGAGCCATGATTCCGGCGTTGCGGGCTGGACTTGCCTGGAGTAAGGGGTCAGGCCCGCGCCCTTGAGCTGCACCTCCCAGCGCTCCCCCCGGGGGCCCAGCACCTCCCCCAGGTACATGGCGGCCCCGTCCCCCAGCTGCCCGGCGAAGCTGCCGAACTGGTGGCCGCAGTAGCAGTGCGCGGCGGGCTCGGCGCAGGGCGGGAGGCGGCAGCCGCTCAGGAAGAGCGCGGCCTCGGCCTCCCGCAGCGCGCCCGCCTCCAGCCCCAGCAGGGCCAGCGCCGGGCCCGACAGCGCCACCACGCGAGGCCGCTCCAGCGGGGCCGGCCGCACCCGGGAGAAGCAGGCGCCCGGCACCTGGCGCGGCCGCCGGGCCTCCTCGCCCTCCCCGGAGCCGGGCTCCACGGGCAGCGAGCGCAGGGCCAGGTTATCGAAGCGGAGGGAGCCGAAGGGCCCGGCGCGCTGCATGGCGGCCGCGGGCAGGCCGCTGGAGAGACGGCTGGTCCAGGCGGCGGCGCGGGCGAGGCGGCGGCGGCTCCGGAACAGCCGAGGGAAGCGCAGGCCCAGCAGCGCCGCGGCCATGCAGAACCCACAGCCCGACTCTGGCTGCCGCTGCGCACTTTAGCAGCCCATCCGCCACTGTGTGCGGCGTTATGCAAGCGGCCTGTGTTTTGGGTTGTTTTCCAAATGCGGCTGGGCTTACTTCAAGCCCCAACCGTAAACACAGCCTGGTTGCATATTCCTGAAATAGAACAAGTATGGAACAGCTACTGGCAAAGCCAATAGGGTTGCTTTCTGTATAATAAATGTGTATTGTGTTTTAACAGTTGCCAGCCTGTGCTAGATACATCACAAACATGATGTCTGCCCTCTGGCATGCATTCCTTGTAAAGCAGTTCACTTTATTTACTAGGTTTGCCAATAAAATGTGAAGGTACTCTCATATGCCAGTTAAAGCTGTGAAATGCTTATATAATTTTTTTAAGCACCATGCAAATGTCACCATACAATTTGAAGGTACTCTCATCTTATGTCAGGTATTGCTGTTAAATTCTTATATTATTTTCAAAGCACTATGATATGATATTTATAACGCGCTTAAGGTTTCTAAGCACAGACCCGGGGATCAAACCTGTGTTGCTCCGTTTCATCTTGCTTCCAAGGTGAGCACTTTGCCCCTGAACTATCCTCCCGAGACAAATGTCACCAACTTTATTACCATAACTGAACTCACCCACTATGCAGCCAGTTTATACATGGCACAAACCCATGTATTTCAATGGGATCCCACCCACCAAACTCAAAATCACACGATTTCACCCTCCTTGTCATCTCAAAAGTTTGAGAGGTATGTACTACCTAAGGGATCTGAATGTATTAACCTTAGAAGCATCAAGGTCCAAGTCAGCCCGACCAAGAGCCATGGATGTGACTTCCAGCTCCACAGCGATGACAGCGGCAAGCGCTTAATTACCTTCCTATCCTGTCCAGAGGCGATGGACAATGGTAAGGCTGACACAGGGAATTGGAGAGGTGGCAATATTTATTCCCTTTCAAATGTTACACAATGAGCTGTCAGCTAAATACCCACCTTGATGTGTCTCCTGCCGAGTAATGATCTTCCTGTTCCATGTTCCCCTTTATAGTGTCCCCTGGCTGTGTGCTTTCTACACAAGCCCCTCTGAGGACCAACTTCACTTCAAGAATAGGTGAGGTTACCCCCAAGTTCTACCTGGGTTCAGATCCGCTGGATGAACACAACATCTCCCCCCTCTTTCAGCGGAAAACTTCCACTTCACATCTCTTCACGATATGATATGGCATTTATAATGCGCCTGTACAAAAGTGTTTCTAGGCGAGACAAGACAAGGTGGGGGAGGGGAACAGGGGGAGGACAAAACAACACTCTTACTAGGCCTTGTGTCATTCAGATCGTGCAAGTGCAGGGGAAGGGGGAAAGGGGGGGGTTGAAGGTAATCAAAGTGCAGTCAGCAGGTGGCTAAGTGCAGGTGATCAGGAAGTGCAGCCAGCAGGTGGCTAAGTGCAGGTAATCGGGAAGTGCAGCCAGCAGGTGGCTAAGTGCAGGTTATCGGGAAGTGCAGCCAGCAGCTGGCTCATAAGTGCAGAGCGAGGGGACTGTAGGGTTACAGATACAGACCACAAGTGCTGGGGAGCCAAGAGGCAGTGAGAGGTGAAACTGGACAGGCAGGGACCTGGGCCCAAGTTCAGAGGGTGGAGTGCGCGGAGCAGATGGGTCATCAGAATGGGAGAGGAAGAGAGAAAGCGGAAGAGGAAAGTTTTCATTTGCTTCCGGAACCAGAGATGGTTCTGCTCAAGTCTGAGCGAGGCAGGGAGGCTGCTCCAGAGGGAGGCCCCAGCTGAAGAAAGAGATCTGTGCCCAACTCTCTGCTTGGAAAAGTGACTGACCCTCAGAGACAAGCCATCTTGTTCAGGACTATAAAAAGTGCAGCCACCATTTTGGGTCAATGGTGACCCTTGTGTCACCTACCACAGCCGCAATGACAGCCTGTGATAAAAGTTCACAAAAATTAGTGTAAAAGGTATACTGCCACCAGCCTAAAAAGAGGGACTTGTCACAGTAACTAAAACGTTACTGGCGAAGTGAAAAAAGGGATACCTTTCCCCTCAGTACTCCACATAAGGTGGAGGGTGCTGATCTCAAAAAGAAAGTGCAGGTAGGATATAAAGAACCCCCTGCCTTGGTGACAGGGTGTTACCTAAGGGGCAATAAAGAAACATTACAGTGGAAGCTCTAGGAGCTTCGAGTAACACTGCCCAGAAAGGGCTGTGTGGTACTTCAGTAACATGCAAATGCCAGAAAAGATGGAGGAAAGCACGACTCCAAAACAATATACCAAAAAGAGGGAGAAAGGGTTCATCCAAGAGTCCAGCAAAAAGCGCTGGGGGTGTCACAGGGGGCGGGATTTCACTCAAGAAGGACAATCTACTCAAACGCTGTTGCAGACAGGCAGTCAAGCCGTTGATTAGTGTGGCACAGAGGAGCAACGTGGCACATTATGCCTGCGGCAGGTTTTCCGGGTAGTGGGCGGGGGGGTGCGAAGCCATGCTGTTGCTTGGGCAGTGGTGCGCATTGGGCATCAACCAACCTCATTCCGCTTCCCTACTTCCTGCATGGCCTGCTAGCTCAGCAGGCACGACCATTAATTCAGTGCTCCATTGCTCTAGGTTGCAAGGTCTTTGTCCCTTCCCCTTGTCACCAGTTGTCATGTCCAGTGGCATCAAACAAAGCAAAGGCCGAGAAGAGGTTCGAAAGAAAGAGAATATTTCTTCTATTTGTAATGCTAAAATATAAGCAAGAACCCAAGCCTCCACCTTGCCAAATCTCCCGCCAAGGAATGCCCCCCTGTCGCATTCATTCCCCTCTAGCCGCTGGCTTGGTGCTTTCTAGCAAAGTCCCTCCGAGGGCAACCTTCACCACAGAAACCAGCGAGGTTCGCCCCTGGCTCTGACTGGGTACACGTGCCTAGGATGGTTACAGCCCTCCCCACATTGAGAGCGGAAGACAATCGATAGTTCGCACAGATAAGGTACAGGATTCAGGGCACAACCCCAATGGCAGAGTTCCTACAGCATCCGGGTAAACCTGTGACCACACAGTGACAATGGCACTCACTGTTTAATACCTACATAGAAGCTATGGGTGGCCAGACCTCCAAACCAGCCCAAAAGAAAGCCATCGTAAATAACCATGAAGCCGAGAGAAAGACAATTAGTGAAAGCCTTCCCGATGGCGCGCCACCAAATCCAAGGGAGGATTGTGATTGGTAGGCTGAAGCAGTCAACAGATTATATAAGAAAGCAGCCAGCTAAGAACGATTGCGTAAGAGGCCTTGGGCAATGATCTGTCATGTGACATTCTGGCATCATTTCGGACATGCTCGCAATGCAGGGATTTAGAAATACAGAAGACAATGTTGAGATTAAGCAATACTACACTGTGCGGAGTAAGCTGCTGAAGATACCTCAGCAAAATACAAACTCCTGTAATTCACGTCACTTCATGGAGGGGCAACGAGGGGCAGGAGTATCCGCAGGAGCTTCGGGGAGCGCAGGCGCGGTGGCTCCAGTCACTCTGCGAATAAGATGCTAAAGGAAAGGCCATTCCACCAAGTCGCCAAGTTTGCAACATTTCAAGCAGTAAAACCACATAAGAAATAGAAGAACCAGTCGTGTTGTCAGTACAACACTCGAAAGCAGTGGTCGAAGTGAGCGGGAACGCTCGATAGCGGTGTTCCACAACTTTTATTGTTTACTGTTAACACTACTTTTTGCACCCATTTTCACCATTCGGGAACTGTTCTTTATGAAGTTAAAGCACGCTTCTCTGCTTTACCACCGGATATCAGTTGCAGCTAAACTGAAATCTATTTCAACTAATTGGCTGTCAACCCGCATGACTGCAACCCTTGAAAAATGTGTTGCACGTTGCTCCTTTCCTTCCTACTCTGTCCCTGCCGCAGTCACAGAGTCACAGTTCCACTACTTTTTTGGTACACGTGGCAGGACCACACAAGGGAAGACAACCCGATGGGAGTTAAAGTAGACGCGCTAGGCCAATGCCAACATTAACCTGTTCCTTTTTGCCTCTAGCAACACCCACTTGCCACCCTATTCCTGTATGTCGAACCTCCAGACATGACCAGTTACCAACTGTATTTACATTCCCCTTTCCCGGATAATACTGAGAAAAGAGCTGAAGTAATGAAGATCATTAGGACCGGAAAGCAAACGCTGAGCTCTAGATGTTAGAAAAGGTTAACAGTTGTTGGGACATTTAAAAACACCACACCTGGAGAGAAAGAGAGACTCGCTACTCCCTACGTCTGTCGGGATATGGAAGGAGAGCAGGCTGCAGTGCGGAGCAGAGAAGCTGCTTGAGGTGCAGTCTGGAAAGTCTAGAAGTGGAAGGTTTGCTGTGCTTGTGCCATGGACAGCAGGAGTCGTCAGGTGAAGTAGGGGAACTGGAGAGCAGACGAGAAACCATTGCAGCCGGCAAGCAAGCCGCAGCGAAAATAGTGAGACGCGAAGGACGCTGAAGAAGCCGACGGAAACCAAGAAGACCAGAGACTAAGGTTGGGATTCCAGGGCACTTTGTGATGGATGCCGCATACCATTGATGAACCTGGTAAGCCCAAACAAGGAAACTAGTACACCGGGGTGATTGAGCAAAGAGACTAAGACGAAGGAAGGGTGGTCGCTGACCCAATATATGAAAAGTATAATGAAAGAATCTTGGAGCTATATAAAAGAGAAGGTGATTACTGATGGCAAGTACGAGCCTGGGACCTGCACGCAAATACGGAACTGAATCAGAAAGTCCTGGCAGGAGAGTAAACCAGGCATATAGCGAAGTTTGGCACCCTCACCCCAAGTGAAGAAATAAGAAAGTGCTGGCAGGAGAGTAAACCAGGCATACAGCGAGTCTGGGACCCCGAACCCAAGTGACAAAATAAGAAAGTCCTGGCAGGAGAGTAAACCAGGCAGACAGCGAGTCTGGGATCCTCACCCAATTGACCAAATAACAAAATCCTGGCAGGAGAGCAAACCAGCCATACAGCAATTATGGGATCGCAACCAATCAAGATAGCTAAACTTGGAAAAGGGGGAAAGCAGTTTCCCAAAATGTGTGGAATCTAGGGCAAGGGAGTCTCGCTCCCCTTTTTGCTGTGGGAAAGTAAAATAAAAACAGCTCTGGGGATGAAGAATACCCCTTGAGCCTGGGAATTGTGAAGTCTGTAAACTGTGGAAAACTCAAGGAAACTCAGGGAAGTCATAGCCCTTTAGAGTATAGTTTTTTTTATTAAGTGCATTTGGTTACATTAGTGACCTTTTTACAGTTCACACAACATACAAAACTTACATTATACTCTTGTTTGATAAATAAAAACCAATAAAATATATCCCCATAAAATTCATAATATAGAAGATAACATTATTTTCATTCCAACAAACCTTAAAAATAATATAACTAAAATGACAAGAAGAATGAAAAAAGGAGAATCTTTAACACTACACTCTAAGGCTAACATCCTGGCGGCCCGTTGCCATACATGAAAGGCTTCTGTAGCAATCACCAAAGACCGTGCTCCATAAATTGTACTCCAAAATTGATCAGAAGTATAGAAATAAAATGTGCTGTAGGCCTCGTCATGCTCCAAACTGAGGACGTCACATTGTATCAGAATGTGTCATGACGTTTCTATCTGTTTGGAGCACAGTCAGCAGAGCCTTTCAACCCTAGGTATGCCCACCCAAGTCCCTGTGTTTTCCAGGACAGGGAGAGTATGTAATCGGACAGCAAGAATACATCTAATCAAGATTGATAACCAGAGCTTTATCAAATAAGATTTCAGAGTGCCTAGAGAAAAAACCTGATGCAAATAAGTCTCAAACTTGCGCAGGCCTGGTAGATGATTCATGGCAACCCCCGGTTCATGGTACTTGGACTTCTCTATTTTCTCTAAATTAAAGTCCAACCATGACTCGGGGACTCTATGCACATCAATCTGTGCAAGAGGAGACTTTACCATCAACTCCAAATCCCTATACCAAATACTTTTGGAAAATCTTCTAGCACGTTCAACAACCCGACTCAACAGCGTATCATCACCTGAGGAACCATAATGCATTTTGTCCAAAACTAGCATGCTGCAACTTTCCGAAGTGTTAGAAGAGAGGGCACACCCAGTTCTAACCTTATCGCCCCCACATAGACACTGCCTGGTAGAGCCAGCAAAGGCTGCAAGACGTTTGCTTCAAGTTTGGGCAGCCAGTCCACAGCTCTTAACGGGAAAATCTCCAGTGCATGGAGTATGCCTGGTATAATTGAGGATCTGTAAGCAATCATGTTTGCCTCGATGGAACGCCCCGCCCCCACCATGGGCATCAATAATTCTTTTGAGAGTGAGCCAGTTATACCAGGCCCTATGAGATATCCCATCAGCCAAACAGAACGATCAGAGCGAGGCCCTAATGGGGACTCCCAAATACTTATACTGTACAATCTTTCTAGCTTGGCCCGACCTAGCTTCCAGACAAATGAGCGTTCCCCACAGACCCCTTTTCCACAGCTCATTATTTTTGTTTTTAATGCATTTGGGCTGACACCATGATTTTTTTCAAAGACATGGAGAGCATCAAGAGACCTCTGCAGGCCTACTGGAGTGCGGTCCAGAATCACTGTGTCAACAGCATACGTAAGGCAGGGAATAGAATTGCTGCCGTACCACAGCGGTTGGTTTTTAACAGCCCTCAGTACAAAGGGCAGCTCAGATATCTAAAGGGGTGCCAGAGGACAACTCTGCTTCAGCCCTCGCTCAATGGTGAACGGTCCAGACAACTCCCCCTCTTGGGACGACCTAACCCTGAACTTCTTATCACTATAAAGTGCATTGATGAAGTACAGGAGCGAGGAGTCTATACCCCACGTGCCATCTTTTCCCATAGTTTTGCTCTAATGACACTGTCGAAAGCGGCCAAATAGTCAATGAAGCATAAGTAGAACGCTGCTCCTGAGTAGCGCTGTGTGTCCAAGATCAGAGTTAGCAAGGTCCATAGTGAGTGGGTGATCCCGCAACCTTTTCTGAAGCCGGTCTGCTGAAAGTTCAGCGGGACTGCTCCCTGACCCACGCGGGTAGGAGCTCCAATAACAAGTTGTCAAATAACTTGGAGCTACGATCCAACATTGCCAAGAGCCTGTAATTAGATGGTCGGTTACGCGGCCCCTTCTTATTAACAGGATTAAGGATTGAGGATTTCCAGTTGGGAGGTATGACCCCGGATTCGTATATCTGAGTGAATAACAACTGAAGAAATGAAGCCCAGCGTTGCAGATCACCCTTTAGGACCAGATTACACAGTCCATCGGGGCCAATGGCCTTGGAAGCCTTTGACCTGGAGTGGAGATACAAACCACCAAGACTGCCTCCCTGATATGTCGACCAACCACTGCGTCTGACATGGGCTTTACTCCCTCCATCACATCGGGTTCCCCCTTCCCCGTACAAAGGCTCAATGAAATACCCCATTGCTCTTCTGAGATGTCTGAGAGCTCCCTGGATCCCTCAACTGCCCTTGGGCTGCAGATAAGCTGCCAAAACTTCTTAGAATCATGTGTCTTAATCAGGTGGTTTATGTTTCCAACTTGCATTATTCATCAAGACTCTATACCCCTTCAGCCAACTCTTGTAGCTTGCCCTGGCTATCGATAGAACTTTCCTCCTCCCCGTTATAGTGTGGTTTCCCTTTACTTTGCGTACCGCCGCATTCAATTCTTTTTTATTTTTATTAGACAAAGATGACACGGGACCTAGTCAGCCGATTATGCTTATGTAGGTATCTGTGATCACTCGGGCCAAACAGCGCCTGCAGATTCCCCAAGTCCCCCTTACATTTCCCCAAGATCTCGATTTCGTCACAACCACTTTGCCTCAAGGACACATTTAATTTTTCGATGTTACCTGCTGACCACTGTAGCCTGTTCCCGTGACAATTAACCACGAGGTTACAGAACAATTTGTCCTTTCATGCTACTTGTGGCCCCAGGCAATTCATGATCATCCTCCGAAGATCACTGGCTGCTGTAAACCTGGACTTGAGTTCTGGACTACGTCTACTTAGTCGGGGATTGATGAAAATAAAGTCAATGGAGCTACTATGCTGACCACTGGACCACATGCCCTGTTTTTCGCCCCCGTTGACTCCCAGGGTTGAGACATCAAACTTGGGGAGTCCACCCCTTCATGGCATATCCCCACAGCCCGCTCCCCCTGCTTTTGCTCCCCGGCATTATACTATTGGTACTGCCTGTAATCAGCATTACAGTCCCCTGACAAAATGATTAATCCATGAAGGAACTGCATTTACCAAAAACGCAGAGTTTCGACCACCACATCTATGAACTCAGATGTCAAGACACCTCCTGGCGGGTCGTATAAAGTGGCCATCAAGATCTCTTGGCCAGGCCAGAGATTTTTCAAACGCACAGCCAGGAAGTTTCCATACGGCCTACAGGTAGAGGATTCAGAAATATTATAAGCCGCTTTAGCACCAATAAACAAACCACCCTTTGGACAGCCCCTCAGCGGGGGCAGGGAGGGACGGGAAAGTATTTTATCGTATAACCGTCCAGATCAAAGGACAAGCTTAGCCAGGTCTTCTGTATACAGAAGCACTGAATCTTCAGTAAAACTGCCAGGGACTCAGGGTTACTTAGAAAAGAGTTATAGCCCCTAGAGTTGCAGGATATCAGGCAAAAATGACCTGCCTCCTCTTGCAGTAGCGGTCAGCACACTTGACGGCCAACCCGAAGCCATTGAACCTGCTGTTTTCCTTCCATTTCATTTACTCCCGTTAAAAGATGAACGGATTGTGTGATGAGCTATATTGAGCAGTTTGCCTAGAAGGATGAAATACCATCATTCCAAAAACCAACTGATATAGTGCCTCAACGTTACTACAGGTACATTCTACCATAACCGATGGGATAAAAGTGACTAAAGAGCAATTCACTACACTCTCCATAGGTGGTAGCTCCAGTTTCTGTATGCCCTCTTTAGCCAAGTCTCCTTGTTTGCTTCATGTTCGGCCATGGATAAGCGAAGTCAACTGGTGCCCCATCTCCACTGTTAGTACGTCCTTTGATGGCCTGTGTGGATTGTGCTGCACCCCTGACAACCTTGTGACATACACACTAGGCCCTTTGTGACGAGAGCAGATGACCCTTCATACTAGGGGTTTGTGGAGGGGGAAGAGGATGCAGGGATGCCGTGCCAGTATTAACTAGGCCCTGGGTCAAAGGCGGCAGTTGGAGGGGAGGGAGGGAATTGTCCCGGGGAGAGGGGGACTGATAAACCCTCCATTGAAGGTGGCTGCTTCAACAACCCTGAGGTAGTCTTTGATTCGGCCTCCCCGGTAGGTTGGTCAAGCCAACCATCCAAAGGGCCCCGTAAACAAACCCTCGTACATCTCCATTATCCGTCACTTTTGATACCAGCTTGCCCCCCTCCTTCAATGATTGCACCTTACAGAATTGCTTGCTCTTTGATTCGTTAGACTGGGGCTTCTGTTGGTAAGTGGCCCTCTACTTACAGTGTTTGAATTTGCGCTTTGGAGGAATAGGTGGACTGGGAGAGCTGTTAAAGGGCGATAGTTCAGCGTAAATCGCCTCCAGAGCACCACTCTCTGAATCTGCCACCACATATGCTGAGTCCTGCTGGACATCTCCCCGCACTGGAGAAGCTATTGCCTGTGAGTGGCCCAAGGCCGTGACTCTATGAGCCAATTTAATTTCAGTGCCAAGAGGCACTGAGGAACTAATATTCAAACATGAAAAGGCTGTGTCTCTACTCACCGGCGCCTGGACCTCCCCTGGATGAACCGGGGGGCCAGGCTTGGTAGTTACCTGCAAAAACGATTGCATCACTTTGGTCAGGCCCTCCTTTAGACAAAAATGTTCCTCTGCCATTTAAGCACACAACTGCAAAAGGGTGTCAATTTTTGCTTCTAGCACTACCGGCAGGAATCAGACGGGGGAACTTACATTGTGGGGGTCGTCGGGTATTGTGTCAATCATGGCTGCTGGGTCTTCCTCATCATCGCTGTCACTGGATAGTGAATCCATAGATGTTAGCAATTTTTCCAGATCAGTAGTGCCAGATAAGTTTGAAGACAATACAATGTCATTGACAAAATCAGCCGGGCCATCAAATTCCTTTGGATACCCTGAAACACTTCTAGGAGGGAACCGTTATTATCAATCGAAGTATTAAAGTCTGTGGCACAATCCTCACTATTTTCAGTTTGTTTGTTCAACACCGGGAACCCTGTCCTGTTGAAATAACAGTTGGGTGCACTTACAAAAAAGAACTTTAGTTTTGGTTGCGAGTGTACCACGTTGGGCATTTCCTGCTGTGTCGTTTTCTTGCTGTTTGGTGTAGCGCAAGCAGAATTTTTGTTATTGTGGGGCTAAGTGGATGTTCCCGCTGCCCCCCCCAGACCTGCTGCGTAATGTGGCTTGCTGAACCCCGTTTTACCTTCATTTAACTTCGAGAACAGAGACTCGTGCCTTTCTTCAGATAATTTCCAGCCGGATGTTAACAGCAAAAAAGGGGGGGGGGGAGTGAGGGGAGGATTTACCCACCACAGAAGGTAGGGGTGGCGGGGGGAGGGATGAAGGAAAGGAGGGGTGCAGACAGCCCCAAATGGCTAGCTCTGTCCACACCACACCAGCACCTTCCTCGCATCATTAGGATCCCCACAAGAGCAACGGAACCAGTGATCGCCCTCACCATTCTGACAGTAATGGTGCATTTAATGGCAATATGCGAGTCAGCGGCCCCAAACACCTAAGCTCAAACAGCCCGGCTTCCACTCTCCATATGATTTGTTCATGAAGGCTGAAGTGATCCTCAGACAACAGTAGTTACAATTGGGGGAAAGCCACATGCCGCCCACCGCTCCTGCCACAAACTGCCAATAACTGCAGTAACTCTCCAGTTATTCCATCCCATTTGTAGAGTTGTTGAACTGTGTGAACCGTAGGAAACTCAAGGGGAGAGTCATACCCCTTTATATTGTGTTTATGGTAATGTGAAGGTGAAGAACATTGAACACAGAGAAATCCAGGGGAGGGGGAAGAACCCATTTAACTGTTAGAACTTTGTTGGTTTCTTTGACACTTAAGAACTTTATGCTGGAACTCTGGAAAGGAGCTGCAGGTGATCAGCTAAAAGACATTCTCCCCTTCACGTTATATTGAGTTTAGTGTGTGAGGGTCAGGTGAGGATTTTGGACACAGGATGGAGAACCTGTTGTTTTGGACACGGCTTTCGTTTGGCTGAAGAAGGCAAACCCCTCCTAGAGTTGGAGATGGGTAGGATTTAGAGGGCTAACCCTCTCTTTAATTTGATGAATACAAGTCTGTAACGATCACCAAAATGCCACTGTGTCTGAAATATTTCAATGTGTCGCAGTGGATAAGAGTACACCTAGCATTTGGGCAACACTCAACCAAACAGGTGGTTAGGAACAGAGAATATCACTTGTGCTTCAAAAACGTGCACCAATTCGAAGCAAAATTACTCTGTATTGAAAGAGATACCATTGGTAGCCTTGGATATTTTATATTCTAATGTATCTGTCCTCATCCACAAGCCCCTCAAACAAAAAAGAGGACTGTGTGCTCTAATAGCATTTTATCCTTGAAAGAAATAGGTCCACACACATGGGACACAGCATATTTCTGTTCTTGCCTTCAAGGAAGAGACTTTAAACCCGGGAGAGACTGCAAACCATTGTTCACCCTCGGAGTCCTGGAGGCAGAAAAACAGCATCCACTCCGCCCCACGATTGGTAACGAAACTGCTAAACTATCCAGCCAAAGTTGAATATCTTCCAAGAAGTAATCATTACACTGATTGGGTAATTTCCCCATTACTAGAAATCAAGAAAAAGAATTTCGATGACTAATGCATAGTAGTGTCCATTAAACAACCAGAGGTCTCCAAAGGTGCATACTCAATGGCTGGCCTTTGGAAAGAAACCTGCTTGCATATATAAAACGATATTGAAAGGTTGCAGAGGAGCCTGCTCTGGAGAGGAATATACCATTAAGAAATTAAACCTTTGTACCACCCTTGAGTTTAAGAACTTCACTTGAGAGGATGAACTAAGATGAGAAATATGGGATAGTAATGTCGTGCCAATTGGAAGTGTATACACTGAAGCCTATGCTGTTTAACTGTCAGTTTACATCTGCATTCTAGAAATCTATATGGCCCACAATGACGGGTGTATGTGGAACTTCTATACCCTTTTCTATACACGCAGAAATGGGTGGAAGTGAAGACCTTTTGCTTCACTTGCCTCGCTTAGCTTATCAATGATCAGTCCTTATGGCTATTGTTGGGGAGATTTATCATTTTTATGCTTCATCCCCTCACCTAGTGAGACCCTCAGCACTTTTTGCTGGACTTCTGGACCTTTTTCTTCTATCCCGAATGAGTGGAGCCTTTTTCCACTCATTCATTCTCATTTTCTCTGCCTTTTGGAACTCTGTTCTCTGTGTTTTACCTTTACCATGGAGTCTACTTTCCTCCATATCTCAATTGAGGCATCTGTACTTTCCTTTAGCAGCACACAGCTCCTTATGAGCAGTGTTCCTGGAAACCCTTTGTGTTCTCCTTTGAGATGCTTTATGTATCCTTATTAACTAAAGTGCTTACGGATAGAGGGATACTTTGTATCACTCCTAAAACATTATCCTCTGAGAGAATGGCACACATCACCTTATGTGGACTACCAAAAGGGATACTTCATACCCCTCTGCTCCTGTGACTTTTTAGTAACAGAGAACCCTTTAGTTATGGCTGGTAGCAGTTGACGTGTTCTACCAACTATTGTTCTATTTGTTACCGCAGACTGTATTCACAGTCTTGGTTGTGCACAGTAGGGTCACCTACAATATGAGTTGTCCTTTGTTAGCCCTTCTTCTACCATTCTGGGAGGGGGGGGTGTGTCTGTGTGTTTTGCCTATGGCGGGAACCCTTGGGTGTCTTCACCTAGGCTCCAGTGTTTCTGGGCAGGCAGGAAGTGGGGGAGGAGATTTTCACTCCCCTGCCCTTTGTCTGCCAGAGTGCCTGAATAAGTCCAGCACCCACAGTGGGTCTGAGTGTCCTGATTCGATAGCCACCCGCACCTTTCTGTAAAATGCTGAGAGAGATTGCAGAGGAGTGTGCGCTGAAACTGAACAAAAGGTGAGGTTCCCGAGGTGAAAGGCAAGTTGACCACTGGAAACTGAAGTAACCAAAGAAGATGACCAGAGATGCCTGCAGACCCTTTGCATCACTGAGAAAGGACCACTTCTGTCCTGACCCTGATTTCTACTCAACAGAGGAGCTCCAAAGTCACCTGCTTCCCTTTGGCTGGTGGGACACACCAGCCCTGAGACTAATTGCAATTTGATCCATCTCCCGAGGTGCTGTGCCTTTCCAGAGCTGCAGATCGCAAATACTAGGAGACCTCCAACCCATTTGCAGAGCAACGTCTTTGCGATGCCGAATCTGTCCAAGTCTTTGCTGAGCTCCAGGTTAACCTCCAGAGACACAATCCAACTCATCCAAGTCCCCTCACCAGAGTGCAGGACTCGATTGGCCGGGAGGATACCATTCTTTGTTGCTGCTGCAGAAGATGAAGAAATCTGTGCCAATAGTCCTCTCTCGAGGGTGCTGCTGAGACATCTCATTCAGAGTCCTTCCTTTCATCACCAGACAGATGAATCGGGAGACCGGGCCCATCGCTGCTGCAAAGAGGAGAATCCAGCCACGAACATTTATTCTAACCTAAGATACTGTGGGGTGAAAAGGTATTGCTTGCCTTAAACCAAGAAGTCGCTCCAGAGTGATGAAGTGCACAAAGAGGTGTCCAGGGTGTCCACTCTTACCTCCGACCCAAGCTGCTGGCTTGTGTCCCTTTAGTGAGTCCTTTAACAGGGTCTCCATCGTTGTGTTAACCCTTCTAGCATCTTGTCCTAGAGCAGTGGTCTTCAGATATTTTAGGCCTGGGCCCCCGAGCAAAATGTGGGCAGTCAGGCCCCCCCTAGAAATTCCAAATGAACAATAAGTCCAAATGGCTATGAACTATCGTGCACCGTCACCGCACCCTTCTCCCAATAGTCCCTGGGCTCCCCCATCTGCTCCCATCACAGTCTCTGGGCTCCTTCATCCCACTCCTACCTAGATCCTGGACTCTCCCCACCCTGCTCCCAACACAGTCCCAGGGCCAGTTGCAACTGTTATGTTACTTGGCATTTATATAGCACTCTATATATCATTGGTATGATCTCAAAGCGCTGGTAGGTTGATAAAGTCATAGGGTGCGTGGGTGCACCAGTTATGTGTGCAGCTGATGTAATTGCAGGATGGTAGCTGCGTGCTAGCGTTAGGTGTGGTGCTGAAGATATCAGTTGGATGTGTACAGTCTGGTGGGTGGACACCCAGACTGGGTTCTGGCTGCGTTAGGCCTGAAGGACGCTTATGTGAGCAACTAGGCCAGAATGTCAAGGGATAGCTGCGTTTTATGAGGGTATTGGTGTTCTTGGGGTAGTGTTAATATGTGAATAGCTAGCTCGAATTTATCAGGGGTATAGCTGTGTTCTAGTTGTGTGATGGTGTACAGTAGAGAGTAAGTGTAGTGATGTGATATGATATGAAGGTTCATCTTTAAAGCGCCCAAGGCCAGGCACGTGGACAGGATGGCAGGGAACACAGCGATACACAGACACACGTTGACAGTGGGCTGGGCTTACAGCGTCAGGAGGGGGGAATACAGATTTATACCAACAGCATGGGGAACAAAAAAGCAGGGTACACAGTGACACACAGGCATGGTGGGCACACAGGTGAGGAAAGGGTTGGGTAATACATTGGGATACATAGTGACATCACAGGAACAGGATGGTAGGGAACACAGCGACACACAGACACACAGTGATAGGGGGCTGGGCTTAGAGCGATAGGAGGGGGACATAGGGTTATACAACAGCAGCATGGGGAACATGAAGGCAGGGTACCCAGAGACACGTGCACAGTGGGCACACACGGGAACTAGAGGGTAGGGTAATTCCATCCATTCACTTCATCCATCCATCCATCCATCCATTCCATCACTGCATCCATCAATTTCTTCTATTTCTTCATTCATTCCATTTATTCATTCCGTCAGTGCATTCATCCGTTTCTTCCTCCATTCATTCTATCCATTTGTTCCATCCATCCGATGTCTTCCATCATTTCCATTCTATCCATTCTATCCGTCCATTCCATCCAATCATCTATTCCATCCATTCTGTCCATTCCATCCTTCTTTTCCATCCATCCATCCATCCCTTCTGTCTATCAATTTCATATTCCCTTCTGTCTATCAATTTCATATACATACATTCCATCCATCAATTCCATATACATACGTTCCATTAATTCTGCATGCATCCTAGTGCAACTGGTGAATTTTTTAAGTGGAGGGGCATAAATATTAATATTTCCCCCAGATATGCTATAGCGACCAAGCGTAGCAAGGGAGCCAAACCAATCAAGGAGGGCTGAGGGGAGGTATAAAGGGGTTCACAGCGGGATACTTTTTAAAATAATGAGTTAAAATGTTACATTTTAGAGCATACTTTTAAAAATAATTGGGTAAAAAGCCAAACAGTTTGCAATTGGCGCTGGGGGACACAGGAGGCAGGCATGATATATTTTACTGAACATCTATGATAGATGTCCAGTAAAATGATACCATCCCTGTCCCCTGGGCCCCGTAGTGCCTAACACAATCAACATGAATATGTGTGCATACAAGAAGCTGGGGGGCCAAGGGGGAAAGCATGCTATTTTTGACTGGACATCTATGATAGTTGTCCAGTAAAAAAATACCATCCCTGTCCCCTTGGCTCCACAGCACCTCAGAAGGAGAGGTGATTTTGGCAAGTGGGTAGGGGGATTGTGCAATAAAGGTATTTTTAAAATGCCTTTTGTTTTTTTGTTTTCAAATTTTTTTTAACATTATTTTAAACAACACATCAAACATAAGCAACATTTAGGACATTTCCATTAATACCATCTTGTCTTACATTTATATTTGTGCTTTACAGTCCTCCCCCCTCGATCCCCCTTAACTTGAGCCCCTAATTCAATGCCTTAACGTTCGTTGCTTAAGGTTGATCGCCATTATTGTTTTCGGGTGCGTCATCTTCACTGGATTCAGCCTCGGGAAGTCCCGACATCATGGTTATCATTTGCCTCCATGCCACCAGGGGCCCCCCGTCCTCCTCCCCTCTCCTGCTGACTGCTTCATACCATGCCATCGTCTCCGCCTCTGCCCACTTCAGGAAGTCGTTCCACCACACCTCTAGCCTAGGTCTATGGGCTGCTTTCCGTTTGGCCAGGATGTACGCCAGGTCTTTCAATTTACTAATGTGTTTTGAATTACGTGGTCTAGCAAATCCCCCCAACATGCATGCCCACGCTGATTCCACCTCCAGCCTGATCCCCCTCTGGCCAAGCGGTGTTTGACCTCCACCCAGAACCTTCCCACCCCCGGGCATGCCCAGAACATGTGAATCATCCCGGCATCCACCTCCCCGGACTTAGGGCATTTCTGTGTCCCTGTGTTTCCAAACCTGGCGATTCTGCTCAGGGTCATATATGCTCTGTGGGTGATGTACAGCTGGATCTGCTGCAGCCGCACATTCCGGGACACTTTCTTGTGGTACCTCTGGGCTCTCTCCCATTGCCCATCCTGCATAGGTTCTCCGACCTCCTCCTCCCACTCCTGCCTCAACTGGAGCAGCTCCTTGCCTACTCTGGACATCAGTAATTCATATATTCGAGATGTCGTACATCGTTTCAATGGCAGCGTCGGGTTGTTCCATCAATACTGCCGCGGGCCACTTCCTTCCTATTCGTTTAATCATTCTGTTCTGGTATATGTTATGTATTGTCCTGGGTGTACCCCGGTGCTTTTCACTATCTCTTGAAAATCTAGTGCCTCCCCTTCCTGCCATATGTCCCAAAGCGTCACCAGGCCCATCGCTTCCCAGAATTTACGGATCCCTTTTACGATTTGCGTGTCCTCGCTGCATAGCGCAACCAGGGGTACCTGCGGAGAGCATAGGGTCGGGTTTCTCAGCACCTGGCACATTTTGTGCCATACTTTCCTGCCTAGTTCTAGCATTCCCACTCGTCCCTGCATCTCTGGTTTAGGTAGCCGTATGAGCTCCCTTAGGAAGTATGGGGTGCAGTCCTTACTTAGCAATCTGGATTCTGCTGTCTCTTCTCCTGATAGCCATCTAGCCACGTGCTGAAGTTGCCCTGCCAGGTGATATATCTCGGAATTCGGCAGGTTTATGCCCCCCCTATCATACGGGTTCTGCAGCTTCCATAAAGCCACCCTGTTTCTGGAGTTATGCCACATGAAGCCCCTGCATAAGGTCTGGAGCTTTGTGAAAGAGCGTTTTGGGAGCATGTATGGAATATTTGTGAAGAAGTGTAACAGTCTGGGCAGAACCACCATCTTGAGCAAGGCCGCCCTGCCTACCATGGCCAGGGGGAGTTTCGCCCAAAACCCCATGCTATTCTTGATGCCCTCCACATCCTTCTCAATGTTATGTTTATATTCATCTGTGGCCTTATGATATATATCGATCCCCAAGTATCTAAATGTTTTGGACTGCCAAGGTATTTGCAAGACGGGTAGGTCTCTTGGTGGGGACCCTCTGTATCTCCCCAGAGGAAACATGCTGGATTTTTTAGGGTTTACTGCTATACCGGAGAGGGTTGCGTAATGTTTTATCACTTCTAGGACATACTGCAAGTTTTCTTCTAGGTAGCGCAAGTAGAGCAACATATCGTCAGCGTATAATTATATCAGATGCGGTCCCCCCCTTCGTGTGGGTGCCTATCTCCCCATATTGTTGTCTAAGGCAGATTGCTAATGGTTCTATTGCCAGTATATATAGCATGGGAGACCAGGAGCCGCCCTGCCTTGTGCCTCTGCTGAGTTGCCATTTGTCAGAGATTATCGCGCCCGTTTTGACCCTAGCTACTGGGGAGCTGTGTACCATCTTTACCCACCTCAGATACCCAGGACCTATCCCATATTCTTTTAGGGCCGCTATCATCCAAGGCCACCTCACGGAGTCGAAGGCTTTTATTGCATCCAGCAAAACTATTGCCATTTCACTGAGCTCGCCTTCTGTCTGTTCCATTATGTGGTGGATTCTCCTATGGTTATCAGTAATATTCCTTCCAGGGACCTATCTGGTTTGATCGGGGTGTATGAGTTTATTGATTACCCTTTTCAGCCTATTTGCCAGCACTGCCGTAAGGATTTTGCTGTCCTGGTTTAACATTGATAGGGGCCTGTATGACCCGCAGTCTGTGCTTGGTTTGCCGGGTTTCAGAAGCGGGATAATCATCGCTTCCCTCAGGGATTCCAGCAGCCTTCCCCTTTCAAACGCCTCGTTTAGCATGGTCAGCAGGGGTGTGGGGGGGAGTACCTCCTGCCTATAAGTTTTATAAAATTCACTGGGGAGCCCGTCTGGCCCCGGGGCCTTACAGGTGGGTAAGTGCAGGAACACTGTCTCAAGTTCCTCTAATGTAATTGGGGCTTTGAGGTTTTCCCTTTCCTCCTCGTTTAGTTTAGGCAATTCTATGTCCTCTAAGGTTTCCAGAATCTCCCGCCCTGCTTCCTCCCCTGTATCTTCATAGAGGCGTTTGTAGAATCTAAGGAACCCCTCGTTCACTCCCTCCTGGGTGTCCCAGATCTGCTCTTCGTCTACCATTATCTCTCTGATTACCGTTCTCGGTGTCTCATTTTTATATAGCCATGCCAGCAGCCTCCCTGTTTTGTCCCCCCCCTTCGTGTTGTCTTTCAATATATTTCTTATAATTCAATTTGCATAATCGTTCCCAGAGCTCGCTGTTAGCTTGCTGTAATTGGCTCACTTGTTCGGCATCCTCCTGTGAGGTGCCCCCTTTCTGCATCATTGCTTCTAGTTTCTTCTCAGTCTCATGCAGTTTTCGCTCTATACCCCGCTGGAGCCCACTAGATTTAGATATGGCCACGCCTCTTACTACCACTTTGAACGCCTCCCATAGAGTTCCTTCCGACTTCACGCTCCCTGTATTCGTGTCAAAATACTCAATGATTTCCTCCCTTAAATCCTCCCGGAATGCCGAGTCCCGTAGGGCTTCGGCTCTAAGTCTCCATGTTGGGATTCTTGCTCTGGGGGGCTGGTGTCTCCACTCCTCCACCAAGGGGGAGTGGTCCGATAGCGTTCTCGGCTTGTATTCCGCACCCACCATTTCGCTCACAAGTTCGGAGGCCGCGAACATATAGTCCAGTCTCGTGTATAGGTTTTGGGGGGCTGCCTAGTGCGAGTAGTGCCTATCATTCGGGTGTTGCTGTCTCCAGATGTCTTCTAGCCCAAAACCTTTCAACAAAGCCTGTAGGGCTTTTGCGGCGGGGGTGGGTTTATCTAATTTCGTGTCGGACCTATCTATTTTGGGACATAACATGCAGTTGAAATTACCCCCCCCCCCCATATGATCGCCCCTCCCAGAAGGGGGCTAACTTTGCCATATAAGGTCCTGAAGTAGGTCACTGTGTCATGATTAGGGGCATAAGTGTTTATAGTGCTCAGTTCTCTATTTTCCAGCAGCCCCCGGATAACAACCTTCCTTCCGCCTGGATCCACCATAGCTTCAAGCATCTGAAACGGCACTTGGGGTGCTACCCAAGTGACTACCCCCCTGGCATAAACTGAATATGTCGCTCCCACGGTGGTCCCTCTCCACTTTTTCTTGACCTTCTCGAGTTTGTCTTTGGTGAGGTGGGTTTCTTGTAATAATGCTATGTCCACTTTCTGCCTCTTCAGGTACAGCATTACCTTATTTCTCTTCAGGTAGCTATTCAGACCCCTCACATTCCAAGTGACGATTCCGAGACTTCCCATATCCATCTGTGTTTTGTTCCCCTTGCCCCTCTCTCTCTTCCTCTCTCGAACTTGTTTTGGCAAGGATATGGGCTCATTCCCTGTCTAAAATCTACGTTAACTCCCCAACTAACTCCCCCCCCCTCCCGGATCCCCCAACTTTATTCACTACACACATTCCCTCCCCACCCTCCACCCATTCCGTTCCCAACTGGTGCCCAGCTCTATCCCTGGATCTCAGGCTCTCTCGCATTTGGTTCTATCTCAAGTTGCCGAGACCAGGAACCCTGCAGGGTGATACCGATCTATCGGTATCCTAACTAATCTATACCCGGGGGTGTGGTTGCGGGTTCCATGGGGCTCCTGCAATTTACTTTATATCTCCATACCTCAGTTTACTTATCAATGCGGCCTATGTGGTCACAGGCCCAGCTGCCCACTCCCTATCTTATATTCAAGTCCCAATGTCTGAGTCTTCGGCACCATAAGTACTGCAGAGTCTGTGTTCCTTATCTGCGCCTCCTTCCTTCTGGGTACCTGTCTCCGATGGGCAGTTCTGCGTGTCCAACCAATCTGATGCCTCCTCTGGGGTATCGAAGAACAGTGCTCTGTTTTGATGGTATACCTTCAGTTTTGCAGGGTACATCAGCATGTACTTATACCCTGCTTTCCGCAGCCGTCTATTCACCACCCCCTAGTTCATGCAGCGTCTCTGTACCATCAGCGTGTAATCCGGGTAAGCCGTGATGTTCGCCGACACCCTTTGTATCGTTTCTCCTTTCTGAAAAAATTCCAGAATTCTCTCCCTGTCTCGATAATTCAGGATCTTGGCGATAATTGGCCTCGGTGGGGCCCCTGGTGGTGGCCTCTGCGTTAAGGCCCCGTGTGCCCGTTACACTGCAAATCCTTGGGTCAACCCCCCTCCTGTTATTTCCTGCAGCAGCATCGTTTCAATGAAGTCCGTGGGGTTTGGTCCCTCTGCTCCCTCCGGTAGTCCTACAATGCGTACGTTGTTTCTCCGGGCACGTCCCTCCGCTTCTTCTGCTCTATTTTCCAGATTACTCACACGTTGTTCTAGGATGTGGATCTCTGATTTGTGAGATGCACATGGGCCAGTGTTCGGGGCCATCTCTTTTTCAAGTTCGCCCATGCGTTCCGCCAGCGTTCCGACGTCTTGTCTGAGGATATTCACCTCTTCCTGTATGGCGCCCACTTTAAGTTCTAGTGCGGCCTTTAGTTCGACCATGGCCGATTCCAGTTTGGTTTCCCATGCGAGTTTTAGGTCCGCTATGGCTTCCAGGATCTGCTGGTCTTTATTTCCTGCGGCAGTGTCTGCGTCTTTTCCTTACTTCTGGCTCCGTCTAACATTTGTGGTGTTCTTGCGTATTCCTCCAGCGTGGGTTGTTTGCCCTTCCCCTTGGTCTGTTTATTTGCCATCTGGGTGTCGCCTTGTGTTTCTCAACAGATGTTCAGAAATATAGTTTTTGGCGCCTCAGGGATAGTTTGTGCTTGGGGATATTGCCCTGAAGGGGCTGTAGTAAGCGTTTTTGTGAACTATCTGTATCGTGACCTGAATGGATTATGTTCTCCCACGTCTTCGACCGTTGCTGTTTCCTCCGATATGCACTCACTGGCTCTTGGCAGGGCCTCTAGCCATCTGCGCGTCCTGAGGCTGGGGAGCCCATGTTGGTGTTACTGCAGGTCCTGTGGGCACCAACCTTGGTCTGGCTCGCCGCTTCACACAGTGTCTTTGCAGCCGGGATAATCAATGGCTTACTCGCTTGTATCCTGGGGCCGTTAAATACACATCCCTCTCCACTGCTACTGAGTCTCGGGCTCGTGTGGTGCCCGGTGCCGTGAAATCCCGTTGGTGTGGGCCCGTATTCTGGTATTGGCTTTTAGCTTGCCCACCGCCTTTCTTTTCTTTCGTCACCCTGTGAGCACCCACGGTGAAACAGCCTCTTGCTCAATCCGATTTCCTGTCCTGCCCTTTTGCACTCGCCACTATTGTCCTTATCTCTAGCCAGTGCTGTGTGTTATCGCGTTCCCTTACCCCCTGGGTTTCATTGTGTCCGGCTCCTTTGTCAATCACCATCCACCAATCTGGGCAATAATGTGACGTGCTTGCCGCGGTTACGCTCCTCGTTCTATTACGTACATCAGTAAGCCATGCCCATTTCTTGTCGTCTGCACCTGTCTCCCGACACTGTGTGCTATGTAACGGATCCAGCTTATGTTACTGTGTGTGCCGAGTCGCCGGGGGTTTTGGGTCAAGTGTGGCAGTGTCTATCTGATTTCCTGGATCAAGCCTCGGGGCGTGGGTCCCTCCTCCCCTCTGGGGTGTTAATGCTGGACAGTACAGTGTGATTACAGGGGCATATTAGGGATGTTTTCTACCAGGAGAGTGGGCGGTCTCTCCCCCGTTTGCTCGAACAAAGAGCTGGCGTCCGTCTCCGCGGAGCACCGGTGTGGTGCTTCGTTTATGTGGGGTGCTCCTACCTCCGCGCGGAATAGCAGGGAAATGTTAATTTTTTGTTTCCCACCATGGGGTGCAGCTCCCCCAGTTCCTCTTTCACCGCACGTGCCCAGGCACCCGTGTGAGATTGCGAGTGGAAATGATTAATGCCAGCAGCGCCTGCTTTCCTGCTTGCCCAGCACGGCTCGCTCACCAATGTTCCTTTGTTGGAACAAGGTTTCTTCTCCTCCGGCTTTCCGCGTGTTACAATATATTCAGCTGCACAGCTCGTGCCGTTCGTTCCTCGAACTCCACCGCTGCAGTCCCTGATGTTTACCAAGCGCTGCAACAGTCTCTCCCCTGCAGATCACGCTTTGTATTCTACGTTGCTGCAGGTCTGTGTCTGTCCATGTCATTACACAACGCTACTTTTCGGCGCGGCTTGTTTTTCGTCTTTCATCCAAGGCCAAATTTCTCTCCACCATGTCGCTTCTGCTACTACTCGCTGATGCATACCAGGGTCAGGTTTTCTCAGTTCCCTCTTGCCGGTCACGCGTTATCACGCTCCGACTCGGTGCCCCTCCGTTCCTGGGTGCCTCTGCTGCGATCTCATGCAGCGAGCATCAGATGCTTACGTGATTGCCAGTAGACAGGGGTGAAGTCAGAGCGCCGTTTGAGCTCTGAGTGCCGATCTCTTTCCCAAGTTTCCACCCCACGGATCTAATTCTTTGCTTCTGCGGCCGTGTCTTTAATTTCCTTTGTTGTCCACCATCTTGTTTCTGTTGTGCATCACCCGTCGCTTCTCCAAAGCTCCTTTACACGGTACTCCTTATCACGGTGCACTCACCCTTTTCAGTTAATGTAGGGACACATCTTCCGACGCACTTGCCTTCATTTCTGGAGGTCATTTTTCAACACATTGTTATGGATCAGCTTCGTATCTGCAGGAGCTACCCAGCAAGGCACGTCCTACACCATGGCTAGATAGCCACACCCCCCAAATGCCTTTTTGTACAACCCTCCTCCCCCCTACCCTCCACTCGCCAAAATCAGCTCAAAGGACCTGGTCCTGAAGTTTCCTCTCCAGCTCCTGCATCATGAACAGGAATCGGGAAGCAGGAGCTTCCAGAATCCTGCGCATGGGTGCTGAAACACCCCGCTCCAGACTGCTCTGTCCGTATGTGCGAGGAGGTGCAGGAGCTGAACTTCACACATACCGACATGCAGTTCCTCAGCCAGCATTTCCAATGATCTTTGCATGACTGGCCAAGCAAAACACCCCCAGCCTTGCATGGCTCAGTGAGTATGTGCGGCTGAGGAACTGAACTGTCAAATGGAAACTGTTTTTCCCTAGCCTCCCTAACCCTGGCCCACCCACCACCCCCAACACTAACCATGGCTTCACCTTCAAAAAAGTAACCGTACTAGAAGTGCAAAAAATCATAACCTCCTTCAAACTGCAACGGGGACAGTTGCCCTGCACAGATTATAGAAGATGCAGCTAGAGACCTCACCCCCTTCATTTCTAAGCTCATAAACATGTTATTCTCCACCAATTCAGTACCCAATAATTTGAAAAGTCATGGGTCCTCCCGCTACTAAAATAAACAGACCTTGGACCCAGCCATCCCTACAAATTACAGGCCTATCACAACCGTCCCCTTCCTGTTAAAAATCCTTGACAGAGTTGCTTACTTGCAAATTCAGCATTACCTAGAGTCCAACCAATTACTCTGATTGCGTCAATCTGGCTTCCGGCCTCAACATGGAACAGAAACTGCCCTTGTTGATCTTAAAAGTCAGATTGACGAAATTAAAGATAAGGGCAAGGCTGCCATCCTACTCCTCTTAGATCTTTCAGCAGCTTTCGACCTGGTTGACCATAAGATACTCTGCAACCACCTCTCTTCTGCTGCCCACTTTTCCCCCTCTGCTGTCTCGTGGATACAGTCCTTCCTGGCCAATAGAACCATGAGAGTCTTCTCTCCGGTGGCAGCAGCAGACCCTATCACTTGCGGTGTCCCACAAGGCTCATGTGTTTCAGCGACCCTATACAACATCTTTACAAAGCCCCTCTTTGATAAACTGGACCGTCTGGGTGTCACCTACACAAACTATGCGGAAGACACCCAGATACTCCTCACCATCTTGGGCAATTACAATACTGATGTAGCCAGGATCAACGAAATCTTCTCTGTCATTCAGGCATGGATGGCCATGCATGGCCTTTGCCTGAATGACGAGAAGACTGAACTGCTCATTGTTGGCTCACTGAACAACTTACAAAAACTAAGTCCCAACTACTCCAACATCATAATTGATGGCAATACAATCACAGTCGCCAAAAACGTGAAAACACTTGGCTTCTATCTCGATGCCAATATTAACCTCATTAAACAAGTCAACTCGACCGTTTCAGCCACTGCCTATACAGGAAAACTAATTAGAGCCTGTAGACCATTACTTTCGCCTAACAGTTGCCTCACGCTAGCCAGAGCTCTTATACAATCTAAGTTAGACTACTGCAATAGCCTCTACTTAGGTGCCAAACAAGCGATAATCAGTAAACTCCAAGTCCTTCAAAATAATGCGCTACGAGCAGCGCTAAACATTCCCAGGCGTGAGCACATCTCTGCCACTAGAACTACATGCAAATGGCTCACCCTCCAACATAAAATCGATCTAAAATCCCTCTGCCTTACTTACAAAGCTCTCAACCATCTAGCCCCCCCACCTTACTAACAAATTCACCATGAAATGTTCTATCAGAACCACAAGATCCTCCAATACCTTATGTCTTACAGTACCTAGATTTACCTCTAAAAGAGCCGGAGGATCGAGCTTCACTGTCCTCGCCTCCCAACTCTGGAACACCCTGCCACTGAATATTAAGTCTTCCAAATCCTTCCAGTCGTTCAGGAAACTTGCCATTGAGTGGCTTCTGACAAATAGTCAACCTTTAAGTTAGACCTAGCTATAATCTGTACATATTGCACATGTCTCATTTTGTCATTATTGGTTGCTAGCACCTCCATTGTCTGTATATTCTGTATATATCTGCTGCTCTACTATTACCGCTTATTACCATGTACTGTGCCTTGTAACTTGTACCAAGCGCCTTTATACTCCTGGGTCCGGAGCGCTATAGAAATAAAATAAACAAACAAAAAAAACAGTTCATCCAGCCCAGGAGCACCCCATCAGCTGGAAAAAGCAGCTGAGGGAGTGCTCAGTGTTTCAGTGGGCTGGCTCCTCCATAATGGGTGAGGGGGCCACTGGGTCGACAACCAGTCACCCATTATGGATGAGACACCAGACTCAGACTGGCCTATTGGGCAATAGGGCAATGCCCAAACCAAAAATGCAAAATGCTAGTGTGTGCCAGTTTTATTGGTCAAAATAAAATAGCCCTATAGCTACCACTGGGGTGAAGAATATTAGGTACGTCCCTCCCTACCTCTCCCCCGTATCCCTACCGGGTCTCCCGTACCTCCCTTTACCTTCTCGTGAGATGCACCATGTCACTAGTCTTCGTGGGATGGGGTACCTTGTTGGCGGCTTCCTCTGCTCTTCTTGTCCGCTTCGACGGTCCCGGTGCACCATTGCGGTCCTTCGCTCCTTACGGTTTTGGCTTCGCCCTGGGACCGGACAGCCAATCTGCACACCTGTTGTGATCTCACCACTGCTTCTTCCCTTCGGTCTCCCAGCTGGGGTTATTCCCTCAGACCCACAATGGACTCCTGCAGCCTTCCACTGGCATCCCCTGCACAGCCTTTCTTCCAGCCCTCACTCGGATTTCGAAACTCCCGGCTCTGCTGCGATCGGACACGATTTAGTCCCTCTTCTTTGTTATCTCTGGGTGTCAGACTTGCTGTGTTGTGAAGAGTAATAGGGCCTCTGTCCCCAAGTTCCCCACAGAGAGGTAACAATATACTCTCTGTGCGAGCCTTGAAGCCACAGGTGTTGGTGTTGTTCAACAGGAACTAGGCGCAACCACAGATCCCAAGGCTGTGGGAAGGAAGCCAAGTATTAACACAAACAGTCACAGTATAAGTATGAAAACAGGCACACCCTAAATACCCAAAGATCTTACCTAAACCTGATAAGGGATTGGCTGGGATCGGGAGTGGTGGTTCAAGGGTGCGCACAGACAGTCCCTGAAGCCTTGTAATGCTGGCTGTCAACACCTGGATGTCTCGTGGCACTTGGTATGAAATGATGCTTGAGCGTGACTAACAGATGGGGCAAGGCGAAGGCAAATCCAATATGCAGTCCGAGGTTTGATTCCGAGTGTTCATGAAAGGCGAACAAAGCAAAAGGAAGATCCAAAGGCAGTCCAAAGTTCGTAATCCAAAGGTCAGTATTCCGTGTATCCGTGCCAAACAATTAGTGTTGCCAAAGGTTGAATGAGGAAGCAGTCCGTGATCCATGAGCCGAGGTAGAGTACCGTGAAACTTGAATCCTGAGACGAGACGCTGAACAGTGTTACGGGAAACAGCTGTGAAGCAACAAGCCATTTGAATAACCCGGCTTTATGTGTGGCTGCCGATCACGTGAGCGGATGACAAGTCACGTGATCGGGAAAGCGTCCCGTAACCAGGAAGCGAACGCGGTCAGCGGCGTCTGCCTGCTCGCAACCTCCATGGAAGCTGCCAATGGAAGCGAGGAATGTAGTGAAAGCGGGCGCCGCCCCGGCCTTACAACAAGGATCGCCCATGCTTCCCTCGCACCACAGGTAACCTAGAACCCTGAACTAATTGTGACCTTGGAAGCTTAGCGCTATTACTGGTCGAAGAGGTATCGTGAGTGTGAGAGGCGATTTTACTCCTGGTATTGGGTTGTGTGACCTGTATGGAATTCCTCTATCGCATGACACTGGGACTCTGCCCCGGCAGAGCGTCAACACTTGTTGATGTTTTTTTGGCATTCCTTATGCCTTCGGTGAGCCACCTCATTGCAGTACTTAAGAGTTGGTTACTCTTCATGGTTGCCGTTTTCTTCCTTGCCTCAGTATGTTAAAAAATAAATGGGGTTACGCTTGATGAAATGGCTCAGTATGGAAGGGGGAGCTAGGGAACGTTGGAGAGTGCCATGGCTCAACAGGCTGTACACCCTAGGCGATTGTCCCAGATTGGGGGGAGAGGAGGAGGCCCTCCCCATGAGGTCCTCCTGCATTAAACCACCCCTAGGGGGCTATTGGGTAGCAGCCACACCTCCCTAGCCCCATGGGAAAGGTCTCCCCGCTCGGGAGAAGAGACAACACCTTCCAAATCGACACATGGACCATCATGCATCACTTCTCATTCTTTACTACTGGCAGGACCAGGGCTAGTTTTTGCCACATCCGGCTAAAGACGTATACCTGATCTCTTTGTGACCTTCCTCGAAAGAACTGAAGAAGGGACCTCTTAGTCAGTCTGTGGGCCTTCCTGTACCAGAAACCTCATCTGCTCCATAAGGCTTTGTACCCGGTCTTGGAAAGCTTTCATTGACATGGATACTTTGACCATCATCCGATGCAACGTTCACTGTATCCTGTTTTGGAGGTAGTGGTTCGGCCATTGCGGATAGGCACAGAAATAGGAGAGCACCCTCTCACACTGGGTGACCATTCTACTTGTGGAGGAAAGGGTAGGGGCCCTGATGCACCATGAGGCAGCGGTGGAAGAAATCAGTCACATGGTGTATGCTCCAATATAGTCAGAGTTGCGCAACTCGTAGAATAGGCAGAATACTATCCGTTGACTTTTGCAGACACAGTGAGCCATGGCCTAGCGTGGATGAGATATGTTGTGGAAACCGTAGTGGTGGCATTGCCCCTGAGGATATCTGCGAAGCGGGACATATTGCTGTTGCAGGCCTTTCAAGCCCTCGAGTGTTTGTCCAGTAAGCAGAATTAAGGAGGCCTCAGATTGATGTCCAGTTCGAGACGAAACACCCCATCTGTCCCTGGAAGCAGCCTTGTCAGAAACCAGAGCTCCCTCAGACTGAAGCCCAGTACTAGACCAAGGCCAGTCATCAGCAATGACACCATTAGAAGCCTCCTCAGAGACCTTGCGGGGAGCCCCAGTAATGCTGTGGCTAACCTCCCGCTTTGAGAAACCCCAGAAGGGCATCGCCTGTGCAAGGTGCCGAAGTAAATAGAGTTGTACTCATTCTCTTGGACTGGAGGTGACTCAGAGCCTCCATTTGAAAGATGTCCACCCAGCACACCGGTCGACTCCCGAGGGACTTAAAAGAAAGTGCGTCACAGATTGTACAAGCGTCCCAGCGATCCAAGCAGGCTCAAACACTCTAAACAAAGCGTGTGAGTCAGCCACAACCTGTGGCACACAGAAAACTCAGCTTTACCCAGTATAAAACAGAAGGAATCGGGGGAAGAATCAATAAAAGAAAAATACATTGTAGTTATCGCAGGAAAGGGGTTAAAGAAAAAGAGGGCTACGTTGGGCATCTGACCCAGAGAAAGGGAGTGAGGGGAAGGAGCATGAGAGGCGGGTTATGGGCATAGTCACGCTATGCACATGTGGCCCACACCCATGCCCTCTAAATTCTTAAAGGGAAAGCCTGCATGGGCTTGCTATTGCTTTGATCCCTTCCCAGAAATTGGAAACTGCCATAAATATGGGGGGAAAAGGGACAGGATGTAGGAGTACGTCTGGTTAGCAAAAGGTTGCAGATTCCTGACAAAGTATGAACATCGTCCATATTCAGACATTGCATTTTAATGTTCTTCCATTAAAGGTCATTTAGTAGCAAGTACACTTTACAAGGAATGTCCTTGTACTCATTCTAACTTTACCAATACTTAAGGCTTTCCCAAGTGAACCTTTAGTCTATACCCCTGGTAAAGATACCCTTGGGTCCCAGAGGTGATAAATGTAGTCCAATGCATACAACTGATCTTCAACAACTTTCATGGATGGACACGTCACAATTAACACGTAGTTCTTCTATATGTTGTGAAAAAATTGGCTTATTTTGCCTTTAAGATTTAGCTTTATACATCCTCCTTTCCAATAGGAATCGCTGAATTATTACGACTGTAGGACCCTGGAAGGGGGGGAACGAGACCACTCAAGGTTATAATGGCTAGGATTTCCAGTAAAACTCTGCGTTCCTTTTCGACTTGATGGGTCTTCTTTAGGAACCAATGCAGAAATTGGTCCTAAAGCAATATCATTGGGAAACACCATTATATCATATGTATATGGACCGGTTGGTGGGATCCAGGCTTGGGTGTCCACAATTCAGTAGGAACAGATGGGCTCTTCGAATGTTAGGTTATGTTTAATTTTGCTTAGTTTAGTTATGTTGATATAAAGCTTTTATATTGCACCAATCACAACCAGAGTAGTCTTTCCGGCGCCGGTATCAAGGTAATTTCAGATTTCTACACTATTGCACTACCGCTTACTTCCTAAAACCAGATTCCTCAGATGAGAAATCTCATCACACTTTAGTAGTGGAAAGAGCATTTGGATAATAAATGAACATAACAAAGGAGATCATGAAGTTTAAAAAAGTATTTATAACTTATGGCCCTAACCAGAGTAATTTGATTACAGGTAAACAGCCTATAGCCAGGTAGCAAGTGTCATGTATGAACACATGTGATCAAGGGGGTAAATAGGTCTCTTGTGGACAATACAAGAGCACATTCTATCACAAAAGCAGCTGCCGCTTGCCTACTTGGAAACCTTCCATTTATTGAGATCTGGGCATGGATATCAGTCCATACTTTTACAAGGCCTCTATCACCACCATAGAATGTTTGATTTCTATTGCATTAGGAGTTTGTGTAGTACAATTAGAGCAGCAGCCAGACTGCGGTGGAGCGAAAGGACAGCAGAAAACAAGAATAACCTGAAATGAGGTCCTTTAGGTACCATAGGTGGCTACGAAGAGGTGAGTCTTGAGGGATTTGTAGAAATTCAGGTCTGGCTCCAGCAGTAGATTGAGTAGCTAGAGCTCCAAAGAGATGAAGCTTCTGCATGCAATGCCCCACCACCAAAATGTTAAGGTCTTAAATGGGATGAAGTTACTCAATTTTGGCAGGCTTATCTTAGGTGTCCATTCGACGGGTAAGGAGAATAGGTTTTGGTTCTGTATCCAGGCACACAGATGTGGAAATCTGTCATGCGCTTTCCTGCCGCACGCCGTTCGTGGCCATCCTCCCCACTGCAACCAGGGGTCCAGCGCCAATCACGGCTGCACTCTCCTTCTTCCTCCAATACTCCATGGCACGACAGGCATGCCAACAACAGCAGGGAATCAGGGTAGTCACCTGACAGCGTCATGTTACTTGATCAATCAGGAAATGCCATTCCTGGTCTATTTAAACGCCCGGCAACAAGACTTCTCAGCTATTCTGTGGGTGGCTTATTAAGTTCTTGTACTTTTGACCCTCTGGAATTTGTGGCCTTTTCACTTTGGTGCTTTCCCTGGATTGTTGCTATTTTTCCCCTGTTGGATTTAGTGAACTGTCTTACCTTCTGGAATTTTGACCATTTGGCTTGTGACCCTGAAGTCTTGTGGATTATCCTTAGATTTGGTACTTTGAACATTGGCCCCTGTGGAACTACTTCCTTTCGGGAACTCTGGTGAGACTTCTACACAGCTACATTGGATTTTGTCATTTTTCCTAGTTTGTGCCCTCATGCTGTTCGGGTTAGGCTTGCCTTGGTTCAATTCCTAATTTCATCAGGGTGTGTTCCATCTCTTCTTCGCTTACCTATTCCTGGATGAGGTATGTTATGTATATAGGGGTTTACATAACCATATTCCAATTTCTGTGTTTAATTAGCTGGTTGTTGTCTTCTAGCTGTCGAGTGCATGGCGTAGCCGTATCCTGTCTCACCGTTTGTCCCAATTTCCGGCTAGGGATTATTTGTTCTTCCTGGCTGGTACTTGTTTATTTTATTCATGTGTTTATTTCTATAGAGCTTATACACAGGTGAAGTGCTTGGAGAGGGTGTGGGGGGTGGGGGGGGGCTAAATTCCTCTGGGACTTCAGTTCACGACAAAAGCTTTAAGAAGCATGTATAGAGTCTTTAATTAAATTCAGGATTGTAACAGCTAATACAAGTATTTACAGGCTGTGGAGCTGCAATCTACCAGTTTATGGCTAAATATTAGATGGACTATGGAGGATAAATATATCTCATTCCAGATGGGATAGGACAGTGGCTCCATGTTACTCCCCACTCACCCACTGTCAGGAAATGCCGGGTCCTGAGCTGATAGTCCGGTAGAAGAACTAGAAGCATAGCTGTAGAGTTCTTCCTACCAATATATCCCTTTGTATTTCTAATTAAACTACAAAGGAATCAATTAGCCGAAAGATGCAATCACTGCATTCGCTGTTGAAGGGCTCGAACACCGTTGACTGCAGAAAAGGAAAGACCTTATATCAGAGCAAAAACCTCCCAAGAACAAGGTACAATAAGGAATACAAGATAGTGACACTTCAACAAGAAGTAATGAACTAAGATGGATATGACTTACCACTGGGTGATAAGACAAGTACTACCGAGGAACTCATGCACCACCCAACCTAACCCTCAAACCCGACAGCACGAGGACGCCTAGGCAGAAAAACAGCAGTCTCTAGTCCAATGCTACCCCAACGAAACAAGGACGCCTATCGACCTGAGCGCCGATTATAAGTCTCTAGTTCGGGCGCTTTGGAGTTAGGGTAGTGCAGGTTCACTCTATAGATAGTATGGGTACGTAGTCAGACCAGACCACAAGGTGCAATGCCAAGATGGTCAGGAGAGAGCAGAATGTTCCTTTTGGTCTCAGGCGGCTCTCACAAGTTGCAGACCAATTGTATATGTAGGGTTGCAATGCTTGCGTGCAGTAAAGAGGTTGGGTAATCCGAAGACAAGGCAGGTCAATAAACGTTCCGGAGTCAGCGGCATTGACAGGTTTGGTAATCAGCAGTTTGAGACAGGTCAAGAGTGCAGGCCGAGGTTGGTAACAAGGGAGGCAAAATGACAAGCAAGGTTTGGAATGGACAACAGGGGGTCAAGGAACAAGAGCAAGAGATATCAGGCAAACACTAGCTTTGATTCAAAATCAGAAGCAGCGAGTGCGGCAACCCGGAAGCGTTATAACGGGTTGCCATGACCTCGCTTGACTCCTCTTCTGTGGGACGCGATAGCGTTGCGCTTGTGGAGAGGACGCTGCAGTCGCCATGGTAACAAGACAGCATGAGTTTGGAGGCGATGACGGCTGAAGCGAGGTACTGCACGTTGCAAAACGCTCGAATGAGGGTTTCCAGGTCGCTTAAGAGTGAATGAGTGCTGGTGCTGTCTGGAGCTAAATATGACACCCTCCATCCACATTGAATCAGCCTTTACAATGTCCACCCCTCCTTGGCCCCTCAATTCCCCATTTCGATTCTCTGTTCACACTTTACTTTGAGTGTTTATCTCCTTTATCCCCGCCCCGACTCCAGCCCCTTGCCGGCGCGGTCTTTCCATGTAGCTTTGGGAGAACATCACCCCAGCTAACTCCCTCTCATTACCCCTTTGATTGTCTCTCTGGACTGTGTTGAAGCGAGTTGGCTCCCTGCCGCCCCTTCCTCCTCTTCCGTACCTTACCCTTGACCACTCCTATGCAACATACTTTGAACTCTCTGAGCAATGTCTGCATCTTTTGTCGCTGGTCAGCTCTGCACTGCCTGACTTCCATCCCCAAGTACCAGTCTTCCTGAATAGAACTTCTCTTCCCCCACTCAGCCTTTCCTGTCCGAGTACCCCAATTTCACAACCAGCATGTTTTGTAATGACGGTAATCCTACACCTTTGTAGGAATTGTGGTGAATCAGAATCATGTTTGATTTGATGATGTATTCTCAAGACAAAAACCAGGGCAAGAGGATTATTCATGCCAGGAATATAAATGCCATTTGAAATAGCAGCACTAAAGCAAGAAGGAGCGGGATATGGAAGAAAGGAGCCTTAGTAAAACAAAAAAAAACAAAAAATGTAAAGGCATTAACACATTTTCTAATAATGTACACTACATGGCAGCATACGCCAAACGCTAAGGAGGACGGCCCAAGTGTAACAGCATATTAAATCTGTACAGAAATTGGAAGCATATCCCTGAGATTTTGGACATTTACAGAATAAAAAAAACACTTGCATGCAAAATACTATGAAACCATGCAGACTTGTGTAAAAGCAGCATTTATTTTATTTGTGGTATTCAGCAAGGACCTAGCATTGAGAAGTAGTGGCGCGCTGTAGATCAGAGGTTAATAGGATATCACAGTAGAGGGAAACGTATAACATTAGTGAGTTATACTACAGCTAAGCAACAGGAGCAGCAATTAGAGGTGAAGTGCGGTCGGCAGCGGGGGGTGTTACCGTGCGTTAAGGTGCTCCTGGAAGAGCAGGGTCTTCTGCTACTTTTGGAATTGCAATAGGGGGGTGACTCCAATGTTGATGGCTATTAAGTTCTACAGCCTGGGGTGTGGATCGAGAAAACCTATTTCCCTCCTGCGGTTTATTCTTCTTCACTTTTTCACCGAGAAGGTATTTCGTCTTGTGGAGCAATCACTACGACAGATTGGGACCTTTGGAACTCGAGAGCCAGGTCAGAGAGTGCCAAGTGACAGCTGCTCTTGAAGGCAATGTATTTCAATGGAATGCAAGTTATCAAACACAACTTGCTGTAATTTACAAATGTGAGAAAGGAAACAATGTACCATTTTATACAAACTAATTGATTTTGTTGATGAAAGCAGAAATAAGATCATTAGCTGAATGGCAATTAACAGAATTTCCAAGATGAAAATGGTTTCCCGATACCAACCAGGCAAACAATCCACTATGTAATGTTGCTACAGAAGCACCAGAAATTCAACAAATATTGTATGAGAAGTCCAGATTTTGCCGCTTTTCAAAACTGATGCCTGAATTATTTATATTTAAGTTACATGATAATTTAACAATCATTTAATGTGAGAGCAGATTTAGTCATATGGGGATTTTTTTTAGTGGTTTTCAAATAATTGTCAAACTTTGAAGCTATTGGCTTCTTTTTTCATGAAATCTTGGTTTAAAATGAAAAAAAGGTTAATTTCCCCATAAAAGCAAATATCCTCCAAATAATCCGTATATTTTGGAATTTGCATGGGACACGATTCATTTTCTCGGCTATGCAGGGGCATAGTTGCAGTGATTAACCATCCGTATATTTTGGAATTTGCATGGGACACGATTCATTTTCTCGGCTATGCAGGGGCATAGTTGCAGTGATTTGTTGCCATCATCTAGAAGGTCACCTTTCAACAGGGGGAAATCAACATCAAGTTATGCAACGATTGGTGAAATGGAATATGGAGTTAAAATGTGGCAATGAAGAAGTAGAGATATATGAAAAGACCTTGTGAACAATAAAGAGGACATTTGTAACTCGATCATCGTAGGACTGCAGTGCTCTTGCCACAGTACAGGAACTGAAGCAGTATTTTGATACTGTAATCAATTATCGATCTATCCACAAGGATATTGCGCTTCTTTCTAGCGGGTACATTTAAAGTAAAACACTACATATGACCTTCAAGTAGAAGCCCGACTTGTTAAGAATATCAGCCTAACGGGACACAGCCATTTGGTCCTCTGAGAAGTTTCAAGTTTTGGATTACAGGCACTGGTACAAGGGC
Source organism: Ambystoma mexicanum (assembly GCF_040938575.1). Taxonomy (NCBI): domain Eukaryota; kingdom Metazoa; phylum Chordata; class Amphibia; order Caudata; family Ambystomatidae; genus Ambystoma; species Ambystoma mexicanum. The sequence goes on from NC_090936.1 coordinate 30,895,165, forward strand.
AAATCGATTCAAGCCAAATGCCCAAAGACAACTGGCTAGTGTGATTGCCAAATACAATTCTTTCATCTTGCTGCCATTTCATTTTTAAACATCCACAGTATAGCTTCAATTGGCTGGCAGCGCCATCATCTTGCTCTATTTCGATGTTTGTCTGCAAATTCACCATCAGTCTATTCCGAATTGCCAATATACCATGTTGAATACATCCACTGCTTATTAGCTGTCATTTCATATAAATAGGCTTAAAAAGCCAGTGTGGTCCAACTATCTATGATGAATAAGTGAGGTGTTCCCCCAACAGGATGTACGGAAGACCGGCCTCAACATACACACATTAATATTATGTTTAGGGAGGATCCTAGGTTTTACCATTGTTATAAGGCCTTCTGGGGATTTTAAAACCTAGTGTATATTTGCAAAAAACATTAATTTACATGGTCCTAGTACAAAGTATCTGTACAATATTAAAAACAGATCATAACCAAGACTTATGACTACAGATACTTATTCTAAAATAAAAAACAAACTATATGGTTTATATACTTAATGGAACTATGGACAACTTTATTCAAGTACACTGAAGGTGGCGGTGAAAGAACCTGTATTTCCATTAGATTAGTAGTAGTTTATCATTCAAAGGATTTAACACAATGCGACAATTGAAACATTACACTGAAAAATAACTAGGATATATTAGTCATAAAAGAAGCAACATAATATTTTAATAGTGCAGTCCACTTGGTTAAAAGCTCAGTCGGATTTCGCAATAGGATTTGCTACAAAATGATTCATACATTTATGCTTTTTCCTGTATTTCTAGGAATTCAAACAGTTTATCATAATTATCACTTTTCAAAAGGCACACTTTCATGGAAAATTACTTAAATGTACAAAAAAGTACCGTAGGTAAGTACCATTGTACTCCTAAGGAAAAGCACTACAATGTCGCTTCACAGGTGTCAGTCAGGGCGGACAGGGAACGTGTTAAAAGATGTTGGCAGAGTAAAAAATGGTAGCCTTTTCAAACAACTTTGGGAAAATCACCGGACAGGGCAGTAGGCTAAGCGTGACATCGTCCATTCACTAAGCCAGAATGGCATACCCAGGCTGGTTTTCACCTGCATAGGGAAATACAAGAGATGTTTGCCTCGAAGTAGAGTACTCAGTACTGCAACAGACAAGACATTCTAAGTACCTACCGGGGAAGTAAATCAGCCCAAAAAGTGATAAACATGTGAATAGAGAATATACTAATTCTTTGGGTGTTACAGAACCAAAACAGAATTGTAATACAGCACATTGCTATCATATAGCATTTAGTCCAGGTTGCATGAATACAATTCGATAGCCCCACTGCTAGGCTGAGTTTTCAAGTTGTAGCACTGGGTGAAAAATGGCAAGCAGTACATCCTATACCATGATGGAGCATTTACAGTAAAGAAGATTTAGATTTTATTTAATTCCAAACACCTTTGGAAACCAGTACTGGTTGCCACAGCACTGTACTAGATTCTTAAATAAAAGAGGGGTAGAAAGTACTTAATATAAAGCTACAACAAACAGTAATATCTTCTTTACACAAAAAGACATGCTCATGAGAAATGCATGACAGATCTCGGTACATTTACTTGCCCCTTTATTGCTAACTCCACCCATTGGGCTAAAGGCAGATTTCTAGAAGTGTGTTCTACTAATTTTAAAAATTACCTGAGAAGTACAGGAAAAAATTTGAGGAAAATAAAATATAACACGAATGCACTGAATTGTAGAAGCAATTAACAGACTTTTAGTATGCTTAAAAATATGGCAAAATAACTTGACAATTAAAATGCAATAGAATTAACATATACGTGGGCCTTACTGAAAGGTATGATATATACTATATAAACATATTCAAAGCCAGGAGTCATTGTAGCTTTTAAAGCGAATAAATTAGAATTCCACCTAACAAAAAAATATAAATTAATTTCGAGACATAACTATTTATTTTAGTGAAAGAAGAGGCCACATCATGGAAATTAGTGCAATGTCCCTTAGACCTCCCTAGCAGTGTGGGTGGAAGGCAAGAGTGCATTTAGACCATGCAACATGCTAATGAGGCCCAGTCCCCCCAGAGGTGCAGGCGCTCAATTCCTGCCAATTGGGGAGTTGACAAACCCAGAAAGAAAAAACACCACTTTTTAGACCATCACTGGGTGAGATCTGGGGTCTATGGGGAGGTTCGAGAGCTCCCAGGGTAGCCGGACCATCCCATAGGTGTGTGGGGTCAAAGAGGTAGTATGGGGCACATGGCCCTATTTCTAGCGGTGGGATCGAGGGCTCCACTGCCATCCCTCTACATATAGGATAGACATTTAGGCTTGGTAGGCCTGTGGACAGAAGAACACTGTGCCTTTACCCACATGGCCAAAGCATAATTACATGTTGCAATCCCACTCCTCCTGGGCAATTTCACCGGGAGAATATTAATTCTTTGCTCTGGTAAATACCTCATAATAGGGCGCCAAAGATATTTAAGAGACAAACAGGTACGCTGTTTCAGGAACTATTGAAGTCATACATTATTTCGAGTATATTATTATTAAAAAGGTACCATATTAGCACGTCGATCACAAAGTGCCCTTAAGAATTTCAGTATTCTACAGAATGGAAAGAAAACATTTCAAATTTGGAGCAGGTTTCAACACCAATAACTCAGCAATTGCATAGGTGTTCCTCACATAGTAAGATTCAGCATAGTATTAAATCAAAATGTAACCATTTATAATTTGATTAGTACTCTTGTAGATTTTAATTCAATCCAGTTGAGTCTGCACAGCTAGAACTAACTGCTAAAAGAAAAATGAATAGTGACAGGATTTAAAAATAAATGATGGTCTAGAGATGCCCATTCTCTTTCAATCATTAGCAAGACTCAAAACTTTAGATACCGTAATTAATTGATGTGCTCAGGTACATAGTTTAAAACAAGAATTAATGAAACATTAAAAGCATACACTAGTAAAATGAATGCTTTTCTTTTTAGAAGTATAAAAAACATTTAAACCACTAGTCTGACAACACAGGTGGCGCCCTGTGAATCCTGCAATCAATGATTTTGAAATACTGACAATTAAACAGTTTATTGGCAAATATTTGGCTGTACCTTTCCCCTTGTAAAAAAGAAAAGAATTATATCAATATGTCTGCGATAAGGCGTTTAAGGAATTATACTGAAAATATTTTACAGCCTATAATTATACACTATACTCATTTTATAAAAGAGGATATCTTTAGTATAAAACTCCATTGGTAATAATGTATTTTCTTTTTTAAATATGCTTGTTGGTGCTTGGCACCAAGAATATGAATGTAGCACAACTATACCTAGACACTTCCATATGTGTAACTGCACTTTTAGGCCGATACCACAAGTAGGTATGCGCTTAGGTAATTCTATTCTTTAGAAAACTTCAAGAATGCATAAGTTTAGCCAACCCATCTTATCACTTCTGTACGTTTGTCCAAATTAATAAAGCACATTGCTCCCCAACGCCAAACTCTGCCCACAAATAACAACCACCAAGGGGAAGAAATATAAATGGTGCCGCACTCTTTTCACTTAAATAAATGAAACACCCTCATGCTTGTATCAGTTTGTTATGTCCAGTGGAATTGTATTCATGGAGAAAGCAATGGCGTTTTTCGGACTCCTCCATTTTGTTGCTCGTTTCGATCTTTTTGCTGCCAAACACAGTTCGTCCTGCAGTATTTGGTTTCAAAGCCTGAATTTGGAAATTCGTTGAAGGCAACGCGTTGTTGTTGGGGATGACAGAACAAACTGCACTGTTCTTTTCCCTACACGGTAGAAGCCATATCCAACAAGTCCAAAAAAGGTCACTTTTACGACGGACCGAAGAATCTTGCTCGACGTAGATGGAGGTGGTACACTGAAAGAAATTCAAACAAGAGATTATCAGTGACTGGGGACAAACGACGGACTTATCCGGAGACTTCCGACACCACCCAACTTCTCCCATAAGGCCTTAGTTCAAAAGAATCCAGACTTGCATCAACAAGCACTTGCACCCCTTTTACTATTAGGTTTTCATTACCACTTCCTATTCATGTTTTTTCCTTCATACCTATTGCTATTCCCACTCAGCAGTGACGAAGCAGAAAGAGTTTCTTATATTGCCAACCATTTTTCTGTTCGATATGGATATGATGTCTTCCCCAGATGAGAAAATATCCTAATCCCATTCATAAAAGTGGCTACAGAAAAGGTTTTATTGCTCTAACGATTGAACATCGGGGGTGGGGGGCAGGAGGGTCCATGAACACAGAGAACACATCTCTCTCTCTTAACTACTGCAGAACATAGGCTAGGGAAAGACTGAGGCATTTAGGTAATATTACAATAACAAGAAAATACATTTAAAACACCCAAAACCCCTGAAAGAGGGTAGGAAAGGGACTGATGTCTAATCTACAGAAAGAGCGTACATCAGAGACATTGCTTCCTAGAGATTCTTCCTCTAGAGACACCGCAGAGCCACAACAAAAAAGTATCGGAGGAGAATAAAGATGCATCAAATTTTCATTAAACCACAAATAAGAAGTTCCACACACATTTGCATGACAAATATAATCTTTATAAACAGAAGTTTGAGAGGAAACAGAGAACATGTTTTAAATAAGGTTTGCTTCAGAGTCATTATAAAAGTCCTTTACTGAAAGAGAAATGGCAAGTCGCAGGCAAGTAAATGCTTTTAAGTTCAGGTAGCCAAGAGGGACCAGTATTGCGGATTGGAGCAATATGTGGTGAATGTGCCCCAAGGATAGGTTCCTACAGTTCTTTTCGTGAGAGACCCTCAAAAGTCAGTAGCGAATATTAGAGTCCAAGAGATGAAGAAAGATGAAGAAAATGCCTGCCAACAGCGCCGAACGGGTCAGCAGAGAATACCTTGCAACCAGGAAAGAAGTTCGGCAGGACGCGGTTGGTGCTATCCATGCAGGATTTGATGGAAGGCTTCTTTTGGCGTACCGTATTGGGTATGAGCCCCTCTTGTCCAACTGAATACATACGATTAGAGCTTGGCCTACCTTACAGGGAATGGCACTTTGGGCAATAGGTTGTTTATACATAAAAATGAGAACAAGTCCTGAATTCCAGTGTTAAGTAAGACTTTCATAGCAATTATAAATCTTCCTGAACTGTGTCAACCCCAGAACCTTTTGCTGGACTGGTAGATTATTTTTTCCTATACCTCACAGTGAGTGAGAATCTTTTTCCACACATAGAATGGTTTACTCTTTTTATGGGTGTCATTTTTAAGACTCTCCATTGGGTCCTTTTAATTTTATCTTCTTTGGAAACTTTTGATATATACCTTTTTATTGTTGATGGGTTGCCCTTGAGTCGCCTTTTTAACTTTCTCTGGCTAAAATTGTGAGAACTACAGTTCCCAGGGGTAGAAAGGATCTTTGGATCCCTTTCACAATTTGTTAGGTGAAACCAGCACACCCCATCTTTTGTGCAGTGCTGCGGAGATGCAATGTATCCCCTTTCTCTCCTTTTAACTGAGATTTCTGTTAAAGGGACAAGCTTATCTTTAATGACTGGTGGCAGTGAACCTTTTTCCTAATTCGGTGCACCTTTACCACAGGCTGTTTTCACAGTTGGGGTAAAGACACCCATGGGTGCCCATTTTACCAAAATGGTCCTGGTGTTTTTTCGCCATTTTAGTGTTCCTTGTCTCAATTTTATCTTCAGCGGGACATCTCGGTCAAGCCTGGGCAGGCTCCAGAGTGTCTGTGAAGGCAGTAGCAAGGGAGGAGTCCAAAACTCTGCAGCCCTTTGTCTTCCAGCCTCCCTGTAAGAATTCAGTTCGAACTGGGAGGCTGCTTGTCCTGAAAGGACTGCCAATAACCCCCAACCGCCCCCCCCCCCTTTGATTGGCTTTATTCCTGCAGAAAAGTCTGATCCTGGAAGCTGAAGAAGTAGTCGACCACTGGAACCACATCCGAAGAGGAAGATGAGGAAAACACGGCTGAGACGATTTCCAGGGGCCGCAGAGCCTGCTGTGTAACCAGAGCCTACTGTTACCCTTCCTTCCAACCGACCTGGAAATTCTGAAAACAACGACGCAGAGCCTGGTGAGACCCACTACACTCAAGAAGACCTGCATTTCGAGCCAGTCCACGTCGTGCTGCAACCTTGCAGGGCTGCAATACCCCAATACCCTGGGACCTCGAGCCTTTTGTGTGGTGCACGGTCTTCCGAATCTTGCTCAAACTCTGTGGGCATCCTGCTGGACCTCCAGAGACGTGAATGGATTCCAAAAAGTACCCTCACCAGAGTGCTGGACCTTGCAAACAACGAGAATCCGACCAGCAATATTCAGTCTTCTTCTGGATCCTGAAAGGGGTGCCAAAACCACAGAACAACATCCAGGTGCGACGAAACTCTTGCCTGGAGCCTTCCCCGTTCTTTGCTTCAAAATCCCGGCAGGTGTCCTGTCTTCACATCAAGGAATTCAGCGACCAGGATTTTGGCTGCAGATCCCAAAGTCTCCCCCGCTGCAACTCTTCTTCTGTGCCGAGGTAATGTGTTGGCTATTCTGTAAAGCTTTGGGGTGTTTTCTGTGATTGGGAGTCCCCTCATCCAAAGAGTCTCATTGAAAGCACGGCATTTGTATCACACATTTTTAGGCATTAGAATGAACATGTGACACACAAATTAGGTTCAAACTCCTACCACACCACCACATAGTAAACCGATCCAGCCACCAAAAATAACTTCAATAAAAGACCCCACTAGATTAGACTTATCATACATTTGTTGCATCCGTTAAAAAACAGCCATTTTCACGCACCTTCTAGCATGCATCATGGCCCTGTATAGGAGAATTACTCAAATGACTTGGCAGTGAACTGACACCTGCACCCGACAACAGAGAACTCTTCAGTGTTGAGTGTTAGGCCCCACCTACCCCAGTAAAGGAAATTAGGTCTCCACTAACAGGTGTTACAGCACCAAAGTCCTTCCACTTCTAATGGCAATTACTTTCCTAAACAGTCCAACCTTACTTCAGTACTGTAAGGAACTCGTGGTGGCAACGGTTGCCAGTCAAAGGATCGACAGTGAAAGGGTCGACAGGTCAAAGGATCAAATTTTTTTTTGACATTTTTTGGGGGGGGGGATCCCCCCCACCCCCTTTTTTTTGCTAAAAACCACTTTTTTTCCCTATACGAAAACCTAAAAAAATATATATAATTGCGATCCTTTGACCTGTCGACCCTTTGGTGTTGATCCTTTGACTAGACACCAGTGGCAACAGTAAAGACAGACACAAGTGATTACAGTTCAAGGGTGTTTATTGAACTATAAATGCAGGTTGGAATAACGCCCCACCTAAACCTAAGATTGGAGCAACTAGCGACCATTAATTGAAAAATAAGGCAGTCCTAGTGGCGTTTTGTAAAAATAAAAGGGCCTATACTAGGAAAAACCTATTGTCAAATCCTTACAACTAATTACAGAAAGAGTGTGGGATAGGGTTTTCAATAAAGAAAGAAGTGTTCACAAATAATAAGTCAGGATGTGATTGCCAAGTGTCTCCCTTCCCCACGTTTTGATCACGGGACAAAGTGGATCTCCCGAGCACAGCACACGCTCAAGCTTTCCAGTACGAGCCAACAGTTCTGGATTTGCTATCGGGTTCTTCGATGGCCAAGTCTCTTTTCAATAAAAAGTCTCTTGCCTTCGAGGCCTGATGTATCCAACAAACAAACACAAAGTTATGCTTCACATATACTTTGGGTGATGGCTTCACCCCTGGGTCCCTCTCTTCCGGGCATAGACCCTTTACAAAATCATATTCCACAAATTGACTAAACAGTTCTTTTTTCAATGAACTTTGGGTAATAATTTTCCACCGCTGATCTCCCTCTTTCTGGCTCAGACCCCTTTTCGGCCGTTAGCCTCCTTCCTTCGGGTTCACTGTGGCTTTCCTTACTTTCACAAATCTTAATATAGGTCTTTTTAAACAGTTCTTCGGGCTTCGCCCCTTTTGTCGGTTTCCCTGTGCCGGGTTCACTCTTGCCATCTTTTTACAATACATTGTTCATACGCTCATTTCACCAAGCAGGACTCATTTCCCTTAGTTTCGCAATCAACTGTCGGTCAAAGATTTTTTGATGGTACAGAGGATTTGACAAGACCCCTGTATGACCACTTTGACCTCTTCTGGCCTCTTCCCAAGGGCTTCTGGATATGGTAGTTTCTACCATTAGGTAATCACCCAGAGTTTCCTGCCTGAGCACCAATGTTGTGCCGGACTTGCCTGTTGCTAGTTCCCCACACCTACACCCCCTCTTTCATCAACAGCATTCTTTTAGCTTTTCAAAGTTCAATTTAGCCATTGGCTATTTATCGTTCACCACAGTTTGGTTTCTTACCGGCTCTTCCCTCGACTCACCTGCTGTGATGAACCACTTGGCTTTCTTCTCCTCTGAGTCAAGTTTGGTACCATAGAGACCTTCCTCCCAAATCATGTAAATGCCCGCCCAGACGATTTCGACGCCCTGACCCTTTTTTGTAGATGGTTTTGCTCAGCGTAGGGTGTCCGATGGTTCACCAATTTCCTCCTAAGGTGGTGTTGCCTGGGATAAGGACTCAAGATTCGTTTTCTGATCATGAAGCAAATTAAATTCTACCCCCATGTTCTCCCCAGGTGGCCGAATTGATTGCCCTGACTAGAGCCTGTACCTGGATGATGGGGAAAAAGCGTGAATATCGTGAATGACAGCAATTATGTAGTTAGGGGGTTTTTAGATGTTGGTGTCCTCAAGAGGGAGAAAGAGGGGAATTACATCTGCTGGCACTCCCATAAGGAATGTCCAGGATGTAGCTTCCCTGTTAGATACCTTGTGTGTGTTCTCTCTCTCTCACTCTCTCTAACTCTGTTTCCCCATCCTGCTCGATGGAATATTTAGAAACTTAACCCCCCCCTTTCCCCTTTTCCTACACAAACACTTTTACATGAACAGCCTGCTCTGAAGAAAAACAGACTTACACCCAAGCTGTGTACCCGACATGTCCCAATACTATGGTCAGGCAATTATCAACAATCACTCACGCCCGACTTCCATTTCACTTCCCCACACGGATAAAAGGCGGAGCACGAGAGCACACTCAGAGAGGCAGAGAACACGAAGGTACATCAGTTTCGAGTCGGCAGCTGACCGAGAGGCGAAAGACGGCAAAACAGAAGGGGATTTCAAGGAGGGCATTGTGTGTCAGAGATACAGGGCCCTTCAGCGTAACTGACCAAGGCGGAGAGGAGTTGCAGATGCCCCAGTGTCGTCCTTGGCTCCAAGAACAAAGGAACAACAGAACAACACACCAGGTGAGTGGGGAGACCGATGTCAGACCAGTCTGTGTTGGAAGTCAAGGTTGCAAGCAGCAACATTGTAAAACAAACAAACATTGTTAAAGAGTGTGATGAGAGACATGAGTAACGCTAAATTGTGGTGAATGTTTGAACTTAAGAAGGCTACGATACCGTTGACTAGAGTGGTCCGGCACCGTGAATGTGCTCAATCTAAGGTCTTTGTACAGTACGCAGACAAGAGAAACGAAAGTAGAAGATTGATGTGAAGTATAATTGTGTGAAGTGAATGGAAATGGTCCTTGACGGTTTAAGCAAAAACCATTGCACATTTGAAAGTCTTTGATTCGAATATCGAGAGGTTCGGAGCCCAGACAAAGGGGTGGGGTGCAGGGGGGGTCTGTGGTCCAAGCCCGGACGAGGGAGACCAAATTGTGAACAGGGGTCTCAGGGGGGACTCGTGGTCCGAGCCCAAAGGAAGGAGACCAATCTTGAACTTATGAATGTGAGAACCCTGACAAAGGAAAGGAACTATTGTGTTTTGTTTGTTACATCAAGCCCTCTGCAATAAAAGACTGCTATTGCAAGAGAAACTTTAGCGGAAGGCCTTGGAGCCTATGTGTTGAACTGTTACCTTGTAGCCAAGTACAAACTGGGACTGCCCCACTCTGCATGCACAGGCAGAAATCACAGCTGCACTGCGCAAATGTCACCATAGCTCTGTGCTTTTCAGCGCTGCGTCGCACCGCAGGAGCACCAACTACAAACTAACTGCCGGACATTGCTGCACTACTGTAGCATGCGTGCCTCCCTAAACTTGAACACTGCACCATTGGATCGTTCACTGTAACTGTATGGCACTAATCTGTAATCCCGTGCCCCAATATGCTGTGTTACTGTAAACATTTAACTGTGTGTACTATGATGTTACACTATATACACTTATGTGCCATGCGTTCCCTGCTCCTCTGTCCCCATGCCAGGCTGCACCCACACTGCTGCATGCACCCCATGGCCTGACCAGCACACCCAAAGCATCCCCTGAGCACTTCCAGAAGTCAAGTGTATACAATAATTATGAATAACCCTGGTCTGCCTTCCCATAATCTGCTTTCCGAACTGCCAATAACTGCCCATGTAGGACTATGGTCACTGCTGTCACCTCTAACACAGGCAGCCCTGTCATTTTCCAAGATTGCCTCTCACAGTGGTCATGTGTAACCTTACAGCGCCCCTGCACCCCACCTGGGCAACTGTAAGACCCTTGGGTCACTGTTTATTGCTCCCGAACAACTGCCACAATGGCCTTCTCTCCTACCCAGAAGGGGGAAGGCACATGTTTGTTTGTTTGTTGCACCTCCTGCCCTGGAGGAGGCGGCCTGTTTTTTTTTCTTCACCAAGCCAATTGTCTCATGACCTCAGAAGGGCAATGGACCCGTTTGTTAATTACACCTCCCACCCTTTGAGAGCAATCCCAGGTATCCCTTTTCCACCGAGCCCTTTCTTTAGGCAGTTTACGACCACCTGATCAGAAAATATATGGTAATGTAAATTTCCTGCCTCTGCTTTGCAGTCTGGGAAAGCCATTTCCCTGGGGTGCCTGGGGTAGGGTAGGGGATGCCTTCTGACAGTATATAAAAGGTGACCAGAACAAGGCTCTGGGTCTTCACTGGCCAAACACCCTGCCCCCGACTCTGGCGCAGCACGCTGCTGAGCGGGACTCTGCTGCCCCACTCTATATTCCTGGTCAGCCCTCAGCTCCGTGATAACTGTACAGTTTTCTCTCCTGCCAGGATATTACAATTCTATTTCCTATTCACTCTTTCTTTCATCCAAGAAATAATGCTTTACCAGTATTGGGTCACCGATCCTTTCGCAACAATGGTCGTATTTGTGTCAATGTCCTTTTCCAAGTACTAGGTCACCAACTCTTTCCTTCACATGGTTCGCATTCTTATCAACCACGCACTCTCCAAGTATTGGGCCACTGATCCTTTAATACTGTTCGTATTGATATCAGTATCTCGTTCCAAGAATTGGGTCACCAGCCCTTTAATACCGTTGCCATTTGTATCGGTTCCTCCAATTAGCTGTCTATTGCAATCAAGCAGTGAGCTTCTCTTGGCCCAGTTTCTCTGCATACCATCTCTGTGCCCACCGTTCTAGTCAGCCTCCATGCTGCCTTTTACAGTGTGCTCATCACCAACATTCCATCCAGCATCAGCACAAGCTGCGTTCCACTGCACTCTCTGCTTCTCACTCGTATTCTGTTCAGCTGTGGGTGTTTTAAACTTCCCAGCATTAGTGAACTCTTTCCAAAGACTAGAACGCAGGGTTTGCTTACCGCTTTTGGTCATCCTCATTGTGCCATTCCTCTTCCTTGTCTCAGTACGAACAAAGGGCAGGGGAAGGTAAATAAGGTTGTTGGTCAAGAAAACTCAGGAATTCTTTATGTACGTCACAATAAACCATACATGCATGGTGCAAAGGCTCATGAATGTCATTAAGAAGAACATCTGAAGGTTTATTTTGAGTCAGTGTTTTCCATCCTCTCTGGAGTTTGTCCTCCCGTTGATAGCCACCCCGAGGGTCGGAGTCAGGTAGCATTTGACTTTCGCATGCCATGTTAAAGAAGGTTCCCGTCCGAGAATCGGTGGCAGCTTTCTAGATCCGTCACAGTGCACTAATACTAATAAAGTCTGCTGGCAAACACAGTGTGTGGGGCATGAGGACTCTTCTTCAGCCGGGGAGGGGAAGAAAACCAGATCAGCAAAGGAAACTGTACCAACTGAGTAGGTCACTGCGGGACTAGACTAGATAACAACCACAATGGAGGCTCCCTGATTTGGTATCCGCCAGGCAGTCTGTCCCCACCCACGTTGCCCGATCAGCTAGGCCTGCAAGAAAACACCTCCCACAGATTCCTTTATGCAAAGCAGAGGAAGCCACTACACCTCTGATAGAATAGGCCCGTATGCTCTGCGGCACTACCTTTCCTGTCTTCTCATAGCATTCTGTAATACAAAGGACAATCCAATGCAATATAGTCTGTTTAGTTACTGCTTGTCCCATTCTGGACTGGGAGAATGCAACAAAAAGCTGATAATCCATTCTAAACGTGGCTCTTCTAGCCACATAAAAATTGAGAGTCCAGCCTAGGGAGCCTCATCCTGGGATGGGTGAAGCGGAGGGAAGAGCAGTAACTCCACACTTTCAGCAATGTGGAAATCTGAAATCACCTTTGGCTGTAATCTGGGTCAGACTTTTAGCAAGACCGTCTCCTTGAACAACTTTAGAAATGGTGGCTTTCAAGAAAGCGTCTGAAGCTCACCAACACATGTTGAGGTGATGGCTACCAGAAAAGTCGTCCTCAAAGTAAGCAGCCAGACAGATTTGGATTGCAATGGCTCAGATGGAGCCGCCTTCAGACAGGGAGTTGCTATTGGTACTCTTGTTCAGAGGAGAATTGCCTAGCATGTCGGTGCTGGACTGCGAAACTGAGAAAAAGGAACCCTGCTCAGGGGACCTCTTAAATAAGGACAAGGCAGCCAAATAGCGTTCAACTGCGCCAATATCCAGCCCGGAGATAACCAGAGATAAAAGGAATTCCATTACTGTAGAAGTAAAGCACAACATTGTGTTTACCTTACGGCCTTTTAAACATGCATGGAACCTTCTCCATCTGCATGCGTAAATATGCCTGATGGCAGGCCTGCGTGCAGCCGGCACCACCTCTAAAACCTCACCCTTCATGATGAAGTCCTCAGACCTTAGCCTCACATGTAGATTGAGGGACTCCGGATTCAGGTGGAGCACCTGACCCTCTGACTGGGATAAAACGGCTAGGTGGGCAGACTGCCAACTCCAGAACGTCCTGGGTACTATGTTGTCCTCACCCAATCTAGGGCTATTAGGATCAGGCAGGTCCGAGACCTCAGCAACCTCCTCAGACCTCACAGGATGACTGGGATTGGTGGAAATGCATAGTGGAGGTGGAATATCCAGTCCACAAAAACACATCTCCCAATGTCCAAATCAGGGGAAATTGCCTTGAGCAAAACTGTTTGCACTTTGTGTTGTCCTTTGCCGAAAACAGGTCCACTTCTGGAGGATAGCCAAAGAGTGAAGATCTATGCAATGGCCCCCAGGCACAACACCCATTCCTGAGAGTCCATGCACTGCCTGCTCAGAGCGTCTGTCAACCCCTTCTCCATCCCTGCAAGATGGGCTGTTGAGACAGAGATCTTGTTCTCCAAACACCTCTCTGTCGATATAGTGCATCTTCACTGTGTTTCAGGAAATTTTTCCCCCTTGAGGGAAGGTGCAAAAAAGCAGCCAGGGCTAGTTTGACGACAGCAGCTCCAACAAGATGATATGCCAGCGACATTCCACCTGGGGTCAACGACTGCTCACCTGCAGATCCCTACATTGAGCGCCCCAGACTTTCAAGGCAGCATCTGTGACAGCCTGTGCTTCCAGGCAGGATGGCCAAAAGGGGCTCCCCCCACATCATGCTCCGCCATTTTTGGGCCACCAAGAGAGGTTGTTTGTCCACTGCCGACGCTATCCACAGGACATCAGCTATCCGGAGGACATCAGACATTTCGTTGAAATATTGTTGCCACTGACCTGTCAGAAGCCACAGAAGGGATTGCATTCGAAGCCTGGCATCTGGCACCAAGAAAAGGCAAGTGGCTAGGAGACCCAAGAGGAGAGTGGAAGGCGGATCCTGGAACATTGTTAAGATCTTACAGATGCTGGTGACCCTCTCTTTGGGGAGGGCCTTCCATGCCCAAGTGTCCAGGACTGCCCCGATAAATTGGAGCCTCTGCGTTGGTGTAGTGTGGGACTTGTACACATTTAGGGAGAAGCCCAGGGTGTGAAGCAGTGAGCCTCAAAACTTGTTCCAGGGAGCGCTTTTGGATCAGCCAGTCGTCCAAGTATGGGACAGCCATAACCTTGGTGAATACCTTTGGAGTGTTGTTCGGCCAAAGAGGAGCACTTTGAACTGATCATGAATGTGCCCAATGACGGACCTTAGAAATCCCCTGTTCTTCCGGTGGTTTGGAACATCAAAATAGGCGTCCTGACAGTTCAGAGACACCAACCAGTCCTGGGCTTGCAGAGCCTGGAGAAAATCTCTCAGGGACAGCCTCTTGAACTTGACCTTCCTCAGGAACTTATTCAAGGCGCCGAGGTCCATGATGGGAAGAAGTCCTCCCCTCTTCTTGGGCACCAGGAAACAGAGGGAGTACCAGCCTATGCCTCTCCTCGGCTGGCACATCTTTTATTATGCCCTTCATCAGTAGTGCTTCTAGTTCCACCTGTAGTTCAGGTTATGGCTGCAGAGAAAGAGGTGGTATTCTGTCTGGGCGGCTTTTTAGAAATGGGAGGCAATAAACAAACTTGACCAACTGAACGACCCAGGTTTCAGGTAACCTCTTTCCACCTGCCCCAGTGCCCAGAAATGACTCCTCCAACCGGAGAAACATTTGGGAAGAACTCAAAGGGGTTTTGTCGGCACCGGCGCCCCCGCTGCTGACGATCACTGGCCCTTCGATGCCACTCCATCCCTTCCCGGGGCATGGAAACTTTCTTTGTCCCCCGTCTGGCTTGGAGCAGTTGAGCCCTGCTTACGAAGGGGGTGTAGCGCCTAAAAGCCCTTCCCCCTGGTGCCAAACGCAAAGGATTGCTTGGCGGGTTGCTGAACCGCCAGGCCTAGTGACTGCACTGAACTCTTTAAATCTTTCTAGGGACTCGTCTGCCTTTGGTCTGAAGAGGTGTACGTTCAGGGAGAAGCCCAAACCACATAGGTACAAGAACCTCCAGCGCACCATCGACCTCCACATCGACAGCCCAACAAAATCCACATGGAGGGCTTGGCACGCCACACATCTACCCAGTGTAAGGGTGCACAAGAAAACAATGGACCAGGATGTGTCATGGTAGTTGACTATTGAATTAAAAAATGCTATCCCCAACTCGGGTTTCTGTGCCTCAAACTAATAACTAAAGGGTCTGTCCGAATGTATGTAACTAAAAAAGGAACTGTCCAGAGTCAAAACTTTATCTCTGTCCCTTACACTACAACTAAAGAGTCTTAATCAAAAGTAAAGTTCTCTCAGCAGGAGAATGACTCCCTATTCTGGGAGTTTTAAAAGAATGTCTCTTTCGGACCCCAATCGATACCAGGGGAATGACTCCCTTCCCCAGGTCTTCTTCGGCAACGTTTGCAACAGTTCCAGGCTCCCCTTAAACTGTCAGTTGTCTTTATTTACCACTGTTTGGAGGGTTCCTCCATCCGATATTCCCCTTGTACTTATTTGGGTCTCAGACCTTGTTTGCTCCCCCTTTGTCAGGTCCACTTGGTTCAAACGCCTGCCCAGTACTACCACGAGGAGGATGAGTTATGTGCTGAAATCGGTTACTTTGGTTTGGGTCCCAGACCATGGTTTCTATTCCTCTTTCATCAGGCCCACTTGGTCCACTCCGCTGCCAAGTACTGCCACGAGGAAGATGACTTGTACCAACATAGGCTTCACCTCTGTTCAGGTCCCAGACCCTTGGGTCTCTTCCCTTCTCAGTAGGCCAACTTCATTGACCCTCTTCCCAAGTACTGTCACAAGGAAGATGATTAGCGTTCTAGATTTCACCTTGGTTCAGGTCCCAGAACCTCCATTCTGTTCCTTTCTCACTAGGTGCACCTGGGTGACTCTTCCCAAGCACTACCACGAAGGAAGATGCTTTGTATCTTTGTCCCCGTGCGGTCTGTCTCTCTCCCGCACCTTCAAGCCGGTCTCCGCAAAGTGTTACCTTTGTTGGCTGGGGGACTCTAGGCTGGTTCTTTCTGCGTGCTTGAGTCTTCTCCCCACGCTGCCTGGGTGCCTCTGACTTCTGATGCTCTCGTTCTGTGTGCCTTCTTCCTGTCTCTTCACGGACAGTGTGGGCACCGTTAATGGACAGCTCGGTCCACCTCCCAGAGGTCGGGCCACCGTCTGCCAGGCTCCAGACATGACCTTGACCTGCACCACAACATCAGGCAAAGAACTCCCATTGTCAGCCTCTTGCCTTTGGGAACAGACTGTTCTAAGCTTCCCCACCGCGACCTCTGGGTCTCCTTCAAACTCCCCTTGCTGGACTGTCATTTCTGCTGCTATGCGGCTCTCCTTCTCGAAGTCCTTTGACAGTTTCTCAGGATGACTACCCCGCAGAAGTCTATACCGTTCCTGTATCCTCTCTGAGCCGTTCTTCATGGCTCCTGGTGGCCACCTTGTCTCAGAACTGGCCTTGCTGGAAATCTTCCTGCTTTGGGTTTTTTATGCCAGTACTGAGTCAGTCATGCTATCTGTATTGTTAGCAATCTTCGTCTCAGTAGAAATAAGTGGTAATATGTTACAATAACAACTAGAAGTACTATCAAGGGGCAGGGGGTGGTTGCTGGAAAGGTGGCAACGGGCTTGAGAAGGTTAGGTTCAGGGCGTTCTGCTGACTTTTTACCAAGGGAGTCGTCCTTATCTTCATGAGGTCCTCCCACATTAAATCACCCCTGGGGGAATATTGGGTAGTTGCCTCCTCTTCCTATCCTCATGAGAAGGGGATCCCCCTCTGGGAAGAAGTGATGACACCTATTGAACCCTCACACTAGCAACAGACATTCAGGCACTGAAATGTGTACTAGGACCAGACATTCCCAGTCCCCACATCCAGGCTCGCAGACAAATCATCCCTTTGCTTATGAAAGCAGCAGCTACTCCTGGTAAAAGGGCATTGCATATATGGCATTTTCTGACCCAGTAAGGCAGGTAAAAGGCCAAATGGCTAAAAGACGAGTGAAAACCTTGGGGCACGACCATCTTAGGGTGCGAGCCACGAGTAGCTGCCATTTGCGGTTAATGCAAACATGCATGAGTAAAATTACCCAAACTCAGTAGAAAAATATCTGCTACCACCAGCTCATCCTAGACACACTGTAAAAGAAGGCAAAAAGCTATTATAGAAAAAATACAAGGATACAATATATCCTAAGCGCAATGCACTTGAAGGTGATGTGTGAAATTGTAACACAAGAAATTCACAAAGATAAACTTAGTCTCTCAGTAAAGATTATCTTAGGGACTGATCATTTGCCCCATATAAATTAGCAAATGGGTAAGGGAAGTCAAGCATACAGCTTTACTTGCCTCCAAAAAGTCAGGGCAGGAGTCTAACCAAAGCAAAAAGGAAGGGTGTCCAATAGAAGTCTACGGGAGAAAAGTAGCTAAAAGAAAATCTTTCCTAGAGATCTGGGACCAGTTCCGCCAAATCCTCACCCTCTCCATAGAACTCCTCAGGGGAGTCCTTTTCCTCTCCATTACACAGGAGTGAAATCTACAAGGGGATGGGGCCCGCTTCTTCAAAGATTTGACCCATCTTCGACATGAATGGCCGAATAGGGAGAAGAATGCATTCTGAAAAAACATTGTAAACGTAATGGGTTATTTATAGCACGCTTAATACCCAGAGGTGTTTAAGTGCAGACCCGGGGATCGAACCTGTGTTACTCCGGCTCGTATTGCTTCTAAGATGAGCACGTTGCTCCTGAGCTAACCTTCCGAGACATGACTCCCTCCAAAAAAGATTGGTCCGGCCAATGACCTTGCTGCCTATAGCAACAATGTTTCATGATGAAAAAAGGGGAAATTAGACAATGCACTTATTATCAAGAATTCAGCTACAATAGAAAACCATTATCCATTTCCATGGAAGCTAAACTTGATTGCTCAAATCAAAGATCTTTTCTGGCATACGTTTGTCAGAAACTGGGTGAACACCTACACTGACCACTGTTTTCAAATAAATCCATTCAGTGATTTTGGCAAAATATGATAAAGAGCATGTGCATAAAAAAGTCCTTTCATTGCAGACACAGGTGTGATATTTAGTCTAATGCATTTCAGATACTGAAATGAAAATTCAGGGACATTTCTGTTATGTACAAAGGGAGGCTTTCACATAACCAGTAGTTTAAAGGTAAAGAACCTTTTATTTGCAAGTTGATGACATAAGACGACCCCCAGCAGGAGGAGTACAATCTTCCCACTAAGGCCCTGCTTCTTCACTGGCTCTCCTTGGAACCCTGCTACATAAGATGCAGTTCTATGTTCTATAGTATCTAAGTGACAATAGACATAGTGAAGGAAATATTATACACTCATGGTTTAACAGGTAAACATTGGAAACACTGCACATCCTAACACCTCTCCTCCTTAAACATAACAAGTAACTGTGTGGGTGAGGACCCACTAAAATTGAAACCTGTAAAACACATATTGAACAACTGAAATTGAAACCTGTAAAATAAATATTATACACTCGTGGTTTAACAGGTAAAACATTGGATGCGCTGCAAGTCCTGGCACAAATCAAGAGCATAGATATATGACATCTAGTGGTTGATTAGGTAGAGTCACAAGAAAGTCCCTGTCTCCAACTAACTGAAGACAAATTAACATTGAAACGGAAAAGCCACCCTTTCCTTATTCCAAATAGCTCCTCCTTTGACCAACACTGACGAACCCAAGTCTTTCACAACTTGCTTGGGTTCAGAAAACAACGAGGCTCCTTTACGAACTTTGGTGGGGAGCTTGACTTTAATCCAATCACCCTCTTTGACCTTGAGTTCCCTACAACAATTCTTCTGATCATACCTCTCCTTGGATCTAACTCCAGCTTCAAAAATTCTCCTTTTTACACTCTCTAGATCCACATCCACCATTTTTGATTTGCCCATCCAACCTGGACATAAATGAGTATTTGGTTTTCTTCCTCTCAAGATCTCAAATGGACTCACGCCTGTGACACTATGGGTAGTTAGCCTATACTGGAACGTGCGTTCCATCACTGTTCTCACCCAATCTCCTCCAGTAGCCACCGCTATCCTAATAGCCTCCATCAGAGTCCTATTAAATCGTTCCACACACCCATTACTCTGGGGATGATATAAAGAAGTATTCACCTGCTCAATCCCATGATTCTCTAAGAATTCTTTAAACTCTCTGGAAACAAGTTGGGTCCCATTGTCAGACAAACACTTTCTTGGAAACCCTTCTCTCCAAAACAGTTGTTCCAAAAATCTGATTATACTACTACTGGATATGTCCTTGAGTACACATACCTCCGGCCATTTTGATAATAAATCTATGACTACTAATAGGTAGCTATCTCTGCCACCACCAATATTAAATGGACCGAGGAGATCCAACGCAATTTCGTCCCAAGGGACACGCGGGGACTCCCTCACTACCATGGGAACTTTTTGCACTTTCAAGCCTTTGTTTCCCTCAATACATTCCACACAGTCTTTGACTTGTTCCTCTATGTCCTTGTCGATACCAGGCCACCAAAATTCAGACCTCACAAGTCCCTTCGTCCTGGCCAGACCTAAATGCCCAACATGGGCCAACTCCAAGACAGACTTCCTCATACCGACTGGCACAACCATCTGGTGACCCTTGTATAAATAACCATCCTGAATCCATAGCTCCTCCCTCACTTTGGCAAAACCATTCATCTCGCCCCTGTGGCTCTTAATTTTACCTTCTGCAACCAGAGCAAGTACTCCTTGATATACAACATCCTCCGTGCAAGACACATCCCACTCACTTTTCTTTAATGTTTCATGCACCTGGAATATTTCTGCACTCTCCTCTGAACTTGTAAAGTCACTATCGTCAGAAATTTCCCTCTGGACAGATCTAGACAAGGCGTCTGCAACCACATTAACCTCCCCCTTTACGTGGAGCATGGTATACTGTAACCCTTGCAATGCCGTGACCCATTTCATAATGCGTCTTGACACTCCCTCCAAACCACCTTTTGTAAAAATTCCAACCAAGGGTTTATGGTCAGTGCAAATGGTGAAACTCCTCCCCCACAAGAATCTTTTAAATTTCTCGACACCCCAAACGCATGCTAGAGCCTCCTTCTCAATAACTGAATATCTAGATTCTGGGCCCTTCAAAGACCTGGACGCAAAAGCCACAGTCTGTAAACCTGTCTGATCCTCCTGCATCAGAACAGCCCCAACACCATAATCACTGGCATCAACAAAAAGCAATGTGGGTTTACTTTCCTCAAATATTTTCAAAATGGGAGCATTGACAATAGCCTCTTTTATCATCAAAAATTCTTTCTTGCACCGGTCACACCATTTAAAAACGACTCCCTTGCGAGTGAGAAATCTCATATTCCTCGACATTTCTGCTAACCCCTTGACAAATTTGCCGTAAAACTCCACCAGTCCCAAAAATGATAGTATGTCCCCTTTAGACTTAGGCTCCTCCATTCTTTTTATGGCCTCAATAGCCTCCTCCTTGGGTCTAACCCCTTCCCCAGTGATCTCATGACCCAGGTACACCACTTTGTTGGCTTTAAAAGTACATTTTTCCAAGGCAACGGTGAGGCCTGCCTCCTTCAAAATATCCAAAACTCTTTTCAAACGAACATCATGCTCCTTCTCATCGCTCCCACATACAAGAACATCATCCTGATAACACATCACCCCTTTTTCACCCCCAAGTAATTTATGCATAATACTCTGAAACACACTTGCGGCTGAGACCAAACCAAATGGCATGCGAACACACCTGAACAATCCAATCGGGGTGATGAAGGCGGTGAGATCCCTGGAATTAGGGTGCAATTCAACCTGATGGTAGGCCGATTTAAGATCTAGTATGGAGAACACTTTTGACCCAGCTACTCCCACCATCAGATCATCTATTCGGGGAAGGGGAAACCTGTCTGCCACAACCATGCTGTTTAGATGTCTAAGATCTATACAGAGCCTCAAAGACCCATTGCCTTTTCTGACTACAACTATAGGACTGACCCATTCAGATGCTTCTATCTTTTCAATGACACCATCTCTTTCCATTCTCTTGAGTTCTTCCTCTACATCTCCTCTAAGAGCAAGAGGAATAGTTCGCAGTTTTGCAATCTTAGGGACAGCTCCTTTCTTTAGGCGAATTACATGTACAAAGCCCTTGAGACACCCCAATTTCCCAGATAACGTGGTTTGTATCTCTGTGGGCTCTCCTCCCGCAACCGACATTACCTGCTCGGGATGACTTGCCTCAAGCCTTATCTTCAATTCAGCTTGATCACTCCATGACAACAATTCACCCCCTCTGTTGGTAACATACACACAACCTTTGGCCTTCCTGTCCTTAAACTGTAATTCAGCATCAAAGCAACCTATAATATCTATGGGAACATCTCCATAAGCATTTGCTTTAACAGTATTTTCCCACAGAGTACAACTATCGAATTTGTTCCTCCACACTTCCGCACTTATCAAGGTGTAGTCAGCACCACTATCCATTAGCATGCGTACGGGTACACCTCGAATTACAACCTCAGCATAAGGTTTCTGCATTTTCACTCTGCCATTGACAGCATTCACTGTAAATACCACTTCTCTGCCATCCTCACAATATGACTCATCTTCATAACTTGCACTTATTTCATGCACTTGATTTGACCCAGCATTAAAATTTCTACAACATCGGGCAATGTGCCCTCTCACACCACACTCATTGCATATGATATGAATAGCAAAGCAATCCTTATCAGAGGCTATATGCGACAAGCTTCCACATCTAAAGCATCTTCTCCCTGGAAAACCTCTGGATTGTCCTGAATCCCTAACCATCTTGAAAGAATTCATGTCTTTGGGAATCCCTCTGCTATCTTTTGCGGGAACCCATTGACGCCATCCTCTGCCAGTTGGCGGTCTGTTCTCTTCGCTCCTTTTAGCATTCTGCGAGGCGCGTCTTGGATTCCACGTACTCTGCCTCTGAACAACCTTTGACACCTTCAGCACTGAACCCTGACTCTCATCCAACTTGGGTTTACCATTGTTCACAGTATCCGATTGAAGAACTTCAATGCACTTATCTGTGTGTTCCACCATTTTCGCTATCTCAATTGCTCGATCCAAAGTGGGGTTCCTCTCTTTCCATAGTTCTTTCCTAATACTGTCATTGGAACATTTAATCATTAGCTGGTCTCTCAAGTGCTCATCCTGACAGTGAGTGAATTTGCATTTCACTGCTAAGCCCCTTAAAGCCGTGACAAAATCCTCGATACTTTCCCCATTCTTCTGCTCTCTCGTGGCAAATTTATATCTTTCCAATATAATGTTCTCCTCCACTCTAAAATGCCTGTCCAGTTTGGCTAATGTCCTTTCATATGGACCAGCATTCAAAATGTCAGAAGGCTCCGGCAATCTCTTTAAGACCTCTTGGCCTGCAGTTCCCAAACAGTGAAATAGCAATGCCTCCTTGCGCTCATTGGAGTAGTTGGCACCAAACACTGCTAAGGCATATTTGCTGAATCCTTCCTTCCAGTCTTCCCATCTAACCCTGGGTTCACCTGGCACTGCCAGAAAAAACACAGGAGCAGGCACATTTGCCATGTCTCAAAGTTGCAGAATAGAATAACAAGCTTGCAATTCTGGTTTAACCAATAGAGCTCCCACCCAATCAGGTAGGTGACACTAATTAAAAGATAGCTGCTTGGTTATGTACTCACCCTGGAGCGCCTCACCAGGGTCATCGGCGGCGACTCCTTTCTCAACCTTGCTCAGTGTGGGGCCAGGGTGTCCAATGGCCGCTCAGAAAACACACAACCCAAAATCCAATTATAAAAGTGCCAAAGCCGTGTCTTTGCCAGCCCAGTCTCCACAAGTTCAACAAAATTGCAGGGGTCCAATTCCAGCTCCCACAGACCACGGAGCCTCCAGGGGTTTTCCTCTGGCGCTAGCAATGTCCCTCCGGTGGATGCCACACACTGGATGTCAGGCCGTCAATAATCCACTGAAAAAGGCCCTCCCTCAGGCAAGTCAGGCTGGCTCCGCTCCACAGCCAGCACACTAGATCTGTAGAAAAGGCGCTGGGGGTCGTCCTCCGGGTCCCAGTCAAAATCCTCGTCGCCAAATGTTATGTACAAAGGGAGGCTTTCACATAACCAGTAGTTTAAAGGTAAAGAACCTTTTATTTGCAAGTTGATGACATAAGACGACCCCCAGCAGGAGGAGTACAATCTTCCCACTAAGGCCCTGCTTCTTCACTGGCTCTCCTTGGAACCCTGCTACATAAGATGCAGTTCTATGTTCTATAGTATCTAAGTGACAATAGACATAGTGAAGGAAATATTATACACTCATGGTTTAACAGGTAAACATTGGAAACACTGCACATCCTAACAATTTCTTTATCATGTCAGGTTATGGAATGCATTAGGACTTTAAGGTGCTCATCGCGTAAGGGTACAAGGTAACGCAAAGTCCCAAGCACCTTGCTGGGCTTGACACTGCACCATTAATGATGATCCTCACATTTTTGTGCACATGCTGTATATCATACATTGATTATTGAACTTTGACAACATATCTGTGTACTCTTCAGGTCCTCTGAGTGCAAGAGGGCTCTGGTGTGAACCAAAGACATTGTTTAACAATTTACATAACAATTACCAAAGTGGTGCCCACTATTTATAATTAGAATTGCTCAAATCAAGGCACATCCTAGTTTACAAAACTAGATTGCTGGGAAGCTTCTAATTTGCTATAAACCCGAAACAGTGAGGCGAGGAAAAAAGCCTTTAAGATCGACTGTTCAGTCACTGTGAATGAACAATTACGCCTGTCTTACTGCAAGGCATCTGTAGGGTTTCAAGACTTTATATGAGATATTTCACAATATCGGTTAACTTTAATAACAGTCGACGTATGCGCTACACAGGTTGCAGAAAGCCGCTGTCTTTCTCAAACTAGCATCCACCAAGTGTGAGAAACCAACGGGTGTCTCACCCGCTAGTCTTCGTGGACTTGTCATCCAGGTGGCCAGGACACAGCCATTGCTTTTGCATCTAGTTCCTAGGGGTGGACTAGTGCGGATGGATCGCCTGGGTGAGGGTCTTCAGGGAGTGGGGGTGAGACCATAGACAGCGAGGCACAGTATTCTCCCCTATTTTGTTTATCCAACCCATCCTTTATTTTAGGATGCTCCGAGGTCCCAACTCCCTCCCCCCTTTTTACACAAACACTGGGCCGAGGAAGAGTAACAACATTAACTTTCACACATTGTATTGGCCATGTCCCGCTAATTGGGTCAGGCACTTAATTCTAAAGTGCATAAACATGATACCAATTAGCCCTCCCCACACAAATATAAGACAGGACCCAAACACACCCAGAGCAAGGCGGAACACGAGAGTGAGCAGGGTTTCCTGGACGAAGGCAAACCCATTGGAGCAGAACGACGGACCAAGAGGGCGACAGCAGTGGGTCGGACAACCCCAGAGTTCCTACTGGTGGCTGTTAGCTCCGACTGGACGCGAGAGACACGTGGAAAAGGCCAGATGTCGCAAGTGAAAACTGCATTGTGTTTCAAGGATGACAGCTACCCTGTCGGGTGAATGGCAGAGTTGAGGAGGCAATGCAAAGCCTGTGGTACGAATCTTGACTCGCGAATTGGAAATCGTAAAGCAAAGAAGTAACGCACACAGCCAGTGAGTTGGCAAACGACCTGAAAGACT
The DNA here is from genome assembly GCF_040938575.1 of Ambystoma mexicanum. NCBI lineage: Eukaryota > Metazoa > Chordata > Amphibia > Caudata > Ambystomatidae > Ambystoma > Ambystoma mexicanum. Next base: position 30,920,118 of record NC_090936.1, read on the forward strand.
AGTGTGTGTTAAAGTTTGAAATAGCAACATTTTATCACAAGTGAAGGTTGCACGCATGTGAATGAGACGCGAGGAAAGGCAGACCTGTGAATTAACTTTGAAGTAAAAGGCAGCTGCGAGTTCAGCGATACCATGTAACGGAGTGGTCGGCAAAAGGAAGTAGCCCAGTCAAAAGTGTCTGTGAAAGGTAAATTGTTTGAAGCAAGAAAGCGAATATACAGCAAAAGTGATATGGAAAAGTGTAACTCCTAGAAAGGAGAATGTAAAAGTTGAACTATACATTTTGAGTCAAAGTGGTACTGCAGTGGTTTGAAAAGTAAGCCACGCACATTCGAAAGCCTTCGACATCCAAAAGTGGTCTGAGCCCGACAGAGGGAGACCCGAAGTGAAGTAAGCTTGGGGAAGGGAGCCCTTCCTTGCAAGTTTGTATTGAACTTTATCATCAAAGGTCTGAGTTCAGCAGAGGGGGACCTACGAGAAGTGTGTGGTGAAAGGTCTGATCCCGACAGAGGGGGACCATCGTGAACTTTTTGGTTGAAACATTATTTTTGGAAGTTGAGAAAAGAGACGTGGAAAGCCAGACGGGCCCCGATCCATGTTTCAGAACTGCATTTGTGTTGGAAACTGAGCCAGAGTGCGTCACCCTGCCTACAGGCACAGCCTCACTCCGTGAGGTCTAACGTGGGGTGGAGGGCTGGTTCAACCACTTTTATTAATTTGAAAGCCGAGCTTTCTTTTTGCATACATTTCTCACATTTTTGTACAATAGATAGGGCAGGCATTAGGTTTTGTTAGCAGAGGCCATTTTGATTTGACAGACTCCACTAGGACTGCGTTATTTATTATGTGATGGTCGACACTACTCCCATCTTATTTATAGGGCAGACTAGTTATAGGGCAGACTAGGAGTTTCTCCAACCCCAACCATTTCAATAAAGGTTTTACACATTTTACCCATTGTGTCAGTGCCATACTTGCGATACCATGCCTCCCCTACACAAGCCATGACAGTGTCAGACCTAGAAATGTGTACACATCCAATGAAGAAGTGTTCTTGGTCCCGTCCACTGCACATGAACGCAAGTGTATTTGGGTCTTCGCTGCAAGAGTATTAGGACGCCAACTGAGGAGTTCAAATCCTTAACTCCTATAGGAAGCCTCTATATAAAATGACCCTCTCAAGTGAATAGAGGTCCCCTTTCCCCCAGCAAAGGATATCCTGGATTATAATGCTTTAAAGTTGTAGGAAGTGTGTCCCATTCCTATCTCCTTTTCCCTGCCTGCTATGGGATTCTTCCCATTATTTCCAGTGCAGTGGCTGCTGCAATCTGCCTTGCTTGGCACATAGCTTAACTCACATGGTCTAGTCTGGTCTAGTGGTAGTTTGTTGGCCATTTCATTTTAACCCAGTTCTTCAATCATACTATCCAAACGCATCTTTGGCTGGACCCACCAACTGCCTGAGCCATCACCTCTTTACACATGATCTGTGACGAGGAGCATCCACACAGGAGAGGTTCTTCCACCACATAAGTATTTTCGGCATGGTGTGAAGAGCATTGTGAAATGCAGCAGATTACCATAAAGTGGATGCAGGTAAGGAGAGATCGACCCTGAACGTCTTTCAGCGATGGGGTCTTATTTGCGCTACCAGGGATCAGGCATGTTGCAGCATGCAAGACCATTTTCAGGGAAGCTAGAACTTGTCATGGAGGCCATGGTTAGGGGCAGTTCTCTTCTAAAGTCCATCTAAGGATTTCATAAAAACATAAAATGTAGGTAATACAGAATCTCCAACCCTTAGTATAAGTCTGTACCAACTGAGATGGGATAGTGTGGACAGAGCAGCCAGGCTCATCCTAGGAGGGAGAGAGGGCTGCAGGTCAGTATAAAGAAATTGCAGCATACATATGGTTCAAAGAAACACTGATACACGAAGTATTGTAAAGATAAATGGTTTATTTTAAACACAGTAGGCCAAGATAAATCTTGGGGAAGTAAGTACTATTCACATAAGTTATAAACACATATATACAAACCAACCCAACACAATACATATGGTGTACAAACTTTATTTCGAGGAGCATTAAGCAAGTCAATGTGAGTGAAATCTAATGGTTATACATTCAGGATAGTAATGTAATATTCTTGGGGCATATGACTGGTTACATTTAGATTACAATAAGTAATTCTATGATAGACCCTATTGGTCAGATCATACAGTGTTATTCAATTACAGAATCACTTAATAAACCAACCCTGTTACAAGTCTATCTTGCAACATGTGCAATGTTCTTTCCTGAATGGATACAGTTACACCACCAGTATTACTTTTAAGAACACGGTTCAGAGTTGGTAAGGTAACTCATATACTTTCTGGAGGGACCTTAAGCTACTCAATGATAAGTATGAACACTCAAAAACAATTTTAGAATGCAGTAAACAATTCAGGGAAGGCACACCCAAATTACAATTTAAGACGAACACAATATATGTCAAGGACAGATATCAACCTGTTCATACTTAACTATCCTGCTAGCGCCAATAGCTAGTTATCCCCAGTATACTTTTCATAAGTGTATAACACAGTTTCTAAGGTTAGTAACAACTTTATGACTATTTTAAAAGTGCTCTACAGCCGTTCAGGGAAAGCATAACCCACTTCTACACTTTAAGAAAGACGCAATGTATGTAAGTAAGGAACCTATTATACTTTTCATAATGGCATTCAGCAATTCACAGGTAAGTAATCATCTCATACTTTTTAGAGGGGCTACCAGCAACTCAAAGACAAGAATTAACCTCAAGACTGTTTTAGAAAGACCCTAAAGCAGATCAAGGACAGCAAACCCCAATAACACACTTTAAGAGTGACAATATGTTATTCAAGATATGTAACGCCTATGGGTAAACCTTTACACTCATTCACTTTAGAAATGATAAAAAACTGTACCAATTCTTATTACTTTTTAGAAGGGGGAACACCATTCAAAGCAAGTAAAAATAACATACTTTTAGAGGGGCAGTATGCAATTAAAAGGCGAGTATAAACTTAATGACACTTTGTAACTTCTTCTATTACAGAGATACAGTTACCCCAATAACTGCTTCAGCAAGTGAGTACTTTTTACACTGGTTATAATTTTCCGACAGAAAGCTTTTAAAGTCCTTCCCTAGTCTATTGCATGAGTTCTCTCAGAGGCAAAAGAGTGACCCTAGTTGTCTAGGGCCCAGCTCTAGACTGGTCATGATAGGTACAGTTGCAGGAAAGTCAAGAGTTACAGAGGATTTGTTCAACAAGTATTTGCTTTAGAGTTAGCATTCCAGGACTTCACAGAAAGCTCCCTATAGGCATCCCAACATTAGGCCTGGGCGAATGGTATGGGCAAACTCCCAACCACAAAAATCATCCACTAAGCCTCACAGGATTCACACAAGACATAAGTTAAGTATTACCCAAGCCAACACAGTACATCAGCAGAAAAGAAGATACCTTCAGGATGCAACAGCCCAGGATTCGGTCCTTGGTCTGGAGCCTGAAGAAATAGACAATGAAGGAAATCTGCCAGCAGTCATCAACGAGGGAGACTTTCAACAAAGGATTATCAGCTTCTCGCGGCTATGTGGATTTGGCACTTTTAAAAAAAATGTTTTAATTTTTTTAAAGGGGCCAGATGAATGACAACTATCACCGGTCAGATTCTCTTCACTCTCTCGGTCCTGCACTCTCGTGAGGGGACATAAGGGATTCAGATCGTGTCTCTGGACGTTGAAAAGTCCACCCAGGTTTCAGTAGGATGCAGGCTTTGGAAGACCATGCACTGCATTCAGGCTCAAGGTCCCCAGGTATTGGCAGTTTGCAGCAAAGCAAGGTCACAGCATGTCGATGGATGATTAACTTTAAAGCGCTTCTCAAGACTAGTGGTTCCCACCAGCCTCTGGGTAGGAGTCGTTACATTCAAACATTCTGGGACTTTCAAATGACAAAGGTGAGGGGGTGGCGAGTGGGAGTATAGGGTGCTGGCCAGCACTTAGTAGTCACATGTGTATAGAAGGCTCTCGAGAGATTTACTAGAACCAGGAAGGAGGTGTTGCGAGAGACTCATGGTATTAACAAGTTATTGTTTCATCCTATAGTAGAACAAGAGCCAGGATTGATAGCTACGTAGAACACTGTGGTGCAGTAACTGATGTAGTCTTATCACGGAAATGGAGGGTGGGTGAGACGGTGTGTCACAGAGGACACCTGGAACCAAGAAGCACACCAAGGCGTGCATTAGATTCTACGAACTTTATCCAGAGATACATTGCAAGAAGGTTCAACACATACACACACAATCTTCTGAAAAACAAAGGGCCAGGATAGGTCTTCTCCTGACCTTCTGGTATTCTAAAGTTCCTAGGCCTGCTGGCCGCTTTCATTTCGAAAGGGGTGTTTCCCCCCCCCTTTCATGGGCTTTGTGGACTTTAGGGCTACTGGTGTCTTGTGCCTCAAAACCTACTTGGCACACAGTCTTACAAGCAGATTGGTTCATGGGAAAAGCTGCCAGGGAGCAATGGGCAGGAGTCACTGGGGTTCCATCTTACCTGAGCTTCCTCCCGGTTTTCCTCCCTTCACCTCCTTGATCTTAAAATAACCTCTCCGACCCAGACTCGTGCCAGCTCACACGGTCTTGTCCTGCACAGGGCCCGGCTGGCCCACAGGAACCTTCCTATGGTTTGTCCTCTGCCTGCTCTTGAGCCCACCTTTGGCAGCTGATGGTCCTGCCACCTCCTCTGTTCCTCCTTCACCTCTAGAGATCATTCATCCCTTTCTCTGGTTATCACCTCCTCAAGAGCACCACCGTCACAACCTGTTAAACTTCCAAATCACATTGTCTCCAAGGCACTGCTCTCTGGGCTACAATCTCCTCTCCTTGATGTGGTAACCTCTGCCTACTCTGTGCCACCTTTGCCCGCTGATGTTTTAGCTACCACCTCATCTGTACTCCTCGTCACATGATTTTACCTCTTGCGTCACTGCCGGACCCCGATATCACCATGCCTGCATCCTCTTCTTTTGGATTACCACCTCCTTCTTTAAATCCTTAGCTTTCACCACCACCTTCTGCTCTCCTCTGCTGCAACCTTTCCAACCTCTTCCGCTGCTTGCTCAAACTCTGTCAAATCTCTACTTACCTCCTGCTCCTCCAAACCACATTGGATGATTGGGCTCCCTGGCTTTGTGATGATCTGTTAGGCAGAGTTTGTATGCAGTATCCTCTGGGACCACTACACACAACTATGACTACAGGTGTAAGCAAACCAACCTTTGGTAGAAGTCTGTACTACACAGTTTTGGTAGCGGAGCTGAGTAGCCAGGCTTATCTGAAGAGGGGAATGTGAGCACTAATGATGTTACACAGAGGTCTACAATCACAGGTGCTCAAATAACTGCTTACACTCAAGGTTTCTTTGATAAATACTTATTAATGTATCTGTCAGTTATAAAACATTCATAAGAAGGAGGCAATAATATAACACACATTTACTTCAATACTATTTCAGAATACTTTTCAAGAGAAGTAAAAGGCAAAGATTATTAGAACATGAAAGGTTACAATTATATTTAGACAGTGCAAATACTTGGAGCTCACCAGAAGAGTCAATTCAATTCAATAGGCTAGGCCAAAGTCAAGGGGCTAAAGTCTTGGATAGGATAAAGCAGTTCTGGTAAGTAAACGGTAAAGTCTCTGCACAAGTTCTCAGAAGTAGTTTGTAAAAAGAAGAATCATATGTTGGGTCACAAGCCGATTAGGCCTGCGAGTTGCAAAAGTTTCAGGCACTTTCACCGCAAGAGGTAAGTACTCTTAGTCGCGTTTCACAGTACCTTACAATGAAGAAAAAGATCCAGCTGATGACGTCTGTTCTTGGCAGTTCCTGCAGATCTCGCTGTTCCTGTGCTTCAGTCGTGGGGACAGGAGGGAGGACGTCAGAGGCCTCCTGCACAGCACTGGGACTGGTCAAAAAGCTCGCAACTGGCAAACCTAAATTCCAGGGGCTGTAAGTAACGCACACAAGCCGGTGTCCCTCTCCATGGTTATACGGTTTCCTGCAGCACTCTGAGGAAGATGCAACCAGCTCCAAGATAGGTATCCAGGTGGCTTGCTGTTGAGTTGATTGGTCCCACCAACTCAAAGGGAGAAGTCGTCCTTGCAGGGCTTCTCTGTCGAGGTGAACTTGGCAATTCGGACCTGCAGCAGGGCTTCACCGGGCAAACCAACGGTCCAGGAGTTGCAGCAGCCGTACTCTTCAAGCTCGTCTTCGTTTCTTTCGTTCCAGTGGTCGACTCTGCCTTCCAAGCCAAGAGACTCGCCTTTTATTCAGTTATCTCCCATTCATTCCTGCTTAGCTGTCACTCACCCAGCAGGGTAGCTATCCTTGCAGGACAGTCAGCCAGCCAATCACCACAGAGTCCATTTGGGTCTCCTAGGAGACTAAGCACAGGGAGTTTCGAGCACCTACCTCACTTCCTGCCCACCCCAGACACTGGGGCGCCAGAGGCGGTCTTCATTTCTGAAGGCGAAGGAACAAAGAGACCAAACTAGGTTTGGCGTTCAGAGACAAACTCTAGAAGGACCTTTCCACAAAGAAATGGGGAAAAAAGAAGACCGGGACCTGTTTTTACAGATGGGGTTCAGACACCATCTTGAAAAACATGGCTTTTGCGATTTAACGTTACCAGAGCTACGAATAGTTTGCGGTTGGGGAAAATCATGGTAGTTCATTGTAAAACCACTGCCACAAGCCATTCTGAGAGGAAAGGGTAGCATTTGACTGCTACATGAGTATCTAGACACAGGGGATACGAAGTAACCCCTCCAGCACTCTATTGTAAGATAGGGTGTGCTGAGCATAGGAATGTAAAAGACTAGTAAAGTCAATTTCACTTTACTTACTCTGGGAAACAGTAGTTTATCCCAGAGAAGGTATTTAAACCTTGGGAAAACCTGAAAGGCTTCCCTGTGCCACTGCACCGAGGGTGCTGTGTGACACAAATGAAAAGATGATGCCTATGGAGTTGTTTAGACTCCATAACCAAAGAAAACACAGAGGTAAAACGCATATCGAAATACGTGAGAGTGGGGGAAAAAAGGGTCACACTCTCCAGGTAAAAAAATCAAGTCCTCAAAATCCAGCAATGTTGCTGGGGGTCTCTATGGTAAAGGGAAATAGCACATTTTTGAGAATTCTCCCTAACCTGCTCTCTTACTGAGTGTTTGCACCTGGGTTGGTAATTGGAGCAAGGTTGGGATTGATCGTTGTTAATGTACACCGGTAGCTGCTCTGGGTTTTAGTTAAGGCAGCAAGCATAGCCGACATTTTGGGATTCACTCTCCCCTCCCAATCCCTCTTTAAGGCTGTCTGTGTGGAGTCTAGGCCTCTTCTTCCTCCAGCGTGTGAATTCAATGCTAGGCAAATGTTTGCTATCAACTCTTCACTTGTGAATCGTCCCTGCATGTATGGTAAAGCTGCAGCATCAGCAGGAGACAATGGTTTAGTGATTTTGTCTACTGTATCATGCAGTCTGCATTTGGAAAACCAGAGGTTTGTAATATTGAATGGGCAGGACTCACTCCAAGGGTTGCTGCACATCTCTTTCAAGGTAGGAAATTACTTCCCATATGATGCACTGCTGCAGGCATATTTGCAACAAAAATGTAACCTTTGTTGTTCACGCTGAGTGCACAAAACTGCCTTTGGTTAAAGGAAAAAGTTGGAATTTTTAGTATGTACTTTAGGCCTGTACAAAGAGCTTTAACCCTCCCCCGCCCTAAGCTGGTCAGGGGATGCCTTGCCAGAACCCTTCAAGATCTTACCAGAGTTTTGGGGAGCGAGCAGGCTTTCAGAACGGTTCTGCCCGGACTGGTGCAGTTTGAAGAGTCAAGGCCCGCCGGGAACGGCCCTGCTGTGAGGCAATGTGATTGTCTTCTGCTATGGGACAGGGTCAAACGGAGGAAGGCAAGGGATCCTCCCCACACCACCCACAGGTCCGCGCGGATCTGCTTGCGATGTAACCCATCCCACTGAGTCACCGCCTTGCCAGTCCCTAGAAGCAAAAAGGTGTGCAAGGACAAGAGGGGGCAGGCGTCAAGGATTTGAAAAAAGCAAAATCGTAGATTCATCTAAAGTAGCATTTACGGATAAGGATGTTGCAGAAGGATTGACTGGTTAGAGAAAGGGGTGTCATTTGGAGATGTTACAGGGGGCGAAAGGTTGTAGGAGTAGGTTTTGGAGGGGTCTGATGTTGTAACGTAGGTTTAGTCCGTTGTGATTGATGTTGGATTTTACAGCAGACTGGGGAGATGATGGGATTGGAAACCTGGCTTTGCTCTCATTGTGGGATCTGGGACAATCTTCAAATAATAGTTTGGAAATGGTTTTGCAGGTGTGGAATTTTCTTTAAGTGCAAGCAATTCTGAGAGCGGGCGGGGATTGAGGGTGGCTGTTTCCAGGTTTCACCTTTGTGGTACAGAGGGGTACATGTCTGCAAGGGAAGTGTGCAGGACTGAGCTAAGGTTGTCAAGGAAAGCATTAGTGTGGTTTGAAATAGAAAGCATGTGTGTAGATGAGACAGCCTTGACTAATCTGATGATCCTGTTGGATGATTTAAGTGGTCCTTCTTTGAGGGGAGTGATGTAGGACATCGGACCACTCAAAGTAATGGACAGTAGGCATGAGAGGGAGGGGGTGATGCTGATACAAGAAGATCCAGTAATTTCCCTGCATGTGCAGGGGTGTGAGGAGGCAAAATCCGGTTGAAGGGCTGCCAGCAAGCCAGGCAGTCCACTGACCTCTATGTGAGGCGGCAAGAGTACTTTACATGCAGCATGACCACATGGAGGTCGAGCCATATTTTGTGGAGGTGGTACTGCATGGAAGCTTAAGCCACAGTTGATACACAAAGGATGCCAGCCCTAAAGTATCTGTGATATAGGGTCAACATTACCAGGCTTCAAAGCAATGTTTCCGTCCCTTTTACAAGGAGGCATATCCCATACCTCCAACAAATAAGAAGTAATCGGTGGACATTTCTATTGCAATAACTATTGAATGTTTAAATCCAACAATCAATCTAAAGGATTGTGCGATAGAAATGTCATCATATAGGGGGATGTACCACACACTTTCCTACCGATGAAGCGCACTCTTTGTTTTGACTACATGTAATTATCTCATATTCAATAAATCAATTATAAATGTAATTTCCAGAATAAAGATAATATCTAGCATTCAAGGTGATCTCTTGAATATGGTGAAAAGCACCTTATATTCCAAGTTATCTCCAATGTGTTCTTTATTCCCATAAATAGTTTATGATCTAATGCCACTGCATCTAATGCCATTCCATCGAATTTTTTCCATCTAAAAACTTTGCATCTAATGCATTTTTTTTATTTATTCATTTTTTGTTTTTTTTGCCCCCCCAACCCCTGTTTTTTACCCTTTATAATGCACCTAAGCAATAATTAACCCTTCCACCTCCCCCTCAAAAATGCATTAGATGCAAAGTTTTTAAATGGAAAAAATTCGATGGAATGGCATTAGATGGAAATACCAGATACTGTGGTTGTGCATTATGGCAGATATGTCCCCAAAGGTATACCTTGTCTATTTCTACCGACCCTACAGATGGTCTTAAGAATCATATGGCATTTAGCACATTTCTTTACCTACCAGTTTTACGTTCAGCAGCTGCCACTGAATGTGTGCAGTGAAAATAAACACACAATACCATTTCAGAGTTATGCAAGTACTTGTACTTTGACTAATCTGGGGATTTGTCCCTTCTTCCCTTGGGGGGGAACCACCCCCTTTGAGGCTAGAGAGGAGAGCCCTCTCAGCAAAGCCCTCCCTAGGGGTTTTGGAAAACAGGATGTTCCCAGCTAGCGACTCCCCTTTTGTGGGCAGGCACTCTCTACACACAAGGTATTAAAACAACTTTCAAACATGTCCTCTGGCCCTGGTCCTTTTTCTGGTTTGCCACAGTACCCACTCTGGGACATTTAATCTGGGTGTCCCTTCCACACCATTGCCCACAGTTCCTCTCCTCTCTATCCAAATAGATGACCCGCCTAGAAATAGAGCGCATGATGGAAAGGAATAGCATATTGGGGAGGACTGCCTGAGGTGCATTCATCCCTCTGAAATACTGCAATGTTTTTTTGGAGCAGAAAGATATAGGACTTGTATGAGTGTTAAGGGAGCAGGAACATGCTCCCAATTTGTTCAGCACACGCTCGGTTAGCCTTCCGGATTGCGCAAGGTGCTGCCATCACTCCCTATGTGGCAGCAACATTTACAGGTTGTGCCCCAGGCGAGTGAAAGAAATCCTGTGATGGCTTGTGTGGCATAGCATATGGACATCTTTGAAGCGTAGCCCGTTTTGGAATCGGACGCTCCTTGGTAAGGGGCACAATGAAAAGACAATATGGGAAACAGTGTTGGATACCCATCAGACTTGAAAAAAGTGGGTTACTTTGCTAGGGGATTAAGAATTGGGCAACTGCCTGACAAAGTCAAAGAATAAACATGATCTCTTATGCTCCTTTGGGAAAGGAATGGGCAGACTAAACAGGCACAGCCTTGCCTTTGGTATCTGCACTGACTTTCAAGCTATCTACTTTCCACTCCTACTAAAGCAGTGCCTTATGATGAACTGTATGTGGCAAAGCATTGCAACACAGCACCAAATCCACCTGCACGCAAAGACTTTGCTCCTCTCGAAAAGTGGGCAAACTGCACGACAATAGTTATGGCTTTTAAAAAAATCGGGACCTGCATAACCAGAACTTCACGCAAATTTGAAAATGAGACTGTGTAATCAAAAAGAAGAAACATACACTAATAGTTTTCTCATCTTTACAATGTATACGGCATGTTCATACCTCATGATCTCTTGTATGTTCAGTTCTTCACTCCAGTGCTTTTCGATTCCCGGCACGTGGCCCATTCCTACCACACCTACGACTACAGACGGGATGAATTTCCTGGGCTCAGCTATAGATCAAATAGAAAAATGATGTTTGAAAAAAGACCAACACGGCATCACATTTCTTCAGTTCACCTGTAAATTCTGTTAACAAATGAATGAAAACATTTCTGTCTGTTTTTGAGAAAAGATTCATACATTTTACCCATTATAAAGTGTTTTAAGCAATATTGGACTCAACAGATGAGAAACTGAATGATCATGAAAGTCTCTACCACTAGGGCCTCAATGGATTTAATGTGGTTTCCTCTTCCAGCGATTCCTCCCAACATATATTTAATAAAATAGCATGGATACACAAACACATCTGAACAGTCATCTCTTGATAACTCACATGCCCGACATAGGCAGGCCTGTGACATACATTTCAAATTACTATAGCATCTCTAATGTGGCCAGACCTAACGCATGACTACAATCCGTGAACCAGGTGGTTATGGGGCAGTGGGGGCAGAGGAGGAAGAAATATGGTCCACAAACGCCACTAGCTTAGTTACACGCAGAAATGCTCAGAAGCTTTCAAGGATCACTTAAGTTATCCCACTAACTCTCCTAAAATGGACCCAATATCACGCAGATCACAACTATGGCCCACGAAGAGAAGATTACTAATTGTACAACATAACCATGAAATCAGTCATTTTGAAAGGCCTTCCCTCCCAACACCCTCAAGTAAAGCCCGGGCTGCATCAGTCTTTACTAATGCACTGGCCCCCCTGCTTGAACATCACCCTCTGCTAGTCAGATGGCAAAGGGAGGAATCAGTTGCTTTCATCTATTTCTCGAAGCTCTTGCTTCAGAGTTTGTGCTTCCCTAGCTAAATGAGGGTAATAAATGTATTTTGTGTCCTTTGAAAAGGGTTCCCCCCCTTCCCGCAATGACTATCTCAACCTGAAACCTCAACCACCGATTTAGACCTACTTGTTTTTAGTTGATACTGTTTTTAGTTGATACTATGCCCAGACACCAATCAAAGCAAGTTTGGAACATCAGTGCTTTTGAATTTCTAATATTGAAAGAGAAATGGGAATAGTAAAAATTTGATATGCTATCCCAATTCGGAAAATTATTTTTGAATATTTAAAATGAAAAATTAAAATCAAATGTCAAAAGAAATAGTCGCACTGATCACTAGGAAGTGTTCAGGTGGTCACAGTGTGGTTCCCTAAATTTAACATGAAAAAAACATTATGCAAAAAAAGGAACAAGTTACTCACCTGTACCTCTATATTGGAACATTAATCCTCAAAAATAAAAGTTAGGAAAATAAGTTCAGAAATGCACAGTTTTCATGCTAGGCCCTTTAAAAACATACATTTTCGGTTTTATTTAGATTTCTCTTGAAACTTTTAATGTGTTAATGTTATGGTTATATTTCAAGCATGTGCCTTCTTCTACCCTCCTGCCCCTTTGTATTAGCTACCCTCTTCACACCTTGTGCTCCTTTCTTTCGAATATAAAGGAGGTCCACTTTACCTTCCTTTTTACGCCATTGACCTTTCTCTGAAACATGCCCTTCTCCAGCATGGGGTCTGGCATGGATTCACATGCTCATGAATATTCCCCGTCGTCAGGCTGGGAATCCTCGGTAAAGAAAAAATCAGTATCAGTTTCGTTTCTGATCTGTCTTTCGTAGTAGTAACCAATCACTGATCTCTGCGTCATACTGACCACAGCCAATGACTGCCCTCTACCTAAGCCCCGCCTCTGGCAGCCATCTTCAGATTTGGTAGCACGTGAAGTGGCAGTATGACCAAGTGAAGAGCCGCAGAGGGGTAGGCGGGAGGGTTCGCATGTGAATCCATGCCAGACCCATGCTGGAGAACAACAGTTACAGGTAAGTAACTTGTTCCTTCTCCAGCATGGGGTCTGGCATGGATTCACATGCTCATGAATAAAGAATACATAGCAGTACACACATGCACAACCACGGGAGGTGGCAAAGGCTCAACATTAAGCATTACATCAAACTCAACATTAAGCAATTCTTACCTCCTCACCAGGCTCACCTTAGGCGAACAGGTTGCGCAGCACTGCTTGGCCGACCCTGGACTCCTCCCTGGAATCCCGATTGACGCAGTAGAATTTCGTGAAGGTGTGCGTCGACCTCCACGTAGCAGCCCTGCAGATGTCCAGCAAGGGCACACCAGATAGGAACGCCGTGGTAGCTGCGATCGCTCTGGTGGAATGGGCTCTCGGACGGCCAGGCAGCGGTCGGTTTGCCAACCGATGACAGTACATGATACAGCCGGAGAGCCATCTGGAAATGGAGGCCTTTGAGAGAGCCTTCCCCTGATTGACAGGTCCAAAGTTCACAAAAAGTTGTGACGTCTTCCGAAAACTCTTTGTGCGGTCCACGTAGAACTTCAGCGCTCTAGCCACATCCAGCGAGTGCAAAGTCCTTTCGGCCGGCGACAAAGGCGACGGGAAGAAAACAGGCAACACCAAGGGTTTGTTGAGGTGGAAGTCCGACGGCACCTTGGGCATGAAGGAGGGGTGCATCCTGAGCACTACCCTCGTGTCGTGAAAAGTCAAGTACGGGGGCTTGCAGGAAAGGGCCTGGATCTCTCCCACTCTTCGTGCGGAGATGATGGCCACAAGAAACGCTGTTTTCCACGACAAGAACTTCAACGGAGCCGAGTGCAGAGGCTCGAACGGAGGTCCCATGAGCTTGGTCAGCACCACGTTGAGCTCCCACGCCGGGGCCGGAGCCTTCAACGGCGGGAACGATCTGAACAGTCCCTTCATGAATTCTTTCACCAGACGATGAGACCACAAAGACGTCCGCCCCGTGGTTCTGGTGTATCGGGAGATCGCATCAAGATTCATCTTGATGGACGCGTGCGCCAGTCCAGCCTTGGCCAGCGTCAGAAGGTACGGCAGTACCTGGGGAGCCGTAATCCGTAGAGGGTTAATCTTCTGTGCGTGGCACCAGACAGAGAACCTCTTCCATTTGTGTCCATAGCATTTAAGAGCTGAGGACGCCCTGGCCTTTGCCAGAACCTCTCTGCAGTCGGCCGGTATGTCGTATCCTCCAAACTCTAACGCTGCAGGAGCCAGGCCTGCAAGTTCAGCGACTTCGGGTCATGATGGAGGATGGCACCTCCTTCCCTGGAGAGAAGATCTGCGTCCACTGGCAACTTGATTGACGGGGACGCTGACAAGTCCAGAAGGTCCGGGAACCATATCTGCCTCGGCCACGCAGGTGCGACGAGGATCATCCTGCACCGTGACCTCTTGAGCTGGTTGATGAGCCGGATCAGCAATGGCAATGGAGGGAACGCGTATAGAAACAGGCCCTCCCAGGGGAACGAGAAAGCATCGCCCATGCTCCTCGGCTGGGGAAACCTGCTGGCGAACCTCCGGCACTTGGAGTTCGTCGCCGTCGCGAACAGATCGATCTGGGGAGTGCCCCACCGTCGGAAGAGGCGGTCCACTAGACCCTGTCGTAGTTCCCACTTGTGGCACGAGTGCAGCTCTCTGCTGAGCGAGTCTGCGATGGTGTTTTTTATCCCTGCCAGATGAAACGGCACCACAAACATCCCTTGGGCGACGGCCCAATGCCACAGATCCTGCGCCTCCTTGGACAGGGCTGGGGATCTGGTCCCGCCCTGCTTCCTGATGTGGAACATGGTGGTGGTGTTGGTCGGTGAAGATCCTCACCACCTTGCCCTTGAGGGACGGAAGAAAGGACCTGAGGGCCCAAAACACTGCACGGAGCTCCAGGACGTTGATATGGTGGGACTTCTCTGTCGGAAGCCAAAGGCCTCTCGCGTGCAGACTTTCGGTGTGCGCTCCCCACCCTTCCAGGGAGGCATCCATGGTCACTGTCTCCTGGTGGCCGGGGGTCTGGAAGTCCATGCCCGCCGTCAGATGCACGCGGGTGCCCCACCACCGGATCGCTCGTCGGAAACTCTCGTCGAGTGTGATCCTCTCCTCGAAGCTGCCCGTCGTCTGGATCCAACGCGCGTCCAGGAACTCCTGCAACGGGCGCATCCGGAGCCTGCACAGGCGGATGAGATAAATGCAAGAAGACATCATTCCGAGGAGGGACTTGAAGGACCTCACCCTGGCCGCGTCCGCAGCCAGCATCCGCTGCACCTTGCCCAAGATGGTCCTCGTCCTTTCCTCCGACGGAGAGGCCAGAAGCGCCACTGTGTCGAGCTTCGCTCCCAGAAACAGTGCGTCTTGCGCGGGCACCAGGTGGGACTTGGCGTACTTTATGGAGAATCCCAGGTCCCTGAGTAGTTGGACGGTCCTTGCCTTGTGCTCCACGGCGAGCTCCTTCGTCTTTGCTCGGATGAGCCAGTCGTCCAGGTAGGGTTAGACGTGGATCCCCTCTCAGCGCAGCTGCGCCGCCACCGGTGCAGAGGCACTTGGTGAATACCCTGGGTGCCGACCTCAATCCGAAGGGAAGGGCTTTGAACTGGTAATGACGCCCTTGGACCACGAACCTGAGAAACTTTCAGTGTCCCTTTAGGATGGGAATATGGAAGTAGGCATCCTCCAAATCCAACGACGACAGGACATCGCCCTCCTCCAGTTGACCCAAGACGTGTTGGAGGGTGACCATCCGGAACTTCTGTGCCTTGATGAATTTGTTCAGTCGTCGTAGGTCCAGGATGGGACGCCATCCTCCCGTCTTCTTCTTCACGAGGAAGTATCTTGAGTAAACTCCGGAGCCCCGAAGCCTCTTTGGGACGAGCTCGATGGCGCCCTTCTTGAGCATCGCCTTTACCTCCAAGAGAAGTTGAGGGACGTGATGTTCTTTCCTGGCCACAGGGGGGACGCGTGGGCACTTCTTTAGAAACTCGAGCGCGTGACCCTGAGCCAGGGCGTCCAGCACCCAACGGTCGGTGGAGATGGACTCCCACGTGCTGACGAAGCTCGCCAGCCGGCCTCCCACCGGGGTGCTTCGGTGGGGGCCCGACCCCACGGCCGGTTCAGTCCTGCTTCGACGAGGCTTTGCCGCCTTGTCCTCCTTGGCGTCAACGGCGGGGTCCGCCTGACTTGCCTCGTCCCCTGTTAGCTTCCTGTGACGACGAACGGGCCGCTTGACGGTAGGTGGAAAATCCGATGCTGGAACCTTTGGAGGCACCCTGTTTGCCTCCGCCGCTCCGAAAGGGCGGCCGCCGCTCCTGGAGAACCCCAAGAGCCCGGGCCGTCTCCGTGTCCGCCTTGATGGCTTGAAGGGAATCGCCCACTGTTTTCCCAAACAGGTTGTTTCCGTCGAACGGCATGTCCAAGACTCTGGTCTGCACGTCCTGACGGAAGTCAGTAGCCTTGAGTCATCCACGCCGTTGCCCAACTGGCGAAATCCAGTGTCAGCGATGTCCGTCGCAATCGTAATGGCGTGGTCCGACGCCACCTCTCCTTCCTGCAAGATCTCTAGGGCTTCCGCCCTCTTGTCGTCTGGTAGGAAGTCCAGCAGGGAGGCCAGTTTGTACCACAACTCCCCGTCGTAGCGGGCTACGATAGCCAAGGCATTGGCCGCTTTAATCGTCGTTGCTGCCGACGAGATGACTCTGCGTCCCATCGTGTCTAATTTCTTTCCCTCGCCATCCGGCGGGGAGGTCGACGTAGTGGCCGCGCCCCCCCCCGCTTTCTTCCTGGCCGCCGCGGAGATGACCGAGTCCAGGGTCGGCTGTGCCCGAAGGCACAAGGGGGCCGCGTCCGGGACCCGGTACTTCTTCTCGTACCGATCCCTTCTAGCCGTTGTCCTGGATGGGTACTTGAGGAGGGCGAGGCCCTCATCCCAAATATCGTCTAGTAGAGGTACAGCAAGGACCGTCTTCCTCTTGGCCTCGCGCCGTTGATAAAGGAAACCTTCCTTCTTCTTCTCTTCCGGGCAGAGCTGGAAAAGCTTGGATGCCCTGGCGATCATGGAGTGAAACGATCCAATCTCGTCGGGCGGGGAAGCCCGGGTGGGAGGTGACGACGGGAGATCCTCGTCGTAAACCTTGTCGTCTGTACCCGTCGCGGCCGTGTCAGTCCCTGTATCATCCCCACGTGTCGTGGACGGGGACGAGGGCTGAACAGGGCGAGATGGCTGAAAAGGAGGTGGAGGATGAATCCTTCTTCTCTTAGGGGGAGGGCTCCCAGAAGGGCCTGGCTCCGGGTCCCCCGTCGGGAGCGGTTCCTCCGTTGGTGGTAACGGCAGTCTCGTCCTTATCTCCGAGCATAAGGACTGTATAGCCAACAAAATGGCTGCCGAGTTGTCTTGCGGCACTGGTTGAGGGGATTCCGGCGGGCGGTCAGGAGCCCCGTCGGCACCCTCGACATTCTCGTCGTCTCCTACGTCGGGGTCCCTCCCGACGGGCTGGTCTTCTTCCACGCCAACGCCGTGGCTTAAGACTTCGATCAGCTCCTCCTCAGAGGTTGAGGCCGAATCCACGACGACCTCCTGCCCCCCCTTTTTCTTCTCCGTCAGAGGTTTCACGGGGGTCCTGTCGATGGGCATGAAAGAGGACTCCGTCCGCGGTGGCAGGGAGACTCTGGGCCCCGAGGTCGCCACCACTGGTGTAGCCTCCACAGGCTGAGCCAGGGCCGCCGTGACTGTCTCGATAGAGGCCTTGGCCGGGTGGATTAAGGCTTTCACCACCTTAGGTGCACTCACCGCCTTCTCCTTGGGGGGAGGGTCACCGCCTCGCTCCCCCTCCGATGGGGCCTTCGAGTTCGACCGGGGTCTCTCCAGGAGTTTCGCCGGGTGCTCGGCCTTCCTCTTACCCGAGCCAGAGCGTTGGCTCGTGGTTGATGGCGCCGGGGAGGATGCGCCCTGCCTGGCGCCCGTAGAGCCCGACCGTTCGGCGCTCCCGGTGCCAGCAGACTCGCGGTGCTTGGCCTTCTGTTGGACCCCCGTCGCCGGGGCGCCCTCAAAGGTCTTCGAAGACCGCTCGGACTTCTTCTTCTTCTCGCCTGACGGGCTCTTTCCTTCCAGCCAGTTGGTGAGACGTTGATGGCGGTCCTTCATGGTCCGCTCCGACATATTGCCGCAAAACGCACAGTCCTTCTCCACGTGCGTCTTGTCCTCATGTAGGCAGTAAAGGTAAAGGGAGTGTTCGTCCTCCTTAAAGACATTCTGAAGCTGGCATTCAGGGCAGACCCTGAACAGCTTTCCGGGCGTCGAGCTTCCCTTATCCTGGGCCATGTCCGAGATGGGCCTGAGAAACTTCTGGAGTCCTCCAAAAGCGTGGCTCGACGAAATCTTCACCCTTGAGGGGCGTAGACGAATCCGACAAGGGGTCCCCGTTGATCGGATGAAGAGACGGTGGAGCTTGAGGCTCTTTTGACCGAAAAAGAGACATTTTTCTGAGAAAAAACATGAAAAATAGCACTAACGCTCGAGAGCAATAGCACGAAGATCCCAACACTTGAACGTGCAGTAAAAATCTGAAGATGGCTGCCAGAGGCGGGGCTTAGATAGAGGGCAGTCATTGGCTGTGATCAGTATGACGCAGAGATCAGCGATTGGTTACTACTACGAAAGACAGATCAGAAATGAAACTGATACTGATTTTTTCTTTACCGAGGATTCCCAGCCTGACGACGGGGAATATTCATGAGCATGTGAATCCATGCCAGACCCCATGCTGGAGAAGGGCATGTTTCAGAGAAAGGTCAATGGCGTAAAAAGGAAGGTAAAGTGGACCTCCTTTATATTCGAAAGAAAGGAGCACAAGGTGTGAAGAGGGTAGCTAATACAAAGGGGCAGGAGGGTAGAAGAAGGCACATGCTTGAAATATAACCATAACATTAACACATTAAAAGTTTCAAGAGAAATCTAAATAAAACCGAAAATGTATGTTTTTAAAGGGCCTAGCATGAAAACTGTGCATTTCTGAACTTATTTTCCTAACTTTTATTTTTGAGGATTAATGTTCCAATATAGAGGTTTCAAACTTTAAATTTGCAAACTAAAAACCTATAATCTACGCATTAGACTAGGACAGAAGTCTGCAACCTTTGGCTCTCCAGAGGTTTTGGACTACAAGCCCCATTATCCCTTTTCATGGACTATGCTGGCTAGAGATGATGGAGTAGTAATACAAAATATTTGGAGAGTCAAAGGTTGCAGACCCATGCTCTAGGATAACAGGGCCCATACTAGTTTCAACGTCAACTCTGACAAAAAGATACAAACAGTGTCTGGGTAAAGAGTTCCTGAGTTAAGGGCTCGCCTCAGACAAAGGTACAAATGTAGGTAAAAGTGATTGTCATTACTTTCTGAAGTACGAGGTAGTTCGGTTTTCTTGGCTGCTTGCTTTAACATGTAGGTCAAATACACATCTCTCTCGGAAACAATAGTTCGATGGAGATCAGGAAATTCTCCAATCATCTCCGCCATCATCTGTTCCAGCAAGTCCTTCTGTTTGCATTTCTCCACATCATCTTTACTGAAATAAATGGAAGCACAGGCTACCATCAGTCTGCAGGATGAGCATCGACGAAAAATAGTTCAAAGGAAAACAAAACCAGGTTTCCAATTCGAAGACTAAAATAAGGGATTGCAATACTGCAGGTTGGGAGAAGGTGTTTTAGAAGAATAAACATAGTTTTGCCAGAACATTTGAAGATGATTATTCAAATCACTAATTCATAATTAAACAGATGTGCTTTGAATTGAGTTCAATAATTCGACATATTATAATTAAGCCATTACTGCAATTCTTTCAACGTTGCAAGCAGACAAGTATGGGAATCGTGAAATGAGACAAAACTGGTTGACACTACAATTCACACAAAAAAAGGCATACCCCAATTGACTTTTCAGTCCTTCATTTATTTTTCATGGGCAGGACATGTTGCACAGTACACTTGTTTCCCACCCCCAAGGAGCAAATGATGTTCATACATTAAATTTAAAAAATCCAGTATTTTTTGACAATCATTTGCCACAGCCTTTCCTGGCAAACAGACAAGTCTGCGTGCGACTGTGTGGTGGAGGAAAGAGGAGTTCAGGGGGGTTTGGTGGAGAGAAGAGGAGTGAAACCCCATGATTTTAAGGGCAGGGATAATTTATTGGGGGGGTGAGTTGGGAGGTAGGGGAACCCTCAAAATAGTGATTATTCTGCATTTTGAAGCCCGCAAAAAATCACCCACAAATAATAGTCTTTTTTGTGTGCGGCTTTCAAAATGCAGAATAATCACTTACAATCAAATCAGAGTAGAGTGAAATAACCTTTTTTTTTTAAAAAAAAGGTGAAAATAAAAAAATATAATCGGTTTAGAAAGACCACTGGGAGACCGCTCTGAGCGGTCTTTCTAAATTAAACTGCCAAGGCCCTGGACGCAAATGAGTGTGCACAGGGGATGACAGGAGCAGACAGGCCGGGAGAGAAGACAGAAGTTGTGGGCATTGAAGGTAAGTGTGTGTGTCTATCTGTGTGTATGTTGAGGGAAATGTGAGTAGTGTGGAAGGAAAAGGTCAAGTGTAAATTTTTTTTGGGGAGGTCGAGGAACAGTTTTCTTGGGTGGGAGGGGCCCTTTGAGCACGTGCGCGTATAAAGAGGGTTTTGGGGGGTGAGGGGTTTAAATCCCCCGATGTAAAAGGGCAGAGGATCAGTTTTCAGAGAGGGAGTTCAAGGGGAAAGAGAGGAGACCTCCCACGAAATAGTGGTTATTCTGCTTTTTATGGACACACAATATGAACCCCAAAAAATCTTATTTTTTTCATGCGCCCTTCAAAATGCGGAATTATCACATGGAAACTTTAGCTTTCCACTGCCGACTGAGCGAATGTGACTCCAGAGCATTCCAGAAGAAGGGTAACAAAAATACAAACATTCAATTTAATGGTCTGTTCCTGGCTTCTAGAGTTATATCCTGGTTGGACAAGCCCCTTCTTGCAAATATTTGCCACTCAAAATGCTTGTACTGGAAAAAAGAGCTTGCGCTCCGAGTAAACATTCTCAGTATTTAAGATTCTTCATGCAAAGTCATCGCTTCTGGCCAGCTTGGGAGCTTCTCAACTAACGTCAAATTTTCCAAAACAAGCTATTCATGAAGTGAAGCCCTGGGTAAACTCTGCCTAGTCCCAAACTATTTTTTAAAAAAACAAACAAATTTTCCTATGTGCTTTATATCCTGCATTAAATTAATTACTGACTGTATTCTATGAGAGTCTGGATTTTTTTTTAGCATGTTAGAAAGAATGTGTTGTAAAATATCTGTTGTGTCTTGTAAAAACATCATGTAACTGTGTTTTCCCCAAATCTGAGATACAAAGGAAAGATTTTTTTAAAGAAAAACTGAAATTAAAAGTTGGACTATCTACGCACCATTCCATTTTTTTTCTCTGGCATACAGATCGATTCCCTCTTAGATATTAAGTTAACATTATGGTAATAATTGGAGATATTTGTGTGGCCAGCCTCCCAGTGCAAACATTGTTAGATGCAGTTATAGTAGCCGCTCCAGTTCCTGCAGGACTGAAGGGGAGAACCAGCAAGGCCAGAGATTGGGTGGTAAGCAGTTGGTTACATTTTGTTTGCTACGGTTAATGCCCTGTACTGACCAACAAGCATCTGACCAAGACAAAGCTATTTCAGCGGTCCTTTTGCTTTGAAGTCTTAGACACAGTCTTCAGCAAGACATCTTTCTGTTTACACTATGTTATCTAGTAACAAACCTATAATCGAAAGGCAAATTCCATGCCGGCTAGTAGGGATGTGGGGGGTACTGATGCTGCAGTTGTTGTTTTGTTTGCATAGTATAGTGAGTATAGGGACTGTAGGAATACATGCAATTTAGATAGCATTTGCGAAAATAACATCAAATTGGTTTTGTTTTTCACTTCCAGAAACAATTCAGTCACAACTCTGCCAAATTGGGAATGATCTAGGAGATTTCTCCACAGAACGAATGTGGATTTTTCATTTGACTTTACCTTTCTGTTTCTATATATGTGTCACTGTAAATATGTTACTGTAAATAATTAGGGTTGTACATGTTTTTTCTGACTAAACAATTGAGTATAAGAAAATGAATGTGATTTTTTGTCTACACTCTATGTACGTGCCATTGTTAATAATTGTCATTGCACTACACACCTACTATTTTGATCTTTTTTTGCTTTACTTTTTCCATTTCCATATAAAATACATATTATTATACGTTTGGCTGAAGTTGTTTCAATTAGTAGACCCAGGCTCAACGAATGCACAGAAGTGTGACTAGCTCATCAATAGTCCCCTTGCCCACCACTGACTGACGGTATAGCAAGGGCAAGGCAGGAACAAGTTTGTGCCCCACCGAAATACAGGAAGGGCACCAGTAAAACTCTCTATGGAAAGGGGACAACCTTTTGGTTTGAAATACTTGTTTTCATTAGTAACACATGAAAGGAGACCTATGTGTTCTGTCAATCATTCTTGCTGCTCTTGGATTAAAGAGTAGAGGTGTGACATTTATTCTATGTTTTACTTGCCTGGTTTTTGCACAAATACGTAGTCTATCTCTACCACCTTCATCTTGTGGGGAAAACCAAACACACCAGGGGTCCAGCATCAGAAGGTCAACGAGCTACCAAGCTGTCTGAAGCCAACAAGCTGGTAATGAATAAAATGCCAAAACAAATACATCCATCTTCCCCGGCATGTAGGATACAGGCTTATACACTCTTTTAGCTTTATGGACTACAGCTCACCAGTCGGTGAATGAGAAATACATGTAGCATGACCTTCTATATCCTTAGCATGGCCCCTGTTTTGGGAGAGCTTGATCCAAACGGATGTAATGTTAGAATGTGAGCCAGAGCTTTCAAAACTAAAAGTTTCTGATCTTGGTTTTGAACCTGATCTCCGATGTCCATGTTTAGAACTGACAGTTTCAGGTCCTCACCTTTGATAGTGTTCAGTGATCACTACATAGGGTAAACACATTGCAGGGAGATACAACACCGAGTACTGCACATTATTAGTTCAATAACTTTAAATCAATATGCATAATTTATGCTAATGTGGTAAACTGAATGAAACATCCTCCTACCTGATTGGGTCTGATAAGAAGCAGAGACCCCACGCAAGTTTGACTTTCTGCCAGACGGAAAGTGCAGCAATTGCTCTCTTGAAGGTGACCGGGATGGGCCGATCTCCAAGATGAAACTTACAGAAGGGCACTTTACTGGCCTGCAACAAAATACAAGGATGAGTGAAGAGAATGAACAACAGAAAAGGATTCCTTCCACTGCGACAGGTTACACATTGTTTAATACAAATCACAGAGCTCATTTCTCAACATACAACTCCCCTTTCCAGATTATAGCACTTGTAGGAGCATAGACATGTTATCTCCCATTATGATTTGTGTAATCTGACAAGGCTAGTCACAGTCAGAGCTAGTCCGACCCCCGAGGACGATGGTGGCAGCAGAGAAGGGCCCAATTCCTGTCTCCCGGCACCCGTGTGCCAGAATGCTTGCATTCAGCCCATTATCTCCTATCATGCCTCTGGACCAAAATGCTGCCCAATGTTTCTCTTATTTTTGCAGATCCAAAACAATGCAAGATTGTCCTCCTGGCCGCCCTGAAAGAACTGGAGAAACAAAGACACCCATCACCCACATCAGAAACAGAAACACTCCCATGCTACTGAGCAACCCCCACATCAAGAGGAGCCAGCCCAGAGCCACTGGTGGGGGGGAGGGGAGGCGGAGCGGTTCACAAAGGAGAGAGAGCCACAGGATAAAGCTGTGAGCATAAGCGGCAGACACAGAGATGGTGTGGCCTAGCACCAAAGAAGCATTGGTGCAGGTTTGCACATACAACATGATTCACTAAATGTGAGAAACCTAAAGACGTCTCGCCTGCTAGTCCCCAGAGATCTGTCATCAAGAAGGTGGCCAGGACACGGCCATCGCTATTGGATCCAGTTCCCGGGGGTGGACCAGTGGGGGAGGATCACCTGGGTGAGGGGTCTTCGGGAGTAGAAGTGGGACACCGAAGGTTGAGACGCGGTGCCCCCTTCTTTATTATATCTTTTCCCCATCCTACCTAAAGGCTACTTAAGCTGTAACCATCTTCCTCCTTTTCCAACACAAACACTTTTTACATCGTGGAAGACAACGGACTAACACCAGAGCTGTTTACCTGACTTGTCCCAACAAAAGAGTCAGGCAATTTACAATGACAACACACACCCGACAGTCCTTTCTCCTTCCGCACAGGAATAAAAGGCTGAGCATGAGAGCACACTTTGAGCAAGGACAAACGCACAAGGAAGCAGCTATTCCAGGATGGCAGTTCAAACAGAGAAGAAAGGCGGCGAGACCAGAAAGGATGAAAAGGAAGGAAGTGCCCTTTCCCTTTTCGACCCAAACCCGCAAAGCGTCAGTGAAAGGAATCATAAGACCGGGAGCTACAGCCGACGTGTGGTGTAACAGATGCCAACGGTGCACAGCACCCTCCCGCACTGATAACCCAGGTGGGGAGGCGTTCTTGCAACCGTGGTACCATCCTTGACACCAGAGATAAGAAACAACAAGGAGGTCAGCACAGACAGTGAGTCGGAGGGAGAACCGATAGTAAACCGGACGGTGTTGAGCGAAGGTTGCAAACGGCAACTTGTTATGAACAAAGGACTTGTGTACTAGTGAACTTGTAACGTTGAGGGTAAAACCAGCTGCACAGTGTTCCAGCGCCACATGGGCATCCATTCGAAAGGGAGTTAAGGTGGTCATACATGGGTCAAGCCAAAAATCCCTTGTACACTCGAAGGTCCTTAACCCATTAAAGTTGTGACATTGTAATACAGGCATGTGTGCCCGGCTGAGGGAAAACACTGTATGAATGATAAATGTGGAAAGCCTGACCAGGGGCTTGAGAGAAAAAGCCTGATTGGGGGCTACAAAAAAATAAGGGAAGTGAATCCCACAAGGCATTATGAGCAAATGAACTCTGTGAACTGGCAAATGTGAACACGACCGAGGGAAGCCAAGGTTACAAAAAGGATTGGAGCCCAGTTCATCAGGATCCACAGGGGAAAGGAAATCCCCCGACAGGAAGATTACTGAAAGGAACTTATTGTTTGTTGCTAATAGTACATCAGACCCTCTGAGGCAAGACACTTGGTGTAAAAGAGACTTGACCTCAGAAGGCCCTGATAATTTGGAAAGCTTGTGCTGAAGAAGCCCTGTCCTGTGCTCAAAACATGGGGAAGGGAGACTCTAGTTTGTGAACACTCTCTTTTCTGATGAACATTATCCCACACTATTTAGTAACTCAGTAGTAAGGATTGGCGGTATTGTACGGTTTTACCTTATAAAAAAGTTTGACCTCACCAAAAGAAAGGGTGTGTTGTGGGGGTTTGTAGATGCGTGTTTGCATGGGAAATGTGCAAATCTTTATTGGTTTGCACATTTCTCATGCAAACTTTTCCGTTGCTGACTTTTCCACGACAGAAAAATCACGCAGATCCCGATTGGCAATAGTTCTTTATAGTATAGGCACTTTTTATTTGACAAGACGCCACTAGGACTGCTTTATTATTATTTGATGGTCGTAGCTTGCTTCCATGTTAGATTTAGGTTTAGATGAGGCGTTTTTCTCATCAATTCATACAGTTTAATAAACACCCTTGAACTGTGATCACTTGTGTCCGTCTTTACTATTGCCACCATGCGTTTCTTACATAAACCACCAGAGACATTATCAAAGACTAAAACACTGTCATGGAGATCAGTTCTCGAAATGCGAGCGGTTACCTTGAACTTGGTACGCTGTAATTACACAGCAAACACCCACGGTACGAGTGGGTGGGGCCTTAAGCCCTTTTCAAACTGCCCCATGCACATCGCAGGCGGGGAAGAGTAGCCCAAATTGACTAGGCGAAGAGGACCAATCCGTAGGAAGGGAGGGATATCTAAAGGAACAGGATGCAGGAAGTGTGGGTGTTCTGGGTGAGGTCAGAGATAGAGGACAACCAAGAGATCAGAAGGAGGAAGGAGTAGCTGCTTGTGGAGGAGGTTGTTGGAGCAGGAAAAGTATTGATTTAAGAGTGCCGTTTGATTGCCTGCGTTTGTGCGGCAAGTGAGCAGCAGAAGATGGTGTAAGGAGTGAATGTGAATTGAATGGTATAGGGTGAAAGGAGGGCGTTTGAGGAGTAGTGGAGGAAAAGAGTTGCTGAGAAGTGCAGCAACGGAAAACGGGAGATGTATGGGAGGAGGCCAGCAGGGAGCTGAGGAGGGCCGAGGGGTTTGGGGGGGGGAGTGGGAAGTAGCAAAGTGGAGTGGGTGAAGTGGTAACATCAAAGGACAGGAGGAGTAAAACATCTGCGGGACAGCTCATAGGAGGGGTAGTAAGTGGAGGGAGGAGCAGTAAGAGTAGAGGAACTGAGGCAAGTGAGCCAGTTTATAATATACCATGCTTAGTACCCAGAGGTTTCTTAGCGCGGACCCTGGGATCGAATGTGTTACTGCATGTCGTTTTACTTCCAAGGCAAGCGTGTTGCCCCTGAGCGATCCTCCCGATCTAGTTGGATTAAAACCGAGCAAGACACTTACCAAACTCCTGTAGAACACTAGCCTGTTACAGTAGGGAAAGCTAGGAAGTCCAGGAGGGAGGTAAGATAGTGTGCATTTTGGCATACCATATCTAGCATATGTGAAGATCTTAGACATTAAGGTTTAACTATCAGGAGAACGAACCCGCACTTACAGATGCCCAAGTTAGGAAGGAGGTTCATGGGCAAACGAGAGAGAGGGATGACCCGAGCTCCCACAAACATTAAAACCCTTGAACTGTCTGAAAGACACCATTTTTTGTACAATCTGTGATAGTAAATAGTTAATTGGCAAACAGTTTTACATTGGTACTGTGGAAGTGTGGGCCTCTGCACTATCAAGCAAACCTTAAACATCAGAATCCATATTTTGATTAATCATAATTGCTTACTTACTGTAGTGTGGCAAACTAGAAAAGGTCCATCTAGCCCTAGTGCTATGATGGAAGATCCCAGTCTAACCAACTAAAAGTAAGGACGCTTGTCAAAGTCCAAAAGAAATAGTCTTCCATTTGAATCCTAATATCTAAGTGGCCCACTTAGAGGCTGGAGCAATAGCCCCTGTCCTTAGCTTCTGCCCGGCTCAATCACTTGGATTTATTTTCACTATGTTTTAAAAGGTCGTCAATGTTCCTCAACACAGTTCACAACCTCTCTGTAGGTTCTGGATGTCAAATGTCAATTCTTTACAATTCTCTCTCCAGGAAGAAAAGGTTTTCCTAATACAATCCCTTCGTTCTAGACAATGTTCTTGTTTTATATTTAAGGACTGGAAACCACCATGTTGTCTCTCCTTTCAGTTCCGTTTGTTATAGTTCGTGGTTCTTCGACTTCCCAAAGTCCTCTGGCCCTCCAACAGGCTTTATTTGTCTCAGTGGGGCGTCTACCCGTAAGGATTGATCAGGCGCCCATAAACTATGTGGTTTTCCCAGCCTCGAATATCTGTTAACCACTCTCAACAGCATTACCTCTTCTGGAGCATTCACTTCCCTTCCACTGCTCGGCAGCTAATGCTCTTTGTGCGGAGCAAGGGTTTCGGGGCTCCCTGCTGCAGTCTGGTCTCAAAGAAACACTGAAGCACTATGTATTGTAAAAATAAAGGGTTTATTTAAATACAAGTAGACAGAGATAAATATATGGAAAGGGAAGTACTATAAACATCATATAAACACAATGATAAAAAAACAACTCAATACTTATGGGTAACAACCCAAAGTCTAACCTTATTAAGACTACAATCAGTAGTCAAGGTTAGTCAAACCTACAACACATTCAGAACGGCAGTCAGATATTCTTGGGGAGTAAAACCAGGTTATATATACTTTTAGAATACAATCAGTAATTCAAGGGTAGTAGACCCCGTCAGTCATGCAGTGATACACAGTTATAGAAATCACATATTAAACCAACCCTGTTGTTACAAGTATAGCCCTTGCAACATTACTTTTTAGAACTCAGTTCAGAGCTAGTAAAACAACTTGTATACTTTCTGGAGGGGCCTCGAGCTTCTCAATGATAATTATGAACACTCAATAACTATTTTAGAATGCACTAAGCAAATCAGGGAAAGCAAAACCCAATTACACTTTAAGAAAGACAAGGTATTTCAAGGTACGTAATTGACCTAATGGTACATAACTATTCACTATCCAATAGCTAGTCATAACCAGGATACTTTTAAGAAGTGTATAATAAAATTTCTAAGTTAAGTAAGAACTTTATGAAACTATTTTAGAATAGCACCAAAGCAATTCAGGGAAGCACAAGCCAGGGTTAAAAATTTAGAAGAGCAATAGATATCCAAGGTGAGTAACACCTATATACTTTTAAGAGGAGCCATCAGCAACTCAAAACTAAGTATTAACTCAGAGACTATTTTAGATCTATATAAAGCAGACCAGGGAAAGCAAAACCCAGCGTTACACTTTAAGGATGACACAATGTATTTGAAGGCAGTCTGAGGTTGGCATCATGGAAGGAGACAGACAACAGATTCAAAGTTGAACAATGTTTTATTAAATAAAAAAAATGTCAGGATGGATCAAGGCCTAACTTGCCCTATACAGGTGGGATTTCCCCATCTAAAGAAACTAAGGAAAGTCAGTGTCAGTAAATTCAACATAACAATCTGTCTGTGTCCAAATCGTATACTTGCCCTCACAACTAATACAAATCCATGTTTGGGGACATCGACCATAACTCAAATAGTGTACCAAACAAAGATCTGAGTGACTACCAGCTCTGGCATACTCGTCCGCCTTCTCTCCCAAACGCTATCAAGTTAACCACAAAGTTCAATTTATCCTCCTTTGAATATTAGAGGAAATACCATGTTATAAAAAGTTTGGTGTGCCCTTCCCCAAGTTCAACACAGTTCCAAGGCAACACAGTTTCAAGACACCAGAATTCATGATTCCCTTCCACAAGCTTAATGTCAATATCAAAAGGAAACATCTTGAGGCTTTTAGTCTTTCGACCGGACTTGCATAACTCCTTTCCCAAGTCTGATGGTTATCAAGAGTTGTTTTCCGGCTTTCAGAACAGTAAGCTTTCTTGTTGACATAAAGGAGTTCTCTGGTCAAGGCGCAGTTTCAGACCACACGGTCCACCGACTACAGGCCATGCAACCAGGAACTTTCAGGTCTCCTTCAAAGTTCAATATTAGACTTATTAGCCAGTTTTTAAAGTGCAGCTTCACAATTTTAACACATTTGTATGTTTCCTTCAGTTTATCTTCATTTTGATTTTTAATTCAATGTTCATCAAGGCGGGTTCATCTTATATCATTGCATTCATATCATTAGTTAAGTTTGTTATCTGTGTTGCTTTCAATTAATCAAATATCTTTTGGATTCTGCCTTTCAGTTCTGTGTTCAAAATAAAGGTCAGCTTACTTGCTCTGTTCCTAATAGTGTTCAATAAAAGTATGTTTTGTTCAGTTCATTCAAAATGGTATTCAAAATAAGTTAGTTTAATTTGTTTCATTCAATTCAATATTAGCAACGTGGTCCTTGTCGTTCATTGCGATATGTTGCTTTTACTTATTTTGTTCAATTCGATGGTCAATAAAAATAACTTGATCTGTTGAGTTTAATGCAGGACGTTACTTTCACCCAGTTCAGTCATATTGCATTGACCGCTATTATCTGTACTACCTCCTTTGAGCGCATTGGGTATTATAAGTGCCCTTGACACTTACCCAGCCTCGCTAGCTACTCTGTCTGTTCCTCTGCTTTGCTTCTTCCTCCTGAGGGACCGCTAAATAGTTGGGCGCTTCTCTTCGCACTCGATGGCTAATGTATGGAGCTTCGGCTCCGCCTTCATGCAGCTCCTGCTGCTCGCCTCCCCATAGGTGGGACCTCCGATCCGCATTTACAGTAGGATTCCAATGGATTCCTCTGGCGTCTCAGCTTCTCCTCTCCACTATGGCTTTCCCGCTCCGATTCCGACCCGTACACTGGTCCGTGCTCCCGCTCTTCCCCCCGTTCTGTCTGTAGCCACAGCTTTTATACACCTGTGTTGGGCTAACAGGATACAGGTGGTGATTAAGGGTTTGCCTTGCCTGGCCATAATTAAGTGAATTGGTGGGACATGCCCGACCTTCAGGCCTCTTCTTCGTCCCAGTGCTTGAATGGGTAATGGAGGTAATCTTCATTGCTCCTAGTTGTTTCTTCTTCGGTTCAGTATTGTCATGCATTGTAAAGGGCGAGAGAAGTGGAACACATTTATAATTACCTAAAGGTTGGGGAAAGATCAGGGTGACCATCCTGGGGATAATAGGGATACTGAGAAGTATTCTTACGTATCTCATCTCGATCCTTCCTCTTCCTTTGTTTAACCTATCTGATGTAATGCTGCTTCCTACCCTTCTCAAAGATCATGGGTCTAGATGAACAGTATCCC
Source organism: Ambystoma mexicanum (assembly GCF_040938575.1). Classification (NCBI taxonomy): domain Eukaryota; kingdom Metazoa; phylum Chordata; class Amphibia; order Caudata; family Ambystomatidae; genus Ambystoma; species Ambystoma mexicanum. The sequence goes on from NC_090936.1 coordinate 30,950,547, forward strand.
ATAATCCCATAACCTTCTCTGGTATAGGGGTTCTTTTTGGAAAGGAAGATATGGAATACCCCGTTTCACCCATGGGTATCCCACTTCCAATTCCTGAGGACCCTCTAGCCAGGTGATCCTCTCTCGCTTGTCCACCCCAATGAGTAGGATCCAAAAAGATCCAAAAGCAATGGCCTTCCCCTGGCCACCTGCAAAGAGGATGCAAAGGGAGTAGTAGTGAGAATACCATCAAGTTTCTCACAGAAGTAACCCCTATTGGTGAGCTTTTACACTCATTAAGTTAAGAATACTAACATCGTACCAATACTTATTACTTTTCAGAAGGGGGGAAAACATCATTAAAAAATAAGTAAAGCAACGTATATGCTTTTTAAAGGGGCAGAATGTAACTCAAAAAGGTAAGCATAAACTTAATCACACTTCGTAACAACTTCTTTCATAGAGCTATAGTTACCAGGCTAACTTCTTTAGCAAGTGAGTACTTTTACACTTGTTATACTTTCAAGACAGAATCCTGATCTTATAAAGTCCTTCCCTAGTCTATAGCATAAGTTTTCTCAGAGGCAGAAGAGGGACCCTAGTGGTCTAGATGCCAGCTGTAGGCAAGTCAGAAAAGGTTTCAGTTGCCGGAAAGCCAAAGTTCCAGAGGATATCTTCTTAAACAATAAGTATTCACTTTCAGAGTTAGTTAAAGTGTTCAGGGACTTCACAGAAGGCTCCCTATATGCAGTCCAGCATTAGGTCTAGGCAAGTGGTATAAGCAAACTCCCAACTACACGAATCACCCACTCGCCTCACGGCTTATGGTAAGTAATACCCAAGCCCACACGGTACCTTAAGAGAAAAGAAGAGCTTCGAGCAGATGCCTTCAGGATGCAGCAGCACAGGATCCGGTCCCTGGATTCTTGGTTGGGAGACGAAAGAACTGGTCACTGGATGGGAACTTGCAGCAGCAGTCATCAGAGGAGGCTTCCAGCAAAGGTTTCTTCACAGATGTGCGCGGCTCTGTGGATTTGGTGCCTTTTACAGCAGCCAGATGAAGAACGAATATCGCTGGTCGGATTCACTTGCTTGGTCCTGCACTCTGGTGAGGGGACTTCAGGGATTCAAATCTTCTCTCTGGAGATCCAGCAGGAGTCCACCAAAGTTTTGGACGGTTTCAGACTTCGGAAGACCATGCACTGCACTCAGGCTCAAGGTCCAAGGCTATTAGTGGTTTGCAGCCCAGCAAGGTTGCAGCACGTCATGGGATGGCTCAAAATGCAGGTCTTCTTGAGACTAGTGGATCCCACCCGCCTCTGATTAGGAGTCGTCGCATTCAGGACCCCCAGGTAGATTGGAAGAAAGGGTTGCATCAGGCTCCGGTTACACAACATGCTCTCCGGTCGCTTGAAATTTCTACAGACATCTTTTCTTCATCTTCCTCTTCAGATTCAGCTCCAGTGGTCGACTTTTCAACAGCTTCCAGGATCAGAGTATTTATCAGGAACTACAGGACAACTTCTGCAAAGACTCCCTGCAGTTTACAGAAAGGGGCGGTCTAGCTGTCCAATCAGCACACACTCAGCCCCCCTCATTGAGACTTGGCTCCTTTCAGGCAAGGTGGAAGACCAGCCAATCAAGTAAACAGGAAATTGTAACAACAATTTTGCCAGGTAAGTAAAAAGGGGGATACATTGTATCCTCCCAGCACTCCACATAAGGTGGGGTGTGCTGGCTCACTATATAAAATGTAAAGGGGATGGAACTTCTTAGGAACAGAAGTTCACCCAAGAAATAATAAGAGAATTAAAAGGAAGCCACTGCATTTAAAATGCTGTGTGTTGCCAAAGGACATTACAGTCAGTCTAACGTTATAGGAAACCTTTTATTTAATTCTGAATATTTCTCTAAAAGACATGCTAAATTTTGCCATGCCCTAAAAAGTGCAATAATGTGCATAGCACCTGACTGTGTTTAAACAATATGACCAGAAATCCATAGGTTTGGAGTGGGCTCACCTGCCTACCCTCAAAGGGGGTGGCTCCCTTCTGCGGAGAAGAGACAAACAGTCCAGACCCATCACAGTAGTCCGCATGCGTCTCATTTTTTGAAAGTCTTAAAATCTCATGTTTACAATGTAGGAGTCTCTTTTATATACATTATGTGAGTCGATGTGCATTTCACACATCCTCAGGATTCCAACACAGTCATAGTGGATTCCACAGAAAACCACAGAGTATAAAACCTTGAGGAGACATGGTTGATGCAGTGAGGAAACAGATAGATGTGCCATCATGTGCAATCATCCAACATAACCAGGGAGCACTTTGGATGTTCAAAGAGATGCCATCTGCAAATGCAGATTATCTTGGTCAAGTGTATATAGGCATCATCAGACAGAAACATTTTGTTTTTTCATTCTGGACAAATGAGAAGACTAAAAATGTATAGCCTTCATATATTCTTCACATTTTAGCAAATGTTGCACTGTACTGCTCTGCTGAGAACCAATTCAAATTCAATGTCTGCAACAGTCATCACAGACACCGCATCCCATCATTCTTGGCAGTGTTGGCTTTCTGTGAATTAAGCTTCACTATGTTTCCCAATCTTCCCTCAGTTCAGATACTACGTTATGACTGGTAACTCCTTCACCGTAATGGGTGGTTACCAAAACATCCCTAGTGCAAGAAATGTCGCCCGCCTGCAAAGTAATGTACTGCAGGCTCAACAAGTAGTTGCAGGGGCGTTCATATCAATTACGGCAGATCAGGGTAACTCTTTCATGAACACTCCAGTCATCTCTGTTATGCCAGACAGTCTTCATTTTTATTGAGAAGTTTTTGAACTACCTTTCTCCAGTTATTTTTGCTTTTGCTCATTTTCCTTGACAGCTTCTTGCAATACTCTTATTAATGCAGAGGCAATAGAGTATCACAAATTCAGTCACCTTCAAATTCACTGTGGAATAGGGTCTGCACCAACCACACATGGCAACAACCAGGCGTTGTGCAACATTTCTGAACTATCATGTTCGAACGGCAATTAACTTGTGCTACTTCCTGTGTAATCCTAAACTATAGACTGGTTTTGAATTTAGAGTCTGCTGCATTCGCAGTTCTTTTGTTTGCTACCAATGTGCATGCGTCCGCTTCCGCGTGTTTCATTACAATAAAAGATGGCCGTTCCTAAGCCACAGTTGGGTGCAGGATCTATCCACACCCACAGAGTAATCTTCACGGCCAGCAACTCACAGGAATGATCAAAAGGGTCAATGAGGCTTACCACTTTCCCTTCTCAGTGGGCCCTCACAAGAGCATCCCAAGTGAGAGGTACACAGTTCCAACAGCATTCATATGCGCAGACACCAAACATCGTTGCCAGAGCGCACAGGTCTCCATTAGTGAGACCTCGACGCTCATACTCCAATGCCCGCAGACAAGATCAACATTTTCCCTGATCGACCTAGGGGACATGCTTTAAACTCAAACATCTTTCTAAAGTGAAGTGCTCTTCTGAATGAACACTGCTACCTGCCACTGTACCATGCATCAACAAGTACATTAAGGAGTGATTAAACAAACCTCTATATTTCACAGTATGACGTGTAGGGTGATCAGGACAAGAAATTTAAAAAAAGCTCTGTTATTCCATTTGACAGATACATGTTAAATATTGTGTAAACTTGATTTGTACAAACATTAGAACACCTGCTGGAATACTCCTGCCCGAGATTCAGAGCATCTGTTACAACAGTTGCCATGTGTAATACCACAAACCGGGTGCAGGCTCCATAAGCAATAGTTGGACAAAGCGACGAGTGTTTTTCATGCACCAGTGCAAATCTAAGCATCTCTTACCTCCTTGAAAGCTTCTCTGAATTCCCCACCGGGGGCCATTCCCAACTGCTCCGTGATGTGAGCTGAGACCTTCAACAAAAGCATTTGCATCAATCCAGACATGACTCCGTTCTAGTGTGAAAGAGAGGAATCTGTTAGAAAGAAACCATTCAAACATATGCTTTATGAGAGACAGAAAAGACCATGTGCGCTTAACAACAATTGTTAATGTCAGTGTATTTCCATCTTGCAAACACAGCAAGTGTCCCATGATAGCACTTAAGGATTCACGCTATGTCATATTTTCTTAATGCGGCAAACAGCTTTAAGTTGCAAATAGCATTTTCATTTTCATAAAGACATTTAAACAGTCTATTGACCTAATTCAGAAAAAGTTGCAAATACTTAAAAATTCAAGGATGTGGAAGAACACATTACTTCTGATAATGGTTGCGCAGCATGGCTATCCTGCTAATGGTTATCCCAGTAAGTGAAAAATCACAAATTCTATTTTGTCTAAAAGAACAAGAGTGGAGTGTAGGGCACAGTATTCTAGGAAGTAGAGAACACATTACTTCCCCCTGGTAACATTCTTTCTGATGGCTGTTTCTCTCACGGATTCCTCATCTTAGATATTCATTACTGCTACTGCAGATCTCTGAAACTTTCTTCTTTCAGCAGTGGGTGCTGTGCAGCTCAGCGTGGAGGACCTTCATGTGGTCGGCTTTGGTGGCAGACGTGACCTCGTCATTGATACAAATAGCGAGCACAGCGCGTCATGAATGCAGTTCTCAATTTTCCCCCCATGCTGGCTGAGCCGTGTTTGGTTTATGAACCTAATATATAGATGCCTTAAGCGTTAAAGGAGAGAGACATTGGAGAGATCCTTAACTGTGGGGCAGTCTGAGAGGTTGAGGAGTAAGCCTTGGGAAGAACATCCATCAGTAAAGAACATTAACAGGGGTAAACAATGTGTCCTAACGGATTGTGCCCTCCCACGGATTTCTCATCTTAGATAGACTCCTATAGACATAAGATGTCAACGGAGGCGGGAAGGCGCAAACTTCGCAGAAGTCATGTCACAGCTTTACCTAAACAGGATTCATTCGCCCATACAGTGTTATAAGGAAGGAATAAGGAAGCAATGGTATCAAACCGTGAAGACCGACAAAAGTGATCACAGTTCAAGGGTGTTTATTGAACTTCAATGGGTTGGTAAAACGCCCATCTAAACCTAAATCTAAAGATAGGAGCAAGCTATGACCATCAAATAATACAGTCCTAGTGGAGTCTGTCAAAATAAAAACACCTATACTAATAAACCTATTGCCAATCATTACTTCTAAATACAAAAAATGGTATGGGATAACAATGTATGTGTCATGATCTCTGCTTCCAAAAGATCAGGACTTGCCCGACTCCCTTGGAAGCAGACCCATAACCCCGGTTCCGAGTGCCAGCCAGTCCCAATTGGGACCTTTTGGACCCTGTCCTGGCGCCAGTGGCACCAGGCTCATAAAGATGCCCAGTCCCAGCGCTGGAAGCGCCGGGCTCATAATGCTTGGGTGGACTTACCTGCAGCAGACCATGCTGCTTACTTACCTGCCAGTTGAACCCCTGATCCTCTTCTGTTTGGGACTACTTTTCCTGTTGGGTGGGGCAGGAGCCACTCCCTAGGTTTAGAACACTGGAACTCTTCTGGAAAGAAGGAACTCTTTTCTTACCTAGGCGTGGCTGTGGAAGGAGACACCTAAGCACTACAGGAGGCTATTTAAACCACACCCGATGGATGAATCTTGCTTTGTGTTATTCTGCATTCTCTGCAGCAGAACGCTCATTGTGTCTTCTGCTTCTGATCCTGGGCCTAAGGGAACAAAGGCTTACCATCCTGGAATCCAGTCTTCAGCAGCACCTGTAAAGACAAAGAAAGAACAGGTTAGCACTACGGTCTTCAGTGGCAGCACATCTCTTACCTGGTCGATCGGCTGTCACCAACGCCTCGCGCTGCATTCCTGCATCTGAAAGACAAAGGCTTACCTACTCTTCGCATGCTCCGGAGGTCTTCGCACTGCATACCGGCATCTGAAAGACAAAAGCTTACCAGCTCTTCGCACGCTCCGGAGGCCTTCGGCGCTGCATCCCGCATCTGAAAGACAAAAGAAGGTGCGTTTAAAGTCATTGGGCAACTTTATTACTCACGTGCCATTCCTCCTTCCCACGCCGAATCCAGTGGGTATTCCAGCACCCTTCAGCTTCTCTAAAGCTCCGAACTTGTACCTGCAAGATAAAAGGGACAGTTAGTGCGCATCGTGAAGCAGGCTACAAGCGCTTACTTACGTGCTTCCAGGCGCTTCTATTCCTCACGCGGGTTCGATCCTCAACTCTCATCAGCCCGCCATCCTCCATCGCCGGAACCCTGCAAAACAAGAGATATCATTACAAAAGACTTTTAAGACATTTGAAGTGCCCAGAACTTACCGTTCGTGCAGTTAACGACGGACAGCAGTCCTCTGAGGTCAAGAGGCCTGCACCCTTATCCAGTGAAGAAACTGGTTACGGCACCCTGCCCCGAGGCAGATGGAGAGCTCTGCGTTCACTTACCTAAGGTGAGGGCGTTAACCTTTGGGGTTCTACAGGAGAAGAGAAAGGGAAGAGGAGAGAGGCACCCAATAACCCCAGTTGATTAATCCCATATTTTCTATCTGCAGACATCTTACTCTTCGAGTCAGACATACAGTGCACAGAGGTCCAGCCCAAAGAGCCAACCGTGTGTTACACATCACCTTTGAAGATACGGCATTCACCCAGTCAAGACCGGCGCCTCTGTGGGAATCAGGTGAGCGTTACAGTATGCAAAAGAAAAAAAAAAAAAAGTGTGAGAAATGATATGCCAGGATAGTTGAGCAGTTGGTTTCCTTTCCCCACGTTTTCACCACGGGGCAAGGCGGCACACACTCTGACTTCTTGGCCACAAGGTAACAGTTCAAAACAGACATCAGGGCCTTCCGCCAAAGTCTCTCTCACAATGACAGTCTCTTATTACAGAGGGCCTGGCGTAACAAACAAAACACAAATGTTCCTTTCCTTTGTCAGGGTTTTCACTTTCACAACTTAAAGACTTGTGTCCCTCTTTCGGGCTCGGACCACGGGTACCCCTTAGTCCGGGCTCAGACCCCTTTTGATACCAGATTCGAAGACTTTTTAATGTGTCATGGGTTTTGCTTGGACAGTCGCAGGACCACTTCGATTCACTTCACACAATTTACACTTCACATCAATCTTCTATTTTCATTTCTCTTGTCAGGATCCTGTCCAGAGACCTTCGACTGAGCACAGTCACACTGCCGGACCACTCTGTCAACCTATCTCTCCTTGCAACGTTCAAATATTTACCAGCAATTTAGCTTCATTTGTGTCTTCCATCACACGCGTTTAACAATGTTTGTTCCAGTGCTCGTTTTACAATGTTGCCGCTTGCAACCTTGACTTCAACACAGAGCGGTCTGGTATCTGTCTCCCCAACTAACCGGCTGTGTTGTTCTCTGTCGCTTCTTTGTTCTTGGAGCCAAAAACCATACCACAGCGTCCTTTGCTCCTCCTAGCCTTGGTCAGTTACACGGGAGGACCCCGACACACAATGCAGGATTCTTCAGCCTGGTTTTCTAGTTTTACATGTTCTGCCTTGAAGGTTTCTTGAAAATAACAGCTTCCTGCCAAAAAGGTCAAAGGTGTTGCCCCTCTTTCTCCCCTCGTTCAGCTGCCAACTCAAAAATGCTGTACATTTGTGTGTTCTGCCAAGCTCAGAGTGTGCTCTTGTGCGCCGCATTTTATCCGTGTGGGGAAGTGTAATGTAAGTCAGGTGTGAGCGATTGTCGGTAATTGCCTGACCTCGCCTGACCATAGTATTGGGACAGGTCAGGTTCACGGCTCCAGTGTGAGTGTTTTCTCCCAGAGCGGGCTGTCCGTGTAAAAGTGTTTGTGCATGGAAAAGGGGGTCAAGGGGGTGGAGTTTCTAAATATCCCATCGGGTAGGATGGGGTCAATTAATTACAGGAAAAAGAGGGATACCACGTCTCACCATCCGGTGTCCCACTCCCAGAGGACCCCTCACCCAGGTGATCCTCCCGCACTCGTCCACCCCCAGGAACTGGATCCAAAAGCAATGGCCGTGTCCTGGCTACCTGAGAGAGAGATCCCCAGGGACTAGCGGGTGAGACACCTTCTGGTTTCTCACAGTATCCAGGGAATAGTGTTGAGGAAATGTGTGGTTGGAAGCCAGCACAGAAGCCTGGCAAATATCTTTCAGAGGTACACCTCTTTGAAGAGCTGAGGTAGCTGCCACACCTCTAGTTGAGTGTGCCCTTAAGGCCGGAGGGATTTATTTACCCGCTCTAGCATAGCACTGAGAAACACAAGGCACAATCCACCTGGAAACGGTTTGCTTTGTCTCTCCCTTACCAGTCTTCGGACCAGTGTAGCCAATGAAGAGTTGGTCATCCAGCCTAAATTGGTTTGTTCTAGTGATACAGAAACTCAAAACCCTTCTTGGGTCGGGTCTTTGCAGTCTTTCCTCTGCTTTAGATGGAGCACGAGGTGGGTAAAAAGCTGGTAAGCTAATGTTTTGCATTAAATGAAACTCGGACACAACCAGTATCCACTGTGTCAGAGTTTCATTCTTGATCATTCAGACCATGAAGGGGGAACATCGCCAGGGGAGGGCACGTTTTCAGTTAGATATTGCAAAATGTACTGCTTCCTATTGTCCTCATATTTGTGACGCGTCTTCAATGATATCTTGGTGGGGGCGCCCACTACCAGATTCCATGTTAGGAGGCATAATAGTGGTTATCCACAAAGCAGGTAAGAACCCTGCCTTATGTGCCTCATGCAGGCCCATATCGCTCCTAAACACAGACATGAAGATACCGGCTAAATTGCAGGGTAATAGAGTTGAGAAACACCTTCCCTCCTTAATCCATGGGGAATAAGGTAGGCTTTATCAAAGGGAAGCAGGTATCTGACAATATAAGAAAAATCATCAACCTCATGCATGTTGGCCAAACAACAGGCCTAGACGTAGGCTTGGTCTCAATAGACTCAGAGAAGGCCTTTGACCGGGTGGAATGGGGCTACTTGATCAAGGTCTTAGAAAAAAAAAAAGATTCGGAAGGAGCTTTCTGAGTTGGAAAGCAGCCTTTTATATCTCAGTGACAGCCCAGATATCCGTGACCCGGGGACAAGACAGGCTGTACCCTCTCCCTGTTATTATATGCACTTTCAATTGAACCCCTGGCAATAGCAATCCAAGCAAACCACAGAATTAAGGGAATCCAAAGTGGAGTTTCAGAATTTAACTGTCCCTATTTGCGGACGATATTCTGGCTTCTCTCCCAGCACTACTGGCACAAATATCATCTTTTGGTAACTTCACCGGTCTGAAGACAAAATGTAGGTAAATCAAGTGTTATGCCTATCCGGACAGCAGGCTCTATCCTGGACTCATGTGAGCTATTACAAGGGATGAGGGTAGAGAAATAATCGATCACGTACTTGGTGATCTGTCTCCCTAGGAATCTTTTAATATTGGGGACCATTAACTTTGACCCCATGTTGGACAATATTAAAAAAGACTTCAAGCGCCGGTCCCCCATGGTATTGTCCTTGTATGACTAACTGATAACCATAAAGATGGACGTCCTGCCCTGGCTTCTATACCTCTTTTCTGCTATTCCCTCCCTCCTCCCAAATAGCTATTTTACAGAGTTGCAAGGTGCGATAAGTTTATTTGGCAAAAGAAAGTCGCAAGAATTTTAAAAAATCCACTCGCACTCTTCCTAGGGAGGTGGGAGGATTCGGCTTTCCTGACATCTATCTATATTACAAAGTCTCCTAGCTGTGAATCTTAGTAGAACATATGAGGGACGACTTGGGGAATTACTCGACCTATTTGGAGGACCAGGAAGCCAATCCCAAAAAGTAATATATTTACTTTGGTCCCTTCGAGGCTTATACCAAAGAGGCTAAAAGATCATCTAACGCTCAGAGGTCTATGGTCTCTCTGGAAGAACAGTAAGAACTGTGAAGGCATCATGAAGCAAGACACAGACAACAGACTATGTTTAAACAACATATATTTATTAACTTAAATGTCAGAATGGTAGAAGATCTAACTTATCCTATGCTAAGGTGGGATTCCCCTACCTGAATGAAACTAAGGTAAGTCTTAGTCAAAGAGTTCAACTTAAAAGTCTGTGTGTCCAAAATCTATACTTGCCTTCACAACTAAAGCTAAACAGGTACCAGGGATGTCAATAATCAAAGCTATGGTTATCAACACAAAGTCTGAGCTTCTTCCAGCTCTCAGCTTATTCTTCAGCACTCCCTCCCCAGTTCAAGACAGTTCCACAAAAGTTCTTAGGATTTACTTTGTTCAAGTTCAAATAGTTCCACAACTCCTCAGGGGTCCCTTCCCCAAGTTCAAAGTAACACAGTTCAAACAAAAAGTGTCTTAAGGCCCTATCCTCAGGCGGTACTTGTAGTTGATCAAATCTCACGGTTCCCTTCTCCAAGATTTCAACGTAGCAACCAATACTGGGTCAAACCGAGCCTCCTTCTAGTTTGCCTCACCAGTTCATTTGCAGTGCTCCTTCTTGGTTGGTTTCACCATGTTTTTATTTCACAATGTAGGGCTCACGGGTCTAGGCGCAGTTGTCCGACCACACGGATCACCCATCACAGGACGCGCAACCAGGACCCCTTTGGCTCTTCAGCCCACACAGGTTTCTCTGCATGTGCCCCTGTGTACAGAGTCACGTTACTTTAGTTTCTCCCGATTAGCCTCTTGGCTCTGCCATAATGCGTCACACCTCTTGCCAATCTTTGGCCTTGCCACACTACATTTACTCACGAAGTTCACTTGGTGGTGGTCTTGTTCATGACCCACCTTTGGTTGCACTCCTTCACACTTGTCTCTTCGCCATAGGATGCTTTCATGTGGGCACTTTCCTGTTTAATCTTTATTAGCCATTTGCTTTGCTTAGAATGTTTAGATTTCCTCTCAATATGGTTTTCAGTTAATTCAGTATTCAACCTGTGTGGTTTAGCACTGTTCATTTAGTATTCCACCTGCGTGGTTTAGCACGGTTTACTCTTTCCTTCAGTTCAGCATTCAATATGCGTTGTTTAAGTGCGGTTTTCCATTTCCATTCAGTTCGGTATTCAATATGTATAGTTTAGTGCTATTTTTAAACTTCCACTCAGTTTCGGTATTCAATATATGTAGTGTAGCGCCATTTAAAAACTTCAATTTCTTTCGGTATTCAATATGTAACTCATTTTGCTTTGCAGCTTTCATTTATACAGTACTTCGTTTGTTGCACGCAGCCCGCCTGAAGCGCCCCGGTTTCCGAGTGTCTTTCCCCAACACTCAACGGTCTGCTGCTTCTTGCTCCGGTGACTACTGCTTTCTATGGCTTCCCATGCTGGCACACTGACCTCTGCGAGCCACGCTCGCATGCCAGTTTGACTTCTGCATGCGCCAGAAACCCTATTGCCTCTGGGTGGATGCGGACAGTGTCCTCTCTCCTTCTTTGCTCGTTCACAGCTCACAGCTGCTAAATCTTGATCAAGGAGGCACCCAAACCTTGTCGGCTGGCGTCCAGTCACACTTCAGATCCCACCATGGCTGCCTCCTCATGGAAGGGGGCCCCTGGTCTCTCCTACACAGGCTTCCCTGTTGCTGTTCCTCTCTCTTCACTGGTCTCTCTTTATACATCTGCAGCCACTTGACAGGCTGCAGGTGTGGATGCTTAATTAGACTTGCCTGACAACTGTTACAGGGACATGCCTGATTCTCTCCATACTTTGCAGGCATCTTCCCCGTCTCAAGTACCAGAGTGGTAAAATGAAGGTGTAGTGGTCATTACTCCTAGTCTCCTCTTCTTCGTCCCAGTACTTTCAAGTGTTAAATGTGGGGAAATGAGGGGAGAGGTCTTGCAATGACCCATAAAGGTCGGCAGAGGGTCAGGTTGGTCAAGATTAGGGAAAGGGGATACCATGTCTCGCCTGAGGGTACCAGACTCCCAAGCTCTGAGGACTTTCCACCAAGGTGATCCTCCCTTGGTTCCCCACCCCCAAGGTCAGGATCCAAAAGCGATGGCCTTTCCTTGGCCACCTGAGAAGAGGATTAAGGAGGTCTAGGAGGGAGAATACCATCAGGTTTTTAACAGAACCCAGATCTATCATCATGGCCATCGCCTATGACTTGTGTGTGCTGTCCCCCAATTGACCTAGCTCAGCAAGCTTTCCGTCACTCCAGTTATGGCCGGACATAGGCCTGGAAAGAACAGGGCAACTATTTGTTCAGGGGTCCTTTGTTGAATATGAGGCTCTTCAAGAGGCCTTTGAATATTTGAGACTAAAAGGGATATTAACGGTCAGTAAATGGGAGGACAACCTTACTAGGGATTTTACCCAATTTGAGAAAGTCATCGCAACCTCTATCGACAAGAAAAGGATCCTCTCTAAACTTTATAAGGCCCTCAGGTCTTCACACATGGGGAGCAGATAGAACTTTAAAACACATTGGGAAGATTTGGTGGGCAACGCAATTCCTGAGGAGACATGGGGAAAAATGTTCACAGTCACTTTCCATGGCAATTCTTTTACCTCTGCAATGGAAAAATGCTGCATGCGTGGCAAAGAGACACCCCCTGAGGCTCTCCAAAATGTGTTCAAGGGTGCGTGGCAAAATAGGCTCCTGATTCCACATGTGGTGCTATTGCCTGACAATTCAGATTTACTGGAGCTAGGGTTTGAGTTGGATTAAAGATATGTCAGGAGGAGACCTTGCCATAGACCCCCTCCAGGTACGATTAGGCACTTACCCAATGGGGAGCAAGCTATTCGGGTTCCCAAGGATTGCAGAGGCAATGTTAAGAGTTGGTAGAGTAGCAGTGGCACAGAAATCTCCAGAATCCCTAGTCAGGGGGATTGGGAACACAAACTTCGGACATCTTTACGATGAAGAAACTTCCAGCGATAGTGAGTGATCACATGGGGTCATTTCAGGAGGAATGGGGTGCCCAGTTTAGAAAATGGGAGCGTGACAAAGTGAGAGAGGACAGAACAGATTACTTAAAGGGGATTATGCCGGATGAAAGTTTAGGAGCCCATGGTTAGTATGAGCCGGCGAATGGGGGGAAAGAGTGGACCTCCACACTGTAGAAGGGGCAGGGGAGGTGGGAGAGCTTGGATCGCAGTAATCAGAATCACAAGGGCGAACTTACATTGGGTTATACGAGGCCATGGTCGAGAGAACCAATCGTGTGGGGTTTAGCTAAAGAACTGCTCTGATGCAAATATGCCATTTTGTCCTTTAAAGGCATGGTCTAGTAAACATTTTTATTGTCCCTACGGGTCGGCCATGTTTTTTTAAACCTAAGTGGCTCGATTTTAGAAAACTTTCCTATGGACCTTACCCGAGTTTTCGTCCATTAAACGCACGCGAAAACAAGCACCAGGGAGCCGCCATTTTCTGATAATCCTATCTTTTCCCCGATCGCCCTGGCTGACCTGCTTTTGCTGCACTAAATCAATTCCCCCGCCCCTGAGCCTGACCCTGACATTATCAAAACATTCATATTCCCCGCCTCTCCCCGTGACATTACTGTGCTGCCCAGTCGTCTTCTGCGCGACTCCACACAGAACCCGGAAACCAACACAGATCAACTCACAACACAGCGCGCCACAATTCAGAATATGAAACTGTACTTTAAAATGAAACAGCAACACAGTACATTTGGTAAAGTACATTTATTTGACATTAAATGTTTAGAGACTATTCAGCAATTGCCATATGAACTCCGGAAGCCATTTATTTTCTTTTATCTGTATCCGCAATAACTGTTCCGTTTCATCTTGAGTCACGCGCTGTTCCTTTATGGTACACAGGGTGTTCATTTTCGTAAAAAGAATCACTTTGGAAGCACGGTGAACCGCAAGGCTGTTCCATCAACTAGGCACTAGTCCAGCCTAAAGGTTATGTTGCTTCTAGCCACTAGTACAGCGTAAGGGCATGTGGGCCCTTGGCGATCGTCCCATAATATGGTGATCGTGCTCCAGTTATTGACACGAAGCTGCAGGTGTCTGCTGAAGAATCCATCCGCCGGTGTCTCAAACAGATGGCAGTGGCAGAATGGGATCAAATACCTGTTATGAAAACAAAAAATATTACTCATTTTATTTATTACGGCCGATCAGAAACTATTTGCTTGCAAGGATAGTTCAATGGAGTATGTTCGTCTCTAAAATCAATGCGAAAAGTAACGAGATAAATCGAGGCGAACACACAATGATAAACGACAGTTAGTCTACATGCGTGAGGAATGATATGATATGGCATTTGTAACGCGCCTATACTCAAGTGTTTCTAGGCGTGACGAGGCAGGTGGGGAACAAGGGCAGACAGACAACAATCCTACTAGGCCAGGTGTCTTTCTGATCGCGCATGGGGAAGGGCTGTACATGGTTAGTTGCATACAAATTAAATAATAGGGCCAGCTGGTGGCAAGTGCAAGGTAAATGCCGGGAGAAGGGGCTGAAGGATACAGAGACAGTCCCGTAGTGCAGGGAAAAGTGGCTGGGCCAAGGACCGAGATCGGTGAGACCAGTGGACCTGCATGCCCATGTGCCCACTACGAACAGTTTTACTTGCTTTTCCTAGCTCTTCATTCATTCATTTATTTATGCATCCATTCATTAAATCTTCATTCCGGTATAAAAGCGTGTAAAGATTTACTTACATTATATTTGAAATTTCCATTGTGTCTCTTCGTAATGCAGTCTGTAAAACGGACCGTGCTCTTGACAACGATTTTTCGTATACCGACCTAAAATGAAACTCGGGTCTAGTTTCTGAATTTTCTGCCTTATCGTCTCTTACGTTATTGCGCACTCCCTTCAAATGTAGTTCTTTCGGCATGGTCCCCGTCTCAAGGTCAAAAAACAATAGACCCTTATACTTCCAGTGCGACTTGTGGGCCTCATCTGGGCGCGAGCTGAAAATCAAAGTCGCTGTCCTTCGCATTCTTTATTTGCAACATCACGTAGTATAGGCATCTGTGAGAACTTGAAGTTTAGAATCCGTCTATGTAGTGCGCCTCAATGTGCAAATGCGAACTGGCTTCTTTCCCAAATGCCACGGCCCGCTTGGCTGGCGCGTTCTAAGTGCCCCAATTTTGTCCCCCTTGTCTGCGAGCTTTGCAGCCCAAATTGAGACATTTAATTTTTGGCAGAAGGTCAGGGAAAGTATAAAGTACCACAGGAGTTAAAAGTGAGATTTATTGTTTGTTTTATTATTTGCAATACGCAAGCCTCCCCTCCGTTAACAGTGCGCAGCATTTACATTTACATGAGATGAGACATGAGAAAAATATATACATACACATATGTGAGGTGAATAGAGAGAATTCAAAGATGACACCCAGCTTGTTCGCCACCCATGATGGTGAAGGTAGGGGTTAGGTTTACAGGTACACTGTACAATAACATTTATTTACAAAAAGACAAATCGTATTGCAATTATTTAAACCGGGATTTGTACTTCACAATCAGCTGTGCTTCGGGTGGGCATGGCACAGTCGCAATGTTCGGTGGCAATGGATCACTGCTCTGCACAGAAACGTCCAAAATTCCATATCTGTGCTTCTCTAAGACAGCAACAATAAGGCCTTTCACAAAGTCGAACTGCATTTCATCATAGACTGGTTTGATCACCCATTGCTTACTTCGTTTTGAAAACACCTTAGTGTAGCGAGGCATCCTTACTTTACCCCTAGTCCTAGATTGTTCACGTACAACATTGCTGTTAAGGGCCAAGACCGCTAGTAGAGTGCGATGTTTCATGCCCCGAAAGCTAAAATGCAAGCGCTTTGGCCTGTACTTTAGGCACATATTGTGGAACACCTCCAAATCTCCTGTGTGACAGAATTCTGTCAGTCCTCTCAAATCTCTTGATAAGAGCTTTGTCGAAACCAATCTTCTCAATGGCTTTGTGTGTCGGTGAAGATGGAATCAACCACTTCTTCTTCCGTGCCTCCTCTGGGGACAAAGGGCCATGTTCACATTGGTGGAAATGTTCATTTGCTGTCCAGCGGTGAACGTTGGTACAGTGGTGCATCAGTGACTGCCATTTTTCAAGTAGTATTTCCACTGACCCCTCACAAGTTTTTGAGCTCCACCAAAGATGTTTGGTGATAGAATGTGACCACTGCAAAATACTTTCAAAACCTTTTTTCTTTCCCTGCAGCCGAGATTTTCTTATTGATTGATTTAGCAAGATGCCATATGTCAAATTGATGTTTAATATGTGGGAACTGCTCTCTCATTGTCTTGGCAATTGAAACGTGTCTATCCGTGGCTATGAGGTCGATGTGCATTCCCCTTGATTGTAGATATTCCACTGATTTTATAAAACTTAGTTTCTCCATGGCCACTGAGGATGTACATTGTGTTACCTGCACGACCACCGAACTCACAATTTTCTTACTATCCATGTCCTGAAAGTGGTAGGTGCAGTACTTGGCAGAAAATCCAGGGCTGTCGCACTGTCCATCGCCGGCTAGCCTGAATCGTTTGCCTTCGAATGTACTTGCTAGAGACAATTGTTCAATTTTCCAAGCATCACTAATGGCCGGAAACAGATAATCACGTTGGTATATGTAGTACAGCGCTTTAGAAATGAAATGGAGTCCCACAAACTGAAAGAAAGCCTCTAACTTTCTAAAAGTGGAGCCACTAAAAAGTGATGCAGCTGCACACAGTAGATTGCCTGCTGGCAGTTTCCCCAGCATCGGTTGTGCAGACCATGAGAACCTATGATTTAATCTACAGGCGGCATTTATTTTGACGTTACTGCCTTTTATTTGACGAGTCACATTAATCAATGGCTTCCCACATACTTTCCCTCTAATGGAATGCACACATTTCAGCATACTTATAATTTCCATCAAACAACTGTCGAATACAACATATTTGCTCTCTTTCGTTAAACTGTCATCCTGCGTCAACGTTGTTTCGGCCTTTGACGTTGTGGAGATTTCAACACATTGGAAAGTAATATCGCTGATATCAAGTTTCTGATGCGTCTATGGATGCTGCGGCTGGTTCATTCTCTGTCATTTCAACTTCTATTACTTCAACATTGATGGGAGAACACAACAATGCTGACAGGTTTTTTGGTGGCAAATTTTTGGCGGGTGTAGATTGTGTAAATTGATCTGCAACTACTTCAGAGCTATCTTCAATACATTCAATAACATCTTCTTGTGGTGGTGCGGTCGCACTGTAGCTATGGTCCAATGCAACTTTGCTGTAGTCTCCAAACACAGTTAATTCATGTTCTGGCCATTGGACATGAGCATCTCGAGCCTGAACACGCCTCGCCTCAATTAATAGTTCCTCCATAGTATACACGGTCTGGCAAGCCACATCTCTCATTCACTTCACTGTCTATGTGTGTATAGTTCTGACACCCACGGGTAACTGGAGGAGAGATTGGAAAAGGGATGTTCAGTTTAAACACAAGATGGAGTGTAGTAGAATTGACTGGAAAAAAACATAAAATAGTCCCCAGCACAAACATTTTTTTAAAGTTATGAACTGTTTGTAACTAACCTTTTTTTGGTTTTTTTTCTTTGCAACTTTTTTGACTCGACCTTCAACATCTGCACGCTGCAGCTCCGATTCGTTTCCGCATGTCCTCCCTTCCTCTTGCGCTGCAACGACTATATTTTCTGTATCCACATAGACAGCACGGAATGAGGCTCCATCGTCTCTGTGAAACATAGTACTTTCATTACTATGTATCAAAATATTGTTAGCATAAAACACACGTGAGGACGAACACACAGGTACATCTCAATAGCCAAACACGATTTAAACATTGTGTGCAACAATCAAACGACAAGTATTCGACCAGTGATGATCTATTTCGATGGAACCGTCAGTATCCATACCTCTGGCTCTGCATGGACTGCCATGAATGGTTGTATTGGAGAGGAGGCATCCGCATCTCCCTGAAACAAAGTACTTGCATTAGTATGCTTTTCAATATTGGAAACACAACACACACTTGGGGTCGAACGCACAGGTGCATATAAAGAGATAACCGCAAATGATGCATTGTCCAAAAGAATCAAGGAAAATCTAAATAGGATCACATTTCATCGACTTATTTCTCCGATGTATTTACATCTGCATCATCTAAATTGGATGTTGCGATTGTAGTGGAAGCTTCGTCGTCTCCTGAAACACAGCACTTGCGTTAATAGGGAAGAAAGTATAGCAAATGGAATCACGTTATATGATCACGCATGATGGAGCTGTCATTATCCATACCTCGTGCTGCTGAAGAAGATCTATGGATGTTGCAAATGTAGTGCGCACTTCCGAAAGCTGTTGCGCCGATTCGTATACGCATGATCCCGCTTCCACTTCCCCTGGAATTACTTGAATGTCAGGCTCTGCATCAAGTGCAGGGGTTGACGCTCCATCAACTGCCTGAAACATAGTACTTGCATTAGTGAGGATTACAATAGTGAAAACATAACACACACCTGGGGTCGACAGCACAGGTACATATCAACGGCTAACCACGAATGAAACATTGTGTAGAACAATCAAACGACAAGAATTCCAGCTCTGATGATGACGCTCGATGGAGCGGTCAGTATCCATACCTCCTGCTGTTGAAGAACATCTAGAAATGTTGTAGATGTGGCGGACGCTTCAGCATCTCCCTGAAAGACAGTACTTGCATTAGTATGGATAACACTAATTATAACCGAAAACAAACACCAGTGGACGATAACTAAGGTGTATATCAATTGGAAAGCACTAACCAAACATTCGGTAAAATGATTACACGATAAAATAAAAATATTACTTGACTTGCATAAAACAGGTCTGTAGCGGATTAGCCTAGTAAGATTACCTGATATGCGTTAGAAGAGGTTGATAACTGCGACCACGTCAAGGATGTAGAATGTTCTTGCTTCAGATTCAAGGGATAGTCAAGAAGTTGTAAAGGTAAATTAATGATTGATAATGAAATGTCAATATTAAAAATAGCCATGTAAGGCGACAGAATACTTGTAAAATGCTCAATACAGCACAGTTCCCTGTTCCCATATATATATACATTGCGTTTGTGGGTTATGAAATCGAAAAAGAATATATTGGTAAATGTCATTATTCAAAAAACTATACAATCATATCAATATCGAAATTATTACAAGGGATAGAACACCTACAATATCAATTAATCCGTTCGGATACCTACACACTACCCCAAGGCCTAAAGCTAAATCCGGACACTTGACTCACCGGTGGCGGAATGTGGACGAATAGAGTGGGAATAGCATTTGAGCAATTTCCGTGTCGTTTCGCCGTTTATCCTTCTGTGTTACCCAAGATGTTGTGTACATGTCCAAGGAAAAGTGCCGGCTGCAGATGCGGTATCGATCACCCCTCTTGTCCTGTAAGACTTGTTGTACTCTACTTTCCAGCTCATCCAGTGGATATCCACAATGTCTGACCCATTCTCTTATTCGATCAACAGTTTTCGGGAAAACATGCATTATAGTGCCTTCAGATTTCGCATGGGTCTTCGAAGGGCAACCGCTAATCGAACAGGCAGGCATGGTTGATAAATCTGAAAAGTAAATATCGACATTATTATACAATCTTCAAGAATAAAGATTTGATACAAAAGTAAATGAATCATACAATGATCAATGCAAGGTTTGTTTTGGTCGCAGGAACTATACCAGTTCATTATGTGCGGCTTAGTATTTGCATAAGTTGCAGAAATGTATAATTGATGTGACTGAAATCTGAACATGTGACTCGTCCCTTGGATGTTCGGTCTTGCACGAGAAGGAAACATGCTTACATTATAGCCTGGACCCCCGAAGGATGCAATTCAATGACAATAGACAAAGATGAAAATGAATAGATCTATTGATAGCATAGCAATGGAAATTCAAGTCAATAGCAATAAGACCAATGAACATAGCACTATTGAGTACTCTACTCGCAAATAGATAGAAATTTAAAAATCTGCGAAATATGACCAGGATACATGGCCTTACCTTGACCAACAAACAGTTGGATTCAGCAAGCAGAGCAGTATGTTGCGGGAGAATAGGTGGATGGCCACAGGTAGCGCACTGATGGGTATGCTCGAAGCGGTCACAGAAGTTCACGGATAGCACGACGACAAGCAGATTAGCATAGATCTCAGTGGTTCCCAGGTAGCACATTCAGGAGTTGACTTGCAAAGCACAAAGATGTTCTCATGAGACATTTCGAGTGGTTTTAAAGTATTAGAAACTGGGGTGTGTTTGTGAATGAATGACGTATGTATGTCGTGGTATCAGGGGGGCGGCCTGCTTGAAGGGGAGGCCTGGCTGGAGACACGGGGTCTGAGGAGGCCATGTGACCGATGGCCCCTTGGCGTGGGACACCTTTTGAAGTGTACATGTAGTTTGGCACCTTGGCCGTTTGCGCCCGTCACAGCCCCCCATGCCAGCGCGCATCCACAGGCGCGAACCGCCTTTGATACAGGGGGGTGGGATGGATGGCCCTGGGGCGTGCAGATAAGGCACAGGAAGACTGCTGAATGGAGACACACTTATGTGGATTGCAGGGGGGCGGCCTGCTTCAAGGGGAGGCCTGGCTGGAGACACGGGGTCTGAGGAGGCCATGTGACTGATGGCCCCTTGGCGTGGGACACCTTTTGAAGTGTACATGTAGTTTGGCACCTTGGCCTTTCGCGCCCCTGACAGCCCCTCATGCCAGCGCTCATCCACTGGCGCGAACC
Source organism: Ambystoma mexicanum (assembly GCF_040938575.1). Lineage (NCBI taxonomy): Eukaryota > Metazoa > Chordata > Amphibia > Caudata > Ambystomatidae > Ambystoma > Ambystoma mexicanum. The sequence goes on from NC_090936.1 coordinate 30,971,250, forward strand.
GCCTTTATATCAATATATAGTATATCGCCTTTATATCAATGATAGTATATCGTTGCTTATCAATAACAAATGCCACATACCGGAGATTCTTGTGAGCACAGACCCACACTTCAACCGGTGTATTATAGTGGTCAAGACCCTAAGGCCTGTATAATCCAATGGTAATTGTTAGTATAGATATATGTGTGACTTTTATAGAGACATAACCTACTGAAAGACTTTGAACAAGTGTTATTTAGTGCATGCATTATCGAGAATATGTTATGTTAGCTTAGATAGATAGTGACCACCCTGCTTCACAGCGACCAGACCTTCACCCATTCGGAGCACAGATGTCGGACGTCCATCCTTGAATGGAGACACACTTGATTCATTTAAAAAAATCGAAACAAACGTTGTTAAAATATATGTGGTGTTTTATTTTGTATCTTATTTTCATGACACAAAAATACAAGACTTTAAAGATTATACAGGTCAGGTTGCAGCACAGCGAGAGAAAATCCCCTGTACTGACCGCTGTCACTCGGGAACGTTTCTCTAATGGCACGAACGGCACAGGCAGGTATCACTCTTCGAACCCGGTGTCCAAGCCTCCCGTGGAGCCACCATGTAAAGGAACGATAGACCACCAGCCTATACCACATGTGAAAAGGAATGAAACAAACTGTTTTTAAATGACCAAGATAAGTTTAATAAACGTTTGTTGTCAATGACAATTCTTGTAACTAATGGCATTCTGCACGGACAAATGCTATCTAGACAATGCACACTATTGAACGACTTACATGCGTTACAATGATATGTAGATGTAATTTTGGATATAGTAGAAGAACATGAAATAGGAGTGGCATGACAAGCAGAGTATACTTACTCAATTCTCGGATTACGAGGACGAACAGTTGCGCGAAGTTCGTGCATAAGCACCATCATTATTCTCAACACGGCCCGTGTGAGGCAGGCTGCCCTGAAGTCTGGCAGCTCGTGATGCATTGCGGTCGTGGCTCGCCTTCTGAAATGTAGGCCAGGCATCCCGAGTTTTCTCGGCAGCAGCAGTTCTCGTCCTCAGTTGGCATTAGCTCGCACCGATTGCATGTGCACCAGGTGGAGACGCCGTCCATTCGACTAGGCCCATGCTCTTCATCTGTTGATTCGTCCTACCAACTGCCGTCCAAATCCCCATCGTTTTCGCGTGCTTCCCTTTCCAGTAGTTCCTCCTCGGTATACTCGGGCTCGTACATGTAGGGCATTATTGTAGCCATTGTGTGTTAAACAAACCAAAATAATTTATAGCGGTGGTACTGGTATCTGTTCACACGGGCTACAAACGGCGAAGGTAGCTGACCAGAGCACTGAAACGAGTCACAGAATACTCAAAGTAACACACAGAGAGGAATCGAAAATCTGATGCTGTGTGTTGTGAAATGGTCTGTTTATACTTATTGAGGAAAGAGGCGTCCTGCCATTTCCATGGCGACACGTCATTAGCTGAAGCGCAGCGAATGTTGACACGAGACGTGCTTTGGCGTTGGGAAATGGGCGGTACGAGTCTGCTGATGACAGGCTCAGGGGCGGGGGAATTGATTTAGTGCCGCAAAAGCAGGTCAGCCAGGGCGATTGGGGAAAAGATAGGATTATCAGAAAATGGCGGCTCCCTGGTGCTTGTTTTCGCGTGCGTTTAATGGACGAAAACTCGGATAAGGTCCATAGGAAAGTTTTCTAAAATCGAGCCACTTAGGCTTAAAAAAACATGGCCGACCCGTAGGGACAATAAAACTTTTTACTAGAACATGCCTTTAAGGTCATGGTTGTGTTAACTTGTGATTACCTATATTCTTTTTGTTTCTTTTTTCTGTAGGGTTGTATTAAGAGGGAGGTAAAATTGTAGGGTGACACTGTAATAGAGTTTTGGGCAATGTTTAATTGTGTAAGCACACAAATATACACACTAAGAAAATGAAACCTCTAGCAAATATTGACAGGACACTCACTAGAAAACAGATACCTACATTCACCCTTAGGAGAAGATAGAACGCATTTGATTCAATAACCAGTGTAAAACAGGTAAGTACTCTGATGCATAAAGTTCAGTAGAAACGCTTTAGAGCAACACCAACATTAGTAGGGCCAGCCCTAAAATGGTTAGTGGTGTGTGCCCTAACATCATTATACTTTTCAGCTAGTTTTACTATGTGATTAGTAGGGGTCAGTGGTTGCGACTCAGAGTTCCAAAAAGTTAAGGAAAGTTCAGTTAATTACCTCTCACAATGCTACTAAATCCAGTACAGACCGAAGAAAGGCTCCTTGACTAGGCCACCACCAACCTAAGTCAGGAAAGAGAGAGAAGATGGAGACAGGTCTTTACGCCTAGGTAACCCTATGAAGGATTTAGGGGGCCAGGAGGGAGAAGGTGGGTTACCTTACCCCCCCCACCCCATTACTCAGATTTCTCCAGAGACCACTGCTGATGTTCCAAATTCCATTGGAGAAACCTGTGCTTTGTCCGGCCAAGGGAGGTCGGTGGTCGAAGGTGAAGAGGTCACTATGGGACAGGATTAAGTTTTGGTGGCTCGCAGGGCTTCAATCTCTGTTCCAGGCACATTCCAGCTAAACACTCAAATGAAGAAAAGATGAAGGCTTCTGTGGAACAGGCGACCCCAGGACACCTACGGGGAGCAAAGAAGATGGATGGGAACGGAGTCAACATGATTAGCAGCAACAGGTGATCTTCAGTGGACGGCTTCTATTGATGCAAGGCGCCTGAATATTCAGGAGCAGGCCATCTGGAGTACAAGCTGAGGATCCTTCAAGTTCCAAGGATGAATTCTGAATAGCAAAGGGAGCCCAGGAAAGCGCTGGTTGGCCCATGGATGATTCAGATGGCTCAGAAGGCAGAAATCCTCGAGCAGGGGCAAGACTGGTTATTCCCAGTGGTCCAGGTGCGTAAGTATGAATGACAGTCTTCTTGAGATCAGGCAGAGGAACACAATTTCACCGGGACTTCACTAGAGTTGACGCTAGTCAGCTGCAAAGGTTGTCCTCTTCACCGTGTGGGAATGGCTGCAGGAGTCCTTTTATCCAAGATTTGGACTGGAAGCTCGCCCAGGTCCACCAATGGTAAAAAACGAAACCATTCAAATGGAGAATGGCCATCCAATCGTTGATAGCCAATTGCCACACAATCTGCCCAGAAACAGACATTCAGTGTCCCGATACCGGCGATCATTGAAACAACGGACCTGCAAAGGAGAGAAAGAACATTATTAGACTCTTACTTATCTGCAAATTCCATCCTGCGTCTGCCAGACGCTCGTCTATGCTTCTGCTGCTCGTGGTCATCCATCCAGCAAACAGCATCTTCGGGACAACGCGAATGTGCCGGAACGAAGCAACCTGAAGGGAGAGAGAGAAAGACAACGTTAGAACAGGTTACTTACGGCGTAAGCCTCAGTCATCATGAGAACCTCACCTGGTTGGGCATCTCTTGGCCGGCATCATTCCATAACACCTCGCACACCAGAGAAGACCATCGCAACCTGGGAAGGAAGAAAGAGTACAGGTTAGCAAGTAAAAGCCAAAGCAGCACCGCGCTTAGCGCGTTACCTACCAAATCGTAGTGCACCTCTTGCGCCCTCCATACCGGCAGGAGTTCAATCCAAACAGCACGACACGCCGAACCCCCGCTCACCTAACGGGGTGAAGAAAAGACATTAACCACAAAGAAAGGAAGGCAAGGACAGTAACCTATAAAGACTGCCGCAATAAGACCTACCTTTAAAGACACTTGAATGGGCTTGCACCAGTGAAGCGAGTTGGTCGCTCAAGCCTGCAGAAGACTACGCAGCCATGCAAAGAAGGTAGGACGGAGAGCATGCCGGATATCACAACAAGGTGAGGAGAGGACCATAGGGTCGAACCCAGGGGAGGTGGGAGAAGACTGTACCTGATCTTAAATCCAGTCCTCCTGTGCTTTCAGGCCCTACTTCCATCAAAGGCACCACCCGGGATCGGGAAAGGGTCCAGGGCGCGAATCAAGCAACCAGGGCTGAGTGGCGTCCCCGTGGATACCAAGCGAGCATAACAGCCATAGAAGTTGCATCAATATTTTACAGAATAAAAGGGAAAGGGAAATGCCAATCTATATAAATGATTTTCATTTTGTTTTAAGTGAAACATTTCATATAGGATTTGCATATATATTGTCTACAGTGTTCTGGTGTCTCACACATTGCTTCAGGAAAATGCAAAAACTGGCTAAACAGGTTTATCTGTGGGGGATAGGATAGAAAAACGTCATAACCTGACTGAGTCACTGAAGAACAAGAAGTGACAGAACACATTCATTAGAATGCGTTCATTTCCAGCACATATTCACTTTTCTTAAATTAAGAGGGCAATTATGTGGTTTAAAATGTATTATCTGCATTACAACAAAGCAAAAGAAGTCTTAAAAAGTGAGCAAATATAAAGTGTCAATTTTGCTGGTTCACAAAGCAGTTAAACAAAGTTTTAGTGGATTTCATTTGCTCACTTTGTAGGGGGATCTACCAACCTCATTTGGGGTGTCCCTATAGGGTGCACGTTGGCACAAGTCCAATTGCTGGGATTAAAGGGTAACCTGCTGAATTCCCTAGGAGTATTAGGAAATGTAGAAGGTCAGCACACTCCCAGAAAGGTAGGGTTCCTTAAGTTACACACAAGCAAAGTTTCGGAATGAAGGCGCTACTCGATTTTCAGGCTGTGGGAGCATGGTGTAGCTTGCAGGTGGGCACAAGAGTGAGGCAATACAGTGTCACTGGCAGAGGGAATAAACAGAGAACAAGTTATACTCATTTCTTTAAAATCAAAAATCAGAGTTAAGATAATACAAGAGAATGACAGAGGTTTCCCTTTAAGTCTACGGTGCTCTCAGAACTCTCTTCGGCACCAGCTTTCAAGCAAGAAACAATAATATCACTCAGTCCCAGGGGTTTATGGGGCCTGCAGTTCTTTCTTAGCAGTAGCAGTCGATGGCTTGGCTTTCCTACATATTCGTATTTGGGCGTGGACTCCTGGGATTACCGAAGCCCTAGCTCCTGGCAGTACAGGTCATCTAGACTTCAGGATCTTCATCAAGACCGAGGTGGACCCTTTTCTGGGGCCTCCAACACTTTGAGAACCTGCCAGAGACCTTCCTGGAAGTTTCTCCAGCACCCTGCCGGGAGTCTCGCTAGTGATTTGGGTCCCATAGTCTCTCAACTCCACTGGTTCTCTCACCCTCTTCCATCTCCCCGATCCCCCCCATGCCATCTACCCTCCTCCAAGCTACTCGAGCTAAATCAGTCTCTTGCCTCCTTTCCTCCCCAGACATCCTTTCGTACTCCTCCCTTCATCTACTCTGCTCAACCACCATCACCTCCTTTCTGCCTTCCTCTGTTGATGGTGCTCCCATCTTCCTCTGTGGACTTTTTTGCCTTTTGCTTACCCGACTCTTAGACAGCGGAGAGGAAAGGGAAGGAAAAACTCAAAAATTAGTTAAAAAAAAAAAAAAACACCTTGGTGCAGAATTGGAGTCAGGATTAGGTGTGTTGTCCAGAATATTAGCATAATTGTGTTTTTTTTGTGATCAAATGATACATTTGGCTGAATTTGGCCAGTACCATTCGATCGGGAAAAAAAACAAATTAGGCTAATACATACCGAACATGGGGAGCAGGGTTTGCGGGGGGGGTGTCCCCTGCTCCCTATGATCGGTATGTATTAGCCTTGGGGGGGTTGCAGGGGTGTCCCCAGCTGCCTCAATGTTGGAGGCGCGACACCGGAAAAAAAAAAAAAAAAAAAAAAGGGACCCAGAGGCGTCAGATGCAACCCGCGTTTGAGGGATGGATCTGACGCTGCAGAGCTGAAGTAGACCAGGCCGCAGGCAAACAGGTAAGTGGGGAAGGGGAGATGGGGTGTGCAATTTGATTCTTTTTTTTTATTCTATGAACTCTATACGGAACGTACCATTCCTTTTACAATTTGCGCAAAACCGCGCCATATACAAAACAATCAGTTGTTGCATGCGTTTATTTATTGTTTGAATTGCCACAACCAATTTACATTCGGTCTAACATACCTAAACCTTGTCCAGAGCTAGCAGCGGATGGATGTACCAAAGTAGACTAAAGAGATCAAATAGCCCACACATTAAGGTATGTCGAGACAAGGCAGCAGTAGACAGTAAATGGGTGGAGCAAGGAACAGAGGAAGAAGGTCAAGCAGGCAAGGAGAAGGAAAGCAGAGAGGGGGCTGCCAAAGAGGAGGTCACAGCGAGAAGGAGGGAGCTGGAGCAAGGGAGAGCACGGAGCGGAACAGGGAAAGAAAGGAGCGTTACTAGCAACAAAGAAGTTGTAACGTGATGCATTGAGTTCCTCTGGTTGTTTTGATGGCCGGTGTGAAAGAGCTCCTCCCCCAATCGTACCGTTGCATGAACTACGCCACGTTCTGGCTTGATTGGCAATTCAGTTAGGTTGGTTGGCCAAATGCGGGATGCACCGTGTTGCGATTGGCATAAGTGTGTACTGGATGGGGCGCAATGTTGTGGTTGGCGCAATGAACGTGACATGTCATACAAGGACCGGGAGCGGTAGTACATTCTAAAATTGTTCCACTTTGTATTTCCTAGCACTTTCCACCTTGCTCCTCTGCCACACACTACCTCTACCCTCCAACCCCTGGGCCCACCTCCTCCATGCCTCCGATCCCGTTTATCCTCCAGTGTTCCCTCCACGGAACTGTGATTAACTCAGCTATATGCCACCCGAAAGTAGATACTGGGATTGGTGCTCACTATATTGAGCTTTAAAATATTCAGTTACCTTTGATTAGAAGGACAGGAAGGGGTTAGGAAATGGAGGAGAGAGGAGCAGGACAGTGTGCAGCAAGGACGATAGAGGCCAAAAAGTAGGGGTGAACATCAAGAGGAGCAATGAGAAGGTGACAAAGGTTGAGAGGCGCAGCAAGGATGTGGTGGGGATTAAGAGAACTAGTGACGAAGTGGAAGGGGATTAGAGGAGGAGTAAAGAGGAACATAGAAGCAAATGGGGTAAGGAGGTGGTGGGAAAAGCAACAAGGCAAAAAGGAGGAGAAGAAGGCAGGAACATTAAAAAGGAAAGAGAAGCAGAGCAGAAGGTGATAAGTATGAAAGAGGAGGAGAAAAGAAAGGCCAGGAGAGAGCAAGGGAACAGGAGGAGAGGAAAGCCAGGAGTGGAAGAGGACTGGAGCAGAGCGATGATTGTTGAAGAGGAAAGGAGATCAAAACCAGAGTGACGAGAATACCAGACAGAAAAAAAGGGGCAAGATCTAAGGAAGTTCCCAAGATGAGGGGCAGTAAGCTAGCAGGATGTTTAAAACCCAAGTGCTTGCACAGTGCGGCACAGAGTCTGCAACCAGCATAGAGGGGAATCAAGCCTAACAACCGCAGGGCTCATCACAATATTTACCCTAAACAGTATGGCCCATGTTCAGAGACCCAGGCCATCAGGGGTGCCTGCGCTGTTCTACTTCCAGGGACAAGCAACATACGAACAGCTTCTACGAAAGCCAAGCATGAAATTCCAAGAGCCAAGAAAGAAGTGCTGCAGAATTTAAATCTCAAAATACTGAGTGTTGGGGGAGAGGCAAGTACTAAGGGCTTATTTCCTGCAATGTGACTGTATTCTATTTAATAATAAAGACCCTTGAACCTCACACCCAGGTTTCGTGTTCCCCGTTGACCCCTTGCCTGCGACACCGTAGAGAGTCATGTTCCTACGATGCTTTTTGTATATTCTACTGAATCTTGACATCAAGCAACAGAACACATGTAATTATATTTGAACACCTGTGGTACATTATGCACTAGATGCCTCTGTTCGATTAGCTTGGATCTTAGGTTTATGACAAGGGCACAAAGAAGCAAAACAGAAATTCACATGTTTATATTAATAAGAGTGACTGGATCCAATGTTGGGCATTTCACTCCATGATCAGGACCCCTTCCCCAACATTTGTAAATTGTTACTTGCTTTTAAAGACACTCTGTTGTGCCATGGTAAAGGTTAATAGTTGTAGCCCAGCGTGGATCAAAGCAGAGCATAAATCCATAACAAATCGCCCATAAGAGGCAAGGAGTACAATACACATGGTGACTCCGATTCAACCATATAGCCAGTTTCGGACTGGCCTATAGGGCAATGCCCGAACCAAAAACGCTACAGTGGAAAAAGAATGTTGGCCAATGTGGCCCAGTTTGATGAGCTACTTCACTATGCGGCTAATAGTTTTGACCACTGTTGCTGAATATTCTTTGAAATGCTTCATTTGTGTAGAGAAGCCCCTCAGAAAAAAATACACCCCACTGGGGAAAACGACCCAGCACACCTCTTGCAAGTAGAACAACGTTTTATTCCACACAAATAAAACATGCACCCGCAAAGAACTCTGCTGCCACGGAACGTTCTGCCAAAATTAGGAGCACCACTTTAAAAAAGGCACACAGAATCATCAATGACACAAGTTGCATAGGTTACAAATGCGAATGGCTGGTTGGCGCGACCCTATACATAGACTACCTGATCCATAAGGGATGCCAGGCCATTGGTGCAAGCCTCTTCTGCCCATCTTCTTGCACGTGGGCTCAACCCGACACGTCAGCAGGCACCAAGTTACGAATAATTGTCAATTAGGAATTTAAAAAAAAACAACACCCTCTACGTCTCTGACCCAATGTGCATCTGGTATTGCAGACAAGGGCTAAGAAGGTATTTCAAGGCCAGATTATTCCAGACATGTTGGCGCTAGTCCAAAGCTCCCCACCACCATTGTTTTGGCTACGTTGTTTTATCACTGCCAGCGCCTCACTGCACAAATCACGCCCCCTTTGGTGAAGGCAACTAGTCCCTGCTTTCTGATCGATTGGAGGTCTAACAGTTTTATGGTCGGTAGTCTGAGGTACCTTTGAATGCTCGGGGTCCTGGGATGGGGGCATTTGGGTGCTATTACTTAGAACTGGGACAGGGAAGGTGCCCTCCTTCTCGTGTGATCATTCTTACAGAGAGCTCTCTATCCACTCGTGGCCTTGCAGGGCATTTTCTTTCTGGGATAAGGATACTGGCAACCTCAGACAATGGAAGGTCTATGAATCTCTGCAGCTCTGGCCTTTCTCACCTGTGCCCAAGCTATGACTTCCTGCGTGCAATCACTTATTTCCCTGTGTGTGCCTTGGGCCTGCGGCCCGGACTATAGCGCAGGGCGAGGTCTCGATTTGATTTCAATATGGCTGCTGTTATCCAAGATAGCGTTTAATTCCCTGTGTACTTTAAAGCTAAAACATGACTACCCTTTCCACAGTACAGCCCCTTCTAGCCTCCAGACCCTCTGTTACCTCCTCGAGTCCCTGCTACTCAATTCTAGGACTCTGCCGCATCCGAAAACGCTTGGGGGGCTGGAACAATCGTCCCTCCTTCCCAACATTTGCATCACATTTTATCAAAAAACTTGCCCTTGGGTACTATTCAAACAGTCTGTCAAAAAAGGAATGAATTGCCATTTGCAACTGTGAGCCACTTTTTCATTGTTGCCAGAGAACTTTTTCATTGTTGCCAGAGAATTTTATGCCCCAGCCCGACCCTGCGTATATCATCTCTCACCAGCGTTTTATTGGCATGGAAAGAAACACAAGGTAAACAGAAAAGTGACAATGAGCAGTACTGTGAACGCTCCACATAAAGAGTATAAGAGTTGTGTGTCAGGGACCGAAAGCCTAGATCGGGCCCTCTTGACTATCTTGTGCGCATATTAGGACAGTTTTTCTGAAGTCCAACTAAACATTCAACAGAGACAGTACAAGACTCCACTCTTAGTAGGAGGCCGTACCTACCACCTGAGCATATGGTAGCATAGACAGAGCAGCCAGGCGGATCTTAAGAGGGAGAGAGGGTTGTAGAATCAGTACAAAGAAATTGTAGTCACACATACTTGCGCCTTGAAACACTTGTGCATAGGCGCATTATAACATCATATCATGTCCAAAGAAACACTATGTATTGTACAAATAAAGGGTTTATTTAAATACAAGTAGACCAAGGTAAATGTTGGGGAAATAAGTACTAAGAGATAAGGAAGAGAGGTGGGCACCACATCGATTTATATACTCAGTGCGTGAGTGTTTCTTATAGTAAATCCGGTTAGATAGGAGCTTTCAGACTTTAGTTGACCCTCCGACACTGCGATCCACAAAATTCTAAAAGACAGTTGGGTGCAACCACCCAGCAATGTCTGATGCTCTCATGCAGCTTAAAATCAAGCTTTATTTTCTTCTAGTTCCGATATTCCAATTTCACTTCTGTAGGCAATTTTATTTATTCTTAAACAGAATATTTCTCTAAAGAAAAGGCGAGTCATTCACACTGCTTTTTCAATTAGGATGAAACCAATTTAATGCAATATCATTGTGTGTTCAAATCGGTTCCTGTGAAGCAAAACAGTTCCTAGGTCAAAGAATGGCTCATAAGCCGATGCATTTTGGAGTCAGGCTCCATCTTCAGGGCTTAACATATGAGCCTCGTCACTTAGGAACTTGATTATCAATCTTCAAAATAAATCTTGTAGGCTGGCTCCTTCGGTATGTCTTTCAAAGAACAAATCAGTGGAACACAGACAGAGGTAAGCAATAACTAACTTATTTTAGGATGGCATACAGCCAACTCAAAGTAAGTAAAACCTTTATACTTTTAAAAGGAGCCACTAGCAACTTAAGTTATGTATAGACCCAAGACTGTTTGAGCATCTGTATAAAATGGAGCAGGGAAAGCAACCTCCAATGTTACAGTTTAGGAATGACTCCATGTTGTTCTAGGTAGGTAAAACCCAGACAGACTTATTCTAAACAGGCTATACAGCAAGTTCGGGGAAGCAAGACGCAGTTGGGGAACAAATGCACCTATTCTCCAAACGAAATAGTTAGTGAAGAGAACAGCATTACTTTTGGGAAAGAGGCATAAACAATTCACAGGGTAGTAAAATAACCTTTTCGGAATGGCACCAAACACATTCAAGGTAATTAAGAACTTTTGTAACTGCTCACTCTCAGAGTTAGTTACCAACAAACGTCTTTCACCAGTAAGTGACTTTTAAACACTGGTTATATTTTTCCAAGACAATGCTTTTCTTATCCAGTGCTTCCCTATTCTATTGCATGAGTACTCTCAGAGGAAGAAGAGGGACCCTAGTGGTCTAGGAGCCAGCTGTAGGCAGAATGAGATAAAGTTATGTTGCAGGTAAAAGTCAGAATTCCTGTGGAAGACTGTTGAAACAAATAAGTATTTCACTTTTAAAGTTAGTTAGCGTCCAGGGACTTCAGAGAAGGCACTATAGGAGGATTCTAGAAGTGGGCCTGGGGAAGTGGACGAGAGGACTCCCAATCACAGAAAACACCCCAAAAGCAGTCAGAAGACTGAATATTTTCTAGCCAGAATCACGTCACTTGTAAGGTCCAGCACTCTAGTGAGACTTTTAGGACTCAAAATTGTGTCTCTGGCGTTCCAGCAGGATGCCACCAAAGGTTTAGCTCGATTCGGAAGACCATGCAACGCACAATGGCTTAAGGCCGCCGGGTATTGGAGTATTGCAGCCCTGCAAAGTCACAGCATGACGTGTGATGGCTATAAATGCAGGTCTTCTTGAGTCTAGTGGATCTCACCAGGCTCTGGGTCGAGGTCTTCCTTTTCGGGATCCGCAGGTCAATTGGAAGGAAGGGTTACAGTAGACTCCTGTTACACAGCAGGCGCTCCGGTTGCTGGAAATCGCAACATCCTTTGTTTCTTCATCTTCCTCTTTGGTTTCAGTTCCAGTGGTCGACTACCTCTTCAGTTTTCAGGATCAGACATTTATGCAGGAACCCAGCCATCCAAACAGCCATGCAACATACAAACTTGGGGGTGGGAGGTTAGGCAATCCTTTCAGAACAGCCAGTCTCCCTGTTTGAACTGGATTCTCGCAGGCAGGCTGGAAGACAAAGGGCTGCAGAGTTTTGGACTCCTCACTCGCTTCCCGCCTTCACAGTCACTCGGAGCCTGGGCGGGGAATCCACAGGATTCCAGCCAAAGACAAAATTGGCACAAAGGATTTTCCCAGCCCGGAGGGGGGAAGGAACAAGAAAGGACATGGAACACTGAAATGGCAAAAAAAAAAAAAAAAGAAGACAGGGGCCATGGGAACCGTTACAGGGGCAGTGGAAACATCCAGCGGTGAAGGTGCACCGAATTAGTAAAAAGGTTCATTGCCACCAGCCATTAAAGGTAAGCTTGTCCCTGTAACAGAACTGTTACAGTTAAAAGGAGAAACAGAGAAGGGGGATACATTGTATCTCAAAAAGGGAGAGCGTCTAGTGAAACAGTCACTAGACCTGGAGACGCCAACTGATGTAGTTAAGACTACTGCATATTATACATTTCTTTAGTACATAAACGTGAAGTTCACAGAAACAGAAATCAACACAGGATGCTTATACTTCTTCAAATAGTCATCTCATCTTTAATGTTCATTGTTTGGCATGCAGAAGCCCATACCGATGCATTTCGGACAATTAGTCCTTCTTCAGGGCGGGTTCTGTATACTGACAAGTAGAGAAGCGTGGTGTTCTCTCATGGTATCACTCTAAATGCTTTTAATGGGCTGGAAGGCAGTAGGAGGCAGTGTGGAGCCAATAAACACGGTTTCACTTCTGCACCATGAGCCTTAAGAGATATAACTGTATGGTCTCTCATTGTGGCTCGTCACGCTGATCAGTAGTTGAATCGCGAGAGGCCAGTCCGGTGCTGGTAGGCTCCAGCGGATTCTAAACCAGTTCTTGTGTGCGGTCTGCCTCAGAACTTGAATGCAGATACACAGGACCCGCCCGTCTATTCAGCCAAGGAACGCGAACATATCTCCCCAGCACCCCACATAAAGGTGCTGCTTTCACCTAACAAAATGCAAAAGGGATCCAAAGATCCTTTCTACCCTTGGGAACTGTTGTTCCTACAAGGTTAGCCAGAGAAAGTTCAAGGAGAGCACCAAGGGCAACTGTGCAACAATAAACCCGTATATACCAAAATGTGTTAGTAAGCAAAAAGTTCTGGGATTGACACAGGTCAGGAATATTTATCATTGCTAGGAAAATCTTACCCAACACATATGCAACAGTTTTCTTTCAGTGCAGTATTCAATAAGTAGGAGAATAGCTTTTTTATTCAGTTCGGCGTTATAGATATAGGTTTTCATTTAGATCACTTTGTTCTATTCAGTTCATTCCGTTGTAATTTGCCTTTGTAGTGTGCTTTCAAACGTGCCCTGCACTCAGACTTTCGATACCATGCATTCATGTACACGTGAACATTCTGTAACAAAGTATTGTCAAACATTTAGTGATTAACAAGTTCTATTGTTCACTTTGAATCAGAAACTTTTCACAACGTGTATCATTAGCCAGGCGACCACTTCTGATACAAAATAACCTGCACGCACGATCAAACACTCATATACCGGGTTTCTGCTTTTATAGAAAATCACTGGTTGCTTTGTTGCAAGTTTCTGCAGCGCAGATCTATTGGCTTTCTGGTCTCCGCCTCAGGCCTCCACCTCATCCCCCGCAGGCATTCCAAGGTCAGCTTCTGTCCCCAGGAGAACAAGCACTTTGTATGCCAGAAAAAGGGGCAGCCTCCATGCACGGCTCCCCATGTCAAGGCTCATTCAGTTGCACAGAGCCCCAGTGCCGGGCTGCTCTCTCCTGAACCGCTAGCGTGCTCCACACTTACAGCTCCCAGTTTCCCTTGGCCTCTCTGCTGCTGCACCTACACCGTTGGTGATTCTCTCGCCACTGCTTCTCCCCTTGGGTATTCCCGATTGGGCTTTTTCTAAACCTGCAGCCCTTTAACAGGCTGCAGGTGGGAATATACAAGCAGCCCTGCCTGACCATCATTGAGGGGACGTGCCTGAACTCTACTACTCTCAGTAGGCCTCTTCCTCATCCCAGTACCAGAATGGCAAAAGCACCTAGTCTTCATTACTCTCAGTTGCTTCTTCTTTGTCCCAGTACTTTTAGGAGTTATATAGGAGGAAGTCAGGGGAGTTGACTCAAAATGCCCCACAACGGTGTAGGAAGGGTTGGGTATTACTAGGAGAAAGAGGCTACCATGTCTCTTCCAAGGGCATCCCAGTCCCCAAAGACCTCCACCCAGGTGATCCTCCCTCGCTTGTCCACCCCCAGGGTCAGGATCCAAGAGCAAGGCCTTTCCGTGGTCACCTGTGCAGAGGATCGATGGGGACAACTCATTTCAGAGAAGGGTTAGGAAGAGCTAAATGCTATGAGACATATTGTTAGCACAGGAACTTGCAGAGTCTGGCATTAAAAACCAAATGGATTGTTATTTGAAAGTGACACGTTTTACCATTCTTAAGAAACTGGTGTTTGGAAATTACAATTTTGCCATCCCCGAGAAACTGTCGTTTAAAAACAGCCACTTTTGCCAGCCTACCTTAAGTATCCAGGGGACATTTTCCTTACACTTAGTTGTTCACAGTGTGAGGGTCAGATTAGTACGTTTTGGGCACAAGGACAGTTTATGTAATTTTGACAATTTGACACAGACTCATCTTTAGTTTCCTGGGGGGCGGGGGGAGTGACTCTTTAGGTTAGGGGCCGGGAGGCCTTTATCCAACCCTTTTATTTTAATAAAGATGTCCGTTAATGAAAAGATGACAACTTTGTGTCCGCCTCTCATTTCCGACCCCTCACAGTACCTCTAGTACTTGTCTGAAGGATTCTTCCTTAATAACTAATCTTCAAATAGTCTTGCGATTTCTTGGATCAGTCTCTGTAGGACCACTGACTTCTCTTTCCTCCTTGGGAATCTCTTTCTATATTCTAGGTTGCTGGTTTCAACATGTCCTTAGAACGTATCATTTCCCTGATAGGCTTTTCCTCCTGAGCAATTATAGTCCAGCTTGTTCTGGTCCACTTGACTTTGTACATAGTTCAATTGAACAGTTTCTCTGAATTCTGGCTCATGCTATTTACTCTTTTATAATATTCTTCTTGCACAGAACATGGAGGTGCCTTCCCCTCTTCCAAAGGTATCGTTATCCACTGTTCATTAGATTTTTTAGCAATTGGTTCTCCTATATCACAATGTTTTAAGTTAATCAATTTCAGGTTTAACTTTGCCTTCTGACATCTATTGAGACGCGTTGTTGGTAGTTATAATGATTCCTTCTGGGCCTCCCATTATTCCTGTTAGCTGCAATTGTAAAGGAAAACCTCTTCGGAAGCCCTGTTCCCAAAGACCTTCTTTCTCATCCCACACCACTGTTGGTTTCACTGGCGTTTACTTTACATCCTCCTTGCGGTGTCTCAGTCTCTCGATGCCTGACCAGACACTCTGCTGCTTTATGCTGGCGGTGGTCTGTGGTCCGGCTGTCCACCAGGGATCCCTTGTCACGCCACCACCCTTTGCCGGGCTCCTGCCCGGTTGGCTTCTCAGTCTGGAGAATTTGCCGTGGCTCTGGCATCCCGTTCTTTATTTTTAGGCGAGTGAATGAAGAAAGGTTTTTAAGTAGGGCAAGACCATGTCAGTGCACTCCAGCTATGGAGCAACTCACTAAATGAGTGCAAAGACTAGGGTCTCGCTTGGAAGTAATGTCAAATAGTATGTCTCATTTTCTTTCCAACACCAAAAGTGATGAAGAGTGTGCGACAGGGGCAGGACAAACCCAACATTAAGACCCTTCACAAAGGGCTGTTGTAGTAATTTTGGACTGGGGGGGTAGGGTGGTGGTAAATCAGGAAATGTATCATTCATGACAGAAAAATAGGGAAATCATCATTTTTAATTCTCACATTGGCTCTTGCTACCATGTCAACAAATGTGTGTTCTTTTCTAAGAAACTACTGGGATATGAATATGAAACCAGACGTAGTTTAGATCGCTTGAATCAGAGAAAGTAGGTCAAATAGGTCACTGAACAGAATAGCAACCTGATACTTTTAAAAGATTGTGTGGAATAATGTGTGAGGGCCGAATGGATACCTTGGAGAAGCAAAGGCTGTTAAATCCTGGGATTTACTGGCACGCGATTATGCATTCTTGCCCAACAGCAAGCAAGTAGAGTCAGGCACAGCGAGTGTGTGAATCAAGCTAGTCATTTTCAATGAGTCATACCTGCTTAATGGCTTGCTGAAGTTTTTCAAGGTTAATTTCTTTGGCTTCCTTAAGTAAGGTCTTCTCATCCATCTTTAACATGGACACTCTGTACTGGCAAAGTTCGACCACCACCACATCGGGCTGCACCTCCTGGATCGTCTGAAGGAAAACATCAAAAGACGTAATAAAGGGATGGCAATCAGGAATCATGATTTCACCAAGCTTTTGTAAAGGCACACATGGAACCACTTAACAAATCGCTCTATGTACATTTGTTTCCCGTTTCTCAGACGCAAAATAACTTCACCTCTTTCTCTATATAACTTTGTAAGTGAAAAACACTTTGTGCTCACACGTTATACCAATCAATTACAAAGTGTTACACTTATACACAATGGCCAAAGCACAAAATGCTATTCATGTCATGCGCCTAAATCAAAATATCCAATTACATACTGAGCTTTCATCACTCTGGACGCAAGACCTCGGGTTCTGAAAAAGGACCAGAGCGCAGAAGGAGAAACTGGAGGCAAGGGAACCACAGCTAATCCCTCAATACATATGGTTAAGGCCTCGACCTGACATTTGCCTTGGATACCTGTACGCAAGTAGGAACCAACAGTCAAGATTCTGACACATATGAGTTCTAGGAGTGCATTTGCAGTTCTGTTCTAAAGGCTTTGTCAATGCAAATGCAATGTAACATTCCCAGCCCTATTTCAAGGGTCTAGATGTACATGAAATCTTAGAAACGCGAATGCCAAAAGGGCCGAATAAAACATTACGCAGACACCGGTCTGATTAACCCTTTATCCTGCGCCTGGCTTGCAACAGGGACGAGGCACAGAGGAAAGAACTGCATCAACGGCACATAACTTCACACATCACACCACACAAGTAAAACTAGGCTTTTGCATGTGCCGGCAATTCCGGCAGCATGCCTTGTGCCGTACCTTTTGCTACCGGGGATAGTAGGTCTGTGTAGAAGTATTTGCAGATGAAGATTCACTGTTGTAATCTTTGCAGAATGCATACGCTGCTGTCCATTGTGTGCACACAAATAAAAGGTTGCGATGCCTTCCCTTAGCATTTAATCTCCAAAAGAATGATTTGTTCCCATTGAACTTCCCCTTTTAAAATGTTTACATTGAAAGCAATTGGTTTTGAGAATGCGAGAAGATATTTATTTCATATATATGCATACACAAGGACACCTCAAGCTTCGATCCATGGTTGCAGACTAATGGAATTCCCATTGTTAGAGCGATGCATCATTGCTCTGCTTCATCCCCTCTTCTAGTGAGAGCCCCAGCACTTTTTGCTGGACTTCTGGACCTTTTTCTGAAATCGTGAATGAGTGGAGCCTTTTCCCACTCATTCATTCTTATGGGCTCTGTCTTTTGCAAGTCTATTCTTCGTATTTTACCTGTCATAGGGAGTCTATTTTCCTCCATAACACTTCAAGGCATCTTTATTTAACTACTACAGCACACAGCTCCTTATGGGCAGTGTTGCTGGGGACCCTTGGGGTCCTCCTTTGAGATTATTTTCTTTATCCTGGAGTAACTACAGTTCTCAAGGCAGTATCTCTCCTAAAAGGTTATAGTCTGAGGGAAAGGTTATAGTCTGAGGGAAAGGTTATAGTCTGAGGGATTGGCACAAGCCTTGTCAGGCTCCACAACCAAACCAACAGAGTTCAAAATCACATTAAAATACATGAGAGAGAGTGGGGAAAAAAAGGGTCTCACTCTCTCCAGGTTAAAAATGTAAGTCCTCAAAATCCAGCAAAGTTGCCTGGGGTCTCGAAGGTATAGAGGAATTTGCACATGTCTGAGAATTCTCCCTAACACTCTCCATACATTATTTTTGGAATCATACTTTCCTATAACTTTCCTTGGGCTTCCCCTTTTATTTTCTCTGTTTTAACTTGTGTGAACTAATGTTCCCAAGGGTAGAAGGATATATTTTATATCTTTCTACAATCCCCATTGTGAGATCAGCACACCCCACCATATGTGGAGTTCTGAGGGGTTACACTGTATCCCCTTTCTCGCTGCTCCTGTAACATGTGTTACAGTGACAAGCATACCTCAATGGCTCATGGCAGTGTTCTACAAACTTATGTGATTTTTAACCGCAGGCTGTGTTCACAGCCACAGTAATGCACAGAAGGGTCACCATCAACCTAGAATGGTGGCTGTATTTCTTTTTGCCATTTCTTGGTCCTTCTTCTGCCGTCCTGGGTTAGGGAGGTCCTGGTTTGCTTTTTGTCTTTTACGGGAATCCTTTGTGAAGCCCACCACGACTTCAGAGTGTCTGTGAAGACAGGAAAAGATCGAGGTGTCTGAAACTTCTCAGTCCTTTGTCTTCTGGCATGCCTACTTGGAACCAGTCCTAACTGGGAGGTTGGCTGCCCTAAAAAGGACAGCCACCGCGCAAAGTTTGAATGTAGCACGAGTGCTGATCGCTGTGCTCCTGAATAAATGGCCTGGACCTGGAAGCTGAAGACAAGTCAACCACTAGAGCTGAATCCGATGAGGAAGAAGAAGAGAAGATGCCTGTAGCGGATTCCAGAGATCAGCGATACCTGCTGTGTAACCGCTGCCTATGCGGACCCCTTCGAACATGTGACAGAGGAGTCCCAAAGACGAGTCTGATCCTTGGACTGGTGGGACCAGTCTTAAGAAAACCTGCATTTCGAGCCATCCCATGACAAGCTGTGACCTTCCTTGGCTGCAAACCGCCAATACCCTGGGCCCACGAGGATGAATGCTGTGCATCGTCTTACCATGAACTAATCTTGCTGAATCTTCGGTGGGCTCCTGCTAGACCCCCAGAAGCAATATTACACTCCTTAAAGTCCCCTCATCAGAGTGCTGGACCAAGACAGCAAGGCAAATCAATCAGATGACAACCATTCTTCATCTGGTGTCTTGAAAAGGGTGCCACGAGAAGCATTGAAGAATCCTTTCCTCTCGACTGCTGCTGCAATTTCTCATCCAGTGCCCTTTCTTTTGTGTGAAGACCAAGAATCCAGAGACAGGGTTCTGTAGCTGCTGCATAGTGAAGACGTCCATCTGCAACATCTTCGTCACTGCTGAGGTAATACTTACCTAAAATCGTTGTGTCGCTCATGTGTGGCTAGAGTGGAAATTTGTGTAGTTGGGGGTTGACCTGTTCCGTTTGCCCAGGCCTACTACTGAAACGCATCTAGGGAGCTTTCTGCGACGTCCCTGAACCCTTATACAGACTCTGAAGAACTTTACTTACTTGTTCTAAGAAGATATCCTCTGGAACTCTGATTTCCTGCAGTTTGCCTGCTCCTGTTCTGCCTGTTGGCCACTGGACCACCAGTGTCCCTCTTCTGCCTCTGAACACTGGTGCCCTGGATTAGGGAAGGACTGCTAAAGTAACTGTATATTCCCAAAACAGAATAAGTTACTACGTTATTACTTATCTTTGAAGTGCATATTGCCACTCTGAAAAGTATAACAATGTTATTGCTTACATTTGAATTGCATTCCACTATTTAACACTGATGGTATAACTGAATTTTTCTTGAAACAGAAGAAGTGTAATGGTTTACCGCCAATAGGGTTTGCTTATTTTGAAGTGCATATTACCATTCCAAAAGTCTAATACTGTGGTTTTACTCCCCTTGAATTGCAGATTGCTATTCTAAATGTATTTTATACTTTGGTCTACTTAGCAGAAGTATTGTGTCGGTTTTTATACTATGTTTATGACTTATAATAGTACTTACCTTTCTAAAGAATTCTCTTTGCATGGGCATTTTTAAAATATACCATTATTTTAACAATAGATCAGTGTATAAGTGTTTCTTTGGACCATATGTATGCTACAAGTTCTTTGTACCTCCCTACACCCCCTCTCCCTCCTATGGTAAGGCTGGCTGCTTTGTTACACTACGATTACCTTGAGTGGTACAGACTTATACTAAGAGTCGGCATTTCGTATCGCCCAAGGATAGTCTTATAAAGGCCTTTTGGGTGGACTTTAGAAAAACTGTCCCAACAGTTACCCATTGCGAGCACTCAATTTACAACTTGGGAAGAATGAAGCTCCGAGCTGGCCACAAGCAAGATACCAAACCCATTGCACAAGGCTTGGCCTGTTCCCAAGGCGAGTGTGCTGCATGTGAGCTATCCATCCGGTTTACAAACACAGATCCTGGAAGGCAGCTCAAAAGAGGAATAGTTGTAGTCTTAGAGAGGCAGGTCTTTGGCTCAGTCTTTTAAAAAGGGGATTAAAGAAGAAATCTGAAATAGTTTACAAACGTTTTTAATATTTAATAGTATTAAGTTGCAGTATTATGCCGTTCTAGGCATACAATAGCCCTTCAACAAACTGCAAGTGTCCAGGAAAGAGAACCTGATGTTTAAAATAGTGGCCATTTATAACCCTCATATTCAAGCCTGTAAGACGCGAACGGCATTTTATTTAATTGATTGTTTATAGCGCGAACCTGGCCCAAAAGGCAGCAGAACGCTTTACAGAGTTCAGAAGAAGCCAGAGGCTACGGTCGAGCTAGCGCTTTCTTAAATATTTTTTTTTTTTAGCAGTAAGGCAGTACTGTGGGGGATGGCCAGGGTTTCAGTTCTAGGGAGGAAGCGATGAAGGAGCAGTAGGGGGATACAAGGGGAGTGAGTTCCATAGGGATGCTGCATAGCAGGAGAGGGACTGCTTTCCTTTTGGAAAAGCGTGGACTCTAACCTTTTGATGGTCGAGCTACGGGAGGTGCGGTAACCTCCTGAGGTATGGAGTTTGGCTGCCAGGTGAGAGGGGGTTCCACTGGAGACTGCATTGTATGTGATGCATGCGTTTTTTTTTAAGAGGGGGAGCCAGTGGAGATCACGTAGGATGGGGGTGACATGGTCGAATCTGTGGGCATCCATGATAAGACGGACTTCGCCACGGTCGGGAGCCAGGTACAGGGCTGAGGAGCCCGGTGAGGAGGGCGTGACCCCCGTCAATGTGCAAGATGATCAGTGCCTGGACTACTGTACGGACGTTAGCGGGGGTGATTGTTGGGCAGATGTATCATTGTTATGCTTCACCCCCCTCTCCTATTGAGACCCCCAGCACTCTTTGCTGGACTTCTGGACCTTTTTCTTCTATCCCGAATGAGTGAAGCCTTTTCCCACTCATTCATTCTTATTTGTTCTGACTTTTGGAACTCTATTATCTGTGCTTTACCTTTACTATGGCATCTACGTTCCTCCATATCTCTTTTAAGGCATCTGTATTTTACTTTTGTAGCACACAGCTCCTTATGTGTTGCTGGGAACCCTTTGGGTTCTGCTTTGAGATTCTTTATGTGTCCTTACTACTGTTCTTAAGGATAGAGAGATACTTTGTATGCCTCTTAAACCGTTATACTCAGAGATTAGCACACCCCCACCTTATGCTCCTGTGACTTTTGGAAAACTCTATAGTTATGGCTGGTGGTAGTGGACATGTTCTACCAACTATTGTGCCATTTGTTTTACCGCAGACTGTATTCGCTGTCTTGGTTGTGCACAACATGGGGGCTCCTTTCTTTTTTCACCATTTCTATCATGGTTGTTCTTCGTTAGCCCTTCTTCCATCATCCTGGGACGGGGGAGGTCTGTGTGTGAATTTGGCTTTTGACAGGAACCCTTGGGTATCCCCGCCTAGGCTCCAGTGTGTCTGGGCAGGCAGAAAGCGGGGGAAGGGTTTTTCAATCCCCTGCGCTTTGTCTGCCCGAGTGTCACAATGGAACCAGTGCCCACTGGCGGGCTGGCTGTCTTGATTGGACAGCCAATTGCCCCTTACTATAAACTGCTGAGAGAAATAGCAGAGGAGCGTGTCTGAAACTGAATAAAAGGTGAGGTGCCAGATGTGAAAGGCAAGTCGACCACTGGAACTTAAAGTAACCCCGAAGAAGACGACTACCAGAGACACCTGCAGACCCTTTGCAACACTGAAGCAACCACTGCTGTTCTGACCCCATTTTCCATGCAACAGGAGAGCTCCGAAGAGGACAACTCCTTTCCTTTGGCTGGTGGGACTAAACAGCCCTGAAACGAACTACAAACTGAGCTATCTCCCAGGGTGCTGTGCCTTTCCAGAACTGCAGACCGCGAATACCAGGAAAGCTCAGACCCATTTGTAGTAGGTCTCCTTGCTGAGCTCCAGGTGAACCGCCAGAGACCCAATCCAACTCATCCAAGTCCCCCCACCAGAGTTTAGGACTGCAGGAATCCAAGAAGATGACCGGGCGAACAGCATCCTTTGTTGGTGCTGGAAAAGAGGCGCCAAAACCGCAGACTGACCTGAGAAGACAAATAAATCTGTGCCAGAGGGACCCTCTCGAGACTGCAGCTGAGGTGCCCGTTCGGAGTCCCGCCTTTTGTCAACAGACAAAGGAATCCAGAGACTGGGTCCATCGCTGCTGCACAGCGGAGAATCCAGCCGCGACCATTGTGGGGTGAAAATATATTCCTTACCTTGATCCCATAAGTCGCTCTAGAGTGTTGGAGTGCATGAAGAGGTGTCCAAGGTGTCCACTCTTAACTCTGACCCAATCCATCGGTTTGTGTCCCTTTTACGAGTTCTTTAACAGGGTCTCGAAGGTTGTGTTCATTATGCTAGCATCCTTATCTGGAGACTGAAAGTATCCACAGCATAGGCTGCTTCGTAAACCTTTATGCCTTTCCGAACTAACTACTTGTGCATAGAGTTCGGAATTGCACTTGGAAAGCTTTAGTTGGATCTAAAACCGCCTCTAGAACGTTATGCTCTTTTACTGTATGACTAACTAACCTTTTTTGTTCTTAAAAGACTTTATCTTATGTGGTTTTGCTACCTAAATACAATTACTTTATATCTTTGTCTGTGCGCCATCGTATCAATAATACAGTAGAAGTGTCATTAGTGTCAAACTCTGTAACAAGTGTACCACGAGCAACTACGATCCAAGCAGTGGCCTTTGAAAAGTATTTAGATGTAATCCTGTGTGTGTTGGTTAAATGGTAAGTATTTTAAGACATTCCTAGTGTAAATATAATATATATTTTAATATAAGTTTATTGGTGTGTATCTTTGGGCGAATGTACTAACTGGGTTCAGTGTACTTACCTACAACTCACATCTTCCTCTTATACGCCCGACTGCTCTGCCACTCTAACAAGGTTCCATGAATAGTACAGACTTATACTAAGAGTTGGGGACCTGCATACCATTGGGATAGTTTTATGAAGTCTTACCTCAAGTGGACTATAGTAAAACACCCCTAACCGTGATGAAGGGTTTGATTTTCCCCAAGCATGGCGATTTGGGCTTTCTTGGCCACATGTTTTTTGGAGGGAGAGAACGCTATCGACAATGAGATCTAGGGATTTGGCTGAGTCGTCGGCTTGGGGGTGAATCCGTCTAAGTTCATGTTGTCAAGACAGTTTTGAATGATATGTTGTTTGGAGGGGAGTCAATAAGGACAAACTCAGTTTCGGTGGGGTTGAGTTTTATGTAAGCGGATGACATCCAGGTCTGGATGGTGCCCAAGCAGCAACGGAGACGAGAGATGTCTTGAGGGCCAGTAACCTTAAGGTACAGCTGCATATCATTAGCGTACTGGTGGGTGGAGATGCTGGGGTCCTTTAAGAGGCTTCCCAGGGGCTCCACATAAAGGTCGAAGATAATGACTGAGAGAATGGATCCCTGTAGTACGCCCCAAGATACCGGTAGACGTTTGGACCTGAACTGCCCCCTTTGGACGGCTCAGAATCTGTTAGCGAGGTAGGAGGAGAACCAGTCAAGGACTTTACCTGTGAGGCCCATTTTGGTGACGAGAATCGATATGAGCGTGGGATGATCGTCCATGTCAAATGCTGTTGAAAGGACCAGGAGGAGGCAGGAGTCGCCTCTGCCCGTAAGATGAAGTGCGTCATCTATCACTCGATTTGTGGGAGTTTCTGGGCTACATTTGGGGCAAAACCCCGACTGGTAGTCTCTCTTGCTGCGGTCACTTAAGTGGGCATTTTAAAATGGAGTCACCCACTTTGATGGTTTACTTGTTTTCTGAGTAATACTTCAGATACTTAAACCGTTCCTGACTTTTCCCCTTTATGATCTAGAGGACACAATTAGGATTTATCAATTTGGTAGTTGCATGCAGTTGTTAGATAAGAATGTTGTTGTTTTGTGGTTAGCTACCTTCAGACCCATAAAGTCCAATGAAATGTAAGAAATGCAGTAAAATTGAATAAACTGAGGGTACCTGTAAAATCCAGAAGTTGGTAAAAAAAGAACGGCTCAAAGGCCAGAAATCCTCACATGAAAGCAGGAAACAAAAGTATCACAGGACATTGTGGGAATGGGATGCACCCTAAAACCTTTCAACAAAGCGCCTGTCCAAATCTAATTGTCAAAAAAGATTGTACTCATGTTTAAACATTTTCAAACCCTCCCAGCCAGCAAAAGGGCATAGCCAAAGCAGGCCAATCTTATTACACTGCTTTTGAGAATCCCCACAAAAGGTGTATACCTTTTCCACATTGTCAGTCCACTCGGATCAGGACTGGAGGAGTAAGATTTAGCACAGAGTAAAGCACATTAGTTACTTGGACAATACCTTGACTACATCTCGCTTGCTGCTGTCGCTGAAGTGGGCGGTGCCAACTATATACACCTTGCCGCCATCTTCCGTGACTAGTTCCGTCACCGTCTCCGGAAGCAGCGGTTTCTTCTGTCTCTTCTTCATCTTCATCCCCCAGAGAATCTTAAAAGCATCTGCGTCAGCTAAATATTAAAAAAATAAAAATAATTACCAGTGACAGGACTCTCTGAATAGAACACTTTACTTAATGTTCACTTTAGAAAATGTAAAAGGTACAACTATACCACAAGTTCCAGAACTGTATTTTTCAATGTTTACGTTATTCTAAAGGGGAAGGGGAACCGCTTAAAAAAAATAATAAAGTACACGGGTCAGGAATGGTGTCAGCGCCTGAAGCAAGGACACATCCCTGGAACAGATAACGGGAGACACCCCATATGCAAAAAAGTGAATGGTTCAGCTGAGGGGTGCAGAAAACAGGAGGTATGTGAAAGTGGAGAGCGTCCAAAGAATATAGGTAAATCGAGGACAGAGGTGCAAAAAAAAAAAACTAAAAAAAAAAACTAATAAATTACAAAATTCTAAAAAAAAAAAAAAGGAGCATTGAGCATCAACAATGTGGCAATGAAAGGAGTGGCTGGCAAAGAAGATGCTCTCAACCAGCAAAAATGTTTCCAGTCGGAAGGATTAACACCTCTCATCTCAAAAAGCCAAATAGTCTTCCAGAGGACTCCAGTATATCTTTATCAGAAAATAATGCCAAGAGTGAAACTCGGTCATGATGCCCACAAAATGTTGGGTTGGTTTAACTATTTGTCTCATGAAATGCTGACTTTGCACAAGGGGAAAGCTACCCTAAATTTACACATTTTAGTTCATAGCTCTGTACAGTGACTCTATAGCTTTATAACAGCATGTGAACGCTGTGGCAGTCAAAGGAGGATGCAAGGTCAGTGTGGGGGGGGGGGTGTCATTGACTTGAGAACCAAAAGGAGCAGTCACCTTCTGAAGCAAGAAGTTGGGGTGCAGGCGTAGCAACATTTGCATGAAGGTCTCCCACCAAAGTGCTTGAATTTAGCCAACTGAATTGGCTAGGTAGTACTGGATGGGGGATGTTGGGCATTGGGTCAGCTGGTATTCCTGGTATATATGATTGGTATTCCGATGCCCTTTCCTGGAGGGCCTTGTGGATGATGCACATGTTTTAAACTAGGACCTTTTCATTGACATACAGAAATGTGATCGGAGCGACACAGCCTAAAGAATAAGCTTCCAGGTTCTGGACCAGGTATCTACAGTTTGTCAAAAGACTGTGTTGGTACCATAGCATACAAAGTGCTGCAGTACTTCAATTGTGCAGCAGCCACGGACAGGACGATCAGGTGATTGTAAGATATTAAAAGGAGGTTTGTCTGCGACATGCGCATATTGCAGGGACGGGCTGGGGAGACGATTTTGGTAAATGCATTACCTTGAGAACTTAATAACATTTTAACAAAGTATCCGGAGTTGGCGAGCTGAAAGAACAGCACTGGGACAAGACAAAAAAAAGATCTGGCTCTTGGCCTTTGGCAGCCAAGCACAATGTATTGTTGTGCAAGAATTGATGCATGTGTGTACTAGCTGTGAACACCAGATCCTTCATGCTGATTTACACGCAAGTGGGTTATCGTTAGCATGGATGCGAGACCCAATATTGTGGATGGTGTGGGTCATATTTAGCTTGAAAAAGACAGGGGGAAGGGGCAAGCCACGAGGCATTTGACAGGAGATATTGGCAGCTCCGGAGAGTAAGATGCCCAGCATGAATTCTTGAGAGCATCGAGCCCAATCCCTCCCATCCTAACGCGCACTTCACACTCACTAGGATGGCTAGTGGGTGGTCGAGGGGATTCAGAAGGCGACAAGTCAGCACAAGAGAAGGTAGAACCCATGCTCAAATTATACAATATCATATCTCTTCAGTAATATGTGCATGGTCGAAGACAGAATGGAAGTCGCTGAGCAAGTGCGGTGCAAGTGAAGATGTCTGCATGTTGCCTGGCGAAACTAAAGAACCTTTGAAGCCCGGGAAGCTCAAGAATGTGTCTAAAGTTGCAATGGTCTTGTGCAAGAGGGGAAGAGAAATGACATGATTGAGCTTTTGAGGAAATATCCCACACGCTTGCCTCAAGTTGGGGTTTACGTTTCATTTTTTAATTAGGCACAGCTAATGCAGGTCGAAGTGAGTAAACATTCCCTCGTACAGTCAAAGAAGTAGTAATGCATTTCTAGGGTGAACAACCTTAACCCCATTAACTGAAGGAACAAAAAAAAAAAAAAAAAGCTTCTGGTCTTGTAGGTCTTCACACACCACACACACACAAGGAACCAAATAAGGGTCTCGCTACTTTTCTTGATAGTAAATGTGGCTGCAGGTTCTCCCGAGTACATACATATGTTTGGCGGTATATCAGAAGCATCATTCGCCCCCTCCTCAGACTGTCCCGATGATGCCACTGGCTCCGCAGCAGTCTACACGAGAAAGAGAAGAGTATTTACAACTTTCAATTTCTAGACTCTTTCATAATTAAATAATTGCACAGTATAATGTGGTTTGTCTCAATTACAAATACAATGAAAGTGGCCTGGTCCTTTACGCCGAATCACCTCAGATTTTCAGCTGGTTAGGTTTGTTCCTTCCAATTTTAGGATTTAAAACCTTATGATCAGGAACAAACAATAACCGGCACCTTTACTAACCCACAGCCTATTAATAGTCAACATAGAAATGTTTCCCAGAGGATTGGTTTTTAGCATAGCCAAATAAAAATGACTCGGGTACTTTTAATCCTCACGAAGGGCTGCTATGGGCAGAGGGAGAGCTGCATGGGTGAAAGTAACTTTGATGGGTGAACATGCTAATAGAACAGTTCACATGCCTGGAGATTTCTAAACCCATTAACCACTAATTAGTCCGAAACCATTCAGCTGGGACGAAAAGGGCCTTATATAACCTAAAACTGCAACATAGCCAGACCTGATATTGTTCATCAACCGGTGCACAGGACTAAACTCTGTTTCACGTGAGCAACTGTGGAGTCTCATTTATTTTTAAGAGTCTTTTAGCGCATACTACTCTACTGCTGTGGGTCGCAGTCACATTGTTTCTTAAGACTTATTTTAAATAGTTTATGCATTTATCCAAAAAAGAGTATCAACTACAACAGCCCCAGCCAACACTTTCTTTACAATAATCCACATGTGTTCTGGATGTTTCAGTGGGCCTCGATACGGCCAAGCCGGTATACTGATGGTAAATCCGCCAGGATACCGGCAATGGTACCAGCACTCGGTATGGCGGTATTACCGCAGGAGTGATGGTGCTAATCCCCATTCGATTCCATGTGGGATTTGCTGGTATTATAGGCGCCTGGAATGCCAGCGATTTTGCCAGTAGGGTGGAAGTTTTCAACCACCCCACTGGCAAAGTAGTAGTTGGCCGGTGCTGAAACGTGTTGGTATACATTAATAACAGCACGTTCATTCTGCACCAGCCAACATGCAACGAGGCCCAGTACGTTTGAAAAGTCCCACAGTTGCTTACTTCGCAATGGCTGCCTCCTCCATTCTACCAATGTCCGCAAATTGGTTTCTTTCCTTTTATTATTAAATGGGATTGGAGAATTTCGACCTGTGTTGTTGCGGTATTACCCAAATTGACCTTTTGAACAATTGACCCAATTATAGTGGTCCTAATTGACCTTCTGCACAATTGACCTTTATATTATTTTAGTTATTTTATATATGTATTGGGTTGGTTTTGGATTATAAATAATATAAATGGATTGAGTGGGGGGTAGGATTGTGTGGGGTGTTGCGGGGGGTTTTCCCCCCGCATATATGTCCTAATTGACCTTCTAAATTAGGTAAATTCTCCCAAGGTCAATTGTGAAAAGGTCAATTAGTATACAACTGTTGTTGCAGACAGTCTCCTCACCCCCTTCGTGGACCAAGAAGATAATGCTTGGATATCTGTGAACCAACGATAATGCTTGGATATCTGAACCGGGGGATGTGTTTTAAAGTAATCAAACTCTTATTACATCTGATGGGCAAGCAACAAAGGAAAATTCATTCCTACTGAATTCAGAATTCAAGAAAAAGAATGAAGTTAAGGAGGATTGTTCTCTGGTAGGGGTGAAGTCACTGGCTATAGTTTTATTGCTAATTTGTGAGGTGGGGGTGGTCATAATATCCCTAATTTAGCATTGTGGGTGATGGTGGGTTTCTTGCCGGGGTACCAATGCATGCGTCAGTGTTTTCTAATGGCTGTGAGGTGAGGGTTCCACCAACACATCAGTGAATAGTATGTTTTGTGTACATTACTTGTGTACAATAGATCAACACAATACACAGCAATAGGCAAACACTTTGGCAACACAACAAATATACTGGGAATAATTCATAATGTGCAATGCTTTCTGTCAAGTGGAAACAGAACTATGCAGTAAACTCAAAACCTAAATTGTGGGCCCATACCTGCTCAGGGTCCTCCTCCATCACGCAAGAGCAGCACGTTCACCCAAGCAAGCAAGGTCTGTGCAGAAAGAAAACGACGCTGTGTTACAACTGTAAAATGATATTCAAGAAAAGGCAACCTAAGAACAACCCAAAGATTTTAAGACTATGTTTAGGAAGAAAACGAGTTACTTTATATATTCGTTTTTATAATGCGCGAATCAGGCCCTTTGGGATCGAAGTGCAGAACAACAGAGCAGACAATTTTTTCAATAGAAAAGTAGTTTTGCAGCTTTATATACACACACAGTACAAGGTCCTTTTGATCTAAAGGCACCGAAGAAAAACAATTCAAATTTCTGATTAATAACATAAATTGCCCAAAACCACCAGGTGAGCACGGGCAAAATTTGATGGGAGAGGGTGGGGAGTGATAATTTTTTTTTTTAATTTAAAATGGTAGTTTAATTTAAACTTTTCATTTGTTGATTTTACAATTACTACTTTCAAATGTCACTTGTTGCATATCACAGTGTTAGAGCACTAGACGCAAGAGGTTTATTGTCTAGTTCCAAAACGTTCTGTAAAAATCAGACTATTGTATAAATAGGTTTCTTTTCTTGTCCATTCAGAATGCTTCTCCATCGCGTTTCCGTGTCCATTTGATTTGCTGAAATATTAAAATGTGGTCCAAAGGTCAGCCTCTTGCTTGTTAGTTCCGGGCACACCATGAGAAGATGGTAGATTGGTTGGGAGGATGTTTAATCTTATCTTCATGTATATTGCCCGAATTGTTGGATCAGAAAAAATGGTTAAATACTCTGGCGTCTCATTGATTGCTCTCATATCAGTGGGACATTGTATGTTCCTCGAGTATTGTTTTTTGGTGTTGCAGGTCTTAATCCAGTCATTCTCCATCATTTTTTACTTTGCATGTTGGGGTCTTTTGGTGAGCATTTCAAGGGATATGTCCTCGGTTATCAACAACTGGCAAGCCTCTTCTTTCCATGACCTCAGTATCGAATTGTTCATCGCATTTGGATGGTCTCGCAAAATTTCTATTGCCGGTGTTTTTTCATCCGATAACAGTTTGCAGAGAACGTCCATTTGTTTCCATTGGACAATGGAGGTTATGGATTGTGTTGCAATTTCGTGGCGTATTCTGACCATTGGATAAGATGGTGGTAGATTCAGGATCTTGCGCCAAAAGATGCCTTCTAATCTTATCCAAGTTGAATCCTGTACATGCGGCATAGCTTTGATCCCATATGTTATTGTTGGTATTACTTTTTATTTGTAGTATGACAGTATTGGTTTGAATGAAAATATTCCAAATTTTCAGTGGATCACACATTTCTGCCTCGCTAGTGATTGCATTTTCGCTTCTAGGTTATCAATCCATTCTTTCTCCACTGTTGATTGGTTTATGGTGATTCCGAGGTACTTGAATGTTATACCTTCCTCTAGCCTGATGTCATCAATGGGCAGATACAGGGGTTTGGATTTCTTAAATGGTTGGGCATCACTTTTGTTTTGCTGATCTTGACCTGCAGTTCATTTATTTTCATGTAGCCACCGAACAGATGTAGGCTTTTCTGTAATCCAGACACTGTTTTAGCTAATAAAACAATATCATCCGCGTACATCATTATTGGCACCAGGATTGAGTTTATTTTTTGCAGATTGAGGTCGCTGTTTTTCATGTGTTCTTCAGTGCCTGCAGTATAGAGGTTGTATAGAGTTGCTGCCAGTGGGCAACCTTGTTTTCGTCCGTTATCAGTGTTGATCGTTGGTGTGGTAAGACCATTTTTTGACATTCTTACTGTTATGGAATTATTTGAATATAGTAGTTTTATTGGTTCCAGTATTTCTGCGGGGCAATTCCGTGGGGAGTGATAATGGTCTAAGAGCACATAGAAAATAAGGGCTAGGAATGGAACGAAAGAAAAATAAATGACACACCATACAATTCGAGATAGTCTTCTGAAATTCATGCTATCAGATGCTCATAGGTTACAAGTCATGAATATAAATGGCCTGTTACTGGATTACGAACTACGAGGGCAGAACAAGGCCAGAAAAGATTGATGGGGCAATAGTTCAGCTGCATGAAAGGATACAAAAAGATGGGTCCAACAGGTGTTGGAGAGATGGAACGGATAGCTCTGAGCAGTAATGGAGAAAGGATGGGAGAAGGATATCGCCAAAAAAATGGAACTCCAAGGCTTCGAGCCGTTGGCGGAAAGGAATAAAGGAGTGAATAAAAGACCAGAAGGGGCCAGTGAGAGGACGAAGGGGAAAAAAAAGAAATAAAAAAAAAAAGCAGAACCATGCTTAGGAGAGCCCTTCCAGCTCACACCCACGGTGTGCAGCAGGCTGCTACCAGAGGCAGCTGAGAACAATCAATGTGTTCTCCATCACTCTGCAGCATGAAGAAGCTGGGTTCACAATTAAGGTCTCTCCAGCTCTGTGCAGCCTGAGGATGGTATGAGCAATCAAGGTTCCGCCTCTATCTCTCTGCCTTCTGCAAAGCATACATCTACCCGAATGCACCTGGAGGTTTAAACCAAAATCCAGAATGCAACATGGA
The DNA here is from genome assembly GCF_040938575.1 of Ambystoma mexicanum. Lineage (NCBI taxonomy): Eukaryota > Metazoa > Chordata > Amphibia > Caudata > Ambystomatidae > Ambystoma > Ambystoma mexicanum. The sequence goes on from NC_090936.1 coordinate 31,003,117, forward strand.
ACGAATTCGATCCCTCATTGTAGGTGGAAAGCCAGCAATTGAATGCAGGGGCAGTTTGCACTTTTCAAAAGGGTAGTCATGCTGCAAACAATCTGTGAATTTCTGCAAGCATTGGCAGTAGGACCATGCACAGATATCTGAGAACTGGAAAATGCCAGGCAGAGTGATGGAGAACCCTGCTTCGTAGGACATTGAATAAGCCCTGGCAATGCCCTGGCAATGCCTTGGAACCATTCTGGGACCCAGGGTGAAGAGCATCTCGCCTGCGATTCCCTCCACAGTCAACTGAAGTCACTGGCAATCCATCGCATTCCTAGAAGGCAGCTTGTAGCACCACAAAGCAGGTTTGGATGGAGGACGTTTGTTTTTTTACTCCTGACGAGCACCCTTATCTAGTTTGGTAAGGCAGGGGAACCCCATAGTGATAGGGCAAACTAGGCCTTACATCCCTTTGATCAATAAAGATCCATACTGTATGATAGGCTCAAAAAACGATCGATAAAAACATTGTAAGTAATCAATAAGGAGTGCTCGATTTGCAAGAGAAAAGTTTTATTACATGTGAACATGGCCGGCAGGGTCAGTCAGCTCCATAAAACTGAAAAAAATTAAAGACACGCCTCAGTTTACTGTTTTTATAGCCGAAACCCACACACACACAAAAAAGAAAAAAAAAATACACAAGTACATGTTAATCCCACATGTCCTATTGGCTGGCACCCATGCAAAAATCTAAACACAACCTATGCAACCCAAACCCATCTGTCAGTAAGCTCCCCAATGATCATTTAAATGCCGCCCCCTACGACTGACCTAATTGTGTAGACAAAAGAAAAAAAAGACTTTTGATTGGACAACATTCTTGATATTACTGTTGCTACAATGGCTTTTTCCAATTGTCCAGGGGAACTTAATGATGTGCATGCCCCCCATCCCCGCCCAAGACGACCCAATCCTGAAGCAAGTGTGAACAGTGAAGTCAGTATCCTGTGGCAACAAAAAGTACACAATAGCTGTGTCCATTTTGTCCAATTTGATTCTAGCTCTGCTTGCACCATCTGCTTACAATACATTTTATGGAACCTTTGCCCTACGCTTGTTGTATGCGTGTTTTGACTTTGCCTGCGTCCAGAGACTACATTGGGCTACTCTGTGATGCTGTTCCCGTCTTCCCCGTCTGCTACTCCATCCCTTCCTCTCTTCTCTCTTCTTCCCCCTCTTTCACATCACCTATGGCGCTCTCTGTTTCTCCTATTTTCTCTAACTGCTGCTCCATTGACTAGCCCACTCTTTTCACTAGGTCTGGTAGGAAGAAGTTCATAAAGGATATCTTGGTCTCCCTTTCGCCGTCACCTACACCAGCGCTTCCTCCAGACAGACCCTTGCTGACATCCTCTTTGTCGTTCCTTCGCCAGACCTTTGGACTCCTCATATGGTCTCTGTGATATTTCCCTTCTCTTCACCCATTAAAGTGGTACCGGTGAGAGGCCCTCCTGCACCCCTTCCTCTCTTCCAGGGTAATCGATGTCTACCAAACATGGCACCGTCCTGGTCCAAGATCCTCAGGCCAATCTTCTCTTTGATAGACGCTTCCTGTGCCTCTTCCTGCTCCTGCCGTGCCCTCTCTCTCTCTCTCTCTCTCTCCTCTCTGGCTTCCTTGCCCCCCCACCTCTGCCTCCTCCTCAACTACCTTGCCCTCTCCTCCTTCCTCTGCCGCCCCACCTCGTGCTCCTTATACACCTCCGCAGGGCGTACCTCTGATTTGTACCCCACCCCAACCCAGAAGTCTTTCAAGGGTGGCAACCTTCTCCATATTGCCACTCGCGCTCGGCTGTCAACCACTCCTCTGACATCTGCTGCCTCCTGTAAGAGCTCGACCTTGATGTTCTCGGTCTCACAGAAACATGGCTCACGGCCAGCTCTGTCCCAGGTTTTGACACTCTCTTCCCTGATGGTTACAAGGTCCGCTCCATGCCTAGACCCAACCGCCTGGGTGGCGGCATAGCCTTGATCTTCCCCGAGTGGATTCCTACCTTTGTGGTTCCTGTGCAGGCTTTCTCCTCCTTTGAATGCCTGGTCTGTAGGCTTTCCCTCTCTCATGGTCACTCTCTCACAATTGCTACTCTCTATCGGCCACCTGGTCAGACTACCTCTTTCCTCTCCGAGTGGGCCGACCTCTCTTCCTCCCGCCTGGCCTCAACCGCTCAACTCCTCCTCCTTGGTAACCTCAACATCCACCTGGATGCTTCCTGTCGGTCCTCTGGACTCTTTGATGACCTCTGCGACTCCCTCTCGCTCTTTATTCTTCCCTCCGGCCCTACTCGCTGCAGGGCACACTCTGGATGTTCTGATCTCCTCAGACCTCCCCCTCTCTATGCCTCTCACCTGGAGTGATCACCCTCTCATTTCCTCCCATCTCTCCCTCTTAACCCCTCAGGCCAAGCTAACTCTTGCACTTCCACATACCTTTGCTGTCATCCGACCCATGATGCATCGCCTCGATGCCCAAGGGCTGTTTGCACGCTATATAAATTTAAATAAAGTTGAGGCTTTTGCCGTCAATTTCTCTCCCCCTCCTCCTCTGGCTGATTCACATCCTGACACAGCCCTTTGCATGCTCTACTCTTCCATCTTTGATACTCTTGATGTTCTTGCCCCCGTCATGAGGATGTGCTTGAAGCCCAAAGCCAAGTGCAACTCCTGGTACGACCCTGACCTAGTCACCCTTAAACACAAGTGCAGGGTGGCTGAGAGGAAATGGCTAGCTTCTTGTGCATCCCCTGACAAACTGGTCTGCCGCCTCCTCCAAAGGCAATACCGGATCTCGTTCCGCACCAAGAAGAGAGCCCACATCCAAGCCTGCGTCTCTGCGGCATCTAACAACTCGTCCAAACTCTTTTAAATCTGCACAGAGCTGGACAATCCTGCTGCAGTCTCTACCTCCCCTGTCCTATCCCAGGCACTCTGCATGGCCCTGGCTTCTCATTTCATCGCTAAAACCCATGACATCCTGACCACCCTCTCGTCCTCTCTTCCTCCTCACTCTCCTCTCTCCTCTATCTCCGGCCCCCCTGTGGCCACCTCTCTTCCTCCTTTCTCTGCCTTTCCTCTGTTCTACCATGACAAGGTTTCTAGACAAGTCTGATCTATTAAGGTCTTGTCAAAACAGGCCCTTCCCTGTTCTTCCAAAACCATCAAGGACGACATCGACACCCTTACTCCTGCCTTGGCTGACTTCTGCAACCACTCCTTCACCACAGGAGCCTTCCCTTTCCCCCTAAAGCACTCACTTGTGCACCCTCTTTTCAAGAAGCACTCCGCCGACCCATGCTGCCTGGCTATCGCCCGATCTCTATCACTCCTTTCCTGCGCAAACTTCTGGAAAAGCGGTCCATCTCCCAGCTTAATCTTCAAACTAAATCTGTTGATTGTCTCCATGACCATCAGTCTGGCTTCAGAGCTGCCAGAAGCACAGAAAACTGCTCTCTTGAAAATCCGTGAAGGCCTGCTCTCTAACCTCAATTCTAATCTCCCCTTTATCTTCATAATACTCGATCTTTCTTCTGCCTCCAACACTGTCAACCATGCCATCCTGCTCAATCGTCTCCGTGACAACCTGGCTATCACCGATCAGGCCATGGCCTGGCTGATCTCTTTCCACTCCGATCAAGCCTCCCAGGCCCAACTTAGGTCCTTCCTTTGCTCTATCTCACTCTCCACTTGTGGTGTTCCCCAGAGGTCTAACCTCTCTCCCTGGCAGTTCAACCAATACCTGGCCCTCTCGCCCACCGCATTGCGGCTCTCTGCTACAACTTACAGTGCTATGCAAATGGCACTCTGCTCATTTTCAGGCTCCCCTCTGCCACCTCTTCTTCTCTCATCTCTGACTGTCTGTCTGCTATCCAGGAGTGGTGTGCTGCCAACGATCTCTGCCTTAATGCCAATAAAACAGAGATTCTCCTCATTGGCACGCCTGCACCCACCTATCCAGTCACTCTCTGACCAGCCTCACTTGGCCCTCTTCCTGCTCCTACCTATGAGGCTAAGAACCCCTGGGACATCTTCGATTCCACACTCTCCTATTCTCCTCACATCTCCGACGTCTCTAAAAAGTCAAACTACGAGCTGCACCTCCTAAGAGGTATTCTTCCTTTCCTCTCCTTCCCCCAGAAGCTCAGTCTCCAGAGCTCTGGTTCTCTCTAGGCTGGACTATTGCGACAGCCTCTTTCTAAATCTGCCTGCTTCTACTCTCCGCCCTCTGCAACTCATCCAGAACGAGACTACAAGGCTTGTCCTTGGCCTCAAGCCCAGCAATCGTATCTCTCCTACACTGAAATCTCTGCATTGGCTTCCAGTGGCTGCGAGGATTATGTTCAAGATCCTCTGCATTATCCTCACTACTTTCAACTCTCTCTTCGTAAATACCTTCCTACTCGAGCTCTTCACTCCTCCAATTCCCTCAGGGTCAGTCGCTTCTCCAAGAAGCGAGATGGTGTTTGATGTCTTTCTGCAGCTGGTGCCTCCCTCTGGAACAACCTCCCTGCTTCTCTGAAACTTGAGAACCATCTCTGGTTCCAGAGGCACCTCCAGACGTTCCTCTTTGCTTCCATCCTCTCTCTTTCTCTCCCCTGCTGATCTCTTTCTGTTCTTGCATCGGGCATCTGGCTACCCTCCTATTTGGGGCCCAGATCCCTTGCCCACACCGACTTCCCACGCACTGTCTCTGGCAACCCTTGCACTTGGGTCTGTATCTGCAACCCTGAAGTCCCCTCACTTGCACTTATTGACACCCTTTGTCTGTGCTTAAATCATGCACTGCCACCCGATGGTCACACTACCTATTGTTGTTTGATCCTGTGTTGCACTTCTTACTCCTCCCACATTCCCCTTCCCTCTCCCCTGCACTAGCGCATTCTCAATGTCACTGGGCCTAGTAATATCATTATTTTATTTTGTCCTCTCTCGGACCCCTCCCTTACCCCGTTGCGCCCTGAAACACTTGTGTATGGGCGGAATATAAATAAAATATATATATATTTAAAAAAATCAATACTACTGTCTCATGAGAACAAACAACTTGGCATAACTCAGCGATTCTCAGACCTTGCAGTTCTACTTTTGTTAACACCTCATGCGACTCCAGTCTTGAAGCATGCTGCTTTCCTAGCACACATCCTCCCATAGCTCTCTTGGGAACCAGGTGGCTTCATAAAAACGCAGCTGAGGTACTGCTCTTGCAGACTAACTTTTCTGATTTACTTGCTCTATTTAACCCGTCAGCTGCAGTTCCAATATTCCTACCACTTCTCAATGGGGGCAGTATAACCACAACCATGTTCAATCTCCTAGCTAGGTCTTTTTCACACCAAAGCGTGTCCTTCCCCGCCATTCCATTTATCAAATGTTGGGACATAGCATTACCCTTCTCCTGCCTGAAACATCTGGGAACAGCTCATTCTTGCAACAATAACCAATCTTTGTGTGGTGCTACACTCTTCCTCCAGGGCCTTGGTCGCCTGAATACTAACTGGAGGGGAGGGTGGGGGGGTGGAGAGCAGGGATAAAGTATAATTAAACAAACAGAAACAGCACAAATTGTCCCCACAGGGAAATGGTATATAGGTTAAGCAGTGTGAAAATGTAGTGCAACCTTACTTACTCCAAAGAAGAGAAAATAAACATTGGAGTAAAGAATGATATAAGACAAGATAGAAACCAGGGAATAGATCAAGAAACCAAAAGAAAAAAGTTGGAGAAATAAAAAGTGTAATAAAACAAAACTTAAGAAAAACACCTATATATGGTAAGTACACAGATACCCTTAATATGTCTCGGTATACTGTGCACGAGCCAACCCCTAAACTCAGCCGTGGCTGACGCGAAGTTTAAGTACACTGAAGGGGAATTCCCTACTCTGTGTGGGACTGGGAAAAAAATTAAACAGGGCATAAGCTCAGGAATGCGGCCTGGTTCCCTGAATGACAGAAAGCTACCAACTCTTAACTGGGCCTAGTTCAATATGGCAGGGTTCTGGCTAAGATGGCTGTTGGCAATTCTGCTAATAATGATGATTTATAACGGCCCCACTCAATGCTTGTGCTACCTGGCACTTCAGCCATATACTCGACATTAACAAAAAGCGTGCCTTTATACAACAGTGTCACAATCTAATTCTCTTCACTGCAACAAAGACTATCTAATTCAGTGATGCTTGCTAGCAAACCTGTGGAGTGTTATAGGCCTAACTGCTAAGTTTAAGGGACATCATTTTGATGCCCCTCGTTTCCCCGTTTAATGCTTTCTAAGTGTGTATCAAATCTAAGTGCAATTCACACGTGGAGATAAAACAACAGATAGAAATACACAAACTATTTCTCGTCACCCTCCTGCAGCCGTGGTGCTTGCTCTACGCTGAAAGACGAGACACCCTGCTTCGCTGCACATCTTAATGAACCCCTTTCCCCTTTACTTACCCTGCACTCATCAACCTTGCTGTGAAGACCCCACATGGATTCTGCAGCATTCTGAAACACATGTTTAGACGCTGCCAACACCAGGCGAGTGGGGTCTTTTATTTTGCAGCTGTGTCTGTGTGCAGCAGGGGTGGGTTTGGTGCCGTTACTGTGACAAATAACTAGGAATTTTGTTCACGTCTTGTTCCTGCAGAAAACCTGACAGACACACTGTTGGGCACAAAATCCACAAGGCCCTCATGAGCAACACAGGAGGTCTGACAAGCTCACCAATGAAGTTCTTATACTGTTGAAAGTCAACTTTTTTTTTTTTAAACTGACAGCATATAAAATGTCACAAAGAAATAGTTGATAACTCAAAGAACAATGAAGTCATTAAAAATGTTAAATAATTCAAAAAATAAAGTGGAGCAAATAGATGCATTAGCACTTTGTTGCTTCCGAGTGTAGGACGTCCTTAAGAAGTCCTGCCTGATTAAGAGTCATAAATGTTCGCAGAGGAGACCAAGTTTCTGGTCCCTACAAACAGAAAATAGAAAAGAAAAAAAATCAATAAAATCGCCAGAATAGCACTAAATCAGGATCCGGTCAACTAGAGCAGGCACCAGATTAGACATTTTATGAATAATTACTGTGACAAAATTACTTCTGTCCCTCAGGAGTACAAAGATGAGGAGTGGTCAAACCGCGTACTCCAAATGAAAGAACCTGAAACCAACAGTGGAAATATGCTACTGCAAAACACAGATATTTCTGGCCAGCGGGAGCAATGGACTACTGAAGCACACATCCTGCAGGTCTGAGGCAACCAGGAAGTCACCAAGACAGGACATACTTCCAATAGATCCCAGTCTAAATGACACAGTAGTCCTGAACGTGTTGACATACTTCAGATGCAAAACAAACGGAATCCACCAGACACCTTCCCCAGCAAAAACAATGACCTAAAATAAAGAAAGCGCTTTCACAGCATTTTTCAGGTATCAGGCGTGAGTTTGCATTAACACGATGCAATGGACAAAATGGAAGACGCAGGTCTAAAGCAGACTTGACCTGCCTCTTCCACAAGGAAAGCTCTCTATCCTGGCCTTATAAGGACTTCTGTGGAGGACTAATCGGACAGACTACTGAGGTCAATCCAGCCATGCCACTACCTCTTCCTCAAGAAGTAGACCTGGAAGACTGAAATGATATATGGTGATAAAACATTCTTGGAGGGTTTAGCTAGTCAAATAGAAGATGGTATTAGCCTTTCTCAAACAACTTCTGACCAGTAAACAGAAAGCAGAGAAGACACATTCCGAGGTGTGTCACCTCTGAAAACTCGCAGCCAGTATAGCCTCCTGGCATCTGTTGGGGAGAATTCTCCAAAATGGCTAATTTCCCTTACCTACTGAGTCCCTCATCAGCTTTGCTGGATTTCTAGGATTTATTTTTTCACCTGGTAAGAGCGTGAGCCTTTTTTCCCACTCTTACATGTGTTTTTCTGTGTGTGTTTACCATTTTGTGTGTTCATAGACTGTGGAGCCTCACCTACTCCTTAGGCATCATATTTTTACTTTGTGTTACACAGCACCTTCAGTGCAGTGACACAGGGTTGTCATTTAGATTTCCCAACTCAGACTATTTTCTGGGACCGACTACTGTCTCCCAGAACATGTAAAGGTGCCATTGACTTTATTACTCTCTTTAAATCCACAGACCCAGTACAAACTATCTTACATAGAGTACTGGAAAGGGCTACTAGTTATCCCTTTTGTCTGTCATGGAACATTGTTTCTTTCCCTTTTCATTAAGACTTGGCTGGTGGCAGTGGTAACTACCCTATTTTTCCTACTGCGGTTATTGTAAAATAGCGCTGGTATTGTTTTAGGCTATTTTGGTAGCCTCGATTTTAAACCCGCTGGACTATATTTATTTTGATTTGGTTCCGGCTGGGTTTATTCGCCATTTCTTTTTGTAAAAGTCTTTCTCGTGTTTTTTCTCTATGCGCCAAACCAGGTTTGGTTCCTTAGTTCGCCATCCTTTTGCGGGCTTCTGCACAAAAGCCCTCCTTAGGCCCCTGAAAGTCTGGCTAGGCAGGATGTGAGGGAGGGGTTTTAGGACCCCTGCCATGGGTTCCCTTGGTAACCCGAGTTGCACTCCTGTTTGATTGGCTAGGTGACTGTCCCGCCAGGACAGCCACCCTACTGTATGATTGACAGCCGGGCTGTGTGAATGGGGGAAACTGCATAGAAAGCAGGTACCTGGGGGTGGAAAGGCAGAGTCGCCACTGGAACAAGAGAACCGAAGAGGAGCTGACAGAAGAGGACCCCTACCACGACTGAACCGCCCGGTGAAGCCCTGCTGCAGGTCCGAATCTTCAGACAATAGAGAAGATCCACCAGGAATCTTCTTCCCCTGAGCTGGTGGGACCAACCAGTTCACTCAAACTGCAAGCCAGGTCTCCCTCCTCTGGTCGAATTTGCTGTACAGAGCTACAGTGAACGGGATAGCCAGGAACGTCGGACTCTGCTTGGGTTTTAAGGAGCGCACCTTTTATTCGTTGCTCTGCTCTGCTGCTGGTTTCTTCCCTGGGCAGTGCAGGACCCTTCAGTCTTCCTACTTCATGGCATCCCGACAGTCGCTTCAGGAAACATGAGCCTGAAGGACCTGCCAGGAACGTCTGCCACAGTTACAGCTGCTTCTCCATTTTAAGGTACTGTTCAAATCTGGTTTTTCGTTTCGTCCAGCCGCGGTGAAAGTGTGTGAAACCTTTCGCAGAGGGCTTGTCCTTCTCTATTCTTTAAACTAACTTTTCTGCTGACCAACTCAGTCCGGAACTCTTGGCAACGACTTAACTGCGAACTACCCTGAACTGTGTGATCTTGAGCAAAAGACTTGTTCTAGTGACTTTGGCCCTAAGCCCTTTTGATTTGATTCCCTCATTGTATTTCCTTTTTCTAGATTGCCCTGCTTACTTACTTGTTGGTGCTGCTCAATTTTGGTCTAACGTTGTCTTTCCCTCCCTTTTAAATTATTGGAGTGCCATTTTGCTCACACTTCATATTGTCTTTAACTTGTCCAGAATCTATTGGGAGTAGTGGGGTGTACTAAGTGTGATTTTTCAACTGCTTTACTTTAGTGAAATGTTTTACAACTGATGTGTAAATAAATGTATATTCTTTTACTCAGAAACCTTGAGTCAGTGTTTGTTTGAATCATAGTAATTGCTGTCCTTTGTGTAACTATTGATACTGCTCACTTGCTCTTGAGATAAGTCTGGCTGCTCAGCCATCGCTACCACTTAACTGTGTAGTACAGGCTTGTACCAAAGGTGAATTTGTACTTTCACTTGTAGTCTTAATTGTGTGTGGTGTTCCCAAAGGGTACTGCATATAATTCTGTTTAACAGCATCCACGGTTTAAGAGGAAGTGGAAGCCGACGATCTGGGCGTCACCCACAATAATTGACAGAAATAAAACTTGCTTAAGCATCATACGCAACCTACCCGTACATTTAGACCAGTCCTCAGAGAGCTGTGCAATCCCCAATAAGCGATTGTTTGGAATAAGGAGTGCAGGTGGCAGCTCCAACAACCAGGTTACTAAAGTGATTTAAGGAAACCTCAACTTTGTGGTCTTAAAGAATAAATCTTCCAAGGTTGCTTTTTTGTGATAAAGGTCCACCTTTAGAACACTATGATAAAGATGGAGAGTAAAATCTGCGGCGATACCTCCGGATATCCGTTTCTTGCCGCTCACTATTACAGCCATCATATCTTAGCTAACAGCTGGGCCCATGGCGAATAGGAATACCATAAGAGGGAAGGGGTTGTTTCGGCTCAAACTCCACACTGAAACGCAGATACAGCACGACCTCCATCTTGATAAATTTGCCAAAAGACTCTTGAGAATCGCCCTTCATGTCATCATTTTGAGAAATCTTCCTGGAGATTCCTCCGCATGCACTTCCCTTCTCTCCAATACTGCATCAACCCTCCTCTCAGTCAGTTCTTGAAATTGATCCAAAGATACACAAAGACAAAGTAGAAGTAGGACGTAAATTAATTAGAACGGCAAATACACAAAAAAACGCTGGAGGCACAGGGAGAACTTGTACAGGTGCTGCAGGAAGCACTAGTAGGGGACGGTACGGTGCCAAAGGGAGAACTGGCAGCATAGGCCAGCCAGGAGAGAAATACACAATTAAATGCTGCGTCACATTCCTGGCCTCTTTCAAGATAAGAGTCTGTGGTGTGTTGCTTGTAATCTCTGCTCTTCCCTGCACAGAGCCTTGGCGGTAGAGGAGCACGATAAACATGACTCCATTCATCCAAGGGAAAGCCGTGCATGCTTTTGCACTGTTACTATATAGGCGGTTCAACCGTTTGTGGAAAGACAGGTGATGTAGTGTTAAGAGGAAGATCATTCCAAAGTGCAATATATTTATGTTAAATGGATTGGCAACTGCAAATTCGCCCTTGCAATGGCGAGTGAAAATGTACTCGCCGAATAAGGAACGGCATGCTTTGTGCGTGTGACGAAATGAGGGGGCACAGGGCTTTATGCCTGGCAACCCGACATTTTAACCCCTGCTTCTGACTCCAAAAGCACAGATTGCCAAACTAGAAAATAAAACACCCGTAGAAGCAGGACGCTCAACAGAAAGAAAAACACCGAGTATGCACCAGCTGGCCCTTTAAATAAGGTGCTCAGAAAATAACACGGGATCTTACTGTTCCTAGAAGAGAGAAAAAGAAAATCACAAAGAACACCACAGTGATGCATTGCCTGTTGCAATCTGTGTCAAGGCCGAATGTGAGATTTGAGGATGGCCTTACTCTTCAAAAAGGCGTTCAACCAGTAAGAGGGATAGAATAAACCTGAGCAAACACTGGCAGGACATACCATGTCCAATTTAGCGAAACGGTTTCTTTCTTTCTACATGTTGCAAACATTCAATGGCGCTTATGGCATGAGAGACAACAAGGAGCTGCATAAAAAAACTATGCAAAGGCAATGAACATATTGGATATTATAAACATGGCACCACGAGAAATACTGAAACGACTAGCCTCACGAGTCGATATCGAGCCTCCTTGCCGCGATCTCACATTAAACAAAGCCAGGGTGGGGGCGTCGCAGCATACTTCCTGCATGGGTGCCATTGGGTTCAAGAACAGCACTTCTGGCCATTCAACAGATGCACTTCGTGGGCCGAAGTCCTGGACCAGCATAGCTGATGACGAGGCAGCATTACACATACGGAGCAAAACTTTCTGAGCAGCATCTAAAAGCAGTTCAAGGGTAACGCCATCACCTGCTAAGCAACCCTGTGGAATGACCAGTACCTAGCAAGTTTCACTTGAACATGACAGGCAAACAATATCTTGAAGCCTACAAAATATGATCCAGGGTGGTTAAATGTCCTCTAGGTCTGTGCGGATACTCCTTCACACACACCCCTGAACACACAGAGCGTAGGCCACATAGGCGGGTTTGGCCTGGAGAGTCCAACGTAGCGCCTGAAGGTAATGAGGATCTCCCAGGCTAGAGGCGGAAGCGAAAACGATCCCAGCTCCAACCAATGGCATACCATGATTACCAAACTTAACTGATGGATGGCCTGTGTATAGGCCGCCTCCTGCCTGGCAAAATATGGAGCCAGGAGCTTCAAGTGGGTGGGAGGGGATGGCCAGTGCATTCGTGTCCCTTTCCTTTTTCCAGGCTGTGCTGTTTCCATGAACAATAAACGATTAGGGAAAACAGCACGCAATTATTTTATCGATGGTGTTTTTGCAGGTATTTTTTAATATACAATTTGAATGTTAGTTTGGTACCAGTGTAGCTTGTACTGCTACACCATGGGCAATAATGCTATACTTGACCCCAGGCCTAAAGTTGCCAATGTTGCCCTGAATGCTTGTTTTGGTATTCCTTGTCATGCCATTATAGCGTCATGCGATGCCCTACTATATGTGGCTTGATTGCTTGTGCCCCTCACTAACCTGCTCACCAGCTGGCTTCCCACCTTATACTATAATGTTCAAAGATGCCCTGCCAGTCGCTACACTGGGCTTTGCCCCTCAGATGTTTCTCCCTGGTGTTTCACTGGGACGCCCTACCCAATACATTGAGTGTCCTACCGTGTTTTGCATTCTGATGCCCAATCTAATTCTCCTGACCAGCTCCTAGATTTCACAGCATGCCGTGCTGATCGTAGGGGCAGCACAGAACTCTTCCCTCTCTAGAATCCATCCTCTAAAAATCCTGTCTGGAAATATTCTTGCCCATTCTCAACTCAGTGCCCACTGCTCCCACTTGCATAAACAACCAATTAATGTAATGTGCAGGGTTCACTGCCGAAGATACAAGCTTGCAAACCTTCTGGACCACTCTGCTACAGTAAACCACAACACACAGATTCCAGATACACCTCTTACACAGAGCAATTGTATAACCACAAATCAAAACGCAGAACGCTACACAACTACAACCAACTGACATCAGAGTCTGGGACAATGCATCTTAAAAACATGGGAATAACAAGAATCAGAAAGCCTGGAAGCTCCAATCACTGGGGATGAAATTCGGACGGCTATCGGGTGGTTGAAGTTAGGTAAGGCTCTGGGGGAGGATGGCTTCACATCAGGATTTTCTAAGTCCTTCCTTCCGGCTCTGCTCCCCTTCCGAACAACACTGTTTAATAATATTCTGACTACAGGGAAAGCGCCAGACTCTTTTACAAAGGCTCTAATCACTGTGATACCGAAGGAGGGCAAGGATCCCCGGGCGTGTGGCTCTTATAGTCCAATTTCTCTCTTAAATATAGATGCTAAAATGTACGCCAGAGTACTAGCCGCAAGGCTGGAGGGATACATGCCGAGACTTGTCCACTCGGACCAGGTGAGATTTGTGAAAGGGAGGCAAGGTGCCAACACCATGGAGGAAGAAGCTACATTTGATCAACAAGGTGCAGGGCTGGGAGGTCGATCCCACGCTTCTCTCCGTAGATACAGGGAAGGTCTTCAACAGGGTGGAGTGGGACTTTTGGAGGCAGTGCTTATTAAGTTCAGGGTAAGTAAGGGTCTCTTAAAGGGGCATAATGGCGCTCTACTCTTCCCCCAGGGCATGTGTGGCCGTGATTGGGGGATACTCAAGGTGGTTTAACTTGGAAAGAGGTACAAAGTAGGGGTGCCCCCTCTCCACAACTTTATTTGTATTATCATTGGAACCATTGGCCAACAGGTTGAGGAAGGATAGTAGAATTGAGGGGATTAGGGTGGGTGAGAAGTTGAATAAGGCAGCGATGTACGCGGAAGCCATGCTCCTCCATCTGGAGAAACCATTGACTTTGGTCCCGGCCGAGGTGGAGCGGATTGAGGAGTACGGGCGCCTGGCAGGCTTTAAAGTTAATAAGAGAAAGTCAGTACTGTTTCCCCTGTATGAAAGTAAGGACAATGGGCCTCATTCCAGGTTTGGAGCTAACCATGGAGTAATTAGCTCCATGGTTGCCTCCGAAACTGTCCCAAATCCGGCATGGTGAATGGAGTAATTACCGGTCCATTCCAGGGTTGGAGGGACCGGTAATTCCCCATTCACCTTTTGCCCTTCCCCATTCCCATTTCTGCCCCATAGGGCTCAATGGGAATGGGGAAGGAGGTAATTACGGCACCGTAAATTATGGTACCGTAATTACCTCTGAAGTACCTTTGCGGGTTCCGTACTTTACTCCTGCTAAAAGCAGGGAGGTAAGGAAGGACCTGCAAAGGGACCTCGGAATACAGAGGTAAGGGATTACCGGCATCGGCACCCTTACCGGTGCCGGTAATTCCTTACCTCCAACCTCAGAATGACCCCCAATGACTAGAAAGCTTTCAGGGAGGTCAACGTGGGGTCTTTAAGGTATCTCGGTATCAATCAATGTTCTCCCTCCACTCCCACTCCCCTACCCCCCGATGACAGCTTTGAAGAAAGATTTGGGAAAATGGAAGGCGCCATCTCTTGGATGGGGCAGCTGAATGCGCTCAAGGTGGTAGTACTCCCCAAGATCATGTATCTGTTCCAGATGCTCCCTATTCAGATTCCCGAACTCTACTTCAGAGTGACCAAGGGGACTCTTTTACGGTTCTTGTGGCAGGGGAAGAAACCCAGAGTCGCTAGTGATGTCCTGAGTCTTCCTAGGGAAGGTGGGGGTGTTGGGCTCCCATCTATACTACAAGGCCACCCAGCAAAGAGTATTGATTCCACACCTCACGGGACAGAGGGACCTACAATGGGTGGGACTTGACAATCATTACTTAAGGCCTGCAATGGTGGGGGAGTGGATATGGGTGCCCAAGTCAAAGTTAACGTGTAAGATACATGAGCACCCAATCCAGTGCACTATTTGGAGTATCTGGAGACCAGGTAAAGGGATGTCTCGGTTTAACATTGTGGCCTGCACCTTTAGGCCATCTTTGGGTCCCGGGAGTTCAGGACGAATTCCCAGATCCGTCCAGATTCCAGGCATGGTATGAGGTGGGCCTGGAAAGGATCGGACAATTGTGGATGGGTAGGAGATTTATCACGATAGTGGGCCCTGGGGATAGGTACACTCTCTGCCTTTTCATATTGGTAGCTCAAAGGAGTCTTGACCAAGGAGGCATGGAAGATAAGATACAGAAGGAGCTCACCCCCTTCGAGAAATTACTGGATACACTTACTGAGTCCAAAGGAGTGATAGGGACGCTGTACAGGGCCTTGGTGGATACGAGAAGGGGGTTGGTGGATGGGTTGAGGATGAAATGGGAGAGGGACATGGGGATGAACTGGACCCACAATTGTGGCCCCGGTTAATCAATAATGTATCAGGGTGTGAGCCCATTGTGCTGGCATGAATGTGGAGCGAGAGCAGATTATTGGTTTATGTGGTGGGGATTAAGTTCCGACCTGGATCAGGGATCTGGATGAGATTATTAGTTTGAAGGCTCCTATGCTGGTCCTCTTTGGGTTGGAAGAAAGAAAGGCAGAATATATTTGGGTGTCGCGTATGGTAAACAGCCTTCTCCTGGCGGGAAAGGCGTGCTTGGCAACACATTGGAAGGGAGTTCTGTTGCCAGGGAAGAGGAAATGGATTAACGTAGCATGAAATATATATGTGATGGAACAAACAACAACAGCCCTCCATGGGGATCAAGGATTGATGGAGGCAGAATGGTTGGACTTCTGTTTGCAATATATACAACAGGGCAACAGAAACATAGAAGGGGAATAGGGATTGGCAGGGGAGGTCAATTACCCAGTGATGAAAACAGGGAGAAATTATACCAGAACTGGAATTGAACTACGATTCTTTGCAACGGGAAATGGAGAGTGGAACAATATGCGACTAAGAGTGGAGAATTGGTCAGATCAGGAAAGGGAGCAGGGGGTGTTGCAGTTAAAGCACATCTTGTAGGATTTTTAAGTTGCTACCTTAGGGCCACTCGGCCACATTGCAAACATCCCAATGAATATGTCAATAAAGTAAAATTAAATAAAAACACGTAAATGCAAGTCTCGCTTTTGGACAGCAAAGCCTTTGTGCTCTCAATACAGGGCACCTAAAAATGGGCCCAGACACAGAGCTCAGGGTACTTGCTGGCTGCATGCATCAGCAAAACAGCAAAGCTATTTTGCATTTTTCTTATCTCCCCGCTAACTTAAACGGCACGTTCTCTCTTTCGGATCTGCCAGAGGGCCTGGAGACAACGAAAATGGCTTTGGTGAGTGGTATAAATCCCAATAACACATGGAGGTGGACCATATAGTTCAACTCTCTGGGAGGGACTATTGTTTTGTAAGAAGACAATAATGTGATGTGGCTGGCCAGGAGCCTGTTTTGTCAGATGACTGTTCCAAAACATTATGGGACTGTGACCAGGAACATGGACAATTAAGTTATCTTGTGCAGTTTTGTTCGCAGGAAACTGAACATTTTTGGAAGAATGTTCCCACAGTGCATCATAACAGTAAGACAGGCGCATTGGTGGGGCGTCCAGTTAGCTTTAGTGACTGGCATGCAGCATAAGAGAATAAGGACGACATATTGATGAGCAAGCATTTTGTGATTTTACAGTCTCCGACAGGTAGATTTGCTGATTACAAGCTCAGGCCTGTTTGGACGAGGGAAAACCAGCTAACCAAAATTGAAATTGTGGATATTAAGGTGTAGTGAGACAGTTTCGCCCATATAACCAGGCCCTCCAAACTTTGCATTTGCTCTCATTGGCTGCCAGAGTGGAGTTCAAATTAATGTGTACGATGGATTATGGAACTTCAGTAAAACAGATACTACCATCATCAAGAAACGCAACACCTATCTCCCAACCTGTAATTTACGATGAGGAAGTGTTAATAATCTGCTGATAACACCAATATTTCTAAAACCTACGGTGGAGTGGACCAAGTCTTCACACCTAGGAGTAAAAGTGTGCAACTCTCTCCTGTGTAATCTTAGAGCAACAGTAGACCAGTGAGTGTTTAGGACACTTCTGAAGACCCACCTCTTCATGGAAGAAGCTGAAGCACGACGATCTGAAATGTAGCTCCTACTGGGGGGGACCTCAGGGGGCAAGGGGCTGCCTCTGAGGTAATGGTAAGCACAAGAACATATTTAGAATATAACAAAGCAGTAGGTTAATGCAGGGCATACTACAGTTCAAAGTGTGTGTGTGTGTGTGTGTGTGTGTGTGTGTGAGGTTTAAGGATATGTGGTTGGCTAAGGAGCGGGGTATTCGGATAGGTCTTGGTTGGGGACTGGGTGGATGGTGGGATGCTGGAGAGAGAAGCTGTCCGTTTGGCTGGTGAGGTGAAGAATGAAATGGTGGGACTTGGATATAGGAGTTAGGCAGATGCCACTGAAAAAGTCTGTTTCCTACTTCCCAGTGTATATAGAGTCATTGTATTGCAGGACAAGAACCATTTTAAAGTTTTAAAAAGACATGAGTGAAAACAAATATGCAAAAGAAAGTCCACCAGAGTTCAGTGGACTACTTGAATGTCGAAGAGTCGCTGAGCAGTTCCAGGAGGCTATACACTCTAGGCTGACCCGCAGCCTAGAGCTACAGTCGGGCACCGGAGCTGTCATACATACAAGGCATGCCCTGGGGCACAGGACCGGGAGCCTCAAGTGACCCGCTCCCGGATGAGACGTGCCACAGGCTTCCCCGGGGCGCCAGCCACGGGGGCTCCCAGTAAACACGCACGACAGCCCACCTCACCTGCAGCGCTGGTGGCCCGAACAGCAGAGCGCTTCTCCAGGAACTACACATGAGCCCAGCTACCAAACATGTTCTATTACTCATTGCTCCCAGGACACGCGGCGAAAGGCATGCCGGGGATTGCAGTCTCCGGCCTGGCCGCTTCACGCTTGCCGGCCGCGCAAGTCAGCCTGACGGGTGAACTGCAACCCCCAGCATGCCAATCGGCAGCAGGCACAGCCAGCCTGACACCCGAGCACTATCAGCGGCCGGCGCGTCGACTACCAATGGGCTGCTGTTGCAGCTAGTCCCTGAACGTGCGCGATGCTGCGTCAAGGCGACGTAAACCATGGATGGGGCGCCTCACAAGCGTCTGACGTCACCCATTGGCAGGGGCGACGTGTCTGCCGTCTAGTCGCAGGCTAGTCACTGCAGACCTGCCCTGTGGTTGCTGACAGCAGCATTAAAACATAAATTATGATAAAGATTTTTTTAGTATGTTTTAGTTCTCCTTTCTCAGTGCTTTTTTATTACACTTAGGGCCTCATTGCGAATTTCCGTCACCACCACTTGGTCTGGTGGATTTACTGCTGGATTACAAGTGATAATGGTGTTAGTCTCCATTAATTTGGAGTCCGTAGGACTCCATTGGGGATTTTGGTGGAATTAACGCCACTGTAATTTTGCTGATTTAGCAGATTTTTCTGCAGAAAGTGGGGGATTTACTTCCAGCATGATGCTGGAGGTAAATCCCCCATTCCAGCGCAGACTCGTATTATGGCAGAGTGGGAAAAGTCACAGTTATTGGTTACACCACTTCTTTACAGTAAGGCCATACCCGTTGTTATGTCCTGGTCTGGAGTGACCCAGACTAGGCGACCAAGGCTGGGGGCACCCAGCAGACATGTTTCGCACCCAACACAGTGTTGAATGTAGGATGTGAGCCTCATTTTCTTTAATCTTTTCTATGTTCTAGGCTCACTTAGAGGGGCAAGCATCGAGGAGAGTGGAACAAACACGCGACTGCCCACACAAACTCCAGACTGCTTATGAGCAACAAGACCCACTGTACTAGCATATGCGTAGCTAATGTATGTTAGTAATTTATCTCCCTTGACAAGGCATAGAATTCTCCCAGCATTTACCAATATCTAAAAGATCTGACTAACCAACATGCATTTCAGCATAACGTGCTTTTTATGAAGTTTACACAACCACAGTCAGCCAGCCTTCGGCCTTCAGACCAAGCAGTCAGTTTTAGAAAATGTTAATTTTTTTGTCCAGAATTTTTCTGCAATAAATACACTTTAAAGCATGCTTCCTTCTGCCTTTTTAATATATTTCAGGAAACGGAACATCTGTCTCATTGAATTGTGCTTTAAGAGGCATCTATTATATTCAAAAACAAGGACATAACTGAAAACACATTTTCAAAAAGATATAAGCGGAGCGAGAGCAGAGGGAGAGCAGTCACCTGCAGTCTCTCTACACTGTCTATCCTGTCTATCCTGTGAGAGTCCATTAATACTGCTATTCCCCGCGGAGCGGAGAGCGGAGCGAGAGCAGAGGGAGAGCAGTCACCTGCAGTCTCTCTACACTGTCTATCCTGTGAGAGTCCATTAATACTGCTATTCCCCGCGGAGCGGAGCGAGAGCAGAGGGAGAGCAGTCACCTGCAGTCTCTCTACACTTTCTATCCTGTCTATCCTGTGAGAGTCCATTAATACTGCTATTCTCCGCGGAGTGGAGAGCGGAGCGAGAGCAGAGGGAGAGCAGTCACCTGCAGTCCGCTGCAGACAACGCAGACAACGCGGACAATGGCTTGAACAGAGATGTCAACAGAGGTACACAATTTAAATATAGCGCCTGATACACATCTCTTGCACTCTGTGAACACCACAATAACGGACCTTACCCCAGAACTATCCCCCCGAATTCTACGTAGTTCACTGAAGCCGAATGAAGATCTGAAGCCAAAACCCAAATCCATGTTGCCCACCCAAAAACAGAAAGAACAGAAAAATCAGCGGCCACCATCGAAAACAACGAAACCAACGATAATCACTCCACTGTGTAGCAAAACCTCAATAAACACGGCGAAAAACTTTTTCTTCCCGAATCGACCACCAGAGGCTATAGGAAATATACAACAGGGGCACGAATGCTTTCACCAGATCGAGACAGGATCTCAGTGTGTCTCGAAGTCCACCACTGAGTCAGTAAACACGTCAACAAACCTGTTACTGGACAAAACTCCAATGAGGAGGAATAGTACAAACACCCAGCAAGAAGCGGAAACAATAGATTCACCCGGCAAAATGATTGAAAATAAACATACTTTTCCACCCCTACCTGTGTCCCCCGCCCCCGCAGCGTCCCGAACTGAGGGATCGCGACCCATGGATCCGGCGACTTCTGAAGGAGTATGGCCGTCTCCCTCCACACCGTGTGGCATCCTCTCCCCTGCCCGGCTGGGTCTGCCTGTCCCTCTCGGAAACGAGACGAGTGGTGCTCGGGACTTTCCCGTCGAAGGACGGACGGCCCGTGCACCTGGGCATTCGGCTAGAGGTAAGGGGGGTGTGGCCCCGGGAGGAGGGAGGATAGAGGAGAGTGAAACCAGGACGATCCAGAGAGAGCGGACAGACACGGCGAAAAAGTGGACCCCAAACACGGAGAAAATTTTGTCCGCAAAGCGCGCCCACTGCAGCTTGAACTCGCAGCCGGATACACGGGGCCTCGTAGGGGGAGCCACGACGGGCGAAGACCGCGGTGTGGTTTCAACGACCAAACTGGTAGAAGTGCAATACCACGCCTCACAAATGTCGCCAGAAAAAAATCCTTATGTTCGCTCTGTCTCCCTAGCAGTAGGCGGAGAGGACCTAACTGCACCTGGAACATACGAGGTAGGGGCAAACAAGACTTGTGATAACTCAATGGATATGTCAACTGAACAAAGGAGCCCATGTACACTTACATTCCCGGACTCCACTTTAGAACCCGAGACAGTTACCAAAGGGGCAACCTCAAGTAAATGCCCCCAGGGTGTCTTCAAACAAAGCCAAAAACGAAAGAAACTGTCCTCGGCAAATGCAAAAACAAAAGCATCGAGAGCCAAGAAGACTTGCAAATCAACCCTTCCGACGCCCCTTCTGTCGAGTGCCCTGAAAGATTTCATAAACAAACAATTTAAAACAAAATTGGCTCACCCAAAAGAATTGTCAGATGAAGAAATCCTAGAGGCCATCCAGGATTTACAAACTGTGAGCAAATCACGGAAAATAACTTTGGGGACGTCTGGCCTACGAAACCAGGTTTTGACATCAATACCTGAAAGAATACATCCAAGTGCAGATAAAGAAATTTTGGAAATTATGGAAAACAAAAACCATGCTGTGAGAGGAGAACGAAATAAAGATCATATATGTGTCCCAGTGATGCAAAGCGAGAAAAATCCAGTAAGCAGGAATATAGAGGGAGAATCTCGAGCTCCCACGGAAAAATCCTACAACCAGGAGGCAATCCAACAAGAAGTGCACAAAGTGTGGAGTCCCAAAACCCGTGGACAAGACTTACAAATTTCATCGACGCCCAAAAAAGCGCAACCAAGAAAATGTAGTTTAACCGCAATGCCATCGGACATATGCCCCCTTCTAGAACTTTGGAATCCGGATGTGGAGACCCCAATTCTGGAAGAGCTCAGTCTGGCTGCAATCCAACCACCTTTACAAACATCCCACTTTAGATCCCCTCCAAAGAATCGAAGACTAAGTGAAATTGCAGCCCCAGGAAACAAAGAATCTCCATAAAAAAAAAACGACCTCTCAGTCATCATGTCAGCTATTACCATCGCTTTAGCCCCGTTTGGAAAGCTTTATGAAGCTATTAACGATTCAATCAAAGATAGTACGGTTTTGACTGCAATGATGCACAGTAAATTGATCTTCGTGGAAGGCTTTATTACAGCTATGGATCAAAAAAACAAAGAATGCAGTGACATTTGGGACAAAAAGTTGAGTAGGCTAGAGGACCTAATGTCCCGTCTAAATCAAGCCTCTCCAGTCACAATAGAAAGAGAATCTCAGACCGAAGGGTCTTCTGTGTCTCGAGATTTAGCACCGATCTTCAAAAAGAAAACAGAAAAATATTCTCAAACGATCGGAACAATGTCCGACCAACAACAAACGAATGAAGCATCGGAAATGAGTACATCCGCAACAAAAAGCAAATCAGTATTGGAAATTTCAAGAACTAGTGATCTGAACGAAAACGAAAAACAAATGGAGTCGGCTCTGGACCGCCTGATGATAAAGAGAAATAAACAAAAGGAATCAAAAAAACCAACTAAGAGCTCATCTGTGCAAAATGAGAATTTAAACAACTCAGTAATTTGTACGTCCTCCTCCCCAAGATCGGTCAACGAGTTCATAGCGCAAAGCTCATTAATGGATCTTAGTGAGCATCTAGAGACACCTAAAGAAGGCAAAATGAACACTACGAACATGAATGTCCTGCATATTCAACCTACAAATTCCACCAGAGTACCCGACACTCGGGCACATGAAAAAAAAAAATCATCACCAGAAAGAATTGATGCAAGCCAGACGATAGGCTTAACTCCCTGTGACCCTCATAGACAATTGGATGAACCGACTGAGAAGGCCCACTGTGGAAACACCCCCGGAGAAGGGGGAGGGACGAACAGATGAGACAGAGGGATTTCTTTGTATCGAAGACACGCCTCTTTAAGATCGAACAAACATCTTCAGTTGACCAGTACATGATACTAAACCGGAATACGGTGCTGAAAATTCTTAAAAAGTCCAAAACTTTGCGAAATTTAAAATCGGACGATTTTACACTAATCGAGCCATATCATAGAAAACAACTAGCAAAGGCCTATCTGCATATTAAACGGAACGCCCTGAAGGAACTCTTGTGTGATGTCTACGTCGAACTAGCTAGTATGGGATTTAATCTAGTTGAGATGCCAACCACAAAACCTAAAGATGATAATAGACACATCTACAATACCTCCCCAAAAAAGAACTATAGGTATAAATCTAGAACTGAAGACCTATACAGAACTGGCAAAAGAGGGCAAAGTCCAGTGAAAATACCCTACTGGCCTCCAAAGTCAAGAAGGGACGAAAGCTCTGAATACAGACAAGAGAGGAGACAAAATTATAAATCTCTTCGAGATAAAAAAACAGATACATTCTTGCCCTGCCGTCATCAAGAACGCGGAGCGCCATTGAGGGAGATTCCATCACTTGGAAAACAAACTAATACAACTAACGGTGAAACAGAAAAAGCATCAAAGAAAGATAAATGGTCTTGGTTTCGCAGCATCTTATTACAAGGGCGTGGAAAATAGCAATCATTGGGGGTGGAATACCCAAGGAAATCCCCAACTGACGTGTCAACGACATGCTTAGAAAATGACATCCTAAGTATAGCATCTTGGAACACCAGAGGTTATGTACATCTCACTAATTCTGAGAGTCATGATCTCAGTCGATATGATATCATATGCCTCCAAGAGACTTGGCTATGTGAAAAACCAGCGCTCGACGGCTACTGCATTGAATTATCCCCGGCCCACAAAGGACCATTTGGCCGCCCTTCTTCAGGCCTACTTACAGCAATCCGGATGGGCTCGGGGGTCGAAATTCTAACGGTGATAAAGAGGACATACGAAATTTTGGCAATTTTGACCATATGGGTTTCCAGAAAACCAAAGCAAAACCCTGGAACACAAGATGCGGTAGCTATAATAAACGTATATTGGAACCCCCAAAAGACCTCAACGGAAAAAATGTGTAAAGAAATAACAAACACAATTGACGAAATTGCCATGAACTACAAATCCTTCGATATTATCATCTGTGGTGATCTTAATGCCAACTGTGCAGCGCACAGTATGAACCAGATAAACTCATCTACTATCTCGAATGTGTCAAATAGGGGTGCGACATGGAACGGAATCATGAAATCTCGTAACATGTATAATTCGGCCTCAGCGACGAACTCCGAAACTTTGCTTCCAACCTGGGAACGAGGTGTATCTGCGGCAACCCTGGACTATATTTTCGTTTCTGAATTTTTTCATCGCAACATTGTTTCTTTCAGTGTGATTAAAACTAAGCAGAGTGATCATAACCTGCTACATCTAAAACTTAAAAATAAGGCGATTGCATCGCAATTTTACATCCCAGAAATCGAAACAAATTCACAAAATACTCGTTTACGAATGACCGCTTCAGATGTCTCGAAACTGAAAGTTCAGTTCACAACCCTTATTTTAGATCGGACAGTGCAAGATGACGTGGCCAGATCAAGCTACATTCCTCTTCTTGTGGCCTTTAAGAAACCAAGAAAACTACTGAATCTACACCCGACCCAGCACACTCATGGATATAATGCAATGCTGGTCTCAAAACGTAGAGCTATACGGAAAAAAAGAAGAGAAGCTAAATCCCTAAATCTTCCATCACTGTGGGACACCCTAAAAGCGGAAACCAGAAATTACAAACAATGGCAGAAACACTCAAGAAACCTGCAATATCAAGCGGACGCAGAGGAGATGCTAAGGACATTAGCTAACAAAAAGTCTCGTGACTTCTGGTCATTGATAAATAAATCAAATAAGACAGAAAATTCTCACATAATAAATCCAGTTCCAGAAGAAACCTGGAATGCACACTTCTCGAAGCTTTTCCAAAAACCGGAAGAAAACGAGGTTGAGTATATTAGAATGGCGGACTCATCATGGGTGGATTTATCTGACGTGAGTGATATCAAACTCACGATAATGAAATTAAACTCATCTAGAGCTACGGGACCGGATGGCCTGGCAAATTGCAACCTTAAGGAACATCCAGATGAGTGGTCTAACCTCATCGCCGCAATCTTTAGTCTATGCAGGAAAAAAAGAACAGTTCCGGATTCATGGTCTAAAGCCTTGATCGTTCCTATTTTCAAAAAAGGCTCACGTGCGGATCCGGAGAATTACAGGCCAATAGCTCTCTTGGACGTCATTGGGAAGATCTTTGCCTCCATGCTTTTGTCTTACTTTCGAAAATGGGCGCCATCAGCGGCTTGTTTTGACCCTCTACAGACTGGTTTCCAGAAGAATGCAAGCACCAGCGCAAACATAATGTGTTTGACGCTACTCAAAGAAAAAGCTTTGACTGGTGGTCCCCGAATTTTTCTTGCATTTGTTGACCTATCTCAGGCCTTTGATCGAGTGGATCGACAGAAGCTCTGGATAAAATTGAAATCCTGGGCCTGTCCAAACGAAATCTTGGAACCCATAATTAGCCTCCATACAGACACACATATAAGAGTTCGCCTAAACAACGTAGGCCTCCTTTCTAAACCCATCTCAACAGGTCGTGGAGTCAAGCAGGGCTGCCCTTTGGCCCCGGCGTTATTTATAACATACCTGGGAGACTTTAAGGAGAGTCAAAGTAACATCAGAACATTTCCGCCTAAGATAGGTGGGACATCGATTCCAAGATTGCTGTATGCTGACGACCTGATTCTACTCGATCACACCCAAGTGGGTCTCCAGCGCCAACTGGATAATCTGTCAACATACATTCAAGATAACAATCTGGAGATCAACAAAGCAAAAACTAAGATTTTGATTCTACAAAAAATTGCCACCAAAAAAAAGGAGAGGTTCCATTGGCACCTCAGGGGAACACAAATTGAAGTTGTAGACTCGTTTAAATATCTGGGTGTCCATTTAGATACCTCGAAGAAATCGGGAACTATGCAAGCCAGTTTATGGGCGAAAACAAAAAAATCTAACAGCACAGTTAAGAATGGTCGATCGGAAATATGGAAAGTTTTCACTCCAACCGGCTATAAATTATTATAAAGCTAAGATTGTTCCATCTCTGACCTACGGTTTGGATGCCATACCCTCTTTTCCGCCTTCAACATGGCAAAAATTGGAAGGCCATATATGGAGAGCCGTTTTGGGTCTCCCAAATTCAACACCGATAGCTCCAATCAGGCGAGAGCTGGGTTTACTCTCTTTGAAGGCCGTAGTGGATCACAGTTCTTTGCAATTATATAGGAAAATCATTCATCCGGAGAGTCTCACAATCTACCAAATAATGGCAGTAGAACTGGAAAAAGGCTCAAATCAGTCTATGAATCAATGGGCCATGGAGCAAAAACAAAAACTACGGCAAATAGCATGTACTGAGACAGAACTTAAAGAAAATCCAACGAGGATAAAAAAGAAATTTGAATGTTGGGACTGGATCAATACAGCTGATTCAGTTTCAGCGTGCAAACCCCTAGCTCATCTTCCCTCGAACCCCAACAAACTAAAAGAACCGATGATGTACTGTAAAAAATATCCAGATAAGCGACTGATGAGAACCCTTTTAAGAGCCCGTCTAAATGTCTTACCGACCGGAGAAATTTTAGCGATAAGAGCGGGTTTGGAGAAAACACCCTGCAGATTATGTGCAGATCCAGATGACTTTGAATCTATAAAACATCTATTGATGAGATGTCCAGCTCTTCACCAGGCCAGGTGCATCTACTTTACCCCCCTGACGGCTACATCATTTGTAGGAAATGAAGATATTTGGTGGAACCGTTTAATCACAGGCGAAAAGCCTCGATGGCATACGGCGACTGCTAAACTCCTAAACCTGGCTTTGGAAAGAATAAATCGCAATCCGGAAGCTAGGTGATAGATGCATGGACAAGGAACTAAACCGTAAGGTTCGAACGATCCACTAGGCAACATTAGAAAGGTTTGCATCCATTCCAGAAAGCGCTCTTGTAAAAATCTTTTAAAGATTAAATACAAGTAATAATAAAAAAAAAAAAAAAAAGATATAAGAAACTTCATTACCTTTGTATTTTAAATAAAGAGATGCAATAAAGGGAAGGGCAACGAGAAATACTCAATAATCTAGCACATCTCAGTGAAAAATTATTTATTTCATCATTCACAAATATTTGTATGTATGTATAAAACACCTTAATTCAAGCCGCGTGTATCACAAAAATACTTATTTCCATAAAAATTACAATTGGAATCTGATTCAATTCCCAAAAAACGCATAACGTAACATGTTTCAAGTGGTTGCAGTACTTTTTTAGTCTTCATCAAGGTGTATAAAAGAGAGACAAACTCTTCTTAGTCGTCAACTTTGTTTATGAAGTCACACACAGTTTTTTCGGAATGCTGACATTGTTTTCAGTTAAATATAATGCATATTCAGTATTGTGACGGGTTGGTCTGCCACAAAAAACCACGCTAGATACTGGAAGAAGTATCAAGCGTGTTTATTAGGTCCCAAGATGTTCTCCTCTTGTCGTAATCCTGTCCCTCCACTCTCACACTCTGCCTTCATCCCCACCACCCTTAGATTTTATCACTCTCCTTATGCCTCTGCTTCCAACTACTATTGCCCCAACTACCACTCTGCTACTGCCTGTAGTACTTACTTCCCTCCTCCTTAAACTACTCCAGCTTCTACTTACACGCTACTGTTACCACTAATCTTACTACCTCTCCTACTACTATCACTTCCAATACTATCATCCTCAAACACTTCTGTCCATTGCTACCAATTACCACATCCTGCTACCACTCTTCTCCCACAGCTACCACTACCTCTGCTACTACTACTCCCAACTTCTACTACCCTCTACCACCACTACCCCCTACTCTATCACTATTCCACACACTCCTTACTCTCACTCACAAAAACTCCACAGTCCACCTGTTTCCACTAACCTCCGCACTCCTTTTGCTCTGGCCTCCTCTCGTTTCTCTGAAGTCCTTCTCCACCTCTGGTCCTCCGTGTGATGAATCAGACATGATTCCCCCAGAACACCTGACTTGGGACCCTTCTCATGTGGCCAGAGAACGGCAGATGCTTCATGACACTGGGGGTGGTGTTCTGCAGGAGGACCACATGATAGGGAAGCAAGTCAGTAGGAATGGGAAACCCCCTTTTGTAACTTTCCCTGAGACTCCAATATTCGAATGGCTTATTGTAAAATCAAAGCTGTAAGAGAAACTGATTTGAACATTGTGGACTTCAAGTCTCACAATGCTCAAAGTACTGTGATGAAAAAGAGGAAAACACAGACACAGAACCACTGTGTGCAGTTAACTGATGTTAATGACCCACACTTGAGAGGTACTGGCAAGTATTTAAAACCCCCTCAGGTGTAGGCAAGTATAATATGATATGGCATTTATAACACACCTGTACACAAGTGTATCAAGGTGCGACAAGGCAAGGGAGGGGAATCAGAGGGAAGACAGACAGCAATCCTACTAGGCCAGGTAACATTGAGATTGTGCAAGTGCAGGAGGGAGGGGAAGGGGAAACGTGCAGGGGAAAGGGGAGGGGCAGTGTAGTACATAGAATAACAGTAAAATAAATACAGACAATAATTAAAAGTGTGGCCAGCTGGTGGCAAGTGCAAGGGTAAGAGCAGACATCAGGGGTCAAGTGCTGGTAGGGGCTGTAGGGACACAGAAACAATCCCTAAGTGCAAGGGTTGCCATGGAGCAGTGAAGGTGTGCAACTGGCAGGGAGGGGACCTGGGCCTGAGATCAGAGGGTAGCCAGGTAACCATTGCAGATTCAGCCAGGAGATCAGCAGGGGAGAGGAGAAGAGAAAGCAGAAGCAAAGAGGAAGGCCCTGAGATGCTTCCGGAACCAAAGACGGTTCTCCTCAAGTTTCAGAGAGGCAGGGAAGCTATTCCAGAGGGAGGCCCCAGCAGAAGAAAGAGATCTACCACCAACTCGCTGCTTGGAGAAGCAACTGACCCTGAGGGAGTTGGTGGCATATGAGCGAAGAGTTCAAGAGGACAGATATTTAGGAAGAGAGAGTTGAAGGTATTGAGGTCTCAGGCCCCAGGAGGTCTTGTGGACAATGCAGAGGGTTTTGAACTTAATCCTTGCCGCCACTCGCAGTCCTGTTTTGGATGAGTTGAAGAGGGCGTAGAGTAGAGGCAGGCAGATTTAGAAAGAGGCTGTTGCAGTAGTCCAACCTAGAGAGAACCAGAGCTCTGGAGGGAGACAGTGAGCTTCTGGGAGAAGAAGAGGAAAGGAAGAATACCTCTGAGGAGGTGCAGCTGGTAGTGTGACTTCTTAGAGACGTCAGAGATGTGAGGAGAGAATGAAAGTGTGGAGTCGAAGATGACCCATAGGTTTTTAGCTTCACAGGTGGGAGCATGAAGAGGGCCAAGTGAGTCCGGCCAGAGAATGACAGGAAAGGAGGGAGCAGGTGTGCCAATGAGGAGAATCTCGGTCTTACTGGAATTAAGGCAGAGATGATTGGTGGCACACCACTCCTGGATGGCGGACATACAGTCAGAGATGAGAGAAGGAGCAGAGGTGGCGGATGGGAGCCTGAAAATGAGTTGAGCGTCATCCGCATAGCACTGAAAGTTGGGGCAGAGATCGGCAATGCGGTGGCCAAGAAGTGCCAGGTATTGGTTGAACAGTCAGGGAGAGAGGTTAGACCCCCAGGGAACACCACAGGCAGAGATAGAGAATAGAGGAGAGGAAGGACCCAAGTTGGACCTCAGAGAGGAAGAAGGTCAGCCAAGCCAGGGCCTGATCAGTGATACCCAGGTTATCACGGAGACGGTTGAAAAGGATGGCATGTTTGACCTTGTCAAAGGCAGAAGAGAGATCAAGTAAGATGAGGACACAGGGGGTGTTGGAATCAAGGTTGGAGAGCAGGTATTCACAGATGTTCAATAGAGCATTTTCCGTGCTTTTGGCAGCTCTGAAGCGAGAATGATGTTTATGGAGACAACCAACAGATTCAGTGTGAAGATTAAGCTGGGAGATGGCCAGCTTTTCCAGAAGTTTGCCCACGGCAGGAGTGATGGAGATTAGACGATAGTTAGCTGGGCATGAAGGGTTGGCAAAGGATTTCTTAAGAAGAGGGTGCACAAGGGAGTGCTTCAGGCGAGAAGGGAAAACTCCAGTTGTGAAGGAGTGGTTGCAGAAATCAGCCAGAGCAGGAGTCAGGGTGTCAATTTGGTCCTTAATGGTTTTGGAGGAACAGGGGTGAACCTGTTTTGACAAGACTTTCATAGATCAGATTTGTCTAGAAACCTCGTCAGAGGAGAATGGGAAAGGCAGAGAAGGAGGGGGAGAGGTGGCCGAAGAAGGGCCAGAGGAAGAGCAGGGAGTAGAGGGAGGAGGTGGAGAGAGAAGACAGGATGTCCTGAGTTTTAGAGATGAAATGAGAAGCCAGGGCCGTGCATAGGGTTTGGGAGGGGACAGTAGAGGTAGGGACTAAAGCAGGATTGGCCAACTCCTTGCAGATTTTAAAGAGTTCGGCCGAGTTGTTAGATGCTGCGGAGATGCAGGCTTAGATGTGGGCTCTCTTCTTGGTGCGAACAGAGAACCTGTATTGCCTTTGGAGCAGGCAGCAGGCCAGTTTGTGAGAGGATGTACCGGAAGCACGCCATTTCCTCTCGGCCACCCTGCACTTGCGTTTAAGGGTGAAAAGGTCTGAGTCGAACCAAGTGTTGCACTTGACTTTGGGTTTCAAGCGGATTCTCATGACAGAGGAGGGGGTGAGAAGGTGGCGGCGAAAGCCTCAACTGACACACGGTTCATGGGTCGGATAACCGAGAAGGTAGGTGGCAGTGCTGGAGTTGGCTTGGCCTGAGGGGTAGAGAGGGTGAGATGGGAGGAAAGGAGAAAGTGATCACTCCAGTAGAGAGGAGTGGTGAGAGGGATCGAAAGGGGAAGGTCTGAAGAGATCAGAACATCCAGAGTGTGCCCTGCAGAGTGAGTCAGGCTAGAGGGGAGAATAGAGAGAGAGAGTCACAGAGGTCACAAAAGAGTCCAGTGGAAGGACAGGAAGCATCCAGGTGGATGTGGAAGTCTCCAAGAAGGAGGAGTTGAGTGGTTGAGACCAGGAGGGAAGAGCAAAGGTTCCACCCACTTAGAGAGGAAGGAGGAGATCTGACCAGGTGACCGATAGATGGTAGCCACAGTAAGGGAATGGCCAGGACAGACAGAGAGCCTGCAGACGAGGCATTCAAAAGAGGAGTAGGCCTGCTTAGGAATGATGGCGGCAGGAATCCACTCAGGGAAGATCAGGGCTACACCCCCACCGGCATGGTTGGATCTGGGCGCGGAGAGGATCTTTTAGCCATTGGGGAGGAGAGTGTCAAAGCTTGTGACAGAGCTGGCCATGAACCATGTCTCTGTGAGACCGAGCACATTGAGGTCAAGTTTCTTCAGGAGGCGGTAGATGTCAGAGAAGTGTTTGACAGCTGAGCAAGTGTTTAGAGTGGCAATATGGAGAAGGGTGCCGTCCTTGAAAGACTTCCGGGGAGGGGTGCAAATCAGAGGTACGCCCTGCGGAGGTGCAGAAGAGGCCCAAGGAGGGGCAGAAAAGGAAGGAGGAGAGGGCAAGGTAGCCAAGGAGAAGACAGCAGGGGGAGGCAAGCAAGCCGTGGAGGGAAGAGAGGGGACAGCAGGAGAAGAAAGGAAATTGATGAGGCGCGGGAAGCGTCTATCAAAGAGGAGAAGG
This sequence comes from Ambystoma mexicanum, assembly GCF_040938575.1. Lineage (NCBI taxonomy): Eukaryota > Metazoa > Chordata > Amphibia > Caudata > Ambystomatidae > Ambystoma > Ambystoma mexicanum. The sequence continues at coordinate 31,034,349 of NC_090936.1, forward strand.
TTGGCTTGAGGGTCTTGGACCAAGACAGTACCAGTCAAGTTAACATTAATGATGATCTTAGAGGAGTGGAAGGAGGCCAGCAGGTGTCAGAACTACCCTGTTAATGTTCCAGGGTGTGTTCCATGACTGGCAGTTTAACCCGTCGTGTAGCTGACAAATTCTTCCTACCAATGTACCTCTCAGGGGTTACAAAAGGACAAATGGAGAGGTCTATTGGCCGAACGATTGGTTGGACGCCCCGAGACACAGCTGGTTGTAAAAGAAACCCAGTAAGGCAGTAACAACAAAACTAGACCGCACAGTAATGCAGACAGGGAGGTTACCAAAGCTAACCTGTATGTGTAACAGGAGTTCCCTTGATCATAAAAGTGGTACTGAATTCCCGTTCCCAACCAGGAGAGGGCATTACCCTGAAAACTGATGATGGAGGCAGAATATCAGAACAGACTTCTCAGAAAAAGGAACATAATGTCAAAACCAATAGCATGAACAATTACAGTGAGTGATTTCTTACCAGTAGGGGTAGTGTGTTCAGAACGTAGAGAGTGTGTTCTTGAGGGTTCGAAGAGTGAATGAGTTTTGGACGGTTTCCCCTGACCCACCGGCACAAGGACGCTTGAATCAATGTTGCTGTCCTATGGTAGTCCTCTAACCCGACGGCACAAGGGCGCCTACAAGTTCTCAGGTAGTACTCAATGCAGAAGTCTCTAGTCCGAGCACAACAAAATACAAGTTCAACGTAAGCAAAATATGTCCTGAAAGAGTTCCGTGTCGGCAAAGCGTGAGCAAAAGAAAACAATCCTATAGGCAAAGGAATCCGAGGGCAGTTCTGGGTTGTGGTATTCCTAGCAGTGACAGAAACAAGACGTTAAGCAATAGCAGTTCCCTAACCTTTCCAGTCACTCAAGTACAAGCAAACCCTGCGTACCATCCTTGTAGCGAGGATCGCATTACCCTCATATTTCTCTGATACTTGTACTGTAACTGGAGGAGGACGGGCTGGCAGCTTTGTGTCGTCTGAACAGGGTTTAACCAATGACACGTGAAATACCGGATGGATCTTCCACGACAAAGGTAACTCTAGCTTCACAGCCAATGGATTAATAACCTCTGTACAAGATAAGGACCTACAAAACGGGGCACCAAACACTTAAGGCCAGGAATACAGAGGTTTCTGGTGGACAACCAGACCCGCTTATCAGGTCGATATGATGGGGCAGTCTTACGATGCCGATCTGCATAGGTCTTAGACTGCTGCTGTGCCTCGGTTAAATGGCATCGAATGTTGTCATGCATAGCTGAAAGGTCTCGAACGCAGGCCTGAACGGCCGGGCTGTCAGACATGACAAGTGGGTTCAAGGGCAGCATCGAAGGGTGTTGACCATATAAAGCAAAAAATGGCGAAGAACCAGTTGAAGCGTCGATTGAATTATTATAAGCAAAATCTGCAGTGACTAAAACTGAAAACCAAGTTTTTTGGTGTTGTAGAGTAAGGCATCGTAAATACTGCTCCAGCGTGGCATTCAAGTGTTTAGTTTGTCCGTCCGTTTGTGGGCGGTAAGCACTTGAATACCTTTCATCGATGCCCAAGGAGGTTGTGAGATGCCTCCAAAAACGTGAGGTGAACTGAGTTCCCCGGTCAGAGATTATAACATCAGGGAGACCAAAAAACTTGAACACGTTTCGTAAGAACAATTAAGCAAGTGCAGGAGCGGTAGGTAACCCTTGACAAGGTATGAACAAGGCTATTTTGTTAAAATAGTCAATTACGACCCAGATACTGTCGTATCCTCTGAGCAACGGAAGCTCAACAATAAAATCCATAGAGATCATAGCCCAGGGGTGATTCGGAACGGGAAGCGGTTGCAGGAGACCCATGAGTTTGGCCGTAGTACCTTTACACTGGGCACAAACAGCACACAAGGCAACGTACTCCGCCACATCTCTGTGCAAGGAAGGCCACCAACACCAACATCTTAGTAATTCTGTGGTTTTTCGTCGACCAGGATGCGCGGCAAAAAGGGAGTCATAACACCATTGCAAATAGATGCACCGAGTACCAGCATCCGGTATGTATATGCGGCCCTGGACGTAAGGAAAAGAATGGATAACATCCATATTGTATTCCGTGATTTCCACTTGTTTATTCAATACCCATTCCAGGATGGTGGATTTCTCATGAAGACTTTAGGTTACACCCACACACCACTTGATTAGGGAAAAGAATGCTACCATCCCAAGTATGTGGTGGTGAAGCCCCATGCATCCGCGAGAGCACATCAGCCTTGGAATACAACGAACCAGGACGATAGGTGAGTTTGACTAGCAATAGTGCACTTTACTGATTGCAAGGCCAGCATGTTTGTATGGTCTGTATAAACATGTACAGGAGTAGCCATTCCTAAGAGATGGTGTCGCCAAACCACAAAATCATCACGTACTGCCAATAACTCCCACTTCACAATAGTATAATTTTGTTCATATGGAGTGAGCTTCCGTGAGTGGTACGCCACCGGATGCAGAAGAACCGAGTCGACACATAACTGAGACTGTCATGAACCATCGTCTGCGTCCCTTCTGGACTTCCTGGTCCCTGACCCATAGGGGATTGAATGCAGTGGCCAGTCTCTAGGCTCCACGCTGTACGCTATACAAAACAGGCACGCCCCCGCGGCTCTTTGCGTCTCAATGCTACCGCTTGCTGTAGTCGGACGTGTGTTGCTGGAGTTCGCTCAGGGCTTTATTCTGATTCCTGGTTCCCGGTTCCTTGAATCCCCCTTCCTTCCTCCCATTCCTCTACCTTTTCTTCCGCGCTCGGGTCCCAGCGTTCCGTGCCTCCGAGTGCAAACATCATTCCTTCCTGGTATCCACCCTGGACTTCTGAACGTTCCCGGAAGTTGGATAGCGAACCTCACGCTGGAATCCGAAGACCAGCGCTCGGGTTTGTACAAATCCCAGACTGTGAGAAAGAAGACATCACAGAAGGTCGCATGCAAAGAACAAAAGCAGGTGAGAAGGGGAGAGACTTGTGACAGATTGAGACACCTAAAAAACGATACAGATACAGAGATGGAAGCCGCTGTTCAAGACCTCATGCGAGGCATGCAGGAACTAACCACAGAGTTACAGAACCTTAAGGCTGAGAATGCTGCATTAAAACAGCTAGTTTTGTCACAAGACTCTGCAACTAAGGAAAGTGTGTTATTGGGAGGAGTAGTGGACAAATATGATGGTTCTTCAAAGACTCTTCGTGCTTTCCTTGATTCATGTTTAGGGCACTTCACCTTCAAGCCCTACTACTTTTCCACTCCTAGAGCAAAGATGGGCTTTATGATCTCACACCTCACTGGAAATGCCTTGACCTGGGCAACCCCCCTAGTCAATTTGGGCGACGCCCTCCTGGATGATTATGATGGGTTTATGGAAGCTCTAAAGGCCTCAGTGGTGATATCGTACCCCAAAAACGCCACCTTGGTTGCATGAACGATGCATTTCTCGGGTTTTGCATATAAGTGATTTTCACGTAGGCGTTGCAAACCGTGGATACATGCTGTACGTGAGATTCATAAGGTGAGTAAATCAAGATGTCATCTAGGTATACAATGACGTACTGGTCAAGCATATCCCCGAGTACATCGTTGATGAAACTTTGGAAAGTCGCAGGGGCGTTACATAGGCCAAAAGGCATAACCCGATATTCAAACAGATTTTAAAAGCCATTTTCCACTCATCACCCCTCCAAATCCTTACAAGATTATGCACTCCTCGTAGGTCTAACTTTGTGAAAAGTATCGGGCACCCAAGCTGATCCAGCAGTACATATATCAGCGGAATATAAGTCTATGCACGTCCGCAAATCACCCTCCTTCTTTGGTACAAAGAACAGAGGTGATGCAGCCGGGGAACGAGAGGGACGTATGAACCCCATCTCCAGAGCCTTGTCCAGGTATTCTTTTAGTACTGCATCTTCTTTCTGAGTCAGGGAATATATCCTTCCTGAAGGTATCTTAGACTCCTTTACAAGGTCAATCGGACAATCATATGGTCGTTGTGGAGGAAGGGTCTCCGCCCCTCCTTTGTCGAAGACATCTTTATAAGCCTCATACTCTTTGGGAAGTGATACAACCGACACCCCCCCCACCACAGAGGCTCAGTCCCTCAAAGAACTGCAAGGACTTGAATGCCTTACTTCTGAGGACAAGCAATAAGCACCACAGTGTGTTGAGCTAAAATCCACTGACCCTGCTCGCCAATCAACAACAGGGTTATGTAACATGAGCCATGGTAATTGTAGAATGAGCTTAAGATGTGGTGCTGCAATAACATCGAATGTTATTACCTTAGAGTGACCAGGTGCCATGGTCATGGTCAAATCAATGGTACGTTCTGTCACCAAAACTGAGAGCAGTGTGGTTCCAACCACTGCATTAACCAGTCCTGGGCAATCCTTAGGAACCACTGGGATACCCCACTCTCGCACGTATTGTGCATCGACATAATTCCCGGTCACCCCAGAATCCAGAACGGCCTCAGTAGACCAAAGCTCACCGGAAGAAAAAGCGAGGGTGGTGGGTATAGCGAAAGGGACCGAGAAACTGGGGCCCGGGGACTTCCTGCTCGACAAAGGGGCTCACTCTATTGCTGGGCTCTGGCGTTTCCCTGTTTCTTGTTTTTTTTTTTTACATAACCTTAAGAAATGCTCAGAGGACCCTCAATAGAAACACAAGTTACTCTTCTTGCAATGTTCCCTTTCCTCAGAAGATAACGGACCGTGAACCGCCCTAATTTGCATGGGTTCTCCATTTCCCGTGGGTGGAACCATCAGAACGGGAGAGATAGGTGGGAAGGGTTGTTTTTCTCCCCTTCCTTTACGCCTTCCGTGCATCTATATGGCGAACCAGACCCAACAGCTCGGAAAAGTGGTGGGCACAACAGGTACTGTAGCCAGAACGTCTTTCAACGGGTCAGACAGTCCTTTATAAAACAAGGCTGCCTGCTTTTTGTCGGGCCAACCTGTCTCAGCCACTAGCTGATTTAATCTAGCTAGATACACCAGAAGGGGTGTATCCCCTTGCTGTAAACTAAGCAGCTCCAAATCGGTGGCCTGAGACTTATAACGCGTGTCGAAGGCACAACTCATGGCGGAAATCAAGTCATCGCAGTCATACAGCAAATGACTGCCTTGTTCCAGCAAGGGATTGGCCCAGACTGCTGCTGTACTACCCAAATATGACAATACAAAGGCCGCTTTAGTGGTAGAATCTGGGAACGACGTTGGTCGGCACAAGAAGTTTAATCTACACTGATTAATGAAGGTCCGGAATGACTTTGGATCTCCATTGAACCATTCTGGTGCTGCCAGAGGGAACTGGGCTGGCATGTAAACATGGACAGTGTCCTGTCTGGCTGGGGTACCACCAGAAACAGAACCAGAAGCTGAACCTGAAGCAGGGGACTCTGCCCCTCCTGACCGCATCCCAGCTTATATGTCATTGATACGGCGTTGGGTGGCATCGTGAGCCGCTGCCATGTCAGCACAGAGTTCTACCACCAGCTGAACCAGGGTTGCCAAAGGGTCATTGGCAGCGTCCATTGTAAGTAGTAGGCTTCTGAATATGTCAGGACTACCCTGTTAATGTTCCAGGGTGTACCACGACTGGCAGTTGAACCCGTCATGTAGCTGATAAATTCTTCCTGCCAACATACCTCTCAGGGGTACAAAAGTACAAACTGAGAGGTCTTTTGACCGAAAGATTGGTTGGATGCCCCGAGACACAGCTGGCTGTAAAAGAAACACAGTAAGTCAGTACCAACAAAACTAGACCGAACAGTAATGCAGACAGGGAGGATACCAAAGCTAACCTGTGTGTGCAACAGTAGTTCCCTTGATCATAAAGGTGGTACTGAATTCCCGTTCCCAACCAGGAGAGGGCCTTACCCTGAAAACAGATGATGGAGGCAGAATATCAGAACAGACTTCTCAGAAAAAGGAACATGAAGTCAAAACAAATAGCATGAACAATTAGAGTGAGTGATTTCTTACCAGTAGGGGTAGTGTGTTCAGAATGTAGATAGTGTGTTCTTGAGGGTTCGATGAGTGAATGAGTCTTGGAAGGTTTGCAATGACCCACCGACACAAGGACACCTGAATCAATGTTGCTGTCCAATGGTAGTCCCCTAACCCGATGGCACGAGGACGCCTACAAGTTCCCAGGTAGTGCTCAATGCAGAAGTCTCTAGTCCGAGCACAACAAAATACCAAGTTCCAAATTCAACATGACCAAAGTATGTCCTGAAAGAGTTCTGTGTCGGCAAAGCGTGAGCAAAAGAAAACAATCCGAATAGGCAAAGGAATCCAGGGCAGTTCCCGGTTGTGGTATTCCTAGCGGTGACAGAAACAAGACGTTAAGCAATAGCAGTTCGAGAGACGGTCCGAATCAATTAACCTGGAGTTCCGTAGTCAAGACAAGTGACACAAGCGAGTAGCAAATCCGGGAGGCAGACAATATTCATTAACCATAGATCCAAAATTTCAAGTAACACGAGAATCTGCTGATTCAACCAAATTCAGAAGCACTGTTCCGGTATTTTGGGCAGAGCTTTAAGGGAGAAATCACCTGATCCGTTGTATGCGGCCCTGCTGTAGCTGCATGCGTGATGACCGATGTGCAGGGCACCATCTTCTCCATGGCAAACCCCAACGCGCTTGATGGGATAGTGTCTAGGCTGTTGGAGACGTGCTGGCTTTGTGGAGTATGCTGCATCCTGTGACGTTGGGTTTTTGCCTACTACGGTATCTGGGACCAGTGGGGTCACACTCGGCGCATCCCACAACGATGTGCAGACAGTCGCCCAGCAGTAACAGCATTCAGCGTCTCCTTCGAGGCCTTGCCCTACTACTCTCTGCTGCAGCTGTCGCGCCGCCACACCAGCAGTTAAGAAGGGGTTGGGAGGAGGCCTGCCCACGCTCAGGTACCTTTAGAAGGAAGTTGGGGTGCGGGCTCCCTTCCTCCCTTGACAAGGCCTGTTCCCAGGCATTGTCACAGTACGTAAGCTCTGAATTCTGTTTGTACAGTGTCGCTTAATAGTAAAACGGCCCAGAGACAGTCTCAGTGTGGAAGGCTAGGCCAAGCCAACAAAGGGGGCAGAAGGAGGATGAGGGATCCAGAGGAGATGACCAGCAGCCAAAAATGGAAACCAGAGATCTGCCCAGGACACTGGGTCTAGCCAGTGAGGCCAGATCTGGTCCTTCAATGCAGAACCATCCCAAAGTGGCAGAAGCCCTACAGCACGTAAGGAAGGTACCTGACTTTCAAGTATATAAGTTGAATGTAGGATTAGTATTTGCCCTGTACATTGTGATGAACCTCGTGAGGTCGTCACTTGTTCAGAAGGGGGAGCCTCTTCCAATGAGGCCAGGGTGTTAAGGCCATGACCTGATAGCGCCCCTGGGAATGGTAATCAGCGGGTGGATGTCATAGGAGGAGAAACCCCCTTTGGGACAACCATACCGGGAGAACGCAGTATTCCGATCCAGGACATGACCAGGGTGCCCCTTTCCAGAACTACCCCACCTTTCCTTCTTCTCCTTATTCCTCTTCACACTTACCCTCACTCCCTATATACTTTGCTAATGCAACTCAAATATAGAGTACTCAGACAAGGAGTACTAGTGAGTTACCATCGCAATACTCAGTACTGAGATGAGGAAGCGTATTAGTGAGTTACTGTCTCAATACTCACCTAGTACTGAGACAAAGGGGAAATGCGCAGCAATACCCAGTACGCTTTGGGACCACTTTCACCAGCCTAGTGGGTCACGAACAGCTATTGGCAGAAGTAAGATAAAAATCAACAAAGGACTTGACAGTTTGTCAAGCTCTCCCCGGAGGAACTGCAAGAGGAGAGACAAACCTCCCATGCAGACGGGCGCTGATCGGGAGGCCGTGCAGAAGGAGACAGAGTCCGGGGCTGGTACAGGATGGGAGGACTATGCAGCTCAGAAGTGAACCAAGACTTCAGACAACACAGAGACTGCAAAAGCACATCAGTATGACATCCTAGAGTAGACGCAAACTGTGGAGCTTCTGCAGGGGGAAGGAAGCTCCTGAAAGTTACCAGAGTACTGTGATTGAGCCCAGTTGCCTCAAGGGAGCCAGCACTCTCGTAAGCCATAACACTAGGTGAGCAGCTCAGAAACCTCAAGGAGGTTGTTGTAAAAACCAGAAAGGTGAGTCTGGGACTCCTACCCAAATCGTACATGGACATGTGCAGGATGGAGCTGCAGCTTTCCTCCCAGGGCATGAGGTTTAGGGGTGCCACCACCCTTCCTCCTGTGCCAGCATATTCCCTCCTTTGTGTTGCAATGAGGTTGCTGACCCTCAGGTGCAGGTCTTCTCACTGCTTATGGCAGTCCTCCTGCGTGCGGGGTACAGTCCCCAGGGCCATGACCCTTTCATCCACTTCCTGCCAGGTCCACTTCCTGCCAGATGGCCGTCTTCCTCATCTGGCTGGTCCTTCTCTGGCGAGCCCCAAAGAGTTTCTTTGCATGCTACACTACAGTGTCAGACAGTGCAGTTAGCTCTGCCTCCAAGAACTTTAGTTTCCACAGTTAGACTTCAGGGACTCTTGCCTTTCCGCTCCCAGACATGTTTGGCATATCCTGTAGCAGTGTATATGTGAGTGAAGGTGCCTCACCCGCTAGTGCCCAGGGATCTGTCATCCAGGTGGCCAGGACACAGCCATCGCTATTGCATCCAATTCCTGGGGGTGGACCAGTGCAGGAGGATCACCTGGATGAGGGGTCCTTGGGGAGTGTTAGACATCTTTCCTTATAACATCTTTTCCCCATCCTACCCCGTAAGATATTTAGAAGTTCTACCCCCCCTTTTCCGACATGAATACTTTCTTACACTGTGAAAGACAACGGACTAACACCAGTTTACCTGACATGACCCAAAAAGTTTACCTGACATGACCCAAAACAAGGGTCAGCCAGAGTCAGGCAATTAACAATAACTAGGCACACCTGACGGCCCTTTCCCTTCCCCACAGGGATAAAAGGACGAGCACAAGAGCCCACTTTGAGCAAGGCCGAACGCATTAGGAAGCAGCTACACCGGATATGCAGTTGAAACGGAAGAGAAAGGTGGTGAGACCTAGAGAGACGATGAGGAGGGAATCACCCTTGCCCTTTTCAACTCAGACCCGCAAGGCCTCCCAAAGGGAAATCATAAGACCGGGAAGTCCAGATGGTGTGTGGTGTGACAGGTGCCAATGGCACACAGGGCCCTCCTGCGCTGATAGCCAAAGCGGAGAGGAGCACTTGCTGCCGTAGTGCTGTCTTTGAATCCCGAGACAAGAAACTCCAACAGTTCAGCACAGCCGGCGGGTGAGTCAGAGAAGACTGATAGTAATCCGAACTGTGCTGGGCCCAAGGTTGCAGGCAGCAACATTGTTGAACAAAGAACTTGTGTGATTGAACCTTTAAAGAAACTCCAGTAAAGGTCGAGATACAAAGTAGTCCGGCACAGCGCTCATTCGAAGGACTCTGACTGGAGCCTTTTTGCGTTGTTTTGTTGAAACTACGAGAACCAAGAGGCCTTAGGAGAGGCCAGCATGAAGTGTCAAAGTGGTTCTAAAAGGGTCGAGCAAAACCCCTCATTCACTCAAAAGTCTTTGACACATTGAGAAAAACTGAGTGAACTTTGAAAGTGGCAAATGTGAACCCGACTGAGGGATGCCTGTGAATTGGGGTAAACAGTGATTTACCCCTGAACATTGTGGCAACAAGAGTGAACCTAGCTGAGGGATGTCCACAGTGAATAGTTGTTTAAAAAGACATTGAGACTTTTGAATGATATGTTTTGAGAGAAAGGCTGTAGTAACCCGACTGTGGGAGGCTAACTTTGTAAGAAGGATCAGAGCGGATCAGAGGATCCTGAGGTGAAATCCAAGGGGCGAAGAGCAATCGCCCAACGTGAATGATTACCAAAGGAACCTTTGTTAGTTTATTGTTTGTGGTCCAGCAGGCCTTCTAAGGCAAGAGACTTTGCAGAAAAGAAACTTGGCCCCAGAAGGCCCTGGCATCATTGAAAGGAACTGTAACCTCGTGCTGGCAAGGCCCAGGAGTGTGCTGTGCTGAAGTGTCCCACCTTGTCTCGTGCTAAAAACGTGGACGAGAGACCCCAGCCATACCATCCTGACTTATCATTTGGTGAACACTTTTTTCTTTTCTTGTGAACATTATCCCACACTATTTTGTAACTTAGTGTTAAGGATTGGCAATCATTTTTTAAAGTATAGAACCTTTCTTTTTGACAGGACACCACTAGGACTGCCTTATTATTATTTGATGGTCATAGCTTGCTCCCATCTTAGATTTAGGTTTAGATTAGGCATTTTTCTCACCCATTATAGAGTTTAACAAACACCCTTGAACTGTGATCACTTGTGTCTGTCTTTACTGTTGCCAGCATGAGTTCCTTACAGATGGCAGTTAAAAGTGGGGGGATTGAAAGTGAATTGAGTTTTAAAGATGGCCCCTGGCAAGCTTCCTTTTCCAGCGGTGACACTAATTCCGGCAGTTTAGGTACTGGTATCGGCATTACGAGCACACTTCTGGCAGTTACACTAGTAGATTGATGCCGATGCTAGTAATACTGCCACAGTGGTATTACCGTTTCCAGCTGGGGATGGTAATACCGGCATGCTGGAATTACCTGCGTTTACCGGCAAACTCGTAATGAGCCCCTAAGTACTTACAAGCTTATTCCAGAAGATCTATTCTTTGAGCTTCTGCAAACTCCACTGATGCAAGGCACAGGCCTCCTCGGGGACGGGAGTCTTTTTTCAATGCTTCGGTGAACGGAGAACAGCACAGGGGCAACACGATGGTCTTGGAAGCAAGACCACGCAGAGCAACAGAGGTTTGAATCCCGGATCCACGCATAGAAACCGAACTCAGGTACGTTATTAGGCGCATTATAAAAAGAAATTTAATAAAAATAAATGTCCCCAAACAGCGCCAGTCCTACTCCTGAGGTCGATGTTGGCAGTTGGAAGGACCCCAATTACTGTCCCTCCTCTTTGTGCCAGTATGTTCTTATGCAGTACACTATCTTCTCACGCATTACCTCAACCAGATACTTGCCACTGCCTCTCTGTTTTTTCTAGCGAGAACACATTTTGTCCAGGAGGTAAGCAGAAAAATCCAGGAGAGAAACTAGATCAAGCTCCCCATGTACTGAGCAAGGAGGATGAGAGTCGTCAAACAGTGGGAGGAGACAGGAAAGACGCAGCACCCCCACAGATGTGAAGCGCTGGCTTCAGCGACATACTGCTGGAAAGTAGAGAGAAGCAGAGTAGAGCTGCCAGTAGGTGCAGCCAAGAGACAATCGTTGAGGGTCCATCAGAAGGCTCTGACATGCCTGTGCAACAGGATCAAACCCCACTAGACCACCAACCAGAGATCAAAGGGGGAGCAGTATACAGCCTCCCCCTAGCTAACTAACTCAGGGATGCCTTACGTTAAGCCGCTGAATACAATTACATGCACTTATGGCCCGCACTGCAGCAACCCCATGTAACAAAAAATAGGTGGGGCTAAGCCCACTTCTTATAACTGTACCATGTACATACACACCCCAGGTAGGAAAGACAGGGTGAGGTTGGCCAGGGACAGGGCACCAATTCCCAGGGATAATGGGAAATATAATGAACAGGTAGCAGGGCTTGTGGGTTTATCGGGTGAGGTCAGAGAAGGGGCTCAATAAGGGCCGTCCCTCTCTCTCTCATCCCCATACGCTCAGCCAAGGCGCCCCGAAATCTCAAGATGGTCACAAGTGGTTGATAACCCCTATTTAATGGCTGACTGGTTAGTTGTGAGGGTCTAATAGCAAACACCTTATCTGACACTCTGGGATCTTCTATGTAGATCCTATCCCATGGTCCCACATGAATAGCAATGCTCTGAACAACTGTGATAAGTGCCTTCAAACTGTCCAGGTTTCATTTGGCTTTCCTCTCATGCCCTTATGCTTCTCGCTGTGATCTTCTCTTGTCTCACCGCCACTTTCTCCTACCCGCCTCCCCGCTTTCCTCACACTATCTTTGTTCTTTCTCTCTTCCTATGGCCCTACAATGTTTCTCTCTCTAATCCTCTCTCCTTTCACTACTATCCACTCTATTAACCCCTCCTACTACTTCATGACATCCTCTTCCTCTACTCTCCACTTCCTCTCTCTACTACTCATTACTCTCCACTCCTTCCCTATACAACACTCTCATCGCACTATTCTCTGCTACTGTACGCTCCTCCTATGCCTTCTCTCAGTCACCATCCTTTCACTCTGTCATCTTTCCCAACTACTCTCACACGTCCTACTCACTCTCTTAGTCTCACTCAATCATTTTACATGCACTCTTACACCCAAATACCACTTTCTCTCATCAACCAATACTGCACCTTGCACACACCACCTCTCATTATCCTCCAGACTCTGCTGCCCCGTCCTTCCCCCGTCCTTCCTCTGCCTGCTCTCTTGGTCTGCCTTCTCCTACCTTGACTTCCTTAACCTTACCAACCCACATTGCCACGATCTTTCTGACCTCTTTTATCCTCCCACCTCCCCACTCCCCACTGATGGGTTCTCTGCGTCATCTGGTCCACAGGTTCAATTGCTGCATTTGGTTTTCCCATGGACGGGGTTTCAGCTATCAGGAAGCATAACGTTTGCCTTAAGCCCCACCCCCTTTCATACATGTGTCTGCCGGATCCAGGCAATGGCGGCCAGCTACAATCACAGTCCACATCCCAGTCTGTGTTTGCATGGAAGAAAGTGTCTGGATTGACGATTTGACTGGTACAGTGCTCTGTTGCATCTCTGCTCGCTGCCGCCTCTCTCATAATTGAACTCTGTAAGGACTTCTGTTAGCTGAAGTCCCTCAGGACAGAAAGAGGAACACTGGCCAGTGTCCTGCAAGAAGGCAGATGTAGAAGGGAGAGAGACTAAGGCACTCCCAACCCCACCTCTGAGGCAGGACTGGCTCTGACAAGTACCGTTGTAGACCACTTGCCACAGGTTGAGAGGGTCCCAATCCCATCTTTACAGGATTTGATCCCTGACCCTCTAACAGGAACCAGACGATCAACAGTTTGGAGCAATTTCCTCTCAATTAGAGCTCAGGCAAATTGTTCATTAGCTACTCACCGTCAGCAGTATTTACATCAATCTTCTTTTTTTATTTTGTATTTAAGTGCACTTGGCTAATCATAACCTTAGGCGCATACATACATTCATACATTTTCATAATTATTCAACATACTTGATACTTAAACAGAATATCTTAAAGGAATAGTGCGCTCTGAAATATTATTGTCCCAAGTGTTCGGGCATGTGTTTTTATGTATACGTTGATCGATCGCACAAAATTTCCAATGAACCTTACTGTAGTTTTTCTCTTTTGTACACATGCTAATGTTAAAGGACATTTGTACCGTGCACTATCACCACCGAAGTGGTCCCCTGGCGCTCTGGCAGCTCTGAAAAAGGGGAGGAGAGGGGCTGGGTTAGTGGGAATAAGCTGGAAAAGTGCAAGAGAGCAGTGATGTGCTGTTGGCAGCCTCAGCCCGGTGGGTCCGTTGGCTGGGCTTGGGATTTTTTAGGGTCGATAGTCATTGTGTGCTGTTGTGCAAGTCTATGTGTGGTTTATTTTGTTGTTGCATTGTTGTGAAGTTTGTGCGGATTGCTGCGTTTAAGGCTTGTGGTTGTCTTTGGTTAGAGTTTGAGAGGTGTATGCAGAGGGATGATATTGTTAGTTGGTTGGTTAGTTGGCATTGCTGTCCCTGCAATTATGGGATTCCATCTAGGTGCGGTACATGCTGACATTCACATTTCTATCTAGATGCGACACAAGCTAGGGTTCAGAATTCCATACGAATGTGGCACATGTTAACAATCACATTTCTATCTAGATGCGACGCGAGCTAGGGTTCAGAATTCTAAGTGTGGTACATGTTAAGAATAGAGTTTCTATCTAGATGCAGAGCGAGCTAAAGTTAAGAGTCCTGAGTGTGGCACATGCTAACAATCACATTTCTATCTAGATGCGACGCAAGCTAGGGTTCAGAATTCCATACGAGTGTGGCACATGCTAACAATCACATTTCTATCTAGATGCGACGCTAGCTAGGGTTCAGAATTCCATACGAGTGTGGCACATGCTAATATTCAAAGTCTTATCTAGATGCAACGCAGGCCAATATTCACAATTCTGTCCAAGTGTGGACATGCTAATATTCACAACTCTGTCTAGGTGTGGACATGCTAACAATCAAAGTCCTATCTAGATGCAACGCAGGCCAATATTCACAATTCTGTCTAGGTGTGGACATGCTGATATTCACAATTCTGTCTAAGTGCGGACATGCTAATATTCACAACTCTGTCTGGGTGTGGACATGCTAACAATCAAAGTCCTATCTAGATGCAGCGCAGGCCAGTATTCACAATTCCATCTAAATGCGGTGCGTGTTGGTCTTGACAACTATGTTACTATGTAATGCAAGGCAACTTCTACAATCCTGCCATGGATAAGTTCAGTCTGGTGGTTACAAATATCTCTGAGTGTACCTGGTGTGAGTCCATGGCAGTCTATGTTATTGGGAGGTAAGATAGATTGGCAGGGGTTTTCTGGAGTGGAGTGATTGCTCTACTCCCCACCCGTGCCACACTCACAGTTTTTGTTGGTGTCTGTTGGCTGCTGGCTTCACTGGCTTCTCCTGCGGACACCTGCAGACACATCTCGGAGCCGCCAATGTAGGAGCCACCCTTAGCCGCAGGGGGCTGCCCTGGGAGGACCAGTGATGAAGTGTAGGTGGACCAGTGAGAGCGTGCCTGGGCGGGTCGGGAAGCGGTAGTCTCGATGCCTACAGTGCCTGGACCAATGGGAGGGGGGGAGGGTGGATCGGGAGGCAGGCGGGCTGGGAAACGAGGAAGGGGCTGCGGGGAGGAAGGGGACGCAAGGGCCTGCTCCTGGGCACGGGCACACGAACAAATGGGCATTTAAAAAAAACAAAAAACAAAGGTGCTTACAGGGCCGCACACTCACCGCGTTCCTCGGATGGCAAATGGAGCCGGTGAGACCCACGCGAGTCGGTAGACTCGATGCCTACAGTGCATGGACCAATGGGAGGGAGGGAGGGCCGGATCTGGAGGTGGGCGGGCTGGGAAACCAGGAAGGTGCTGCGGGGAGAAAGGGGACGCAAGGGCCTGCTCCTGGGCACGGGCCCACGAACAAATGGGCATTTAAAAAAAAAAAAAGGTGCTTACAGGGCCGCACACTCACTGCGCTCCTCGGATGGCAAATGGAGCTGGTGAGACCCACGCGAGTCGGTAGACGATGCCTACAGTGCATGGACCAATGGGAGGGAGGGCGGATCGGGAGGCGGGCGGGCTGGGAAACCAGGAAGGGGCTGCAGGGAGGAAGGAGACGCAAGGGCCTGCTCCTGGGCACGGGCCCACGAACAAATGGGCATTTAAAAAAAACAAAGGTGCTTACAGGGCCGCACACTCACGACGCTCCTCGGATGGCAAATGGATCCGGTGAGACCCACACGAGTCGGTAGACTCGTCTGCCTACAGTGCATGGACCAATAGGAGGGAGGGCGGATCTGGGAAACCAGGAAGGGGCTGCGGGGAGGAAGGGGACGCAAAGGCCTGCTCCTGGGTACGGGCCCACGAACAAATGGGCATTTAAAAAAACAAAAGGTGCTTACAGGGACGCACACTCACCGTGCTCCTCGGATGGCAAATGGAGGCGGTGAGACCCATGCGAGTTGGTAGACTCAATGCCTACAGTGCATGGACCAATATGGATCGGGAGGCGGGCAGGCTGGGAAACCAGGAAGGGGCTGCGGCGAGGAAGGGGACTCAAGGGCCTGCTCCTGGGCACGGGCTCACGAACAAATGGACATTTAAAAAAAAAAACAAAGGTGCTTACAGGGTCGCACACTCACTGCGCTCCTCGGATGGCAAATGGAGCCGGTGAGACCCACGCGAGTCGGTAGACTCAATGCCTACAGTGCATGGACCAATGGTAGGGAGGGAGGGCGGATCGGGAGGCGGGGGCTGGGAAACCAGGAAGGGGCTGCGGGGAGGAAGGGGACACAAGAGCCTGCTCCTGGGCACGGGCCCACGAACAAATGGGCATTTAAAAAAAAATAAATAAACAAAGGTGCTTACAGGGCCGCACACTCACAGTGCTCCTCGGATGGCCAAAAAAATCTGCAAAATCAGGCAGCATGGCGTGGCCATCTTGTGATAATCTGATCAGTTGCCACATCGCCCAAGGTGGACTGCCATGACGGCACTAAATCATATCCCCATCAGGCTGAGTTCACCAAACATAGTGATATTCTCTGCCTATCTCCATGACGTTACTGGGCAGCGTAGCCAAACAAGCCCAGTCATCACCTATGTGACGTGACGCAGAACCCAGAAATCAACACACATCAACCCACAACACAGCACGTCACAATTCAGAATACAAGACTATACTTTAAAAGGAAATAGCAAAACAGTACAATTTTTAAAGTACTTTTATTTCACAATCAACGCTCCGAGAACATCCGACGATTGCCATATTAAATGAAATGGGTATTTTTTTTCTTTTTTCTCGGTCCACAAATGTTTATCATGAGTCACGCGGTGTTCCTTTTGGGTAGGTATAAGAAGTGCATCAGATGCATCATGAATCGCAAGGCTTGGGCATCAGCTTAGGTTGCTTGGTACCACGTAAGGGCATATCGGCCCATGTCGATCATCCCAAAAAGGGTCACTGTGACCCAGCCATTCAAAAGTATCTGCAGCTGGTGGTTGAAAAACCCGTCTCTTGGGATCTGGAATCGATGACAATCGCAGAAAGGAACGATGTAGCTGCTTAGAAAACATAACAGAAATGTGTCTCAATAGCCGATATTTATTGCAATTTATCATTTTACCGATTAATTCGGCCCCACGTTAAAACTAATTATGAACACATACGTGAAACAATGACAACACAGAGAAAACAACGTGAAAACTAGTCCACAATTATATTCAGAGGTTAGTGCTATGGAGTATGTTCAGCTCGAAATGGGATGCAGAAGCTGAGCTACAATTTGAATAACACATAGGGCCTCATTACACGGAAGGCGGTAGGGGATTACAGGCACCACTAAGGGCACCGGTGCCGGTACTCCCCACCGCCCTACTACGAGGTCCCTCAGCGGGTCCCGTCCTTAACGTGCGGTCAGACCACACGTTAAGGACAGGACCCGCTGAGGGACTTCAGTGGAAATAACGGTACCGCAAATTGCAGAAGGTATTTGCTCCATCCTCATTCCCATTGAGCCCTATGGGGGCTCAAATGGGAATGGGGAATGGTTCCCGGAATGGGGAGTTATCGGTCCCACAAAGGTCGGAGTAGGCCGGTAAGTCCGTATTCCGGGAACTAATAGCGCCCTGGCTACCGCCTTCCATGTATTGAGGCCCATAGACGGCATTTTAATTAAATATTAGCGTTGAACCTGGGGGAACCGAGTGGTGGTCTACATGCATCTCGATGCTGAACTCCCCATGTGCCCGGGAACAAAGACAAGTACACACACAGGTTGTACTTGTGTGTCATTGCAATATGCCACAAAGAACAACCCAGTACAATGTAACCTAGCAATAATGGTGGGCTAATGATAAATTGAGTCGTTGGTCTATATAAATGGTCGAAAGCAAAACTTACATTATATTCGGCATTTCCATTCTCTTAGCATCACGCAGAGACACCGTTCAGATCAACGCCTTTTCATAAAATTAAATTGCATGATCCTTTGTCCAGTTTTGGAATGGTGAAGCTTATCATATTTGACGTTATTACATCACTCTCTTAATTCATTCCTTTGGGGATCATGCCTTTCTCTCAAGGTCGAAAAAAAATTGAACCTTATACTGTGTGCGATGCGTGGGCTTGCTGAGCGTGCAAGCTAAAAATCAAAGCTGCTGACCTTCACTCAGAATGAAGGTACATTCTTAGTTTGCAACATCTTGTCTCAGCGCATCCATGAGAAAGGGACATGTGAGGCATAGCACAGGAGGAAAAATGTGGGGGCTATCAGTGCTCGCTGTTCTTGGCGCTGCTGAGGGGTAGGGGAACTTTGCAATGACAGAATGCGGCCTAGTCCAAAGTTGTAGTCGAGGGTACAGAAAATGGAGTCCAAGTGTGTCTAGCAATAGCCCCACCTGTGCTTATGTCAGGGCATTCGTCCACATGGCAGCAGAAGGGCAAAGGATGCGCCCCCCACTAGTGCAAGAGCAGGGTGTCACTTTCGGGAGTAATGTATGAGGGTGGGGGGCTCAACCGACCCACTCCTTCCTTACATTAGCAATGACCCCCAAAACATGCCCCCATGAATATATTGGTCAGAGTGCAGCTATTTCTCACCAACAACCCACTTTGATCAGTGAATGTCCCACAGGAGGTCGACGAAACTGGGAAGTGTGAAAGCACAGCATTACATTGTATGGCATTCATAAAAATGGAACTTGTTGAAAAGAAATTGACAAAGAGGATAGATTTCAAAAGCCAAATTGGATGCTTTTTTTGGACACTTCATAAAAACATTGTTGATCAAAAAGGAGATGGTAATCATTTGAACCTGGAGGTGAACTGTTCCAAGCTCTGCTTTAGGTGGACAGGGCACATTGGCAATGTTTTGTGACAATAGATGTGTACTCGGAACATAATTGTGCGCAATTCCATGAGTATGTATCTCCAAAACAGTCATAATAAGATCTTTGGTAAAATCAGATTCCATTTCCTCATATACTGGCTTGACCACCCATTTTTTGCTTCTTTTCGTAAAGGCCATTGTGTAGCGAAGCATCCCAAAGTTTCACGCAGTCCTCAATTGCTCACGCCCTACATTCTCGTTATGCGCTAATACCGCTAGTAATGTCCTATATTTCATGCCGTCTATGCTGAAATGCAATCTCTTTGGCCTGTACTTTAGGCACATATTGTGGAACACCTCCAAATCTCCCATGTGACAGAATTCTGTGAGTCCCTTCAGATCTCTTGATAGAGTTTTATCAAACACAATCTTCTCAAGGGCTTGTGTGGGCGTGAAGATGGAATCAACCACTTCTTCTTCCGTTCCTGCTCCAGCGACAAAGGGCCATGTGCACATTGGTGGAGATGTTGGTTTTCTGTCCAAGAGTGAACATCGGAACAGTAGTGCATTGGTGACCGCCATTTCTCTAGTAGAATTTCCACAGACCCATCACAAGTTTTGGAGCTCCACCAAAGATGGTTGCTGAAAGACTGGGACCACTGTAAAATATTTTCGGAACCTTTTTTTCCCCTGCTGCTGAGATTTTTTTATTGATAGATTTGGCAACGTGCCATACATCAAATTGATGGCGAATATCTGGGAACTGCTCTCGCATTGTCTTGGCTATTGAAATGTGTCTGTCTGTGGCTATGAGGTCGATTTGCATTCCCCTCGATTGGAGATCTTCCAGTGATTTTATAAAACCAAGTTTCTCCATGGCCACTTAGGATTACATTCGAACATCTGCACGACCACCAAACTCACAATTCTTTTTACTTTTCATGTTCTCAAAGTCGTATGTGCCGTACTTTGGTGAAGATCCAGGGCTTTCACTCTGTCCATCGCAAGCTAGCCTGAACCGCTATTCGGAGAATGTACTTTGAATAGACATTTGTTCAATTTTCCAAGCTTCACTAATTGCAGGGAATAGATATTGACGTTGATATTTATAGTACTGCGTTTTAGAAATGAAATGGAGTCCCACAAATTGACAGACACTGGACAACTTACTGAAACTAGACCTACTGAAAAGTAAAGCAGCTGCACACAGTAGATTCCCAGCTGGCAGTTTCCCCAGCATTGGTTGAGCGGACCATGAACATTTTTCATGGAGCATTTCACAGGTGGCATATATTTTGAGGTCACTGCCTTGTGATACACGAGTCACATTCACCAATGGCTTCCCACATACTTCCCCTCTCGCTGCATGCACACATTTCAGCATCATTATAATCTCCATCAAGCAGCTGTTGAATACAATGTTTTTGGGCTCCTTTATTAGACTATCATCCTGCATTAATGTTGTTTCTGACTGAACTGTGGTTGTCATATCAGCCAAACTGGACACCCTGTAGTCGAGATCTTAGTCTAGTTCCTCGGTCAACTGTATTAATGCTTCAGTCTCTGTCATTTCAGCATCTGTTACTTGAACATGAATTGGAGAAAACATCAATATCGATTCATTTTTGGGTGGCTTTTGTTTGGCGGGTGTCAATTGTGTCATGTGGTCTGCGACTAATTGAAAAGCACCTTCATTACATTCAGTTTCATCTTCATCTGGTGGAGCAGTCGCATTGTAGTAATGGTCCATCAACACTTTGCTGGCTTTGCCGGTCACATTAAATTCATTTTCTGGCCATTGGGCAAAAGCATCTCGAGTCTGCTTATTGATTTGAACAGGCTGCGCCTCAAATAATAGTTGCTCCATGGTGAAATCAGTTTGGCAAGCAGCATCTCTGATTTCTGTTCCTGTCTGCATCTGCATAGTTCGTACACCATCGGGCAACTAGAAGATAGGTTTGAAAAACATGTTCAATGTAAATTCAATATACAGTATTGGACAACTTAGATTTTTTAAAAAGCCAGCACAAAACACTGTTTGAAAATGAAATTGTTTGTAACTTACCGTATCTTTCTTGCTTTTCTGTGAAACCTTCTTCTTTACTGTAATGACAGCACTAGCAAGCTGGTCCACCGACTCAGATCCACGTGCCTCCACTTCTATATCTAGATCTTGTATACATCCCTAGAAAAGAGTATCCATTAAAAATAAGTAATTCATATTTGAAATCAAATTATTCCATTGCACACATGCCTTACCCAGATACCATTGTACAACGTGTTCGTCATTTAGTCAAAATATACATTTCGAATTTCACCTGATTGATGGATAGTTTACTTGATCAAAGATGACTGTGCGAAACACACTGATTGAAATGTTGCACTCAAGCAATTTGCAAAAGGTGCTCGTTTATAATAATATCACTGTCTAATAGTATTAGATCTAGGACCTACTTTCTTTCATTTGAGGGAACTGCCAGTACGCATACCTCTTGCTCCAGATCTACTAGGCGGGATGATGAAATTGTAGCAAAAGTATCAGCATCTCCCTGTAACACAGTACTTTTTTTTAGTATGGATGAAAACATTTTAATTGAACACACACAATCTGACGCAGAAAATGGTACATATCATTAAATAACCATGAATGAAACATTGTGTAAACAAACGGCACAATACGTAGATATGATCATATTATCACAATTTCCATGCATAAAACAATTCCGGAGCTGAATAGCTAAATAAGACTATCTGATACGCGCTTGAGGTTGTTGTTGACTCCAGGCGTGACATGGATGCAGAATCTTGCTCCTTCATATTCAGTGCATAGTCATGGAGTTGTAAAGGGAACATTTGATTTGATTTAGAAATGCTAATCTTAAAAATTGGCATGTAAAGAGACATATTACGAAAACAATATGCTTATTTCAAAGGGCACGATAGCATAGTTATCTGTGCCCATAAATCATGTTCTTTGATGCTCCTAAACCCAAGGACAGATGTTTAGCAAAATGGGAGTTAGTTATAAAGCAATACAATCTTGTGAATAAGTATTATAAGTGACATTTATACCTAAAACACCAATCTGTCCATTTAGTTACCTGTTCACTACCCCAAGGGCTACAGCTAAATCCTGAACCGTGACTCACCTGAGGCGGCCTGTGCATGAATAGAGTCAGAATTGCATTTGAGAGCAATTTACGAGTCGTTCTGAGTCGATTTCTTTGTGTACTTGGATTGGTCGTACATATTCGTGCAAAGTGCAGGCTGCAGATGCAGTATCGATCACCCTTCGTGTCCTCCAAGACTTTATGGGCTCTACTTTCAAGCTCTTCCGGCGCAGATCCGCAATATCTGACCCATTCTCTTATTCAATCTATATTCCTTGGTAATACATGCATTGCAGTGCCTTTAGATTTGTTATGGGTCTGAAGGGCAACCGAAAACCGTACATGCAGGCATTGATGGAAATTCTGTTAAAAAAAAAATGTCAACAATGTTCAAAAATTACTTTGCATAAAAGCGTGAGAAAGACGGAATTATACCATACATTTTTTCTATGCAAGCTATGTTTTGGTCACCGAAGCAAAACCAGTGTAGCGTAGCCGGCTGTATTATAGGATAACTTTCATAAAGAATTCATTGATGTGACAAAAATCATAACATGTTACTCGTCCCTTGAATGTACTATCGAGCATCAAAAGGAAACCTGCTTATAGACACGGCCCGCGAAGGATGCAATTCGATCCCAATTGACACTGATGACAATTGATATATATCGATAACATAACAAATTAAAATCAAGTCAATGAGATGAATGAACAATACACTACTGTGTATGTTCGTTCGAAATAGATAGAAATGTAGAGATCAAGGAACATGATTAGGTGACCTGCCCTTACCTTGACCAAAAAACAATTAGATTCAGCAAGCAGGGTACTTAGTGGCAGGAGAAAAGGGAGATGTCCACAGTTAGCACGACGATGAGCTGACTCACAGTGGTCACAGAGGTTCTCAGTTAGCACGTTCACGAGTTGACTTGCAGTGCTCAAAGATGTTCTCATGTTAAATATCAAGTGGTTTATAAAGAATTAGAAAAGAGGGTGTGGATTGTGAATGAATGATGTGTATATGGCGTGGTCTTATGTGGATAGCAGGGGCGCGGCCTGCTTCAGGGGAGCATGCCTGGAGACACGGGGTCTGGCTAGGCTATGTGTACAATGGGCCCTGGGCGTAAGATACCTTTGAAGTGTACATGGTGTTTGGCCGTTCCCACCCCTGCCAGCCCCCTTTGGCAGCGCACATCCACTGGCGAGAACTGCCTTTGATAATGGGGTGGGGGTAGGAGGGATGGATGGGCCTGAAGCGTGCAGACAAGGCCCAGAACACTGCTGAAAGGAGACACATTTATGTGGATTGCAGGGGCGTGGCCTCCTTCCGGGGATCCTGCCTGGAGACAGGGTCTGAGGAGGGCATGTGAACATTGACCCCTGCGCGTAACATACCTTTGAAGTGTACATGATGTTTGGCACCTTGGCCGTTCCCACCCCTGCCAGCACCCTTTGGCAGTGCACATCCACTGGTGCAAACTGTCTTTGATAATGGAGGGGGGATGGATGGGCCTGAGGCGTGTAGACAAGGCACGGAACACTGCTGGAGACACACTTATGTGGATTGCAGGGGCGCGGCCTCCTTCAGGGGATCCTGCCTGGAGACACGGGGTCTGAGGAGGGCATGTGAACATTGACCCTTGTGCGTAACATACCTTTGAAGTGTACATGGTGTTTGGCACCTTGGCCGTTCCCACCCCTGCCAGCCCCCTTTTGTAGTTCATATCCACATGTGAGAACTGCCTTTGATAATGGGGTGGGGGTGTGGATGGGCATGAGGTGTGCAGACAAGGGCCGGAACACTGCTGAAGGGAGACACACTTAAGTGGATTGCAGAGGCGCTGCCTGCTTCATGCAAGCCTGCCCAGAGACACTGGGTCTGGGGAGGCTATGTGAATAATGGCCCCTGCGCGTAAGATACATTTGAAGTGTACATGGTGTTTAGCACTTTGGCCGTTCCCACCCCTTCCAGCACCCTTTGGCAACGCACATCCATTGGTGAGAACTGCCTTTGATAATGGAGGGGGGGATGGATAGGTCTGAGGCGTGCAGAAAAGGCCCAGAACACTGCTGAATGGAGACACACTTATGTGGACTGCAGGGGCACGGCCTCCTGCAGGGGTTCCTGCCAGGAGATACAGGGTCTGTGGAGGGCATGTGAACATTGACCCCTGCGCGTAAGATACATTTGAAGTGAACATGGTGTTTGGCACCTTGGCCGTTTCCACCCCTGCCAGCCCCCTTTGGCAGCGCACATCCACTGGTGCGAACTGCCTTTGATAATGGGGCAGGGGAGTGGATGGGCATGAGGCGTGCGGGAAAGGGACGGAACACTGCTGAATGGAGACACACTTGAATCACTGAAAAATTGAAACAACCATTGATGATAGTTCTGTTGTGTTGCTGATTTTGATGGAACAGATGTACTACGCATTATAAGTTTCTGGTTGCAGCACAGTGAGGGAAAATCCCCTGTACTGACCGCTGTCACTTGTGAAAGTTTCTATAATGGCACCAGCGGCACAGGCGGGTATTACTCATCGAACGCGGTGTCCAAGCCTCCAATGAAGCCACCATGTAAACGAACGATAGACCACCAGCCTGTACCACCTGTGGAAGAGAAAGATACAAACCGTTTTTAAATGAACAAGATAAGTGTTACCTAGACACTGTACAATATTGAACGTCTATGCATTCCATTACATTTGGGACACAAATAAATATTGTTTCATGGCTGTACATGACATAAACATAAGGAGACCACTATGATTTCCCCAAATTTAGAGTGATGTATAGAATTGCAAGACTACATTTGTTTGGGAATGATAGATCAAAGTTACGACAATATAGGAGACAACCATGAAATGGTAGTGCCCTAAGTGACATCACAACTAGAGTACACTTACTCGTTGCTTGGATTGCGAGGGTGAACTGTTTCGTGAAGTTCGTGCATAAGCACCATCATAATCCTCAACACGGTCCATGTGAGGCAGGCTGCCCTGAAGTCTGGCAGCTCGGTAACGCATTGCCGCCGTGTCTCGCCTTCCGATATGTAGGCCAAGCATCCAGAATTTTCTCGGCAGCAGCAGTTCTCGTCCTCGGTTGGCATTAGCACACACCGATGGCAGGTACACCAGGTGGTAACGCCGTCCATGCGACCAG
The DNA here is from genome assembly GCF_040938575.1 of Ambystoma mexicanum. Classification (NCBI taxonomy): domain Eukaryota; kingdom Metazoa; phylum Chordata; class Amphibia; order Caudata; family Ambystomatidae; genus Ambystoma; species Ambystoma mexicanum. The sequence continues at coordinate 31,059,327 of NC_090936.1, forward strand.
GCTCAGGCTCTTGATCTGTTGAATCGTCCTCCAACTGTCGTCCGAAGCCCCATCGTTTGCGCATCTTTCTCTTGCTAGTAATTCCTCCTCGGAATACTCTGGCTCGTACTGGTACGGCTGTATTGTTGCCATTATGTAGAGAAAAAAAATTGATAGTAATGGTACTAGTATCTGTTCGCACAGGCTACAAGCAACGAATAGAAGCTGACCAGAGCACAGAAACGAGGCACAGAATATTTTAAAAAAAGACAGTGAAAGGAATGGAAAAGCAAATCTGATGTCTGTTGAGAAGCGATCTGTTTATACTTATTGAGGAAAGAGGCATCCTGGCATTCCCATGGAGACACGTCATTAGCTGAAGCGCAGAGAACGTTGACACGAGACGTGCATTGGCGTTGTGAAATGGGCGGTACACGTCTAGTGATGTCAGCCTAAGGGGCGGGGGATATGATTTAGTGCCACCAGGTCAGTCCGCCTTGGGCGATGCAGCAACTGATCAGACTATCACAAGATGGCCCTGCCCAGCTGCCTGATTTTGCATGTGTACAAAAGAGGAAAACTATGGTAAGGTGCATTGGAAATGTTTGTGTGATCGATCAAAGTATATTTAAAAACACATGCCAAAACCCTCGGGACAATAGTATTTCAGAGTGCACTATTCCTTTAATACAAATTAACTATAATAACAGTGATAAAACCAAGTACATTAAAAGAATGTCATAGCAGATAACCAGAGATTTCATGATTTAAAACTTGAAAAAGACCACAATTAACACACTGCAGGTATAGATTAAAAGGTGAGTCATACATAAAATGCAGCAGCAATGATAACTAAAGATTTGGCCGAGTACAGCGAACTCCAAAATTGATCAGACCTAACAAAATCAATGGTAGGTAATGGGTTTTGATATACTTTTACATGAAGGGGTTGTAAAACTGAACATGCTGTTAAAATGTGATGGAAAGGTTCCACATAAGTATTACAAAACCTAACACGCCTCTCCTCAATGGGACTTTTTATCCAAGTAAAGTGCACTCCCGGGTCTGAAGGATATTAAGACTTAAATGGGTTATAAACCTTTGTCATTTCCGATTGCATAGCTTAGTAAGATAGAGACATAGGGCCTCATTCCGAGATTGGAGGAAGTCATGGCGCTATTTGCGCCATGATTGCCTCCAATAACGGGTCCAGCACCGGTATGGTTCAATGGGGACTTACCGGTGTAGTCCGACCTTTGCAGGACCGGCAAATTGCGGTACCGTTATTGGCTCTGGATTCCATTAACGAGTCCCGTCCATAAAGCCTGATCAGACCAGGCGTTAAAGCAGGGACCCGTTAAGGGAACTCGTAGTACGGCGGTAAGGGATTACCAGCACCGGTCTCCTTTCCGGTGCCCGGTATCCCTTACCGCCCCACTCGGAATGAGGCCCATAGACTTCTCAGCTGATGGATCTGGAGGGTATATTCAGTATAGCGTTTCTTCTCCTGTAATTGAGCTGGGTTCTCTACGCTATCCCAATATGCTAACCTTTTTTCAAAATAAGCCAAGAGTTGGGAAAGGTCAGCATTTGGTCAACGGAGAAGACAATATTGGAAAAATTGATCATGGAATTTTCCCTCAAAGCATTAAAAAAACATTTGTAGAAGGTACCTAATGCGAGTTACTAAAAGCCCCATTAAAGTTTGGTTTCTAGGCAAGCAAGCGATGAGCTGGCAATAAAATGTGCAACGCGAATTAGCCAGCACGATCGAATCGATGGAACACCAAGCTCACTTATTGCTGCCTGCGAGAAACCTGAAGGTGTCTCACCCGCTAGTCCCTGGGGATCTGTCATCCAGGTGGCCAGGACACGGCCATCGCTATAGGATACAGTTCCTGGGGGGTGGACCAGTGCGGGAGGATCACCTGGATTAGGGGTCTTCGGGGAGTAGAAGTGGGAAACCTAAGGGCGAGACACAGTAGCCCCTTCCTTGTGACACCTTTTCCCCACCCTGCCCAGTAAGATATTTAGAAACTCTAGCCCCCCTTTCCAACACAAACACTTTCTCACACTGTGAGCGACAACAGACTAATACCAGAGCCGTTTACCTGACATGTTCCAATACAACGGGCAGGCAGAGTCAGGCAATTGCTGACAACTACACACGCAAGTGTCCTTTCCCTTCCCCATAGGGATAGATGGCGGAGCACAAGAGCACACTCTGAGCAAGGCCGAACGCACAAGGAAGAAGCTATTCCAGGACGGCAGTTCAAACAGAGTAGAAAGGTGGCGAGACCTGAAAGGACGTCAAGGAGGGAGTTGCCCTTGCCCTTTTCAACCCAGACCCGTGAAGCCTCCTGTTGTGGTGAGATTTGCCACGTTTTTCACCTGGGTCAGGATCAGTGTCTTCAGAAGGTGATGATGTAGGTTCATGGACTTTCATCTTGATCTTTCTTCATTCTGAAGAACTCTTCTTGTTGGGAAAAGGGTGATCCATATCCACAGCCACCGCGGCAGCCTGTTGATACCAACTTGCACTGGTCACTGCAGAAATAGACGTCTGAGAATTGAGGAAAAAAAGTGCTGAGAAAACCCCAATGGAGAGAGATGTTTGAGTGTTCCAAGGAGACGTATGTTCAAGCGGTGAGGAAGTCCAAAAGATAGGGTAAGTAATGAAAGCAGTATCGGAGAAAGGCAATAACAAGGAAGAGCAATGATCAGGAAGGCAAGCAAGCAAGCAGTACTCACACTATCGTTGGTACCCGTAAGAAACAAAGGGTTTGCAATGCGAGGACCGCTGGTAAACCAATGACTAAAATACCATCAGCCATCTTGGAAATTAACTACAGCATTGCTTACGAGTGGAGCAGAAGGGTAACAGCACTGTCGCGTGTAACCATTTCCACTACTTCTATATGGAATAACGCAGTGCTGTGACACCTCTGACAAAGGAGACATAAGACCGTGAATCGCAGCTGGCAAATGGTGTGACAGATGTCAGCGGTACATGGATCCCCCCCTGCACCGATAGCAAGGGCGGGTAGAAGCGGTTGCCATTGTGGTATCGTCCTTGACTCCAGCATCAAGAGAAACACCAACGAGTTCAGCACAGCCGGTGAGTCGGAAGAATCTGATAGTGGACCGGACTGTGTTAGGCTCAAGGTTGAAGTGGCAACATTAAGAAGATTAATAGACAGAGGTCTTTTTGTGAACTAACTTGGTACCAGAGATAGAGTGGTCCGGCACCACTTGGGCGCTCATCCGAAGGACACTGGCTGGTACCCCTCTCCTGAACAAAGAGAATGTGTTGAACTAAAATAGTATTGAAACTACAAGTACCAAGAGGCCATGGGCAGGCCGGCATAGGGTCTCAAAGTGGTCATACCTAGGTGAAGCCAAACCCCTTGTACAATCAAAAGTCCTTGACACGTTGCAGAGGTTTTGTTGATTGTAAAATTGTGAATCCGACTGAAGGAATTATTTAATAGAGGTTTGCGCCCGGCGGAGGGGAACGCTGTGCAAATTGTGATTTTATGAAGCCTGCACTTGCCATAGGCTAACAGAGTGATCCAGCAAGACGAGATCGCCTTTTGGGAAGTCTGTTTAAATTGGCAAGTGCTTTGGGAGGTTGACGCTGAAAGAAGGATCGGAGCCTAGCTGAGGGGGGGGGGTCTAAGGGTGAAGAGTAATCACCCGATGTGAAGATTAACAGAAGGAATTTTTGCTTTGTTGTTTTAGCATATCAGGCCCTCGGAAGCAAGAGACTTTGCATGAGAAGAGACTTGGGCACAGAAGGCCCGGATATAGAAACAAACAAACATATAGCGAAAAGGAACTGTGAGCTTGTGCCAGAGAAGCCCAGGAGTTTGCTGTGCTCAAGAGTCTCGTCTTGTCCCATGCTAAAAACGTGGGGGAGACCCCGGCCAGAAGATCCTGACTTATTTTGTGAACACTTCTTTCCTTTCTTGTGAACATTCATCCAACACTATTTTGTAGCAAGCTGCAAGGATAAGCAAGTTGTTTTTAGTATAGGCCCTTTTTATTTGACTATACTCCACTATGACTGTATTATTATTATTTGATGGTCGTAGCTTGATCCCATCTTAGATTTAGAGTAGGCGTTTATCTCACCCATTTTACAGTTCAATAAACACAATTGAACTGTGATCACTTGTGTCTGTCTTACTTTGACACTATGCCTTCCATACCCGGCCAACGGCCTGAACATCCTAACATATAATTTTGTGAAGACTTCTTTCTTTTTCGTTTCCCACACTATTTGTATTTAGAGGTAAGGATCGGCAATAGGTTTATTAGTATAGGGCCTTTTATTTTGACACAACACCACTAGGACTGCGTTATTATTATTTGATGGTCGTAGCTTGCTCCCATCTGTAGATTTAGGATTAGATAGGCGTTTTTCAAACCCTTCTTAAGTTCAATAAACACTGTTGAACTGTGGTCACTTGTGTCTGTCTTACTTTTGATAGATACCATGCCTTCCTTATATGCCTCTACTGGGACCAATTGTGGCACACCTAAAACAGAGCGCAGTATTTTACCTTCCATGCATCCTAACCACTCTACGTATCTCTCCGACAATCACTCAAGACTGTAGAGTAGGCAAGTAACTATGCTGGTGCTATAGACAGCATCCCCTCAACATTACTGACACCTATAAGTGCAATGAATCTTTTTATTACAACCCACTTCCTCCAGATTTTAGTGGACATGTGGTCATCGTAAAATGGCTTAGCAGCCAAAGATTTTATAGGAAAACCTAAATATACGTAGTTGTCGACCGTGTCTTTGGGGGTGTTGACCAATTTTCCAGACAAAATTGCATCGCGCTGCTTGTTTATTGCCCATTATCAATATTTTAGTTTCATTGATGGACCATTGATTTAGCTGAGAATAAGTGAATAGTGCTGTAACAGATCACTGTAAGCCGATGGGTGTCGGATCAATTAAAACAGTTTCATATGTGTATAGGAACCACAGCACTGCTTCATTTCCTATACGTGAAGGAAAACTACGCGTTGTACCAAGGGTGCTGCCCATGACCAAAATTTAGTGATTAAACAGGGGTTCCAAGACGCACCCCTGCTTCAGTCGCTGGTTTGTGCGTTATTGCTTGGAGAGAACTCCCGCTTGGTTTAGGCAGACAGACACCCTTGTATCACTATATAACGATTGAATGAAATATAAAAGCAAAGGATCCAGACCCCAAGATCTAGGTTTATGTCACAGTAAGGTGCGGGAGACTGAATGAAACGTTTTTGAAAAATCTATAAAACAGATACAGCTTACATTAGATTGCCTAGCAGTCCCCTCAAACAAAAAGTGTAAAGCACCAGAGTTGTTAATCGTGCTGTGGCACTTCCTAAAACCGGTTACAAATTTCCTAAGGTGTTTCTCTTCAGCCCACTTTAACTGCTTTAGTGATAATGATGCAAATAATTTTGAGCTGCAGTCAAGCATGGCAAGAATTCTATAGTTGGAGGGATCCTCCCTGTGACCCTGCTCATGAACCGGAAACAAAATATATTCCCTCCAACTATTAGAAAGAGAGCTGCTAGCTAAAATGTAGTGGAATAACCGGCCAAGATGTGTGGCCCAATATTCCAGGTTTGCCTTCAGAACCAAGTTAGTAATGGCATCAAGACCTGCAGCCCTGGATGGCTTTAATTTGTGGATTCCAACTAATATTTCATACGTGTCCCAATTTGGGATGAACTCAACAAAACGATTGATTGTTAAGCATTAGTTTGTTGTGGACTATCATCCCAATAAAGGGAGAATAGATGTTCAAGCCATGCCCCTTCTCATACCACATAGATTTTTTGAGCACCTACGTTAGATATTGTCTGTAGTATGCCCAATATTTCTTGCTATCATTAGTTTTTAGGACGCTAAACATAAACTTCCAATTGCCATTATGCTTGTTATGCCTATGCCCTCTAAGCCAATTTTTGTATTTAGTAGCAAGGGCGGCGAGAGACTTAGCTTTCACATTCTCAACCATAGCACAATCCTTCCTAAAAACCTTTTGCTCTGTTGTATGGCTATGTCGAAAAACACCCTCTCTATAGTGCTGGAAATTTCCCTTAGGGGGATTTTACTTAATGCGACTCCCGAGATAGATAATGAAAGCTGCCAAGTCCCAATTGTTTCCTTTTAACCAGGATTCCAATGGATGGGGGTCCAGGTTTATTAGTGCAGACTTTTTTTAGATGTTACTATCAAACCATATGATGCGATTCCCTTGTAGGTTCAACCTGAAATTGGGGTCTGCTAGGGGGAAAACACGAGCACTACTTAAAGTTTGTGACCATGTAATGGGGAAATGATCACTAATTCTCAATTCAGTGATTGTAAGGGGGCTAGAGTAAGCGCATAATGTGCGGTCCAAAATGATGTAGTCAACCACATAGGGAAACACGAGGCATAACAAGCATATTGCCATTACACCACGTCCATTTCAAAGTGTGCCCCCTCAAAGACTTCTTGTTGGGACATACAAAGTCAATTGAGTTACACAATTCCCCCCCAACAATGGGCTGCATTATTTTCCGTAAGTATCACATGGGACAAAAGAGCACCAACATCATCAATATCACCTCAACTCTGATTTTCAAATAACAGATGTTCATTAAAGTCACCAGTGATGATAACATTACCGCTTGGGAACTGGTCGAACCATGACACCAAAGAGTCGACATTTCACTCGATGACTTTATTGCACTTTGCATCAGGAGCCTTGTGTATGTTAACAATCAGCAGTCCACACTTGTCGTGTATACTGAAAGCACATAAGGCGAAGGAGGATCACAAGAATACCATTTAATGCGTTTTTGCCCCCCACAGCAAAACCGCCAGATGCATGGCCTCTAGAATTGGGGTTTGCTGGGCAGCAAAGAACGTTACAGCCATCGATGTTAAAAGATTCTGTGAGGCATCTTTCTTTTAAAAGAAAAATGTTGCATGACAAAATAATAGAAAAAAACAGAGGATTAATTCAAAAGGAATTATGTCCACGGGTATTCCAAGTCTGCCAAGTACATTTGACTGGTTTAACACACCTTCAAAATTGCTCACACTCAAGTGTGTAAGGAACCCAACTGGCTACTTCTTTAGTGTCCATCCTAGTATCTTGAGTAAGCGCAACAGAAGCCACCATTAAAATGTTCTTTTTAGGTTGGCCCGATTGCTCTTCTGGTCAGGGCAGAAAGCATATGTTGATCATGCTTTTTAGGAAACAAAGTCAGAAGTAATCTTCTCAACGTAGGGCCCTAGTCGGGAAGGATCCCGGGAGATTCCAGCTTATCTTTGAGATTTCTAATTATAACAGCCTGGAAAAGAATCTAGAACATTGTGAGAAGTTGGGGCGGGGGGGTGCTTTATATTCCTGAGATGAGGGAAGGGGAGAGCAACAAAAAAATGTTTAAACATTTTCTGTTCACAGGCCTGGACTCAACAAAAGTAAACATTGGGCTGAGGAAGAGGGCTGTGAGGGTAATGCTTTGATTACACAAGATGTTGGTGCACCCTTTTCTGAATAGAGGAAGAAACAATGAAAAAGGATGAAGAGGCAGGATGGTTTCCAATGCAGGATGGATTCGGACTGTCCCATATAAACCTCAGCAATGAATGTGCCCCGGCCCTATGACATCATGACCCTCACTACCCCAGTTCATTGTTCTCTTTTAGCAGACTTTTATTAGGTTTCCCTTTCCCGAACTGGCTGAAGGTCATGTTTTTTATGGACAAGCGCAGACATGAAAGACCGATTTCCCCCATCACCTCTGGGTTATTTGAGCAAGGCCATCGGCCCGCGTCCAATGGATCCGTACAGCCTGTACTGGTATGAACAATGGACTGTTGTTGAAGGACAGTAATCACAATGGAAGCGGTGGGCCTACACCCCTTGGCTGACAAGGTAAAACCGGAAGGACGCCCCTGGAAGTGATCTCCACAGCCCCCGGAGTCAAGCTCCACTGGAAGTACCACTGGTAATCGTCAATTTTGTTCATGAACATTGCAATAGGACTCCATTCTTTGTCGGGAGGGGAGATAAACGTGCTGGATGGCCTAGGCAGAGGTGTTTATGAATCTTTTAGGATCTGGTGAGCGGGGGTTTTTAGAGGTGACAGAACTGGAAGGAGGCATCAAGTTACTTGGATGAATTGGTTTGGGCGATGGTGCTAGGCTCCTTGACTTACAAGCCAACGTATAAATCTGTCGGCCATAACTCCTGAATCTCTTGTTCTTCTCGTTGTTTTAATAAATGTTGCAGTCTCCTTTCCCCCTTTTCTGTTATTTTCCCTGTGAACTTCTGTGCTCCCTAACACCCTACCCTAGTTACACCTTTCCCCTTACACCCATATACAAACATGGGTACTTCACCAAATTCAAAATTAGGCTGTTTTGTCTTCAAAGTACCAAATTCAATGACACATTTTTCTCTCGTTCAATAGGCAAATTACGTGACTTGCTTATATCACTTCCCAATATCCTTAAACTCTTTGCCCTTAACCTGAACTCTTTAAAGGCGTCCTTCTCTGCATTATCTTCCTGTGTATACCAAATGCCAGGTAAAACATATGGAAGATGGATATATACACACACATACATACATACGCATGAACGTGCCTTGCCTTTTGCATACACAGTGAGATATGTTATGTTAATCCAACTTGTAAAGCGCACAGTAACCCAAAGGTATCATGGCGCTGAGGTGAGAGGATCCTAGTGAAGCCAGGCAGACCTAGAAAAGAAGAGTTTTTATGGCCTTCCTGAACAATAAGTAGCTATGAATTTTCTTTATGGTCATTGGAAGGTCATTCTGCAATACTGTGGCAGCCACAGAAAAGGCACGTCCTCCAACCCTGTTATCGTGAGTTATATACTGCACACCACTGATTGGAATTGGTTATTTATGACGCACTTAATACCCAGAGGTTTCTAATCACGAAACCGGGGATCAAACCTGTGTTGCTCTGCGTCATCTTGCTTCCAAGGCAAGGCCGTTGCACCTGAGCCATGCCATTTTCATGGGCTCCAGGTGCTGTGTCATATCTGAAATGGAAGGAGGGCTCCGAAGGGTTAGTTAGCGGGGAATAGAGGGAGAGCGCAAGATAGTTGTTGGTAGCTTTAGGTCAGAAAAAACAGTTACTGTGTTGGGTTTGCTTTTATATGGTATATGGCTTTTACATGGGAGTGTTGTAAGTCATGGGAGGAGTTGGGGTAATGGAAATTAGCATTGCCCCCAACTTCCATTCCATACACGTGGAAGGAATACCAAAGTGGCGTAAACATCCAAGGCTAAATCTGGGTAATGCCGCTGGGCCGCCCTAGGCGAGGCCAGGTAACTGTTACATGGCAGCAAGGTCAGGAGAGGGGCAGCAGCTCTCCTACAGGGTCGGCCCCCCTCTCCTCCCCAAAGATAAGGGAGACAGCAGGGTCTGGCGCATCAAAGCGCAGGAAGGGCGAGGTAATAAAATACCTCACCCTTCCACGAGAATATATGTGTGCATCGCACCCATGAGACCCAGGCAGGGAACTACAAAGGGATGCCTCCCCTCCCCGGGGGAGGAGGGGGCCCCATTAGTCAGCTGTAGGCTGGCCGGGGGGTTGGTGCACAGCCGCCCCCACACATACTACAAAGACCCAAGGGGTGCCCTGGGCCCTATATGAGCTGCTTGCAGCTCCATAAGCACAAACTGTTTGTGGACCCTGCACAGGGACCCAAACAGAATAGGGAATTTCGCTGTGCTACTCAGCTTCTTCCTGCTCTTTTTCTTTCCTCTGTCAGAGCGTTTGCTGTGCACTCAGCATTGTTCACTGCTATATTTGTGTTCGCTGTATACGCGGCGTCACTTTCCACTCAATGAACATTGATCTGTTCAGAGAAGCCCGGCTCACCGAGTGCATAAAAGAAAAAGAAACAAACCCTGCTCCACCTACACGGGGCCCAGCTGCCGTGGAAGGTGAAAATCCAGGCCCATTGGAAGTAAGGAATCTGCGTCTGAGGCCCCCCCAGGTGTGAAGCTACAAAAAAGAAACCCAGCGCTGCAGCGATCTTGCTGGGACTGCTGCACAAGATGATTGGCCTGGGATTTCCGAACTACCTGGTGAAGACGATTGCAAGCTACCTGCACCTTCCATGTCGCCATGCGGTCTGAGATGTCCTCTTCACATCCCATCCGAGCAGGCGTGCCACAGGGATCGAACCTCGGACCCTTCCTGTTCAACCTCTTCACCAACGACATCCCGACAGATCTCCACAAGACGAACCTGGCGCTGTATGCAGACGATGTTGCAGTCATCTCCCAGTCATTCAGCGAAAAGGAAGTGGCGAAGAACCTGCAAGCTTCATTGGATACCATCGCAAAGTGGTACAGCGACTGGCGGATAGAACTCAACACCATCAAGACAACTGCAACGCTGTTCACCAGAAAGAAGATCAAGGAGCACCCACACATCAGCCTCAACGGGGAGACCATCAAATGGGAGAGCAGCAGCCGCTACCTCGGTGTGACCCTGGACAGCAAACTCAACTGGGAAAGCCACATCGAGAATACTCAGCAGAAGGCAACAGGAAAGATGGCAGCGCTGTACCCACTCCTGAAGAGCAAGTCCATGCCCCTCCGGACAAAGATCAACGTCTACAAGGCGATCATCAGACCAACCCTGACTTATGCCTCCCCAGCATGGATGACCTGCCATGAGCGACACCGGAAGAGTCTTCAGATAGTCCAGAACAAGGCCCTGTGGATATCGTCTGGAGCTCCAATGTTCACAAGGATAGCAGACCTTCACAGAGACCTGGACATCGAGATGTTGGATGAACATCTAGCGAAGCTGAGTAAGAACTTCTGCCAAGAACTGGATCAGAACCCGAACCCTCTGATCAGAAGACTCACTGCCACCACTGCAAACCCCTTCGACCGCTACCCGCGGCCCATCACTTCGAAGACCCTGTGAAACCAGCCCTACTGTGACAAGACCACACAGACCAAGAAGAATACAAACCCACGACTACACACTCAACCTGAGAAGATGGAGTAATGAGGCTCAAGCCTCGGTATCCAAAAATCACTGCTGATGGATAAAAATCTATCAGCAAGAAGAAGAACAAGCGCAGCGATCTTGCAACATTTTTCAAGTAAGTGAGCCGCAGCGCCAGGCGTGCACAGCCCTGGGCTCTATGCATGGTGGGGGCCGAATGAAATTTGACTTAGCCTTGTGTGGAGGCAAGTCAAATGCACACAAAGCGACAGGTCCGTTTGAATGCGGCCACGGCTAACGTGGAAGCATCTGTTTACTATTATTAACAGCAGCTATATGGCAAAAGTGAAATTGACTTTGCTTCATTGGAATACACAACTAAGACATATTCCTGAAACAGCACCTCGATGCCCACAGGCTGAGTGAGTGCTTTAAAAATGCAAATAAAAAAATATGCATTTGTGAGTTATATGGAGCCCATCATGCATATTTGTGGCAGAGGCAGCTTTGCGAGTCAACACAAAGCAGTAGGGTCTGCTACAACGCGGCCGGGAATAACGTTTAAGCATCTTTTGCTAATAATCAGTAGCTAGTATAACTAATATGAAAGGTCAGTCAGAGCACGGGGGGGGTTCACGGATAATAAAACGTGCATGTCTAAAGGGTTTGGCAATTGCGGGTACGTGTTTTTGCGTTACAATGGGCAGTGCTAAGTGTGATCAACATACCGCATTTTTGTGAGACCAGGTGACGAGGCACCACATTAACTTCCCGGGGCCTTTAAAGTCCACAGTGACATGGGGCCACGTGTTTTTCTGCCGACAATTAAGAAGGGACCATTTTAGCCCCCCCCCCTGTCTTTAAAGGCAACTCTGACATCCAGAAGGGGACAAGTTAACAGGAGTTACGAGAGCAGCGTCTGCAAATCAATGTTTAGCAGGTTTTGGCAAAAGAACCATTTAAGGTACTGCATTTGATGGACAAAACAACTGGCAAAGCACGAGCCCTCAGCAGAGGTGTACACTTTTCCAAGGCAAGCCGTGTCATTGAAAGCCACAGTGATATCACGATGCGGGCATGTTGGCCAAATAAAAATTAACAAGCCATTGAACAGCAGGGCTGGTAGCACAGCAAGAAGAGTTCTTGCATTTGACATCTGTGCTGAGACTGCCGATCCAGGTTCGAATCCCAGCAGGGCCATACCAAGTTTTTTCATCCTTAAACATACTGCATTTGGAAATATGTTTAGCCCATTTTTGGCAACACAAAAACATATCATTGCAGAGTTAGAATGCCCCCTTTTGTAAATGAACAAAAACAATTGTTAAAGCACATACTTTACCAGGTTTAACAAACACAGGGGTTTTTCTTTTAAAACACAACGTTGTGCTAACAAACCGTTTTTGCAAACATGTTTTGTCCTTTTTATGACACAATGACGTATCGTGCATAGTTGGAATGCAATGTCGAATGCAAATGACAAATACTAGCAGATCTAAGAGTCCCAAATCACTGGGGACGGTAGGCATATGCATGACAAGGGCAAATAATAGTTATATGGTATAAACCGCAGAACTTGCAAGAACGCCTATTGCTAGCTAATGTTGCAGGTGTCTGAATCCAAACTCTTTTACCGCAAATTCTCTAAACAACTGTACAAGGCAAACTGTTAATTATACGATATATTGTGCATGATACGATACAATTTTGAATGAATTAAAGACAAATGCTTGCAGCCCCACAAGTCTCACACCAGTGGGGATATTACTAACTCACATGACAGGGGCAGGCAAAGGTTTTTGAGTAAGGTATGAAGCTCATAACTGGCACGAACACCATGCCAGCTAATAAGTATAAAAATACAAACTTTCATTGACCACGAATAATATTCTGCCAGCCTTCCAAGGCAAACTGTTACTTTATATGGGGCACAGCGCCAGGCAGTAACCCAAACGGATGACAACCAAAATCTCAGCATGGAGTTGGACTGCATTTAAGGCAGCCACAAATCTCAGGTTTGCCTAAAATTATAAAATGAAAAGTTTGTGATCCTATGCTACAAACAGACAAGACAAATGGCTCCCAAACGAAAACCGCAAGAACCCATAAGTGTGAGGCTTACTACCCACAAGACACCATGATAAGCTATTACCACATAAGGAAACACGGGTGGTGGAAACAATTAGTCCGTGCAACTTTCCAAAATACAAGCAGCCAGACTAGCTTACCAGGGGCGCATCAGTTACAGAGTAAAAGAAACATCTACCCAAGCCACTCAGAAATTAAAACGGCAAAATCTCTGAATTACACCCTGATACGGGGTGCGGCATATCGGTTTCAGGCCGATGAGGGGCAACCAGACATGAACAAACAGTCTTCGCTGTTTCTATGCGGGGTAAAATTGCTGCACCAGTCCCCGGTTACAGAGTAGCGCAATAGCTTCACTAGAAAGGGGGACAACACCAGGTACAGTGCGCTCCAGCGAGAAAACTGGAAGCATGACCAATAGCAGCAACCCAACCTTCATTAAAAATCGCTAAGGGTTTGTCCATTAACGCAACTATTGAAGCAGAGGTCGATCAGTAACAACATGCAGCCGGCAAGCCACCTCAAGTCAAATGAGAGCAAAAAAGTACAGTACACATCTGATATTCGAACAAGAACAATCACACATGGATCAAGTCTCTTGCGCATACACGACAAATGGTGTAACCAGCCATGAACCGAGTACCCCGACTAGCAGAGCACATGGCACAGCAAGGTTTGAACATGCCAACCACAAACAAGGGGTAGATCATGGCCAGCATGCAACAAGCTAAAAGTATCACAGCCATGGCAGTCTTTCGAATTGCCAAATTGATGGGAAACCACCTGCACAAAATCCGGTGCAAAAACACAATTTTTGCACACCCGGACAGAGCCTACTGATGCAGTTTGAAGCCGGGCAGGGCCAACACACAAGCCAAGGCGTAGCAGCATCAGCCAGAAACAAAGGCCATGAAAAGGAGAACCCGTTGAAACGGATCTTCAGCTACAAGCAGCTATCCAAAACGGAGCTTGCCAAATATTACTACAAGCAGCTATCCAAAACACAGCTTGCCAAATATTTCTATGTACGCAGAATAAACACAGAACCCTGAACGGGGTTTCGAAACAATGAGCAACTGAGGAAAACCTGTGCTCAGGTGACCTAGTTGCAACAACACTACTAAGGTAGTGAAGCATGCAGGACATTTATGGGCTAGTGGTAAGGAGCCAGGTGAAGAGGGGGCGATGACACCAAAGTCACCACGGCAAGATAAGTAAGAGAGAACCGCCACAGGACAACAGAAGACAAGGTCTCCACATACCCCCGAGGGATTCCCAACTAACCAGGGTCCCAAATAAACACACACACAGGCAAACAGCAAGCCAGCCTCACTAACGGTTCAATGAACTGGAACAAAGAGCGAAGACCGGTCATACAATCAAGCAGTCACGTCTGCACAGCAAGCAGAGCGTTTTTGCAGCTTACAATGCGCACTCGAGGGTGGTTCCAGAGCTTAGTCCAGACCATAACAAACGCAGCTCAACTGCCTCCATTAGTTTGAGGACGTATTCCCTGCACATGTCGAACCCTCAAAGAAAGACAGAGCCGGGCCTGTTTAGCACAAATATCTGAGCCCTCCCGTTGACATCAGCCGCACCTGGCCACACGGTTCAAAAACCCAGCCGGGAGAAACCTCAGCCTTCACCTCTCACAAGGGCAAAAAACTCAGTGCCATAGTTCAGGGACACAATAATACACATAACCAAAGTGCGAGCCGAAGTTCAACAACAAACCCAGACACTATGGTGCCCACAAACGAGAAGTGTTCCAGACCAGCAGGACCACCCGCAACATGCAGGTAGTACTCGAGCGGATGACCAGCTTCCAGCGGTTCGAGTTGGCCGAGGCAGGAGAAGAAATAACATCCCACAGATAACAGGACAAACGCAACCGGGGCCAGAATAAAAGCCCAGGCTTGCCGCAGGCCAGCTATGGTGATAGATAGAGGATATATTTCCAAAGCATAGTCAACACCTCCAATAACGGTACAGCTAGTCAGATAGTGAAGCAAACGGAGCACTCATTCTGACATCAATGCTGAGCCTGCTGACGCAATTTCAAACCGCGGCAGGGCCTGGCCCAGCCTGTCAATTTTCTCAAAGGTCGATAAATGAACACCACACACTGTGGGTAGAAATTGAGACTGAGAGCGAAGCACGCGAGCAGGGGAATAAAAAGACACGAGAAGAGAACTCCTCGTCCTGTCTCCCACTCTGCTTGCAAAACATTGTTAAAATGACCCAGAGCAGTAAAGCAAGGCGTGAACTGCTTTACGGCCTGTATTTATTTATCCAGGCCCCTTCGTGTTTTCAAGATACAAATGTGTATCAAAATTGGAGTTGTTTATCCTGAAAACCTGGTGAGGTTTGGGCTCTCAAGGACCAGACTTGGGGATCAGGGTTTCTTAAACACTGGATGAATACCTGCAGGCGCAGAAAAAAATCAGCTGCGTTTATAAATAATGTTCCCAAAAGGCCAGTTACACAAAGCTTCACCAGCAACAGAAGGCAGGGAATGGTCTAAAAATGACATTCAGGTGATTTTAAGAAGGGGAGACAGCTCAGTGAGTTCAGCGCTTTGCATGTGACAAACAAGGAGGCCAAATCAGCCCTTCCATCATTAGTGGTTAAAAAATAGGACATTTTTGGTTTGGCAAGTAAGTAACATCAGTTATTATGGAGCCTAGACCCGAGACAAAACGGTCACGAAGAGCGTTATCAAAACGAATTTTTGATCACGAATGGAGCGAAGGAGTAATCATGACAATACCGTGGGCAGAAACCAGTTTAATGACTTCCTTACAGTTGCATATTTTATTGTTTACATTTATAAAGCGCACTGAGCCTGCAGGCCTCTAGGCGCTGTTACATGACAGGCCACGCGCGGCAGAACAAGGCTGGGCTGGCTCCAGCAGGGCGATCTTTAAATCCCTGTCCCTTGGCTCGTGGCTGCCTTTATTGCATGGCAGTGGTGTGGGATTAGCCCTGGTTGACATTAATCTCCCTCTCCCAGCAGCAGCCCTTTACTACCCGCCCAACCTGCTCTCCAGGCGGGAGGCATCGATTTTACCAGGCACAGCACTCCCTTTATTAGTCCATAAATCTATCCCCTCCCCGCCCCCCCGGCGAAGAAGCTGCCTTCAGGAGCACCTCGGTGTTTAAGAGGCGGCAGTGGGGGAGAGAGCATCCCTGGTGCAGCCCGGCTGTGTGGAGAGATCCCGGTGGCACTGCGGGGCAGACACACACGGCACCCAGGATCCGAGCTCCGGGGCCAGGATGAGAATAAGGAGCATTAGCACCGGGAGAGCGAGCGGTTCCTGGGCTCCCGTCCTTTGAGAAAGCATGGACGGCGACTTTCCGCCTCAAGGAGCGGCCCTGCCGGGAGCGGGCAGGCGGGATTCTCTGGAGCTGCCCGGTGAGCGGCGCGCTGGCCGGCGGGCCCCGTCCCCGCGGCGGGCCCCATCCCCGCGCAGGGCCAGCGTGGCCGCCTGCTACCCCCAGGGGCTGCCGCAGCACACCCTGCGCAGGAACAACTCCCTGGCCGCGCTCAGCAGCTACCCGGGGGCGGCGACGCGGAGCAGGCTGGAGAGCGACCTGGAAGCGGCGCGCCCCGTCAGGACTCTGCCGGGAGGCCACCGGCGCGGAGCGCAGCCCGGGGCCCCGCGCGGAGCGCAGGCCGGGGGCGCGGTGGCCCTGCTCAAGCTCTCGCTGATGGCCTTCAGCTTCGTGCTGTGGGCGGCCGGCCTGAGCCTGCTCAGCGCCGGCCTCTGGGCCCACGTCTCGCTCTCGGGCTACCTGCAGCTCTCCAGCCACCGCTACCCCCGCGCACCCGCCGTCCTGCTGCTGGCGGCGGGCGCCGCGCTCCTGCTCTGGGGCGCCCTGGGCTGCTTCGCGGCGGC
Source organism: Ambystoma mexicanum (assembly GCF_040938575.1). Taxonomy (NCBI): domain Eukaryota; kingdom Metazoa; phylum Chordata; class Amphibia; order Caudata; family Ambystomatidae; genus Ambystoma; species Ambystoma mexicanum. The sequence continues at coordinate 31,076,306 of NC_090936.1, forward strand.
CGCCGAGCGCCGCCGCCTGCTGCGCGCCTTCGGCCTCTTCCAGGCGGCGGCGCTGGCGGCCGGGACGGGCGCCGGGCTCTCGGCGCTCTTCTACCGGCGGGACATCGCCGAGGGCTTCCGCGGAGGGTTGCGCCAGGCGCTGCGCACCTACGCGGAGCACGAGGAGCGCGCCGAGGCGCTGGACGCGCTGCAGCGCACCTTGCGCTGCTGCGGAGTGGACAGCTACCGGGACTGGCTGGACACCGCCTGGGCCCGGGAGCGGCAGCAGGAGCTGGGGGGCGGCGGCGGCGGCGGCAACGGCTCGGTGCCGGCCAGCTGCTGCAGGAGGCGCCGCGGCTGCCGCCACAGCCCGCTGCCTTCCGCGGGGGAGGAGCAGGGAGCAGGCGGCGGCGGCGGCGGCATCCACCGCGAGGGCTGCTTCAAGAAGGTGCACGACTTCGTCAGCGACAACATGTTCTACATCGCCACGGCGGCGCTGGGCCTGGCCACCACCCAGGTGCTGGGCATCGTGCTGGCCTGCGTGCTGGCCGCGCGGATACGCGGGGCCAGGGCGCCGCCGCCGCCGGGGGGCGCTGCAGGCAGCTGAGGGAGCCAATCACAGACGTCGAGTCACACTCTCAGGGTGTGGAGAGCGGAGCACGAGGCTTCTCGAACATTCTCAAAGGCCCTTGGATTTTAATAGACTCTCCCAAAAGCTTGAGAGACATTCTGGAGACTATCAAAGGAGACTGCCTGCTCGAGGCTGCAACCGAGAGGGGGCCCCAAGTCGAGGAAGGGCACCAAAAACCACTAACGAGAAGACAGCGCCTACACAACTGGGAATGCTCCTTTTCTATGGAAACATCGACCTAAGTTTTGAAAACTGGGGACACAGGCCTGGCAGTTGGGTGCTTGTCTTGGCACAGTCCCTTGTTTTGAAGGCCTGGTGGGGAATTAATGGTCCTGATTTTTCAAAGCTGGCGTACCCCGCTGGAGCATGGACGCCTGACCTTTCGTTTTGCACCTTCAAAATTATTAAGAGACACCATGCTGAAACGCAGAGTTAAAGGAACATGTGACAACGTTTGGGACTTCAAATTAAGGACTGCCGTCCCAGCTTGGGACGTGGGCCCAGTGTTCCTGCATGTCGTATGTTATTGTGTTTTATACCACGCACCCTGGCTTTCGAAAACTCGCTCTGGAGCTGCCAAAAAAAGAGGGTGAACTATAGTTGGTAAATGGAGGCCACCGTGCCAATGATGTTCCCAATCCAGGGGCACTACATCTGAGACCCCTGGAACTCCACCAGGGACCGCATATGGAGACTGTAGAGCGAGGGGTGCATTAAAAAGGAACCTTTGTAGACATCACAGAGATTTCAGGAATCTAGCGCTGTGCCCAAGTTGAGAGCTCAAGGGGCGCACCGATTGTCTGACGGCATGCAATTGTGGGGGAAAGCATGCAATGTTGGCATGCTGTCATTTGGGTAATTTTCTGAAAGCTTGCAAGACGTTGATGTGCTGTCTATGAACGTTGCATCCACACACTCCTATTGTTGCAGGCCTTGGTATTTCATACACTACAGCTGTGTTGAGGCATGAAGGTTTAACGCCTCCAGGATGTTTTTAAGGTGGGCCGCATTGCGCAAGGTTTGTATTCAGAAATAGCGGGTAGTAACTTGCGCTCCCCCCGTCGACGCCACTTTGCAGTCTGTAACTTGTAGTATCACAACTACACGTTGTGTAGCTAGGTATATCTTATACATGTACTTATGTGGGTTCATGATTAAAGCCCTCCAAGTGCCAGTGTGTAAAGTACTCTTTGTTAAGTAGTAAGGGCTGGCTGACATGGGACCACTTGACACCCGTAGTTACTGCCCTCTATAATAAAGTATCCAGTCTCCACAATGACCCACCCAGGGGTCAAGTGTGGGGGGGCACTTTAATATACCAATTGAATGTGGTATCACCAAAAATTAGCATATCAAGGTCCCCTCTGAAAAAAGTGGGGGATTTCTGAAAAAAAATGGGGGGACTCTGTTCACCCGCGTGTACCCTTGATTTGAGCCCTGCGAATACAGTCTCCTTACAACCCTATATCGAGCTACGTACACCTTTATTGAGGGACAAAGAAAGCTGGGTCTTGGGGGAGGGCGGTGGCTATTGGACTCATATTTAATGAGGGACATTTTGTTTCCCGGGGGATAAGTTCCTGCAGTTCCTGATAGCAAGTCGATGTGCAACACCTGCTCAGAGGCCTGATTTGTCAGACAGCACTAGAGCCTTATCAATGGGCTTCTTTGTGTGGGTTTGGTTCTGGGCCAGAGACTCAGCTGGTGTGTCTCACCCTACAGCAGACCGCCACGTTTCTGAAACACATGCACGCAGTGCTTTAGTTCAGCCGTATTTGGATATTATTTCTATTGCCCAAAAAACACAGTCATGGAGAACATGTAAGTGGCAGTAAGTCAAATACATCCACAGCCAGCAGGGTTTAAAATATGACTTCCACATGTAGAGCATCAGAAGTGTTCTTAACCGTGCCAATGAGGTTTCTGTTTTCCTTGAACCTCTCCTGGGGTACTTGCCGTGTTCCAGTGTTTGTCAGTCCTGCCTTGTTTCACTGCCCTTCTCCTGTGTGGACAGTGGCCAAAGTGTACGAAAACAAGTAGTAGGACTATGTTCCCTGCTGGCCTGTCCCTGCGCCCCACAAACCCCATCGCCACACCCACTCCCACACAAACCCCTAAACCAATGCGCCTGCTGTTTAAGGGGACGTTTAGTGCACTTTTCAACTTCTTCCTACAAAGTCATTTTAAAACAAAACCATTCGGGAACGGTTTCTTTTTAAAATAAAGAGTATAGCAACAGTAAAACCGAATTTAAAAAAGTAGAGGAGCACTGCTCCCGCCCACTTTGATCACTGCCTTTGGGACAAGGCTCACATGACAGGAAAGGGAGGGGCAGTACCAGGTGAACGAGAGAATAAAGAAGACGTGTGAACCCCTGATCCCTGAGTGGTCTCCGTTCTATAGTGCTCACCCCTCCATGGCCACTGATTGGTGTATTTTTTTTCGTTTTGTTCTCAGAGCTGGAAAACAGAAGGACATATCCCTGCTGCCTTATGTTTCTTTGCCACTAAGTAATTTACTACCAAAAGTTTAATCCTGAAAGTTTTGATTTCCAAAAAATGAATGACTTGCATATTTTTTGGCTTGAACTTTGACTACCTGTCCCAACGTGTTTTGCTGTAGCACTGCATGCATGCTCCACACACGCTTACAGGCCAGAGAAGATAAAAGCATATATGAATGAGGGACACATGCTGCTGAACAGTAACTATACAGTATCTATACAGTACATTTGCAGTGATTCTCTGATTACTTACCAGTAATCTTCATTACTTCTAGTCTACTCTTCCTCGTCACAGTACCTACTTCATGAGAGGCCCCTGCCTCTGAAACAGGACCTTCTTCTAGTTATTTTCTTCTATATAACTCCTCCCCTTAATCCCCCGCTTCCAGTTTAACATATTCAAGGCACAGCATGGGGCCGTCCCCGTAAGGAGGGAAAGGAGGGTTGTCAGTACTGTGACGAGGAAGAGTGGACGTGGAGGTAATGCAAAACACATTTAAACCTGCAAACTAAGTTTTAAAATAAGAATAATTGGTTGTTACTAAGTGTTTACTACTGCATTTCCATCGTTTTGCACTGCTGTAAATACCAGGTGTTATTATTACGCAATTTCATCACATTCACTTTATTGATATCAGAATGATGAAAGGTGGGGGGGGGGGGTGAGCACGCACGAAAACACACAGGGCCATACAACGGGGGAATGGGGGAGTGGAGTGGGGATAGAAACACATTCCTATCCTAGCAAGCTCAGCCCCACCCTCCCCCTTGAGTAAATCTGCTGCTCCCAAGCCTCCTTCTCCCCCTCTCTGGGGTAAAGCATTATTGCTACCCCCCACACAACATGCTTGAATTTTCTATTGAAGGCAGTCATGTAATCCCGTTTGGAAGAGCTTTGCGCCCACACTGGACATCACTCGGGTCCTCCTAAGGGGGGCCAGCCCCACATTTGAAGACCACGGAGTTAGGTTCAAGTCAAAAAAGGGCCCAGAGGCAGGGCCAGGCAAGCAAACGACAGTGAACCTTTCTCCCTGCATGTTATACCCCACTAGCTGTTCATTTTAAAGGCAAGTTCTAGGTTAAACTAGTCACATATTATCCATGCCTGATATGTAGGTAATTTTGAAAGAATACAAGTTTGATACTTTTCAAAGTTATGCATTTCTGAGTCATCGTGGGTGACGTTTTGGGTATTTTGGAGCGTGTGGTTAAAAGACACAGCTACATTTCCGCATATGTTTTGTTTGGCGATGTATATGATGTGAACGTTGTTGCTATTTCTGAAGCTGCTATGCAGCAACGGTATACTTTTTTTCTTTTTTTAAGTAGTGCTTTTGGTTACAATTTGTGACCTTTTATACTGTGAACAATTCGTCTAAAACAAAAGTCATAAAGGTATAATGTCACCGTTGTACTAAACACTTCCAATGTCATGTCAGGTACACATTTGGGACCCGGTCAGCCTTCGGTCTATTTACCAAATGTTGTTAACCCAGAGTTAAGGAAAATCAAGAAACACCACCCACTTGTTTTCAAAAGTAAGTGGCCACGATCCAGAGGGTTTGTACTACTACAGCTCCCAAGATCCTTCACCGTCGACTATGCTGCTGAGGCCTGATGGGAGCCGCAGTCCAAGACACCTGGGGGGCTCCTTGGGGTGCAACGTCTAATATGTGGGTGTAAACACACCTGCATAATTTGGTTACTCGCAATGAGAGCGTCCATGCACTTCCTTGTCATCGCATTTTATCATGTTAAGTGCAGTTTCTTTGGGCACTAGCTCGCCTCACACTCACCTCGGCCACTCACTTCCCCACCTTTGGTGGAGTTGCTGGTTGTCTGCTGAGTTAAGCGCCTAGAAGGCTGTGCTGTTTAGTTACCTACCCCACTAGCAGGAAAGGGGTCACAGCGTCGGCCAGTTATTGTTGATTTCGGGGGAATGGCAGTGACAGACAGAAGACTAAAGTCAGATAGTCTAGAACGCCCAGGGGTGGGCACAGGCGATTGGTACTGACTAGACAGTGGGGCATTTTAGGGGTAAATGTCTTAATGGGCCTGCCTTTAAATTCTTTCTTGTTTACTGCTGCACATGAGTGTGATGAGGTCTGACCCCTCTGCTAGAGGCCACCTTGTCTCCTAGCCAAGCCTTGCTGAAAACCGAATAAAGCATGGCTGGCCACCCCAGCCCATCAAGCATAGACATTACTGGCTTCACAATGTGTCTGGAAACGCCACTGGCTAGCTAGCCCGGGACTAGTGAAACACACGTGGATTCTATGGCTAGTTAACTTTCAGTACCAAAGATGGGCGCTTAGAATATGACTGCCTGGCTCTGTAGCGCAAACAATCACATCTTATTCTTTTCTTTCACCCCTCCTCCCCCCTTAAATCGATCACATTTCTGCTGGGAGTGTACCATTTCCCCTCCTTTTCAGAATTCAAATTTCCATTATCAACCGTGCTTTTCACCGGTTTACAGGCTCTGATTTTGGGGGGCAAGGCTCCGGGCGGGCTCTTCGATGTGCACCCCACATTTGCGGCTGCGCACTGTACAATGTGCACATGATTTATGAGCGAGTCTTTCTCTACAGGGAAGAACCACGTCTAGGAGATTCTATTTAAGGCACACCATGAGGCATTTCCTTTGAAATCTATGAAGTCATCACCAGTGGCACCTCGGAGAATGCTATCAGACTTGTAAAAAAAAATGTTTAAATAAATGAACTCTCCAGTTGGTTACTGGGGGCAGCCATCTTTCTCAGTGGCGGCGCCAAGGGTTCGGCCACCGTCCGGCTACCCCCTGGTGCCCAGTGCACCCTCCAGTCTCCTTCCAGACGGTACAAGGACGGTAGCCCGCACCGCGTGGAGAGCCAGTGATGGTAGGTGATACTCACATAGGCACGACCCATAACCCTTCCCCTTTGCCAGTACTGATAATTGAACCAACATGGTCATGGGGGATGTTTGGCATAACGTCATCACCCTGGTGGCGGTAGTCATAGTCGTCGTGTCCACCCCTCCGGATAAGGAATTCCCGCTGGGGATATCGCAGAAGATGTAATGACGCCCATAGATTAGATAAGGCTGGCCGGTCAGGGATCCTGTTGCAAGTTATAGATGGTTAATTGAACCTGGTGGGGTTTGCATGATACATATGGTAGGCAGCCAGCTTTTCTTCTGGACACAGTTCATTATTATGAGTGCAATTAAATAGCCTTATTTAGCCAGATTTGTCCCACCGCTCCGTCACCTAGAAACCTGTTTACACAAACAAGGGAAGGATATGAGCAAAGCGACAGAAAAATGAGAACATCAGAAATATATCCCACGTCTATCAATGCTGTTAATCCCAGACACACTCCATCCGGCTCCAGAAAGAGGGTGGCTTTGTAGAGCAGCCAATCCCTGGCACAGATGCCGTTGCCAAGGGAGTGGCTAGCTTCATGTTCCTCCTATAAGAGCTTCCATTTGAGTGAGAGAATAAGATGAAGGCAGATAAGCGGGATCCAGTGTAAGGAATCACCGGGCTTGCATTAATGCCGGTTATCGATGCCAAATGCTGAAAAAGAGGCCCATGGAACTGTCACGATATATTATGCAGCTCAAGCAAGCCAGGGATCGCTTTCCCTTGCAAATGAATGAGGCGCACAATAAAACCGCTTTTTATTTTTGCAACCAGATTCTTTTAAGGAGGCCTCCAACCCGTCTCACACCCAACCTCCACAAGCACCCCGTGATCAGCAGACCAGGAACCAGGCTGGTTTGTTATCAATGAATATTTAATTGATTTGTGATTTAATGACAAAAATGGAATGAACAGTTACAATAACCAGCAGGAGGGGGCAACACAAACTTCTGAGCATTCTTGGTCAAGTGGCACACTAAGACAACTCCAACATGGATGGCACCCGGATTTACTTGACTGATTTCACCACTACTATCAACAGTGTAAAACACCATTACAATGAATGCAACCCACAGGAAAGTGCATGCGCACGCAAAAAGATTCTTGAGTCCCAGCAACCCTCCCACCCCCACCCCCCAGACCTCCACTAAGCTGGTCAGCTTTGAAGGGAAGGCAGTGGCACGGACTGGGAACCCCAGGTTAAAATCAGATTTGGAATGAGGTTTCCAGAAACACTATGAGGCCAGCAATAAATGGGGCAATTCGTTTTTCTGCACCAGGTAAAATGGGTTTTCACTTTATTAGGACAACTGCTATGGGTCAGCACACAAGGGTACTTTGTGCTGCTTAGTCTAGAAGAAAATTAGGGCTTCAGAACAACCTAGCTAACGCAGAATAGGAAACTTGATTTTAGTACATGCAAAACATGAAAAAATAAAAAGGGAATGCAATTGTAAATCCATTATCAAAATATAGTAGGGGAAGTGGGATAGACTAGGAAAAACGGTTTTAAATAGGTTAAGCGAAATTTCCATGAAAATGACACTCGTTTTTCTAAGGCTGGGAATGACAAGCAAGTTCTAAGCAATGGGGAAATCACATAGGAAAAAAACGTTTTTCAGTTAAAATGATAGAGGCACATAACAGGTAGACTTTGGGCAAAGGGATTACTCACAATAACAAAATCGGTTTGGGTTTAAAATGACAGATGCAAAGAGGACTTTGTTTTGCAAAACACCATTTAAACACACGGCCAAAGTCGTTTTTAGCTCATAATGAATTAAATTCTTTGGGGAAGCACTTGATGACTATATGACTCACAAGACACTGGGAAGAGAGAGTTTGTTTCGAATTCTAACTCAACCCCGTGAAATAATGTGGAAATTAATTGGTTTACTGAACAAAAATATACTAGGGATTTACACCAGCAATGGGAGATTCTTCAATGGGAAATGAAAGAACTACACAAGCAAAGGATTTTCAATGGGAACAATTACTAAAATGCACAAGCAAGTGAAATATATATATATATATTTTTTCAAATTCAGTTTTATTGGTGTGTATGCCATTACAATTCAACGCAGAATTCCTGTGGACATTACCATATTTGAAGACACCAAACAAGTTTTCTGAATTTTTCTCCCTCCCAACAAACTGTTTAAAACCCCCTTTCCCCTGCCTAACCCCAACTGTTCTCTGGTGGCTCCAGGGCAATCACATCCTTGATCCCTCCAGGTCATTAGGTCCTGTCCTTTTGGGTGCATCCTGTGGTCTTCAGGTCTCAGTGGTGGTACCATAGTCATACTTGGCGTTATCTTCCCCTGATCCACATTTGTCTCTCCTCTGTTATCCTGTTTCTTTCGTCTGTGAAGGAGGCAGGCCAGTTGCTCTCACCACCCCTTAGCCCACTACCTCGCCTGTCTCTTCCCTCACTTCAACCTCCTGCAGGTTTTCCAGATTGTATTTTGCCAAGAAAGTTGCCCATTCTATGGCTCTTGTCGGAGCTTGCTTGTGTATTTGCCTGGTCAGTTCCTCCATCCTGTAGAGGTCCAGTGCCTTAGCTGGCCATCCTGTCTCACTTGGGAGTCTCTGCCTTTTCCATCCCCCTGCCAGGCATGCCCTTGCTGCTAGTAAAAGATAGTGCAGCATGTGTGGGAGCCTCACCAATTCATCTTCAGTTGTTTCCATCCCAAATAGAACCAGTAGGGGATCCATACTTCTTTCCTTCCTAGCCCTTTATCCCCCCTAGTACCTCCTTCCAGAATTGCTGCACCTTCTCACAACTCCACCACATGTGCCAATAGTCGGCTATTTGTCCGCATTTTCTCCAGCAGTGAGGCCCTGCCCCCTGGAACATTTTCCCTAATCCTGCCGTGTCCCACTGCCATCTATACAGTAGCTTGAGCCCATGCAGTTAATGACAAGCCACTGACGTGCGATGGGTGTTTAGACATAGTTTTCTCCAGAGTTCTGTGTCCATCTCCCTCCCCAGGCCCCTATCCCATCTCGTCTTGAGTGCGGTCATGCCCTCCCCTTTAGCTTCCAGCAACGCTTGGTACATTCTTGGAATTAGACCCCTAGTGCCCCTCGCTGTGTCCAACACCCTCTCTGTATGTGTCAATTCCCTCTGGAGTGCCATCGTCCATGCTTCTGACATTAATACTCCCTTTAGTTGCAAATACTTAAAGACTGAGATGTTCCCTATCCCGAGGGCAACTTCAAGGTCTGACACTTATATGAATGTATCCTTCTTTAAGACCTTTTCCCACTCTCATCAACCCCACCTCGAACCAGTTCTGGAACCTCTCATGGTCTGATATGTTATCTCGTATAGGGGTGGCCTATATATGGTCAGGGGCGACGGCCACGTTGTGACCCCTTCCATCTTCTTTCTGACCCTCCACAACCTCCATAGCGAGCCCAAAATCCTATGTGAGTGGACCCTGCCTGGTATTGCTTTGACCGAGCCCAGACCCATTCCCCCAATGAGACTGGACGGAAAAGAAAGTTCTCTATCTCCACCCACTGCTTGCCGTTATCCATGCGCAAATGGGAAACCAGAGCTCTAAACTGAGCAGCCCTATAGTATGTTCGCATCTCTGGCAGTCCCACCCCTCCTTTCTCTTTGGGTTGGACCAATAGCTTGTAGGCTACCCTTTGCTTTTTCCCCTGCCACAGGAATTTTAGCATTTTCTTTTTTAATTCTGCAAAGTGAATCTCTGGGATTTCTATTAGGAGTGCCTGGTATAAATATAACACTCTGGGGAGAAGTACCATTTTCAATGCGTTTAACCGCCCCAGTCAGGAGATTGTCAATTTCGACCATGTCTCTAGATCTTCAGAAAGCTTGTGCAGGAGTGGGGGGAAGTTGCATTCCTCCAGTTTACATAGTTCCCTCGGTATTCACACCCCTAGACACCGTATGCTGTCTCTTTCCACCGGTATCGCCAGGTCAGACCATCTCATAAGCTGTTCTTCAGTACCTTCTCCTAGGGGAAGGAGGGCGGATTTATCAATATTTACCTTAACACTTGACACTTTCCCGTATTCCCTTATGACTCTGAGTGCCCTCTGTACTGACTCCCCTGTGTCCGATAGGTACAGGAGAATATCTTCTGCATTCATTGTTACTTTTTGTTTCTGCTCTCCCACCTCAATCCCCTTCATCTGGTCATCTTTCCTTATCCTTTCCCACAAGGGCTCCACTGCCATAGCAAACAGAAGGGGCGAAAGGGGGCACCCATGCCTGGTCCCTCTTTTTGCACAATATTGCAAAGAGGAAGCTCCACTCCACCCTACCAAAGGCCTTTTCGGACTCTAAGCTTAGCAGCACTTCTTCCACAGGCTGCTCCCAATATGTTGCATAAGGTCCAGTGTCTTCCTAATTGCATCTGGACCATGTCTGACTGCCATGAACCCCATTTGATCCGGATGTATTATGTGGTGCAACTTCTCTTCAAATCTCTTCGCCGGGATTCTCGTGAATATTTTCTCATCTATGTTTAGGAGTGAGATTGAGCGGTATGAGGAACAATGGGTCTGGTTCCTCCCCTCTTTTGGAATGACCGATATGAATACCTTGCTAAATGTTGTGGGAGCTTTCCCTGTGTCTAGGATGTGGTTGAATAACCCTACCATGTGTTGTGTCAGGACTCACGCGTGTTTCATGTAAAATTCTATAGTATACCCATCTTCCCCTGGGGCCTTCCCGTTCGGGAGGCATGATATCGCATCCTGGACCTCTTCGGCTGTGATTGGGCTGTCTAGGTGCTCTATCTCCGGGCATGTGAATTTAGTCATATGTATCCCCCTTAAGTATTGCCCGACCTCCTCTTCTGTGCTTTGGTGGCGTATAGTGTTTCGTAATATTGGGCAAATCTCTCAGCAATGTCATACTGGTCTCCCTTCCCCTCCCCCGGGTCTTCCAGCTTTGTCACCCACCTTTCTGCCCTCTTGGCCCTGAGTCTTGCAGTAAGTAGTGTGTCTGCCTTGTCGCCCTTCTCATAATACTTCTGCTTCAAGTATCTCAATTTCCATAGGTTTTCTTCCATGCCCAGCAGCTTTAGCTCTGCCCTTTTAGCCATCACCTGCTCTCTTAGCTCCTCTGCGTCTTCTTTTGCGGCATGTAGCCTCTCTTCCCTTTCCACTATTTCTTTACAGAGACTTTCTTCCACCTAGCGCCTCTCCCTCTTCCTCCTCGCCCCCTCTCTTATCAATAGACCTCTCCTGGTGGCTTTTCCTACTTCCCAAACTGTTTCCACGTTCACTTCCCCGGTGTCATTGAACTCAAATTATTCAGTTATCTCCTTAGCCAGGTGGTTGGAGAAGATGGGATCACTCCAGAGCAAGTCGTTACACCGCCACAAGCCCCCGGATCTATAGAATCTCGTGATGGCCAGGGTCGCGGTTACCACATAATGGTTAAACCAGCCAATAGGCCATATGTTGCTATCCATAACCCTCGAGCCCTGATCCTTGTTTATAAGGAGAAAGTCAATCCTCAATGTTTTATGTGGCGGTGAAAAGAATGTGTATCCCTCCTCCCTCGGGTGCTTTAGCCTCCACACATCGAATAAACTTTGCCGATCCAGTGCCAGGCCCAGGTGTCCTCATTTATCCGCCCCCTTGTCTGTATTCCCCTCCCTTGCCTTATCCCAGGTTTCATTTGCCTAGGAGTTAAGATCTCATCCGATGATGTACAAATCCGCCTCCCGCTCCTGTATTCTGTCCAGTGCTTCCCTTAGGAACCTTTCTTGTCCCCGATTCGGAGCATATACTGCTGCCAATAACATCTTAGCTCCCTCCATTGTACCCTCCAATATTAGCAATCTTCCCTCTAATAGGTTTGTAACTTCACAATCTTGGAACGGACAGTGCTTGTGGAGTATTATGCCCACTCCTCCTTTTTTAGTATTCCCGATGCCCAGTGTACCCACCACATTCATCTGCCTCTTAGTGCCCTCTCCTCCCCCTGTATTAGTCGTATTTCCTCTAAGAGTAGAATGTCCAGGGAGGCTTTCCAAAATTCCCTTACAACTAGTGACCTCTTAGAAGGGGAAATCAGTCCTTTCACGTTCAGCGTGCCCACCTTCAGACCCTTATTAGCTTCACCTTTCCCCATCACAGGTGTTTTCCTTTGCCCTTATCTCCTTTTGACCCAAGGTTGATGCCTCCTTATGTTCTGTGTTTCCTTTCATCAGAGGATTGTGCTCAAAGTATCTAATATTCGCCATTTTGGAGTCAGATACCTTTCCCAACTTACTACTTAACGTTATAACTAACAAGAACCCCATTTTAGTGTTTTGAACATAAATGTGGGAGATGCACCCTCTCTCACCGGGGGCCACTTTAGAAGGATTGGTACTGCCTCGCTCCAGCAATTATTCAGATCTTCCCGAGCATCTGCCCGGTCCTCATAGTCTGAGTTACAGCCGTTCACCTACCCCTCTCTTATGTCCTATTCCATCTTACTGCTCTTGTGTTGCTGGCACTTTTTGCGGCGAGGGTCCATTAAGCCTCATGAACTTCCATCCGTTTGTCCTCTCCTCCTTTTTTGTGGGCCTGGTACGGGCATTGTTCGTGCCCCGTCCGTGGGTGGGCCCTGAGGACCTTGTGGGCCTTTTGGCTGGGTTTCCATATCCGACATGAGGTGTATCAGGGCCTGCTCTGCCTCCTCTGCATTTGTCAGCCTGTACTCCAATCCTTCAGCTTCGAATTCAAGCGGGAAGGAGTAGCCCCATCTGTATTGGATCCCCCTCTCCCACAGCCATGTTGTGAGTGGTCTACAGCTTCTTCTCCGCACTAGTGTGAGATTTGAGAGATCCTGATATATGGAAACATTCGAGCCTTCAAATTCTATCACTTGTTGCTTTGCTCTGTTTAAGACCTCCAGTCTGTCCTTATAGCCTAAGAATCTGGCCACTATGGAGCTGGGTCAATTCCGATATGGTCTTCCTTCTATCTGCACCCTTTTGAGTTGCACCATCTTGCCCCCTTCCATTTCAAAGAGTTGATGTATTAGCGTGTGTACTTTTTCTTCAACATGACGTGGGGTCTCTTTGTCTGATTCCTTCAGGCCCCAAATTCTTATGTTGTTATGTCTCTCCCTATTTTCAAGGTCATCCATTTTTAGCCTTATCTCCCCGTCTCTGAGATCCAGTTCTGTCATTCTTGCATCCAACTGCATTTTCACCATATCAGTGCTAAGTTGGTTGTGTTCAAATTCTTCAATTTTGCCTTCCACTGTAGTTACTCTGCCCGTCAAGTCCGCCAGTGATGCCTGTATATCCCCTATAAGGGCATTTATCTCCGCTAGGATGTGCCCAGTGTCCTCTTTGGTGGAAAACATGGAAAGGTCTATTCCTGTGGCCATTTGCGCTTTTGGGTCTTTCTCCTTCCGTTTACCTTTGACCTCTCGGGGTCATCCCCTGCTTTCTTTTGTTGCAGAATCTGTCAACGTGTGTGCTGATCTGTTCTTATACAGTTTTTTCCAGATTCGTGTCTTCCCTTTGTGGCCTTTGGCTTCCTTTCCCTTTCTCCACCTTCTGTGGTCAGCTGCTAGTGGGGCCACTGACTCAATTGTTTCGTTCACTCACAACTACGTGCACTTCTCGGCAGCGTGTTCTTGTGGGTTTTGATTTGTCAGTTGAGGCCCCTCCAGCAGTGGGCTTTCTTTATGGCTGAGCCCCATGCGTTATCTGGTTGCCAGCACTGAGTTAGCCTCCTTGTTTCATGAGCGTTCTGGGGGGCTGCTGTCCTGATATTTCTCGAGTCATCCACCACCGTGGTGCTAGAAGCCTTCCCTGCTCCTCCTGCACTAGTCCCATTGGCTAATGGTCGTTGAGCCTTGGTCTCGGATCGTCTCAGTCCTTCCTCTACCGTCTCACTTGTGTGGTCTCCCTCTGCTGGGTTGTGGGGCTAGGTTGGGTGTTAGGCTTCTCCCTGTCGTCTCATGCTTTTCTTTCCCCCCGCAGATGTCCTTGCCCCCTCGACGGGTTCCTTATCCAGGTGTCACAACAATGGTTCGTATCCTTTGCCTCTTTCCAGGCCCTGAGCACGTGGCGGCGCTAAATCACTTGGGCTGGTCACGGGTCAGGTGGGCCTCACACCACACACACTTTTCATCCAGCTCTGGTGGGGTATCTATGTCTGGTCCGGGCTGATTTTGCTTGGTGTCACCGTGTCCGCCAACCCCAGGTATGCGGTCGTTCCCTTGTTGGAGGTGTCCGTTTTCTGTTCCCGGGCTAACAGAGCTATAGAGGGTGCTGTTTAATCTACACTCCCCTGTCCCCCTCACTGTGCGCCCTCCTTCCTGGGTCTTGTCGGCCCGTGGGGTGGCCCTCGACTATACCAGTTTCCCCAATTCTCTGGACCCTTCACCCCTCCTCCTGGCCTCTTCTCAATGGGGGCTCACACGGCCTCTGATCTCAGTGTTGTTGGGGGTCTAGGCGTACCTGGCTTTCCAGATGGCTCGCTGCACTTCTCCCCAATCCACGTTCACAGTCTTCCCGCCTCCTCTATGTCCCCCTGAAACAGGGAGAATCACCTACTCCCCTTCGGGTGGCCTCCGTCTCCTTTGCTCACCTCTCTTGGGCAAGTTTCACTTCAGGTGCACTATGTTCTGGTGAGGTCCTGCCAAGCTGGATCCCGGCACTCTGCTCTTCGGGGGTTGAGGGCACTCCGCCAGTATATCCTTCAAACACAGAACAATCCTTCAAACACAGAACAAAACAATGGCTCTATGAGCAAGACGAAGAGCTGACCACCATGTGGTAATCATCCACTGCATGCTCTACAACCCCATCCACTGCTGTATTGTTTGGTGACGACTCTCTATGTATGTTTATTTACTATGCAATTGTAATCTATCTCTCTGTTAACCTTTGTAACCCTTCTAAACATGCGCCCTGATGCCTTTGGGCAGGCTGCGCAATATAAATAAATAAATACAAATACAAATATCCTGCGGGTCTCTATGCTGCAGGTGCAGTGCAGTGCTGGGGGTCCGAACCGGTGGCCGCCTTGCTAAACCGAAGGTCTCGCTGTCTCCCTTTCGCCTCGTCGGGGGGATGGTGCTCCCCTGCTCCATTCGATCCAGCGGCGTATGGTGGTTACCACGCTACGGTCCCTGGTGGGGGCTGCACCACTGTTTCCTCCCCTTTCTTGTGGACCTCCGGCACTGTACTTGGATAAAGCACAAGACAGCCCGCTTTTCACTGCTGCATTTAATTGCATGTTTCCACGGGTTCAGACGCTCTATCTCCTCTCAATATTGCTAGAGGGAGCGGGAACTGCGAACTCAAGCAGTCATCTTGTTCTGCGCCCCCTGGTGGTCTCGTGAAATATTTTTCAATAGGAAAATGACTGAATTATACACACACAAAGGATTTTCAATGGGAATAATTACTAAAATGCACAAGCAAATGAAATATTTTTCAATGGTAAAATGACTGAATTACACATGGGGATCTCTATGGCAATGCTGAAGAATATAAGCTTATTTAATCTATTGCTGGGAATGTCTATAATTACAAGAAAGGGCTGAATGGTGCACCAAGGAGCATCAGGGCCTCATTGCTGGGACAGCCAAGGATTCTATCTGTCCCAAGTCAGATATTCCAGCTCCTGGCTTCACTCCAAGATGTAGGCCCAACTCTACAAGAATGGTTCCAAATTTGGTCAGCTGCACACCTCGAAATCTGGTAGGGAGAGTCCTCATTTGAGGCGGAGTGACCTATTTATAAGGCAAATTACATCATTGCTGTGTCATCTTTCTCACAAAATTGATCGGGCAGTGGGCAAGGGTTACCTCCCATCTGCGGGCCGATAGGTCGGATAGGTCCAAAGAAAGTGGGCATGTTTTGGGAAACCAGGGAGGATACCGCATCCATCATCTAACTTAGACAAGGGGTTGGGTCTTTTTTTTGGCACATGGAAATCTCACTTATGACAAATGCCCTTTCTCATCATATTATGCCACATATGCCAGCAACTTTAAGTACTATATTTTTCAGGGATTTATATAAACCTTGTTTGGTGTCTGAGCGACATACTGGTGAGAAGCTACTGTATTTTCTTGCTTCTGCCCGAACTATATTAATGACAAATAGGGCATTCGGTGGAGCGGAATATGAATAGTATTTTATACATTTGCTCAAACTTTTATTGTTCTCACACTTATACAGCGACTACAATCACATTTTTCCTCCTAACCTTTGGTATGTTGGTGTCACCAAAATCGTTTTTGGCTCACCAGAAGCAGCTCACTGACAGCTTTTCAGAAACCCGAACATGAATCGCGTGCAATTAATATTTCCCTAGTTATCCCCTAAACAACATATGTCATATTCTGTGCAATGGGTGTGAAACTCCTCCTTAACTCTGTCCCCACCCATGGAAGAGATCTGGCTTTAGCTCTGAGGTCAAGAGGGAAGCTTTTGTTTAGGTTAGCCCCAAAGCTTTAAAGGCTGATGGCCAGCTTTATGACAGACTAAGCGCTTTTGGTCATAAAACTTGGGGAACAGGAGAATTCCTCATCTCGTCCCCCTGACAACTGAGCCTTTGGAATTTAGTTTCATACTTGGGAAGCCCACAGCAGAAACAAAACTAAGACTTAGGGCCTCATTACACAGATGGCGGTAAGGATTTATCGGTACTGGTAAAATACTGGTACCGGTAAATCCTTACCGCCTTACTACGAGGTCCCTTTGCGGGTTGGGGGATTTAACGCCTGCTTTTTGCAGGCATTAAAAACCAACCCGCAAAGGGACCCATGGAGCTAATTACGGTACCGCAATTTGCGGTACCACAATTAGCGCCTTCCCCATTCACATTATGCCCTATGGCCTTTTACCGAGGGGCATTTCGACCCACTGATTCCAGCTTTTAGTTATGTGGTTCAGGGCTATTTCACCCCACAGAACCTTGAGCAAGGCCAGGGGTGCTCCACTCTCTCCTTGACCATAGAGCCTTGAGCAAGGCCAGGAGCGCTCCACTCTCTCCCAGAAGCATAGAACCTTCAGCAAGGACAGGTGCGCTCCACTCTCTCCCAGGACCATGGAACCTTGGGCAAGGCCAGGTGCACTCCACTCTCTCCCAGGATTATGGAACCTTGAGCAAGGCCAGGTTCGCTCCACTCTCTCTCAGGACCATGGAACCTTGAGCAAGGTCAGGTGTGCCCCACTCTCTCCTAGGACCATGGAACCTTGAGCAAGGCAGGTGCACTCCACTCTCTCCCAGTACCATGGAAACCTGGACAAGGCCAGGTGCACTCCACTCTCTCACAGGACCATGGAACCTTTAGCAAGGCCAGGTGCGCTGCACTCTCTGCCAGGACCACGGAAGCTTGAGCAAGGCCAGGTGCGCTCCCCTCTCTCCCAGGACCATGGAACCTTGAGCAAGGCCAGGTGCGCTGCACTCTCTGCCACGACCATGGAACCTTGAGCAAGGCCAGGTGCGCCCCACTCTCTCCTAGGACCAGGGAACATTGAGCAAGGCAGGTGCGCTCCACTCTCTCCCACGACCATGGAACCTTCAGCAAGACCAGTTGCGCTCCACTCTCTCCCAGGAACATGGAACCTTGGGCAAGGCCAGGTGCGCTCCACTCTCTCTCTGTATCATGGAACCTTGGGCAAGGCCAGGTGCGCTCCACTCTCTCTCTGTATCATGGAACCTTGGGCAAGGCCAGGTGCGCTCCACTCTCTCTCTGTATCATGGAACCTTGAGCAAGGCCAGGCGCGCTCCACTTTCTCCCAAGACCATTGAACCTTGAGCAAGACCAGGGGCGCTCCACTCTCTCCCAGGACCATGGAACTTTGGGCAAGGCCTGGTGCACTCCACTCTCTCCCAGGACCATAGAACCTTGGGCAAGGCCAGGTGTGCCCCACTCTCTGCCATTGGCGGAAAAGAAATGAAGGAATCCAGAGTATGATGTGCAAGGTCAGGTGTGAGCATTAAAGCGAGTGTGTCCAAGTGGTTCAAATGTAAATTAATACAACATTTGGGTGCTATTTGTGCCAGCAGTAGCTTCAATTGTTTTTTTCATGTGACAAACCAATCTCCTATACCTAGGCAATGGGCAGCTTTTGGGGCACAATATTGTATAGTCTGCGGTTGGAATGGTCTCAAGGCTCAGGTGTTTCCCACTTCCCCAAGGACTGGGGGCAAGAGCGCAGAAAGGTGAGCAAGCACCATTGTGCGGTCAAGGGTGCGATGAAAGGAGGTCTCGCTGCGCCAATGCCACCAGCCCTTCTGCTAGTCACGCTCCACACTCCCTACAAAGGGAAGACCGATGGTGGCAAGAAAGGTGGTGGGAGGCCAGGGCGAGTGAGACAGGTCTACCCACTGTTCCCCTACTTTGTGTACTGCAGCAGGTCGCATTCTCTCTCTTCAGTCTTACACCCCTCATTCTGTGCTAGAAACGGGGTAAGAGGCTGGCGTGGATACAAAATGAACAGTGCTTTCAATGGAACGGTCCTATCCGGCTATCAGGGCCAGCACTTCTCATTGTTCCCACTGTTGACTTCTCCAAGCTAAAGAGGAGTACCGGTTCTCAAGCACATATATATATATTTTTTTATTTTATTAAAATGTTTTATTGGTTTAAAAAACAAAGGTCAGATACAAATGAAGGTTGCATGATCTTGTTAAAAAAAACATTTAACATTTACAGCTTAATCATCCTCTTCTGAAATGACATTCAAAGCCTAGGAAGCTATTCTTTTCTTCGGCACCCTTCCCCATCGCCCTTTCCTATCAATACGAACTCCAGCATTTTCATTGTAGCAATTACCAGCCCAGTTTGATCCCCCATCAGAACCCATTTCCACCACTCCAAAGGGCTCAGGGTTGTCCCTTTTTCCTTATGTACTTTCAAAAAGAAATGTCTAACTTCGACCAATGATTGACAAGCCGTTATCAAATGCATCGGACATTCCACCGTTTCTGGCAGCTTGCAGAATCTACACCATGGATTTAAGACCCCAGGCATCTTCCTCCTCACTGTACTTCCCTTGTATTCAAGATATTTAGGCGGCAGCAGAGTAGGAGGTCACAGATCTTTGGGGAAGGACATTTATGCAAGTAAATTGGAAGCACATTCATACCCTTTCCATCCTTAATGATCAAGCAACCCAATTTATCTTTCCCACAACACTCTTCAGTGTCCATCCAGTCCCAAGCCTGGATCTTCTTCTTGACCTTACAAGGGTTTGTCATTACATTCCCAATCTCAATATCCCTCCCCTTCAAGATTTTCTCCACTTTCTCTTTCCAATAGCCTAGATATCTAGCACAGATTTCATGATCTCCTTTCAAAAGGGCGAGCAACAGGATTCTCTGTACATTTGTGGTATAGAGCCATCGTTTTCCATATCACCATGGACTCCAGAGATTGTGACTTCAATTCTAGCCTTATCGCGCTAGTAGGCAAGCTGTTTGGGAGCCCCAGAACTTTCCGCCAGAACAAGCCCTCAAGCTTATCCCAGACGGAAAAGGATAGATGATCGCTTCAGCCCATAGATTAATATTTGAGCCACTTTTTGCTTGTAAAAAGCAATTATTGGTATGAGCGTAAATTTCCCATATTTCCTCTGGAAGCTTCGCCCCTGATTTATCAATATCGAAAGGCTGGCTCGTAGGTATAAGTAGTGAACCTGTTCACTGTTCTGCTCTTATTTATTGTAACTCCCGAGATATGAGGGTGTCAACAATCTCTAAGGGGATTCCCTCTACTCGCCAAATGAACCTTACATACCTCCTTCTACCTATTGCTTTCATCGCCGTGACTTTTGACTTTTTGGCATTGATCTTCATGCCATTTTCACTGAGGAAGGTCTCAAAAGCACTTAATCTCCTTTGCAGACAGATCTGTGTTAGATCTTAGAAAACCAGATCATCTACAATGAGTACCCATGAAACCTCCTTACCATTAATCTTCGGCAGGAAAGCCCTTACCAGTTTTTGTGACTCCGCCAAATACGCTATATACAGACAGAACAGAAGAGGAGCAAATGCACACCCCTGCTTTAATCCTCTGAAGGTATTTATTTTTTCCGATAGATTCCCCTTCTTTGAGAGCGGGATTCTAACAGAGGTATCAGTATACAGGGCTTCCATGGCTTCTACCAGGTCCTCCGGGCATCCCCATTTCCGCAATTTGGCCCATAGTTTTCCACTGATGACACCATCAAAGGCCTGTTCTAGGTCCATGAAGGCCAAATATGTTTTCCCGGAGGTCAACGCCCTCTCCTTTAATAGATTTAATATAAACAGATTAAGGGACGTCTCAACCCACTTCACAAACTCCGTTTGGCGGGGTTCCAGGATACCACTCTTCCCAGCCCAGGGCTTTAGATCCCTCATGAGAACTGTTGCAAAAATCTTCCCTATGGAATCTAACAGGGCAGTAAGACGATAATTCCTAGGGTCAGCTCGGTCCCCTTTTTTAAAAATGGGGACAATATTAGCCTCCCTCAAAGATGATAATATTTCCCTGTTTTCCATGATCTGCGAAAACATGACGACAAGCAATTCTGCCCATTGTTCTCTGTTCTTTTTTAGTTCTTGGTTTGACAGGCCATTCAGCCCTGCTGGACGAGAAGAGCTCAAATTGCCTATCATCATATCAGCATCATGTTCATCAAATTCCAAGTTCCATTCCTCAGATTGATGCTTGGGAGCTACCTCTTCTCACCAATTTGGATCTGCGGAGAGTGAGGAGCAATGTTTCACCCAATCGTCTTCAGAGACCATATTTGATGAATTTGCTTCTCTAAAGACGCCCCCGTTATTAATTAGCTCCCAGATATCTTTAGACATTTTTGCACAGACTGCATTTAGGACTTGTTCTGCATCATTTTGTGATCTAATGGCCTTGGAGCTCAAACACCAGTTTTTAAATCTCTCGGCGGATTTTCCTTATTCTCTCACTTTTAAATGGGTAGGCACAGTGCTTAAAGTGGGCCGGGGCCTGCCGGGGCCGGGCCCTGGCAGTCTCCAAAAAGTGGGACTGAGCCGGGGCCCTGCCTGGGCCCCTGTCCTACAGCAACATTGGTGGGAATCGCAGGATGCATTATCCCGTCGCGGCCGCAGCCGTAACGGGCGATGCGCCTGGTGTGAAGTCAGGCAAGCTGACAGAAGTGGCAGCCAGCCACAGCGACGCTGTGACTGGCTGCCACTTCCGTCAGTCATAGTAACTGCGTCTGGTGACCCCTCGCACGGGAGGTCACCAGAGGCAGTTACTGACTTACTGTCCCTTTGTTTCCCCAGGTCGCCGAGGCGTCTTTAACCCTCGGCGAACCTGGGGATTCCTCGACATATTTCGAGGTTTATAAAAGATGGCTTTGAAAGTACACATTTCAAGCCATCTTTTATAAAGCTTTGCCGACTGACAATTTTGTCCGTAGTCAAAGCTTTATAAAAGATGGCTTGAATTGTGTACTTTCAAAGCCATCTTTCATAAACCCGAAATGTTTAAAAAAGATGGCCTGAAAATTAGTCAAACTGTAGGGTATGCAGACAAATATATATAAATGTTATATATTTGTGTGCGTACCTTACTATGGTTTGTGTACTTTGCAAGCCATCTTTTATAAACGTAGAAATATGTAACATATTTCTATGTTTAGAAAAGATGGCTTGCATAGTACACAAACCATAGTAAGGTACGCACACAAATATATAACATTTATATATATTTGTGTGTATACCCTACGATTTGCGTACTTTTTAGGCCACGCCCCTCCCACAAGCCACGCCCCAAATGAGCCCCCCCCCGATTTCTTACCCCACTTAAAGCCCTGGGTAGGCATCCCTTCCGATCTCTCGTATCTCCCTTCTCATCAATTTTCTCTTATTCACCAATTCCACATCATATACGTGTTGTTGGATCCAGTCCCCACATCCCTTTACATTATTTTTCTTTTTGAATTGTTTAAAGATCCCCAAGTATTCGATTTTATTTGGGTTTTCAAGGATTTGGGTCCTTTACTGGCTGGTTACTCTATTGACTTCTTGCTCTTTTAACCTTAGTCTATTCCCTCCCCAATCAAAGGCACCTCTTCCATTCTTTTAGCTGAGCCTATAGTACCCCATCCACTTATCTCGATGGCCAAAAGATCATGGTCACTCCATCTTTGAGGTATCGCGCCTTGAAACACTTCCACCTGTATAGGCGCGTTATAAATGCCATATCATATCAATCACGAAGTGACCTACGATTTCCCTCAGATTTATAGAGACAAAATAGTAGTCTAGGCAAGATTCCCCTTTTTCCGTTCTCCAAGTAGGATTTCCCAGAATATCTCCCTTTGTTTGACCATTTAGAAGGTGCATCCCTCTCAGCAAGATATTAGCCATCCATTCTTGCTCACGCTCATTCCACTTGCCTTCTTTCTGGAGAGTACCGGCCTTATCCAACAACTTCATATTAAAATCTTAATCTCCCATTTATGCATTGCTTCATCTACCATTCCCATCGTAATGGGGACCATTTTAGTCTCTTTGGCAATGTTTAAGAGCCAATATATGTTAATTATCAGAAGGCAGCTCACTCTGGGATCCCCTTTATGATGTAAGAAAAGACCTTGCCCATAAGGGTTTGGGCACTTCACATCAGTAAGATTCCACCCTGATTCAATTTTAACTAGAGGCAATAGACCTGCGGAAGGTCGGCCCATCAGGCCCTTTAAGGCTGAGTTTAAATGGACCTGATATCCATCACAATCTGGTTTCCAGGTCAGCCATGTTTCCTGGAAAAGCAAGATTTCAAATAAATCTAAATCAAGCACTCGTTCATTAAACAGGGGTCTGAACCCTCTGGTGGTCCAGCATCCAATCCTCACAACATCATAATTTCTTTCTGCATTAATCTAGCTTGAGGGCATTGATGTATTTAATGCCCCCGCCAACCGTATGGCGTGGGAGGCTAGCTCAGGGGCAACGTGCTCGCCTTCGAAGCAAGATGACACGGAGCAACACAGGTTGGATCCCTGGGTGCGCGCTTAGAAAACTCTGGTTATTAAGCGTGTTATAAATAACCAATCATCTCATATCATGCAAAATTGAAAGCTTTTTAAATACTGTGGGAGCGAGTACAACTTGCCCCAATCAGTTTATACGTCCCAACATGACCCATTCCAATCTGTAGGTGGTTATCGAGTCCTGTTTTTTTTTATTTTTACAACCTGGGACTTGTAGTTCGAGTTTTATAATTGGAAATGTGGAATTACAGTCACCCAGAATGCAAAGAAAAAAAAACAGGACTGGATAAGCACCTCCAGATTGGAATGGGCCATGTTGGCAAGTATGCACTGCGTGTGGCAAGTTGTGCTCGCTCCCCTCCTCACGCCAGCAACCTTCTGTGTTACATGCATCCCTCCATTCCTCCTTTCAGCCCCACCCTCCAAGAAACCGAAGCTCCAATGTCTGCCTTCTTAGCATTGTTAGGACGCCAAGAGGTGATAAAAGCAGCAGCATCCTGGGCCTTACAGGGCGGCCTTGAAGCAATGGAACAGGTCTTGCACAGGCAGCCCGGGGCAGGCTCTTTGCAAACATACTCATTGTTTTCTTACCGGCCCCATTATGAATAATCCAAAATGAATGAAATACACAGGCTTGCGGTTTGAGTAAGTCTGTGTTCGTTTTGATCAGGTGATATGTGTGAGGGTTATGCAATAACATGTTCGTCGTTTGCTTCGATTGTTTCCATTCCTGTCATGTTGCTATCACTCGTCTGGCAGGCAGTGAGCAGTAACATGCACTTTTAAGTGAGCTGATCCCCTACCAGAAGCACATCTTGTCCTAAGCAGAAGTTGTAAGAATCCTTTTAACCATACAGATAGTCCTCTTTTTGGTTTTATGAGAATGTGCGGTTTGCTGCATGTTCAAACAAGTTGATCGTGAGTAAAAACATGCCTTATTTTGCAACCGAGAAGGCTATGATTGTAAACCCAGAAATGAATGCGCGTCCTTTAAAAGCAGTGCACGTTTAATGCAATTATTTAATATTATAGTGCCTAAACTTGAGCTTGTCTTTCCCTTTCGTTTGTAACCTTGTCAGTGCTCACGACCGACCACACACTAATAAAGCATTCTAATCAAGACGGAGTCTGCCAGAGGATACCAGTCACCTGGGTCTCTGATTACTTAACAGTAATCTTCATTACTCCTAGCCCCATCTTCCTCGTCACCGTACTTCAATTACTCTATAAAGGCGTGCCACCTTCCTGACAACCTTATCCAACCAACAATTCCAAATTTGATGTAGGCTCCGCCTTTTACCCCCTGCCCCTAAAGGAAGCCTCAATAGAGTAACAGAAGTATTGGGACGAAGAAGAGGGAAGTGGAGCTTAAGCTGGGCAACAAAGTCTCTGCTACGAATGGCTGTCATGGCAAACCTCTTGCCGTCCCTTGGTGGTATTGCCAGGCTGCATTATGCTCCGTGTGTTGCTGTATGAACACGGTGTCTCATAACACTTCTCAACAACCTCTTTCATCACATCAGGATGACTGTAATTGATGCCTGTCATGACCCATTGCTGTCACTACGTATCATTGTTCTGCAATTTACAATGTTGCTTGCCCACTGCCAGGTATACATATGTTTGGTGCTGTGCAAACAGGTGATATGCGATGGTGGGGCAGGGGTAAAGGGCTGAGACAGACAACAAGAAAGGGGCACAAAGAGGGTCATGAAGAGCTTGACAAAAAGGCACACAGAAAAAGTCAAATGGGGAACTACACCAACAGAGAAGGACACAAACAGGATGATTATAAGTGGGGCGGGTCGGCCTGCCTGGGCGCAAGCATGAAAACAAATTTGGACCCTGTCTGAGCTGAGTCCCCGCCTATTAAACCTAGACTGGTGAGTACCTGCACTTCTTTTTTTCCATTTAAAGCACTGAACAGGAACATATTCGATGCAGTACATCTCACTAACAGAGGAAGCAACCTAGCCTCGATGGCGACAGCATGACGGAACAAGCTGCACTGTACCGTGGAGGGCCTACAAGGCAGAGATATGACTGTGATGGCTTGTGTTCCCGTGAGATGGGACATGGCCCGGTGGTACGCGCTGGACTGGTCCCTTGGGTAGTAGGATCAATAGTTGTTTGTAGACGGCATGGAAGCCGTAACGTTTTGGTTATAGAGAGAAATAAACTGAACAAGGCAAGTCCATAGAAGTTACTGTGGAGGACAACACTGACATAATGAAAGCTACAATGTTCCCTATCGGTTTAAAAAGTCAATGTTCTGACTACTTAGCAGTAATCATTACGGACTGCCTGAATGGCAGTCTTTCAAGTACCCCACAAGGGAACTCTGAGTGGCTGCTCAGGAAATTCACATGCATCTTGTCGAATAGCCCAGTGACCTGTCAAGCAGGAGAACATCTATCACCTCGTAAGCCCTAGACCTAACGGAGTCATTCCACTCGTTATCGTCGCACCGACCGTAACAATGAAACCTTCAGACCAAATAGATGTGGTCATTCACACAAAGTCGCCATGGACCCCTCCCCTTATGTCATCTAGGTCAAACCATAGCACTTCTACCAGCATGGCTAAGAACAAAGAGCCAGAATCACCATGTCTTGAGAACGAAGGGAACTAGAAGAACCTTACGGAAAGAGGAATCTCCTTGACGAATAACCATATTTGGAAATAACCTAAGAAATGAGATGCAAGGAGAGCCCCTAACACCACCAACACAATCCAGCATTTTGTCGGGCCCTGAATAATCGAATCCCTAGCTGCCATAGGCCTATCTGGTTCCCATGATATCGACTCAGCCTCTCTCAATGCTATCTATCAAACAATCCAAACTTGGATGGCCCCCTACGGCTTATGCTTAAATGATGAAAAGACCGAACTTCTCCTCCTAGGATCGTAACTCTGCCTTAACAAACTTGATGACTCCTTTAAAGCCTTCAATATAGACGGTAACAATATTAAGGTGTATAAGGCAGTAAAAACCTTAGGCTTTTATCTAGACTCAGCCTTGACCTTAACTAAACAAGTTAACACTACAGCGTCAGCAGCTGCCTTCACATCTAAGCTGATCAATCCTTGCAGACCATTCCTAACCTCTGACAGTTGCCAGAGCTCTTATCCTGTCAAGGTTGGACTACTGCAATGCCCTCTACGCCGGCACCAAGATCCAAAACATCGAAAAGCTTCAGGTAATACAAAATAATGCCCTCAGAGCAGCTTTAAATATTCTCAAAAATTCTCACATCTCCATGACAAGAAGGCTTCCGGTTCATCAGCGTATCTTATTCAAAACTCCTATTCTGACACACAAATGACTACATAATTCTGCTCCTTCTTACCTGGCCGACAATGTATCTAGACCACAATCCAACAAGCCTACGTGCTCTACTCCCCCGCACCTGCTCCCCACACTAAGATTCAATCTACAGAAAGCCAGAGGCAGTAACTTCCCATCCTTAGCTGCTGGACACTGGAATACCCTACCAGCCAAACCTAGGTCAGAAGAATCTTTCTGGACCTTCCGAAAACAGCTAAAAACTTGGCTCTTTACACAGGAAACACATAAACTAAGCCATGTGTCTCAGCCTTCTAGCTAACTACACAAGTAACGCCCTAATCTATGTGAACTGTATTGCCTTGTCTGTATTATCCATTCTGCCTGTCTTGCATATGCGTAACTATGTAACCACTGTACCGTTGGATTGTCCGATTTCTCTAAGAACAGCGTCCAGATGCCTCTGGGTTGGGTACGCTATATAAATTGCAAAAATAAATAAATAACAGGCTGAGACTAAAACCCTAAGAACCAGGGAGAGTATTTCATGAGGAACCGCCTAACTGAGCAATAGGATGCATGAGAGGACGCAGTTAAGTAAGGAACTACCAGCTCTGTTTCAGCGTCATGAATGAAAATTGCCCCCAGAGACCACTATGTGGAAACTGCCATGGCTCCTTTCACAAACGGTGCTACAAGAGTGAAGAAGCCCACACACTGAAAGCTTGTCCCCCAAAATCCACTCCGCCCAACAACCCAGCGTTGCTCTGATTACCCACCACCAGAGCCAAGTCCAGCCTGAGAGAAAACTCTAAAACCACAATTCCATTTGAACAAAAAGGGAACCTCTAATCCAAACTCCAATCCAAACGGGAGCCAAACCACGAGGGGCGTCTGAATCAGAGGAAAAGACCAGAGCCAGGCCTTTGTCCATGACATTCCCACTGCAGCTACTCTCATTTTACTGGTACGTGAATGCATCTTGAGCAGAACCAAAGTCTTACAGGTGCCAGGTGGGACATGATTGGTATCTTGCTCAGATCATTATGAAGGTTCCAGGAGAAACTTCCACCAAAGAGGGTAGGGCATCCTGATGATTCGTTGAGGCCAATCCTCTTCATCATTGGGTACTGCTCTTATGAAGACCCGCAATCATTCCACCCGAACACCAGCACAAGTCCAAATGGCAAACTGCATTCCAAGAAGGAATCCCAACCCTCTGCCAGATCCCCAGACTACCTGACAGTTACATCAATTCCCGGGAGAGTGGAACTTCTCTGCTGAGTAGATTCACTGTTAAACACCCACCCCTCCTATGATCAATACCACCTTTAGCGAAATTAGGATGTTTGCAATGCAATTTGGGGTCGACAAGGCAGAGATCGTGGACCACAATGCCCGATAATGACAGCCCATTAGTTAGCCTTTCCTACAAACAATTCTTCAGCAGGACCCAATCCTGGAAAAACGGGAGCTCCTGATAATCATCCTCATTCCACATGCAGTGGAATTGGGGATCTCCCAACGTTGCTCCCTAGGCTGTTGTGATGGTAAACTAATGAAGATGGCCTTGGATGGGTGAGCCTTTCTGGAACTTCCTATGACCTTTCCGCCACAGAAGATGCTTCTGGAGCCAGGATGGACTGGGCACGACATTGGTTAGGGGGTCGGATCCTGGAGTCCAACTTGCTGCCAGGTGTAGCTGGGTGCTTCACATCCACAATCTGGCCACAGGCACCAGCAGAATGCAGGCTTCCATCAGGCCCATCAGACGTAGGAATCACCATGCAATCATTTGGGCATGAGATGTTGCTGTCTCCAAGATGTTGTTAATCTGTGTTTCTGTAGGAACGACTTTGCCTGTAGGTGAATCCCAGAGGAAAACTATGAACTCCAGCTTCTGTTTTGGGATGAGTGTGGATTTCTTTATATTGACCAGCAGACATAGTAAATACATATGGTTGAGAAGGAACTGCAGGTGGGCAGAAGCTTGGACTGGGGACTGTGCTCTGTTTAGTCAGTTGTCCAAGTAAGGGTACATGTGAAGACCTTTCAGTGTAGAAACCCCACCAACACTGCCATAAATTGGTAAAAACACTTGGCGCCTAACTGAGGCCAAAAGGCAAGACTATGTAGTGATAATTTTCATGCCTGTGGAGAACCGTAGGTAACCACATTAAGGAGGTCAAATAGGAACATGCCAATATGCTTCTTGCAGATCCAGTTACAAGCTATTTGCATGGCTGAAAGGATGATGGGATGAGAGCGGGCGTAATCATCTTGAACTTTTCTTGGAGTAAGAAAAAAGTGAAGCGGGAAAGAACTAGTACCCTCCGCCGGCCAGTCTTGTTCTTCTTCAGAAGGTTAAAGAACCTTGAATAGAAACCTTGTCATTCCTCCAAAGGAGGAACCTTAACTATAACCTCTATGGGGTACAGGTTGGATATCTCCTGTGAGAGGAATTCTAAGCCTCTTTGAAGGAAAGGGAGAAGATGGTGGATAGGGGGAAGAGGAAGGCGATTGCCCCTGTGAACCATCGATAGGGACACATTTTTGCTGGTTATGATCTGCCATTGAGCAGGATGATGGCATACTTCTCCTCCGACTAGTGAGCTGTGAATCTGCACTATCACGTCTCTTAGACTATTTTGCTTCTGGAGTGTGGGAAGGTTGGGAGAAGGACCCTGTGGGGATGGACGTGGTTGTATTTGGCATGGAGCACTCAGAGATCTGTCTTATTTACTCCAGCAGTCACGGAAACCTCTAAAACCTCCTGTACTCTTGGCGTGTTTCTGAAGGCCTGAAGACCCTGGCTTTGCGGGGGCAAGGTTAGAGCTGCTAAAGACTTCACCGTTTGTGCACTGTTTTCCTTTTTATTTGGCTCATTTTCTGTATCAGGGCTGAAAAGTTCCACACCATCAAACAGCAGATCCATAATTTGCTACTGCATGTCTGATTGAAATTTGGTGGCTTTCAGTAGTGCTCACTGCCAAAAAGAGGCCCTGGCAGCTGTGTCCAAGTGTTGTTAGGAGGCCTATATGCTGTCCTGAGCTACCTGGTGAGCTTCTGTGAAGCCTGTGTGGAACCCTGCTTAAGTTTTAGGAGGGTGAGAGAGTCGTAGTCGCCCGCTCTTTCCAGAATTTAAGGTTGGCTGCTGCCATGACTGCTTCCACATTGACTTGCCTGAAGCACAGCATAGAATTTTGGTAGAGTTTTTTTCCCTGCATTATCCAGGATGCAGTCCTCCCGCCCCCAGAAGATTTTACAGAGAGGTAGAGGACCTTGGGGTACACCCCGGTGACATGTGGTTAACCACAATCGCCCCTGAAGGAGCCCTCCCGCTTTGGCTGATTCCTGGGTGTTAGTTGGGCAGGCTCTCTTGGACTTGACATGGTTCCTGAGGGGCTCTTGCGCAGACCTCTGAATGATGTCCTCCTACCCCATCAGCCGACTTTGTAAGAAGAGGTTTTGTAAGAAAGTGCGCCACAGAGTGCACAGGCATCTAGCGATGAAGCTGGTCCAAATACTCTAAGCAAAGAGTGTGACGGTCCGCCACCGAGAACGACCTGTGACACATGGTGCACACAGAGAACCATGCTTTACCTGGATAAAACAGGAAGAAGCAAGGGGAGAAGCAGTAAAATTAAAATTAAAGTTACCGCAAGGAAGCAGTGAAAAAGAAAAATGAGGAAAGAGCTGCATCCGGCATCCAACAGAAAAATGGACTGAGCGCAAGGAGCGTGTGAGCTGGGGTTCAGGGTATAGTTGCACTAAGCGCAAATTGCCCGCACATGCTCTTTCAAATTCTTAAAGGGGAAGCACGCTTGGCCTGTCCGGTCCCATAAGTACAGAGAAAAGGATGTGGGGCGTAGCAGTACTAAGTTTATGCACATGGAGCTACTGAGGCTCCTGACACAGCAGAAAAACATGGCCGAAAAGAGTGCCCAAAATGAGAAATAATTCTACGAAATACATTTTATACACCTTGCAACCTTTGAAATGATTAATAATGATGTAGACGCTTTTGCAACAAAGCAACTAATATGAATACTCCCCAACCCATTTTTTCAGTATTAATGAAAATTGGGCTAATAACTTTGCATTTTTAATTTGACTTATTACGGCTACTTGAATCCTTCAAATGACTTGTTGAAATGCCGGATGAATGCAGCCCTCGTCTAAGATCACGAGGTGCACCTTTTCTACAAAAAAAGTCAATAAATAGGAAATTGCTCTTCGGCGGCATAATGAAGAAGGATGGCACCTGCCATTTTCCATTACTAATGGCCAGCCCACTGCTGGAAATGTACTTCAGTTTAATGAAAATCTATTAGGACAAATAAGGGTCTCTTTAATTGGAAGCAGAGCCATACATGAGCTGCTCCCCCCCACCAATTCTTTAGGAGCGAGGTGATACATTCTATGGCAAATCAGCGTGATGTCCTGCATACATTAGCAGAGGATTACATATGATCTGCTAGACCGAGTGCAGGTGACATGAGTCGTTTTATCACTAGGGCTTGTCTGTTTGCTAATTTTATTTTATTTCGCTAAGATGCAGGATGCCATGAGACCTAGCAAAACGCTGTACTCAGTGGGGGCAGGGAAACCTTGCCCATGAAGGAGACCGAGACTGCTCTGATAGCCTGGAGCATTTGTGAGGGTGTCCCCTGAGACTTCTTGAAGTTGAGGGAGAAGCCCAAATTGTGCAAGAGGTGGCAAGTGCAGTATGGGTGTTCCTGAGCTTGCTCTGAAAATGAGCCCCTATTAACCAGTCGTCCAGAAGGGGAAAGATGTGGATCCTGCACTGAATTCATGGTGGCAGCAGTAAAGACAGACACAAGTGATCACAGTTCAAGGGTGTTTATTAAACTGTATATGCAGGTTGGGAAAACACCTGATCGAAACCGAAATCTCAGATGAGAGCAAGCTTCGACCATCAAACAATAATAAGGCAGTTCCAGAGGTGTCGTTGTCATATAAAAGGGCCTATATTGAAAATAAAACTATTGCTAACCTTATGTTAAATACAAAAAGAAGTGTGGGATAATGTTCTTAAGAAAGAAGGAGTGTTCACAAATAATAAGTAGGGATGCAGTACTTGGGTTCTCCCTTCCCCACGTTTTCAGCATGGGACAAGGTAGTACTTTGGAGCACAGCACAAGCTTTCCCAGCAGGAGCTAACAGTCCGTTTTCAGCAATCCGGGCAGTGGTAAAATCTCTTGGACCTAAAAAGTCTCTTGCCGCTGTGGGCCTGATGTATTCAAATAACAAATAGTTCCTTTTCACATATACATTGCGTGATGCCTTTTACACCCGAGTCGCCCTCTTCCGGGCTCGGACCCTTCTCAATTGTTAGCCTCCCTCCGCTGGGCTCACTATGGCTTTCAACACAATCTTCTTTGTGACATTCACAGATCTTAATGTCTTTTTGTACTGTTCACTGTGGTCATCCCTCTGCCAGGTTCACTCTTGTCAACGCACTGTATTCCGGAACATTAGACTTTGCCCCCTCTTTATCGGCATCCCTCATTTGTGTTCATTCTTGCCAATCTTGTCAATCAATCCTTTTCCATTTAACTGTTACGATGCAGGATACATCACTTCCCTTATTTTCTCAATCGTCTATTGGTCAAATACTTTCGACTGTACAGAGGATTTTACAAGACCCCTGTATGACCACTTTGACCACCTTCTCGCCTTTCCCAAGGCATTCTGGTTATGGTAATTTCAACAATTGGGTAATTGCCCAGAGTTTTCTGAGTGAGTACCCACGTGGTGCCTGACTCCTGTTGCTGGTTTTCCCCCTCTTTGCATCAATAGTTATTTTAATATTTCATAGTTCAATTAGCCATTTGCTACTTTTCGTTCAACACAGTTTGGTTTCTTATCGCCTCTCCCCTCAACTCACAGGCTGTGATGAACCGCTTGGCTTTCCTTTTCTTTCGAGTCAGGGTTGGTACCACAGAGACAAGCGTCTCTTTCTGGCTTGATTATCAGCTGAGGAGGGTCTTGTGTACTGTTGACATCTGCTGCAACACACACTGGCTATTGTTTACGGTCTTACGATTTCTTCTGCTGAGGTTGCACGGGCCTTGGTCGGAAAGGGCAATGTCGCTTCTTTCCTTGTTACCTTCTCGGTATGTGCTGTCTTTCTCCTCCTCTTGAACTGCCGGGCTGAGTTAGCTCTCACGTCGTGCAGTCTGCCTTGCTCGTATTGGGCTCCTATGTTCAACCTTTTATCCCTGTGGGGAAGGGAAAGGGCCGTCAGGTGTGTGCGGTTCTGGTCAATTGCCTGACTCTGCCTGATCCTAGTGTTGGGACATGTCAGTTAAATGGCTCAAGTGCTAGTTCATCATCCTTCGTAATATGCCAAAGTGTTTGCATCGGGAAAGTGGGGGCACGGGGTAAAGTGTTTGTGTATCCTATGTGGTAGGTTGGGGAAAAGGAGTCATAAGAAGGGGGATACCACGTCTCACCCGTCGGTGCCCAACTTCCACTCCCAGAAGATCCCCCATCCAGGTGATCCTCCCTCGCTGGCCCATCCCCAGGAACTGCACCCAAAAGCGATGACTGTGTCCAGGCCACCTGGATGACAGACCGCCGGGGACTAGTTAGGGAGACACCTTCAGGTTTCTCACAATCCTCCCTGTCCTCAGACTGGCTGCCACCAATACAGTAGCTTGGTGAAGACCCTCTGCACAAAGTTAAGTCTGAACGACAGGACCCCAAATTGATAGTGTGAACCTCTGAGCTACTTTCTGTGCTTCGGATGTATGGGCATGTAAAAGTAAGTGTTGTGCAGATCGAGTGATACCATGAGCTCTAGGGCCTGTAGGATCTGCGAAATTGTTGTCATACCATCTTGAACTTGCCTTTCCTGAGGAACTTGGTCAAGCGTCCCAGGGCAAAGATGGGTCACAGTCCCCCATCCTTGGTACTAAGAAGTAGTGGGAGTACCACTCTTGGTTCCTCTTCATTTGAGGCACTAATTCTATTGTGCCTTTCTCCTCCAGGTATAGAACCTCCTGTAGGAGTAACGGATCTGGATCCCTAGGGTGAGGGGACAAAGGTGAACAGGTGTTTGAGGAAGGGAAGGTAGTACTCTTGAGTTAACACTTGTCTCATCCATGCGTCCGATGCAATGTGGCACCATTCTACTGAGTGATATGATATGATAAGTCATTCATAACGCGCCTATACACAAGTGTTGATCAGACGCCCTTCGACCAGAGTTATGTGCGAGAGTTTTTCAAAGTGGTTTTGGTGCCCCTGTAAGACATGGTGGGATGGAGGTGGGCGCAGTTTGTGCAGTTGCTCTTTGGTGAAATGAGCAGTAGAAGCAAACAGATTTGCCCCCAACCTTGCTGTCCAAATTGTGTTAGTTGCGGTTTCATTGCAGCACCTACAGAATGTGTTGTTGCTTTTGGGGCATGTAACTTTCCAGGCTATCATCAGCCTTAGACCCGAATAGATGTATCCTGCTGAAGGGCATGTCCCTTAGTCTTGCCTGCACACCTTCGGCAAAGCCAGATTTTCTACGCCATTTTCTCTGCCCATGGACTCCGCAGCGTCCAGACTTGAGTGCTTGAAACATTGCTTCATTTCCATCTGCAACAATGTTGGCAAAACCTTCTCTCCTTCCTCCATATGGGATGTATTGCCCTGCTTCTGAAATCGATTTCCACAAGGTGTGGGTATATTTAGTCAGTGCACACAGTGGATTAGTGGCTTTCATGGTCATGCTCCCTGATGCAAAAACCTTTTCTGAAAGGGGGTCATATTTTTTATCATCCCTATCTGGAGGTAAAGTAGGGTAAGCACTAGCCGATACTCAACGTTGCTGCCTGCACTACCTACCTGTGTGGGCTGGGGTGCCTTGACAAGAAGTCGAGGTCTGTTGTCGCCGGCTTATGCTTTTATACCAGGTCATTATGGACAGCTGGCGCTGAGCAGGGCTTCTTCCACAGCTCGAGTTATGGGACCAGAAGGGTGGTGTGGAAAAGGTGGACTGGCTCCTTTGGGGGCGCTTGCCCCAATATGTCAGTGGGGTTGTAGTGTATCATCTTTAACTGATGGAGCCCATCCAAGGGCACCAACAAACTTTGCCATGATCCTCCTGAAGGAGGCATTGGGGCGAGCATAGGGATCTTGTTGGGTGAATTCCATGTCAGGAGAAGTGTGAAGCCCGCTAATGTCCCTTAAGTCTGAAGCCAAGTCTGCCATGGAATCTTCCTGTGAGAGATACTTATCGGGAGGGATTAAGGGCCTGGAAAACAGAAGGAATCGGGTCTCCTTCCTCATCAAAGATGTTCCAAAGGGAGATCATATAGGCCTTCCTCGAATGAGGAACACATCTCGATGTCCAAGTCTGCGTGGCGATTGATGCCCACGTGCCTCTCAAAAAAAGCTGGTGCGGTGTCGAAGGATGTCCCTGTAATTTCATTTAAGGGTGTTGATGCGGTTGGAAGGCTTTTCGTGGGACAGGATAAGGCTTTCTTTTTAATTCTCTGCCGGCCTTGGAAGACATGGTGGGATTTGGATGCGGTCGAACGGACCGCATCCAAAAGTTTGCATGGACTAAAAGTCAGAAAAATGCTACCACCAAAGGTTCGAACCACCAAAAGTTTGAACCTTTGGTGGTAGCATTATAGGTAAGTATAACAAAAAAGACTGTGGGGGTGTTCCCCGCAACACCTCGCTCACTATCCTGTGTGTTATAGTGAGCGGGGTGTTGCGGGGGACACCCCCGCAGCACACCCGCGAAAAAAAGAAAAAAAATGGGGGCTGTGGGGGTATCCCCTGCAACACCCCGCTCACTATACATTTCAGTATAGTGAGCGGGGGTTGCGGGGGAAACCCCTGCAGCCCCCGTAAACAAAAAAGAAAAGGACCCTGCAGCGCCGGTTCCCGATCACGGAAGTGCAGGAAACCAGCGTGAAGAAGGTAAGTAGGGTATGTTTATGTTGGGGGTGTGGGTGTGCTGAGGGTGTGGATGGGGAGTGTGTTATGGGTGTGTTCTTGGTGTGTTGTGGGTATGTTGTGTGTGTAGGTGTGAGTATGTATGTGTTTTTCGCATGAGAAAGGTGCAAACTTTTTGAAGTTCGCACCTTTCTCATGCGAACATTTCGGCCGCGGTAAATTCAGCCGCGGCTGGATCACATAGATTCGTGGGATTTACCTTTTTTTTCTTATTGTAATCCGACTTGGAGGCCAAGGGTACTTACTCCTTTACGTAAAACCTCTATAATTTTGGGGTGGAATTACTCCCAGTTGCCTGGCTTGGCAGATTTGGAAGGTCATCTTCCCTGGGCATGTCAGGTGAGGAGCCTGTCGAGGAATGCCTATCTCTGCTCCTTTTTTCATTGAGCTTGAGTGATCGCCTTGGGAGTGTGATCAGTGATCTTTCCTTGTGTTTCTTTAATCTTATTCTGGCCCTTTTCAGTGAACTTTTGGTCGACCCAAGACTGTTTTCTCAAGATTCTTTAGTGGAACTAGGCGACTTCGAAGAAGAACGGCCGAGAGCCAGCTTCGATTTCCTCACCTTCAGTGCCTTCAGCGCTATCTACTGCCATGAGTAGCAATTGGCCATCTTGTGACCGGAGGCGACACACCACAGGCAAACTTTGTGTGGATTGATAATTGAAATTGTGTCGCAATCCTGCATTTCTTGACGGCTTTGGATTGACCATCTTGCTGAATTTTAACAAAGTCTTTATTTATTTATATTGCGCCGAAGCACGCTGGCATCAGCGTGCGCACAATTACACACAGACATACAAACTTAGACGGGACATCAGGTTGCTAACTCAAAACCTAAAGATTCTGAGGTGCAAAGTTCCAATCACGGTGCTGTGGCGTGCTGAAAAAATAAATACAGGAGGGTACGGGCCGGGGCGCGAGCAACATATGTGAGGGACCTCGACGGCAAATGAACTCAGTGCCCTCTGGTGGCAAAACGTTTCCAAAATTTGCTACTGCAGCAAAAATATATCTAAAACGAGGAATCTGTGAGATAACACAATCCATTAAAAAGGGCTGGATAAGACCCAAGACCCTAGTAAGGCTCCTAAGGTGGTGGAGGAGCAGTACCCATGGGGGGGACTCAACCGCCTGCCACAGGAGTTAAGTCTAAACATTCCAGGTCCAACGGAGCCTTAAGAGTATGGCGTCTGACCCAAGCAAAGATGATGCAAGGCGCCGGGAGCGGCGGAATCATGTTTGTGGAGTCAGGAGAAGGAGTATGACATCTTGACAAACTCTACAAAGAACACAAAGGACATCGCATCAAGGGAAAGAGAAGTGCTTGACTCTTAAAAGCACGAAGACTTTGAGTGTTTTCTGGTTGTCAGAAGGCACAGTTTATGGGTGAGAGGGAAAGACTGAGGAGCACATTCCGAAGGAATGCCTGACTAGTTTTATATTGTATTGCACTCAGTTCCCCCTTATTGCCTTTTGCTTTTAATAAACCTTCATACTATTTCTCTTGACTTGAGCCTCGAACCATGACATACCTTAAATGGTATTAATACATACCACCCTTTCCAGAAATGCAGCCTACTGTGGTCGCTAAAGAAATAAGGTACTTACTCAGCCAACAACCCATGCCTGGGTATATTTGTTGTTGGGCTTTCCCCCCCTTCTATTCCGCACTGAATTATTTATTGTATGTTCTGTAACATGTTTATATTTTCACCAGAGATAGTTGTTTTATACATCATGGTACCACATAGTCTGTATCTAAGATAAGCGGTGTCCTGTGAAAGATAACCATACTCACAATTTGGCTTGTGGTTTATGCTGGACATGGCTGATGGGAGTTGTAGTCCAAGACTTCTGGGGAGCCAAAGGTTGAAGACCCCCGAGCTAGATGATAAAACATGTTGTACAAGTTAATGTTAAAGCTATTTGTACCACGCACCATCACCACCGGAAGTGGTCCCCAGGCACTCTGGAGGATCTGAAAGAGGAGGGGTGGAGGGTATGTACGGTGTAGTGGGAGTAGGAGAGTGAGAGCTGTGATGTCCTGTTGGCAGCTTCAGTTCGGTTTTCACCGTGCGCGGAGCTTGAGTGCGATTATCGGATCAGAGAGTTCCCATGTGCTGTTGATACGGGTTATGTGTTTGCCTGTTGTTGCAGTGTGTGGTGAAGTACGTGCTTTCTGTGTGAGAAGTGTATGGGGAAAGTTGAGGTTTTCTAGTTGGGGGTTAGTGTTTTTTTGGGGGTCTTGCCTTACCTCCTAGTCTTTGAGTTTCTTTGTTCCACATCTATGGTTATCCTGTGCGTTTGGTATTGTAGTTGGTCCGTCTAGTTGGCGGGATGATGGGGTGGCAGTTTTCCTCTGTGCTACTTTAGTGGTGTGTGTACCTGGTTGAGGCATGCGTGTTCCCCCACCCTGGTGTTGGCGATGGATTTATTTATTTGCATTTTTAAAGTATTCACACAGCCCAGTGGCATCGAGGCGCTGTTACAGGAATATGTCTTAGTTGCGTATTTATAACGCGCTTAATACCAAGAGGTTTCTAAGCGTGGACCTGTGTCGCTTCGTGTTGTCTTGTTTCCAAGGCGAGCGTGTTGCAGCTGAGCTATACTACCAGGACAGTTTACAGGATTCAGCTCCCTTCCTGCCCATTCCCGTGTTGGCAGTCCTTCCTTGCCTATGTTTCCCCTGTGGTATAGCTGTGTGAAGGACGGTGTCAGAAGGTCGTGATTTTGGTATGTGCCCTGTGTCAATAATCCATGTGTTGCAGGTATGTGTTAAGAACATGACAATACTACAAACGTGAACAACTTTTAATAAACAAAAGACCTCAGGGGCCCTGCAGCAGAAAGTGGCAAAGGAGAGCAGAACGTGCTTAAAACGTGTCATTATGGTCCACAGCGGATGATGCCATGTAACCCACGACGATCTGACTGCAGAAACCCAAATAGGGAATTATTATATTAAGTTATGCTTTGTATTTAATTTGCCAAGCTTGTGCCCTGAAAACAGCCATAAAGAGCAGTTACAAGATGAACGATGCCTTTCAGCTGCTATGTTCTTGCAAGACTCTGCTTATATCCTGCGTTCGTGTTGGCTATTAGGTGGTGCTGACGTACATTTGTGGCTTGTGTGTAAGAATTATGCATTTTCCAGACACTGCTACTAGATGCCCGGGCACTCGCACCATTTGGCAGGACCGGTTACTACCACTATGGCAGTGCCAGGCAAATGCCCTTCCCATGCCTACACACTGATGGCATTGGCAATGCTGGCTGAGGGGCGTTCTTTCCGCAGACGCTGTTTGCTCTTCCCTCACCGCTAACAACATGTCACATCATTTATTCAAGGTCAGGCTCCCGGAGGATGGGGAGGGGAGAGGCATCCGTGGGGGTAATGTATAGCCCAGTCTGGCTTCCAGGTCTCCTTCTCCGGTTTATGAGCCTGTGCGTAAATGGCCCACATAAAGCAAAGCGGAGGGGGGGTGGGGGGAGGGGGGACTAGCACGCGAAGACAACGCTTGGGCGCCGAGCAGATGCCAGAGTCCCCAATGTGCAACCCTACATGTCATAGAGCAAACGCATACTTTAAACATAACGCCCCCTGCGCATTATGTAAAGGGAACCCCATCAAGGAACCCAAGGAGAAAACCCGAAAGAAACCTTAATATTAACCTTATCATCAGTGGTGGAAATGGAAAAAGTTGGTGGGGGATCCCATAAAGGCTGAGTGGAGTTTGGGGGCGTGGGGTCTGGGTTTAGAGGGGGCGTAGCTGGCAGTTGACCTCCGATCAAAGGAAATGTCCAAAATAATAGTTGAAAACAGCAATATCAAACATTCTGGCACAAAAGGAATGAATGGCCATGTGCAACTATGGGCCATTTTTGCATTGGAGCTGAGACCATTTTATGCCCCAGTCCTGGCAGCCAGTGTGCAGACGCATAAAATGTGACACAGCATCACTCACAAAGCACACTTTTACTCTGTGCACGACCCAAGACAAGACAAATTACACAGGGCACCAGAGCGAGCACACATTAAAACCTGGCCTCTAAAAAAAGCAGCACATCACATGATATATAACCTATCTGATGTGCTGCATGTTACAGAGGCCAGATTTGCATGTGTGCCGGCTCTGTGTGTCTCACTGGTGGTTGTTCTTAGTTGGTTATACAAAGAAGTATAACCAACTAAGCATAAACACCAGCGAGACAAAGGAAACAGGTGCACAATGAAAATTAAAGCGCCCGAGGGGAGAGTACAAAATAACTAAAATGCTCTGTGCAGTGTGCACAGTCCGCTTGCGCCGTGGGGCAGATTAAGCCCACCAAGGTGGGGGCTCAGAGATCTAATCTGCCCTGTACTCGAGCATGTGCACAAAGAGTACAGGGCAGATTAGATTGTGGGCTCAGCAAGGAGCTGCTCCACCCCCCTACTCCATGTCGTCGCGGGCGCTTTCTCTCTTTTTTTAAGTAACCCAGTGCAGAGATAGGTTTGGGGGCTGACTCTGGCCGGATCCCGAGATCCGCCTTCACATCTGGTGGCGGATCTCGGAACTGGCGAGAGCTGGCCCAATGACCAGTGCTGCTTATCATGCATCCTTTTAAGTCCCGTTGGTCACTGTATGTATTCAGTCGCGTTTACAACTTCACCCTTAGCCGACATTTTGTCAACATATAATGTCTTGGATGTTTTGTGTAGTGCACAGCTGCCATTGGGAGGACTTTGCAGCGCTGTATCTGTGTCCGAAAAGACAATCGCTGCACAGCGCAGGGATCCGAGAGGCCGGAGTCTGGATGGATGATGCCTTGAATGAAGAAGGCCGATGTTTTGGTGATTAGTGGGTAAGGTTGCCCCGCACAGGCTCTTTGAGCTTGTCGCTGTGGCTGGATTGCTCTGGGGAAGGCTGTGATGTGGCAAGTGGAGCAGTGAGAACTGGAGCACTGGCATGGTGTCCCCCGATTTGGGGTGAGCGATACCCTTCTGACGGATCACACCATGGGTAGAGGGGCGAGGGGTAGAGTCCTGGCTGCTGGACTTTGTGAGACACGTCTACATCCCTCAAAATAAGGAATTGGGGAGAATGAAAATGCCCAATTATGGTGTGTTAGGGTACCACTTTTAGTAACTCTCTGCTAGAGCTCTTGGGAAAGCAGGGCGGCTTGACTCCTCCCCGCCGCTTACCGTGCACGCTAGGGTGGATGTGGAGTCCACATCTGGCAAGCCCCGTGCAGGCTAGGGTGGATGTGGAGTCCACATCTGGCAAGCCAACGCTTGCAGACAATCAGTGGAGCCAAGAGGCAGTGGCCGTTCCCCAATTATAGGATTACCCAATAATGACTGAAACGTAGTGTAAGTGTTGGCAATAAAAGGCAGTGGTTTTCATTGCACATAACATCATTGTAGAAAACTTATTTTGTACAGTATCACAAACTCCACAATAATAAACAACTGTACACTTTTGTACACAAGATCCAGGGGGGCCGTGCCGCCATCTTGTTCCCACGACGTCGTGGGCCACATTCGTTGCCCTGTTTTCCCTTTCTTCTCCCTTCTTTTTTTTCTTTCTTTTTTTTCGGTGGGTGGGATCTGGGAAAAGAAAGTCTTCTGCTACTCAGAATAACTATGGTGGTCCGTCCAGAGTACCAAGGAACGGATTTCTTCCTCCCTAGCGCCTTCTTTATCCTCCTACCTTTGCCCTAGGCCATGCATGTGTTTGTGGGCCGCTTTTGTTGTCCCCGTGGCCGGCTGGCGCCGACAGCCGTTATCACCTGGGTGCTCCCCTTTGTTCTGCTGCTTGTCCTCTTCCTCTCTTTCCTGTTCTGGGGGCGAGGCACTTGCTAGTGCCTTAACACCCAGCTGTGATGCCCTGACCTGCATATGTCCTATGCTGAGGCAAGAGGCAGTGGGGAAGCGCATTGCTAGGCGGCCTCCTGTTATTCATGCTGCTTGTGGCAGCATGTGTTCTGTCCCACTGTCACCTTTCCCTTCTGATTACTCTCCCTTGCTGTCTAGTTGCAGGTGTGCCCTCCTGCGCACCACTGGTCATAATCAGTGGAGCCAAGAGGCAGTGACGTTCCCCAATTATAGTATTACCCAATGATGACTGAAACGTTTGTGTAAGTGTTGGCAATAAAAGGCAGTGGTTTTTATTGCACATAACATCACTGTAGAAAACATATTTTGTACAGTATCACAAAATCCACAATAATAAACAACTGTACACTTTTGGGCACAAGGTGTCCCTGGCCTGTGCCGCCACACCTGGATGGGTTATCGGCCGTCCAGGCTGCCCCCAAAAGTTACTTATCTACATCCTCTTGCAGCCAGACTGTTTACCATTTCTGAATGGAAATTGCCCATTCCTTTGTCTGATAAATGTGTCCCATCCCTGTGGACCAGCTCAGGGTTTGCCAATGAAATGGCGCTGTTCCTGATGAAGTGGATTCCTCTACTAACGCAGGATTTGTCCACCCCTCTATTGGACATTTTCCTTGCTACATCTATCACTTATGAGTTTACCCCCACCCATACCTTTCAGAGCAGTATTGCTGAGTAGAATATCTCAGTCTCTCTCCAGTTGTGTGCCATGCCTGCCAGGCATGTGCACGTGTCGGCTAGCAACTGTTTTCTTCCTTGTTCCACCAGGTTATTGCCCCCTAGGTCTATGATTAAAATTTGGGTGTACCCTTGAACTCTACTAAGCCTGCAAGTTGGTCATGAGCATCTTGATCTGCTTGCGAGAAAGCAAATTAGTTCTGGTTTTATATAACGTTTGTAACAATCCGATTTCCAACCCCCA
Organism: Ambystoma mexicanum; assembly: GCF_040938575.1. NCBI lineage: Eukaryota > Metazoa > Chordata > Amphibia > Caudata > Ambystomatidae > Ambystoma > Ambystoma mexicanum. Next base: position 31,118,371 of record NC_090936.1, read on the forward strand.
ATTGTTTTGACTTTTTGGGCCCTCCAGCCTCCCTTGCCAAGCGTTTTTTGCTGCCCCTATTCTGAAGGAGTGCGTCCCGTACTCTCTGCTGTCCCATCCTGCCTTTACCATGGTTTTCATGATCACAGCTTTAAAGTGAAATTGACTTAAAGCACTGCCATCCCTTTGGACCAAGAAACGACCCGCTACGTGCAGGCGTTTTTTGATGTATTGGTTGGTCGAAACACACTGGGCAGCTTGCTTTGTCTTCTATGCAGTATATATCAATTTCTCTTTTGCAACTTGTCTTGGATGCTTGCCCTTCTATTGTAATAGTGTCTTCTTTTACCAGAATAACCAATATGCCCAAACTGTTATAGATAGCGTCACGAGAACGCTGCGTACCTGTTCGTACGGTTGGGTTCCTTGGTGATGAGGCCAGGCTGTCAGATGATCCGTGGAGACGTGACTGATGGCGCGGGGAACCAGCCCAACACCAGCCCGAATGGAACCGGATTGGAGGTGAACCGGCTCCCAACGCCACGGGTTGGCTCACCCCTGATTTGCGTGGCATCAGGACTGTGCAAGCACTGACAGGAGGAGCCTCTGGGTAGAAGGTTCAAGGTCCACAGGAGGCAGTGTGATCCCGACGGATGCTGATGAGGATCAGGAGTCCAGAAGCAGAACAGTTCCTCCAGGAGCGACGACTAGGCAGCAAGAGGAGTTGGCTGGCAGGCGAGGAGAGCTACGAGAACCAGAAGGAGCAGTGGGAACTCTGAACCAGGATGGAGTCAGGGAGGACTGAGCCAGGCAGGCAGGTAAGGAAAGACAGGGACCAGAACCAAGGAGGGCCAATGGGAACCCAGAACCAGAATGGAAGCAGGAAGAAGGGAGCGAGGCAGAACAGGTAAGGAGTCAGGAGTGCCCCAGGCAGAACAAGGGCAGGAGGAAGACAACAGGAAAACGGGAAGGCAACACAAGGGGCAGCGAAGACACGATCCGTACAACGCTTTGAGACGCGGTTTGGAAAAGGATCAGGGCTCCTTAAATAGGCCCACCAGCACCTGGGAGGCTTGCAACGCAAGCCGTGCCACCTCCCAGGCATTGGATAACCCACAACGAGGCTTGAGCCGCAGGTCTCCCCGAATCGAGCATCCTGCGCACGGCGCATGCGCGGAGAGCGGACGCCCGCGCATGCGCAGAGCAGTGCGCACAGAAGACCCGGAAGCGCCCGAGACCCAGGACAGCCCCGGACCCCGAAGCCGAAAGCGGGGATACAACCTCCAGGACGGGGAGCGCCGTAGCGGGTAAGGAGACCCCAGGACAGGCGGCGTGACACTATGCCCCCTCCCTGAAAGACCCGGGGCCCCAGGTTTCCAGGGAAAACAAAGAAAGAATTCACGGACAAGCCGGAGAGCGTGCACATTACAGCGCGGCTCCCAAGTGCGATCACAAGCAGGATAACCCTTCCAATCGATTAAGAATTGGAGTACACCCCGACGAATCCGTGAATCACAGATCTCCTGAACCTCAAACTCAGGAACCCCCTGTACCAGAACAGAGGAGGGTCGTGGACCAGAGCGCCTAAAGACATCCTTCACATAGGGCTTCAAAAGGGAGACATGAAATACAGGGTGTATTCTCCAAGTGAGGGGCAGCACTAATCGAAAAGCCACTGAAGACAAACGTTTGGCAATCCTGAAAGGCCCATAGAACCGGGGTGCCAACTTAGTGGGTAAATTGCGAACAGGCAGGTTCTTGGAAGACAACCAAACCAGATCGCCCACCTGGAAATCGGGCTCTGTGGTTCGGTCCTTATCAGCCTGCTCCTTCATGCGCTCTCGTGTCTCCGTAAGGGTACTCCGGGCCAGGTCATGCTGTTTCTGAATATTGAAGACCAATTGATCCGCAGACGGAACAGTGCTGGACACCACAGGTGAGAAGGGAACCAGCTTGGGATGTTGTCCAGCTGAACAAAAAAAAGGACTGATACCGGTGGCAGCATGGGCCGCATTATTATAGGAAACTTCCGCCAGATCCAGGTACCTTAGCCAGTTTGACTGAGTGGCATTGGCATAGCAACGTAAGTATTGCTCCAGGGTTTGATTCGTCCTTTTGGTCTGACCATTGGCGTGCGGGTGATAGCCTGAGCTCAAGGCTCTGTGGATACCTAGATGATTACACAACTGATGCCAGAAAGAAGAAATAAATTGTGAACCACAATCAGAGATGATCTTCTCTGGGAGTCCATGTAACCGATAAATGTTGTGTAGAAATGCCAAAGCCATCTGGGAGGAAGTTGGGATCTTCATGAAAGGAATGAAGTGTGCGTATTTAGTGAAACAATCCACGACCACCATGACACAAGTGTGACCCTCAGAGGGCGGAAGCTCAACAATGAAGTCCGTGGTGATAGTATGCCAAGGGTAGGGTGGTGTTTCAGTAGGCTTAAGTAGCCCCAAAGGCTTTCTTCTGGGCGTCTTCGTCTGAGCAGAGATTGGATAACTTTCCACATACGATTTTACTTCATTGGCCCATCCAGGCCACCAGAATTGTCTGGAGATCAACTCCTGGGTAGCCTTGATACCACGATGACCAGCTACTTGAGAATCGTGAAAGCCATGTAGAATGTCCAAGCGAAGGGCAATCGTCGGTATGTAGAACCGGTTCAGAAAGAACAGAAAACCGTTGCGTTCACAGATCTGAGGTTTCTTCAGCAGATTGACACGTTCCGGATCCCTCAAGGTCTCTTGAATGATCCTCTGGAGATGCAGAGTTATGGTCAGTAGAAAGTGTTTGGGAGATATCATAGGCGTGTTCAAACCGACTCCCTCTTCTTCCTTCTCCAAGGATCGGGATAAGGCATCAGCCTTCTGGTTCTGGGAGCTAGGAATGTATGTGATATTAAAGTCATAGTGGGAGAAGAAGAAGGCCCATCGGGCTTGGCGAGCGGTGCGACACTGCAATGATCGTAGGAACTGCAAGTTGCGATGGTCAGTACGGACTTCTACAGGGAAACGACCACCAAGCAAATGATGCCTCCAATCTTCGAATGCCGTCTTGATGGCCAAAATTTCTTTTTCAATGACTGCGTAGTTCAGCTCACTGGAGGTGAGTTTCCGTGAGTAATATGCCACAGGGTGTTCGTCGCCGGACGTAGGATGCTTTTGCAAGAGGACCGCTCCAACAGCGAAGTTGGAAGCATCCGCTTCGATGACATAGGGCATCTCATCGTTAGGATGACGCAAAACAGGAGCTGTACTGAACGCTGTTTTTAAGCAATCAAAAGCTGTTGATGCCTCTTGATCCCAAAGGAAAGGTATCTTAACACTGGTCAGACGTGTCAATGGGGCCGTGACCTGTGAAAACTGTGGAATAAAACGCCGATAAAAGTTGGCGAACCCCAAGAACCGCTGAAGGGACTTCAGATCATGTGGTTGTTTCCAGTTCTGGATAGCCTTCACTTTGCCCGAATCCATGTGTATACCTGCATTGCTGATTACGTATCCCAGGAACTCCATGCTATTCCGATGAAACGAACACTTTTCGGCTTTGGCGTACAGATGATTACGTGACAGTCGCAGAAGTACTTCTCGGACATGCGAGACATGTTCCTTCAGATTGTTCGAGAAGATCAGGATGTCGTCCAGGTAAACCCAGACCGAGATGCCAATCAAGTCGCCAAAGACGTTGTCCATAAACCGTTGGAAGACGGCTGGGGCATTACACAACCCGAAGGGCATTACCCTGTATTCATAGTGCCCAAAGGGTGTCTTGAATGCCGTCTTCCACTCGTCGCCCTCTTTGATTCTAACCAGGTGGTAGGCTCCCCGGAGATCCAACTTGGTGAAGACATTGGCAGAACGTAAGGACTCCATGATGTTCCGAATCAAAGGTAATGGGTACCTGTCCTTGAGTGTTATGTCATTCAATTGGCGGTAATCGATACAGGGCCGCAGGGTCCCCTCTTTCTTTTTGACAAAGAACAGCGGGAAACCGGCGGAGGATTTGGAAGGTACGATGTAACCCTTCTTAGAACAATCATCCAGATAATCCCAGAGCACCTGTCTTTCAGACTGAGTTAGAGAGTATATCTTCCCATGAGGAATCACAGCACCAGGAATCAGGTCTATGGGACAGTCAAATGTCCTGTGAGGAGGAAGAGGTATTTCTCCGGGCTCAGAAAACACTGTACAAAGGTCGGCATAAACATTCGGAATCTGGGACAAGGAACATAAAGCAGATGAGTCCCCTCCCGGGACTAGAGGGATCGAGGCTGTAGACTTCAAGGATGTGTTGTGGCAGCAACATTCACAGAGGCAAAAAGCAGAAACAAACATCAAAGTGCGGGACTCCCAATTAATTGTAGGATTGTGTCGCAAAAGCCAAGGCAGTCCCAAAACCACTGGATACGAAGGTGACTTGATGACGTCGAGGGCTATCCTTTCTTCATGCCCCTTGATTTGCAATAGCATGCCGACTGTATGCAACCGGATGGGACCGGAAGCCAAAGGTGTACCATCGATGACCTCTACCGGTATAGCAGTTCTTCTGGTAAGTAAGGGCATACCAATGTTGATGGCGAATACCTCGTCTATGTAGTTTCCGGAGGCCCCGCAATCTAATAGACCATGGACATCAACCGTTTTATCAAGCCACTTCAAAGTGATCTCTAGAATCATCAAGACAGCGGGCTGCATGGGGGGCAGTTGTAAACCAGGACTGGAAAGGTCTGAAAGCAAGAAAGGACCTGTTGTAGCCTTTCCCTTAGACGACAGGTCTTCTAGTTTCCCCCTTTCTTGATAGGACGCAGAGGGCAGGTACCCAGGTAATGACCAGCACCTCCGCAGTACAAACACAGTCGCTGACTTCTCCTGCGCTTCTTCTCCTCTTCCGATAAAGGACCCCTTACAGCTCCCAGTTGCATTGGCTCCTGGGCAGAATCCGAAGGTGCTGACATCCCAGTAGGTAGAATCAGTGGTCTGGGGTTTCCCTTCTCAAACCGTCGTCTCTCTCCTTTTCTCTCGGCCAATCTCTGGTCTATCCTCAAAACTTGATCAATAAGTTTCTGCAGATTGTCAGGTTCAGGAATGTGTAACAATTCATCCTTGTATTCCTCTCTTAATCCCCGGCGAAACAAGGTCTTTTGCGTTACCTCTGGCCATAGGGAGTCAGTTGCTAATTGACGGAAACGGCTGATGTAAGTGATGATGTCAGTATTGGCTTGTTGTAGGTCCATCAATTGGATCTGTGCTGCTGAAGCCAGATTGGGAGATTGAAACACATCCAAGAATGCCTTCTCAAAGGCTACAAAATCATTCAGGATTGGGTTATTGGTAACGACCAAAGGAGTTGCCCAGGCAAGCGCGTTTCCAGACAAGTTGCCCAATATGTATCCGATCTTGGCCTTGTCATTGGTAAAGTGAGTTGAACGGAAGAGAAAGTGTATGCGGCAATGGTTGCAGAATTCACCCACACGGCGGGGATCTCCATCGAACTTGATGGGAGCAGTGTGAGCCATGGGACTTTCGGGCTGTGGAATGGCACCAACGTTCTGTGTCACCATTTGGCGTAATGTTACGTTCTCCTGACGGAGTGCAGCCATCTCAGCACGAAGCGCTTGAAGCTCATTACGAAGACCCGGATCCTCTTCCATCGCAGAGTCCGAGGTGTCTGAAGACGGGCGTCTCAATCTGTTATAGGTAGCGTCACGAGAACGCTGCGTACCTGTTCGTCCGGTTGGGTTCCTTGGTGATGAGGCCATGCTGTCAGATGATCCGTGGAGACGTGACTGATGGCGCGGGGAACCAGCCCAACACCAGCCCGAATGGAACCGGATTGGAGGTGAACCGGCTCCCAACGCCACGGGTTGGCTCACCCCTGATTTGCGTGGCGTCAGGACAGTGCAAGCACTGACAGGGGGAGCCTCTGGGTAGAAGGTTCAAGGTCCACAGGAGGCAGTGTGATCCCGACGGATGCTGATGAGGATCAGGAGTCCAGAAGCAGAAACGTTCCTCCAGGAGCGCCGACTAGGCAGCAAGAGGAGTTGGCTGGCAGGCGAGGAGAGCTACGAGAACCAGAAGGAGCAGTGGGAACTCTGAACCAGGATGGAGTCAGGGAGGACTGAGCCAGGCTGGCAGGTAAGGAAAGACAGGGACCAGAACCAAGGAGGGCCAATGGGAACCCAGAACCAGAATGGAAGCAGGAAGAAGGGAGCGAGGCAGAACAGGTAAGGAGTCAGGAGTGCCCCAGGCAGAACAAGGGCAGGAGGAAGACAACAGGAAAACGGGAAGGCAACACAAGGGGCAGCGAAGACACGATCCGTACAAACCGCGTTGAGACGCGGTTTGGAAAAGGATCAGGGCTCCTTAAATAGGCCCACCAGCACCTGGGAGGCTTGCAACGCAAGCCGTGCCGCCTCCAAGGCATTGGATAACCCACAACGAGGCTTGAGCCGCAGGTCTCCCCGAATCGAGCATCCTGCGCACCGCGCATGCGCGGAGAGCGGATGCCCGCGCATGCGCAGAGCAGTGCGCACAGAAGACCCGGAAGCGCCCGAGACCCAGGACAGCCCCGGACCCCGAAGCCGAAAGCGGGGATACAACCTCCAGGACGGGGAGCACCGTAGCGGGTAAGGGGACCCCAGGACAGGCGGCGTGACACAAACAATCGCTGGCTTTAGTACTTGATGCAATGATGAAAGCCCCGAAATATGAGATGGAGGATGCTGCTCTAAACTAATTTGTTTCCTACGGGTATGAGCTCACTTTATCTAGTAGATCTAATAGAATGACCATTTCCTCAAAATTCAACGGGCGCCTTATGTCTTTCTGCGGGCCCTCCAACTTCCCTCAACCATTCAGGGCATACGTTATTAACGAGCGGCGGGCTGGGTCTGATCCTCGCTAATTTTTAGCAAAATAGGTTGCTGGCGTTAAGTGCCTTTTTGCCCAATCTTTTTTCTGCCCTTGGTTGTAAGCCCATTACAGAAATGTGTCAATCTCCTTTGTCGTTACTGATTGTACATGCAATATACCTGTGACACTCAGTACCATTTCCAGCCACTTACTATATTGCGCTGTGGTGTTGCTCGCCACTGCCTTCTTTGTGAGACCCAATAATAACCATGTTGCAGGGTCGGTGCATGTTTTCTGCAGGTTTGCTCCTGCTGACACATGTCTCTGCGGTTTGTGAATATGCTGTGGATGCATCTTGGCCCCGGCTGTCCGGCGTTGATGGTGCCTTCATTTCTTTGTCAGTACCTCCCAACATTCTCTTGGAACTTCTGTCATGTATTTGTCGGTGTCTGGGGACATTTGACGAAAAACGTATTTGCACTGAAATCGAGGTAATGCACCTGCAATGTTATAGTCTGTGTCGGGCCTCTTGCTAACTTCCTCCCTTGCAGTGAGATGGTTTTGGGGTTGCCCCCACCCTTTCCTACCATGCTGTTCTTGTAATACGCCATCATAGGCGTCCCTGGGGCTGCAGCGTGCCTTTGCCCCAACGGGGCCCTGCTTATGCATGCCAGTGTTGGTGGAGTCATACGTGACCCTTTTCAATGTCTTTCCATGAGAGATTGCAGCTAAATTCCCTCCTGTTTTATGCTGTTGACTGTCCCCCGTCATGTAAATGACAATGACTCATCCTATGGATTTGCCCTGGCCGCATTTGTATGTGAGTAAATTCCCTCGCAGGCCGCCCATCATATTTGGCATAACCATTCTCGCAGCTCTTGGCAGATGCGATTTAGGCAAAAAACCAAATGCACTCAATGTTGTGTATTAGTGAAATGGCCCGGATGTGGACTTATTGTAGTCCACTTTTTAACGTGTCCTCTCATCATTTATAATTTTTACAACTGCACCCTTATATTGCTAACCATTTTGTGTTTTAATAACAATATATCGTTGTTTGCATGGCCCTTTTAGTTCGTACGCGTCCCCGTTCTGTGTGGACTATCTTACCAGAAATATTGACAGCCTCTCTTAACAAACCCCCTTATTGCCAGTAAATGAAATGTATTTGAACTGCACGTACCAAAACTTTTCAGTTATTCCGCTGTTTCCCTACGTTATTTTTTCTTTCACAAATAGCTAGATTGTAAGGTTAACAGTAATAACGTCTTATTGTGTTTAAATATATTACATCAGACGATACCCGATGATGTCCCTGGGTGGGATCTGGGAAAAGAAAGTCTTCTGCGTACTCAGAATAACTATGGTGGTCCGTCCAGAGTACCAAGGAACGGATTTCTTCCTCCCTAGCGCCTTCTTTATCCTCCTACCTTTGCCCTAGGCCATGCATGTGTTTGTGGGCCGCTTTTGTTGTCCCCTGGGCCGGCTGGCGCCGACAGCCGTTATCACCTGGGTGCTCCCCTTTGTTCAGCTGCTTGTCCTCTTCCTCTCTTTCCTGTTCTGCGGGCGAGGCACATTCTAGTGCCTTAACACCCTGGTGTGTTGCCCTGACCTGCATATGTCCTATGCTGAGGCAAGCGGTGGGGGGGGGGGGTGGGCGCATTGCTAGGCGGCCTCCTGTTATTCATGCTGCTTTTGGCAGCATGTGTTCTGTCCCACTGTCACCTTGCCCCTCTGATTACTCTCCCTTGCTTTCTAGCTGCAGGTGTGCCCCCCTTCGCAGCACTGGCCAAAACCAGGGCCACTGTGTATGAGGGGAAACAGTTGTACAATGTTGCCTATTACCGCTGATTTTGTCTTCTCTGCTGCACCCAGTGCACTCATGGTTTTGCACACACATACGTTCTGCATTCATAATTCTTCTTTTTGTGTTGCAAAGTGAGCAGGCTACTTCATGACTCATGGTTAAACACGGACACATTTCTTTTCACCCCAACAATGATACAACATTCCCCTACCTCCTCCCAAAGCTACCTGCAGAACACATAGGAGCATGAAAAGGTGCAAAAGGGCTGGCGACTGCATTCTGAGGAAGTGTCTGCTTTGGGATCAGCAAGTTGTCGAAGCCGGGGCTGCCTTGTAAGACCTTTGTTTCTACTCTGCCCAGTGCGCTGTCTTACTTTCCATCGACATGCTGCCGAAACAGCATCATGGTGCATGGCTATGCATTGACTAGTAAATCTGCTAACGTTAATGACTGAGACCTGCAACACCGAGAAGCATAACATCTCCCTGAAAAGGAGCACACTGCCTGGCGAGTGCATGAGGGGGAGGGCGCAGTTACAGAATCAGCCATTTTAAAATCATTGTTTTTATTGTTTGTTGGTTAAATCAAAATGTTCAACCATAATAATTCATTCAATATAAATATAATACATCGCCTAAACATCCTACACACAAGAGAGATTTTATTTAAGAGGAAAATGGCGGGGGTTGAAAATGCATACTGTCGGTATGTCACAAGTCTCTCCCCTTCTCTCGTGTTTCTGTTGTGTACTTGCGACCTTCTGGGATTTCTTCTTCTTTACGGTCTGGGATTTGTATAGACCCGAACGCCGATCTTCGGCATCCAGCGTGAGAGTAGCGGTTCAGTTTCCAGGAGCGTTCGAAAAGTCCAGGGTAATTCCAGGCAGTAAATAAGGTACGCTCGGAGGCACGGAGGACCGTGACTCGAGCGCGGAAGGTTTTCCAGGAGATTGGGGAGGAAAGGGAACAGGAGGGAATTCAAGGGACTGGGAACAAGGAATCAAGCGAGAGCCCCGATCGAACTCCGGCTACGCACGTCCGACTACAGGTAGCCGTAGCGTTGAGACGCGCAGAGCCGCAGAGGCGTGTCTCTTTCGTAGGATGAGCAGTGTGGAACGCACAGACTGATCCGGAGCATTCTGTTCCGGGCGGCCATGTTGGAAGGATAACTGCATGCAATCCCCTGCGAGTCAGGGACCAGGAGGTCCAGAAAGGACGTAGACGACGGTTCATGACACGGTATTGTAAGAGTGCATGCCAAGTGGAAACCTCGGAGTATCTTGTAATGAGCTGTGATGCTCTGATTGAGACCCGAGCACTATTTCTAGATGAACTCTTATGGACGAAATCAACTCTCACAAGTGGGAAATGGTGGAAGTGGATGTTAAATGGTGATCAGCCCAGGATGGTTATTGCAGTGATGAAAATGCTTAATGCTGTGCTATCCAAACAGGGGGGAAAGGGGTCGTAGGGAGGGGGTTAATGGAATTATGGTTGGTCGATGCTGATATTAACTGTCTAATGGTCTGTCCTGACATATTTTTTCTTTGGGAATTAGTGGAATGGATTTTGCTTAGTTTGTGGATGGTATTTGGAATTGAAAGGTTAAAGGTTTATTTTTGGTGGAATGGATTTTGTTGTAGTTTGTGGATGTTTTTTTGGAACTGAAATGTTAAAGGTTATATTTTAAGTTAATGATTGTTTTACACATATTTGACCTTTAACCAATAAAACATATTAAAAAAAAGTAAAAAATAATACATCAGATTTACTAAAACGAACAAGACCCCGTGAACATGAAATACATATACAAATCTGATAAAGACAGAGAATTATATTTAAAAAAACATATAACATACACCAAAACTGTAAAACATTATGCTTTTTAAGAAGCTGTCAATTGTGCAGAATAGAGACATAGAATAGGGATCAATAGTCGCCGTTCCATAGGCACAGAAGTAGTTACATACTACATATTATAGATAACTTCATTGCAAAAGAGCATGTGTGTCACTATTTACAGTATCACGTTATTCCAATTAATACACTTCACATTCATACTTAAAAAAAAGACTTATAATCAAAATTTAATATGCAGTGCTTTAACTAAGCTCATTTTCCTCTACATGCAAAGTCTTTAAAACATGTACTCCTGCGATAGCAATTCTCACCCAAAACAATTCAGTCAATAGTGTCTCCTTGAACAAATCGTTTTTTTTTAAATGCATTCATCTCAAAGACTTCAGAGAGGGATAAAATACCAGGAGATACTTCAGTCTCTAAAATGTCTTGGTCATTACAAAATCAGAATTTTGCCTTCCCCTCATTAATCTTCTTTTGTCTCAACAAAACCTCTCCAGTTCCGTACAGGTTCCACCTAAACCGAACAAAGTCATACCTTATGATGGGGCAAGGAAAGACATTGAGACGAGAGGCCAGGTCTCCCAAACACTGATGTTCCAGGGCTAAATGTTTCAGGCTAACATAACCATGGAAGTTATGTGTCGTGCAACACAAATCATTAGATACAAGCCTTCTTTGGACCCTAATAGAATCAAATAGAATCTGTCATTTCTCAGATGGAAGAGTTACTGTGTAAGCTGGTAGAGTTGTCAAATATTATCTCTGAGAGCAACTTTTTTTTAGTTACCAGACTATCAGTGTTCTGGTATTTGTAAGATTTGTGATATGTAGGGGACGTGCCTGGGCGTGCAAGACCACACCCAACGTACTCACACCTGTGCACTTTTACAAGTTGAAGGAAAAGATCTTAACTCGATCCCAGAAATCAGAGGTCGGCTTCCGTGGATCCACTCTGGCCCTCTACCAAGATTTTGCAGGTGTAACTCTTTTCAAGCATAAGGCACTTCGACCATTTGCATTGGCAGGATAGCTCAGGGGCAACATGCTCATCTTGGAAGCAAGACGACACAGAGCAACACAGGTTCGATCCCCGGGTCCGCGCTTAGAAACCTCTGAGTATTAAGCGTGTTATAAATAACCTATAATATCATATCATTGACAGAATGGCTCAGCGAGAAGGACATTCGCTACAGATGGGGGTTTCCCACGATTCTCCATTTCCCCTACCTGAACCGCTCCTTGTCCATCGCTACAACGAAAGACGCCAAACAACTTCTCTCTCCCAACTCAGTCACTGGCGGTGGCAAAGCAGGACCCGGCCCAACAGTCAGAGCCGTAGCTAGAGTGGGCCCCTGGTCCAGAGTGGGGGAAGGGCCAGAAGAAAAAGAATCAAAATCTACCTGATAAACATAAGCAGTCTTGTGACTGGTAGCTGGAGGTTCTCTGCTAACCTACGTTAATTTAAACTTACTGGCACTTACTGGCGGGCTCTGTGTCGGCCACTCTCACTTCAAGAGGCAGCCATGGTTTTTGTTCAATGCGGGTGTGACAGGCTTCTCCCTGGTACAGGTTCCCCGCACTTGTTTATCGGTCGCTTAACGACCAGAATTGTTGATTTCACTAATGTTTGATTACAAGTATTATTTCTTATTGTAGTGGTGGAGGCAGGGAGCGGGATTAGGGTGGGACAAACTTTTTGGACAGTAGGCAAACAGCACCTGATATAGCTAATGGAAAGGTAGGGAAAGCGGATTACTGGTTAATGGGAATGACTCATATGCCGTATGGCTAACACTGCTTATGACTCACAGGATCGCACACTGTCCATATTTACCTGGAACGTCCAGGGCCTAAACTCCCCTATCAAACGCAAATCTATATTGGCAAAGTTAGCTGTCTTCTGGTAGGTAACCCACCTCTTGAAAACCGATGAACAGAGATTCACGCATGCTCGCTTCTCCCCAGGGTTTTTTGCTTTGAGCGGGGCGAAGAGTAGTTGCGTAGCCATTCTATTCGACAAAGCAACTTCCTTTCTTAAAACAGGGATCCTGCACAACTCAATGGGAGGTACCTGGGGGTGAAGGGCACATTCCTGGGCAACATCTTCACATTTGTAACTGGGTATTCCCCTAACGACTGACAGGACCTGAAGGCTCGCTTGCCATTGCCGGGGACTTTAATGTGGCACCGGACCCCAGTATAGACACAACTCTCCTGGTTTCTTGAGCCGACAACAGGAATTTGCTGGCTCTCATGTGTCTCCTGCTGGAGCTGAGACTAGTGGATGTTTGGAGATTACGGAACTCGACTGCCAGACTACACACACTACTCTCATGTACACCTGGGTTACTCTTGCATTGACATGCTGTTAGCTTCCATCTCCTTAGCCCCCTCTATTCCTGAGGGGTGCTTTCATGCGGCCTCCCTATCAGACCATGCACCAGTCTCCCTCTCAATCTTCGGTCTCCCATCCCCAACCCGAAGGCCCTGGAAGCTCTATAACCCGATACTCAGAGATCCGGTTATCCGCCAGACGAGTGGGTCAGGTATCACTGCTTATTTTCAAAATAACCTCATGGAAGACACGCCTTTAGCTATCGTGTGGGATGCAATGAAGGCGTTGACTAGAGGGAGGTCATAAGCCTGACCTCTTCTTACTCGAAGGCCAGGATCTGTCTGAGGTTGGACCTGGAGGAAGAGGTACAAGGACAGGAGACTGCACACAAGCTCTCGGGCTCCTTCAGGGCAAGGCATCTCCTAAACATAGTCAGGTCCAAATGTAACACCCATCCCTGAAGAACACAGGCTTTGAGCAGGGAGGTTTCACTTCCGCATTATATAAGGTCTAATGTGACATTCTCTCACCGAGGCTGGCACATTAACGCCATCCTTGCTCGAAACCTCTACAATCTTGATCCTAAAGCCTAACAAAGACCCCCAACTCCTCGACTCATATCCCGGATCACCCTCATCATGGACTATTGCAGCAGTCTCTTCCTCACCTTCCTCGTTCCTCTCTCCCCAACTAATTCAGAATAGGACAGCAGTGACTTATCCTTATCCTCAAGCCCAGGGACCACATCTCTCCAGCCCTAAAATCTCTCCACTGGCTCCCAGTGGCTGCAAGGATCAAATGCAAGACCCTCTGATTTATCCACAAGGCTTTCTGGGGTCTGGGACCGTGCTACATCCAACTTTACCTCCCTAAATACCTCCCTGCTAGAGTACTTCGGTCCTTTCGCCCAAACTATCTGCAGGTCAAATGTTTCTCCAAGCAGACAGTAGGGGGTAGATCTGTTTCCTCGGTAGGAGCATCCCTCTGGAATAGCCTCCCTGCCCCTCTCCAGCTTGAGCCGGATCTCCTTAAGTCCGGAAACTCCTCAAAACCTTCATCCTCCTCCTTCCCTTCCCCACTCCCCTGCTAATGCCTCCCGGCTGCTATGACTGGTTGCCTGCTACCTCATGAATCCTACAGGGGCCAGGCCCGCCTTCTACCGGTCCTTCGCAGTCCCCCATTCCAGCACTTGCCCTCGGGAACCACTCCCTGACCAGCCTACTGAGTTTGGTCCACCCCTGTCTGCGCCCTTTACCCCTCGCACTGGGGCCTCCTCCCTCCCCCTGCACTTGCATGTTCTGAATGTCGCACGACCTAGTAGGAACGTTTTCTTGTTGTTCATTCCTTCCTTGTTCCTCCCTGTTGTCTTGTGGTGTCTGGAAACACTACAAATGCACAATAAATAAATAAATAAAAAAGAATCCCAAACAATATTCTACAGTCCTCCCCACACGGTTGATGACGGTCCTGCCGACCCTGGTCCACGTGGACCAGGCTAGTTTCATCGCTCGTTGGTCCACTTAGGATAACATCAGATAATCCCTTAACTCAGTTGAGATAGTGGCTAGAACAAGGAGGAAGGCGCCCTTTACCCCTCGCACTGGGGCCTCCTCCCTCCCCCTACACTTGCATGTTCTGAATGTCGCACAACCTAGTAGGAACGTTTTCTTGTTGTTCATTCCTTCCTTGTTCCTCCCTGTTGTCTTGTGGTGCCTGGAAACACTTTACTAATGCACAATAACTAAATAAATAAAAAAGAATCCCAAACAATATTCTACAGTCCTCCCCACACGGTTGATGACGGTCCTGCCGACCCTGGTCCACGTGGACCAGGCTAGTTTCATCGCTCGTTGGTCCACTTAGGATAACATCAGATAATCCCTTAACTCAGTTGAGATAGTGGCTAGAACAAGGAGGAAGGCTGGCCGCTTAGCTCTTGACGGTCACAAGGCTTTTGACCAACTGGATTGGTCTTACCTTGCAGCTGTCCTCCAAGGGTCGGGCTTGGGACAGAGACTCCATCAATCAGTTCTGGCCATATACTCGGCTCCAACGACAAGGGTCTTACTCATTGGCATGTTCACCCCCCAAATAAGTGTTTTCAGAGGTACGAGACAGGGGTGCCCCCTGTGTCCCCCTGTTTGCACTCTATATGGAACCCCTGGTGGTCGGCATTCGCAATCATTGAGATATTCGGGGTATCCCATACCAGGGCCGGGAGCATAAAATATCCATTTACACTGATGACGAAGAGGGGTGGAGAGGCATGTAGGAGCCAATGATAGGCAGGCCTAACAGCTTTTGACAGGGTCAGGCAATTGGCTCTAAGGGCCTGTACTTGCAGCCAATTAACCCACCTGAGGGGCATAAAAGACTGCAGCACGAAGGGGCAGTAGAAAGAAGCTGGAGCTGGAAGGTCAGCAGTAGTAACAGAAGAAGAAGCAGAGCACAAGGCTGGCAGTTCACTAGGAAGTATATCCAAAGAAGGGACGCCAGAGCAAAGGAAGAACAGATTTCACCTGCAGGCTGAGTTGGTCCTGTGCTCAAAAGCCTGTTTGGGTGTGGCAGCATTCAAAGAGACTGGGAGGAACTGGCAGTCTTTCCATGTGCGCCTAATTGCTGTGAATGCAGAGCTGAAGACGTGCATCCATCCGAGGACTATGTGAGAAGCAAGCTGAGGGAAGCTGAAGAAAGGAAGACTCTCCATTGTCAAGGTGAGATCCGAGACACCTGTGCTGCAGAGGGGTGCTGGTCCCAAGAGTGCCTGTAGCAGTAATAGCAGAAGAAATAAAATCAGGAAGTAGAAGCAGCCCGCAACCACTGTGATTGTGGAGGCGGTGAATGAAGCTCCGTACTCCAGATCATCAGGAAAACCTTGTTGGTAACTGTAACCAGCTTAATTGATGCTTGCTTATAGGTAAAAGCAATAAAAGTTGTTTGCAGTCGTGGGAAGTCACTCTAACAAGGGAATTGCATCACACGCTTACTTCACCAAAGTTAAAGTGCCCGCGTGAAGAGAAAGCCTTTCTTTTTCCCATTGTTAGATTTGAATTGTTGCTGAATTGTCGCGTGTCTCCTATTAAGGAGAACATTACCAATAAACCTTTATGAAGTAGAAGCTGAATTTCCCACACCGTTACAAGCCTATCTAACATCAAAGAGAGGTTGCAATATGAAACTGTGTTTCTCGATTTCTATTAAAGCAAAAAAATAGGAGGGAAAGAAACCTTTAAGTGGAAGTTTGCCTTCAAAACAAAAATTGTGTGCAACTAAATTAGTTTCTACAGAGAAACCTACTTCTTGTAACATATTGAACAATTATGTAGCAGTCGTAAGAAGTTGTTGAAGTCATGAGCACAACAAGCATTACCCAAGCCAGTAGACAAAGCCCTTTCCAAGTGAAACCAGCCAAATTAAGAACTGAACACTGTTGTTTGAAAGTTGTTGAAGCTGTTGTAAACCCAGAGTCCTCTAATATAAAGGTGACAAGATTATTCAAGGCTGGCAGAGTGGCAATACAGCTTTCGGGTAACTACTGGAGACAAGATGGTGTACATGAAGCTGAGGAAGGGAGCGTCGTGCTTGTTAAAAGAACTATGTATTCTGTAGAGATGAGACTGTTCAAGTTAAAAGAGAGAAACAGTCTGGAAGCTAAGACGTATGTGTGGTAGCTGCAAGACAGAAAGGAAAGGCAGAGAGGCTGCCCTTTCTTACCATCCAAGAGAGAAGAGTGCCTTGTCAACCTGTAGAGGTCAAAGAGTCTTGTTGAAGTAGCCTAACATACTTCATAATCTTCACATTGCAGCAGAAGCAGTAGAACTGTGGTTGTCTATAATGTTGTCAGAACATTATTATTTGAATGCAGCAGAAGCAGTAGTAGACTGTGAGGCAAAGGCGTCTACTCTCACAGTATCATTGGCAGAAGGGAATTGCTAAGGAGAGAGCAATCCCTAAAAAGATGCATCCTGACAAATTGCATTCAAGACACTGCAGAAGTTACAAGAAGAAGAGTTGTTATTAAGCAGAAGTGATACTTTTGTTTGAAATGATATCCATTCTTTCCTGGAAGAAGGCTATCCAGGAATAAAATTGGTAGATCCTAGACTAGGTAGGGAATCCCCTGGTAGAGTAGGTTTAGTAAGGGTTTATTTTCTGCTTTTGTGTAAAATATAATGTCAAGCCCCGAGAAAACGAAACACAGATGTGAGCCTCACATTACTAACCCCTCACAGGATACAGCGTTCTACCCAAGTGGTCACTGTTCTCAATGGGGTCCTCCCTCCCCATGAGATCCTCCTGCTGAGCACCACCCCTAGGGGGATTATCAGGTAGCGGCTTCACCTCCCTGGCCCCATGGGAAGGGACTACCCATCGAAAGCAGTGATGATACCTCAGGATTTGTCACAGGGGCCTCTGCCAGAAATGATGATACGAGGAAGCCCATATAAGCAGAAGATTTGTTCCAAAAAAAGCTTTGCCATGGCAGGTGCAGAAGGAATCTGTGTTACAGGCCTAAAATGTGCCATCTTCAAGAAACTGTCAATAGGGACCATGATGGTAGTACAACCATTTGATGGTGGTAAGTCGACTATAAGATAGGTGGATATTCGTTTCCACGATCTATCAGGCACATCTGGCTAAAGAAGTCATCCCAATGGTTTACAATGTGGTGTTTTTGACTGCACACATATTTTATATGATCTAACACAGTCCAGTACATCTTTAGAAAGTCCAGTCCTCCAAAAAAATGTACTGATGTTTTGTAGCGTGTTTTTGATTCCTTTATATCCTGCAGCAATGCTGTTGTGACACATTTGTAATATCACTATTCTAGGATTTTGGTTAGGTACATACAATATGTTGTCAACATAGAGGAGCCCTTCATGAGAAGATAAACGTCCCTGTTGGAGTAAGGTGCCAGTTTCTGTGGTTTCTTCGGATTCCCTAACATGTTTCAATTTTTGTAGGAAATCCATAAACATGTAGACGAAAGTAGATGTAGGAAACATCTTCTCCGGTTGGTTTTCTTGTCTTAACGGTCTGTGATTCTTATGGGACAGGAAATCGGCAGTAACATTCTTGCAACTGGGAAGATAAGTAAAATGTATGCCATACTGTAAAAATGGGCCCACCTTGCTTGCTTACTTTTTCAGCACTTAAATTGTTGAAGGACCTGTAGGTTTCTGTGATCTGCACAGACTTCTACAGGATAAAGGGAACCAAGAAGCAAATGTCTCCATTCTAAAGAAGCCTGCTTGATAGCAAAGAGTTCTTTTTCAAGAACTGAGTAGTTTTCTTCGGCGCTGCTACGGGTTTGTGAAAGATACACCATGGTATGTTCGGTCCCATCCGTCTGTTTTTGCTAAACACAGCGCCAATTGACTCATTGGAGGCATGGGTTTCACTGATGAATGGTTTATGTGTGTCAGTTTGACTAAAGATGCGGGCTGAAGCAAATACTGATTTTTATGGCATTAAAAGCTTCCTCTGCTAAGGAATCCCGTGCAGACCTCTTCCCTTTTTTCTATAGTCGAGTCATGGCGGTAACCTTCTTTGAATAAGATAAGTTGAAATAAACGTTAGATAAAAGTTTGCTACGCCTAAAAATCGTTGGAGTTCCTTAATGGTTGTCGGAGCAGGCCATTTCAGAACAGCTGTGACCTTCCTAGGGTCCATGGATATACCGTCAGCCGAAAGGATGAATCCAAGGTAAGGAATAGATTTCTGATGAAGGGAGCATTTCTCAGGTTTAGCTAGTAGAGAATGCGTTCGCAGGCACAGGAGTACAGTCTTAGCATGAGTGATGTGCTCTTCAGACGTATTGGAATGAATGAGGATATCATCCAAGTACAGTAGCACAGAATGTTGGAGGAGGTCTGAGAATATCCTATCCATAAACCTTTGAAATACGGAAGGTGCACTGGAAGGTAGTGATGAATCTAGTGAGATCATCACTGAGACCCCGGAAGAGGCCTCCTCTCATGTGGCCAGGAGAAGGCCGCAGCTACCTGGTCCTGACCTTGGGGGCGGTATTATGAGGGAGGATAACATGGGAGGAGATCAAGGGGAATCGGTGACCCCTTTTGACTCTCCTATTCTCCCTGAAGCATTGATGGCATATAGTAAAGTAGAGGAAATCAATTCTATAACATTTCCTAATTCTGATAACATCCAGGTCAGCAGTCCCATAGAAATGAATGGATATAAAAAGCTCAAAACTAGGGCTGTACCGAATAGCATATTTAGTATTCGGCCGGATACCGAATAGTTTGTCAACTATTCGGCCGGAGCCGAATAGTGAGCCGAATAGTTTTTTTTTTTTTAGGCCCCCCTATGCAATACAATCTCGGGCCACCGGCTTTGGCCCGGTGGCCCGACAAACACAACATTATTGCGGTGAGGCCGCGGGGGTTCCCTGTGGCCCCGCGGCCTCACCGTGCTCAAGGGGTGAGGCACATTTCACAGCGAGGCCGCCGGGGTCGGCAAAGTGCCCCGGCGGCCTCATGAGTCTGGGGGGGCCGCTCCTGTAGGAGCGGCCCCCCAATGCAAAATAAACATCGGGCCACCGGCTTTGCACCGGTGGCCCGACAAACAAAACATTATTGCGGTGAGGCCGCGGGGGTTCCCTGAGGCCCCGCGGCCTCACCGTGGTGAGGGGGATGGGGGGCACCGAGGCCGCCGGGGTCGGCAAAGTGCCCCGGCGGCCTCATGAGTCTGGGGGGGCCGCTCTTGTAGGAGCGGCCCCCCAATGCAAAATAAACGTCGGGCCACCGGCTTTGCACCGGTGGCCCGACAAACAGAACATTATTGCGGTGAGGCCGCGGGGGTTCCCTGAGGCCCCGCGGCCTCACCGTGGTGAGGGGGATGGGGGGCACCGAGGCCGCCGGGGTCGGCAAAGTGCCCCGGCAGCCTCATGAGTCTGGGGGGCCGCTCTTGTAGGAGCGGCCCCCCAATGCAAAATAAACGTCGGGCCACCGGCTTTGCACCGGTGGCCCGACAAACAAAACATTATTGCGGTGAGGCCGCGGGGGTTCCCTGTGGCCCCGCGGCCTCACCGTGCTCAAGGGGTGAGGCACATTTCACAGCGAGGCCGCCGGGGTCGGCAAAGTGCCCCGGCGGCCTCATGAGTCTGGGGGGGCCGCTCCTGTAGGAGCGGCCCCCCAATGCAAAATAAACATCGGGCCACCGGCTTTGCACCGGTGGCCCGACAAACAAAACATTATTGCGGTGAGGCCGCGGGGGTTCCCTGAGGCCCCGCGGCCTCACCGTGGTGAGGGGGATGGGGGGCACCGAGGCCGCCGGGGTCGGCAAAGTGCCCCGGCGGCCTCATGAGTCTGGGGGGGCCGCTCTTGTAGGAGCGGCCCCCCAATGCAAAATAAACGTCGGGCCACCGGCTTTGCACCGGTGGCCCGACAAACAGAACATTATTGCGGTGAGGCCGCGGGGGTTCCCTGAGGCCCCGCGGCCTCACCGTGGTGAGGGGGATGGGGGGCACCGAGGCCGCCGGGGTCGGCAAAGTGCCCCGGCGGCCTCATGAGTCTGGGGGGGCCGCTCCTGTAGGAGCGGCCCCCCAATGCAAAATAAACGTCGGGCCACCGGCTTTGCACCGGTGGCCCGACAAACAAAACATTATTGCGGTGAGGCCGCGGGGGTTCCCTGAAGCCCCGCGGCCTCACCGTGGTGAGGGGGATGGGGGGCACCGAGGCCGCCGGGGTCGGCAAAGTGCCCCGGCGGCCTCATGAGTCTGGGGGGGCCGCTCCTGTAGGAGCGGCCCCCCAATGCAAAATAAACGTCGGGCCACCGGCTTTGCACCGGTGGCCCGACAAACAAAACATTATTGCGGTGAGGCCGCGGGGGTTCCCTGAGGCCCCGCGGCCTCACCGTGATGAGGGGGTATGGGGGGGGGGCGTCACTTACCTGGTGATTGGGTCCGGGTGCTGGCATAGGAAGTGAGGGACGGGAAGAACTGTTCCCTTCCCTCGCTTCCTATTTCAACACGTTAGGCTGGTTCCTCTGTGGTCAGACTGCAGAAGCCAATAGGCAAACAGCTTGTTTGGCTTCTGCAGCCTGAACACTGTCAAACATTCTATGATTGGCTGTCATCTCCCAAACAGGGAGAGGGCAGCTAATCATAGAAAGTGGACTTCGGCTTCGAGTCCCTAAACAGAAACTATTCTGCCGAAGCCGGATAGCTGTATTTCAGCCGAACTTCGGCAGAATAGGGACTCGAAGCCGAAGTTCGGTACAGCCCTACTCAAAACCATTATGGACTTCAATATCTGTAATGCCTGTGGTACCGGGATTGGGAAGAAGAACCAGGAGTTAATGAGGATCAGAAATGCCATTGAAAAGAATTTGCAGTCTAGTTGGATGCAAGGCACCTGAGCAGGACCTTGAAGCTTAAACACAGCTGAGGGAAGAAGGAGGTGGAAGCAGAAGGAGCAGTAGAGACTCTGCTCTCACAAGCTGTACAGACACAGGCTGCAGGTAGCTAGCAGGATTCCCTTCTCTGGGGCTCCCTGCATTGTCTGTTGGGCATCTCACCCACCACGAAGCAGCAGTGGTCACGCCACCACCTTCTACTGGTCTTAGGTCCACGTTTGAGCAATGGTTCTCCCGTTGCCGGATTCGTCAGATCCCCAGCATCTCACTCTGGCATTCCTCGCTTTTCCAAGAGTCGCAGGCTGAACAACTTCGCTCTGCTCCACTTCCCCAAGGTATATTTACCTAAGGGGGCTTCCACTGCATACCATACACTCTCTCTTCACAAGAGTCACTCATCCGAGATATATGCAAGTCTCATTTTAAAGGGACATTTCATCTTTGTTTTATTCCCACATTGCCTGAAGTCAAATACAAGGATGACTTGTTTACCTTTATCATAGGCAGCCCCTTATAAGCTGATATGGTATTGGGTCTAAAGAATTTCTACTCAGAATGGGAGTCCTTGTCCCCTAAGGGTTGGTCACTCTCATTGAGGTCCACTTGCCCATACCCCTAATCAGGGTCTTGTGGAGTGGGCTCAGCTCCCTAGCCTCAAAGGGGGTGGCTCCCCCTTGCGGAGAAGGGACGAATACTCTCGATTCGTTTCATAGTTCAGAAAAAAAACTACACTTATAGTTGTGAGTCAGGGTTGGGAGATCCTGGAATAATCTCTGAATTATTTGGTCCTAAGCGATTTACAGATAGAATGAAACATGCTGCTTTTTATTTTTTTTACTGTCTTGGCAATTTACATTTTGTAATTAGCACAAACCAGCGCTCTAGTGGATAAGCAAAAAAAAAAAAATGAACTACAGTACCGATCTGTGTACTGCACCTTTCCCTTGTGTCAAGCATAATTATGCCTTTTAATTAAATCTACTGTTTCAGAGGAGTATTTATTTGCCCTTAATTGGGGATTTCTCGCTTGGATTTTTCACAGCTCATTTAAGTAAAATAATTTCATTTATATGTGAGAAGCAACAGTAATCTGCCTGGAAACGAGGGAGATATTTTTAATAGAATCGTGGCTATCTATATTCATACGTTTGCTGCTTAATTAACTTCCAAGCTCAGGGAAAAATAAAGCACTAAAATGCGCCAGTGCAATTTATTGTAGCGTCATAAAATCGCCATATATCATCCATGCTGCCAAAACAGCTCTTATCAATCTAGCACATGAGCCAGACTTGCCCGCTCCTTTAAACTTTTGCTATAAATCTGCCAGCTCTCATATGAAAAGCATAATTAGTGGCGCCTACTTCTGGGATGCCGGGTTATGTTTCTGAGCTTGGCAGCTGCCTGTGACAAATGCGGTTCATTTTGTCATTCTGAGAGCAGCTCCCACTCGACAGCAAATGTACATTTTCAGGGAAAAGGTCAAGCTCCTATTAGCACCTGGGGCGGTCCACACACAGCCTGAAACCATTGATCCGAGAATGCGTTCGGAGCGAACGAAGTGCACCTCATGGCCTCTCCGTCACCGCTTCTCTGCCTTAGCCTAGCCCCTGACCACCCTGCCAACCCCATGTCCCTCTGCTCACCTCCTTACCTGTTTCCTCTGGTCTCCTATGGCGGTCATCGTCTTAGTCTCGCACACTGGTTTCCATTTCCATGGCAGCACGTGGATGATAATAGCAATACTAACCCCTGCAGAACTCGGCGCACGTGGCCTGGCATTAGGGCCTCTGCTTGGCTCAGGCCTGTAACTTGGGCCCGGCCGTTACCAGCTGATCCAACTGCGCCCCGCAGATGTTATTCCTTAAAACTCAAACTATGATACATTTTACAAAGGTTTTCTAATGTTAGATTTGCACAGATTGATTTTAAACATTGCTGTAAAGTCAATGTTACTGTATCCAAGAAATTTTAAAGATATGATAATGTTATTTAGTTGATATTCTCAGCCAACCAAATAAAAAAAAAGAATAAAAAGAAAAATAACTTACATTTCTGTGAGCAGACTTTTTCACGCCTCAGATAACTACGTGCTTTCCCCTGAATCCTGCTTTTCCAGACCATTATATTGCAAACATCAGCACGCTGGCCATTAATTTTTATGTTATGCATCATTTGTTAAGAGTTTCTGAGGAATGATGTAATCGTGAAGGACATTGAATAATATAGGCAGATATAATTGCACGAGTTACAATACAGATTCAGCATATTTGGAAGAATGTATCATGTGCCTGGCAGGTGTGACGAATCCAGGGTATTCGTCCCGTCTCCCAAAAGGGGAGCCAGCCCCATTGAGGCTAGGGAGGGGAGCTTCTCCGCAAGACCTTACCTAGGGGTTTGGGCACGTGGGACCACACTGGGAGTGACTCCCCCTTTTCGGGACGAGGTCGCTCGGGGTAGGGTTAGAAACCCTATAGAATTCTCAGCCTATATGAGAACCACAAAGGTTGCAAAGATGATAATGTATTTTTATTTGACAGACACCACTACTGAACCCTCCTCTGACTCGACCTTTAATCAGAAGCCAGTTACTTCTCATTTCAGAGACGACTATAAAACACTGGGAACCTGACCTGGAAGAGGAGACTCCCTGGCACAGAGCGGAGTGGCGGGGGAGGAGATGTGCTGAGTGAACGATGCTGCTGGAGCGCAGAACAGAGACTGCCTGGAGGTGAGACCATGCAGAGGACGTGGTGGGACCGGAGCTGGCAGCACACAGCCAAATCCAGGAACTTTGGGGAAGGAATCTCTCCAGCCCCCGTACCGAGAAGGAAAGAGACAATGCCGTGCAGCGGCAAGGCTCCGAGAAGGCCGCCACAACCAGAGTAAAGGAAACGGCAGGCGGAGACGCTGCCGATACAGGCATCACTGACCCTCCCTGGCGGAAGTGCTGTGAGAAAGCTGGTACGCGGACTGCCCAGGAACAAAGTAAGGTAGCAACGGATTGCTGTGAGAGGGGAATCAAGACCCGGATGGGCAAGAGCCCGAGAAGGCCACCACAACTACAAGCTGCCACAACCAGAGGAAAGCAAAAGGCGGGCGGAAACAAACACTGCCTACACAGACATCACTGACCCACTGTGGCAGAAGGGCTGCGAGAAAGCAGGGACGCAGGCCAAATAGAAAGAAGGGAAATGAGGGGTGGATCGCTGTGAGAGGCGAATGCAAACCCCATACTGGCTAAGGAGCCCAAACGCAGTCTGAATCTGGACAGTCCAGTCCAGAAGAATACAAACAAATTAAGGATGAAGAAAGTGCAGAAAAGCAGGGTGTAAAGTCCCAACGTGAAAGAGGGACGCAATGTCCGGGGGAAAGTAACGAGAGCAGAACAGGCGCTAGAGATCCCACACAGAGTTTACAGCAGAGCCAAAGGTTCCGGAGAGACACAAGAACTAGTGGTAGGGAGGACCAAGGGAATAGGAATATTGCATTGCCAAGTGGAAAGTCCACGTTGCCCCAGAGTGGGAAATCCAGAGGGAGCGAGGTGGGCTTCCACATAAGACGTTGTCGGAGGGGGATTAGTCAAATACCCCACTGGATAAACTAAATGAAAACTGTGATGAATGGAAGGGTCAAAGACTGAGTGACTTTGTCTTTTTGATACAAGGAACTGCAGAAATATTTTGATTTTTCTTTGTAACAGCTGTTAATTACCCATGCGAGGAACCGTATCCTGGGGGGAATATTTAATATGATGGCTGTCTGGAGCAGCGGGGGTCAGTTTACAAGTGTTGGAAACCCCCCAGACTGAACGCCCGTCTCTTTGTTTTGCTTGTTTTCATCTAGTGGTAGGGCCAGGTCACGACGGAGGACTGTGTTTTGATTATTTGGACATTCTGACGAGCACCTTAGTTTCAGTTTTTAGGAAGGGTCTCCCCTTTTAACAATAGGGTCAGTGAGTCATTTATTTTTTGTAAACTGAAGTTGAATCATGTCCTCTGGTCCGAGTCTTACTTATTGGTCGCCACACAGGGCAGTGCTGCCTGAGTTCTTGCTACGTTGTTTGGATGAATGAGGAGTTGCACATGCGCATGACCCATTAGGTACATTTTGTGATGCTGTAAGACTTTATGAATACGCCATTGATTAGTAACTTATCGAAAACATACTGTACCATAAATGTTTTCTGTGACAGTTCTTGGCAGGAAAGCGTGTTACATTTGCATTATGAAGTGTGCCATCAACAGACTCAAATCTCCAAGCAGAGGGGGTCATATATATATATATAT
This sequence comes from Ambystoma mexicanum, assembly GCF_040938575.1. Lineage (NCBI taxonomy): Eukaryota > Metazoa > Chordata > Amphibia > Caudata > Ambystomatidae > Ambystoma > Ambystoma mexicanum. Next base: position 31,143,879 of record NC_090936.1, read on the forward strand.
ATATATATATATATGATCTGTGCTGTTAAGTCGACAAAGCCCCAGTCTGGGGGCAAATGGGCGCACATATACATTGCCGCTCTATGTAAGAAGGGAGTCATGCTAAATTGCTGATGGTGGATCCTGGAGGCCTCAAGTGTAATGCCAACTTGTGCACTTGCCCAAAAGAACTTTGCGTTCTGAGACAATCATTTTCCTTCGCTGTACCTTAAATTGTAAATATGTACAATGTAATGCAAACACAACCAGTGCAGTGTGCCAGCGAGCACTGGGCCAATGGCATGTTCCCACTCTCCTCCCCATGAGCTCTTGCATTCTGTAGGCTCCATTTTCTATACTTTTCTATGATCGAGAAGCTGCGGCTACAATAAGCGCTTCCACAAAAGTGCTCTGCTGCCCCTCAGAGCTAGCTCAGCACTCTACCAAGTAATGTGCTCCTAGTGTGAGCTGCCCCTCAGAGCTAGCTCAGCACTCTACCAAGTAATGTACCCCTAGTGTGACACTACATTACCACTGCACGGGCACATGTAGTGCTAGTGCTGCCCCTAAGAGCTAGCTCAGCACTCTACCAAGTAATGTGCTCCTAGTGTGAGACTACATTACCACTGCACGGGCACACGTAGTGCTAGTGCTGCCCCTCAGAGCTAGCTCAGTACTCTACCAAGTAATGTGCTCCTAGTGTGACACTACATTACCACTGCACGGGCAAATGTAGTGCTAGTGCTGCCCCTCAGCGCTAGCTCAGTACTCTACCAAGTAATGTGCTCCTAGTGTGACACTACATTACCACAGCACGGGTACATGTAGTGCTAGTGCTGCCCCTCCGAGCTAGCTCAGCACTCTACCAAGTAATGTGCTCCTAGTGTGACACTACATTACCACTGCATGGGCACATGTAGTGCTAGTGCTGCCCCTAAGAGCTAGCTCAGCACTCTACCAAGTAATGTGCTCCTAGTGTGACACTACATTACCACTGCACGGGCACATTATTAACTTCGCGAAACAGGCTAAATCATTCTTGAGGAAATCGGTCAATTCACACTGTGTCCTGTTTTTCACTATTCGTCGTCCTGTCTTTTTGTCAGTGCTCTGATGCCCGCGGGCTTTCAGCGCTTTACAAACAAATAAATAAATAAAAATGTAGTGCTAGTGCTGCCCCTCAGAGCTAGCTCAGCACTCTACCAAGTAATGTGCTCCTAGTGTGACACTACATTACCACTGCACGGGTACATGTAGTGCTAGTGCTGCCCCTCAGAGCTAGCTCAGCACTCTACCAAGTAATGTGCTCCTAGTGTGACACTACATTACCACTGCACGGGTACATGTAGTGCTAGTGCTGCCCCTAAGAGCTAGCTCAATACTCTACCAAGTAATGTGCTCCTAGTGTGAGCTGCCCCTCAGAGCTAGCTCAGCACTCTACCAAGTAATGTGCTCCTAGTGTGACACTACATTACCACTGCACGGGTACATGTAGTGCTAGTGCTGCCCCTCAGAGCTAGCTCAGCACTCTACCAAGTAATGTTCTCCTAGTGTGACACTACATTACCACTGCACGGGTACATGTAGTGCTAGTGCTGCCCCTCAGAGCTAGCTCAGCACTCTACCAAGTAATGTGCTCCTAGTGTGACACTACATTACCACCGCACGGGTACATGTAGTGCTAGTGCTGCCCCTCAGAGCTAGCTCAGCACTCTACCAAGTAATGTGCTCCTAGTGTGACACTACATTATCACTGCACGGGCACATGTGGTGCTAGTGCTGCCCCTCAGAGCTAGTTCAGCACTCTACCAAGTAATGTGCTCCTAGTGTGACACTACATTACCACTGCACGGGTACATGTAGTGCTAGTGCTGCCCCTCAGAGCTAGCTCAGCACTCTACCAAGTAATGTGCTCCTAGTGTGACACTACATTACCACTGCACGGGTACATGTAGTGCTAGTGCTGCCCCTCAGCGCTAGCTCAGCACTCTACCAAGTAATGTGCTCCTAGTGTGACACTACATTACCACAGCACGGGTACATGTAGTGCTAGTGCTGCCCCTCAGCGCTAGCTCAGCACTCTACCAAGTAATGTGCTCCTAGTGTGACACTACATTACCACAGCACGGGTACATGTAGTGCTAGTGCTGCCCCTCCGAGCTAGCTCAGCACTCTACCAAGTAATGTGCTCCTAGTGTGACACTACATTACCACTGCATGGGCACATGTAGTGCTAGTGCTGCCCCTAAGAGCTAGCTCAGCACTCTACCAAGTAATGTGCTCCTAGTGTGACACTACATTACCACTGCACGGGTACATGTAGTGCTAGTGCTGCCCCTCAGAGCTAGCTCAGCACTCTACCAAGTAATGTGCTCCTAGTGTGACACTACATTACCACCGCACGGGTACATGTAGTGCTAGTGCTGCCCCTCAGAGCTAGCTCAGTACTCTACCAAGTAATGTGCTCCTAGTGTGACACTACATTACCACCGCACGGGTACATGTAGTGCTAGTGCTGCCCCTCAGAGCTAGCTCAGCACTCTACCAAGTAATGTGCTCCTAGTGTGACACTACATTACCACTGCACGGGTACATGTAGTGCTAGTGCTGCCCCTCAGCGCTAGCTCAGTACTCTACCAAGTAATGTGCTCCTAGTGTGACACTACATTACCACAGCACGGGTACATGTAGTGCTAGTGCTGCCCCTCCGAGCTAGCTCAGCACTCTACCAAGTAATGTGCTCCTAGTGTGAGACTACATTACCACTGCACGGGCAAATGTAGTGCTAGTGCTGCCCCTCAGCACTAGCTCAGCACTCTACCAAGTAATGTGCTCCTAGTGTGACACTACATTACCACTGCACGGGCACATGTAGTGCTAGTGCTGCCCCTCAGAGCCAGCTCAGCACTCTACCAAGTAATGTGCTCCTAGTGTGACACTACATTACCACTGCACGGGCAAATGTAGTGCTAGTGCTGCCCCTCAGCGCTAGCTCAGCACTCTACCAAGTAATGTGCTCCTAGTGTGACACTACATTACCACTGCACGGGCACATATAGTGCTAGTGCTGCCCCTCAGAGCTAGCTCAGCACTCTACCAAGTAATGTGCTCCTAGTGTGACACTACATTACCACCGCACGGGTACATGTAGTGCTAGTGCTGCCCCTCAGAGCTAGCTCAGCACTCTACCAAGTAATGTGCTCCTAGTGTGACACTACATTACCACCGCACAGGCACATGTGGTGCTAGTGCTGCCCCTCAGAGCTAGCTCAGCACTCTACCAAGTAATGTGCTCCTAGTGTGACACTACATTACCACTGCACGGGTACATGTAGTGCTAGTGCTGCCCCTCAGCGCTAGCTCAGCACTCTACCAAGTAATGTGCTCCTAGTGTGACACTACATTACCACTGCACGGGTACATGTAGTGCTAGTGCTGCCCCTCAGAGCTAGCTCAGCACTCTACCAAGTAATGTGCTCCTAGTGTGACACTACATTACCACCGCACGGGTACATGTAGTGCTAGTGCTGCCCCTCAGAGCTAGCTCAGCACTCTACCAAGTAATGTGCTCCTAGTGTGAGACTACATTACCACTGCACGGGCACACGTAGTGCTAGTGCTGCCCCTCAGAGCTAGCTCAGCACTCTACCAAGTAATGTGCTCCTAGTGTGACACTACATTACCACTGCACGGGCAAATGTAGTGCTAGTGCTGCCCCTCAGCGCTAGCTCAGTACTCTACCAAGTAATGTGCTCCTAGTGTGACACTACATTACCACAGCACGGGTACATGTAGTGCTAGTGCTGCCCCTCAGAGCTAGCTCAGCACTCTACCAAGTAATGTTCTCCTAGTGTGACACTACATTACCACTGCACGGGTACATGTAGTGCTAGTGCTGCCCCTCAGAGCTAGCTCAGCACTCTACCAAGTAATGTTCTCCTAGTGTGACACTACATTACCACTGCACGGGTACATGTAGTGCTAGTGCTGCCCCTCAGAGCTAGCTCAGCACTCTACCAAGTAATATGCTCCTAGTGTGACACTACATTACCACCGCACGGGTACATGTAGTGCTAGTGCTGCCCCTCAGAGCTAGCTCAGCACTCTACCAAGTAATGTGCTCCTAGTGTGACACTACATTACCACTGCACGGGCACCTGTGGTGCTAGTGCTGCCCCTCAGAGCTAGTTCAGCACTCTACCAAGTAATGTGCTCCTAGTGTGACACTACATTACCACTGCACGGGTACATGTAGTGCTAGTGCTGCCCCTCAGAGCTAGCTCAGCACTCTACCAAGTAATGTGCTCCTAGTGTGACACTACATTACCACTGCACGGGTACATGTAGTGCTAGTGCTGCCCCTCAGAGCTAGCTCAGCACTCTACCAAGTAATGTGCTCCTAGTGTGACACTACATTACCACCGCACGGGTACATGTAGTGCTAGTGCTGCCCCTCAGAGCTAGCTCAGCACTCTGCCAAGTAATGTGCTCCTAGTGTGACACTACATTACCACTGCACGGGTACATGTAGTGCTAGTGCTGCCCCTCAGCGCTAGCTCAGTACTCTACCAAGTAATGTGCTCCTAGTGTGACACTACATTACCACAGCACGGGTACATGTAGTGCTAGTGCTGCCCCTCCGAGCTAGCTCAGCACTCTACCAAGTAATGTGCTCCTAGTGTGACATTACATTACCACCGCACGGGTACATGTAGTGCTAGTGCTGCCCCTCAGAGCTAGCTCAGCACTCTACCAAGTAATGTGCTCCTAGTGTGAGACTACATTACCACTGCACGGGCACACGTAGTGCTAGTGCTGCCCCTCAGAGCTAGCTCAGTACTCTACCAAGTAATGTGCTCCTAGTGTGACACTACATTACCACTGCACGGGCAAATGTAGTGCTAGTGCTGCCCCTCAGCGCTAGCTCAGCACTCTACCAAGTAATGTGCTCCTAGTGTGACACTACATTACCACTGCACGGGTACATGTAGTGCTAGTGCTGCCCCTCAGAGCTAGCTCAGCACTCTACCAAGTAATGTACTCCTAGTGTGACACTACATTACCACTGCACGGGTACATGTAGTGCTAGTGCTGCCCCTCAGCGCTAGCTCAGTACTCTACCAAGTAATGTGCTCCTAGTGTGACACTACATTACCACTGCACGGGTACATGTAGTGCTAGTGCTGCCCCTCAGCGCTAGCTCAGCACTCTACCAAGTAATGTGCTCCTAGTGTGACACTACATTACCACTGCACGGGCACATATAGTGCTAGTGCTGCCCCTCAGAGCTAGCTCAGCACTCTACCAAGTAATGTGCTCCTAGTGTGACACTACATTACCACCGCACGGGTACATGTAGTGCTAGTGCTGCCCCTCAGAGCTAGCTCAGCACTCTACCAAGTAATGTGCTCCTAGTGTGACACTACATTACCACCGCACAGGCACATGTGGTGCTAGTGCTGCCCCTCAGAGCTAGCTCAGCACTCTACCAAGTAATGTGCTCCTAGTGTGACACTACATTACCACTGCACGGGTACATGTAGTGCTAGTGCTGCCCCTCAGCGCTAGCTCAGCACTCTACCAAGTAATGTGCTCCTAGTGTGACACTACATTACCACTGCACGGGTACATGTAGTGCTAGTGCTGCCCCTCAGAGCTAGCTCAGCACTCTACCAAGTAATGTGCTCCTAGTGTGACACTACATTACCACCGCACGGGTACATGTAGTGCTAGTGCTGCCCCTCAGAGCTAGCTCAGTACTCTACCAAGTAATGTGCTCCTAGTGTGACACTACATTACCACCGCACGGGTACATGTAGTGCTAGTGCTGCCCCTCAGAGCTAGCTCAGCACTCTACCAAGTAATGTGCTCCTAGTGTGACACTACATTACCACTGCACGGGTACATGTAGTGCTAGTGCTGCCCCTCAGCGCTAGCTCAGTACTCTACCAAGTAATGTGCTCCTAGTGTGACACTACATTACCACAGCACGGGTACATGTAGTGCTAGTGCTGCCCCTCCGAGCTAGCTCAGCACTCTACCAAGTAATGTGCTCCTAGTGTGAGACTACATTACCACTGCACGGGCAAATGTAGTGCTAGTGCTGCCCCTCAGCGCTAGCTCAGCACTCTACCAAGTAATGTGCTCCTAGTGTGACACTACATTACCACTGCACGGGCAAATGTAGTGCTAGTGCTGCCCCTCAGCGCTAGCTCAGCACTCTACCAAGTAATGTTCTCCTAGTGTGACACTACATTACCACTGCACGGGCAAATGTAGTGCTAGTGCTGCCCCTAAGAGCTAGCTCAGCACTCTACCAAGTAATGTGCTCCTAGTGTGACACTACATTACCACAGCACGGGTACATGTAGTGCTAGTGCTGCCCCTCAGCGCTAGCTCAGCACTCTACCAAGTAATGTGCTCCTAGTGTGACACTACATTACCACTGCACGGGTACATGTAGTGCTAGTGCTGCCCCTCAGCGCTAGCTCAGCACTCTACCAAGTAATGTGCTCCTAGTGTGACACTACATTACCACTGCACGGGTACATGTAGTGCTAGTGCTGCCCCTCAGGGCTAGCTCAGCACTCTACCAAGTAATGTGCTCCTAGTGTGACACTACATTACCACTGCACGGGCAAATGTAGTGCTAGTGCTGCCCCTCAGAGCTAGCTCAGCACTCTACCAAGTAATGTGCTCCTAGTGTGACACTACATTACCACTGCACGGGCACATGTAGTGCTAGTGCTGCCCCTCAGGGCTAGCTCAGCACTCTACCAAGTAATGTTCTCCTAGTGTGACACTACATTACCACTGCATGGGCACATGTAGTGCTAGTGCTGCCCCTCCGAGCTAGCTCAGCACTCTACCAAGTAATGTGCTCCTAGTGTGACATTACATTACCACTGCACGGGCACATGTAGTGCTAGTGCTGCCCCTCAGAGCTAGCTCAGCACTCTACCAAGTAATGTTCTCCTAGTGTGACACTACATTACCACTGCATGGGCACATGTAGTGCTAGTGCTGCCCCTCCGAGCTAGCTCAGCACTCTACCAAGTAATGTGCTCCTAGTGTGACACTACATTACCACTGCACGGGCACATTATTAACTTCGCGAAACAGGCTAAATCATTCTTGAGGAAATCGGTCAATTCACACTGTGTCCTGTTTTTCACTATTCGTCGTCCTGTCTTTTTGTCAGTGCTCTGATGCCCGCGGGCTTTCAGCGCTTTACAAACAAATAAATAAATAAAAATGTAGTGCTAGTGCTGCCCCTCAGAGCTAGCTCAGCACTCTACCAAGTAATGTGCTCCTAGTGTGACACTACATTACCACTGCACGGGTACATGTAGTGCTAGTGCTGCCCCTCAGAGCTAGCTCAGCACTCTACCAAGTAATGTGCTCCTAGTGTGACACTACATTACCACTGCACGGGTACATGTAGTGCTAGTGCTGCCCCTCAGAGCTAGCTCAGCACTCTACCAAGTAATGTGCTCCTAGTGTGACACTACATTACCACCGCACGGGTACATGTAGTGCTAGTGCTGCCCCTCCGAGCTAGCTCAGCACTCTACCAAGTAATGTGCTCCTAGTGTGACACTACATTACCACAGCACGGGTACATGTAGTGCTAGTGCTGCCCCTCAGCGCTAGCTCAGTACTCTACCAAGTAATGTGCTCCTAGTGTGACACTACATTACCACAGCACGGGTACATGTAGTGCTAGCGCTGCCCCTCCGAGCTAGCTCAGCACTCTACCAAGTAATGTGCTCCTAGTGTGACACTACATTACCACTGCACGGGCACATGTAGTGCTAGTGCTGCCCCTAAGAGCTAGCTCAGCACTCTACCAAGTAATGTTCTCCTAGTGTGACACTACATTACCACTGCACGGGCAAATGTAGTGCTAGTGCTGCCCCTCAGCGCTAGCTCAGCACTCTACCAAATAATGTGCTCCTAGTGTGACACTACATTACCACTGCACGGGTACATGTAGTGCTAGTGCTGCCCCTCAGCGCTAGCTCAGTACTCTACCAAGTAATGTGCTCCTAGTGTGACACTACATTACCACTGCACGGGTACATGTAGTGCTAGTGCTGCCCCTCAGAGCTAGCTCAGCACTCTACCAAGTAATGTTCTCCTAGTGTGACACTACATTACCACTGCACGGGCAAATGTAGTGCTAGTGCTGCCCCTCAGCGCTAGCTCAGCACTCTACCAAGTAATGTGCTCCTAGTGTGACACTACATTACCACTGCACGGGTACATGTAGTGCTAGTGCTGCCCCTCAGCGCTAGCTCAGCACTCTACCAAGTAATGTGCTCCTAGTGTGACACTACATTACCACTGCAAGGGTACATGTAGTGTTAGTGCTGCCCCTCAGCGCTAGCTCAGCACTCTACCAAGTAATGTGCTCCTAGTGTGACACTACATTACCACTGCACGGGTACATGTAGTGCTAGTGCTGCCCCTCAGGGCTAGCTCGGCACTCTACCAAGTAATGTGCTCCTAGTGTGACACTACATTACCACCGCACAGGCACATGTGGTGCTAGTGCTGCCCCTAAGAGCTAGCTCAGTACTCTACCAAGTAATGTGCTCCTAGTGTGACACTACATTACCACTGCACGGGCACATGTAGTGCTAGTGCTGCCCCTCAGAGCTAGCTCAGCACTCTACCAAGTAATGTTCTCCTAGTGTGACACTACATTACCACTGCATGGGCACATGTAGTGCTAGTGCTGCCCCTCCGAGCTAGCTCAGCACTCTACCAAGTAATGTGCTCCTAGTGTGACACTACATTACCACTGCACGGGCACATTATTAACTTCGCGAAACAGGCTAAATCATTCTTGAGGAAATCGGTCAATTCACACTGTGTCCTGTTTTTCACTATTCGTCGTCCTGTCTTTTTGTCAGTGCTCTGATGCCCGCGGGCTTTCAGCGCTTTACAAACAAATAAATAAATAAAAATGTAGTGCTAGTGCTGCCCCTCAGAGCTAGCTCAGTACTCTACCAAGTAATGTACTCCTAGTGTGACACTACATTACCACTGCACGGGTACATGTAGTGCTAGTGCTGCCCCTCAGAGCTAGCTCAGCACTCTACCAAGTAATGTGCTCCTAGTGTGACACTACATTACCACTGCACAGGTACATGTAGTGCTAGTGCTGCCCCTCAGAGCTAGCTCAGCACTCTACCAAGTAATGTGCTCCTAGTGTGACACTACATTACCACTGCACGGGTACATGTAGTGCTAGTGCTGCCCCTCAGGGCTAGCTCAGCACTCTACCAAGTAATGTGCTCCTAGTGTGAGACTACATTACTACTGCACGGGCACACGTAGTGCAAGTGCTGCCCCTCAGAGCTAGCTCAGCACTCTACCAAGTAATGTGCTCCTAGTGTGACACTACATTACCACTGCACGGGCAAATGTAGTGCTAGTGCTGCCCCTCAGCGCTAGCTCAGCACACTACCATGTAATGTGCTCCTAGTGTGACATTACATTACCACTGCACGGGCACATGTAGTGCTAGTGCTGCCCCTCAGAGCTAGCTCAGCACTCTACCAAGTAATGTGCTCCTAGTGTGAGACTACATTACCACTGCACGGGCACACGTAGTGCTAGTGCTGCCCCTCAGAGCTAGCTCAGCACTCTACCAAGTAATGTGCTCCTAGTGTGACACTACATTACCACTGCACGGGCAAATGTAGTGCTAGTGCTGCCCCTCAGAGCTAGCTCAGCACTCTACCAAGTAATGTGCTCCTAGTGTGACACTACATTACCACTGCACGGGCACATGTAGTGCTAGTGCTGCCCCTCCGAGCTAGCTCAGCACTCTACCAAGTAATGTGCTCCTAGTGTGACACTACATTACCACAGCACGGGTACATGTAGTGCTAGTGCTGCCCCTCAGGGCTAGCTCAGCACTCTACCAAGTAATGTGCTCCTAGTGTGACACTACATTACCACTGCACGGGTACATGTAGTGCTAGTGCTGCCCCTCAGCGCTAGCTCAGCACTCTACCAAGTAATGTGCTCCTAGTGTGACACTACATTACCACTGCACGGGTACATGTAGTGCTAGTGCTGCCCCTCAGAGCTAGCTCAGCACTCTACCAAGTAATGTGCTCCTAGTGTGACACTACATTACCACTGCACGGGCACATGTAGTGCTAGTGCTGCCCCTCCGAGCTAGCTCAGCACTCTACCAAGTAATGTGCTCCTAGTGTGACACTACATTACCACCGCACGGGTACATGTAGTGCTAGTGCTGCCCCTCAGAGCTAGCTCAGCACTCTACCAAGTAATGTGCTCCTAGTGTGACACTACATTACCACCGCACGGGTACATGTAGTGCTAGTGCTGCCCCTCAGGGCTAGCTCAGCACTCTACCAAGTAATGTACTCCTAGTGTGACATTACATTACCACCGCACGGGTACATGTAGTGCTAGTGCTGCCCCTAAGAGCTAGCTCAGCACTCTACCAAGTAATGTACTCCTAGTGTGACACTACATTACCACCGCACGGGCAAATGTAGTGCTAGTGCTGCCCCTCAGCGCTAGCTCAGCACTCTACCAAGTAATGTGCTCCTAGTGTGACACTACATTACCACAGCACGGGTACATGTAGTGCTAGTGCTGCCCCTCAGGGCTAGCTCAGCACTCTACCAAGTAATGTGCTCCTAGTGTGACACTACATTACCACTGCACGGGCACATGTAGTGCTAGTGCTGCCCCTCAGGGCTAGCTCAGCACTCTACCAAGTAATGTACTCCTAGTGTGACACTACATTACCACTGCACGGGCAAATGTAGTGCTAGTGCTGCCCCTCAGCGCTAGCTCAGCACTCTACCAAGTAATGTGCTCCTAGTGTGACATTACATTACCACCGCACGGGTACATGTAGTGCTAGTGCTGCCCCTCAGCGCTAGCTCAGCACTCTACCAAGTAATGTGCTCCTAGTGTGACACTACATTACCACCGCACGGGCAAATGTAGTGCTAGTGCTGCCCCTCAGCGCTAGCTCAGCACTCTACCAAGTAATGTGCTCCTAGTGTGACACTACATTACCACCGCACGGGCACATGTAGTGCTAGTGCTGCCCCTCAGAGCTAGCTCAGCACTCTACCAAGTAATGTGCTCCTAGTGTGACACTACATTACCACCGCACGGGCACATGTAGTGCTAGTGCTGCCCCTCAGCGCTAGCTCAGCACTCTACCAAGTAATGTGCTCCTAGTGTGACACTACATTACCACCGCACGGGCACATGTAGTGCTAGTGCTGCCCCTCAGCGCTAGCTCAGCACTCTACCAACTAATGTGCTCCTAGTGTGACACTACATTACCACCGCACGGGCACATGTAGTGCTAGTGCTGCCCCTCAGAGCTAGCTCAGCACTCTACCAAGTAATGTGCTCCTAGTGTGACACTACATTACCACCGCACGGGTACATGTAGTGCTAGTGCTGCCCCTCAGAGCTAGCTCAGCACTCTACCAAGTAATGTGCTCCTAGTGTGACACTATAGTGCTAGTGGTTTGTTTTACATACATTCGCAATTCGTCTATTTTATTTATGTGGGGTTCGTAAAGCTCTGGGAAGTATCTATTCTGCAGCCTCGCAGCGCTTTCGGTTGGGGCAGGAAGAAGGGGGAGCGTGGGAGGATCGGGGGGGGGGGCATACACAAGAGAAGAGGGGAAACTATCTTTTTTATTTAATGTATTTTATTTAGCGTTTGCTTTTTACCAACCTTTCGCAATTTCAAACCATACAAGAATACAACGTGTATCTCAGGATTATGAATCAGACGTTTCCCGACGAGTCTGGGGATAGCAGTGTGTTTGTATGTCACCCCGTCCAGGTGCACATCGCATGGTGACGGATCCAGAGAGACCCTGGCCTTGCTGGGAGGGATGGGAACCCCCCTGAGCCAGGGGTAGGAGGCCTACCAGGGAGTAATCCAGTACCAGTCCTACACCCGACGTACACTGTGGCAGTTGAGAGGGCACACATTCCTGCCCCTCCCCACTTGTGCCAGCGTGAGTTTTTGCAGTACTACACTTACTAAAACCATGCCACTGGAAATGCTCACCAGTGTTCCCATTTGCATTTCAGCTCGAAGGAAATATCAGAGAACCAACATAGCAACCCTGAACCATCAGGGAAACCCTGGGAACAAAGTCAGCCAATGCAGAAGATGGACCACACCACCAGTCGCCCAAAGAATCAGTAACAGGACACAAGAACATCCGGACCAGAGAGAGAGAGAGAGAAGCCGGCAAAAGCTGCGAGTCTGAGTGACAGACAGGGCAGTTGTATGGTGTCAGAAAGCACCACCGAGCACCCGTGTGGAGGGAACAATGCCATGTACCACCAGGGAACAGAGAGGAAGTCTAACCGTCTTCTCTCCCAACGGTCATATGTTACTTTCCCACCAAGTGAATACGAAGCAGAACATTGCCCGAACTTGGACGCAACCGAGTTTGTTTCCACAGTGAAACTGTGTAGAAGAAGTGGGTGTGGCTCGGCCCCTTTTTTAAATGTTTTCTGTAATCCAACCCTCCTGGGTGAAGACATTAACAGATTAGCCAGAGAAAATGCACCAATCACCAGAAGGGGTAGGATCGAAAAAGGGGCAACAGGAAACAGCAAATGTGCGCTACTTGGGTTAGGTGTGAAGTGCTGGAGGACCAGCAGGAGGATGAAAGGAGCTGCAGATTGTGGAGAAGACTTGTGGAAAAGGAGAGGTTTGGTTCATAACTGGGAATTGTACTTCTGTTCGATTCTGCGTGAAGGTGTGCCAGTTGTTGGTAAAGTATCTAGAGTAAGGTGTGATTGTGAGGCGAATGGCAGAAATTGTAAGGCTGCTGTTTGAGTAGTGGTTTGGAAGGAGGAGGAGTGATTCAGAAGTAGTAGGTGTTTACAGGAAGGAGTGTTAACATCTCAGGGTGGAGGAAGGTCTAGAAAGCCTAAAACATTGAAGGGACAACAAAGTGGTAGGAATAAGGAGGGATGAAGTGATGAGAGTAGACAGGAGAAAGTGAGAGTGGGCATGTTAGAATAACCTTAAATCCAACAGTGTAATTGCAAGGCACGATCACAATTTTCTTTAGCTAATAACAAATTGGACAGTGTAGGGAGAGTTAGTAAGTTTTAGAGGGACTTTTGATAGCTGGCATTCAGACTACCATCTTGAGTTCCTGCAATCTTAATGGCAGTAGTGGTTACTAGTTGGTCACCGTAGCCTGGAGTTACGGAGGCCTTGGTTAGGGAGGAGGGTCATATCAAGACGAGAGAGGGACGGCCCTAGGGTCCATTAAGGAAAAAACCTTGAACAACCTCCACGATTTCGAGTGATTCTTGTGCCATCTCTGTTAATTTGACACCAACTACTACCAGGCACTAACAACAGAACTATGTGAATTTAACTTTGGGTGTTTGGGAATGCCTCTAAAGGAGTATGGGAACACATTTAGAAGGCATTTATACTATAATGGGTCATATATAATGGAAAGTTTGCCTCTCACGTGGAAGTTACATCTACAACTCACTAGGTAATAGCTCTGCGTTCCCCTGATACCTCCTGCTCACTGGGTGATGCCAGATACCCAGGATATGCTTTTAGCTCGTGCTTAACAAATCTTGTTGGTCCCTGTCCTGGACGAATATTTCACACTGAGTTTCAATAGAATACTTTTAATGTTACTTTACATTTTGTATCTCTCTTTTGTGCTGGAACCAAAAATCGTCACATCACTAACCACGGTAAAACCTTACTTTCCACTATGTACCCGTGACTTCTGTGTCAGCCTCATCGTGGGTCTTCAAATCTAGTCTTCCCTCCCCCGCAATAAAATCCTTAACTGTGCAAATCACTCTTTACAACCTGTCACTACATTAGCATACTGACTTCACACAGGCTGGCCCTCTATGCAACAAAGATCTTCAAATTCCACCTCCTTCTATTCAAGTCCATTCATGGACTACCCTTCACCTGCCCTACTCTCCTTTACTGCCCAGCCCACACCCTGCAATCTCAAGCACTACTCAGTATGATAGTACTGCACTGCCTCGCGCTCCCTGTGCCCCCCTATTGCAAGTTCCCATCCCAGGGGTTGTCAAACAACATAACCATAACCTCTCTCTCAGGCCTTCAAATCTGCTCCTTATATCCTGGGAAGGAGCATCAGAAGCCCACAGCGGCTTTCTTTATCCATGCCCCCCGGTACCCACTTCCCTCTTGCACAGTGTACACATGCATGTAACTGTACTAAATGTAAGTAATAAGTATATATATAAGTAAGTATATAAGTAATAACCTAAGTATATAATGCGCATAGTCTCTGGTATCCCCGTCTAATGTTCCCACTGGTATCTTAACCCTCCTTTGCCTGGTTAGCAACTTGATAAGCTATCGCTTTGACCGGCTGCCAAGCACCAGGTTGCTCCACTCACCGATGCTGACCTCATGCACAGCATTTCTGACTAAAGTGCTCGCCTTCTTGCCAAATAAATACAAAGACAGGGGGCTAGGCAAGAAGAGTAGGGGGTCAGTTAGGAAAGGGAGGGATAAAGGAAAGGATGGGTGACAGGCAGGAAGGTGTTGAGAATTGACAAAAAGGGGTATGGCCTGGTTTGGCAGGAAGTGCACCTTGGACTGGAAGAGGGTTGGATTAAATAGGAATGGCCAGGCTATAGTCAAAAGGAAGGTTTGGGCAGGAAGAGGCGAGGCATATATATCACACTTGGGTGGGACTTATTGCATAGGCAAGAAGAGGTCATGGTAGGAAAGGGGATATGACATAGACAGGAGGGGCGGGGTGTAAGCAGAAATGGGGTGCACTTCCTAGACATTTTAATTTTCCAAAAAGAACCCCCTTCCTTGACAGTTGTGAGTGTGGCTTAGACATTGTGACAGGTGTACAAAGAATGGAGTGTAAGCAGGCGGTATATTTGAGTCTCTAGCACCCAAGCCTTTGTTGCAGCTCATTTAAACCCATCCAAAGTACCCCATGCATTTCTAAGAAATAACAACGCAGATAATCAGAATAGTCTTTATTGATAGTGCGTTCTCGCTACATACCTGTGCAACGTACAGTATGCGTGCCTGGTGCCAATCTCACGTAAAATGGCCTTATTTGCAATATATCAACATCGAGCTTGTGCTCTACAGGGCATTGGTTTGCAGCTAGCAGCAATCCTAACTGTGCCTAGTGGAATGTAGCTTAATGGTTCGTGTATGTCATCTAGTTATATGTGACAGATCTAGGCTAATAGCTCATTGCTGTGCTACCAGTTCGTGGCTAATGCTTTATTGCAGAGCAGTTTTTCCTAGGTATCATTCTAGAACAGGAGTGTGCAAACCTTTGCCCACCAGATATTGTATACCACCGCTCCAATGACCCCTGACCACTACACTGGCCAGGGCTGACGCGAGTTGCAGTCCAAAACATCTGTAGAGCCAGAGGTTGCAGACCCCTGTATTAGTCTTCTTACTAAATCACAAGTAGGGCAGGACAAAGAACACACATTAAGAACAGGAGACCTTGTGTGAAAACATCTAAACCACGCCCACAGAAAGCATCAGGCTAAATGTGTTTTAACACTCACACTCTGAATGTAATGATGTAGGTGGGTGCCTTTCACTGTCACCATGTGTTCCTGGGTCTGCGACTGCAGTCCCTTGGCATGGACATCACAGGAATGTGGCTTCAGCTCACAGACCTTTTAGTGAGAACATTGTCAACAATTCACCCTTCTGAGTTTAAACCAAAGTGGCGGTATATATGTTGTAGCTCACAATATTTAGGTTATTCACTGCGACTTACCCAGATGCACTGACTGGTCCCAGCATTATGGAGTGAGCGGTAGAGGGCATGGAGTCCTGCAGATGCAGACAATTCTGGCTACGTGCCTACATAGTTTCCTACATGTGCCTTATTAGGCAATCTGTCATTGCAGATGGTGGTGGCCATTTCTTGCGTGGTTGTTAATAAAAGTCATTCAAGGTAGGAAACAGTGAGAAATGAAACGAAGACACGGATACCATTGAATGAAACAAAGAAGTGGAGACCAACCCTAAAACAGATCAATACAAGGGCCTATGGAATGCAGAGGCATTCAACTAATATTGTCACTGCCTCAGGAGGATAGCTCAGGGGCAACGCGCTCGCCTTGGAAGCAAGAGCAGCGGAGCAACACAAGTTTGTTTCCCCGGGTCCGCGCTTAGAAACCTCTGGGTATTAAGCGCATTACAAATAACCAATCATAATCATAATATGTAGTGTTGGCCTAATGGCTTGGTTCAAGGTGAAAGAAGCAGAAGATCAGTTTCAGGTTGTAGTTATTTCTGAAGTGCTTTAAAGCTGTGGGGGTTGCTGCTGCGCACTGGAAACATACCGCTGCAGCCTCCCCAGGGCAGCGGGAGCAAACCATAGGCACAGTGGGTTCAGCTGTGTGGGAGAAGGGGGTGTCTGAGGTTCAGTAGTGGTGCTGAGGACGAGGCCACAGGACCATCATCTCCGGTGATTTGCTTATGGACGAGTGCCTCACAGGCCTATCTCTTATCGCGGTAGGGAGATTAACACCGGCATCTCATGCCACTGGGCAGGCCATGGTATTTATTGTCTGTCAAACAATGCTCCATGTCTTTACAACGACACCCTAAGTAACAACATACTTTTAAAAACGACACCTGAATAATGAAAAAAGTCTTATTTCTTTTTTTTTTAATTTGGGGGGTCCCGCCCTTCAAGCTCCCTGTTTCTACTGCGTTTTACCCTCCCGCTAACTGACCCCACCCCTTTTAATCCCTTATCCCACCCCCATATATACTTTAACTTTAAAATCCGACTTTTTGTCATTCTTTAGGTGTCCTTTTAAACACTGGATACCGTCAAACAAGCTTTATTCGGATAAAAAAACCCATCAAAGCACTTTTTACAAAATATGCATCAATCATGATCATGAAGTATAAACCATAAACGATTCGGCAGATTCAAAACATGTTTTTTAAATGTTTTAAAAGAAGATAAGAACAAATGGATAGGGACTGTTTTGTCGGATTATTCAACGACTCTCAGGGCCTCATTACAAGGAAGGCGGCCATGGAATGAACGGTGCCAGTAAGGGACCGGCACCGTTCATTCGGGCCGCCCTATTACGAGGTCTGCAGCGGATCCAGCTGAGGACGTCTGGTCAGACCAGCCATCCCTAGCGGGACCCGCTAGCAGACCAGGATGCTAACAACGGTAGCATCCTCCCCATTCCCATTGAGCCTTATGGGGGCACAAATGGGAATGGGGTTGTACCGGGTCCGGGTCCCGTGAAAGGCATTTACCGGGCTCTCCAAGGTCGGAATGGCCAGGTAAGTCCCCTTTTGCGGGACTCGGACTCGGGTTGAGGCTCTCACTCTCTTTGCCAAGCCAGGTGCAAACACTTGGCCACATTCTGAATCTGAAGAGGATTATCACTTTAAGTGCAGAAATTAAAGTGCATCCGCAATCCCTCGGGATATCGTGCGATCTGAACATTGGTAATAGCTACTGTGATCTTCTGTCAGTAGGTAAGGCGACTGCACGAGTTTAATGATGGCTACACGTTGTCCGGCAGCAGAGCTGAAGGAGGTGGCTCGACAGAAGCCCGTTTCCGACTGGAGGAAATGAAAAATCAAAAGTCAGTGTGCATCCCCTTCACAATGAGACAAAACCACAACATTCTATGTACTTGTAACGTTATTATTCGTGTACCCTTTCCTGGCAAATATTCTATCATTGGAACCAGGAAATGTGATGGGTGGAAGGTTTTTAATTGATCTGAACCAGTTCCATTGCATATGGCTGGTCCCCTTCTGCAAACAATGGCGTAGTAGGTTTCCCAGAGCAATGCCATTGGTTAAGATAGATTAATAACCTTCCACCCATCAAATGTGTTGGCTAGAGTTGCTTTCCCTTACAGAGAGAATGTACATCCAGGCGTGGGTCCTTTACACTGAGCCATAGGAAAGAAAGCTGCCTCTCACTGATGAGGCCTGACAAGGCCGAAACATGTCTGTGGTCACGTGTGCTTCTGTGCAGAGGAGTCGTGGCCTAGCGTTCCGGCTGGACTGCTCCGATTGGTGATAGGACCAAGACCGATTTGCATTGGCTGGTCCCTGTATGTAAATGCGCAGTTGGAATAAAAAACAATGGCTGGGAAGGTTTCCCATTCCACCCATCACATTTTTTGGTTTTGGAAAAATCTACAATTGAAGTTCTGATAACTTTGAATGAAAGGCCTGTACCATATCCTAAGCCGCTTGCCCTTTCTCTCTGCCTCTTCTTTTAGGAACTGGAATCCACTATCTGGTGGGACAAAAACTCCCTTTTTAAAAGGGGCACCTATGCAAACTCTTTCCTCACCATTGGCTATGCCAGCTAGGACTGATGGTAGTTGTAGTCAAAAGTATATGGGAAGACAAAGGTTGCAGACCCACAATCTTAATTGTGAATTGTAGAGCACAGCGAGGCACATAGGGCCCGATTCATGGAAGTGTTTTATAACGGCGTAGTCCCACAGGGAAACGTTCCATGAATCAGGCCTCAAGTTGATTTGCATGTTTTATACGTGAAACATGCTAATCTTTGAATGATTGTGCAATGCTCACACCTACCCCTGCCACTGAGCACGCTGAACCACTCACTTGCCATGTCTGTTGTTACGACCCGCCAACCGCCTCCAAGACCCAATTCCTCTCCATGGACGGCCTTCATCATGTTTCCTGCATTACGCTGTGCAACAGCTGCATGAGACACAATGTAAACAGTCGTCATTTCACTGGCCCATACCCACGTCCAGCGCTGGAAGGTAAGAGCGCAGGAATCTGGCAGTCATTGGCCTTCCACCACGAACTCAACAGAAGACCGTGTAGTTCTAATGCAGGCTCCAAAACAAGGTTTGACCAGAAACCCACATGTATGTCATAGGACGTTTTTAGCTGTTAAGCAATAAGGAACAAGTTACTTACCTGTAACTGTTGTTCTCCAGCATGGGTCTGGCATGGATTCACATGCTCATGAATATTCCCCGTCGTCAGGCTGGGAATCCTCGGTAAAGAAAAAACCAGTATCAGTTTCGTTTCTGATCTGTCTTTCGTAGTAATAACCAATCACTGGTCTCTGCGTCATACTGACCACAGCCAATGACTGCCCTCTACCTAAGCAACGCCTCTGGCAGCCATCTTCAGATTTGGAAGCACGTGAAGTGGCAGTATGACCAAGTGAAGAGCCGCAGAGGGGTAGGCGGGAGGGTTCGCATGTGAATCCATGCCAGACCCATGCTGGAGAACAACAGTTACAGGTAAGTAACTTGTTCCTTCTCCAGCATGGGGTCTGGCATGGATTCACATGCTCATGAATAAAGAATACATAGCAGTACACACATGCACAACCACGGGAGGTGGCAAAGGCTCAACATTAAGCATCACATCAACTCAACATTAAGCATCTTACCTCCTCACCAGGCTCACCTCAGGCGAACAGGTTGCGCAGCACTGCTTGGCCGACCCTGGACTCCTCCCTGGAATCCCGGTCGACGCAGTAGAATTTCGTGAAGGTGTGCGTCGACCTCCACGTAGCAGCCCTGCATATGTCCAGCAGGGGCACACCAGATAGGAACGCCGTGGTAGCTGCGATCGCTCTGGTGGAATGGGCTCTCGGACGGCCAGGCAGCGGTCGGTTTGCCAACCGGTGACAGTACATGATACAGCCGGAGAGCCATCTGGAGATGGAAGCCTTCGAGAGAGCCTTCCCCTGATTGACAGGTCCAAAGTTCACAAAGAGTTGTGACGTCTTCCGAAAACCTTTCGTGCGGTCCACGTAGAACTTCAGCGCTCTAGCTACATCCAGCGAGTGCAAAGTCCTCTCAGCCGGCGACGAAGGCGACGGGAAGAACACAGGTAACACCAAGGGTTCGTTGAGATGAAAGTCCGACGGTACCTTGGGCATGAAGGAGGGGTGCGTCCTGAGCACTACCCTCGTGTCGTGGAAGGTCAAGTACGGGGCCTTGCAGGAAAGGGCCTGGATCTCTCCCACTCGTCGTGCGGAGGTGATGGCCACGAGAAAAGCTGTTTTCCACGATAGAAACTTCAACGGGGCCGAGTGCAGAGGCTCGAACGGAGGTCCCATGAGTTTGGTCAGTACCACGTTGAGCTCCCACGCCGGGGCCGGAGCCTTCACCGGCGGGAACGATCTGAACAGTCCCTTCATGAACTCTTTCACCAGACGATGAGACCACAAGGACGTCCGGCCCGTGGTTCTGGTGTATCGGGAGATCGCAGCAAGATGAATCTTGATGGACGCGTGTGCCAGACCAGCTTTGGCCAGCGTCAGCAGGTACGGCAGCACTTGGGGAGCCGTAATCCGTAGAGGGTTAATCTTCTGTGCGTGGCACCAGACAGAGAACCTCTTCCATTTGTGTCCGTAGCATTTAAGAGTCGAGGACGCCCTGGCCTTTGCAAGAACCTCTCTGCAGTCGGCCGGTATGTCGTATCCTCCAAACTCTAGCGCTGCAGGAGCCAGGCCTGCAAGTTCAGCGACTTCGGGTCGTGGTGGAGGATGGCGCCTCCTTCCCTGGAGAGTAGATCCGCGTCCGCCGGCAGCTTGATTGGCGGGGACGCCGACAAGTCCAGAAGGTCCGGGAACCATATCTGCCTCGGCCACGCAGGTGCGACGAGGATCATCCTGCACCGTGACCTCTTGAGCTGGTTGACGAGCCGGATTAGCAGAGGCAAGGGAGGGAACGCGTAGAGGAACAGGCCCTCCCAGGGGAACGAGAAAGCATCGCCCATGCTCCTCGTCTGGGGAAACCTGCTGGCGAACCTCCGGCACTTGGTGTTCGTCGCCGTCGCGAACAGGTCGATCTGGGGTGTGCCCCACCGTCGGAAGAGGCGATCCACCAGATCCTGCCGTAGTTCCCACTCGTGGCACGAGCGCAGCTCCCTGCTGAGTGAGTCGGCGATGGTGTTTTTTATCCCTGCCAGATGAAACGGCACCAGAAGAATCCCTTGGGCGACGGCCCAATGCCACAGGTCCTGCGCCTCCTTGGACAGCGCTGGGGACCTGGTTCCGCCCTGTTTCCTGATGTAAAACATGGTGGTGGTGTTGTCGGTGAAGATCCTCACCACCTTGCCCTTGAGGGACGGAAGGAAGGACCTGAGGGCCCAAAACACTGCACGGAGCTCCAGGACGTTGATATGCAGGGACTTCTCCGTCGGGAGCCAGAGTCCCCTTGCGTGCAGATTTTCGGTGTGCGCTCCCCACCCTTCTAGGGAGGCATCCGTGGTCACAGTCACCTGGTGGGCTGGGGTCTGGAAGTCCATGCCCGCCGTCAGATGCGCGCGGGTGCCCCACCACCGTATCGCTCGTCGGAAACTCTCGTCGAGCTTGATCCTTTCCTCGAAGCTGCCCGTCGTCTGGATCCAGCGCGCATCCAGGAACTCTTGCAACGGGCGCATCCGGAGCCTGCACATGGGAATGAGGTAGATGCAGGAAGACATCATCCCGAGGAGGGACTTGATGGACCTCACCTTGGCCGCGTCGGCCACCAACATCCGTTGCACCTTGCCCAAGATGGTCCTGGTCCTCTCCTCCGACGGGGAGGCCAGAAGGGACACTGTGTCGAGCCTCGCTCCCAGAAACAGTGCGACTTGCGCGGGCACCAGGTGGGATTTGGCGTAGTTCACGGAGAATCCCAGGTCCGTGAGGAGTTGGACGGTCCTTGCCGTGTGGACCACGGCGAGCTCCCTCGTCTTGGCGCGGATGAGCCAGTCGTCCAGGTAGGGGTAGACGTGAATCCCCTCGCGGCGCAGCTGCGCCGCCACCGGTGCGAGGCACTTGGTGAAAACCCTGGGTGCCGACCGCAGTCCGAAGGGAAGGGCTTTGAACTGGTAATGACGCCCTTGGACCACGAATCTGAGGAATTTTCGGTGCCCCTTTAGGATGGGAATGTGGAAGTAGGCATCCTCCAAATCCAACGACGATAGGAAGTCTCCTTCCTCCAGCTGACCCAGGACGTGCTGGAGGGTGACCATCCGGAACTTCTGCGCCTTGATGAACTTGTTCAGGCGTCGCAGGTCCAGGATGGGGCGCCATCCTCCCGTCTTCTTCTTCACGAGGAAGTAACGCGAGTAGACTCCGGAGCCCCGAAGCCTCTTTGGGACGAGTTCGATGGCGCCCTTTCTGAGCATCGCCTTTACCTCCAGGAGAAGTTGAGGGACGTGAAGTTCTTTCCTGGCCACGGGGGGGACGCGCGGGCACCTTCTTTGAAACTCGAGCGCGTGGCCCCGGGCCAGGGCGTCCAGCACCCAACGGTCGGTGGAGATGGACTCCCACACGCTGACAAAGCCCGCCAGCCGGCCTCCCACCGGGGTGCTTCGGTGGGGGCCCGACCCCACGGCCGGTTCAATCCTGCTTGGACGCGGCCTTGCCGCCTTGGCCTCCTTGGCGACGACGGCGGGGGCCGCCAGACTTGCCTCGTCCTCTGTAGGCCTCTTGCGACGACGAGCGGGCCGCTTGACGGTAGGAAGCGAAACCGCCGCCGGAACCTTTGGAGGCGCCCTTGCCTCCGCCGCTCCGAAAGGGCGTCCGCCGTTGCTGCAGTACTCCAAGGGCCCGGGCCGTCTCAGTATCCGCCTTGATGGCCTGAAGGGAATCGTCCACTGTCTTCCCAAACAGGTTGTTCCCGTCGAAGGGCATGTCCAGGACCCTGGTCTGGACGTCCTGCCGAAAGTCTGTAGCCTTGAGCCATCCGCGACGTCGAAGGCAAACGCCGTTGCCCATCTGGCGGAACCCAGTGTCGGCGATGTCCGTCGCCACGGTGATGGCGTGGTCCGAGGCCACCTCACCTTCCTGCAGGATCTCAAGGGCCTCCGCCCTCTTGTCGTCCGGCAGAAAATCCAGCAGGGGAGCTATCTTGTACCAGAGTTCCCTGTCGTAGCGGGCCACGATAGCCAAGGCGTTGGCCGCTTTAATCGTCGTCGCCGCCGACGAGATGACTCTGCGTCCCATGGCATCCAATTTCTTTCCCTCGCCGTCCGGCGGGGAAGTCGACGTGGAGGCCGCACCCCCCCCGCTTTCTTCCTGGCTGCCGCGGAGACGACGGAGTCCGGGGTAGGCTGCGCCCGGAGGCATAGGGGGGCCGAGTCCGGGACCCGGTACTTTTTCTCGTACCGGTCTCTTTTCGCTGGCGTCGTGGAAGGGTTCTTGAGGAGGGAAAGGCCCTCATCCCAAATGTCGTCCAACAGAGGCACTGCGAGGACCGTCTTCCTCTTGGTCTCGCGCCGTTGGTAAAGGAAGCCTTCCTTTTTCTTCTCCTCAGGGCAGAGTTGGAAAAGCTCGGATGCCCTGGCGATCATTGAGTGGAACGATCCAATCTCGTCGGGCGGAGAAGCCCTGGTGGGAGGCGACGATGGAAAATCCTCGTCGTATGCCTCGTCGTCCGTACCCGTCGCTGCCGTGTCAGTCCCCGTATCATCCCCTCGGGTGGACGGGGAGGAGGGCTGGACGGGGCGCGACGGTTGAAAAGGAGGCGGTGGATGGATCCTTCTTTTCTTGGTAGGGGGAACACCAGAAGGTCCCGGTTCTGGATCCCCCGACGGGAGAGGTTCCTCCGTCGGTAACGGTAGTCTCGTCCTTATCTCGGAGCATAAGGACTGTATAGCCAACAAAATGGCCGCTGAGTTGTCTTGCGGCGCTGGCAGAGGGGAATCCGACGGGCGAGCAGGGGCCCCGTCGGTATCCTCGACGATGTCGTCGTCGTCACCTGCGTCGGGGCCCATTCCGACGGGCTGGTCTTGTTCCACGCCTAGGCCGTGGCTTAAGACCTCGATCAGTTCCTCTTCTGAGGTTGAGGCCGAATCTACGACGACGCCCTGCCCCCCCTTCTTCCCCACGGAGGGTTTCACGGGGGTCCTATCGATGGGCACGAAAGAAGACTCCCTCCGAGGAGGCAGGGAGATTCTGGGCCCCGAGGCCGCCACCACTGGTGCAGCCTCCACAGGCTGGGCCAGGGCCGCCGCGACCGTTTCGATAGAGGGCTTGGTCGAATGGATCAAGGCCTTCACCACCTTAGGTGCGCTCACCGCCTTATCCTTGAGGGAGGGGGCACTGCCACGCTCCTCCTCTGCCTTAGAGCTCGACCGGGGTCTCTCCAGGAGCTTCGCCGGGTGCTCGGCCTTCCTCTTACCCGACCCAGAGCGTTGGCTCGTGGTTGATGGTGCCGGGGAGGGTGCGCCCTGCCTGGCGCCCGTAGAGCCCGACCGTTCGGCGCTCCCGGTGCCAGCGGACTCGCGGTGCTTGGCCTTATGTTGGGCCCCCGTCGCCGGGGCGCCCTCAAAGGTCTTAGAAGACCGCTCAGATTTCTTCTTCTTCTCGCCAGACGGGCTCTTACCCTCCAGCCAGCTGGCGAGACGTTGATGGCGGTCCTTCATGGTCCGTTCCGACATGTTGCCGCAAAACGCACAGTCCTTCTCCACGTGCGTCTTGTCCCCATGAAGGCAGTAAAGGCAGAAAGAGTGTTCGTCCTCCTTGAAGACGTTCTGCAGCTGGCATCCAGGGCAGGCCCTGAACAGCTTTCCGGGCGTCGAGCTTCCCTTCTCCTGGGCCATCTCCGAGACCGGGCCTGAGAAGCTTCTGGAGTCCTCCGAAGTGTAGCTCGACGAAATCTTCACCCTTGAGGGGCACAGATGAATCCGACACGGGTCCCCGTTGATCGGATGTAGGATCGGTGGAGCTTGAGGCTCTTTTGACCGAAAGAATCGAAGTTTTGTGAAAAAGCGCGAAAAAATAGCACTAACGCTCGAGAGCAATAGCACGAGGATCCCAACACATGAACGTGCGGTAAAAATCTGAAGATGGCTGCCAGAGGCGGTGCTTAGGTAGAGGGCAGTCATTGGCTGTGGTCAGTATGACGCAGAGACCAGTGATTGGTTATTACTACGAAAGACAGATCAGAAACGAAACTGATACTGGTTTTTTCTTTACCGAGGATTCCCAGCCTGACGACGGGGAATATTCATGAGCATGTGAATCCATGCCAGACCCCATGCTGGAGAAGTAACCTTGCCTAAATGGATCCTGTCCCTGGTGGAAATTTGGCGTGGTCAGTTACAAATGGTTTCGGCAGAATACTCTTGGACAAAACAAGAAGAGTGTTACTAAACACCAATTAAAAGCAACAGGCACAACTAGATACCAATGCCCACTAGTTAAATGATCACGTGGAAGCTTCTCCATGAGAGTTCTGGGAATGTGCCAAAATCCACACACCACCAACTACATTCAGTACAATCGCCCTGGCCTCTGCAGATAAAGCCCGAGATCCACTGTATGCAACTTTACCAGGCACATGTGCATTGTGCCTGGACACGCCCCTGGCTGGATATTCAGAGCCAGTGGGTTCAACTATTGAGCGCGGATGGGCCAGGTCCTGCTCACGGAGATTTCTGGGGTCCTCATGTAAAGTGAAAAGTGCTCTTTGTAAAGCTCCGATTTTTCTTATTGTTGCAATCTTGGGAGTGTTTCTTTAATGAAAAGGCGCTCTCCAGCAAGCGTTTTTCCTCAGAGGAAACCCCTCAAAACAGGTAATTTGCACCATGGATGTTTTGCCGGCCTTCAATGGTGATAATAGGTTAGCCCGCAGAGGCACTCCCTCTGGCACCAGTACAAGTGCCCTCAATAATGGCCCTCGCTTTGCCCGGCCCACCCCACGGGTCATTACTGTCAAGTAAAGATAGCTTCCTCGACATCTTAAACAACGAGGACACGCCCATTCCAATGCCCTAATGCTCGATATAGGCAAAGAGAACACACAATTCCAAGTACATCAGAAAATCCAACAATAATTCCTTCCAATGCCAAAAAGCTGAACAACAGGTGACAACAAATACACAGGTAGCTGAAGGAGATAGTCCCAGTAAGGCAAGAGAGAAGCACCCCCTCCCCCCCACCCCCACCCCCCCAACTTCCCAAAAAAGCTAGGCAACACTTGTAAACAACAAAGAAATAGGAAACTCGATGCGAGGGTCTTATGAGGCTCGGATGAACGGGTTTACGGCGGCCTCAGAAGGACATTTTTTCAGTGGATTTTTTCAAAGGCTTTAAACATCTCCACTTTAACTCCTCTCCTGAAAAAAAAACACTGGACATCACCCCTTCCAAAATGACCGGCCCATTGCTGGACTGTGGCCGGCAAACATTCTTGAAAAGGTAGTGACTCTCCACTTGCAAAAATGTGGTGAATAGAAGTTTGGGGGCGGCTGCTGCACGCACATCACTCTTCAATTCAAGCTCTAAAGGGCAGTGGTGGATGGAAGTGGCTGGGTGAAGACTGAAAGCTGCAGATGCGCCCGCAGCCCTGTGCGCAGAACACGCACTGGCAGACATGCTCTGGCATGGCTCCACAGCAAGCCATTCCACCAATGCGGATTCACTTGTGTAGGGTGACCTCTGCCGACTGCATCTGGGATTACACTTTTGGGTTAGGTTTACTGCTTTTAGTTAGAGTACAGACAGGGAGACCTGGCATACGAGGTACACAAACAGTTGTTGTTTGGTTATTTGCCCACCCATTGCCTGTCCATGACCATGCTAATCCCTATGGCCATTCCCACCCAGTTCCTACCCCGTACCCGTCCAAAACACCTCCTTATGTGGACTCATTCAGCTTGCTTTATTCAAGTGTTACCATCAAATTTTGAACTCAAAGTAGCTGCCGTTGTTTTTTCAAAGCAGTCTTCTGAGAGTGAATGACTTAATTGGTGCTGTAAAAATGCTACTGGCATAATCAAAATGTCTAAACCAGGTCTGCCTTCATTTATAAACACTGTGTCCTTCTTGAAGTCCTTTTAAAAACAAGCAGCAAAGCCAACATGTTTGGCTATGTATAAGTATTAGGCATTTGCAACTGCAAGGCAGTGCTATTAGATGCCCAGGTACTCACACCATTCTGCAGATGCTACCATCAATGGGCAGTTAATTCCACTACGGCAGCACCTGGCAAGTCCCTTTCCCATGCGCACACAAAAGCCCAAACTGTTGACATTGCCAATGCTTGTTTTTTTTTTTTTTACTGATCTACGAATGTAAAGTAGTACAGATTACCGACCGTGGGGTACCGATTAGGGACGGGAATAGGGGAAGCGTCTCCCGCTACCTCTCACAGGATCCAGTGAAGAGGACTGCGACTTTGTGGAGCGTTCTCGGGTGGTGTCTCGGCAAGAGACTCTACAAGGCCCTGCCTTTACTTCCGCGCATTCCTCGGTAGCTAAACATTCTTCTGGTTTTTTTTAACACTTTCGCTTTGTTTTCAGCAATGCTTCTCTAATGGTCACAGTTTCAAGAATAGCTGCGACAGACACTGCAACACGTGCAGGAGTGGCCCTGTTATCCAGAAAGGTTTTTTAGCTCAGTAAGTTTTGATGTGCACATTCTGCATAGTAACACGATGCAGGCTTCTGAATGCTTTTGCCAAGCAGAGACTACAAGCAGGTGACTTTACTAAAAGGCTCTTTTGGGGGTGTCTCCATCTTGAACGTAGTAGGACCGACAGGGCAGTTTGGAGAGAGCTGACATACTCCCACGTCAGGCGGCTTCAAGGCTCACGTCTAATGTAGCATTCTGGCACTTAGAATCTACACGTGTAACGTGTAGAGGGATCTGTGCAAGCAATGCTTAGGAAGCAGGGATTAGTCTGGAGAAGCCACGCTGGGTGAGGCAGGCAGGCACACTAGCTTGGCAGGACTTTACAATGTTCATACTCAGCAGCTACTTTGCATGTAGGGGATTGCTGTCTGGCAAAAGAGAAAACATTCACTCCCGCCAATTAGGTGGGGGGTACTTATGTGGCCAGATACACCCAAAGGAAGATTGCCAGAGATCATTGTGCAAGAATTGTACATTTTTTCGTATTTTACCAGACCTGTCTCCCTCTTTCATTTTCATGCACGTGTTAAAATGAACACCGTTTAGTTGGATAATGGCAACGTCGTTATTTACAATGCTGTGAAGCTGCTGGCAAGCCCTTGCGTCCGGGGTGGCCGCTGGCCTCTAGTGCTCATGCAGCTGGGCGCGGAGCCCAATCAAATGGCCGGTTAAGTGTGCCTTCCATGACAACAAACTGCACACACCTCGGCCCTCCACACACCTTCCATGCTGGAAACGCCCAATGCTGAAAGTACAGAACTGGATATGGAAAATCAAACATGTGTAAATGTAGTGAATGCGGGCCATGTAAAACGGGCACGTGGAACAGGCTCATCCCATGCACTGCTGTATCTGATGTATATACATTCTTTTTGTTGTATAATTAACTGTATTATGTAAATGTGATTATGCTATGTGTAACTAAGCTGTAAGTTCTCTTATGCAATGCGCCCCGATACCCACGGGTCTGGTGCGCAATACAAGTAATAAACAAACAAACACACTGCAGATTGGACACATGCTTCTGTAATTATGTATAAAGGTTTGATTTGCATATATTGTTTTGAGCACTGAAGTGTACCGAAAGGGTAGGATTTCTCCATATTTCAGTGACGTGCCAATGGTTGTGTGAGCACATAACCCCTAATTGTATTTTTCGTTCACTGACCAAACAGCCTCAATTGGTGGCAGGATGACTTGTGGTTACCACTAAAAATGAATGCAAGCCTATTATTTACTTTGCATTTTGGGACTTGTAGTCCTGCACCTATGATGGAAAAAAGCAAAACAACAACTACTACTACTGCTATGGTTATTATGTTGCATGATGGTTGCTAACTCTGCTTCAAGCCAGTTGGAGGTTCCAGTGTGAAGCTACAAGTGTCTTCAATTCCATGCCTGTGGGAAGACTCGACCCCGATAGCCTAAAATTCACCGTCACCGCATGGACCACTTGTCCCTTTGGGTTCAGATACTGTGATTAAGGGAATGGCCCCTGTACTTTTTTGTGAGTTCAATGTCGACCAACGGTGTCAAGCATGGTGAATAACCAAGTCATCCATAGCGGCGTTGAATGGTAGGGCTCTTCCTGATTGCGGTGCCTTGTCTAGTATATCGGTCAAGTCATATTGCTGAAGTAGCTTGGCTCTGAGAAATAGCTTTTCCACTGCCTTGCAGTATCTGGCGTTCAAGTGTGTGTCTGGGGACGTCTGCTGCATCTCGACATCGGGGGTTCTTCTGTCCAACCCGCTTACGTGGTGCAGACCTGCCGCCAGCTCAAGCAAGTCTGCCTGGTCGGTCATGAAATCCGTTATCTGGTCCATCTCTGCCCCTACAAAGGGCTCCATCCCACAGGAGATGGGCTCCCCTTCCTCGTCAAATATAGTCTGCATGGATACAAAAGAATACGCCATGGACTACAGCACATACGCTCCTGCATCAAAATCGACGCCAAGGGAGTAAACCTAATCTGGGCATTCAACGCCTTTGCCGGATTGGTCAGGGCCGAATCAGCCTTTGTCTTGGCCAAGGACGTTTGGCCTTTCCTCGCAATCTTTGCGCTAGACGAACCAGGCATGGTCGCTGCTGCAGCTGCCATCGACGCCGAAGCTGTACCTGCTGCAGCCTTTTTGAAAATTTGCAGCATTAGTGTCTTACATTTCTCCGTTATGTTGCTAGGAGCTACCCCTTTCCCTGACGAGTGAGAGTCGTACCCATGTCGGCTCTTCATTTTGTGAGAAGACAAGAAGGAAGAGTAAAACCTTTTCGTTGATTTTTTTTATGGTGCCTACCCTCTTTGTCCTTTTTGTCGGGAGTTGGCCTCTCGCTATCTACAGCCGAGGATTTTGAAGTGAATCAAGCTGGCGACTTCGAAGGGGCCTTTCTAGCGCCAGTTTTGCAATGCCTTCGGGTTCATCGACTGATAGAAACTACATTGCTTGGTGTCGGGTTCCACTCTCAAGCGCCACAAGCAGATATTTTGTGTGTCCATGAGGGACATCTTCGGATTGCAGTCCCTGCAGCGTTTGAATCCTGAAGTCTTGGGACCAGACATAAAGACGCAGTCAAAAGAGATTTAGATGGAAATACCCTAAATACCTAATGAGGGACCCTGTTCTTAGGGATGAATTGGAGGAAAAGATGGGTCACTTCTTTGAGAATAATAAGTGGGGGGAAACAGGGGACGATACTAGATGGGATTCGTTTAAGGCATCAATGAGGGGAGAACTCATAGCAACTAAGGCACATAGACAAAAACAACTCTAGACCCTGGAGAAACAGCTGGAGGCCGAAGTAAAAGAGGCAAGGGAAAAGGTGGCGAAGGCACCCAATAGAAATAACCAGAGGGAATACAGAAGGGCAATAGGTCAATTAAGGATCCTGCAGACCAAAAAGGCAGAGGGGGCCCTTCTCTTTTTTGTGTGGCAGAAATACTACATGAAGCGGATGCCCTACTGGCGTGTCTTCTTAGAGGGACTCAGTCGAGAACCGCAACCACGGCCCTAAAAACTGAAACAGGAGAAAGGATAACACAAATAGAGGACATCCAGGAAAGCCTGGTCAAATTCTACGAGACACTCCACAGAACCCAAACTCTCAAGTACAGGAGGAGTTCCTGGAAAAGATAGGGTTACAGGGATTAAGCAGGGAAGCCCAGATCCCCTTACACCAAGAGATAATGGAGGATGAGGTTAGGGGGGGCATAGTAAAATTGCCTACGGGCAAAGCCCCAGGCCCCAATGGCTTCACAGCATCATTTTATAAAACCTTTGCGGGGACACTGGTACCACAATTGACTCACCTTTTTAATGCCTTCAAAGACAAAGGGCAAATAGCTACCTCAATGAAAGAAGCCAAAATCACTTTAATAGTGAAACCAGGCAAGGACCAAGAGGAACAATCATCCTAAAGGCCAATAGCACTTATTAACGTAGATGCTAAAATCTACACAAAAATCTTGGCCAATAGATTGGAGGAGCTCCTGCCTGACCTGATACATCAGGATCAGGCAGGCTTTATAAAAGGAAGGCAAATGGCGGACAACATAATAAGGGTTGCACATCTTGTAGAGAAAGTCAATAAAACAAACACCCCATCGGTCCTATTATTATTAGACGCAGCAAAAGCGTTCGACTGGGTGGAGTGGTCGTTCCTCTTTTAGACTATGGAAAGGATGGGACTCAGGGGCGCCTATCTGCAGACTGTTAAGGCGAATTATGTGGGCCCCCAAGCACGGAGAGTAGTAAATGGCATAACATTGCGATCATGTACGCTACAAAGAGGAACGAAACAGGGCTGACCCCTATCTACGCTACAGTACGCTCTGTACCTAGAACCCCAACTCCAAGCCATAAGGGAAGCAGATGAGATCTGGGAAATTCTATTTGCAGGCAGACCACATAAGCTGGCGGCTTTTGCTGATGACATGCTGCTTACCCTCACCAACCCCTCAGATTCAAGTAGGGCAAGCATGATACTGCTGAAAGAATATGGGGAGGCGTCGGGACCAAGTATTAACATGGGGAAATCCGAACTATTGAACCTGACATTGGGGACAGAGGTAAGGGAACATCTAAAAAGACCACCACCATTCGCCTGGCAACCAGAGGTATCACATATCTGGGGGTAAAGATAACTCCAGCACTTACAGGGTGGTACGCAGCAAACTATCCCCCTCTGTTAAGGGGCATCAAAAAGGATCTCATTAAGTGGCGGAATCTCAGTCTCATGGCTTGGGAGGATGGCAGCTATAAAAATGGTAGTGCTCCCATGGCTGCTTTACCTATTCCAGGCTATCCCCCAGGTGGTCCCTGCAAAGTTCTTAAAGGAGCTCCAAATCATAACGAATGAGTTCATATGGGAGGGCAAAAGAGCAAGGGTAAGCAGGCAACAATTCACAGCCCCAAGGAAGGAGGGGGGGGTCTAGCATTTCCCAATTTCAGACAATATTATGAAGCATCCCAACTGAGGGTAATTAGGGAATGGCTCCATGAGGGAGAAGAGAAGCATGCGGTAAGAATGGACAGAGCAGTAACAAAACATGACCTCCGAGAGGTTTTGTGGCTACCAAAGCAACATCAACCAAAACATATGTACGAGAACTCTATCACTAGTCACAGATAACTGCGACAGGCTGGTAAAACTGAGGGGAATTACGTTTCCATCTCCCTTCACACCCCTATTTAACAACAAGGAATTCACGCCGGGTCCGGAAAGGGGAGCATTCAAGAAATGGCAAGAGGGGGGTTGCCAGAGGATGCAAGACATGTTTATTGGGGAGGAGATTAGTACCTTTATGGACTGTAAAAGGGACTTTGCAGTGGACGAGCGGGAGAGGATGAGGTACTCTCAATTGCGCCATTGGCTCCTACAACCCATGAACAAAGGAGCAGCCACCAGACCAACAACCCCCTTTCAGAAATTTTTAACAACAAATGATGGCTCCAGAGGGTTAATCTCGCAGCTGTACAAAATACTGGATGGGGCTACACAGAGACAAACCTGGGCCTAGATGGGGAGGTGGGAACAAATACTGGGAAGAGGCATACACAAGAGAGAATGGGAGAAACTATGGAAGAAGATCCCGAAAATAGCAAGCTCCTCCCAAACGCAGGAAGCCTGGTTCAAAATTCTTTATGGGTGGCATTACACGCCAGCTCGCCTTCATAGGATTTACCCTCTAACATTGGGGATCTGTTGGAGGGGTTGCGGAAAAGAAGGCACAGCAGAGCATATATATATATGTAGAGAAGACCACGTTGCTGCGTGACAGATGTCTCTAACCGGCACTCCCCTCTGGAGAGGCGAGGAGGCAGTAACTAACCCTTCTTGAAGAGTGGGCCTTAAGCCCTGGTGGCACCTCCTTACCCGTGGTCTGGTAGAATTCAGAAATGCATAGCACTATCCAGCGAGAGATAGTTCGCTTAGTAACTGCTCGCCCCAACCTGGATTGCGAAAAATCAATAAACTACTGGTCATCCTTTCTGAAAGAGCCTGTTCTGACTAGGTAAAAAATCAGCACCCTCTTGGGATCTAATCTTTGGAGCCTCTCCTCATCCTTTAAAGGATGGGGTGGAGGGTAAAACATGGGTAGGTCGATGTTCTGGCCCTAATGAAATTCTGACACCATTTTTGGCAAAACACTTTCTGGAGACCTTTTCTTTAAAACATTTCAGAAAAGGGGCTTTACTAGAAAGTGCCTGCAACTCACTGACCCTTCTAGCGGACATGATTGTCACCAAAAACACAGTCTTCAATGTGATGAGTCTGATGGGAGCTGAATGCAAAGGCTCAAATGGAGCCACCATCAGAAAGGTGAGAATCAAGTTCAGATCACAATCAGGTGCCACAAAGGGTGAAGGGGGGAAAAGTAGTAACCAAGCCCTTCAAAAACTGGGCCACAAAAGGGATGGTAAAGAAGAAACATTGTTCTGGTGTCCAAAGAGCTGCCAGATACTCCTTCACTGTGACCACTTCTAGGTCCGATTTGGATGCATGCAGGTTGAGAGGGTTCAGGATGGGGTGAAGCACATTGCCTCCCGACTCTGACAAAAGGTGCGTTCTCAGAGAAAGCCAGAGAGACAAGCATACAGCCAGTTCCAGGAGTTCAGGGTACCATGTCCTCCTCACCCAGTCTGGGCCATGAGGATCAGGTGGGCCCTGAATCTCAGCAAACTCCTGAGAACCTGAGGGATGACCGGTATTGGTGGGAACGCATAATGGAGGTCGAAGACCCACTCCACTAAACATGCAACCCCCAATGCCCCGTCTGGTGGGAAATTCACGTGAGCAGAACAGTTTGCACTTTGTGTTGTTCACCGTCACAAACAGATTCACTTATGCGGTGCCCCACCGGCTGAAAATCATCGAGGTGACGTCCTGGCAAAGCTGCCACTTATGGGAGACCGAGCTCTGCCTGCTCAAAGCGTCTGCCAACCCATTCTCCACGCCTGCCAGATGAGCTGCAGAGGCTGAGATGTTGTTCTTTAGCATCTGGAACCATAGCTGCATGGCCTCCCTGCACAGGGGCAATGATCTCAAGCCTCCTTGCTTGTTGAGGTAGTGCATGGTCACTGTTTTGTCAATCAACACCAGGACATGTTTCCCATGCAGAGAGGGTGCAAAAGCCGTCAGTGCAGTCGAACTGTTCGCAGCTCCAGCAGATTGATGTGGTAACATTTCTCCTTCCGAGACTAAAGACCTCTGATTTGAAGAGAGCCGCAATAAGCCCCCAGCCTTTCATCAAGGCGTCCTTGACGTCCTGCTCCTCCGGCCATGGTGCTCAGAAAGGTTCTCCCATTAACATGTTCGTCTTGTCGCTCCACCAGACTAGGTCGATCGCCACAGTCCTCAACACATGGAGCCCATCCAACATCTCGCCTAAATACTCTGACCACTGGCTCCTGAGAAGCAACTGAAGGGATTTCATCTAGAGGCTCACCTGTGGCACCAGGAAAATACAGGATGCCATGCAGGAAAGCCGACCCCTGTAGACTAATGAAGTTCTTGAAGAGAGTGACCATGTGTGCCACGCTGGTGACTCTTCAGGAGGAAAAGCTTTACCTTCTGTGATGTCATCACAGAATCCCAGACTAGAGTCTCCTCCCTTGTGGCCGGGAAAGGTAGCTGCTACCTGATCCTAACCCTGGGGGTGGTGTGAGGAGGGAGGAACAGATGGGAGAAGAAGGCTATCAAGGGAGTGTGGTGACTCAGTCAGAAGAGATGCAGTATTCCTCCTATTTTAAGGATGGGATTTCCATAGTACCTGAATATTTAATGGAATGTTCTCACAGTAAGGCCTCCGCTCCCGAACTTTCCCAAGGTATCAAGAATACAAACTATTTCTAAATATGGAATTAATGTATACGAGGGACAGGGAGTCGATATTATTACTTTTAGTATTAATGATTCTTCATGGGGTTCAGGTTACAGACCCAAGAAAAAATGTCCTGTAAATCCCCTAAACAAAGTGGATTAAAGAAAGTTAAAACACCTAGGAACATTATGGACTTTATGTTCCATAATGCTACTAGCAATGAGACAAAGAAGAGGGATCAAGAGTTCCCAAAGTGTGCGTGCGGTATAGTTGTTCTAATGACCCACACCTGAGCAGGACCTTTAAACATTTAAAGGCCTGTCAGGTGCGAGCCAAAAGGAGACAACATGAGGAACAGCAGAAGCAACAGAATGAAGCAGGGACTGAGACTGCTGCTGTAGTGACAGCGGGACACCGTGCAGAGAGCCTGGAGGAGGTCGGAATCCTTAATGCATGCAGAGAACACGCCGCAGGAAGTGGTATTGGTGCTGGTGACCCAGAGGGAGAGGGATGCTCCTTGCTTCCTACAACCCACTCTGGTGTACGGTATTCACCGGTGAGTGTTCAGGGTTATGAAGGCTCCAGTGACGGTCAGCGCGAACCATGGTATGATGGCGGGCACTGTCAAACTCTGCAGAAGTCCCGGCGAACGAGGAAGTGGAGTCAGCGTGTCAGAAGTAGACGCCAGGAAAGACCGATGAGTTGGCCTGATGCATGTGACCGTGGGGTCCTCTGAGGGAGACCGCTGAATGCTTCTGAATACTGAACAGTTGAATGTAAGCAAATTGGGCGCAACTCTCCTATTATTAGATGTCAGATTGGAGATAATTGTAACCCGCTTTGCCAAAGCCAAATTGGGGAATATCCGGTAAAGCAATATTTGTACCTGCATTGCCCAAGCAAAAGAGGGGCAATAATAAACCAAAGGAGATACAACTTCCTTGAAGAGGCATATCTAAAAAGGGGACATGGCAACATAAAGGCCAAGGCCAAACGAAACTGAGTGTCACATCAAGGCAAGTCGAATTCAATTATCACATTTTTTAATTTTTTTATTTACTTGTGTATAATCACAGGGAGTGTTTTTTACAAGGATACGTCCTTTGAAGTGAGGACAGCTTAAAATTTGTAGAGCCTGAGTCAAGGCGTGTCGAGTGCAATAGCTATCTCAAAGTTTGTCTATGGCGCGGTCATCAGTTGCTGGGTGCCTGGGCACTGAAGTTCAATGGCCAGAGAGACGTCTAGGTAGCAGCGTTGATTTTGATGAAGGCAGCATCCACTATTTTGTCCGTGACGGCAGCCCTGCGGGATTTTTCGCCAGATATCAAACGGTACCACCATGTTTGCCCATCGATCAGTACCGAGTCGAGCCATACGGGAGTGAGAAAAGCTGTACGAACTTGAGTTAAAGCGGGGCAGTTTAGGAGAAGGTGGCGAATGGTCTCAGTAGAGTCCGGAATTTTACACAGTCTGCACGTGGTGACGGTGGACAGCCTTCTCATCACTAAGATTTCTCGAGTGTGGAGCAAGTTTAAGCGCGCTCTTAGAAATGTAGAGCGTATCTTTTTATCCGGGAATCTCAGACAGTACGCCATGGGGAGTTTCAATTGATTGTAAGTTGGTGGAAGATGGTTTAGGAACTTGGTTGCTACCGCTTTGTCGATAGTGTTGATCCAGTCTTGCGATTTCAGTTTTTCACTGACTCTTTGCAGGTTCGTGATCAGGTCGTTTAGTGTACATTGCAGGTCCTCCAGTTTGGTTTTTTGGAGGTGTATCCATTTTTGAACAGCCTTACAGTCCATTGATTCGAGTTCCTGTCCAATGATGTTGAGAATTGGCAAGCCGTCTTTGATAAGAGTCTTCCTGAAGAGGGCAAGTGAGGACCCACTGACAGTGGCACTTAATGATAGAAGGCCTAGGTCTCTTCTGATGGCTTCGATTGGAATGGCGGTGGGTAGGCCTAGGACGGATTTCCAGATGTAGCCCTCCAGTGTCCTCCATAGTTTGGACGGTACAGTGAACATGGCGTCCATGCCGTAAGTCAGGGCCGGAACCATTTTTCCTTTATAGAAATTAATGGCCGGCGCTAGCGAAAATTTGCCATACTTTCTATCAATCGCTCTTAGTTGTGAAGTCAGTTGTTTGGTTTTGGCCCACAGACGTTGTTCCTGCGAAGTCCCGTCAATGATCACTCCTAGATATTTGAAGTGCGGGACCACTTCGATATTGGTTTTACACACTGACCAAGATCGGGTTTTTTTCTGGAAGCGGCCCGATCTAGAGAGGATCATGATTTTCGTTTTTGTCTGATTGATCTGGAGGTTGTTGGTGTTCATATAGATTGCCAGGTTATCCAGCTGCCGCTGGAGGCCGATCAGGTTTGGTCAAACAAAATCAAGTCATCAGCGTAGAGAAGACGGGAGAGGGTGCAGTTGCCAAACTTCGGCGGAAAGCTTCGGACCTGGGCTTCCGAGTCTTTTTAGTCCCCCAAAAAAGCCACGAAGAGCGCCGGGGGTAGGGGGCAGCCTTGCTTTACTCCTCTTTGTGCTTGGATTTCTTTGGACAGTGCTCCTTGTCTGTTCAGCCGGACGTTGAGTGTAGTGTTGGTGTGAAGGGCTATCATTGGTTGTAGGACATCGTTCGGGCAATTCCAATTTTCCAGCTTTCTCCACAGTCTTGACCTCTCGACTTTGTCGAAGGCCTGTGAGAGGTCGATAAACGCCACGTAGACTGTGGGGGACCCTTGTTTTATTTTGGCTTTCAAGATGGTACGTATGAGGATGTTCAGTGCAGTACCACCATTTTTCTTGAAGCCTAGTTGGAATGGGTCACTGCAAGGGGCCGATTTCGCCCATCGGTTGAAGTGGTCCAAGAGAAGAGTCGCAAAAAGTTTGCCCATGATGTCCAGAAAGGCGATTGGGCGATAGTTTGCGGGCGCTTCCCTGCTTCCTTGTTTGAAAATTGGAATGATGGTTGCTTTGCACCACGATGATGGAATCTTTCTGGTGGTTCTGCAATGGTCAAACAGAATGCCGAGGAAGGTGGCCCATTCAGTGAGATGTTTCTTTAAGTCTATATTCGTCATGCCGTCTGGGCCTGGGGCTCTTGACGCTTTTAGTTTTTGAATAGCTGCACTTATGTCCGCTGGGGCTGACAAGTCAATCCAAGGGGCAGCAGTGGTATCGAAAGACGTATTTGTTGCAGGGATCGGACTGGCAAAGAGATTAGTGAAAAAAGTGACCCAGACTTGTTCCGGGACTGAATTAATCATGCTTGAGGCTGTGATTCCTTGAGAGGCGTTTATCAGGGACCAGAAGTCCGCTGTTTTCTTTGTCGTTAAGACTCTCATCATTGATTCAGCGTCATGTTGGTATAAAATGGCTCGGCGCGCTCTGATCCATGATTTGTAGATTTTGTTTTCATCTTTCCAGCAGTCCCATGCAGTAATGGTGTTGTCAGCCTTAGCGCGTCTTCTGAGCTGTCTCAATGCTTTTTTTTTCAATGCTATTTGTTTGTCATACTGGTGATTATAGGCTTTTGGGGTCGCCAGACCAGGTGTCGCGTGGTGCTTGTACTTGAGAAGCATAGGCAGGTAGTTCGGCCTTGGTGGTGGATCAAGAACCAGTTCCGACTCAATTTCCGAGACGTACTGTTGAGTGATCAGTCTGATGTTGGCCGATGTCAAACGAAGGCGCGTTTGTTGGGAATTCGTTTCGACCGATGCAGGGTAGCGAGATGGAATGCGGCCGGTAGAGGGCCATGATACAGTTTACATGTTGTGGTCGCTTGGTAGAGTTTTGACTACATGAAAATCTTGGATTACTGCACACAGTGCTGGGGAGGCGAAGATGTAGTCTAGAGTAGCTGAAGACCGGCCTCTCTCCCAGGTCGGTAGGTGGGACTGCCCTTCCAGAATCCAGGCAGCATTGTGCAGGTTCCTGGATGTCATAAGGGCCATCCAAGCTTGACCCCTGAGCTCCGCTGCTGTGGTGACGGTGGGATTTAAGGGGATGTTTTGCGGTTGTGTGCATTTCGCGTTGAGGTCCCCGCAGATAAGTAGAAAAGGAGTGTTCCATTCAGTAAGAATCTCGTCGATTGCCTCAGCCATAGTTTGACAGAAGAGTAGTGTTGATGACCCTTGAGGATTCCAATAAGTAGTGATCAAAGCGAGTGGTAGTGCTGAAGACTGCTTTGCATGTTGTTTCGGGAATTCAGGCGCAGGGTTCCATTCAATTAAAACCGCCAACACCTCATAGGATCTTGCCGTTGTTTTGATGAGTTTTAAGTTTTGATCTGACCGAATTCCAATCAGAAGTCCTGCTGAGGGGCGGCCTAGGAGACATTTGACAGCTGGCGAGATCACGATGTCGTATCCGTCCATTGACGGTTTTTCCTGGAGCCATGTTTCCTGGAGACAAAATATGTCAAATTGACCCAGGTCGACGGTATTGTGATCAGTTAGATGGGTGTGTCCTCTAGTGTTCCAAGAGGCCAACGATAAGGACTTTTGATGAAATTGAGTGTCGGCTTCTTTTGGTAGTTGCTATCTAAGGTGATTTGAGGATAGGCCACCCTTTAGCCATTCCCACGGGCCGGATGGAGTTGTCGAGTTTTTGATGGCGATCGGCGGGGATGATTTGAATTGCACCCTGGATCTATAGTTGAGCGGGTCTCTTCGCGGGGACTGATCTCTCCAGCTTTGCTTTCTTTGATCCGGACGGGATCTGTGGATTTGAGAATGGGGCGGGCGATTCTTAGATGTTTCTTGTCTGCCATTGCTAGGATGGTGAATTTTCAGTGATGTTCGATTCAGATCAGAATAGTCACGTGCTGGGCGGGCAGGAGAGTCTGGGCACGTTTTCGGAGTCCTGGATGGAGCTGTAAAGTAAGATTTCAGTTCATTTCTTTGATCGGCATGTCGTTGAGATGGGCTGTGGTTGCTGATTCTTCCTTTTTTAGGATATGTTTCCCTGATGGGGTTCTTGAGATCCAGAGTTGTTAGTTCAGAAAGCAGCAAGCCTTGTGCTTTTAAGTCTTCACCGGCTTGGCGACATATGTCTTGTATTGCGGAGGAGTAGATGTGAAGGTAGGCTTTAGCCTTGTTATCTCCGTGGTAAGGCTCGACCCACTTAAAATCTGCCGAATTTAGGTTCTTTAGGGAGGGTAGAGACGATGTTATCTTTAGCACAGTTCTTCTGTTCAAGATGACATATTTGTCTTTGCTGGAAATTTGCTCTATTTTGAAAAGACGGGTGGGGTTGTCCCTTGTGTGGTCAGCGTGTTTTTCTGTTTGGTGTCGGATTGTGCGTGCCCCTGGCGTAGGAGATCTCGTTGATCTGGTTCTTGGTCTTGATCTCCTTTGTAGGCCAGGCGCAGGTCTTGGAGGGTCGTTATTGCGAAGGCCCTGGGTGGACTTGTGAGGACTCAGGGCCACCGATGACTGGAGTAGAGGGTCCGCTGTAGGTTTGAAGTTGGAGGTAGAAGGAGATGTTGGTGGGGGATTGCCTTTAGAGGGACCTTTCTCAGGCGATACTTGAGCGTTATGAGGCGACGCAGACAGTACGAGACTTGAGTTTAGGCATTCTTCTGTTAAGACGGGTGACTTGGTCAGGTCCGTCACGGAGCCTGCTCGAATGGGACCCTGGGCTGCAGTTCCGAGAGCGGTGTAATGGTTAGGCGTCCGTACCCCAGATTCAAGCTTGCGCTGGGTTGATTGGCGAGCTGAGTCGGGTGGTTGATCATTCGTAGCTAGTTTTAGAACTTTCTTGCATGTAGTCATGTTTACACTTGGCGATGGTTGTGGCTTATTTGCGAATATTGTGGCAAATTCGTTAAGGTTTTTGAGCTGGGAGGTCTGAGTTGACTTGTGCGTTGATGTGTCTGATGAAGAACCTTTTTTGGAAAAAGAGGGAGCCGCGGACGTGGCCGACGCAAAGACTGCCTCCTGTCTTGCTGTGTGCGGAAGGTCATACTTCAGGTCGATGGCTGTTATATATCCTTCTAAGAAGGTAATCTTTGACTGTATGTTCGCTAAAATGGCCGTGTTGTCCTTTGAGACGTCACTTAGCGTTTCAGAAAGTTTGCAGAATGGGGCCATAGCGATGGTTATGGCTGACATGATTGTGGTCAGGTCCTTTCTATTGTTAGGGGACTCTTTGTGGGGAGGTGAGGGGAAGTCCCATCTTCTTCCACTCTTCAGTGGCGTATCTCTTGGTCCTAGAGATGAAGGGTTCGCCAATGAATGCCTGCGCGTGGGGTTGGAGCCTCCAATATCAAGCGAGGTGGGAGGCCTTGGTGCTGCTACTCTCGTTTGGGAATTGAGGTCGTCCCAACATGAAGACTGGGATGCGGGGACTTGCTGGTTTGCCGCGAGCATGGAAGGAGTTAAGTGGGTCTTTACCCGCGGATGGGGGGGCATTTCTCTTTGTGGCCCCGCTATTGGTTGCAGTAGGTCGAGAATGTCCGAAAGACCCTGATGTGGCGGTCGAGTGGTGTTAATTGGATCAGCTGTTGAGGAGACCACCCGCTTGGGGGTGGGTGGTGGTGGGGACTTCGCCTGAGAGTCTGAGGTGAAGTTGGAATGTTGTTAGGCGGGCGACCAGAGCCCGATTGGGGCGGGGCTAGCGCGTCCGGTGAGAGTCCGAAGAGGGGAGTGATCAGTGGCAGAGCTTGCCCGACTGAGGGTAGTTGAGTCCCGATAGCACCCATAGTTTTTCTGGATTTAGGCGCTGGAGTGGTCTCGTCAAGAGCTTCCAGGATTTCCGCGTCTGAAAGTTCGGACTCATTGGATAATTTCCTTTTGCCTTGTGTCTTAAAAAAGTTCATCAATGCAGTTGACAAAAGCAGGGTGGAGAGGACAAGTTTTACATAGCCCTTCTTTCTTTGGGCTTGTTGTGGGGCGACCTTTTTAATCTGACTGTTAGTTTTTGGAAGGCTAGCCGCTGGGTTTTGCTGTTTTTTTATAGAGACAGCCACTTTGGTGTTTGTGGCTGCTGCAGCCGTGGGCTTAAGTGCCAGTTTGCCTTTTTTCCTGTATATTGGTCTTTTTTTGTTTTGGTTAGAGGAAAGTTTGCAACTGAAATTATCCGATGTAGCGGAGGAGTTGTCGGAATCTGAATCACGACTCTCCTCTTGCAGGGGATTCGTAGGCGAAGGTTGGTTATGGATATCTGAGGGTGTGACAGCACATGCCCTGTTTTCCAGGGTTCCATCTAAGTCTGAGGGAGGCACTGTGGCCTCTAGCATCAAAGGCGATGCGGGCAAGTTGGGTGTCGGGTAGAAGGTGGCCTCGTCAGTTGCACTGGGTGTAGAGAGGTTCCGTGAGTGAGCTGCACCGACCGGGCCGGGTCTGCCCAGTTGGTCCTCCAGAGCCAGGTGAATCAGGGCCGTGGTGGTCTGGTGGGCCGGGCTCTTCTGCCAGTTGCGGTGTTGTTCCAGGACGAGTAGATTGGTGTTAGGCTGGGCGGAGCTCAAGGCCTCCGGAGAAAGCGGGGCCGGTGCAAATCCGCCCATTCCTACTTGGGTGTTTGACGCATCAGAGGTGGCCGCCGGCTCAGGGGTGATAGCCGGGGACGTGGGAAGATAAGCTTCGTGGGCGGCTGCCGTCGCCGATGTGGCCACCCTCAGACCCCCTGGCAGGGGCCCTCCGGCTCCCGCACAGGATGGGTCACTCGCCGAAGCGGTGAGGGGGCGGCCATCACTGGGTGATGCTGCCGGACCTTGTCGTTGGCCTGGGAGAAGTCCGTGGCTTTTAACTGAGAAGACCTTGTAGTTGAGAGATGCGGGCTGACTCGAGGTAAGTGGGGTCCTTTTCGTGTGGCTCCTTAGTAGACGCTGATCCGGATCTTCCACCATCTCAGGTGGAGGATGGAGAGGGGATGGGGGAGGAAGAGGGAGGGAGGAAGGAGGGGAGGGCGAAGGACCGGGAGGGA
Organism: Ambystoma mexicanum; assembly: GCF_040938575.1. Classification (NCBI taxonomy): domain Eukaryota; kingdom Metazoa; phylum Chordata; class Amphibia; order Caudata; family Ambystomatidae; genus Ambystoma; species Ambystoma mexicanum. The sequence goes on from NC_090936.1 coordinate 31,186,562, forward strand.
AGGGTGGGAGCGGGGCGGGGCAGGATAGGGAGACAAAGGTAGAGGAACGGAGGGTAAGGAAGGGACAGAGAAGGCAAGAACAGGCGGCGACCGAGGCAGAGTTTCGGAGTGTCGCCGCCAGATAACAGGGATCAGACGGCTTTGGACGACCAAGGAGGGCTCAAAGTTCACTTTTAGTCCCCAATTTGTTTCAGTTCTCAGTTCAGTTCAGAAAGGAAATACAGAGAGGCAGAAAAGCAGGTCGAAGAGGGGTGCTGCTGGGCAATGAGGGCAATGAGTGCCTACCTCTGTATCCTTGGAATTCCCTTGGTACGGCAGTCAGCCCCCAGCTCCCAGAGCAGACTGGAACTCTGCCCGGAACTCCGCGCGGAAGTAGGGTTTTTATGGAAAGTTGGGCTTGTTTTTCCTGAAAGCAGAAGCCGAAGCAGAAGAAACTCCAAACACGTACTCACGCGATGCAAGCAGGAGCAGACTGGAACTCTGCCCGGAACTCCGCGCGCGCTCCGTGCGGAAGTAGGGTTTTTATGGAAAGTTGGGCTTGTTTTTCCTGAAAGCAGAAGCCGAAGCAGAAGAAACTCCAAACACGTCCTCACGCGATGCGAGCAGGAGCAGACTGGAACTCTGCCCGGAACTCCGCCCTCAAGATACCTTGAGGGAGGGAGTTGTAAACCACATAACTAACAGTCAAGAGGTTGTGTTAAAGAAATTCAGATACAGCAGGAGAAAAGTCCTCCTTGTAACAAGGAACAAGGGGTTGAGAAGTATAACCTGCATTGCTTATGGCGAACAGATCAATGTGAAAACTGTTGTCCTTTTGTGTAGCATATTGGAGAAAGAAACTGTATGTCAAATATGTTAGTACGCCGTACCACAGAATACAGTTGTAGAAGAAGGAGTTTTGATTATCCTGGCAGGAGTAAACCAGGAAACCAGGAGAGGGACAATTAGTGGTAGTCCTGGCAGGCGAGTGGACCAGGAAGAAGATAACTTGTAGCCTGAAAAGAAGTGGCAATTTCATTATTGTGTTGGATGAACTGTGGTATAACCATCTCGAATAAGAAGCTGTTTCTAAGGAGGAAATATTGTTTGAGCTTCAGAGAACAGTTGGTTTGACTTTTGACTGGAAGTGTGAAGAGAAAATAAAGTTGCTTTGCCAAGTGAAGAATATATTGAATGAAAAGAACATTCATTTCTACTTGGAATGAAACTTGGCTTATGAAAGGATCTTTTCTGAAACTGAACTTTAATTGGAATCCTAAATTAATCCAGCCCTGGTCACAAGGATTCTTGGCTATAACTTTTGTGTTTGAATTTAAATGTTATTTTTGTGATGTTAAATCGTCAAATGATTCCTGTACCCTTGTGTTGTGCGTATTAGTGCGAGGGACAGATATTTTGGACATTTGGTTGATTTCCTGTAAGATAGGCGTTTGTCTCACCCCTTTTAATTTAATAAAATGGCAACTTGTGACAAAACTATACCTAAGTATCCCTCTCACATTTCCCAGGTGCCCAAAACTGCTCTGATGATTTGGAGCTTTTTGCCCTGGTGAGGTGTGACATTTCTTTAAGTTCAGGGAGAAACCTAAGTCATGTTGCAGTGTACAGGTGTCCTTGAGATGAATCGAAACCTGCTCCGGCGACCATAGTCCAAGTATGCAAAGACATACAACGGCTCTTCTGAGGTAGGCCACTTCTACTGCCATCAGCTTGGCAAAGACCATCAGCTTGTTAAAGACCCTGGTGATGCGGGTGAAGCCAAAATGGAGCACTTGATAATGTGTCCCCCCAATGATGAACTTTAGGAACCACCTGTGCTTCCCGTGGATACGCACGTGAAAGTAGGCATCCTGAAGGTCTAGTGACATCAGCGGCTTTGGAACTGTAGATCCGGGAGCATTTCCCACAATGTCACCATCCTGAATCTGTCCTTCCTCAGGAATTTGTTCAAATCCATGAGGTCCAGGATGGGACAGAGTCCTCCCCCTTTCTTAGGAACCAAACATTATTAGGAGTACCAACCCGAGCATACTTCCTCAGCTTGAATTACTGCTACTGCTCCCTTCAAAAGGAGGGCCTACAGCGCTTTCGGTAGGACACTGTTGCAGCTGTTGGAGGGAGGGGGAGGTCTGTCCGGTGGACTCTTAAAAAATGGGAGGTAGTAGCCCCAATCCACCAGCTGAAGGACCAAGGCGTCAGAGGTAATTTACTTCCATTTGCCAAAGAATCCAGAGACTCTTCCTCCAACCGGTGAAAAGAGGTTTCTGAGGCTTTGTGGATGTCAACGCTTTTGGAGAAAGCGCAAGAGGCATTTACAGCCTTAAGAGCAATGCTCCCCGAGGCGAAGACCTTTTTCGCCAAAGTGTCAACCTTATTCGACTCACTGTCGGTTAGGAGGTTCAATGTCGAGGACCTGGACGCACCCGGTACGGTCTGCAACACTAACCTCTCTGGGTTCGGATGACATGTCAAAAACAGAAGGTCTCCTCTTGCCATTTTATACTTCTTTGTTAGATCTGTGTTGACCACCGGTGTCCAGCACGGATGCTGCCACAAGGCGATGACTCGGTTTGCTTAAGCTGCATTGAACGGCAAAACACGTTTCGTCTGCAGGCCACGGTCGAGGATGTCGGTGAGGTGGTACGATGACACCGGCTTTAACGGTGTGCAAAGCCCCAAAGCCACAATGACCTTCTCGACTGCCTTGCGGTATTGCGTGTTTGTGTGTGCGTATGTGTTAAAATGCTGAAATTCCACATCCGGAGATGTGTCCAGACCACTGGCATTGTGTAGTTCCTCCATCAGTTGAAGTAACCCAGCCTGGTCCACCACAAATTCAGGCAACGGATCCAAGGCTGCATCCTCCATTTGCTCGAACCCAAATGGTATCGGGTCACCCTCTTCATCAAAAATCAACTGAGTTGAAGAACAGGGATAGGGTGTCCGGCACAAAGCTTTGATATTGCAGGGCCTCCAGTTAAGGTGCTTTTTGGCCTGAGGGGGTAGCCACGGTCTCAGCATAGCAGGAGGTTTCTTTTTAGGTGTCTCTTGCTCGAGGGCGGTCGATCCACAGTGGCTGCCTTCACGCCGGACAGACCAGGGCGGTTGGAGCCTTAACGACTTGCAGCGTCAAGGCCGAAACCAGCTGAGGTCTTCTCCAAAGCCATGAGCATTTGGGTTTTAAAATACTTCCACTCCTCTACTGTCATGCCTCACACTTCCTCCTCTTGTAAGAATCTGTTTGCTGTGAGGACGGCAGCAAAACCATTTTACACCAGATGGAGGCTCTTTAACAAGCTCCCCACAAAGAATCGTTGAAGCTTTGCTTCGGTTCTGCCTCCATCACGTGACTCGATTCTGCTCGAGTCACGTGTTCTATGCACATATTTAGGTGCTTTCTTCGAAGCGTTCAGCGCTTCTGATTGTTGATTCTAGCGTGTCTTTATCGCTGTGCGTTTCTACGTTTCTCCATTACTTTTGGTGTCCTGAATTACAGAGCCTTTCATTCCAGTCAAGGAGACCTTTCTCGCCATCTTCAGCACTTTATGGTGGCATTCGTGCAAGGCCCATTTGCCTCATTCAGCATTTCAGTGCGGCATTCACATGATGGCCGCTCGCCGCAGTCAGCGCTTCAGGGCGGCATGAAGGCTGACGGTCGCTCGCCGCAGTCAGCGCTTCCAGGGGGCATTTATATGAAGTCCGCTCGCCGCATTCTAATCTTCATGGCAGCGTTCCTCTGAGGACATTTCCCACCGCATTCTAAGGCATTTCATTAGAGGAGTCTTCTCTGCCTCGTCTCCAGCTACATTCCTTCGTCACCTGGTACAACTACGTGTCTCCTGAAGCTGGTGTACTCGCAGAAGAGCTGGAGTTCCTGTCTGCCATTATCCAGGTGATAGATACAGTTGTAACATTGAGAACATTCTTCCTTTGCCATTCAAGTTCAAATCTTTTGTTGCTCATATTCCCAGAGGGTAGTCTTTATTTTTCATTATTTCAAGGGTGAATTCTAAACCCGCTTTACGGAGTACAGAAAGAACTATTATTGAACACTCAAAGGGTGAATAGGTTTTTTCCGGATACTAACATTTGGCTTTATTCTAAGAAAAGTGTCCATACATGCGGAATTAATTTAGTGCACAGAACTAAAGGACGCTTTCCAGAGTGCACCTACCTGATTCCAGTGCGACCCTCGTGCCGTTCGGGGTAGTTCCTTACTAACATCCTTTTCCTTTGTTCTATTTGTGGATTACCTGGAACTCTTTACTTTGGACTTCTTCAAACCAAGGTTAGTGGATAACTAACTAGGGAAATACATTGGGTTAATACCACTACTTACCTTATTGTTTCTTTACAAAGATCGGAGAGTGTTCATTATCGCCCTTTCAATTGATTCCTTGCCCTGGCTGTATGTTTCATCAGTGGGTGTAATCAGTGGAAAGGGTTTTTCCTTGAGGATTCGTCACTGAAATTAGGAAGTAGACAACATCAGGACTTGTATCCTTTTACATCAGTATCCTTTACTTGTATAGCTTATAAATGTTGAGCAGCATGTAATCTACAGACGCACCCTTTGGAGGGTACAACTTATCCCTTTTGCCTGACAAGTCAGAATCGCGTATACGGTTCTTTGTGTGCAACGACAACGATCAGGAGTGGTGAAATCCGCTACGGGAGTCTGAATGCTGTATGGACTTCTAAAATGAAAAACGAGCATGTTCCGAATAGCGTGCTGAGCACGTGGAAAAAAGGAAAGGAGGTATGGGGACATAGTGCATCCTTGTTATACAACGCCCAAAATCACCTCCAATCGAGGAATGGCACGGCTGTTTACAAGGAAGTCTTCGACAACATCGAGCAGTACTAACCTCCTTCGGAGAACCTGATGCTTGATAACTCTCTATCAAGATGAAGAATCTGTGGGAGAATGCAAACCATTGAATGTTATTTACAGTGTTTTTTTCTTTCTTATATTTAAAACATGCGTTATATTCTGTGGAAGCCAAACCTGGCTCATGGATCCCTAGTGCCTACCCGGTTGTCCTTTTTTTCTTCCTGCCCAGACCTCTTTTGGGGATTCAAACATTCTGGGGGAAAACGTTAAGGTGTTCAAGGACCAAAGCTGTGCCGCTACGGGCCGCTCTTGTTAAACCTGGGTTCTAATCTCAGCTCCTCCACTTGATCAAATCCTTTGATCTTGGGAAAAACACTTTACCCTAATGTGCGTTATTATCTGTAGCTTCTAAAATTGGAATCACATGTTCTGTTAAATATGATTGTCTGCATCTCTTTGTTTATGTAATAAACATTTTAAATGCAAACAATAAATGCAAAGAAGTGTGCACTATTAAAACATCTGCACTCATGCATGTTTTATTAGACAACACTGTAGTGTCATAAATATTGGCCCAAAATAGTGTGCTGCAACCAATCAAGTTGCTTGAAATGTGGGCAATAACCTCTGTTATTGTGCTGTAGTCACATGTAACCTGCGGGCCCCACGAACGACCTTGCCTTTTCTTTTTAAACCCTTCCCTTTTCCCTCTTCAAGAACATTCTCCCACTACTTCTTCACTTTCTTGCTCTGCACGACCAAGACATCTTCCGCCAAGAGTGCTGTCCCTCTATATTTTTGTGCTGGCCCCCATTTACTTTTTTTTTATATGAGGGCAAGATATGTGTGCCCGGAGCGCTTTCCGTTCTAGGCACACACGTGATTTCCTCATAGAAAGTCTAGCACATGCTTGTTTGACTTTGATGCTAATAGTCTTCTAGCCCACCAGAGCAGACTTCACCTGGTGTTAAAGGAATCAAAACCTTGCAAAATCAGAGTTAAGGAAGGATCATTATCTTGGTCTCTAGACCTTTAACACCAGGTTAATCCCACTGACACAGGCTTCAATGTTGTAATGATAGACTTTTATATAAAGGGCATACCACAGGCCAAATTGACTTGTGGTTCACTCGTGACAGTCACTCAGAAGTCGTGGTTCCTTGCTAGAAAAGTCAATCAGTTGACAGGCTATAAACATTTGATGGGTGGGAAACAACAAAAATAGCTTAAAGACATGCTGCATCCTGTGATCTGGTTAAAGGCCAGGATTGCCAATCCTTTCTCTAGAGTGCACAATAAATATAATAATAATAATAATAATATACTCGAGTTGGAGGGCTGGTGGTGAGTTTGTTTCCACTGTTAAATGTATTTAACTATTTAGTGTCAAACTCATGAGGGGGATGTGATGAATCTCTGAATGTCGTCACTGCTTCTGTAGGGAGAGCCCCTTACCATAAGGCCAAAGGTGAGGCTGCTACCAGATAGTCCCCCTGTGGGTGGTAGTCAGCGGGTGGATCTCATGGGGAGGGAAACCCCCTATGGGACCAGTGATAACTATTGTGGGAGAATGCGGTATCTGCTTAACACCTCTCTTACACCCCCCACTCTCTCCATCCCTGCTCTCATATCCCACGTACCTCTATAAAACCAATGAAGTAGAAGAAACTGATATGAGGAAGATTAAGTAGGAGTTGAAAGATATACTGCTAACAACCAATGATACGAGGAAGAAGTGCGGAAACATAGAGAGCACTAAGATGAACCACAGTGAACGGTCTAGTGGTTGCCGACTTCCTATTGGTCCAACCTCAGTAGAAATAGAAGAGGGGAACCAGGAAGTAGTTTCAAGCCCTCCCTTGAGGAGCAAGTAGCAGGAACGCTAGACAGACAGACGGTGAACCTTTGCCAGCCGGCAAGGGAAGGAGAGCTGGCGAAAGCTGCTAAGCTCTTCACTCGAGGAACCAGAGTCAGATGCTCTAGAGAGGAACCTCGAGAGGGACTGAGGGACCGAGGCTCGCAGAAGGGAGCAACAAGAGCAGACCCACCAAAGGGCTGGCTGCGAGACGCGCCATCAGCGCAACATGACAGGAACACGCAGTTTGGAGAGAAGGGAGACGCCGAAGTGGGTCAGAAGCGGCAGAGCCGCTGCGGCCAAGGACAGCCCCAAAGTGCCGAAGAAGAAGAGGACGACAACAGGAAGTCCACAACTGAACGGAGGGCTGCAGCCAAGACCCTAAAGGTATTTGGTTGGCTGTTGGTGGTCCCCAGAGGGTGCAGGAAACCCTGAGAAACATAATGGATGCAAGGAGAGAAGGTAATCCCTATGCAATACTAAGAAATACTTTATCAAGATCCAGTAACAAGGGGAATAGGGTCTGGGACCCTTACGAGAAAAGGATATATCAAGCATCAAGAACGTCTAATCTTCTTTGTGGCAGCACTTGGCGGGAAGGCGACCCAAGGCTGTCCCAAGAGAAAAAGCATAAAGAGAACTGTGAGAGAATTACATATGAAGACAGTACTTGGCAGGGGAGTACACCAAGTCTGTATGTGAACCATAAAAACAGAAATACATATGAAGACAGTACTTGGCAGGTGTGTAAACAAAGTCTGTATGTGACATCCACAAACCATAAGGAGAACTTTGAGAATAATACAGAGGAAAACAGAACTTGGCATGCGAGTAAACCAAGTCTGCGTTTGGGACTAAGAGACCTGATAGAGCAAGAAACCAGGACTGACAAGCAGGGTCAAGGACCCATCAGAGTTTGGAGGAACATCCAAGCCACTCTTCTTTGTCGCAGTGCCTGGTAGGAGGAAACCCGGTCTACCAACCAGGGTCGGCGTCCCACCACAGCTTGGAGGAGGTTCCAAGCTACTCTTATTTGCCGCATTGGCTGGTAGGACGAATCCAGGTCTGCTGAACAGGGTCAGGGACCCACTACAGTTTGGAGACACATCCAAACTCCTCTTCGTTGCCACAGTGCCAGGTGGAAAGAAGCAGGTCTGCCCGCCGGTGTCAGGGACCACAGAGACAGAAAAGAAGCATGAGAAGGGCCGGTTGGGGAACAGAGACATTTCTCACCAATTGCTGAACTGTGTCATAAGCCTGATTGAGGCTGGGGAAGGGAGACATTCTCCCCAACACTCGAGGAACTAATAAACCCGGAACCGGCTCTTTGTCCAGGGGAACAGAGTAATTTCTCTAGGCTACGAAGACCTCCTTTTTTATTTTAGTTTAACTTTAGAGTGTGAGGGGCAGAGCTAGGATTCTGACATTGGACTTTTTGCTTTAGACATCCTGAATTGGACATTAGTTATTTTGGTTGAGGCAGGGAAACCCCTCTTAGAGTTAGGGCAGAATAGGGTTTGGGTTTCTTTTCTCACTTGAATAAACGTTTATGCCAACCATGACCACTCTGTGTCATAGTCTTACTTTTGCACCCTTACAGGGAGATTTGAAATAGGAGAACTAATTAGGTCACGCCCTCACTTCTTAAGCCAATAACCTTTGAGACACTTTAGGGACAAAATCGAAATCTACATAATTGTACAGTTGAGTGTACATTGCAAAGACTGGTGAGGCAAGCTTTGTGCTACAAGGGACTGCTCCTGCATTTCCAATGCATAGCATATGCTGTTTGAGATGTCCTATCCCCCACCCACCCCACTAAAAATACTATTTCAGTCAACAACCTTGCTATATTTTCCACATATCAAAGGGCTCAAAGAATGTGTGCAGTTGTCAAGTTTCAGAAGATTTGTTCATCTCAGGTAACCTTGGTCAAAAAAAGTGTTCTTACAATGAAACTGAATGTTAACATATGCTGCAAACAACCATAAAATGGACATGGCTATGATTCTCTGTGACTTTCAGTCTAATTGGAAACATTATAGTTCAATGAAGTGTTAGAACCAACACCATAGGGCACTATTTGTGGTAGGTAACCATTGTTCAAGTTAATGCTCCACAGCAAAAGACGAAGGCCTCTAACAAAGGCGAAGGTGACCTAGCACACAATACAGCCTGACGGTAAGGGCTTCAACAGTATTAGAGCTTGTGCAGGGGGAAAATGGGCAGCCTCGTATGTGGCTTCCTGCGATAGAACGTGTCCAGGTCTTCTTGACCAATGCCCTGTGAATAAATATACCAAAGAGAAGCTTGGAATGCAGCCAATACAGGTGGTTAGAGTCTCCATTCCAAGCTTGCTGATAAGCTAGACAGATGGAAGCTGTTTGAAGAAAGAAGAAAGTGGAGCACATAATGCAGTGTTCTGCCATGGTCAGAACCCGGATTCTTTAAAGAGAAGAAAACATGCTCTTGTGTTAAATAAACTATAAGATTAGAACTCAAAAAAGAAAGAGCTGAATTTCAAATGTTATGGTGCAATGCAAACTTATCTGGATGTTACCTTTTCGAAGACGGATGAATACTGAGACATGCCAATAAATGCTGTCCACTAAATGTACTGCAGGGGCAACTGGCACTACAGTGAATAATTCTGCACCCTCATATTTAATTTAGTTTTTTACAAGATCTATTTTATCATATGAACACATTTCAAACTGAATGGCATATTTCTGGTTAGTAGCACATCAGGTGGTCAGCAAAGCCTTTTCTAGTTTTAGTTATTTTCTGCTAGCATTGAAGTTGTTTGCACCAGACAGACCTTTACAACTAAATCTGTATATTTACGCAATACTTAAAATAATAATTTTTAAAAATCAACATAAATTTGGAATTTTAGTCAATTAGGCGAAGCCTCTTACTTGTTTTGCCTTTACAAGAGTGGTCATCTGAGTGGAAGCAAGACGACACGGTGCAACACAGGTTCGAACCCCGGGTCCGCGCTTAGAAACCTCTGGGTATTAAACGCATCATAAATAACTTATCACATCATACATAAATGTGCATTAGTATCTTTTACTTGCTTGACAGAATGCATGTTTATTGAACTGGGCACCAGCTTTGCCTGACACAGTGTTCCCTATCTTCATATGGGATTTTACCAGTTGGGGGTAAAGTGCCAACTTAACGGAGCATTGGACCTTAACAGCTGGATTTCAGGCTGAGCAGTTGCAAGATGGCCACAGAGGCTTAGCACTCTATAGGCAAGACCCATATTCCACCATTGAGCCCTAAGGACACACAAGGCCCACGTCCGAAGATGCAATAGAGGCATTGCCTGACCTGCACCCAGGTGCATCAAAGGGCTTCTGGGGATGAAACCCAAAGGCGGTGCCCCTCTCGGTCCTGGATGGTCTCGTCAAGGCTTTGAGGAAGCCATTGTCCGCCTTCAGTGATAATAAGGGTTACTTGTGGAGCTGGCACAACCTAATGATCTTTTTAAATCATTGAGTTAGAAAACAGAATTATGCTGAGCCCGAGGCTGGAGATGCAAGGGCCTTTGAGGTGGGCACAGGAGTAGGTACCTATCATTGACACAGGTGGTACCATGAGATGAGGTGGCATGAGTGGAGATGGTGATACAATCCGGAGAGGTTATTTATTAGGCAGCAACCGGAGGGCCAACTAAACACAAATAAATACAAATACCAAAATGTAGAAATCCATGGATTAATGAGGCACATACACCTGCCGACGTTGATGCAAGAGGAAATGCTGCCATTACTGTCTAGGAGATACAGGAGCCTTCGATGAAGAGACCCTCTTTGGGGCAAGGCAAATGTGCTGTCAGGATTCTAGTGCATCTTCAGTGGTAGAAGGTGTCATCACCATCCTTTCCAGAATCGCTGAAAGAAGCTTACATTTAAGCAGTTGACCAAAAAAAGCAAAGGACTCACTACAATGTAGCTCTTACGGGCCAATATATATAGCTAAGGGCAATGTAAATAAAACAGCTCAGAAGCAAGTGTTTTTGAAAAGGTACTTTCGGAACTAGTCATAGAAAAGATATTTCCGAACTTGTCCATCCAGGCCAGACTGGTTTCACCACTGGCCAACATTGCACTGGCAAGGTTAGGAGGGGACTGGATTTTAATAGAACTGAACAAGAGGTTGACCAGGGGCATGGTAATGTTTTCCCCTTTATGCAGAAAAGTGCTTGTATACTGTGTCAGTGTTGTTCCCGCAGCCCAGGTTAATGAAATTGGGAATACGGGGGCCTACTCCTTGACATAATAAAAGACCTTGTACACAACAGTCCTTGTGCAAAGGCAACCTCAAAGAGATTCAAATAGATGAGCTTTAATTTCCGTGAGGGCATTAGCCAGGCATTCCCTCTCTCCACGTCCTATTGCAGACTCTTACAATTGCACCCTCAGTGCCTATGGTTAGGATCTCACAAAATGCATTAAAGGAGAGTTCCGGGACTTTTTTTTTATTGTCCCTACGGGTCGGCCATGTGTTTGTAAGCATAAATCGGTAGATCGTAGGAAACTTTCCTATGGACCTTACCCGACTTTTCGCCCATTATCGCACTCGAAATCAGCCTCCATTTTGTGATAATCCTATCATTCCGCCGCATCGACCTGGCTCACCTGCCTTTGCGGCACTAAATCAAATCCCCCGCCCCTGAAACAGACTTTATCAAAACATTCATATTCCCCGCCTCTATCCGTGACGTGACTGTGCTGCGTAGGCAAACGCGCCCAGGCGTCTTCTACGCGACTCCACACAGACCCCGGAAATCAACACAGATCAGCTCACAATACAGCGCACCACAATTCGGAATATGAAACTGTACTTTGAAATCAAACCGCAAGATTGTAAATGTGGTAAAGTACATTTATTTGACATCAAATGTTTAGAGAATATTCAGCGATTTGCATTTTTATTTGCTCATGTTCCAAAAAGTTCGTATTGAGGAACGCGATGGTCCTTTGCTGTACACAGGGTCTTAGAGCATCTCACAATACAGCACCACAATTCGGAATGTGAAACCGTGGTTTAAAAGCAAACGGCAAGATTGTACATTTGGCAAAGTACGTTTATTGGACATCAAATGTTTAGAGAATATTCAGCGATTTGCATTTTTCTTTGCTCTCGATCCAAATTAGTTCGTCTTGAGGGAAGCGATGTTCGTGTGCAGTACACAGGGTGTTGGTTTACGATAAAAATAAGCTCTTCTGTCGCACTGATAATCGCATGGCTGTTCCAACAACGAGGCACTAGGCCACCACAACGGTAGGTATGTTGCATCTAACCGTTAGTACCGCGTAAGGGCATACTTGTACTTGGCGATCGTCCCATAAAATGGTCAGGGTGGTAACGTTGTTCACGCGGAGAAGCAACTGGCGGCTGTAGAAGCCGTCCGCCGGTGTCTGGTACTCGTGACACAGACAGTAGTGAATGATGTACCTAAAAACATAAAAAATGAAATTAGTCTCACCATCAGATCCTTATTAAAATTATTCATTTCATAGCGAGGACAGCGCTACTGGGTGTACACAAGTGTTTAAAGGCGTGGCGAGGCATGGAGGGGGGGGAGTGGAGTACAAGGTAAGTAGCATAAAATAATAAATAAATAGGGCCAGCTGGTGGCAAGTGCAAGGTAAGTGCAGAACAAGTGCTGGGAAGGGGGGGCTGTAGGATACTGAGACAGTCCCCCAGTGCAGGGGTTGACAGGGAGGCAGTGCAGGTGGAGAGTGGAAGGGCCCAGGACCGAGGTCGCAGACAGTGGACCAGTTGTAGCAGGGGAGAGGGAGAGAGAAAGCAGAAGCAAAGAGGAAGGTTTTGAGGTGCTTCAGTAAAAGAAGATGGTTCTCCTCCAGATAGTGCGCGGTAGAAAACACTATGCCACATAGAACGAACAAGTACAACTGAACCCGTCTTTAAAGCCACTGTATAGTAATGAAATTGCGGTATAAACTCATCAAAAGTTACTTACATTATATTTGCATTTTCCATTGTGTCTCTGTGTAGGGCAGACCCGAAACACCACTCCTTCTTTGCCGACGTTACTTCTTCTAATGAACGTGGCTCATCGTTTCGTTTCTGAAATTTTATTCATTATCTTTTCTTAGTCTTTCAGGATGGTCCCGGCCTGTCAAGGTCAAATCACAATAGAACCTTATATTGGGTCGTGGGCCGTTCCGCCACCCGAGCAAAACATCAAAGCAGCTGACCTTCACTTTGAGCGAGCACACATTTCTAGTTAGCTCCAGTTAGTGTAAGGGCATCTTGTCTGCGTGCCTTTTTTTTTATTGTCCCTATGGGTCGGCCATGTGTTTGTAATACGGAAACATTCTATAATTTTTGTAAAAATGATTTATATTACTGTTTGGTTTAATTGCAATGGGCCTGCAACATGAGGAGACTCGAGAGAACAGACAATCGAATTACAATCATTTAAACCGTGATGTGTATTTCTCAATGAGCTCTGCTTTTGGTGGACATGGAACAGAGGCAATGTTGGGTGGCAATGCAGTTGTCCCCTGCATAGGTTCGTTCACCACTCCATGTATGTGCCTATCGAGGACATCTACGATAAGTCTCTCAATAAACTCATATTGCATATCCTCAAACACTGGTTTGATCACCCATTGTTTACTTCTTTTAGTGAAGGCCTTATTGTAGCGAAGCGTCCCTAAAGTTCCGGTCGTCCTACTTTGTTGACGGCCAACATTATGGTTATGTGCCAAGACCGCTAGAAGAGTCCGATTTATCATGCCTTCCATGCCAAAATGCAATCTTTTGGGCCTGTACTTTAGGCACATATTGTGGAACACCTCCAAATCTCCTGTGTGGCAGAATTCCGTGAGTCCCCTCAAATCTCTTGTTATAGTTTTATCAAATACAATCTTTTCAATGGCCTTGTGAGTGGGTGATGAAGGAATCAACCACTTCTTCTTCCGTGCCTCCTCTGTGGACAAATGGCCATGTTCACATTTGTGGAAATGCTCATTTGTCGACCATTGATGTACGTTGCTACAGTGCAACATTACTGACCGCCATTTTTCCAGTAGAATTTCCAACGACCCTTCACATGTTTTTGAGCTCCACCAAAGATGGTTGCTGATTGACTTGGACCACTGTGAAATACCTTGCATATCTTTTTTTTTTCCTGCAGCCGACAATTTTTTATTGATTGTTTTTGCAAGATGCCATACGTCAAATTGGTGATTTATATTTTTGTACTGTTCTCTCATTGTCTTGGCAATTGAAACGTGTCTGTCCGTGGCTATCAGGTCGATCACCATTCCCCGCGATTGTAGTTCTTGCAATGATGTCACAAAGCCAACTTTCTCCATGGCCACTGAGGATGTACTTTGTGACACCTGCACGACCACCGAACTCACAATTTTCTTACTTTCCATGTCCTGAAAGTGGTAGGTGCAGTACTTGGCTGAAAATCCTGGACTGTCGCATTGTCCATCACCGGCTAGCCTGAAGCGTTTGCCCGCGAATGTACTTTCCATTGACATTTTTTCCATTCTCCAAGCTTCGCTGATGGCTGGAAATAGATAATCGGTTTGGTATTTGTAGAACTGACTTTTCGCAATGAAATGGATTCCCACAAACTGAAAGAAATACTGTAACTTTTTAAAACTTGAACCACTAAAAAGTGCGGCCGCTGCACAAAGTAGATTGCCTGCTGGCAGTTGCCCCAGCATGGGTTGTGCAGACCATGCGAACGGATGATATTGTGTACAGGTGGCATGTATTTTAAGGTTAGTGCCTCGAATTGCACGAGTCACATTAATCAATGGCTCCCCACATACTTCCCCACCAACCCAATGCCCACATTTCATCATCATAATAATATCCATCAAACAGCTATCGAATACAATGAATTTGGCCTCTTTCCTTATACTGTCACTCTGCATCCCAGCTGGTTCGGCCTGTAACGTTGAGGACATGTCACTCGCATGAAAGGTACAATCTCTGATATCGTCTTCCGCTATGCTGAGTGATATTGATGGTGTTTCATTGTCGTCCACTTCATTCTCTTCCATTGCAACATCTGTTCCTTGTCCGGAGATGGGAGAAAAAAACAATGTCTTCAACTTTCGCGTGCTCTTATTTTTTGCGGGTGTGGATTCTGTGAATTGATCTACGACTGCATCCAAACTACCAGGAGGACATTCACTATCAATGGCTGGTGGTGGTATAGCTCCGTTGTCAATCACTTCATATTCTTCCCATTGGCACGATGCATCTCCAGTCTCAAGTCCCTGCCAAAAGGTTTGACAAGCAACATCTCTCGTTCGCTTCACTGTCTGTGTAGATCTAGTTCTTACACCCACTCGCAACTAGAGGACAGATTAGAAAAGGGATGTTCAGTTTAAACACAACTTACAGTATTGAACTATTGACAGTGAAAGACAACATAATATAGTGAACAGGACACTAACCTTCTTTTGCTTTCTTTTCTTTGAAACTTTCTTTCCTCGAACTTCAACATCTGGACGCTGTTGCTCCGACTCGTGTGTGCATGTCTCCACTTCCTCTCGCGCTGCAACGACTATACTTTCATGATAAGCACATCCATCACTCACTGAGGCTCCATCGACTCGCTGAAACATAGAACTTTCATTAGTATGTATAATAATATTGAAAACACAAAATGTACTTGGGGACCAATACCCATACGTACATCTCAATAGCAAAACACGAATGAACGCATTGTGTAGAACATTCAAACGACAATAGTTCACGCATTGTTGATCTAGTTAGATTGAACTGTCAAGATCCATACCTCGGGCTCCGCATAGACTTCCATTGATGATATTATTGAAGATGACGCTTCAGCAACTCCCTGAAACACAGTAATTGCATTAGTATGGTTTTCTATTTTGTTTAAAAGAACATAAACTTTCTGCAGGCGTCAACGGCTCATCTAAATAGACCTGCACAAATGATCAGTTGTCTAAAATAAATAATGGATATCTAAATATGATTCGATTTGCTCCATCGTTGGAAGTGTCACCACCCAGAGATCTGCATCAACTACTAGGGGTGATGTTCTTGTTGAAGAAGCTCCGTCAGCTCCCTGAAACATAGTACTTGCGTTAATAAAGAAGGAAGTATAGCGGATGTAATCACGTCATTTGATCTCGCATGATTGATCTGTCAGTATCCATACCTCGAAATGCATAAGAACATCAAGGGACGCTGTAACTGCGGTGCACACTTCTGCAAGCTGTTGCGCCGACCCGTAACTGCATGCTCCCCCTTCCTCTTGGACTAATGCTCCATCGACTCCCTGAAACATAGGACTTTCATTAGTAATGAACACAATATTGAAAAAAGAAGACACATAGGAGGGCGACGACAGAAGGACATACCAATGGCTAAAAACGAAAGAAACATTGTGTGTAACAATCACGCTACAAGAATGCAAGATCTGATGATCTCCATCGATGGAACTGTCCGGAAACGTACCTCGAGCATCTGAGTGACATCTACGGTTGTCGTCAATGCGTTGGACTCCTCAGCATCTCCCTGAAAGACAGTACTTGCATTATTTTGGATAACAATAATTATAACTGAAAACAAAGACTAGAGGACGAGTACTGTGGTGTACCATTAGGTAAAATAATTACACGATCAATTAAAACTATTGATTTACATGCCTAAAACAAGTCAGTGTCAGAATAGCTAAGTAAGATTACCCGATAGGCGCTTGAAGTGGCTGATGACTGCAATAACGACACGGATGGAGAATCTTCAGCCTTCATATTGAGTGGATACATAAATGGGGAAATTATTGTTAGCTAATGCTACACACTACCGCAATGCCGAGAGATAAATACGTAAACTTGACTCACCAGTGGAGGGATGTGGACGAATAGAGTGGGAATAGCGGTTGAGAGCAATTTTCGCCTCGCTCGCGGTGTTTTCGTCCTTATTAGCAATGATGTGGAGTACATGTCTGGGCTAAAGTGCCTGCTGCAGATGCGGTATCGATCACCCCTCTTGTCCGCAAAGACTTCTAGGACTCTACTTTCTATCTCAGAGGCTGGATATCCGCAATATCGGACCCATTCTCTTATCTGATCTATTGTCTTAGGGAAAACATGCATTATAGTACCTTCAGATTTGTTATGGGTCTTCGAAGGGCAACCGCCAATGGAACAGGCAGGCATTATGGAAAGTTCTGAAAAGTAAAGATCAACAATTCTCTATGAATACCAATGTGTTAAAACATTAAATGACACATAAAAGGTTCAATGCAAGGTCCGTTTTGGTTCTTGGAACTATACATGTTATTCACATGCGGATAAGTATTTCAATAACTTTCAAAAAATAGAAAAAGTAATTTGACTAAACTCAGAACATGTGACTAGTTCCTTGCATGTACTGTCGTGAACGAAAAGAAAACATGGATGCAATTTGATGACTACTAGCAAATAGATATAAATTAAAAAATTGGACGCAAAATGATTATGGTACATGGACTTACCTTGACGAACAAACAGTTAGATGCAGGGATCAGAGTAGTTTCTTGTCGTAGAACAGGGAGCAGTTCACAGGTTGCAAACTGACGAGTTTGCTCAAAGTGGTCACGGAAGTTCACAGAGACGAAGAGCAGATAACCAGCACCTTCACGGGTTGACTAGCAAAGCGCAAAGAAGTTCTCATTAGAAATATGAAGTGGGTTATAAAGAATTCGAAACAGGGGTGTGTTTGTGAATGAATGACGTGTATATGTCGTGGCATTATGCGGTCTGCAGGGGGCCGTCCAGCGTGAGGGGGGATGCTTGGCAGGAGACACGGGGTCTGGAGGTAGACATGGGAACAACAACCCATGCTCTATAGACCACTTTGAAGTGTACATGGTCTTTGGCACCTCTTGGCCTTTATCGCTCCCTGACAGCTCCACTTGCCAGCACAAGTACCCCGGTGCGAACTGCCTTTGATAGGGCGGGGGGTGGATCGGGGCGGTGGTCGTGCAGACAAGACACAGGAAGACTCGTGAATGGAGACACACTTATGTGGATTGCAGGGGGCCGTCCAGCGTGAGGGGGGATGCTTGGCAGGAGACACGGGGTCTGGAGGTAGACATGGGAACGACAACCCATGCTCTATAGACCACTTTGAAGTGTACATGGTCTTTGGCACCTCTTGGCCTTTATCGCTCCCTGACAGCTCCACTTGCCAGCACAAGTACCCCGGTGCGAACTGCCTTTGATAGGGCGGGGGGTGGATCGGGGCGGTGGTCGTGCAGACAAGACCCGTTTGCCGCAGGGCCTCACCAAGGAGAGGCCATCTAACTGAATGTAAGAGGATGGCTGCAGGATCTACTACATGGAATGCAGGGGGGTGAGTTTATAAATACCTCACCCTCCCAGGAGAATATACACTAGATTCATTTAAAAAATCAAAACAACCATTGTTAAAATATATGTTGGGCTTTATTTTAGATTTTAATTAAACATAAATAATAAACATTACACATTGTAAAGTTGAGGTTGCAGCACATCGAGGGAAAATCCGCGGTATTGTCCACTGTCACTGGGGAAATGTTGTCTAATGGCAAGTACCGCACAGGCAGGTATTACTCTCCGAACGCGGTGTCCGAGCCTCCCGTGAAGCCACCAAGTGAAGCAACGATAGGCCACCAGCCTGTACCACCTGTGAAAAAAAAAGATGCAAACTGTATTAAACTGACCAAACTTTCTTATCAATGTCGATTCAGGTAACACATGTCATTTTTCTTAGAAAAAAATTATATCTAGAAAATGCACTATATGGAACAAATTTACATGCGTTCGAATGATATGTAAATGTAATTTTATATGTGGGAGACGACCATGAAATAGTGGTGGCATCACTGACATCACAAACAGAGTATACTTACTCGTTACTCGGATTACGCGGACGAACAGTGCCGCGAAGTTCGTGCATAAGCACCATCATCATCCTCAACACGGTCCGTGAGAGGCAGGCTTCCCTGAACTCTGGCAGCTCGGTGATGCATTGCGGACTTTGCTCGCCTTCCTGCAGACTTTGCTCGCTTTCCGAAATGTAGGCCAAGCACCCGGAATTTTCACGGCAGCAGCAGTTCTCCTCCTCAGTTGGCATTAGCTCGCACCGATTGCACGTGCACCAGGTGGAGACGCCGTCCATGCGACATGGTCCAGGCTCTTCATCCGTTGACTGGTCCTCCCAACTGCCGTCCGAATCCCCATCGTTTTCGCGTGCTTGACTTTCCAGTAGTTCTTCCTCGGTGTACTCGGGCTCGTACATATACGGCATTATTGTGGCCATTGTGCGGTAAAGATAGTAAAATAATTTACAGAGATGGTACAGGTGTTCACACGGGCTACAAGCGGCGAAGGTAGCTGACCAGAGCACTGAAATGAGTCACAGAATACTCAAAGTAACACAGAGAGAGGAATGGAATCGAAAATCTGCTGCTGTGTGTTGTGAAACGGTCTGTTTATACTTATTGGGGAAAGAGGCGTCCTGCCATTTCCATGGCAACACGTCAATAGCTGAGGCGCAGCGATTGTTGACACGAGACGTGCTTGAAATGGGCAGTACGCGTCTGCTGATGTCAGGCTCAGGGGCGGGGGATTTGATTTAGTGCCGCAAAGGCAGGTGAGCCAGGTCGATGCGGCGGAATGATAGGATTATCACAAAATGGAGGCTGATTTCGAGTGCGATAATGGGCGAAAAGTCGGGTAAGGTCCATAGGAAAGTTTCCTACGATCTACCGATTTATGCTTACAAACACATGGCCGACCCGTAGGGACAATAAAAAAAAAGTCCCGGAACTCTCCTTTAAGGTGTTTACACCCCTGTGCCCCCCCCAACATATTGTTTAATGATATGACAACCCAAAAAAAGATTTAGATGCTCTTGAAACAATCTTCATATAGGAATGCTGGCATGTGGAAAGGTTGCAAAAATACTTCTTATGAAATACAAAGTCTCCCTGATGCTCGGGAGGATAGCTCAGATGCACCGTGCTCCCCTTGGAAGCAAGACGACACAGAGCAACACAGGTTCGATCCCTGGGTCCACGCTTAAAAACCTCTGGGTATTAAGCGTGTTATAAATAACCCATCATATCATAAATTAATACTATGTTCTGCTTGATAAGCTATTTGAATGAATTTTACCGGCGGGGCCCTGCTAGCTCATGATGGCCAGAAAAGTAGGTTGGTCAACACAGATAGACAGCTAGATTGATCTTGAGAATCATAAGCATTTGGCCTCTGCACTGGCATATAAAAGCTTGCATTTGCTGCAGAAGAGCTCTCTCGCCCACCTAAGCTCCCTTTTACCCCACCTCCCAAAGAGTGCAGGCCCTGTGAAGAGAAATACCAATGGTAAATAGATTGTACCTATGGGGGAATCTAGTATTTTACAATGGGCCTTCGAGTATTTTGTGAAAAGTGTCTTAAAACATCATTAGCATACTAGAATGTGCTTGGTTCGCATGGACAGGGAACTGGTTGGTTCACTGCCAGTTTGGGCGAAATTATGCATAGAAATTACATATAAGATGACCCTAATGTATAGTGTGTACCTAAATTCTGCATGCTCGTGCACTGGTGCAACTCCCACAATATTTACCTTCAACTAAAGTATTCCCTGAAAAGATGGCAGTTTACTTGAGAGAGCTGTTTCATCAAAAATATGCCCTCTAGTAAGTTACAGGCAAAAGATCGGGTGAGCAGAAAAGGCAATTGATTATAGATCTATTGAACAAAATACCCTTGACTCCAACTCCCTGAATGTTAACTTTTTTTGGCAAAAGTAAGATTAGCCTCTGGCTAAAAATAAATGTTTATATGAATGATTTCCACCTTTTAAAATGGCCTCTTAGTATTCCAGGGAGCTTACAATAACCCTTGGCTCTTCAAATGTTGCCCGCAGGATCTGTTTTGGTGGTATAACGGAAATTATTTCATCTGGATCAGGGGATGCGTGCGCCCTATCGATCAGGTTTGAAATCTGCTCCTCATGGTCCTCATATAGAGTGCTAATGTGGAGTATTGGATGTGTCTGATTGCGGTTAAAATTAGACATTGCTTCTGATTTAGACTGATTCAGGATTGCAGTGGCCGCAGCGGCATTCTTGGCTACAAGACTGTGGTTGCACGTAAGGAACGTGACAGGAGACGGAATCGTTAGACAAGCCTCAGAGAGAGAAAGAATATCTTCATCAAGGTTCTTCCCAGGCAGGGAGGGATCTGCAAGAAAATATAATGTACGTTAAGAAGTTTCTCATCTGCTATGTGCCTAGTGATTTTGCTTCAATAGACTTTTCAAAATATCACTAATGGCAAAAAGTTCCCATGCTATACAATTTAAAACGATAACGCCAACTAAAATAAAAAAAAAACGCCTGATACATAACCAATACACATTGAAAACAAATATTTTAGTAGGGCAAAAACTTTCACCATCCTTTGGATTTCATAGCCTAAATTTTGCTCGAAGGGAGCTTAACTTTAGGTAAAGTTTTGAGACATGAGTAGATGATAGTGGAGGGCCTTCACAGGATCAACTTATATCGACGTTAAGACCAAGAGACTTGTACCAAAGCCATCCCGAATGACAGTGACCATCCAGTTAATTGAATTTCACATTTTGGATAGCAGGTTGTTATAATGCCGTAATAAGAGATTTTAGTTAAAACCACGAACAACAGTACCTTAAAAAGAGCACTTAGTGTTTAGGAAAATGTGATGAATACATTAATACAAGCTAATGGAAATCTCCAATCTCTTTAAACCAGCAGCATCAGAGTTTCTGTGGTGCTCAAAGTTAAAGTTGACAATACATAAAAATAGTCTATATAGAAAAGAGTGTAAATACTGGTGTTATCTAACTGGCATAGCTTATAAATAACATACAGTACAGACATGCAGCACTCTTACAACCAATGCAGCAGGATAGAGGATGCTATATAGTGGGTTAGGGGCCATCAGAGAGCTTATTCATGTAGAGTCCAGGGCAATGTGGCGGCATGGAATGAGGAGTATGATCAATCAGTGGTATGGTGGTTGCTATAAACTTATTTTAAAGCATCCGATGGACTCGTCACTGATTCCCCGGTGGTGACCTCCTCCCATGTGGCCAGGGGACGGCAGTCGCTACTGTGATGAATCCTGTGGTGTCATCACTGATCACCAGTCTGAGATCTTTCTCATGTGGCTAGGGGACGGCAGCTGCTACCTGATCCTGCCCATGGGGGTGATATTATGAGGGAGGATCACATGTGAAGAGATGGCGGTTGGGTAGAAGTGGTGACCACATGGCGAGGGATGTGGTATTCTTCGCTTCCATGTATGAAAACCCTATAATTCCTAGATTCCTGATGGCATGTTGTCATTATAGCAATCCTTCCAGTAGTACAATTCTAAGACCTCTTATTGCCAGACATCCTAGGCAGGAAACCATTCACACTTCAAATGTACATAATGCTCACTTAACATCTACTAGTTCTGACAGTCTTAATTTGAACAAAAATACAAAGCAATACAGCTTTACAAAGTCTAAAACTCCAATGGACTCCAACTCCCATAAAACCTACAGTACTGGGCCGACAAAGAGGAGAAAGGAGTTCATTTGGACTGGAAAATACACCACTCTAATTGTGCCGACTAGTTGTTGTAAAACAAATCAGCTGTGCAGGACATTTTTTTTAAAATATAATTTTATTGGTTTACTTACAAACCTTTAAAATGAAGCCATTCCTTATTACTCATTACATCTGTTTACAACGTGTTCAATTTCTCAACTCACAGATTTATCTTCTGTTATTAAGGTCTCAACGGACACTACTCTGAGGCGCAGATTAGCGTGCCTACAGCAGTCAAGAATATCTTAGCCCAGTAGCCGCTTTTCAATTATCGCCAAAAAGTATGTCAGAGGCAATATCAGTTTCATATCTGTCCCATTGAACATTTGTTGCCACCAATCTTCCGCGTTAAGAGACGGGTGAGATTCGCTCCAAGAGCCCAGGTATCGAGTTCTTTCTGTTTGCAAAATAGCACTAAATGTTTTAAAGTTTCAGTTTCTTGTGTGCACCAGCGACACATCGTATCCAAATCCACGTTAACCGACTATGCTCGTAAGCGTTCCTTTGTTTTGAACGTGTTAAGTCGGAAACACATGAATAACCGTCTAGCATTTGGTTTTGGAAATAGGTCAATGTATTTTTGCAAGCTGTTGAAGGCACGGGCCTCAGGTGGGATCTCGCTCAGTGAATTAGATGCGCCCCTTTTAGTGCAGGTCAGCTCCCCATCCATCCGCCAGATTTTCATTTTTGCTGCGTCTGGATTGCCATGAAGCAACTCTGGAGAAATATCGTATTCTGCCATCAAATTTTCACATCGTTTCAGCCACATTGCCATTACACCTAGAGCTGATGGAGTGGCGCTGTGAACGATTTCAAATTGCGGAATTTGTTCGCATGCTTTTGTTTTCCGATATAACGATAGCAAGTTCCAACAAACTCGTGCATGGATGGATATTAACGATAATTCATATAGAATGGAGGCGGTCGATATTCCCTTCAGTAAACCTAATACTTTGGTCCAGTAAATGTTCTCAAGCGTGGACCAGACCTCCCACAAGCAACCCAGGGCATTTTCAGCCCCGTACGTTAGTACTGGTATTACCTTTTGTTGATAAAATCGTAGCACAGCTTTTAGGGAGAACTTGCCAAATCTCTTTTTTAGCACTAGGGCCTGGATCGCCAGTTTGTGTTTTGTCGCCATTATCCATGGTTCATCATTAATACAAGAACTAATGGTCATCCCAAGGTATTTTACACTGGATGCTATCTGCAGCTTTTCATATCCCGTAGACCAAGATAGGCGCATTGACCGTCTTGACCTCCTCCCTTTGAGGTTTTCAAGGACAAGGATTTCAAATTTCTTTGTATTGATGAGCAGACGATTTTTAACGACATATTGATGAACTGCGTCGATTTTTCTTTGCAAACCAATTGGTGTCAAGTCCAGCAGTATGAGGTTGTCAGTGTAAAGTAGCCAACTCATGTGGGATCTATGCATTTTTGGGGGAAACGATTTTACTTCCTCGATGGTGATTCCAATGTCCGATATGAACAGACTAAATATCGCAGCTGCCAAAGGACAGCCCTGCTTAACTCCCTTGAATGTTTTGACCGGTGCTGACAGGGTGCCAGATTGATCCAAACGTATCCTGATAGAAGTTTCAGTGTGCAATTCGTTAATTGCCGCCATTAGATCTTCCGGGCAGCCCCACGTATGCATTTTGTTCCATAGTAATCCCCGATCAATAGTATCAAACGCATAGGAGAAGTCAATGAAGGCGAGATATATTGATTTTTCAGCTCTTATCGCCTCCATTTTCAATAGATTCAGCAGCAGCAGGTTCAGCGAACAACCAACCTGCTTAACAAATCCAGTCTGTCTGACATCTGCATGTTTTGAAATTGTGGCCCATTTTACTACTTTACATTGTAACATGGTTGCATAGATCTACCCTAAAACATCAAGTAACGCAACTGGACGGTAGTTTTTCGGGCAAGTTATGTCCCCTTTTTTAAACACTGGCACAATAACGGCAGATTTCCAAGACTTTGGTGTCTGACACTGGTCATTTACTCTTTGAAAAAGGGCCACACAGACATGCCCATAGTTCTGGCTGTTGCTTGATCGTGTAATTTGTTAAGCCGTCTGGACCAGGGGCACGTGAATCATTTGCTTTCATGATTATTCTTATGATCTCGTCTTTGGGAAAAGTTAAAGCCCATTTTTTGGTAGTTGGATCATACGAGTTTGTGGGCCTTGCGTTTTCTTTATATAGCTCATTAAAGTGAGCTATCCATGCTGTTTCCGATACCATAGATACTTGTAGAGCCGCTTGGGGGGCTTGTGTATCGTTAATAATATTCCAGAAGGCTCTAGTGTTCTTGTTTAGGAGACATTCTAACATTCGCTCTGAGTCTCTTTGTAACATTAAACTTTTGTGTGATCTGATCCAATTTGTGTATCTTTGTTTGGCTGCCTTTATTGTTAGTCCACATGTGTCTTTATCAGCAGACCGAGCATGGCGAATTGTCCGTCTCAACAGTCGTGTTTGAACTAATATGTCCAAATCAAAACAGTGAAGACGTTTCGTGTTCGCATGTTTGGATCCACCATTATTTGCTTTAAAGTCCGCCAATAAGTGTGCATATATTCGAGCGTGATTCCACCTCTACAATATTGGTTCGATATCTGAATTACCTTGTCTTCAGCTAGCCTCAGCCTCACTCTACTTTGATCTTCTGTGACCATTTTGCTTTAGCGTTTCCCACAATATTCATGAATTCCATGATCAACATGTCGTGGTCACTATTTTCCTTTTGGCACACTTTTAGTGTTTTCAAACGTTGATGGAGATCCGCCGATACAAAAATATAATGAATTGTGGATCCATGATTCTCACGATTCCATGTCAGAGCCGGTGGTATGTCTCCTAATGTACATCCATTTAGCATTTGTAAATTTCTTGCACTCATTTCCTTCATCCATTTTGACGATATTTAGTCTGAGGTGTCTTCAAGTTAAAATGATTGATATTCAAGTCACCGCAGAGTATTATATTGGAACCCTTTTGTTCTACAAGTAGGCAATCGATGATGGTTGAGACTGCATCGATAAACTCTTGTTGCTCCGCTCTTCCGTGGTTCCAACACACAT
Source organism: Ambystoma mexicanum (assembly GCF_040938575.1). Classification (NCBI taxonomy): domain Eukaryota; kingdom Metazoa; phylum Chordata; class Amphibia; order Caudata; family Ambystomatidae; genus Ambystoma; species Ambystoma mexicanum. The sequence goes on from NC_090936.1 coordinate 31,211,997, forward strand.
TTATTATAGTCATTTGTTCTGTTATTTGGGACTTGTCGTTCAGTTTTACAGTCGCTGACTCTTGGATGAATGAAGAGTGATTTACTGAATTCAGGATGTCAAAACCTGTCGAGCTTCTTACCAAAGTTATCAAGCCCGCCATGGGGCACCCCTTTTCTGGGAGTATGGCTGGATTTACAGCAATCTGGAAGACTAATACTGTTGGAATTGCACTTAGCCAGGTCTCTTGTAGGCAAGCAATGGATAAGTCACCCAGCCACTCTCTGTTAAACAGATGACCAAAACCTTGCGTGTTCCAAGAACCTAAGGTAAGATAATGCGGGGCCTGTTCCTTCTGGCATTATTGTGGTTGATTGTTGTTTAACGTTACCACCAGCCATTGACAGTTTTTAGGTGTTTCTTGGGTGTTGTTGTTTAGCAGGGGCTTGACCATGGATCCATCTGTTTGTGTTTGGCCTTATATAGTAATACTTACTTTTTCAAACTCATCTACTATTTCTGGACTTTGATCTTTTGCAAATGAAACTTGTTTCTTTCTAGTGGTCATATAAGACTAATGGGGGGGATCCCAAAATCCCTTCCTTAAACGGAGTGGATACCTACCTTGGTTTTGGGAAAGACAAATAGTTACTATAGAGAAAGGTAGGAGAAAGGTTTTGGTCAACAGTTATACCCTATTACGACGAACTACATGCGTATTTTACAAAAATATATTTATTTTAATAATTTCAGCATAAAATGTCTCATAAAATAGAGAAAAATTCATTACATTCATCATCACACTCTAGAAATAGAATAGATTCTAACAGACAAAGCACATACATACAATAATTCTTAAAAAACAGATAAGCAGCAAATGTATATCTCTCATTGGTAAATAGATCGGTCTATAGGACAAATCCTATTAGGACTCAGTTTTAGATCATTTACAATCACTAGGTAGTTGTGAATAGTCTAGTATTAATTCTAGACTACAGACTTGACATGTTTCAGTCCTCTTGATGGTGGTGGGACTTTCTTCAGGAGTAGTCAATAGTGAATTTTTAGAGTAAATGCATTGCTGTTATAAAAAATCTTCTTTTAATGAGGCTTCACTCAGTATTAAGAAGGGTAACTGTTGACAAAAAACCCAAAAAAGAACAAGAATCAGCACTTGTGCTCGTATTCTTTAAACACTATGAATGTGTAAGGGAAAATTTCAGCGTTAAACCAAATTTACCTGAATTCCCATGTGTAGTAGAGTGTTAGGCGATCCTCTGCACACCGATCCACTGCACACCAGAACAACACCTCCCTCCAGGGTTCGAGGCTCATGTGATTTGGTTTTCCCAAAGGACCGAAAGCTCCGTACCAGGTACGATTTACGGGCTCGATTGCAGCCCTTCCTGCACTGACAGTTGCCATGGAGAATATACAGCAGAAAGGGCGGCGTTACACCTCCACGCCGATCGTTCACCTGCTCACGTGATCCAGAGTGGCGTTTCCCACGTGACCTTGGTGGACGTCACATGACCCCGAAACGCACAGTATATAAGGCTTGATGTGCGGAACACTCATTGCTTCTCAGCTGTCTTCAGACCCTGGTTGGCGCTACGTTTGGATTACACTACTGGTTTACCTTGATCTTGGAACTCTCTCTTGGACTCCTTCGGATTACCCTTTTGTACCTTTGCCTGGAACTGTTTACCTATTGCGGGATTTCTGACACGCCCCTAACCTGTCTTCGGATTGTCCCTTGGTACCTTGTTGAACTTCTACGCTATTTCTCTTTTTGGGATTCAAGTCACGGCTTCAGTTCTACAGGTGGTTTATCCTGCATCCACGCTTGCCCGCGGTCCTCTTGTTCTAGGGACCGCATCATCTGAGTCTCAAACCTCCTTCCTAGGTTTTCTGGGTTTCCCAAACACCAGATAGGTAAGACAATTCAGATCATTTGGTTATTGTGATATATTTATTGTAATTGCCTGGTCCTTAACCTCGTTCTTTTTGACAGCAGCATCGGTGTTCCAGAGATTCCGTGGATCCGGGAAGTAACATCTCCCACCTGTGGCCCCAAAGGTCGCACAGCGGGTTTCTTTTAGTTCCCCTGTGCGTCACTTGAGGACGGAGGTTTCATCGGTCTACACGACACTCAAGTCAGAACAGACTGAGAAGCCGTATAGTCGTGTTAGACAATGCAGGGATCCACGGAAGAACCCATAGCTGCTTTAGTTCAGGCGATTACAGTATTAAGGGCAGATATGGCCGCCGCTAATACGGTGATTCACCAAAGGTTAGATACCATACAGAGTGTTCAACATTCTCTTCCTGCAGACCCTGAATTCGGGGATGCTAGCACTTCAACCACACCTCCTCCATTGGCAAGTACCCCAGCTCCAACTTCGGTGGTCCTCCCAACCCCTTCCCCTTTGGCCGCTCCTGAACGTTATCAAGGTGACCCCAAGAAGTTCAGGACCTTCATCAATCAGTGCAAGTTACTTTTCTTGTGCAGACCTCTGGCCTTTCCTAATTCCACTGCTAAAGCCGCCTTTTCCCTTTCCCATCTGGCTGGGACAGCTGCCGCTTGGGCTAACCCTTTATTGGAGAACAATAGCCCGGTTCTCTATGATTTTGATTTTTTAGTTTTAGAGATGTCTCGAGTCTTCGATACCAGACATAAGGCACAGTCTAGGGACTTGGAGTTGTTAGAACTAACCCAGGGCAGAGGGACCTTGATAGAATACATCACACGGTTCAATCAATTGGTCGTCGAGACATCATGGCCAGAAAGCAAGCGGGCGGTTATATTTTATAGGGGGTTGAATAACGCAATGAAAGATGCCTTAGCAGTGATTCCTTCCATGCCCACTCAGTATCAGGAACTAGTGGATCTTGCCCTGCAGGTAGATGCACGTCGATCAGAGCGCAGAGCTGAGTTGGGGGTTTCTACCCATCCTACAGTTGTTAGTACCCCTGCTTCTTCTAGTACTGAAGAACCTATGCAAGTGGGAGGTTTGCGTAGTCCTATCACGACATCTGAGAGAAAACGTAGAAGGGTGGATAATGCATGCTTCTATTGTGGCACCACGGGACATTATGTGAAGGAATGCCCTCGACGTCCCAAGAAGTCTCAGGTTTTTCGGACAGCTCGACCTTAGATCCGGAGACCAGGTCGAGTGTTCAGTCTTCATCTCCGGGTTCCACTCTTGCTTTTGCTCGTGTCCAGCCCATCTTTGTACAGGCCACTCTTTGTCCCTCTACGGGTATCTCTCATGCAGTCACGATCATCATTGACTCAGGTGCCACTGGGAACTACATAGACATTGCTTTAGCCCATTCCCTCAATCTACCTTTAGTGGTAAAAACCCGACCTGAACCTGTTCAGGCTGTAGATGGCACTGCACTAGTCTCTGGTCCCGTTAGACATCAAACTGCTCCTCTATTATTGACCATACAAGATATACACACAGAGACGCTAAGTTTTGACTGGATCACCACACCTCAATTCAGTATCATATTAGGAATACCATGGTTACGTAAACACAATCCTTTGATTAATTGGCAATCAGGCACGGTGCTCTTTGAGTTTGATATTTGTCAGAATTATTGTCTCCCAACCCATCTAGCAACAGATACTCCTTCTCGGGCCTTGGGAGCTCTTGCTCAACTCACGCTGAATGATGATGGATCAGAGGTTGTGAATTCCCACACCGTTGGAGGGGTGGTTTCCGGGATTCCATCTGAGTATAGAGAATTTGAGTCAGTTTTCGATCGTGGTTCTTCCGAGGGACTTCCTCCACACAGACCATATGACTGCCCGATCGAATTAATCCCAAATGCTACCATTCCTTCGGGTAGGATTTATTCTCTGTCCCCCTCGGAAGAACAAGCATTGAAACAGTATGTACAGAATGCCCTACGATTAGGACATATCCGCCCCTCTACTTCACCAGCTGCAAGTCCCATATTCTTTGTACCTAAAAAAGAAGGGGGCTTACGTCCTTGTGTAGATTATCGGCGTCTTAATGCCATCACGAAAAAGGATAGATATCCAATTCCTTTGATCACACCTCTTCTGGACCACTTATCCCATGCCTCTGTTTTCACCATCTGGATCTTCGCGGCGCATGCAACCTAGTGCGCGTTCGCGAAGGCGATGAGTGGAAAACTGCCTTTTGCGCCCGTTATGGCCTGTATGAATACCCAGTCATGCCCTTCGGTCTATGCAACGCCCCGGCAACATTCCAGCGTTTTATGAATGACATATTCAGGGACATTCTGGATGTATACATGGTTGTTTATTTGGACGACATCTTGATCTTTTCACGGAATCTTGATGACCATATAAAGCATGTCCGGGAAGTCTTATCCCGTCTGAGGGAACATTCCCTATTTGCCAAACCCGAGAAATGTCAATTCCATAAAACGTCTGTTGAGTTTCTGGGCTTCCACATTACCCCTGGGGCACTATCCATGAACGAATCCAAGGTTAAGGCAGTCCTAGATTGGCCAGTTCCTCAGACACTCAAGTCCTTGCAGGCCTTTCTGGGCTTCGCCAACTTTTATAGACGCTTTATTTCATCCTTTTCCACGATTGTTGCCCCAGTTACGGCCCTGACCAGCCCTCAGGTACTCTATCGGTGGCAGAAGGAACATCAAGAATCCTTTGAGGCTTTGAAAACCGCTTTCACCACCGCACCGGTGCTCCAGCACCCCAATCCCGATCTTCCCTTCATAGTTGAGGCGGATGCCTCTTCTTTTGCCCTTGGTGCGGTGTTGTCTCAGACATGTCCTACAACAGGCAAGCTGCACCCGGTGGCATACCACTCTCGTAGGTTTTCCAATACTGAGACCCATTATACTGTAACGGAGAAGGAACTTCTGGCTGTCATGGACACCTTTCGTGTCTGGCGCCATCATCTTCTGGGGGCTAAACATCCAATCACTGTATACTCAGATCATCGAAATCTACAGGATCTGGCCTCCTTAAAGTGCATCAATAGCAGACAGGTCCGGTGACATCTTTTCTTTTCCGCTTTTGATTTCCACATTATGCATCGCCCTGGAAAATCTCATGGAAAGGCGGACGCCTTGTCATGTTCTCCTGGTGGGGTCGAGTTGCCAACCTTCCCCGATACTGTACGTTTATTGTGATGGTTTGCCTTTTGTACATGAGCGTCTGTTTCTTCCCACGCCTGACACTCATAACCTGGCCCTTGAGTGGTCTCATGATGCTCCCGTTAATGTCCATCCCGGCCAAGAGCGCGCTATGGATCTCCTGAAGCGCTGGTGTTGGTGGCCCTCTATGAAGCGCGATGTGGAATGCTATGTCAATTCATGCGCTGTTTGTGCTCAGGCCAAACATCGAAGAGGACGTCCGGTTGGGCTACTGCTCCCGCTTCTGGTACCTCCAAGACCTTGGCATACACTGACGATGGATTTCGTGACCGATCTCCCCAAGATACGAGGTTTTGACACCATCTGGGTTGTGGTAGACACGTTCACAAAGATGGCTCGTTTCGTTCCTTGTAAGGGAATCCCTTCAGCCCCAGTCTTGGCGGACTTGTTTTTTGAATATGTGTTCATGTTGTTTGGGCTTCCTTCGGTCATTATTTCCGATCGGGGGTCACAGTTTACCTCTCGTTTTTGGAGATCATTGACTAAATTACTTGGCATCGATACCAGGTATTCTTCGGCCTATCACCCTGAGACTGATGGGCAGACTGAAAGGACGAATCAATCTATGGAGCAGTATCTTCGGTGTCTTATCTTGCAGCAACAGGCCTCCTGGTTGAGTGCCTTACTACTTGCCGAGTTCGCATACAATAACGCGGCTCATTCTGCTACAGGTTTTTCTCCTTTTTACGCCCTCTATGGGCAACACCCCAAGGTCTTGCCTGTCCCTGACGCCTCTGTCTCTTTGAATCCTGCGGCCACGGCATGTCTTAGGGATCTGTCTGCTGTTCATGCTAGTACTTTAGTCCATCTTACCGAAGCAAAGGCTTCTATGAAAGCTTGTGTTGATGGCAAGCGCCTGGCTGCTTCTCCTCTTGTGGTGGGTTCTAGGGTGTGGTTGTCTTCCCGTCACCTTCGCCTGGTGGGTTGCCGGAAACTGCTGCCTCGTTTCGTTGGCCCGCATGTGATCTCTCAGGTTGTAAATCCGGTGGCTTTTCGTCTAGTTCTTCCGAGTTCTTGGCGAATCCACCCTGTCTTTCATGTCTCTCTCCTCAAGCCTTGTCCTGATTCTTCCCGCCTTCGGGCCCCAGCAGCCCCGGTGTCCTTGGCCTCCCCTGATGTTTTTGAAGTGTCGGCCATTTTGGGTTCCCGTTGGTTTAGGGGTAGGCTCCAGTATTTAGTGGATTGGAAGGGTTATGGACCAGAGGAGTGCTCCTGGGTTTCTGCTTTGGATCTTGACGCCCCTCGGTTGGTAGCCCGGTTCCATAAGGATCACCCGTCCTGCCCACGGGGTCGTGGGCCGTTGGGGGGGCTATGTTAGGCGATCCTCTGCACACCAGAACACTGCTCACATTTCCCCAACACCTCCCTCCAGGGTTCGAGGCTCATGTGATTCGGTTTTCCCAAAGGACCGAAAGCTCCGTACCAGGTACGATTTATGGGCTCGATTGCAGCCCTTCCTGCACTGGCAGTTGCCATGGAGAATATACAGCAGAAAAGGGCGGCGTTACACATCCACGCCGATCGTTCACCTGCTCACGTGATCCAGAGTGGCGTTTCCCACGTGACCTTGGTGGACGTCACATGACCCCGAAACGCACATTATATAAGGCTTGATGTGCGGAACACTCATTGCTTCTCAGCTGTCTTCAGACCCTGGTTGGCGCTACGTTTGGATTACACTACTGGTTTACCTTGATCTTGGAACTCTCTCTTGGACTCCTTCGGATTACCCTTTTGTACCTTTGCCTGGAACTGTTTACCTATTGCCGGATTTCTGACACGCCCCTAACCTGTCTTTGGATTGTCCATTGGTACCTTGTTGAACTTCTACGCTATTTCCCTTTTTGGGATTCAAGTCAGGGCTTCAGTTCTACAGGTGGTTTATCCTGCATCCACGCTTGCCCGCGGTCCTCTTGTTCTAGGGACCGCATCATCTGAGTCTCGAACCTCCTTCCTAGGTTTTCTGGCTTTCCCAAACACCAGATAGGTAAGACAATTCAGATCATTTGGTTATTGTGATATATTTATTGTAATTGTCTGGTACTTAACCTCGTTCTTTTTGACAGCAGCATCGGTGTTCCAGAGATTCCGTGGATCCAGGAAGTAACATCTCCCACCTGTGGCCCCAAAGGTCGCACAGCGGGTTTCTTTTATAGTTCCCATGTGCGTCACTTGAGGACGGAGGTTTCATCGGTCTACACGACACTCAAGTCAGAACATAGAGCCCTCTAAGGAAGGAGAAATGCCCACAATAGTTGGACAGTTTTCTAATAAGAAGACAATTTCTTCTATGGGTTCCTATGAAAAAATTCATAAAAATAGAAGGATCAGTGGAATTGGCCAGGTTATCCATATCAGTGCTCTGGAAATGCTCGATCATAGGTTCCCAATATATGACCATAAGTCAAATATATAAAGTGGCGGTTCTTTTTTTTTATAAAAACACTTTTGCTAAATAGGTTTACTTGTTGACTCTGCTAGATTGTTTGGAAACGTATTATTTCTTTTTGGGGCTAGAATTTCTTACCTCCGTATGATGAGTCTGGTAAATCTGGGTCTCTTTTGTTCAGTTGATTCAGGTATCTATTCTCGTAGTTACAGGTATTACTAGTGTAAATCTGTCAGTGAACAAATCATACATAGACTATGGTCAATGACTGTTTTTTAATGACAGTTTTTTGAAAAAACTGTTCAGAATTTTAAATATTTTTAAATAGTCCGGATGTATATATAATAATAATTCTACATCTCTGTAGTAGTTTGGAATGTTTTTTGTATATTATTGTCATCTCTCTTTGGCAATAATCTATGGCTTTTAAAACCTCTATCGGCATTTAGGTAAAGGCTCCCGCTTACCTGTGTTTTCAGCGCGGTCTCTTTTGAGTGTTTGCGGCAATATAGTTTCGCTCAGTTGGTCTTGTTTCCCGTTCTGAGCTTTCTGTTAGTGGGGCTCCTTTAGTGCCCGAACTAACCATTTCATTAGTATAGCGTAGATCTATTGGGTGGAAAGACAGATTTTTCATCTCGACTCAGGTGTATTCAGTTTTTTTGGACTATAAAAGTTCACACTTAAGTTGTTTATTAAGCACCTGAGCGGTTATTGACATTTTTTAAAATCTTAGTTCCGCGGACTTCAAATATTCTCTCATTTTGAGTCTCTCACTGGGCATACAACTCAGATTTTTAACCATTCTGTAGATTCATTTAGCCCTTCTTTATCACTTTTTGTCATAAAGATTAATCTTTGTTCTTTTTCGAATAATATTTTACTCTTAATGTTGTGGTTACTGCCTGTACTGCCAGGAGTACTCTCCATTTAATCAAAATGATGATTGTTTTCAATGAAATGTTTAACTAATGGAGCTGTTAGAACCTTGTTTTTTAAGCAACTCTTGTGTTCAAGCATTCTTACTTTTACCTTTCTGTTAGTTTTTCCTATGTAGTATTTATTACATGGGCATGTGATCATGTAGATCACGTATTCTGAGTTACAGTTTGTCATCTGTTTTTGTTGCCACGGTTTCAAAAGGCCTATGTTGACTTCTTTAGTTTTTTCTGTAAGTTTACATACTGCACAGTGCCCACATGGATAGTGTCCATTTATTGGTGCAAGGCCCCAGGAGCGGATCAGGCTGTTAATAGTTGGTATTTTTTCTATTAGTTTACTACTGCTTACCCAATTTCCGATGGTGATGGATTTTTTATAAGCAAACATAGGTATAGGTATTCCTGAATTTGAATCTTGAAAAATTGTCCAATGTTTTTTTACAATTTGGCTAATTCTCAGACTGAGGTTAGTAAATGTGTTCACACGTACTAATTGATCTCTTTGAGGCTGTTTGGTTTTCTCTTCTAGAAGTGCATCTCGATTATTATTGGCTGCTCCTTTTACTGATTTTTTAATCCGTTTTTTTGGGTAGCCCCTTTGTTTTAATTTGGATGTTAACATCTTTGCCTCTTCTTCAAATGCTGTTGTGCGACTGCTATTTCTCTTGAGGCGGAAAAATTGACCATAGGGTAAATTGTCTCTTAAATGTTCAACATGATGACTTTCATAATGTAGGAGAGAATTTTGTTCAGTTGTTTTATGGAATGGTTTCACTAGTAGCTTGCCATTATCATGAAAAATAGTTAGATCTAAGAAATCAATTGACAGTTTTTGAATATTCATAGTAAATTGAAGATGTTGATTACAATTATTAAGCCAAATTAGGAAGTCTTGTGCTTTTTCTGCTGTGCCTGTCCATAACATTAAGACGTCATCAATGTATCTCGCCCACGATAATATGTTGGGCGAGAACGGGTTCTGTGTGTAAATACATTTTTTCTCAAAATATTCAACAAATAAATTTGCTAAACTGGGTGCCATAGTGGCTCCCATGGCCGTTCCTTCGATTTGTTGAAAGAATGTGCCTGAGAATTCAAAGTAATTTCGACTCAGGGCTACTTCTATACACCACAGAATAAACAAGCTAGGAACTGGGTCGTTGTCTAGTCTGGTGAACAGTATCTCTTCGATAGTTTCCAAAGTCGCCTGTTGGGGAATGTTTGTATATAGGGAGACTATATCTAGGCCTATTAGGTAGGAGCTCTCTGGATCGTAAGGTAAGTTTTCATACTTCTTTATCACTTCTTTTGTGTCTTTTAGATAGGATTTCATATTAACCACACAGCCTTTTAAATAATGGTCAGCTGTGGGCACTAAGCAAGGGGTCTACCTCTGCCTTGCTCCTTTCATTGCCTGCTCAGGCCCTGCTGCCACAGCTTCCTGACAGCACACGCTTGCATCCTGGCCCCCAGGCAGGATCTTTCTCGCCAGCTTTCCTCATTGCAGGACGTCAACCCTCTCAGGCCTGTTTCTCCCAGCGTGGCGTCTCTTGCTGGATTCCCCTCTCATGCTTTTGGTCCACCCTTTATACACCTGTGTCCTGCTAACAGGTTGCAGGTGTGAGCCTCTGTGTAGAATTGCCTGACTATAATTAGTGTTGCTCTTGGGACATGCCTGACCCTCACAACAGTCTTCAGGCCTCTTCCTCACCTCACTACCAGAGTGGTGAAATGACATGTTGATGTGTAGTACTCCTAGTCGCCTCTTCCTCATCCCAGTACTATAGTGATATGAATTAGGGTAAATTAAGGGAAGTGATTGACAACAGCCTATGAAGACAGGGAAGGGGAAGGTTGGTTATCGCAAGGAAAAGGGGATACCATGTCTTGCCTGTGGATATCCTCCCCCCAATCCCCAAGGACTTTCCACCCAGGTGATCCTCCCTCGCATCTCCACCTCCAGGGTCAGGATCCAAAAGTGATGGCCTTTCCCTGGACACCTGAGAAGAGAATCCAAGGGGAGGAGATGTGAGGATACCCTCATATTTCTCACACTGGCCACCCGATAAGAAAATACCGGGGGGAAAGAAGTGAGGACGTCCTCAGGTTGCTCACATATCCTTCTACTATGCGGGTTGGACCTCAATGTTTCACAGGCAAACTCGCAGAAGTCGTCGATATTTCGCTGGTCTTGACCCTTTCAGTGTTCGACTGTAAAACAGTATGGCTGAAGGTCCAAGAACCATCGCATAGTTCCCAGGTTTGTCTCTTTGCGTTGGCTTATCTGTACTAGGGGGAATGATCGGTAACTAATCTGAATTTGCGTCCCAACAGGTAATATTTCAGATGGAGTATGGCCCACTTAATTGCCAGGGCCTCCAGTATGATAACTAAGTATTTATTTTCTCAGGGAAATTACTTTCTACTGATGTAGAGTATGGGGATGTTCCAGTCCATCATGATCTTGAGAGAGAACAGCTCATAATCTCATTAAAGAGGCATCTGTTTTCAGAAATCTGCTACCTTTAAAATGGGGCTCTGACAAAGTTTATTTTAATGTGGTATAACAATGTTGATCTTCCTCATCCCACTTGGCCTTTTGGGGCTCAGCGTTTTTCAATTTATCTGTGAGTCTTGCAGTTCTACTACAGAAATTGGGATGAATCGGTGATAGTAGCCGCTCAATCCAAAAAAGGCTCTGATGTCTTTCTTGCTTCTTGGTGTTTGGGTGTCAAGGCCGGCTTTAACTTTTTTCTGTTGGGGGTGTACAGTGCCATTACCCAAAAAAAAACCTAGATATTTAACTGTCGACTAAGCACAGTTTGAATTTTTGGGGATTTGCTGTTAAACCTACTTTTATCAATACTTGCATGACTGTGTAAAGAAGATAGAGGTGATCTTCCCAAGTTTTACATTGTATTACAATATCGTCTATATAGGCGTCACAAAAATTGAAATATGATTGTAGGATCTTATCCATCAACTGTTGGAATGTGGCGGGGGCTCCATGCAGTCCTATTGGTGTTGCTAAGGCAGTTTTTTCCTTGTCAGGACCGTATAACGGAACCTGCCAATAGCCTTTCGTAAGGTCTATGGTAGAGAGATAGACAGCATTACCCAGCTGGTAAATTAGGTCATAAATACGAGGCATTGGGTATGCATCACAAGCAGAGATGGCTTTGGCTTTCCTAAAGTCAATACAAAACCTCCAGCTCCCATTGGGCATTGCTACTAGCACGATGGGAGAGGACCAGGGGCTAGTAGATGGTTCAATAATATTAGCCTCAAGCATTTGATTGACTTGCTGGATGATGGTTGCCCTTTCTAGATTGAGGTAATCTGTATGGTTTTTAAGGTACCACTTTGCCTTCAGGAGTGCAGGTATGATGGTAGATATCCTTCACTCTCCCTGGTTACTCTCTAAATACATCAGGAAATTAGAGTATGAGGTCATGTAGATCTTGTTTCTGGTTATTACTAAGTTTGGGTGGAATTAGGACGTCGTTATCAGAGTTTTCAGGCAACAAACAGGATAGAATAGTGGCAGTAACCTCTGTAGGATTTCCTTCCATTCTTTTAAAAGATTCACATGATATACCTGGGTCTTTAATCGTCAGTCATGTTGGAAAATGTTGTAGTTAGTGTCCTGTTTGTTCTAATACCTCATATGGTCCACGCTACTTAGATATTAATTTATTTCCAGAAGTCGGCAGCAATACCAAGACCTTTTGGCCTATTAAAAATTATCTTAAAGTAACCTTTTTGTCATATGAGGTGTTCTGCTGTTGCTGGGCCTTTGCCAGGTGGGTTTGAAATGAGGATCTAACTACTTTCACGTGTTCTTTTAGTCGGTTTGTAGTTTGGTAGATTGGGATTGGGATTTCTTCCCTTTCTTCCCACGTTTCTCTCAACATATCCAGGATATCTCTAGGTTCCCGTCCATTAAGTAATTTGAGAATCCCGTAGAAGCCTGGGGAGTCTTGCTAACAGCAAAGGGAGCCCACAGTATCATTTGAACCAAATTCCTGCCATCCTGTTCCATTAGTTCATGCAACAAGGTTTTCGTGGTCTTGTTAAACCTTTCACCAAAGCCATCTGTATGTGGGTGATATATTGAGGTTCTTAAAAGTGATATGTAACAGTTCTTTCACTTCTCTCCTGAGTTTGATCATAAATGTAGAGCCCTGATCTGTCAAGATTTCTTTGGAAACCCCTAATCACGAAAAGAAAAGAAGGTGTTTCAAGATATGCTGGGTGGTGGTGTTAGCTCTAAGGGGAAAGGCCTCTGGATATCTGGTGGCATAATCAACTATTACTAAGATGTACTTGTTCCCTAATTTTGAGGTTTCTAGGGCCCCCACAATGTCCATGCCAATTCCTGAGAATGGAACTTCAAGGATTGGAAGTGGCTGTAAGGGGTCTCATGGTAGTATGTGTGTACTGGTCTTTTGGCAGATTTCACAAGACTGAACACAGATCCTAATGTCAGCATGAATTCCAGGCCAGTAAAACTTATACAGGATTTGGCCCTGAGTTTTTGTGTGTCCTAGATGACCTCCTGTCTGATTGGAGTGAACTATTTCTAGGACCACTTGCTTGTGATTTTAGGGATAACTAGTTGGGTGTATACTATGCCTTCTGGAGTAGTGTCTCCCCTATACATTAGCCCATGACTCAAAAAGAAAAAAGGTCCTCCTCTCTCACAGCCCTCTTGTTCAGGTACACTTTGCAAAAAGGCTTCATCCAAGAATGGGTCATTCCTTTGGGCTAAAGCTACGTTGAGAAGATATTGTTTCTTTGTCCTGGAATCTTCTGGGTTCAGGGTCTTGAGGGGTGTCTGTGAATCATCAGCCTCCCCGAAGCCTCAGGTACCTTGATCTTTCACCTCCTTCCTGGCCCCTTCCTTTACTCTAGGGAACACTGCCCAGTCAAGTACCCATTGTGCAATGTTATCCCCCTGATGGATCTCCAAGGAGTCTTTCCCATGATTCTTTAATAACTCTTTGATGTCACCCCAGATGTCTAGGTCTATAACCCCTGCTAGCACATCAATTACGAATGTCCATGCTAGTCCTTACTTGGGAGCCAATCTGATGTAGGTATTTGGGGGTGGAATCATAATCTGATCAGTGGGTATTAGTCTTCCTTCGCCTGTCGGAATAATCTCTTCCCTACTGCTGCAAATATCAAACCCAATAGAGCTCTTTGTGGCTACCGAGGAGTCTGATGCTCTGGGACTTAACTTCTCAAACTTTAGAGTTCCCCAACTTGTATCGGTACAGCCGAATCCCAAAACTGACACCATTTTCTAAGGCATCATGAGTCAAACACACACAACAGGTTAAAGTTTGTTTAACAATTTTATTTACTGAAAATGCAGGATGAAGTAATGCCTAACTTGCCCTATTATAAGGTGGGATTTCCCTACATAATGAAACCTAAGGATAGTCTGCATCAGGAAGTCCAAAATAATGATGTGTGTGTGTCCAAAACCTATGCTTGCCCGCACAACTTACTTCATTCAATGTGTAGGGATGTCAGCATCAAAATGAATAGTTTTCAAAATAAAGTTCAGAGCCGATTCCAAGATGGCAGCGCTGAGGTGAGCAGCACGTCTCCCGAGCTCCCACGCTGAAGTACTCACAACTGGCTCAGAAAGCAGCAGATCCAGCCGTCCCCAGGGGTCACTGCTTAGTATTTGCGGCACTATGATGAGGCGAGTCGGTGGGAGACAGCCTGGGCCATCCGGCTCCTCGAACGATCCGGCCCACGACCACTACGGAGAGCGGCGGCCCCTGCGTCCAGCCGGAAGGTTTCCTGGCGGGAAAACACCGACGGGCAAAAAAAACGGCATATTCCGCACAGCCTAAGCAGCGGGGCGGACCGGCACCCTGCTATTTTATTAATTTATTTTGCATTTTTAAAGCGCTCACGCAGCCCGGGGGCATCGAGGCGCTGTTACAGGACTATGTCTTAGTTGCGTATTTATAATGCGATTATTAACCAGAGGATTCCAAGCACAGACCTGGGAATCGAACCTGTGTTGCTTCATGTCTTCTTGTTTCCAAGGCGAGCACGTTGCTGCTGAGCTATCCCCCAGGACGAGAGGGAGGATAGCTCAGCTGTCCTGAATAGTGCCTGCTACAAGAGCAGGCACCATTCAAGACAGGCCTGGGACGGGTGGCGGTGCCGTGACCCTGGGCGGACCGCCGTTCGGAGCACAGCCCCTCGGCGAGGACAACACGCGGCGGTCTGGCGGGGCCGAAAAACAGGACTCGGTCCTCCTTACCCCAACGCTCCTGCGGGGGCACTCACTCGAAGCTTCAGTGTGACCACACATGGGAAGACTGGAGCGCCCTCCTCCCACCATCCCCTCCTCGCTGAAAGCACCATCAGGGGCAGAACAAAGTGGAGCTCGGGGAAGACCGGTGCCTCCCAGGCCAAGCGGCTGCAGACCATCCGCCGGGTGGCGGCCCGGCAAGGTTGAGATCCAGCTTCCCTGTGCGAGGGGACGTGTCGGGACCTCTTCTGTGTACTCGGTGGCCCCTCTGCGGGCAGGCACGCTAAGTGCACAGCTTTCCCTTCCATCTCTCACCCCTGCAGTTTACCGAAGGTGTCCAGGGGTTGTGGCGCTGCAGGTGTCAGCCCAGGCCTGGGGCGGCGACATGGAGGGGGCGCACCGCAGGAGAAACCAACCTTGCCTGAGCAGGCCACCACAATCCGCACTCAGGCGCAGCGGCATCTCCGACAGCAGGAGCTCCGGGCGACCCGATCCTGTGACTGTTTGCTCCCACACACCCCCCTGCTACCAGAAGCAGCAGACAGTGGCCCAACAGGGCGTAACACCCAGTCTTGACAGAGGCAATTGGAGGGCGACATCACTGGGCAAGCACCAGATATCTCCGGCCAGGGACCAGAAGACAATTTCCAGCAGCCCTGGGCTACCCAAGTAAGTGCAGTGAAGGGCCTCAGCAACCGGGGTTGGGGGCCTGGGAGGGGGCCCACCCTCAGCTGGTGAAGTAGCACCAGCCTAGTCCAGCTGAGCCCCTGGACCCCGCCTGGCCCGGGGAGAACTTGACTGAGCGCCCAGCGAGGCCCGGACCACCCCCGTGCCACTTCACCTCTTTCCCCCGAACTCCAAGGATCTGGGGGTGGGAGGAGCCGGGACCCGACTCACTGACTCTACATCGGCATCTGATGGTTGCTCACGGGCCCGTCGCAGCCGCTGCTATGCCTGGAAAGCCCTCTGGCATCCCTAAGGGGACCCACATCACTACCAGCGCCTCGGCGCAGTGCTCCACTCAGCTCCGGAACCACCTGGGGGGCCCCCTCTACACCACATATTCACAGGGGGTCATCCCTCCAACTGCTCATCAGCCTCCCACTCACCTGCCCACGGTAACGGAGGGGGCACCTAGAAGAACCAATTAGCAGACCAGACACAGCCCCCAAACAGGACCCCAATACAGGGTATGGCCCTAGGGAGACTCAGCAGCAGGGGTCCAGGATCAGACCACAATGATGTCCAGGAACAGAAACAGGGACAGCCCTGTCCCTCCAAAAATGGCAAAGAGGACCCAGGAGGGGACTCTCGCGCAGATCTGGGCCAAGGACACAGACACAGTAGAAGCCCATAACAAAACCGACTCGGGGGCAGAAGCCGCTACCGAGACCAGAGAAGAGGACCAGGAGAGGCCGGTCACATACGCCTCCCTCAAGGGCCTGCTGGGTGAAATAGTGGAGAAAATTAGGGATGCAGGGCAAAAACAAATGGACACCCTGAGAGAAGATCTGGCTGAAGGAATCCAAGAAATTAAAAGAGACATCATAAGGCCGAGGAAAGGGTGGACACTAATAGGAGGGCTATACAGGAACTAACTGAACATGCACACAAAGCAGATACCCTATTGGAAACCCTGGCCGTTGCCACCCACAACCTCGAACTCAGGTCCGAAGATCTCGAAAACAGGTCCAGGCACTCCAACATACGGGCCAAATGCCTGCCTGAATCTATCCCAGGCCAAGAGTTGACCCGAGTCATGCGGTCCATCTTTAGTGACCTGCTGGACACGGACCAGAGCGCGGACATCCGCTTTGACAGAATCCACAGGGTGGGCCCGAGGCATCAGGAACCAGGGGCAAGATCTTGATCGCGTTCCACAGCTACACCCTGAAGGAACAGATTCTGCAAAAGGCCAGGAAGGCAAACCAAATTGCATACAACGGCGCAGAGATCCACTTGTACCAAGACCTGTCCGAGTCCACACTGCTCAGAAGACGACGCATGGCCACGGTCTTGACGTTTCTACGGGCCCAACAGGTGGCAGAACCCATTTGCGCGGAGTTTCAGCTTGCAGGGGAAACAGCATAAAGTTACGACCTGCGAGGAAGGCGCAGCCATTCTGGGCATCAAAGAAGACACCCAAACTCTGCGCTCCCCACCACTAAGCCAGACGGGAGACCCTGGGAATGGACAACAGTAGAACCAAAAAAACAAGAATGGGGGGGCGTAAACCCACTTGTGGAGGCCCGGACTCCAATGCTCGCTCCCTCAAGCCAGGGCAGACAGAGTCGCAGAACGGATGACCTAAGATTGGAGGCGTGGACTTGACAATTCAGATAACCCTGGGAAGGGCATACATCGTTATGGTTTACCAGTTAGATCCACGTTGAAGGCAGTCCAAAGCACATGAGCAGGAGGGAGGGACGCATTGGAATGGGAATTCCTGCGTGGGGACACTCTGGGCATGTATCAAGGTCTAGCTCTTGTGATCTCACGAGGGAGGCTGGGTGCCAGCTAGACCAACCCAGTGAAGGGAAGCGGGGCTGGGGGGGAACAGAGCGGTCAGGTAGTCACAAAGATGTTAAGGATTTTGGGGGGCTTAATAGAGGAACAGGCAATAGAGTATGGCTCACCTCTAGGAAGCTCTGGGCCACTGACCTAGAAAATATGCATCACAGACACTGACAGTGCCACTACCTAATCGATAATAAGAATCCTATCGCTCAACCCTCACATAATCACACTGCAAGAGACACACATTCAGACGCGGGACACTCACAGGATTAAAGTCTGGGGGTACGGGAGAATCTTCCAGGCCACACAACCACGCAAAAAGGGGGGGGTGTTTATAGCACTGAGAGATGGGCTCAGACTAGATGTAACAGACACGGATAAGGACAACCAAGGTAGATACCTAGCAGTGGCAATAGAAGAAAGGGGGATGCTTACATGCTCGTAACATTCTACGCCCCGAACACGGGCAAAGACTCGTACATACAGAAAGCGCTCACACGTCTAGAAAGATTTGCAAAATCGCCCATCATTCTCACAGGAGACTTTAATATAGCTGGGAACCCCACTGCAGATAGAAGCACCCAAACTCAGTGCGCACCTGGACAGCCCTCCGTGGACCTCAAACGGAAAATACAGCAACTAGGCCTAGTGGACACCTGGAGGATGATGCAGAGGGGCCAAGAGGGGTACACCTTTACTCTGATGCCCATAGATCACACTCCAGGATCGATTATATCTGGCTGTCCAGCTCCCTGCTGGGCAAGGCCACTGATCTAACGCTAGGGGCAATGACCCTTTCTGACCATACACCGATGATCTTAGAGTTACAAAGACAGGGAGGGGGCACCAGGGATCTGGAAACAGAGATATCCAGCACACTTTTTCAAAGACACATCCCTAGTCCAAGAGGTGTCGGAGGAAATTGAAAGATTTGCCAAGACCAATACAATTGGAGACACCACCTGGCAAACTTGGTGAGACGCACTAAAAGCGACAAGATAATAGCTATCAAACCGAGGCGCTCATGGGAACTGAGGGGTAAAGAAGCCGACTTAGAAGCCAAACTAAATCTAACGAGCAAATTAGGAACAAAACAGATGGCAGATCTCAAAAGAGAATATAGGGTAATACGGGGGCAGCTAGGCACCATACAGACCAGAGTTGCGGAGCGCAACCTGCTTCGTCTTAGACAGAGGTTTTAAGTGAAAGCCAACAAATCGGACCATCTGCTAGCTAGAATGTTGAGGAGGGAAGAGAGCGATAGGACAATCCTGAAAATCAAGCTACATAAAGACCTAATCCTGCACCTTACCAACCTGTACAACCATATAGAGCAATCCAAAACACTGCCAAAACACTGCCGAGGTCAATGGAGGAGGCCAAAGTCATTTTAATCCCAAAAAAGGAGAAAGATCCGACCGAGTGCGGGTCGTACCGCCCCATCGCGTTAATAAACATTGACGCCAAAATACACACCAAAGTCCTGGCTAACAGACTAGATACGACCCTACCTAGGCTATTCCACGCGAACCAGTCAGGGTTTGTGAGGGGTAGACAGACAGGCAACAACATACGAAGGATAGCCCACCTGATTAAGAAAGCCCAGAGGAGAGACATCCCCGCTCTACCTCTAGCAGTGGACGCAGAAAAAGCCTTCGATAGAGTGGAGTGGGGATTCCTCTCTGGCTCTATGAGGAAGATGGGCTTCGGACCGACTTTCCTATGGAGAGTCGAAGCTAACTATTAGCGCCCTCTCCTGCGGCTAGAGATTAACAGGCACATTTCTGACCCGATTCAGGAAGAAAGGGGCACAAAGCAAGGCTGCCCACTGTCCCCCATCCTATATGCCCTGCATTTGGAACCCTTCTTGGCGGTTGTAAGGGAAAGCGAGAACATATAATAACATATTATTTTTATTATTTACTATTTGGGGAGGGTCCCTTATAAAATAGCTGCCTTCGTGGACGATATGATCATGTCCATCACGAAATCAGACACCTGATTAGGGGCATTGCAAAAAGAACTAGATCGATTTAGGGCAGTGGCAGGGCTAAAGGTCAATATAATTAAGTCAGAAATCCTTAACCTCAAACTACCTCCCCAGGTGGTGCTTAACCTTAAACACAAATTCCAATTTCAATGGGTAGACAAATCGATCAGGTACCTAGGGGTAAATTTGACTAGCACAGTGGGCGCCTTGAAGAAAGCCAACCTTCTGCCCCCATTAGAGGAACTCAAAACAAAGCAAGTAGACTGGGGACTACTGGCCATTTCCTGGCTGAGCCACATTAACGTTCTGAAAATGGCGGTCCTCCCACGGATCCTCTATCACTTCATTTCTCTCCCGGTCCTAGTACCACCCGTTTCTTCAAACGCCTCCACAAGACAATGGAGGAAGGGGGGCCTGGGAGTGCCAGACTTTAAAGCTTATTACATTGCTGCACAAATAAAGGTAATCAGAGACTGGCAAAAGGACAATAGGGGAAAAATATGGAGACCAATGGACGGGGCCGTTGTGGGAGAAGCACTGGAAGATGTTCTGTGGAAGCCAAGGTCAGACAGACAGACCAGCACAAATGTATACAAGCCCGATTACCGAAACGGTGGGTAGGGGCTGGGACTCTGCGGTCAAGAAAGCCTCTTTCCCTTCTCCCTACATGCCACTATTCAGAAATCCGCAGTTCTCCCTGGCCTCGACTCATCCACATTCCAAGCTTGGCAGCAAGAAGGCTGCTACAGGGTTAGAGACATGTTTGCGGGCCCCCAGACCAAATCCTTTGAGCAATGCAAAGCAGACTTGGGCCTGGAGGAGAACCAACGATTCCCCTACGTCCAATTGAGGCACTGGCTTTCCCATTCAGAACTAAAAATTGCAGCGAGCTGTGACCTTACACCATTCGAGAAATGTTTAAACACAGACCCAGGAAAGAAAAAAGTAGTAGCAAATATCTACAGACTCATTAAGGAGGGCTAACCTCAGCTGATCAGGAACTACACAGTAAAATGGGACGTCGAGACTCAGACAACATCATCGGCGGCTGAATGGACTAAATTATGGAGCCTGACAACGAGATTTACGAGATCAATTAAAATCCGAGACATCTGGATGAAACTACTGACTCAGTGGCACCTCAACCCGGTCAGGCTCCACAAGATATACCCAAAGGTCTCACAGGAATGTTGGAGGAAATGCGGCCAGACCGGCTCCTGGAGCCATATATGGTGGACCTGTCCGAAACTAGTCGAATTTTGGGGAACGATCCATGCAGCAATCGACCAGGTGTTGGGGATTAAAAGCCTGGGAAACTGGGGCCTAGCCATGATAGGCCTGAACGGGGTCCTGGAGGAAATGAGATCTAATTCCAATCGGAAACTCATGATGATGGCGCCCCTACCGCACAAAAGACCACAAATGGGTTGCAAAGATATGGTCTCTCTTCGCGATGGAATGGCTGACTTACTCATTCCAAGGAGACCATCTTAAGTTCGATGCAGAATGGTCAACCCTACTGCGCTACCTTAAGGACGCAGAGCATGGAGCCCGAGGGCTATGTTCCTCCTGGGGATAATACCCAATCAGGAGGATGACGATCTACTATGAGCACATAGTTCAAGGCCTTACCTCTCAGGATGGAGGGTTGATGTACAGATGGAACAGGCTGGACACATCGATAGAAACTCTTGTGAGCCGCTCTGCATTAAGGAGAGGGGGGGGGAGTAAGATGGAGGAGGGAAGGGTCGCGTGTTGATGTTGTGTTCTTATAAAATTTTTATAAAAATGTATTGAAAAAAAATAAATAAAGTTCAGAGCTTCTTCTGGCTCTTGGCTTGTAATCAATTTCCCCTCCCCAAGTTCAGAATAGTTCTTAAAGCACAGGGGTTCCCTTCCCCAAGAGGTCAAATCTTCCAGCTTTCAAAATAACACTTGACTTCAAAATCACCTAAAAGGTTATTGAAAAACACAAGCTACTTTATGGGTGTTTTCCGTGGCTTTTACATTCACGGGCCCCCCTGTTCTAGGAGCAGTTGTCATACCACACGGTCCACCCATTACAGGTCACGCAACTGGTACGCCATCTTGACTGCTTTTCCATCAACATCAGTCCACTGCTTTCCCTTAACAGTAATGCTTGCTTCATTCACATGTGTCACACTCTCCTGGGACTGTACTGTGGCTTGGTTGGCCACCATGCACTTGTTACACTTGCTTATGTTCTCTTGGCTCTTGCCAATTCTTGTTTCCTTATAACATATAGTTCCTTGAACTCTCTTGGCTTTGGTTAATGCTGGATTTCTCATATCGTACAACTCTTTAAGCTCTCTTGGCTTTGCCTCCACTTGTTTCTCAGGTAATAGGGTTCCCGTTCCTTGTAATTTGGCTATTGCCCATGCTTGGTTTCTTGTATAATGCAGTTTACTGTTACAGTACAGTTCACAAATTTCCTTTCATTAAGATTCACAATCTTCCTTTTACTCGTCTCAAGGTTAAAGAGTGTTCACAACTTGCTTTCATTTCGTTCGGTATTCAAATTGCTGTATACCTGCTTTCATTCAAATAGCAATACATGCTTTCATTTAAATCATTGTCCATTGCTTGGTTTCTATGTCTGCCTGCCAGCCCGGTGTTCCCCCTTCTGGTTGCACTCACAGGTCGGACTTACAGATTCTTACGAGGTCCTCTGGTGCCATTGGTTCCTTTCTCTCTGTGCGTTATCTCGTGTTTTCTCCCAGCGGTCCTCCGCAGCTCACGCTCACCCAACAGTGCTTCTTCTGTGACTCAGGACTCACACGATCGTTTCCCTCGGTCATGCCTGTCTCCTTCCTACGGCTTCCCACAAGCCTCAAGCATGCTGTACCATTGCTTCCTACTGCATAAACTCTGCACTTTCGAGCGCTCTTCCTGCTGCACCGCTACACTGGAGGGGTATTCCTGCACCCAGCAGTTTGTGGGCGTTCTCCCACAGCTGACACTGTTTCCATCTTGATACCAGCTGTTAAGGCTACCGCCTCCATGCTTATGTTACACTTCGGGCTTCCCTGCGGTCTTCCCTGCAGAATATGACTTCTTTACAAGCTCCTCTGTGGACCAGATACCGGTTGCCATGGCGCCTGTACAAACTACGACGGACTTCGTGTCAGCTGACACATCCTGTACGTGGAAGACGTACGGCAAGACACGCCCCCATACGGCTATAAAACCACTGTCTTGCAAGGGGCTCGTTGCTGCTAATTAGCGTTACAAGCTACAGTGGTTATGTCCGTTACTACTTCGTGTCTCCTTCACACAAATTTTCTCATCCGCGTTCCTGGTTTTGACCCTTGCCGACTTCTGGATTGGTTTGCCTCCTCCTTTATTCCTGCCGTGCTCGTCTGGCTTTTGACACGGAACATTATTGGATTCGGCTTCCTGCTGTCTCTTGCGGTACTACATTCCAGTTTGCCGCTCCTGGGCGCGGAACCATAAAACCTTCCTCGCAGAGGACTTGCTGTCAACAATTTGGAACTTTTTCGCTACTCTGGATGCGTGTGTGTTCAGGTACATACTTATCATTGATAAATCCTCTCTGCTATTATTCCTCTCCACGACCTTGTTTGGATATTTCTCTTTTGTTGGATTCTGGGACATCGAGTGACTATATTGTGAACTTGTCTTCAAGTGCATATAAATGCTCTGCTGAAACTGCACCAACCCGGAACTAGTGCGACCCTCGTGCCGTTCGGGGCTACTTCCCTATACTAACATTCCTGTTTGTTATTTTCCCCTTTCGTTGTCTCCTGTTTTATGGACTACTTTCCTCAAGATCTCCTTATTCAGGTTAGTTGTTATTTGTTCGATATTTAGGTGGATTGATACTTTAGGAAGGCTCTTTAGAATATTTCCACTCATTGTGTTTATTAATATTTTTTGTAGATCCACCCCGGGAAAGCTCCACTCCAATACTTATCTAGGTAGTTTCCCGTAAAATACAACTGTTCTCTTTTGGAGATGTTGAGTACAGAGCGGAGGGCATTGTTTTGGATTATCTGCATTTTATTGATGTTTTGTTGGGAGGTACCTGCAAAGAAGACATTACAATAGTCTAGTATGGCCCCAATTACAGCTCAAGCAATGGAAAGGCAGCTGGAAGGTATCAGGAATTGTCTGGCAGCATTGATCAACTTGGTTGTGCAGGCAGATGATGAGGCGATTGAGTTCACTTGCTGCGTGAGGGAGAGAGTGGTGTCCAGATGGAATCCAGGCATTTTCACTGCGATAGAAACCGGGATCAGATTTCCTACAATAGTGAAGGAAGTGAATTGAAAGTCTTAGTTACTTACGTGTAACTGTATTTCTCCAACATTGGTATCTTTCATAGATTCAGATGCCTGAATATTCCCCGTCGTCAGACTGGGAATCTTCGGTGATAAAAATAATTATTAAAAATGTTTTAAAATACATCCATTATTTAATAGAGAATGCATGTAAATTCTCCATTATGGCCTACGAGGCATTCCATTGTGTAGTCCCTCCAACTCACTTTGGTCCTTAATGGCCCCAACCAATGAGGTGGCAGGGCTTAAGCTCCGCCCAGTGAGCCATCTTCAGATTTTGAACCGTAGGAACTACAGTATGAGTGCCGAGTGTAGGAGCAGCCTCTCAGGGGAGGCGGGTGGGCGCATGTGAATAGAGGGGGCTCGTGAGGCCCTGATTATGTCCCAGCAATCTGCAGGGAGATTGAGATTCATCAGCTTACGCTGCGCAGGAACCAAGCCTTGAGGGAGAGGCTCGCTGGGTCTTGGTGAAGGACTTTGTGGTTCTGCTGCGTCAATAGATATTGATGGCTTTGAGGCGAATCGGAGGACATCGGGATAGGTGCTGTAGAGTCGAGTACCAGATCTGCCGTGCCCAGTCCAGCGCTATTAGGATCATTGAGCAATCCTGTTCGTTCAGTCCGCGTAGAATTCTCACTATGAGGGAAATGGGGGGGAAAGGCATATAGGAATTTCCCTGTCCACTCCACCGAGAAAGCATCTCCTACTGACTGATGCTCCAGGTTCCTTGAGGCGAATTCTTGGCTTTTTTTGTTGGCTCTGGTGGCAAAGAGGTCGATCTGAGAATGGCCCCATACGGCGGAAATCCACTGAACTTCCTTCTCGTTTAGCTTCCGTTCGTGAGTGGACGTGTACTCCCTGCTCAGTTTGTCCGCTAGGACATTGTCCACTCCCGGGAGATGTTCCGCCTTGATTTGGACTCTGTGGTGCAAGGCCCATGCCCATAGCAGCTGAGCTTCTTGTGACAAGATCTCTGATCTCGTGCCTCCTTGTTTGTTTGTGTAGTGCATGGAGGTTGTATTGTCGATCTGGACGGTCAGTACCTGTCCAGCTACTACTGGAAGGAAGGCTTTCAGAGCCCACCGTATCGCCCTGAGCTCTAGAACATTGATGTGGAGCTGGGATCCCTGGGCTGACCAAGTCCCTTTGGTTTGGAGGTCCGCTAGGTGAGCTCCCCAGCCCGACAGTGACAAATCTGTCCTTAATAGAAGAGCAGATGTTGGTGTCTGGGATGGCATTCCTTGTAGCAGATTCTGCGGAGTATTCCACTACCGAAGTGCCTTGTGTATTGTCGTCGGTATCTGGACTAGATCCTCCCATGAACCTATAAGCCTGCTTCCATTGGCGGTCCAGGGCCTCCTGAACTGGTCTCATGCAAAGTCTGCAATTTGCTATGAGAAATATACATGAGGACATCATGGCCAGGAGGGATTTGAAAGAGCGTAACGTGGTTGTCCCCTTTTATAGGAACCATGAGGTCGAGCGATGGATAGCTGTTACTCTGCCTGCTGATGGTCTTACCCTGGGAATGCTGGTGTTGAACTCGGCCCCCAGGAAGAGAACCGTATTGCTGGGTACTGGGCAGGATTTTATGTTGTTTATCAAAAAACGTAACCCTTTTAGGAGGTTTACAGTTTTCAAAACCATCACAGGAGCGTGACTGGAGGAGCTCGCCCTCATTAACCAGGCGTCCAAATATGGAAAGACTTCCGTTCCCATCCTTCTGAGCTTTGCTGCTACGGGCGCCAGACATTTGGTAAACACTCTTGGTGCTGACTTTAGCCCGAACGGGAGCACCGGGAATTGGAAATACAGGACTCCTACAGCAAATCTGAGGAACTGTCTGTGGGCAGGATGGATTGGAATGTGAAAATATGCGTCCTCCAAGTCCAGAGTGGCTATGAAATTGTCTCTGTTTAGCCACGGTAGGTCGCCTTGCAGGGATATCATCTTGAATTTGATGCGTTTGATGTATTTGTTGAGCGCTCTCAAATCCAATATGGGTCTCCACTGGCCATTTTTCTTCTTGATCAGAAAGAAACGGCAGTAGAAACCTCTTCCCTTCTGAGGGTAAGAAACTGGCTCTTTCGCTGCTTTCTGCAGCAATTTTTGAACTTCGGACATGACGTGCCTTAACATATGCACTTTGCGAGGGGTGGGAGCAAGGGATGGAGGTTGGTGTAGGAATTCTATGGTGTGACCCTCGCGGACCACCTGTAACACCCACTTGTCCGATGTTATCGAATGCCAGCGTTTAAAAAATTGGCTTCCCCTTCCCCCCACAGGAGTGTGACGTAGAGGGGGAAGACCCGATCTGTCAATTTTGTTTGTTCTGGGCTTTACCTTGGGCTGAGCCACGCCTTCCTCTCTGGGAATACTTGTTGGAGGATTAGTATTTGTTGTCCTGGAATGTGCTTCCTTGCGTTTTTTGACCATAGGAATAACGATTATATCCTCTGTATTTCGAGGATGAGCCTTGAAAGGGGCGAAAAGACCTACATTCTTTATCTTTATCTTTTAAGGAACTGATGGCTCGAGCTGTGTCCGTGTCCGTCTTTATTCCTTTTAGGTGGTCAACGATTTTCTTACCAAATAACTCTTCCCCATCAAAGGGCCTGTCCAATATTTGCGCTTGGACCTCAGGTCTGAAATTCGTAGCCTTCATCCAGGCAGGTCTCCTTAGTACAGTGCCGTGGGCCAACTGCCTGAATCCTGACTCAGTCATATCAATTGCCGCATCGATCATGTGATCTGAAGTAGCCTCTCCGTCTGCTATGATTGACCTGGCTTCTTCCTGAAGCTCCGCAGGCAGATGTTTGGTCAGCTTGGACATATGAAGCCATAGCTCACGGTCAAACCTAGCTGTCATAGTTAGTGCGTTGCCCGCTCTAATAGTGAGAGATCCTGAGGAAGATACCTTTCTGTCCACGGCCTCCAATTTACGACCTTCCTTGTCTGGTGGTGCTGACAGTGGTGATGAAGGGTTGGCTAGCTTCTTTCTGGCTGCTACTGTGATGACAGAATCTGGTTTAGTATGACCCCTTAGACAAAGCGGTGCTGTATCTGGTGCCTTGTATTTCTCCTCAGGTCTTGAACTAAAGCAGGAGTGGTAAATGGTGTGGCCAGTATCTTTGACCCAGACTGCCATATGGTGTCGAGAAGAGGAATGGTGGTAACCGTTCTTCTACGCTTGTCCCTGTGCTCATAGAGCACTGACTTATTTTCTTCCGATGTAACTTGTAATTTGAACAAGTCTGCAGCTTTGCCAATAGTAGTATGAAACAATACTAAATCGTCCGGTGGTGAAGAATCACCTGGAGAGTCTTTCCTTCTGAGCTTCTCAACAATATAATCGTCCCATTCACTAGGCGCACCAGGCTCCTGTGTGTTCTCACCTTCCTTAGGGTCTAAGAAATCCCTGAAAGGGTCCTCTTGCCAATCTGAGACTGACACAGACGATGGAACCATAGTCGGATCTCGAAAAGGAGATTGTGGTCTATGTGACGATGCTGGAGACGGGACCCTTGTCAGTGACGCACTGAGTGTCGTGCTCCTGGATCTGCGTAGAGGCTCAAGTGATCATGCTCTTTTCTGTAGTCTGCTCCTGGAAGGAGAATGTCTTGGCGTGCTATGCCGAGGTGAGATGTCCCTCTGGGGGGATCTTGACTCCTTCCGTACAGATTACCTATTCTTTTCTTTTTGACGTCTGTTGAATTCATCGATGATCCTTTGCATCGATTCCATGAGCGCAGGGTCATAAGGATCAGCAATGACCTCTGTAGTTGGCTGCCAGGGAGGGCTGTGTTCTTTGGGGGTTAGAAAAGGTTGCTCACCAACAAATTCTGTGTCCGAGAGCTCCTCTTGAAGAATGATGTCAGGGAGTTCTGTCATCTCTCTTAAAGTTGATAATTGTACTCCCACTGGTTCAGGGGCTTCTGAAGCAGGAGGCGTTGTTCCGATTGGCTTGGGGAGATTGCTCTCATTGGATGGTCTATCCGTGGCGTTTTGGGTCCTATTTCTTCCGCATACGAAGAAGCCTGCGGTGTCGTTGACAAAGCTTTTGTTGACGGTGGCTTCGTGGACGAAGGCTTTGTCAATGGTGGCTTTGTGAACGATGACTTTGAAGATGGTTGCCGGTCCTTATCCGTCGACGAGAGCTTTGTGGACGAGTGATGAGCTTGCTTTGTGGATGTTTGCTTCAACGACGAGGATTTGGTCGTGGACAATGAGGTTTTCGTCGATGGCTTGGTTGTCGATGGACCTCTATCTTTGCTGTCGCTCGTAGAGGGCTTCTCCGTGGACGACTGACCCCCCCACCCTCCCACCCCTCCCCACAGTTTTTTTAAACCACCTCCTTACCTTTGGAGGTTTTTTCTTCAGGATGCCGCATCTTGTGGTCTCCAAAGCCCAAGTGAGGCATGGAAGAAGTGGTTTCTAGCTTCCTCTTTGAGTGGGAGAGGAACTCCTTTCCACTGAAGAGGCACTTCTCTAAGAAGTTTGTCTCTTAGATGGTTTGCTAGAAAGTACAGGAGCTATTTTGGCAGACTCCTCGTCAGAGGACAGACCATTGGCTTCTAGATGCAACAGAAGTCTCCTGTGTCCGTCTTGCAGGGTTTTGGTGGAAAAAGACCTGCTAATGTCACATTTATTGATGTCATGTGGGTATAGGCAGTAGATGCAGTGGTCATGTGGCTCTTTCACGTAGACCAGTTTCTTCCTGCCCCTCGTGCAATCCCTGAATAGTGAAAGCTTCTTGGCAGCTTGAAGTTCAGCCAGGCTGAGGAGAAATTCACTCGACGAATTTGGGGTAAGAAAAAAGATTTTCAGAGCCCAAAAGTTCAGAGTAGAAAACCCCTATGCAGGGGAAAACAGTAGAATATATTTTGAGAATATTAACTACCTAAAAAAGGAGAATAATATTCGGAAGCTCAGAGAGCTGTAGGATTCCCTCTGTCTGTTAGACTGCGGTGAAAAATCTGAAGATGGCTGACTGGTGCGGAGCTTAAGCCCTGCCACCTCGTTGGTTGTGGCCATTAAGGACCAAACTTAAGTGGAGGGACTACACAATGGAATGGCTCATAGGTCATAATGGGGTATTTACATGCATTCTCTATGGAATAATGGAGGTATATTAAAAAAAAAAAAAAATCTTTTATCACCGAGGATTCCCAGTCTGACAACGGGGAATATTCAAGCATCTGAATCTATGAAAGATCCAATGCTGGAGAAGTTGAGTTTCCTCAGTGTTGCTGGTGATCCTACCAGTAGGATCTCTGTCTTGTCGTCATTGAGGCCTAATTGGTTTATGGCCATCCACGCCTGGACTGTTGAGTACATTTTGTTGATAGTGATGGAGTCATTGGGCCTCATTACGGGTGGGGCGGTCCGGAATCAACAGTGGCGGTAAACCCGCCGCCACTGTTAAATTTCCGGACCGCCCGATCCCGAGTCCTGCAGGCGGGAGGTAATCTTCCCGCCAGGTCAGCACCTCCCGCCTGCAGGCGGAAGTGGAAACACCAGCTTCATCACAAGATGGTGCCAGTATTTCCACTTCCCCATTCCCATTGAGTCCTGGGAATGGGGATTAACACCATTCCGCCTCCGTGACTCCCGGGACACCGGGGCTGTAATGCCCTGGTAATACGGGGAGTCACGGAGGCGGAATGGTAATACGAGTCCGGCGGTAACCAGGCGGTTTTACCACTGCGGTTACCGCCAGACTCGTAATGAGGCCCTTTGTCATAAATGCCGGTCAAGGGAAGAAGGATCTCGGTATCGTCAGCATCATTTGTGTACGAGATGCCAGTCGAGTCCAGGAGGTCGAAGAGGGGTTTGGTGAAAATGTTGTATAGGGTGGGGGAGACGCAGTACCCTTGGAGGATCCCACAGAGAATGGGAGCGGGAGGGGTGCTGACTATGTCTGAGAAGACTTTCATTGATCTTCCTTTAAGAAAAGGGGCAACCCAGGTGGAGGCTTCTTGGGAGAAGTTGGCAGCTGCTGTAAGGTGGTTGCAGAGTATATTACGGTCCAAAGCAGCCAACAGGTCAAGGAGGAGAAGTGCAGGTTTTCCCTCGTATGTAAAATTGTCAAGTTGGTTTTTCAGGTCTAGTAGGGCTGATTCAGTGCCATGTCTTGGCCTAAAACCTGATTGTCATGAACCTAGGATGTGGTTGGTCTCCAGGAAGTATTGTATTTGAATGTAGGCTGCCCTGTCCAATAGCTTTAGTTTAGCAGGAATGGGACTGTGGTGACTGGGTGGTAGTTATTAGGCAGTGCAGTATCTAGTGATGGTTTATTCAGTAGTGGGAGGACTCAGGATTCTTTAAGGTTAGCAGGAACCATGCTAGAAGTGAAGGAGGCGTTGATGTATCTTGTGATGAAAGGTACTAGGGTTTCGGCGCAGTCTTTGACAATAGTAGGTGGACAGATGTCACCCTTGCATCTTGATATTTTCCTGCTCGAGAGTTATTTTCTTCTTTAGCGTGGTATTCCACCAGGCCGTGGTGTGTGACTGGATGCCGTTATTGATACAAGGCACAATTATTTTTTAGATTATTTTAATTACATTTTATTTTCCTTGTATACCCTTTGAGCAGAGGGTGCCTGGCATCACTTACTCGCCGCAGCTTGCTCGGCGGTCTACTTGCCTCATTCAAAGGCATACATGCACTCCTGTGCCGTAGTCTTTTTTTCACTGACTTCTCACAGCTTGTTGAGACCGCCCATTCACAGGGCTTATCTTTTCGGTCCTCTGTGTCTCAAGCGGATTTGTCAGGTAGGCAGTTGCCCCCTAGGCATTTTCTTTTACTTTATATTGCTTTACTGCACGTTTATTTATTTACCTTGCAGGCCTCGGCTGACTACACCGGGCTGAGGCATGTGACTGGACATAGTTATTGATACAAGTCACGATTATTTGTTTAGATTGTTAATTTAATTACACTTTACTTTCTTTGTATGCTCTTTGAGCAGATGATGCCTGGCCTCACGTACCCGCCGCAGCTCGCTAGGTGGTCTACTTGAGTCATTCAAAGGCATACGTACACTCCTGTGCTGTTGTCTTTTTTTGCTGACTTCTCGCAGGTTATTGGGACCAACCTTGGTTATAACAGAACCCTTGGCCCGGAAGCGCAGCAAACTAGCACAGTGGGCACGTAGTGGTCGTGGCAAATTTAAGCCCGTCTGCGCTCGTTGCAGGACGGGCCACGAGCCCCTGATTATCAGCAAGAGTCATTTGTTACCTATTCACGTGATGATCTCCTGTCTCTAACCCCCCTCTGGTACGGTCTGCACCACAGCGGATTGCCCCTCGATTCCTGCTATGCTCCAACCCTCAGGTAACATTAAAGGGCTATTGATTAATGCTCGATCATTGGTAGCTCACATAGCTTCTTGCAAGGATCTCCTGGTTGATCTCAAGCTAGATTTCCTGTGCATCACGGGAACTTGGCTGACTGAGTCATCTGGACCATCTGTGGTTCTGCTACTTCCGGGAAATTATGATATTTTTTCGAGCTGACCGTTTGCCAGCTCGCCATGGGGGGGAAGTACTGCAGTGATCTTTAACACTACCCTTCCTACGGTCCTCATCCTTTTTACTCATGTGCTTAGAATGGAGGCCCTTTTAGTTAGAAGCTCCCCTTTGGCCTCCTTCAGTTTTCATCTTTTTACTGTCTATCGGCCCCCGGGATCTGATGCATGTTTTTACGATCGTTTCTGGTGCTAACTGCAAGCTTGCATTTAAAGTTTGCTAACTTAGTAGTCATCAGAGATTTTAATATTAAATGTAACTCTCCATGCCCACCCTCATCGCAGTTCATCGAGACTATGGTTGACCTTGGCTTTATTCAGTTGATCTCTGACCCTACAAACTTACTAGGCAATACATTGGACCTAGTCTTTGCGATTAAAGCCCTGATTATCACATTCCCTCCCTTTCCAGTTCTATGGTCAGACCTAGCCATCCCGTTTACAATAAATGCTGAAACCTCTTCTCCCTCTCAGGCTCCACAAAGAATATGGAAACGTTGTTGGAATAGAGTATCCCGGGAAGAATTGACATCACTGATACAGAAAAAATGTCTTGGTCTAGATACAGTGGACCTTTCTTCTTTATCACGGGTTTGTATTTCAGCGGCCGATATGGTGGGCCCATTAAAACTTTGCAAGGTTACCGGCCGACCTTCCCGGCCTTGGTTCAGCGATGATGTGAAGCTGCTACGCCAAAAGCGTTCAGCAGAAAGAAAATGGCGCTCCTCCTATTCCTTGGTGGGCAGAATAAGGTTCATGCTCACCACTAAGCTTTCTCATTTGGCCAGTCAGAAAGCAAATACTTCTTTCTATACACTTAGAGTGGAAAGTGCTCTAAACCAGCCCAAAGAACTGCTCTCTGTGGTGCGGGCTCTTTCTCCCTGTAACCAGCCCGCTGGGGGAAGGGCCCACACGAAGGCCCTCTGCGATGCCCTCTCAGACCTTTTCATCGATAAGCTCAGCAACATGCGCGACCGAATCAGATTATCTGACCAAGGGGCCTGCCCGATAGTATTGGGCCCCGCCCACTTATCTACTTCTACCACCTCATAGCCAGTCTTTCCTATTTTTTCAGTGGATGACATCTTGGCAGCTACTAAGCGGCTTAAGTCCACCTCTCCGTCTGATGCCATTCCTCTTGGGCTCCTGAAAGAGATTATGCTGGTAATTTCTCTGCAGGTCACCCAAGCAGTTAACACTTCATGCTCCCTGGACTCGATCCCTGAGGAGCTCACGCGATCAGTGGTCATTCCCCACTGGAAAAAGCCCACGCTTGATCCTTCTGTTCTTGCCAATTTCCGGTCTATTTCGGTTCTTCCTTTCTTCATGAAAATACTTGAATCAATAATCTCTCCTTTGCTCACTTCTTTCCTAGAGCACTGTAACTTCTTTCAGTTTTTGACAATCTAATTTGCATAGTTCCAGGGTGGAGTGGGGGCTTTGATCCTTCTGGATCTATCAGCAACATTTCACACGGTAGATCACTCTGTGCTGCTGACCGCTCACCCTGGCAGGCCTCTCTGGACAGTTTGTGATGCTGGAAATGCATTCGAGGGACAGGGCCTCCATGTCCTTGTCCAGGACTCCTTTTTATCGTGTGTGTTCTGTTATTTTATGCACAGGAGTCCATGTAGGTCTCCTGGCAGTGCAGCTCCTCCTCTTTTTGGTTGTGGTGAACAGGCCCCTATGGCACCCATGGGTGGGGGTACAACCCTGTACCCCTAGTGTATGTTTTGGGCACCTATGTGTGACCCAGAGAGCTAGGTATGGGCTGTTGGCAGCTCCATGCTGAACTGAATTTGACAGGTGCTCCGAGTATCCTCCATTTTGGGATACCCGGGCCCTGCCATTGGAATCAGTTGATTTCTGATAGGAGACAAGATGGCCCCTGTGGCATCTTGCTTTCTATTGCCTGTTACCTTGTTTTCCCAACTGTCCTGGGAAGCCCTGACTCTGTCCCTTCGCCAGACTGGCTGTTGGGTGGAAGTTCCATATTTGGTATTGTGGAGATGTCCAGGCCCGACAGGCTGGAGCCTTCCCAGTGACTGTATGTTGTGGGTAAACCCTTGGGGTGGGACCTGGGTGAATGGAGTGTGTGACCAATATACATTTCATGTTATGGGTTTCTGGTGTGTAACACAATGACTGAGACAACCCTGTCCGAAAATGGTATGAATGCAGTCTGGAGTGCTGAATGGCTGGGTACTTGTCCCAATCCACATTCCTTGTTGTGAGTGTCTGGATGGAGAAGAATGGCCTGAATGCACTGTGAGCCTGATTGGCTGCCTGCCTGCATGAATGCCGTTCTGAATGATTTGCTGCTGAGCTTGTCCCAGCAGTGTGAATGAGAGACAGAACACTCTATCTGGGGACCTCTCACTTACTGGAATTGTTCAGAAGCTGTAGTCGAATCTTGATGCTTGATCTCGAAACCGAGCCGGAAGAAGGAGGTTTACTGCTGTTTCCCTTTGACGCAATATGAAAGCTGCCGTGCCTTCAAGAAACTGATCCAAAAGAGGACCTGTTTAGGAGACCTCTTCCCGAGCTACGAGCGACCACTGTGCACCAGCTAACCTTCACCAAGGCTCCTGGAAGTCAGTCCTCGAAAGGCTGCTGACCAGAGACCGGGACCGCCAAGGAATCTGAAGTGAAGCACTAGGACATCGAGGCCATCGACGACCGCCACTGTCGACCGAGGTTCGGAAGAACGCTGTAACCTTGTCGACCGGAGCCGCAATGCTCCATTGCCTAACACGCTTGAATCAAGGACTCCTTTGCTCATCACCGTCGACTGCTTTCTCCCGCTGGAGAAAGTCAAGGATGCTGACGAACTGAGGAGTATCCGCCGGTGGGTTTCCCACCACCCGAAGTCCTCAAAGACGCAGACGAAGATCCGAAAGCCAGCCGTGGTCGAGTCCCGATTGGCGACGCCAAACACTGACGACCTGACGCCCTTGCTGGGCCACGTTCTTCATTCACTCTTTGCAGCCACTATCATCGTCAAGGTGCATTTATCATTATAGTATTGCCTGAGCACAAAGTGTGTATATAACTTGAACCGTTTTTATATAAATAACTGTCTTATCACTAACATAGTGTGTGGACATTCCTTCTTTGTGGGGGCTTGGGGACTACAGTGTACTGAAGAGCCAGCCTGCATCCCCTCCTGAGATCTTAAGCCTTGATTGCTCGTCCAACGTTACCAAATAGAGAATCTTGGATGGGGTGCTCTGTGCTTCTGCTCTGCCGTATAGAGAGCAGGAGTACAGATACCCCGTCCAGTCTTTACACAGGTCCTATCTTGGTTTACATCTTTCATCACAGCCCAAAGCCAGACACTCACCCTTTTGTATTTCTCTTCAGTGTTTACCCTTTTTTCTTGTGGGGTCCCTGAGGACTCCACCTTGTCTCCAGCTTTATTTTTAACATCTATATTCAGCCTCTTATACTGCTCATCCGTGCCCACAGCTTCCGCTGCTACTCCTATGCTGATGATACACAAATCATTGTCCAGCTGGACTCTGTCCAGTCAGACACAGTGTTTCAGCGGAGGAGTTGGATGGCGGCAGTGGGTAATTGGATGTGCTGCAATTGGCTGAAATTGAACCGAGGTCATGGTTGTTGGCCCCTCGCACACTTTGCATTCTAGTGTGTTTTCTTCGATCTCTGCTTGGTGGCCAGTTTTCTGGCCCCCTGAGCTGGGTCCTCGTCCGCTCCCAGTGCTGGAGGTGAAAAATCTGGGATTTAGATTTCAATCTCCTCTATTCACCTCAGTACAGGCCAGCACTATTTGCAAGGTCGTTTCTTCTAGCTCAGGCTTCTACGCAAGGTCCTTCCTTTCCTCCCTGTCCTCCCTGATCAGCTGCATCCTCTGGTGGTGGCTTCTCTTATTCTTAGTCGGCTGGACTACTGTTATGTTAAGTTAAAGGTACTTATATAGCGCACCGTCACCAACGGAATTGGTCCCCAGGCGCTCTGGTGGATCTATAAACAAGAAGGAGGGCGGGTAGGGTTAGTCAGGTGGAGGGAGAGTAGGAGAGTGGTGTGCTGTTGCAGCTTCAGTTCGGTACACACTGTGTGCTGAGCTTTGGTGAGAGTATTGGATCGGGCGAGACCTTGTGTGCTGCAGGTGCGGTTTATGTGTTGCTTGTTTGTTGTTGATGCAGTGTGGTAAAGTGCGTGCAGGTTGCTGGGTGACAGATGGTCGTTTGAGTTTTGGGTGGGTTGAGTTTGCAGAGATTTGAAAGTTGAGTTAATGGGGTCTGTATCCTGGTTCTAATACGTCTTGTTCCGTTTGACTGCTGTAACTCTTTATTCCTTGACCAGCCTCTTTATCTGACTCGTCGCTTACAGCAGCTACTCAAAAATGTAGCTGCCCGGCTGGCCACTGCGACCGCACATGATCTTCATGTTTTGCCTGTTCTTCGCTCTATCCATTGGCTGCCTGTCTTGCAACGAGTCTGCTTTAAGTCTCTGTGCACTGTACATAGGGCAGTCTATTCCCAAGGGCTAAGTATCTGCAGGAAAAGTTCTGTCCATATGTACCTAACGGGACCCTTCCGTCTTTAGATGCCTGTCTTCTTCCTCTCCCACGCTATCGGCTGGAAAGGGTTGGCAGTCACTTGTTCTCTCTCTGGTGGCCGCCAAGCTTTGGAACTCAATTAATTTCCCTCTGCGAGCCACGAAAGAACATTTGGCCTTCCGCCGCGCTCTGAAAACCCACCTTTTTTATTCTTGTCCTGTCCAATCCCCTAGCGCTAAAATGCAGTTGATGTGTGCACGCTTTATAAAAAAAGTTGACATAACATTCACAACACACAGAAAACATCATCTATTTCTGACATTTCTGTATGTGATGTTTCTGACCAACATCGTTTGGGGAATTCAATTGCATTCATGGACTTCAGCTCCCATAATGTCTCAAAATACTGAGAAGAAGAAGAGGAGGAGTGAAGAATTAATGCAGATTAAGCAAAGTCCAAAGACCAACGCGCAGACTAGTTGTTCAATTCAAACTAAATTGTCCAGGAACTTGAAAAATGGCCACTGCAGCATTCAGAAGAGCATTATGTGAGAGAACTGTAGAAGGGAAGACTGGCACATTTATGCGGCGGCTGAGCTGCGGCTCGGGAACGTGAGTTACAGACACCAGCACAGCGCGAAAGAGGATGAAGCGCAGCAGGCCTACCCGAAGGACTGCAGGAGCACCAAGAAGCACAGTTGAGGTCATGGAGGTACAGTCGAGTTGGAAAGCGCCATCCTCCGGTCCTGTCCACAGAAGGAAGCCGGCCAGTACACATGGAGCTGCAAGGAACACTGAAGAGACTCCCGCATTGCCTGGGAAACCAACACACTGCAGAGGCACGCTACAAGTTGGGGATGCCACAAACCACCACTGAGTCGGCCCAGAGCCACTGGGGACCTCAGGACATACTGACAAACAGGCAAGCAAGTGAATGAAGTTTGTGAGATTTAGGATAATACGTAAAGACGATTTGAATGTAAACAAAACCTAATGTTAAATAAAAGTTGAAAGGAAAGAAGATTTGAAAAATGACAAGAACAAGTGCAACGAGATCTGAATAATTATATATGCCTGAGATGTCATTGTGGGGGAGAACTGAAACAAGTGTTACCCTGAGAAAATTTAAATCGTCTTTACGTATTATCCTATACGTTGGTATCTTTAATGGATTCGCATGCTGTGAATATTTCCTGTCGTCAAGCTGGGAAACCTCAGTAACTTTAACATAGCAGTTTTCCTATGGAAAACTTTGACACTGAGTGTCCTATTGTGTCATGCACCAGCCCTGGATGTTTGTTCACCATTGGAAGTGAAGTACTACTAACATGGCTGCCGGTTCCAAGTCAACGGTCTAGTTTATTTCAAAAAGCCAGACGGAACCTATAACATGCAAACCAGACCAGCGCTCTGCGCGTTGTATCGTTTCACGTTACGTGCGCTGCCAGTCTCTCATAGCGACTAGCCTTTCAGCGTATCTCCCTTTTCCCATCTTTTTTCTTCTTTCCGCTATCCTTACACTTGTGGTGCCTCTAGGTTTTCAGGTAAGGTGACCAGGATCCTTCTTACTGTACTTTCAGTCACAACACGTTACTTTCCAGCAACTATGCATCTTCCGTGTGTATGTCCATCTCGGCTACCTCTCTCAGCCTAAGCGATTGGCATTAATGTACGCCTTCGTAGTTTGTTGGTTTCTTTGATCTGTACTTACCTGTTTTTTCCCAATACCTCCGTTTCCTTTTCTGTGCTGTTTACCTGTTATCTTGATCGGAACATCTCTCCTTCATTCCGTTGGGTCACTCTATTCCTAATTTCCTGTTTGTGGTTCTACACGGAAGACTGTGAGACCGCACTAACACTTAAGGTCTTAATTCCTCCCTTTCTATCTTACTGGAGGAACAATTAGAACAAGTTGCCGGTTTTGATCCACACGTCTTCTGCAGCAGTGGGAATCGTCAATCCAGATCATCTTCAAGCAGCAGGACTCCTTTCCAAAGACGGACTGAATTCAGATGGGGTTTTTTGCCTGTTGGCTTTTTCCCCGCTTTAGGGCGTGCTCCTCGGGTATCCCCCGGGTCTGCAGTTATTTCAGATCACGGAGGCCACCATAGGGAGCGCGTCCCTACCTACGTAAAAAAAAAGAAGATACCAGGTGAAGGAGTAAAGATCAAGAAGAAGGGTGCAGCCAGGTTGGAGGAAGTACCTGAAGAGACAGGTGAGGAGGAGTTAGGGGAGGAGGAGATTCAGTCTCATATATGACAATGCATTACTTACTGTAAAAGCATTTCTGATGGTTGTATCTGCTTAGATTCACATGCTGTGCATAGGTCCGACATCCAGTGGTCACTGCGGAGTATTGCATTTTGTTTTTCGTAGTCGAAAAGGGGACGTCGACAAGGCGTGTCTGTAACACTATCCCTATAGTGACGTGCGTTGTACCCACAATCCCTCACGCGTCGAGGTCCCTCTGTTTGTATTTTTCTGCCCTGAGGGAGCCTTCTAGACGTGAGTGAGTACAGAAAAGAGAGAAATATAGAAGATGTCTATGTTCCTTCCATCCGAGCGGGGAGGAAGGGTGGGCGCATGTGAATCTAAGCAGATACAACCATCAGAAATGCTTTTACGGTAAGTAATGCATTGTCTTCTGATGTTTGTTAATCTGCTTAGAATCACATGCTGTGCATAGACTAGCGAGCAGTACCCGGAGTTGGCGGTGGGTTATGAGAAGGAACAGTAGAGAAAAGATGTCTTAATACTGCCTGTCCCACCTGGGAGTCAGATCTAGAGTGTGCATGTAGACAGTAGTGTTTTGTAAAGGTGTGCACAGAACTCCAGGTAGCCGCTTTGCAGATGGACTCAAGGGGAACATTTGCAATGAATGCTATGGACGCCCCCGTGCCTCGAGTAGAATGTGCTCTTGGCCTAAAGGGCAGTTCTCTCTTAGCAAGAGTATAGCAGAGAGTGGTGCATTGGACAATCCATCTAGAAATAGTGGACTTTGAAACTGCATCCCCTTCTCTTCCTGCTGCCACCGAGACGAAGAACTGATTAGTCTTCCTCAGTGATCTGGTTCTTTCCATGTAGAACATGACCGCTCTACGCACATCTAGTGTGTGCAGAGTCCTTTCTCCCAAGTTGGAAGGATTTTGAAAGAACGCTGGTAGTTCTATAGACTGGTTTACATGGAATTTTGAGATGAATTTTGGAGCAAACCTTGGGTGAGTGCGTAGAACCACTTTATCTTTGTGAACTGTAACAAAGGGGTCTAGAATAGAAAGAGCCTGTAGTTCACTTACTCTCCTGATGGAGGTGATAGCTATTAGGAAAGCAGTCTTGAGAGTGAGGTCTTTAAGAGTTGCTTTGTGCATGGGTTCAAAGGGTGATCCCATGAGTTTTGTAAGTACCACGTTAAGGTCCCATCCGGGAGCTGGGTCAGCTATCGGGGGGTGTATTCTTTTTACTCCCTCCATGAAGGCCTTTATAACAGGGATCTTCCACCACGACACTTTGAGTTGGGAAGTGGTGTATGCAGAAAGTGCCGCTAGGTGGACTTTAATGGAATTGAACACTAGACCTGAATCTAATAAATGGGTCAGGTATAGAACAATATGTGTGGGAGAGCAGTCAATTGGGTTGATGCTCTTTCCTCTGCACCAGATGACAAATCTCTTCCATTTGCTAGAATAGCAGTGGCGAGTGTTAGGTTTTCTGGCTTCCCTGAGGATGTCCATGCATTTCTGCGGGAGCTGTAGGTGTCCAAATTCTACGACCTCAGGAGCCAGGCTGCTAAGTTCATGTTCTGGGGGCATGGATGCAGCGTCCTGCCCCTGTCTTGTGACAGCATGTTGTACGGGCAGGGGAGTTTCACTGGGAGAGATAGAGACATCTCCATCAAGTGAGCGAACCATGGCTGTCGGGCCCACATTGGGGCCACCAGTATCATGGTTACTTGTTCCTGGTGCATCTTGTGCACCACCTTGTTGAGAAGGGGAGTTGGGGGAAAAGCGTAAACAAATTTCCCTGACCATCGAATCGACAGACCGTTCCCCTTGGATTGGTTTTGGGGGTACCTGGAGGCGTAGCTTTGGCATTGTGAGTTCTCCAGGGTTGCGAACAGGTCTATTTCTGGGAATCCCCATTGCGTGAAGACGTCGAAGACGATGTCTTCGTGCAGTCGCCATTCGTACTCTTCGGGCAGGGGGAAATCTCTGCTGAGTTTGTCTGCCAGCAGATTGAGTTCCCCTGGTACATGTTGTGACAGGAGGAACATATTCTGTTTGAGAGCCCACTTCCATATGTTCTGGGCCAGTTTGGACAGGCCTGGAGAGTGGGTTCCCCCCTGCTTGTTGATGTAATACATGGCTGTGGTGCTGTCTGTAAGGACCATCACTGTCTTGCCTTGTAGGTGTTCCTGGAAGGCTTTTAGCGCCTTGAACACCGCTAGTAGCTCCAGAAGATTGATGTGTTTGGATGCTACGCTCGGAGTCCACTCTCCGTGAGCAGTCTGATGGGAAGGTGAGCCCCCCATCCTGTGAGGGATGCGTCTGTGGTTAGAGTGGCTTCCGCCGCGGGTGTGGCAAAAGGTTTCCCCTTTTCTAGGTTTTCTTTTGTCCACCACCGTAGCGAGAGAACTAAGGCCTGAGAGACCACTAATAGATCGTCCCATAGTCCGCTGGCCTGACACCACTGGCTGTTGAGCCACTCCTGCATTGGGCGCATGCACAGGCGCGCGTGAGGTACCAAATAAATACACAACGCCATCATGCCTAGCAAGCGCATTGCTTTGCGTACCGTCACCTCTCGACCGGACACATATTGAGGGATCTGAAACAACATGTTTTGGACCCTCTCTTTGGAGGGGAAGACAAGGCCGTCCTTTGTTTGAATTAGAGCCCCTAGGAATTGTTTGATTTGGCTGGGGTCTAGGCTGGACTTCTTTTCGTTGATGGAGAAGCCCAACTGGAACAAAAGGTCTACCGTCTTCTGGGTATTGGAGAAGCATGTTTCGTAAGAATCCCCTGTTATGAGCCAGTCGTCGAGGTAAGGGTAAACTGGGATGGACAACCTGCGCAGGTGGGCCGCTGCCACTGCCAGTACCTTCGTGAATACCCTCGGTGCTGATGCTATGCCGAAGGGTAGCACTCTGAACTGGTAGTGTTTGCCCTCTATCATGAACCGGAGGTACTTTCTGTGCGCTGGCAACATTAAAATATGAAAGTATGCATCTTTCATGTCCAATGTTGTCATGTAATCGCCCTGAGATAGCAGTGGGATCACTTCCTGTAGGGTCACCATACGAAACTTTTGGGGTTTGATAAACTTGTTCGCTGGGCGCAGATCTAATACAGGGCGCATGGTTAGATCCTTTTTGGGTACAAGGAAGTACACTGAATAAATACCTTCCGTTACCTGAGATAGAGGCACGACCTCTATGGCTCCCTTCTCCAGCAGTTGCTGTACTCCTTGTAGAAGGATGGCAAGATGTTCCGGTGACATGCGTCGTCTCCTCGGGGGTCTGTATGTAGGGGAACTGTTGAATTCGATGCAGTATCCGTGGGCTACGGTGGAAAGTACCCAGCGGTCTGACGTTATACCCTCCCATGCTGGAAGAAAGGAAGTTATCCGGCCCCCGACCGGCGTTGCATGGGAGGGGACGCGAATCTTCGCGTCACTTGGTGTTGTTAGGGGCTTGGGAACCTCTGGGGGTGGACCCTCGCCCTCTTCCTTTGCCCCGACGCTGTCCTCTTTGACTGTACTGGCCACTACTGATCTGGAAGTTGGTGGCAGGGTACTGTTGCTGCTGGTTTTGTTGTTGGCGTTGGCCACGAAAAAAGCGTTTATTGCCATATCCGCGCCTGGTAGCAGGCTTAGAGATTTGGTCGAGTTTTGATTGTATCGAACTCTTTTTTAGCCATCTCCAGAGCCTCATCCACCGCCTTCCCGAAGAGGTTGGAGTCTTCAACAGGTTTATTTATTAAAGACGCCTGTGTCTCCGGTTTGAACCCTGAGTTGCGCAGCCATACGTGTCGTTTAAGGACTATTCCCTGAACTAGGGAACGTCCCGCCGTTTCTGCCGCATCCAGAGAGCTCTTCACAATACTCTGGTTGACCTGGGTTCCTTCGCCAATAGTTGAAAGCAGGCGTGTACGTAATGGTTCCGGCGCTTCTTCGGCGTCTTTGCGCAGTTTAGCCCACTGCGCGTCCGCATAGCTTGCGAGCAAAGAATTGTTGTTGGCAATTCTTGCCGAAAAGGCGGCCGAGGATGTAATTCTCTTAGCAAGGGCATATAACCGCTTGCCCTCCTTGTCAGGTGGTGCCTCACTGGTGGAGAGTGGTACCCCTGCCCTCTTTCTTGTGTTGGTTACTACCAGGGAATCCGGAATGGAATGTCCCCTGATGTACAGCGGGTCTGAGGGTGAAGGAGTGAAAAGTTTTTCAATTCTAGGATTGACCCCTCTGATTAGTGCGGGTGTGGACAGCGAAGGGATGATTCTTCTCCTCACCGAAGCGAGGAGGGGAATTGTCTGACTGACCGGGGGTTTCTCCTTAATTACCCTTTCTACAAAGTCTAATTCAGGAGAGAGCTCCCCAGTGTCTAGTTCGAAGTGTGCTGCTGCTCTGCGCAACAGGGCATTAAATGTGGGTTGATCGTCGATGGGAGACGTGTTTCTAACCGGTGAAATGTCAGGAGGATTTAGATTCAGGACATCAGTGTCGGAATATATTGATGGTGATTGCCAGGGGTGAGAAGGTCCTTCTTCTGGATTTTCTCCGAGGCCTTCTCCTACCGAGTCTGGGCTGTCGTCCAGACCTTCCTCCTGGTTCCGACCGTCTTCCTCGTCCATAAAATCATCCTCTTCCTCAAAATAATGTTCTTCCCCAGTGAGGTCATACACACTGTGGAAGTCTGAGGCTGTGTCCTGGTGGGGATTGAATAATCTTGGAATTTTGGCCCTGGGGTCCTCCTGAGGCCCTTCTCTTATTCTCTTTGGAGTGGGAGGGTTTTGGGCATTCATAAACCTCTCCATCCTTTCCATGCAGAGATGGAGCCTTTCCATGGTTTCATGGGGTACCCCTGAGCGGTCTAGCGGGGGAAAATTGGTGTCTTGTAGCTGAACACGGCTCGACCTCTCCCATAGCGTCGAGGACAGTGTCCCGTCGCCTTCCGAAAAGCCTTCCGGTGTGTCTTTCGACCTTTGCGTAGCGCTCGACGTGTCTTTCGGCGTACGCTTTTGGGCGTCGGCTACCACGATCCTCGCCAAGCTCTCAGCGACTCGTTTGTCCGCGGGGAGCTGTGGTTTCGACGTTATGGGTGTCGAACGCTCTACGGCGGCATGCGCTTTCTGCTGATGCGCTCCGGCCGATGATTTGGGGGCGGCGCCCTTCTTTGCCGAAAGCCCAGTCGCTGGTCGCGGCTGCGAGGGGCTTCGAACCCGAACGGTCCGAGGAGGCCGCCGGTGAAACCTGCGTCTCCTTGGGCGCTGATGCTCTCTTTGCCTTCGGCAAAGAAGAGCCATGGGTTGTGTGCTTATGTGTGGTCTTGTGTGCGTCAGTGTCGCCGGGGTGTTCATCCCCATAAGCAGGGCGTGAGCCGAGCCCGTCGGGGCCGGGGACAGACGACGAAGCGCGTGTGCGCTCTCTAGGG
This sequence comes from Ambystoma mexicanum, assembly GCF_040938575.1. Taxonomy (NCBI): domain Eukaryota; kingdom Metazoa; phylum Chordata; class Amphibia; order Caudata; family Ambystomatidae; genus Ambystoma; species Ambystoma mexicanum. The sequence goes on from NC_090936.1 coordinate 31,255,288, forward strand.
GGGTTTTCGACTTCCGTAGCGGAGATCGTGGTATCACGTTCCTCGTCACTGTCGGAGGTAGCGACTGTGGGTGGGGCGTCGGCCTTCGACATAGCGTAGGCCGCCCACCTTTTGACCCTATGGTCTTTTAGAGTCTTCGGCTTAAGAAGCCGACAAGCCGTGCAACCCTCCTCCTTGTGATCGAGGGGCAAGCAGCGGTTACACCGTGAATGCTTGTCCTTCCAAGTAAACTTGCCCTTGCAAAGCGGGCAAAACCTAAAGGGTGTCCTCTCCATAGCTGAGGCAATAAAACGTGATAACCACCCCAAAGGAAAGGAAGGGGAAAAGGAAAGGAATTCTCAGAAAAGAATTAGAGATGTCCCACGACCCCCACTCTCCCTACTGTATTTGGCCTGCGAGGCCAGGCCACGTGTTCGGCAACGCCGAAGGATCTCCTCCGCTCGTCCCCTCCGTCGAAGATCTTGCTCGGCGGAGAAGCTTCCAACAGCGTCGAGGGGAGGATTGATATGTTTTATATTATATAGGAAAAACGACCAAAGGTCGAGGAGATGAAATCTGCAATGTCTCTCTTTAAGCTGCACCAATAGGATGTCCAGTATAAATAGCCCCACCCCGCGGCTTTCCTTCAGATTTTAACCTCACCAAACTGAGGGAACTCGAATAGTCAGTTTGCCTGAAGGGGAGGGCCGGAGGGCGCATGTGAATCCATGAAAGATACCAATGCTGGAGAAATGGAGTTATAGGTAAGAAACTACTCCCAGCAATTGATCTTTCATGGATTCACATGCGGTGAATAGACTACATATCAAGGCGGACAGCTGCAGGACAAAACACAATACCACCAACCATTTGTGCTACAGCAGTAGGCTCGAGGAATTGAAACCAGAGCTCACTCAAATGGTCTCAGGATTCAATCACTAAAAGGAAGTCTTAGTTACTTACCTGTAACTGTATTTCTCGAGCATTGGTATCTCTCATAGATTCACATGCTTGAATATTCCCCGTCGTCAGACTGGGAATCCTCCGTGATAAAAATGAATTATTAAAATGTTTCAATATACATCCCTTCACTCCTAGAGAATACATGTAGATACTCCATTGTGGATAATGAGCCACTCCATTTTGTAGTCCCTCCACCTCACTTTGGTCGTTTATGGCCCCAACTAATGAGGTGGCAGGGCTTAAGCTCCGCCCCAGGCAGCCATCTTCAGATTTTGAACCGTAGGCACTACAGTATGATGGGTGCTGAGCATAGGAGCAGCCTCTCAGGGGAGGCGGGTGGGCGCATGTGAATCTATGAAAGATGCCAATGCTGGAGAAATACAGTTTCAGGTAAGTAACTAAGACTTCTCCAGCACTGGATCTTTCAGAACCCCTGCATGAAACGCTACTGATGCCGCTCTTTCTCTGGTGGAGTGTGCTGAAGGCGGTTTGGAGAGGGGGTCGCCCTTCAATTGATGACAACGGGTAATGCATAACGTGACCCATCTTGCCAGACTTTGTTTGGAGATATGTTGTCCTTTCATGCGACCCACAAAGGCAATGAACAGTCTGTTAGATAATCGGAACGCTTTAGTTCTCTTCAAGTAACATTTCAAAACCCTAGTCACATCTAGGGAATGTAAAGCTCTTTCCGTCTCAGAGTTATGGTTCCGGAAGAACAATGGTAGAACAATGCACTCTGAGTGTCATTTCTGATAAAACCATGGGCAGAAATTTTGGGTGTGTCCTCAAAATGACATGGTCTTGCTGAAACAAAGTAAAAAGAGGTTCTGAAGATGAGGCTTGTAATTCACTGATCCTCCTGGACAAAGTCATGGCTACCAGGAAAGCGGTTTTCCAAGATAAGAATTTTATTTCACATCTGTGAATGGGTTCGAAAGGGGGTTGCATGAGAGCCGTTAGCACAGTATTCAGGCTCCAGGAAGGAACTGATGAGGGCGTAGAAGGAAAAGTACGCATCAACCCTTTCAGAAAGATCTTGATGGCTGGAAGAGAGAGCAATGACTGCGCTTCTGCAGTCGTGTATGCTGATATGGCCGACAGGTGAACTTTGATGGAGGATAGGGAGAGACCTGCCTTAGCCAAATGTATTAAGTAAGGTAGTATCTGTTCTACCGATGCTGCAAGTGGATTAATTGCCGATGTTTCACACCACCTAGAAAAACGGGTCCATTTTCGCACATAGGTGATCCTTGTTGAGGGGGCTCTAGAGGCCCCGATTATGTCCCAGCAGTCCACCGGAAGATTCAAGTTCATGAATTTGCACTGCTCAGGAACCAGGCTTTGAGGGAGAGGCTCACTGGGTCGTGGTGGAGGACTTTGTGGTTCTGTTGAGTCAAGAGGTATTGATGAGCCTGGAGGTGAATTGGAGGCCACAAGGATAGATGTTGCAGAGTCGGGTATCAGATCTGTCGTGCCCAGTCCGGCGCTATTCGGTTCATGGAGTAATCCTGCTTCTTCATTCTGGACAGAACTCTGGCTATCAGTGGAATTGGGGGAAAGGCATAAAGGAACATCCCTGTCCAGTCCACCGAGAATGCATCTCCTGCTGATTGATGTTCCGGGTACCTTGAGGAGAATGCTTGACATTTCCTGTTGATCCTGGAGGCAAAGAGGTTGAACTTCCTTTTCGTCTAGCTCCCATTCATGGGATGAAGCGTCCTCCGTGCTCAGTTTGTCTGCTAAGACATTGTCCACTCCCGGAAGATGTTCCGCCTGGATGTGGACTTTGTGGTGCAAGGCCTCTGACCATAGAAGTTGAGCTTCCTGAGATAAGATCTCTGACTTCGTGCCTCCTTGCTTGTTTGCGTAGTGCATGGAGGTTGTATTGTCTGTCTGGATGGTTAAGACTTGACCCACCACTACTGGAAAGAAAGCTTTTAGAGCCCATCTCATTGCCCTGAGCTCTAGGACATTGACGTGGAGCTGTGATTCTTGGTATGACCAAGCCCCTTTTGTCTGAAGGTCCGCCAAGTGTGCCCCCATCCCGAAAGGGACGCGCCTGTCCTTAAGAGAAGAGTGGATGTTGGTGCCTGGAATGGCATCCCTTGGGAGCAGGTTCCGCGGCGTGTTCCATCATTGAAGCGCCTTGTACACTGCCGTCGGTATCTGGACTGCATCTTCCCATGAACCATTGGCTTGTTTCATTGGTGGTCCAGGGCCTCCTGGATCGGTCTCATGAGAAGTATGCAGTTTGGTATGAGAAATATACATGAGGACATCATGCCCAGGAGGGATTTGAAGGATCGTACCATGGTCGTCTCTTTTTCTAGGAACAATGATGTCGAGCGGAGGATGGCTGTTACTCTGTCTGCCGATGGTCTTATCCTGGGAATGGTGGTGTTGAACTCGGCTCCCAGAAAAATAACCTTCTTGCTGGGTACTGGGCAGGATTCTACGTTGTTTATCGAAAAACCTTACCCTTTTAGTAGTTTTATCGTTTTCGATACTGCCAATTGAGCTTGACTGTACTGCCAATTGAGCTTGACTGTAGGAGCTTGCCCTTATCAACCGGTCGTCCAAATATGGAAAGATCTCCGTTCCCAACCTTCTGAGGTTCGCTGCTACGGGTGCCAGACACCTGGTGAATAAGTTTATATGATTTTAGCCCAAACGGGAGTACCCGAAATTGGAAATATCAGTCTCCTATAGCGAACCTGAGGAACTATCTGTGGGCAGGATAAATTGGAATGTGGAAGTATGCATATTCTAAGTCCAGAGTGGCTAGGAAGTCGTTTCTTTCAGCCACGGTAAAACGCCTTGCAGGGATATCATTTTGAATTTGATTCGTTTGATGTATTTGTTGAGTGCGCTTAAGTCCAATATGGGCCTCCATTGACCGTTTTTCTTTTTGATTAGAAAGAAGCGGGAGTAGAAACCTTTTCCTTTCTGGGAATATGGGACTGGCTCTATAGCTGCTTTGTGCAGTAACTTTTGAACATCTGCCATGACGTTCTGCAGCATGTGAACTTTGTGAGGGGTGGGGGCAAGGGATGTAGGATGGTCTAGGAATTATATGGTGTGTCCCCTGCGAACCACTTGTAATACCCACTTGTCTGACGTTACCGAATTCCAGCGTTGAAATGGTCAGTTCTGTTTCTTCTGGGACTTTCCTTGGGAAGAGCTGCGCCTTCCTCTCTGGGAATACCTGTTGGCGGATTGATATCTGTTGCCTTGAAATGTGTTACCTTGCGACTTCTGACCATAGGATGAACGTGTGTATCCTCTGTCTTTTGACACTGCACCTCGAAAGGGCCAAAAGGATCTGCGGTCTTTATATTTATCCTTCAAGGAACTGATGGCTCAAGCTGTATCTGTGTCCGTTTGAATTCCTTTAAGGTGGTCATCTATCTTCTTGCCAAATAAGTCTTGCCCATCGAAGGGCATGTCCAAAATGTGCGCCTGCACCTCAGGCCTGAAATTCGTGCCTTTCATCCATGCCTGTCTCCTTAACACTGTCCCGTGGGCCATTTGTCTGAAACCTGATTCAGACACATCGAAAGCCACGTTGATTCTGTGGTCTGAAGTGGCTTCTCTGTCCGCAATGATGGATCTGGCTTCCGCCTGTAAATCTGCTGGTAGATGTTTGGTCAGCTTGGACATGCGAAGCCAAAGCTCGCGGTCAAACATGGCTGTCATGGCTAATGCGTTGCCCGCTCTGATAGTGAGAGATGCTGAGGAAGACACCTTTCTACCCATGGCTTCCAGCTTACGGCCTTCCTTGTCTGGTGGTGCTGACAGTGGTGATGATGGGTTGGCCAATTTCTTTCTAGCCGCTACTGTGATGACTGAATCTGGCTTCGTATGACCCCCTTAAACAAAGCGGAGCCAAGTCAGGTTTTTTGAACTTCTTTTCAGGCCTTGAGACTAAAGCAGGTGTGGATAAGGGTGTGGCCAGTATCTTCGACCCAGACTCCAATATGGTGTTGAGAAGCGGAATAGTGGTAACCGTTCTTCTGCGTTTGTCCCTGTGCTCATAGAGCACCGACGACTAGAAACTTGTATTTTGAACAAGTCTGCAGCTTTACCAATTATAATATGAAACGATACCAAAACGTCTGGAGGTGACGCATCACCTGGTGAGTCCTCCTTCCTGGGTTTTGACAATATAATCATCCCATTCACTGGGAGCATTTGGTTCCTGCGTGATCTCTCCTTCCTCTGCATCTGAAAAATCCCTGAACGGGTCCTCTTGCCAATCAGATACTGACACAGATGAAGGTACCGTAGTTGGGTCTCAAATTGGTAATCGAGATCTATGAGGAGATGCTGTAGAGGGGACTCTTGTCGGTGAAGCACTGAGTGTTCTGCTCCTGGATCTACATGGAGGCTCAGGTGATCTTGCTCTTTTCTGCAGTCTATTCCTGGAAGGGGATTGTCTGGGTGTGCTATGCTGAGGTGAAGCATCCCTCAGGGGGTTTCCTTAGGTACAGAAGACCTATTCTGCCGCTCTTGGCACCTGTTAAACTCCTCGTTGATTCTTTGCATCGATGCCATGAGCATCGGGTCATAAGGATCAGCCATGTCCTCTGAATCCGACTGCCAAGGAGGGCTGTTTTCCTTAGGAACGAGGAAAGGCTGCTCACCAGGCATTTCCGTGTCCGAGAACTCCTCCTGAAGAATGACGTCAGGAAGTTTCGGCACCTCTTTTAAAGGGGACAGTTGTGCTCCAACTGGCTCAGGTGTAACTGGAAATGGAGACGCTGGTCCCAAACACTTGTGAAGACTGCTCACATTGGATGATTTATCCGCGATGTCCGCGAATGGTGTTGTGTGTTCTATTTCTTCAGAAGACACCACATTTTTTGGAATCGTCAACGGTTTTTTCCTTGACGGTGGTTTCGCCGACGATGGCTTCGCTGACGATGGCTTCGTCGACGACGGTTTCGTCGACGGTGGTTCCATGGACGAAGACTTTGAAGATGGTTGACGCTTCGACGAGTGATGTGCTTCCTTCGACGAAGACTGCTTTCTGGATGATTACTTAGTCGACGAGGATTTTGTCGTGGACGATGAGGTTTGAGTGTTGTTGTCATTGACGGTGGCTTCGTCGACGGCTTGGTCAACGGCGCGTGCCTGATTTTGCTGCCGCTCGTGGACGGCTTCCCCCCACCACCCCCTGTTTTTTTTAATCACTTCCTTACCTTTGGAGGTGATCTTTTCTTCGGGATGACGTGTTTTGTGGGTCCTGGGTCCAAGGGAGGCATAGAAGTGGCTTCCAACTTTCTTTTAGCCTTATGAGAGGGAGAGGAACTCCTTTCCACTGAAGAGGCCCTTCTTTTAGAAGTTTGTCCCTCAGATGGCTTGGTAGACGATACAGGAGCTGTTGTGGCAAACTCCTCGTCAGAGGACAGACTTTTAGCTTCTAGGTGTAACAGAAGTCTCCTGTGTCTGTCCTGCAGGGTTTTGGGGGCGAAAGTCCTGCAAATGTCACATTTGTTGATATCATGTGGATATAGGCAATAAATACAGTGGTCACGTGGATCCTTCATGTAGACCAGTTTTTTCTGCACCTCGTGCAGTCCCTGAACAGGGAAGGCTTCTTGGCAGGATGAAGCTTAGCCATGCTGAGCAGAACTTTCACTCGATGAAAAAGTACCAACAAAAATGTTTCTCAGAGTCCAAAGACGCAGAAAAGCAAGCCCCTAAGGAGGGGAAAACAGTAGAATATATTAGCAAATATATACTACACACCAAATATGAAAAGGATTTTGAAAGCTCAGAGAGCTGGAGGATTCCTTCTGTCTGACAGACTGCAGTGAAAAATCTGAAGATGGTAGCCTGGGGTGCTTAAGCCCTGCCACCTCATTGGTTGGGGCCATAAAGGACCAAAGTGAGGTGGAGGGACTACACAATGGAGTGGCTCATAAGCCACAATGGAGTATCGACATGTATTCTCTAGGAGTGAAGATGTATATTGAAAATTTTTAATAATTAATTTTTATCACCGAGGATTCCCAGTCTGACGACGGCGAATATTCACGCATCGGAATCTATGAAAGATCCAATGCTGGAGAATAGAAACACCCCCCAGATCTGAGCAACCGCCAGATCCATCACTCAAAAAAGGGTTAAAACATCGATTCATCTCGTCCATTGAACCACACCCGTCCTGATGAAGGCCTATTAGAAACCACACTTGGCATGGTCGCTTGGATGTACGTACCATTACTGTGAAAGGCCGAAACACCCCTTGTCGATGCATCTACCAAAAAGTAACATCCGAACAATAAAAACTGAACTAAGTACATTTGAAGGAGACCACCAGGTGGTACTAAGGTTTATGTTTTGCAAACAGAATTGAAGAAAACAGACTGCAGCAAATATAGGGTAAAGTGAGATTGAAAAGTCTTCCCACTAGACCTGAAATACCAACCTTGGTTGTGGAACCGCCACCTTCAAAAACATTGTGCGGAATATTGGAAATTGATACGTCATTCCTCCATAGGGCAGGTAGATTGGATTTAGATGGATAAGAGATGTTGGGGGCTGTAATCGTGTCTAATTCCTGAAATGTTGGGAATTTAATCAACGGCGCTTCCTCCACGAATTCCAGCTCTCAGTCTAATTGTATTGGTGAGCTGGTTTGGATAAAACATTTTCAATCTATATTTGGGGAATCTAATCCAATCAATTGCAAGTTGGAAAATGGTCAGAAGTGACTATTATCCATGGATAAAAAACAGAAATTGAGAGCATCTGGCCCTAATGGTCTGACTAATGAGATCTTATGCAAGTCAGCTGGATTGTGGTCTTCCATTCTACAAGCCCTGTTTAATAACATCCTGGGTTCTTGTAAAGCACCACCTTCCTGGAATAATGCAATAATCATTCCAATCTTTAAAAAGGGGGAGCGATCCAATCCAACCAACTACAGGCCGATAGCTTTAATGGATGTGGACAGTGCAATCTTTGCCAGATTGGTTCTTAAAGACTTGGAAAACTGAGCCGACCAAGCCAATATAATATCGAAACATCAAACCGGCTTCCGCAGGGGTCTTTCTGCCTCATTAAATGGCACAATATTGAAAATCTTGTGTACAAAAAATGTAAGATAGACGTGTCTGTATGTGGCGTGGATGGATCTCTCTTGTGCATTTGATACTATCAATAGAGGCAAACTATGGTGAAAATTGAAGAAATGGGGCATACCACATGGGCTCTTAGCCATAGTCATCCATCTGCATGAAGCTACCTCCATCCAGGTCCGCCTGAACTTGGGTCGAGACTTGTCCTCAAAAATAGCAACAACTAAAGGCATAAGACAGGAGTGCATAGTGGAGCCCCGTTTGTTCCTTTTGTTTTTGGCAGACCTGTGGAACTACCATATGGGCCTGGCATTTGCTCCCCCATGGATGGGAGACCAAAAGATGTGAAGCTACACTCAGCTTCAGACCCACAAATCTCCCTAGCTATCCCTGCTGAGTACACCCTCGTCAGAGCAGACTGTTCAACTGCCATAGGCGATGGAGTGGCCAACATCCACACAAATCACATTACAATTCAGGGAATATAAAATGGAACCCCTCACTGGCTATGAAGTCCTCGCTCTCAAATTAGCCACCAGCCCCAATGCAACAATTAACTTCCTAATTCTATATAGTGCACCAAACACCTCCAACAACCCAGACATTGAACTTCCACTATTAATCACACCGCTCCTTAAACCCAAAACAAAGGACATGGTCCTAGGAGACTTTAACCTAGGTTACAATGACCCCATAGATAGCAAAGCAACGACCTACCATAATGCCTTCCAAGAGATGCAGTTCACTCAAATGGTGAATACCCCCATACATTCTAAAGGCAGAATTCTTGTTTGGATACTCACCCACAACATTGATGTAACCATATCAGACATTCTCAAGATGCACTGGACTGATCACTTTCAAATTAATTTCAACATTAACCTCAATACAGTTGTAAAAGACAAAAAAAGTAGCAATGTACCCATCCATGTCAGAAATACACGCAAACTCACCCCAGAAAAAAGTACCCCATTGCTCAACAACCTTCTCTACGCCAAGCCACGAGACAACACTAATACAGAGAATCTCTGCTCATTACCACCAATGCCTGCAAACCAAATAGATGAAGTAGCCCCCCTCAAAACTAAACTGCCCAAACCCAAAGATAGCTCCCCTTGGTTTAACGACGAACTCCTAGAACTCAGAAGGGAAAAAAGAGCATTAGAACATTATGTAGAAGAAAACACTCTCCTGAACACCAAATCAAACTACAACAATTATCCAAAGCTTATAAACAAAACATACTTACCAATAAAGCTATATCATTCAATGAACGCATCTCCAATGAAGCCTCCAATACCAAAGAGCTTTTCACCATTATCCGAGAACTAGAATCCCCCATTACACCCACTAGCCCCATTAATACTAGTAATGATTGGTGCACCACCATACAGAATGCCTTAGCTTCCAAAGTGAACACCCTACAAAGGAAAATAGCCACACAGAAAAACCTCCTAGAGCGCAGTTAACCCCTCACACCCCTTAGATAATACTGCAAGATCCAACATACCAGAATTCCACTTCGCTCAAGTCTCCAACGACTTAGTTCTGAACACTATTGCAGTCCTCAAACCCTCCAATTGTAAAGGCGATAGTTTTCCCACTTAAGTAGTCAAAGATTGTGCCAGCACCCTAGCACCCATCATCACCAAATTTGTTAATGAATCTTTCAACTCAAGCGAAATACCAGCATCCATTAAAGTAGCATGGGTCAGACCCCTACTCAAGAAACCTTCACTAGACCCAGCCATCCCCACAAACTATAAGCCCATCACAACAGTGCCATTCCTCCTCAAAATCATTGATAAAATAGCTTACACGCAAGTACAAACACACCTAGAACAGAATCACCTATTAGGAGATAGACAATCAGGATTCCGCCCCAATCACAGTACTGAGACTGCATTATTGGACCTAGAAAACCAGATGGACACCATCAGAGACTCTGGTAAATTGTGCATCCTACTATTACTAGACCTCTCTGCGGCCTTCGACTTAGTTGACCACGACAAACTATGCCAAACTCTATCCACCAATTTCCACTTCTCTAGGAAAGCCACCACTTGGATACAAACCTTCCTCTCTGACCGTACCTCTAGAGTCACCCTAGGGGAAGAAGCAGCTGATCCTATTTCTGGACCCCTGGGAGTACCGCAAGGATCCTGCCTATCCCCAACGCTGTATAATGCCTATACTAAATTACTCTTCGCAGCCCTCGATGCGATGGGTGTAATTTATACCAATTTTGCAGATGACACGCAAATACTTATTGCCATCACATGTAACCTCGAACAAGACACGACTGCTATTAATAAAAATCTATTCCTCATTTAAAGCTGGATGGCGAACAATAGTCCCTGCCTCAATGGAGAAAAAACTGAGATCCTTATAGTTGGCTCCCTAGCTAGACTCAGCAAACTCCATCCTGACTAAACCTCCATAGTAATAGATGGTACCACCATCCCCATATTCCATAAAGTCAAAACCCTAGGAGTTCACCTTGATTCTAACCTCACCATGAATTTATTTATTTATAGAGCGCCTTACACCTAGGCGCTGTACAGTGGAACAACATAATACAAGATAACAACAACAAAATAACAGTGGGAGCAAAATTACATCATGAATCATTCGACAAAACAGTGCAAAGAGCAATTAACTGAAGGTGGGGGGAAGGGAGTGGGATTAGGTGTGGGGGTGGAGATGGGTTGGACGAGGGTAATGGAAGGGAGAGAGAGGAGGAGGAGGAGGAGGAGAGGAGAGCGAGACATCAGAGGGAAGGGAGAGGGGGAGGTGAAGTAATGAGGGCAGAGGGGGAGTTTTCAAGGAGGACAGTGGAGGAGGAGGGATTTAAGGGAAGTGCGAAATGAGGTGAAGGTTGTGGTAGAGCGGATTGTGAGGGAGTGAGTTCCCATATGAATAACCATATCAACGCCCTTGCCTCTTCCACAGCATACACAGCCAAGCTCATTACATTAAGCAGACCCTTCCTCTCGGCGGATAATTGCCCGACACTCGCTAGAGCACTGATCCTCACCAAGATTGATTACTGCAATGTCCTACTATTAGGTACCTCCAAAAGAAACCTAAATAAATTACAACTCCTCCAAAACAAAGCCCTTCGAGCAGCTTGGGGTATCAACAGAAGAGAGCATATCTGGCAACACAGAAGAGACGTTCACTGGCTCCCCGTACAAGCGAGAATCCTTCTCAAAACCCTCACCATCACTCATAAATGTATCTCTGACACCGCCCCATCTATCTCAGCCGAAGCATTGCTCTCAAAAACAGAACCAAAATACTCAGATCCAGTGCTAACACCCACCTCCATATTTCACGCTTCTCAACTTCCAGAAGAGGTAACGCCAACTTCCCCAAAGCAGCTCCCCGTATCTGGAACTCCCTCCCCTCGCACCTTAGTAACAAACCGTCTTTCCTTAAATTCAAGAAACAGTTAAAAACTTGGCTATTCAATAAATTCCAATAGCACTGGACCCATAGAGACTGTCACCTATATAGAATACTGCTGCCAGTCCTGCAACTACCCTGCTCTCCTTAGTGTGTTCCATCGCACCTGTGTAACTAATGTGCTCCTGTCATTTCGGGGTAACGAAGTAGCATTATTATATTAATGTGATTCACTCAAGACGTCATTTCTGCAAAATGCCCTGTTATGTGTAACCTATTATGTACTGTAATACCCAACTATGTATGATGCCTACAAACAAGTAACCTACGCCGTGGTACCTATGGGTTTGGGTGTGTAACCAAATGAAATAAAGAAATGGGATCGAACTGGAATCCTCGATCACAAACAACTGGACTCGACTGGAGGGGGGATTGTGAAAAAAGTTCTAAACCTGCCACCCTCCCTATAGATGCCACAGTTGAAGTATGAGCCGGGCATCCAATCGCTACCTTCTCAAGCTGAATGGAAAAGAATTGCCCTATTTAGGCTCATCATAGTTCCAAAACAAAATTCTCTGTATGACAACATTAAGCGTCTTTTGGACCTAAATACCAACGGTTTCTTAAATTATCTAAAAAAGGACGCGACAGCTCATACTATGTAACTCGTCAGAAAGGGAGTTTATTGAAAGCCAGTAAAAGTTTTAAAAAAATGCTTCCGGAAAGCGATTGGATTTGTGGATATGTTACCTCTTGATAGACCTTTGGGTAAGTTACTGAAGTATTTGATAACATTTCCAAATAATTACTGGAGAACCAACTATTTGAGATTCAGAATGAATTTGGTAACAACAAGAGAAACCCTCAGCATAAGAAAGAAAGCTGTGGAGAGTGAGGGTATATGTAACCTATGTGACTAGGGGCAAAAACAAATATTGAAACATCTGTTGATGGAATGCACAGGTACTCCGAGAGTTACATTTTCTGTGCAATTCGTCCACGATTCTAATTGGTTGATAGCTGAGGAATATTGGGAAAGATTATGGGAAGGGAATGAGGTCTTCTTAGCGCTGAAGTAGTGAGATTCTTAAAGGAGATTGAAACCTTGGTTAAGACCCGAAGGCCTACAGGTCTATTGCATTTGAAAAAGAAGTTTGAGTCTTCCCAAAGAAATAGACATCCTAATGAATTTTGTATGTCGAGTTATTAAACCCATGTAGTAGGGGTGTATACGGATAAATATGTTGAAATTTCCTTAGTCCCATCCCCTCTGCCTTTTTATTAAATTCTAAATTTTTACTAGAAAATGAAGGTAATTGATTTTAGTGTTGTATTTTATGATTGATTGGCCATAAGATTATGTTATTATCTGTTTCTGTTTTTTTTTCTTTTTTGTGTGTTTTGTAAATTGATGATTTTTTCGTGTTTTGCCGTTTGTGGAAAAAGTCTAATTTTGACTCACACATTTAAAAAAAATAATAATAAAATATGTTGTTTGCAGCAATAGCACTTTTTGAATACTAACCCCCACATGAAAGGACAACAGTCTGAATCCATACGGGGTGAAGAAAATGATGTTAAATGTTTGTAATGTTTGTTATGAATCATAAATATTGAGATGGTATGCTTTAATGTGGAAAATGTTCAACAAGCAGAAATAAAGTTATCTTGGAGCTTAAAGAAAAGGAACAAAAAGGCATAGTGCATTTTTAATATTATATATGCATTAGAAATGGAGGTTTGACTACAACTGGAGATCCGAGGGAGGGGTAGCTTTCCACTTAACTCATTTTAATATAGACTACATAGCAGTAAGAGACCCTGGAGGTGCATAACCGGCAAACAAGACCCCTGCCCCAGGTAATTCTGAACCAACAATAGAAAAACACGCATGTACAGTTATTAAGACCGAAAGCATTAGTAAAACCAACCCCCGGAAGCTGCAGTGTTTACCTTATTGGAACAGCCGTTGGAGGACCGCACATTCTACCTGCACATTCTCTGCATGCTGTTGCCCCAGACAGAAGTGTCTGGTGAAGGTGTGCGGCACCGCCCATGTTGCCGCTTGGAAAAAAACACTGAGCGGTATGTCTGCCCACAGCGCCGCCAACGACGCAGTGGACCTCGTAGAATGGGCCCTTGGAGTCGACTGCAACGGCTTGCCTCCTTCTCGTGGCAAAAGAAAATCGTAGATGACACGCAACGAGAAAGGCCCTCCTTCGAAAATGGCTTTCCCTTTTTGGAGGGGCCAAAAGCCTCAAACAGTTGTCTCGATGTCCTGAAGGACTGAGTCCTGTCCAGATAAAATTTCAAAGCCCTCTTGACATCCAAGGAATTCAGTGTTTTCTCCACTGGAGTGGAAGCCTTTGAAAAAAGGTGAGCGAGGCTAACATAGTGTTCTTATGAAACTCCAACGGAATCTTAGGCATAACATGAGTATTTATAGATAGGAGAACCGTGTCTCTCATGAAATGCAAATACGGCGGGTCGATTACCAGAGCCTGAAGCTCGGAAAACCCGCCTGTCAGACGTTATGGCCACCAGAAAAGCAACCTTCCCCGTGAGAAACTTCACTGCAGTCGTGAACATGGGTTCAAACGGCGGTTCCATGAGGGCCGAGAGGACCAAGCTTAGACTCCAGACTGGAGAAACTTATTCAGGGGGAAGTCCTGAAAAGGCCCTTGAGGAAATGTTTAATCAATCTGTCGCTGAACAGGGGAGTAGAGTTGTGCTGCCTTGTGAACCTGGAGATGGCAGCCAAGTGGATCCTGATCTAAGACAACGCCAGACCCCTCTTTGCCAACAGCAGAAGATAAGGCAGGAGTTGTGGGGGCGAAACCTGCAACGGCTGCAAGTTCGTTTGCTGCAAGCATCAGGCACAGACACGTTTCCACTTTTGGCAGTAAGAGACGTTGGTAGATGGCGCCCTTGCGGCCACCAAGATGCAGCGACAGGCTTGTGGAATTCTTAGGTGTCCAAATTCGGAGTGGTCAGGAGCCACGCTGCAAGGCTAAGGGAGCCGGTGTAGTGATGCCACACCTTTCCTTTGTCCTGTGACATAAGATCTGGCTCTGACCCCAGATGATGAGGGTCGTCCAGTGCTCGGTGAAAAAGGTCCAAGAACCAGGTCTGCCGGGGCCAGATCAGGGCTACCAGGATCAACCTGCACGGAACCTTGCGCACCACTTGGATCCTTTTCTGGATCAGAGGAAACGGAGGGAACGCATACGCGAACAGGCCTGTCCATGGGAATGAGAATGCGTCCCCCCTCGAGTCCGGATGAGCTACCCTGCTGGCGAAGAGACTGCACTGCCTGTTCTCCGGGCTGGCGAATAAGTCCAGCGGAGGAGTCCCCCATTTCCTGAAAATCCTCGCCACCTGGTCATCTTTCAACTGCCATTCGTGCATCTGAACAGAGTGTCTGATGAGAGCATCTGCCTGCACGTTTTGAAGCCCTGTCAAATAGTAAGCCACTAGTTGAATCTTGTGCGCTATGGCCCAGTGCCAGACAGCCTGAGCCTCTCCGGATAGGGACCGAGAATGCGTACCTCCCTGTTTGCGGAGATAAAACATAGTTGTGGTGTTGTCTGTCAGAACCAGCACCACTGAGCCCTGAATGAGGGACAGAAAAGACTTCAGTGCCCAGTGTACTGCTCTGAACTCCAGAACGTTGATGTGCAACAAAGCCTCCTTGGGGACCATAGGCCATGGACCTGAAACTGGTCGAGGTGAGCTCCCCAACCCACCAGGGGAGCATCTGGCACAATCCTATGCTTAAAATCCGGCTCCACCAGGGGCATACCCCTCACAATGTTGTCAGAGCGAGTCCACGACTGCAGGGCATCTACCAGCGCCCGGGACATGAGAACCTTTCACTCAACTTAAATTTAATTTCCTCTGTCTCGTCTTTAAATCTCTTTGTGACAGAGAGGCAGACAGGCTGGTTGCTGAAGAAAACAAAGTAGTCTTTATTTCGACTTGAAGGTCAAGAAAAAGAGTAATATTCTTTTTACATACATCTTTTCAATTAGAGTCCTTTGCTCTTAGTGTCCTCCTTCTATTTCTGCATAGGGACATAGTACGGACCTCTGGATCTTCTTTTAGTCTTAATCCTCGTAGGCCCACAGGCTTCCCACAGCTCCCGTCTCGACGTCCAGCTGGTTCTGCAAGTAAAACAAGAATGAACACACCATCCTTTCTTCCCAGGTGGTTTAAATACATTCTGGTTAATTAGCCAATTAGGCTCAGGTTTACGCTTCAGGTGATAAAAACCCTTGCAAGCACCTCACCCTTTTCTGAAGGCAACGAGGATGATGGCATCCCCTTCTCTGCTCGACCTGACTCTCTGGCTGGGACTAACAAATTCAGGTGAGCGGCGCTTTTAAACCCAGTTTGTGGCTCTTCCCGCTTGGTTCTATCCCGTGTCCCCGAGGGTGCTCCATCCTTCACACCCTTGCCTGTGTAAAAGTTCAGGCTGGGCGGTTTGGCATCCAGCCGTCTCTCGGCACGTCTGTTCCCTCGCAGCGCCTCATGAGGGGAGAGAATGCCGACATGCAGCGGCTTCCCAGCCTTTTCGCCGTGCAGCGCCTCATATATGATATGGCATTTTTAACGCGCCTATACACAAGTGTTTCAAAGCGCGAAAGGGAGGGAGAACGCCAACATGCAGCGGCTCCCCAGCCTGATCTCCCCGCGGCTCTCCGCTCCCGCCGCCTCCACCCGTCTCAGATGCTTTCTCATTTAGCCTGGAGATTGCACGGTCAAAACTGTGCAGGGGGCCCATGACTTCGTCTCCGGGTTTTGTCCCGTTTCCGTCCCCGTCCACCTCACTCATGGCCGCATTTCCAACATTTGGCCTCGTGCCGGCACTGCGACACGCAAGGTTCACCATTGCACCCCGTTCCCCGCTGTGGTCCCACCACACTCCCAGGTTGAATTATGCAGGTGCTATGGCATTTTCTGCCGTAGTGAGTTCTTTTTGACCCTTACACTCTTCATGACCTCACCCCCCCTATCTCTCTTCTCTCCTTTCTTTCTACATCCCTTCCTGCTCCCTTCGATCCGCTGATCTCTTCCTTCTCACCGTCACCCCTTCCCCTTGTGCCTCTTCCCGTTTCCGCTCCTTTCAGCTCCTAGCCCCCCTGAACTGGAACTCCCTCCCTTTCTCTATCCGCTCCATCACCACCTTTTCCACCTTCCGTACTTCCTTGAAATCTCTCCTTCTACATTCCCGCCCCGATACCCTTACCCCCCTCTCACTTCTCTCTCTCCTCCCTCATATCTTCTACAACTCACCTTCCCTACCCGCTCCTCTCCCTCCTTACATCCTCACCCTAATGCCCTTTGTCTCCCTCCTCCTTCCCTTTCTCATCCCCCTCCTTCCCTTACTAATCCTCACAGGTTAATTGCTCTACCTACTGTTTTATTGGTTTGATTTATGTCTTGTAAATTGCTTCTACTGTTATATTTTTCTATGTAACTTGTTGTTATAATGTAAAGCGCTTTGGATTAAAGCGCTATTTAAATACAATAACTACAAATACCTGGTCGGACCAGGAACCGAGGACCTGTGACCATCTTGAAGCGAGAAACTCCTGCACTGGCCGCATTAAGAGCAAACAATTCAGGATGAGTGGGATGCAGGACACCATGGAGCCGAGAAGAGACATGAATATGCGGACCATGACCGATGTGCTTGGTACAAAGGACCCTGCCAGGAATAACAGCTTCTCTAACCTTTCTAACAATGGCTTCACCAGATTGAGCTGTGTATGAAAATAAGTCCCCAGAAAAAAATCAAGTCCCTGGAGGGTGTCAGACAAGGTTTGAAGGTTTGGCGAAGTTGAATGGAATGCCCAGACGCTGTAACAGATGCATAGTCGCTTGGAGAGACTCAGACGCCCGCTGACGCGTCACCCCCTGAAAAACCAGTCATCCAGGTACAGATAAACATGGTGCCCCTCCCTGCGGAGGTAAGCTGCCACCAGAGCCAGGCACTTGGTGAACATCCTAGGAGCCAACTTGAGGGCAAAGGGGAGAACCCAAAACTGGTAATGCTCGTCCCCGACCACAAACTGTAGAAACATGCAGTGTTTGGGGTGCATGGGGATGTGGAAATAAGCATCTTCTAGATCCAACGACACTAGAAACTCCCCCGGCTGCACCGCTCGTATAACCTCTTGCAACATTAGCATCCTGAACTTTTGGCGTTTCACATTTTTGTTTAGTGACCTTAGGTCGAGAATGGGGCGCCATTTTCCATTCGTTTTTTTTATGACGAAAAACCAGGAGTATGTTTCCTTGTACTCTTTCCGACTCCGGGCCCCTTTCTATAGCTCCCTTCTGCAGCATCAGGCGCACCTCCTGTCGGAAGACCTGTAGATGCGGCTGCAAAACCTTCACCGATGGAATAGGCAGTGGTGGATGCCGGAACTCCAATGAGTTTCCGTATTGAGTTGCATCCAGCACCCATCAGTCTGTTGTAATCAACCGCCACTCGTCGAAATGTTGTGCCACTCTCCCCCAAAGTCGACTGCCCTTGTGGCAGTCATTGTTGAGGCTTGGACTGGCGGCCTATAGTAGCGGAGGATGAACCCCTTTTTCGCTGACTTTGATAGTGCTTGTTCCGCTGAGCTGACCGATAAGAGCGACAAAACCCCTGGGAGGAAAAGCAGGAGCGACCGTAGCTTGCGTCTTGAGATCCTGCAAACCTCGGTTTCCCCCGAGGCTCCCTGAAATGAGCGAAAGGGACGAAACAAACGCCTACCCTGCAGCAGCGCCAGAGACCTCACCGTATCCAAGTCCTCCTTCATATTCTTCAGAGCCTCGTCAGTTTTCTCCCCCAACAGCTGCTGCTCACCTTCGCAAGGCATGCCCACCACCTTGTGCTGCACTTCAGGTTGAAAAATTGGTACAGCACAACCAGGCCTGCCGCCGGAGGATGACCACATTATTTATCTGTTTAAACCCGGATTCTGCCAGGTCCACCGCAATATTAATGCTTTGATTGGAGGCTTCCTCCCCCACACGACCCAGAAGCATTGCCTTTCTCCGCTGTTGCTCAGGCAGATGGTCCAGCAGCAGCGCCAATCTGTGCCACATTTCTCTGTCGTAGCACACTATGATGGTCAATGAGTTGGCTGCCTTCACCGTTGCCGCCCCCACCGTCAGCACATTCTTGCCTAAAGCATCCAGCTTACAGTGCTCATTGTCCAGGGGAGTCGCACACTTATGCTGGCTACGCGCTATCATACTGGCTTCCGCCGACACCAGAGTGGGCTGCGATGTGAGGTACTTTGGAGTGGACTCCGGCGCATTGAAATTTTTCTCCAAGCTGCTCTTGACAGCAGGCTCCATGAAAGGACGGCATATTGTGCGAAGCCCTTCCTGCCACATGTGGTCCAAGATGGGGATAGAGAAGACTGCCTTCCGCCTTTTCCCCATATGATCAAACAAAAAATAGTCTTTCCTTTCCTCTTCTGGAGCCAGGCAAAACTCCTGGCAAGCCTTGGCTATCATGGCATGAAAGGCACCCACATAGTCTGGTGGCCAAGGCTGGGCCGGGCTGCTTGCGGGATCCACCTCTCGGTCCGTATCGCAGGTATCCGCCCGCCCGAGCGATGACAAAACCGTCGAGAGCGTGTCTTGCGGAACGCTATCAAGTTCAGACTCCACCAGCTCCCCTTCTTCCCGATCCCTACGAGGAGGGGTGCATCCCCTAGGCGATGGAACAGGCGGCCGAACCTGGGGAGACTCCCGTGGTTGATCTTGGCGAGGGTCCTCCACCCCATCCTTCTGTCTGGGAACTGCTGGTAAATTCTGCCCCAAGGGCCCCACTGGGGTTTGGTGTACCAGGAGCCGGGCATCCAGCTGTCCGAGGAGCGACTGCAGCGTAGTCAGCACCTGCATTGATAGGGAATGCGGGTTGACCAGTGGATACTGAGGCGGAACAGTGCCCAGGCCGCCCAACGTAGATGGAACCGCCGGCTGTAGGGCCAACGCCGCAGGATAGAGAAACTGAGGATCCTCCTCCTCTGGGCTCGATGCAAAGTCGTAGGTCGAGGGATCTTGCTGGAGAATCTCCATCGGGAGGAAAGCCGGTCCCAGACTGCCACGGCACTTCCCCCGAAGGCAGTGTCCCCCCTTCGGTCCCCAGCAGAACTGAAGTATGTCCACTCTGCCGAAACAGCCAGCGATGGGGCAGTCGTCGTGGTCGCCAGCAAGGCCGTAGCCAGGGTCGTCGTCGGCATGGTGGACGAAGGAATCGTCTGCAGCAAAGTCGTCGTAGATGGTATTACCATCGTCGACGAGCCCGTCGTCGTCGGAATAGAGGCCCCAGCCGGTGGCCTGGCGTTCTGCGGCAAAGACGACTGATTGGACGCAGAGCTGGAATGAGGTCTGGAAGACTCTTTGCCAGACGACGAATGATGCCAGTCCTGCGAAGACAATTTCTTCATCAACGAGAAGGACGAATGTGACCGCGACTGCACCTTGTCTGAAGATGAGGGCCTCTGCATGGATCCGCAGGCTTATCCGGCCTGCCACTCGAATTCTTTCGACTTCTCAATCTGCGGTGCTGGCGTGCCTGGAGCAGGGACCCCGTGAGTTTTCGCACCTGCTTAGCCACCGAAGACTCACTGCCCTTTCCGAAATCCAAAGCCGAGCCTGTCCCCGTGCGCTGTTTCTTTGGCGCTGACTCCGCCGACTGCGTCATCTGGTTCGAAGGAGACCTCTTCGCCAAAAAAGTAGAAGACTTGCCCCCATGGGCCGAACCAACCTCCGATCCAGGATAGGTCCCCTCGTTCAACCAGCAAATCAGCCACCAGTTAGGGTCTTTAAGCGTCATCTGGGAGAACCCCTGGCTAATCTCACAGTTCTCCACGGAGTGATTGGAGTACAGGCAGTACAGACAGTCCGAATGACCGTCCGCTTCATAAACATTTTTGAGGCCACAGGTCTCGCATGGCCGGAACGACTTCTTCGGGCCCACAGATGATATGATGGGCCTTGACCACACCGGAGCCATGAAGCCGAGTAGAAAAGACGAAGAGCAAAAATTCTCAAGAGACAACACAAGGTGATCCCAACAGTTTGGAGACGGTTGAAATCTTAAGGAAGCCGCAGTGGTGGGGCTATTTATACTGGACGTCCTATTGGTGCAGCCTCAAGCACCCATAAAGACGTCGATAGGACAATCAAAGTGTCGAAGTTTTCCATAGGAAAACTGCTATATTAAAGTTTACAAGGTTACCCAGCCTGACAACGGGAAATCTTCACAGCATGTGAAGACATGAAAGATCCAATGCTGGAGATGGAAGTTTACCAGGGAACCTTGATAGTACACCAGCCAAATCTTTAAATTTAAAAGAACAAGAACTTTGTGAATCCAATATAAAGACAATGTTGTTCAAGAGAAACACTTTTTTTTACAAAGGCATTGATGGAGGTTTTGGAAGATATTGTGTGAACAAGAACTTTCTGAATCCAATGTAAAATCCTTAAGTAATTATTGGAGAAAGACTTTTGGGATACAAAGAAACAGTTGTTTAAACGAGACACTTTTGCCATGCTGCTTAGAAGCTCAGGGGAAGGGAACTATTGTCTGATTTCACCTTGAAAAATAGTTTTCTATTATCAGAGACATTTCCCTGCACTCTTAGTTGTTTGTTTCTAGTGGTTTAGAGGGTTTTGGACACAAGGACGGTTTCTGAGTTACTAACTACTTCTTAGGTAGGGTATCTCCTTTCTTAGGATAGAGCTGGAGAGGCTTTTTTTCAAACTCATGTCTTTTAAATAAAATGTTGGACAATGAGAATACTACAATTTTGTGTCAGCCTCTCATTTCTGACTACTCGCAACTACCTACAAGAAACGAAAACTCTGGCAGTCAGGAAGTCCATGCAGTCCAAATCAAAATTTCTCTTTCCTAGTCCAAACTCCTATTCTATCCCGAACACTTATACACAAATCGTAATCTCAAAAAGAGTTCTTCTAAAACCCAGGAGAATGACTCCCTTCTCCTAGATATGAGTTTCTTTAGGTGCAGCTCAGGAAATATTCCATGGTTCACAAGCGAAGGACAAGTTCCCAATTTCAAAAAGAAACAAAGTTCCATGATTTCCAGGTGGGGCTAGGAGAATGACTCCCTTCTACGAGCGTCCTCCCCAGTTCTCCTAGCCACCTGGTTTTAGCACTTTACAAACAACAGATTGTTGATCTCGTGATACTTTTTATCCACAAAGTTTACTGTTTCTTCCCTCCAGGGAATTACTCCCTTCCACCTGGATCATTAGTTTGATCCTCTGTACAAGTTTGGCTACCAGGAGAATGACTCCCTTCTCCCAGTTTCCTTGGCTTGCTTTTGACAATTTACCACACCAGGAGTAATGACTCCCTTCCCCGGGTCTTTCTCAGACTTAGCTTCACAGTTCACAACACTTTGTTTCACTTTGGTTCACAACACCAGGGGGAATACCTCCCTTGACCTGGCACTTCTTACACTTTGATTCACAGTTCACAGCACCGGGGGAAGGTCTCCCTTTCCCTGGTCTTTCTCAAGCATCTTATCACAGTTCACAATGCCAGGGGAATGTCTTCTTTCTCCTGGCCTTTCTTATACATTTAGGTTCACTTTGTAAAACACCAGGGGGAATGTTTCCCTTCGCCTGGGATTTCTCAGGATTTTTATCACAGTTCACAATGCCAGGGGGAATGTCTCCCTTCCTCTAGCCTTTCTCATATTTGCTTTCAAAGTTCAATAACACCAGGGGGAATGGCTCCCTTGCCCTGGATTTGCTTATCACTTTGTCTTTTGGGCCTGCTTGGTTCACTCTCCTGCCAAGCCTGGCCCCAAAGAAACAACATTAAAGTTTCCCTGGTTTTACAAGTGGGTTCCCAGCACTGTATTCTTCTTGTGAATCGCCCAGACTTCTCTCTATTCTGCCAAGTACTGCCACGAAGAAGCTGCTTCGTTCCACTCTCTTTACATGGTTCAGGGTCCTCGACACTTCCCTGGTGGCTAGTGGTATTAATGACCTCACAAGGTCCTTAAGTACCCTCTATGTACTCAGCCTACCTTTACTCACGTCCAGTCAGTGTGGGTCAGGACTCCCGTTATTTATTTTGGAAGATGGGGCTACCAGGAATTGCATGGTGTCGGCTCAGCTCCGTGACCTGGATTACAGCGTTCGCTTCTCGCCTTGCAGATCTCACTGGAGACTGCCACAGCAGTTTACGGTTGCCCCCTTTCTCCGGCAGTGGCCTTTCCCGCTTCTGCACTGGGTCAGCCACATTACTCCAGCTTCCACTCCTGCTTCCCTCATCAGCTCCAGCTGTTGTCGGTTTGCCCCCTCCGGGCAGGGCTTCTTACTGGTTCCCGTCAGCATCCTCTGTTCTCAGGATTTCAATTTCCTGCTTCTTCGCTCTCTGTCGCTCACCAGCCGGGTTCTCTCACATTAATTCAGTCCTTCGTCGATTTTTATTATAATGAACACGCATGACTAAAATGCTTGTTCTAGTCCTTGCAGTTGCTCTTTATTACTCCTAAGGGCGTCCTCGTCTCAGTAGTTCTCTGTTGGTCATCTTCAAGGCTCTGTGCCTATTTTTCATGTAAGTACTTCCAAAAGGTATGGAACCAACAGTACACTAGCACATAGAGATGCTAGAAAGAGCAATAGAAAAGGAGGATTGAAGTGGGTGTGGGTGAGGTTGAACAGTGTTGTATTGATTGTGTCCCAGATGGCAGTCCTTGTCCGTAGAGGGGGGTGGAGGGTATCTCCCCATGGATTTGTCAAAGTATCCTCTGGCTCAGAGGCACATGCCCCAGAAGCTGGCAGTTTCCGGGCTGTACACCAGGATAATACTGTTCTTACCAATGATGCTCTCGAAGACCCCTGGGTCCGGAATCTCCTCGAGGACGCCTTCCAAAGAATCTGCATCATTGATGTTTGGGGGCAAATGTTTTAGCACCAGCCCAGGGTTCAAAGTAAGTCTCTTTTGTATATGCTTTGGTTTTCAATTCCAAATCCGGCTGCTCACTCCAGGACTTTCTTCATTTCCCGTTACCTGTTCTGGTTGGGGACTGTTTCACCGGTTCTGCCTGGGCGTTCTGCCTGGGGCTATTCTGTGAGGTTTTCTTTCTTCCTTCTTCTCTCGTTGGGGCCTGCGGCTATAGGCAGTTCCGGCATTCAGTGCAACCCTTCCAGGTATTGTATTGCTCACACTTCTGGCTGTTTGTCCTGTAATCGCCTATGCGGCTCGGCAGTAGGCTAGTGCTGGGGGTTTCAGCATCGTTCCCAGATCGTACGGTCTATCCATTATAGGTCACGTCACCACCACACTTTCTTTTGGTTTCAATTATGCTTGCTCTCGTCGACTATCAAGATACTCTCTGGGCGTCCCATTCTCAGTCGTTTCCACTTTACTCAACCTTTTTTAGATAGATTCACCTTTGTATTTCCCGGTCTCTCTCTCCCGGGCTGGTAGGATGTTGGACCGATTTAGACTTTCCTCGATCTCTCGCTCGCCCTCCAGTTTCCATCTTCTTCTTCTACTACTATAGACATACTGCCGACTTGCAAGAGGGTCTCTCCACTTTCTACTGCTGCCACTGCCAACACTCTACCAACCTCTCCTATGCGCTTGGGTGTTCCGACAAAGAACACCGTTCACATTGGTCTCCTTCTCTGGACCCTCTCGTCTGCTTCCGAACCTACCCAAGTTCTTCTTTGCTGTTTGCTTAAATAGTGGGGACTGCCACAGTGTAAAGTCAGTTCGATTGGAAACAGCTGGTTGAGCACTGTTTCTACTTGATAGTAACGTGCTCGGGTTTTTCTTCGTCGCTGTACTCATTAGTGAGACTGACAGTTTACAATAACACGTGGTTTCAGACTGTATGCTTGGTAGAAAAGGTTTGTGTGTTGTTATTACCCGTGTTCCAAACTCACGTCCTTATCCCCAGGAGGGGTCCCCATGAGGTCCTCCTGCATTTTACCACTCTAGGGGGACTATTGGTTAGCGGCCGCACCTTCCTACCCTCATGGAAAGGGGCTCCCCTCCTGTTCCATCCCCACATAAAGCCCACTTCCGGAGGCCTCAAGAGGGAGCCAACTATAATTCAGGGTACACATCTCTGATTTTGTCAGGGCCACGAACCCTGGTCTGAACCCAGTCCAAAACGTAGTAAATCTTCTCCACTATTGCAAATTAGTAGTTCATCAACCTAAACCATCCCCTCCCGACACTTTAACTGCACCTCATATCTTCATTCTGCATTTTTCGCTTGTGGTCGGAGGATTCTGTATTCTAGCTTCTATTGTAGCATTAAGCCCGCGTTCCAAGGGCTGGAACGGGGGGTAACAGCTCGGCAGCCCAAGTTAACAGCCTGACTGAAGCGAGGGCCATTAACGAGGGCTCTGGACCATTAACCCCAGTTCCAGGCCTCGGAACGGTGGCTTAAGGCCATTAGCACTGCAGGCTACTGAAGCGGTAACCTGGGCTGCAAAAATAAAAGCATTTTCAGTTACTGAACGGGGCGCCTCCAGCATCCAGTTCAAAGACTGGAAATACTATCTTAAGATGGCCGCCATGGAAAGGGACGGCAGGGCTTGGTATGGATCCCCTTGTTCCTTTCCATAACATCCGTCGCGAGCAGAGCGGAAGGTTCGGCTGAAATAAGGCAAGTGGGGGGGATAAAAAATAAAAATAAGGGGACGGAGGGTGGGGAAAAGATGGCGGAAGAGGGAGCTGGCTGTCAGGCAACATGGAACGCAAGCTTTCACCGCCGGTTCAAGCCAGCGTTCCTAACCACCTGATTGGCTAGCTCCCCCCTCCAGGGTGCTAATGAATAATAATGATTCTGTTTTCTTTTGCAATAAAATCACCAGGTGTTGCGTTTAAATTGATCAGGAAGAGAGAGAAGTAGGTTATTGCTTGATTACTTAGTCACAGTCCTTGCGATTCCACCATTCCATGTTCAATGCGGATATTGAACTATCAAGCACTCTTTAGCATCTAAAATGGAAGTTTCTTTTGGACAAACAAACATCTTTGAAAATAACCTACATTTTGTTTACATTATTTTCTATGAACACAGACAAGAAATCTAACCCCTAGTGGGTAACACAGGTGTGCGGCCTACACAGATGGCTAAATAGCCTACGTCCTTTTTTCTCTCCCAAAAAAAGAGAACTACTCATTGTGGGTTCCCCTTTTGGTGTCAGCAAGCTTGCCTCTGCCAACTCCTATTTTTCCATTGATAGCACCTCCACCCCTATCCTTAGACAAGTCAAAACCCTGTGGGTTTACTTGGACACTGAACTGAACATGACTAAGCACATCAATGTCATTGGATCCTCTACAGCCTACACCATGAAACTCATCTCTGCCAATACACCATAGTGATCGAGCAGGGCACTCTACATGTAACTGCAAGGATCATAGTCGTTGCAACAAATAACAAGGACGCAGGTGTTTTCTATTTCCACAGAGATTAATTAATTTGTTTCGAGTACACTGCTAAACGGTTTAAAAGATAATGGAAACAACATTGACCTGCAATGCAACAGATGAAGGGTTTTTGTGATCACATAAAATGCAATCCTCAATTCAGCAGTGCATATGTGGTAAGTCTATATGTCACAAATATGCATTTGATTGAAATAGCAAACACTTCTGCAAGAACAATAGTTGGACATTCTCATTTTAGCAGAGGCACTAAAATAACGTTGAGTGGTTCTGTCTCTTGTCCTCTTAATCATAATAACGTGTGCTACGGTACGAATGAAAAGCGAAAATAATGACGTCCTTTATATTTGTGTTTAATTAAAAAAGGGGTTAAGTTGTTTGGGCCCCCTTCAAATTGGCAATGGGACACAGCATGAGTTTTCTTTTAACTTAAACTCATACAACTTTGCTTTGTTTCAAATCATATTACTTCAATTAGATGCAGCTTTCGTGATCATAAGAGAATCATTTGTTTTATCTATAGTAGCTGGTGACAGATGTATGAATCAAAACCACCTGAAGTTTAACTTAGGAAATTGTGTGCTCTGGGCAAGAATCCGATGTATGACTTGTGTTTCGGCCCTCAATATTGAGCACACCTGTCCCCCACCCGTGCCCGAGTACGAAATCCGGGCAGATCAATAGTTGACAATGATTTGAGAAATTGCTAAAATTGTAAAATCTTCCTTCAGCTTGACTTCATTAGAAGAACAAATTATTTATTGTGGGGAGTCATGCAGATCCCTCACCAAAACCCTGCCTAAAGTCTCCCAGATGGCCACGAGAGGGCAGACGCTTCCTGATTCCAATCCTGGGGGTGGTCTACTGTGGGAGGATCCCGTGGGTGGAGACAAGGCCAAGGGTAGAGGGGAGAGTCCGTGGGATAAGGCACAGTATTTTTCCTCTGAGAGGGATATTAGTGCTACTAGATCAGAGAATATTGATATTTTATTTCTATCACACTCGTACACAAGTGCATGGGAGAGAGGGAGGGGAAAAGTGCATGGAAGGGGGGAGAAGTGGAAAGTACGAAGCAAAAGGAGAAACAAATAATAAAGGGAGTGCCGGGTAGAGTCCAGTCTGCTCTGTGAAGAACCCACTTCAAGTGAGCCTATGTATGTGCAACCCCACGGCTCGCGTAGCTCGTTTGACTGCGCGCTTAAAATCTGACTTCAAAATGCTAAAAGAGCGGTTGAAAAAGTTTTTTGCTAAGACATCTAGCAATATTTCGCGGACGCCATCATACGATAAACAACAAGAGCTGTCATTATTGTAGAAGCACAGCATGGTGCTAAAAAACACCTTCAAAGACTGAACGAGCATGCCACAAAGGTAATTAGTTCCTCATATGCCACTGATTGCAAAGAAAAACATGCCTCAAACGACACCAGCTGGCGGCAAGCCCAAAGAGAACGGTGTCTTACAACATGAAGCACAAAACTCAAATCAACTGACACCAGAGACTAACAGAATTATCAATACAGCAACTGAAACACCACTCGAGACGGAAAATGGAAACAGCATCAAAAGTAATCTACCTAAATCGGCAGGTTTACAAATACATAATAATTAGCCGCTACATCAATTGCACTTATTCCTTTTATGAAAAATACAAAGGGTCGCTGATTGGAAATTTATTCACAAAACTCTCGACTATAGAAAGTGTTAATTCACAGTTGTAACAGTGCCTAGATAATGAAGCAGAAGTATCTCCAAAATGGCAAAATCGTCTAAGTGTCCTTCCAAGGAAAGAACTAGCCGAGAAATCGGACCTGATAGAGGTGGTTTTAGAGTGCACCAAATGGATGCAGTATATATAATATAAACAAACATTCTGTCGTCTGCATTGGTGCTCCCTTGCAAAAACAGCTGCCACTGCGAGGCAAAATCCGCAATAGCTTCACAGCCCTTGAAGAATGGCAATCCAGCTCCCTTAGTCACAAAAGGCCAACAATTGGATGTGGCGGGCATAAACTTTCATGGCACTGCGTCGGTCTCTCAGCTGCCTCTCGGAACTTTGGCCGTAGATAATGGTCGAGATGAACGAAGACCTGTAATCCCTTCTGCCTGAACGAAGACCTGTAATCCCTTCTGCCTCAAACGCCTATAGCAAATTTCAACAAATGAAATCTACAATGATAGTCACATTGCAGACCCCTGGTTTAACCATATGCACGATCCCGGAGAGTGGTTTTCCTCAAACTGATGACATCAGCCACAATCAAGTTTCCAATACAATGCCTATTGTGAAGAAAATTACATAATTTGGGATCTTTTCTGGAACCGCCAAAACAATGGCGACCAATGTTAACGTACCTGCCCTCGACCAACGAAAAAAACAGCTAAAAATAAGAAAAGACAAACCGAATGGTGGTCTGAGTGGCGGAACAAACAATTAAAAAAATGTATGAGGACCTTGTCAACTCCACCTAAAATTGGGCTCTTTGAGCACACTGCAAAGGCACCATCTAAGGCAAAAATGAAATCCAATATCAAATTAAGAGTACCAATCGAGAGCAGCCAGTAGAGGCGGAGTCTAATAACCCAAATAAACGCCCAAGAGTTGAGCTGGAGGACTACTTGGACAGCCCTTCTGCCTCCATCAATCTATGTGATTTATCTACTTATTCAGTGGATGAAGAGGATTTGTCAGCTGAAGCAAACATTACTGCAGACATCTCAATTGTCTCTAGCAGTCAATCATCAGTGATTGTGAGAAACCCGACCTTAACAATGAGAGCCGCCATCAAATCCTCAGCAGATCTTAGCAAGACTTGCCAAGTTCGCGAACAAGAGATCTTTACTGGCGAAACTATTGATACAGAAAATATTGTATATACCGAAAGGCAGACAAGCTGATAGCATTCCCTGTAATCTAAACTCAAAGTTGACCTCAAAAAACAATTCAAATGCCTAGCAAATAGGACGTCTCAGCGAAAAAATGAATCAGTTACCAACATCTGGAAATTACAACTAGTAAACATTTTGAGTGACAAGAATGAGGTAAATCTCAATCGAGGAAATGTCATGAAATTATTCCATTGCATCTGAAGATATCATCATATATGTTACAGAAAAATCACTCAGATTGGGTGATGCATATAAAATCTCAAATAATTAGGAAAACCTTATTAACAGCAAAAGATGAACTTCTCTTTTGCGCTTTGATCTGTCATCAGTAAATGACAGAAATTAAATTTGCGAGGTGAGATCAATCCAAGATCTGGAGATCCCTATTGCGGAACATGATAAAATCAAAGTCTCCGAAAAAAATATCTGCAGGTCACCGTTCTACTCAAACTAATAGAGCCATGGCCGCCCCTACAAGGCAACAAAATCGCCATTATTATCTTTTAAACTTGAAAACAATTTTGCGATCTGCCTCCAGGAAACATGGCTTCACGAAGTACCAGACGTGTAATTCTACTAAATCCTGCCAGCAAAAATCATAAAGGCCGCTCCCATTCCGGTCTAGTGACGATGTTAAACATCAACAATGTGTGGAAAGTGATCAAAAATGAAAATCCAAATTTATTTGCGCAAGGCACAATATTGCAATCTGTCCAAGATGATTCTCAGAGGAGTAAACAGATCCTGATAATAAATACCTACTGGAATCCAGTGATGATATCTTCCAGTAATTACATATCATCTGTGATATCTATAATTGATGAATGTATGGTTGAAATCATAGATCCGATAGTCATCATTTGTGGAGACCTGAATTTTTTCTGGTTTGAAAATGTCAGACTGCCATCGACTCGCATTCCAAACTTGATGATACAGAAGTCAACTAGATGCCAACGCTGGAAAGCAGAACTTGAAATGAGGAATTTTCAAATGCTAAATGGAAACGTCAGAGGAGACATTCCTGCAAGCCATACTTGGCATCGGAATCAGTCTCACAAAACTCTAGATTATGGGCCTCATCACGACCTCGGCGGTAACGCTGGCGGTATTAGCGCAGGGGCTATTAGTGCGACCGCCATAGCCCCCGGCGCTAATAGCGCGGGATCACGAGTTGGGCGGACTTGGAAGTCCCCATTCCCCATTGAGCCCATTCGGGAATGTCCCATTCCCCATTGGGCTCAATGGGGAAATTTCGCGCTCGTACCGTCGGCGGATTTCCCGCTGGCGGTATGAGCGCGAATTCTCGGCGGATTTCACACCAGTCAGAGCTGGGTTGAAATCCGCTGTGGCCCTGATTCGGCAGACCCTTAAATCCGGGGGTAATAGCGCTACCGCCGGATTTAAGGGTTACAGCCGAGGTCGCGATGAGGCCCTATATCTGGACAACAAGGAACTTGCTATGTAAAATCGATGAGCTAACGATCTTAAAAACAGCTAGAAGTGACCACGCCGTGCTTTAGGTAACATGACAGATGCGCTGTGAGATTCCATCAACAAGATATCTTGAGAACCTAGCGATTAATCATGGTGCGAATAGACTACAGATCAACAAGAACCAGATTAACGCTTTAAATACCAATATCTTGTCGAATGCGGCATCACTGAGTAGTCAAATGAACTACACCCCTTTGCTTTTACAATTTAAAGTCAAAGAACATGGAAAGAAAATTTCCCAAATGAATAAACATGTATATAGTGCTACAGTCAGTGAAACAAAAAGGGCTCTTCATAAAGACATCAAAATTCTGAAAAAACCCTGGGTGGCAAGTCAATCAAAAAAAGGAGACAGAAATATCGAAATTGGCTCAAGTCCTTTGCGCTAATTCGAGACCAAGAAAGAGCTGAAGAGATTTTGTGACTTATTATGAAATAACACAAGACTGATTTGGGCAATCTTAAATCAAAGATCGTTAACTCAGAACGTAATGATGGCAAATGGGGTCAGTTCAAACATGTGGGAGACGCATTTTGCATCAGTATTTAAAAAACCATCTACAGTTTCACTAATAGCTGAATCAGTGAACAATATCCTGTGGAATGTCTGCGAATCAGTAGAGGATATCTCGCTAGCAATTCAAAGATTAAACAACTCAAGGGCTGCAGGCCCAGATGGCCTCAAGAACTAAGGTCTCAATTTATAGAAGTGCTCTATTAAACATATTAAAATTGGAGGCCCTACAAAAGACGAAAAAGCTTTTCCTCGCATTTGTGGTTTTGCGGCAAGCTTTCGGCAACATCAATCGAGGCTTGCTGTGGAAGAAATTACAGAAATTGTCCTGTCCGGCAGAGCTTCTTCACCCAGTGATGGCACTTCATGTAAACACAAGAATCAGAGTTTGCATCAATGAACAGGGAGATCTCACAAACAATATTGTGATGGAAAAAGGAGTAAAACAGGGATGCAGGAAACAAAGTCCTTTCCTTCGAAAATAAATGGGCAGCAAATTAGTTCGCCCATCTATGCGAACGACCTGGTGTTGATGGACACAACCCAGATCGAGATGCAAAGACTATTAAGCTAATTGCAACAATATCTTCCAAAAAACGATCTTGAAGTAAATATAAATAAGACAAAAATAATGACCTTTGGCCCACAGGTGGGACAAAGGGGGTAATTCCGAGGTTGGAGGTAAGGGAAAAACGATGCCGGTAAAGGATTACCAGCATCGCTTACTGCTCCGGGCTATTCCGACCTGCCAACGCGCTATTAGCGGCACCGTAAATAACGGTGCCTCTAATAGCGGCATGGGCGTGGGCACGCGGCCCATCATACCGGCAATAGTGGCATGCCACTAAAGGGAGTAAATCACAAGTCATGCGGACAAGCAAATACCGGCATAATGAAGGCGCAAATAGTGGATACCGTCATGCCGAAAATACCAGCATCGAGAACCAACCGTAAAATGCTATGTGCAGTGTTCCCAACTGCCACAGGTGCACACTATCAGCACAGATGAAGGCAATGGAGTCTGGGACTGTACAAAAGGAGCACACCCACACACAGCACCCCTTCCCACACCAAGAGGATTCCAATAGAAGTAGCAATACTGGAGCTGGAGGACATGCTTGCATTGCAACACCAGCAACAACAGCGGCACCACAGAGAAGACGCAGCAGGAGAAGGAGGGTGAGACAGGCCCAGCATGCCCCACCAGTGCAGCCAGCGTAACCACGCAGGCAGCCCCCAATCCCTCACATCAGAGCCAGTCCTTTCAAACGAACCCCTGAGCAAATCCACACCCTATACCGTCTGGACCGGGACACCATCACCACCATCGTGGACATGATACACAACGACATAGTCAGCCTCATTGAAAAATGAACCGTCATCCCCCCTTTACTGAAGGTAGTGTCTGTGCTCCACCTCTTCTCCACAGACACCTACCAGCACACAGTGGGGCACATGCATGGCATATCACAAACCTTATTTTCTCGCATTCTGAAGCAAGTGCTGGATGCCCTCCTCAAGCACAGAAGGGACTACATATCCCCCCTACCAAGGACTCCCCAGGAGAATTGTGAAACAAAAGTTGGCTTCCATGCACGCCAAATTGTATAAGTGCCCTCGACTGCACCCATGTGGAGTTGGTGGTCCCGCATGCCATGGAAGTGGTATACTGCAACCGCAAGTAATACCACTCCATCAAAGTGCAGATGGTATGCAACGCCAGCAAGAGCATCACAAATTGTTGTGCCCGATATCTCGGATCAACTCATGACTCAATGGTCCTGCGGAACCCCACGCTACCACGCTTCTCGGAGCGACATGCTGTACGACGTGCCTGGCTGCTTGGTAAATTGCATGATTGGCACATGGCAGTGAAATGGGGGAGAGATGCACACACCATCATGTTGTCAATGTTTATGTGACAGCACAATGTGAACATCGCTAAACACTGTGCCCCAAAGCATCCCAAACAGAACATGACACCCAAATCCCATAGGAATGAAGTAAGGACGACACCTATCACAACATGACTAACAGTAAACCACACCACATCCCACAACATGTGCACCACTCATCAGCGGACCTCACCTTCTGTAACCCCATTCAGCAACATGCAGTGTATATGCACTATGTTGCTGTCTTCAGCGAATCACCACACAGGACAAGCATCCATGGGAGAACATTGGACTGAACCACCAAGGGAATCCACTGTCTGTCACAGGGCCGCCACAACCACAGGAACGCTGCATGTCACCATGGGAAACATCAGCGCTGAATGCCTAATATTGCAGAGCCTACTGCCAATGCTCCCAATCAGGAAATCCTACAGAACACAACACATCACTAAATTGACACGGACACAGCTGTATGCGTACACAATGCATGAGCCACAAGACGGCAGAGTACACTGTGTATCATCTTGAAGTTGCAACCCACACCATTATTCCATGGCACAGGACACATTGAGGGCCTAAAAATGGCATGCATACAACCAGGGACATGTGCATGTGACCAACGATAATCTGCCGGCATGTGTGACTAGTGCAGCTGTCCATCATCAATCGACTGACATATACCTTTTTTGCCTCCCATGCAGGTGACAGTGGCTATCCCTTGTTGCCGTTGCTCCTCACCCCTGTCCGATGACCCAGAGAACAGGCACGAGGAGGACTACTATCGATCCCACACCCGTGCCCGTGTGTTCATTGAGCAGACCTTTGGCCTGTTGAAGGCATGGTTTTGCTGCCTTACCCCATTGGTCGGGCACTCCTCTACAGGCATGAGAAGGTGGCCAAGATCATCATGGCATGTGTCTCCACCACACACCCTCACCCCCTCACAACTCCCCCACACATGTCCGAACAAGTGTCTAAAGCCTTCATCAGGCTGGCTAGTCTACTTTTTTGCACACCCTGGACCTGGTGGCGGCATATCCGGCCAGCGCAGGTTGCACGATGACCTGCGGAGTGGGCTGGTCTGGGTTGAGCTGGAGGACGATGGTGTGGCCGCCTGCTCCATCTGGGGTGCCGGACGTTCTGCCTCCATAGCATCGGCGATGCGGCTGAGGACCTGCCGCAGGGCGGATACCTCCTCACACAGTCGGCTTGTATTGTCTGCAAAAATCTTGTCCAGAGAGGCGATGTTTTCACGCCACTCCTGCCTTGCCTGGGCATTGTCATTCACAAACTGACGCACAAGGGCACTCGGCTCCTCATGACGCTGCGGCCCCGCCGGTACACCTGTGGAGGGGGCTTGGTTGTCATGTTGGACTTGGATGGGCTCCACTATGGGACTCATGGCCCCTTGGTAATACTCCCCCCTAGACTGCTCTGGGGTGGTGGCGTGGTCTGACTCCAAAGATGTGATCTGGGGGGGGATGGTGCTGGACTTGTTGTGCAGGGCTGTTCTGAGGATTCGTCCTCCACAGGCACCCACACCTCTTCCTGCACCTCCTCCTGAGCCAGGGGTGCTGTGGCTGCTACCTCCCTGACTGAGCTGGACTCTGCTGAGTGTGG
The DNA here is from genome assembly GCF_040938575.1 of Ambystoma mexicanum. Classification (NCBI taxonomy): domain Eukaryota; kingdom Metazoa; phylum Chordata; class Amphibia; order Caudata; family Ambystomatidae; genus Ambystoma; species Ambystoma mexicanum. The sequence continues at coordinate 31,289,601 of NC_090936.1, forward strand.
AGCATCAGCTGTGTCCTGTGGCAGTGGGACAGGGGTTGCGGCTTCCGTCTCGACTGCCCTTGGCGGCTCCAGTGCTCTGGCATCTGTAGGTGGTTTCCTTGGTGGTGCATGGTGGGCCTTGGGTTGGGCCTTTGAGGTGGAAGGCCTGTTGGCCTCATCCCGGGCCCTCTTCCTGGGTGTGGTTGGCTGTGGGGGTGAGTCCCGCGCCTCGCTGTCATGGTCTGAGCCTGTGGGGGTCGAAGAGAGGGACGGCATGAGTGTTGGTTTGAGAAGCATCATGCATACATTTGTATAATTGCTCATCTACACATTAGAGGGTAATAGGCAGTTGAGTTTGGACGATCACGTTGCTTGCTACATGGGTGGGTAATGCAGACCTCCGTCAGTGGTCACTCATGTTGGGGCAGACGTATGGTATGTGACATGCATATTTCTTGGGGCCTGCATGCAGTGTGACTCATGCCATTGACATCTTAAGTGTGGTTTGTGTACAGTATGGCATTGCCTTGCTGCAGGCATCTGCATGTGTCTGTGCTGCGTACCACAACTTTGCTGGGAATGTGTGTGTATTGGGCCATGGCTTGCCACTTTAGACAGACATATTGGTGGACTATCATCAGACTCTGCATTACAGTGCTTTCTTAGGACACTAACCTCCGTGGCGCAACACTCCATGTCTCCGACACCTTCTATTGACTCCATGCCAATCAGGCTAGCACATATGTCCTCCCACCGGGACAGCTTTATGGGGGAGCTTGCTCCTCCGCCTGTCTCCTGGTAGCAGAGAGTATGTTGCGGACTCGCAGCCGCAAGTCTTCCCACCACTTCCTGCAGTCTTTGATAGTGCGGGGGGTGTTACCGACCGCGCTTACTTTCTGCGCCACAAGTGCCCAGATCGCCTTCTTGCGTATTATGGCCTCCCTCTTCATGCTCTGGGCAAACACGACGTCAGCATGTTCTTGCAGGGTATCAGCTAGCATGGCCAGCTCATCTTCATTGAAGCGCTCCTTGCGCTGGCGGGAGGCGCCCTTCTTCACAGCCTTAGGCATTGTGGTATGGTAGAGAATTACATTTCACAAACAGCAGTATCATACAGGTCCTGGCTGCTGAGGATGGCAATGGATTGTGTTTTTAAAGATGGCCGCTGTGCTCCTTCCCGTTCCTGTGCGATGACGCTACTTCCGGTTCCGCTTATTTACGGTGACCGTTATTAGCGGTGGCCGCTAATGCCGCATTGGTTCATGCCGGTAGTGCAATCTGCGCTTTACATGATGCCGCTAAGGGCCTTTTTCGGGCCTTTTACGGCATGGGGGTGATGCCATTAACAGCATAGTGCAAAGCTCGTGCCCGCGAAGTCGTAATAGCCCTCTATTAGCGGGCTCTTGACTACACGGACACAGTATTTGCTCCATGCCGGTAAGGACAGTTACTTACCTCAAAACTCGGAATGACCCCCAAAGGGACAAAAACTTCATATGGACAGTTGCGGGTGAATGTATCGAAACCACATCCTCTATACGACATTTAGGAGTCCTATTTAATAAATCCATTTGTGAATGGGACTGGCCTCAAGACCTGATTTGTCATATGCGAATGATGTCCCTACAAGGACATCACCTACAAGGACACGCTGAATACGGGAAATTTTCCTTAATCCCAATTCTGACGTTTTACTCACAAAAAGTTAGACCAACTATAACCTTTGGGAGCAAAGCTGGTTGGAACCTAAGCAAAGATATCTGGTAGCTTCTAGAGGGAATTTTTTGGCAGAAAATACTAAAACTACCTTCGAATATTTCAGTAACAGCATTTCGATATGAACTACGTCTAGACTCACTATATGGAACTGTCCTTTGGAGATCTGTAGCGGCATTGAGGAAAATGCAACTAAGTCAACCGTCTCCTCCGTATCGTATACTGGCCCCAACTAAAGAGACCCCTTATTCTGGTCTTATAAAGAGCTGGGCAGATAAAATCATAACTATTCTTAACCATGCTGACACCAAATGGAAACAGTTGTGACCCATCCGCAAAGAAAAAGTTAAAGAGGTGAAATTGGATCCAAAACGGCGGAAAACGGAACAACTTAGCTTCTTCACTTATGGACCTGCTTTAAATGGAATTGACTAAATACCAAAATATTTAAAAATATTCCCCTCATGATATCGTGACCAGTTTTTAAGGCTATGACTTAATTTGTACAAAACAAAAGAAATGCTGTTTCTGAAACGAGACAAAGGAACTAGAAATAACTTGTGCAGATTTTGTAATGCCGATATTGAATCCTCCAAACATTTGATTATTGGATGTACGGAATTAAAAGTGCAAAGGTCTCTCTTCCTAAAGCAAATTCACCCCCCCTAACTGCAAATATGGAAGAGTGGTGGTTCATGATATTGGCAGGCAATAATGCCAATTTAACCTGTGCAGTAATCGATTATATGGACAAGATTCTTACAACTGCATAAAATGTGATGAATCACCGAAACAACTAAGAGGCGCTGGTTTGAAGGGGGGTGGTGACGATCAGTGAAGAGTTATAACGATTAAGTATTCATCCTAACAGACATGGAGTGAAATGTGTAGAAATGTAATAAAAGTTTGTTTAAACTATGTTACCATAAAAGAAAATAATAAAAAAAAATAAAAGGGAGGTTTTGGCTTATTGCCACTTTAATATATACCAAACTCCTAGTTAGAATGAGCTGCTAAGTTCAAAGGTTGTAACTCCCCAACCTATTATATCAACTGAATAGGTCTTTTGTATCCCTGAAAATAAACAGTGTTGTCAATACCAAAAGTACACTACTAGGAATGGTGAAAGTGGTGCCTTTTCTCTACCATCTGTCTCTAATAAGGTAAAACTCCACAATCCCTTTTCAAAAAATATTAAGGGAATTAAAATCACCCTTAAAAGTGTTAAAAAAGGTGGCCACCAGGGGGTGCAGACGATGTGAAGTCTATGTGTCCCGTCTCCTCGACTCACGGGCCCAAAAGCGGGTTGAGCACCCCCAGATAGCTCTTATACGGACACACAACCCCCCCCCCTCCCCCTATCGTGGCTGAAGTGTTGAGGCACCCCCGGTCCTGTTTCGGTCTTTCTAGACCCCAGGGAAGAGGAAAAATTTGTGAAGGCAGCAGAGGCAGTGTGTGGTGGCCTCAGTGGGCGGTTCTAGAATGCCGGAGAACAGGGGAAAATGACGGCGGCCCAGCAGTGGGAAGAACAGCGCTGCACAGTGAGCAGCAACCTAGCGGAGCGTGTGGTGGCCAGCGTCCCTGCTGCCCTTTACCACCGACCCCTCCGGCAGGAGAAGAAGGCACCGACCAGGAGTTGGAAGGGTTACACGACCTCGGAGGTGAGATTGCACAGGAGACGGTGACGCCGGTGGAGTCGGAAGGGGCAGAGGCCGCAGCAGGCCCTTTTCAACATAGAAGACGAGGTGAGGACTCCTCCACACTGAGTCGGGGCAGGGCCACCCCGACTTTTGGAAGAGATCCCTCCAGGAACACGGCAGCAATACCAGTGTGGGAGAACCCGGGGCTGCACCCCCTCCCCATGAGAGTAAGTGGGAACACCTGCTGGGGTAGACCAGCGGGACTCAGAAGGGGGAAGGAGGAAGACTCGGAGACCCACGCGGGGCTCTCCAGGTTAGCAGTTACAGGTGTGGGGACCACCCATAGGAGCTTGTTGGAGGGACTATAGCCCCTCATGGCAGAGGAGCCTGATCAAAGTGAATAGTGGGGCAGTGGCCCAAGGCATAAAGTGCAAGACTTTAGATAATTGATCCATCCATGCTCTGCCTGCATAGACCGCAGCCCCACATGCTACACACAACACCAGGGGAGTGACTCTCAGCACTGAGCCCAGCCCGGGTCCTGAGGGGTCGCCCAACATTGCCCCTTTATAGATCTTGGATACAACACCACAGAGTGGTACTAAGGGACCAAGAGACAGCAGCAATAAGGAGGAAGAGAAGCAGAAGGGAGAAACAAACAACCTGACCAGCCAGGAGAGGCGGTCACGGCGAGTGGGACTGGAGTGGCTTGGGGAGGGGCACTATTGGATGTGGGGGCCGTTGGGGAGCGTTCCGGGCCCGACTCCTACAACTGCCCCAGGGACAAGCGCAGATCAGGCTGACTGAGCCTCCCGTGAGCCACGATCCACCACCAGTCCGGGAGAAGGTCAAGGGGACACCGTACCAACTGAGACCGACTCGAGAGGACAATACCCACGCAGAGGCAGAGTGACCCCCTACCACACCCGGATTGTGGGGCGATGGACTAAAGAATAAGGAGACATGCGTCCCTGGGGAAAAAGCAGCGAAAGACTGTGCAGAGAGCTAGCTAATCAACGGAACACAGAAAGGAGCGAACGAGAGGGGGGTTGAGTGGCCCCCATTGGCGCAGGCCGTTCAGGACATCACTGGACTAAGTGGGGTGAGAGCTCCACCCTCTCTTACTCTTGATGGGTGAAGCGTCCTTCCCTGCCTGCCCTCACAAAAGAAAGTTATCAACAACCGTTGGGACGAATTTGAATGAGCTAGAGGGAGACACTCCAGGAATTCCGCTACCAGGAGGCCGCAGAGAGCAGAGGCAGACCAAACTCCAGCAGAATGACTGACTGAGCAACAGACCAGGCAGGGGACTCCATGTCCACTAAAAGAGACACAGCAGCCATATTGCAGGAAATTAGAGACATGTGAGCGGACATTGGTCATAGGCTCGAAAAGATAGATCAGAGACTGGGTAAAATGGAAGATCGGCTACAGGGTCTGGAGGCCAACCAATCGTTGGCCAGCATCTTAGAAGCATAGATCGACACCAGATTGTGCGCCCTGGAAAAGAAGGATGAGGACAGGGCCCTGCAAATGGATGATTTCAAAAACAGGGAAAGAAGAAAAAATCTGCGGTTTTTCTGCGTTCCCGAGGCAGAGGGGGAAACGGAGAGGGACATATGCCGAGCTGTCAAAGATGTGATCTGCTTTCTGTTTGGCAATGATGCAACAACTGACCCCACCATTGACAGGGCGCATAGGGCAGGTGGTCGAGCTGGGGGCCATCGCTCTATCCTCATCCGCTTCCACTATTAGGCAGAAAAGTTGAAAATCTAGGAGGAAGCTAGGAAAGCCTCTGCCATTACATATAACAATGTGACAATTACGATTTTCCAGTATCATTCAGCTTTCACCCTGGCCAGACAGAGGATGTGTGGACCCCTGACACAATGCCTACATGAGAAGGGAATTAGATATCAAAGTGGTTATCCTTTCTCGCTCTCATTCGAATATATGGGCCAACGATCAAGACTGGTCACCGAAGAAGACATTAAAGGAGCAATCAGAGAGTACGTGGAAACCGCAGAAGATCAGAGGCAGCCCACCCCCGGGGGTGGGGGGGGGGAGCTGCAGAAGGAAAAAGGGGGAGAGGGAAACACTCTGCCTCACAACGACGGGCCATGAGGTGCAGATGGTCAGGGCCCGGCCCGGACCGGACACTTGCATATACAGCAGTGAACGCACCAGGACCTGGTCTGCCCACCCCTGCCAACAGTGAGTAGGGGGCCAGGGGGAGTTGTACCAACTTGCAAAGTGCTATACTGAACACAAGGGAATCAACAGAGGGAGCAAACTGAAGGGGGGTGCAGAAGGGGGGATGTTTTAGGAGTATCGGGGGAACGATAGGGGGAGCTCGACCCAAGAGGTATCTATAAGGATGGGCCCAGGAGAATCAGCAATCTGGTGAGCCAGTCAAGTACCAGGAATGGTCATACTTTTTGGGTGGGCACCGGGGAAGGGGGGGGTCCAGGGGGATGGGTACGGGTATGGTATTCAGAATGGGGGAGCAGTTGGGAAGAGGCTCTTCCCGTTGAAGGGGGGGGAATTTATAGGGGCTAGGGGGGAGGGGGTATGTGGTTTCAGGTACACAGAAAGCCTGGCAACAGGGCAACAGCAGGTTCAAAATAGACCCGGTGACACTCGTGGGGCACCAATTGAAGTTGAGGACAGAGAAACATCCAAACAACCAAATGGCTGAGCTATTGCCCGTTCTGGAGATAGCTTCGCTGAATGCCAGGGGAGTTATCTCTCCCACAAAGAGATCCCTCCTAGTCAGCGAATTTAGACGAGCCAGACTAGACTTACTCTTTCTCCAGGAAACACACTGAGTGAGGAGAAAGGAACCAGACATTCGGGGTGGGGTATAGGGGAGGTGTACCATGCTTCCTACAGGACCAAAAAGAGGGGAGTGGCGATTGTCATGGCCCATGACCTGGCCTTCAAGATGGAGGCATTGATTAGGGATCCCGAGGGCCGATATCCATTTGTTAGAGGTACATTATAGGGGACACACCTCACATTAGGTGTGATACATTGCCCGAATGAAGGTCAGGTGCCTTTCTGGGACAGGGTCAGGTACAAATTGGGATTATTTGTGGAGGGCACGCTTATAGTGGGAGGCGATTTTAATATGGTGCTGGATCCCACTAGAGTCAGGAAAAGAATGAAGTCACTAAGAGCCTTGCCGTTAGACGACTCTACAACGCAGAATTTCCATTGGATCAACCATGAACTGGGCTTAGCAGATATGCTTCCTAGCACGACCCCGGGGGATCCCACTTAAACGTATTACTCAAAAACTCACGAAACAGTTTCAGGGATTGACCCTATTCTGGTGGAGATCCTGTTACTAGCTTACACACAAAATCTGCGGGTAGATCCGGTCCTGTGGTCGGACCACAACCTGGTTCGGGTCACACTGTGGGGGTGGCTGGGGACGCCGGAGTAGGGGAGGTGGACATGCAATGACGCACTCTTGAAGGATAAAGTAACAGCCCAAACGGTACTTGAATATATAGTAGAATATTTCAAACTTAATGATAATGGAGACGTCGGTCCCCACACCCTGTGGGATGCATTTAAAGCCACCATTTGAGGCGTTCTGATAAAAATAGGGGCACAAAAAAAGGGAAAGGGAAAGCCAGACGGAAGCTCTCCGTGAAAAAATAGCACAAATACAACCGGGATGGGTGCCCAGCAGCTCCATCTCCCCAGACCAGGTTGCAACCCTTGAACACCATAAAACCCATCTTAGAGACCTGCTGCTGAACCTTCTATTCCTTAAGCAAAAATCCTATGAAAAAGGGGATAGGGCAGATAAGATACTGGCGTGGAAGCTGAGGGAGGCCCAAAAAAACAAAATGGTCAAGGCCATAAAAACTGGGGAGGGGATAATAAGACACGATACCCCAGGCATAGGAGGTGCCTTTAAGCAATACTATGAGCAATTATATACATCAGAGTTTAACAGAGATGACACCCTTATAGAAGACTTCCTAGCACAGCTCCCCATACCAGGTTTAATGGGTGACATTGCTGGGGAACTGGAGGCTCCGGTGTCGGAGGAAGAAATTGTCCAGGCAATTAAAGCAATGAAGGGAGGCACAACGCCAGTGGAAGACGGGTTCTCAGTGAGTTTTTATAAGCAATACTGGTCCACTCTGTCCCCACACCTAACACGTGTCTTTAACGCAGTCCTCAAAGGGGGCATGCACCCCGAGACGATGATGCGAGCCATTATATAGGTATTACCGAAGGAGGGTAAGGATCCGACAGAGTGCTCTTCCTACCGCCCAACCTCCCTACTGAATACGGATGTTAAGATCTTGGCGAAAGTGCTAGGTAGGAGACTTGAGGGGATCAGGCCAACCCTGGTCCAAGGGGACCAGGTGTGATTTAATAAAGGGCAGCAGGAGTCGGACAACATCCGGAAGACAGTTAACTTAATGCACTATGCACAAGGGACTGACTTCAACGCATGTCTGCATTCCCTTGATTCAGAGAAGGCCTTCGGTAGGGTGGAATGGAGGTACATGGCCATTCTCCTACAGAAAATGGGAGCTGACGGCCCCCTTCCACTTAACAAGAGGTACGAGAAAGGGTTCCTCCCTATCCCCTCTGTTATATGCCCTCACAATGGAACCCATGGCGATAGCGGTAAGGACCCATCAGAGGATACAGGATATTTGAAGGGGACGGATTGAATTTAAACTCTCTCTGTTTGTGGATGATATCCTGGGGTACCTTGTGGACGCCCCATCTACACTCCCAAACCTGCTTTCACTAATTGATGTTTTTGGGGCCTTCTCGGGTCTACGAATCAATAAGTCCAAATCCATGCTGCTGCTGCTTCGAGCAGTCGCCCCGGACCTAGACTCATTGAACCTGCTCTTAGGGGTCAAAGTTGAAAAAACAGCAATCAAATACTTGGGGGTGAAATTGACCAGCAATTTAGCGATGCTGGCAGCGGCTAACTTCAACCCATTAATGACAGCCAACAAATAATGATTTTATCATGGTATCGTCGTATGACAGCGGTAAAAATGAATGTCCTGCCAAGGCTCTTGTACCTGTTCACGGCCCTCCCCACAAAGGTACCAGAATCAATTTTTAGAGAGATTTGGATTTGTGGTACAAAACTTTGTGTGGCAGGGCAAGGCCCCAAAGACCAAGCGATCTACACTTACCCTCCTCAAGGAAGAAGGGGGCTTCGGCCTCCCCGACTTCCAGTTAAATTCCAAAGAGGCCCAACTAAGAGTGATCCTGGAACACATGCAAGATGATCTGGGAACATACTGGAGACACATCCAGCCAAAGTGACAGACCTGTTATGGGCCCAAAGTAAAGATTTACTGAGCAGACTGCTCGACCACCCGACCCTTGGGGTGCTATCGTCCCTATGGAGGAAGGGTAAACATACAGAGAACCTGTCCACGTGGCCCTACCCGATTACCTCTCTCTGGGGCCCTGGTATAAGTTTGGCAGATAGGGGATTCACAACTCTCAAGAATGGTCGGACATAGGGCTGGAGAGGGTGGAACAGTTGTTCCAAGAAGGAGAGTTCCTATCCTCTGAGGCAGTGACAGAGGTTCGGGGAGCGGGCAAGATCACAGTCAGTATCTCCATCTGAAAGGACTCCTAACAGATCACAAATGAGGAGAGAAACTAAGGCGAATGCTCATCCCATTTGAGAAAATACTTAACTCAGCTTACACGAGGAAAGGGATGGTGTCCAAAGTTTATAAGGTTATGAACGTCTGGGACATGCAGTACTGTTGGTTTCAACAGTACTGGAATAAGCTAGCGGGTGAAGACCTCACAGAAGAGGCATGGGGAAAGATATATAAGATAGCATTTCACGGGAACCTCTTTACAGCAGATATGGAACACAATTTCAAGATACTTCAGGGGTGGCATAGAGATCCCCTCAAGATTTCTAGAATGTTTGCGGGAGGAGTCCCCACTATGTCCGAAGGGATGTGGCTAGGTGGGTTCGAGAGCACACATGTGGTGGTGCTGTCCACAGATTCAGACTTATTGGAAGAACCTACAGTGGTGGATGGTGGAATCATAGGGGAGTCACTCCCTCTCGACCCGCTGCAAATGTTACCGCGCATCCCACCAAAAGATTCAGAGACATACAGGTACCCCAGAGCGTGGTAGTCAATGCTGCGGGCGTGGGAGTGACACTGGCCCAGAAGTGGAAGAGCTCTTAAACCCCAAATAAAAATGATTGGCTGAAAAAACATAAAAATATATGTTTGTGAGGTACAAGCTCATGGCGATGGTGAATGACGAATTGGGCACATTTGGGGAGGCCTGGGACGGGGTCAGGCAGAAATGTGAATGGGATGTACATTAAGATGAGGGGCCCAGAGATGGAAAGAAAAAGGAAGGGGGGATCCGGATTGAGAAGGGAATGGACTGTCTGGCCAGATAACTGCAATCTGCGGTGGACAGATCACTGCAATAATAAACTAATGTCCTGAAGGGTTGCAAGCCCAGTGAGAACTATTAAACTGGAAGGACCGACTACGAATGAGGAGACTACACAGAACAAGCTGAAAGGTTGTACAAGAAACAACGTATGTTTGTTTGACAGGGGAGGGAGGTGCGAGGACAGGAGGGGAATTTATTTACTGTCAATTGATAGAGCTCTGAATTGGTATGTAAACATGGTTTTCGTTATGAAATGTTGATTGTTAAAATGCCAATAAAAAGTCAAGTTAAAAAAAAAGTGTTTAAGTAGTAGAAAAAACACATTTCCTTAAATTGAACTACGTGTCCCAGAATAACTCAGGGAATGTGAGGGAGAAGAGGGCTGAGGAGGCGTGCAGAAGGAAAGGACAGGCAAGTAGGCCTAACAGCCTTTGCCAAGGTCAGACAATTAACACTAAGGGCCTGTACGTGAAGTAAATTGTCCCACCTAAGAGGCATAAAAGGCTGCACCAGGAAGGAGCAGTAGGAAGGAGCTGGAAGGTTGGCAGTAGTAGCAGAAGGAGAAGAGCACGAGGCTGGCAGTTCACAAGGAAGTGTGACCACGTAAAGGACAGCGGAACAAGAGAGAAGCAGATTGCACCTGCTGGTTCTGAGTTTGTCCTGTGCTCACAAACCCTGTCTGGCTGTGCCTGCACTGGAAGAGACTGGGAGAAGTGAACGGTTTCCCCAGGTGCGCCCAATAGCTGTGACTACAGAGCTGAGGTTGTGCAGATACCCGAGTCCCGTGTGCAGAAGCAAGCCAAGGGAAGTAGGAGAGACAGAGACTCTCTGTGGTCGAGGTCGGATCAAGGACATCCGTGCTGCAGAGGGGTGTGTGGTCCGAAGAGTGCCTGAAACATGTAGCAGGAAGAAAAGTCAGGAAGTGGAAGCCGCCGGCAACCGCAGTGTTTGGAGCCGGTGGGTGAAGTTCCATACTCCAATTCATTATGAACTCTTTGCCAGTAATTTTAACAAGATCTAATTGAACTAACGTAGCAGAAGAACTAGTTACTTACCAACTGGTAACGTTCTTCCGACTGGATGTTCCTCCAACGTGTTCGACATTCTTGCGTCGGTGGCTTTGGGTCGATGTCCCTTGAAGGCCTCCGTCGAGAGTGACGTCACCGGATGTTATAAAATAGTTATTGTTTTTTCCCCTCATAACGTGTACCATGCTCGTACCCAATGACTGCTTGACTGCACATAGCCTTGCTTGAACGCACGCTGCAATAGCATAGGAAATTCTTCAGGCTGGGAGGGTGATATGGAATACGTTGGGAGGAACATCCAGTCGAAAGAACGTTACCAGTTGGTAAGTAACGTGTTCTTCGAATGGATTGTGTCCTCCAACATATTCCACATCTTTGACAGACTCCCAAAGCAGTCTCGGAATGGATGAGGGAAAAGAATTTTATAGTTTTATAATACCCAATCAGATGGCAGAATAAAGCACCACTTTACCAAAGGCCATATCGTGACCTTGGAGCGTATCCAGGGAGTAATGCTTGACAAAGGTGTGGGTGGAAGACCACATTGCTGCATCACAAATATTCTTAATAAGAACTCTCCGCTAAAGGGCTGTGGATGTAGCCAAGCCCTTAGTGGAGTGAGCTCACAACCCCTCAGGATGGTCCTTGCCTGCCAATCTGTAACATTCAGTAATAGTAAGGATAATCCACCTGGACAAGGTCTGTTTAGTAACAGCCTGACCCAATCGGTGTCCAATGTATCCCACAAAAAGCTGGTCGTCCACTCTGACCCTGGACATCCTAGAGACATAAAAGCTCAGGTCTCTCCTAGGGTCCAAACTATGAAGTCTCTCCTTATCCTTACAAGGATGAGGAGGAGGATAGAAAGCAGGAAGTACCACTTTCTGGCTCAGATGAAACTCAGACACTACCTTAGATAGGAAGGACGGACGTACCCTCAGTACAACCCTGTCTTTGTGGAACACAGTAAAGGGTGGCTTAGATGAAAGTGCCTGCAATTCACTCTGCAAGCAGATGTAACTGGAACCAAGAAAACCGTCTTGAAAGATAGCAGTCTCAAAGGACAAGAGTGCAGCGGTTCAAACGGAGCACCCATCAGGAATTTCAAGACCAAATTCAGATCCCAAACCGGCACCTGAAACGGGGACGGCGGGAACACATTTGTGAGCCCTTTTAGAGATTGGGAAATCAAAGGAATCTTAAAATAAGAACATTCTTCAGACGAGTGCTTGAAAATAGACAGAGCGGCTAGGTAACCTTTAATGGTACCCACTTGAAGACCCCTCTGGGCCAAAGAAAGCAAGAAAGAAAGGACCATCGGAATGGAAAACTGAAAAGGATCCACATTGTTATCCCTGCCCCAGTCGCAAAGCTTACGCCAACGGTACAGGGATTTGGTTGCCAGCTGCCTGGCCGAAAGCAACACCTCCATCACGTCATCCGGGAGATCCCAATCCTTATTTCTCAACCTTTCAGAAACCAAGCGTGAAGGTTGAGAGTCTTGACCTCTGATGGAGAACTCGACCCCCCTCACGGGAGAGAAGATCCTCTCTGTGGGGTAGATGGCGTAGAGGGCAGATGGACATTTCACGCTCTCCTGGCCCAATCCGGAGCAATGAGGATCATGTGGGATCTGAACCTCCGCAACCTCCTTAGCACCTGAAGAATGACGGGGACCGGAGGAAACGCGTACAGAAGTGGGAATGACCAACCCACGATGAATGTGTCCCCTAAGACTCCTCTCGGAGGAAATTCCCTTGAGCAAAAACTCTCGCACTTCCGACTGGCACCGGTCGCAAACAGATCCACTTGAGGAGTTCCCCAAAAATCTCCTGAATGACTTCCTGAGCCAACTCCCACTCGTGGGAGACCCGGCTCTGCCTGCTCAGAGCGTCCTCCGCCGTATTCTCCTCTCCGGCTAGGTGAACTGTCGAGAGTGAGACTCCTTGCTGTATCGCCCAGAACCAGAGCTGCATCGCCTCTCTGCACAGCGGGAGTGACCAGACCCTCCCTTTTCTGTTGATGTAATGCATGGCCACTGTGTTGTCCGCCATGATCAGTACACTCTTCCCAAGCACAGACGGCAGAAAAGCCTTCGGGCCAGCCTGATGGCCCTCAGCTCCAAAAGGTTTATGTGGAGTTTGGACTCCAACGGAGACCAATGACAGCTAGCGGTCAGACCGTTGGCATGAGCTCCCTAACCTGTGAGGGAAGTGTCCGTCACCACCGTCACATTCGGCCATGGCAGACAAAACGGCTCCCCCTTCATCAGATTCTCTTCTGTGGTCCACCACAGAAGATCCTACGAGAGTGGAATCTGAACGGGATCCGACTTATTGCCTGAAAATTGCCACCACTGCCTCTTGAGAACCCATTGAAGGGACCTCATCCTCAGTCTGGCCTCTGGCACCAGAAAAATGCAGGATGCCATGAGGCCAAGGAACCTTAAGAATTCGAAAGCCGGAAGACTCTGGGCACGTTGAAATTTGTTGACCATCTGTACAATGTGATGAGAACTCACCTTGGGAGGAGATCACTTTCCCAAGGATGCGTCCAACACAGCCCTGATGTACTGGAGCTGCTGGGAAGGTGTCATATGCGACTTCTTGAAGTTTAGGGAGAAGCCCAGCTTGTGAAGGGAGTGGCAGGTGAGGTTGAGATGATCCAAGGCATGTTCGGGAGAACGCGCTCGGATCAGCCAGTCGTCCAGATAGGGGTAGACGTGAACCCCCCCTCTCCTGAGATACGCTGCCACCACCACCATTAGCTTGGTGAAGACCCTCGGGCGGAGGTCAATCCGAATGGCAGGACCCGAAACTGAAAGTGCAAGTTGCCTGCCGCAAACCTCAGGTATTTTGTGTGCTTTGGATGAATCGGCACATAAAAATAAGCATCTTGTAGGTCCAGAGACACCAACCAACCCTGAAGTCGAAGGGCCTGAAGGACCTGAGAAAGAATGACCATCTTGAACTTGTCCTTCCTGAGGAACTTGTTCAACCAACGCAAGTCCAAAATGGGTCTCAGTGCCCCCTCTTTCTTTGGAAAGAAATAATATGGGGAATACCATCCCCTGTTTCTCTCCGCCACAGGCACAAGTTCAATAGCACCTTTCTCCAGCAGGGTCAAGATTTCTTGCACAAGGAGCGGATCTGCAAGCTTCAAAGAGAGGTTACCCGGTGGATTGTCGGGAGGCGCTTTAGGAAGGGGAGGCAGTAGCCGTGGGCTATTGTTTCTAGAACCCACCCATCTGAAGTAATGGCTCGCCATTCTTCGAGATGCTGAGACAGTTTGCCCCCAACTGGCGAACAATGGAACATGGCCTCAGCTGTTTTGGAGCGGCTGTTGCAGCACCTGAAGGCAAATAGGCAGCTGCCCGAGTGGCTTTGGTACCTCTATTTCCCTATCCACCACGGGTACCTTTTCGGTGGCCCCTTTGATTAGTGGCCCCTCTCGTTCTACCAAAAGAGGAATACTAACGAAAGGAACCCCCCCTCCACTGTTGACCCTTAGGACGAAAAGGCAGAGGTTGACGCACAGCTGCGCCCAAAGATTAAGCAGCAGCTTTGGAGGTCTGCAATCTCTCAAAGCTCTCGTCAGCCTTGCTGCCGAACAAATGAGAGCCATCAAAGGGCATGTTCAGAAGACGGGCTTGCACATCAGGAGCAAAATCTGACTTCCAACAACCACGCAAACCTGCATATCACGGTGCTCGCAACCATGCACCGGCTAACACTATCAGCCGTGACAAACCCAGACTGAAGGGATTGACACATGGCATCCTTGCCATCCTGCACAAGAGCAAGGAACCCATCCCTTTCTTCCCCCTCGGGGATATGCTCAGCCGCTAGAGTGACAATTCCACAGAGTGTGTGAAAACCTAACCAAGGCACAAGTGGAGATGGCCGACTTCAGTGCCATACTCCAAGCAGAAAATACCTTGCATGCCCAACCATCGAAGCGCTTGTCGTCCCCATCAGGAAGGATGGTAGGTTACGCTGCCTGCCTCAAGGTGGCTGTAGTCGCCTGAAGCACCAAACTCGGGAGTGGGGTGAGTGGATAGGTAGCTGGGGTCGCTACTGGATGGGTGGTATTTCTTAGTTAACGACCTGTTGACCGCCGGGGTCTGCCAAGTAGCCGCAACCCATTTTTGTAATGCCCAATGAACAGGCAACACTGGGTCAGTGGACGGACCCTGATCCAAAATATCAGTCAGGTCATCCTGATCAAACGCAACCAGAGGACCGGACCACCCGAGATACTCTGTAACTCGAGACATTAACCTCCTATAGGAGGATTCAGCATGAGCCCCCGCTCTGGCGTACTAAACTCCACCTCAGGAGATGTGTCAAGGCCACTGGCATCATGTAATAACTGACGCAACTCCTCCAACTGATTGTCCTCAGAAAAAACCATGTCAGGAGCCTCCCGAGTTTCAACCGGCTCAAGCTCCATATCTGACCTCTCCTCATAAATTTCATGCAGAGAATGAAAGAACTCCTTCCTAGGGACAGGAGCGGCCCTGGAGTCCACAACAGGCCTCACAGTCTTGGATAAAGCCTTTCTCAGAGGATCCACAGTACCAGGGGCCTCCACTGGCAAATTCCAGCCAAATAGCACCGAAGGCGTCAAGGGCGCCGATGGCTTCAGCATCGACACCGAAGGCTCCAAAGGCTGGATCGAAGGTAAAGCTCCGACAGCCGCACTCGACAGACACGATGCCGACCTCAAGCCCTTTCCAGATTTCGGTGGTTTCGCTGGGGACGAAGACCAAGACCTGGATCTGGCACGTCTCAGACGATCTACCGGAGCCTTGTCCGAACGGGACCTCAACGGTTCCCGATGTTTATCGCGCCGAGTGCCTGGGCCCGAAGGTGCACGAGCATCGGGTCGAGACCGTTCCCTGCCGGCTTCTTCCGAAGGAGCGGACGGAAGGTGCTGGGATTGAAAAATTGCCAGCATTTGCTCCCTGAATGACTCCCATTCCTCAGGAGTTGAGGATTTAGTGGAACAAGCCACTTTCCTCACTGAGCCGGTGGTGGAAATACCCGTAGCTTTTCGGGATTTTCGAGGTTTAGAAACCCGGCCCACACTTCCCCTTACGCTCCCGCAAGGCCTTGGCAGTCAACGACAGGCACTTCGTGCAGTCGTCGGTAGCATGACTTTCGCCCAGACACCACAAGCAGATGCGGTGAGGGTTCGTTATCGACATTTTGGACTTACAGTCCCGGCATGTCTTAAACCAAGAACGCGGAGTCGGAGGGGTAGAAGATGAAGACATTTTCTTCAAAGAAGATCACACGAGGAGCACCAAGTTCTCAAAGCAAACATGTTTGCGGAAAAAACAGAACTGAGGCTACAGGCGCCGTGCGTCCTATTTATAACATCCAGTGATGTCACCCTTGACGGAGGCCTTCGAGGGACATCGACCCGACACCACTGACGCAGGACGCCTTCTGCCGAAAGAATTTCTGAAGCAGCACAGCTGTGGACATTACATGTCAAAGATGTGGAATATGTTGGAGGACACAATCCATTCAAAGAAGCAAGTAAACGTTTGTTACTGTGGGAAGTCGTTATAACAAAGGAAATGTATCACACACGTTTAACACAAGTCAAAGTGCTCGCGTGTAAAAAAAAATATTATTTTCCATTGATACATTAAATTAGTATACCGGAGTGGTCGCGTGTCTCCAATTAGGAGGGAGAACGTTGTTGGTAATCACTCGTACGGTAGCAGCAGACTTTCCTGAATTGTTACAAGAACATTACATCAAAGAAAGGTCACGTCTGAATGGTTGCAATTCCGATCAACGTTAAAGCAGCATTCTATGCAAATAAAAGGGAATGGAAGTCTTTAAAGTACTTTGAAGTGGAATTCTTTATCAAAGAGTGGTCACGTGTACCTAATTCTGTTTTTTTTAAGAAACCTGAATCTTGTAACATCTAGAACAAAGTACTTTTTAACTGTAGAAGTTGCGAAAGTAACAAGAACAACAAGCATTGCCCAGGCCAGTAGGCAAAATCCTTTCTAATGTGAAACCAGCCTTATTAAGATCGAATCATCTATATTTTGTAGTTGTCGAAGTTGTTACAAATCCAGTGTTCTCTGATACAAGTGTGACACGTTTATCCAAAGCTGGAAGAGTGACAAGACAGCTTTGGGGAAACTGCTGGAAGCAAGATGGTGTACATAAAGCTGGGGAAGGGACCTGGGTGCATGTTAAAAGAGCTAATCAACAATCTATAGAGCTTAGGCTGTTGAAACAGAGCAGAGAAAAGAAGTGCCTAGACGCCAAGACAGATTCTAGTGGTAGCTGTAAGACAGACACAAGAGGCAAAGAGCCTGTCCCTTTCTTATTGCCTATGAAGGAAAAGTGCCTTGCCTACCTGTGGAGGTTGAAGAGTCTCGTCTATAAATTGCCTGATAACTTAAAATTCCAAGTTGTAGCAGAAGTTACAGAACTGTGGTTGTCTATAAAATTGTCAAATTATAAAATGGTGGTTGAAACAGTAGTACACTGTGAAGGAAAGGAACCTGCTTACCATTAGCAGAAGGGAGTTGGCATGAGCAAAGCAACCCCTTTAGAAGAAGCATTCCGCCAAGTTACATCAAAGACGCTGCAGAGGACAGTTATTGAAGCAGAAGTGGTACTTTTGTTTGAACTTTGTCCAGCTTATCCTCGAAGGAGGCTATCCAGGATTACAATTTGTGCTGTTTCCTTTGTGGAAATTGGAAAAGGAACTTTTCAACAAACGGAGAAAGAACCGTTACCAGTGGATTGTAGCTTGGGTGAACCTTTTCTTTTGGAACTTTCAAGAACTGATTCAAGACTTTCCTTTTCTTTGGGAGAGATTGACTTTGGACAGTCCTGGCAAAGGTATCCATCCATGTCAAGTGGAAGTTTTACCAGGTTACTCACCCTAGTGACCACCTTACTCCTAGTCCATAGTCCCCTTTCCTCCATACTTATGGGACATTCCTCCGTCTTGTGGGACGGTAACAGAGCACTTTGTAAAAGCATCAAAATTTTGCTAAAATGTGTCCTTCCTATTTTACGCGGGGTACTGCCAATCTTAGCTCCGCCCCGGGCATCGCCCATCAGTCCTTTTCTATCGCCAGGTCAGAGACCTTTAAGCAATAATAGAGGAACCTTATTAGAGGGGACGGCGGGCGGGCATATGGAGGAATGGGGACTATGGACAAGGAGTAAGGTGGTCACTACGGTGAGTAACCTGGTTATACTCCTACGTCCTGTCCCCCTTCCTCCATACTTATGGGAGATTCCCAAGCACTCCTCACAGGAAATACGGGTGGATGGAAAACCCCTTACTGAAAAAGGTTCTTCAGCACAGCCTGGCCGAACTGAGCATCAGATCTGGAGCTCAGGTCCAAACAATGTTTGCAAAACGCCGATGGGGAGGCCCAGGTAGCCGCATTTTTGACGGTCTCCCAGGGGACATATTTTTGAAAGGCAACCGCAGCTGTCTTGCCCCGTACCAGGTGTGCGTGAATCCCTTTAGGAGGCTGTAGAGCCTGGACAGTGTAAGACTCCGTAATACAGGCAGCGATCCATCTGGAGATAGTCGCCTTAGAGGTCTGTTTACCCTGTGGATTACTAAAAGTCACCAATAGTTGAGAAGAACGCCTACATTCAGATGTTCTGTCTAGATAAAACTTAAGAGCTCTTCTAACATCCAAGCAATGCAAAACACTCTCCGCTTCTGAAGCTGGGTTTGGAAAGAAGACGGGCAGGGAGATTGACTGATTCAGATGGAAATCAGACACCACCTTTGGCAGGAAAGAAGGATTTGTCCGAAGGACCACCTTATACTTGTGGAAAACCAAGAAGGGATGCTCCACCGACAGAGCTTGGAGCTCACTCACACACCTTGCTGAAGTAACGACGACCAAAAAAGACACCTTCCACGAAAGGTGCTTAAGATTCACTGTGGCCATTGGTTCGAACGGCTTATGACACAACGCAGTAAGGACCACATTCAGATCCCATGTCAGGTGCGGCTTGCGAACCGGAAGGGTAAAGACGCGTCAGACCCGCAAAGTGCCTCCTAATCACTGGATTCGACAAATAAGAGCACTGGTCCGTGGACAGATAAGCCGTTACAGCCGAAAGATAAGCTCTGCATGACAGAACATGAATGCCCGACTCTGCTAGGTGAGACACGAAAGACAACACAGTGTCAATCGTAGCCACCCTGGGGGCCAGCTGTTTGTCTAAGCACCAATGACAGAACCAAAGCCATTTTCTTCTATACTGAGACCTTGTCGAGGGGTTCCTGACTGCCTGGATAATGCGCATGTCAGCAGACAGATTGAGATGCTCTAAAGATCTGAACTCATGCACCATGCCGCCAAGCTGAACGATTGAGGGGAGGGGTGCCACAGCTGTCGATCCTTCTAGTGAAGCACATCGGGAACCGACGGGAAACTGATCGGTGCACACACCAATAGGTGCTGAAGCTCTGAGAACCAGAATCTGGCTGGCACCACAGGGCTATGAGCAGAAGAGAACAGTTCACCGTGTTCCTCAGCTTGCAAATCGTCCGATGAATCAGAGGCAGAGGCGGGAAAGCATAGGCCCTCATGTTGTGCCAAGGAATCTCGAGAGAATTCCCCAGAGAGGAGGCTCCGAGCCCATTTCTGGAGGCATAATGAGGAAGTTTCTTTTTTGCCGATGTTGCGAAGAGGTCCACTTCCGGAGTGCCCCAACACAGGAATATCCGTGAGAGGATCTCCGCCTTCAATTCCCATTCGTAGCTGACCATTGTCCGCCGACTGAGGGCATCTGCCATGATATTCAGCTGGCCCGGGATGTGTACTGCTACCAGCCAGACACCACGCCCAACTGCCCATTCCCAAATCTGGATGGCCAGCTCCACAAGAGGAGGAGACTTTGTTCCCCCAGCTTGTTGATGTAAAACATTGACACCACATTCTGTGGACACAAACTACTTTGTTGGCAATAACCGGCCTGAACGCCTTGAGCGCTAGGAAAATCACCAGAAGCTCCAGATGATTTATGTGAAGGAGCTTGTCTTGGGGCAACCAAAGGTCTGAGACCTGAAGAAGATCCAACGTCGCACCACACCCCAGAAGGGAGGAGTTTGTTGTGATCGTCACCATCGGAGCGGCATCCTGAAACCCCGCGCCCACAGGCAGGTTGCTGAGAGACGACCACCACACCAGGTCCGCTCTCATAAAAGCCGGAATCGATACCATCTTGGAGTCTGGATCCAAAGTTTGACGCCAAGAACTCTGAAGAGCCATTTGCGTCTGCCTCATCTTGAGCCGAGCCAGAGAAAGAGCCAATACGCAAGAGGCCATGAGCCCCAGAAGCCTCTGGAACCACCACGCCGACATAATTTCTGACTGCGCAAACATCTAACACGTGGTCAACAGATCTGCCATTCTGTCCCCGGTCAGGTAAACTCTGCAGTCGATTGTGTTCCAACGAAAACCCAGGAAAGGCAAGTCCTGAGAGACCGTCATGGAAGATTTCCACCAGTTCACCGACAGCCCAAGGTGGAACAGGAGCTCGAGGAGAGACTGAAGATTGCGTGCGGCTTTCAGCGGGCAAGGGCTGCGTAACAGCCAATTGCATGGTTGGAATTGGGCACTGTAAACATCAGGGAGTAGAAGCCCTCCCCTCGCTCCCCTAGAGGAACGGGTTCCACCGCCCTGAGATCCAGTAACTTCTGAATCTCGGCTCCGAGGGAGGACGACCCCGACTGCTGGAAGGGAGGATTGATGGGTGGGTAGGGGAAAAGGGTAAGCGGAAGCCCGCCCGAGCGACTGACAAGATCCACCAGTCCTCGGTGATGGTCTGCCACCCCTCCCAATGAGACGCAATGCGTCCTCCCACCGGGGTCTCGTGCAAACACAGAAAACCCTCATTGTTTTCTCTGGTTTCTCGGTGGCGGCACCAACTGAACATGAGGAGGAGGCTTAAGAGCTGGAGAAAAACCGACTCGTTGCTGCCTTCGGCGGGAATTTCCCAAAGGGGTGTCAACCCTGCGGGATTTCCGTTCCAGAAAACCCCTGAAGCCAGAGGAGGGCCGGGGTTGTGACAACAGTCTCTGGGCCTCATTACGCGGTATGCGGTAAGTAACGGTCCTTACCGGCATGGAGCAAAAAACGTGTCCGTGTAGTAACCAGCCCGCTAATTGCGTGGCATCACGAGTACGCGGGCACAAGCTTTACGCCATGCCAGTAAGGACACTACCGCCATGCCGTTAAAGACCCCAAAAAGTCCCTTAACGGCATCAAGTAAAGCTCTGAGAGCACCAGCGCCATCCTTGATACCGGCATTAGTGGGAACCGCTAAAAGCGGTGACCGCTACAAACAGTGACCGATAATAGCGGTGAACATAAATAAGTGGAACCGGAAGTAGCGTCATCGCACAGGAACGGGAAAGAGCACGGCAGCCATCATTAAAAACACAATCCATTGACATCCTCATCCCCCAGGACCTGCAGCAACACCACAGCTGTCCAAACCTCATCGAACAACACTTGACAATGCCCAAGGCCCTAAAGAAAGGTGCAGCGCGCCAGCGCAAAACGTTTCTCTAATGAGGAACTATCCATGCTTGCAGACACACTAGCTGCAAATGCAGAAGTTGTGTTTGCTCTGGACATGCGGCGCCCCGCCCAGATAAAAAAAAAAGAGATCTGGCCCGAGGTGGCACGGAAAGTCAGTGCGGTGGGCACCACCCCCCGCACTGTAAAGGATGTCTCCAAGCGCTGGGACGACCTACGCCTCCGTGTCCGGAGCATACTTGCCGCCAACAGGAGCCTGGCCACGGGTGCAGGAGGCGGAGGAGGATCCCCAATCGAGATGCAAGTGTGGGAGGAGACATGTGCCAGCACCATTGGCATCGAATCAATCGAAGGAGTGGGGGACATGGAGCGCGGCATGCCGTCATCAGCAGATGGAGGTGAGTGTCCACACAAAACACTGCAATGCAAAGCATGAAGTTCTCCCCCAAATGTGACCTTGTAACTAGCTAATGCATGGCCCATCACACACACACACACATTTACACAACCATGCCCATATGCTGTGCACATCCCCACACAACCCCATGCATGCAGCACCTCAGGCATGTGACACCCAGACTCATGCCTGTATGACACACCCATATGGCAAGCAACCTGCATGTCCGATATCGAAGTCAAAATGCACAGAACTGCAGCAATAACAACATATGCATGATGCACGTTGACCCATCACCGATGCCATCTCTCTCTTGGTCCCCCACAGGCTCACAATCTGACAGCAAGGAGCAGAACTCTGCGGCACAGGCCCCAACACCAAAGAAGAAGGCCAAGGGCATGGAGGAAGGCACCAGGCCTACTACATCGAGGGGCACAGGGAAACCTGGACTGCCGCAGAAGGAGTGGCCGACAATGTCGTAGCACCCACACCCGCCACTCCCACCACACAGGAGCCAGTGGCAGAAGGCTCTCTGTCTGCCGCCAACAGCTCGATTGGCGAAGCTGCTGCGACGGCCCCCCTGTCTGATGTCGAGGAACCATGCATTACAACCGTGGGACACCGCACACCCAGCTCGCAGCTGTCAGCCCTGCACAGCCCACACCCCACATCCAATGCCAGCAGCCATGAGCTGTCTGGTGGTGACTCCTCAGCAGGGAGATGGGAGTCCCATGGAGTTCTCACCTGATGGCGGACACATGCCGCAAGCCGCGTCAAAAACCACCAAACGCAGGCCCAGAGACCAGGGAATCCACATCATATGACAGCGCCAGGAGGAGCTCACTGCGCTGGTTGGCCAGCACGTGAGCGAGGGTACCCTGGCTAGGGAGGAGTGCCGGGAATATGCCAAGGGAATAAAACAAGCCATAGAATCCAGCACTGCGTGCATTTGCGACAAGTTGGCAGCTGTGAGGCAGGTCCTCACCTGCATCGCAGATGCAATGGAGTGCCAGCATCCCGCACAGGGACAGGACCAACCAAGCACCTCCTCCTCTGCCAGCTCCAGGCAGACCAGCCCCCTGCGCCGGTCCGCGCGGACCATGCGGCGCCCAGACTTGCAACCCCCCAATGCTGGTAGAGGAGGTGGGAAGTAGGGGCAGCCTGATGTTGGTGACTCTTGAACACTAATGCTGCACTGAAGTGCATGCCATGTTTGGGGCATTTGTGGGGGCAGGGGGGATAGGGTGTTTGGGGTGAAGGGTCAGTGCACTTCAAAATCACATTATGCTTAATACACCCGTTGTGTCAGGAACAATCACGAGTGGATTCTTTATTGTGTATGTGTGCTTTATTGTTGAACAGTGCACAGTGTTCATTTACCCACAACACCCAGTGCCCTGAGTCCCACATCCATTGCACCCTCTTCATCTATGTGTGTTATAAACATTGGTCTATCAGATGCTGGCGCATAGCACATCCCTCCCGTGCATCGCCACCGGCATGACGTGCTGCCCCATCTTCTCCCTCCTCCTCCTCCTCCTCACCAGGTGGTTGCTGTTCAATGTCAGGGGGCATAGGCACGTTCCGTCTGATGCACATATTGTACAGTATGACACATGCCATGATGATCTTGCCCACCTTCTCATACCTGTACAGGAGTGCCCCACCGGACCTGCTGAGGCAGCGAAAAACGTGTCTTTAAAAGGCCAAATGTCTGCTCGATCACCACACGGGTAAGGGTATGTGCACGATTGTAGTCCTCTTCGTGCCTGTTCTGTGGGTTCTGGACAGCGGTAAGAAGCCACCTCTTCAAGGGATAGCCAGCATCACCTGCATGGGCGCAACAATGGTTATGTGTAAGTGATTTCATCAAATGGAACCTGTACCTATCACACACAAGCCACCATTGTTTCCTTGATCACATCCATATATCCCTGCATGCATGGAGGTAATCTGAGTAACTGCAATGTGTGAAGGTGTCCTATTCCTTGCGAGTGTTCATGCACTGTGCATGCCTACAGCAGTTGTTGCCATGATCTGGGTGTTGTGTAGTCATTCGTGTCCTTTGGTCCTGTATGTTAGGGAGAATTCTCTGTATAGGCTAATTTCCTAAACCTAGTGAGTCCCTCAGCAGCTTTGCTGGATTTCTGGGGTTTATTTTTTTCTCCTGCTAAGAGTGAGACTCTTTTTCTTCCACTCTTAGACATGATTTGAGATATCCTTTGACTTTGTAATGTGTTTTATGGGCTATGGGGTCTTTTACTCCATAGGGTTTCATGTGGGTTTGGTAAGTGTGTTACACAGCACGCTCAGTGCAGTAACACAGGGGTGTCATAGTGACCCCCAAATATAGACTCCACACCTTGAGACTGACTACTTTCTCCCAGGGCATGTAAAGTCACCATTGACTTTACTAGTCTTAAATTGTGAACAGAACCAGTACAAACCATCATATTGTGGAAGTACTGGTAGGGGTAATTAGATTGCCCCTGGGTCTGTTTTTCGAGGGGGCACTGTGCAGTCCCCCCTCGTCGAGTTTCTGGCTGGTGGCAGTGGTTACCACGCAAAATAATCCACCAGAATATTTCCTATGGGATTTTCCCATTCATTTTAAACGCACCACTTTTTTTGGTGCAATGTTAAAGATACCGCCGGGTTATTTATTTAATATTTATTCCCCGGTTGGGTCTTTTTGCCAGGACTCAGTTTTAAAATGGCGTTTGTGTTCGCCTCTGTAACTCCAACCCAAGTCGAGCCCTTTGTTCCACTTTTTGGCAGGCTTGTCCACAGAAGCTTCCAAAAGTGGTGCCACTCTGTCTGGGTCTACAGGATGTGTGGGAGGGGGGTTTAGGCACCCTTGACTGAGTTGCCTCGGCAACTCAAGTCGCACTCTTGTGTGATTGGCCCAGTGGTGAGCCGCCCGGCTCACCACTTAGCATGTTTGTGTGACAGCTAGGACTGATGAATGGGGGTTTTCTGCATAAAAGCAGGGCTTTGGGGACTGGAACTTGAGAGGTCGCAACAGGACCAGAGAATCCGAAGAGGGAGAAGCTGAGCTGACCTGCAACGACGACACCACCGGTGGAGCCCTGCTGAACCGTCTCACCACTTCCCAACGACAGAGAAGATCTTCATCCCGGAGAGTCTTCTTACTCTGAACTGGTGGGGATAACCAGTTTGCCCTCTTTTTCGCCTTCCTGGATCGTCTCGAGGTCGAATCGCCCGTGCCAAGCACCCCGGAGGCCGGATAGCCACGCTTCACCACTACCGCGCATAAAAGGGTAGTACCTTTTAACTGGGAAACTCTGCGGCTGGTTTCTTCCCTGGCAGTGCAACGACCTCCAGCTTTCCTCCACTTCGAGATCTCCTCTTTCCCTGGACGAAGCACCGACTTGCACCCGCTGCCAGGAACAACTGCCCCCGCTGGAGCTTTCTCACCATTTCAGGTACTGTGCCCCGCCTGGTCTCCCTCGCAACAGACTGTTCAAGGTGTCCCGTAAATCCTTGACTTTCTATCCTGGGGTGACTTGGGACCTGCTAACTAACTTTTCCTGACTTGATCCAACCCTTTTTAACTAACTGCAAAGACTCTTTAAAGAACTATTCAACTGTGTGATCTTGGACACATTCCGCCTTGCTCTCTCCAAGAGTGGGCCTGGCCTATGACTTTCTTGCTCCTCAGTAGACTCTGCCTTTTCTGACATGCTCTGGTTCTCTTAAAGTGTTGGTATTGTGTATTTTCCTAATTCTGCCATTTTCCCTCCCTTTTTAACTAACTTATTGGAGTGCCATCTTAGGTTAAGCGATCACCTCTGTCTGTAAATAAGTGGTGTTTTAACTAAGACTTGTTCAATAAGTAATCAGGGATGTATATATATTAATAGTGACTGTGTTTGAACTAGCTTGCCATGTTAGTGTATATTACAAAGTGTGTTTTAAAATAAATAATTATATACTTCTATACCCAAGCTTTGGTCAGTGTTTGCTTGTGCTACTGTATTTTAGTACCTATCTTGTATACTCTATATACTGCCTAACTCTTCTTGAGAGAAGTCTGGGTGCTCAGCCACAGCTACCAGGTAAATCTGAGTGGGACAGACTGCTACCAATTGGGTTTACTGCCAACACCTGTAGTCCTAAGCCTTTTGCAGTGGTCCCTAAGGGAACTGCACAGGTTTCTGCCTAACACTGTCACCGTTGGAACCAGACTCTTAGTGATCTGCCATTCCACGCTTGATGTTCCCATGCTGGCATGATGCACTTCTGTGGTGGTGTACGAGTGAGAATCCGTATATTAGCTTAATGTGATTCCTTAGTAGTCACTCACGGATGCATTTCCGTTGGGATGCTGTTCAGCGGTCATTTGCATTGGCCAAATTGGAAGCATGTCGCTGCATTTTGTTGTAGAGGGTACGGTCTGATGATGTGCAGTGTACATGTGGATGGATATGGCATGGTTGCAGTAATGGCTTGTTTTCATTGTTGTGCAGCTTACGTCTTACGTATGGTTTTCATGTGTCAGGTTCAGTCTGGCCTGCTCTGGGGGACGGTGTATTGCAGTATGGGCATTGTTCAGTCTCTCAACTGATCTCACCCAGTTGGAGTATGCATCTCTCCCCCCTCCCAATCTCACCCAGTTGGAGTGTGCATCTCTCCCCCCCAGTCTACTCCCCACATCACACTGCCATATGCTTGCCATGCAACTCACCGAGTAGCCAGGAACGTTGTCCAGCATGTCGCTCTATGTAGCGTGGTATCGCTGAGTTCCGCAGGACCATTGAATCATGGGTTGATCCGGGATATCGGGCACAACAATGTGTGATGATCTTGTTTTGAGTCAATTACCATTTGCACGTTGGTGGAGTGCTATTGTTTTCGGTTTCGGTACACTACCTCCATGGCATGTGGGACCACCAATTCCACATGGGTGCAGTCGAGGGTACCGATGCAACTTGGGATGCCTGCCAGTGAATGGAAGCCAACTTTGGTGTTGGAGATCTCCTGGGCAGTTCGTGGTAGGGATATGTGTTCACTTGTGTGCTTCAGGAGGGCATCAAGCACTTGGTTTAGCGTGCGTGAAAATAATGGTTGTGAAATGCCATGCATCTGCCCTACCGTGTGCTGGTAGGTGCCTGTGGCCAGGAAGTGGAGCAGTGACACCACCTTCAGTAAAGGGGGGATGGCGGTACAGATGTCTATGAGGCTGACAATGTCGTTGTGTATCATGTCCACAATGGTGGTGATGGTATCCCGGTCCAGACGGTACAGGGTGTGGATCTGCTCAGGGGTTAGGTTGAATGGACTGGCTCTGATTCTAGGGATTGGGGGCTGCCTCTGTGGTACAACTGCCTGCACTGGTGGGGCATGCTGTGCCTGTCTCACCCTCCTTCTCCTCCTGCGTCTCCTCTGTGCTGCCCGTTGTTGTTGTTGCAGTTGCAATGCAAGCATGTCCTCCAGCCCCAGGATTGCTACTAGTATTGGAATCATTTTGGTGTGTGAATGGGTGTGGGAAGGGTGTGGTGTGCTCCTTTTGTGCTGGCCCAGTCTACTGCCTCCACCTGTGCTGATTGTGTGCACATGTGGCAGTTGAGGACACTGCACATGGCCGTTTACGGGTGGTTCACAATGGCGGTATTTCCGCCATGCCGGTATCCACTTTTTACGCCTGATTCATGGCGCTATTTGCATGTCCGCCTGACTTGTGATCTACTCCTATTTCCGCCATGCCGCTATTGCCGACATGTAGGGTCGCGTGCCCGCACCCATGCCGCTGTTAGAGGCGCCGTTCTTTGCGGCGGGTAGGCGGGTTGTGATAGGCCGGAGCGGTAAGCGATGCCGGTAATCCCTTACCAGCATCGGTTTTCCATTACCGCATACCGCGTAATGAGGCCCTCTGTGTCCTAAAAGGTGGTTTTACCAGGACAGATAAGAAGGGAATAGTTTCTTACCTGTAACTCCATTTCTCCAGCATTGGTATCTTTCATGGATTCACATGCTTAGAATATTCCCCGTCGTAGACTGGGACCCCTTGGTACACATATATAGCCTTTTCCTATAGGAAAACTTCCGACACTTTTGTGTCCTATCTACGTCCTTTTAGGACCCGCCTACGCATGCTCCGCAGGCCGTCCCCGTATAAGAGGCCCGCCCCCGCGGTTCCCCTTCAGATTTCGGCCCCTTTAAAGTAGGAAGGGTTAAACTTATCCATCACATACATTGCAGTCCCGGGGAGGCTTGGCGGGCGCATGTGAATCCATGAAAGATACCAATGCTGGAGAAATGGAGTTACAGGTAAGAAACTATTCCCTTCTCCAGCATTGGATCTTTCATGGATTCACATGCTTAGAATAGATTGTATAGCAGTAACACTTGAGACGGTGGTGAGAATGCAATGTAACGTACCCTCACCCTACTACTCAACACATATGCGCAGCAGTAATAAGTTTACTCATATAACCTTTCCCACCGAAAGTATACTGTCATCAAAGGTAGAAAACACACTCTCCACAACGTGCAGCTTACCTTACTGAAACAGATGGTGCAGGACAGCTCTTCCCATCTGCGCTTCATCCGCATGCTGCCTGGCAAGGCAGTAGTGGCGGGTAAACGTGTGGGGCACTGACCATGCCGCAGCTTGGCATATGTCCGTCAGCGGAATTCCGGCCCATAACGCTGTTGAGGATGACATCGACCTTGTAGAATGGGCTCTAGGATGTCTTTGCAGTGGCCTTCCGACCTTAGTGACAAAAAGCAATCGTCGACGAGACCCATCTGGCCAATCCCTGTTTCGAGATTGCTTTACCTCTCGTCGACGGACCATATGCGATGGACAGTTGCCGAGTAGCCCTGATGTCTTGTGTGCGATGTAGGTAGAATTTCAGAGCCCTCTTAACGTCCAGGGTATGAAGAGTTTTTTCTGCTGCCGACGATGGAGTGGCGAAGAAAGTAGGCAGAACCACGGATGAGTGTTTGTGATATACCGTCGGAACCTTAGGGACGAACGTAGGGTTAGTCGCCAGGGCTACCTTGTCCTTAAAGAATCTTAGGTAGGGCGGGTCCACGACCAGCGCTTGTAGTTCCGAGATACGTCTGGCTGACGTGATAGCTATCAGGAATGCCAACTTCCACGAAATGAATTTCATGTCGGACGTGGCCATAGGCTCGAAAGGAGGTTTCATAAAGCCTGCCAACACTGTGTTGAGGCTCCACGCCGGGGGAAAACGTTTCACCGGGGGAAAAGCTTGAAATAAACCCTGCATGAAGTGTTTCACCAGTCTGTCACTGAATAGAGGAGGCGACTGCCTCTTCCTTGTGAACCTCGAGATGGCTGCCAGGTGTACCTTTATCGATGAGGGGGACAGTCCCTTTTTTGCTAAGAGGAGCAGGTAAGGTAGAACTTGTTCCGGCGTCACCGACAATGGTTGTAGGTCCCGCTGTCTTCTACACCATTCACAGAATCTCCGCCACTTATAGGAGTAGGATTTGTTAGTGGAAGGGGCTCTAGCCGCCTGCAGAATTTCTTGGCACTCCTCTGAAATGTCTAAAGCCCCGAATTCTGAGAAGTCAGGAGCCAGGACGTGAGGTTGAGACTGTCTGGGTCGTGATGCCACACCGTGCCTCTGTCCCGGGATAGAAGGTACGGGACTTTCGGAAACGCTATGGGATGTTCCAGCGATAGATGGAGGAGGTCTGAAAACCACGGTTGCCTCGGCCAGTATGGTGTCACTAGAATCACCCGGCAATTGTATCTGCGTATCCACTGTATTGTTTTCCGTATGAGGGGAAACGGGGGAAAAGCATAGAGGAACATGTCCGTCCATGGGAAGGAGAACGCCCCCCCCCACCGAACCCTCTTGGGGCCACCTGCTTGCAAATTTCTCGCATTTCTTGTTCTCTTTGGTCGCGAAGGCGTCCAGAGGGGGGTGGCCCCATTTCTCGAACACTTTCTTCAAGTGACCCGTGTCCATTTCCCACTCGTTTATCTGGGCCATGTTTCTGCTGAGGGAGTCGGCTTGGCAGTTCTTCACTCCTGGAAGGTGATGAGCCACGAGGGAGATTTCGTGCTTCGATGCCCAATGTCATGTTTTCTGGGCTTCTATGGAGAGAGTCCTTGATCGTGTCCCTCCTCAGATAAAACATGGCTGTTGTATTGTCGGTCAGTATTCGCACTCGCGACCTCTTGATGTGTGGTAGGAACGCTTTCAAGGCCCATCGTACCGCTCTGAGTTCCAGTACGTTTATGTGTCGGAGTGACTCCGTTGGAGACCAGCGACCTTGCGTTTGGAGAGCACCCATGTGCGCTCCCCATCCGGTTAGGGACGCATCCGTAACTATGGTGCTCTGGAACTCCGGCTCCTGTAGGGGCACACCTTTGTTCAGATTGTGGGAACTCTGCCACCACTCAAGGGTCCGAAGTAGCTTGTCGTCGTCGATGGTTATCCTGTCCGACCACCATCCCTGAGCCTGTGTCCATCGGTCTGCGAGGAATTCTTGGACTGGCCTCATGAAAAGTTGACAGTTTCTCACCAGATGGATGCAGGATGCCATGGCCCCTAGGACCGAAACATACTTTCTCACTGAGATCCTGGTGTTTCGCCGTAGCCGGGCCGCCTGTTGAATGAGTCTCGAGGTCCTGTCGAGAGAAGGTTTCACCAGCCCTAGCTGAGTCTCGAACTGTGCCCCCAAGAATACCAGCGTTCTCGATGGCCGCAGAGAGGATTTCTCGAAGTTTATGGCGAATCCTAGCCGTTGTAGAAGCTGCATGGTGGCTTGTAGACTTGTGTTGGTCGACGCTGGGGAGGATCCCCTTACCAGCCAGTCGTCGAGGTATGGGTATACATGGTGGCCTTGCTTCCTTAGCCAGGCAGCCACTGGAGCCAGGCATTTTGTGAACGTTCTGGGGGAGGTTTTGAGCCCGAAAGGAAGAACCGTGAATTGGTAGTGGGTTCGCCCTATTACAAAACGTAGGAATTTCCTGTGTTTCCGACACATTGGAATATGGAAATATGCGTCCTGTAAATCCAGGGACGCCAGGAAATCTCCCTTTTGAACTGCTCGGATCACTTCCTGCAGAGTGAGCATCTTGAATTTCAGGCTCTTTAAGGACTTGTTGAGATCGCGTAAGTCTAGAATGGGACGCCATTTGCCGTTCGGCTTTTTTACGACGAAGTATCTTGAGTAGACTCCTTGGCCTCTCTGTGATGTTGGAACTAATTCTATCACTCCCTTCGCTAACATGAGTGTAACCTCTTGTTGCAGTGCCTTCATATGGGACTGAGCGGTGAACGCAGGTGGAATTTGCGGAGGGCTGTGTTTGAATTGAAGAGAGTGTCTATGTCTTATAGTGTCTAACACCCATTGGTCCGTCATTATCCTTTCCCATTCGTCGACATACGCTGAAACCCTTCCCCCCAGAACGGGTTGTGGAACGTCACTGCTGATCTTTAGTTTGCTTGTCTCTCGCCGACGATGGGTATGATGGTCGTTTTCTGGAAGACTGGAAGTTTCGTTGACGGTTAGCCGATTGTGAGGCACGTCGGTACCCCTGGAGGGGTAAGCCGATCTGGCAAAGGATCTGTCTCCAGAAGAGAATCTTGAATTTCCTAAAGCCCCTCTAAAGGGGCGAAAGGACTTGTAGCTCCTGCCACTCTGGAGGTCACCCAAAGAACGTGCCGTGTCCGAATCTTCTTTCATCCCTTTTAGGGCCTTGTCCACCTTCTCACAGAAGAGAAGGTCTCCCTCAAAGGGCATATCTAAGACCTTGTATTGTACCTCTGGCCTGAAGTAGGTACACTTCAGCCATGACTGTCGACGTAATACAACCCCATTATTGACTTGCTTGAAGCCAGACTCAGCAAGATCCACCGCAATGTTTATTGCGTGATTTGAGGCTTCCTCACCCTCTCGGACCAGTAGCATCGCCGCCTTCCTCTGTTCTTCTGGAAGATGATCAAGCAGCGGAGTCAGCCTGTGCCACATCTCCCTATCGTATCTGGCCACAATTGCCAGAGAGTTTGCAGCCTTTACTGTGGTCGCTCCCACGGAGAGCACTTTCTTGCCAAAGGCATCTTGGCGTCTCGCTTCATTCTCGGGTGGAGTCGTGCACTTGTGCTGTGCCTTTGCCTTCCTCGCTGCCGCCGCCGACACCACTGAGTCTAGTGTTGGTTGAGAGGATAAACACTTGGGTGTAGACTCTGGAGCCTTAAACTTTTTTTCTAGGCGTCCTTTCACTGCTGGTTCTGGGAATGGGTGTCTCATTGTCTGCAACCCCTCTTTCCATACATGATCAAGTATCGGTATCGAGAACACCGACCTCCTTCTCTTGCCCATGTGGTCGAACAAAAAACAGTCCTTTTTCTGTTCTTCCTGGGACAGACCAAATTCTTTGCATGCCTTCTCCATCATCGAATGGAATGACGCAATGTCGTCCGGAGGGGACGGGTGAGCTGGGCTTCTGGGGTTTTCTAACTCCGCCTCTGACTCCCAGGTAGGATCCCTGGAGGGGGATAAAGAGACCTCTGACATGGTTCCCCTGTCCGACTCCGAATCTGGCAGCTCACCTTCCTCCTGCGCCAGTGTTGATTGGCATGCGTGGGTGCGGCGGTTGACGGGACGGGCCCGGCTCGTCGACGGGTGACTGTGGAAGGCTGACCTGGGGAAGTCGCTGGTCCAACGACCGTAGCAAGGACTGAAGCGAGGACAGAATATCCAACGACAAAACCGATTGAGGATTGAGGAGAGGGGCAGGTACCGGTGTAACGGATGCCCTCGTCGACGACTTGGCAGCCGCTCGTAGCCCTAGGTCTGCTGGGCCAGCCACTCTCTCGCTCTCGTCCTCCGAGGACAGCAACATAGCTTGCTCTTGTAGCAAAGC
This sequence comes from Ambystoma mexicanum, assembly GCF_040938575.1. Taxonomy (NCBI): domain Eukaryota; kingdom Metazoa; phylum Chordata; class Amphibia; order Caudata; family Ambystomatidae; genus Ambystoma; species Ambystoma mexicanum. The sequence goes on from NC_090936.1 coordinate 31,322,230, forward strand.
CTCTGGGGGGGTTAGGGTCGAGGACTTCAGGCCTCCAGGCCTCCTGTAGGACCCCCGTCGATGAGGCTCTCGTCGACGCCATTGTCGACGGGACGGAGGATGCCCCTTGCGCTAGTGGCGGGAAGGCGGCCGGTGACTGGATCGCCGTCGACGACGCAGGCTTCGCAGGTGGTTTTGGCAGTCCCGCCTTCTCCACACTGTGCCCGCTTTTACTCGACTCTCGACTCGTGGTCGATCTGTGATGATCGCCCGAGGAGGATTTCCTTTCCTTCTCATGCTTTTTTGATGAGGATGATTTCTTTGACGAGGAGTCTGTAGTGGAGTGAGTTCCAGACGACTCTTTTTCCCACAATCTAGATTTCTTCGCCGGTGGTTCCGACGAGGCCGCGCGGCGTGATGTTTTCGCCGACTGTGTGGCGCCTACCTCCGAGGGGGGGTATGCCCCCGCACCCTCATTCAGCCATGTCACCAGGCGTCGGTTCCGGTCTTTGAGGGTTTTTTGAGAAAACCCCTTGCATATGTCGCAGGCATCCGCCGAATGGTGAGGGTGGAGGCAATATATACAAAGCATATGTCCGCCCCCCTCGTAAACCTTTTTCAAGCCGCACGTCGCGCATGGACGGAACAGCGCTTTTCCTGATACAGAGGACATATCGTACTCGAAATCCAATAAGGCAACCTAGTACAAAATAGTAAGACAACACGAGGAGATCCCACTACTTTGGAGACGGTTGAAATCTGAAGGGGAACCGCGGGGGCGGGCCTCTTATACGGGGACGGCCTGCGGAGCATGCGTAGGCGGGTCCTAAAAGGACGTAGATAGGACACAAAAGTGTTGGACGTTTTCCTATAGGAAAAGGCTATATATGTGTATAGTCCCCCAGTCTGACGACGGGGAATATTCTAAGCATGTGAATCCATGAAAGATCCAATGCTGGAGAACTTGGCAGTCTGAGTGCTGTCCTTCATTTTGGTCAGCTCCACGTCCGTTGAGGAATGAAAGAGCTCATTGCCGTCAAAGGGCAGGTCCAAAACCTTGTCCTGCACCTCCTTAGAGCCTGGCGAGAAGTATCCAAGCCAAGCATAAGGCCCCGGGCACAAGTGTCGACATGATGCGTCGCAGCCTCCAGCAGATCCTGTGCCAGGACCCTGGCATCCAACAATCCCACCTTGAAATCCTGAAGCTTTTCAGCGGGGATAAACTCCTTAAACTCCAACAGACCTTTCCACATTTTTATATTCGCCCCCGCTAACACCAGTTCCGCATTGGCTTGACACAATTGCAGGGCTAAGTTAGCAAAAATCTTCCTCCCTGTGGAGTCAAGAAGCTTATCCTCTTTGCCCAGAACCTGTGTAGCCATCGTAGAAGAGGATGCCACAGGCCTGGATTGTAAAGTGGCTGCAGCCACTACCGTGGAGGAGGGGGGCGGACATGACGCTAAGGCCACCTCTTCCGAAGAATGGAGCCTGTCTAACAGACACATAATGTCCAGCACCTGGTCGTGAAAGGCTCTGATAGAGCGGGGCTTGTCTTCGCTGTCCTGATCGTCATCCGACAGGTCCGGATCAGGCTGAACCGTATCAGGCACCACAATTACCTTGTCCACCGGGGACAATGGAGGCAAGGGTGGAAGCGTAGGGGGAGGCCCCGCAGGCAAAGGCGGCATTGGCGGAACCACTGGAACCACAGGTGGAACCGGCGGCGCAGGCGGGCATATCTCCCTGAACAAGCCTCGAAAGTACTCCTTCATGGGGTTGGAACGCATATGTTTTTCAAACTTGCCGAAGAAGGCGTCCTCCGCCAACTATTTCGGAGCGACCGGAGGAGGCCTCTCATAGGGGGAGTAATTCCAGGGACACAAGGGAGAGGGTTGCCAAGAGGGCAAATCCCCAGAGGTGTCCACATAAATCAAGGGTGCCGATGCCGCAGGCAGCGAGAGTGTGCGGAAGGGGTATCCGAGTGTTCCAGTCATTAACTGGACGAAACGGATGTGCACAAGGAAACCGATGTTCACCTACAGAACCAACCCCTACACCTAAGGCCGATGGCGTAGTTGCAAGGGATGTATCCAAAATGGCCGCCGTGGTCTTGGTGGGAATGCCTGCCATTTTGTCAGCACCTGAGGAGAACTGTGACACGTGTGGAAGTGAAGCAGGGGTCCCCACAGGTGGGTCAGGGGTCTTCATTTTAGCCTTAACACAAGGAACCTCGGCCGAGCCGGTACTGTGTGGCTTAGGATTTTTTTTTTTGTGACATGCTAATAGCCAAACTAGTCCTCTCAGGAAGGGCCTCGGCACTGCCGGTAAAGGAGGAATTACGGTTCGAAACCTCACTCCTTGCCCCCTCAACAGTTTTGGAGTCACCGCAAGAGCGGGAACGATGAGAAACACCTTTCACCGACAAGGCCTTAACAGGCCTCTCAGAACTGTTGGTCACCTTAGCCTCTGAACGAGGGACCTCGGACCAGAGTCCGGTAAAATCCTCTTCACGCCGGGCCTCGAACTTCGTTCGGTATCAACAACCTCAACCGAGGCCTCGGGGCCCACACCAGTGCTTTTAAAGGGAAGCTCCAACAAGGAGGCCTCGGAGCGAGCTCCGGTACCCCACGACTCAGTAGAACCGGGTCTACAAACAGCCCCCACAGGAGGGGCCTCGGAATGTAATCCGGTGTCAACAGGCCCCTTACGGAGACCCTCGGAGAAAACTCAGATACACGTTTTAGGCCCAGATGGCACCTTAGGGCAAGCCCCGGTAACAGAGCTTTTGATGCTCCTCCCAGACCGGAAGACCCCGGAAAGGAGTCCCCGAGTCAGGGTGCCCTAAAAAGTAAAGAACTCACCGGGCGTTTCTTCTTCTCGTCAATGAAGGATTGGAAATGCGTAGGGGGAGTGGGCTGAAACACCTCCTCCCACCGCTCTGAACGACGTTGAAGCACCCGGACCGAAAGGGAATCGTAATAAAAACATGAGTCCCACCGGTGGTCAGGACCCAAACACTCTAAACAAAGAGGATGGGGATCCGCCCTAGCAAAGCATCGCAGACAGGAAGAACAATTCTGGAAGTCTAGCTGAAACGGCATAGACGGACTATCACGCGATCGCCAGCGAGAGCCAGAGGGGAGGAAAACGGAAGAAGAAACCTTCCACAGATGCAAGTGCGTCCAGTCTCGAACGAGCAGAGAAAAAGACTGATGGGCGATGCGGAGCTAAAATGGGCAGGGTTACAGCTGCGTGCGGTACCCCGCGTAAAAGAGAGGAAGGACAAATATTTGCAACATTTTGATGCTTTTACAAAGTGCTCCGGTCCCGTCTCACAGGACCGAGGAATGTCCCATAAGTATGGAGGAAAGGGGACGGGACGTAGGAGTAATCCAAGTTTATTTGGTAATTATTTATTTATGTTGTTTATGATTTATGTTGACTGTTTTGTTGTTTAGTGTGAGGGCCAGTTTTGTGTATGCTAGGAGATTGCCCCTTAGAACCTAGACTAGGTAGGGAAGTCCCTAGTAGAGTAGGCTTAGTTAGGTTTTCTTTGCATTTTCTTTTATTAATAAAATGTCAAATACTGGGAAATCTACAAGTAGTTGTTCCCCTCACATTACCTCTCGGTAATGTTCTTTCTGATGGACGTTCCTCCCACTGATTCCTCACCTATGATATCCCTATCCTAACGCATCTGTTCTCTGGAAACCTTTCTGCTGACAGGGGGCAAAACTTCACCCAATGCCTATATGCGCTGTGGCGACAAGGAATGAAGCGACTGACCAAGTGGTGCAATAGTGTTTGCTATCTATAGACCCTTTATTAAATGAAAACCAAACCTATCCATCACTAACTCTAAGGGGGTTTCCCCTACCTAAAATATGGGTGCTCGTCAGGAAGTCTGTGTGAGTCAAAACAAAAATGCACCGCCCCGGCCAGAAAGGCTCCTACTCTATCCCCTTCACTACAACAAAATACCATAAAGTCCAGCTACTACTCGTGATCCAGGAGAATGACTTCATTCTCCTTGATCTAAAGCACCCAAATGCCTCTCAGGATGTTCAAAGCAAAAGTTCCACAAAAGTTCTGGGTTCTCCATAACCCAACAGAAAATAGATCATAGGGCTACTAGGAGAATGATTCCCTTCTCCTAGCTGGTTCCCCTATGTCTTTCACAGTTCTTAATAAGATTTTTTGCTCCCTGATTGAGGTTTTCACAACCTCTCGGTTTTGTACAAATATCGATTTGCCCAACTGGGACGATGAAGCTGTTCCTCAGAGTCCCTTCTGACTCTCCAGCACCACACTCCTGTGGAACTAGACAGGGAATTGTATAACAAATAGGCTTGCTTTCTTTATAGTTTACAGTCTCAAAGAGTTTTCTATTTTCCTGGCTTTTTATGACAGTGTTAACGGTTTTCTTCTTATCTTTGAGGAAGGCATGGTTAAGGTCATGAGGTGAAAAGACAGACTCTTGTCAGGATCTGGTGTAGACCAATCAGCAATGGGTAACAGTGGTGTTGACAGAAGATGATTGGGGTTCGGCTCCATGGACCAGCCCTAGACGATTCTGGGGTGTGTACAGTGATTTTCTCCTTTGGAAGGGGTTTCCCCAGCTATTTGTTGTTTTGATAGAGAAGGACAGCATATACCATCCCCGGGCCTCCAATCCTTTTAGGCTCCTGTGTTGTACTTTCTAGGGTTGATAAGATGACCCCCTTTTATGGTATTCAGGGAGTTGGGGTCTCAGGTTCACGGACAGCGTATCTTCTCAATTGCTGAGGTAGGTGTTCTTAGTTCATATTATTCACTGTTCTCCATTGTTGCCTTAAGTTTCATAGAATATCTAAAATGTTTCTTAAACAGCTTGTTCGCGCACTCACAGACTTTCGTTTACTCCCGTATTGGGAGTAGGAGGCTTCACTGCGTCGATAGAATTTCGGATGACACGTCAGCCTTGCACTGCTCATTTATCTGATATCGGTAGTGGTTTTGTCCATCCTTCACATATAGGCCCAGTTGCCACCAGCACTCTGTTGTTTTCCCTGGCTTGCTCTCCCTTCTCTGTAGCAGGCCTGGGGTAGTAGTCTCGGCATAGTTGTCGGATCAGATGGTCCACCCACTACAGGTCACACCCGCCGTACACTCTGTCTTTCTGTTGGGCCCTCTGCCGGCCCTCTAAGAAGACGCTTTCCGCTCGTCAGGGGAATTTGCTTTGCCGGGACAAAAGGCCTTTTGTTCTTGGTTGCGATCTTATTTTTCACTTGTGTGAGGGGTCAGAAATGTGTTGGACAACTTTTGGATGATTTTTCAAAATATGCCATTTTATTAAATCATAAATGTTATCAAACGCCATATTATCCCTACTCTGACGAGGATTTCCCTGCCTATCAAAACTAAAAGAAAACACTAACAGGATATCTGGCCCTCACACTTAAACATCAAATGCACAAATAAATATATGGCAGTTCATAGTAACATCAACAATGATATTCACAGTCTTTCCCGATAACCTGGGTGAACTCCCATTCCCAGGTTTCAAGGTAAATTCAACTCCAATGTTCAACAAAAAGAAACAAGGAAATCCATGTGTGTAATACCATCTCAGTTCAGTTCTTGGCTCCTTCAATGTCAAAATAAAGACCTGTTAACCGAAGTTCCAACAACAGAAAAGCTTCTCTTCTTGGTGAAATAAAGACATTCCACTTAATCAAAATAGCATCAGCGTCATTCCCAGCCACGATGCTTTGCCACAAATTCCAGTTGCCCAAAAAGAAATACCACAGTTCTTTGCAATGTTAAAGTAAATATAACTTCTGGAAATGTTAATGAAACACAGTTCTTGGTTAACACTTAGTACATCTTTCTTTACAAGATTAAGAGTCACGGCAGTTGTACTTCCTCTTCAGCAACTTTCAACTGTGAGCAACCTCTACAAGAGTTCACCATGAGGGTTGTGAGGCAGGCATGGTATCAAGAGAGACAAAGACTCAAAAGTAACAGTTTGAAAACCTTTACTATCAAACTTTGTGGGCTTGTTGTAATACCTACCTGGCGCTAACTCTAAGGGGATTTTCCCTCAACTGGTGTTTCTAAGGGCTGTTGATGTCTGAAAGTCCAAAACCAAAATCCATCTGTGCCTAAACCAATGCTTGCCTGCACTCTTTGACAAAATGGGATAGGAAGTCTTCTCAAAGAAAAATAGTGGTAAAAAAAGGAAATGTAAACCACAGCTGGTTTCAGGTAGTCTTACCAACAGGTGTAGTTCTGCCAGTTCAAAATAGTTCAACTCAAAAGGGTTGCCCTTGGAACCTTCCCCATAGGGCTCTTGCAGTAAGTCAAAATGTCTCTTGGGTTTCCCTTCCCCAAGCTTCGATCCTTCTAGTTCCAAACAAAAAGACACAGTTCCAGTTAGGCCTCTCAGGGTTCCCTTCCCCAAGTCTAGGCCTCTCTTCACAAAGATAAACAATGTCTTTAGCGGGCCTCTTAGGGTTATCTTCCCCAAGCCTAGGCCACTCTTTACGAAGTTCATCAATGCCTCTTGTGGGCTTCTCCGGGTTCCCTCCCCCAAGCCTAGAACCCTCTGGTCTCAAACAAAATGTTACAGTTCTTTCCAGACATCTCAGGGTTCCCTTTCCCAAGTCTAGGCATCTCTGGTGTTAGGGAGAATTCTCTGTAAAGGCTAATTTCCCAAACCTAGCGAGTCCCCCAGCAGCTTTGCTGGATTTTTGGGGTTTATTTTTTCTCCTGCTAAGAGTGAGACTCTTTTCCTCCAACTCTTAGACATGATTTGAGGTGTTCCTTTGAATTTGTATGTATTCTATGGGCTCCTTTACCCCATAGGGCTTCATGTGGTTTTGGTAAGTGTGTTACACAGCACGCTCAGTGCAGTAACACAGGGGTGTCATAGTGACCCCCAAATATAGACTCCATACCCTGGGACTGACTACTGTCTCCCAGGGCATGTAAAGTCACCATTGGCTTTACTAGTCTCAAATTGTGAACAGAACCAGTACAAACCATCATATTGTGGACGTACTGGTCGGGGCAATTCGATTGCCCCGGGGTCTGTTGTTCGAGGGGGCACTGTCCAGTCCCCCCCCGACCAAGTTTTGGCTGGTGGCAGTCGATAGTACTTTTTATATTCGACCGCGAATATATTCCTATGGAATTTTCCCATTGTTCGAGGCTACCACTTTCTAAAATAGCCTTGAACATACCGCTGGTTTATTAAATTAATATAAATTCACCGGTTGGTATTTTTTGCCGAAACTTGGTTCCAAAATGGCGTTTGTGTTCGCTTCTGTGACTCCAACCCAAGTCGAGTCCTTTGTTCCACTTTTTGGCGGGCTTCTCCACAGAAGCCTCCAAAAGTGGTGCCACTCTGTCTGGGTACCACAGGGGGTGTGGGAGGGGGTTTAGGCACCCTGGACTGAGTTGCCTCTGCAACTCAAGTCGCACTCTTGTGTGATTGGCCCAAGTGGTGAGCCGCCCGGCTCACCACTTAGCATGTTTGAGTGACAGCTAGGCTGAATGAATGGGGGTTTTCTGCATAAAAGCAGGGCTTTGGGAACTGAAACTTCAGAAGTCGCCACTGGACCTAAAGAATCCGAGGAGGGAGAAGCCGAGCCGACCTACAACGACGACACCACCAGTGGAGCCCTGCTGAACCGTCTCACCACTTTTCCTGACGACAGAGGAGATCTCCAGCCCGGAGAGTCTTCTTCCTTTGACTGGTGGGGATAACCAGTTTGCCCGTCTTTTTGCCTTCCTGGACCATCTCGTGGCCGCCTTGCCCATGCCAAGCACCGCGGCAACCGGAATACCACCGTTTACCACTAGCGTGAAGAAAAGGGTGGTACCTTGTAACCGGGAAACTCTGTGGCTGATTTCTTCCCTGGCAGTGCAACGTCCTTCAGCTTTCCTCCACGTCGAGACCTCCTCTGGACGGAACAGCGACTTGCACCCACTGCCAGGAACAACTGCCCCCGCTGGAGCGTTCTTCCCATTTTCAAGTACAGTGTCCCGCCTGGCTTCCCTTGAGACAGATCGTTCGTGGTGACAGTAAATCCTCGACTTTCTAACCTGGGTTAGCCTGGGGCCTGTTAACTAACTTTTCCTGACTTGATCTCAATCTTTTGTGAACTATTTACAAGGACTCTTTGGGCATAACCCCACTGTGTGATCCTGGACAGATTTCGCTTGCTCTCTCTAAGAGTGGGCCTGGCATTTGAACTTCCTTGCTCTCCAGTAGACTTTGCCTAACCTGCCTCACTGTGGTTCTTTGAAAAGTATTGAGATTTGTGTGCTTTCATAACTCTGACTTTTTCCCTCCCTTTTTAAAGAACTTATTAGAGTGCCATCTTATGTTAAGTGCTCACCTCTGTCTGAAAATAAGTGGTGTTTCTCATTAAACTTGTCTAATAAGTAATCGGGGTGGTATGTCTTAGTTACTTACCTGTAATTGTATTTCTCCAGCATTGGTATCTTTCATGGATTCAGATGCTTGAATATTCCCCGTCGTCAGACTGGGAATCCTCGGTGATAAATTAAATAATAATAATAATTTATTTTTTTTAAATATATATATATGTATAAATATACACTGCCACCTAGCAGTGCATGTACATAGCCCATTATAGCCTATGAGCCACTTTATTATGTAGTCCCTCCACCTCACTTTGGTCCTTTATGGCCCCAGCCAATGAGGTGGCAGGGCTTAAGCTCCGCCCCCGGCAGCCAGCTTCAGATTTTGAACCGTAGAGATTACAGTATGATGGATGCTGAGCATAGGAGCAGCCTCTCAGGGGAGGCGGGTGGGCGCATGTGAATCCATGAAAGATACCAATGCTGGAGAAATACAGTTACAGGTAAGTAACTAAGACTTCTCCAGCATTGGACCTTTCATAGATTCAGATGCTTGAATAGAATACCAAGCAGTTAAAACATGCCACCATTATAAACAGATATGCATAATTACAGAAAAACATATTTCTGATCAAACCTTTACCATGCAGCAACACAACGGTTACATACTTCGGGAAAGGTGGGAAAGGAGGCTGGTCCTACCTTATACAAAGAGATGGCGGAGCACTGCCTGTCCAACTGCAGTTTCTTTGTTGGTATCTTCAGTCAGGCAGTAGTGTTTCGCGAAAGTATGCAGAGTGCTCCACGTGGCAGCTCTGCATATGTCTTTCAAGGCCACCCCTGCGTGGAATGCTGTTGACGCCGCCCTTCCTCTGGTGGAGTGCGCAGACGGCGGTCTAGTTAAAGGGTCGCCTTTCAACTGATGACAGTGGGTGATGCAGGACGATACCCAGCGTGCCAGGCTTTGTTTGGATATATGTTGGCCCTTGGTACGGCCAGAGAAGGAAATGAATAGCCGGTTTGAGGAGCGGAACTCCTTGGTTCTTTGCAAGTAAAACTTCAACACCCTAGAAACGTCTAGAGAGTGTAATGTCCTTTCCGCTTCCGAAGCGTGATTCTGGAAGAAGGTTGGTAAAACAATGCGCTCAGTGAAGGACATCTCCGAAAGTACCTTGGGGAGGAACTTCGGGTGAGGCCTTAAGATGACGCGGTCCTTCTGGAACAAGGTAAACGGAGGTTCCGAAGACAAAGCTTGCAACTCACTGATCCTTCTGGCCGATGTGATGGCTACCAGGAAGGATGTCTTCCAGGACAAGAATTTCATATCACATCTATGTATGGGCTCGAAGGGAGGTTGCATGAGGGCTGTTAAGACGGTGTTGAGGCTCCAGTCCGGAACTGGTGTAGGTGGATAAGTACGCATCAGTCCTTTCAGGAAGATCTTGATCGCTGGTAAGGAGAGTAAGGCTTGCGTCTCCGCGGTTACTGTGTAGGCCGCTATGGCTGACAGATGGACCTTGATAGAGGACAGTGAGAGCCCTGATTTAGCCAGGTGCAACAAGTAAGGCGGAATTTGATCAATCGAGGCCGTGAGGGGATCGATCGCAGAGGTCTCGCACCATTTGGAAAACCTGGTCCATTTTCTGGTGTAGGTGAGTTGCGTGGACGGGGCTCTAGCGGCCCTGATGATATCCCAGCATTCTGATGGTAACTTTAGGTGCATCAGTTTACGCTGCTCAGGAACCATGCTTTGAGAGACAGGCTCCTCGGGTCGTGGTGGAGGACCTTGCGGTTCTGTTGTGTCAGTAGATATTGATGTGATTTGAGACGAATCGGGGTTTTGCAGGATAGATGTCTCAGCGTCGGGTACCAGACTTGCCGTGCCCAATCGGGTGCAATAAGAATCAAGGAACAATCCTGTTCTTTCACCCTGCGAAGTACCCTCGACATGAGGGGAATGGGTGGGAAGGCGTAGAGGAACTTTCCCGACCAATCCACTGAGAACGGGTCTCCCAGCGATTGGTGCTCGGGGTATCTTGACGCAAATATCTTGCATTTTTTGTTGTTCCTGGTGGCAAAAAGGTCGATCTGCGGATGGCCCCATAAGGCAAATATCCGTCGGGTTTCTCTGTCGTCCAACTCCCACTCGTGTGACGCTGTGTATTCTCTGCTTAATTTGTCCGCTAGGACATTGTCCACTCCTGGAAGGTGCTCTGCCCTGATCTGAATCCTGTAGCGCAAGGCCCATGCCCATAGCTGTTGGGCTTCTTGCGACAGAATCTGGAGCCTCGTGCCTCCCTGCTTGTTTGTATAGTGCATGGAGGTCGTGTTGTCTGTCTGGACTGTAAGAACTTGACCAGCTATAAACGGTAGGAAGGCTTTCAGCGCCAACCTTACGGCCCTGAGCTCCAACACGTTGATGTGGAGCTGGGACTCTTGTGCCGACCAAGATCCCTTGGTTTGGAGGTCCGCAAGATGAGCGCCCCAGCCTGATAAGGAAGCGTCCGTCCGCAGCAGGAGGGTCGATGTCGGTGCTTGAAAAGGCATTCCCTGTAGAAGATTCCTCGGAGCGTTCCACCATCGAAGGGCCTTGTGCAACGTCGATGGAATCTGGACAATGTCCTCCCAGCATCCGAAAGCTTGTTTCCATTGGTGGTCCAGAGCTTCCTGAACCGGCCTCATGCGAAGCCTGCAGTTCGGTATGAGGAATATGCATGATGACATCATGCCCAAAAGGGATTTGTAAGAGCGTACAGATGTTGTCTCTTTCTGTAGGAAGTTCGAAGTTAAGCGTAGAATCGCTGCTATTCTCTCTGTGGATGGTCTCACTCTGGGAATGCTGGAGTCGAGCTCGGCTCCCAGGAAGAGAGCTACCTTGCTGGGAACGAGGCAGGACTTCGTCTGGTTGATGGAGAAACCTAACTCTTTTAGGAGGTTGACCGTCCTCGACACTGCCGAACGAGCCTTTGCAGCTGAACTTGCCTTTATCAGCCAATCGTCCAGGTATGGAAAAACGTCCGTTCCTGCTCTCCTGAGACTTGCCGCTACCGGTTCCAGGCATTTCGTGAAAACTCTTGGTGCCGATTTTAGACCGAACGGAAGCACTTGAAACTGAAAGTGGAGCCCTCCCACTGTGAACCTGAGGAACTGCCTGTGTGCTGGATGGATCGGAATGTGGAAGTATGCATCCTCCAAGTCTAAAGTGGCCAAGAAGTTGTGCTTGTTTAACCAAGGTAGCACCCCTTGTAGCACCCATCTTGAAAGTTATGCGCTTGATGAACTTGTTGAGAGCCCTCAGGTCCAAGATGGGCCTCCATTGACCGTTTTTCTTTCTGACGAGGAAGAATCGGGAGTAGAAACCTTTTCCCCTCTGAGAATAGGGTACTGGTTCTACTGCTGCCTTCTGGAGCAGTTTTTTCACTTCGGACATGACCTGTCTTAGCATATGCACTCTACGGGGAGTTGGAGGCAGGGAAGGAGGTTGGTCCAGAAATTCCAAGGTGTGACCCTTTCGGATCACCTGTAACACCCATTTGTCCGATGTAATTGACCGCCAGTGCTGGAAAAACTGGCTCACCCTTCCCCCACCGGGGCGTGGCGAAGGGGGGGGGGATTGGTCGTCAGTTCTGCTTGCCTTGCGACTTCCCTTGGGCGGAGCCACATCTGCCTCTATGGGCGTATCTGTTGGATGACTGATATTTATTGTCTTGGTACGTGCCGCCTTGTGCTTTTTGACCATAGGAGGAACGACTGTATCCCCTGAACTTGGAAGATGAACCTCTAAAGGGACGAAAAGACCGATGGTCCTTACTTTTGTCCTTTAAAGAACTGATGGCTCTGGCTGTGTCAGTGTCTGTCTTGATTGCCTTCAAATGGTCGTCTATCATTTTCCCAAAGAGATCTTGGCCGTCAAATGGCATGTCTAGTATCTGCGCCTGAACTTCAGGTCTAAAGTTAGTAGCCTTCATTCAGGCCTGCCTTCTGAGCACTGTGCCGTGCGCCATCTGCCTGAAGCCTGATTCGGCCACATCAACTGCTGCGTCGATCATGTGATCCGATGTTGCTTCACCATCCGCGATTATGGATTTTGCCTCCTCCTGGAGCTCCGGTGGTAATTGTTTCGCCAAGTTAGACATGCGGAGCCAAAGCTCGCGATCGAATCTTGCGGTCATGGCCAGTGCATTACCCGCTCTGATTGTAAGTGATGCAGAAGATGATACTTTCCTGCCCATGGCTTCCAATTTACGTCCGTCCTTATCCGGTGGTGCCGACAACGGTGAGGAGGGGTTGGCGAGTTTCTTTCTGGCCGCCACTGTAATAACTGAGTCCGGTTTCGTATGACCCCTTAAACAAAGCGGTGCCGAATCCGGAGCTTTATATTTCTTTTCTGGCCTGGACACCAACGCCGGAGTCGATAAGGGCGTAGATAGGATCTTGGATCCGGAATCCCAGATGGTATCGAGGAGGGGAATTGTGGTCACTGTCCTCCTTCGTTTGTCCCTGTGCTCATAGAGCACTGATTGCCTTTCCTCCGAAGAAACCTGAATTTTAAACAGTTCTGCGGCTTTACCTATTATGGTGTGGAAAGAGACGAGATCATCCGGTGGTGAGGCCTTGCCCGGCGAGTCTCTCCTCCTGGGCTTCTCGACGACGTAGTCATCCCAATCACTGGGTGCGTCTGGCTCCTGAGTTATTTCTCCTTCTTCTGGTTCCGAAAATTCACCAAAAGGATCCTCCTGCCAGTCTGATACCGAGATGGTGGACGGTACCATGGGTGACGGGACTCTTGTAGGTGAAGCACTGTGGGTGCTGCTCCTTGGTCTTCGAGCAGGTGATCTCATCGGTTTTTGCGGTCTACTCCTGTAAGGAGAGCAACCCGATGTGCCTGGAATCGGGGATGACTCTCTAGGAATGGGATTAATCGGAATTTGCTTCTCCCTTTGCCGTTTGTAAAATTCTTCTACAATCCTCTGCACGGATAACATGAGCACCGGGTCATGAGGATATTCGGATTCACCCGTGGACGGGTGCCAAGGAGGGCTGTATTGTTTCGGTAAGGGACCGATGGACTCTTCCACCACTTCCGCATCAGAGAATTCTTCCTGAAGAATTATATCCGGAAGTTCTGCCATGTGCCCCAAAGGTGAAAATTGCTGCACCAGAGGTTCAGTTACAGTATTGTTCTCAATGATATTGCTTGTAATGACAGGAGCTTCAAGAGTGAGAGGCAGTAATTCCTCTGTAACTGCCGAAATTTGCGGTGCCTCTGAAGGCGTTATGGATGATGTTATCCTCGTCGACGACTGAGATTTTCCCGTCGACGAGGGCTTCGCCGCCGACTGAGATTTTCCCGTCGACGACTGAGATTGTCCCGTCGACGAAGGCTTCGCTGTCGACTGAGATTTTCCCGTCGACGACTGAGATTTTCCAGTCGACGACTGACATTTTCCCGTCGACGAGGGCTTCGTTGACGAATGTGGAGTGTGTTCCGTGGACGACTGCGTCATGGATGATTGCTTCGTGGACGAGTGGCGTTTCTTGCTCGTCGACGATTGCTTTGCGGTCGACATGTCCGATGACGATGATCTAACTGTCGACGATGTCTTAAGCGTCGTTATCGTCGATGCTGGTTTCGTCGACGGTATGGCCGATGACGGGCCTTTACCTTTCCCTTCATTCATGGGCGGATTACCCGCCGACGACTGCCCCCCCCCCCGTTTTTTGCAAACTCCTCCTTACCTCTGGAGGCAGATTTTGCTGACTTTTTCTGGCTTGATAGGTCAACTGGAGGCAGAAAGGGTATCAATTCCAGCTTCCTCTTTTTGGATTTGGGAGAGGAACTCCTTTCCACTGAAGAGGCCCTTCTCTTTGAAGTTTGCCTCTCAGATGGAGTGCTGGATTGGACAGGAGCTGTTCTGACAGACTCTTCGTCCGAAGATTGATCCCTGGATTCCAGGTATGAAAGGAGTCTTCTATGCCTGTCATGAAGGGTCTTGGTGGAAAAAGTTTTACAAATCTCGCATTTTTTTATGTCATGTGGGTACAGACAATACATGCAATGCTCGTGGGGGTCCTTGTAGTAAACCAATTTCTTCTTGCACCTCGTGCAGTCCCTGAACAGGGAAGGCTTCCTGACAGCCTGAGGTGCCTCCATTTCTGAAGAGAAGTTCAGTCGACGATTTTGAGATGAAAACAACAAGTTTTGCCACCAAGGTTAATTTGGAAAGAAAGCCCTTAAGAAGGGGAACAAGATGGAATATATTTTACAAATATATTCCACACAAAAGTAGAAAGAATTTGAAAAAGCTCAGAGAGCTTGAGGATTCCCTGTGTCTGATAGACTGCGGTGAAAAATCTGAAGATGGCTGCCGGGGGCGGAGCTTAAGCCCTGCCACCTCATTGGCTGGGGCCATAAAGGACCAAAGTGAGGTGGAGGGACTACATAATAAAGTGGCTCATAGGCTATAATGGGCTATGTACATGCACTGCTAGGTGGCAGTGTATATTTATACATATATATATATATTTAAAAAAAAATATATATTATTATTATTTAATTTATCACCGAGGATTCCCAGTCTGACGACGGGGAATATTCAAGCATCTGAATCCATGAAAGATCCAATGCTGGAGAAATATATATATAATAGTGACTGTGTGTTGAATTTACTTACCTCTTTTTGTGCTAGTGTAATTTACAAGTGTGTCTTTAAATAAATAATTATATACTTTTATACCAAAGCTCTGGTCAGTGTTTGCTTGTGCTACTGTATCTCTGTACCTATTGTGTATACTCTATATACTGCCTAACTCATCTTGAGAGAAGTCTGACTGCTCAGCCACAGCTACCAGGTAAATCTGGTTGGTACAGACTGCTACCAATTGGGTTTACTGACAACCACCTGTAGTCTTAAATCTTTTGCAGTGGTCCCTAAGGGAACTGCACAGGTTTCTGCCTAACATCTGGGTCAAAAGATTCACAGCTTCCTACCTTACAACTTAACTGAGGATTCACAGT
This sequence comes from Ambystoma mexicanum, assembly GCF_040938575.1. Lineage (NCBI taxonomy): Eukaryota > Metazoa > Chordata > Amphibia > Caudata > Ambystomatidae > Ambystoma > Ambystoma mexicanum. The sequence goes on from NC_090936.1 coordinate 31,337,597, forward strand.
TCCATTCAAGACTCACAGGGTTTCCTTCCACAGGTCTAGGCCTCGCCTGTAAAGTTCACAATGTCCTTGTGGGCCTCTCAGGGTTCTCTTCCCCAAGCGTAGGTTCCTTTCGTCTTCAAACAAACAAAGTTCTCCTTGTCAGGATGTACCTTTTCACTGTACAGTTCTGTCACAGGGGTAGTATCAGAGACTTTCGAGAATGCCGGGCTCTTTGCTCCTTCCAGGAGCGACCACTCTGACATCCAACCCCCCTCCTTATCCTATGGGACCTTTTCCTCTTCTGTGCCTCTTTCACCAAGTCCTTTTCCACTTTACTGTGCCTCCTGCACACCTTCTTTTTCTGTTGGGCACACTAGCATTTCTTTTCACCTTTCTGTGCCTCTTGCTCACTTCTCTTTGCTTTTCACTGTCCTCTCTTGCACCTTCAGTTTCTCACTGTGCTCACTTGCACCTTCATTTTCTCTTTAACATGCCTCTTGCACTCTCTGTATTTCTTTTGGGTCGCTTGCACCCTCTTTCTCACTTTCGGGTTGCTTCACCCTCTCTTGTCCATTTATCTTCTCACTGTCTCTTTGCTGTATCTCTCAGTTTCAGGTCGCTGGTGTCCCTCTCCCTACTTGCAGGTCCCTCGCAGCCACTCTTGGCTGTTTCCAAGCCACCAATACACTTTGCAGTCTTTCATTACTTCCGCGCCTGTAGCGCACGTTTTCTGTCATTCTGCTTGGCTTTCTTTCACCACTTTCCAGCTTTCGCTTTTACCTATCTCTTGCTTTGCTTTCTTCTCACTGCTTTCCAGCTTTAGCTTGTTCTGCTTTGCTTTTACCTTTCTCTTGCTTTGCTTTCTTTCACCCTTTTCCCTCACCGGACTCTTCTTTCCACAACACTCCTGCTCCAGCCACCGGCACACTACTGAGTTTCTCTGTGTCTCATAAACCTCACAAACTGTAGCGCGCGCGGGCGAGCAGGTCAAATGGGTTTGGGTCGAGGTCAGGGTCTCACCACCTGCGCCTCAGACACCCCTGGGACCCGCACATGTCTCAGGGGAATAAGCACTGGCCTAAACAAGGCCGATAGAGTGCCTTCCGTCCCGCTCCAGCTTCCCGGAAACATGGCCCCCTCGCCAAGCTGCAGCACCTCCCACACCGGGCCAGCGTCTCAGCATCCCACACTCCACCGGTGCTTCTGGACTCCTCTCCCTGAAGCCTTCTGCTCCTTGGCCTCCTGGTTCCATCCAGCTACCAACCCCTGCTCGCTCAAGGATTCTGGCAGAACCACCCTTTTTATACTGCAGGTGAGTCAATTGGAGTCAGGTGTGCAAAGTTGGGGAAAAGTGCCCGACTCTATTAGCGGAACAATTCAAAGGTGTTAGATGGTAAACCTCGCTTTGTATCCCTATGTTGATTCTAGGGTAATCCTCATTACTCCCGATTTCCTCTTCCTCGTCCCAGTACTTATTAGAAATGTGGAGGGGGGATGGAGTGTGATTGCAAATACCCCATTAAGGCAGAGGGAGAGTGGGTTGGTGTATAATTGGGAAAGGGGGAATACCATATCTCGCCCTTAGGTATTCTCCTCCCAGTCCTCATGACCCAGGATCAGGATCCAAAAGCGATGGCCCTTCCCTGGCCACCTGAATGGAAGATCTCGGGGAAGTAAGTGGGAGAACGCCATCAGGTTTCTCACATGGTCTACTCCTCTGCATCATAGTTTCGCAACTTCAATTGTGCTACTCAAGCATCAAATCTACTGAAAACCAAATACACCACCACCGCTTCAGTACTTTGTGACTGTAAACAGTTTTCAGTTATGACAAGATTCACTTTAGAATACTTCAACACCTTCAAGTAAGCAAGGCACTCTTCATCTGAATATTCCTTTTCCAGACTGGCAGCCTATCTGCCTCTCTTGTCTGTCTTCAACAACGACAACCCAGAACGCTTCTCTTTTCTTCTTATTGGCTTTGGCAATGTAGGTGGTATCAACTTCAGAGAACAATTATAAGTAGAAAGTTCCCCTTCCCCAACATTGCCTTTATCCCTCTGTATTCTGTAAGCCAATATAATTAACCAGAAGGTTTGTTCGACTCTCTTAGCTTCAGGTAACGATTGCAGACTCTTGTCTTAGGCAATGCTGATGTTCTATTTGGCTCACAATAATATTTAAACCGTTCTCTGGCTCTGGGAAAGGCTGGTTTAAGTCTTAATTGGGGAAATACCTTGTTCACCCTTGGCTTGGGAAATGCTAGCTCTTCCAACTAAAAAGAACAATGTTTAAACATGTGGCTTCTCTTGTTAGAATTGTTGACTGCTTCTATAAAGATTCAGAGGTCACTCTTCCTCCTAGAGTCTTTATTAGGCACAAGCGACCACTCCTTTGTGTGCTTTTACACGTTTTTAAGTTCAACAATTGATTTTCGCTGCGTATTCTCTCTATGTGAGTGAAAGAGAGAATACCAGATGTCAGAGACCTGAGTGTTCTCACTCCTAAACCCTTTGGATCCTGCGTGCAGGTGGCCAGGGAAAGGCCATCGCTTTTGGATCCTGACCCTGGGGCCGGAGAAGCGAGGTAGGATCACCTGGGTGGAGGGGCCTTGAGGACTGGGAGAGGGATGATCTCAGGTGAGACATGGTATCCCCCTTTTCCTAATGAGGACCTACCTAACCCTCCCTGACCTTCATGGGCTATTGCAAGTCAGCTCCCTTCAATTCAACATGTGGGACACTTGGCAGTACTGAGACAAGGAAGAGGCAACTGAGAGTAATGAACACCATGCATTCACACCACTTTGGTACTGGGACGAAGAAGATGCATACAAAGTGGTGTGAAGGTCAGGCATGTCCTCCTAATCAGGGTCAGGCAAGGCTGATTGAGAAACCACACCTGCAACCTTTTAGAGAGTTGCAGGTGTATAAACTGAGGAGGAAAAGCAACATAGGGAGGAGCAGCAGAAGGGAGACTGATGTGACAAACACAGAACCTTGTTGGAAGAGAAGCAAGCCACTGAAGGGAACTGTCATGAGAAGTTCCGAGGTGCACAGCACACCACAACACTGATGACTGCAGGGAGAGGTGACCTGAGAAAGCCCAGCATGGGAGTACGAGCTCCGTGGAACGGACATACAGAACATGTGCTCCTGTCTCTGCTTCTACTTCTCCCAACACTGGAGCGGTCTGCCGGGTGTCCTCAAGCGTTCTCCTGAACCACACCCTCCACGCCCCTTTCTTAGGCCGTCCTGTTCTTCCATCTGAGATAGGCTTGGCCTTGATTGCCAAGCCCTTCTCTTTCTTTCTCACTGTCTTGACCTCAGCCTCCTCCTCTGTAGCCGTTCTCTTCCACAAATCGGTCTCTCCAGCCTCGACTTGCACTTCGCCTTCCTCCTTCCTGCTCTCTTCCTCCGGTTCTCTTTCTTGTACTCTCTCCAGTTCATTCCAGGTACCTTTTCATTTTAGTTTGTTTCCGACGCCCTGATATAGAAGTGTCTGCCCTGACGGAACGTCCATTCCATTGACTGCAGCTGTACTGGCGTTTTTCCCGCTTGTTTGTAGCGTTCTTGGGAGCTTCTAGATCTCAGTTCCTAAATCATATGGGTAGTTTGATGTTTTGCAGTAAGACAAGGTTTTAGACATGAGATTAGACCCATAAGGTTCAGATCCTATTGTCAGCCTACTGGGCTGGAGTTTAAAGGGAATGTGCCTCCCACTGTCTGGTCCAAGGTACCTCATAGGGTTGTGCACAGAGTGCAGAGGTGTTTTTCTGGTTAAAGGTGGTGATTTTGAAGATATCGTTTTACTGTTGGTCAGGCCTTAACTGCTTCCATTCAGAAACAGGAGAGTTTCCCAAGCCAAGATGGTGGAGGGCAGCTGAGAGTTGATTGGCTGAGTTTGGAACCTGGGTACTCAGCCGGAATTGTAAATTGCCTTTTATTAAACCTAGTCAAGCAGGAAGGTCCACTTTCCAGAAGCTCCAATGAATTTCAAGCCTGGACTGTGAAGAAATAAGAATTAGACCTCAGGAACAGTTACAGGTTGCAGGTTTTGGAGTGCACAATGTGTTGAGTTTAAAAGACTTTCTGAAAAAAGCAGGCTCTGTTTTTTCCTGGAGCCGTTTTCACCAAATCTGTAAATATTATAGTAAATAAGAATTCCCTAAGGGGAAAAAGAGTCTGAGACTTGTCCTAATGATGAATCTACGTTTGAAATAGACATTTGTTATGCGAAGAGGAAGACGCCAAGCTTTCCTTTCAAGCCTGTACGCATATTCTGTGCAAGAAACGGTTGCCAGAAGTGATACTTTCTAATGCGCAGGCCCCAATGAAAGCTTATTCGTTCATGGGGAGTTTAAGCTCATGTTTGCTTAAGTGTCTTCGCTAGTATCGCCAGCATGCATGATCATCAAGGTGAAGAGTCCTCATTCAAATAACTCAGTGCGCATGAGATTAAAGGAAAAGTGTACTCGCTGTATTAAGTCAATGCGCATGAACATGGAAGAGTGTCTCTTTGGGAAAAAGTCTCAGTGCACGTACAGAAATAGCATTTAGGCTTCTTCGCAGTTCTGTTAGGAGTGAGTGTCTCTGTAGAAATCAAGTGAGGCTCAAAGTCACACATTTCAAGCACCAGGTGGCATCCATTTTGTGAAATGGATGAGCCTCCTGTGCTTGTGTTAATCTCTGCCCTTGCGGTACTAATGAAGCAAAAGCCTGCCAGCTGTACTAAATAAAGGCTACCAGCAGGTGGCTTTTGCTTCATTATTGGCGGAGAGCAACGATTAACACAAGCTGCTGCTGGTAAGTGCTTTAAATTTCATTCTTTTTCAAAGAACTGCAAAATAAATGCTGCGGTTTTCTTTCTAACTTTCTAAAGAAAATCGCAGCATTTATAACGTTGTATTTATGTTTGCTGTGGCTTCAGCTTTGAGTCTCCTGGGCTCCACCGACCCAGGGAGCCCGGAAAACATAGAAAGAAAACTGCAGCATTTTCAAATACAACAACGTTGTATTTCTGACTACTGCGGCTTTCGCTTTGAGTCTCCTGGGCTCCTCCGATACGGGGGAGCCCAGGAGACAAAGCGAAAGCTGCTGCAGTCAAAAATACAACGTTGTATTTATGATTTCCGTGATTTTCTAACTACAGCAATCACAAATACAACAACGCATTTATAATTGCTGTGCCCTTGCCTTTCATTTGATGCTTTCTGTGCTTGGGGAGCACCGAAAAAGTAAAATGAAAGTGAAGGCAGCCTCCTCCATGTACGGCTGTGCCCTGGCTGCAGTAAGCAAAAGCTCCCAGTAGGGGGCTTTTGCTGCTTGTTTAATGCCGCCAGGGCAGAGCTTAACATGAGCTGAGGAGGCTGTCTGAAATGACAAAATGGATGCTCCCATGTAAACGCTTTGAGCATCGTAATGTACGTTTTTGATTATTGCCCATCTTTTGGGACAATAATATTTTTGAGCGCACTATTCCTTTAAAGGAACCCTTGTTTCCTCCTACAATAGGAGGTCAGTTCTGGCTCTTGGTGAACTCAAAAACAGTTTATATGTAGTTAGTTAGGATAATACAAACTAAAAAAGGCAAGAGTAAACCTTAAATTGAGTCCAGTAGTCTGGTGAAGAAGAAAAGGCCTAGAGGAAGGGTCTGAACGTTTTTATAACTCAAGGTTTCTCCCTTTGCACAATTTATTTACTGTCCTCTGGGCATTCTGGATAGGAGAAGAGGTAACTAAGGGCTCTTGGAAGTGGCAATGGGAGGGTGGTGTATATATATATTTATATTTAAGATTACACTTGTTTATTTTCTGGCCCCCTGCAGATCTTCACTCAGCTGTGAAGTTTGGATGTCTGTTTTTTATTTTATCCACTTTCCCTTTCCCCCTGGGGTGTGTCAGATTTAGCTGTTATCAGTCAGCTGAAATTGGAATGCTCTGGGTGCGGATCAAGTTCCCTGTACCCGACACCCAATCCCATCCTTATCCCCAGGAGAGGAGTCCCTCCCCATGAGATCCTCACGCATGTTACCGCCCCTAAGGGGACTATTGGTAAGCAATCTCACCTCCCTAGCTTCATGGGAAGCTATTCTCCCCTAAGGAGAAGTGACACCATCTGAAGTATTGTCACAGTGCCCCCCCCCTCGCCCCCCAACATGGCGTTGGGGCCAGTATACCTAGCGGTGCTGCGCCCATTGACATAAGTTTCACCCTTTTTCCCTGGCACTCTGAAGCGGAGGGACCATAAGACCTTTGGTGTACTAGCTATCCGACTCGAGGGACAGGTACATAGGGCGATGAGAAATTTGTGGGAGGAACATCTAATCAGAAAGAACATTACCAAGAGGTAAGTAGTTTGTTCTTCTAATGGATTCTTTCCTCCCAAGGATTCCTCATCTATGATAGACTCTTTAATCAGTGCATAAATCTAGAAGACTGAGGACACAAGGACACCACCTAAACCAGAAAACTCTGGAAAATGGTCCTACCAAAATGGGCATCCTGGTCAGTAAGGCAATCCAAGCAGTAATGCTTTGCAGACATATGCAAAGGAGCCCACGTTGCAGCGTGGCAGATGTCCAGGAGAGGAACACCTCTCTGCAGGGCAGAGGTTGCAGCCACTCCTCTGGTAGAATGTGCTGAGATCCACAGGGACATCCTTTCCAACCAATCATAGCATTCCGAAATGCAGAGAATGATCCACCTGGAAAGGGTCTGTTTGGTAACAGCCCTGCCAGCACAAGCCCCACCGTAACCCCCGAAAAGCTGGTCATCTCTCCTCGTCTCTCTAGTACAAGAGATGTAGAACTTAAGAGCCTGCACCGGGTCAAGCCAATGGAATTAGAAGGGTGAGGCAGAGAAAGAAACACAGGAAGATGGATCTTCCGGGAGAGATGGAAACCCATGACCACTTGGAGGGCTTCACTCTTAACGTCATCTTTTCTTTGGAAAAAAATTAATATAGAGGTAAAACAGGCAACACATGGAGCTCACTCCCCTATCTCGCAGAAGTGAAGGCAACTAGGAAAATCACTTTAGGGTGAGATATCTAGTAGAACAGGAATTAATGGGCTCAAATGGAGCATCCATAAGAAATGGTAATATTAAATTTAAATCCCACGCCAGAACCATAAACTTGGGGAGGAAACTGGTTACACAAGCATCGCAAGAACTGCATTACAGTGAGGATTGTGAAACACAAGCCCTATTCGGCCAACCTCTTCAACACCGAAATAGTGGCGAGGTAAGCCTTTACAGTGCCAATCCACAGGCCTGCTTAGGCAAAGGATAGCAGAAAATCCAAAACGGGAGATAGCGGACAGGATAAAGGATGCAGATCTCTCTCCTGGTACCAGATCGGAAATGTATGCCATTTGCAGGCATAAATGTATTTCGTAATGTGTCTCCTAGCTGAAAGGAGCTTATCGAGGAAGTCATCCGGCAAGTCCCTTGTATCTCAGCCTTTCAGCAGCCAAGCATGAAGGTTCAGGCTGCTGAGGTTCGGATGGAGGACTCCCCCTCCTATTGGGAGAGTAAGTCGACTCTCCTCAGAAGGTGCCAAGGAAGGCAGATGGACATGTCCAGCAACTCCAGATACCACGTTCTCCCAGTGCAGTCCAGAGTGATCAAGATCATCATGGTTCCGAACAGGTGCCGTCTCCTGAGAACCAGCAAGGACCCCACACCACCTCGATTGTTGAGGTAGTGCACGATGTGCTGAACCAGAAGGAGGACTCGGACTACTGATTAACATTTTATTAGGATCTTTACTTAAAAGTAAAAGAGAACTCCTAAATTGCCCTATTTCTATGAAGGAAGTTCCCTACCTACAACAAATGGTGCTGGTCAGAAAAACCATTCCTTGGTCCAAAATCCTATCCAACTACTCTGGCCCTACCACATAGGAAAACTGAGCTAACAATAGAGGCTGGAGTAATGACCTCTTTCTTCAGTGTCTGTGTGGCCCAATCACTTGAGTGTTTAGTTGATAGTTCAAAGTTTGTTATTATGAAGAAAAAAAAAAAGAATTCACAGCTGTCTCGCAGAATTTGACAGTCCAAATAAAAAAATCCTTCTTGTGGTTCCCTCTTCCTCGGGAAAACACTGATTCTTCTCAAGACCTCTCCTAGGTCCCTTTTACCCGAATTCTCTTTATAATGTTTTTTCTGCCTCCAGGATTCCAAACCGTCCTACGGAATTCTAACAGACTTGTGTTCTCTCAATTTACATAATTCACACAAGGAACTTGCCCACTCAGGATTTCTTAAGCTCCTGCAACTTCTTTAGTTTTCCCAACCTTGACTCACAATGTACCTATATCTTTCACCCTGGTTCACACTGTGTGCTTGCCCACTCGGGTTTCTCAGGCTCTCATAACCCCCAGTCTGGATTTGAAGTATTCGTGCCTCTGAGATGCTTGGGGCGCATGCCTGCTCAGGTTCCTGTAACCTCCCCGGCTCTCACAACCTGGATTTGCATTATTCGAAGCTCTTCGTGGTAATCTCTTCATGAGAGCGGTTGCATCCCAGTTGCTGCAGGTTGTTGCAACTAATGTCCTTCAGGCATAGAGCTCAGGGGTTTGGGTGCTCACCAGCAAGCTAGTATAAGCGGTGGTTACTGGGCTCAGAACCCATGACGGCCTGTCTGTGGTCGTGGCACAGGAAGAAACAGGATCCTCTTAGTTTCCACCTCATTCCCGGACCATGAAGTTCATGGTCATAGAAAATGCCAGCCTTCTGGCATCCGGCTAGCATTGGCCTCATTCTCCACGCTCCAGCGGGCTCCACCCATTCAGGATGTCTTCTCCAGCAGGCTCACCTATGCGTAGGGTTTACACACTCCCCTCCGTAGGAGCTTCCTTCTCTCCATTCACAGTTGGTTAAGTATGTCATCACGAACAATGAAGGTGTGTCCTTCTTCCATGTCTTTGGCGCTCAGATGAAATCCAGCATTGCCATAAGCTAACAGGATGGCAGGGTTGGAATGGGTTGGATTAGTCAGAGCAGGAATAAAAGTAGACTGCACAATTCCCATGTAGGCAGACAATGTATTCCGGTCTGAGAGGTCCCAATTAAACTGAGTCCTAGTCCCCAAGGGAGGAGTCCCTCCCAGTGAGGTCCCCCTTGCCCAAATCCGTAGGGAGGGTTTTATGGAGCGGGTTCATCTCCCTAGCCTCACTGTGGGTGGCTCCCCTCTGGGGAGAAGGGACGAATTGAGCAGATTCGTCACATACCCCACCTGTTAAATGTAAGGCTCCAACAGTGGGAAGACACTTAGAAAGTCCACATTGCCTTGCTCTTTTCCTTTTCAATGTTCTACCAAGAAACAAAATGGTTAGCGATTAAAAAACCATCTCACAACTCAGGCATTGGAGTCATTCCTCCGACTCATCCAACTCAGTGGAGAGTGATCAGTCATGAGACGGAACATTCTTCCTGTCAAATGATACTGTCGATTTACGATGGCCCATTTGATGGTTACGGCCTCCAGTTCAACAGTGGCATAATACTGTTGTGTCTGGGAAATAACATCTGACTTGTGTACAATATAGGGTGTTCCAGACCATAGTATTCTTGTGACAGCACAGCTCCCAATCTGACCTTGGAGATATTGGTCTGCAGAATGAACTCCCGATTAAAATCAGGCATCTTTAATATTGATTAATGGCACAAGCTTTGCTTTAGGCTCTCAAAGCTTCCTTGGTCCGTCCTCTTTCCTCCAGAAAAGCTTTTGGGGATGTGAGTTCTTCAGCTTGTCAGTTAGATTGGTGGCCAAGGTGGAATAGTTTGGTATAAAACTCCTATAGTAGCTGGTCAATTAAGGGAAAGCTCGAAGGTCCCTCTTGGTTTTTGGCACTGAGTGTGAGGAGCCAGGAATGAGACTCGGACAAAAGGGAGTCATTGTTTTGGTCAACGACTTTTATTAAAATAAAAAGGGGTGGAGAAATGCTTCTCTGTCCCTGCTCTAACATGTTTCCCTACCTAAACCAAAACTAAGGGTCTGCCAATGTCAGAATGTCCTAAGCGAAATCGTCTCATGTCCCAAGTAATATTCTGGCCCTCGCATTCAAAATTAACTCTAAGGTGAAAAGGATACATTGGCCATGAGTGGTGTATAAATGTTCAAAAAGGAGAAATACGTAACTCCAACACAAAAGTTCTAGAAGGATAGAGTTCCTTGTTCCAGATGGTGATTGCCTTCCCCTGGATTTCTCTTCACTCTGTTATATATTCAAAAATATCAGCTCCTTCAGTTTCACTTGATCAACAACACACCGGATACACAAAACAACTTGGCTCTTTGTCTTTATCTTGTTAGGATACCTGGTGTACGCTCTTGCAAGGTTTTCACTCCTCTTCTCTTGACCAGCACAGCCTTTTGCTAGTCTTGATATATCTTTCTCAGGTGATGTATTTCCTATACACTGTTCACAGTGTCTTTGTCTGTTGTGCTTCCCTACCAGGGTGTTCTTATATAAAACACACTTGCAACTGCCTGGTATAGTCTCCTGCTAGTTCTTTCCTATATGCCGATACTTGCAACTGCCTAGTATATTCTCCTGCCAGAACTTTCTTATATGCACACACTTGCAACTTTCTTATATTTATTTTCCTTGCAGCCTTAATTTGCCTGGTATACGTCATAATCCTGTATGCTTGCTTTATCTGGTATTGTATCTGTATGGTATATTATCCTGCCAGGGCTTTTCTTATATATGTATTGCATAAACTCACAAACTTGAAGGTTTCATACTTATGTTCCTTTCTCCCTTTCAAAGAAATCCTCAGTGGCTCTTTCTCTCTCATGTGCTTCATTTACTTCGTTAACAATTATTTGAGTTTGGCATGGCTGGCTATACACCCCGGTGTCTCTGATTCCCATGGGTGGATCACCTGCTCTTGCTAGCAAACTCTTGTTTCTCCCATGGCAAGCTGGTGGCGGTTGTTCGGCGTTTCCTTCTTTCGCGTCGCCCCCTTTCTCAGCTTCTCTGCCTCATGCGGTTCCTGCTGGGTTCTTCTGCTTCGGGTTGGGCTTCGGTAAAGCAAACGCTGTCTCTCAGCATCTACAAACGCCCAGGAGACCTCAGTCGGCTTCCGGCATTCCCGCAGCTTATTCTCTTTCGCAGTCAGCTTTCCTTTTCCTGGTCCTCAAGCCGTTTGGCTCCACCGAACTCTCTGCAGCCCCACAGTCTCTTGGTCGGCACCGAGAAAAGCAGCTTTTCCCATCAGCAGCGCGCTTCGGTCAGATGCTTTGCTCGTTTAAATATCACAGCCACAGGTCTTGGCTTGCAACAACTAGAGCGCAGCTTGTGCTCTTGGCCTCCCTGAATCTGCATTACTCGGCTCATCTTCCGCGTCACAGTATTCTTGTAGTTATGGCAATGGAAGTACGTTCTTGATGATTTGGATGTAAAGTCTGGATAATTGTTTGCAGCGATCTGTAAGGGCAAGTCAGCTCTGGATGACTTGTAGGTAGATTCTGAGAAGGTGTTTTCATAAGTCTTAAAAGGTAAGTCAGATTTTGATGGCTTACATACATATCTTGTGAAAAGCTCTTCCGTAGCCTTCCTAGGTGGATGAGGGGAGGCATAACAATGTTGCATTAATGCATTGGGCATAGATGGGGTATCCACAAAAGAAAAAGGGGGAAACCAGGTCTCGTCTGATGGTGCTACAATATTCTCCCAGAGGCTGGCTTCCCTACATCTGATTATCCCTCATATAGACGCCCTCAGGATCAGGACCAGGTAGCGGCTGCCGTACCTTGGCCACATGGGGAGAGGTTAACGCTTGGAAAGGACTAATGACACCATCGGATTCATCACAAGTGTTTCTTGTACCACTTTTGCTTTCTCCACCTGGGGTTTAATCAGTCAGTTTCCCACGCAGTAACCCAGGTACTTAACAGCTGCCTGGGCCAGATGACACTTCTTGAGTTAGCTGTTGACCAGCTCTAATGTTAGCTCTTGTGATCGCATAGAGATGGTGCATGTGTTCGGGCCAGGTCTTACTATGAATTATGATGTCATCTATGCTCCTGAGAAGCGAGCGATGGGTCATAGAATTTTGTCCGTTAACGTCTGAAAGGTGGCAGGAGCCCCATGTAAACCAAAGGGAAGAACCCTGAATTGGAAGACTCCCTGCGGGGTGGAGAATGCAGATTTCTCCTTTTCCCTGTGTGGGAGTGTGGGATGGGAGAGTTTCAGGGGTACCTGCCAGTATCCTTTGGTTAAGCCCAAGGTGGAAATGTATTTGGACAACCCTAACTTTTCAATGAGTTTGTCAATACATGGCATAGGGTAGTTATTGAACGAAGAGATGGAGTTCAACTTTCTCAAGTCAATGCAGAACCTCCAACTCTTGACCGGTTTTGCCACTAACACTATGGGGAGGAAGATATTAGCCTTGAGCATTTCCTGGAACTCTGCCTCAATGATCTTTCTTCTTGCCTCCGGGATCCGGTATGGTTTTAAATTTACCATTTGCTCGGTCAGTGTCCTAATATAATTAAATAAATTCTGTACTCTCCGAGGTTGTTCCGAGAAGACCTGTGGGAATTGATCCAGGACATCTTGCAGATCTTCTTGTTGGGAGAATGGCAAATGTCGAAGGACCAACTGATGTTCTAGGTCTTGCTCTGTAAGGAGAGTGGCTATTGTTACAGTATTCTCCCCTACCGGGTCACCCTTCCATTCTTTTAACAAGTTGACAAGATACATTTGGGTTTTCTGGCACCTGTTGGGTTGTGATACAGCATAGTACAAAGGCCCTTTTTCTCAAGAACTTTATAGGGACCGTACCATTTCGAGATCATTTTGTTCTCAGAAGTGGGAAGGAGAACTAAAATAGAGTTGACAATGGAAAATGATCAGGCTACCGCTGTTCAGCCATGTAGGGTCTTTTGATGTTGTTGAGCCCTACCTAACTGTATCTTTACAATTTCCCTAACATCAGATATATGAGATTTTAGTTTCTGAGCTGTTTGGGAAATGGGTAGAAAGGCCTCCTCTCTCTCTCTCTTGAAATGTTTAGTTCTGCGAAAAAAACTCGAAGAAATCCCTCGGGACTCTTATGGGAAAACCTCAAATATGATTTAGAGATCCAGGCCTGAATGTAAAGTATGTTTCTTGCCTTTATTTTACATGAATATCAGAGAAAAATGTATAATTCATAACAATCAATACATGTAAATCACAGATTGAAGTTGAATCCAATTTTTTCATTTTCAATCAAACTACAGTATGTTGAAACATTTTGAATGACCCCTGAAAATGGATACATTGGATTTCTACAAATACTGATATAACATTCATAAACTAACTACGAAAGTATGAAACCATGCAGGGGTTTTCCTTACTGTGTAAACTGGATGAATTGTGTATAAAATTCTCCGTTGCCACTATTTTTGGGAATCAAATCCTCCCTTCTTCAGGTGGGTACTGTAGAAACCTGAAGGTGTCTCACTTGCTAGTCCCCGGGGATCTGTCATCCAGGTGACTAGGACACGGCCATCGCTATTGGATCCAGTTCCTGGGGGTGGACCAATGCGGGAGGATCACCTGGGTGAGGGGTAGTAGGGGAGTGGAAGGAACAAGTTACTTACCTGTAACTGTTGTTCTCCAGCATGGGTCTGGCATGGATTCACATGCTCATGAATATTCCCCGTCGTCAGGCTGGGAATCCTCGGTAAAGAAAAAACCAGTATCAGTTTCGTTTCCGATCTGTCTTTCGTAGTAATAACCAATCACTGATCTCTGCGTCATACTGACCACAGCCAATGACTGCCCTCTACCTAAGCCCCGCCTCTGGCAGCCATCTTCAGATTTGGAAGCACGTGAAGTGGCAGTATGACCAAGTGAAGAGCCGCAGAGGGGTAGGCGGGAGGGTTCGCATGTGAATCCATGCCAGACCCATGCTGGAGAACAACAGTTACAGGTAAGTAACTTGTTCCTTCTCCAGCATGGGGTCTGGCATGGATTCACATGCTCATGAATAAAGAATACATAGCAGTACACACATGCACAACCACGGGAGGTGGCAAAGGCTCAACATTAAGCATTACATCAAACTCAACATTAAGCATCTTACCTCCTCACCAGGCTCACCTCAGGCGAACAGGTTGCGCAGCACTGCTTGGCCGACCCTGGACTCCTCCCTGGAATCCCGGTCGACGCAGTAGAATTTCGTGAAGGCGTGCGTCGACCTCCACGTAGCAGCCCTGCATATGTCCAGCAGGGGCACACCAGATAGGAACGCTGTGGTAGCTGCGATCGCTCTGGTGGAATGGGCTCTCGGACGGCCAGGCAGCGGTCGGTTTGCCAACCGGTGACAGTTCATGATAAAGCCGGAGAGCCATCTGGAAATGGAAGCCTTCGAGAGAGCCTTCCCCTGATTGACAGGTCCAAAGTTCACAAAGAGTTGTGACGTCTTCCGAAAACACTTTGTGGGGTCTACGTAGAACTTCAGCGCTCTAGCCACATCCAGCGAGTGCAAAGTCCTCTCAGCCAGCGACGAAGGCGACGGGAAGAACACAGGCAACACCAAGGGTTCGTTGAGATGGAAGTCCGACGGTACCTTGGGCATGAAGGAGGGGTGCGTCCTGAGCACTACCATCGTGTCGTGAAAAGTCAAGTACGGGGCCTTGCAGGAAAGGGCCTGGATCTCTCCCACTCGTCGTGCGGAGGTGATGGCCACAAGAAACGCTGTTTTCCACGACAGAAATTTCAACGGAGCCGAGTGCAGAGGCTCGAACGGAGGTCCCATGAGCTTGGTCAGCACCACGTTGAGCTCCCACGCCGGGGCCGGAGCCTTCACCGGCGGGAACGATCTGAACAGTCCCTTCATGAACTCTTTCACCAGACGATGAGACCACAAGGACGTCCGCCCCGTGGTTCTGGTGTATCGGGAGATCGCAGCAAGATGAATCTTGATGGACGCGTGTGCCAGTCCAGCTTTGGCCAGCGTCAGCAGGTACGGCAGTACTTGGGGAGCCGTAATCCGTAGAGGGTTAATCTTCTGTGCGTGGCACCAGACAGAGAACCTCTTCCATTTGTGTCCATAGCATTTAAGAGTCGAGGACGCCCTGGCCTTTGCAAGAACCTCTGCAGTCGGCCGGTATGTCGTATCCTCCAAACTCTAGCGCTGCAGGAGCCAGGCCTGCAAGTTCAGCGATTTCGGGTCGTGGTGGAGGATGGCGCCTCCTTCCCTGGAGAGTAGATCCGCGTCCACCGGCAGCTTGATTGGCGGGGACGCTGACAAGTCCAGAAGGTCCGGGAACCATATCTGCCTCGGCCACGCAGGTGCGACGAGGATCATCCTGCACCATGACCTCTTGAGCTGGTTGACGAGCCGGATTAGCAGTGGCAAAGGAGGGAACGCGTAGAGGAACAGGCCCTCCCAGGGGAACGAGAAAGCATCGCCCATGCTCCTCGCCTGGGGAAACCTGCTGGCGAACCTCAGGCACTTGGAGTTCGTCGCCGTCGCGAACAGGTCGATCTGGGGTGTGCCCCACCGTCGGAAGAGGCGATCCACTAGATCCTGCCGTAGCTCCCACTCGTGGCACGAGCGCAGCTCCCTGCTGAGTGAGTCGGCGATGGTGTTTTTTATCCCTGCCAGATGAAACGGCGCCAGAAACATCCTTTGGGCGACGGCCCAATGCCACAGGTCCTGCGCCTCCTTGGACAGTGCTGGGGACCTGGTTCCGCCCTGTTTCCTGATGTAAAACATGGTGGTGGTGTTGTCGGTGAAGATCCTCACCACCTTGCCCTTGAGGGACGGAAGGAAGGACCTGAGGGCCCAAAACACTGCACGGAGCTCCAGGACGTTGATATGTAGGGATTTCTCCGTCGGGAGCCAAAGGCCTCTTGCGTGCAGATTTTCGGTGTGCGCTCCCCACCCTTCCAGGGAGGCATCCGTGGTCACTGTCTCCTGGTGGGCTGGGGTCTGGAAGTCCATGCCCGCCGTCAGATGCGCGCGGGTGCCCCACCACCGGATCGCTCGTCGGAAACTCTCGTCGAGTGTGATCCTTTCCTCGAAGCTGCCCGTCTTTTGGATCCAGCGCGCGTCCAGGAACTCCTGCAACGGGCGCATCCGGAGCCTGCACATGGGAATGAGGTAGATGCAGGAAGACATCATTCCGAGGAGGGACTTGATGGACCTCACCTTGGCCGCGTCGGCCACCAACATCCGCTGCACCTTGCCCAGGATGGTCCCGGTCCTCTCCTCCGACGGGGAGGCCAGAAGGGACACTGTGTTGAGCCTCGCTCCCAGAAACAGAGCGTCTTGCGCGGGTACCAGGTGGGATTTGGCGTAGTTCACGGAGAATCCCAGGTCCGTGAGAAGTTGGACGGTCCTTGCCGTGTGAACCACGGCGAGCTCCCTCGTCTTGGCTCGGATGAGCCAGTCGTCCAGGTAGGGGTAGACGTGGATCCCCTCGCGGCGCAGCTGTGCCGCCACCGATGCAAGGCACTTGGTGAACACCCTGGGTGCCGACCGTAGTCCGAAGGGGAGGGCTTTGAACTGGTAATGACGCCCTTGGACCACAAACCTGAGGAATTTTCGGTGCCCCTTTAGGATGGGAATATGGAAGTAGGCATCCTCCAAATCCAACGACGACAGGAAGTCTCCTTCCTCCAGCTGACCCAGGACGTGCTGGAGGGTGACCATCCGGAACTTCTGCGCCTTGATGAACTTGTTCAGACGTCGCAGGTCCAGGATGGGGCGCCATCCCCCCCGTCTTCTTCTTCACGAGGAAGTATCTCGAGTAAACTCCGGAGCCCCGAAACCTCTTTGGGACGAGTTCGATGGCGCCCTTCCTGAGCATCGCCTTTATCTCCAGGAGAAGTTGAGGGACGTGAAGTTCTTTCCTGGCCACGGGGGGGATGCGCGGACACCTTCTTTGAAACTCGAGCGCGTGGCCCCGGGCCAAGGCGTCCAGCACCCAACGGTCGGTGGAGATGGACTCCCACACGCTGACGAAGCTTGCCAGCCGGCCTCCCACCGGGGTGCCTCGGTGGGGGCCCGACCCTACGGCCGGTTCAATCCTGCTTCGACGAGGCTTTGCCGCCTTGACCTCCTTGGCGACGACGGCGGGGTCCGCCAGACTTGCCTCGTCCTCTGTAGGCCTCCTGAGACGACGAGCGGGCCGCTTGACGGTAGGTGGAGAAACCGCCGCCGGAACCTTTGGAGGCGCCCTTGCCTCCGCTGCTCCGAAAGGGCGTCCGTCGTTGTTGCAGAACTCCAAGGGCCCGGGCCGTCTCGGTGTCCGCTTTAATGGCCTGAAGGGAATCGTCCACTGTTTTCCCAAACAGGTTGTTCCCATCGAAGGGCATGTCCAGGACTCTGGTCTGAACGTCTTGACGGAAGTCCGTAGCCTTGAGCCATCCACGCCGCCTAAGGCAAACGCCGTTGCCCAACTGGCGGAACCCAGTGTCGGCGATGTCCGTCGCAACGGTAATGGCGTGGTCCGAAGCCACCTCACCTTCCTGCAGGATCTCCAGGGCCTCTGCCCTCTTGTCGTCCGGCAAGAAGTCCAGCAGGGGAGCCAGTTTGTACCAGAGCTCCCTGTCGTAGCGGGCCACGATAGCCAAGGCGTTGGACGCTTTAATCGTTGTCGCTGCAGACGAGATGACTCTGCGTCCCATAGGGTCCAATTTCTTTCCCTCGCCGTCCGGTGGGGAAGTCGATGTGGAGGCCGCACCCCCCCCGCTTTCTTCCTGGCCGCCGCGGAGACGAAGGAGTCCGGGGTCGGCTGCGCCCGGAGGCACAGGGGGGCCGTGTCCGGGACCCGGTACTTCTTCTCGTACCGGTCTCTTCTAGCTGGCGTCATGGAAGGGTTCTTGAGGAGGGTGAGGCCCTCATCCCAAATGTCGTCCAATAGAGGCACTGCGAGGACCGTCTTCCTCTTGGCCTCGCGCCGCTGATAAAGGAAACCTTCCTTCTTCTTCTCCTCAGGGCAGAGTTGGAAAAGCTCGGATGCCCTGGTGATCATGGAGTGGAACGATCCAATCTCGTCGGGCGGAGAAGCCCTGGTGGGAGGCGACGACGGTACATCCTCGTCGTATACCTCGTCGTCCGTACCCGTCGCTGCCGTGTCAGTCCCCGTATCATCCCCTCGGGTGGACGGGGAGGAGGGCTGGAAGGGGCGCGACGGCTGAAAAGGAGGTGGAGGGTGGATCCTTCTTTTCTTGGTAGGGGGAACACCAGAAGGTCCCGGTTCTGGGTCCCCCGACGGGAGAGGTTCCGTCGGCAACGGTAGTCTCGTCCTTATCTCTGAGCATAAGGACTGTATAGCCAACAAAATGGCCGCCGAGTTGTCTCGCGGCGCTGGCAGAGGGGAATCCGACGGGCGATCAGGGGCCCCGTCGGTACCCTCGACGATGTCGTCGTCACCTGCGTCGGGATCCATCCCGACGGGCCGGTCTTCTTCCACGCCGAGGCCGTGGCTTAAGACCTCGACCAGCTCCTCCTCCGAGGTTGAGGCCGAATCTACGACGACGCCCTGCCCCCCCCTTTTTCTTCCCCACGGGGGATTTCACGGGGGTCCTATCGATGGGCACAAAAGAGGACTCCCTCCGAGGTGGCAGGGAGACTCTGAGCCCCGAGGTCGCCACCACTGGTGTAGCCTCCACAGGCTGAGCCAGGGCCGCCGCGACAGTTTCGATAGAGGGCTTGGCCGGATGGATTAAGGCCTTCACCACCTTAGGTGCGCTCACCGCCTTATCCTTGAGGGGGGGGGACACTGCCTCGCTCCCCCTCCGCCTTCGAGCTCGACCGGGGCCTCTCCAGGAGCTTCGCCGGGTGCTCGGCCTTCCTCTTACCCGACCCAGAGCGTTGGCTCGTGGTTGATGGTGCCGGGGAGGGTGCGCCCTGCCTGGCGCCCGTAGAGCCCGACCGTTCGGCGCTCCCGGTGCCAGCGGACTCGCGGTGCTTGGCCTTATGTTGGACCCCCGTCGCAGGGGCGTCCTCAAAGGTCTTAGAAGACCGCTCGGATTTCTTCCTCTTCTTCTCGCCGGACGGGCTCTTCCCTTCTAGCCAGTTGGCGAGACGTTGATGGCGGTCCTTCATGGTCCGCTCCGACATGTTGCCGCAAAACGCACAGTCCTTCTCCACGTGCGTCTTGTCCTCATGTAAGCAGTAGAGACAAAAGGAGTGTTCGTCCTCCTTAAAGACGTTCTGCAGCTGGCATCCAGGGCAGACCCTGAACAGCTTTCCGGGCGTCGAGCTTCCCTTCTCCTGGGCCATGACCGGGCCTGAGAAACTTCTGGAGTCCTCCAAAAGCGTAGCTCGACGAAATCTTCACCCTTGAGGGGCGCAGACGAATCCGACACGGGTCCCCGTTGATCGGATGGAGAGTCGGTGGAGCTTGAGGCTCTTTTGACCGAAAAAACGAAGTTTTTGAGAAAAAACGTGAAAAAAATAGCACTAACGCTCGAGAGCAATAGCATGAGGATCCCAACACATGAACGTGCGGTAAAAATCTGCAGATGGCTGCCAGAGGCGGGGCTTAGGTAGAGGGCAGTCATTGGCTGTGGTTAGTATGACGCAGAGATCAGTGATTGGTTATTACTACGAAAGAGAGATCAGAAACGAAACTGATACTGGTTTTTTCTTTACCGAGGATTCCCAGCCTGACGACGGGGAATATTCATGAGCATGTGAATCCATGCCAGACCCCATGCTGGAGAAGTGGGAAACCGAAAGGCGAGACGTGGTACCCCCTTCCTTATGACACCTTTTCCCCAGCCTACCCCGTAAGATATCTAGAAACTCAACCCCCCCCCCTTCTTGACACAAACACTTTCTCACAGACCGATTACCATGAAAGATAACGGACTAACACAAGAGCTGTTTACCTGACATGTCCCAACACAAGGGTCAGGCAATTGCCGATAATTACACACACCTGACTTGACTTCCCTTCCCCCATAGAGATAAAAGGCAGAGCATAAAAGCACACTCAGAGCAAGGGCAAACGCATGAAGAAGCAGCTATTCAAGGACGGCAGTTCAAACGGAGGAGAAAGGCGGCGAGGCCTGAAAGGACGATGAGGAGGGAATTGTCCTTGCCCTTTTCAACCCAGACCTGTGGAACCTCAGAGAAGGGAACCGTAAGACCGTGACTTCCAGCTGGCGAATGGTTTGAAGGATGTCAGCGGTACATGGAACCCTCCCGCACTAATAGTCAGGGCGGGGAGAAGCGGTTGCCATCGTGGTACCATTCTTGACTCCAGGGGCAAGAGACGCCAACAGAGTTCGGCACCGCCATTGAGTCGGAAAGAGCTGATAATATACTGGACTGTGTTGGGCTCAACAATGCAAAGAACAACATTGTATGAAGAAAGAAGACTAAACCACAAGGGTCTTTTGTGAATACAATTGGCATCAGAGTTAGAGTGGTCCGGCGTCACGTGGGCGCTCACTAGAAGGACTAACTGGTGCCCACTCCTGAACAAGGAGAATGTGTTGAACAGAGGAATCGAAGTGGTCCTGCCGCAGGTTAGGTTAAATCCTATGCATAGTCAAAAGTCTTCGGTTGTTGAAGAAACTACAAGTACCAAGAGGCTTTAGGGGAGGCCGACGGGAAGTGTCAAAGTGGTCATACAAGGGTCAAGTCAAAACCCTTTGTACAGTCGAAAGTCTTTGGCATGTTGTGTGTGGGGGCAAATGTGAACCTGACTGAGAGATGCCTGAGAATTAGGGTGAGCAGTAATACACCCGTGAACATTGGGATGACAAGTATGAACCCGACTGAGGGATGTCCGCAGTGAGTAGTTGGTCTGAGCCGACTTTGAGAGGCTGACATTGTGAGAGGGATCGGATAGTTTGTGATGCATCAGGCCCTCTGAAGCAAGAGACTTTGCATACAGAGACTTGGGCACAGAAGGCCCTGATAGGAGGAAAAGTAACTGTAACCTCGGGCCGGAGAAGTCCTAGATGTGTGCTGTGCTCGAAAGTCCTACCTTGTCATGCGCTTCAAACGTGGGGAAGGGAGACACCGGCTATAACATCCTGACTTATCCTTATGAGAACACTTCTTTCCTTGTGAACATTATCCCACACTATTTAGTATTCAGAGGTAAGGACTGGCAATAGGCTTTTCTTAGTAGACCCTTTTTATTTGACTAGACTTCACTAGAACTGTATTATTTGATGGTCTTGGCTTGCTACCATCTTAGATTTAGGTTTAGATTAGACGTTTATCTCACACATTTTTACAGTTTAATAAACACCCTTGAACTGTGATCACTTGTGTCTGTCTTGTTTTAATACCATGTCTACCTTACATCCCAGATGAGTCAGTCTTCATATGTTTATACTCTGATCTCTTATGATTTGATCTACAGAACTGATACAATATTATCTCTAAGACAGAATGTACCCACCTGAAGGGAGAATATGATTCCCGAAATGGCTAGTGACAGCAGGAGAATTACACACAATACATCTTGGTTACACACTGCATGGTTTCATAGTGTTGTAGTTAGTTTATGAATGTGTTATCAGTATTTGTAGAAATCAAATTTATCAATTTTCACGGGTCATTACAAATAATGTTTCAACATAGTTTGATTGGAAATGAAACATTTTATTCAACTTCAATCTGTGATTTACATGTATTGATTCTTATGAATTATAAATGTTTCTCTTATGTGCATGTAAAATAAATGCAAGAAACATACTTTACATTCAGGCCTGTATCTTTAAATCATATTTGTTTTTTTCCGTAAGAGCGCCAAGGGATTCCTTTGAGTTGTTTTTTGAAGAACTATACATTTCTAGTTTCTGTGTACCTTTTAGCCAGGGATACTTACCTCGGGAACCTGCTATATAAATTACCTTACTCAATTTATTCAAACAGAACATTAACCAATAGTGTGTCCCAGATACAATTTTTTTGCTCCTCTCTCTTCCTATGTCTCTTTTAACATATCCAACACGTCTCGAGGTTCTCACTCTTATAAAAATTCAAAAAGGGGAATACCCTAGAGATGCATGAGGTGTTTTTCTTACCGCAAGGCGATCACACTGAATCACAACATCCCAATTCCTACCATCTGCCTCTACTCATTTGTGGAGAACTCTCTTTAAAGTTTGGTTAAACCTCTCCACAAAGCCATCTGTTTGGGGGTGGTACAGATATCTAACACCTCTCATTCGTAAAGGTGCATTATTTCATTCCAATCCATCAGAGCATTCATGTGCAAAAACATTGATTCTATGGGTTTTGAAAGGGAGGATTAAACCACAATTGGATACTTTACTGCTAAATCTAAACAGGCTTGCCAGGCTAGAGAAGAGGGCAGCAATCTGAGAGGAGACCTAAGAGATACACCAGGGTATTTGGACACGTTTTGTGGAATTAAGTCAGCTGAAAAATGACAATTTGAAATTATCACCACCAACTCGCCTTCTCACACCTTCCCTCACCTGTTCTCATTTTCCTTTGGACTATCAACCCTTTTTGCTTAATCTTCACCTTTCTATCTTTCCATCTCCCTGCAAAAAATTGATCATAACTTGCGTGGAACTTAAGGTATTGTCATTGCATCGACGAATGAGTTGTAATATTGCTTTATTGATGGCATTTCGACTACATATTGTCAAATTTAATTTATAACCCTCAATAAAACCAATATGAAAACAAGTCAAATTGGGCTGGGTTTTCTTAACGTCATTAAATATCCATAAATCTAATATTTCATGGCCCATTACATATTACAGTTGGAGAATGCCATGTTTGCTCAATATTAGGTTGGTTTTAGGTGCACTCTTTTACTCTAGATCATGAACTCTTGTAAAACAATAGGAACTGACTGTGGTAGGAAATAAAGACCCTGAACTTCGTTTTGCCACAATATATATCCTATGTTCTTGAAAGAGCTTGCTGTAGCTTTACCATATGTAATGTCAAGAAACAGACACATGATACTCAAACAAAATTGTTGTTTGAGTTACATGGAAAAAGGCAAACAATATACATATGCAATCACTCTGGGAAAAGGCACAGAATACTATACCTTTGAGAGACGCTGAAACGTGAACAATGATGTTTTCTTTTTGGTCTCTGAAAACGCTCTGCTGATTTTCCAGAGTTGGAATTGGTGCACTCTTGTGGATTTCTGCCTTAGGCTTCTTATTGCTTAGGATATATGGATGCACATCTAAGGAAAAATGACGGCCATGCTTTTTGTCAGAGCCACCAGAGGAGGTGACGGTTGTCTCACTCTTATGAGGCAGTGTCTGTGGAGATGACTTGGAGTTGGATTCCAGCAGAGGAGCAATAAGACTGTCTGTTGCTGTTTTCCGCCCAATGGGCTTCGGCTTCTCAGGCTTGCTGTTCTCTGTCTTCATTATGGCTATCTGCTCCTTGAAAGGCTGAGGAAGGGTGTTGGTACTCGGCATCCATTTCATTTTCTTTCTAGGTCTTTTTATGATGAGCTGCTCATTGACATTATTATCTGCTGGGTCAACACTGGGATCGACAGTCTGTGTGCCAGTGTCACGCATGGTTGGTGTAGCATCATTGTTCGACTGAGCCAGTGCGGCAAGCAGCTGGCGAACAACATTATCGTACATCAAATCACTTTCATTGGTTATAAAATCCAAGCGGTTCAGCGATTTAATATGGTCCCTATTTTCATTGCAAAACATTGCAAGAATGTTAATGTCACAAAACTGAGACTTTTGCCATTGCTTCTTTGTCTTTATGCCCACTTTGTTCAGTTTATCAAAAATAAAGTTGGACTTGCGAAATATGAAAAGATGAATTAGGTTTATGAGGATGATTAGGTTCATGAAGCAGAGAAGACCAATATCTACTGCACTGATGATCCGCTGCAGCTGAACCGAAGGCAACTTACAGTTCATTTTGATGTGCATCTTGGAGCTGCTTATTTTGTCTGGTGGCTCTCCCAGAGCACATGTAAATTCGTTTTGCTTCTGTGTTGCATAATAGGTGCTCAAATAGGAAATTGGAAAGATGCTTAAAAACACAATAAAAAGGTGCCTAGCAAGATAAAGCTTGGCCAAGAAGTTGCTACTCCCTCTTCTTTCCAGGTACTTCTCAAACAGGTTTTGTTCCGGGCTTTTCTCCTTTTCGGCATTCTCGATTATCTCTCGCTTCTCCCTCTCTGTGATTCCTGGTCCCTTTGACTGAATCTGCTTTTCAATCTTTGGTGCGCGGCCCTCAGCTGCTCGGTGATAGCAGTTGTCAATCTCCTGAAGTAGAAAATTGAGCTCTGATGTCAGCCTGGTGGAGGCCAGGAATTCCCAGCCCAGAGCAGGGATGTACATGATCCCTGTGAAGGCAAGCAGGGCATAGGGAAGGAACTTGTGCTCAAACAACGAGGGCCAGCGGCTGCCGTCCAATCCAGGCAAGGCATCCTTAAGCTCGGTCCAACAGTAGCCTCTGGCATACAAGGCTTGGTCTCGGGTGAAGTTGTGCGGTGTGTAACAGTATATTGGTTCCTCTGCATAACAGAGAGAAAAGTCACTGATGTAGATCTGCCCTACACAAGATCTCTGCGAAATAAACATTTTCAATTACTGACATTTTCCATTCATGTCTCGTTAAATAGAAACGCTGACTCTTACACATCCTTTTTATAGCATTTGTTAATCAGCAAAACAGCAAACTTGAGAAGTCAAGTCAAGTGAACTGAAATGGTCAACAACAATTGCACATGTGGTTTGAGATTGCCAATGACACATATAGAATGCACATATCTCAAGCTTGTTCACCTGTATTTAATTAACGCAGAACGTCAGTTGGTCAACCATACACTTGAATAGGGGACAATGGAAGCTTGAAGAAACACTTATATGTGGCAGCAAGGATTTTTCAACATTGCTCACAGATTTGTCATGGGACACATTGCAAGATCCGAAAATGAAAGTGTAAAATGCTTTATGACCATGATGGGTATATTTAATCTGCAGAACTTGCCTAAAACCATGTAATAATTCCTAGCTCTAAGGTCAACACGGTAGAATGGAGCACATAAAAAATAAAAGCACTCAATCTCCGTGTCAGTACATGATATTAAGCACAGCATATGTGACCCCTCCTCATTTGCCTTGGGGCCCGTCACTGGTGTCATGGTCAGGGGATCAACAACAACTTGAGACTCTGATATTGGGGTTACAGATCTCCAAGGTGGTCCCTTCCACATGTAAGGGTTCAAGGGGCCCTGTGGTTTATTGGTCCAGCTTCCAAAGTCTGAGCAGAACAATGCCATCCCTCCGTAGGCCTGTGGAGAAAGGGGCACAGGTGGCGTAGCACCTTTGGCAGATCCAGTACTGGTAGGCTTTCCTGTGACCTCAAGGCTATCCTGGTTTTCCCACCCCCTGACTCTCTGCCCTATCCACAGGTAGTAACTTCTCTTCACACACCTCCTCGATGCCCCAGAAACCTTGTGACCCCTTTACATCTTCTCTTAACTTTTCACCTTCTCTCTTTCCTTAAACCAGTCTCTCTTTTTCACCCCCCTTCCCAGTTGTCTCTCTGTCAATAGTTCTGTGGCATCCTCATTCCCTCTCTCCAATCCTTTCCCTTATCTCTCTAGATGTTGCTTGTTTGTTGCCCTTCTCCACTCCCTGTTTCAGGTTTCTCTTTCCTCCTACAACCTCTTGAAAAACATGAGCACTGAGGTTTGGTCCACTAAATTCAAACTGTTCCTTCTTGCCATTTGTGATTGGTCGGCACTGATGCATGGACCAAACCTTCAATAGGCCCATCTGCCATTTTGGTAGTTCAGGTGATTTCCCATTTTTAATCTATTTTTATAATAGTTGTCATTCTGTGGATTTTACTCTAAGTGATCTGCTCAAAGCCTTATCTTGATTCTGGTAAAAGTAATTAATGCTGGACAATTCTTGGTGGGGATTTTAATACTAAAATGGGCCCTGGATCGGATGACTCATTTTTTGACAGTACAAAAGATGGCTTTTTTAAAGTGTCTAACCCTGTCAGGGTCGATCCGAAGATGTTTACCCTATTACTTGAGTACTGTTTGCAGAGACCAAATGGTGGATTTAGCTCTGATCGCCCAGGGGCCTATACGTTTGGAGGCCATCAAAGCTCAATCTCTCTTAATAGATGGCCTTCAATTATGGATTTCAGTGTACTTAAAAAGATTATATGATAATATATTTCCACATTTAGGGGATTTCTCGATCGCTGGTGTAAGTAAGAACATTAGGTGAGACCTGACAAAAGAAAATTAGTTTAATCAGTGCATTATATCTAATAATCTGTTATTAACAGAAAATATTCTTGTGTATCCCGTGGTTTCAACTACAGTAATTACTTTGAAGTAATTTACTTCTAAATGACTTTAAACTCTGAAGTAAATTACTGTAGTTGAAATTACATGGAAACTTTGAAAGATCCTAACTTGAATAGATCTTCTATAGTTAAGGCACATTCTGAATATAAAAAATCAATTGTCCAATGGAAAAAGTATTTGGACATTTAGGCTTGGAAACAGCTTCTTGAAAAAGTATTTGATATTTAGGCTTGGAAACAGCTTCTTGAAAAAGTATTTGGACATTTAGGCTTGGAAACAGCTTCTTGAAGCAGCCATTAATGTGTCCCTAAACATTTGGCAGCTGGTGAATAATGGTCCCAGACACTCTACTAGAGATCACTTGATAGAAACTACTGTTTGGGACGTGGTTCGGGTTCATCATTTCTCATCATCATATGCCGTTAACAACAACAGCCCTACTGTTTTGGATCCTGACATGCTTACACTTACTAGTAGTCGTGGGCAGCACACCTGGTTATCCCTATTCAATTTTCTATAGAGGAGTTATGCATTGCGACAAGGAAACAATCATTTAATAAGAGTGCGGGCCAGATGGTATTCCTGCAGATACATTTCCTGGTCCCCTCTATTGACAGTTGGCTTTAATTCAATGTTGGCTATTGGTACTTTTCCTGATTCTTGGAACAACACACATATATGCCCACTTTATTGTTAATCTCGTGAATTTTGTATTTCATGTATTATTATTAAAGGTTGAATGATTTAACCATATAATAAAATAATTTAAACAATTATAAATTGGCTCAAGCTCCAGACTTGGGGCATTCTCTGTGGTCTCCTCAGACTAATTGTTGGACTTTACACTGATAACATACAAGTTCACCTTAATCATACCGGTGGCCTTTCTAGAACCATCTGTATTGCTCGTGGCGTTAGGCAGGGGTGCGTGCTGGCCTCCTACCTATTTAATTTATATCTAGCAAACACAGATGACAGCTTAAAATCAGCCACATTTACCTCACCCAAATTGTGTCATCTAAGACCATGTACTCTAGCATATGCAGATTACTTTTTACTGTTTGACTGCACTGCAGTTGGTCTACAACACCTCATAACACAATTTGTCAGTTACATCGAAGATCATTCCTTGAAAGTCAATCCCGAGAAGACCAAGGTGATACAGTTCACTAAACGCAAAATCAAGAACACATATTGCCGGAAGATCTGAGATGCAAAAATGAGTTCAGACACCTCCATGATTTATTTAGGTTTTGTCGTTAACTCAAAGCCCTGTATAGGAAACCTAAAATAATGGTATAAGCATCGTGTTCATGCTCTTTCTTCCCAACTAATAAGGGTTGAACAGAAATATTGTAAATTCTCCCTGAAACCTGCAATCACATTCTAAGAGTGCAAAATTGTGCCTATGTTACTTTATGGCATTGAAGTGTATCCCACTAGTGTGACAAATTTCCTGTCAACTCTTGTCCAATTGAGGGATCCGTGTTTGTAGATCTAAACACATTTCTACAAGATCAGGGGTGTGCCTGGATTAGCACCATGTCAAAAGGATGTACTGCTGCCCATCAACTGTTCATTTGAACACTTTATGCGCAATCCATTGAAGGTAAAAGCATCTCTGTATAACCATGACTGGATCAAAACTATGTATTCTATGTATTCTTATTCTTCTCCGACTCATCTATGAACTGATTATAAGATAAGAGGTTGTGCATCTTAGCACCTCTTTTAAGTATCTATCCAGATAAATTAACAAGGGCACATTTCTACGGTTTCGATGGAACCTACTGTTCACTAAACATATTCTTGCAAGATATGACACCATATCCGCTGAACAGGTGACATGTCGATATTGCAACATATCAGATTCAAGTGAATCTCTTAGGCACGGTGTCACGAAATGCTTATCGTTGGGGAGTGCACGATTGCTTTGGTTTAAGAGATTTTTGCAGAAAAGTTCCACAATTGACATAAATATTTATGGGAATCCTGTTCGGCGGGGAGGACCACCTCAATTGTAATTGCTGTAGTTAGTTTCATAAAATATTTGAACCTACACAATAACACTGAACAATGATCCCCATGATGACAAACCTTTATAAATGTGTATGTTAAATTTCGATGATGAATTACATAATGAGCGAGAGAGGGTATGCCCAGACGTGGGTCCCTTGCTCGCTGCACCATAGGGAAGCAAGCAGCACCTCACTGTGGAGGCCCAACAAGGCCGAAACATATCTGGGGTTGCTTGTGTTTCCGTGCAGAGGGGACCTGGCCTAGCATTTCTGGCTGAGCTGCTACCTATGGTGGCAGTATCTGACTGATTGGCATATGGCTGGACCCCTTTTGCAATAGTGCAGACGGGCTAAAAAACAAGGTGGTGTGGAAGGTTGCCCAGAGCAATGCAGTGGTTCAGATTCATTCAAAACCTTCCACCCATTATTTTTGTGGTTATAGTTTGTCTCACTATGTGAGAGAGGGTATGCCCAGATGTGGGCCCCTTACTCGCTGCGCCATAGGGAACCAAGCGGCACCTCACTGAGGAGGCCAACAAGGCCAAAACATGTCTGGGGTTGCTTGTGTTTCCATTTAGAGGGGACCTGGCCTAGCAGTTCGGGCTGGGCTGCTACCATTGGTGGCAGTACCGGACTGATTTCCATATGGCTGGACCCCTTTTGCAATGGGGCAGACGGGCTAAAAAACAGTGGTGTGGAAGGTTGCCCAGAGCAAAGTCAGTGATTTAGATTAATTCAGAACCTTCCACCCTTCACTTTTGTGGTTATAATTTTATAATGGTCCTTTTAAAGATGATTTGATGATTAACTTTTATGATGATTTTAGTTGTGAAATGTTTGATAATGAGTTTCAAATATGAATTTGACAATGACCCTCCGATTTGATGTGTATTAACTCTTATATAAAGATGCCAACTTACTCACTCAATTTAATATTTGTTTTGAGATTTTTTGATAGTGTATAATCTGTATTATATTGTTAATGTCATATGAATTGTTTATTCCATGTATTATTATTAAAGCTTGAATGATTTAAACATAATAAAAATAAAAAAAATATGCCCACTTTACAAAAAAGGTCCAAGTAATCTGCCAATTTCGTACCGTCAAATTTTTTGATGGACTCTGGCAGGGCAATCTTGGCAACGTTGCAAGATTGGGTAGAAGCTAATAATATACGGGCACATAGTCAGCTTTAGAGAAAGTTTAGGAACCCTTGATCAGGCACTCAACCTGTACCTCGTAATTTCAAATGCTATTTATCTCAAGAAAGAGTAACTGTACATAACATTCATGGATGTTAGATCTGCAATCAACAGGGTCAACAGGTCTAAACTATGGTACATCTTAGTTACCATGGGTTATCCTGTGGAGCTAGTTGGTGTTTTGTTCACAATGCGTGCTAATAATGAGGCCTGTGTGAGATCTGATCTAAAGGCCACTGTACTTCATAGTTTGTGCTGGAGTGCGGCAGGGAAGCATTGTTGCGCCTTTACTATTTTCATTGTATTGTGTTTGTGCTATGGAGGGAGTGGTTTCCAGCCACCTGCAAGAAAAATTAAGTATGAAAAATACAAGTACCAGAATCCTTAGAGTCAATTAACTTGCCACGCCTGAAAAAGCAAAGAACCACAGCCTCCCTCAAGATTGGAGTCATGAAAACGTGCGTTTGGAGGAGAAGCTAATGCAGGAAAACTTGACTGGCAACAGAGCGGCTGCCTTGTCACCAATTGTTAAATATTTTCATTGTATGTTAACCTTTTCAACCATCTGGTTGAGTCCAACGTAGACGTAACAACATTAGGTAGCATGTCTTTACAGTTCCTAATGTATGTAGACAATACGGTGGTGCTGGTAAGAACACTATCAATTCAATATTAAAAGTGAGTGCTCATTGATAACCAGGGCAAGACGCAAGATTTAACTTTTTAGCACTAAGGGAGGTGTGTGAGAAACCAGAAGGTGTCTCACCCCCTAGTCCCCGGAGATCTGTCACTCAGGTGGCCAGGACAAGGCCATCGCTTTTGGATCCAGTTGCTGGGGGTGTACCAGTGCGGGAGGATCACCTGCGTGCGGGGTCTTCGCGGAGTGGGACACCGGATGGTGAGACGAGGTATCCCCTTCCCTATAACACCTTTACCCCATCCTACCAAGTAGGATATTTAGGAACTCTACCCCCCACACTCCGTTTACGGCACAAACACTTTCTCACTGACAGTCGGCTATGAGAGAAAACAGACTAATACCCGAGCCTTATAATTGACATGTCCCAATACAATGGTCAGGCAAGGTCATGCAATTACTGACCATCACACACACCTGACTTCCATTAAGCTTCCCCACATGGACAAAAGGCGTAGCACGAGAACACACTCTTAGCGAGGCAAACCACACGAGAAAACAGCAGTTCCAAGATGGTGTTAGGCAAGGTTTGAATGCAGTGCCGTTTGGGAACACTACAAGCAACTATGACTACAGGTATAGGCAACCCAACCTTTGGTATAAGCTTGTACTACACAGTTTTGGTAGTGTATTGAGCAAGAGGGGAAACGTGAGCTGTAGTGGAGTTACACAAAGATTCACAGTTACAGGTATTCAAATAAACTCTTACACTCAAGGTTTCTTGCATAAACAATTAATAATTTATTTAGTCAGTTATAAAGCCTTCTTCAGAAGGGAGCAATAGAATAGTAACACACAAATATACTTCAATACTGTGAGTTTCTGAATCAGACAAGACCCTTTTGGGATTGCCCACAGACACAACCTACACCCACAAGTGACTTCAGTAACAAGGTTGCTGGGGACATTAATATCTTACTGTTGGCATTCAGAACACTCTTAAAAAGTTGGTAAAAGGCAAAGGTTACAGGTACACAAGAAATTACAAATATCCATAAGCAGGGAAAATACTTTCAGAGTCCACTAGAATAGTCATTCAATTCAATAGGCTAAGGCTAATCCAAAGCCAATGGGCAAACGTCTTGGATAGGATAAAGCACTTCTGTTAAGTAATTGAAAAGTATTTGCACAAGTTCTTAGGAGCCTTTGAAGAAAAGAAGACTCAATTGTAGGGCCATAAGCTGATTAGACTTGTGAGTTGTGGAAGTTAAAAGCACTTCTACAGTAAGAAGTAAGTTCTCTTAGACTTGTTTCACAGGACCTTGGTAAAGAAGAAAAGATGCAGCTGAAGACGTCTGTTCCTGTGCAGCTCTGCAGGTCTCACTGTTCCTGGGCCTCAGTCGTGGGGACAAGAGGGAGGACGTCGGGGACTCCTGCACTGCACTGTCAAAACTGGCAACCAGCAAACTTTACTTTCAGTGGCTGTTTCGCGCTTCAGTTCCTTGCGGTACAACAAATAGCAATAAGCGTTGTTCCTGGCTGTCAAGGTGGACTTTCTTCACGTCTGAGGTCCCGCACTCGACTGAGGGGGTTCAGGCTTGGTCAGTCCTGCTTTGTGGGAGTCCGGAGCATCTTTCAAAAGCTTTAGGCCATCTTACAAGCAACACACACAATCTGGTGTCCCTCTCTCCTTGGCTCTTCAGTTTCCTGCAGCAACTCTGAGGAAATTCAACCAGCTCCGAGATGGGTGTCCAGGTGGCTTACTTGGGAGTTGATTGGTCCCACCAACTCAAAGGGAGACATCGTCCTTGCAGGGATTCTCTGTCAATGCGAACTTGGCAAGTAGTTACTGCAGCAGGGCTTCTCCGGACAATCCAACGGTCCAGGAGTTTCAGCAGGCGCCCTCTTAAAGCTCTTCTTCGGTTCCTTCATCGAGTGGTCGACTCTGCCTTCCAAGCCAAAAGACTTACCTTTTATTCAGTTCTCTCCCATTCATTCCAGTCCAGCTGTCACTCACCCAGCAGGGTGGCTGTCCTTGCCGGACAGTCAGCCAGCCAATCACCACAGAGTGCATTTGGGTGTCCTAGGAGACTAAGCATAGGGAGTTTCGGTCACCTTCCACACTTCCTGCCTAACCTAGACACTCTGGAGCCAGAGGCGGGTTTCACTCCTGAAGCCCACCAAAGGCGAAGGAACAAAGAGACCAAACCTGGTTTGGCGCGCAGAGAGAAACTCGAGAAGGACCTTTCCACAAAGAAATGGCGAAAAAAGAAGACCGGGGACCATTTTAACAAAGGCTCAGCACCATTTTGAAAAACATGGCTCCTGCGATTTTACGTTGCCGGAGTTGCGAACAGTTCGCGGTTGGGGTAGATCATGGTAGTTCATTACAAAACCATTGTGACCAGCCATTCTGAGAGGAAAGGGTAACATAAATGCTACATGAGTAACTAGACACAGGGGATACTAAGTAACCCTTCCAGCACTCTATTGTAAAATAGGGTGTGCTGGGTCTAGAATTTTACAGGACTAAGTGAAGTCATTTTCACTCCACTGCTCTGGGAAACAGTAGTTGATCCCAGGGAAGTTATTTAAACCTTGGGAAATCTGGAAGACTTACATGTGGCACTGCACTGAAGGTGCTTTGTGACACAATTGTAAAAGATGATGCCTATGGAGTTGGTTAGACTCCACAACCAAAAGGAAACAGTGTATAAAATTGCATTAAAATACATGAGAGAGTGGGAAAAAAGGGTCACACTCTCTCCAGGTAAAAAAATCAAGTCCTAGAAATCCAGCAAAGTTGCTGGGGGTCTCTAAGGTGGAGGGAATTAACACATTTTTGAGAATTCTCCTTAACAGATGGGAGTTTAACGAAAGAAGAAAGACGGCAAAACTGAAAGGGATCTAAGGAGGGAAGTTCCCTTAAACTTTTCGACAAGGAACTGTTGCTTTCATGAGACCTTGAGATTGGAAAGCGTAAGACCTGGAAAACAGGCTGAAGAATCCTACATTGTGTGTCGGAGACACCCAGAACCCTCCCACATCAATAATCTAGGTAGGGAGAATCACCAGCCGCTGTGGTACTGTCCTTGGCTGCAACAACAAAGCACCGTCAGTGAAATCAGCAAAGCCGGTGAGTTGGGGAGACCGATACAAGACTGGTCTCGGTTGAAGCCAAGGTTGCAAGCGGCAACTTTGTATGGCGAACGCTGCAACAAACATTGTCTGAAATACGTGTGATAAAAGAAGTAAGTAGAGTTGAACTGCTGATGAGCGATTGAACTTTGAATCCAAGATACAATACCTTTGACAGAGTGGTCCGGCAGCACGGGAGTGCTCAATCGAAGTTTTCTGTAAGGAATCCGGCTGAAAAGTGAAAGAGTTGTAGAGAATTGTGAATTGAAGTGGTCCTGCAACAGGTCAAACTAAATCCTGCGCACAGTCGAAAGTCTTCGATGTTGATACAGTAAAGAAAGTGTGTGGCAAAGTAGATAAAGTTAGTCCGAGCTCGGCAGAGGTAGACGAATTAAAAGCTTTGTGTTAAAAGTGGGTCCGAGCTCGGCAGAGGGAGATAAATTAAAAGCTTTGTGTTAAAGTGGGTCTGAGCCTGCTAGATGGGGACCCGGGCTGAACAGAAAATCACCCGAGAAGTTGTACATGTGAAATCCTAAGAAGAAAGGAACTATGATGTTTGTTGTGTTGCATCAGGCGCTCTGAAAAAGAGACTTTGAATGGCAAAGAGACTTTGGCACAGAAGGCCATGATGTTGAAGTTTTGTACTCCACCCTCTTGCTAGAGAAGCCAGAGACTGTGCCAAGCTGGAGTGTGCTGCCTTGTCCCGTGCTGAAAACGTGGGAAGGGAAGCCAACGGCTTGACTATCCTGACTTATCATTTCTTGAACACTTTTCTTTTGCATAACATTGTTTCCCACACTATTCGTATTTAGAAGTAAGGATGGGCAATAGGTTTATTAGTATAGACCCTTTTATTTGACAAGACACCACTAGGACTGCGTTATTATTTGATGGTTGTACCTTGCTCCCATCTTTAGATTTAGGATTAGTTAGGTGTTTTTCAAGCCCAGTTGAAGTTCAATAAAGACTCTTGAACTGTGATCACTTGTGTCTGTCTTACTGTTTGATACCATGCCTTCCATACATATGGTGGATGCGACTCAATTGAGACAAATTGGGTAACTCTACAATTCCAGAAGCTTAGTCACAGAGCCTCATATCCCTCTATCGCCATGAAAGAATCCATGGTCTTTAATATATGTAGCAGCAGAGAAGCTACTATCACTCCAGGGAAAAGAGGAATGATTCCCACAGACTTAGTCTTCATACACCCCCTCCTGGGTGTTATGTAAGATTGGCTCCAAAATCTGGCCTGGCAGTTCGGACTGGGTGTCGTAGCAGGCGCCCTAGATCCCAACTTCCGGGGTGACAAAGTTCTCCTATAGAACCATGGTGAAATTCCATTTGAAATACATTGTGGGGCCAAAATTGCACAGGGAATTATTGAAAGGGCTCTATTTCTATGTTTTATAGTGAGTGAACCAGAAGAAACTGAGCGAGGTACCTTAGGCTTTGGGGAAGCTGATGAACCATCTGTCGCAGTGGCAAAAATGGAAGACAAACCTGAAATCCTTCCCGGCCTAGCCTGCGCCCAGCGAAATGAACCAGCACTCGCAGAGGATTTCTTACAGGGGATTCCTGAAGGGGAAGGATTAGAGAAGGGAAATCCTTTTTTCTTCCTAAGACAAGGATTACTGCACAGAAAGGAAACCTCCACAGAAGGCCTAAGTAAAACTCTGTTAGTAATCCCCAAAACACATACCTAGATCAGGTTGCACTACATTGGTGCACAGAGGAGCAGAGAGAATGGCTTGGCCGCCAATTGACATAGGAGGAGGTGCTGAGTGCTATTAAACCCCTACCATCCAGAAAATCTACAGGGCCCGATGGGTTTATGTAAACACTATGCTAATACACTTGCTCCCCACCTGTCACAAATCTATCGGCAGAGCCTAGAGGACGAGCAGCTGCCGGAATCCCTGAGGGAGGCAATGGTAGTGATACTACTAAAGCCAGACAACCCTGTGAATGAATGTTCCTCCTACCGCCCAATATCACTCAACCTTGACAACAAAAAGTTAGCGAAAATCCTTGCATTCCGATTGTCACCCCTGATGCAAACAATGGTGAGAGTAGATCAGTCGAGTTTGCTACCGAGGCGCTCCACCTCGTATGGGCTGAGGAGGATGTTTGGGTTTGTCACGGTGGTGCAGCAGGAGGATTCCGTGGTGGCGGCCCTGTTGGACGCCACCAAGGCATTCGATTCAGTCGAGTGGCCATTCCTGTTCTCTGTGCTGCACCGCATGGGATTGGGAGAGTAGTTCATAGCCTTGGTATCCTTATACACGAGCCCAGTGGCCAAGATAAGGGTAAATGATCAACTAACACCGACAATAGTGCTAGGACACGACAGTGGTGCCCACTCTCCCCCTTGCTGTTTGCCCTGGCAATAGAACCGCTAGCTGAAAGGATAAGAGAAGTACCCCTCCATCGCAGAGTTCAACTGTATACTCATAGGGTAGTGATATCTCTGTACGCAGATGATATGGTGCTGTTTACCAGGGATCCTGATACCAACCTGGACCCAGTTCATGCGTGATGTTCAGCGATGTGGGGAACTTTCAGCTTGAAAGTGAATACCACTAAGTCAGTCCTCTTCCCATTGACAGATAAGGTGGAACAGTACCAGGACGGGTGGAGGTTCCGTTGCTACCAAACTGAGAGCCTTGTTCAGGGTGTTCTGTGCCTTTACCCTACCATATAGAGGTACAGATGTACACCTCCAGTCTTTATACTGGTGGTATAGCGGTGGGATCACTGGTTTTAAGACACCGTGTTTAACCTAGCTACTACAAAATATCCACACTTCTTTATTAATTTAGAGTTCTATTAGTGCATAGTGATAACTACACTATAAACAATGGAAACTATTGCAAATGGCAAATTGGCCGGGATGAGCTTAGAGGCTATCCGGAGTGCCTTGAAGTGAGAGAAATAGATTTTGAAGATAAGTCTAGGGCAGAGCTTATAACTGCCCTTGTGGATTTCCAGGCAGATTGTGACACTCATGATGAAAATTAGGGGGGCTCTGATGGGGTCCGTGCCCCTGGTGAAGTCACAGATGTTGCCACTGCGATTGCCAACTCTTCTGCCACTTCAAATCCAATACCCAGCATTGTTTCTCCAGGGAATGCCTTGGAACTTGAGTTATTAAGGATGAAATTGGCCTTTCAATACAAAGGGTTACAGGCTGAAGCCGAGTTGAAAAAAGGAGTGGGCACAGCAAGTTATACTCAAAGAGAGATCTTGAACTCAAAAACAGGGATCTTGAACTCAAACAGAGACACTGAATATCAGAGAATCCAGCTAGCGAAAGCTAGAGTGAAGACTTCAGCCAAACCATTTTGGAGCGTCAGGTCCCCTGCCACCAGGGTTATGAAAGATTTGGTTGGTTGGTGTATATATGGAGGGTTCTGACATCCTCCACTGAACAGAAGCATTTGAAATGGCTTGTGGAATCCATGATGTTGATAATAGAGATTGGGCTAAATGTTTGTTAAGCAGAGTACCTCTGAGAGATTATGACTGTATTCTCAAACTGAGTGTGGAGCAAAGTGGCCAGTATGAGTGCATGAAAGCTGCTTTGATTGCCAAGTTTGGCAGGACACCTTAAAATGTTCAGGGATTATAAGAAGAGAGAATATTTCTTGAGTTGTTTGGGTGAGTGCTGCACATATGAATACGATGGGATGGGTTGATGGTTACAAAGCCAAGCCTTTTATTGAATTATCTCACCTCCTGTTCTTTTAAGGATTTTCTGAAGCGTGTTCACCAGAGCTGTGTCAGTACATTGCTGACGAGAATATCTTGGATCTCTTTAAGGTGGCTAAGATAGCTGATAAGTGCTTCTCCCACAGGGTGTCCCTGAAGGATCCCAGTGGGAAGGACAGGGATAAAGAGAAAGGGACTCCTGAGGAGTCCAAGAAGTAGCCACATCCGAACAAACCTAAACATTCTCCCTCTAAGGTCTAAACATCTAGTGGCGAGAAGTCTCCTGGTGCTTGGAGTAAGAGAAGTGGTGCTCCTGCTGCAAAGCAGGCTCCACTGGACCCAGTTCAGTCCCTCACATTCCTGGCACCTTGGATCACAGAACCCCCCCCCCCCCCCCCCCCCCCCAAGTATAAATGTAAGGCACTTGGTGTCCAGGTTGTCGGCCTGATCTACCCTTACTCTATGCCTGAGGTGGAGGCCACTGTCCTCCCCTCCTCTCCAGGAATCTCCTTTGTAGAGATTTCATTAGTGCCCCTTGGGGCTTGGAAACAGTACTCAGACATACTGGTTACTATCCCACAAAATACTAGAAGATTTGTGAGAAGTGTCCTCATAAATGGCCAGCCTTACACTAGTTTGAGAGACATTGGGGCTAGCATTACAGTGGTGGACATGACCCTACTCAGGCCAGAGGACCATGTAGGTGCTCCTCCAAGAACCACTAAGTTAGCTGTTGGGCCTCTCATATCTCCTGTAGCCCTAGTCACCATTCAGATTGATGACAAGACAGCAAAGCTTCCTGTCCTGGTTCAGGACAATGTGCCTGCCAGCATTCTGTTGGGGAATGACTTGGTTGAGATGGGGTTAATTTCAGATGGGGGGACCCCTGACTATTACTGCAGTGACCAGGCCACAGGTACAACAGGGTCTGATAGTCACCCAAGCCAAAGGGAAACTCCAAGGCTGAGATAAAGAGTAAGAAGGGCACCTCTGTGAAGAGGGCTCCTTCACTTCCTGCTGTTTCTTCAGCACCTGCTGTAGACCCAGCTCCTGAGGGACTAGGCCCGGTGGGGACCCTTTGTACCCTCCTCAGGGAGACGTACTCACCCCAGAGGATCACCCAAACCTCCAGTGCTCGTTAGCTGAGGGTGGGCCCTCTAGGGTGGATTTCTGTAAGGGTCAAATAGAGTGTCGCTCTCTTGGTGAAATGCCTAGGACATTTAAGATTTATTGGGCGGGTGAGCTCCTTTAAAGTGAGCCCACTCAGTCTGAACCTGGTGCAGTCAAGGGGTTGGTTGTACCCCAGGTATACAGGCCCTTCCTTTTGTAGATGGCACATAAGGTGCCCTTAGCTGCTCATTTTGGCACCAAGATGACCAGGAAAAGGCTCTTAGCCCACTTTTATTGGCCCAGAATGGGAGTAGAAGTGGAAGCTCACTGCAAGACCTGTCCCACTTGTCAGTTGGCTGGCAAGACTTGAGGCAGTTGAAGAGGGGTAACGTAATGAAACATAGAGGGGCACTCCTTTTAACGCCTTATACTTAAGTGATGTTGTTAAGTGATACTTGGTGTTCATGTAAACCAATTGTGAACTACTTCTGGTGCAATGGGTATTGTCTCCTGGACCTTGGAGAACAGACTCAAACAAAATACCCATAAAACCCGTTGGTACTTACAGGCAACCCCTTTGCACTCTATTGGGGTTTAAAACCTCCTATATTTTAATAAATGTTAATAATACATACAATCACTCTACACAAAGTTTTTATGTTGAACACTTCTTCTACTTATCTTTTCACCACAGATCTCTTATCATTGTACAGATCAAAGACACCGCACAACAATTTTCAAATTTTAATAAAACAATTTTTACTAGAAACTCAAAAACACATGTAAAGCAACATGTAAAGAAATTTTGCAAACATTACAATCAGTTTTCATAGTTCCAATTTCAACATAAACAACCTTTTAACCAAGTTTGTATGAACCAATAGTTTCTCATCAAACCGATATTTGCTTATATTTGTACATTAAACCAACAAGTTTCTTTCCTACATACAGTTGTGTGACCCATTCAGGTCTTTGTCAGTGTTCTAACATTCAGTTTCTGGCCTATGTGTTTCAGATGTTAAATCCTTCATCAGGGCCTGTTCAACACTGACGTTCAATTGTTGCTACCATTCTGTTTGATCTGCAATTCTGATTATCTGTAATTAATGAAAGTAGCCACTTTTAGTACAAATTCTAAATAGTTTTTCTCTCAACCCTTATTTCTTTAATTGTTACCTAAAAGACTGACATTCAAGGCTTCTTGTTTGTTGGGAAGTGTAAGATAATTCTGCAATCCCTGTTCAAAATTCTCTTCATTTTCACAATCCCGTATTTCCTACATAAAACCAATGAAACAAATCATCATCACTTAGGGGAATTACCCAAATGTATATCCCTCTCAATGGGCCTTCATGAATTATGCAAAGTATATCTACCTGGACGTAATTATATCAATGTCCAGTCTGTGGTGTTCCACTTTCGATGCGCAACCTTAGAATCGGATTGTAGCACTAGTCCCACGTTTCACGATACAGGAACAACCTGTAAATCATAGATCATATTCCTTGGGATATGGAGATAGAGCTGCGTTGTTATATACTAACACGTTTAATCTCACTTATATTAGATGTTAAGATATACACAAACGTGTATATCTGGATGTTCTCTTTCTATCACTGAGGCAGCACTGTATCAGGACGTGCCGCGTTTTCCTCCCCCTCCTGTAAACAACAGCGATTCGCGAATCCACTCAATCGCAATTCTAACAGTTCCCTGTTCACCCGATTCTTGCACGTAAAATGTGCCTCGAGGGTGCTTACCTGATGCAAGGTTCTCGCAGGCACGCATCCACATTCCGAACTGGACATTCCAAACCATTCCGTCTCGAATCGTTCTCAGTTATGCTACACGTTGCCATGGACGCCACGTGCATGCGCACACGGGTCCATGACTCGGCCGATCGGCCATCTTTCTTGCGGAATCGTAAAATCCTTGCCTTTGTGTCTCAATTGGTGTTAGGTTGCTCTATCCGGACATGCGTATCCATATTACGGGAGATGGCGGGGTGCCAAGCGTAGACAGTCACCAAGCACGTCCTCTGGAGACTGGAGGCGCTGTCATTGCCCCACTGCAGCCTTTGCCAGTGGTTCGGCACACCATTTGAGAGGGTGGGCATCGACATTGTTTGTCCCCTTGACCTTCCCGCATCAGGTGGACACAGGTTCACCCTGGTGCTGGTAGATCATGCCACCAGGTAACCTGAGGCTATACCCCTTCGGACCATAACTGCCAAGGTGGTTGTCAGGGCTCTCCTGGCCATTTTTACTAGAGCTGGATTTCCTAAATCGGTGATCTCTGACAGAGAACCAGCTTCATGTCTAGTTACATGCAAGCTATTTGGAAAGAATGTGGTGTAATCT
This sequence comes from Ambystoma mexicanum, assembly GCF_040938575.1. NCBI lineage: Eukaryota > Metazoa > Chordata > Amphibia > Caudata > Ambystomatidae > Ambystoma > Ambystoma mexicanum. The sequence goes on from NC_090936.1 coordinate 31,378,042, forward strand.
ACAAGTTCTCTACCTCCTACCATCCTCAGACCAATGGTCTGGTTGAGAGATTTAATAACGCAAGTGCCAGCAAGGAGCGTTGTTTGGACTTCTACAGATTTGTCAGAGCGCAGATACTCATTGGGAGTTTTTCTAAAAAATGGTGTGTTAGGCTGTAGGACTTGTGACTTGTCATCCTAGCCTATCCCTGTTCTATATCCAGGATTCAGTTTGGACTTTGATTGGACTTTGGTATTATATATACTTACCGATACTGATTACCTTATTTTGGATTTAATAGATCTGTGGAGTCTCTGCCTCCTCACATGGTTGTTGAGGCACAGGCATGCGCCCCAGTGCACACGCCCCCGGAAGTGCCTACACAAGTGGCAGCAAGGAGCATGTTTGCTTGTTCGCCGGCTTTGCAGGCGAGTATGCGTTGGGCTTCTCAAAGCACTTTTACGCTCTAAATAGAGGAATAGGGGCAATACTTAATTCCAACTCTATTTCTACGTCCAGTCATTTTTGGGGCAGAAATGAAAAACACCAAGTTCACCAACACCCGTAAGGGGCCTAAAACAAGTAAGGAAACCAAGACGGGGGCGTGGATGTACGATGACATTCTGTCCGCGCCTCTCGTCTTTACTCCTGTCAAGGGCACCATGAAGATGGCCTTTAAAATGCTGCTTTATCCTTCGCCCTCGTCCTCTGTGAATAAGGCTATGCTAAACTTAACTTATCAGAGGAAGTCCGTCCCTTGTCAGACTCCCTGTGTACTAATACTGAAAGCGGGTCTACTTCCCATAATACTCGGATAACTCTCTTTTGGCGCTGTCTCAGTATACTGTGGATGGGGAGGCGGAGTGGGAGTTAACGCCGGATCAGAAGTAGCAACAGGAATCTGTGGACAACCGGAGGGAGGGGCTCTCTGGGAATGTAAATGCTCATATTTTATCTGAACTCCAATTTAATTAATCTCTCCTAAAAAATCTAATTGAATCAGCTGATAAGCAAAGATGTACCCAAGAAGCTTGTGAGGAGTTTAAATCCATATCTCGTGGCACCAACACTGCACCAGTTAAGGGTTCGGGGGAGGAAGTACTCGCTCACAGTGGAGAGTCCCAATTATTTTCATCCCCACTAGCTAAAACGAGAACACCTAAAAGGAAAGATAGTGTAGCGGTAAAAACTCCTCAGAGGAATAGTAAAGGAGTACTGAAACACCCCTCTTCACCAAGTTGTAAAGAGATCCCTTAAAAAAAAATAACCTTATTAAAGAAGATCTGGTTGGTACGGAGAGAATATCCAATCTGGGCATCTCAGGGGAGGAGGATGTTCCGTGTAAATGAGATTGGGGTACTCTTGCAACAACCACTATTACAGACACTTTAAAAAAAAAGGGACAAACCAAAAGTCATAAGGGGAAGTCCAAAGCATTGATTTGTGAACATAACAAAAATCAGGCACAAGGTAGCTTGTTTGACTTCTTCCCTAAAAAGTCAGTGGTGGATTTAACGGGCAATTCCACCAGCCCCTTGGCAGCTGCTAACACCCTTGGTACCAAAACAACTAACGATATAGCGGTCGAGGGTTTAGAAAAGCCTATAGTTGACAATGTTAAAGGGATGGTCTAGTAAAAAGTTTTATTTAAAAAATATATAGGCAACATAAAAAAAATACTAACATTCTCCGTTTTAAAACTTCCTATGTAACATTTTGAGCTATTCAAGCTCAAAATTCGCAAAAGCAAGCACATGGGCGCATCCATTTTGTGAAATGGAGGCCCTCCAGGGCCCGGAAAACTTAGAAATAAAACTGCTGCTTTAAAAACGTTGTATTTATGTTTGCGGTCGCTTTTGAAGCGACCGCAAACATAAATACAACGTTGTGTTGGAAAACGCTGCGGTTTTTCTTTCCAAGTTTCTCAGGCTCCTCCAGCCCGGAAAACTTAGAAAAAAAAACGCAGCTAGTGCTTATTTTTAAAAAAAAAATAAATAGCACTTACCGAGATTCAGCTGCAGCTTTCCTGCTCTGGTCTCCGGTCCCCGTCCTCCACCTACAGCACTAATGAAGGGAAAGCCACCCAGCGGTAGCCTTTGTTTACTACAGCTGGCTGGCTTTTCCTTCATTAGTGCCGCAAAAGCCAGCACAGGAGGGCCTCCATTTCACAAAATGGATGCGCCCATGTGCTTGCTTTTGCGAATTTTGAGCTTGAATAGCTAAAAATTTTACATAGGAAGTTTTAAAACGGAGAATGCTAGTATTTTTTTTTATGTTGCCTATCTATTTTTTAAATAAAAATTTTTACTAGACCATCCCTTTAAGGGGAAGGGAACGATTCCTGAAATAGGATCTATAATAATTATTCCTCCTCAAAAACGCGTTGACTTTATAAGTCTCTCTCCTGTTTCCTACGCCCAGATTTTTGGTGGTAGACCAAACCCGCACTCGGGTGTAGTGGGGGAAGTAAATGCCGAAAGGGTAGCTCCTGGTCTTGAGACGCAAGGCAGTCAAGTTTTGAAGCCAAAGATAGCCCTCCTAAGGAAAATTAATGGACTGTCCTCTAAACAGTCTGAGACGGTAGGGGGAGATTATTCGGCATTGAGTCTATTGTCAGGAAAGTTGTGGAACAATTGTTGATTGAGCAGTCGGTTGAGTTAAAGCCACCCCAAGCACAGAGGAATGTTTGATCTCCAGCTACAGAAGGGACAGAAATGCCTAAAGTGCAAAGTCGGGCCGACATACCACTGCAAAGCTCACTAATCGAAAGGAAGGGGGCCCCTCTTGGTAACGTATCTGGCATAAACCCTGATCTGGGGAAGAGCGTGGGAAACAAATATCACCACGACTTAAATCAATTGCAGAGGAATAATCCTCCAAGAATTATAAATTCAAACCATCCAGTGATACAGTGTCCCGATTCACCCAAAACGGTAGAGAGGAGTTTCCTGAATCAGGTGCAATGGAGAAAACCATGTCACCTGGATCATCCAAGCATATTACTGTATTACCTGTTTGATTATGGGGGCCCAGACTCGCTTAATAGATGGTGGGTCTTGGCCCTTATGAATGAAATTCCAGCCCTGAGGATGTATTCCTCTGCAGATATTAAATTGGTCGACTTCATCCATCCGGAGCGGCTTGATCCCGTCCGCCTGGTGTTTCAATCAAGATCAGTTTATGATGTATTTTTGCAGCAAGTGAACTCATTCATTAAGATGGGCTACGATGTTCGCTCCTTCTCTGCTGGTTTCTTTGAAACAAAACAAGTAATACCACCCATGAAAGAAAGCGGGGTAATTCAGAGAGTAGGGTAAATCCGGCTCAGAATGCTATACAGGGAAAAGGGGAAGAAGAAGCAAGTTGGAGGTGGTTGGCCATGACTCTTAGAGATTCCATACACCAGCTAAAGGATTTGAAGGCCAATCTTTAAAAATGAGAATATTACGATTTTGTCCTGGAACACCAGGGACCATGTACACTTGAAGAACTCTGTGGAATTGTGTGATCATCTAACGCAATACTCTCTTTTATGCTTACAAGAAACCTGGTTGAAACGATCTTACAAAACTGATGGTTATGACGGTGGGCAGACATAATGTCGACAGTCAAAATGTCGACAGTCAAAATTTCTAAAAATAAATGTCGAAAAAATAATGTCGACAAACAATAATGTCGACATTTTTTCGAAATTTTGTATTTATTGTATGAATAAATAAATAAATAAATATAACTAAGATATGTTGAGTATGAGGGGTGGGGGTGTGGGGGGTGGCAGGGGGTCTTGGGTGAGAGGGGTTGGGGGGACATCCCCATAGTAAATGATACTCTTTTTATTTATTTAATTATTGAATAAATAAATATATAATTACTATGTGTTGAGAATGAGGGTGAGAGGGTGGTTGGGGGGGGGGGTGTGGCGGGTGTTGGGCGAGGGGGGGTTGGGGGGACCCCCATAGTAAAATAAACTCTTTTTGGTTATTTATTTATTGAAAAATAAATAAATAAATATATAATTAGAATGTGTTGAGTATGAGGGGTGAGAGGGTGGTTGTTGGGTGAGGGGGGGTTGGGGGGACCCCCCCAATAGTAAATGATACTCTTTTTGGTTATTTATTTATCGAATAAATACATAAATATATAATTAGAATGTGTTGAGTATGAGGGGTGGGAGGGTGGTGGTGGGGGTGTGGGGGGGTGTCAGGGGGGTGTTGGGTGAGGTGTTGATAGTTCTAAGTGACATTTTTTTGTCGACATTTTTTTTTCTAAAAAATGACTTTTTACATTATAAGTATAGGATGTCGACATTTTTGTTTTCAAATTTTTTTTTCGACATTTTTGTTTGTCGACATTTTTTTTTCGACATTATGACTATAAACCGGTAATGACTGTTATCGCGAGTCAGCTATACAGGGTACCCTGGGAGGCCCGGCTGGTGGCTTCTTAATAGCTGTACAAAATGGTATGGACATTAGCAATGTGAAATGTACTAGTGTGGCGCAAGGAATCTTGGTGGTGTTGTTGGTAATTAAACATGATATAGGCAATGTTTTCATGTTACTGATCAATATATACTGGTCTCCCAAAAACAACCTGCAAGAAGCCTTAGATAAATTGAATATGTTTATATCAGAGCAATTGGTTAAATACATTGGTTTGCAAGTTGTTGTGGTGGGAGACTTAAACGTCGACATTACACATGCTTTTGACACTACTACCGTCCAACACAATGGGAAAATTGGTATGAATGTTATCTCTGAGAATAGGGTGGAGGCATCCTTGGAGTGCGGCAACAAAGGAGGAAGGAAAAAGGTCCAAGGTAAACTATGGTCTACATTCTTTTGTAACTGGGGTTTATCCTCGGTAGAGGAGGTTGGTGAAGGTTATGGTTATCTTCCGACTTGGACGGATGGAACCTATACGTCTGTCATTGACTAGATCTTCATGTCACAATATCTAATAAAGGAAGCTCTCTCATTTAAAATTCTGCAGACAAAGTTTAGTGACCACAGTATGCTAGAAGTAGCCTGGGACATGAGGACCGATTTAAAAAGCCGGCCAAGGTATGCAGATACATTGATGGTAAATTAATCCAAAACCAGACTTAAGTGGCATGGTGGGAATATAATGAAAGTAAACAAGCTGTTTCTAAAGGAAAATTTAGAAACAACAATACACGAAAAGCTAATTCTATATAGCCAAAATTCATTTGTGCAGCATATAGGTAAAAAATGTAAGTCGATAGCAGCCAGAAGGATAAATAATGAGCTGCATGGCGTGAAACAAACACAAATGTACGATAGTCTTGTAAGGCGTGAGAAAAATGAATGTAATAAAGAGAGCAGGGATTTAAAAAACTCTGGCTTAAGTGGTGAAGCCATTAAGACTGGGATAAAGAAGTTAATTAAAACAAATGCAAAATAATTGGCTGAAAGGTCATAGAATACCCCGGAGCTATGCTGGAAGCTATTAAAGATGGTACCAGTAGGAACTTCTGGAAGCTAATAAATAGGCTTGAATCATCCCAAGATATCGTCCAATCGAACACAATCATCAAACTAGGGGTGTCACGGTATTAGTTTTACGACGGTACAATAACCTTCTTGCCAAATGATGGTATATTATGGTTATCGCGGTATAGCTAACTAATCTTAACAAATATTTTCTAAAAAGTCATAAATTGTCAGATTTATCATCACAAACAAAACCAGGCATCCAGGGCCAGAATTGGGCTTTTCAACATACTTTCCACTGAAATGCCACCCCTTGCTTCCACCAAACACAAACATGTGTGGAGAAGAGGAGGTGGGTGGCGGGGGGTGCCCTGCTGCGACTGGCAAAGCAAACTGAATAGTTTTTCTTAAGTGGTCATTTAGGCTTTTAGCTCCCCCACTGGCCACTGGTGAAGATGAACATGTTGCCATCTTGATAACCTGCATGCCACAGATCAATGGAGTCTGATGGTAGTATACGCTTGTGCGCATACACACACGCACACGCACTCTCTCTTTACGTTACAGCCTTTAGTTTACTTGCGGGCCAAAAGGTGTTCAGTAATCACGGACATGTTACCCTTTGGTATGGCAGCAGGGAATACCCACAGAGAGGAGTAAATTTTGCAGTGTGACTTATTATATGTAAATTCAATGATAGAACCAGGGAAATCCCCCATTGTCATATGTTTAGAAAACATCCATTATAAATATATAAACCCCAAAGCCGCCAACCCAAAGTAAACCCTTTTCCTTCTTGGCACTGTATTTATTCTTCCTATTGCTAACATAGTGATTTTGTGTCAGGCATGTGTGGTTTATGGAATGGCATTAAAAACTGCTCCAAATGAAACTACTTGGCAGACGGCACATCCAACAGTGAAAGACCAAGACTGTGCAGCACTTGCTTACTGCAGCCTTTCCAAATCAGATTGAAAAGCACACTTAACGGTATGAACGGTATACCGGTATAAACAATGTGACGGTTATTATTGTTCAATTAAGTGGTTCACGGTATCTTTAACGGTATACCGTAATACCGTTACATCCCTACATCAAACAGACTTGGTGTGCCTATTTCAGACAAATCTATGAGTCCAAAGTTTATCCTGTCAAATGCTCTCTTCAAAAGTGACTCCGGTCTTTGGGCTAAAGTTTTATACTTTCTATTTGAAGAAGATATTCTTAGAATCAAAAACTTACCTGTTTCCTGGCACTTTTCTTACATAATCGCCATCTACAAAAAAGGGGATAGAAAACTTCCTAAAAACTATCACCCAGTAGTTATCTTGGGTGTTGACCACAAAATCTTTGCCGGTCTCCTGTTAAATAAATTCACAGAGTGGCTACAACAAAACCCGAAATTATCAGCACAACAGTATGGCTTTAGGAAGAACACTCGGTGGGTGGAGTTCTGTTCACAATTTTACAACAAAGAGCTTGCAAGGCAGGTGCAAGTCCAATCTATTTAGCGGCCATCGATCTATCCATGGAATTTGACTCAGTGGATAGGGGTACATTATGGGGCAAATTAAAAGCTTTGGAAATGCCAGGCAATATTCTATCTTCCTATACAGAAGCAAATCATCTATGCATCAATGCCACTAAAACAGTCATGAAGCTCTACAATCATAAAAAAGGGAAGGGATATGAGTGGTTCATAAACAATGGAAAATTGGAAGTAAAAAGTATGATGAAATATCTGGGTTTTCCAATTTTGATCAGTTTAAAAAATATCAATACTGAGTATTTAAAACAAAGAATAAGCCTTCAAACCACCCAAATGAGAAAGGTTGAGCATAAGTTTGGCAAATACAAATGTTATTACACCATGAAGGTTGTACCAAAAAAAGTCTACGGTCTCGAAATCTTTCCGCAGGGTGCAATCTCGGAATTCCCCAAATTGGAAGTAAAGGTATGGAAAACCATAATGTATTGGCTTCCTAAATCGGTTCCAATTGAGGCTTTTCGATACAAGTTGAGCATGTTATCATGGGACTATTGGGTCCTATGGCGTAAACTATCGCTTTACAGAAGACTGGTGTATGATTCAGGGGATAATATTTATAGAAGGGGAACTCCAAGATTGAAACATTGTTTAAGATACAGAGGTTATGCTTTTATACTTTGGAAAATTCTGGGTCTCTCAGTTATAGTTCTCATAGAAAATCCACTGTGCGTAAAGAAATTGCTTCAATTTGCAGATTGGCCGCAACCATGGGTAAATTCGCTTCCACCAAGTTGTTTGCTCAACTGGTTACACAACAGAAGCAATTGGGCCAACCAGAAACATACTTAAGCAGATTTCCAAACAAAGCTTGGCGGAACAAATTTATGAGATTTCGGTTTAACGTTTTCCCCACAGGAGAAATTCTAGAAATAAGATCTATCAGAAAATCGTCCAAAATATTGAGCCCCATGTTTGCGTGCAGATTCTGTTGTCATCCTACTTAAAGGAAAACGTTAAGACACCTCCTGTTAGAATGTAAGGCTCTATTGGTGGACCGTATAAAGTTCTTTAACCCCTTAAGTGCCAAGGGCGAGGTATCTCGTCCTTGGAATTGCATACGCAGTGCCAAGGACGAGATAGCTCGTCCTTTTTGGCGCTTTGTTTTGTGTGATCCCTGCAAAAGGATCACACAAAACATTAATCCAACCCCGGGCTATGTGAGGGGGAGGTCCCCGTCCCTGCCAGGGGGCTGGATTACCTTCAGTTTCAAGTCGGCGTGCGTAAAGTAAAGCCATTTCGGGCTGCTGCAGTGAAAATAAAAAGGTGAGTGTTCACCTCTCTCCCCCTCGATCTCCGGCTGTATTTCAAGCCAGAGATTGAGGGAGGTGTCGTTGGAAAGGGGAGATTCTCCCCTTTCCAACGACACCCTGTGTGACAGCATTGCTGCCCGCGGATCGGGCTCAGGGTGCTCGATGTGCGGGCAGCAATGCCCACTGGACTACCAGGGAAACGTTTGTGACATGGGGGGAGGCGGGCTGCTTACAGTAAGCAGCCCTCTCCCCCTGGCCCCCAAAGCATGGGGGAACATATATAATGACCCCTGGGGGAAGACAGGTGACCATCTGCCCCCAGGGGTGGGGGCATAAAAAAAATATAAAATACATGATGGGAAGGGGGAGGGGATTAGGGGGCCCTAGCCACCAGGGATTTATTTTGGAAATGGTGTCCTTGGAAAGGGGAGATTCTCCCCTTTCCAAGGACACCCTGTGTGACAGCATTGTTGCCTGCGGATCAGGCGCAGGGCGCTCGATGCACGAGCAGCAATGGCCACTAGACACCAGGGATGTCTTTGAATGTGGGGGGGTGGTGGGGGCTGCTTACAGTAAGCAGCCCTCGCCCCCCAAAACATGGGGGCACATATGTGTACAACCCTGGGGGCAGATGGCTGATCATCTGCCCCCAGGGAAGGGGGCAAAAGAAAAAACAGAAAGCAACGGGAATGGGGGTGGGTGTGGGGGGGCCTGGGATTTTTTTGCCCCCTGAAATGGTGGTGGCCCTCCTCCTCCAACACCAAGTGGAAAGGGGGGCCACCCCTTGTAGCCCTCCCTGGGGGCAGATTTATGCCCCTAGGCAGGGGTGCATGAGGTGGCCCCCATCCTTTGGGGGTGGGAGGGTGGTGCACCAGGAAGAAGTGTGCAGGCCCCCCAAAGGATGGGGCCTGCAGGTTAGGGGGGGGGGAATAAAAAAAATAAAATAAGGGAATTTTGGGAGGGAATGGGCACTAGCCACCAGGGATATATTTTACAGAAAAGGGGGGTGGCCCTCTCCCCCTCACCCCAAAGAGAAATGGGGCACCCCTTGTAGCCCTCCCTGGGGGCAGATATCTGCTCCTAGGAAGGGGCATCTGACACCGGGAGTGCTGCATGAGATGCCCCCCTCTTATCTGCTCCCAGGGATGGCTGATTGAGATGCCCCCTGCATTTGGTGTGGGGGGGTAGAGGGCCACCCCCCATTACATTAGAAAATTACCTGGCGGTTTAGGGTGCCCCTCAGCCTGCCCTAAAGTGTAGTGTACCATTTTCAATTTTTTTCTCTGTTTACGAAACTTGCCTTGGCGCAGATGGGCACATTGGTGAGCCAATCTGGCCCCAGGGTGCCCATGCCTTACTGCCCCACCCACTGGGGGCCTGTCCCACACATTTTTGGTGGCCCTCTGCCCCACACCCCAAATGGAGGGGGGTGTACCTCACACAGCCGTTTGTAGGAGGCCCAGGGAGGCCTGCATGAGGTGCCCCCGCCACCCATTTCGGGTGAGGGGGAAGAGGGCCATCAAACATTGTGGGACAGGCCCCCCAGTGAGTTGGGTTACCAAAGGAAAAAAGTGAAAATGGTGGAACACTTTTTAGGGGGGGCTGTGGGACACCCCAAAGGGACAGGGAATTTTCTAATGGGATGGGGCGTTGACCCCCTCCACCCCCAACGGAGTGGGTGCCATGTCATGCAGCTCTCCCTGGGACCAGATATCTGCTCCTAGGAAAGGATGCCTGAGCCCAGGGAGGAGTGCAGGACAGCCCCCCCTTATCTGCCCCCATGGAGGGCTACATGTGATGCGCCGCCCCTCCAATTGGGGTGGAGGTGGAGAGGTGCACCCCCCCTTCACATTATATAATTCCACAGCGGTGTAGGGGGCTAACTCAACCCCCGCTAACATTTTGAATTATTTTCTTTGTTTACAATACCTGCCTTAGCGCAGAGGGGCACATTGGTGTGCCAATCTGGCGCCAGGGTGCCCAAACCTTACTGCCCCACTCACTGGGGGGCCTGTCCCACCATTTTTGGGGGCCCTCTCCCCCCACCCCAAATTGGGGCGGGGGGTGTACCTCACGCAGCAGTTTGTAGGAGGCCCAGGGAGGCCTGAATGAGGTGCCCCTGCCACCCATTTAGGGTGAGGGGGGAGATGGCCCCTAAAAATGGTGGGACAGGCCCCCCAGTGGGTGGGGCGGTAAGGTTTGGGCACCCCAATGTGCCCCTCTGCACCAAGGGAAGTTGGGTTACCAAAGGAAAAAAGGGAAAATGGTGGAACGCATTTTAGGGGGGCTGTGGGGCACCCCAAAGGGAAAGGGAATTTTCTAATGGGATGGGGCGTTGACCTCCCCACCCCCACCCGCAATGGAGTGGGTGCCATGTCATGCAGCCCTTCCTGGGACCAGATATCTGCTCCTAAGAAGGGACGCCTGAGGCAGGGAGGAGTGCAGGACAGCCCCCCCCTCCCTCATCTGCCCCCAGGGAGAGCTACATTTTGCTGGTGTGACTGTAGGTAACACATGTTTTTTGTTTTGTTTACAGCTTTTTCTACGCGAGCAGCTGCAACATTATGCAGGTACTGTTTTTATTCTATGGTTAGGGCCCACTGTCAGTGGGGTGGGTGAGACTGGGGCTGGATTGTTGGCGGTGTGGGTGGGAATGGCCCGTCAAGGCAGATATATTGGTGGGATGGGACGGACACAATTGCAGGGGCAGGCCACAAATTGCCCCCAGATCATTGGTGTTTCCCTGGGAGCGGATCCCTCCCATGTGGGTTGTCCGTCTGCAAGCCAGGCTCCACCTCTGGCTGTGCTACGTTACAGATGTCACCTTCGGGGAGGAATGGGGATCCTGCTGGGGCTCCCTGGAGCTGCTGCTGTGTTTAGGGGACGGTACACCCACATGGTACATGGATGTCCAAGGCCAGGGACATCACCTCCAACTGCCCTGGAGTTGCGGCTGGGCTGCATTACAGCTTTTCCCTTTGGGGAGGTAATGGCACACTGCTGAGACTCACTGGTGGGGAGAAGCTGTAACGCAGGGCAGCCAGGGCTCCAGCAAAGTCGGCGGTAATATCCCTGGCCGTGGGCACCCTTCTCCCATGTGGGTCTTTACCGGGGGTTCTGGGTAATAAATTCTGGGTCGATTTGCGTAAGTCAGACCTCTGTGGATTCCCACGGGTGTCCTCTTTTGGGAAATGCATAGAGTTCCCTGTTTTCCTTGCTGGCTTCGACACCCTAGGCCCAAATCTGTAGGTTGCCCACATGAATAAAATGGGCTGTGCTGAAAGGCTTGGGGTTACCAGTGGGTTACCCTTTTCCTTTTGCACCCCCAGTAGGTGCACCCACACATGTGAGGCACCGTTTTCATCGGGACACGTGTGGGGACGCGGGAAGATAGGCCAGGTGTTATTGGCGGTGTGTTTGGGTGGGTGGCCAGAGCGAAATGTCCAAGAATTGTCTTAATTTCCAGCCAATTTCAGAGACATTTCTCTGTGTCCACTCCCCGAAACACATTGCCAACAACAGATGTCATACCTTCTCGCGTTCCCACAGGTGTCCCGTCAAAAACGGTACCTCACATGTGTGGGTGCCCCTAACGGGGGTGCAAAAGGAAAAGGGTAACCCGCTGGTAACCCCAAGCCTTTCGCCACAACACAATTCAAGGCATAAATTAAGTTTTCAAAAATTGATTAGCAGAGTTTGCTAATTAAATGTTTCTTGGTTAGCAAACAAACCCACTTGATTAGCCATTTTGTACTAATGTTTTTAATGCCACCTGAAGATAACCGTACCCAAGATATAAAATGGGCAACAATACGCAGTTTTGCATACCATTGAAGTAAGACATAAGTGAGATATGTCAGGCATTGCAAATTCCTTCTGTAAAATGGTGCCTGTCACCACAGACCCGCTTTAGGTTGGCACACTGCTGCCACCCAGAGGCCAGCCATGCACAGTGAAACCTTTATCTGACATTTACTGCAAAAAAAGTAAAGTTTAAATAAAAGTTTCCAGCATCCCCGGCAAATGGTACTGGCCCTTCTTAAAATCTACTTGATTATGCGAGGGTGCGAAAATACTTTGCAAGCCCTGGATGAGTGTCTGCGAAAAGGTTAGCTGCAAGAATGGACACAAATAAATAGATATGATAAAAAAAGGCTCTTAAACAGTTTGGCCAGCTCTCTCTACTGCAAGTGCAAAGATATACTGCAATCATAATCATAGAGCAAAGTGAGCTCTGGAGGCCAACTACAGTGTACAGTTTTGCAGTAGGTCTGTAGATTTACAGACTGGATGAGACTATTGATCGCTACTTTAAGTAAATATCAAGTTAGCTTTGTGTATTAATTATGTAAAAGACTAAGCAGAGTGGATGGCATAGCAGGCAGAGAACTGGGAAACTAGGCAGAATATTGTAGTTTGTAGCCATCTCACTTTCAGGGTAGCAGGTATAAAATAGCAGGCAGAGAACTGGGAAACTAGGCAGAATATTGTAGTTTGTAGCCATCTCACTTTCAGGGTAGCAGGTATAAACCAACATGGTAAGATAGAATGTCAAGGAGTACAGGATCAGTTCATGGGTTGACCACCAGTTGCAAGCAGTATGTAACCAGCAAGCCACAGGACTAGGTTTGCCATCAAAGCATTTGGCCGCGTGGTCATGTACATTTTCAAAAGTGTCCTCTTGTCGATATGATGCATCTTTCCCAACAAAATGAAATCTAGTTGACACTGAGATTTGGATACACTTCACTGTAAAGCATGGAGACAATGCAGTGTTTTACAATAGCAAAACTGTAATTATGCATTAATTGAAATTGAAAGCATTAAAAAAAAATAATTAACATACTGGTCTTTGGCAGACAGGATCCAGTTAGCTTAATAACAGTGTTATCCCAATTATTTCTGGTTTGCAATTATTTGAAAAATAAAACGTGCGTAGCACTCCAACACAGGCCTTTTGGCACATGAGTGAAGGGGATGATTACTGCTGCACTCTCTCTCCATTAGCCCCTTTGAACTTGCAGTGAACAGAGAAAAGAGGATGGAGAGAGCTCTGAAGGCAAGTGGAATGCAGGGTTACCTTAAATAGCTAACTTTGCTACACAAGTGCCAATTTAATTAGCAAACCTACAGAATTGCATAGCAAATTGCTCCGCGACCCTGCTTATTTTATGCCTTGCAATTTGTTCATGTGGGCAACCTACAGATTTGGGCCTAGGGTGTCGAAGCCAGCAAGGAAAACAGGGAACCCCATGCATTTCCCAAAAGAGAACACCCGTGGGAATGCACAGAGGTCTGACTTGCGCGAAGCGACCCAGAATCTATTACCCAGAACCCCAGACAAAGGGCCTCATTACATGGTAGGCTACAAAACCATTATATTAAAAAAAGACAGTCACAAGGGGGCACGGATGGGGTGGTGTTCAAACACAGTTAGGATATTAGCTATTAGGATATTCGGATATTAGCACCTTGGTCCATGCCGGTAAAATACCGGCACCGCCTTGGTGGAAAGGGGAATTACCGCCCTATTCCAAGGTTGGCGGGGTGGTAATTCCCCCTTCCACCATTGCCCTTCCCCATTCCCATTTTTGCCCCATAGGGCATAATGGGAATGGGGAAGGTGTTAATTACGGTACCGCAAATTTGCGGTGCCGTAATTAGCACCAAGGTCCCTTAGCGGGTTGGTTTTTAACGCCAACCTGCTAAAAGCAGGCGTTAAAGTACCAACCCGCTAAGGGACCTCGCAGTAAGGCGGTATGGGTTAACAGTCACCGGTACCATTACCGGTGACCGTTAACCTTTACCGCCTACCGTGTAATGAGACCCAAAGTGAACATTGTGTTTTTTCCCCACCAAATATCACACTTTGTCGGGGATTGTGGCTAATAAAAACTGGGGCAATTTGCGCAAGGCAGATCTCTGTGGATTCTCACGGGTGTCCTCTTTTGGGAAATGCATGGGGTTCCCCGTTTTCCTTGCTGGCTTCGACACCTTAGGGCCAAATCTGTAGGTTGCCCACATGAACAAAATGGGCAGTGGCGAAAGGCTTGGGGTTACCAGTGGGTTACCCTTTTCCTTTTGCGCCCCCGGTAGGTGCATCCACACATGTGAGGTACCGTTTTCATCTGGACACGTGTGGGGACGCGGGAAGGTAGGCCAGGTGTTACTGGCGGTGTGTTTCGGTGGGTGGCCAGAGCGAAATGTCTGAGAATTGTCTTCCTTTTCAGCCAATTTCAGAGACATTTCCCTGTGTCCACTCACCGAAACACGTCGCCAACAACAGATGTCATACCTTCTCGCTTTCCCACAGGTGTCCCAACGAAAACAGTACCTCACATGTGTGGGTGCACCTACCGGGGGAGCAAAAGGAAAAGGTAAACCGCTGGTAACCCCAAGCCTTTCGCCACAACACAATTTGTTCATGTGGGCAACCTACAGATTTGGGCCTAGAGTGTCGAAGCCAGCAAGGAAAACAGGGAACCCAATGCATTTCCCAAAAGATGACAACCGTGGGAATGCACAGAGGTCTGACTTGCGCGAAGCAGTCTAGAATTTATTACCGAGAACCTCAGACAAAGTGAACATTGTGTTTTTTCCCCACCAAATATCACACGTTGTCAGGGATTGTGGCTGATAAAAATTGGGGCAATTTGCGCAAGGCAGACCTCTGTGGATTCCCACGGGCGTCTTCTTTTGGGAAATGCATGGGGTTCCCTGTTTTCCTTGCTGGCTTTGACAAGAAAAGAGTGGGAATCCACAGAGGTCAAATTGCGCGAAGCGGGCCAGAATGTTTTACCCCGAACCCCCCGACAAAGTGAAAAATGTGGGTTATTTGGCCACATTTCAGACTTTGCCGGGGCTTCTGGGTAATACATTCTGGGCCGATTTGCGCAAGTCATACCTCTGCGGATTCCCACGGGTGTCCTCTTTTCGGAAATGCATGGGGTTCCCTGTTTTCCTTGGAGGCTTGGACACCCGAGGGCCATATCTGTATGGTGTGCCCGTCTGCAGAGTGTGAGAAATTGGGGTTACTTGTTTTAGGCTTTCCCCTTGGCGCCCAGGTAGGTGCACCCACAGATGTGAGGTACCATTTTCTTCAGGACACCGGTGGGAACGCGGGACGGTAGGCCCTGTGTTGTTGGTAGCGTGTTTCGATGGGTGAGCCGAGTGAACTGTGCGGAAAATGCATTTTTTCCCCCACATTCCGGACTTTGCAGAGGTGTCTGTGTAATAAATTCTGGGCCGATTTGCGCAAATCAGACCTCTGCGGATTCCCACGGGTGTCTTCTTTTCGGAAATGCATGGGGTTTACTGTTTTCCTTGGTGGCTTGGACACCCTAGGCCCATATCTGTATGTTGTGCTTGTCTGGAGAAAGTGTCAAATTCAGGTGTCGAAACAGACTTGGGGTTACCTGTGTTTTAGGCTTTCCCCTTGGCGCCCAGGTAGGTGCATGTTAGGGAGAATTCTCTGTTTAGGCTGAATTTCCCTACCTAGTGAGTCCCCCAGCAGCTTTGCTGGATTTCTGGGGTTTAATTTTTTTCTCCTGCCAAGAGTGAGACTCTTTTACCCTCACTCTTGGACATGTTGAAGTGTGTTTTCTTGGTTAAACCTTGTGTTGAATGGGCTATGGGGTCTTTTACTCCATAGGGCCTCATGTATTTTTTGTGATGTGGGTCACACAGCACCCTCTGTGCCGTGACCCAGGGGTGTCCTAGGGACTCCCCAACATAGACTCCATACCCTGGGACTGACTACTGTCTCCCAGGGCATGTAAAGTCACCAAAGACTTTGCTAGTCTTGAATCCTGAACAGAACCAGTACAAACCATCATATTGTGGACGTACTGGCTGGGGCAATTCGATTGCCCCAGGGTCTGTTAGTCGAGGGGGCACGTCTCCGTCCCCCCTGATCGAGTTTTGGCTGGTGGCAGTGGAAACTACTTTTTATATTCGACCGCGAATATTTCCCTATGGGATTTCCCATTGTTTTAGGCTAACACATTTAATTATTTATTTACGGTAGCCTTAAACATACCGCCGGTTTATATATTTATTTTTATAACTCCGGTTGGGACTTTTTGCCAAAACTTGATTCTAAAATGGCGTTGGTGTTCGCCTCTGTAACTCTGACCCAAAGTGGAGCCCTTTGTTCCCCTTTTGGCGGGCTTCTCCACAGAAGCCCTCCAAAGTGGTGCCACTCTGTCTGGGGTACTTAGGAGGGGTGGAGGGGGATTTAGGCACCCTGGACTGAGTTACCTTGGTAACTCAAGTCGCACTCCGTCCTGATTGGCCCAAGTGGTGAGCCGCCCGGCTCACCACTTAGCATGTTTGAGTGACAGCTAGGCTGGGTGAATGGGGGCTTGCTGCATAAAAGCAGGGCTTTGGGGACTGGGACTTCAGAAGTCGCCACAGGACCAAGAATCCGACGAGGAAAGAGCTGAGCCGACCTGCTTCGACGACACCACCCGGTGGAGCCCTGCTGAACCGTCTCACCACTTTTTCCCGACGACCGAGGAGAACTCTTAACGGAGTGGCTCCTTCCCTTGACTGGTGGGGACAACCAGTTTTCGCCTTCTTTCCGTTCTTTGAGGTATCTCGTGGCCGCCTTGCCTGTGCCAAGCACCCCGGCAACCGGAATACCACACTTTACCCCCATACCGCGAAAGTCGGTACCAACCCTTTAACCGGAGGACTCCGCGGCTGGTTTCTTCCCGGGCAGTGCAACGACCCTCTTCTTCTGCTCTTCAGCGAGAACTTCTTCTCCCCTGACCGACGTCGAGCCCTGCTGCCACTGCCTGGAACAACTGCCACCGCTGGAGGATCCTTTCCGCTTAAGGTACTGTGTTCCGCCTGGCTTCCCTTGCCACCGACTGTACGGGGTAGATTTAGTCCCCGGCTTTCGAACCTGGGAGTGCCTGGGACACTTTTGCTAAACTTTCTGAGCCACTCTAAACTCTTTTTGACTCTTTGCAAGACTTTGAATCTCTAACTAACAGTGTGATCTTGGGCACATTTTCGCTCCGGCTACTCTAAGAGTGGGCCCTGCCTAGTGACTTTTGCTCACCTGTGACTTTATTCTTCTTTGAGCCTATTGCAAGTGTTCTGGACCTTAGAGTGGTGTGTCTAACCTATTTCTGCTTTTTCTCCCCCTTTCTTGGAAACTACTAGAGTGTCATCTAACGTTAAGCACTCACCTCTGTTTTAATTAAGTGGGGTTAACCTAGAGTTGTCTAGATAGGAGAAAGGATTGAATTTACTTTCAGTATAACTGTGTTGAAGTGCTTTTACTATATTTTTGCTAGAGTGTTTTTAACTTATGTGTATTTTAAATAAATAACTATATACTTTTGAAACCAAGCTCTGGTCAGTGTTTGCTTGTGCTATTGTGTTTTGGTACATATTGTGTATACTTTACATACTGCCTAACTCTTCTTGAGAGAAGTCTGACTGCTCAGCCACAGCTACCAGGTAAATCTGGGTGGTACAGACTGCTACCAAAGGGGTTTACTGCTCTACCTGTAGTCTTAAATCTTTTGCAGTGTTCCCCAAGGGAACTGCACAGGTTTCTGCCTAACACTGGTGTACAGCGGTGGGATTTGTATTGAGTATACATTTTATTGTGCTTTAGATACCTTAGTGCAACTAACCACAAAGCTTAGCACTGAAAAAGTAAAACCTCTAACATGTCAGTTATAGAAAGCTATAGTCAAGAGTCCCTGGCAGCCAAAACTGCTGATTGTTTAAGAATGCTCTGTAAACATAAGGATCTCCTGACTAAGGGCAAGAAAATGGAGCTGATTGAAAGATTGTTAGCTAACCAAAGTCTGGGTGATGGTTCAGAGGAACCTACCACTCCAGCAACTGTAGATGACAGTGTTGAAGTTAACATGGAGCAAAATGTTGATGTTTCTGAGGAAGAGTCAGAAGAGGAGGGTGAGGCTGTTGTAACTGTCCCCCCTAGGCCTCTGCCTGCTCTACCTGCTGTACCTACTGGACCTTTACCAGGTCCCACATTTAGTCCTCAGTACTTTGAACTGGAGAAAATGAAGCTAGAATTGGAGTATAAGAAACTTAATGCTCAAACTGACAAAGAACTAAGGCTAAGGGAAATGGAGCTCAAGTATGACTTAGAAATGAAGAAATTATCTGTTGAGAATGTTTCTCTCTCTGGCTCCTCTAGAAGTTCCAGTCCTAAAAGACCCCGGATGCCTAAAGAATTGGTTGGTATGTATGAGCCTAAGTTGGATGTGTTGGATTGGTTGTCTCTGTTTGAATATAATCATGGGCTCCAGAACATCACAGGAAATGACTTACTCACCTGGTTGTTCTCTAGGCTTCCCCCTGTTGCAACTGATGTGGTAATGGAGATGGGGGAGGAGGATAGGAAGGACTATGAATGTGTGAAACTAGCTTTGATAGCTAGGTTTGGGAAGACCCCTTCCCAGTATCTTAAGAGGTTTAGGAACCTCAAAAAGCATGATGGTACCCCTTGGGCTACCTGGGTGAGTGAATGTTTGAAAAACTTAGAGGGATGGATTAAGGGTTACAAGGTGAACACTTATGAGGGGATGAGAAATCTCTTTATGTTGGAGTCAATTTATGATGCCTGCTCTCCTGAGCTCAGACAGCACTTGGCTGATTCACAGGAATTGGATCCTAGGAAGCTAGCTAAGGCTGCTGACTTGTGGGTTGCCAACAGGGCCACTCACAAGGATTCTGGGGTAACTCAGAGGAAGGATGGGGAGAAACAGCCTAAAAAGGACTCCAAAGAGAATTCTAATACCTCCCATACCCAAGAGGGCCACAAACAACCAAATAACCAGGGTAAGCCCCAGGGTAAACCGAATCAGGCTAGTGTACCTTCTGGCCACAAGCCAGAAGGAGGTCAGAACAAGCCACCCTTCCAGAGAGCATTTGGACAATGCTATGTCTGTCAGGGTACTGACCATATCAAAGGAGATCCCAAGTGCAAGGGTAAACCTGCAGGGATCAGCACAGTCTCCTTAGCCTTCACTCCTGAGGATGAAGTACAGATGACTAGTGCCCACTTTGAACTCTTTGCTGAAGAACCCTTGGGTCTTCAAGCAACTGTAAACTTAGAGCCTATGGGTCTGGTTAGTCCCCAGAATAGGGTTGTGTATAACTCCCTACCTGTTAACTCTAAGGTGTATTATGTGGACAGTGTTCTTGTCAATGGCCAGGATACTCCTGCCAGGAGAGACACTGGGGCCAGCAGAACAGTAGTGGATGAAAGCTTCTTTCAACCTGAGGATGTGGCCAAAGCACCCAAAGGTCCCACTAAGATGTCTGGAGGCCCTGCCCAAATGGTTCCTATTCTACCAGCCCTCATTCAGTGTAACAACATGACAGTGAGGATCCCTGTCAGTGTTCAGACTGAGGTACCTGGGAAGGTCCTGTTGGGGAATGACCTAAGAACTCTAGGAGTAGTGTCACATACCCCCAGGCCTCCCAGGATGGAGAAGCAGAACTTAACCAAATTGGCTAGAAAGGCTACCTTGAAGGACCCTTCTAAGCCTGTGGGACCCTCTACTGAGAACCCCACTACAAGCCCTGGTTTTAGTAAGTTGACCTCTAACCCAGGCACAGTTCAGGATAGTATGCTAGGAACATGGGAGCCCCAACCAAGCTCCACCCTTGTTCCCCTAGTTTCAGAGTCTCTGACCCCCCCTGCTTCTGAGGAAGAGGTGGATAGACCAACTAGGCCCCTATCTGAACCTGAGAGAACTGGTCATTCTCAGTGCTGGTGGAAAACCAGAAAAGAAAAGTCTAAGGCCAAAAACCTTCAGACTGTTGGACCTTCTACTGAAGACCCCAACTCAAATCCTAATATTAGGGGGGAAACTCCTAAAATAGGTAAGGGTAGATCTAAGAGGAAGGGGAAGCAGGTACATTGCCTAACCCCAACCCCTCCAACCAAGAGGCCTAAGACCCAACCTGCTCCCACAAGAGAGGTGGTGAGGAACCTTGGAGGCCCCTCTAGATCTAAGGGAATCCTTTATAAGGACCCCTTGAAAAAGCCTGACATAGGTTCAGAAGTTGTACCAACTTCTGAGGGACTGGTCAACCAGACCCCCTATAACAAAAAGACTGATGTTCCTCAAAGGGTCTGTAGGTCCGTTAGCTTGCAAAAGAAAACCTTTGAGTTCTCCATTGAACATAGGTCAAGGTGTCACCATCAAAATGCTGATGGACTCTCTAGGATGTATATCATCGACTAGAGGTATGAGGTTCATCCAGGAGTGGATTAAATCCTCCTGTCCCTTAGTCTGGGGGGGGGCGAGTGTTAGGGAGAATTCTCTGTTTAGGCTGAATTTCCCTACCTAGTGAGTCCCCCAGCAGCTTTGCTGGATTTCTGGGGTTTAATTTTTTTCTCCTGCCAAGAGTGAGACTCTTTTACCCTCACTCTTGGACATGTTGAAGTGTGTTTTCTTGGTTAAACCTTGTGTTGAATGGGCTATGGGGTCTTTTACTCCATAGGGCCTCATGTATTTTTTGTGATGTGGGTCACACAGCACCCTCTGTGCCGTGACCCAGGGGTGTCCTAGGGACTCCCCAACATAGACTCCATACCCTGGGACTGACTACTGTCTCCCAGGGCATGTAAAGTCACCAAAGACTTTGCTAGTCTTGAATCCTGAACAGAACCAGTACAAACCATCATATTGTGGACGTACTGGCTGGGGCAATTCGATTGCCCCAGGGTCTGTTAGTCGAGGGGGCACGTCTCCGTCCCCCCTGATCGAGTTTTGGCTGGTGGCAGTGGAAACTACTTTTTATATTCGACCGCGAATATTTCCCTATGGGATTTCCCATTGTTTTAGGCTAACACATTTAATTATTTATTTACGGTAGCCTTAAACATACCGCCGGTTTATATATTTATTTTTATAACTCCGGTTGGGACTTTTTGCCAAAACTTGATTCTAAAATGGCGTTGGTGTTCGCCTCTGTAACTCTGACCCAAAGTGGAGCCCTTTGTTCCCCTTTTGGCGGGCTTCTCCACAGAAGCCCTCCAAAGTGGTGCCACTCTGTCTGGGGTACTTAGGAGGGGTGGAGGGGGATTTAGGCACCCTGGACTGAGTTACCTTGGTAACTCAAGTCGCACTCCGTCCTGATTGGCCCAAGTGGTGAGCCGCCCGGCTCACCACTTAGCATGTTTGAGTGACAGCTAGGCTGGGTGAATGGGGGCTTGCTGCATAAAAGCAGGGCTTTGGGGACTGGGACTTCAGAAGTCGCCACAGGACCAAGAATCCGACGAGGGAAGAGCTGAGCCGACCTGCTTCGACGACACCACCCGGTGGAGCCCTGCTGAACCGTCTCACCACTTTTTCCCGACGACCGAGGAGAACTCTTAACGGAGTGGCTCCTTCCCTTGACTGGTGGGGACAACCAGTTTTCGCCTTCTTTCCGTTCTTTGAGGTATCTCGTGGCCGCCTTGCCTGTGCCAAGCACCCCGGCAACCGGAATACCACACTTTACCCCCATACCGCGAAAGTCGGTACCAACCCTTTAACCGGAGGACTCCGCGGCTGGTTTCTTCCCGGGCAGTGCAACGACCCTCTTCTTCTGCTCTTCAGCGAGAACTTCTTCTCCCCTGACCGACGTCGAGCCCTGCTGCCACTGCCTGGAACAACTGCCACCGCTGGAGGATCCTTTCCGCTTAAGGTACTGTGTTCCGCCTGGCTTCCCTTGCCACCGACTGTACGGGGTAGATTTAGTCCCCGGCTTTCGAACCTGGGAGTGCCTGGGACACTTTTGCTAAACTTTCTGAGCCACTCTAAACTCTTTTTGACTCTTTGCAAGACTTTGAATCTCTAACTAACAGTGTGATCTTGGGCACATTTTCGCTCCGGCTACTCTAAGAGTGGGCCCTGCCTAGTGACTTTTGCTCACCTGTGACTTTATTCTTCTTTGAGCCTATTGCAAGTGTTCTGGACCTTAGAGTGGTGTGTCTAACCTATTTCTGCTTTTTCTCCCCCTTTCTTGGAAACTACTAGAGTGTCATCTAACGTTAAGCACTCACCTCTGTTTTAATTAAGTGGGGTTAACCTAGAGTTGTCTAGATAGGAGAAAGGATTGAATTTACTTTCAGTATAACTGTGTTGAAGTGCTTTTACTATATTTTTGCTAGAGTGTTTTTAACTTATGTGTATTTTAAATAAATAACTATATACTTTTGAAACCAAGCTCTGGTCAGTGTTTGCTTGTGCTATTGTGTTTTGGTACATATTGTGTATACTTTACATACTGCCTAACTCTTCTTGAGAGAAGTCTGACTGCTCAGCCACAGCTACCAGGTAAATCTGGGTGGTACAGACTGCTACCAAAGGGGTTTACTGCTCTACCTGTAGTCTTAAATCTTTTGCAGTGTTCCCCAAGGGAACTGCACAGGTTTCTGCCTAACAGTGCACGCAAACATGTGAGGTACCGTTTTCATCGGGACACCTGTGGGAACGCGGGATGGTAGGCCATGAGTTGTTGGCGGCGCGTTTCGATGGGTGAGCCGAGTGAAATGTGCGGAAAATGCGTTTTTTTCCCCCACATTTCAGACTTTGCGAGGGTGTCTGGGTAATAAATGCTGGGCCGATTTGCGCAAATCATACCTCTGTGGATTCCCACGGGTGTCCTCTTTTCGCAAATGCATGGGGTTCCCCGTTTTCCATGGTGGCTTGGATACCCATATCTGTATGTTGTGCTTGTCTGGAGAAAGTGTCAAATTCAGGTGTCGAAACAGACTTGGGGTTACTCGTGTTTTAGGCTTCCCCCTTGGCGCCCAGGTAGGTGCACCCACACATGTGAGGTACCGTTTTCATCGGGACACCTGTGGGAACGCAGGAAGGTATAACATTTGTTGTGTTTGTGTGGTTTTGATAAGGTTTTGACCCATTTGCTGGTGTCCTTTGTCACACAACCCTTTCATTTCCCAAATGTGACGTACATTTAGTCGCTGCTTGAGGGACCATACACTTTTGTAACCTGCACACGTCACCTACCCTTGAAAAGGTCTGCCTGTGTTCTTTCAAAAAATGTATGGTTGACGTTCCTCAACACATTGGTTTTCCTGATTTACACATGCTAAGTGCGTCTGTTCAGGCCGTGAGCATAAAACTCCTGTGTACCATGGCTCATTGTTTGGCTTGTGGTATTGCTCGTTTTGTAAAACACTACAAAAAATGTGTGCTTTCCTAAATGCAAGAGTCGGGGGAATGTAGCGGAGCATTGTTCTCTCAAAATTCCTAGAAGCCATTGCCGTACCAAGCCAACCATGTACAACACACCTTTTTTTCAGTCATTTTCCCGCTTTCCCCCCAATCTATGGCATTTTCCCCTACCTAGTTGTTGCCCGACCTACGCAAATCACCCCTTTCTAAACTTGGAATTTTGTCTACTTTTCAGAAATATATGCCTTTCTGTACTCTAATTCAGCTTTCCTACCCTTTTCTTCCATTCCGTCCATGCATGTCCAATTGGCAAAAATGGTCAAAATTGCCTACCTCTCACAAAACGGTTGATAACCACATCAAAATAATGTTTTTTCGTTTCCACTCAACCTGTTCTTGAAGGCCCGGGAATTGGGGAATTCAGCACAGCAAACCATTTGTTCCTAGCTCTTACAAGGAAAAAACCACAGGCTTCTTTGTACATCATTTTATTCACATTTTTAGAAAAAACACAACATTTTCGCCCTTTTTTGGTTATTTTCTCTCACCCCCCTAAAGCAACCTAAGATTCCTGGGTGGCGTTACGACTGCCTAAAAGCGGCAAAACAAGGAGCCAAATTTGGCCGAGATATCTCATGTAACAAAAAAGTTACAAGCCATTGAATGGCCACATACCAAAATCAACAAAAAGGTCCTTGGCACTGGGGGGGAATACCCATGGCACTTAAAGGGTTAAACAATGTATTTATAATATGGAATGGGTGTATTCTGATCGATTGTGGGGGGGAATGATGCATGGGTCATCTGTGTCCCTCACGATACAGTGGTGCGTTTTTTTATCATCGGTATGTGGAATCTTATCAACGGAACAGATAAAAGGTGCTACTTTGGAGGATATGGCACTAGATGAAAATCCACTTGAGTGTTAATCTCTTGCCATGATATAGTAATGGTGTACTGCTTTGGGGCAAAACTTGGTCTGGTCTTACTGGTTATAGTGGAATCAGTCATGACCAGGTTAAAAAAGTATACAACCACATTCTGGTAAAGAAGCACTTTAGGAAGAAAAAAGAAACAATGGGCTGGTGACCTCATAATAACGCTTGCCATGTTGATTCTAGAAAGTGTGTGATAAATCTCTTAACCTGGGGGGTTTAAGTAATGAAGTTTTTAGTAATGTATTGTTGACTCTAGAGTGAACTGTGAGAGGCTGATCAGGGAGGCCTTTTTATTTTTTTCATGTACGCAGGAATTGCCTATATTCTTTTAAGAACTAATGAAACAGTAGCTGCTTGAGTTCCACATTTGTGAACAATAACAAAGTTTATGCACTAAACTGTACTTTTATAACGTGCTGTAAATGAAATGATCTGTTTTATTCTTTTTTTTTTTATAAAGGTTTGTTTACAAACCACAGACAAATAAAATTAAAAAATAAAATATGTAAGACTCTCAAGAGCATGTTGGGTGCTTTGGAAGAGCCCTTAAGGAGGAAATGGGAGCTCCTCCTACCATGCCTGCTGTTTGCTTACAGAGAGGTGCCTCAAGAGGGTGTTGGTTCAGCCCCTTTCAGCCCCTCTTTGGACATCCAGTGAGGGGGCCCATTGCCTCGCATGTGGATTTGACTCCTGGTCAAGAGATCCTTGTGATGGAGCCTACCAAGCCTTGAGTTTTGGCAGATAAGTGGACTGGACCCTTCAGGATAATCTCCAAGATGGGTCAAGTCAACTATCTGGTTGACATGGGTGTTCCTGAGGTAGCCCCTCTAGTCTTCCATGTCAACAGGCTCAAGCCTTTCCACAGGAGAGGAGGAGTCTCATGCGTCTTGCTAGCTTCAGAGCAAGAAGATGAGAGTGACCCCCTTCCTGATTTGCTGCATAGTAACCATCAGGATGGCTCAGTGAGGGTGTGCAACTCTCTCCAGATCTGACACCAGAGCAGCAGAGGACCTGCAGGGCTTTGCTCCAGCAGTATGCTCCTATGTTCTCACTGACACCAGTCCTCATCCCATTGTGTAGGCATGATATTGACACTGGTGACAGTGTACCTGTCAAAAACAGATGCTACAGGATGTCAGACACTGTAAATAATCACATCTGGGCAGAGGTGGCCAAGATGTTGTACATGGTTATCATTGAACCATCAACCGACCCCTGGTCCAGCCCAGTGGCCCTTCCCTTTCCTAGCCATTCCACTGGTAGGTGTGTTTCCTATAGTTTTGTATTTATTAAGTTTATATAGCACTTTACGCCACAGCGCTTTACATTACCACATGAATACATGGAATAAAATAGAAGCATAAAATTACAAGACATGAAACAAACCATGTACTGATCATTGCATTTTTCCATAACCTGTTCTGTTTCCCTTGCACCTACCTGGGGACCAGGTGCTGTTGTTCCAGCCACCTGTGGCCCCAATAGTCGGTCAGCTAGTGATAACTTATCTCCCTGACTGGTACTTGGGGACGGAGGTATTCTAGTCTACGCGGTAGCCCACGTCTTGACACTGATGCCCGTGACACTGTAATTGGAGCTGTCTTGTCTCAGTTAGACGACAAAGGGAGAGATCACCCCATAATGTTCATCAGTAGACAACTCAAGGGTAGGGAATGTAGGCGGGGCCACTGTTGAAAAGGAATGTTTTAGTATTATTTGGGCCCTTAGGCGTTTTAGACCTTACCTTACAGGGTCTGCCTTTAAGGTCCAAACTGACTATATGCCCTTAAAGTGGCTTATGCAGATGAAGGGTGAAATCCCCAAACTGCTCAGGTGGTCCATTAGCCTGCAAAGGCTAGACTTCACCATTGAGCATAGGCCAGGGAACAGTCATGATAATGGAGATGGCCTTTCTAGAAGGTATGTTGACATCTAGATGAGGGTAACAATCTTGTGGGAGATCAGTTGCCCTAACCTCGGTCTTGGTGAGGCGCATGTGATGCTGGAAATGCCTTATGGAGGGACAGGGCTTCCTGTCCTTGTCCTATCACTTATCTGAGTGTGTTTTCTCTATGTTTTCTGCCGCTGAGGCCCAGCCTGGGCCTCTTTGGCAGTGCAGCTCTTCATTTTATCTTTTGGTGAACACCACCCATGGAATACCCTTACGGCACCCCTGGGTGCGGTACACCCTTGTACCTCTTATGTGTATTTCTGGGCACTTGTGTGTTGCCCACAGAGCAGGGTGTGGGCTGGTGGTAGCTACATGCTGACCTGGCAGTGGTTCTGAGTGTTCTCCATTTTTTGGGACACCCAGGGCCTGCAATAGGAATCAATAGATTCCTGAAAGAAGGCAAGATGGCCCCTGTGGCCTCTTGGTTTCTATTGCCTGTTGTCCTTGTTTCCCAAAGATCTGGAAAGCCCTGACTCTGTTCATTCCTCCTGAATGGCTGTTGAGGGGGAAACACCATATATGTCTCTGTTCCCTTTTCTTGCTGACTGGATGTTGGGTGGAAATACCATATGTGGCTCTGGGGCTGTCAGACTGACTGGAGCCTTCCCAGGGGCTATGTGTTGTGGGTACGCCCTAGGGGTGGGACCTGTGTGAATGGAGTCTGTAGTGAACTCACATTCTGTGTTGTGGGTGTCTGGTTTCTGTGTGTGTGTGAGACA
Source organism: Ambystoma mexicanum (assembly GCF_040938575.1). Taxonomy (NCBI): domain Eukaryota; kingdom Metazoa; phylum Chordata; class Amphibia; order Caudata; family Ambystomatidae; genus Ambystoma; species Ambystoma mexicanum. The sequence goes on from NC_090936.1 coordinate 31,405,066, forward strand.
ATGAATGAGACAGCCCTGACTGATGCTGACATGAATGCAGTGTAGTGTGCTGAAAGGATGGGTACTTGCCCTAATCCACATTCTTTGTTACGGGTGTCTGGGTGGAGTGTATGGCCTGAATGCCTGCCTGCCTGCATGAATGCCTTTCTGCACGATTGGCTGGCTGAGTCTGCCTTAGAGTGAATGAGGGACAGATGTGTATATCTGATGACCCCTCACTTACCAATGTGTTCAGAAGCTGAAATCAAAGCTGAAGCAAGAAGAAGCTGTTCCTTCAAGCCCAGCTGGAAGAGAAGTTTGCTGCTGCATTTCTTCAATGTAATCTGAAAGCTGTTGTGTCTCCCAAGGACTGATCCAGAAAGGACATGCGAAGGAGACCTCTCCCCAAGCTACAAGGGACCATCATGCAAACCTGCTAGACTTCATTCAAAATGCCCTGGAAGCCAGTCCTGCGCGCCTGCCGTCCGGCGAAGGGGTCTTTGTGAGTACTGCAGAGGAGTGCACGGACATCTCGAGCCAAAAGTCCATTGGTGTCACCCAGGGTCCGGAGGTGCGTTTCGTAACCGCTGGAAGCCATTGCTGTCTACCACGCAGAAGAGGGCGTACCCTGGCTTAGTGCTGCTGGACTGATACAACACTGCAGGGATAATAGGTATCAGAGAGGGGGGAGTGAACCAGATATGAAGATATCTAACTTTAGAAAACTAACCCCCTGTCTCTTAAGGTCAGGTAAGGTAAGGTAACTTATTAGACTTGTAGGGGATAGATCACTTATGCGCCCTTAACACCGTATACTCTCGTGTGCATGGAAAATTCAACCAGGTCACACTTAAATTGATCATAAACCTTAATTATTTTAACACATACTTATAAAAAACAATTTTAGTAAAACTTCATAAAAAACAATTAAAATCTCCTAAAGTAACATGTGCATAAACAACCTTATAATGGTAGAAACCTCCACGGGTTTTACCTGTCCAAAGTGCAAAGGAAATGCAAATAGCAAAGTAGGTAAAGAAGCATCTATTTTACAACACACTCAAGGTACAAATAGTTTAATACAACAATATTGTTTGTTAAAGCAAAATCCTAGTAACCGCATTTAAAAACCACATACATAAAGAGCAAAAGGAAACCAGAATGTAGAGTACTAGAAAATTCAAGTTACTCTATGGTTGGTACTTTTGTTTTGTACTGTTCTTATTGACAACTTTTGAGGGTATTAGTCCCATTCAAAACACTGCATATTAATGTTGGCATGGACCCAGTTCTGCTGGACACCTGGAGCTGTGAAAGTTCCAAACTGCCTAAGAACATTTGAAAGGACATCCTTGTCATCATAACTGACTACTTTTTCACACCGGAGAGAGTCCAGAGTCGCTGGGTGCAGTGGAAGGTCCACTGGTGGCACGAAGACGTTCCGAGGGTCCAGACTTGGTGAGGGTCCGAGGTCCACTCCAGTGGTCATGTCCAGGTCACCAGAAGGCCCCCAGAGGTCTGTGCTGTGGCTGCAGCAGTGAAGAACCGAAAGTCAGAAAACCGCGATATTCCAAAACCCGACATCAAAAGTGACCTATGAACACGTCGTCGCCCGAAGTCATCAAAGGGTCCCACAGGTCTTACTTTCATCCGCCAAGCCTTTAAGGAGCCCACAGCAAGTTTCCTTTTCACAGGACTTCTGCAGTCAGAGAAAATGTCGACCGAAGGAGAGCACTGCAAAGAGCCAAACTGCTGCACTTCAGAAAGACGTTGGTTACATTTTTCTTCTTGGTCTCACATCCCAGTTACTCCTTCTTCCAAAGGGGGGCCATCCTCTGAGGGAATCGTCGAGTGGAACTGAGAAACTCTGCCACTTCACCTGCCAAGGCATCAAAGGAACTGTGACGAGGAAGAGCATCTTCTAGCCTCAGAAGTCGTCAAGGGTCCCAGTCTCGCCTTGGTTCCTGTTCTCCTGTGGCCTCTCAGGTGCTTTGGCGTGGTAGAACCTTAAAGAAAGTACAAGGTTATTGAACACTAATGGATTGGGCTGTAAAAGACAGAAAAGTATTCTGCCATTGTTCACAACTAACCTGCCTTTCTTCCCTATTCTTTGCTGCTGCACCTCACTTAAGAATCCACCTGCCTTTTAAAAACTTGTCTGCATCTATTACTGGATTTAAGTAATGTGTGGTACCATACAGAGTGTATATATTTCCCATTCTTTGAATAAGTATTCCAAGTACATAGTGTTATTATTTATACGTGTGTATATTCCTGAACCCTTATTTTATTTAAAGAAACTGTGTTATCACCTGACATAGTGTGTGGACACTCCTTTGTGGGGGCTTTGTGAAAACACTGTACTTAAGAACCTGCCTGCATCACCTCCTGAAAGCTCAAGCCTGGCTACTCGTCCATTGCTACCAAATTGAGAGCCTTGCTGCGGGTGTTCTGTGACTTTAACCTACCATATAGAGGGCAGAAGTACAGATACACCCTTCCAGTCTTTACAGGGGTCATGATCGCAGTTACTAACAGCTTAGCTATCACAGAGAGATTTGTTATGGGCACCGTTCCCCACCATATTGAGATGGAGGGATGTAACACTTTCTTTGCACTTTTTCTTTCTCAGAGCAGGCGTCAAATACTCACAAACTGGAGCCATTTAGTTAATGTATTATTTTAAAAATAGAAGTTAAGTTGCCTGAGTTAAATGTCTTTTCGTTATCCAGTGATTTAAAATATTGATTAAAAAAAATAAATATATATATATATATATATGGGATACATTACTCACCGTAATCGTATTTCTGATGCTTGTATCTGCTTAGATTCACATGCTGTGCATAGGCCGACATCTAGTGGAAGCTGCGGAGTATTACAGTTTGTTTTTCGAAAGTCGAAAATGGGCGTCGACACAGGCGTGCCAGTAATACTATCCCTAGTGTGACGTCCACTGTACCCAAGATCCCTCACGCGTGTAGGATCCTCAGATTGTATTTTTTCTGACATGAGGAAGCATGAGGAGTAGCGTGAGTACAGATAATCCAAGCAGATAGACAGAAAGGTAAGACTACAAGCAATCATGCGCCTTCTCTCGGAGGGGAGGAAGGGTGGGTCGCATGTGAATCTAAGCAGATACAAGCATCAGAAATACGATTACGGTGAGTAATGTATCCCTTCTGAGGCTTGTGGAATCTGCTTAGATCACATGCTGTGCATAGATTAGCGAGCAGTACCAGAAGAAGGAGGTGGGATGTGAGAAGGGTCATGAGCAAACAGGTGTCTTAGAACCGCTTGTCCCACTTGTGTATCTGTCTTGGAATGAGTGTCAATGCAGTAATGCTGAGTAAAAGTGTGAATAGAGCTCCAAGTAGCCGCTTTGCAAATGGTGTCGAGGGGAACATTTGCAATGAAAGCCAGAGTGGCACCAATGCCTCTAGTAGAGTGGGCCCTTGGCGTAAAAGGCAGAGTCTTTTCAGAAAGAGAGTAACACAGCTGTATACAGTTGATAATCCACTTCGAGATAGCGCCCTTAGAGACGCGATCCCCCTCTCTGCCTGTAGCTACGGAGACAAACAGTTGATCTGTTTTCCTTAGCGGTCTGGTTTTATTTACATAGTATAGGACCGCCCTACGCACATCTAGGGTGTGTAGTTTCACCTCAGCCGAGCTTTGCGGGTTTTGGAAGAAAGCCGGAAGCTCGATGGACTGGTTTACATGGAACTTGGATATGAATTTAGGTGAGAACCTAGGGTGTGTGCGTAAAACCAGTTTGTCCTTGTGGATAGTAAAGAAAGGATCTTGCACTGACAGAGCCTGAATTTCACTGACCCTTCTTATGGAGGTAATGGCTACTAAGAAGGCCGTTTTATAAGTCAGGTGTTTGAGACTACTTTTATGCATGGGTTTGAATGGGGGTCCCATGAGCTTAGCTAGCACCACGTTGAGGTCCCATCCTGGCGGTGGGTTCGAAATAGGAGGGTGAAGTCTCTTTACTCCTTCCATGAAGGCTTTAACCACTGGTACTTTCCACCACGAGACCTTGTTATGGGATGTGGTGTAAGCCGAGAGGGCTGCCAGGTGTACTTTCAGAGAGTTAAAAACCAACCCTGCATCCAGCAGGTGGAGCATGTATGTCACAACGTTGGAAGGAGTGCAATCAACCGGGTTGATTTGTTTATTCTGGCACCAGATAACGAATCTTTTCCACTTATCAAAGTAACAGTGCCTTGTATTTGGTTTCCTGGACTCCTTTAGAATGTCCATACACCTCTGTGGTAATTTGAGATGTCCAAACTCTATGACTTCAGGAGCCATGCTGCTAGGTTCATAGAGTTGGGTTCCTGATGCACTGTTTGACCCTGTTGCTGGGACAGTAGGTTGTACCAGGCTGGGAGTCTGATGGGCTCGCACACCGCCATCCTGCGTAGGTGTGGAAACCATGGTTGTCTCGCCCACATGGGAGCAACTAGGATGAGCGTCATCGATTCCTTGTTCATCTTGTACACCACCTTCCTGATGAGAGGAGTTGGTGGAAAAGCGTACGCAAACATCCCTGACCAGTTCATCCACAGGGCTTTCCCTTGGGAGTCCGGCTGGGGGAACCTGGATGCAAATCCTGGGCATTGTTTGTTTTCGCTTGTGGCGAATAGGTCTATAGTGGGGAAACCCCACTGAGAGAAGAGATCTTCTACCACGTCTCTGTGAAGGACCCATTCGTGTTCTTCTGGGAGGGAGTCTCTGCTTAGAGCATCCGCTAGGGAATTGAGCTCCCCTGGAACATGTTGCGATGACAGGAAGATGTTCCGTCTGAGTGCCCATATCCAGATTTTCTGGGCAAGCTTGGACAGATTTGGCGAACGAGTCCCCCCTTGCTTGTTCAGATAGAACATGGCTGTCGTGCTGTCCGTCCTGATCTGCACCGACAAGTTTAGTAGATGGGGCTCGAACGCCTTTAGCGCTCGGAATACTGCCAGAAGCTCTAGCAGATTGATGTGGTTCTTGGCTACTGAGTGAGACCATAGACCCTGAGCTGTGTGGTGGAGATGGTGAGCTCCCCACCCAGTCAGGCATGCATCTGTAGTCACCACGGCTTGTACTTCGGGATCGTAAAAGGGTTTCCCCTTTGCGAGATTCTCTCTTGTCCACCAGTGTAGGCTCTGTACGAGTGTTGGCGAAACGACCACTAGATCGTCCCAATGACCACTTGCCTGAGACCACTGTTTCGCCAACCATTCCTGCATGGGACGCATGCGCAGACGCGCGTGGGGGACCAGGTAAATGCATGACGCCATCATGCCCAGTAACCGCATAGCTTTGCGTACTGTTATCTGTTGACCTGACTGATAATGCGGAATTTGCAGAAGTATATTCCGAATTCTCTCTTCCGAAGGGAAGGTCAATCCTTTCTGAGTATCTAGGATAGCTCCTAGAAACTGTTTTGAGGTGCTTGGCACCAGACTTGACTTTTTCTCGTTGATAGAGAAGCCTAATTCGTGGAGGAGGTCGATAGTCCTCTGAATGTTTGACCTGCAAATTCCTGGGGTTTCCCCCGTTATGAGCCAGTCGTCCAGATAAGGGTACACCGGGATTGCCTCCCTGCGTAGGTGTGCAGCCGCCACCGCCAGTACCTTGGTGAATACCCTTGGTGCTGAAGCTATCCCGAAGGGCAGTACCTTGAATTGGTAGTGGCGACTGTCCACCTTGAAGCGCAAGTACTTTCTGTGCGCTGGGAGCATGGAAATATGAAAATAAGCATCTTTCATATCCAAGGTTGCCATGTAATCCCCCTTTTTTAGGAGGGGGATTACCTCTTGTAGCGTGGTCATACGGAATTTTTGGGGCTTGACATACTTGTTGGCAGGCCGTAAGTCCAATACTGGGCGCATTGTCAAATCTTTCTTTGGCACAAGGAAGTAAGTTGAATAGATACCCTTGTTTATCTGGAGTCCTGGGACGAGTTCTATCGCGTCCTTTTCTAGCAGAATGGCGATCTCCTCGAGAAGGATCCTTTGATGCTCTAGGGAGTGCACTCTTTGTCGTGGAGGATGGTTCCGGGGACGCTGCAGTAGTTCTATACAATATCCTGCGGATACTGTTGACAGCACCCATCTGTCTGAGGTGATCCCTTCCCAAGCCTGGGTGAAGGTGGAAATGCGTCCCCCTACTGGGGTTGCGTGACAAGGGACCCTGAACTGAGCGTCACTGTTTTGGTGGAGGCGTGCCACCTCCCTTGTTGGGGCTGCCTCTGCCTCTTCCACGACCTCTCTTGTTACCCCTGCCGTAACTCTGGGTAGACTGCTGGTTGTTATTCCATTGTGTACCCTGTCCCTGGGCATAGTTGCCTCTTTGTGAATTTTGGCCGCGTGGGCGACGAAAATTACTGTTCCCCCTCTGGTTAGGGGGTTTGTTGGTAAGCTGGCCAAGGGATTTGAGAGTGTCATATTTATTTTTGGCATTTTTAAGTGCGTCTTCGACCGCTTTCCCAAACAATAGGTCGGGTTCCACTGCTTGTCTATTAAAGAAGCCTGGGTTTCTGTCTTGAATCCCGACTGCCGTAACCACGCATGTCTCTTGATAACAGTACCTTCTGCTATCAATCTCCCTGCGTTGTCAGCGGCGTCGAAAGTTGCTTTTAAAATGCAACCAGACACGGCTCTCCCCTCTGCCGAGATCCGAGCCAGCTGGCCCTTTAACGGTTCTGGAGCAGAGGCAATGAGCGCCGCGACTTCTTCCCATTGATGGCAATTGTAACTAGCCAACAGGGTGGTGGAATTCGCAATCCTTGCTTGGTAGGCGGACGTTGAGGCTACCTTCCTGCCAAACCCGTAAAGTTTTTTGCTCTCCTTGTCGGGAGGAGCTTCTGATGAAGATAAGGGCGTGCCAGCCCTCTTTCTAGTGTTGGTAACCACTAGGGAATCTGGTTTAAGATGTCCCCTTATATACAGAGGGTCAGACTGGGCTGCCCGGAAAATCTTTTCAATTCTGGGGTTGACAGCTCTGGTGAGGTTCGGATTCACCAGGGAAGGATCTATTCTTCGTTGGATGGATTTGAGGATAGGGATGGTCTGAGCGACCGGTCTTCTCTCTCCTACAAACTCCTCCGCGAAGTCCCTTTCCTCCTGTACACCGTGGGTGTCGATGTGGAAGTGTTCCGCTGCTCGAGCGAGAACCTCGTTAAGGAGGGGCTGGTTATCAACTGGAGAGTCAGTAACTGGGGCTTCGCTTTGTACTGGGGAATCTACTCTGTAAATTTCCTGCTCATCTTCTCCCTCCTCCAGGTCCTCATCCTCCGCATAGTAATCTGTCCCGGTTTGTTCTTCCATAATGTCAAACTCCTGGTCCTCTTCAGGGAAAACTTGTCCCTGGTAACTGGGGAGTGGAGTAGAATATGGAGTGGAGTAAGGCTGAACCTCGAAGGGTTCAGGTCTTTCGAACCGGGGCTTTTTACTTAGCGGGATAGGATCGGAGGAGCCTGAGGGTGTGGCCCCTTGAGGGTTATATGAAAGAAAGTGTTCTGGGTTCTTATCATAAAAATCAGCTAAGGAAGACATCCTAGACATAACCCTGTCTATGTCTTCACTGGACCATTCCCTGGAACAGGGTATTACTTTAGCAGGTGATTTATGGGACTTTTCAAGGGTAGACTTGTGTTTGCTTGTCTGCCTAGGGTGAGAGGATGGCTTTACAGGGGTGGAAGGCTGTGCTTTCCGCTGTTTCCCCCCCTCCCCGTGCGTGGAAAAATGTTTTCCCTGTCCCTTGGAGGCCCCAGAGACTTTCGACGCCTGGCGCCGAGGGTCTGGAGAGGTATCTGTGTGCTTCGGGCGTGGGGCGCCTCACTGGTGTTAACCGCGGTCTCGGTATCTTGGAGCGCGGCCTGGGGGTGGAAGTCGTCTTCGTCTCCCGACGATCGAACTTCCGTTAATGTGTGTAGCGAGGCACTCTTGGCAAGAGTGGATGATTGCCTTGCGTCGTAAGGCGATCTCGATCGAGAGCGCCCAGAGGACACCGAGTCGGACCGTTCTTTTTGTGCCTCTTTCCGGGAAGTCGACGTCGTCGAGGTCCGGTTGGTCTTAGTGTGTTTAGTGTGTGTTAGGTGTGTAGCGCTTGCGTCGCCGGGGGTCTTCCCCATAGCCGCCCTGCCGGACGACCTTCCGAGGTCGGGGACCTGCGCTCGTTGGCTGTCTTTCGACGCCGTAATGCCCTCGCCGTCCGAAAGTACGGCGTCGCTGCCATCGCTGAAGGCGCCCTCCGCTGCCATGGCCTCCTGCCTGGCGTGGTGGGCCCAACGCTTTGTCGAACGGTCCTTAAGTGTCTTAGGTTTAAACCTACTACACGCTCTGCAGTTCGCTTCGGGGTGATCCCTCGGCAAGCAGAGATTGCACATGGCGTGCCTGTCGACCCAAGGGTATTTGCGATTGCACTTGGGGCAGAATTGAAAAGGGGTACCCTCCATACGCACCTTAAGGCAGCGGGCTGCTAAGTGTAGGAATATATAAATGTAACTATATATCAAGAGTGAAGAGTATGTACCACCCCCCACTCTCCCTACTTGTAAGGGCCGAGGCCAGCGGCCTACTAGGCCCGGGCCGAGGCCAGCGGCCTTCCGAGGCCCAGATCCGTCGTGCAGCAGTCGACGGTCGATGACTTCTCCAGCCGTCGTCGAGGTTGAGGGTCGACGTTGGGGTGGGGAAGGGAATGAATAAGAATTATAATTATAATAACAGCAAAAGTATGGCTAAGGCCAGGGAACTCCGCAAGATGCTTCCGACCAGTATGGCGGAAAAAAACAATCTGAGGATCCTACACGCGTGAGGGATCTTGGGTACAGTGGACGTCACACTAGGGATAGTATTACTGGCACGCCTGTGTCGACGCCCATTTTCGACTTTCGAAAAACAAACTGTAATACTCCGCAGCTTCCACTAGATGTCGGCCTATGCACAGCATGTGATCTAAGCAGATTCCACAAGCCTCAGAAATATATATATGACAATGCATTACTTACCGTAAAAGCATTTCTGGTGGTTGTATCTGCTTAGATTCACATGCTGTGCATAGGTCCGACATCCAGTGGTCACTGCGGAGTATTGCATTTTGTTTTTCGTCGTCGAAAAGGGGACGTCGACAAGGCGTGTCTGTAACACTATCCCTATAGTGACGTGCGTTGTACCCATAATCCCTCACGCGTCGAGGTCCCTCTGTTTGTATTTTTCTGCCCTGAGGGAGCCTTCTAGACGTGAGTGAGTACAGAAAAGAGATATAGAAAAGGATGTCTATGTTCCTTCCATCCGAGCGGGGAGGAAGGGTGGGCGCATGTAAATCTAAGCAGATACAACCATCAGAAATGCTTTTACGGTAAGTAATGCATTGTCTTCTGATGTTTGTTAATCTGCTTAGAATCACATGCTGTGCATAGACTAGCGAGCAGTACCCGGAGTTGGAGGTGGGTTGTGAGAAGGAACAATAGAGAAAAGATGTCTTAATACTGCTTGTCCCACCTGGGAATCAGATCTAGAGTGGGCATCTAGACAGTAATGTTTTGTAAAGATGTGTACAGAACTCCAGGTTGCCGCTTTGCAGATGGACTCAAGGGGAACATTTGCAATGAATGCTATGGATGCCCCAGTGCCTCGAGTAGAGTGTGCTCTTGGCTTGAAGGGTAGTTCCCTCTTAGCAAGAGTGTAACAGAGAGTGATGCATTGAACAATCCATCTAGATATAGTGGACTTTGAGACTGCATCTCCTTCTCTTCCTGCTGCCACTGAGACAAAGAACTGGTTAGTCTTTCTCAGTGATCTGGTTCTTTCCATGTAGAACATGACAGCTCTGCGTACATCTAGTGTATGCAGACGTTTTTCTCCCAAGCTGGAAGGGTTTGGAAAGAACGTTGGTAGTTCTATTGACTGGTTTACATGAAATTTCGAGATGAATTTTGGTGCAAACCTTGGGTGTGTGCGTAGAACCACCTTATCCTTGTGAACTGTTACGAAGGGGTCTAGTACAGAAAGAGCCTGTAGTTCACTTACTCTTCTAATGGAGGTGATAGCTATTAGGAAAGCAGTCTTAAGAGTGAGGTATTTAAGAGTTGCCTTGTGCATGGGTTCGAAAGGAGCGCCCATGAGTCTAGAAAGTACCACGTTTAAGTCCCATCCGGGAGCTGGGTTAGCTATCGGAGGGTGTATTCTCTTTACTTCCTCCATGAAGGCCTTGATAACTGGTATCTTCCACCACGACACTTTAAGTTGGGAAGTGGTGTATGCAGAATGTGCCGCTAGGTGGACTTTAATGGAATTAAACACTAGACCTGAATCCAGTAAATGGGTCAAGTACAGAACAATGTTAGTGGGAGAGCAGTCAACCGGGTTGATGTTCTTACCTCTACACCAGATGACAAATCTTTTCCACTTGCTAGAATAGCAGTGGCGAGTATTAGGTTTTCTGGCTTCCCTGAGGATGTCCATACATCTCTGCGGGAGTTGTAAATGTCCAAATTCTATGATCTCAGGAGCCAGGCTGCCAAGTTCATGGTCTGAGGGCATGGATGCAGTGTCCTGCCCTTGTCCTGTGACAGCATGTTGTACGGGCAGGGAAGTTTCATTGGGGGGGATAGGGACATCTCCATCAAGTGAGCGAACCATGGCTGCCGGGCCCACATTGGGGCCACTAGTATCATGGTAACCTGCTCCTGGTGCATCTTGTGCACCACCTTGTTGAGGAGGGGAGTCGGGGGGGAAAGGCGTAAACAAATTTCCCTGACCATTGAATCGATACACCGTTCCCCTTGGACTGGTTCTGGGGGTACCTGGAGGCGTAACTTTGGCATTGTGAGTTCTCCAGGGTTGCGAACAGGTCTATTTCCGGGAATCCCCATTGCGTGAAGACGTCTAAGACGATGTCTTCGTGCAATTGCCATTCGTACTCTTCGGGCAGGGGGAAGTCTCTGCTGAGTTTGTCTGCTAGCAGATTGAGTTCCCCTGGTACATGTTGTGATAGTAGGAACATGTTGTGTTTGAGAGCCCACTTCCATAAATTCTGGGACAGCTTGGACAGTCCTGGAGAGTGAGTGCCCCCTTGCTTGTTGAGGTAGTACATGGCTGTGGTGCTGTCTGTGAGGACCATCACTGTCTTTCCTTGTAAGTGTTCCTGAAAGGCTTTCAGTGCTTTGAACACCGCTAGTAGTTCCAGCAGGTTTATATGCTTGGATGCTAAGCTCGGAGTCCACACTCCTTGAGCAGTCTGATGGGATAGGTGAGCCCCCCATCCTGTAAGGGATGCGTCTGTGGTTAGAGTGGCTTCCACTGCGGGTGTGGCAAAAGTTTTCCCTAATAACAGGTTTTCTTTTGTCCACCACCGTAGCGAGAGAACCAAGGCCTGCGAGACCACCACTAGATCGTCCCATTGTCCGCTGGCCTGACACCACTGGCTGTAGAGCCACTCTTGCATTGGGCGCATGCGCAGGCGCGCGTGAGGTACCAAATAAATACATGACGCCATCATCCCTAGCAAGCGCATTGCTTTGCGTACCGTCACCTCTCGACCTGCCACATACTGGGGGATCTGAAACAGCATGTTTTGGACCCTCTCGTTGGAGGGGAAGACGAGGCCGTCCTTTGTTCGAAATAGAGCCCCTAGGAACTGTTTGATTTGGCTGGGCTCTAAGCTGGACTTCTTTTCGTTGATGGAGAAGCCCAGTTGGGACAAAAGGTCTACGGTCTTTTGGGTATTGGAGAAGCATGTTTCGTAAGAATCCCCTGTTATGAGCCAATCGTCGAGGTAAGGGTATACCGGGATTGATAACCTGCGCAGGTGGGCCGCTGCCACTGCCAGTACTTTCGTGAATACCCTTGGTGCAGATGCTATCCCGAAGGGTGGTACTCTGAACTGGTAGTGTTTGTTCTCTATCTTGAATCTGAGGTATTTTCTGTGCGCTGGCAACATTAAAATATGAAAGTATGCATCTTTCATGTCCAGTGTTGTCATGTAATCCCCCTGTGATAACAGTGGGATTACTTCCTGCAAGGTCACCATACGAAACTTTTGGGGTTTGACAAACTTGTTTGCTGGGCGCAGATCTAATACAGGGCGCATGGTTAAGTCCTTTTTGGGTACAAGGAAGTACACTGAATAAATACCTTCTGTTACCTGAGATAGGGGGACAGCCTCTATCGCTTCTTTTTTCAGTAGCTCTTCTACTTCTTGAAGAAGAATAGTGAGGTGTTCCGGTGACATGCGTCGGTCCCGTGGGGGTCTGTACTTCGGGGAACCGTTGAATTCGATGCAGTATCCGTGGGCTATGGTGGATAATACCCAGCGGTCTGACGATATTCCCTCCCATGCTGAAAGGAACGATGTTAGCCGGCCCCCGACCGGTGATGCATGGGAGAGGACCCGAATCTTCGGGTCATTTGTTGGTATTGGGTGTGGAACCTTTGGGGCTGGAGCCGCGACCTCTTCCTTTGCCACGCCGTTGGCCTCTTTGACTGAACTGGGTGTTGATACCCTGGTTAGAGGGCCAGTTGGTAGCAGAGTAAAATTGCTGTTGGTTTTGCTGCTGGCGTTGGCCACAAAAGGAGCGTCTATTGCCATAGCTGCGTCTGTTAGGGGGCCTAGAAATTTGGTCAAGAGTCTTGATGGTATCAAACTCTTTCTTCGCATGTTCTAGGGCTTCATCAACTGCTTTCCTAAACAGATGTGTTTGTTCTATGGGCTTATTTATCAGGGAAGCCTGGGTTTCCGGCTTAAATCCCGAATTGCGCAGCCAGACATGGCGATTGAGAAGTATTCCCTGAACCAGGGAACGGCCAGCCGTCTCTGCAGCATCTAAGGAGTTCTTTACGATGCCCTGGTTTACAAGAGTTCCCTCTGAGACTATAGCTAACAGGCGTGAACGCAGGGGTTCTGGTGTGTCCTCTGCTTCGCTGCGCAGCTTGCTCCACTGTGCATCTGCGTAGCTAGCTAGTAGGGAATTGTTATTCGCAATCCTAGTAGAGAAGGCGGCGGAGGTCGTGATTCTCTTCCCAAGTGCGTAGAGCTTCTTGCCCTCCTTGTCAGGTGGTGCATCACTAGTGGATAGTGGTACCCCCGCCCTCTTTCTTGTATTAGTAACTACGAGGGTGTCCGGAATAGAATGTCCTCCGATGTACAAAGGGTCAGAGGACGAAGGGCTGAAGAGCTTTTCTATCCGAGGGTTGACTCCTCTGACTAAGGCCGGATTGGAAAGGGAAGGGGTTATTCTTCTCTTTATAGAAGCCAGGAGCGGAATAGACTGACTAACAGGGGCTTTTTCTTTAATAACTCTCTACAAAGTCTATGTCAGGAAGAGTCTCCCCTGTGTCTATTTCAAAATGCGCTGCTGCCTTGCGCAATAGTGCATTAAGTGAAGGTTGGTCATCTATGGGAGAGGTGTTTCCAATGGGTGAATCTTTGGGAGGAGAAGGGTGAAAGACATCAGGGTCTGAATGCACTGATGGGGATTGCCAAGGCTGTACTGATGGGGATTGCCAGGGCTGCGAGGTAGCTATATCTTCTTCAAAAGCTCCTGCACTAGTGTAAGGATCTTCTTCAAACCCCTCCTCCTCATGTTCTTCCTCTCCACCCAAACACTCCTCATCTTCCTGGAGGTATTGCTCCTCTTCAGTGAGGTCATATGCGTCTGTAGAAGGGGGAAACAGCCTAGGAATCTTGACCCTAGGGTCATCCTGGGGCCATTCTGTTGGTCTTTTGGGTGTGGGTGGGTTTTGGCTTCCCAAAAACCTTTCCATCTTCTCCATACAAGAGTGGAGTCTTTCAAGGGTCTCATGAGGGACCCCTGAATAGTCTAGAGGGAGGAAATCAGTGTCTTCACCTTCAAAACGCTTGGAACGCTCCCACAACGTTGAAGAAATGTTTCCGTCGCCTTCTGAAAAGCCCTCCGGTAGTTCAGAAGTGCCCTTAGATGAAGGGGGCAGTTCCTGGCTACTTTTGCGCTTTTTCGGCGTTTCCATAGCTTTTTGTGTGGTATTCGACGTTTGTTTCGTCGTCTGCTTACGCTTGTCTTCAGAAACAATTCTCGCCAGGCTCTCGACAACGAGTTCGTCAGTAGAGGGCTCTGGTGTCGACGTTGCCTGCGTTACACGTTGTTCCTCGACGGCCGCTCTATGGAGCGTTACGTCGGATGATTTTGAGGTAGCGCCTGTGTTCGATGAAAGCCCAATCGCTGGTCGCGGCTGCGTTTGCGGGTGGGGCTTGAGACCCTTACGGTCTAAGGTAGACGCCAGAGTGCCCTGCGTCCCCTTCGGCGCCGATGGATCCTTCGTCTTCGACGAAGAGCCGTGGGTTGTGTGCTTAGGCCTGTGGGGTCTATGTGCGTCCTTGTCGCCGGGGTGTTCATCCCCAGAAGCAGGGCGTGAGCCGAGCCCGTCGGGGCCGGGGACGGACGTCGAGGAGCGCAAGCGCTGCTTCTGGGGGTTAATGACTTCCGTAACGGACGTCGAGTTATCACCCTCCTCGTCACTTTCTGTAACAGCGGCGGCGGGTGAGGAAACTGACTTCGACATAGCGTAGTCCGCCCACCTCTTAACTTTCCGTTCTTTAAGAGTTCTTGGTTTCAAGAGCTTACAGGCCGCGCAGCTGTCCTCTTTATGATCGAGGGGCAAGCAACGATTACAGAGCTTGTGTTTGTCCTTCCAAGTGTATTTGCCCCTACAGCGTGGGCAAAACTTAAAAGGTGTCCTCTCCATAGCTGAGGCAATAAAAACTGGTGATAACAACCCCAAGGGAAAGATAGGGGAGAAAGAAAGACATTCTCGACGAGAAGATAAAAGTTCGAACCCCCACTCTCCCTACTGCATGTTGGCCGGCGAGGCCTGGCCACGTGTTCGGCAGCGCCGAAGGATCTCCTCCGTCTCTTCCCCTCCGTCGAAACTTGCTCGGCGGAGAAACAGCTTCACAGCTAACGTCGAGGGGAGGGATCTTTAACAATAAGTATAAATTAAGGACCGAGGTCCGTAGTAAGTGTTTTGCAATGTTTCTCTAGGAGCTCCGCGTAAGGCGACCATAAGCTGGGCGGAAAAAAACCAATCTGAGGGACCTCGACGCGTGAGGGATTGTGGGTACAACGCACGTCACTATAGGGATAGTGTTACAGACACGCCTTGTCGACATCCCCTTTTCGACTACGAAAAACAAAATGCAATACTCCGCAGTGACCACTGGATGTCGGACGTATGCACAGCATGTGATTCTAAGCAGATTAACAAACATCAGAAATATATATATATGGGTGTGTGATAAGGGTTTAAAACAGGTGGGGAAGGTGTTGGGGCGGGGTTAATAGCATAGGGAAACAAGGGGTTTGGGGGGACCCCCACAAATAAAGAAATTTGATATTATTTCATTATAAATGTTTAGTTAAAAAATGATTCTCTGAAAAAGAGTTTGAAAAAAATCACATAGAACTGTGTTTTCTTGTCCCTAATCACACAAGATGATTTAGGAATTCTCCATACTAAGTACCATGAACGATAGCAAAGTAATCATTTTACAAATTCTTGCTGCACTCCATACCCGGCACCGGATTCACGTTAAGGCTCCAATCTAGTGAGCAATTATTGTTGTTCAAGGAGGAATCTATGGGAGGAAGCTGTGGATGCAGCCCACTTCCCCCATACAAGCCGAGGCACAAAACGGGATGCCACATACATGGCAAAGGAGTATAAGGCGCAGATACATATTTCTGCTGTGTAGCAGCCCAGCATTCATTTAGAGTGCAACTTCTTCAACAGTGTGGAGCCAGGTTTCTCTCTCTACTTTCATCTATTTTGACCTTCCAAAAGCTGTTATATATAAGGATTTTCAAATGTCAGGGCTACACAGTCATCAACACTCTCCTTGCTGCTCAACTCTGTCAAGGGAACCCGTCAGCCCATGAAAATATTCCAAGGATGCCATGCCCTTTGGTATTAAACCAATGGGTATGTCACATTTAAGCTCTTGCGGTGCCAAGATGATTTCTTAAGCAGAGGAACATCAACCATAGCCAATGCAATGGGAGCTGCCTTAGGTGGTAGTTCTGGCCATATTTCCTTCTGGAGATGGCCCGAGAAATTAGACCCTCTAAAACCCTCCTGGGCCAACTGTAGAGCCAGCTGTGTGTGCTATAATAACTGTAGATGATGCAGTAGTAACCCCTCCCATTGGCGAGTCAGGATCTCTAGCTAATCAGCTTATCCTCCCCATCTGTACAGAGTCTCTCTCTCTCTTGAGGATGACTGATAGTTTCTCCTAACTGCACTGGAGTTGCCTCATTGTGGCAGGTAAGGCAATAGCCAGCTTATTAGAAATATTCCAGCTAGTTATCTGAGGGGGCCTTACTAATAGTTGACTCAGGTTGTCTGTGGAAGAATTGGCCTCCTTGCACCAGATCCAGCAGCCCTAGTGCATGGCCGTGAGCTCACCAGTTTAAAGTTGTTGCATAAAAAAGGAATCCCTAGGGAGCTTGGCGCAGTTGGCAACAGGTGCGGCTGTGCCGTTCGGGAAGGCTCCTAGTCTCACATGCTATGTAGTTCTAGAGAACCGCAGGGAGTGGAAAGTGCTTGGACATGGGGAGTAACACGCTGATAATGTAGTGAGCAGCAGGGCCCTCATTAAATCCTGTTGTATCGATCAGAAAACCAAATAAGCCCTGTGAGGCAGGCCACCTGCCCCGCTGCCAAGACAGAACCGGTGCCCATGACTTTGACACTCTTTGTGGAAACAGGTCCAACGATTCAGAACAAGGAACAAAAGGAACAGAAGGTAATTTATGATCTTGATCAAGCATGTAAGCACTAGAGGTGGTGGAGTTGTGGTGAGAGATGCTCTTGGGACAGTCAAGATTCACATGCTGGCTCAGATGAACGCCTGTTCTGACCAGGACCACGGGCAGTGAGTCTGGTGCTATATGTGGGAGTCTTGTGATTGCTGAGGAGTCTGGGATTTGGAGAGCACCATCTCTGGAATGTGGCTGATCTAGTGGGCAGTGAACCTACAGAGACCTGCCTCTCGCCCAACCCCTAACCCCAGCGAGGTCTGGGTGAAGGGAATAGGCTGGGATCCACTATTTTCATAAGCAGTGGCGTCACTAGGGTGGGGCCCGGGCCCTCCTCTGAAATCTTGTTCCCCCCTTCCGACTCCCCTCGCCCTACAGTGGCGTACCGAGCAGGGGGTGGGGGACAGGGAGGCAAAGACCGCTGGCAGCAGGACACCTTACCCTTTCAGAACTAGAGAGGTGTCCCGCTGCCAGGACAATGTCCCAATGTCCCAAGGAGCTTCGGGCAGAGGCTCTCACGTCTCTGTGTCAACAGAAGAGCATTTCAATGTGAGCCATTAGGCAATGATAAGAAGGGGGAGAAGGGGAGGGACTATTAGCAGGGACTTCTGTCCCTTTAGAAATGTGAATGAGAGGGAGTGATCAGAAGTGAGAAGGGTGCACAATGTTGCATGCTTTATGAAATTACTGTGGCTTTCAAACCCAAGGGGGATTTGTTAGGCTCACATTAATCTACACGAGGCTATTGTGACTTTGCATGCAGGATGGGGAGAATAGAATTAAAGCCCTACTCTTATTACTCAACATATTTCTATGACAATGTACATAGTGTATAGTTAGTTTACAACGAAAAGATAGCTTATTATGTAATGTGGTTTGCTTCCATGGCATTGCTTTAAAGTATTATTTAAGCACATGAAATGCAAACCAAAACCTTAATAAATATCTATATCAACTATACCTGGGAAGATGTGCTGAGTTACTTAAATTGTCCATGTCCCGGTTTCACCATTTAACCAAAGTGTGTGATGCTAGGCAAATCATTTAATCGGACTGTGTCTTATCTGCAGCTCTGTAAGTGATTCACTTCATAGCTTTTGTTAATATATCATATTGACTAATGACTATAGAGTTGCTCAATATATATTAATAGTGCAGTTTAGCTATTTTGCCTCACAAAGTTATTTGGCACTTGGCTTACTTATGGCAACTTATTCGAAAAGTCACTTCCATGGTGCCTCCCAGTATCAAAGACTAATGATGCTCCTTGCGATGTCCATTTCCGTGAAGTCATTTATATTGGTGCAACCCATGTGATAATTAGGAGGTTTGCATGTATTCTGCCCCAGAGCGGCTGGATAGAGCTCCAATAGATGAGTTTCCTGGATATGTAATTATTATAGAGCTTGATTTTTTTGGTTGTGTTAAAATGCCATCTGCCATTAATGTTACCAAAAAAGAAGATTGGGGCAGGGGTGGGATGTTTGGGGGCAAGAACGAGACCTGATGGAATTGCGCACACTGCATTTGAAGGAAAAGTATCAGGACATTTCCTGGCACCCCCCCTCTCACAATGCTGGATACTCCCATGCCCTCCAACCTGGGCTAGTCTCTCTGCAGTGCTGCCTGTGGCCAACCCGCACAGCATACAAATAGGGCCACAATACACAGGGCCACACGGCTGCAGCCGGGGCTTGCTACGGCACGGCAAATGCAGTGAAGAATGCACCATAAAGGTGCACACAGAAAAGCGGCACGGGGTGATGGTTAGCAGTCGTAGTCCTGGGCTAGCCATTGCTACTGCATGCGTGTGCACACATGCGCAGCTACATGAAAAGGCAAGCCCTGCCCTGCCTGTGAGAGTACAGTGAAAAAAGACCCCAATTTGAATTTGAATAATCAGGCCTTCCCGGAAGCCAATTGTTGAAACTCAAATTGGGAACTTGGCAGGTAGCTCGGCCCTGGCAAGGGTTTCCGGCCAAGCCAGCAGCTTCACCAAGGGAAGCAGGGGGCTCAGTTATCTACTCTGCTGTCCTCCTTTCTTCAGTCATCACTTGCACGTTTGCGGGCATTTTGCTCAGCCTGTTTTCTTTCTTCTGACCTGAAAGGGACACACTGCCCTCGAGACATCAGAGTGGCTCCATCCCTGCCGAAGACAATGCTTTAAAGGATCATATGTTGTCACTGGTTGACTGCTGTTATAGCGCGCACACTGACACACAATATGCTCCTCTAGTTCACATGCCCCCTCTGGATATTCCCAGTGCTCTTGCTACATTTGCACTATGAAATGTCCACAAAAAGACATTGCTGCCAAAGGAACACACAGCCCCAATTGCGATCTGCACAGACCTTCCAGAAAAGCAGCCGCAGCCAAATGCGAGATGCACAAAAGGCATGAACTGTGGGTATTAATAGCACACTTGTGAAAGGCCCCTATAGCAGATGCGACCGGGACACAATGTGGACACTGTATCATTTCAAAGTGCATACAAATGGAAGGTGTCCATTACCAGCCAATGCCCACAGGCAACAACTGAACAAATTGCCCATGAAGGCCTGAAACCAGGAGTGAACTTAACTGGTGCATTGTGTGTGCGGGGTGATATGAGTTTTGGAGATATACTGATATTTATTTTCAATATCGATATAGGATGAGACAATATCTTTAACATCATCTGAATTGCTTGCTGTATAAGACATGCATTACTTACCGTAATAGCATTTCTGATTATTGTATCTGCTTAGATTCACATGCTGTGCATATAGTCCAACATCTAGTGGTAACCATGGAGTATTGCGTCTTGTCTTTAGAGAATCGAAAGGGGACGTCGGCATACGCGTGTCTGTAACACTATCTCTAATGTGACATGTAGTGTACCCAGAAATCCTCATGCGTCGAGGTCCCTCTGATTGCATTTTCTTCTGCCGTGAGGGAGCCTTATAACTATCATGCGCGAGTACAGAAAGAGAGAAGTAGTAAGACGTCTATGTTCCATCCATCCGAGCCGGTAGGAAGGGTGGGTGCATGTGAATTTAAGCAGATACAATCATCGGAAATGCTATTACGGCAAGTAATGTATGTCTTCTGATGCTTGTTAATCTGCTTAGAATCACATGCTGTGCATAGACTAGCGAGCAGTACCCGGACGGAGTTAGAGGAGGAATGTGAGAAGGAACAGTAGTGAAAAGATGTCTTATTACTGCTTGTCCCACCTGAGAATCAGACCTAGAGTGAGTGTCTAGGCAATAGTGTTTTGTAAAGGCGTGTACAGAACTCCAGGGTGCCACTTTGCAAATGGACTAGAGAGGAACATTTGCAATGAATGCAATGGCCCCCGTGCCCCGAGTAGAGTATGCTCTAGGCTTGAAGGACAGTTCTCTCTTGGCAAGTTTGTAGCAGAGTGTGATGCAGTTGACAATCCATTTAGAGATAGATGATTTAGGGACAGGGTCCCCTTCTCTAAAGCTGCCCAGGGTCAGATTGGCCCTGAAGCCTTTCGCCCCGTGGCCAGGCCGATATCGTCCCTGGGGAGTGGGAGCCGTTTCTGGCGATGCCTGGGCCGGTTTGGAGGACAATAAAATAGAGGAAAAAAAGGTTTTTTCATCCTTCTTGGGTCAATAAATGAGTACCAACACAGGTTGGGTGATATTGTATGCATATTTGTTCTATAAAAAAGAGCTTAAGCGTAAGTGCTATACAATAACATTATCATTTGGCCTTGGACGTCAGTTTGGATTCACAGAAATTTAGTGTACTTATGAACAATGCTATTTGATGCCACTTCCTGTTTTGTCAAGGGGTGAAAGGTTGTGTTTCATCACTTCCCGGGATGTCACTTTGGGGTGGGGTCAAATGACATCACTTCTGGTTATGTCATCAGAGATCAAGGGTCGAGAGGTGGCCCACTTTTTTGAGGCGAGAAGTGGGCCACTTTTATTTGGGTGACCGAGCCTATTTCTTGTCCCAGTACGACCCGGCAGCTGCCACTGAAACGAAAAACTGGTTTGTTTTCCATAGTGGTTTAGTTCTTTCCAGATAGTACATAGCTGCCCTACACACATCTAGTGTGTGTAGGCTTCATTCTGCCATGTTGGTAGGGTTCTGGAAGAATGTAAGTAGTTCTACAGACTGGTTCACATGGAACTTTGAAATTAATTTAGGCGCAAACCTTGGATGAGTGCGCAGAACTACCATATCTCTGTGAATTGTGACAAAAGGGTCTAGAATGGAAAGGGTTCACTAACTCTACGTATGGAAGTGACTGCCACTAGGAAGGCTGTCTTGTAAGTGAGTGCTTTTAGGCTTGCTTTGTGCATAGGTTCAAAGGGAGACCACATCAGTCTGGTTCACACAACATTATGGTCCCATCCGGGAGCTGTGTTGGAAATGGGAGGATACATTCTCTTAACCCCTTCCATAAAAGCTTTAACAACTGGGATTTTCCACCAAGACACTTTCTGCTGGGACGTAGTGTAAGATGAAAATGCAGCAAAGTGAACCTTTCAGGGAGTTGAATACAAAACCTGAGTCCAGCAGGTGAGTCAGGTATAACACAATATGTGTAGAGAACAGTCAATGGGATTGATGTCCTTGGTATTACACCATATGACAAAATGTTTCCATTTATTGGAGTAGCAATGTCTGGTGTTAGGTTTCCTTGCCTCTCTGAATATATCCATGCATCTCCGAGGAAGATGGAGATGCCCAAATTCTAATATTTCAGGAGCCAGGCCGCAAAGTTGACAGTTTGCGGGCATGGCTGGAGTGTTTCCCCCCTGTCCTGAGACAACATTTTTTAAGGGCAAGGCAGTTTCTTAGGAGGAAAGAGGGATATTTCCATCAGATGAGGAAACCAGGGTTGGCGTGCCCATAGTGGGGCCACCAAAATCATGGTAACTGGTTCCTGGTGAATCTTGTGCACAGTCTTGTTGAGTAGGGCAGTTGGGGGAAAAGTGCAAACAAATCTCCCAGACCAAGTTATCCAGAGACTGTTCCACTTGGATTGGTTCTGAGGTTACCTGGAGGCGTAATCTGGGCATTGTGAGTTTTCCAGAGTTGCGAACAAGTCGATCTCTGGCAAACCCCATTCTGCTAAAAGGCTGGAGAGGATGTCTTTGTGTATTCTCCATTAGTACTCTAAGGGCAGTGGGAGGACTCGGTTCAGCATGTCTGCCAGAAGATTGAGTTGGACTGGAACGTGTTGAGACAATAGAAACATCTTGTGTTTTAAAGCCCACTTCCAAATGTTTTGAGATAGTTTGGACAGCCCTGGAGAATGAGTGCCTCCCTGCTTGTTCAGGTAGTAAATGGCTGTCCGTGAAGACCAGTACCATCTTTCCCTGTAGCTGCGTCTGAAAGGCTTTCAGTGCTTTGAACACTGCTAGTAGCTCCAACAGGTTTATGTGGTTGGAAGCTACCGCTGGCGGAAAACCCTGTGCACCGCCTGTTGAAGAAGGTGAGCCATGCACCCCGTGAGGGATACGTCTGTTGTGAGAGTGGCTTCTACTGCGGGGGTGGTGAAGGTTTTCCCCTTCAAGAGGTTTTCCCTCGACCACCGCCTCAGAGAGAGAACGGGGGCTACAGAGACAACCACTAGATCGTCCCATAGTCTGGTGGACTGACACCATGAGCTGTTTAGCCACTCTTGCATGGGGCGCATGCGCAAACGCACGTGAGGGCCAAGTAAATGCAGGACGCCAACGTACCTAGCAGCCACATGGCCTTGCGTATCATTACCTCGCGACAGGCTACATACTGAGGGATTTGAAACAGCATGTTTTGAACCCTTTCGTTGGAGGGGAAAACAAGCATGTCTTCTGTCCGAATAAGAGTCCCTAGAAATTGCTTGACTTGGCTGGGATCGAGGCTGGATTTCTTCTTGTTTATGGAGAATCCCAGACTGAATAAAAGGTCGACCGTCCTTTGAGTGTTTGTAAGCCATGTTTCGTAGGAGTCCCCCGTTATGAGCCAGTCGTCGAGGTAAGGATGAACTGGGATGGATTGCCTGCGCAGGTGAGCCACTGCCAGTACCTTTGTAAATACCCTTGGGGCGGAGGCTATGCCGAAGGGAAGGACCTTGAACCGATAGTGCTTGCCCTCCATCATTAACCTTAGGTACTTTTTGTGTGCCGACAACATTGAAATGCGAAAGTATGCATCTTTCATGTCCAATGTTGCCATGTAATCCCCCTTCATGAGAAGAGGAATTACTTCTTGCAGCGTCCCCATACAAAACTTTTGGGGTTTGCCAAACTTGTTCACTGTGCGCAGGTCTAAAACAGGGCGCATGGTTAGATCCTTTTTGGATGCAAGGAAGTACACTGAATAACTACCCTTGTTTACCTGTAGAACGGGGACAACTTCGATAGCGCCCTTTTCCTGCAGGATCTTGACCTTATAGCAGGATCTGGAGGTGTTCCAGTGTTAGGCGCCTGGATCTTGGGGGGTCTGTACCGAGGTGGCCGGCTGAACTCTATACAGTACCCATGGGTGATGGTCTTGAGAACCCACTGGTCCGATGTGATCCACTATTATGCATGCAGGAATGATGTTAATCATCCCCCGACAGGGGAGGCATGGGAGGGGACCCGGATTCGAGAGTCATTTTTGGCCAGAGGCCGGGGAGTCTCTAGGGGTGGAATTGCGACCCTTTCCCTTTCCCCAACGTCCTCTGGGAGGGTAAGTAGTGGGGGTGTTAGAACATTGTCCCGAAGACCAATTGTTCCCTGAGCCATATTGATTATGTGGGGAACGGAGACTCGAGAACTACCCTCTCTTTGTTGAAAAGGTCTTTGAGTAATCTGGTTCAAAGACTTGAGGGTCTCATGTTCCTTTTTGGCGGTCCCCAGTGCCTCGTCCACCACTTTTCCAAACAGATTGGAATCTGCCACGGGTTTGCTAATCAATGATGCCCGAGTCTCGGGTTTAAACCCGGAGTTCCTCAGCCAGGCAGGGCACTTTAAAAGGTTACCTTGTGCCAGGGAGTGACCAGCTGTTTCAGCAGCATCCAAGGTATTCTTGAGGATGTTGTGATTGACTTGTTTGCCCTCCGACACAATTGCTAGTGGGCGGGTGCGTGCTGGTTCTGCGACTTCATGCAGACCCTCCTGCAGTAGGTTCCAATGGACATCTGAATAACTGGCCAATAGGGTAATATTATTGGCTATGCGTGTGGATTAGGCTGCAGCAGAGGTGATTCTTTTTCCCAAAGCATATAACCTTTTACACTCTTTGTCTAGTGGCGACTCACCTGTAGACAAAGGGACCCCTGCCCCTTTTCTCGTAGTTGTGACCACCAGAGAGTCTGGCGTAGCATGACCTCTGATATATAGGTGATCGGTTGGGGAGGGCTGAAATAGTTTCTCCACTCTGGGATTAACAGCTCTAGTCTGAGAGGGTGTCAATAAAGAGGGGGCTATATGCCTCTTGATGGAGTTGAGAAGGGGAATAGCTTGGCTAGCCGGAGGCTTCTCTTTTAAAATGTCCTCCACAAAATCTGAGTCTACCACAGCCTCCTGTGTGGCTATCTGGAAGTGCTTTGCCGCCTTCCTAAGAATGGCATTAAAAGCCATTTAGTCGTCCACAGGAGGGGCCTGATGCAGAGGGGGAGACGATAGAGAGTCAAGTCCAATGGCATCCTGGTCCGGGGTTGAAGTCGGGGATAGCCACGGTGGGTTCTCACCAACGGGTTGGTCATCTCCCCAATTTGGGGTGTGATCACGAGGATCATCAAAAAGAACACCCCACCTATGCATAAGGGTCATGTGTATAAGGGTCAGGAGGAACCTCTTCAGGGTCTAAATGATTGAAGACCTCCTCATGGAGAGGGTCTGAGGTCCTCTGGTATTTAGTTATTGTGAGTACAACATAATGGATCTCCTCACAAGGCCTTTTTGGGGTAAACCTCTCTGAAAAATCTACAAATGTTTCTAGCCTGTTCATACACCTCTCAAATGTCTCCCTAGTCCATTTAGATAACCCAGGTGTCTAAAGGGTGAAAAGGACTCCTCTAGAGGATCATGTAGTTTAGAACTACAGCTTGAGCTTTTTCACTGAGAGTATTAGACAAAGACTGGGCACTCTCTGTAAAGTCATGTCGCTCTTTCGGGTGTTCTGGCACCTCTTTTGGCGTACTTTTGGGCCTATTCCGCCCTCCCGGGCTTCCAGACACGTCTGTCGATGTATCTTTGCGTTTACTAGCCGCTCAGACAATCTTTGGGAGGCTTTTGCTGATGATCAGCGTTACGGGAAGGTGTTAAGGCTGAGAGGGCAGCTGCATCAAGACTTTTGGCGCGGGCAGAGTTTTCTTAAGCAACGGCACGCTCTTAGAATGCGCATCGACATGGGATTTGGTGCTAGTGCCCTTAGTTACAGAGTGCCCGGACGCATGCCACTGACAGGGTTGCGGGGAGGGCTGCCGATCCTGCAAATTGGCAGGTGTTGCTGAGGAACCCAACGCACCCGTTGGCGCCTTGGTTTGCTTCGCCCGAGAGATCGAAGTGGTACCGGGGGTTGTGTGTTTAGTCCCATGTGATGTGGGTGCGTCCTCGTCGCCGGGGTGTAACTTCCCCATAGCAGGACTTGTGTCGTGCCTATCGGGGCCGGGGACCGACGGCTTGGAGTGAGTATGCGCCATTGTCAAGTCAATGGCGTTCATGTCAGAGCCATGGTTGTCACTATGGGCCTCATCTCTTTCACCGGCTGTGGCGGCGGGGGAGCTACCCTCGGCCTGCAACATTGCATAGGCTGCCCATCGTTTTGCACAACGCTTCTTTATGGTCTTTATGGACCGGAACGCCAGCCGTCGAAGTCCGTTGTTCTGTCTTTGGCGGCGGTTCAGTAATAGTCGAAGGGGGGACGAATGTTGTATAAAAGGTTGGGATTTTTACCAATTTGCAATTTTAGATAGAGCTTTGCATAAGGCGACCAGCTAGCTGGGTGGAAAAAAAACTAAAAAACAATCTGAGGGACCGCAACGCGTGAGGATTTCTGGGTACAATACATGTCAAGGTAGGGATAGTGTTACAGACACGCCTATGCCGACACCCTTTTCGATTCTTGAAAGACAAGCTGCAATACTGCCCAGTTACCACTAGATGTCAGACTATATGCACGGCATGTGATTCTAAGCGGGTTAAGGAGCATAAGAAAAGCACGATTTTTACCTCCCCCCGACTACTTTGGACTGCTTTGCCCATGACAATTTGGGAAAAGCATACACATTGCCCTTTTCTAGGCACCCCCCCTACTTTTGTCTGTGGCTCCCTCTTTGCCCCCCACTAAATTTGATTCCTGGAGAGGCGACTGCACTTGATAGGGCCAATGTTGGGGTGAGGGGTTCTTATCATGGCAGGTGAACCACCTGGAGGTCTAGCAGTCTCAGTTAGCTTTTAAAGATTGTGCCATTGACATTCTTTGCTAAACTCTTGCCAGTGACCCCCACCCCAAGGTCATTGCTAACCTAAGGCTGACAGCGCTTTCATCTCGGTCCCTCATCATGCTCTTTGCATTCTCTGACGGCCACCTCTGCTTTACCCAAAGAGGTGACAAAAACCTAAACAAATGAGAGATCTATATCACTGTTATGATCAGGGACGTCATTTGGGTGTTGCCAGGGGTCAGAACTGCGACCCCTGAGGCCACAGTTGCAACCCCTGGGAGACTCCCTTGCGACCCCAACTTTAAAAAAAAAACACCCCGAAATTTAGTTTTTTGGTTTAGCCAAAAAGAAACTGCTGTTCCTGGTGTAGCGGGCCCTCCGGCGTCATGGGACGGACGCCACATGAGGACTGGTGGGACCCCGACCCAGTCCTTAACCATCAGGATGAAGACTGGGCCGGGGAGACACTCAGTAGGGGTTGGAGCTGGCCAGTGACATGTGGCACATGTCACGTGCCACGTTCAGCTCCAACCCCTTCTGCTTTGGCTTCCTTGCAGCTCACATACATGAACCAAGAAGTTCTCGCTGCTTCCTGTTTCTGAGTAGCACGGAGGAGCCAAGGGGACCTGGAAGGAGGGTCCAACGCTGCAAAAGAAAGTTAAGAACACATTTTTGTAATATGATGTGTGTTCTGAATGTGTGAAGTGCGTCTCAGATGTATGTATGTGAATGGTGGGTGAATGAGAAGTGATGTGCGTTTTTGAATGTTCTGGGTGGGCTGGGTGTGCGCAGGGAATGTAATGATAGGGTGTAAGAGAAGTTGTGAGTGACTGGTGGGTGAATTAGAAGTGAAGTGATGTGTGTTTTTGAATGTTCTGGGTGGGTGTGTGCCTGTGTAGAAAATGCAATGTGTGGAGGTAAGAAAAGGTGTATGATTGGGTGACTGGTGGGCGAACGAGTATGAATGTGTAAATGTTATGGGTGGTTGGGTGTGTGCCTGTGTAGAGAATGCAATTAGTGGATGTAAGAGTGTGTGTGTGTGAGTGACTGGTGGGTGAATGAGCATACAGGGATCACTGGAGCATGTTTGCCACACCCTTAATTGACTTTGCATGTTTTGCTGGTATTTTCTGGCAGAGCCAAGTTCATGTGTGCCATTCCCTGGCTAGACTGGCATTTCGGTGCAGTCAGTCTAGACATCATGCTTGCTTTTTTAAAGATGCCGAGTAATAAATGTCATAAGCAATATGACTTTATTACTCGGCATCTTTAAAAAAGCAAGCATGATAAGCAGAGTTACCTCACTAGACTGATGTTTTGGCGTAGCGGCCTGTATATTCTTCACTGTAGCATGACTTTTTATTAACTGAGCATCCGTGATGCATCAAGCAAGATAATCGTTCTTATGGGTCTAGACTGGCTTACATTGGAACCAGTTTGGACAGGTTATCCTTTTGTGACATGTCACTTTTAATGGCCAAACCAACAGGAGTATGTACTTACATGGGAGTGCTGGCATATATTGCCAGAGCCAGTAATGATACTATAGAAAAATGTCTTAAAGCGAACATAAGTATGGTCTTAAATGGGAATACTAGCATATGTTGGTGGAGCTAGCATGGAAGTGGGCACAACCAGCATACAAATGTTTTTATACTGGCATATATTGCAGGCATCGGCATGATAATGTATTAGGAAATGCCCTGTGCACTTTTGGTGACTTGCATCTATTGTACTTTTTACCCTACACCCTCCAAAAACGATTGTTGGCCTTTTACCCAGGTTTTCCCAGAACGTGTGTTTTGTAATGCACCATTTTAACCCATTATTCAAAACATTTACTCTGAGGAAGGAGAAGAAA
Source organism: Ambystoma mexicanum (assembly GCF_040938575.1). Lineage (NCBI taxonomy): Eukaryota > Metazoa > Chordata > Amphibia > Caudata > Ambystomatidae > Ambystoma > Ambystoma mexicanum. The sequence goes on from NC_090936.1 coordinate 31,433,081, forward strand.
CCCCCACACCTCCCCCCAACCCATTTTCATTCATTCCGGCTCCCTTGCTATGCTCAGTCGCAATCCCATACTTGTGGCAAATATTTCACCCTCCAAAAAAAACAACTCACCAGCCGCCAGTGGTGGCTGGTATATTTGTGGACCAGGCACCGCCCCCTTCTCTCTATGTTATGTTAAAGGTTTGATTGAAAAACATATTTAATTGTTTCACATGCCGTAGTGCATGCCCCTGCAGCTGTATAATCATCATGGACATTCTGCACACGTGGTGGTCTGGAATGGGCCGGGGTGTGGTGTACCCTATGCTTTGTTCAGGAGCTTGGGGGGGGGGCCCACAGCATGGCTCGCAGGGGAGCTGACAAATTGTGTGCTAAGCCATTGAGCACCACTGGGTCTGACAAAGGGGTAGTGTGCAGTGCGCGCCTTGAAGTCTGCCAGTGAGTCCCTGGGTGAGAAGCAACTTGTGGGTGTTTTCAATTTTAACTAACTGTGTGGTGCAATGAATGTATGTGTGCAGCAATGATATTACATTAAATGGTGTTTTTTTTTTAAGTCCTCTGGCACCCTGTATTACGCTTAGATAATAAAAACTATGGGGGTCTTGGGTATATTGAAAGAAACTTTCCCAGGTATTATACTCCAGCAAAGATAACATTATCAGTAGCTGAATCATATATACATTTCTAACCAGGGAATTTTGTTGACACTAAATACTGGTCAATGCTTTATTTTTGAGGCCCTGCTCGTGCAACATTTTTCTCCTGGTTAAACAGCAGCGCACGCCTCCCCAGGTCAATGCTTTTTTTGCTTGCTTAACACTGCAACGCCACAGATGTCCATTGATCTATAGATGTTTCATACACTAGCTGTAGCCTGCGTTACAGATTTCAGTTACCCTGTTAGAAATACTGCATTATGATTGTTTTCCATATAGACCCCACGTCGAATCTGGAAACTCCCTCTGTGCCTCGATTCTTATATATGGCTGAAATGAGAGCACCTGGAAACACAGGTGCTAGATGCATCTAAAATAATCGGAAGGTTGTCTACCATCACTTCCTGTGATGTCATGGGAGGGGGGTTCAAGGGACGCGAATGTCACTTCCGCTACCCCAGGCATTTTGGTGAAATTACGTCCCTGGTTACGATATGTAAATAGTTGTGCAGTAGTTGAACCCCACTGTTTAGGAAGTGGACTTTGGGGCAGCAAAGTGGTCTGATGTGTATATGCACCATGGTTGCTTTCTTCACAGTGTTGAACCGCTTTTGGTACACACAATGTTTAGGGGTAGTCAGGGTAGATGTGTCGGTGGGGGTATGGGGAGTGACTAATACACTCCTTGTGTTGCTAAGGTGACTAAGCAAAAAGAACATACGAATAGAAACTTTTGAAGCCTCTTTTGAGTGACATCTTTTTTGGTTATATTTGTCAAGAAACTCTAGAAGTCCTCTACGTAGAACAGTACAACGGACTACACCAAGAGATACGTATATGATTGACAAACTACCGTGTCTAAAATAACTTCTGTACATATTTTATGCATCTCCTTGGATGGACTACAATGCAATATATATAGATATATGGACTCTGCATGCTCAACTTGACTGAAAATCATAAGAACAGAAATTGTCTTACCTGCAAAGTTTTTGGTGAAGACCAAAGTGACTAGCAGTATGGGGATGATAACCGTGCCAATGGTGACCACCCGGTCGAAAGGCAACTCCAGCTTGATCTGCACCATTAAAGCAGCTAAGGCGCCCGCCCGGTCATCCTGCTGCCCGGGCATAATGAGCTCCTTCAGTTTCTCGCCAGCCAGCAGGGCAGTCGCCATGTCGGTGTGGCTGTCAATGATATGTTGCATAAGCGACTAAGGTGCACACACAAGGCTTCTGCGCCTCGATTCTTTTAAAAAAAATGTTTTATCACAGTTGGAGGGGCTTGGGTGTACTCCAGTCTGCTGAAAGAAAAAAATGGGCAAGCGCATTTAGAGAACGTAAAGTGCCAGTGTGAAACCAGTACACCTGCAGCAGTTAAAACTAGGGAGATGTCCCCCTCATCTTAGAGGGAGATAACATATACGTGTAAATATATAGGTGTTTTGCTGTACCGATCAGGGGGACACAATTCCGATGCCACTGATAATGTTACAGCAACTTATGCATGAATGTGCTGGCACATTTCACTACCGTGACAAACACACCACCAGGAAAGCTGTCAGCGGGTAACACTGCGGTTTTAAGAATGCTGCAGTTCAGCACACACTGAGAAACGGGAGGGCAAAGGACGGGGAGAGATGAGAGATTACCTGGTTTCTCCTCTTCCCCACTTTCCGAGGGTTGATAACGTGAAAGAATCGCGCTCTGGAAACCTATATGCGATGTGCCCACCTTCTGCCAGAGAGACAGCGCTTCGGGGAGGCTTCGCGGAGCGATGCGGTCACTGTGTCTGGAGCCAGACTCCTGCTGCTGGCGAAAGATGCTGGGCGGAATTTTCCATGCGCCAAAAGCCTGCAGAGTTGGGCTGCATCATTCTCGGATGCTGAGCGTAGAGATAAAGGACCGAGAGGAGGGCTGAGGACGGGGGCTGGGGGGAGAGGGACGCGCCCGCCGGCCGGCACGGGGGTGAAGGGGCACGCGTGGCCCCGCTGGCGCCGGCTTCCTGGCTGCCTGCGCGCCGCTGCAGCTCGGGACGCCCGCGTGCATTTCGGAGCCTCCCAGGCGCAGAGTGAGATGGGCCAGCCCATCCATCGATCCAGCCAGCCAGCGGAGGCCGCAGCCGCGCGCGCCGCGGTGTCGCCGCAGAGCTGATTGGACGCGGCAGAGACCCGCTGTCTCCATGTGCTTCGGCGCGACGTCACCCGCGTGACGCAGTGACGGAGCTGGAACCAGTCCCTTCCGGACCAGGGGCAGCCAGGGCCGCTGCAGCTTTCAGGTTCCAATCCCTGGCGTCTCCAATAACGCGCCGTTATCTGCCGCTCCTCTTTCACCTCACAGGAGCTAGCTAGGGCAGGTGTGCTGTGTTGCCCTCTTAAGATCACGCGTCATGACTTAATAAATGGGGCCTCTGCCTGCGCGTGTGGGCACTGCAGCAGCGACCCTGAGCGCGGCAACCCTGTGTCAATTGTTATTGTGTGCCCGCCTTGTGACCACGGCCTGTGTTAGATCCTTGGCCTGTGCGACCACAGAGCCGAGGGTCCCTCACGCTGGGTGATCCCAGAGGCTGACCGACGGCCTGTGTTAGATCCTTGGCCTGTGCGACCACAGAGCCGAGGGTCCCTCACGCTGGGTGATCCCAGAGGCTGACCGGCCCCCGCAGGGGGCGCTAGAGGGACAGCCTACATAGCGGGCGGTCCCCTCTGGCCACCCCCTTCCGGTTGCTGGGCATGCCACTCCTCTTCCTCCCACCTCAGCGAGGCGGAAGAGGTGTCCCCGGGGACCTGGCTTCCGGTCAGATCTCCCCGGGGACACTTATAAGGGCGGGAGCGGAAGGCCATCAGTCTTTTGCCCTGCAGCTCCCGCCTAGTGTTAATCCCCACCCACCCACGCCTGATAGTAAAGTCTTGGGGCAAACGAGTTGAAGGTCGGTAAGATTTGGAGTGTAACCAAAAGCGCTGTCAGCCTGTGCCAGTGGCATATATGGGACAGTGTCCTACTGGTAGTAATCAGTGTTCTCCTGGTAGTAACCAGAAGCGTTGTCAGCTTGTGCCAGTGGCATATATGGGACAGTGTCCTACTGGTAGTAACTGGGAGTTAATACGTGCAGACCGGTAGTAGAGTAGGATCAGGGTGAGGCTTTCGCATCATCAATAGGAGTGATAAGGTGAACAGAGTTAATTAGTGATAAGATAAGTTTAGTGTGTTGTATGAGTTCCTAATTCTCTTCTCTTGTTACAGGCGGAGTATCGGGGTGGTCCTAGCCAATGAGGGACTTCACGCTGCAGCGGCTCGGGATTGGCTGGGCTCGAGCCGATCCCTCGACGGGCACTGACTCCCTTACTTAGGCCTTTAGGCCAACAATCTCCTGGTCAGTGCCCCTGAGTGTCCTGCTGGTAGTACCAGTGTAGCTGGAATAACCAGCAGTTTTTGTCAGTTTGGCCAGTGGCTAAAGAGGTGACATGGTTCACCCGTATCTGAGGTGACATGGTCCACCCGTATCTGACTGTTTTTTGTGATGTGGCTGGGACCGTCCCAAGTTGTCTTGCTCCAAATAAACTGTGACCTTGTGTTTTCCAAAGAACTTTAAAAAAGTGGTCTGTGTATTCATTTCAATGTACTATTATTCTGACCTAAGGAGGTGGGGGTGTCCAATGGGGATCTCCCCGCTAAGTGTTGCGTTGGTATCCTGTCGGGTGACACCGACCCTCGCAGGGTGATCTCTGCTGGGTGACACCGACCCTCGCAGGGTGATCTCTGCCGAGTGATAAAATGCGTGCCCAGATGGCTCCTTTTCCACTTTGCTTGAGCAATGGTATTGGATTGGCGACTGCGACAAGGGAGATGGCTCCAATTCCACTCTGCTTTAGCAGTGTTATTCAAATGGCCACTGTGACAATGGCGGGCGAACGCGCCAGCGAAGGTGGCATGGCGGGCGCCGCCCCTTAGTGGGGGTTGCCCAGCCGACCTCCCCCCACTCCTCATACGGGTCAAGGGGGCAGGGATGGGGGAGGAACACGAGAACCCGCCCCCGGAAGCGGACGAGAGCCCGCGAAACGTGGGAGCGGGGCAGGAAGCCGAGGGAGGGACCGGCCCCATAAAGGGACAGGTTACAAGTACCAGCACATTCTCCCTCGCCGGTTCGTGGATTTCGTTGTGTTCCTGCCTCCAGAAGGAAGATGGGTTTGCGTCCAGTGTTCCGGTCCTGAGAGTGCAGCGTTCCAGCAGTCCTGCGAATCCAAGTTCCAGTACTGCGAGTCTAGCGTTCCAGTCCTGCGAGTCTGGCCAAAGTAGAAGAGAAAGAAGGTGAGCGGGCCCAAAGGTGGCGAGTCGTCGGGCGTTACGGGGAGGCACTGCGCTGTATAGGGGTATGGGTTGAGGGGGATGTTGTGAGGCCGGTACACGGCATGCGTGTAAGGTGGGGGTCTGAGTAGTGGCAAGCGAGGGGCAGGGGGAGCACGGCAGCAGAGAGGCCAAGCATTAGCATGGGCGGCCGCGTGGCATGCCAACGAGGCAGGGAAAAGACTGCGGGCAGGAGAGGTGCAATGTAAGGAAATGAGGCGGGAATAATGTGCAGCCTTGCATCATGCGAGGTAAGTTTAAATATGTTAACAAGACTTGGGGGGCGGGGGGGAAGGGGAGTGCAAAAGAGGGATGCGACTCGTTGCAGAGATAGCATTGCTGATGTGTTGGGCAGGGACCCCTGCAGAGCCGAGGAGCATTCATTGTCATGCGTGTAGCTGGAGATCAGGTGTGATTGGGAGCGGATCAACAGTTCTCCATGACAAAGGGCCGGGGTGCTGGACTCTGCCAGCTCTAATCCCGGCCCCTTTCACCTCCTGGCCCCAGGGTCTGATGAAAGCACCTGGGAGAGAATTGCAGGGTGGGTCAGCACAAGGGTATGCTGACTGTTTCTCTTCGGGACATAAGGTTCGCCGGGGGGGGGGGGATTTAACAGCACGTCACCAGCGCTACGCTGGTGGGGGCAGAAGAGAGATGCGGGTCGGGCCGCTGGGAGGTAGGAAGGCCCTTGTCTGTTGTGGGAGCATTTTAGGCATTGCGAGGAGTGGCTTGTTCGCTTGCGTGGCGTGGGGGCAGGAGAAAGGGGGTGGAGTGGTTTCATGGAACGAGCCGAAGGCACGGTGATGATTTGTGCATTTGGGGCAAGGAGCGAACTGGGGAAGCGGGGGAGTAGTAGCCGGGGGGTTTTCAACTTTAATGGCTTTGCACCACGTGCTGCATCCACCGGGTCGCCGTGGGCTTTTGAGGCGAAGCGTAATGTTAGATTAGTAGTTTTGTTATTGATTGAGGTTAATTTTATGGGTTTTACACATCGAGATTATATGAAAGCAGTAATTGGGGACTTCCTAATAATTTTGCAGGTTTGAACGTTTGTTTTGATGGCCTCCTATTTGAGCGAACAGTCACTGTTTTTACGGCTTTAATTTTCATTGGGGCACGGTAGTAGCTGGGGGTTCAGGATTAGTGCGCGGGCGGGAGACAGGGAAATGGGAGTAGGGGTGTTGAGGGAAGGGCACGAGCGACACGGTCTTGACCATTTACATGTTGGTCAGCGGGTGCGAATTAGCAGTACAGGGTGGAAGGTTATATGGGCAAATAAGCAGGGTTGGCGGGGGAGTACATGCGCGGGGGGCGAGGGTCAACAGTCCCATGCGAGGGAGGGGCAGGAACGCTTGCAGCCATTAGCGAAGCACAGCATCTACATGGTCCGTTAAGGAGCGGTGGGGGTCAATACAAAAAAAAAAATTAAAAAAATGGGGGGATTCATCAACAAACCCGATGGGAAGTGACGCGGCTAAAAATTAGCATATCAAGGTGAACATTCACATTTCATCAAATTGCCTGCGCATAACCACCCAAATTGCTCAGGAATGGCATTTGCCTTTCATCGAATTAAAACCCACACAAAACCAAGTAGGGTTATTTTATTTGAATAGTGTTTTGAAAACGTCAAAAGTTGTGCATGTTTCAAACTCCATGAACCACTACACATGTTTCCCTAGAACTTGCAGTACATGGGACATTCAACTTCAGTTGTTGTCTTTCATGAGGTTATATAGTGCAGTGGCGAAGTGTCTGGCCGGCACGTCTAACGACTGTGGTTCAATCTCCGAGGTTGGCTTTAATTAAGAAATTCAAAGGGGACATTTAATGTTTCGCATTTTAGCTGGGGGGGGGGGGGCTGAGCCCACCATCTGGAAAAGTGGGGGGACTCCGTCCAACCCAACTGCGCGTATCCTCGACTTTACCCCTAAGGAGCAGGTTAAGGGCGGCAATGTTACTGGTTGATGGTAGCCCAGCCAGCTTGGTTGGCCTTTACGATGGAAGCCGCGTGTGCAGCTTAGTTGTGCATGGAATTTCATGGAGCTTCAGTCTGAGATTAACACATGTCCAGACATTTTCCTGCTCCGGTTCCTTAGGGTTAACAAAGGTGGGACTGGGAACCAAGAGATGCCCAAACCCTTTCCTATGAGAACATTTAGAAATATAATGGGTTATAGCACAAAAGATGTCCGTGATGCAGAGGCTCACCGGCGATTGTCCAGAGTCCTCTATAGGGCCAGTCCAGTCCACATCCGATGGTTACAGCATACAGCACGAGTTGTTTCCTCTAACGCCATTTTGGGAATTTTAAAAGCATCCAGTGTGCTCCCCAAAGGGATGGAACTGCAATGCGGTGCTGGGCAGGTAATGCATGTTGATGAACAGGGGGCTTTACTGTTGGGGCGGGCAGATCAAAAGCATGTGTGCCAGGGCATTTCTCAAGGTTTTGGTGGCTGGTGACAGGGAAATCATTACCACCTTGCGCAACACCCCCCGGAATGCCTGGCTTTCAAAACATTGTCAGGTTTGGAAATGGGATAGGGGCACGAGGTAAAACGACGGAGGGGGGAAGGGGGTTACGGGTACATTACTGGAAGCAAGACCACACGGAGCACCACACATTTGTTTCGAGCCCCCTCATCCCAAGCGGAGAGTGCTGGGGAGTGGGGTGCTTGGTCCGGGGCAGTGGGGGGCAAAGGGTACAGAACCGGGCACTGCAAATTGGGGTTGCAAGGGTCAGGGCAAAAATAACATAGGTAAGTGTGTCCGGTATGGTGCGCACAGTCCGAATAAAACAACAAATTAATTAGGTATCACAATTTAACGCTACCGTAAGGGTAAGCAAGGTGCAATGCACCAACAAATTAATTATTTATCACAAAGCAACGCTACCGTACGTGGAAGTGTGGTTTAATAGCTAATAAAACAACAAGTTAAGTATCATAAGGTACCGCTGCTGCAGGCACAAAGTGCTGATCCATGAAATATGGCAGAATGGCAGCTAAAGTCACCAGGGTATGGGTTGGGGGTCACTCCTTCGTGGTCAGGGCAGCTGCCAGAGCACGGACGGCGTTTTGGTACAGTAACTTGGGCCCCCGGAATACACAGATCAGTTGGATCACCAAGGGAGGTTTAAAAGGAAAAAAAAAAAACGCTCTTATGGGATACATGGGAACATGCAGCTCAGCAACACCCTCCTCCCGAAATTCTTTTGATACACATCGGGGGCAATGGCATTGTGACAAAAGGGAGGAAGGATTTGACAGAGCTATTAAGAACTTTACTAACCAGAATAGGGGGGGCATTTAGGGAGTGCGAGGTGATGTGGTCCGAGATATCCCAAGGCAGGAAGGGAGGGGGGCTCTACGACACGGGGGCAATTCCCCGTACCCCCTTACCCCCTACCCGCTTCCCTCCCCACCCCCAAACACCCACATGCCAGAGCAGAAGTGGAGGCGCGATGGCATGCTAGAGCAAAACGAATACTAAGAGTGGAGTGCCCTGTGCAGGCTGGGGGGGAACTCCGCCGCCGGCAGCCAGCAGAGAGTCTTGGAGGTGTCACAGGTCAATCCCTTTAGCGAAGCACTGGCAGACCCATAGGGGAATGATCAGCCAACAAGATTAGATTTACGGCGCCCCAGGAGTACTAGGCTCGGTGAAGGCCCTGGGAAAAAGGGGAGGGATGCAGGGGATTTGGGAGCCAATTCCAAGCCCAAAATTGCGCGCAGAGGGGGGGGGGGGTAAACGAATAACAAACTCACAAACAAAACCATCAAGGGAAGTCGGTCGGGGGGGAGCAAGAGGAGAATACGGGGGGCTCAGGTAACAGTGACAAAATAACAGCAAGGGGAAGTCTTCACGGAAGGAGGGGGGCATGAGGGGAGGAAGGTGGGGGATCCAAGATAGGGCGGCAAGGGAATAGAGGGAACAGGGGGGAGGAAGCCAGCCCCAAGGAATAAGGGGGGGGCAAGGACCAAAAGCTGGGGGACAGGAGACGGGGTATGGAAGAATAGGGCTGGGAAGTCTGCCCCTGGGGGGAAATGGAGCTAGGATAGGGAGGGGCGGGGAGGTCTGGCGGGACCCGGAAAACGGGGGACCTGGTGAGTGGAGGAGCAAGCGAGGGAAGGAAGGAAGGAGAAGGTAGAGGGTACATGCTGGCAGGGGGCACCGGGCCAGACTCCACAGGGAGGCCTGGGGGGGGAGAGGGAACTGGGAGGATTTAGGGGCTCGGCAAGACGGAAGGGAGACCTGGGGGGTGGCATAGATAGGATAGGGCTTCCGGTACAAGCAGCACTTGGGGAACGGAGGGGGGGACAGAGTAGAGTAGAAAGGACTCAAACTAGACGGGCATTGCAAAGCGATGACCATATAGGCAGGCAGAAAGTTGTGGGCCGGCACCGGAGGGCGGTGTCGGCCTTAAATGTACGGATGTGGGATGTGTAGCGTTGGGGCACTTGTGGTGGTGCCGGTATAGGAATCTGAACACTAGCGAGGCACCACGTGGCTGCCGGTTTTTACCTAGACCCAAAACCAGGACACAGTGCAAGTGTCAGGGGAGGGGGGGCAGGGGATTCCCAACAAAGACCTAGAGCAAAAGGGGGGGCCTGGGGCAAAAAATGTCGGTCATGGGAAATCTTCAAACGGCCAGGGGTAGAGAGGGGTGAATAGCAAGGGCCGGGCTCAACCTGAGGCGTCCACCGGACGAGGACGGTAAGGGAGAGGGGGGGGGGGCTAGGGATACCTAGGTAGCTGCACACAGAGTAGAATACCTGTGGTGGTGAATTACGGATCGTCTGTAAGATAACTCCAAGACTTTATGCAAAATAAAGATGCTGAGGCATTGCACTCTTCCAACTTTACAAGGTGTCTGTGTTGTTTCTTTTTCAACATGTAATGTATGACATATGCCGGTTTGCGTGGGGGTGGGGGGGAGAGGGGCCATGGGGCCAGGTCATGGAGGAGGGGGGAAGGACGAGGCACTGGGGTGCCCACGCTAGGGAGATAACTCATGATGCCCTGTTTGAATTGGGCCTTTTTCCAGAGCCCACATGGTCTTCCCGCAGTACCTCAGGGACACGGCTCAGGATCTTCATGAGGTTGCAGGGACCTCTCCTCCTTCTTGATTCCTGTGCAGCTCTGCAGTAGGCTGGTGGTCTCGTTTCTGGGCCCAACAATCGACCTTTCTGCACTCACGCCACCAAGTGAGTCGGCTTCCTGCCGACTCCTAGCACACTCCAGCAACGTCCTGTTTTTCTTGTCCCTCTCCAGGAGAGGCGCAACTGCTTCTGCGGCAGCTTTCCAAGTTTGAACTTCCCAGGCTTCATTCGCATACTGCAGGATTCCACAGTGAGCTCTCCTTAGTCCCATCTTGCTTTCTTCTTTATACTGTTAACTCTGCCTTGGCGTAACGTCAACACCATCTTGTAAAGTCTCTTTGGCACCCTCATGCCTCCAGTGAGCCACCTTATTTGTGGTATTTGGCTGGCTCTGCATATGATTATTCCACATGCTTCTCATGTTCTTCTTCATCCCAGTGTGTTTTATATTTGTCAAAGTCATGGATTTTCAATTACACATGGTTTCACTATCAATGGTGAAAGAAAAAAGTGACCATGAGGGTAGGGGGTTATATGACACATTTTTAAGGAGGCTTTTCCCCAAGTGGATGTCCTTAACCCCAGGAGGGGAGTCCCCTCCCTATGAGATCCTCCTGTATTTATTACCACCCCTAGCAGGACTATTGGGTAGCGGCCTAACCTCTCTAGCCTCATAGAAAAGGGCTCCCCTCTGTGGACAAGTGACAAGACCTAGTGAATTGTCACAGCATGCACCCGCCGAATCGCAATACAGCAGTAATTCTGCGGGACAACACTGTCATGCCTGCGCCATGGGCGCCTACATTGGTGATCAAGATGGACAAATTGGTATTCATTTATCTGTGGTAAACTGATATTCACTTCTTGGACTTTATTTCCCATTTGCGAAACTACACTTACCACAATGCACTTGACTACAACCATCTATTCCTGGCCCTTCCTGTTCATCATCTTCGGAACTACAATCCCCAGAAGCCTTAGGGATTTGCTCTGCTTCCACCTGCTCAGGAATAGAGAGGGAGGTGGCCGATTGTCTGCAGGTGTGCTTAGCCAGGTGCGACCAATTAGCCTGCCCCTGTGCTGGGCTGGGCAGTATAAAAGCTGCTGCCTGCAGGGGCTCAGTCTCTTGCATTGAGAGTCCTTCCTGCTCCTTTTTGCTTCGAGCTTTGTATCCTTGTATGCGATTCATCTGCATAGCAGCCGATCACGCTCCGCTGCTACCTTCCGCCATTGCCTTCCAGGATTCAGCCTAGCAGCCGATCACGGTCCGCTGCTACCTTCCGCCATTGCCTTCCAGGATTCAGCCTTGCAGCCGATCACGCTCTGCTGCTACCTTCCGCCATTGCCTTCCAGGAGTCAGCCTTGCAGCCGATCACGCTCCGCTGCTACCTTCCGCCATTGCCTTCCAGGATTCAGACTTGCAGCCGATCATGCTCCGCTGCTACCTTCCGTCCTTGCCTTCCAGCCAAGCAGCCGATCCGATCACGCTCCGCTGCTACCTTCCGCCATAGCCTTCCAGCCAAGCAGCCGATCACGCTCCGCTGCTACCTTCTGCCATTGCCTTCCAAGCTCCAGCCAAGCAGCCGATCACGCTCTGCTGCTACCTTCCGCCATTCCCTCTGGGCTTCCTTCCTTACAGCCCTGCTCCATTTGGGCTCACTCCTTGCTGCGCGGTCCTTCTGGGCTCTTTGCCGTGCAGTCTGTTTCACTCTGCTGCCCTAAGCCCTATCCTTTGGGGCTTCCTTCCTTACAGCCCTGCTCCTTTTGGGCTTGCCCATTGTTTTCCCCGCTTTTCTGAGTTTCTACCTTGTACCCTACCATTCCCTGCTATCCACATCAGTTTACATTATTTACTCTCAGTTATCACAGTTCCTCTGTTTCCGGACTGCTATTCCCTTGCTTTCTTCCTTGTTTTCAACCCTCAGTACTTTCTTCCTATCCAATCTTGCTATACGGCTTCCCTTCATTTTCCTTCTGCTAGTTTGCTATTCGACTTCCTTTTCCCTGGATTTATCTGTAGGGTCTTCTCTTGTACTGTTTGTAAACCCTTTGTACAGAGCTTGTGTGATGCTGGAAATGCATCTGAGGGACAGGGCCTCTGAATCCTTGTCCTTTTTCTGTTTTTACCGTGTGTTCTGTTATGTTTTCCGCCCCGGAGTCCATGTGGGACTCCTGGCAGTGCAGCTCTCTCTTTTGGTTTGGTGAACAGACCCATGGGATACCCTTATGGCACCCATGGGTAGGGGTACAACCCTGTGCCCCTAGTGTATGTTTTTGGGTACCTGTGGGTGACCCCAGAGGAGGGTATGGGCTGGTGGCAGCTCGGCGCTGAATGTGACAGGTGCTCCGGGTGTCCTCCATTTTGGGATACCCCGGCCCTGCCATTGGGATCTGTTGATTCCTGATAGGAAACAAGATGGCCCCTGTGGCCTCTTGCTTTCTATGGCCTGTTATCTTGTTTTCCCAAAGTCCTGGGAAGCCCTGTCTCTGTCCCTTCCCCCTGACTGGCTGTTGGGTGGAAGTTCCATGTATGGTATTGTTGTGAAGGCCCAGCTAGACTGACTGGAGCCTTCCCAGTGACTGTATGTTGTGGGTACCTCCTGTGGGTGGGACCTGGGTGAATGGAGTGTGTGACCAATATATACTTCTTGTTGTGGTTGTCTGGTTTCTGGCATGAGAGACAAAGACTGAGACAGCCCTGCCCGAAACTGGCCTGAATGCAGTATGTAGTGTTGAATGGCTGGGTACTTGTCCCAATCCACATTTCTTGTTGTGAGTGTCTGGAAGGGAGGAGTGTGGCCTGAATGCACTGTGTGCCTGATTGGCTGACTGACTGCATGAATGCCCTGCAGTATGATTGGCTGCTGAGTGTGTGCCAGCAGCGTGGATGAGAGAGAGGATAGTATATCTGGGGACCTCTCACCACTGGAAAAGTGTTCAGAAGGGACCTTTGGTTGAGAAGCGACCATTGTGCTCCTAAAGCAGCCAGGGAGCTGAGTCTCCACTCTACGAGTAACTCTACTAGTGTTTTGACGTTTTCAAAACACTATTCAAATAAAATAACCCTACTTGGGGTTGGAACTGCTGATCCTCGACGTCCAGCTGGAAGAAGAAGACTTGCTGTGGCATTTGCTTCGACCGATCTGAAGGCTGACGAGATCGTCGAGGGCTGACCCGAGAGAGGACCTGGTAAGGCGCCCTCTTCCCGTGCTCCGAGGGACCATCGAGCACCGCTCCATCTTCGCCGAAGCGCCCTGGTAGACAGACCCTCGAAAGGCTGTCGACCCGAGATGGGACCGCTGAGGAGATCGAAGTGAAGCACCCGGACATCGACGCCGTCGAAGTCCATTGCCGTCGACCAGGGTGCGCAGGTTTGTGTAACCACTGGAGGCCCGAAGTTGTGTTGCCCAGCCGTGGGAACCACTTGACGCCGTGCCGCCGGCGACTGGAGCCGCCCGCTCCTTTGCCTAAGAACATTCAATCGAAGGACTCTCTCGACCGCATCGTCGACCGCTTATCCTGCCGGATGTTAGGCAGAAACCTGTGCAGTTCCCTTGGGGAACACTGCAAAAGATTTAAGACTACAGGTAGAGCAGTAAACCCCTTTGGTAGCAGTCTGTACCACCCAGATTTACCTGGTAGCTGTGGCTGAGCAGTCAGACTTCTCTCAAGAAGAGTTAGGCAGTATGCAAAGTATACACAATATGTACCAAAACACAATAGCACAAGCAAACACTGACCAGAGCTTGGTTTCAAAAGAATATAGTTATTTATTTAAAAACACACATAAGTAAAAAAAACACTCTAGCAACGAATATGGTAAAAACACTTCAACACAGTTATAATGAAAGTAAATTCAATCCTTTCTCCTATCTAGACAACTCTAGGTTAACACCACTTAATTAAAACAGAGGTGAGTGCTTAACGTTAGATGACACTCTAGTAGTTTCCAAGAAAGGGAGAGAAAAAGCAGAAATAGGTTAGACACACCACTCTAAGGTCCAGAACACTTGCAATAGGCTTAAAGAAGAATAAAGTCACAGGTGAGCAAAAGTCACTAGGCCGGGCCCACTCTTAGAGTAGCCGGAGCGAAAATGTGCCCAAGATCACACTGTTAGTTAGAGATTCAAAGTCTTGCAAAGAGTCAAAAAGAGTTTAGAGTGGCTCAGAAAGTTTAGCCAAAGTGTCCCAGGCACTCCCAGGTTCGAAAGCCGGGGACTAAATCTACCCCGTACAGTCGGTGGCAAGGGAAGCCAGGCGGAACACAGTACCTTAAGCGGAAAGGATCCTCCAGCGGGGGCAGTTGTTCCAGGCAGTGACAGCAAGGCTCGACGTCGGTCAGGGGAGAAGAATATCTCGCTGAAGAGCAGAAGAGAAAGGTCGTAGCACTGCCCGGGAAGAAACCAGCCGCGGAGTCCTCCGGTTAAAGGGTTGGTACCGACTTTCGCGGTATGGGGGTAAAGTGTGGTATTCCGGATGCCGGGGTGCTTGGCACAGGCAAGGCGGCCACGAGATACCTCAAAAGAACGGAAAGAAGGCGAAAACTGGTTGTCCCCACCAGTCAAGGGAAGGAGCCACTCCGTTAAGAGTTCTCCTCGGTCGTCGGGAAAAAGTGGTGAGACGGTTCAGCAGGGCTCCACCGGGTGGTGTCGTCGAAGCAGGTCGGCTCAGCTCTTCCCTCGTCGGATTCTTGGTCCTGTGGCGACTTCTGAAGTCCCAGTCCCCAAAGCCCTGCTTTTATGCAACAAGCCCCCATTCACCCAGCCTAGCTGTCACTCAAACATGCTAAGTGGTGAGCCGGGCGGCTCACCACTTGGGCCAATCAGGACGGAGTGCGACTTGAGTTACCAAGGTAACTCAGTCCAGGGTGCCTAAATCCCCCTCCACCCCTCCTAAGTACCCCAGACAGAGTGGCACCACTTTGGAGGGCTTCTGTGGAGAAGCCCGCCAAAAGTGGAACAAAGGGCTCCACTTTGGGTCAGAGTTACAGAGGCGAACACCAACGCCATTTTAGAATCAAGTTTTGGCAAAAAGTCCCAACCGGAGTTATAAAAATAAATATATAAACCGGCGGTATGTTTAAGGCTACCGTAAATAAATAATTAAATGTGTTAGCCTAAAACAATGGGAAATCCCATAGGAAAATATTCGCGGTCGAATATAAAAAGTAGTTTCCACTGCCACCAGCCAAAACTCGATCAGGGGGGACGGAGACGTGCCCCCCTCGACTAACAGACCCTGGGGCAATCGAATTGCCCCAGCCAGTACGTCCACAATATGATGGTTTGTACTGGTTCTGTTCAGGATTCAAGACTAGCAAAGTCTTTGGTGACTTTACATGCCCTGGGAGACAGTAGTCAGTCCCAGGGTATGGAGTCTATGTTGGGGAGTCCCTAGGACACCCCTGGGTCACGGCACAGAGGGTGCTGTGTGACCCACATCACAAAAATACATGAGGCCCTATGGAGTAAAAGACCCCATAGCCCATTCAACACAAGGTTTAACCAAGAAAACACACTTCAACATGTCCAAGAGTGAGGGTAAAAGAGTCTCACTCTTGGCAGGAGAAAAAAATTAAACCCCAGAAATCCAGCAAAGCTGCTGGGGGACTCACTAGGTAGGGAAATTCAGCCTAAACAGAGAATTCTCCCTAACACCGGAGAAAGTCGAGGCTGACCAACGCGCCGAGGAGAAACCTGCCGGTGGGTTTCCCGCCACCCGACGACCTCAAAGACTCGGACGACTCGACGCCCTTGCTGGGCTTCCGTCTCTACAATCTTTGCGGTCCAGAACTATTGTCATCGAGGTGCCCCGCACACCTCCGCCTTGCAGGACGCCGACGCCCCGACGAGCACCACTCGGACGAAGCTGCCGCCTCTTCGACATCGTTCTACCTCGTTTGTCGACGGACGTTCGACGCCCGGTGCCTCCCGCTTGAAAGGGAAGGCATTCAAGAAGGGCCGTCGATTCCCCGTCGCCGAACAGCGAGTCCCTCGACGTTTGTCGACGCCTTCGAGGAGCTCGACTCCACCAGGTACATTGGGGGGGTAAAAACATTATAGGAGAGAATAAGACTTGCAGAGCAATATATGGACTGGGCTGGTACTATATCTTTCTTTACAGGTTGCCCAGGTGGGGGGATCTCTCAACCCTCTTGTTTTCTCTCCTTCCTCTATTGCTGGTTTCACTCTATTGGTCTGTGTGACATTGTACAGTATTGTTCATGCACTTCAATGAGGTCTAGGGTGGTACCACTTTAGGATTGTAAATATTTGTCATTGTAGATTTTGCCAGAGTACAAAGTGAGTTATGATAAATGTACATAACCTTAACTTTTGATTATATAAAGACTGTGTTCTAACCAATACAGAGTGTGGATATTCCTTTGTGGGGGCTTGGGGGATAGACTGTACTTAAGAACCAGCCTGCATCACCTCCTGAGAAGCTAGGCCTTGATTGCTCGACCATTGCTACCGAATAGAGAATCTTGGCTGGGGTCTCCTGTGCCTCTCCTCCACCATATAGGGAGCGGAAGTACAGACACCCCCCACCGGTCGTTGAGGCCCGTCTCTCACACTGGTGGCAAGCGGTGGGATGCTTATGGTTTTAAGAATCAGTGTATAACCGTGCCACTTACAAAGGATATTTGCCCTTTATTAAATTAAGGTTTAGTTGTGTACAAGGTAACTGCATTACAAACAATGGAGTCTATTGCGAATGGCAAATTAACTCGGATGAGCTTGGAGGCTCTCCAGAGTGCTTGTGAAGCCAGGGAGTTAGACTTTGTGGATAAGTCTAGGGCTGAGCTGATAGCTGCCCTGGTGGACTACCAGACTGATAGTGAAACTCTTGATGAGGGGGGGAATGCAACCAATGAGGACTCTGCCCCTGGGGTTTCTGCTGAATCTGTTTCTGGGAATGCCGCCATTCCTGCTGCCTCTGTTCCAAACTCCAGCAATTCCTTAGAGCTTGAGTTATTAAGGATGAAATTGGCCTTTGAATACCGCAAGTTGGAAATAGATGCTGAGCTTAAGAAAGAGGAGTTGGCTCAACAAGTGGAGCTCAAAAATAAGGACCTTGAACTCAAGAGCCAGGACACTGAATGTCAGAGGATCCAGCTAGAGAAAGCTAGAGTGGAGACTTCAGCTAGATCCAGTGAGAGTGTCAGGTCCCCAGCCACCAAGTTTATGAAGGATTTGGTTGGTGTATTTGTGGAGGGTTCAGATATCCTCCAATGGATTGAAGCGTTTGAAATGGCTTGTGAGATTCATGATGTGGATAAAAGAGATTGGGCGAAGTGTTTGTTAAGCAGAGTGCCTCAAACCGGGTATGACTGTATTCTGAAGCTGAGTGTGGAAGAAAGGGGTCAGTACGAGTGTATGAAGTCTGCTTTGATTGCCAAGTTCGGCAAGACACCTACCCAATACCTTAGAAGGTTCAGGGATTTTAAGAAAAAGGAGAATATGTCTTGGGTTGACTGGGAGAGTGCTGCGCACATGAACATGATGGGGTGGATCGATGGATACAAGGTTAAGACTTTTGTTGAATTGTCCCACCTCTTGTTTTTTGAGCATTTCTCTGAAGCCTGTTCACCAGAGCTGTGTCAGTATGTGGCTGACCAGAACATTTTGGACCCCTTTAAGCTGGCTAGGTTGGCTGACAAGTGGGTCTCCCACCGGGTGTCCCCTAAGGACTCCAGTGGGAAGGACAAGGACAAAGAGAAGGGGGCCTCTCAGAAAGCTGAGGAGTCCCCCAAGCAATCACAGTCGGGTAAACCAAAACCTTCCTCTCCTAAGACCCAAAAATCTAGTGGGGATAAGTCATCTGGGGGTGGGAATAAGAGTAGTGGTCCACCTGCTGCAAAGCAGGCTCCCAGTGGTTCCAGTACCGTACCCCGCACTCCTGGCGCTTGTTGGGACTGTGGGGCTCTGGATCACAAAAGGGGTGACCCCAAGTGTAAAGGTAAGGCACTTGGAGTACAGGCTGTCAGCCTGACCTACCCTTACCCCGTGTCTGAGGTGGAGGCCACTGTCCTCCCCTCCTCTGCCGGTATCACATTTGGTGCTCCGGTGGAGATTTCCTTAGTGTCCCTTGGGGCCTGGGACCAGTACGCGGAAGTGCTGGCGACTATCCCACAGAACACCCGTAGGTTTTTGAGAAGTGTCCTCTTGAATGGCCAGCCTTCTACTGGTTTGAGAGACACTGGGGCAAGCATGACAGTGGTGGACAGGACCCTGCTCAGGCCAGAGGACTATGAAGGTGCTCCTCTGCAAACCACCAGGTTAGCTGGTGGGCCTCCCAAATTATCCCCTTTAGCCTTAGTCACACTCATGATTGGAGACAAGACAGCGAAGCTTCCTGTCCTGGTTCAGGACAATGTCCCTGCTAACATTTTGTTAGGGAATGATCTAGTAGAGTTGGGGTTGATCTCGGATGGTCTTCCCATGACTGCTGCTGCAGTCACTAGGTCACAGGTGACACCGGGTCTGGCTGTGAGTCAGGTACCCGAGCCAAAGGCGAGGCCTAAGGCAAGAAGAAGGAAGACCAAGAAGGCCACCTCTGTGGAGGAAGCACCTTCTCTTCCTGCTGTTCCGACAGCACCCATTGGGATCCATGCTCCGGACGGGCTGGGTCCGGTGGAAAACCCAAACTCGACTCCTTTGGGAGAAGAGACAGAAGACTCTCCTGTGGGAGAGGTTCTCAACCCAGAGGATCATCCCGACCTTCAATGCTTGTTAGCTGAAGGGGGACCCTCCCGGGCGGACTTCTGTAAGGGGCAGAGAGAGTGCCACTCTCTCGAGGGACTGAGGAAACAGGCCCTGGCCCAGGCACAAGGAGAGGTGCCTAGGAATTTCCGGATTTATTGGGAGGGTGAGCTCCTTGTTAGTGAGCCCACTAAGCCTGAACCTGGTGCCCGCAAGAGGTTGGTGGTACCCCAGGTTTACAGGCCCTTCCTACTGCAGTTGGCGCATGAGGTGCCCTTAGCTGGTCATCTTGGGACCAAGAAGACTAAGCAGAGGCTCTCTGCCCATTTCTACTGGCCACGGATGGGAGTAGAGGTGGAGTCCCACTGCAGGACCTGCCCAACTTGTCAGTTGTCTGGCAAGACTGGAGGCAGTGTCATTGCCCCACTGCAGCCGTTGCCAGTGGTTGGCACCCCATTTGAGAGGGTGGGCATCGACATCATCGTCCCCTTGACCCTCCCACTTAAGGTGGACATCGGTTCATCCTGGTCCTGGTAGATCATGCCACCAGGTACCCTGAGGCGATACCCCTTCGGACTGTTACGGCCAAGGTGGTTGCCCGGGCTCTCCTGGGCATTTTCACCCGTGTTGGATTCCCCAAGGAGGTTGTCTCTGACAGAGGATCCAACTTCATGTCGAGTTACATGAAAACCATGTGGAAAGAGTGCGGGGTAACCTACAAGTTCTCCACCTCTTACCACCCCCAGACCAATGGTCTGGTTGAGAGATTTAATAAAACTCTCAAGGGCATGTTAGGGGCTTTGGAAGAACCCCTAAGGAGGAAATGGGATCTCCTCCTGCCATGCCTACTGTTTGCTTACAGGGAGGTACCTCAAGAGGGTGTTGGTTTCAGCCCCTTTGAGTTACTCTTTGGACATCCCGTAAGGGGGCCCCTCGCCTTGATCAGAGAAGGCCTGGAAGCCACCCCTCCGGGTCCCGCCAAGCAAGTGGGGGACTATGTGTTGGGCCTCAGACGGAGGATGACACAGATGATGGGTCAGGCAACAGCAAATCTCAAGGCCAGCCAGGAATTGAATAAGTACTGGCATGACCTTAAAGCCTCGCAAGTGGATTGGACTCCGGGACAGGAAATCCTTGTGATGGAGCCTACCAAGCCTAGGGCTTTGGCAGACAAGTGGACTGGACCCTTCAGGATCATCTCCAAGATGGGCGAAGTCAATTATCTGGTTGACATGGGAGCCCCTGGGGTAGCCCCTCAGCTATTCCATGTCAACAGGCTTAAGCCTTTCCACATGCGAGCGGAAGTCTCATGTCTCTTGCTAGCTTCCGGGCAAGAAGAGGATGAGAGTGAGCCCCTTCCTGATTTGCTGCATAGCAACCCTCAGGATGGCTTAGTGGAGGGAGTACAGCTCTCTTCAGATTTGACAACAGAGCAACAGAGGGCCTGTAGGGCTTTGCTCCAACAGTACGCCTCTCTGTTTTCACTGTGGTGTAAGCACGAAATTGACACTGGTGACAGTGTGCCTGTCAAAAGCAGGTGCTACCGTATGTCAGATACCGTTAAGAACCACATCCAGGCTGAGGTCGCCAAGATGTTGGATCTGGGTGTTATTGAACCCTCAACCAGTCCCTGGTCCAGTCCAGTGGTCCTTGTCCCCAAGGCAAGTTCCCAGGCGGGTACCAAGGATTGGAGGTTCTATGTGGACTACCGAGGAGTCAATGCCGTCACCAAGACTGACGCGCACCCATTGCCCAGGGCTGATGAGCTCGTGGACACCATAGGTGCTGCCAAGTTTGTGAGCACCTTTGACCTTACCTCAGGCTATTGGCAAATAGCTCTGACGGACCATGCCAAGGAAAAGACGGCCTTCTCAACCCCTGAGGGACTCTACCAGTTTAGGGTCATGCCTTTTGGGTTGAAGAATGCCCCTGCCACCTTCCAGAGATTGGTCAACCATGCGCTCAGTGGGCTGGAAGCCTTTTGTGTGGCTTACTTAGACGACATTGCCGTCTACAGTTCCACCTGGGAAGAGTATTGGACGCATCTGGGTAGGGTGTTGCAGGCCTTGAAAAGGGCTAACCTCACTATCAAGGCCACCAAGTGCCAGATAGCTCAGGGGAAAGTTACCTATCTTGGTCATGAGGTAGGAGGGGGTCAAATCCAACCTCTCTCCAGTAAAGTACAGGATGTACAGAACTGGGAGACCCCCACTACTCAAACCCAGGTGCGGGCCTTTTTGGGCCTGACTGGGTACTATCGCAATTTCATGGCAGACTATGGGACCATAGCTGCACCTCTGACAGCTCTAACGTCACCCAAGCAGCCTAGGAAGGTTACTTGGACCGAAGACTGTCAGAGGGCCTTTGATGGCTTGAAAGAAAGTCTGTGTAGGGCACCTGTGTTGAGTGCGCCTGACTACAGCCGGCCCTTTATCGTCCAGACGGATGCCTGCGACACCGGAATTGGAGCCGTCTTGTCCCAGTTAGATGAAAAAGGGAGAGAACACCCTATCATATTCATCAGTAGACAACTCAAGGGTAGAGAACTTAGGTGGGCTACTGTTGAAAAGGAGTGTTTTAGCATAGTTTGGAGCCTTAGGCGTTTTAGGCCCTACCTTACGGGGTCTACCTTCAAGGTCCAAACAGATCATAAGCCCCTGAAGTGGCTTATGCAGATGAAGGGTGAGAACCCGAAATTGCTCAGGTGGTCCATTAGCCTGCAAGGGCTAGACTTCACCATAGAGCACAGACCAGGGAAGAGTCACGATAATGCAGATGGCCTTTCCAGAAGGTATGTTGACCGTCTGGATGAGGGTGTCTATCCCGTGGGAGATTAGACACCCTCCACCTCAGTCTGGGGGGGGGCGACTGTGATGCTGGAAATGCATCTGAGGGACAGGGCCTCTGAATCCTTTTCCTTTTTCTGTTTTTACCGTGTGTTCTGTTATGTTTTCCGCCCCGGAGTCCATGTGGGACTCCTGGCAGTGCAGCTCTCTCTTTTGGTTTGGTGAACAGACCCATGGGATACCCTTATGGCACCCATGGGTAGGGGTACAACCCTGTGCCCCTAGTGTATGTTTTTGGGTACCTGTGGGTGACCCCAGAGCAGGGTATGGGCTGGTGGCAGCTCCGCGCTGAATGTGACAGGTGCTCCGGGTGTCCTCCATTTTGGGATACCCCGGCCCTGCCATTGGGATCTGTTGATTCCCGATAGGAAACAAGATGGCCCCTGTGGCCTCTTGCTTTCTATGGCCTGTTATCTTGTTTTCCCAAAGTCCTGGGAAGCCCTGTCTCTGTCCCTTCCCCCTGACTGACTGTTGGGTGGAAGTTCCATGTATGGTATTTTTGTGAAGGCCCAGCTAGACTGACTGGAGCCTTCCCAGTGACTGTATGTTGTGGGTACCTCCTGTGGGTGGGACCTGGGTGAATGGAGTGTGTGACCAATATACACTTCTTGTTGTGGTTGTCTGGTTTCTGGCATGAGAGACAAAGACTGAGACAGCCCTGCCCGAAACTGGCCTGAATGCAGTATGTAGTGTTGAATGGCTGGGTACTTGTCCCAATCCACATTTCTTGTTGTGAGTGTCTGGAAGGGAGGAGTGTGGCCTGAATGCACTGTGTGCCTGATTGGCTGACTGACTGCATGAATGCCCTGCAGTATGATTGGCTGCTGAGTGTGTGCCAGCAGCGTGGATGAGAGAGAGGATAGTATATCTGGGGACCTCTCACCACTGGAAAAGTGTTCAGAAGGGACCTTTGGTTGAGAAGCGACCATTGTGCTCCTAAAGCAGCCAGGGAGCTGAGTCTCCACTCTACGAGTAACTGGAACTGCTGATCCTCGACGTCCAGCTGGAAGAAGAAGACTTGCTGTGGCATTTGCTTCGACCGATCTGAAGGCTGACGAGATCGTCGAGGGCTGACCCGAGAGAGGACCTGGTAAGGCGCCCTCTTCCCGTGCTCTTAGGGACCATCGAGCACCGCTCTATCTTCGCCGAAGCGCCCTGGTAGACAGACCCTCGAAAGGCTGTCGACCCGAGACGGGACCGCTGAGGAGATCGAAGTGAAGCACCCGGACATCGACGCCGTCGAAGTCCATTGCCGTCGACCAGGGTGCGCAGGTTTGTGTAACCACTCGAGGCCCGTCGAAGTTGTGTTGCCCAGCCGTGGGAACCACTTGACGCCGTGCCGCCGACGACTGGAGCCGTCCGCTCCTTTGCCTAAGAACATTCAATCGAAGGACTCTCTCGACCGCATCGTCGACCGCTTATCCTGCCGGAGAAAGTCGAGGCCGACCAACGCGCCGAGGAGAAACCTGCCGGTGGGTTTCCCGCCACCCGACGACCTCAAAGACTCGGACGACTCGACGCCCTTGCTGGGCTTCCGTCTCTACAATCTTTGCGGTCCAGAACTATTGTCATCGAGGTGCCCCGCACACCTCCGCCTTGCAGGACGCCGACGCCCCGACGAGCACCGCTCGGACGAAGCTGCCGCCTCTTCGACATCGTTCTACCTCGTTTGTCGACGGACGTTCGACGCCCGGTGCCTCCCGCTTGAAAGGGAAGGCATTCAAGAAGGGCCGTCGATTCCCCGTCGCCGAACAGCGAGTCCCTCGACGTTTGTCAACGCCTTCGAGGAGCTCGACTCCACCAGGTACATTGGGGGGGTAAAAACATAATAGGAGAGAATAAGACTTGCAGAGCAATATATGGACTGGGCTGGTACTATATCTTTCTTTACAGGTTGCCCAGGTGGGGGGATCTCCACACAGAACTGTGCCCAGTGGTAGGGGCCAGTATTCTGCCTATTGCTCAACCCTCTTGTTTTCTCTCCTTCCTCTATTGCTGGTTTCACTCTATTGGTCTGTGTGACATTGTACAGTATTGTTCATGCACTTCAATGAGGTCTAGGGTGGTACCACTTTAGGATTGTAAATATTTGTCATTGTAGATTTTGCCAGAGTACAAAGTGAGTTGTCATGATAAATGTACATAACCTTAACTTTTGATTATATAAAGACTGTGTTCTAACCAATACAGAGTGTGGATATTCCTTTGTGGGGGCTTGGGGGATACACTGTACTTAAAAACCAGCCTGCATCACCTCCTGAAAAGGTAGGCCTTGATTGCTCGACCATTGCTACCGAATAGAGAATCTTGGCTGGGGTCTCCTGTGCCTCTCCTCCACCATATAGGGAGCGGAAGTACAGACACCCCCCACCGGTCGTTGAGGCCCGTCTCTCACAGCTTGTCTGTTGGTTTCCGTCAGGCAACCTCTGCCCTTTCCCTTGTCTAGTTTCTACGTTACAGACACCCATAGCTGTTGTTCCAAACCATGAGCAAACAGTGTGGGCCTCTGTTATAGCAAACTGTGCAGAAGGTTAGAGTTTTCCTAAGGTTCTTGGAATACTCTTTTCCTATATCTGCGTACACCCCTAGAGGGAATATATCCTGTACCTTTTTCCTTATTACACTTGCCTACTCTTTGCTCTCCTTTCTTTCAGCTGTGTGTGAACTTTTCTGTCCACTTTACTTTGGCACAACCACCCAATTCCTTCCTGGGTGTCCAGTGCCACTCTTAATAGAGTGCCATTATTGACAGAATGCAAGAGCAAAAAATGTCTTGTTCCATTGGCAGGAAAGGCACACACAGACCAAAGATGCTTTCTTTTCGGGTTAAGAAACCCTTACAAAAATCTATAGGTTCCCTAAGGTCAGCAAACAAGAATATTAGTTTAAAAGACAGTCTCGCCTTAGTTAACAAAGATTTACAAGCACAGTACTATACTCACTGGCTAGCTCACCCTTCTTCCATGTATAATTATTATGACATTGGCAACTATGATCCGCAGTACTTATCTGTTGAAGAGCTACAACAAGATAATGAATTCTTACAGATCTTGTTAGCCCGAACAGTGAAAGACACTTCTGCGTCTTCTGACATTTCTTCTAACACTGCTTCAGCCAGGGATATAGCACTCATTGTGAGAGACTCTAAACCAGAGTACGCTGTTGCTAGAGTGATATGTTCAAGATCAGCTTGGCAAGCTTCCCAGACAGCTGGAAACCCTCATTTAACAGGACACGGCATTAAGTATACTGAGGTTAGTCCACCTGGTTCTGGGTACACAAGACCAATACTGACCATCGGTTGTCTTAATACTTCCCCAGTATCTACTAACCATAATAACCATAAGGTTAGTCTTCCTATTGCTACAACCAAATTTTCTGCTACATCAGATTCTGAAGCTTTAGATCAGGCTAATGGAAAATACCTGCTTCAAGAACAACTCCTACGCCTTAGAAGACAGGCCGAAGATCTCTATGATGAATTTTGCTATTTACATAGTAAAAATTTAATGAAGGGACACAACATTCCAGATCTTCTGACACTATGTCCTACATCCGATATTCTGTCTCTAGAGATCGATATGATAAGGCTTGAAATTGCCACGCAGAAAATGATACAGACTTATACCAAGCAGATGGAAGACCTAAATTTAGCATATGCATCCCTTCTAAAGTCTGACACAGCTCTTTCACCTTCCAGCCACAGTACCTCAGGTTGTTGTACACCAGACCACGATTCTAATTCTGAACAATACCCAGAACCTGTCCGGAATACATCTTTTCCATCAGTCAAAACCCCAGAGCCCCTTAGAAATCTGAGCACACCAGACTTTGAAGATCAGCCTTCAGAACACCAATTCTATCCTGACCCCACAGCTATCATACTGCCTGTTTCTTTATCTGCTAACCCAATCTCTGATGCTCCTCCTTCTAAATCTGCTACTGTTGCAGCATCTCACATCACCCTTTCTGCAGTAGAAGCACCCCCTTCCTTTCTGCTTGCAAGGACAGAACCGGTTACTAAGTCAGATAACCTTTCTTTTAAGACTACAGCTCCGGTTATTCCTGCTGGTGCCTCTGTCGCACTTAAACTACCAGACTCTATTCTATCAGTCTCAGGTGCATCCCTGCCCGCTGGTTCTCCTATGGCACCTACTCTCCCAGTTGCTACAGCACCAGAGCTACCTACTGCCATTCATGATCTCCCTGCTGATGTGGCTTCTGAACTTCCTGCAACTCAATGAGAACCCGCCGCTGTGACTCCTGAAGTCTCTGCAGCAAATCTTGACTTTGCCATTGCGGCTTCTGACACCTTGGAAAACCTTCCTAGAGCAACCAATTCAGCTGTATCTCTGGTTCCACCTCTCAGTACTGTACCGCTGCCAGCCCTAAGGAAGACCACTACTTTCAAAGCAATATTTGCCATGGAGCCTGCAGTAGATCTTCCCAGTTCCTCTGTTTTTGAACGCACTGTTGGGTTTTGTGCTCCAAAGACTTTATCTTTTCTGGATTCTACCTCAAAGGTTCAGAACATTGGTAATGTCTCCTCCCTTCAAGACTCTCACCTTTCAGCCTTAAACAGTTTTTGGTGCTTCATGATGTGCCTTTTTGGTATGAGACTCTTTCACGGTATGACGGACATTCCTCTTGTAGGTCGGTCTTCAGGGAGCCTGGCGAGGGGCCTGGAGGGGGGCATACGGTGATGCCTGCGCCATGGGTGCCTACATTGGCGATCAAGATGGACAAATTGGTATTCATTTATTTGTGGTAAACTGATATTCACTTCTTGGACTTTATTTCCCATTTGCGAAAGGAACAAGTTACTTACCTGTAACTGTTGTTCTCCAGCATGGGTCTGGCATGGATTCACATGCTCATGAATATTCCCCGTCGTCAGGCCGGGAATCCTCGGTATAGAAAAAATCATTATCAGTTTCGTTTCTGATCTGTCTTTCTCAGTAGTAACCAATCACTGGTCTCTGGGTCATACTGCCCCCAGTCAATGACTGCCCTCTCCCTAAGCCCCTCCCCTGGCAGCCATCTTCAGATTTGGTAGCACGTGAAGTGGCAGTATGACCAAGTGAAGAGCCGCAGAGGGGTAGGCGGGAGGGTTCGCATGTGAATCCATGCCAGACCCATGCTGGAGAACAACAGTTAGAGGTAAGTAACTTGTTATTTCTCCAGCACGGGGTCTGGCATGGATTCACATGCTCATGAATATAAGAATACATAGCAGTATACACATGCACAACCACGGGAGGTGGCACAAGGCTCAATATCAAGCAATACAACAACTCAACATTAAGCAACTCGTACCTCCTCACCAGGCTCACCTTAGGCGAACAGGTTGCGCAGCACTGCCTGGCCGACTCTGGACTCCTCCCTGGAATCCCAGTCGACGCAATAGAATCTCCTGAAGGTGTGCGTCAACGTCCACGTAGCAGCCCTGCAGATGTCGAGCAGGGGCACACCAGACAGGAACGCCATAGTAGCAGCGATCGCTCTGGTCGAATGGGCTCTCGGACGGCCTGGCAGTGGTCGGTTAGCCAACCGGTGGCAGTGCATGATGCAGCCGGAGAGACATCTGGAAATGGAAGTCTTCGAGAGAGCCTTCCCTTGATTCACAGGTCCAAAGTTCACAAACAGCTGTGATGTCTTCCGGAAACTCTTTGTGCGGTCCACGTAGAACTTCAGCGCTCCTGCCTCATCTAGCGAGTGCAGAGTCCTCTCAGCCGGCGACGAAGGCGACGGGAAGAAAACTGGCAACACCAGGGGCTCGTTGAGGTGGAAGTCCGATTGCACCTTGGGCATGAAGAAGGGGTGCGTCCTCAGCACCACCCTTGTGTCGTGAAAAGTCAAGTATGGAGGCTTGCAAGACAGGGCCTGGATCTCTCCCACTCGTCGTGCAGAGGTGATGGCCACGAGGAATGCTGTCTTCCACGACAGAAACTTCAACGGCACTGAATGCATACGCTTGAATGGGGCCCCCATGACCCTAGTTAGTACCACGTTGAGCTCCCACGCCGGGGCAGGGGCCTTCACCGGCGGGAATGATCGGAACAGTCCTTTCATAAATTCCTTCACCAGACGATGAGACCACAAGGACGCCCGTCCTGTAGTTCTGGTGTAACCTGAGACGGCAGCCAGATGTACCTTGATGGAGGCGTGAGATAGGCCAGCCTTGGCCAAAGACAGTAGGTACGGCAATACTTGAGGGGCCGTAATCCGCAGAGGGTTAATTTTCTGTGGTCGGCACCAGACAGAGAACCTCTTCCATTTGTGTCCGTAGCACTTGAGAGTTGAGGATGCCCTGGCCTTTGCAAGAACCTCTCTGCAGTCGGCTGGGATGTCGTATCCTCCACACTCTAGTGCTGCAGGAGCCAGGCCTGCAAGTTCAGCGACTCTGGTTTGTGATGAAGAATGGCGCCTCCTTCTCTGGAGGGAAGATCCGCGTCTGTCGGTAGCTTGACTGGTGTGGACGCTGACAAGTCCAGAAGGTCCGGGAACCAGATCTGCCCCGGCCACACCGGTGCGACGAGGATCATCCTGCACCGGGACCTCTTGAGCTGGTTGACGAGCCAGAGTAGCAACGGCAGGAATGCATAAAGGAACAGGCCGTCCCCAGGGAACGAGAAAGCATCGCCCATGCTCCTCGGTTGGGGAAACCTGCTGGCGAACCTCTGGCACTCGGAGTTCGCCGCCGTCGCGAACACATCGATCTGGGGCTCGCCCCATCGTCGGAAGAGTCGGTCCACTTGATCCTGGCGCAGTTCCCACTCGTGGCACGAGCACATCTCCCTGCTGAGTGAGTCGGCAATGGTGTTTTTTATCCCTGCCAGATGAAAGGGTACCAGAAACATCCCTTGTGCGATGGCCCAATGCCACAGATCCTGGGCTTCCTTGGACAGGGCAGGGGATCTGGTTCCGCCCGGTTTCCGAATGTAAAACATCGTGATGGTGTTGTCGGTGAAGATCCTCACCACCTTGCCCTTGAGGGATGGAAGGAAGGACCTGAGGGCCCAGAACACTGCACGGAGCTCCAAGATGTTGATGTGGAGATTCTTCTCCTCCGAGCACCAAAGGCCTCTCGCGTGGAGGCCCCGGGTGTGCGCTCCCCAACCTTCCAGGGAGGCATCCGTCGTCACCGTCACCTGGTGGGCCAGGGCTAGGAAGCCTGTTCCCGCTGTCAGATGAGCGCGGACACCCCACCATTGTATCGCCTGACGGAACGTTTCGTCGAGCGAGATCCTGTCCTCGAAGCTGCCCGTCGTCTGGATCCAGTGGGCGTCGAGGAATTCTTGCAAGGGCCGCATCCGAAGTCTGCAACGGGGCACCAGATAAATGCAGGAGGACATCATTCTGGAGGAGAGACTTGATAGACCTCACTTTGGCCACGTCCGTGGCCAGTAGACGTTGCACCTTTCCTAGGATGATCCTTATCCTTTCCTCCGACGGTGAGGTCTGCCGCGCCACTGTGTCGAGCTGTGCTCCCAGAAACAGGGCGACTTGTGACGGGACCAGGTGGGATTTTGGAAAGTTGATGGAGAACCCCAGGTCCGTTAGCAGCTGGACGGACTTCGCAGTGTGTTCCAAGGCGAGCTACCTTGTCCTTGCCCGTATGAGCCAGTCGTCCAGGTAGGGGTAGACGTGGATCCCCTGCAGGCGCAGCCGCGCCGCCACCGGTGCCAGGCACTTGGTGAACACCCTGGGCGCCGATTTTAATCCGAACGGGAGGGCCTTGAACTGGTAGTGCCGCCCTTTGACCACGAACCTGAGGAACTTTCGGTGCCTCTTTAGAATAGGGATGTGGAAGTAACCATCCTCCAAATCCAACGACGACAGGAAATCGCCCCCCTCCAGCTGTCCCAGCACGTGCTGGAGGGTGACCATCCGGAACTTCTGTGCCTTGATGTATTTGTTTAGTCGTCGCAGGTCCAGGATGGGACGCCATCCTCCTGTCTTCTTCCTCACGAGGAAGTATCTTGAGTAAACTCCGGAGCCCCGAAGCCTCTTCGGGACGAGCTCGATGGCACCTTTCCTGAGCATCGCCCGTACTTCCAACAGCAGTTGAGGGACATGCTTTTCCTTCCTGGCCACGGGAGGAATGCGGGGGCACCTCTTCTGGAACTCGAGGGCGTGCCCCAGGGCCAGGGCGTCCAGCACCCAAAGGTCGGTGGAGATGGACTCCCACACACCGACGAACTTCGTTAGCCGGCCTCCCACCGGGGTGCTTCGGCGGGAGCCCGACCCGACGGACGGTTCAATCCTGCTTGGAGGCCGCTTTGCCTCCTTGACCACCTTGGCGACGACGGCGGGATCCACCTGACTTGCCGCATCCCCTGTAGGCCTCCTGCGACGAAGACCTTGCCGCTTGACGGTAAGTAGAGGAGCTGCTGCCGGCTCCCTAGGAGGCACCTGTCTGCCTCCGGAGCTCTGAAAGGACGGCCGTCGCTGTTGCAGCACCCCCAGTGCACAGGCCGTCTCCGTGTCCGTCTTGATCGCCTGAAGGGATTCATCAACCGCCTTGCCAAAAAGTTTGTTCCCATCGAAGGGCATGTCCAAAACCTTGGTCTGAACGTCCTGGCGGAAATCCGTCGCCCTGAGCCATCCTCGTCGTCTCAGGCAAACGCCGTTGCCCAACTGACGGAAACCGGTGTTTCCGTCAGCCCTCAGCCCTCTTGGCATCCGGAAGGAAGTCCAACAGAGGGGCGATCTTAAACCACAACTCCCTGTCGTAGCGGGCTACGATGGCCAGGGCGTTGGCCGCCTTGATGGTCGTCGCTGCAGATGAGATGACCCGTCGTCCCATCGCGTCCAGCTTCCTACCCTCGCCGTCCGGAGGGGAGGCTGAAGTCGAGGCCGATGCTCCCCCCGCTTTCTTCTTGGCCGCCGCCGAGATGACCGAGTCCGGGGTAGGTTGCGCTCTAAGGCACAAGGGGGCCGTGTCAGGGACCCGGTACTTCTTCTCGTACCGGTCCCTCTTCGCAGGAGCCGTGGCAGGGTTCTTGAGGAGGGCGAGCCCCTCATCCCAGATGTCATCAAGAAGCGGTACAGCGAGGACCATCTTCCTTTTAGCCTTGCGCCGCTGGTAAAGGAACCCCTCCTTCTTCTTTTCCTCGGGGCAGAGCTGGAAGAGCTCGGATGCCCTGGAGATCATTGCATGGAAGGATCCAATCTCGTCGGGCGGGGACGACGGGGGACACGTTCCGTCGTCGCCTCCGTCGCCATCCGTACCTGTCGTAGTCGTGTCCATGCCTATATCATCCCCGTGGGTAGTGGACCGGGGGGAAGGCAGAGAAAGCCACAGAGGCGGGAGAGGAAGCCTAGGATGCGTCGTCCTCCTCTTAGGCGGTGGGCTCCCCGAAGGTCCTGGCTCCGGATCCTCCGTCGGGTCTGGCTCAGGCTCCTCCGTCGGGGGAAGGGGCAACCTAGTCCTTATCTCCGAGCATAAGGACTGGATGGCTGACAAAATGGCTGCCGAGGTGTCCTGCGGCGCCGGAAACGACGGGCGTGAGGGCTCTTGAGGAGCCTCGTCTGCGTCACCGTCGCCCTCGTCGGGATCCCTCCCTATGGGCTGCGTCTCCTCCACGACTTGGATGAGCTCCTCTTCAGGGGTCGTGTCCGTATCCACGACGGCCACCACCCCCTCACCCTCTTTTTCCAACGAGGACTTCGTGGGGGTCTTCTCGATGGGTCTGAAAGACTCCCTCCGCGGTGGCAGGGAGACTCTGGTACCTGAGGGCGCCTCCACTGGTGTAGCCTCCACAGGCTGAGCCAGGGCCGCGGCGACATCCTCAATCGAGGTCCTAGCAGGGTGAATCACGGCCAACGTCACCTTCTGTACGCCCGGGGCCTTCACCTTCGGGGGAGGGTCCGAGCCTCGCTCCCCCTCTGCTGGAGTCTTCGAGTTCGACCTGGGCCTCTCCAGAAGCTTCGCCGGGTTCTCAGACTTCCTCTTACCCGAGCCAGAGCGTTGGCTCGTGGTTGATGGCACCGGGGAGGGTGCGCCCTGCCTGGCAGCCAAGGAGCCCGACCGTTCGGCGCTCCCGGTGCCCGCGGACTTGCGGTGCTTAGCCTTTTGTTGGGCCCCCGTCGCTGGAGCATCCTCACAGGACTTAGAAGACCGCTCAGACTTCTTCTTCTTCTTCTCGCCTGGCGGGCTCTTACCTTCCAGCTGTTAAAGATGGCGTCTCTTGGGCGCTGAGTACCTGGGCTTCCGGTAGTTGTTCTTGGTGAGGTCGCCAGGCTGTCCGACAGGTGATTGAAGAATATGAAACGCGAGAAACCAGCACACCCCTTCCCCTAGAGTCAACAGGGTTAGAGGTGGACCAGCTCCCAACGCCACAAAAGTGCACCTTCCTGGTTCTTGCAGTGTTGGAGCAGTGTAGGAAGATAGAATTGCGGACGGAATGCTGTGGTGTTTCCAGAGGATGCAAAAAGACTGGAGGAGGCAGGCAGGTCTTGGAAGGCAAGGTAGAAGAGCAAGACCGTAGCGGGCACAACAGTAGAACAAGGCTGGAGAAGGCTGGAGCAGGCAAGGACTGAAGGGCAGGCTGGAGCAGGTGAGGACTGAAGGGCAGGCTGGAGCAGGCAAGGACTGAAGGGCAGGCTGGAGCAGGCAAGGACTGAAGGGCAGGCTGGAGCAGGTGAGGACCGAAGGGCAGGCTGGAGCAGGCGAGGACAGGAGAGCAAGCTGGAGCTGGCAAGGACTGGAGCTGAAGCAACGAGGCTTCAGGAGCGAAGACACGATCCGTGAAACAAACCGCATTGAGACGCGGTGAGCTTCAGGATCATGCGCCTTAAATAAGACCGGCAGCACTCGGGAGGCTTGGAACGCAAGCCGTGTTATCCCCGAGTGCTGCCGCGTCCGAAACGAGGCTTGGGAAGCAAGCTTGTGGCTTCCCAAGCGCCTCGAGGACTGCGCATGCGCGAAGACCAAGACGCGGTCTTCCGCGCATGCGCAGGCCCCGGGACACAGAAACCCCGGAAGCGCCGGGTGTCGCGGACAACCGCGGACCCCCCAACCGGTATCGGGGATAACAGCACCAGGATGGGGCGCGTCGGAACCCATAACCGCGCCCCCTCCGACAGGTAAGTGAGGTGGAGGTGGTGACACTATGCCCCCTCCCAGAAAGCCCAGGAGCCCCAGGTTTCCACGGAAAGCGGCGATAGAAATCACGGATCAGGCGGGGGGCATGCACATAACTGCGTGGTTCCCAAGTTCTATCACAGGCTGGGTAGCCCTTCCAGTCCACCAAATACTGGAGTACCCCTCGCCTGATGCGAGAATCGCAAATTTCCTGTACCTCGAATTCGGGAGACCCCAGGACAACAACAGGTGCGGGACGAGGGGCAGAACGGCCAAACGTGTCCACCACATATGGCTTCAACAGGGAGATGTGAAAAACCGGATGCACCCGCCAAGTTTGAGGCAATTGCAAACAGAAAGCCACAGAAGACAGGCGTTTAGTGATCCTGAAAGGGCCAAAGTATCGGGGAGCCAATTTGGTGGGTAAATTACGAATGGGGAGATGTTTGGAGGACAACCAAACTAGATCCCCAACCTGGAAAACAGGTTCAGGTGTCCTTCCCTTATCAGCCTGTAGCTTCATCCGTGCCTGCACCTCCGCCAAAGTACTGTGAGCCAAGGAGTGTTGATCCTGAATGGAAGTGATGAGCCAATCAGCGGAGGGAACCGTACTAGATGGTACAGGACAAAAGGGCACCAATTTAGGATGTAAACCAGACAAACAGAAAAACGGACTCAGGCCCGTAGCTGAATGAACAGTGTTGTTATAGGAGACCTCAGCAAAAACCAGATGGGACTTCCAGTTGGATTGAGTGGCATTGGCAAAACAGCGAAGATATTGTTCCAGAGTCTGGTTAGTCCTCTCAGTCTGGCCGTTGGTATGAGGATGATAACCAGAACTGAGTGCACGATGGATGCCGAGATGAATGCACAATTGACGCCAGAAAGATGACAGGAATTGAGACCCTCGGTCGGATATGATCTTTTGCGGCAGTCCGTGTAACCTGTATATCTCCAGAAGAAATGCCGATGCCATCTGAGTAGCGGTTGGTATTTTAAGGAACGGAACAAAATGTGCTGCTTTGGAAAAGCAGTCCACAACAACCATAATGCAGGTATATTCTTCAGACGGAGGGAGTTCTACGATGAAATCAACTGCCATGGTGTGCCAATGGTAAGGAGGAATCTCGGTGGGATGAAGCAACCCTAGGGGCCTCTTCCTAGGAATCTTCACCTGGGCACACACAGGACAACTCTTTACGTAACGTTCAACATCATGGGCCCAACCTGGCCACCAGAACTGTCTGGATATTATTTCTCGAGTTGCTCCGATACCACGATGGCCACCAACTCGGGAGTCGTGAAACCCCTGAAGCACAAGAGCTCGAAGAGAAGTTGTGGGAACATATAGCCTGTTCCGGAAGAAAAGTAGTCCATTCTCTTCAGTAACCTGAGGATTCCTCATGAGGCCTTCCCGATCAGGATCGGTAATAGTGTCTTGTAGAATCTTCTGGAGATAGGGTGATAAGGTGTATATGAAATGCCTTGGAGATATAATTGGCTCCTCCCTGTACTGCTTTCTTGCTTCTACCTCCAAGGATCGGGAGACAAGGCGTCGGCCTTTAAATTGCGAGCACTGGGGATGTATGTGATATGGAAGTCATAGTGGGAGAAAAAAAAAGCCCATCGGGCTTGGCGAGAGGTACGGCACTGAAGAGACTTTAAGTACTGCAAATTTCGGTGGTCTGTACGTACTTCCACAGAATGCCGGCCTCCTAAGAGATGATGTCTCCACTCTTCGAATGCAGTTTTTATTGCCAAGAGTTCTTTCTCGATTACTGCATAATTTTGTTCGCTAGGCGTGAGCTTGCGGGAAAAGTATGCCACAGGGAGTTCCACACCGGTTTCTGGTTCCATCTGTAAAAGGACTGCACCCACGGCTAGATCGGACGCGTCGGCTTCTACTATGTATGGCACTTCGTCATTAGGATGACGCAAAATTGGAGCAGTACTAAAGGCTTGTTTCAAGATGTTGAAAGCCTCGGTTGCTTGTGTATTCCAGAAAAAGGGCGTTTTACTGCTAGTTAGTTGAGTTAAGGGAGCCGTGAGTTGAGAAAAATGGGGTATAAATTGCCGATAAAAATTAGCAAACCCCAAAAATCGTTGTAGGGACTTTATATCAGAAGGTTGAGTCCAAACTTGAATGGCATTACCCGGTATTCGTAATGCCCAAAAGGAGTCTTAAAGGCCGTCTTCCATTCGTCTCCCTCTTTGATTCGTATTAAATGATAAGCGCCTCGTAGATCCAACTTAGTAAACACCTGGGCAGTTCGAAGGGACTCCATGATGCTTCGAATCAGTGGCAATGGATACCTATCTTTTCTTGTAATGTCATTCAATTGACGGTAGTCAATACAGGGTCGTAAGGTTCCTTCCTTCTTCTTCACAAAGAATAGCGGGAATCCAGCTGGTGATTTCGAGGGAGTGATATAACCCTTCCTAATACAGTCTGACAAGTATTCTTGAAGAACTGCCTTCTCAGTAAGGGACAAGGCGTATACCTTCCCATGAGGTATTACTGAACCAGGTACCATTTCGATAGTACAGTCAAATGTTCGATGAGGTGGCAGTGGTATGTCTTCGGGTTCAGAAAATACTGGCTGGAATTCGGCATATTCCTGAGGGACAGACAACAGAGCACAAAGTTCAGGAGAGCCAGTACCCCTCGTGAGGGGTATGTTTGAAATCTCTTTTCCTGACACACCGGCCAAACAGCAATCCTGGAGACAGAGAGCGGAGGTGAAATTCAAAAGGCGAGCTCCCCAATTGATGGTAGGATTATGGTGAAGAAGCCAAGGTAAACCCAAGACCACGGGATAAGAGGGTGATTTGATAACATCCAGGGCGATCTCTTCCCCATGTTCTTTAATCTGCATATGAAGACACATGGTTTGTTGACGGATTGGACCGGAAGATAAAGGGGTTCCATCGATGACCTCGACTGGCAAGACACTTCTCCGGGGTAACAAGGGTATTCTTTGGCTAATTGCAAATGTCTCGTCTATATAGTTCCCAGATGTTCCACAATCTAGTAAGCCCAGCACCTCTGTCTTCTTGTTTAACCATGACAACTTGATCCTCACCACCAGTAAAACAGCCGGTTGCATGGGCTGGAATGAAAAGGCGGAACTGGAAAGGACTGAATACGAATCTGGACCTGTCGTTGCCCTTCCAACTGACGACAGGCCAACTAGTTTTCCGGCTTTCTTTGTGGGCGTAAAGGACAAGTACCCAAGAAATGCCCAGCAGCCCCACAGTATAGGCAAAGTCTTAGATTCCGTCTACGTTTCCGTTCAGCTTCCGAGAGCGGACCCCTAACGGCTCCCAACTGCATGGGTTCGGGGCCGGAATCCAAAAGTCCGGAATTTCCAGTTTGAACGTTGGGTGGTCTTGTGAACAGCCGTTCAGCTCGTCGTCTCTCACCCTTCCGATCCGCCAATCTATGGTCTATTCGCAACACTTATTCAATTAATTGTTGCAAGGTATCAGGTTCAGGGATGTGTAGCAATTCATCTTTGTACTCCTCTCTTAGACCTCTTCGGAACAAAGTCTTTTGAGTTATCTCAGGCCACTGGGAGTCAGTTGCCAACTGACGGAAACGGCCGATGTAAGCTATAATATCCATAACACCCTGTTCTAGTTCCATCAACTGATTCTGAGCTGCAGAGGCTAGATTTGGTGACTGAAAGACCTCCAGAAATGCCTTTTCAAAAGCTGCAAAGTCATTGAGTATGGGGCTGTTGGCAGACACTAATGGAGCGGCCCAGGCCAGGGCGTTTCCAGTCAGATTCCCCAGGATATATCCTATCTTGGCTTTATCGGAATTGAAATGAGAGGCTCTGAACAGGAAATGTATTCTGCAATGGTTGCAAAACTCTGCCACTCGTCTCGGGTCGCCGTCGAACTTGATGGGCGTAGTCTGGGACATAGCCCCTTCTCCTTGGGACGCTACCCCAGAGGCTTGTGACACCATCTGTCTTAGACCAATGTTCTCTTGACGGAGTGCTGTCATTTCAGCCCGAAGAACACGCATCTCTTCCCGGAGATCTTGAGCCTCGTCCATCTCGAAGTCGGAAGGTAGGCGTCTCAATCTGTTAAAGATGGCGTCTCTTGGGCGCTGAGTACCTGGGCTTCCGGTAGTTGTTCTTGGTGAGGTCGCCAGGCTGTCCGACAGGTGATTGAAGAATATGAAACGCGAGAAACCAGCACACCCCTTCCCCTAGAGTCAACAGGGTTAGAGGTGGACCAGCTCCCAACGCCACAAAAGTGCACCTTCCTGGTTCTTGCAGTGTTGGAGCAGTGTAGGAAGATAGAATTGCGGACGGAATGCTGTGGTGTTTCCAGAGGATGCAAAAAGACTGGAGGAGGCAGGCAGGTCTTGGAAGGCAAGGTAGAAGAGCAAGACCGTAGCGGGCACAACAGTAGAACAAGGCTGGAGCAGGCAAGGACTGAAGGGCAGGCTGGAGCAGGTGAGGACTGAAGGGCAGGCTGGAGCAGGCAAGGACTGAAGGGCAGGCTGGAGCAGGCAAGGACTGAAGGGCAGGCTGGAGCAGGTGAGGACCGAAGGGCAGGCTGGAGCAGGCGAGGACAGGAGAGCAAGCTGGAGCTGGCAAGGACTGGAGCTGAAGCAACGAGGCTTCAGGAGCGAAGACACGATCCGTGAAACAAACCGCATTGAGACGCGGTGAGCTTCAGGATCATGCGCCTTAAATAAGACCGGCAGCACTCGGGAGGCTTGGAACGCAAGCCGTGTTATCCCCGAGTGCTGCCGCGTCCGAAACGAGGCTTGGGAAGCAAGCTTGTGGCTTCCCAAGCGCCTCGAGGACTGCGCATGCGCGAAGACCAAGACGCGGTCTTCCGCGCATGCGCAGGCCCCGGGACACAGAAACCCCGGAAGCGCCGGGTGTCGCGGACAACCGCGGACCCCCCAACCGGTATCGGGGATAACAGCACCAGGATGGGGCGCGTCGGAACCCATAACCGCGCCCCCTCCGACAGGTAAGTGAGGTGGAGGTGGTGACACCAGCCAGTTGGAAAGACGGAGGTGGCGATCCTTCATGGTCCGCTCCGACATGTTTCCACAAAACGCGCAGTCCTTTTCCTTGTGCGTCTTGTCCTCATGGAGACAGTAGAGGCATAACAAATGCTCGTCCTCCTTGAAAACATTCTGAAGCTGGCATCCAGGGCAGTCCTGAATAGCTTCCCGGGCGTCGAGCTCCCTTTCTCCTGGGCCATGTCCGGGGTAGGCCTCGGAACTTCTGGAATCCTCCAAAAGCGTAACTCGACGAAATCTTCACCCTTGAGGGGCATAGAAAACTCCGAAACGGATCCCCGTTGATCGGAAGTAGAAACGGTGGCACTTGAGGCTCTTTTAACCGAAAAAATGAGAAAAATCTCCTGAAAAAAGCGCGAAAACGCAGTAAAAGTTCGAGAGCTAAGCACGAGGACTCCCAACACTTGAACGTGCGGTAAAAATCTGAAGATGGCTGCCAGGGGTGGGGCTTAGGGAGAGGGCAGTCATTGGCTGGGGGCAGTATGACCCAGAGACCAGTGATTGGTTACTACTGAGAAAGACAGATCAGAAACCAAACTGATTTTTTCTATACCGAGGATTCCCGGCCTGACGGGGAATATTCATGAGCATGTGAATCCATGCCAGACCCCATGCTGGAGAACTACACTTACCACAATGCACTTAACTACAACCATCTATTCCTGGCCCTTCCTATTCATCATCTTCGGAACTACAATTCCCAGAAGCCTTAGGGATTTGCTCTGCTTCCACCAGCTCAGGAACAGAGAGGGAGGTGGCAGATTGTCTGCAGGTGTGCTTAGCCAGGTGCAACCAATTAGCCTGCCCCTGTGCTGGGCTGGGCAGTATAAAAGCTGCTGCCTGCAGGGGCTCAGTCTCTTGCATTGAGAGTCCTTCCTGCTCCTTTTTGCTTGGAGCTTCGTATCCTTGTATGCGATTCCTCTGCATAGCAGCCGATCACGCTCCGCTGCTACCTTCCACCATTACCTTCCAGGATTCAGCCTAGCAGCCGATCACGCTCTGCTGCTACCTTCCACCATTGCCTTCCAGGATCCAGCCTAGCAGCCGATCATGGTCCGCTGCTACCTTCCGCCATTGCCTTCCAGGATTCAGCCTTGCAGCCGATCACGCTCCGCTACTACCTTCCGCCATTGCCTTCTAGGATTCAGCCTTGCAGCCGATCACGGTCCGCTGCTACCTTCCACCTTTGCCTTCCAGGATTCAGCCTTGCAGCCGATCACGCTCCGCTGTTACCTTCCGTCCTTGCCTTCCAGCCAAGCAGCCAATCTGATCACGCTCCGCTGCTACCTTCCGCCATAGCCTTCCAGCCAAGCAGCCGATCACGCTCCGCTGCTACCTTCCGCCATTGCCTTCCAAGCTCCAGCCAAGCAGCCGATCACGCTCCGCTGCTACCTTCCGCTATTCCCTCTGGGCTTCCTTCCTTACAGCCCAGATCCATTTGGGCTCACTCCTTGCTGCACGGTCCTTCTGGGCTCTTTGCCGTGCAGTCTGTTTCACTCCGCTGCCCTAAGCCCTATCTCCTTTGGGGCTTCCTCCCTTACAGCCCTGCTCCTTTTGGGCTTGCCCATTGTTTTCCCCGCTTTTCTGAGTTTCTACCTTGTACCCTACCATTACCTGCTATCCACATCAGTTTACATTCATTATTTACTCTCAGTTATCACAGTTGCTCTGTTTCCTGACTGCTATTCCCTTGCTTTCTTCATTGTTTTCAACCCTCAGTACTTTCTTCCTATCCAATCTTGCTATACGGCTTCCCTTCATTTTCTTTCTGCTAGTTTGCTATTCGACTTCCTTTTCCCTGGAGTTATCTGTTAGTGTCTTCTCTTGTACTGTTTGTAAGCCCTTTGTACAGAGCTTGTCTGTTGGTTTCCGTCAGGCAACCTCTGCCCTTTCCCTTGTCTAGTTTCTACGTTACAGACACCCATAGCTGTTGTTCCAAGCCATGAGCAAACAGTGTGGGCCTCGGTTATAGCAAACTGTGCAGAAGGTTAGAGTTTTCCTAAGGTTCGTGGAATACTCTTTTCCTATATCTGCGTACAGCCCCCTAGAGGGAATATATCCTGTACCTTTTTCCTTATTATACTTGCCTACTCTTCGCTCTCCTTTCTTTCAGCTGTGTGTGAACTTTTCTGTCCACTTTACTTTGGCACAACCACCCAATTCCTTCCTGGGTGTCCAGTGCCACTCTTAATAGAGTGCCATCATTGACAACCACATTGGTAATTCCAATGAGGTGGCATTACCGCCGTATTCCCGTCCAACTCATGATGAGCTCCAAAGTACTGACATAGGGCCTCATTACGAGTCCAGCGGTAGCCGTGCCGGTTAAACCGGCAGGCTGCCACCAGACCCGTAGTGAATTACCGGCACCGGAGTTGCCGGAATTACTGGGGCATTACAGCCCCGGCGGTCCGGTAAATCTGGCGCCGACAATTCTGTTAATCCCCATTCCTGTGGAGTCCCTTAGGACTTCATGGGAAGGGGGACAGCGGAAACACCAGCACCATGTCGTAATGGTGCCGGTGTTTCTGTGCATCTCTGCACGCGTGTTCAGTTCCGCCCGCCAGACCTGGCGGGTGGTACCGCACCCCCCCGCAGAACTCATAGTTTGTGGGTCGGGGAAACGGTGGCAGTAAGGTTCTACCGGCACAGTTAATTCCAGACCAGCAAACGTGTAATGAGGCCCTAGACTTTTTAGCTGTTTAGAGCAAATACACAAGTCTATGCAGATACACTACATTGAATTTAGGGCCCATTTGGTATTGTGATTTAAGTTCCCCAAAAGAAGGTAGGTGAGCTCAGGTACGGGAAATACAGTGCCTGTTCTTGAGTGCTGTAATATCAACCAATGCGCAATGATGCACTGTTTGCCCCATGCGAAACCGTTGGTCTTGTTGAGTGACCTCTGCTTG
Source organism: Ambystoma mexicanum (assembly GCF_040938575.1). Lineage (NCBI taxonomy): Eukaryota > Metazoa > Chordata > Amphibia > Caudata > Ambystomatidae > Ambystoma > Ambystoma mexicanum. The sequence goes on from NC_090936.1 coordinate 31,473,780, forward strand.
ATGCATGCATGGCAACCCTCCCGATTTGGCCGGGAGACTCACGATTTTTCAATAAAAAATATCGCTATTTTTCCCTTTCTCCCACCTAATATAATTCACCCTAATGCAAGCCTGCGGGAACATTCCTTTCTCCCGCTTTCCGTTACAAAACCTCCCACCCAGGTGCTTCCTGTGGGCTCCCTCCACCACAGGCTTCCTGAGTGGGGGAATGAAACTAGTGATGGGTCGGTAAGCCCTACTGTTTAAGATATCCTAATCTGGTGGTGCGGGCCAAAATACAGAGGCCTTAGCTATCTTTTTTAAAATGAGTGATATGTTGAACTTCAACCTAAAAGACGATACAAATTACTTTCAATACATAATTGATCACATACATTATAAAATTATCTCTTAATATTTTCCATTCTCATATAGTATACACTTAAAACAATAAACCATATACTACCTTCAAATCCTGTAAATTAGAGAGAAAAAATAAAAACTCACTCTGATCTATATACAATTACAACACAAATAAATATATAGGTATTGAATCACTTATTTGCTCAAGATCCTTTTCCATATATTATGAGCAGAGTTGGATAGTACAACCAACTGACCAGATGACATATATGACCAAAACGGATCCTCTTTAATCGACCACACAGCATTTACACATTTCCTGAATTGCACTTCATAGTCACATTCAAGAATGCAACTAATGTTAACAAATGCCGAGTTGTTTCTATATAACTGAAGCACAATCTGCACATCCTCGCATGATACGGAATATCGCGCCACGCTCCATATATCACTCATGAGGGCAGGCAGTTAAATCGTAACTACATTATAAATCGTTGCAAATCTTTATTCTGTATAACTTTTGCATCATTTTGTAGCGATAAAAACGATTGCCTTGCATATTCTGATAGCATTTTTAACGTGGCCAGGTGGCTGATATTTTGTGACCAATCGCATTCAAGAGCTTCTTTACAGAGCACCTTTATATTTACCCAAGAATTGTTTTCCAAATTAGGAAACAACTTTATTTGCTGCTGGAATTCGTTACAGGACTTAACTAAATCACTTAAGGCTTTTGACATCTTCAAAAAGCCATTATTTAATAATATATGAACATCTCCCAATATGGAGTTTTCCTCAGCAGTCATCAGTCTTAATAACCTTAAGTTTCATTTGATTATATAATTAATATATAACAAAGGCAATCCCAACTGCAATCTTATTGCCTCAACTGGGACACCATTGCTCAAGCCTAATATTCTGCGCTACAAATTGCCCTCTAAGACCTTTAACCAACATAGCTCTTTCCCTGTGTATATTTCGAGTGCATAAATATACTAGGTACAATACAACTCGTGCAAAGTTTTATTGCGCCCGTTAATTATCACTTGCCATTTTGATAAAATGATTATTCGACAATAGGGTATTATTAAGCTTCCTTGTAACAAAATCTCTCAATGATTAAGTGCGGTTGTGGGAGCACAACAAAGTCCCTAAGTAATGTAATGTAATATGGCATTTGTATAGCGCCTTTTCTCATTGGTATGGCCTCAAAGTGCTGTAGGCAAACGGCCTCAGAGGACCGAAGTCCGATGTATGAGAGATTGGTCAGAGAAATGTAAATGCATGTGTGCATTATAGCCAGTAAAAAAGGTAGGTATGGGTGGCTAAGTCCCTGCTGGCAACCCATGTAGAGCTGGCTTGTGGATGGGTGCTGTGAGGGATGTCAGGAGAGTATGCGAGTTAAGGAGACTGATTATATGTTCAGCAAGACCATATTTTAATCATGGGATTTAGCTGCATTCTAGTGGCAGAGATGTTGTGAAATGTGTCTTCAAGATGTGGATGATTGTAGATGTGTGTGGGTGGCTGGCAGATGTCGAGCAGGGGCACGCCAGAGAGAAACACTGTCATTGCTGCGATCGCTCTGGTGGAGTGGGCTCTCGGCCAGCTTGGCAGCGGCCTGCTCGCCTGTCGATGACAGTGCATGGTGCAGTCGTAGAGCCACCTGGAGATGGAAGCCTTCAACAAGGCCTTTCCTTGATTTACAGGTGCAAAGTTGACGAACAACTGATAAGTCTTCCAAGTTCGTGCCACATAGAACCTCAAGGAATGAGCAACGTCCAGTGACTGCAACGCCCTTTCCGCTGGCGACGACTGATTCAGAAAGAAGACTGGTAACACCAATGGTTCGTTGAGGTGGAATTACAATGGTACCTTTGGCATAAAGGGTGGGATGTGGGGTGTGCACAGTGTGTTATTGTGCTTCTTCTGCTACTGCTGGAGGTTCCCTTTTTGCCATGCTGTTGGAAGGATTTGAATCTGTCTACCCTTTTATCCTACAACATGACCTGCTGCTTAAATCACCTTCACAGCGTGGAGCACGCGGTGTGCACAGTATGTTATTATGCTGCTACTGCTGGAGGTTCCCTTGTTGCCGTGCTGTTGGAAGGATTTGAATCTGTCTACCCTTTTATCCTACAACATGACCTGCTGCTTAAATCACCTTCAAAGTGTGGAGCGCGCATTGTGTTATTGTGTTACTGCGGGCAGCAGACTCCAGGAGTGGGTTTCATGAACAGTGAGTAAACGAAGGCTGGTGCTTACGGCTGGTGCATTATTGCTTTTTATGTTTTGATCGGTCCTACGACCTGTAAATAAATCCCTCCTCTAACAATGTTGCCGCTTCAATGGTGTTTGTTAAATAGGCGTTACTGTTGTGCTGTATTCCCCCCACCCCACCTTTTTTCCATGGATATGAGGAGTGGCGTGAAACCCCTCCCGACTCCGTAATCAGAGGAGGTGGACGCCTCGTCAGCGATCCAGTTTGCAATAAACCTACCGCTCCCTACTTCACCCGTAAAAGAGCTACCATCCTTTGCTGTAGACAAACATGTGTCTAATATTAACAACTCCGAGGAGGGGGGATTGGGTGGCAAACGGAAAGACAACTTTAAGGCAAGGGACACGATAAGCTCATACTTTTCAAAGCATGCGAAACAGAATTCGCTTCACTCCCATGAACCTTCCCCCCAGGGCTAATGAAAGTTCTTAGGGCCCACCAAGATCTGCGCACAACAATTGGTGTCAAAAATTGGCATCGATTTGACGTCTTCAGACGAGATGGAAGCGACAAATCTAGGCCAAGAAAAAGACTTCTTCCTTCATACCCCACCTATTTTTTCTGAAGCACAGGACTCAGACCAGGATTCCTCTATTAAGTCCACTGTTGCTCCCGCGACCCTCGACCCCACCGTTGCAGGGGCTTCAGACTCGATGATAACTGAGCTAAATCAGGTCCCGAGTGCGTCACTCTCTCTCGTAAGGTTCAACATCTACCAGACTCCATCACAATAGGGAAGCATTTAACAGGCGACCACAAGTTCTCTCCCCCCGAGAAACCCCAGGCTGGTTCGGCTCCTGGAGCCACAATCAAAGTGCAGTCTATTTCGACCAGACAAGTTTCTCATCCAGCTGAAGCTTTCAAGGCCAAAGACCGGGGTCAATCTGCAATGCTCAGTAAAGCACAGAGTGTTATCACGACACAAGCGAAATGTAAGAGTAACATTTCTTCAAAAGAATCACAGAACAATGAACCCACAAACATTCTGAACTCCATTTCCAAAGCTTTTTTTCAAGTCGGTCTCTCTACCCGTGGGGAGGCCCTCGATAAATAAACATCCCTCTAATATTGTGTACATTGCGACCCAAGTGGACCCTCCATGTTTGGTCTCGGTAGATTCTACTATTGGAGCCTCGCGGGGAAGTACTCTGCTGATATCCATCGAGTCGCTGTACCTGCTAAAGCGGAACTGCCCACACCTGGCTTAATAGACAGACAATCACAGTGTGACCTACCCCCGTTCTCTTCAGATGTCCTTCAGAAGGGGGTTGGGGGAGCACCACAAGACCATAAGTTGCTATTTCGCCATCCCGGCTTACTCCCAAAGTCAGGTGGCTACTCTTCTCCACCCCTGGGCAGTGAGGTATGTGTGGGGGGGTTCAGGGAAATCGTTTCAGTACATCACACAGGAGGGGGTGGAGGGGTTGAACAATTGCTCTACTTAGATCAAGCGGCCTGCACAGTTCTCTGCATTAACTGAAAGAAGAGGGGAGGCAGCATGCGGGGAGCCCCCTCCCAACTTAGACCAGTGGAGGCAAGCAAGGGTGGCAGAGACCAAAATTTCGCAGGAGGGTCCCGCCTTATTGCCACCCTATTAATCTCATCCAACACAAGGCAATGGGACAAAAGTATTTTGTGCAGACAAGGGTCCCAAAAAGTCAACCAATTTAAAATTGAGGGTCTCTTGCGCAGCGTATGAAAAGAGATTTTTTAGTTTGAACCGTAGTGGAATTTTAAAGTTACCCTACCTAGTCCCAAGCATGAACATGAAGACTATCTCATCAAGAGACAGAGAAAAAAATGTCTGCCATAAAGGAAGAACGGATGTAGTTGTACTAACATGTTTCAAAAATGGCATGTGATTTGGTATTTGGTGAAATTGAATCGTTGCTTCATCTAGGATTAGAATGTTTCATTGACATTAGCAGAAGGAGGCCAGTCCACCCTGAACATCCACTGGTACAACGAGGGGTAAATCACCCAACGTTTTCTGGGTATGCTTATGGATCAACGGGTCTAGCGTCAACTAGACAGAGAGCGGGAGGGGAACATTTGAACTAGATCAGAGGGATTGAATTTGGCATTCCAAAGCACTTCACGACTCAAATAACTCGAGGCACAGTTACGGGTACTGAAAAATTCAATGTTCTTTCCTGGAATAGTTGTGGGCATACTCACTTATTTACAAATATAGAATTGAGATCATTCCTTCACAAACGCACTATCATTTACATCCAGGAAACACCTGTAGTTGATGGCTATATCACCTTTGCCTCCTCTGCCAATAAAGACCTCAGGGGAAGGCCATCTGGCGGTTAGTCACCCTTATAAAAAAAGATAGCATGGTTGAGCATTGATAAGGTGGTCATTGCGAATAAATGTTTATTGGGAATACAAATTACTATGTTGCTGGACGGAAAAAAACATAAGTTGCCATTGTTGAATATTTACTGGCATTACAAATGGACTACCGTCCAAGCTATCCTGGAGGAGGCCGTCAACCTCATTTCAAATTGGATTGATAGCTCCCAGAAGGGCTGGTGTATTTTGGGAGGTGATCTCAATTCTTTTTGTTTTTCGGAGTCAAACCCTTGTCCCGGCCCAGTCCAGTATCCCGCCTCCCAAAAGATCTAGCACGGAGAACGATGGCTGAAGTCCCTGAAGTCGTTGGGTCTTTCCCGTCTCCAACGGCTCGTTGCAGGGAGACTTACAGTGTCAGAGCACGTGGGCCAAGGGTTCGAAACAAGCTATTTTAGATGACCTCTATGCGAATGACCATCTGTACCACAAGTGCTGAAGTTTTAGGGTTAAATCCACTGAGCTCAGCGATCACAAGATGGTAATTGTGGAAGTCCGATTGGCCAGTGGGGAGAGAAAAGGGTCTCAACCTCTCCCCCTGTTCTGTTAATCAAGAGTCCAATCGAATTTGATGGAATTCCTACAAGGCTTCATTGGTGAATGGTAAAGCAGAGGCAATTGGCGTCCAGTAAATTGGAATGGAAAATGCATACCTTTAAGGTAAACCACTTCGATTCTTTTTTGTCAAACCTATCTGTGAGAGAAGTAAGGTCGCCCCTAGAACACATCTCCATCAATTCGATCAGGGCGTGTTTATGCATAAGAGGGAGATGAGGGCCAAAATAAGGGAAATCAAGAATAACCCCCTTGTCGACTCACATTCACAGTTAGGGGAGATCAAAAAAGAAAAACAATATTATCGCCAATGGTGTAGGCAGCATAAACGTTTGCTTTTCCAGAATGATGCAGAATGCCTGATGGACGCATTATGTCACACATCCTCCTCCTCCTCTTTCTGGCATATCATAATTCATGTAGGCAGAACACAGAACAATCTGCAGTGAAATCCCATTGGCGAACAGCATTGGGTCTCATATCAATGTAAATGTGGGTCCACTTAGACTCTTGATTCCCCTTGCCTCCTTCCTCAGGAGATTTGAACTGATGAGTGGAAATTTCCAATTAAATTTGATGAAATAGCCGAAATCATAAAGGGCAGTAGTAATTCTAGGCCCCCTGGGCCTAACAAGCTTTTGAATTTGCTCTTCCAGAACGATCTAGCTAAGTGGTCCATCATCTTGACTCTTTACTTCAGACAGATCATAAAAGACCAAATATTGCCAATGAGCTGGCAAACCGCCTATTTAATTCCGATTTACAAGTGTGGCAATCGGAACAACCCATGTAACCATCGACCCATCTCAGTGCTGGATGCCGATAGTAAAATCTTCACTTCAATGCTGCTTAAACATCTAGAAGCTTGGTCAGTTGAATCAGGCAGGATAAAAAAATGGCAGGTGGGCTTCTGCAAAAAACATAGTACGAACCTTAACAGCCTATTATTAAAATATGTCAAAGGCCTAGCCTTGAATGGGTATGCTTAGGCTTCTTATGTCGTTAGTTTCGATCTCAGCTCGGCATTCGACTCAGTGAACAGGGATCTCTTATGGAAGAAGCTGGCAGGGTGGAATATACTGATAGGTCTTCCTAGACTGATTATTACCCTCCACGATCAGTCCAAAATTAGGATCAGATTAAACAGGAGGGGGGACATAGCCTCACCTATTAACACCATTTCTGGAGTCAGGCAGGGGTCCATGGTGGCACCCTGCTTATTTAATTTATACATGTCCGATGCTGGCGAAAGCTTCGAGAAGGCTGCTTTTGCATCCCCCAGTTTGAATAACCAGCGGTTGAACTGGGTGTCTTACGCAGATGATTCCTCCTGTTTGACCTTACCCCGCACGGTCTGCAGAAATTGATCATTGCTTTTGCAAGCTACACAAGGGCAAATTATTTATTGATCAATTGCGCTAAGACAAAGGTTATGCCATTCGCAAAAAAAAAGAAAGCATCCTGACCAATAATGGTAGGTGGAGGGGCATACATTGGAAGTAGCAGATTCTCTGACTTTTCTGGGGTTCCGTTTTGGGTCCAAACCCACCAAGCAACTACATGTGGAAAAAATGCCAATAAGACCTCAGCCCTCTGCTCTCAGTTGAAAACAATTGATGAGAAGTATGGAATGTTTTTAGTGCTTTCAGCACTTAAATTCTATCTTGGGAAAATAGTGCCTAAACTCCTCCACAGAATCAAAATACAGGATATTGCAGTGTTGGATGTTCTCCATAAGCTTGATGCCTCTGTATGGAGGAAATTGTTTCAAACTTCTAACTCTCTACCACGGGTTATACTAAGATATGACCTGGAAATTCAGTCACTTAGATCAAAGGGAACATGGAGTTGTATTAATCTGTATTATAAATCTTACTGCATATGCTTTCACACTTTATGGAGATGTTTGGGCCTCTTTGTCTCAACTTCCCGTCATAGGCCCATTTAAGAGTAGTAAGATTTTCGATCATTGATGGGCTCCTCTCGTGAATAATTACTTGACCACAGCATACTAAACATCGACTGAGACTTTGGGACTGGGCCCAAATGGTTGATCTGTTGTATTCACTTCCATCTACCACCCTTTTGAGTGCTGATCATAAGAAATCTGGTGTTGTGGCACCCTTTCTGTCTGTTTACCCATGAAGGTCTAGGAACGAATTCTGCAGATTTCGGTGGAATCTTTTGCATACTAGGGAGACTTTGTTGAGATATGAAATGATCAAAACAGGGGATTCAAAATGCAGGCTTTGTGATGGCGTTTTGATTGAAACATCAAGCCATTTACTATTGGAATGTCATCCATACGCTATTCGACAAAAGTATTTCAGTAGACAATTTGTCAATAGGGTTTCCTCTTATGAATTGTAGGCGTGGAACAGATGTTTGAGTGGTCATGTAACTTCTGATATAACTTCAGGGGTCTTTTTTTCATTTTATTTTTTTATTATTGTTACAGTTGAAAAACAACCTTTCAATAAGATACCATTTTTTTAACATATAATTACAATGATTCTTTGCAAAATAATAAAATTGGAACAATAAAATGTACATAACATTGGATTAAATGAGAGGAAGTCGAACACTGATATGTGAAATGAGCAAAATAATACAGCACTATTTTCTAGTTCATATTAACTATTACAAAAAAATGAAAATGAAAAATAAAATTTAATCAGGAATATCAGTTCTTTCCTTTTTTAAATTACGGCTATTTCTAGAGTTTCCATTGATAATTCAACATTCTTCAAGTCCTAAATAAGAGATAAAGTTTGCAATTGCTACTTGTATCATTGGTAACGTAGTATGGAAAAATGACTTCCATAGATCTTCTGGAGTTAAAGATCAGAAATGTTAGAAATAAGGCTTAAACAATAAGATGTGTCTAGTTGACAAGGCTGTGCATTCGGTTAGTAAATGTTGTAAAGGCTCATGCTGATCTTGGTTGCAGCAAAATCTACAGAAATTCTCGCGTTCAGTAATTTGTTTTCGCCGAGCTTGAATTTTTTCATTTTCCACAAGTTCAGGCGATATCGTAATATAATACGTCGCTGTCTTGGGTTCGGAAACTTGAGTAAGTATGGCTCGATAGTACGGAATTTATTCTCAACAAATGGATTATCTTTAAAGACTCAATAGGTCTTGCACTGTTCTATCGTGCTTATCCAATCAGATAGCCATAGTTTGAGTTTGGCATTAGTTGGGTTTGAGATTAGCAAGTCTTCTTCGATTTCAGCTGCAGCCATTACAGTGATCAAATGGGTTCTCCATTTTCGTGGAAAGTCTGTTCAGAACTAAGCAGGGTAAAAAAAAAACCTCGACCCATCGGTCCCCGGGAACTACAGGCCTATCACTACTGTGCCCTTTATGCTAAAAATTCTGGACAAGACAGCTTACCTGCAAGTCCAAAAATTCATTGAAGATAACCACCTTCTTGGTCTTCAGCAGTCCGGCTTCCGGCCACGGCATGGCACTGAAATGGCTCTGTTTGACCTAAAGAATCAAATGGACGACCTCAGACGCAGGCAAACCTGCCCTCCTTCTCCTGGACCTTTCCGCAGCCTTTGATCTGGTGGATCACAAGACCCCCTGTCATCATCTCTCCACCACAGCTAACTTCTCCCCAAGGGCCTGTTCATGGATAACTTCCTTCCTATAGGAAAGAGTGATGAAGGTTTTCTCTGAATGTTCCTGTGCTAACCCTAGTCTCATTAAGTGTGGGGTCCCACAGGGTTCTTGCACAGCTCCCACCCTCTACAACCTCTTCATGAGGCCCCTGTTCAATATCATGGATGCCCTGGGCATCTCATACAAGAACTATGAAGATTACACCCAGGTGTTCATCCCCCTCTTGGGTGATTATTTGTCTGACCTGAACACCCTCAACTCCATCTACTCAACGATCCAATCTGGGATGGCAGAAAACTAGGTATGCCTCAACAGTGAGAAGACCGAACTTCTGTTAATTGGATCCCCGTCCACCTTGGGTAAATTGGACGAACAATACTGCTCCTTTACTGTTGATAACATCCCCATCGTTGTCTCCCAAGTCATTAAGACGCTGGGCGTTTCATCAAACCTGACTTAACCATGAATAGACAGGTTAATACGATAGAATCCTCCTCAGCGTACCATTCCAAACGTCCTAATGCAGCCAGACCTTTCCTATCCCAACAGAATTGCCTCACCATTGCCAATGCAATAATTGGGTCAAGGCTGGACTACTGTAATGCCCTCTTTGTAGGGACCTCCTGCAAAAATCTGGCCAAACTTCAACTAGCCCAAAATAACGCTTTGGGGGCTGCAACTGGCATCTCAAGAAGGGACCACATTTCTGAGGTCAGGAGGAATGTCCACTGGCTCCCCGTCAAGGAAAGGATTGTTTTCAAAACACTAGCCATGACGCACAAATGTCTTCACAGACTGGCTCCTCCCTACCTAGCTTAAAGAATTGCCCTCCACACTCCATCCAGACCCTCCAGAGATGCATATTCCAACAGAATCTCTGTACCCATTACTTGCAGAGTGCGTGCGGGTGGTATGGCTTCCACAGTCTGGAACTCCCTCTCCCCTCAGATAAGGTTCATTGACTCTCATGCAGCCTTCAGGAAAGCCATCAAAACTAGGCTCTTTGTTTGACAGTCCACTTGTTCTATCTGTGTGCTGCATTATTTATGCAACTAACCGGCCTGTACCAAATTATCCCTGTTGGGTGGCATTCTCGTCGAACCCTGAATGTTTCTATGTAAATGTAACTAAGGATACTGTATTAAGTAATTTCTGCTGGGCCGCATTCCTGTAATCCTGAATCAAGCCTTCTTACGTTCCTTCATAGCGCCTCAATGCCTTTGGTCTGTAGTGCGCTCTATAAATCTCAAAAATAAAATAAATATATTTTATTCAGAAGCAAACTAGAATCGGTTGCCATACAGAGCTTTCTATAGAGAGTTAAGATTTTCCATGAATATATTGCAAATAAAGATGGTAGACCCAGTTCAAACCTTAGCCCCCAAACTCTCTTCCAATAGTGACCCTCTATGTTTGTCCAAAATTGCTCGTCTCTGAAGGGCTTAGTTTCCGCTCCATATAAAACAATAACCGTAGCTTTTTGCATATAAAACGTAATGATGGTTGAACAAGAACATTTCCAAAACTTTCCTTCAATTATTAATGCCTGTGATGAGGCCGAACGAACTTTAGCTTGTAAATCCATTAAATACAAGTGATGTCTTGCATTATTATTGACATTGATTCCCACATATTTATATTGGTCTATGACTTCAAAGCTGCTTCCATTCAGCCACCACTTCATGTTAGATGCCTATCTCAGCTTTTTTGGATAACAGAGCTTTAGTCTTTTCTACATTGATTTCAAGTAAGTTTGTAGCAGCATATTTCTCGAGGGCAATCGATAACTTTTGGTGACCTATAGGTGTCTGATAAGAGGACCAGGTCATCTGCATACAGAAGCCAGGCAATTGGTGATTCACCAAATCGGGGAGGGTCAGATGGTATTGATGCAAAGATGTTTTCCATATCAGCTATAAAGAAATTGAAAATGGTAGATGCAAGAACACATCCCTGCTTTAACCCACAAAGGGTGTCGGTGCTGAAAGTTTCCCTTTTGTTGTTAATCTAACACAAATAGAAGAAGTGTTTGTATGCAACTGAGTGATTCAAGTTAGCATAGTTGGCAGGCAGGTGTCACAAAATAGTTTAGACAGCATCAAGGCTGAGTCAAAAGCAGATTTAAAATCTACATACGCCATGAAAATGGGTTGTTGAGATTTAGAAATTTGCTGCTGTATGGCTGTTATGACCGTCAAATTAATAGCTATTCCAATCCCTGGGATGAAGACTGTTTGGTGCGGATCGAATAACTTATTCCAGATAATCAATTTATTAAGATCTCTCAGGATTAATCTCGAAAAAAGTTTCCCTGGAAAATCAAGCAATGCTATAGGTCTGTAGCTATTGGAGAGCTGACGATTGCCCTTTTTGAAAATGGGCACTATTACTGACTTTCGCCAAGATGTTGACATTTCTTGAGAATCCATTAGTTATTGAAATATTAGATGTAATATTTGAGCGCGTGACTCAGGGTTGGCCTTGAGAATTTAATTTGTGAGGTTGTCAGGGCCTGGGGCTCTTAAATCAAAGTTCATAGATAGTTTGGCTTGCAAAAAGCCACTAATTTTGACGGCATCCTGATCCTTGCTGGAATAGAGTTTAGTGAAGTGGTCAATCCAGGTCTGCTCAGGGACAGGATTTATTTGCAGCGGCAACTGGGTGGTCAGCGTGACCCGCTTGAATAAATGCCATATGGTTCCTGAGTTTTTAGAGGCGAGCGCTCGCAACATGGCTTCTCCGTCTTGTTGGTACATGTGTGATTTTCTAGATTTTATCCAGTTTTTGTATTTTAACTTTAACCTTTTAACTTTTGTATGTTGTTCTAATGGGTTTGATATTTTAACGTGTCTTATGGATCTTCGAAGAAGAGTTTTTTTTGTTGTTTGAGATCTGGGTCAAATTGGTGTTTATGTTTGAAAATTGGTTTGTTTGTTCTTGTTTGTACCTCATTAAAAAGGTGACGGACTGCTACATACAGTCCATCTGATGGAGATTCTGGAGATTTATTCTAAGTGTTGGATTTTAGACAGTGGTAAAGATCAAGGAGATGGTCTGGAGTCCACTGCAACCGATTACGACCACTGATTATAGTTAATCGATTGGGTACGTATGTATCATGGTGAGTGAGCTCAGGTGATTTCCAGCGCAATGACAGAATTAACTGGTCATGGTTTTGGATGCTGAGGTTATCAATAAGAGAAAACATGTTACGATCGGTGTATAGGTAATCGATTGTAGCTTGCTGGTTCTGACGGCGCCAAGTGGGTTTAGCAGGTACATCACCTTCCAGAGCTCCATTAAGCATTAACAATTGCCTGTTTGCCATAAGACTGGACCACCTACTAACTAAATTCTTGTGGTTTTGATATTTGTTAGATAGACAATGTAAGTTCAGATTGCCTACAATAAAAATAGCTGTAACAGTTGAATCAGAGGTGATCAAGTCAAGCATTGATTTTTATATCAATGAAAAAAGAATCATCAGTGAAGCCAAGGTGGTTCCAGTAAATGTTTACTAAGGCTATAGAATTGAAGTGAATAGAGATTTTAACAAGCTGGATGAATTGGTTTGGTTCTTCCCATTTCATCAAACGTAGCCGAGACACGTTTTTAGTCGCTACAAGTAGGCCTGCCAATGGTCTTCCCCTAACTTGAGCTATCGAAGATATCGTCAAAATGGTGTAATCATTCCAGACAGGAATGTCTAGCAGCCAAGTTTCCTGTAGGGTATGATATCAAAGGTTGCAAGGTCATTGGATTTATTATTAATTAGATGACTGTGGCCACGAGTATTCCATGACATTAGTTTTAGTGTCTATGATTGTTCCTTTTGTAATGGCTATGAAATGTGTGTCATTCATGGACAATTGTTCTGTTTGTTATAATTGAAATTGGTCAAGATTGTTTGTAGGTAGAGTTTGTAAAACGAAATCTTCTAGAATCTTGTACTGGACCCTTAGTTTGAGGAGTATTTACAGGTTCTGATTACTTTTTAAAAATGGTGTTATATTTCTCGTATGATTCGTAGGAAAGAGTAAAGCCTAGATCAAAAATCGATTGTCTGGCCTGCCATATCAAGTTAAAGAGTGCGCCAGACCGAATCCATAATCTTGCGCAGGATAAGTTTGATTCATAAAGAAAATCAACTTGATCTATGCCGAAGGATGAAAGATCCTCCGAGCTCGGTGCATCAGCAAAACTATTAAGTACCTAGGTTCGATTGAGATCATATTTGTCATCAGAATCCAATTTGCATTGTATTATCAAAGTGTGAAACTGTAAAACAGTGTTGGGTCCATTGTTTTAGTAATTGAGGTTGTTTTGTTCAAAGGGCTGGACAATGGATACAACCTGTGTCTCCGAGGGTTTAGAAGCACGCGTAGAGTCAGAGAAATAATGGTTAACCGACTTTTCTATTTTGCGTATTATTTGCTCAAGAGTAGAGAGTTCTTTCATACGAGAGCAATGTTTTAAGTTTTGGGGTTGCATACCACCATTAAACTGAGAATCATTTTTAAGAGATTTAGAGGCTGTGTTTTCTGACTCTCAATTTCATTTAGAACTTCATCTAATGGCTCTTGTATGATTTCTACAACCGGCGTCTGTTTTTAATTTTTTTTTTAGATGTTTCTTTAGGTCTAGCGATCTTTGTATTTTTTTTGTGATGGCAGCACTCACATCCATAGATCGCTTTTTTTGGTTTAGTTACATTTTTTATAAATTGTTTAGATGGAGCCTGGTTTACCAGGAGGGTAGATTTGATATTCTTGCTTTCCTTTGCCTAGAGCAAAGAGACTGTTTTATTGCTAGAAGTTCTACTGGGCTTGCAAAAGATGATGAAATCCTCTCCATCCTTTGTTTGCTCTAAAGTTAGTTTTTTGGTCGTCTTCGAGATTTTGGTGCTAGATGGAGCTTTAGGAGGATCATGAGTATTATATGTACGATGGATGTCCCACCCACTGCCGTGCCGGAATACAAGGTATGTAATGGTTTCTTTATGACGCAAGGGCAAACGACATGATGTGGCAGCAAGAGAGGCTCACCTTCATGCTCTCGAGAGGGAGCACCATGGATGCGGGACAGAGCATCAGCTTTGGAATGTTTTACACCAGGTCGATACGTAATTTCGAAATGGTACATGAAGAATTCATGCCACCTAGCATGTCGGGCCGTAGTGCATTTCACGGACTGTAAGACAAGAAGGTTACGATGATCTGTGATAACTTATACGGGAGTCATAGTTTCCAAGAGATGATGCTGCAAGACCAAGAAAGCATTACGAACAGCCAACAATTCTTTTTCAGTGATGGTACAATTGACTTCGTACGAAGTCAGTTTTCTCGAATGGAAAGCAACTGGGTGCAGGTTTCCCGTATCCGCACATTCTTGTGACAAGATAGCCCCAACTGCCACGTCAGAAGCATCCGCTTCTACAATGAAGGTCAAAGCAGGATTAAAATGTAGTAAAACAGGTGGTGGTGTGAAAACGGATATTAGTAGATCAAAGGCCTCTTGAGCTGCCCTACTCCAGCCAAAAGCATTCTTGGAGCTGGTAAGAGATGTCAAAGGAGCCGCTAGAGTAGAGAATGCTTTAATACAGCGGTGATAGAAGTTTGCAAAACCGAGAAATGAATGCAGTTGTTTTCAAGGTAGCAGGAATAGGCCAGTCCAGAATAGCCCTGACCTTAGTCCTGCTCATGTGTATTCCCCCATCGGTAATATTATAACCCAGGAATTCCACGGAGTTGGCATGGAATATGCACTTCTCCAACTTGGCATACAATAGATTTTCTCTGAGTCGTTGCAAGACAGAGGAGACATGGGAAACATGCGATTCATAATCTGGGGAATAGAATATCATCTAGATAAACCACCACATAAGTGTCCAACATATCCTTAAACACATCGTTGATGAAATGTTGAAGTGGCAGGAGCATTGCATAGACCAAAGGGCATAACGCAGTACTCGAACAGACCGTACTTGGTCTTGAATGCTGTTTTCCATTCGTCACCAGAGCGCATATGCGCCAGATTGTAAGTGCCCCGTGAATCAAGTTTAGTGAAGATTTTGGAAGTACCTAATTGATCCAGTAAAACCGAGATCAGAGGTATTGGTTCCGGATGGTGGCTGCATTGAGCTCTCGATAATCAATACAAGGACGTAAGTCCCCTTCCTTCTTTGGGACAAAAAACATGGGTGAGGCTGCCGGAGAACGTGAAGGTCAGATGAACCCGGTACTGAGGGCTTTATCGATATATTGTTTAAAAATAACGTCCTCTTTAGTGGTTAATGAATAAATACAGCCGTTTGGCATTTTGGCCCCAGGAATGAGATCAATGGGGCAGTCATGGGGTCTATGAGGGGGAAGTCGCTCAGCTCCTTTGGGATCAAAAACATCTAGAAACGCTGTATATACTTGAGGCAGGGAGACTGAAGAGACCGCACCAACCATAGGGGCTGTACCCAGTAATGCCTTGCAAGGATACACAGCTGTAATCATGGATTGAATACAGTGATCTGTACAGTATGAGGAAACAAAGGTGAGTTTGCTTGATCTCCAATTGATAATGGGGTTGTGTAATTTTAGCCAAGGCAACTCTAGAATCATTCGGAACTGGGGTGCGGCAATAACATCAAATAACTCTGTATGCTCTGAATCAGTGGACATAACCAAAGGAACAGTTTGCTGGGTAACTAGACCAGACAAGGTGCTACCATCGACAGCGTTAACCATCTCTGGGCGATCTTTCAGAATGAGAGGGACGTTGTTCTTTTGAGCATATGAAAGGGCGATATAATTCCCTGTGGCTCCCGAATCCAACACAGGTTCACCTTGCCAGACATGCCCTGAAGGGAGCTGAAGAGAGACTTTCAACACAACCGGTACAACCATGGTGGAGTCGGAATGCATAAAACCTGGCAGCGGGACTCCCTCTGCTACCGAGTTTTCGCGTTTCCCGACTTTTTGGGTTTCTTCGGGCATACCTTGAAGATATGCTCCGAGGAGCCACAATAGAAACACAGATTCTTCACTCGTCTCCTCTCTTTCTCTCTCTCTCAGTAGGAATCAGAGGACCTCTCACAGCACCTATCTGCATGGGTTCAGAATGGTCAACCGAAGCAGTCGGTTGCGATGGAAATGCCAGCACCGAGGGACTCTTTTCCCCTTTTCTTTCTGCTGGTCGGGCATCGATTTGCAAAACAAGGTCCAGGAGCTCATGAAAAGCAGTAGGACCCACTGGTACTGTAGCGAGGGTGTCCTTGAGATGATTAGATAAGTCTTTATAGAATAAAGAGGCTTTCTTGTCCTCGGGCCATCCAGTCTCAGCAACAAGTTGGTTAAACTTGGCTACATAAACCAGAAGAGTAGTATCTCCTTGCTGTAACCCAAGTAATTCAAGCTCTGTAGCCTGGGTCTTATAACGGGTATCAAACACCTGACTTGTGACCTCTAGCAGGGCATCACAGTCAAACAGGAGAGGACTACCGGATTCCAGTAGAGGATTAGCCCAGGCAGCTGTGGTACCTGCTAGATGAGACAGAACAAAAGCAGCTTTCGTAGCAGAATCAGGGAAAGCATTGAGTCGACACAAAGTGTAAATGAAACTGATTAAAAAAGGTACGATAAACCCTTGGGTCTCCATGTAATCTTTCTGGCGGGGTTAGTGGAAACTGTGTCGCCATTAATTCTGGGGTTACAGCTGCAGGTTGAGGCGCAGGTTCGCCGGAACCAGAGGCCTCGGCAGGGGCAGGTCCTTGAGCGGCAGTCATTGCCTGTAATCCGTCTATGCGAGCCTGTGTGGATGCATGAGCTGCTTGCATGACAGAGCAGAGCTCAGCCATTAACTGCATAAGGGCAGCCAGGGTTTCGCTGGCGTCCATTTTTTTATATGGCTTCTGATTATGTCAGAATCCGGGGTAGTTAAACTCGTAGTGTAGTAGTAGAGTTCTTCCTAACAATGTACCCCTCTGGGTACCCAAGGTTAAACCCAGAGGAGTCAATTAGTCAAAAGATGGAACACCAGACGAAGGACTAGGCTCTGTAAGGGAACAATGGCACGTTATACTGCAAGTGCAAGGACAATCAACAGTGCAAGAAGTAGCAGGACATGAACTGATAGACAAGAACTGGTGACACACTAACCTAAAGTTAGATGAGTTTTTCTAATCTGGTTTAGGAGGTTTCAATCCACATCAGCGTTCGTCCTCAATGAAATCACTAAAGAAATCAAGATGCAAGATCAGTAACACTTCTAAAGTATCAAAGTAGAAGGATATGGTCAAGAACAATGACTTACCAGGATGACCTCTGTTAGACTTGGAAAACCCCGCGGTGCAACCAGTGTATTATTATCTAACCCGACGGCACAAGGACGATGGACGGAAATGAAAGTCTCTAGTCCCAGAACTATCCTGCCGGCACGAGGACGCCTAATGACCTCAGCCGCAAGTAGTTCCAGTCTCCAGTTCGTGACGCCTTGAGGAAATACATTGGTGCGGTGTGGAGAAGTTTCAATGTAGCCAATCCAAACAGGAGTGAAAAATGCAGCGTAGTCACAGGTAAGCTAATGTTCCAGTTGGTGAAATACACAGAAGAATTATCTGATGCGTTCCGGGTCTATTAATGTGTGGGCAGCGAGGTAGCAGTTCAGCAGGCAAAAGCAATTCCTTTACAACGGTCCGGGGTCTGTTAACCTGCAGGCAGCGAGGTAGCAGTTCAGCGGGCAAAAAGCAATTCCTTTACAACGGTCCGGGTCGGGGATGGGATATCGAGAAGGCAAGACAAGGTACAAAACACAAGAAATCAATATAGAGTACCAAAGAATAAGAAGCCGTGATTTTTGCAAAATCAGAAGTAGAGATCTGCGTAACCCGGAAGTTTTTATGGGTTGACATGGAAACATACTCCTCCCCTAAAACGTCACATGCTGAAACGGGAATGCATCGGACGCCAAAGTCGCCATGGCAACCTATGCATCAAGGCAATAGAGGACGACTTAAGCTGGTGGTGCCACAAGAGGGGTTGTTAAAGCAGCTTTCTTTCTGGCTGCAGCCCGTCCCGTAATTCGGCAAGTTTTCTTATTCTTTTGCCGTTGGTTAACAGGTGACGAGATCCTGATAGTTTGTTTGCCGGAGATCTTCTTCTCTGTGTCCCCTTGGGAAGGAAGACAAGCGCGAACGAAGATTGAAGGCTTGCGCGATAATGTTCTCGCGCACGCGTGCTGATGTGGGCGTCGCCCTGGGCGTTGGCCCGCGAGTTTGCAGGCCCTGTGTGCCTGCCAATTCCTCCAGGCAGTTCCCAGGATGCTGGGGCTGTATTGTCTGTAGGTCAAGTCTGGCTGGGGTGCGTGTCTTGCTCCCTGTGAGTTCCTTGTGCTTTCCACCTGCCGATGTTATCCTGCCACACCTAATGCACCTGCAATAAGGGCAGAGATGACGTCTGCTGCATGAGATAGCCCCCACCACTCCTGCCTTCACCCTGCGCAGCCCAGGTTTTGTAGCTTGCCTTATGACAATTCCTCGCAGACTCAATTATGCCCGCCACTCTCAACCTATTGAGTTCAACCCTCACGCCATTCCTGAGAGCCATCAGAAAGGGACAGAGTTTTGCTGCTACCGACTTACACCCCTTCTTCAAAATAGTTTTGTGCACCATTCCCCTTACGCACCCGATCTTTTTCACGAATACACTGGGAAAATCATCAACCACGCTCAGGCCTTTCGTCACATTCAGCACTTGTTCATGCGTCTTGGGATCAAGTTTATTCTTCAAACCCTTCTGTTCCTTCCATCCCAACAATGTCTCACCGCTTTTTGTGACATATACCTTTCCTTGCGTTTTTCTCTCTTTGAACTCGAAAGATGCCACGAAGTACCCTATGACGTCAATCCTTTCAGTTATAACCACCAGGTCTCTTATCTAATGGCGCTAAGTCCTCTATCTTGCCACCCACAACACCCTCATACACTTCGCCTGACATGAGCGACAGTTTCGCCCATGAGTCAGCCATCACCCGCACACCCTTCCCGTTCACATAAATGGTGGCGATCCAGCTATCACAACTATCCTCTCCATTGCACATCACCATATTGACCCTAAAAACTTTGCCCACATAGAATACCTTCTTTCCCCCTCCCAACGCATAATTCTTGCAACAGTTTGCATAATGTCCCCATCTCTTACACTTATTGCACATCACTTTCCTACCCGGACATACTGGTGAATTTGCAAAATGACTTGCACTGGCACAACGAAAACAGTCTCTCATCCCTCTCAATACCCTTTGCCTTGCTGATTCTTTCATCGCCAGTCTCAAATCCCTTTGAAACTTTTGCCTTCCCTTTCTTCTTTACATTCCTATATTCCTTGGTTGTATCATCCACTCTCAATATTTCAATTGAAATTGGTCTAGTTTCCTTCCTTGCCAACTTCGCTACACATTGCAACGTGTGTTCGACCCTTTTTGCAACCCCTGCTACCTCGTCCAAATCTGGTTTGTCTTTTAACCATATTTCTTCCCTTATTTTGTCATTTGAGCAGTGGATTATGAACTGATCGCGTATGTGCTCGTCTAATTTCTCTCTAAACTTGAAATTTAATGCCAATTGGTGCAATGCAGTAAGGAACAAGTTACTTACCTGTAACTGTTGTTCTCCAGCATGGGTCTGGCATGGATTCACATGCTCATGAATATTCCCCGTCGTCAGGCTGGGAATCCTCGGTAAAGAAAAATCAGTATCAGTTTCGTTTCTGATCTGTCTTTCGTAGTAGTAACCAATCACTGATCTCTGCGTCATACTGACCACAGCCAATGACTGCCATCTCCCTAAGCCCCGCCTTTGGCAGCCATCCTCAGATTTGGTAGCACGTGAAGTGACAGTATGACCAAGTGAAGAGCCGCAGAGGGGTAGGCGGGAGGGTTCGCATGTGAATCCATGCCAGACCCATGCTGGAGAACAACAGTTACAGGTAAGTAACTTGTTCCTTCTCCAGCATGGGGTCTGGCATGGATTCACATGCTCATGAATAAAAGAATACATAGCAGTACACACATGCACAACCACGGGAGGTGGCAACAGGCTCAAGATTAAGCAATAAAACAACTCAACATTAAGCATCTCTTACCTCCTCACCAGGCTCACCTTAAGCGAACAGGTTGCGCAGCACTGCCTGGCCGACCCTGGCATCCTCCCTGGAATCCCGGTCGACGCAGTAGAATTTTGTGAAGGTGTGCGTCGGCCTCAAAGTAGCAGCCCTGCAGATATCCAGCAGGGGCACACCAGATAGGAACGCTGTGGTAGCTGCGATCGCTCTGGTGGAATGGGCTCTCGGACCGCCGGGCAGCGGTCGGTTTGCCAACCGATGACAGTACATGATACAGCCGGAGAGCCATCTGGAAATGGAAGCCTTTGAGAGAGCCTTCCCCTGATTGACAGGTCCAAAGTTCACAAAAAGTTGTGACGTCTTCCGAAAACTCTTCGTGCGGTCCACGTAGAACTTCAGCGCTCTAGCCACATCCAGCGAGTGCAAAGTCCTTTCAGCCGGCGACGGGAAGAAAACAGGCAACACCAAGGGTTTGTTGAGGTCGAAGTCCGACGGCACCTTGGGCATGAAGGAGGGGTGCGTCCTGAGCACTACCCTCGTGTCGTGAAAAGTCAAGTACGGGGGCTTGCAGGAAAGGGCCTGGATCTCTCCCACCCGTCGTGCGGAGGTGATGGCCACAAGAAACGCTGTTTTCCACGACAAGAACTTCAACGGAGCTGAGTGCAGAGGCTCGAACGGAGGTCCCATGAGCTTGGTCAGCACCACGTTGAGCTCCCACGCCGGGGCCGGAGCCTTCACCGGCGGGAACGATCTGAACAGTCCCTTCATGAATTCTTTCACCAGACGATGAGACCACAAAGACCTCCATCCCGTGATTCTGGTGTATCGGGAGATCGCAGCAAGATGAAAGCGATGGAAGCGTGCGCCAGTCCAGCCTTGGCCAGCGTCAGTAGGTACGGCAGTACTTGAGGAGCCGTAATCCGTAGAGGGTTAATCTTCTGTGCGTGGCACCAGACAGAGAACCTCTTCCATTTGTGTCCGTTGCATTTAAGAGTTGAGGACGCCCTGGCCTTTGCAAGAACCTCTCTGCAGTCGGCCGGTACGTCGTAACCTCCAAACTTTAACGCTGCACGAGCCAGGCCTGCAAGTTCAGCGGCTTCGGGTCGTGATGGAGGATGGCGCCTCCTTCCCTGGAGAGAAGATCCGCGTCCACTGGCAGCTTGATTGACGGGGACGCTGACAAGTCCAGAAGGTCCGGGAACCATATCTGCCTCGGCCACGCAGGTGCGACGAGGATCATCCTGCACCGTGACCTCTTGAGCTTGTTAATGAGCCAGATCAGCAATGGCAATGGAGGGAACGCGTATAGAAACAGGCCTTCCCAGGGGAACGAGAAAGCATTGCCCATGCTCCTCGGCTGGGGAAACCTGTTGGCGAACCTCTGGCACTTGGAGTTCGTCGCCGTCGCGAACAGATCGATCTGGGGTGTGTCCCACCGTCGGAAGAAGCGGTCCACTAGATCCTGTCGTAGTTCCCACTCGTGGCACGAGCGCAGCTCTCTGCTGAGCTAGTCGGCGATGGTGTTTTTTATTCCTGCCAGATGAAACGGCTTCAGAAACATCCCATTCGGCGACGGCCCAATGCCACAGATCCTGCGCCTCCTTGGACAGGGCTGGGGATCTGGTACCGCCCTGCTTCCTGATGTAGAACATGGGGTTGGTGTTGTCGGTGAAGATCCTCACCACCTTGCCCTTGAGGGACGGAAGAAAGGACCTGAGGGCCCAAAATACTGCACGAAGCTCCAGGACGTTGATATGGAGGGACTTCTCTGTCGGAAACCAAAGGCCTCTCCCGTGCAGATTTTCGGTGTGCGCTCCCCACCCTTCCTGGGAGGCATCCATGGTCACTGTCTTCTGGTTGCCCGGGGTCTGGAAGTCCATGCCCGCCGTCAGATGCGCGCAGGTGCCCCACCACCGGATCGCTCGTCGGAAGCTCTCGTCGAGTGTGATCCTGTCCTCGAAGCTGCCAGTCGTCTGGATCCAGCGAGCGTCCAGGAACTCCTGTAACGGGCGCATCCGAAGCCTGCACAGGCGGATGAGATAAATGCAAGAAGACATCATTCCGAGGAGGGATTTGATGGACCTCACCCTGGCCGCGTCCGCAACCAGCATCCGCTGCACCTTGCCCAAGATGGCCCTCGTCCTTTCCTCCGACGGAGAGGCCAGAAGTGTCATGACCCGGTGAAATTGCCCCTTCTGGACCTCATGGTCATTGTCACGAAGGGCTTGTACTCCTTGTTCCTCCCAACATGGCCGTACCAAGCTCCGTGCTACGCACTAGCTTTCACGTCGTGGCACGTACTATAAATTGGTCATGCCCCTGCGGGTCCGCGCGTCTCAACGCTATCTTCGGTAGTGACCCGACGTGCGTTTACTCTCTACATTGGTTTCCTTTGATCCTCTTACTTCCTTACTTGCCTTTTATCCTGTTCCTGGATTTCCCCCCCTACTTACTCGTTCATCACTATCCTGGATACCCTGGAACCACGAACTTCCCGGAACTCTGAACGCGTCCTGCAACCTGACGAGGCTCGGGCGAGCCTATTCAAGACCCGAAGCATCCACAGGAAGAGTCCTGCGGCCGAACAAGGGAGATCCCGATCACAGGTGAGACGGGGGGAGATTTACGACAAGAAGCGCCACTGTGTCGAGTTTCCATCCCAGAAACAGTGCGTCTTGCGCGGGCACCAGGTGGGACTTGGCGTAGTTTATGGAAAATCCCAGGTCCGTGAGTAGTTGGATGGTCCTCGCCGTGTGCTCCGCGGCGATCTCCCTTGTCTTTGCTCGGATGAGCCAGTCGTCCAGGTAGGGGTAGACGTGGATCCCCTCCAGGCGACGCCGCGCCGCCACCGGTGCGAGGCACTTGGTGAACACCCTGGGTGCCGACCTCAATCCGAAGGGAAGGGCTCTGAACTGGTAGTGACGCCCTTGGACCACGAATCTGAGAAACTTTCGGTGTCCCTTTAGGATGGGGATATGGAAGTAAGCATCCTCCAAATCCAACGACGACAGGAAATCGCCCTCCTCCAGCTGACCCAGGACGTGCTGGAGGGTGACCATCCGGAACTTCTGTGCCTTGATGAATTTGTTCAGTCGTCGTAGGTCCAGGATGGGACGGCATCCTCCTGTCTTCTTCTTCACAAGGAAGTATTTTGAGTAAACTCCGGAGCCCCGAAGCCTCTTTGGGACGAGCTCGATGGCGCCTTTCTTGAGCATCGCCTTTACCTCCAAGAGAAGTTGAGGGACGTGATGTTCCTTCCTGGCCACGGGGGGGACGCGCGGGCACTTCTTTAGAAACTCGAGCGCGTGACCCTGGGCCAGGGCGTCCAGCACCCAACGGTCGGTGGAGATGGACTCCCTCACGCTGACGAAGTTCGCCACCCGGTTTAACGCTTACCTTAGACTCTGCGGGGACACCACCAAAATGCGGACAACCTTCTTCTCTGGGTGCGTTGTGTTCAACTATCTCTATGTCGCTACTCTTCTTCTTGAACCTTTTGTCTAGTGAGAGAACCAGGGAGAACTATTAGAAAACCTATTCCTATAACTGAATGTAACCATTCATTCCCACTGTTCTTTATATTACCTTATGTTCTTTTTTGGTGAGCTCTCCATCCTGCAACTGGCAGGGGCGCTTGTTCTGAAGACAGAGGGAATGAGCGGCTAATGATATCGCTGACTGGAAATTGCTGACTAGAAAAACTGACAGGGGGTCTGAGAGAACACAGAAACAGCCAGAAGGACTCACACCATTAATTCTGCTGAGATGCTGTGTGGACAATGAATGTTTTCAATTAACATTAGTGACAAACAACTGCGGGGAAATGCGACATAATGTTTCAAGATTTCTTCACAGAAAAATGCGTGCCTAATGTACAGCAGGAAAATAATTCTGCACCTAAACTAGTCCTCTGACTAATTCCTAGAATACATATTTCTGCTGAGGAGAAAAATAAACATGTGCATATGGTGCTGAATGAACTCTAGCCAGTGACGAGTAACTAAATACTGGAATTCGAGTGTCTGCTGAGGAGAGCAAATTCACTGAGAAACTCAACGACTTGTCATAACTTAACCATAATGGCACAATTCATGACGAACGCATAAGATTCACAGGTGCACCACAAATTCCAAGACTACTCAAAACTTAGGTTACCTTGAAATTCAGTGATCGAATAGCAAGAAAACTTAATCTTAACAACATCCAATAAGGAAACAATACTTGCGGAGATTGTGTAACCCTCCGTACTCCGGCTTCAACAGAATTTGACTAACTTGCTCTCTGTGAAAACTCGAACAGGAAAATACCAGGAAAAAACAAGGACGAGAGCAGAACAAAGGGCGGACAAGGGAGGGAAAGGAAATACGGGCAAAGAAGGGAAAAATGCTGAGGGAACGCTTCAGGAATTCCGAACCGCGGTAAGCGTCTCTGAAGAAAAATCAGACGCGAAGCGCGGAACGAAAAAGGGGAGGGGCTTAAATACCCAGTGAGGTGAGAGTGATCGCAACTAGACTGTGAATTCTATTTAGAGGAATTTCGTTGGCAGCCATGTTGAAATCCAATAAGTGTTCTACAAGTAACTACCAAGGACTATTTCAGCATTACCCCACAAATACCCTGCTGCACTGGAACTAAACAAAATCTCTGAAGGGAAACCCAGTGATCACGACACCCGGCCTCCCACCGGGATGCTTCGGTGGGGGCCCGACCCCATGGCCGGTTCAGTCCTGCTTCGACGAGGCTTTGCCGCCTTGTCCTCCCTGGCGACGACGGCGGGGTCTGCCCGACTTACCTCGTCCCCTGTAGGCTTCCTGTGACGACGAACGGGCCGCTTGACGGTAGGTGGAATATCCGCCGCCGGAACCTTTGGAGGCACCCTGCTTGCCTCCGGTGCTCCGAAAGGGCGGCCGTCGTTGCTGGAGAACACCAAGAGCCCGGGCCGTCTCCGTGTCAGTCTTGATGGCTTGCAGGGAATCGTCCACTGTTTTCCCAAACAGGTTGCTCCCGTCGAACGGCATGTCCAAAACTCTGGTCTGCACATCCTGCCGGAAGTCCGTTGCCTTAAGCCATCCACGCCGTCTAAGGCACACGCCGTTGCCCAACTGGCGAATCCCAGCGTCAGCGATGTCCGTCGCTATCGTAATGGCGTGGTCCGACGACACTTCTCCTTCCTGCAAGATCTCTAGGGCCTCCGCCCTCTTGTCGTCCGGTAGGCAGTCCAGCAGGGGGGCGATCTTGTACCACAACTCCCTGTCGTAGCGGGCTACGATAGCCAAGGCGTTGGCAGCCTTAATCGTCGTCGCTGCCGATGACATGACTCTGCGTCTCATCGTGTCCAATTTCTTTCCCTCGCCGTCCGGGGGGGGGGAGGTTGACATAGAGGCCGATGCCCCCCCGCTTTCTTCCTGGCCGCCGCGGAGATGACCGAGTCCGGGGTCAGCTGTGCCCGAAGGCACAAGGGGGCCGCGTCCGGGACCCGGTACTTCTTCTCGTACCGATCACTTCTCGCAGGCGTTGTGGATGGTTTCTTGAGGAGGGCGAGACCCTCATCCCAGATACCGTCCAGTAGAGGTACAGCGAGGACCGTCTTCCTCTTGGTCTCGCGCCGTTGATAAAGGAAACCTTCCTTCTTCTTCTCTTCCGGGCAGAGCTGGAAAAGCTCGGATGCCCTGGCGATCATGGCATGAAACGATCCAATCTCGTCGGGCGGGGAAGCCCGGGGAGGAGGTGACGACGGAAGATCCTCGTCGTAAACTTCGTCGTCTGTACCCTTCGCGGCCGTGTCCGTCCCCGTATCATCCCCACGGGTCGTGGACGGGGAGGAGGGCTGAGCAGGGCGCGATGGTTGAAAAGGAGGTGGAGGATGAATCCTTCTTCTCTTAGGAGGGCTCCCAGAAGGGCCTGGCTCCAGGTCCCCCGTCGGGAGCGGTTCCTGCGTTGGTGGTAATGGCAATCTCGTCCTTATCTCCGTGCATAAGGACTGTATAGCCAACAAAATGGCTGCCGAGTTGTCTTGCGGCACTGGTTGAGGGGATTCCGACGGGCGGTCAGGAACCTCGTCGGCACCCTCGACGTTCTCGTCGTCTCCTTCGTCGGGGTCCCTCCCGACGGGCTGGACTTCTTCCACGCCAATGCCATGGCTTAAGACTTCGATCAGCTCCTCTTCAGAGGTTGAGGCCGAATCCACGATGGCCTCCTGCCCCCCCCTTTTCTTCTCTGTCGGAGGTTTCACGGGGGTCCGCGGTGGCAGGGAGACTCTGGGCCCCGAGGTCGCCTCCACTGGTGTAGCCTCCACAGGTTGAACCAGGGCCGCCGCGACTGTCTCGATAGAGGCCTTGGCAGGGTGGATCAAGGCTTTCACCACCTTAGGTGCGCTCACCGCCTTCTCCTTGGGGGGAGGGTCACTGCCTCGCTCCCCCTCCGATGGGGCCTTCGAGCTCGACCGAGGCCTCTCCACAAGCTACGCCGGGTGCTCGGACTTCCTCTTACCCGAGCCAGAGCATTGGCTCGCGGTTGATGGCGCCGGGGAGGTTGCGCCCTGCTTGGCAACCGAAGAGCCCGACCGTTCGGCGCACCCGGTGCCAGCGGACTCGCGGTGCTTAGCCTTCTGTTGGGCCCCCGTTGCCGGGGTGCCCTCAAAGGTCTTAGAAGACCGCTCGGACTTCTTCTTTTTCTCGCCTGACGGGCTCTTCCCTTCCAGCCAGTTGGCGAGACGCAGATGGCGGTCCTTCATGATCCGCTCCGACATGTTCCCGCAAAACGCACAGTCCTTCTCCACGTGCGTCTTGTCCTCATGCAGGCAGTAGAGGCAAAGGGAGTGTTCGTCCTCCTTGAAGACATTCTGAAGCTGGCATCCAGGGCAGACCCTGAACATCTTTCCGGGCGTCGAGCTTCCCTTCTCCTGGGCCATGTCCGAGATGGGCCTGAGAAACTTCTGGAGTCCTCCAAAAGCGTGGCTCGACGAAATCTTCACCCTTGAGGGGCGTAGAAGAATCCGACACGGGTCCCCGTTGATGTTAGGAAAGATTTCGTAATTGTAGGGAATTTTCCTTCCATGTGGCAACCCCTAAACTTTTTGCTGTTGTTTTTCACCTTGTTCTTGACTTTGCCAGAGAAGTGCAGCCTTCTGCCGCACTCCTCTGGGCTTTCGCTCCTTTCTTACGGGGAAACTGACATGCCCTTAAGACAGTCAGTACCGGGGAACACTGTTTCCCGTAGTTTCTTTTATCATGTTGCGGCTTTAGTGCAACATGACACAAGAGGGCACTGTAAGCTAAGTTACAGCTCTCTTGGGTCTCTAGCCTTCTACAGGCCCTAGATACTCGTTTAGGATTGTATTTGATCGGTGCAAGTGATTCAGGGACGGGAATGGTGGCAGCGATCGTTTCTTTGTATTTTGAGCTCCTTTTGGCATTCTAAGCGCGTTTTCTGCGCTTAACCCAAAATGGTGGCCTGGCTCCCAAAATGGCCAGACCACGAGGCTCCTTTGTCCTGTCCGCTGACCGTCTTGCTCCCTTCACCTTCCCCAGGTCGAGCCGACCCGGGGCCTTCCTTATTTGGGCATGTACTTTCCCGCGAAACACAGATGCTTTCGCGGGCTTCTACATGTCTTTTGTGTGCCTCCAGGGTGTGGGCTGGGATGTCTGGTCCCAATACACATCCTGGGTGCCAGAGAGTCTAGGGTGGTGTGAATGCCTGGGACCACCGTGGTCCGTGATTGGTCCACGAATGGTGTGTGTGTTGATGAGCGGATCTCCCATTGGCTCCCCTCCGTTTTGGCGCAAAGGGAACCGTGGATAAGAGGGGGCTGGAAACACCACTACCATGTCGATCTCCTGAGTTCTCACGAACGAAGGGATACAGGAGCCAAGTATCCTGCAACCAAGAGGCTGGACCGAGGAATCGCTGGTGACCCGCTGAAGGACTCCTCCTTTGCACTGCTGTCGTCCTGTGAAACCCCTTCCTCCTTTGATCGAACCAGAAGGCCTGTACTGGTGCTTCGACCTTTGGAATAGCAGGAACAGCTATTCTCGGCGACTTCATCATCTCCTGCCAGTAAGCCTTCAGAAGCGTCTCTGGGCCATCCAGTTGACTGACCAGCTTACACGGGAGTCCTGCTCTGTAACCGCCGCCAGGTTGTGTTGTATTTCGAGTCCTGGTCACTCTCACACGCTTCGTACACTTGGCGTTCCCAAGTCTGAAGTGAGTAGTGTACATTTGGCTCAGATACACAGGGCGGCTCCGTTGCCCTGCTGTGGTGACAAAACTGTGCAGGTTTCTTCGATTGGGACGTCTTTTTTCTCTACACGACGACAAGGCATTCCCGGCTCTTCTGAACCTGCCAGCTGCTGAAACGAACGTGGAGAAGCCTGGGTCTGCTTGCATAGGGGACCGGTGAGTAGTATAGCTAGGATCTGGTCGCCCTCCTGCAGTAGCCCATTGCTTTTCCCCGCTGTGTAAAAACAGCACCCTTTTGTCCGTACTCGCGCTCTGCTTCTGCTCACTGTGGAGGCTGCGCTTGAGTCGCAGAACCTGTTCTTCTTCTGTTGTGCACTAACCCGAACTGCCTGACTTCCTCCGAAGAGCTTCTCCTTTTGCCCGTTGGCACCAGCGCGTGCAGGTACTTTGAGCACAAGGCTCCACTCTTCGCAGGGCTCGGACTTCCATCTAGTTAGGTGCCTCTGAAGGCGAACTGAGTCTAAAGCATTATCGCACTGCCTGTTTTCCTTCCCTTGCAGGTGGACTACACATTTCGTGCATATAACGCTTGCGACTGTCGTATTTGTATATATATTGTGTTGATATGGTATGTGTTGGTTTACTATCGTTATATTGTGATTTTCTCGCTATGGTCATTGTTTTAAAGGCCTTAAAATAAATGTGTATATATTTTTTATATAACACCTGTTTGGAGTAGTTTGTAAGTGATCTTGCTTTGTGTGCTCATTGCGGGCTTTCAGTCACCCTCACCCCTCTTGAGACCTAGTCTTGACCGCCGCGATCGCTACCTTGATTGGTCTGGCTCGTCCAGAGGTTACTCTGTTCCAAGTAATTAGGTTGGCCTTCTGAACTTCTGCGACACCAGGACAGAGTTCAGAAATCCGTCTTAACAGTTGATCGGATAAAGAAACGGTGGAGTTTGAGGCTCTTTTGACCGAAAAAGGAGAGAAGTTTCCTATGAAAAAGCGTGAAAACGCACTAAAGCTCGAGAGCAATAGCACGAGGATCCCAACACTTGAACGTGCAGTAAAAATCTGAGGATGGCTGCCAGAGGCGGGGCTTAGGGAGATGGCAGTCATTGGCTGTGGTCAGTATGACGCAGAGATCAGTGATTGGTTACTACTACGAAAGACAGATCAGAAACGAAACTGATACTGGTTTTTCTTTACCGAGGATTCCCAGCCTGACGACAGGGAATATTCATGAGCATGTGAATCCATGCCAGACCCCATGCTGGAGAATGTACACCTCCACGTTTTCTCCCTCTCGCTGCTCCGTGACTCCAAAGTTATATCTTTCTAACACAGTACTAGTCTTGAAGTCAAAATGCATTGTCAAATTCACGTACGCCGCTTTCCTGGTCCAGTTCCGGAATATCTGGTAAGGTGTTACATATTCTTTGGCCTTCATACCCAAGAAAATGCATTAAGAGAGAAACCTTCCGTTCAGCAGATATGTCATTCCCACAAGCCGCCTTTACATAGTGTAAAAATCCCTTCTTCCAGGCAGCCTACTTCACTTTCACTGGGCCTGCACTTGGCATAAATACAGGCGTGCCCGGAACCCCTGCCACAGCCATGATTAATGTGCTTCTCTCTGGGTTCACCCCTTGCTTAAGACAATAGTGCCCCTATCCCGCTTGAGCTGTATTATGTAGAGCTGCTGCAGCTTATTTGGCACTATCCTGAAATACCTATGAAATTCCTCTGCGTAAATGGTTTACCTCAGCAGTTTTAGGTTATACCATCCTTGATGCAACTACACATTGGTTATGGGTGATGCGTGCTCTCACCTTTGGTTTTCAAAGTGTACCAGTATGTGGTTAGGTGATAGGAAAAAAAACGGGCATGCGTGCCCTTGCCCAGGGGGCCCTGGACACACACGTTTGATCCTCATTCTTTCTTTGATAATTCAGCCATTTTGCGCTCACCGCGCTAGACGAGCGAGGCCCGGTCAGCTGAATCTCACATTCTCAAGCCCGTTGCTATGGGCGCGAGTGTCGTTGCTGCGAAGGGCTTACGTCCCTGACGCTGGTGCACTCACGCGCCCCTGGGGAGCAGGTCAGCTGACTACTCGATGCCGGTCACATGCTGTGACTTGGAGTGCTTCTACGTTCCAGCAGCTGATGAGCATCTTTTAAAATAAAAGAATTGCAGGTACCGTGCGCATGCTTCACTTGTAGCAGCCTTCCAAGTATGGCGCGTCTGCTACAAATATTACTTCCTTCACAGTTATGTATACAGCGCTGCTGCCGGCACACACGTATAAAGCAAATGTTGCCTTGCCACTAATATGCTATTTTTGTATTTGTATTTATTTGATTTGTATTGCACATATGGCTCTGGGTGGGGCATCTGGGCGCATTGCTTCAGAAGTACACAGTTGCATAGTGAATACATACACATTGTTTGGGTAGGTAGATAGGTGAAAATAGACGGGTACATACACATTATTAGGAAGGTAGAAGAATTACTGAAGAAGGTACAGGGGTTACAGTCAGTGTTGTGACAGTAAGTTAAGTTGGTATCGTTACAATAAGGTGAGCAACGTGAACAAGAAAGATCCTTCATTCGCAATTATGAAATGTAACATTATGTACATGAGGCAGCCAAGTTCAGCTCATGTAGCCAGAGTTTAGATTTGTTCTTAAATGAAAGATAAGAGGGTTCAGATCTAAGTGTAATGGGTAGTGTATTCCACAATTTAGCAGCAAGAACTGGGAAGCTAGATCTTCCAGCTTTCTGAAGCTCGAATCTGGGTATAGTTAGTGAATGGGCTTGTGCAGATCTCAAGGGTCTGGTGGAAGAGTGGGCCATAAACCGGTTGGCCAGGTATGCTGGGGCGAGGTTAGCCTGTGACTTGTGAGTTAGTGCCAGCGTTTTAAGGGATATTATATGCGCGACAGATAACCAGTGAAGGTTTCGTCGATGTCTGACATATGGAGTTTCCTCGGAATGTTAAGGGCAGCCCTAATGGCGTTCTTCTGGGTTACTTGTAGCAAGTTGATGTTTTTTTGACTAGTTCGTAAATAGAGGGCATTTGCAATAGTCAATTGTGGCCATGATGAGGGTTCTAGCGAGGATGATGCAGTTGGGAGCAGTGAGGAAAGGTCTACAAGCAGCGATAAGTTCACAAGTATAAGCGGAGGCTGATACCACAGCATTGGTTTGTCTCGTGAGCGACAGTGTGGAATCAAGGTAGATGCCAAGCATTTTTGTATCGTTAGAGACCTTGATAGTGTTACCATCAATAATGAAAGATCTGAATGCAGTGTCCAGTTTATTCAGTCTATGGTGTGAGCCGAGGATAAGTAACTGATTTTTTTCATCATTTAGGCAGAGCCCATGATGCGCCATCCAAGCCTGGGTGACTGTGTAAACTTTGTTAAGTGCTTTTGTGTCAGTTGCGTAGTCACCAGTGATGGGGATGAATATCTGGGTGTCGTCTGCATAGTTCGTGTCGGTGACACCCAGATAGTCAAGAATATCAAAGAGTGGCTTTGTGGACACATTGTACAAGGTGGGGGAAACACATGACCCTTACGGGACTGCACATGGGACAGGTGATGATTCAGAAGAAGCGGAGGGTGAGAGGACCCTTATGGTTCTGTTTGCCAAGAAGGATCTGATCCACGAGGTGGCTTCAGCTGAGAAGTGGGCAGCTATTTTCAGGTGATGACTAAGAGTTTGGTGGTTGACCAAGTCAAAAGCTGCCGATAAGTGAAACGGAAGTAGGAGGGCCAGCTTACCCTTATCTTTTAAATCTTCAATTTGCGTTTTTGTGTCAATAAAGGCAGTTTCTGTACCGTGTCTAGGACAGAAGCCTGATTGCCAAAGGCCAAGGAGTTTGTTGGATTCTAAACAGTCCTGTATTTGAAGATGAGCTGCACGGTCCAAGATTTATAATAGAAAGGGCACCGTAGTAATGGGTCTATAGTTGATGGGTT
Source organism: Ambystoma mexicanum (assembly GCF_040938575.1). Taxonomy (NCBI): domain Eukaryota; kingdom Metazoa; phylum Chordata; class Amphibia; order Caudata; family Ambystomatidae; genus Ambystoma; species Ambystoma mexicanum. The sequence continues at coordinate 31,506,217 of NC_090936.1, forward strand.
AAAAGGGTCGAGTGTAGGTTTTTGATTAGGGGGATGTCCCAAGCATCCTTGAGGTTATCCGGGACAGTCCCCAATTTAAAGGATGCATTTATGAAGGTGGTGATGAAGGGAGCAAGGTAATGCATGGCCTACTTGATGACAGGTGCAGGGCATGAGTCACCTTGGCAATTGGAAGGTTTAAGCTTCTTGATAATGTTTTCAATTTCCCATATAGACAATGGTGAAAAGCTGAATGGTTTGAATGAGTGCTCAGGAGTGGAGGTATTATAAGTGGCGGAATTGGATGCTGGATCTGCGGGTAGGTTACATTTATTAGTATTAATTTTAGTTTTCAGTGTGGATATTTTATCAAGGAGTGCCTTTTGGATATTGGTGCACCAAGAGGTGTCAGTGATGCACTTGTCTAGAGGGGCTATAGGAGACTCAAGTTCTTTATGGATCTTAAAGAGCTCTTTCGTGTTAGATTCCGCTTGTATAACTCGCTTATTGTAGGTGTCTTTTTTTGCTAGAAATATGGCTCCTTTGTAGTTGGATGAGGCAATGGTCAAAGTGCTTTTATTGATTGGCTTCTGAGGGGAGCGCCTCAGCATTTCTTTTCGCTTTGCGAAGTTCTCGTAGATGTGGTGTGAACCACGAGTTGAGATTGGGACGTGGTTTAGGTTTGCGCAGTTTTAAAGGAGCTACAGTGTTTAGCGCTCTTAGAATGGCACGATTATAAATATCCACTAATACTGTAGGGTCAGAATGAGATGATGAAGCGCTATATGCGCTTACCAGGGACACAGCGGTGCCCCACTTCTCTCTCCACTCCCTCATTGGGTCGCTTCTTCTGTGTCGCTTTCTTTTCCGTGGTACAGCTGACACGGAGCAGGGATCTGACCAGTCTCCCAGACTCCGATCTTCACAGCGCATTTACCACTCTGGGACTGCACTTTCAGCAGTTATGAAAGGTTATGGCTTGCTTCCCTCATCTGCATCCACTGGATGTGCTGGAACGGCGGAGGTCTGTCAGGGCCTTTAATCCTCGTCGCCAATGTAATAACAGTCTCCAATCAAAACAAATATCAATGTTTATTCCCCGAGCTGATCATTTATTTGGTAGACCTTGCAACTCTTTTCTGCTTTATATTTCTTTTCAGCATTTTGTTTGCATACAGTACTATGTTTCTACTGACAATGTGACATCTCATATACACAAGGCCAAGGAAAACGGGGGACCTCCTCTAGGACCTCTATAATGGAGAAGTTAGCAGTCTCTGGTTCGCAGGATCACCATATCCCCAACCCCTAGTCTCACCTATGTGACTGTCACATACCACTTTTGACAAATCGCAGGATTAAGTCACTTCTTCCCAGGGGGGGAGGGGTGCCTTTCCCTAAGAGGCTGCTACGTAATACCCTACCTAGGGGTAGAGGCAAGCAGGACCTCACCGGGAGAGACTCCCCCTGTGGGGACAAGGACTCCCGTTCCGATGAGGAACTCCCAAACCAACCCACCTACAATCCGTCACTAACTCCTACCAGAAGAAAACATGAGGAACAAGCTGTGATTTGTTATTGTCATGTAGAACCCTGGATTAAATATGAAAAGGGATAGCTATTCAGTACTGAGTACCTATTTAGTCACAGAGTGTGAGCAGAACAGAGAAGAGAGACTTTGTCGCTCCGTCGGGAAGTCCCACGGTCATGTCATAAGTCGGAGAAGAGGAGACATGGGAGTGAGGGAAGGCTGGGAAATCCAGATCTGCTGTTTGAGCGCAGCTGAATGAGGTGGTGACGCACGTCTTCAGGTGCAAAGAGGAAGCTTGCATGCAAGACTGGGTATCTTACGCTCAGGAGAAACTGAGATCGGAGAAGCCGAAGGACTGACAGAAGGTAGAAAGTGTAACCAAGTGAGAAGTAGTGGCGTGACCGAAGCTCTAGGTACTTGGGAGTCCCAAAACAATGCAGAGAACACTTAACTGAAGGCACCAGAGAGTGTGCCGAACGAAAAGGAGACAAGCCAACCTGACATCCACTGAAGAAGGCCCTGTGCAGACCGCAAGCCTGGTGACGCGATCCCTGAGGCAGAAAGGTAACAGGGAGAGCGAGAGATGTGGGCGGGTAACCGGATATAACGATTGGAAAACTTGTACTCGTCTCAGTAACTACCAAGTTTTGGAAAGGAGTGAGAATCATTACTAGAAGACTTCTTCTCCCCTCTTTTATGTTATATGGGTTATTCCTATGATTGTGTATGAGAACTTTGATATCCCAGCGGATGTCAGGATCGATGACTCCCGCCATAACATCCAGCCCATATATCCAAACTGGAGGATAATCTAATATAGGTTCCTTGGAGCGGTGCTAAAGTTAGCCCAGTGGGGATTAAAGTGCCTCTCGCTGTTACGTTCACCTGGTTCCCACAGGGGCGTCGATCGGACCCAGACAGCTGCGGTCTCCACCAACGTGATGCGTAGTGAAGAGATGACAGTCTGTACTGGCCCGCCTAATCTTGTCTGCTGGACTCGTAGAAGTATTCTCCTGCAAGTGGAGAAAGGGATTTAGCCACCCGTGGACTTTAGTGATGCCCCCTCCCCCCCCCCAACTGTTCTCATTCTCCCCACTAATCACCTCTGATATCCCCTCTTGGTAACCTCACCTTATGTTTTTAAATGATGAGCTCTCCATCCTGCATGGCATGCAGGGGCGCGTAGATACCAGTTACTTCACTGGTTTGAAGGTACTGGAGGAGTTCCGGAGGAATATTTACTCCGGTGTCTATAAAGTTCAAAGAGTTCAATATGTCCGATGTTCACTCTTGTTCCATTCCCTCGTTAGGTTGCAGCTGGGTCCAAAAGAATATTGCCTGGAGGCAGCTGATGGAGTTCAGGTAAGAGTCTGTATTACCAAACACTGTCCGGTGAAAGCTGCATGAGTTTAACTTGCTGTTTTCTCTCCCTTTATAGGTGCGTCATAGAAAGATGCGGCGAATTAAAGGATAATACCTCCGGTGGTAAAGCAGGTAAGCCTATGGTGGCAAAGAGATTGTCTTTGTCGGTTTTCTCGGCTCACCTTGTTATTCCTTTTGTTTTCCCCCCAGGTGCTGGGTTTCGACGAAGAAAATGATGGAGGCAGCGCCGAGTTGAAAGATGTGGTGGACTGGTGAGTATAACGCGGCGCTGCTGCTGGAGAAGCGACGCGTGCTGAAATAATGTCCTCTCCAGGCTCGGAGATATGCTGGGTCCGGAATCAGGTAAGGAATCAAATAATGTCCGTGATCTAACCTCTTCTCCTTTCTTTTCCTTTTGTCTAGGAGCTCCGGATTCGAGGCGGGTGTGGCAGAAGACTGGATGCTGACTTGCAGACACGGTGAGCGTTGCGCTGCTGGATGCAGAATAACACGAAGCATGAGCTGCTGTTCGGGCGTGGTTTAAAAAGCCTGCAAAGTAGTCCCAGGTAAGAAGTTCCCCGGAACCACACCCCGAGTAAAAAAATAGTCCCTGTAATAAAATAGTCCCATCCAGGCCTCACGTTGGCTTGGACTCATTTGCAGCATGGTCTGCATAAGGTAAGTAAAGTCTATGAGCCTGGCGCCTATGGCGCCAGGATTGATTTCCATGATGAGCCTGGCGCCGACTGAATCCAAACAGCCCCTAGCCGGGGCTGTTGGGGTTTTACTGAGTATCTGGATGCCTGCTCCCGGGGCTGATGGACTCGATCCGGGTGCCCGGGAGTAGGCATCATGACACTCGCCTGGTGGTATCACAATCTATTCGGTACTTTGTAGGTAAAATCACATGGATTCAGCCGTGCGTACTTAAGGGGCCTTGGCCTTATGACTCTGTTTGGAGAATAGTATGGTTACCAAACTTTTATCAGTTAGTAAACATCCCACTGCTGACCCCATATGTGACGAATCAGAAGGAGGAGGCTGTCAGCCCCCTGGGGCTGAACCTCCCACAACTCCGACTTTCCCTCTTCCTCCTCCTCCTCACCTGACAAATAGTCCAGAACTGAAGAAATCTGCGGTCGGCGGGCTCGATAATCCTGCTTCTTCTTCTCTTTTTTTTCTGAGTAAGAGTCTCTCTCCCGGAAGGAAGCCACAGTGCTATGCTGTTACTAGCACCGCCTGTGGCCCCTCTCCCGAAAGGGATGAGAAGGGGAAAAAGCCCGCAGGGCACAAAAAACACCAACTATAGGTAAGCAGTAGCTGATGTCCGTTCTGGAGGATGTAGAGCGGAATGCGGACTCCAAGGATGCCGTGGACAGGGCCAGGAGCCAGCTGAGTGTTGACACCAGGTAAGGGAACCAACCAAAAGCTCCGGAGAGCAAACGGGGAAAGAGGTATGGAAACCAAGCACGGAAGTATGGGAACAGAGCGAGAGAAAGAGGCGGGGTAGAGACCCCAGAGAGAGAGAAAGTATTTCGTAGCGGTGCCTAGAGGAGGCAGTACCCAGAGAGAAAGCACAGGAAAAGAGATAAACTAGCGTTGTAGCAACCGAGAGAGAGCAGCCGCAGGGAGGCTGACCGAAGCGGGTTGCAACGCACAGTGAACAGGGAGGGCGTGGCTAATAAGCCTCCCTGACCGCTGCTGTCAACGTCGGAGAAACGTGGCGGTCAATTCAATGGCGGCCTGCAAGCCGCAATCTGGACCACAGGGTCCACGAAAGGCGGCGGCGCGTGACAGTGGCAGGCACTTTGAGGATATTTTTACCTGGTCTTTATTAAAGAAATAAGAAGGCCTAACTTTCCGTACCACTATGGGGTATTCCCTACCTATTTTACTAAGGTGCTCGTCAGTTGTGAGTCAATGTTCAAAGGAATAAGTCTGCTGTCCAAAACGAACCTATCCGACCGTACCACTAGTTTAATCAACTAAGTTCAGGAGAATGACTCCCTTCTCTTGATGGTTGCGAGACTGTTCATAAAGAAGAATTAGGAAACATCTAGTACACATTTAAACTTAATGAATCACACACAATGTGCAAAAAGTTAAAGTGTGCCTGCCCTGTAGAAGTCAGGCTTACGGTGCGCTATGTACTCGCTTCTGGTTCCACATCTGTAGCTCCTGCTTACTGGGTTATGACTGGGTTATGACTGACACCCAGAAGGTGATTTTAGATCTGGCTCATTGAATCTTGATTTTGGATCCTGTCATACCATTTTCAAATAGTGTCTTGTTTTCTTTTTTATCAGCTCCTATAGTTCTTTTGTGGGACTGGTGGTCTTTCTCCACTCTTTTATGGGGGTTTTCTTTTCCTTTATAAGGATTCTTTGTTCAGGATTCTGAGTATTCTTGTCTAATGCCTTTTCTTCTGGGGCTTTTGTTTTTTCCAGATAATTATCATTCAACTGTTCCTCATGTAGACTTTTTAAAAATGTTTATCCTGGGAACTTCTCTGCTTTTTAGTTTATATCTATCTCTCTCTATACTTTCAGAAGCTTCATGGCTTGCCAAAGGGTTTATTTTTGCTCGTTACCCAAGGTAAAGATATTCCATTTCGATTTCTCTCACTCTTTGGGATTTCTATGCTTCTGTTTATCAAAGTGACACAGTTCAACTTTATCAACTTGGTTGTCCCCTTTGGCTGTTCAGTATTCTCGTTCTCGCCGTTACCTTCCGCTTTGCAGGCGAACATCTCCGGTGCCGGCATGTACTTGGGAGCCTCACCTTCCCAATGCCTGTCACAATCGACCGTACCGTTAAATTGCATCCTCCGTTGGGTGGTGTTGGCACAGTTGAACAGACAGCCACTGGGCTGAGAAGGTGTCATCTCGGCACCCTGAGGATCTTCTTCAATCCATGTCACAGGGAGCATTTCTACTACTGCCGCTGGAAACCTCTGAAGACTCTGACCAAGATTCGCCATTGCTAAAATTCAGGAGCATGGCACGTCTCATTTAGACCCATTTCAGTCCCCCACCCGACCCCTCCCGAGTCTAACTCTTGGCTCCACCAGGAGGAAGCTTGCATGTTATATGGGCATGGTGACCTTCATCAATAGAATGGAAAAAAAGTAGGATTACTGGACCGCTGACATCTGGTTTCCTTGAAAAAAAAAACAATTTACGCAATCAGTCTTGGTTTTAAAATAAATAGCCCATAACATATCTTACTAAAAATTGCCCTTTTATAATTATTATAATTGTTTTTTTTTAATCTGCGTAATACCAAAGAGGTTTCTAAGCACGGACCAGGCATTCAAACCTGTGTTACTCTGCGCCGTCTTGCTTCCAAGACGAGCGCATTGCTATTGAACTATACTACCCAAACTTAGTTTAGATTGTTTGTCTCTAGCTTCATAATTAACCTGAAAATCAGTGCAGGTTCTCACAATAAAGTCTGATGGATTTAGTGTGCAAAAGACCTGTATTGCTTCTTGTGGCTCGGGTTTATTAATTTAGTGTTTGTTTGTTTATTTATTTATATGGCGCTCCTCACCCTGAGGTATCTGGGCGCAGTTACAAGTATTTTTGAGTACAAGTTGCATAACAGGTCACATACATAGTATAATAATTGCAATATTTACAAAAAAGGTTCACAATATTATACAAAGGTATATACAGTAGGCAGTATGCAAGGATACAGGCAAGATATTCTGAGGAAGGGTTACTGATCTTTGGCAAAAAGCCAACTTTTAGTGTTTTTTCTTAAGCTGAAGAAGGATTGGTCGGTTCTTAGGGTAGTGGGCAGGGAGTTCCACAGCTGGGCGGCCATAACGGGAAAGCTACTACCCCTGCTTTTTTGCGTTTATACCTTGGGACTTTAAGGCAAACAGAGTTTGTTGTTCTCATGAGGCGAGTTGAAGTGTTTTTGACAATTTTCTCCCTTAGGTATTTAGGGGCAGAAGTATTTAAGCATTTGTAGGTGAGGGAGAGAGTTTTGAAATGTATTCTGTTCTTAATTGATAGCCAGTTGTGGTTACATCGAGCCTCAGTTATGTTCTGTCTTCTAGGAAAACCTAGCGCTGTTCTAAGTGCGTTATTCTGTAAGATTGAAGTTTGCTGACAATATATTGGTTGGCACCTAGGTAAAGTGCATTACAATAATCCAGTTTTGACAGAATCAATGCTCTTGCTAAAGTAAAACCGCTGTCTGTAGATAGAAAGGGATTAGTGGCGTGGATCAGCTTGCAGGTGTAAGCTGTCGCTGAAGCTGTGGCGTTAACTTGCTTCCGCAAGTTTATCGCTGAGTCTAAGTAGAAACCCAGGGTTTTTACCTCCTTTGCCACTTTGATGTTAATACCATCAATGTTAAGGGAGACGTATTTATTGCTACGTTTGTTGAGGTTGGCAGATGTACCTAGGTTCAAAAGCTCAGTCTTCTCATCATTCAGACACAGGCCACGAGTGGCCATCCAAGCCTGAGTGAAGAGATACATTGTTAACTAAGGCCAAGTCTGTATCATAGTCACCAGTCAACGGTATGAGGATCTGGGTGTCATCTGCATAATTGGTGTAGGTGACACCCAGATGGTCCAGATCATCAATCAGTGGCTTGGTGAATATGCAGTACATGCTAGGCGATACACAAGAACCTTGCGGTACTCCACATGTAATAGGTGTAGGGTCTGCTGAGGCCCAGGGTGAGAACACTCCCATAGACCTGTTATTCAAATATGCTGCATCTTCAGGGGAGAAGTGGGCTGACGTGGAAAGGTGATTGCAAAGCACTTTAAGGTCCACCAAATCAAAAGCAGCCGACAAATATAATAGGAGAATGAGGGCTCGTTTTCCATTATCCTCAAGTTCATCAATTTGGTCCTTCAGATCAAGGCAGTTTCTGTACCATGGTGAGGTCTGAATCCAGATTGCCGAAGCCCTAGTGGGTTGTTTAGTTCAAGGTAAGATTGTATCTGGAGGTAATCTGCTTTATCGATAATCTTTAGTAAAAAAGGGACTGTTGTAATGGGCGTATAATTTTTTTAGGAGTGGTAAAACCCAGGCGTCCTTAAGGTTGGTGGGGACGGTGCAAGTTGCGAAGGAAGAATTAAGGTCCTGTTGAAGGGGGCCAGGTCTCTGGAAGCTTCTTTGATTACCGAGACAGGGCAGGTATCTCCCTGGCAATTCCAAGGTTTCAGCGAGGCTTTGATATTTTCCACTTCTTTAATGCAGACTGGGCAATTTTGAATCGCTGGGGAGGTTTAGCAGCATTGGATTGGGTATCCTGCAAGGTGGCACAGTGCGAGCCGTTGAGTTTTTTGGTCACTATTTTGTTTTGGAGGAGAGATATTTTATTGGACAGTGGCCCTCATTACGATACTGGCGCTAAACCATGGCGCTATTAGCATCATGGTTGGTGCCGGTATCGTAACAAGTCCGCCAATGTTCAATGGGGAATTACCACCCCATTCCAAGGTTGACCGGGGCGGTAATTCCCCATTGAACATTGGCCCTTCCCCATTCCCATTTTTGCCCCATAGGGCTCAATGGGAATGGGGAAGGCGCCAAGTATGGTACCGCAAATTGCGGTACCGTACTTAGCACCAAGGTCCCTTTGCGGGTCCCTACTTTAACGGCTGGTCCAGACCAGCCGTTCAGGTCGGGTCCCGCAAAGGGACCTCGTAGTAAGGCACTAATGGGTTAACGGCACCGCAGCCTTTTACGGCACCGTTAACCCATTAGCGCCAGGGTCGTAATGAGGCCCAGTGCGTTTTGGATATTCGTGCACCACTCTTTATCCTTGTTGCAAGTGTCAGTTGAATGGCAGGGGGACTGCAGTTCTCTTAGTATGACAAAGAGTTCTCTCGTGCTGGAGCTGGCTTTACTTATCTTATCATTATAGGTCTCACGTTTGGTTTGTAGGATTTCTCGTTTGTATTTGGTTGTGATTTTAGTAGATTTGCTTTATTAGTTGCTGTTGGGTCATTTTTCCATTGGGCTTCAATTTTCCGTTTTTCTGCCCGAAGGGCTTTGAGTTGAGGAGTAAACCAAGAGTTCAGGTGGGCTCTGGGTTTACCTTTGCGCATCTTGAGAGGTGGAATGTTGTCTAAGGCAGCGGTAATAGTGGAGTTGTAAAGCTGTACTAGAGTAGCTGGGTCTGAGATGGCAGGAGGCAAGGAGTTTAAGATAGGGGGAAGGTGGGGTCGTTGTCTACAGTAATATTACACTTATTCCTGGTCAGGATAGGCATGGCTAACAGGTTCAATTTGCACAGTGGTGGGCTGTCTTGGAGGGTGAAGGTCAGTAAATAATGGTCTGTCCGCGAGTAAGGCTCGATGGATGTTATTGCTGTCTCGCAATTGAGGTCGGCTACCCAATCAAGGGTTCTGCCTTTAACATGCGTAGGCTGGTTGACCCTTTGCGTGAAGTCTAGTTCGGCGAGGGAGTTCATCAGTGTCAAGGCATGCTGATCTTTCAAATCAATGAGACCGAGATTGAAACTCCTCACAGTAGAAGTTGAGAGGTAGGTATAGTGTTTTCAGATAATAGAGTTATGATATCTTCCTCGAATGAACCAATAGGGCCTGGAGGTCTATAAAGTGAATGGGTAGTTAGGGTGTGAGAGTTACAAAGTGAAATTTTCACTGACAGCACTTTGCGTGACATAAAAGAGTGGTGTGTGGAGGCTCGAAGTCCCAGACTCGATCTGGCAATAAAGGCAATGCCGCTTCCTTTGGAGGATTCTCTATCAAGCCTCAAGATGGTGTATTCGTCAGGGATAACAAGACAAAGGGAAGGCCCAGCAGCTGCATGGAGCCACATCTCTGCTAAAGCTAGGTAGTCGAGTTGTTTAGAGATGGTTATTGGTTATTTATTATGCACCTATACAGCCAAATGATGTTTCAAGGCACATCAAGACAAGGAGGGGGATGAGGGGTGGAGGGGGAAAGGGAGAAAAACAGTAAAATAACGTTCCTACTAGGTCTTGAGGCATTCGGATTGTGAAAATGCAGTACAATAATGCAGGGGGAGGTGGGGATGAGCAAGGGAGGAAGACAAACAGTAACATTCCTACGAGGTCATGAGACAATTCAGGGCATGCAAGTGCATTAACCGAAAGGGTGGCTAGGGGTAGGAGGGGATGGGAAGGAATTAGCAGGGACGAAGACAAATAGAGGACAAGTTACTTTCTTACCTGGTAACGTTCTTTCGATGGGATGGTCCGACAACGTATTCCATATCTATGACAGGTAATGTCCACAGTTGTGCTGCTTCGGAAAATCTTCGGGTCTGCATCCTGCGTCGATGCGCCGTCCCCGAGGACCTCCTCCGACGGCCGACGTCACCCGATGTGATAAGTAGGACGCACGACGCCCATAGCCTCAGTTATAGTTTTTCCCCCAGAACGTGTGCCACCAGTTTTCTGCCAGTCAGACAAACAAGGCCTTGTGGAGCGCAAGCTGCAATCGCAAAGAAATTCTGCAGCGGGGAAGGTAGGGAGGGGGAGATATGGAATACGTCGTCGGACCATCCCATCGAAAGAACGTTACCAGGTAAGAAAGTAACTTGTTCTTCGAGGGGATTGGGTCCTCCGATGTATTCCATATCTATGACAGACTCCCAAAGCAGTACCAAGGAAGGAGGTGGGAAAAGAATTTAGAACACAAATTTAGCATGCCCAATCAAATTGCGGAATATAGGACTGCTTTGCCAAAGGCCAGATCCTACCCTCTGATGGAATCGAGGGAGTAGTGACGTACAAAAGTATGTACTGAAGCCCAGGTGGCTGCATCACATATGTGACGAATAGGAACACCCGCCCGCAGGGCAGTAGACGCAGCCACTCCCCTGGTAGAATGCGCCCACAAGCCCGCTGGAGGGTCCTTACCCCCCAAGCAGTAACACTCAGAGATAGCTAAAATAATCCAACGAGACAAAGTCTGTTTAGTCACAGCTTGTCCCAAACGCTTTCCAGCGTAACCAATGAAAAGTTGATCGTCCACTCTGACCCGGGACATGCGTGAAATATAAAAGCTCAACGCTTTCCTAGGATCAAGCCCACAGAGCCTCTCCTCTTCCTTACCAGGATGTGGAGGAGGATAGAACGCCGGAAGAACAACCTTCTGGCTCAAATGAAAATCCGAAACCACCTTCGGAAGAAAAGAAGGACGAACTCTAAGGACAAACCTGTCCTTACAAAACACAGTGAAGGGTGGCTTAACTGAAAGTGCCTGTAACTCACTCACTCTGCGAGCGGAAGTAACCGCAACAAAAAACACAGTTTTAAGAGTTAGCAGTCTCAAAGGGCAAGAATGTAAAGGCTCACATGGAGCACCCATAAGAAACTTAAGAACAAGGTTCAAATCCCAACCGGGCACCAGATAAGGTGACGGAGGGAACACATTAGTGAGCTCTTTAAAAAACTGAGAAATTAAAGGAATCTTAAAATAGGAACATTCTTCAGACGAGCGCTTAAAGATGGACAGCGCCACCAGGTAACCTTTAATGGTCCCAACTTGCAAGCCCCTGTGGGCCAAAGAAAGCAAAAAAGACAGAACCATGGGAATGTCACATTCAAAAGGATCCACATTCTTAACTCTGCACCAGTCGCAGAACTTTCTCCAACGGCAACGGTACAGAGACTTTGTTGCAGGCCGCCTGGCCGAGAGCAACACCTCCATCACGTCTTCAGGGAGGTCCCAATCCTTATACCTCAACCTTTCAGAAGCCAAGCGTGAAGGTTGAGGGATCTGACCTCTGGATGGAGAACCTGACCCCCCTTCCGTGAGAGCAGATCGTCTTGGTAGGGAAGACGACGTGAAGGGCAGATGGACAAGTCGAGAAGGTCCGGGTACCACGTCCTCTGGGCCCACGCCGGAGCAATGAGGATCATCCGGGAATCGAACCTCCGTAACCTCCGCAGTACTTGCGGGATGACGGGGACTGGAGGAAACGCATACAGCAGTGGGAATGACCACTCCACCACAAACGCGTCTCCTAAGGCTCCTTTTGGAGGAAATTCCCACAAGCAAAACCTTTCACACTTCCGGTTGACACTGGAGGCGAAGAGATCCACTTGAGGGGTCCCCCAAAGGGCGAAGATCTCCAGGAGAATCTCCTGAGCCAGCCCCCACTCGTGAGAGATCGTGCTCTGCCTGCTCAGAGCGTCCGCCGTCTCGTTGTTGTCTCCGGCCAGATGAACAGCCGAGATCGAAACTTCCTGCTGGATAGCCCAGAAATCGAGCTGCATCGCCTCCCTGCACAGAGGAAGTGACCCTGCCCCCCCCCCCTTTGTTGAGGTAGTGCATGGCCACCGTGTTGTCCGTTAGAATCAGGACACTCTTTCCTCGCACAGTCGGCAGAAATAGCCTTCAGGGCAAGCCTGACGGCCCTCAGCTCCAACAGATTGATATGGAGTCTGGACTCCGACGGAGACCAACGACCGCTGACTGTCAACTCGTTGGCATGAGCTTCCCATCCCGTGAGGGATGCGTCCGTCACGCTCGTCACCTCTGACCATGGCAGCCAAAATGGGGCCCCCTTCATCAGATTGCCTTCGACGGCCCACCACAGAAGGTCCTGGTCGACCGAGGGCGGCACCTGAACAGGGTCCGACAGCCTGCCGGAGAACTGAGACCACTGGAGCTTGAGTGCCCACTGCAAAGATCTCATCCGCAGACGAGCCTCTGGCACCAGACGAATGCAGGATGCTATGAGGCCGAGCAGTCTCAAGAACTCGGACGCTGGGAGATTCTGGGCAAGTTGAAACTTGTGCACCATCTGCTGAATGTGAAGAGCCATCACCTGGGGAGGAAAACACTGCCCCAGGGATGTGTCGAGGGAGCACTGCTCCGATGTACTGGAGCCGCTGCGTTGGTGTCAAATGGGACTTCTTTAAATTGAGGGAGAAGCCCAGCCTGTGAAGGGAGTGGCAGGTGACGGACAGATGATCCAGGACTTGCTCGGGAGAGCTCCCCCTGATCAACCAATCATCCAGGTAGGGGTAGACGTGAATCCCCCCTTTCCTGAGATGCGCTGCCACCACCACCATGAGCTTGGTGAAAACCCTCGGGGCGGAACTCAATCCGAACGGCAGGACCCGAAACTGAAAGTGCGAGTCGCCAACCGCGAACCTCAGGTACTTCTTGTGCTTGGGATGGATCGGCACATGGAAGTAAGCGTCATTGAGGTCGAGAGACACCAACCAGTCCTGAAGTTGAAGGGCCTGGAGGACTTGAGAGAGAGTAACCATCTTGAACTTGTCCTTCCTGAGGAGTTTGTTCAAACCGCGCAAGTCCATGATGGGTCTCAATCCCCAGACTTTCTTCGAAATCAAAAAATAAGGGGAATACCATCCCTTGTTCCTCTCCGCTACAGGCACCAGTTCTATGGCGCCTTTCTCCAGCAGGGCTTGAATTTCCTGCGCAAGGAGCGGATACGGACTCTTCAAAGTGAGGTTCCCAGGTGGATTGTCGTGAGGCCTCTGCCGAAAAGGAAGACAGTAGCCGTGGGTTATGATCTCCAGAACCCACACATCTGAAGTAATGGCTCGCCACTCTACAAGATGCTGCGCCAGCCTTCCCCCAACCGGCGAACCATGGGACCTGGCCTCATGACTGAGTGGTAGCGGCTGCGGCGTTGCCTGAGGGCAAAGAGGCAACTGCCCGAGCGGCCTTGGCACCTCGAGTACTATTGTTTCCACCTCTGGCACTCTTACGGTGGCCTCTTTGACTACTAGCTCCTCTCGCTTTACTGAAGGACGAATAATAGCGAAAGGAACCTCCCCTCCATTGCTGTCCCCTAGGACGAAAAGGCGGAGGTTGTCGAACTGCAGCGCCCAACGCCTTTGCTGCAGCTTTGGAGGTCTGCAACCTCTCAAGGCTCTCCTCCGCCTTGCTGCCAAAAAGATGCTCACCGTCAAAGGGCATGTTGAGGAGCCGGGACTGCACATCAGGAGCGAACCCAGACTTCCGCAAACCTGCGTATTACGGTGCTCGCCGCCATGGACCGGCTGACACAATCTGCCATGTCCAAACCCGACTGAACGGCCTCACATATGGCATCCTTGCCATCCTGAACCATAGCAAGGAAGCCATCCCGTTCGTCCCCTTCGGGAATATGTTCAGCCGCTAATGCAACACAGTTCCACAGAGTGTGTGTGAAACGAGACAAGGCACATATGGAGTTGGCCGCCTGAAGCACCATACCCCCTGAAGAAAACACTTTCTTCGCCCAGCCGTCAAAACGTTTGTCGTCCCTATCCGGAGAGATGGTAGGATACGACGCCTGCTTTGCCGGGGCCGTAGCCGCCTGCACCACCAAACTCTCCGGAGTGGGGTGCCTGGACAAGTAGCAGGGGTCGCTACTGGCTGGATGGTATTTTCGTGACAAAGACTTGCCCACTGCCGGGAGACTCTCCGGAGCTGTCCAAGCCGCTGCCACCCTTCTCTGCAGAGCCATATGAAACGGCAAAACCGGGTCAGTGGGGGGACCAAGATCAAGGATGTCCGTGAGATCATCCTGAACGAACTCCCCTGGGGGAGCTGACCAACCCAAGTACTCGGTGACCCGAGACATAAGGCGCCGATATGAAGAATCAGCATGAGTGCCAGGCTCCGGCCTACAAAACTCCACCTCCGGAGAGGTGTCCAGTCCACTGGCATCATGCAGTGACTACCTCAGGTCATCAAACTGGCTATGGCCCGAGATAAGCTCATCTGGACCGTAACCGGAACCAAGCCGTCATCAGAGCCTTCATTACCCTCTGAAATGTACTCCAGGCGGGGAGAGGAAGACCTCTGGGGACCAAAGCAGTGCCTGAGCTTAGCCAGAGCTTTTCTAGGGGCTAACCCCGTGCCACGGGGCCCCTCCGACACCACCGCCTCGAAAGGCGTCGTGGGCGCCGAACTAGTCGGCATCGACAAACGGCGTCGACGTCAGCTGCAGCGTCGCCAGCATCGGCGGCGTCGACACAGGCCTCGAAGCCAGAGCTCCGAGCCTGTTTCTCGACGACCTAGGCGCCGACGACCCCCTCGGAGGCTTAGCCTCGAGAGACATCATCGACGACCTCGGCGCCACAGGCATCAACGTCTTCTTTGAAGACGGCACAGGATCACGCGGTCTCGAGCGCATCGAGTACCGGGACCTGGAACGGGCATGGCGAGAACAGCTACCCTTGTCCGAGCGGGACCTCTCCCGCGAGCCGTGCCGACCACCCGAGCCCGAAGGCGTACGAGCGGTGTCTCTCGACCGGTGCCGACCGACCCCACTCGGAGACGTGGACGGACCGGTGCCCTGCGATTCAAGAATCGCTTGCATCTGCTTCCCGAAGGAAGCCCATTCCTCCGGTGTCGCTTGCATGGAGGGATAAGCGACCCGCCGACGGGCGAGTCCTCGGAAGAGGACGGGGAAGGCGACCGATGCCGGCGCTTCCGGGAATGCCTCGAAGAGGCGGAGGAGTGGCTAGACCGACTCCTGGAAGGAGACCCACTGGACTTCCGACGATGACGCGGAGATTCGCCCCTCGAGTCATCCGTCGAAAGCCCCGAAGACCTCGACTTCCGGGGCTTAGACACCCAACCTACCGACAGCTTCTTCTTGCGTTCCCGCAAGGCCTTTGCCGTGAGTGACTGGCAGTCGACACAGTCGTCCGTATCGTGGGCCTCCCTGAGGCACCAGAGGCAGGCGTCGTGCAAGTCTGTGACTGACATCTTGGACCCACAGTCCCCGCATTTCTTGAAGCCCGGACGCGGGGTAGAAGACGAAGTAGACATCGCCACCAACAGGTCTACACAAAAAAACGAACCGAGAAGAAAACGGCAAACTCCAAAGAGTCGAGGCGTACCGAGATTCACGAAGCGAACACGTTCGCGGAAAAAACGGAACTGAGGCTATGGGCGTTGTGCGTCCTACTTATCACATCGGGTGACGTCGGCCGTTGGAGGAGGTCCTCGGGGACGGCGCATCGACGCAGGACACAGACGCGGAAGATTTTCCGAAGCAGCACAGCTGTGGACATTACCTGTCATAGATATGGAATACGTTGGAGGACCCAATCCCCTCGAAACGTTCTTACTAGGTTGTGGGGCAATTTGGAGCATGCAAGTGCTGTAACAGAAGAGTGGGGAAGGGAGGTGACAGGATGGGGATGGAATAATGCTAGGCATGAGGGGGGAGAAGGGCTGATTAAGTGCACAGGAGCAAGATCAACACAGCACATGGCTGAAATGAAGAATGACTGAGCGGGCCCAGAATTTGGGAAAGCCTCATCCTGTTGTGCAGGGGGCTACATCACATATGCAGGTACAATAGGTAGATGCAAAATTGGAATGTCTCAATCAAGGTGAGGGGGGCTACATCAATTATGCAAGCAGAAGGATGCAGGCAGAGGAGATCCAAGGGGGCACACTTTTTTGTTACATAGGAGACTTCAGTACCAAAAACATGACATTGTTAGCATGTTGAAAGAGGCAGCAAGGCAACTGTATACATGTTTTGGTTAGCATAGAGTGGCGTGGCATACAAGATACATGAGTGATATTCGGGTTGGTGGGGGGGGGAATTAAAATTGTGGTAACATGGGAGGCATAAGGTAGGGAGCACAGATGACTGCTTACGGAATACTACTACGCTAGGAGCATCAGTGCTCATAACGGTTCTATGTTCTTTCATCGTCTGACATTATAATGAGCGCCTTTTAAATGTGTATAAAATTACGAAATTGTGGCTCCCCAAACACCCCCTGCGCCACCTAGTTTTTACTATTCACGAACCCCACAACCCCTGATCTGCCCCTGACCCCAAAATGTCAATTACCTTTTTTCGTAATTTTGTACACGTTTAAAATGCAGTTGTAGAAATGACAGGTGATGAAACGACGTTATACCTTCATAACTGGGGTCAGGCAATGAGGAAGGTACATGAGCCAATAAGAACAAAATTAGTAATTGGCAGAGTCATAGTGCCGGCGTGTACGCTTACAAGCGCATAGAAAAGATGTAGAAATGCAGGTGGCAGGAGGAGGCCTTGCTGTGATTAGTGTGGGCCAAAACAAAGTACATAGTTTGGCACCGATAAAAGATGGAGCAATTGGCGGCGAGTTGAACGAAAAGCCAAGGCCCCATACGGTCAGGCCAAAGAATCAAGATGCAATCTAAAGCAGCGGGTGGTTACCAAACAATCTGGCAGGGCACCACCTTGTGATGCAGCGATCTACAGTGGGGAATTGAAAAAAAAAACGATTAAGTCGACAGACACACGCTCACCCGCAAATGTTTTCCTTGATTGGTACGAAATGAGAACCTTGAAATAAATCGGAATAGACTCAAAGGCGCGAGGGGGTATAGCCAAGGCCGTACAGGCTAGACAGGAGAATGTCTTAGTGGGGGGCCGGCTTCGCCTGCCGACTCCCCAGGATTAGCTAATAAGTTGAAAAAGGCGGCCAATTCGAATTAGGCAAGTAGATGCAGCATTGCCTGATGGTGAAATAGCGGCGGCCATTATTGAGATGATACAGAGTAATGTTACGAATGCTTCAACCCGACAGGGCTTATCTTATGGTAGATGGTTGGTGTAGTAAGTGATGCGGAGGACATGCAGGCTGCTGGCAATGGGCATGGTGGTAGATGGAAGCTCCACTTATAACCAAATCAACCTGAATGGGATAAAACAAAAATGGCTGTGTGCATGACTGTGGCATGGCCATGACAAAAATTGAGAGCTTTAATAATACATGTAACAGTAGAAAGTTCATGGAAAAAGTCTCTCTGGAAGGATCAAGAAAGCGGCCACTACCCAGTGTGACTGATGCTCAGCCGGAAACCTTCTTTCCCTTTATTTTGTTCTTTCATAATGACTCCCTTAATCACTTGTAGTGAAATCCTACGATATTTCTCAGATCAACTGCAGCAAAAATCTGTTTACGTAGTATAAAAATTATTTCAAGTGGCGTATGCGAGAAACCTGAGGGTATTCTCACTCCTACTTCCCTTGGATCCTCTGCCAGCTCCCCTCATTTCCCCACATGTGACACTTGACATTACTGAGACGAGAAAGAGGAGACAGAGGAATACACACTATGCCATGTCACCACTTCAGTACTGGGATGAGGAAGATGCCTGCAAAGAGTAGTGAAGGTCAGGCATGGCCTCTTAATCATAGTCTGGCAAACAAAATTGGTTGTCCCCACCTGCAACCTGTCAAATGGTTGCAGGTGTATAAAGGGAGACAACATGTGCAGCAGGAGAAACAGGGAGGCCCCTGAGAAGGAGACCAGCAGGGGACCTGGTTTTCGAGAAGGCAGCCGTGGTGGTATGGAGGAGACCGGACGCCGGCCAGAAGCCTATAAAGCCTGTTAAGCACAAAGCTAATTGTCGGAGCTGCAGGAGTGCAGGAGAGAGCGGTACGCTGTCTGCGGTCAGAAGGAGGCAGCGGAACAGCCAGCAAGGGCAAGACTAGCCCTGAACTGCGAGCAGGGCTCTCAGCACCTCGCCTGCCAAGGCGGGAAGGAAGCAGCGGGCTCTGCGGAGGAACAGCGTCGAAGACCTGTGAGTCTCGGGAGAGGCACTTGGCAGCCGGGGGCGTGCCTAGCAGGTGGCAAAGAGGTAATGCTTTACCGGATTAAAGGAAAAAACTTGAAAAAAATTGAACATACTATAGCTATATTGAATACCGAACCAAATGGGAACTTAAAATTAAGCATATTGAACATTTGTTAAACAAACTAAATAAAACTTTACACATTGTATATTTGGTGAATACCGAGCACAGTGAAGTCTCGCAATTAAGCTTGGTGGATATAAAATTAAGTTACATTTTATGGACAAAGCAAATAATAAAAGACAGACAGAGGGAAAGTACCCATATGACAACAATATATAAGAAAAAGCACAACAGTGAAAGAGCACCATAGAAATATGGGACAGGCGAAGGACCACCATAAAGTGAACTTTATAATTAAATGCTGTGCGGCAAAGTCCAAAGACTGGCAAGAGGGGTGTGATATATTCTGGCAGAGCCAGGTGGCTACAGAGGAGAAGACGGAGAACTGGCAATCTCATCCATAAAACCAAGAGGCCAACAAAGACTGGGATCCTGGTTGCGCAACCTGCGATAGGTGGACCGTGTGGTCTGACAACTGCGCCTAGACCAGTGAGCCCTGAACTAGGAGTATACATTGTGGAATAAACCAAGACGGGGCACTGCCAGCGAATGGATGAAGCAATCCAGGAACAATGTCAAGCTAACCTTGAGTTGTGTTAAACCATTCGTTTGAAAGACTTAAATAAGTATAACTGGTGAAGCTGAAGTCTTGGGGAGGGGAACCCTGAGACGTGAGGAGTGACATTTGTTGTCTTCAGAAAAAAGCCTCAAGATCTGTTGCTTTTTGAACTTTGTTGCTGAAACTTAGGGAAGGGAACCCCAAGGATTGTCTGCAACTATATCGCCTTGAACTGGAGAAAGGTCATCTTGAGACTTTTGGAACGGTCTTGAACTTGGGGAAGGGGAGCTGAAGAAGAAGCTAAGAGCTGTAAAAAGCACAGAAGTTTATGTTGGACACCATTTCTTTGATTATTGATATCCCTACATGTTGTTTAGCTTTAGTTGTGAGGGCAAGGATAGGTTTTGGACACAGACATATTCTTAAGTTGAACTCTTGGACTCAGACTTACCTTAGTTTTGTTCATGTACGGAAATCCCACCTTAGCATAGGGCAAGTTAGGCAGTCTACTAGCCTTTCATTTACTTTAATAAATCAGTTTGTTTTGAACTTTGAATCTGTTGCCTGTGCCTTGCTTCATGATGCCTTCACACTTAAGTAAATATATAAAGGTGTATTAATACTTTGTGGGGAAGCCAGAAATCAAAACTACTGGCCTATAATCGCAGTTACAAGCAACTTTCTCCATAGAGGACAGAGCTTGAATTACATCTGCTTAGGACACAGAATATGCAAATAATGGACTATGGGTCAGCATCTCTAACAATTCTTTCAAACCGAACTACAAACGTATGGGGCATCTGAGTTAATAACAAATTGGTAACACTTGATACAATGGTGCTTACATGTTGATTTTTTAAATTTTTATTTATTACTAACAATTTTCAGATCTTAAGTGCCAAAAGGTAACGTAAATTGATAAAGGCTTGTGATACCCACATCTCAAATTATGGGGAAATAATCATTAGGCATTTACTAAAAAAGAGAATTTGACTTAAGAAACCATTGATCATCTATACAACATAGGGTTTATGGTCCATCTATTTTATAATTGGTTTTAAGTGGTCAAAGGACAAACAAAGAAACAATGGGGCACTTTCACTGTGTTTTTATTATACCGAAACAATGTTTTGGGACATTTTTGAAAACAAAAAGCATTCCCTGCAACATATACATTCGCTAATGAGAGAAGTTCCATGAAATTGGAACAGTCTCTTGTGCAATTAATGCATTTGACCATTTACACACTGATATATTTAAGTAGATCCAGAGTTAAAAATACAAAGCACATTTTCTGTAATACAAAGACTTAAACATCTTCCCCACAAAGAGACTATGAACTGTCTCAATTACAATCAATGTACAGACACCATTTATTCTGGAACTCACAATAAACTGCCTACATTTGAGATCGTTTTATCCCCAGACCCTTCCCAATGCGGAATTCAATGCAGTTTGTCAAGATGGTTTCACAAGATGAAGTACTATAAAAAAAGACATGCTGCATGTTCAAAAAAGAACAGTGTGTTCTGAAATGGAAAAAATGAGAAAGGCCTTCTAAATGGGCTTGGACTACTGACTCCCAAGCCTATTAGAAATAAAAGTTGCATGAGTTTACCTTTGAATGGCACAAATAAAAGGGATATATCCTTCATATATGACAAGGTATAAGACTTTGTATGTAACAAACTGCACACTCATAGCCTGGATTCTATTGTGTGTAAATACCTTATTACATGTGTTACTTCTTGACAGTTGCATCAAATACTGAAACCTGGACACATACATTTAAGATGACAGAATTACCAATTACTGCAGTGTGTGAATATTCTTTAATGAGCATAAACCAATGAAGTAACACTGAGACTTTGTTTTTAGCAGGGACCTGTACAACTGGGTAATCAAAAGTCAAACATAATCGTACAATTGGATGAACACTTTTTTCAAATATCCACATCTCTGATGACTTAAGATGCACCAGTTCCAACCGAAATAAATGTATATTTACTTTAACACAAAAACAGATTATTTCAGGTTCATTAATTGAAAAAAATCATAGAAAAATACTTGAAATATATTACAACTCAATTTTTAAACACATTTTGTATCTGCATTAACTTGAAAAAGAAAATAGTTTCTTAATCTCAGAATGTTGATCTTTCACTGTAGTAAACTTCGACCAGTTATTGAAGACCCAATTACTTAAAAAGAATATATTGTTGCTGAGTTTAATATTTTTACGTGTCCTTTAGACATACTCAGATTATACAGTGGGCACTTACACACACATTTAGTTTTACCTTTTGCTACCGGAGACATCAACGTCAGAAAATATATAACAAATACACAACTTAAAGAGTTTTACTTTCTTCTTAAATGGTTTCTTGTCCAGAACTGCCGAAATATTTGCAGACTAGTCACAGCTGTAAAAGAATAACACTGGATATACTATAAACAAAACTTTTAAAATATTAACATGCTACTGCAAGGACATTATCATCGATTTAAAAGGTACAAATGTGGATAAAGCCCCTGCACCCCCAAAATGTTGTCATCATTAGAATGTGAATTCAAGGCATAGGTATGCAATATTTGACAGATGTAATTATTTATGGTCAAATGAACAGCTTTAGGAAAGTCAATCAAGCGGACTATCATCCTAAGAGTTAAACAACTGTCCAAAAAAAGAAAGAACAAACAGCTGTGAGAAACACAAGGGTATTCTCACTTCTACTCCCCCTGGATCTGCTGCTTAGGTGGTCAGGGAAAGGCCATTACTCTTGGATACCGACGCTGGGGTGGAGAAGCGAGGGAGGATAGCCTATGAGGAAGGTCCTTGGGGATTGGGGAGCCCACAGGCGAGACATGGTATCCCCCTTTCCCTATTGACGATCAACATAAGCCTAGGCTACTGCAAAACCTCTCCCTTCATTTTCCCACATTTGACCTCTAATAGTACTGGGACGAGGAAGAGGAGGTTGAGAGTAATGTACACTAAAGCTTGATTTCACCACTCTAGTACTGGGACGAGGAAGATGCCTGCAGAGTATTGTGAGGGTCAGACAAGTCCCTTTAATCATAGTCAGGCAAGTTCAATTGAGAATGCACACCTGCAATCTGTCAAGTGGTTGGAGGGGTATACAAATAGAACCAGAAAACATCAGATAGAGCAACAGGGAGGCCTGTGTGGGAAAGACGGTATCCAGTTTTTATAATGAAAATGCAATAACTAATGAATATATAACAAAAAATATATAACTAAAAAAATAACAAAAATGTATGTGGCAGTGGGGTAAAGGGTTACATCTTCTGGGGAAACTGTTGGGGTGGGTTTTTAGACATGTGAAATGGGATTTGTGAGGGGTGTAAACCCCAACAAAATGTTTAAAAAACAATTTTATTTATTGTCGTTATTTTTCTTTCTTTATATGTTCATTCGTTATTGAATAATTCATTATAAAGACATGTAACCGGGAGAGACCAGGAGGGGACCCTTATTGTGACGAGACGTGGTAGCAGTGAGGACTGTGGCAGACCAGGTGAACAGCAGGGAGTAGATCGTGCTGGGACTGAGGACTCCATGCAGTTTGGGTCCTATCATGTGTTTGGTGAGGAAGCTCGTGCTCCAGGCTGCAGCTGCTGCACAGCGGGACGTGGTGCTGTGCTGGACCACTCTCCTAGAGTCTCAGAGGAATGCTCCTTAACTTCAACGTGAGGGAAGACTTTGGAGTGCCTGAGAGGCAGACGTAATTCTCGTTGTGAAGCGGGAAGCATTGGAAGTCACATTCCAGGTTCACTGCGTCAGCGGAACACTTCATTAAAGGTGGTGAGTTTCCGTAATCCTAGAAACACTGGAGCGCTGTACACACAAACTCTTATCTCTAATGCAACAATAGCAGTGGAAAGTAGAGTAAAAGCAGTGTTGTACCGATCATCATTGAAAAGCCTGGTATGCGAACAGAAGGTTTGCGGGCATAAACAAAGTAACGATCCATTTTACAATTATTTGAATGAGAGGCCAGTCGCGTTTGAGAGTTTCATGAACAATAAGAGTGCTTCTTTGTATCCCGTAGAAATTAAAAAGTTACAAGTGAATAAGAGGAGAACTTAGAAGGCTTGAAACTGAACTAAGTATATTAAATACTGAGCTGACTGAAAACTTGAAATTAAGCCTATTGAACACTGAATTGAATAAAACGTTATAGGTATGGCACAATAGCAGATGACAGCCTGAAGGAAAGTGTCCATGTGAAATAACCTACAAAAAAAGAGTACAAGTGTAACAGAGTACAATATACATGTGGGTATGGATAAAACTACCACAACAGGGATTTTATGAATTGATGCAGTGTGGCAAGACCAAAGACTGGCAGGCGGTGTGTGACATGTTATGGTAAAGCCAAGAAGCTGACAAAGAAGAGCTAAGTGAATGTGACTTTGTACACAGGGGCAGGTGCAGAAGAATCTGTGTGGGCTGAAGAGCCTAGGGATCCTGGTTGCGTGACCTGTGATGGGTCGACTGTGTGGTTTGATATCTGTGGCTAGACCAGTGAGCAATAAATTACGAAAAAACGAAATACATTGTTAAACAATCCTGAAGGATGTTCAGGTTGACCTAAAGTTGTGTTAAACTTTTGAAAAGACCAAAACAAGTGCATGTGGCTGAGTTGAAGTCTTGGGGAAGGGAACCCTGAGATTTGAGGAACTACCAATGCTGTCTTGAGAATGAAGTGTCAAGACTCTTTTCTTTTGAACTGTGTTGCTTAGAACATGGGGATGGGAACACCAACGATTTGTGGAACTGCTTTGAACTTGAGAAAGTAATCTTGAGACTTGTATGGAACTTTCTTGAATTTGGGGAAGGGGAGCTGAGAAGGAAACTAAGAGCTGGAAGAAGCTCAGAACTTTATGTTAATCAGAATTTCTTTGATTAATGAAATCCCTACACATTTTTTAGCTGAGGTTTTGAGGGTAAGTATAGGTTTTGGACACAGACAGACTTTTAAGATGAACTCTTTGACTCAGACTTTCCTTAGTTTTGTTCAGGTAGAGAAATCCTACCTTAGTATAGGGCAAGTTAGGCCTTCTACCATCCGGACATTTGATTTAATAAACCGGTTTGTTTTGAACTTTGAATCTGATGTCTGTGACTTGCTTTTTGATACCTTCATGCAGCACAAACAGAGGTACAGTAGCTTAGTGTAGTTCTAAGGACCTCTTTGCTATTGAATATGTAAACATTAAACAGCTACGCTGCGTGCTTCTAGTATTCGTTCAGCAGCTATGGTCAGCCAGCATGTGGGGCTAAGCACGGGGCTGGAGCCTTGTGCTCAGGAATCATGCAACGTGCATTACGTGATATGCGAAATGTAATTGCTTGCTGTGTGGTGTATTTAAAGTTCATGTGCTACCAGCCGCAAACAAACACTATCTGCAAGATGGATAATGGAGGTTTTAGATACAATCAGATGCCATTCTGCCCACAATAAACATCTGTAGAGCCTTAACTGGCACATCTGTGTAGATTACAAAATATATGAGGGAGGATGAGGTTCAAACGTCCACCACTTGCTCTTACTATCATCATGGGCACAATGTCAGGTCAAGTCCGGTAGGAAAGTAATGAGTGTTAAAGTTGACAATCCAAGTGGTCATGCCTGTCAATTAACTTATCTATTTGTATGGGCTCTCTCCTTGGGCAGTGACACATTTTGGCATGCATTTGCCAATTCTGAAACAGGATGGTGTACTTTTTAGCTACATGATTAAATGCCTTTCCTTCTACCGCGTATTTTCAAAGACAGTCACAAAAAAGCTTTTGAGTTCGGAAAACCTTTTTCTGTCTTACACTTTCTTTTTCGGGGCTGGATTGATTTGCATCACTGCAGTTGATGGATTTGGTGCTAACTCCTAAGTTTGTTTTGTTACAGTTTCTCTTCTGCTTGGTCTTATATATCACTCTGAAGGGGTTGCTGCCCAACTCATTGGGGCATTTCACTGCATTATTCATTGCTCTTTTTTGCAGGAGGCGGATGCAGGGTAAGGGTATATTTTAGATTGCATTTTAGGGTAGTGGGGTTGGGGCATAGAAGAAGCATATGAGGGACTTGTCATGCATGAATAAATACAACAATAAAAGTGGTAAGATGATAATGATGTGTTATTTATATAGCGCCTTATCCAAAGCGCTTTACAGAGCACATATTTACATACAATATCACCCAACCGAAATTGGTATTCATTTTTAGACCTCGGAAGGATGAAAGGCTGAGTTGGCCTTGCCGGGATTCGAACATGCGACCTGCAGATCACACTCAGATCGCAGCAGTGAGCGCTCAACGCGCTGTGCTATCTTACCGGCCTAAGATGGCTACCGCAGCGAGTTGTCCCTGATCAAACTGAAGCGGCTTACACACTTTACCAATTATAATAAACAAATCTAAACAAATTATGTTGGTAAAACAAGTAAGCACAGGGTGAGGTTTCCACATATGCATGTGCTGATATAGCTTTGATGTTCAGTGCATCAGATATGTCATTGTGTGCTTTGGATGATTCACCAGGTCTCGTCAATTCACCCGGGGGGTGGTGGGGTGGAGCCCTTTCCTATGAGGCTAGGGATGTGAGGCCGCTACCCAATAGTACACCTAGGGGTGGTAATATCCAGGAGGACCTCATAGGGAGGGCCTCCCTTCCTGGGGATAAGGACGTCCACCTGGGGAAAAGCCTCCATACCACCATCACAGCAAATAAACCCCTACCCTCATTGTCAACCTTTTCATCCACCATTGATAATGGAACTATGTGCTACTATAAAACCATGGCTGTGACCAGTATAAGACCTACTGTGACGAAGAAGAATGTGAGAGGCATATGAAGTAACCAGATGAAGAGTCAGCCAAGAACTGTAACAAGATGGCATGAAGAGTGCCAAAGAAACTTTCACAGATGGTGTTGACGTTACACAAGGGTGGTATCAACAGTATAAACAGGAAAGCGAGAACTGACAAAGGAGTTCTCATCACGGAAGCCAGGAGTACGCAAATAAAATCTAAGATGTTCAAAGTCGGAACGCTGCAGCCGGAGCAATTGCATCTCTGCGGGAGCGAGAGTGAAAAGGCAAGATGTTTCTGGAGTGTCCTGAGAGCTAGCAGAGAGCCGTCTCACTTGGTGACCGCTGGAAAGTGGACCATAGGGTCCAGAAACGATGCAGAGACCAGAGCAGTGTCCCCAAGGCAGCACAGGTAACAGGAACAGTGGGAAGAGGCCTATCTCACCCCGAGTGCATCAAGAGTCATCTTCCTGGTCGCAATGACCAAAGCCATACCACTGCTCAGCAGAGTACCTCAGGAGTCCACGCCCTTGTGGCAGTGGCCAAACCCATACCACTAGTCAAGCCGATTACCTGGGGGTCCACTCTCTCGTCGCAGTGGCCAAACCCATACCACTGCTCAAGCAGAGTGCATTGGGAGTTGTCTCCCTCGTCGCAGTAGCCAAGCCAATACCACTGCTCCAGCAGAGGACATCAGAGTCATCTCCCTTGTTGCAGTGGCCCAACCATTAATACTATTCAAGTAGACTTGCAAAAGGTTTACAAGAAAGACACAGAGGAGCCTGGAAAAGATATTTATCATCTAGACGTTAAAGGGAAGCCAAACAAAGCTGTGAGCTTTTCTACTTCCTTGAAAGAATTGAAGGGACTGATACAAGCTTTCTGTAAAAGTGCTGAAGGATTGCTGTGGAGAACTTTGATAAAGAAACCACAGGAAGTGAATCATTCCCCTGGTGGCCCTGCTTTGAAGGAACACTGAAAGAATTATTATCACGATAAGACTGAAGGAAGACACCAGGAGAAGGGAGTCATGGAGAAGGATATACAAACTTTACTTTTGTTATATACTTTTGGTATAAGTGTTAGGATTAGATTGCTAGGTTTCCGACAGAGGATGGAGAACATATTTTCGGACTGACCTTCTGACAGGCTTCTACAGTTTCCTAGGTTAATGCAGGGCAAGCCCCTTAGAACTAGGGAGATGGAACAAGTTACTTATCTGTAACTGTTGTTCTCCAGCATGGGTCTGGCATGGATTCACATGCTCATGAATATTCCCTGTCGTCAGGCTGGGAATCCTCGGTAAAGACAAAATTAGTTTCAGTTTCGTTTCTGAACTGTCTTTCTACTAATAACCAATCACTGGTCTCTGGGTCATACTGCCCCCAGCCAATGACTGCCCTCTACCTATGCCCCTCCTCTGGCAGCCATCTTCAGATTTGGTAGCACGTAAGGTGGCAGTAGGACCAAGTGAAAAGCCGCAGAGGGGTAGGCGCGAGGGTTCGCATGTGAATCCATGCCAGACCCATGCTGGATAACAACACTTACAGGTAAGTAACTTGTTCCTTCTCCAGCATGGGGTCTGGAATGGATTCACATGCTCATGAATAAACAATACATAGCAGTACACACATGCACAACCACGGGAGGTGGCAAGGTTCAACATCAAGCATTTCAACAACTAAACATTAAGCATCTCTTACCTCCTCACCAGGCTCACCTTCAAGCGAACAGGTTGCGCAGCACTGCTTGGCCGACCCTGGACTCCTCCCTGGAATCCTGGTTGACGCAGTAGAATCTCATGAAGGTGTGCGTCGACCTCCACTTAGCAGCCCTGCAGATGTCCAGCAGGGGCACACCAGACAGGAACGCCGTAGTTGCAGCGATCGCTCTGGTCGAATGGGCTCTCGGATGACCAGACAACGATTGTTTTGCCAACCAATGACATTGCGTGATGCCGCTGGAGAACCACCTGGAAATGGAAGCCTTGCAGAGGGCCTTCCCTTGGTTCACAGGGCCAAAGTTCACAACCAGCTGTGATGTCTTCCGAAAACTCTTTGTGCGGTCCACGTAGAACTTCAGCGCTCTAGCCACATCCAGCGAGTACAAAGGCCTCTCAGCCAGCGACGGGAAGAAAACAGGTAACACCAAGGGCTCGATGAGATGGAAGTCCGACGGCACATTGGGCATAAAGGAGGGGTGCGTCCTCAGCACGACCCTCGTTCCGTGGAACGTCAAGTACGGAGGTTTACAGGAGAGGGCCTGGATCTATCCCACTCAAGAGTGCGGAGGTGATGGCCACCAAAAACGCTGTCTTCCACGACAGGAATTTCAGAGGCGCCGAATGCAGAGGCTGGAATGGAGGACCCATGAGCCTAGTCAGCACCACATTGAGCTCCCACGCAGGGGCCGCGCGAGAACGAGCGGAAAAGTCCTTTCATGAACTCCTTAACCAGGCGATGCAACCGCAGCGAAGACCGCCCCAGAGTTCTGGTGTAGCGGGAGATAGCCGCCAGATGGATCTTGATAGAAGAGTGCGCTAGCCCCGCCTTGGCCAGCGACAGCAAGTACGGCAGCACTTGAGGGGCGGGCCCATCCGTAGAGGGTTTACCTTCTGTGCACGGCACCAGATGGTGAACCTCTTCCATTTATGTCAGTAGCACTTGAGAGTCGAAGAAGCCTTGGCCTTGGCAAGTACCTTCTTGCAGTCTGCCGGGATCTTGTATCCTCCAAACGCCAGCGCTGCAGGAGCCAGGCCTGCAGTTTCAGCGACCCCGGGTCGTGGTGCAGAATCACGCCTGCTCCCCTGACGAGAAGATATGCGTCTGCCGGAAGCTTGATTGGAGGGGATGTCCAGAAGGTCCGAGTACCATATCTGCTTCAGCCAAGCCGGTGGGACGAGGATCATCCTGCACCGGGACCGTCTGAGTTGACTGATGAGTCGCAGAAGCAACAGCGGGATCACAGAAACAGGCCGTCCCAGGGGAATGAGAACGAATCCCCCATACTCCCTGGCTGGGGAAACCTCCTGGCGAACCTCTGGCACTTGAGTGTTCGTCGCCGTCATAAATAGATCAATCTGGGGACTGCCCCATCGTCGAAACAGTAGGTCCACCTGATCCTGCCGAAGCTCCCACTCGTGGCAACAGTGTAGCTCCCTGCTGAGTGAGTCGGCAACAGTGTTCTTCACTCCTTCCAGGTGAAAGGGCACCAGGAACATCCTCTGGGCGACGGCCCAGTGCCATAGGTCCTGCGCTTCCTTGGAGAGAGCTTGGGATCTGGTGCCCCCCTGCTTTCGAATGTAGAACATTGCGGTGGCGTTGTCGGGGATAGCGGGGGCCGCACCACCTTGAACTTGAGGGACGGAAGGAATGACTTGAGGGCCCAAAACACGGCTCAGAGCTCCGGGATGTTGATGTGCAACGACTTCTCCTCTGGGAGCCACAGGCCTCTTGCGTGGAGATTTCTGGTATGTGCGCCCCATCCCTCCAGGGAGGCGTCATCATCACCATCGCCTGATGCGCTGGGGTTTCAAAGTCTGTGCCCGCCGCGAGATGCGTGTGGACACCCCACCACCCAATCGCTCAACGGAATGTCTCGTTGAGGGCGATCTTGTCCTCAAAAGCTTCCTGCCATTTGCATCCAACGGGCGTCGAGGAACTCCTGCAGCGGCCGCATCCGCAGCCTGCACAGCCAAACGAGGTAGATGCATGACAACATCATGCCGAGCAGGGACTTGATGGACCTCACACTGGCAATTTCCATGGTCAACAGCCGTTGCACCTTGCCTAGGATGGCTTTTATCCTGTCCTCCGACGGTGATGCTAGGCGCGCCACTGTGTTGAGTCTAGCTCCCAGGAACCGAGCAACCTGCGATGGCTCCAAGCAGGACTTTGCATAGTTTATCGAGAACCCCAGTTCCATGAGCAGGCGGACGGTCCTCGCTGTGTGCTGGACGGCAAGTTCCCTTCACTTTGCTCGGATGAGCCAATCGTGCAGATAGGGGGAGACGTGGATCCCCTGCAGGCACAGCTGTGCCGCCACCGGTGCCAGGCACTTGGTGAAGACCCTTGGGGCCGACTTAAAACCGAAGGGAAGGGCCTTGAATTGATAGTGCTGCCCTTGGACCACGAATCGCAGAAACATTCGATGTCCCTTGTGTATGGGGATGTGGAAATAAACATCTTCCAAGTCCAGCGACGAGAGGAAGTCTCCTTCCTCCAGCTGTCCCAGCACATGCTGAAGGGTGACCATCCAGAACTTCTGGGATTTGATGTATTTGTTGAGGCGGCGGAGATCTAGAATGGGCCGCCAACCGCCGGTCTTCTTTCAGATGAGGAAGTACCGCAAGTACACTCCGGAGCCTCTTCGGGACGAGTTCTATCGCACCCTTTTTCAGCATCGCTCGTAGCTCTAGAAGCAGTTGTGGAATGTGCTTTTCTTTCCAGGCCACAGGTGGAAAACGGGGACACTTCCTTTGTAACTCCAGACTGTGTCCGTGGGGCAGGTGGAGATGGACCTCCACATGCCGACTAAGTTTGCCAGCCGGCCTCTCACCGGGGTGCCGGGTGGGGGCCCGACGTTACGGCTGGTTCAGGCCTGCTTCGCCGAGGCCGTACGACCTTGGGCCCCTTGGCGATGACGACGATTTCCTCCGGTCTTGCTGCGGCCTCTGTAGGCCTCTGTGACTTGAACGGTACCCTTGGCTGAGTCTCCCCTGTGCACACGCTCTCCTCACCTGAGCTTTCCGAGTCGATGGTATCTTGCAGGCCTCGACGTGCCAGGTAGTCTCTCTCCTTTTTCTGGTGCGTGGGCTTGTCACGGAGAGAAGTCACAGTGGCCGCTGGGTAAGAGCAGCGGCACAGTGACCTCCTTTCCGGAATCAAGCCAGAAAATACAGGGAAAAACCCGCAAGGGAAAAAACCCTGATAAGAGGTGTCAAGACTTGTCTCAGAAGGCCAGTTGTTCACAGATGAAGAAGGAAGCGGAGGATCTCCAACACTGAGGTAGTGGCCCTCAAAACGTCCAAGTCCAATGGTAGCACTAGGCCATAAGAGCAGGCGGAGAAGGCAGCAACTGACGACTGAGGTGGAGGTAGCAAATCTTCCAAGAAAGCACTGCGGGGAAGCACGGGAGAAAACCCCACGCTGTCTGGACCCAAAAGAGCAAGGGAAAGAAAGAGGGAGAGAGAGAGAGAGAGAGAGAGAGAGAGAGAGAGAGAGAGAGAGAGAGAGAGAGAGAGAGAGAGAGAGAGAGAGAGAGAGAGAGAGAGAGACCGACCGCCAGAGAAAAAGGCACAGCTAGCGCCACCTAGGGAAGGCGGCGGAGAGAAACGAAAGTGCGATGTTCCGGGGACAGGAACACCGGAGAAAGTAACCACGGAGAAAACTCCTCAGTAATTCCCAAAGCGGAGTGCAGAGGAAGAGCGAAGGACCCAGAGTCGAAAGGTAAACAACAGAGGGGGTTGCAACACAACGACCTGCTGGGAGGCGGGGATTTAAATACTCCCGGCAGCGTTGCGTCCCGCGTTTGGAGCGGCGGCTGCGAACACAAAGAAAAGGGACTAAAGTACCCTTCCTCTGCGTCTCCTCAAACTCCAACGCGGAAGAAATCGCCAGTCACGGCGATGGCCGTGACTGCGAATGACAGTATGCCCCCCCCCCCTAGAGTGCAACCACCCAGGCTTACCCGGGTGCAAGCGATGGAACCTGGCCAACAGCTGAGGAGCATGTACTTGAGAAGCTGGCTCCCAGGAATCCTCCGATACCGGGTAACCTTTCCATGACAGGAGATATTCCAACCGACCACGAAGAAACCTAGAATCACGAATGGCAGAAACTTCGTATTCTTCCTGGTCGGCTGCAGTGACAGGAAGATTCCGGTTGAGAGGCCGACGATGTGGATCTGAATAGTAGGGTTTAAGAAGAGAGGCGTTAAAAACAGGGTGTATGCGTCTGAGAGATGGAGAGAGTTGTAGACGATAGGCAACAGGATTGACCTTGGAGAGAATGGGGAAAGGTCCCAAGAAACGTGGAGACAGTTTAGAAGGTCTTGTCCATCTGGGAAGGAATCTGGTGGACAACCACACCTTGTCCTCAGGTTTCCATGAAGGTGCTTCCCTGCGATGTTTGTCGGCTTCAATCTTATTCCGCTGTCTACTATTCACCAAACTTAGCAATGCATTGTCCCTGGCCTCCTTGATATTTCTTAACACCTCTTCAGCAGTTGGAGAGTTGGAAAAACCGGGCACCTCGGGCATTAGATAACGCGGGTGAACGCCGTAGGTACAAAAAAAAGGGGAAAGGCCTGTGGCAGTGTGCCTGGAATTGTTGTAAACAAATTCCGCAGTAGGGAGTAGAGAAACCCAATTCTCTTGATGCTGGGAAATAAAGCATCGCAAGTACTGCTCCAGGGTTGCGTTGAGTTGTTCCGTTTGGCCGTTTGTCTGTGGGTGAAAACCAGAGGAAAGGGCCCTTTCCACTCCTAATCGAGTACATAAAGCCGTCCAGAATTTGGAAATGTACTGGCTTCCTCGATCGGATATTATCTTGTCGGGGAGGCCATGAAGCTTGAAAATATCTCGGGCAAATGTTTCTGCCATCTTGGTGGCAGAAGGGAGTCCCGGAAGAGGAGAGAAATGGGCTAACTTGGATAAAGCGTCCACCGTAACCATGATAAATGTGCATGACTCAGAATCAGGAAGCTCCACTATGAAGTCCGTGGAGATGAGTCCCCACGGGCGAGTCGGCATCTCCACTTGGGTGAGAAGTCCTAGGGGCTTACCCAAGGCATATTTGACTCTGGCACAAGTCGGGCAGGTCTTCACGTAGTTGAACACGTCTCTCCTGATGTTGGGCCAAAGAAACGACCTTGAGATAAGTTCCAACGTACCATCTCCACTTCTGTGTCCGCCTAGACGTGAGTCGTGACACCATTTTAGGACTTTCCGGCGCAGCGGCCCTTCAGGGATATACCACCTCCTCTTGTAGAAGACCCAACCGTCCTTGATTTGGAAAGGGGAATCAGCGGAAAAAGAGATATGAGGAGCCTCTTGTGCGACAGCAGCCTTGACTTCCTGAAGGAAAGAACCCACTGTGGCTAGGATCCGATTTCTGTGGAACAATGGCTCAGACTTGACAGCTACCGTTTCCAAGTGAGAATCCTTGCGAGACAAAGCGTCAGCTAGACGATTGAGAGACCCAGGGATGTACGTGATCTGGAAGTCGTACTGCGAAAATAGGTAGGCCCATCTAGCCTGCCTGGAGTTTGAACATTCCATGTCCTGTAAGGCCTTTAGGTTCTTATGGTCGGTGCGAATGAGGAACCGATGACGGGCACCCATGAGAAGGTGCCTCCATTCCTCACAACCCAATTTCATTGCCAATAATTCCTTCTCCAGAACAGAATAGTTGAGTTGGCTGGGAGAAAGAGTCTTAGAGAGATAGGCGACAGGATGCTCCACCATGTTGATAGACTGAAGCAACACAGCTCCGACAGCTATAGCGGAGGCGTCCGTCTCCAGAATAAATGGAAGAGTTTGGTTGGGATGCTGCAGAATCGGGGCAGAGCAGAAGAGGGTTTTCAGATGACAGAAACTTCCTTCCGCCTCAGTGGACCAGGAGAAAGGATAGGCCGTCTTCTTGAGTAGACGGGTGATGGGAAACGCCACCTCCGAAAAGTTTGGAATGAATCTCCTGTAGTAATTCGAAAGACCCAAGAACCTCTGGACCTCCCGGACGGATGTCGGGGCCGGCCAGTCGAGAATAACGTGCACCTTGTCAGGATCCATGGCGATCCCTCCTACTGACAGAACATATCCCAGATAATGTACCGAAGGTACAGCGAATCTGCACTTCTCCTCCTTGACCAGTAGATTGTTTTCCTCAAGACGCTCCAAATCTCGTCGTACTTGTTCAATGTGTTCTCTCATGTTAGGGGAATAAACCAAGATATCATCTAAATAGATGATGACAGAGATGGAAAGCATGTCAGAGAACATTCGGTCCATGAACCTCTGGAATACCACTGGGGCGTTCACCAAACCGAACGGCATAACCTTATACTCAAATAAGCCCAGAGGAGTACGAAATGCGGTTTTCCACTCGTCACCCTTGGCAATCCGCAACAGATGGTATGCGTTGCAAAGATCCAGTTTGGTAAAAACTCGAGCACCTTGCACCGCCTCAATAATGTCCGTGATAAGGGGCATAGGATACCGGTCACGGACTGTCACTGTATTTAGGCCCCTGTAGTCAATGCAGGGTCTAAGGTCGGCGGAATCTCTTTTCTTGATGAAAAACAAAGGGGCTCCTGCTGGAGACTTTGAAGGTTGGATGAGACCATTCTCCATGTTGGTATCCAAGTATCTCCGAAGAACTTGTCTCTCGGTTTGGGTGAGAGCGAACATCCGTCCGAATGGAACCAAGGCATTGGGCTCCAGATCGATGGTGCAGTCCTCTGGCCGATGGGGTGGAAGTCTGGCATGGAGGCACTCCTGAAAAACCTCTGAAAACCCAGAGCAGAAATTGGGTAAAGCATGGACACCCACATGGTTGTTGGGAAACACTTTGACTGGCTGAAGATCAGCTCGACCTTCCAGTGAAAAACAGTTGGTTGCGCAATACGGGGAACTGAAAAGTATCTGATTCTCGGTCCAGTTAATCAGAGGATTATGTCGACGGAGCCATGTGATGCCCAAGATGATGGGGAAATGGGCCGCCCTGATAATATCAAAGCACAAAACTTCCTTATGTTGGTTGATCGTCAAGGAGAGATCCTCAGTGGTATGGGTGATGGGACCTGAAGACAAAGGCGAACTGTCCACACCTTCCACCTTCTGACCTTCTGCCCGGAGGATCCGACGGAGACCCACCCTGTCTGCCCACAGGGTGTCGACGAAGTTCCCTGCCGTGCCACAGTCCAATAGAGCCAGTGTTTCCACCTGATGGTTTCCGAGGTTGAGTTGTACTGGAATGACCATCAGCCTGGAGTCCTCCTTAGATTCGGAAGAGGTCACTGACAGAGAGACATAGGGACGATGAAGATTGCTCGAAGACCCCCGGTCGCTTGTCCCTACTGACGCCGAGGGTAGTCGTTTCCCGACCTCTTGCTTGGCAGTTCTGTACAGTCTTTGAGAAGATGTTGCTCTGATTCGCAGTAGGCACACAGCCCTTTCTCTCTTCTGCAACGTCTTTCAGGTGCGGACAAGGGCGCCGTGGTGGCACCAATCTGCATTGGTTCTTCGGTAATAATGTTAGTAGAGCGACCAGGGAAAACGTGTACAGAGGAGTCTGAGGTATAGCCAGGAGTCCTTTGCTTGCGACGTTCAACTTGTCTCTCTTGAAGGCGATACTCAATATGAAGGGCAGCAGAAAGCAGACCTGAGAAAGTAGGAGAACGAGGGGATCTGGCCAACTCGTCTTTAATTTCCTCCTTCAGTCCTCTTCTGAAAATGGCATACTGTGCTGTTTCGGGCCATCCTGCTCCGGCTGCTAATGTTTTGAAAGAGGAGATGTATGACAAAACGTCTAGCGAGCCTTGTCTGACATCCAACAGGTCTTCGCAGGCTGTAAAAGAGAGCTCTGGTCGTTCAAAGGTCTGCTTGAGAAGATTCTGAAACCCCGAATAGTCCTGCAGAATGGCGTTTCCACTAGTCACCAATGGGGTGGCCCAGGACAGAGCGTTTCCAGTCATGTTGGATATTAGGAAACCCACCCGGGCCTGATCTGTAGCAAAGGTACGGGGTCTGAATGTGAAATGAACCAAGAATGCTTCAAGAAACACCTTCACCTTCTTGGTGGAGCCATCAAATTTCCCAGAGGACAGCGCCATGGGTGGCAATTCCGAGGGAGTCGGTTCCCTAGCCGCAACCATTTGTTTAAGCAAAGCGTTCTCAGACTTGACACCTTGTAGCTCCTGGGACATGGCCTGGAAAGCCTTCCACAGCTCTTGGACCTGTTCCTCAGCTGACATCGTGATACTCTTTGGGCGTTGCAATCTGTGACTTTAACGGTACCCTTGGCTGAGTCTCCCCTGTGCACACGCTCTCCTCACCTGAGCTTTCCGAGTCAATGGTATCTTGCAGGCCTCGACGTGCCAGGTAGTCTCTCTCTTTTTTCTGGTGCGTGGGCTTGTCACGGAGAGAAGCCACAGTGGCCGCTGGGTAAGAACAGCGGCACAGTGACCTCCTTTCCGGAATCAAGCCAGAAAATACAGGGAAAAACCCGCAAGGGAAAAAACCCTGATAAGAGATGTCAAGACTTGTCTCAGAAGGCCAGTTGTTCACAGATGAAGAAGGAAGCAGAGGATCTCCAACACTGAGGTAGTGGCCTTCAAAACGTCCAAGTCCAATGGTAGCACTAGGCCATAAGAGCAGGCGGAGAAGGCAGCAACTGACGACTGAGGTGGAGGTAGCAAATCTTCCAAGAAAGCACTGCGGGGAAGCACGGGAGAAAACCCCACGCTGTCTGGACCCAAAAGAGCAAGGGAAAGAAAGAGGGTGAGAGAGAGAGAGAGAGACCGACCGCCGGAGAAAAAGGCACAGCTAGCGCCGCCTAGGGAAGGCGGCGGAGAGAAACGAAAGTGCGGAGTTCCGGTGACAGGAACACCGGAGAAAGTAACCACGGAGAAAACTCCTCAGTAATTCCCAAAGCGGAGTGCAGAGGAAGAGCGAAGGACCCAGAGTCGAAAGGTATACAACAGAGGGGGTTGCAACGCAACGACCTGCCGGGAGGCGGGGATTTAAATACTCCCGGCAGCGTTGCGTCCCGCGTTTGGTGCGGCGGCTGCGAACACAGAAAAGGGACTAAAGTACCCTTCCTCTGCGTCTCCTCAAACTCCAACGCGGAAGAAATCGCCAGTCACGGCGATGACTGAGTGACAGCCTCCTGGGACGAGGAACGGGCCACTTTACGCTACGAAAAAGAGCTGCCACCGAATCCTTTGGAGGCACCCTGGGACTTGCCTCCGGAGGACCGAAAGGATGGCCGTCGTTGTTTGAGTGTGCCCAAGGCACGGGCTGTCTCGGTGTCTGCTTTGATGGCCTGCAGTGACTCATCCACTGCCTTGCCGAACAAGTTGTCCCAGTCGAAGGGCATGTCCAGTACCCTCGCCTGTACGTCCTGACGGAAGTTAGTGACCCTGAGCCAACCACACCGGCAAAGGCAAACGCTGTTGCCCATCTGGCGGAACCCGGTGTCGGCAATGCCCGTGGCCACTGTGATGGCATGATCTGAAGCCACCTCGTAGGATTTCAAGGGCCTCCCCCCTCTTGTCGTCTGGGAGGAAGTCCAGGAGAGGGGCGATTTTAAGCTTCAGCTCCCTATCATAGCGGGCAACGATAGCAGGAGCGTTGGCTGCCTTAATGGTCGTCACCGCCAACAAAATGACCCGCCGTTCCATGGCGTCCAGCTTCTTTCCCTCGACGTCCAGTGGGGAAGTGGAACTCGATGCCGCCGACCCTGCAGATTTCTTCCTGGTCGCCACGGAGAACACTGAGTCCGGGGACGGTTGTGCACTAAGGCACATCGGTGCAGAGTCTGGAACCCGGTATTTCTTCTCGTACCGGTCTCTCTTCGCTGGGGTCGAGGATGGGTTCTTCAAGAAGGACAGCCCTTCGTCCCAGATGTCGTCCAACAGCAGGACCGAGAGCACGGTCATCCTATTGGCCTTTCGTCGCTGATAAAGGAAACCCTCCTTTTCCTCGGGGGTTGAGCTGAAACAGCTCAGAGGCTCTAGAGATCATGGCGTGGAAGGATCCGATCTCATCGGGGAGAGAAGCCCTGGGCATCGGCGACGGGAGATCTGTTTGTCGCCGTCATCCGTACCTGTCGTCGCCGTATCCGGCTCCGTCTCGTCCCTCGGCGAGGGGATGCAGGGGAGAGTTGGTATGGTGGAGGAGAATGGATTTGTCTCCTCATAGCCGGTGGATCCTCCGACGGTCCAGGCTCCGGATCGCCTGTCGGCGTGGCCAGCCTTGTCCGTATCTCCGTGCACAGGATGTGCAGAGCTTGCAGGATGTCATCCGACCTGTCTGTCGGTAGTGGAGGAGGTTGCGACGGGAGTGACTGGAGTGGGGTGGGATCCGGTTCCTCCCCGCCCTGCCGTTCCTCGTCAGTTCCCTCGTCACTCTCACCATCTGCCTCGTTTGGGTCCTTCCCATAGGGCCCGGCCTCGACACCCTTCTTCTCAGGCACTGTCAGGCCTGAAAGCTGCTCCTCAGAAGAGATCTCCGAGTCTAGCTGGACCACTGCACCCCCTCTTCTTCTCGGCCAGGGGCGAAGGTCTCGGGGAGATGAACGGCTTCTGCACTTGAGTCTTCTCAATGGGCACCAATGACGATTCCCTCCGGGCCGGCAGGGAAACTCTTGTCTTGGTGGATGTCTCCTGGGAACCCGCATCCGGGGCCTTCAGCAGGGATGCCACCACTCCATCAATAGACTCTTTGGCCTGGTGAACCTGGGCCTTCATGACCTTAGGCACATCTAAGGCCTTCACCGTGGGGGGAGGGTCAGCACCTCACTCCCCCTTGGCTTTCTCTGTCGGAGACGATCAGGCCTTCTCCTGAAGATTACCCGGTTGCGCCGACTTTCTTTTCTTCGCTGAGTCAGAGCGCCGGCTCCTGGTTGACGGCGTTGGCGAAGCTGCGCCCAACCTGGCTGCCGAGGAGCCCGTACCAATAGCACTCCCGGTGCCTGCAGACTCGCAGTTCTTTGCCTTCTGTTGGGCCCCCGTTGCCGGAGCACACTCAAAGGTCTTAGAAGACCGCTCAGATTTCCTCTTGGGAGAAGAATGTTGCCAGGGCTTACCTGCCGCCTAGTTCTTTTTCTTCAGCCACTCAGCGACCCGCTTGCGACGGTCCTTCACGGTGCGGGCAGACATGTCCTTGCT
This sequence comes from Ambystoma mexicanum, assembly GCF_040938575.1. NCBI lineage: Eukaryota > Metazoa > Chordata > Amphibia > Caudata > Ambystomatidae > Ambystoma > Ambystoma mexicanum. The sequence continues at coordinate 31,545,021 of NC_090936.1, forward strand.
GTACGCACAGGCCCCTCCACGTGCGATTTGTCTGAGTGTAGGCAGTAAAGGCACCGGGAGTGCCAATCTTACAGGAAAAACGTTCCGTAGTCCACATCCTGGGCAGATCCTAAACAGAGGCGTTGAGTCTCCCTTGTCTTCGGCCATGTCCATGCGGGTTAGGCCTCAAGAATCTTCTGGAATCCTCCAAAAAGTGAAGTTCGACAAAAATCTGCCCTTGAGGGGCATAGAAGCTTCTAAAAACGTGTCCCTGTTAATCGGATGATGAATCGGTGGAGCTTGAGGTTCAATTGACCGAAAACAAAATTTGAGGAAACTGTCTGAAAAAACGCAATACGCAGTAGAAGCTCGAGAGCTATAGCACGAGGACTCCCAACACTTGAACGTGCAGTAGAAATCTGAAGATGGCTGCCAGAGAAAGGGCTTAGGTAGAGGGCAGTCATTGGCTGGGGGCAGTATGACCCAGAGACCAGTGATTGGTTATTAGTAGAAAGACAGTTTAGAAACGAAACTGAAACTGATTTTTTCTTTACCGAGGATTCCGAGGTGGACGACGGGAATATACATGAGCATGTGAATCCATGCCAGACCCCATGCTGAAGAAATAGGGTTTTGGTCGTTCATAATAAGAGTTTGTAGCCGCAAACATGACCCCTCCTTGTCAATCGCCTTCTTCTACACCCTCACACATACCCTTCTATAACCTTGCCACATTCATGCTGTTGCCCCACAGCAGTTATGGCTGCATCGGTACACATCTGTTACTAAGCGGATAATCTCAATGATGCACCTTTGACCCCTTTGGAGCTGCTCAGTTGGAGGACGCACTTGCAGATCAAGGGGATTTAGGTGCTGAAATTCCAAGTAGTGTGGACTACAATTGTCAAAGAACATCTCTCTATATATATATATATATATATATATGACAATGCATTACTTACCGTAAAAGCATTTCTGATGGTTGTATCTGCTTAGATTCACATGCTGTGCATAGGTCCGACATCCAGTGGTCACTGCGGAGTATTGCATTTTGTTTTTCGTAGTCGAAAAGGGGACGTCGACAAGGCGTGTCTGTAACACTATCCCTATAGTGACTGTGTTGTACCCACAATCCCTCACGCGTCGAGGTCCCTCTGTTTGTATTTTTCTGCCCCGAGGGAGCCTTCTAGACGTGAGCGAGTACAGAAAAGAGAGAAATATAGAAAAAGGATGTCTATGTTCCTTCCATCCGAGCGGGGAGGAAGGGTGGGCGCATGTGAATCTAAGCAGATACAACCATCAGAAATGCTTTTACGGTAAGTAATGCATTGTCTTCTGATGTTTGTTAATCTGCTTAGAATCACATGCTGTGCATAGACTAGCGAGCAGTACCCGGAGTTGGCGGTGGGTTATGAGAAGGAATAGTAGAGAAAATAGGTCTTAATACTGCCTGTCCCACCTGGGAGTCAGATCTAGAGTGTGCATCTAGACAGTAGTGTTTTGTAAAGGTGTGCACAGAACTCCAGGTAGCCGCTTTGCAGATGGACTCAAGGGGAACATTTGCAATGAATGCTATGGACGCCCCCGTGCCTCGAGTAGAATGTGCTCTTGGCCTAAAGGGCAGTTCTCTCTTAGCAAGAGTATAGCAGAGAGTGATGCATTGAACAATCCATCTAGAAATAGTGGACTTTGAAACTGCATCCCCTTCTCTTCCTGCTGCCACCGAGACGAAGAACTGATTAGTCTTCCTCGGTGGTCTGGTTCTTTCCATGTAGAACATGACCGCTCTGCGGACATCTAGTGTGTGCAGAGTCCTTTCTCCCAAGTTAGAAGGATTTTGAAAGAACGCTGGTAGTTCTATAGACTTGTTTACGTGGAAGTTTGAGATGAATTTCGGAGCAAACCTTGGGTGAGTGCGTAGAACCACTTTATCTTTGTGAACTGTAACAAAGGGGTCTAGAACAGAAAGAGCCTGTAGTTCACTTACTCTCCTGATGGAGGTGATAGCTATTAGAAAAGCAGTCTTAAGAGTGAGGTCTTTAAGAGATGCTTTGTGCATGGGTTCAAATGGTGAGCCCATGAGTCTGGTAAGTACCACGTTAAGGTCCCATCCGGGAGCTGGGTCAGCTATCGGGGGGTGTATTCTCTTTACTCCCTCCATGAAGGCCTTTATAACAGGGATCTTCCACCACGACACTTTGAGTTGGGATTTGGTGTATGCAGAAAGTGCCGCTAGGTGGACTTTAATGGAATTGAACACTAGACCTGAATCCAATAAATGGGTCAGGTATAGAATAATATGTGTGGGAGAGCAGTCAATTGGGTTGATGCTCTTTCCTCTGCACCAAATGACAAATCTCTTCCATTTGCTAGAATAGCAGTGGCAAGTGTTAGGTTTTCTGGCTTCCCTGAGGATGTCCATGCATCTCTGTGGGAGCTGTAGATGTCCAAATTCTATGATCTCAGGAGCCAGGCTGCTAAGTTCATGTTCTGGGGGCATGGATGCAGAGTCCTGCCCCTGTCTTGTGACATCATGTTGTACGGGCAGGGGAGTTTCACTGGGGGAGATAGTGACATCTCCATCAAGTGAGCGAACCATGGCTGTCGGGCCCACATTGGGGCCACCAGTATCATGGTTACTTGTTCCTGGTGCATCTTGTGCACCACCTTGTTGAGAAGGGGAGTCGGGGGGAAAAGCGTAAACAAATCTCCCTGACCATTGAATCGACAGACCGTTCCCCTTGGATTGGTTCTGGGGGTACCTGGAGGCGTAACTTTGGCATTGAGTTCTCCAGGGTTGCGAACAGGTCTATTTCTGGGAAACCCCATTGCGTGAAGACGTCGAAGACGATGTCTTCGTGCAGTCGCCATTCGTACTCTTCGGGCAGGGGGAAATCTCTGCTGAGTTTGTCTGCCAGCAGATTGAGTTCCCCTGGTACATGTTGTGACAGAAGGAACATATTCTGTTTGAGAGCCCACTTCCATATGTTTTGGGCCAGTTTGGACAGTCCTGGAGAGTGGGTTCCCCCCTGCTTGTTGATGTAATACGTGGCTGTGGTGCTGTCTGCAAGGACCATCACTGTCCTGCCTTGTAGGTGTTCCTTGAAGGCTTTTAGCGCCTTGAACACCGCTAGTAGCTCCAGAAGATTGATGTGTTTGGATGCTACGTTCGGAGTCCACTCTCCGTGAGCAGTCTGATGGGATAGGTGAGCCCCCCATCCTGTGAGGGATGCGTCTGTGGTTAGAGTGGCTTCCGCCGCGGGTGTGGCAAAGGGTTTCCCTTTTTCCAGGTTTTCCTTTGTCCACCACCGTAGCGAGAGAACTAAGGCCTGCGAGACCACCACTAGGTCGTCCCATAGTCCGCTGGCCTGACACCACTGGCTGTTGAGCCACTCTTGCATTGGGCGCATGCGCAGGCGCGCGTGAGGTACCAAATAAATACACGACGCCATCATGCCTAGCAAGCGCATTGCTTTGCGTACCGTCACCTCTCGACCGGTCACATATTGAGGGATCTGAAACAACATGTTTTGGACCCTCTCTTTGGAGGGGAAGACGAGGCCGTCCTTTGTTTGAATTAGAGCCCCTAGGAATTGTTTGATTTGGCTGGGGGCTAGGCTGGACTTATTTTCGTTGATGGAGAAGCCCAACTGGAACAAAAGGTCTACAGTCTTTTGGGTATTGGAGAAGCATGTTTCGTAAGAATCCCCTGTTATGAGCCAGTCGTCGAGGTAAGGTAAACTGGGATGGACAACCTGCGCAGGTGGGCCGCTGCCACTGCCAGTACCTTCGTGAATACCCTCGGTGCTGATGCTATGCCGAAGGGTAGCACTCTGAACTGGTAGTGTTTGCCCTCTATCATGAACCGGAGGTATTTTCTGTGCGCTGGCAACATTAAAATATGAAAGTATGCATCTTTCATGTCCAATGTTGTCATGTAATCTCCCTGTGATAGCAGTGGGATCACTTCCTGTAAGGTCACCATACAAAACTTTTGGGGTTTGATGAACTTGTTCGCTGGGCGCAGATCTAATACAGGGCGCATGGTTAGATCCTTTTTGGGTACAAGCAAGTACACTGAATAAATACCTTCCGTTACCTGAGATAGAGGCACGACCTCTATGGCTCTTTTTTCCAGCAGTTGTTGTACTTCTTGTAGAAGGATGGCAAGATGTTCCGGTGACATGCGTCGTCCCCTCTGGGGTTTGTATGTTGGGGAACTGTTGAATTCGATGCAGTATCCGTGGGCTACGGTGGAAAGTACCTAGCGGTCTGACGTTATACCCTCCCATGCTGGAAGAAAGGATGTTATCCAGCCCCCGACCGGTGTTGCATGGGAGGGGATGCGAATCTTCGCGTCACTTGGTGTTGTTAGGGGCTTGGGAACCTCTGGGGCTGGACCCTCGCCCTCTTCCTTTGCCCCGGCGCTGTCCTCTTTGGCTGTACTGGCCACTATTGGTCTGGAAATTGGTGGCAGGGTACTGTTGCTGCTGGTTTTGTTGTTGGCGTTGGCCACGAAAAAAGCGTTTGTTGCCATAGCCGCGCCTGGTAGAGGGCTTAGAGATTTGGTCAAGAGTTTTGATAGTATCAAACTCTTTTTTAGCCATCTCCAGAGCCTCATCCACCGCTTTCCCGAAGAGGTTTGAGTCTTCAACAGGTTTATTTATTAAAGACGCCTGTGTCTCCGGTTTGAACCCTGAGTTGCGCAGCCATACGTGGCGTTTTAGGACTATTCCCTGAACTAGGGAACGTCCCGCAGTTTCTGCCGCATCCAGAGAGCTCTTTACAATACTCTGGTTGACCTGGGTTCCTTCGCCAATAGTTGTAAGCAGGCGTGTACGTAATGGTTCCGGCGCTTCTTCGGCGTCTTTGCGCAGTTTGGCCCACTGCGCGTCCGCATAGCTAGCGAGCAAAGAATTGTTGTTGGCAATTCTTGCCGAAAAGGCGGCCGAGGATGTAACTCTTTTTGCAAGGGCATATAACCGCTTGCCCTCCTTGTCAGGTGGTGCCTCACTGGTGGAAAGTGGTACCCCTGCCCTCTTTCTTGTGTTGGTTACTACCAGGGAATCCGGAATGGAATGTCCCCTGATGTACAGCGGGTCTGAGGGTGAAGGAGTGAAAAGTTTTTCAATTCTAGGATTGACCCCTCTGATTAGTGCGGGTGTGGACAGCGAAGGGATGATTCTTCTCTTCACCGAAGCGAGGAGGGGAATTGTCTGACTGACCGGGGGTTTCTCCTTAATTACCCTTTCTACAAAGTCTAATTCAGGGGAGAGCTCCCCAGTGTCCAGTACGAAGTGTGCTGCTGCTCTGCGCAGCAGGGCATTAAATGTGGGCTGATCGTCAATGGGAGACGTGTTTCTAATAGGTGAATTGTCAGGAGGATTTAGGTTCAGGACATCAGTGTCGGAATATATTGATGGGGATTGCCAAGGGTGAGAAGGTCCTCCTTCTGGATTTTCTCCGAAGCCTTCTCCTACCAAGTCTGGGCTGTCTTCCAGACCTTCCTCCTGGTTCCGTCCCTCTTCCTCGTCCATAAAATCATCCTCTTCCTCAAAATAATGTTCTTCCCCAGTGAGGTCATACACACTATGGAAGTCTGAGGCTGTGTCCTGGTGGGGATTGACTAGTCTTGGAATTTTGCCCCTGGGGTCCTCCTGAGGCCCTTCTCTTATTCTCTTGGGAGTGGGAGGGTTCTGGGTATTCATAAACCTCTCCATTCTTTCCATGCAGAGATGGAGCCTTTCCATGGTTTCATGGGGTACCCCTGAGCGGTCTAGCGGGGGAAAATTGGTGTCTTGTAGCTGAAAACGGCTCGACCTCTCCCACAACGTCGAGGAAAGTGTCCCGTCGCCCTCCGAAAAGCCTTCAGGTGTGCTGGGAATCCCTTCGACTGAAGGAGATCGTCCCTGTCTTTTCGGCGTGTCTTTCAACCTTTGCGTAGCGCTCGAGGAGTCTTTCGGCGTACGCTTGTGGGCGTCGACTACCACGATCCTCGCCAAGCTCTCAGCGACTCGTTTGTCAGTGGAGGGCTGTGGTTTCGACGTTATGGGTGTCGATCGCTCTACGGCGGCATGCGCTTTCTGCTGATGCGCGCAGGCCGATGATTTGGGGGCGGCGCCCTTATTTGCCGAAAGCCCAGTCGCTGGTCGCGGCTGCGGTTGCGAGAGGGGCTTCGAACCCGAACGGTCCGAGGAGGCCGCCGGTGAAACCTGCGTCTCCTTGGGCGCTGATGCTCTCTTCGCCTTCGACAAAGAAGAGCCATGGGTTGTGTGCTTATGTGTGGTCTTGTGTGCGTCAATGTCGCCGGGGTGTTCATCCCCATAAGCAGGGCGTGAGCCGAGCCCATCGGGGCAGGGGACAGACGACGAAGCGCGTGTGCGCTCTCTAGGGGGGTTTTCGACTTCCGTAGCGGAGGTCGTGGTATCACGTTCCTCGTCACTGTCGGAGGTAGCGACGGTGGGTGGAGCGTCGGCCTTCGACATAGCGTAGGCCGCCCACCTCTTGACCCTACGGTCTTTTAGAGTTTTCAGCTTAAGAAGCCGACAAGCCGTGCAACCTTCCTCTTTGTGATCGAGGGGCAAGCAGCGGTTACACCGTGAATGCTTGTCCTTCCAAGTAAACTTGCCCTTGCAAAGCGGGCAAAACCTAAAGGGTGTCCTCTCCATAGCCGAGGCAATAAAACGTGATAACCACCCCAAGGGAAAGGAAGGGGAAAAGGAAAGGCATTCTCAGAAAAGAACTAGAGATGTCCCACGACCCCCACTCTCCCTACTGTATTTGGCCTGCGAGGCCAGGCCACGTGTTCGGCAACGCCGAAGGATCTCCTCCGCTCGTCCCCTCCGTCGAAGATCTTGCTCGGCGGAGACAGCTTCACAACAGCGTTGAGGGGGGGATCGATATGTTCTATATTAATATAGGAAAACGACCAAAGGTCGAGGAGATGAAATCTGCAATGTCTCTCGAGGAGCTCCGCGTAAAGGCGACCAGTAGCTGGGCGGAAAAAAACAATCTGAGGGACCTAGACGCGTGAGGGATTGTGGGTACAACACACGTCACTATAGGGATAGTGTTACAGACACGCCTTGTCGACGTCCCCTTTTCGACTACGAAAAACAAAATGCAATACTCCGCAGTGACCACTGGATGTCGGACCTATGCACAGCATGTGATTCTAAGCAGATTAACAAACATCAGAAATATATATATATGACAATGCATTACTTACCGTAAAAGCATTTCTGATGATTGTATCTGCTTAGATTCACATGCTGTGCATAGGTCCGACATCCAGTGGTCACTGCGGAGTATTGCATTTTGTTTTTCGTAGTCGAAAAGGGACGTCGACAAGGCGTGTCTGAAATACTATTCCTATAGTGACGTGTGTTGTACCCACAATCCCTCACGCGTCGAGGTCCCTCTGTTTGTATTTTTCTGCCCTGAGGGAACCTTCTCGACGTGAGTGAGTACAGAAAAGAGAGATATAAAAGGAAGTCTATGTTCCTTCCATCCGAGCAGGGAGGAAGGGTGGGTGCATGTGAATCTAAGCAGATACAATCATCAGAAATGCTTTTACGGTAAGTAATGCATTGTCTTCTGATGCTTGTTAATCTGCTTAGAATCACATGCTGTGCATAGACTAGCGAGCAGTACCCGGAGTTGGCGGTGGGTTATGAGAAGGAACAGTAGATAAAAGATGTCTTAATACTGCCTGACCCACCTGGGAGTCAGATCTCGAGTGTGCATCTAGACAGTAGTGTTTTGTAAAGGTGTGCACAGAACTCCAGGTAGCTGCTTTGCAGATAGACTCAAGGGGAACATTTGCAATGAATGCTATGGACGCCCCCGTGCCTCGAGTAGAGTGTGCTCTAGGCTTAAAGGGCAGTTCTCTCTTAGCAAGAGTATAGCAGAGAGTGATGTATTGAACAATCCATCTAGAAATAGTGGACTTTGAAACTGCATCCCCTTCTCTTCCTGCTGCCACCGAGACGAAGAACTGATTAGTCTTCCTCAGTGGTCTGGTTCTTTCCATGTAGAACATGACCGCTCTGCGCACATCTAGTGTGTGCAGAGTTTTTTCTCCCAAGTTGGAAGGATTTTGAAAGAACGTTGGCAGTTCTATAGACTGGTTTACGTGGAATTTCGATATGAACTTCGGAGCAAACCTTGGGTGCGTGCGTAGAACCACCTTATCTTTGTGAACTGTAATGAAGGGGTCTAGAACAGAAAGAGCCTGTAGTTCACTTACCCTCCTGATGGAGGTGATAGCTATTAAAAAAGCAGTCTTAAGAGTGAGGTCTTTAAGAGATGCTTTGTGCATGGGTTCGAAAGGTGAGCCCATGAGTCTGGTAAGTACCACGTTAAGGTCCCATCCGGGAGCTGGGTCAGCTATCGGGGGGTGTATTCTCTTTATTCCCTCCATGAAGGCCTTTATCACACGGATCTTCCACCACGACACCTTGAGTTGGGAAGTGGTGAATGCAGAAAGTGCCGCTAGGTGGACTTTAATGGAATTGAACACTAGACCTGAATCCAATAAGTGGGTCAGGTATAGAACAATATGTCTGGGAGAGCAGTCAATTGGGTTGATGCCTTTCCCTCTGCACCAGATGACAAATCTCTTCAACTTGCTAGAGTAGCAGTGGCGAGTGTTAGGTTTTCTGGCTTCCCTGAGAATGTCCATACAACTCTGCGGAAGCAGTAGATGTCCGAATTCTATGATCTCAGGAGCCAAGCTGCTAAGTTCATGTTCTGGGGGCATGGATGCAGAGTCCTGCCCTTGTCTTGTGACAGCATGTTGTACGGACAGGGGAGTTTCACTGGGGGATATAGAGACATCTCCATCAAGTGAGCGAACCATGGCTGTCGGGCACACATTGGGGCCACCAGTATCATGGTTACTTGTTCCTGGTGCATCTTGTGCACCACCTTGTTGAGAAGGGGAGTCGGGGAAAAGCGTAAACAAATTTCCCTGACCATTGCATCGACAGACCGTTCCCCTTGGATTGGTTCTGGGGGTACCTGGAGGCGTAATTTAGGCATTGTGAGTTCTCCAGGGTTGCGAATAGGTCTATTTCTGGGAATCCCCATTGTGTGAAGACGTCGAAGACGATGTCTTCGTGCAGTCGCCATTCGTACTCTTCGGGCAGGGGGAAATCTCTGCTGAGTTTGTCTGCCAGCAGATTGAGTTCCACTGGTACATGTTCTGACAGTAGGAACATGTTCTGTTTGAGAGCCCACTTCCATATATTTTGGGCCAGTTTGGACAGTCCTGGAGAGTGGGTGCCCCCCTGCTTGTTGACGTAGTACATGGCTGTGGTGCTGTCTGTAAGGACCAACACAGTTTTGCCTTGTAGGTGTTCCTGGAAGGCTTTTAGCGCCTTGAACACAGCTAGTAGCTCTAGTAGATTTATGTGTTTGGATGCTACGTTCGGAGTCCACACTCCGTGAGCAGTCTGATGGGATAGGTGAGCCCCCCATCCTGTTAGGGATGAGTCTGTGGTTAGAGTGGCTTCTGCCGCGGGTGTGGCAAAGGGTTTCCCTTTTTCCAGGTTTTTCTTTGTCCACCATCGTAGCGAGAGAACCAAGGCCTGCGAGACCACCACTGGATCGTCCCATAATCCGCTGGCCTGACACCACTGGCTGTTGAGCCACTCTTGCATAGGGCGCATGCGCAGGCGCACGTGAGGTACCAAATAAATACACGACGCCATCATGCCTAGCAAGCGCATTGCTTTGCGTACCGTCACCTCTCGACCGGTCACATATTGAGGGATCTGAAACAGCATGTTTTGGACCCTCTAGTTGGAGGGGGAGACGAGGCCGTCCTTTGTTTGAATTAGAGCCCCTAGGAATTGTTTGATTTGGCTGGGGTCTAGGCTGGACTTCTTTTCGTTGATGGAGAAGCCCAACTGGAACAAAAGGTCTACAGTCTTTTGGGTATTGGAGAAGCATGTTTCGTAAGAATCCCCTGTTATGAGCCAGTCGTCGAGGTAAGGGTAAACTGGGATGGACAACCTGCGCAGGTGGGCCGCTGCCACTGCCAGTACCTTCGTGAATACCCTTGGTGCTGATGCTATGCCGAAGGGTAGCACTCTGAACTGGTAGTGTTTGCCCTCTATCATGAACCTGAGGTATCTTCTGTGCGCTGGCAACATTAAAATATGAAAGTATGCATCTTTCATGTCCAATGTTGTCATGTAATCTCCCTGTGATAGCAGTGGGATCACTTCCTGTAAGGTCACCATACGAAACTTCTGGGGTTTGATAAACTTGTTCGCTGGGCGCAGATCTAATACAGGGCGCATGGTTAGATCTTTTTTGGGTACAAGGAAGTACACTGAATAAATACCTTCTGTTACCTGAGATAGAGGCACGACCTCTATGGCTCCTTTTTCCAGCAGTTGTTGTACTTCTTGGAGAAGGATGGCAAGGTGCCCGGTGTCATGCGTCGTCCCCTCGGGGGTCTGTATGTTGGGGAACTGTTGAATTCGATGCAGTATCCGTGGGCTACGGTGGGCTACGGTGGAAAGTAGCCAGCGGTCTGACGTTATTCCCTCCCATGCTGGAAGAAAGGATGTTATCCGGCCCCCGACCGGTGTTGCATGGGAGGGGACGCAAATCTTCGCGTCACTTGGTGTTGTTGGGGGCTTGGGAGCCTCTGGGGGTGGACCCCCGACCTCTCCCTTTGCCCCTGCGCTGGCCTCTTTGGCTGTACTGCCCACTATTAGGGTACTGGTGCAGCTGATTCTGCTGTTGGCGTTGGCCACGAAAAAAGTGTTTGTTGCCATAGCCGCGTCTGGTAGTGGGCTTAGAGATCTGGTCAAGAGTTTTGATAGTATCGTACTCTTTTTTAGCCATTTCCAGAGCCTCATCCACCGCTTTCCCGAAGAGGTTTGAGTCTTCAACAGGTTTATTTATTAAAGACGCCTGTGTCTCCGGTTTGAACCCTGAGTTGCGCAGCCATACATGGCGTTTTAGGAGTATTCCCTGAACCAGGGAACGTCCCGCTGTCTCAGCAGCATCCAGAGAGTTCTTTACAATACTCTGGTTGACCTGGGTTCCTTCGCCAATAGTTGATAGCAGGCGTGTACGTAGTAGTTCCGGCGCTTCTTCGGCGTCCTTGTGCAGTTTGGCCCACTACGCGTCCGCGTAGCTAGCTAGCAAAGAATTGTTGTTCGCAATTCTTGCCGAAAAGGCAGCTGAGGATGTGACTCTTTTAGCAGGGGCATATAACCTCTTGCCCTCCTTGTCAGGTGGTGCCTCACTGGTGGACAGCGGCACCCCTGCCCTCTTCCTTGTATTAGTTACTACAAGGGAATCCGGAATGGAATGTCCCCTGATGTACAGCGGGTCTGAGGGTGAAGGAGTGAAAAGTTTTTCAATCCTTGGATTAACTCCTCTGATTAGTGCGGGTGTGGATAGCGAAGGGATGATTCTTCTCTTCACTGAAGCTAGGAGGGGAATGGTCTGGCTGACTGGGGGTTTCTCCTTAATTACTCTTTCCACAAAGTCTATTTCCGGAGAGATCTCCCCAGTGTCCAGTTCGAAATGTGCTGCTCTGCGCAACATGGCATTGAATGTGGGCTGATCGTCAATGGGAGATGTGTTTCTAACAGGTGAATTGTCAGGAGGATTTAGGTTCAGGACATCAGTGTCCGAATATACTGATGGGGATTGCCAGGGATGAGAAGGTCCTTCTTCTGGATTTTCTCCGAAGCCTTCTCCTACCATGTCTGGGCTGTCTTCCAGACCTTCCTCTTGGTTCTGTCCCTCTTCATTGTCCAGAAAATCATCCTCCTCTTCCAAGTATTGTTCCTCACCAGTGAGGTCATACACGTTATGGAAGTCTAGGGCTGTGTCCTGCCTCGGGTATTTGGCCCTGGGGTCCTCCTGAGGCCCTTCTCTTGGGAGCGGGAGGGTTCTGGGTGTTCATAAACCTCTCCATTCTCTCCATGCAGAGATGGAGCCTTTCCATGGTTTCATGGGGTACCCCTGAGCGGTCTAGCGGGGGAAAATTAGTTTCATCTTGCTGAAAACGGCTCGACCTCTCCCACAACGTCGAGGAAAGTGTCCCGTCGCCTTCCGAAAAGCCTTCCGGTGTGCTGGGGGTCCCCCCGACTGAAGGGGGTAGTCCCTGTCTTTCTTTGGGCTTTTTCGGCGTGTCTTTCGACCTTTGCGTAGCGCTCGAAGTGTCTTTCGGCGTACGCTTCTGGGCGTCGGCTACAACGATCCTCGCCAAGCTCTCTGTGACTCGTTTGTCAGCGGAGGGCTGTGGTTTCGACGTTACGGGTGTCGAGCGTTGTACGGCGGCGTGCGCTCTCTGCTGGTGCGCGTCGGCCGATGGTTTGGGGGCGGCGCCCTTATTTGCCGAAAGCCCAGTCGCTGGTCGCGGCTGCGGTTGCGAGAGGGGCTTCGAACCCGAACGGTCCGAGGAGGCCGCCGGTGTAACCTGCGTCTCCTTGGGCGCTGATGCTCTCTTCGTCTTCGACGAAGAAGAGCTATGGGTTGTGTGTTTATGTGTTGTATCGTGTGCGTCAGTGTCGCCGGGGTGTTCATCCCCATAAGCAGGGCGTGAGCCGAGCCCGTCGGGGCCGGGGACAGACGACGAAGAGCGTGAGCGCTCTTTAGAGGGGTGTACGACTTCCGTAGCGGAGGTCGTGTTATCACGTTCCTTGTCACTGTCGGTGGTAGCAGCGGCGGGTGAAGACCCGGCCTTCGACATCGCGTAGGCCACCCACCTCTTGACCCTACGGTCTTTTAGAGTCTTTGGCTTTAGAAGCCGACAAGCCGAGCAACCGTCCTCTTTGTGATCGAGGGGCAAGCAGCGGTTACACCGTGAATGCTTGTCCTTCCAAGTAAACTTGCCCTTATAAAGTGGGCAAAACCTAAAGGGAGTCCTCTCCATAGCCGAGGCAATAAACCGTGATAACTACCCCAAGGGAAAGGAAGGGGAAAAGGAAAGGCATTCTCAGAAAAAGAATCAGAGATGTCCCACGACCCCACTCTCCCTACTGTATTAGGCCTGCGAGGCCAGGCCACGTGTTCGGCAACGCCGAAGGATCTCCTCCGCTCGTCCCCTCCGTCGAAGATCTTGCTCGGCGGAGATAGCTTCACAACTGCGTCGAGGGAGGGATCGATATATTAAATCTTTAAACAGGAAAAAACGACCAAAGGTCGAGGAGATGGAATCTGCAATGTCTCTCGAGGAACTCCGCGTAAAGGCGACCAGTAGCTGGGCGGAAAAAAACAATCTGAGGGACCTCGACGCGTGAGGGATTGTGGGTACAACACACGTCACTATAGGGATAGTATTTCAGACACGCCTTGTCGACATCCCTTTTCGACTACGAAAAACAAAATGCAATACTCCGCAGTGACCACTGGATGTCGGACCTATGCACAGCATGTGATTCTAAGCAGATTAACAAACATACATAAAACAGAAAAAAGAGGCAACCGGGGGATAAAACGGTTTGGTTGCTAGATAAAGAAATTAGCAGAAAAGTGCTGTCTTCAGGCCTTTCTTGACAACAGAAAAAGATGAGCATCCTCTGAGAATGAGAGGAAGGTCATTCCAGAGTCTCTGGGCTGCATGAGGGAATAACTCTCTTTTCACACAGGAGCATTTGGAACATCGCATCAGCAAAAGGGAGGTGATGTTACAACACAAGCTCCTGTGTGCAGGCAGCCAATGGAGATGTTGGGCTAGATATTCTGGTCCCCTCCATAGAGGAATCAGTGAGTTATACAATGCACATGGTACACAATGAGGCTATTCATTGGTAACCAATGCAAAGCCCTTCTGGCTAGTGAGACATGATCTGCCCTCCCCAACCCCATTACCACATGCACGACATTGTTCTGAACCAACTGAAGTTGGAAAAGTTCTCATTTGGTTACCCCCAGTAAAAGGCTAGCACAATAGTCAAGCTTCGTCCCTATGATGGCACGTGCAATTGTAGCACAGTTGGTAATGCTGAAAAAGGGGTGAAGCTGAGCCAGCACTTTATGATAGTAGGAGGAACAGGAGACAAGGTTGCTCACATGTGCCTTCATAGATGTTGGTCAAAAATGACTCCAAGGGTCTTGAACTTGAGTTGGGTATTAATTGAGCATCCGGCTATGTTAAACTGGCAATACATTTGACCAATCTTTCGTAGTTGAGGAGCTGTGCCCACAACCATCAGCTCGGTCTCTGAATCATTCAATGCTAGTCTGATCACCTGCATCCAGGCTTGTATTTTTGCATTCTTGCAATTTAGGGCAGTGGAATCAGTGGTGTAGTCCTCTGATAGTGGGATGAGGCGCTGGGTATCATCAGTGTAGTTTGGTAGATGGTCTCTGTAGCATACAGTTGTTTAAACAGGGGGAGCATAAAGATGTTAAATAATGTAGGAGATATAGAGGAACCCTGCAGCCTTAGATGAATTGGCATAGCAGTACGGAACCACTGAGGAGGGAGAAAGAGGAATTAATTACCGTAATGATCTTTCTATGGATTCTTTGCCCACAGATTCCTCATCTGATAGATATCCTCATCCAGCTCACCTGCTCGGAAACATTTTCGACAGGGGGCAGAGTGAACCTGTGCTCGCCCGTCGAGCCGTCTTGTTCGGTGCTTGATCGTTGGCTCTGGATGTGACTGCAGGCATCACATATATACCATGTCAATATGCCCCATACCTCAGTTCCTCCCTTTTCTCCGTGCTTGAACCATGCAGAAGAAAAAACGATTGGAGGCAGGGCTAATCAGCCTGTAAAAAACTTAATAGGAAACATCCCAAAACGGTGAAAATTGAAAGAAGAATTCTTTTTTTTTTTTTAAACAAGCAGCAGCTAGCCAGATAGAAGCAGTCATCTCAGAGCCTTCACCATGCGTCCCTTCGCTTAGACAGAAGTTCAAAGCCATTAGAACTTTCTGAGTGTGGATGGATGAGTGGGGCTATGAGGAATCTGCGGAAGAAGAATCCATAGAAAGATCATTACGTTAAGTAATTTCTCCTTCAATGGATTGCTTTTCTCCCACAGATTTCTCATCTGATACACTTCCCAAGCAGTTAGGATGATGGTGGTGTCATCCGCTCCTTCCAACTTCTCGCTCCCTTCCATTGGAACCGCCTACCCCTTCTGTCCGTTCTATTACCTCCTACCCCTCATTCCGCACTTCTCTAAAATCCTCTCTTCCACTCACCCCCCTAGCTTCCTTTTTTCCTCTCTCGCTACTGACTCTACCTCTTCCCACTCCTCCCAACCCCTCCCTCACTTAGCCCCTCTTCTTCAGCACCCTTCCCATCAATAATTGTAAATTGTTCCTTGTACTGTTCTCTGGTTCTGATTCAATTTGTCATGCATTGCTCTTTGTATTATGCTTGTTCCTCTTGTTAAGTGCTTTGGATTAAAGCACTATATAAATACAAATAAATACAAATAGTAGCAGGTTTTGAGGACTGCCCTACCAAAACCAGCACCCACCCCGCGGGCAATGTCCAGACAATATTGCCTCGTAAATGTGTGCAAGGATAACCATGTGGCAGCACGACAAATATCCCTATTGGGGATTCCCCACTGTAAGGCTGTAGAAGCCAAGACTCCTCTTGTGGAGTGTGCCCCGATTTCGGAAGGAAGCTCTTTACCAGCAGATTGGTAGCCCTCTGCAATGCAAAGGATAATCCATCGTGAACAATTCTGTTTTGTCACGGGTAGACCCTTGCAAGACAAAGAATGGGGCACAAACAGCTGGTCAGATTTGTGAAGCTTATACGTCCTAGCGATGTAAAAGTTCAAGACTCTTAGGATCTAAAAAGTGGAACCGCTCCTACTCCATAGAGGGGTGCGGTGGAGGGTAGAAGACTGGTAAACCTATGACAGAGAGGTGTAACTCACTACTTTCAGAGAAAGCCAGGTCTTACTTTAAGGGAAACATTTCCCAAAAGAAAAACGCAGGAATGGGACCTTGCAGCATAATGCCTGCAACTCCCTAACCCTCCTGGCTGACGTGATCACAACCAAAAAGGGTGTTTCCAAGGACAACAGTCTCAAGGAACAGGAATGCATGGGCTAAAACGGAGCCGCCATCAAAAATGTCAGAACCAGATTAAAGTCCCAGTCCGGGACAACAAAGAGTTGCTGGAAACTTATTCAAAAGGCCCTTCAGGAATTGGGCAATAACCACTATCAAAGAAAGAACCTTGACCAGGGGACACAAACTAGGCCGCCAAATATACTTTAACTGAGGTAACCTGAAGGCCTGCTGAGGCCGGTGACAGAAGGAACTCCATCACTGTAGTGGTGGGACAAGAAATGGGATCGATCTCGCGTTCTCTGCATCACGCTTCAAATCTACTCCACCTGCATGAGTACAGAGATCTTGTAGACAGTCTGCGTGCAGCCAGCAACACCGAGTACCTCCTCCGAAAGGTCCCAGTCATACCTCATCCTCTCAAGAGCCACGCACGTAGGTTGAGGGACTCCGGGGTCGGGTGTAGTATGCGACCTTCCGATTGGGTCAGGAGATCCGGACATCAGGGCAACAGGTGAGGCGGACAGATCCAAGAGATCGGAGAACCATGTTCTCCTTATCCAATCCGGGGCGACCAAGATCATGGTCGCTCAAAACCTCTTCAACCTCTTGAGAACCCATGGAATGACGGGAATCGGGGGGGAAGGTCCAAACCAACAGAAACGTGTCTCCCAGCACACCGTTCACTTGGAATTCCCTCGAGCAAAACTGTCCACACTTCCTGTTGGACTCTGCGGCAAACAGATCCAATGCTGGCGTACCCCAGAGAGAGAATAACTCTTCCAGGACTTCCTGGCACACTTCCCCACTCGTGTGAGACCATGCTCTACCTGCTCAGAGCATCCGCCAAACCGTTCTCTGACACCACCAGATGAACTGCCGAGACCGAGGTCCGTTTCTCCAGCAACCAGAACCAAAGCTGCATCGCCTCTCTGCAGAGGGCAAGGGAGCACATGCCACTTTGCTTTTTCAGGTAGTGCATGGCCACTGTGTTGTCCGTCAGAATCAGGACATGTTTTCCCTTGACAGATGGGGTGAAAGCCCCCAGGGCTAGCCTGATGGCTCGCAACTCCAGCCTGTTGATCTGCCACCTGTCTTCTTTTGCTGAGCAAAGGCCACTCACCTGCAAATCTTCGCAATGAGCGCCCCAACCCTTCAGAGTTCCATCAGCGAACAGCCGGGCCTGAGGCCAAAAGGGTTCCCCTACAAAAAGATTGCCACGGCCGGTACACCAGCTGAGCTCGTGGACCACTGACCTGGACACCCTTAAGGGATCTGTGAGGGCTCCGAGGTACTGAGATTACTGACTTCTCAGGAGCCAATGAAGGCATCTCATGCACAATCTGGCCTCTGACACTAGAAAAATACAGGAGGCCACGAGACCTAAGAGGTGGAGGAAGGGAGCCGCTGGCAAGGTGGCATGATTCCGAAACAAGTGTACCATCTGTGCTATGTTGCTGACTCTCTCTTCAGGAGTGAAGGTCTTCCCGAACCGGGTGTCTAGGACTGCCCCAATGAACTGGAGCCTTTGGACTGGAGTCACATGGGACTTCAAGGTCAGGGAGAAGCCCAGCCTGTGCAGTAGAAGACAGGTGTCCTCCAGATGAGACGAGACTGGCACCGTCGACTTCCCTCAGATCAGCCACTCGTCCAGGTACAGGAATATATGGACGCTGGATCTCCTGAGGTGAGCCGCGACTACTGCCATGAGCTTGGTGAAGACCCTTGGAGCGGAGGTCATCCTAAAGTGAAGCACTGTGAACTGATAGTGCTTGTCCCCAATGAGGAACCTTAGGAACTTTCTGTGTTTTCGATGTACTGGCACATGGAAATAGGCATCCTGCAGATCTATTGACATCAGCCAGTCCTGAAGTTCGAGAGCGTGGAGAATTTCTCTCAACATCAGCATCCCGAATTTGTCATTCCTCAGAAACTTGTTCAAGGCCCCGAGGTCCAGAATGGGACGGAGACCTCCTCCTTTCTTGGGCACCAAGAAATACCAGGAATACCAACCCGACTCTCTCTGATCGGGAGGTACCTCTTCCACGGCATCCTTCGATAACAGGCCTCCCAATTCTTCCTGGAGCTCCTGCCCTGTTTGGATAGGAGGCGGTGGGGGTCTGTCCGGTGCTTTCCTTAAGAAAGGCAGATAATAACCCCACAGAAGGAGCTTCCGGGCCCAGGCGTTGGAGGTAATCTCCTGCCACCGGGACCAATGTTCTGCCAACCGTCCACCAACCGAAAAGTCGTGGGAGGGGAAATCAAAGAGGCTTAGAGGGCAGTGCCAACCCCGTCAATGTTTGCTGGCCTCTAGAAGCCCCTCTGCTCCTTCCGGGACATGAGAAAGGCCTATGCCCCTGCCTGGCTTGTGTGGAGCTGTGCTTTTCTGCCATAAGGCACACAGCGCCTGTAGCCCCCACTCCCTAGAGGCAAGCGGAAGGCAGGTTTGGCCGGCTACACAGCTAGGCCTAGTGATTTTGTGGCTATGTTAGACTCTTTGAACTTTGCCAGAGAGTCATCAGCCTTCTGTCCAAAAAGAAACTCTCCCTCGAAAGGCATGTCCAGTAGCCTATTCTGGACGTTCGGGGAGAAGCCAGAGGTTTTCAGATAGGCTTGCCTTCTCAGTACTACCGCCCACCCCATCGAACGGCCAACACAGTCGGCCACGTCCAGGCATGTTTGCAACGACTGCTTGGCTACTTCCTTCCCATCTTCCACCAGAAGTGTAAACCCATCCTGCATTTCACCTTCAGGAATGTACTGAGTTGCTTGCTCAATGGCTTTCGATAAACCAAAGGAGTACTTTGCAAATCCACAGGCCACATTGTTGGCTTTTAACGCCATGCTGCCAGAAGTAAAGATCTTCTTGCCCATTGCATCCAACCTTTTACCCTTCCTGTCTGGAGGAAGATTAGAAGTTGATGCTGCAGGCCTGGTGGGGATTGTTGCTGCCTGCACAACAAGCCCTTCTGAACAAGGGTGAGAAGCCAGGAAAGATGGATCTCCTCTTGCTGGCCTGTACTTCCCCGTGAAGTTAAGAGAATACTGGGGGAACGGAGCTGGGATGCTGCCACAAGGAGGCTACGGGGTCTGCAATTGCCAGGTTAAGTGGCATGTTATGTTCAGTCACAGGACCTTTGTCCAAGATGTCTGTCAATTCGTAGCCCTCAACAGGGGCTGAAGAGGACTTCAAACCTAGGGTGTCTACTATTCTTTCCACCAAGGTCCTAAATTTAGTATGGGTGTGCGTGTAAGGCTGACCCTGCTGCAAATTCAACATCTAGAAACGAGTCCAGGCCGCTGGCCTCGTGTAAACCTTGGGCTAAACCCAACAGGTCAGCTTGGTCATGGAAAGGATCGACACCTCCCTACCCTCTATACATAGGATCAATGTTCCCCTGATCATCGTCCTGGTCAATGACGAAAATCAACACCGTGGATTCGAAGAATCATTACCTGGAGAGCGGAGCGAAAATCCGTTGCCGATAGTCGGTGCCAAGGGTTTTTCTTTCGACGCCAATGGAATGGCCGTCGGTTTTAATTTAAACTTGGGTAATACAGTGACGTTGGGGATGCAAGCCTGTAGACGCTCAAGAGCTGGACCAGCTGTCTGTGGTTTATGCACTTTTTTCGATGTCGAGCCGGAAGGTCTCTCCGATGTGGACAGATTGGCATGCGTGGGGTCAGGAGTACCGAGCACCGCTTTCGCCGCCGTGAATTGCTGTTCGGGGTAGAGGCACACAAACTGCAGCGGCCTGATTCTTAAAAATCTCAAGTATTTCTTTTTTAAAACTGTCCCACTCTTCTTGAGTGGTCGGCCCAGCTGAGGGCTTACCTTTTACCGACAATGAGCTGGACTCATGTCAATGGCGTTGTCGTCTCTTCTTTTTACGCAATGAGGATGAGGAAGAGTGACTCCTCAAGTGTGACCGCTTTTTGGTTTTTCGTCAATGCTTTTGCCTCTCCTTCTCGGGGGGATAGAGAGGGGGGACAGGGGGCCTTGCGTCTCTGAAGACCAGAGGAGCAACTGTCGGCCCAAAGCAAGTTTGGCAGCCCGCTCAGGGATAGACTGCGGCTGCATTTTGGAGCACGACACACATTCCTCCGTGTTGTGATCCGCCAGACACTACAGACAAATGTCGTGCAGGTCGGTCATCAAAATTTGGGAATGGCAGTCGGTGTACCTCTTGAAGCCAGAAACCCATTGAGAGGACACTTTGCGGTCAAGGAATTCTGAAGAAAATGTTACGACTTTAGTGAAAAATGCAGAGTCGAAGACTCAATGTCGTGATCCTGACGGAGTGTGCAAGGGTGCAGAAAAATTAACTGAGATTGGGGGCGAAGTTAAGTGGTATATATATGCCTGATGTCGCGTCTTTAGCCGTCGATCGAGCACTGAGCAAGACGGATCGACAGCCGATTCGAGGTCCACTACGTCCCCTGTCGAAAAAGGTTCCAAGCAGCAGAGCTGGATGAGGATATCTATGCGAGAAAAGCAATCCATTGAAAAGCGAGAACGATGACCTAGACCAGAAAACTCTGGAGCACTGCCCGCCCAAAATGGGAGCCCTGGCCAAATAGGGAATCTAGGCAGTAGTGCTTGTATAATATGTACAAGGGAACTCACGTAGTTGCCAGGCAAATGTATACAACTAGGACACCATTCTGTAGGGAAGGAGTGGTCTGCAGACCTCTGGTGGAGTGCCCTGAAATCTTCAGGCACGTGCTTCCGAGTCAGATCAAAGCACTCCAAAATGCAGAGGATGATGCACTTAGACAGAGTCTGCTTAGCAACAGCTCTATCTGCACAAACACCAGCATTACCAATGAAGAGCTGGTCATCTTTTCTGATGTCTCTCCTTCGAGACACAAAACTGCTAAGAGCCCACTTGATGCCCAGCTGATGAAACAGCCCCATGTCTCTGCTTCAAATGTATTTACTTTGCAGGTCTTTCCCGTGCAGTAAATATATTCAAAGCCTTCCCCTTGCTGCCGGTTGTTAGGGAGAATTCTCTGTTTAGGCTGAATTTCCTTACCTAGTGAGTCCCCCTGCAGCTTTGCTGGATTTCTGGAGTTTGTTTTTTTCTCCTGCCAAGAGTGAGACTCTTTCACCCACTCTTGGACATGATTTGTGGTGTTCCTTTGACTGTTAATGTGTTTTATGGACTATGGGGTCCTTTACTCCATAGGGTCTCATGTGTTTTTACTATGTGTGTTACACAGCACCCTCCGTGCAGTGACACAGAGGTGTCATAGTGACACCCCACCATAGACTCCATACCCTGGGACTGACTACTGTCTCCCAGGGCATGTAAAGTCACCATTGGCTTTACTAGTCCCAAATTATGAACAGAAACCAGTACAAACCATCATATTGTGGACGTACTGGTCGGGGCAATTCGATTACAGAGCTCTTAATGCAGTCACTAAGACTGATGCCCACCCTTTGCCAAGGACAGATGAGTTGGTGGATAGACTTGGTGCAGCCAAGTTCCTCAGCACATTTGACTTGACGTCAGGCTATGGCAAATAGCCCTGACAGACCATGCCAAGGAGAAAACTGCATTTTCTACCCCAGTTGGCTTATACCAGTTTAAGGTTATGCCTTTTGGATTGAAAAATGCACCTGCTACATTTCAAAGGATGGTAAACCAGGTTCTGAATGGGATGGAGAACTTCTGCATGGCATACTTGGATGACATAGCAGTGTTCAGCAATTCCTGGGAAGAACATGTGGACCACCTGGGATACGTTTTGCAGGCTCTTGGAAATTCCAATCCGACCATAAAGGCAAGTAAATGCCAGAGTGGACAGAGTAAAGTGGTCTACCTTGGACATGAGGTAGGAGGTGGAGAAATAAGGCCTTTGCCCAGTAAGATTGAAGCTGTGCAAAATTGGACAACGCCTTCTATTCAGACCCAGGTGAGAGCCTTCTTAGGCCTCACTGGATATTACAGGAATTTCATTGAGAACTATGGGTCCATAGCTTCTTCACTGAATGTCATCTCCTCTCCTAAATTCCCTAAAAAGTTTAGGTGGAATGAGGAATGCAATCAGGCCTTTGAAACCCTGAAAAAGGCTCTTTGCCAAGCCCCAGTACTCTGAGATCCTGACTACCACCAAACTTTCATTGTGCAAACAGATGCTTCAAATGTAGGAATAGGTGCAGTCCTCAGTCAACTGGATGGGAAAGGTAGGGAGCACCCCATTTGCTTCATCAGTAGAAAACTGAAGGATCCTGAAACAAGGTGGGCAACCATTGAACGAGAGTGTTTTGCTATTGTGTGGGCTCTGAAGAGGTTTAGACCATACTTGTATGGTTCTACTTTTGTCATTCAGACTGACCACCAACCCTTGAGATGGTTAATGCAAATGAAAGGGGAAAACCCAAAACTATTGAGATGGTCAATCTGCCTGCAAGGGTTTGATTTCACCATTGAGCACAGGTCAGGGTGTCACCACCATAATGCTGATGGTCTCTCTAGGATGTATGTCATCGACTAGAGGTATGAGATTCATCCAGAAGTGGATTAAATCCTCCTGTCCCTTAGTCTGGGGGGGGGGGGGGGGCGAGTGTTAGGGAGAATTCTCTGTTTAGGCTGAATTTCCTAACCTAGTGAGTCCCCCAGCAGCTTTGCTGGATTTCTGGAGTTTGTTTTTTTCTCCTGCCAAGAGTGAGACTCTCTTTCTCCCACTCTTGGACATGAATTGTGGTGTTCCTTTGACTGTTAATGTGTTTTATGGGCTATGGGGTCCTTTACTCCATAGGGTCTCATCTGTTTTTACTATGTGTGTTACACAGCATCCTCTGTGCAGTGACACAGGGGTGTCATAGTGACACCCCACCATAGTCTCCATACCCTGGGACTGACTACTGTCTCCCAGGGCATGTAAAGTCACCATTGGCTTTACTAGTCCCAAATTATGAACAGAAACCAGTACAAACCATCATATTGTGGACGTACTGGTCGGGGCAATTCGATTGCCCCGGTTGTCTGTTAGTCGAGGGGGCACGTCTTCGTGCCCCCTGATCTAGTTTTGGCTGGTGGCAGTGGATACTACTTTTTATATTCGACCGCGAATATACCTCTATGGGATTTTCCCATTGTTCGAGGCTACCAACTTTAATTATTTAATTCTCATAAGCCTCGAACATACCACCGGTTTATTTATTAAATATTAATTCGCCGGTTGGTATTTTTTGCTAGAACTCGATTCTAAAATGGCGTTTGTGTTCTCTTCTGTGACTCCAACTCAAGTCGAGCCCTTTGTTCCACATTTTGGCGGGCTTCTCCACAGAAGCCTCCAAAAGTGGTGCCACTCTGTCTGGGTACCACAGGGGGTGTGGCAGGGGGTTTAGGCACCCTGGACTGAGTTACCTTGGTAACTCAAGCCGCACTCTTGTGTGATTGGCCCAAGTGGTGAGCCGGCCGGCTCACCACTTAGCATGTTTTATTAACAGCTAGGCTGAGTGAATGGGGGTGTGCTGCATAAAAGCAGGTCTTTTGGGACTGGAACTTCAGAAGTCGCCACAGGACCTAAGAATCCGACGAGGGAGAAGCTGAGACGACCTGCTACGACGACACCACCGGTGGAGCCCTGCGGAACCGACTCACCACTTCCCGACGACAGAGAAGATCTCCCGGCTGGAGAGTCTTCTTCCCCTGACTGGTGGATTCCTCGCATCCCAGGACATCTTGTGGTCGAATTGCCCGTGCCAAGCACCCCGGCAACCGGATAGCCACTTACCACTGGACCGCGAATAAAAGGGCCGCTCCTTTTTAACTGAGAACTCTGCGGCTGGTTTCTTCCCTGGCAGTTGAACGGACGGCTGTCTTCCTCCCTGACGAGATCCTCTCTTCCCCCGGACGAAGCACCGACTTGCATCCGCTGCCAGGAACAACTGCCCCCGCTGGAATATTCTCACCACTTTAAGGTACCGTGTCCACCAGGCCTCCCTTTCTAAAGATTGCTACAAGGTAATAATAATCCCATAACCTTCTGGACTGGGCTGGCCGCCTTGACCATCTAACTGGTCCCTTTATTTTGGTCCAACTCTTTCTGAACCTTTTCGAGACTTTTGTGCACTTTTCAACCATGTGACCTTGGACACATTTCGTTCTGATCCTTTTAAAGTGGATCCGGCTTTCTGAACTTAACTTCACGGTTTGACTCTGCCTTCCACTCTTGCTGTGTTCTTTTGAAAGTGTTGGGATCTGTTTTAATTTATGCTCTGCCTTTCTCTGCCTCTTAAACCGAATTATTAGAGTGCCATCTACGTTAAGCGCTCACCGCTGTCTGAAAATAAGTGGGGCTTTACTTAAGACTTGTCTAATATTCTTTTAAGGGACTGTATATCTTTTAGTGACCGTGTTTTTGAACTGCTTAATCTTAGTGCCTGTGTGTTTTATTAGATGTGGTTTTAAATAAATAATTATATCTCTTTTACACCAAGCTCTGGTCAGTGTTTGCTTGTTCTACTGTGTTCTTGTGACCTATTGTGAATACTCTGTATACTGCCTAACTCTTCTTGAGGGAAGTCTGACTGCTCAGCCACAGCTACCAAGTGAATCTGTGTGGTACAACTGCTACCAAGTGGGTTTACTGCCAAACACCCGTAGTTTTAAATCTTTTGCAGTGGTCCCAGAGGGAACTGCACAGGTTTCTGCCTAACACTGGTTCCCTCAGCAACCCTCTTCCTCAGGTGAGGGATGCCCCCCTTCTTCGCCCCTAAATCAACCACTCACAAAGTGGGGAATTTCCACCCCTCCTTGCCTCCACCTGCCCAACAGTCATCTCCCCCCATACTCTTACCTCGATCACCTGACAAAGCACTGCTTCCTCTTCCTCCGCTCAGGATGTCAGACTTCCCTGGCCTTACCCTCCTAAACTACCCCTTCTCTTAACTAACTTCCAACTCCTCCGTCCCAGATACAAACCTCCTGCAACTCCCCCAGTTGCACGTTAATTTGCTGTGATGCAAGTGTGGCCAAGCAAATACCCCTGTTGCACTTGCAGTGCTGCAAAGTCATACCACCGGTGAAACCTCTCTTCCACCTTGGATGGAAATCCATCTCAACTCTGGGAAGAAAGGTCGGACATACTTTCAGCCACTTTCTCCATTGAAAAAACTAGAAAGGCACGCTTCACACAAAGGGCCTGTCAATTACTCACCTAGCAGAAGTGATGGCAACAAGGAAGATTACCTTATGGGTGATGTAGGACAGGAAGGAAGGAGCTCAACTCGAGCCGACATCAAGAAAGTCATTTCATGATTTAAGTCCCATGCTGGAACAGCAAATCGGCCTCTGGAAGCTGATTACCCATTCCCTAACTTAAGAGTGGGGATGGTGATACACTGAAATAGCGGCCAGGTACCCCTTTCACAATGCCAATCTGCAGGTCCAACCAGGCTATGGAGGGCATAAAATCCAGAACAGTATTGTCATGGCTCCTCTGGCCACACAGGGCTTGCCACACCAGACCACCTACAGGAGCTCAAAGCCCCCTTGATGCACATTGGGCTTGCAGCGCCGGGGAACTACACTGGCTTTCCCTGCACCGCATGACGTCACTGCATTCCGTACTCTGCCCTTCTTCCCCACTTCCGGCCCTCCTGTTCTTGTCATGATTCATGCCCCTGACCCCCTCAAGTATAACAGCCCCCTGGGCAACAGTGGGACTACAGCCCTTAACAATGGCCTTTAAACACCATCATAAGAACACGTGGAGTCAGTCCTGGCGCCAGGAATAGGGCAAGTATCAGTTATGGATCTCAATCCAACATGGAGTCCTGTAACACAGCTCAGGTCTCAGAACTGAACTATGCAGACCAGTGTTTTGGGTGTGGTCGGGCCTTCAGGTGCGGCAGGCTATATGAGCCATGCCCAAACTGGAATACACGCTTTGCGTTATTCTGCACTCCTGCAGCGTAACACTCACCGTGTCCAGCTCCTGCTTACCTGCTTGCCTCCGGCCCGATCCTGAAGCCATCGATCTGGATGCCATCACCGACCTGGAAGAACAAGAATAGCATCATTAACAACACTTACCTGAGTAAGCAATGGATCCTGAATCCATTCTGCGCTTCATTCGCCTCGCCAGCCACGCCATATCTCACCGCAACCTGCAAAGGTGAAGAAACAAGGACAGCATTATTAACAGCACTTACCTGGGTAAGCAGCAGATCCTGAAATCATTCTGCGCTTCGCTCGCCACTCCGGCACTATAACTCACCTCAAGACAGCAAGAAGAGTCAGAGAGTTACAGCCGGTCTGGACCCGATACAAAGGCCCACGGACCAGTGAAAAAACTAGGTCGAACAGCATGCCCGCACTCACAACGCGCCCCTTCGCAGAGAAGCAGGACGGGGAGTTCTACGCATAAACACCCAAGGTGAGAAATAACCCCAGGGGAAGAAGATTTGGGATCAGAGGGAGGTGGGAGTCCACCCACCATGGGCCCAACCTAAACAATCTATTCTCCTGACATAGGCGCTACCCACCGCCCGGCACATAACGAAGCAGAGAAAACCCGAGATAGCGCACAGTCGCCCATCCAGCTTCATGTGGCGCCCCCGTGGATACCAGGTGACCCAACAGTTCTCTCCTTCCTGTACTCAGGTCTTGGTGTTTCCCCGCCTATGACTCCTGTGTTGTTTGGACCCTTTTACTCGGCTACAGGATACCTGGCTTGGAACTCTGCACTGCTTTGGATACTGAACTGGTTTGGTGTTTTCGCCATGGATGGATTTGATGTGACCTTGGATTGTGTATTTTTCAAACTCGTGAACTGGATTTTCAGTTGGAATTTCCCTAGACTAGTGTGGAATCATTTTCACGCACAGATCTTGACCCGGAACTCTTTCAGCATTACTTTTGGATTATCCCTTGGAATATTGTATGGATATTGGCTATGCCTTGAATTCATTAGGTGCAACCAAACTGCTGCTACACCCGGCAGGTAATTGGTGAGGTGGGGATCTGGCACAACAGGTAAGAGGGCATTTGTTTATTCCGGTTGTAACCTTGTGTTCTCCTCTTGCAGCAAGGGAGAGAGCCTGGTGTTATACCTCCCGACCTTTCACCCGAGTGCTCTGTGTATGGAGTCTGATTATTCTCTTGCATGGTGCGGTCGGGCGGAAGGTCTACCCCCTCAGGTCCGAACAAATAGAGAGAGGACAATTCAAGGGGTCCAACACTTGCCTCTGTCCCAAGACAAAAAACAACACCCCGGGCAGGCATAAACAGACTTGGTGGCAGCCATCTGGCAGACAGAGTACATCAAGAAAGGAAATGTTGCTCATCGTAGTGGCTACTGTACTCTTAGTCCAATGTCCCATTTCCTCATAAAAGCCGTAGTAAACCCATCGCCCTTCCTATTTAAGAATTTAGAGAGTGTGGGCACGTGCCTACAGTGTGACCACGCCCTCAATCCTGCCTCTCACGCTCCTTCACCTCAGTCTCTTGATCGGCCAGGAGCACATAACTGTAGGGGGATGGAGGGCAGACATATGGAGGAAAGGGGACAAGGGACTAGGAAAATCCTATCCTCGCTCTCACGCTCTAAAAAGTTCCAAATGGTCAATGTTCACAGCTGCAGGGAATAACTCTCTTCCCCAGGTTTCTCTCCAAGAAATTCTAAGGCAAAACAAAAGAATAATCCACGTTCCTTGTAGTTCAAGAGGACTGCTCCTTCCTCTTGCTGTTGTGATCCATTACCGGGAAAATGCCTCCCTTCCCCAGGTTTCTCCCCACATTCAAGATAACTCAAAATGCTAAGGACATGCGTCTTCCTTGGGATTAGATTTGAACTGTAATGCAATTTGGGTGTGGGTCTCAGACTCACAGGACACATAGTATACTCCCCTGCCAGGTTTTCTTCCTCATTCCATATCCTCATGGGCATGGATCTTTCTGGGTAATTCTCCTTTACAGTTCCTTGTATACACTTGACTTTGCCTGGTATACTCTCCTGCCAGGACTTTCATGCAATTTCTTTATATAGTGTGTGCTTGGTATTTTTGTTAAAAGAAAGTGAACTCAGCTTGCTTTACAAAAGTTCTGGTATAATCACCTGCCAGATCTTTACACACAATGTTTCTTTAGTTTCTTTCTTTTGTTTTCCACAAAGTTCATATTGTGGGTCCCAGACCCCAATTCCACTGTTTAGGGTTTTCGTTCTCTTGCACGACAGTGATTTGGTGTCCCAACCCTTTCCCTGTGCTCACTACCTGCGCTTCTGCAGCATTCCTGATTCCATGTCAGGTGTTTCTCTGGCTCTCGCATCCCCTGGCAGGCGTTCAGTCTTCGGTCAGCGTTCCAGCTTCCTTGGCATTCGGAAAGCATGACTTGCTTCATTGCGTCCTGCCACAGCCTCGGCGAAGCTTCCCTGAGCACGTTGCACCCCAGGTTTCCTTCTTGTTCTGTTGTGCCGTCTGTGATGACGCCCGAACCTCGATCTGCCTTGCGATGGACAACTCTAGGTTTCCCTTCCCGCCATGGTTTTGAACCGTGCTGGGCCAATGGGAACGTCCCAACAACTAGACCGCTGGTATTGGTTTTCTTTAGGAGTAATCATTGCTACTCCTCGCCTCTTCCTCGTCTCAGTTACTGTCATGCTTTTTTTCATGTGGTACTGAGAATACTGGCTATAGGCTTAGCAAGTGGTTGAGGGAGTTTGTTAGATTATGCCATCAAGACATGAGGAAGGGAGGGAACATCCCTAAAAGGGAAAGGGGGCTATGTGACTTCCTCTGACAATGCTATGTCATCCCATTGAGGGTCGCCTCCCCGCATGTGGTCCTCCCTCATATAGCCGCCCCCAGGGTCAGGATCAGGTAGCAGCTGCCATCTTCTGGCCACATGAGGAGAAGCTATCTCAGGGAAAGGAGTGATGATATCATCAAATTCATCATCACAGAGGATGGAACTAAAACATTGCAAAACTGTTCCTGAGAACTGCTTGTTCGAATTGTGCGTCAGCCCTGATGTTGCAATCCAGAGTGTAATCTTTACAAAAATAGAAGAGACCAAAATAACTGCCTTGCATACACCACCCCCAGGATACATGACACTGAAAGATTAGTGCCCTACTTTTAACTCCAGTCAAATGGGCATCGAGACCCTGAAGGGGAGACTTTCCTGAACTTTGTAAGCATAGTAAATGCAAGACACAATCCATCTTGCAATAGTCGTTTTAGCTGCTAGTTTCTCTTCTCACTCTTCCAAAGGTGACGAATAACCTATACAGGGACATCTGAGGCCTAATCCTTTTGAGATAAAACCTCAAAGCCCTTTCGAACATCTAGGCTGTGCAAGATGCAATCAGTTTCTGATTGCGGCTCTAGAACAAACACGGGAAACGGGATGATCTGGTTTATATGCAACCACCGAGACTAAAAAGGACAGATATGTCTGAAAAAACACCTTGTTCCGGTGAAATGAGAGGTAGGGTTCCTCAACTGAGGAACCTCAGCTCGCTGATGCAGTGGGCTGAAGTGATTGCCACCAGAAATGCAGTCTTCCAAGTGACCTGACGTTAACTCAATAGAAGTGATCGGTTCAAATGGCTGGTGTGCGAGGGCCGTCAAAACTATGTAGAATCGGACATTGAGTGGGGGAAACGGATGTAACAGCATCCCAGAGTGGCGCACGATTATTGGGTTCACGAAAGAGACCAGCCTATCTTTGTTTGAGAAGTAAGCTCCAATCGCTGCAAGGTACTTTCGGTATGAGGATACTTGGGTCTCTGTTTGAAGCAGGTTTGACAAAAAAGAAAGGATGTTGTCTATGGATGAATGAAGGGAATCTTTTTCTTTATCCAGCATCTGCTGGCAAAAACAAATCCATTTTTCTCTATATTGAGATCGAGTGGAAAGCTTTTCGAAAGCTCCTACTACCATGAGGTTTTCCTCTGATAAAGCCAAGTGGCCACAGATTTATTTTTCAGGTGGTCCATCTGCCATAAACAGTAGCTCTGAGAACCAATTCCTCTGACGTCAATGGCGAGCTAGCAGAAGGAGCTTTGTCCTACTGGAGGCTCTGAATTTCTGCAGGACCCTATGAATCAGTGGAAGAGGGGGAAATGCATATATGAACAGATTGTTCCAAAATATCAAAAATGCGTCTTCCAAAGAACGTCCACTTCTTCCCTTCCATGACGCTTAATGGTAGCATTTGCTGTTCCACTCCTTCGCAAGTTGAATCACCTGGCGGTGGACTTTGGAGGCAAACAACTCCTAGAGAACTTGATCGCTCAGTTCCCATTCGTAGTTGGCAGCTGATCGCTGAACATTTTCTGTTCCCGCCGGGTGGGCTGCATGTAGAAATGTTGTAGTTCTGTGCCAATTCCCATAATCAGATGCTTTTGTTCGAAACATATTCTCTGACCGCGTCAGTTGAATACTAAATGATTTAAAAGAAAGTGTGTTGGGGGCGTGGCCGGGAGCCAACCATGTGGCATGGCTCCTTGAGTGCTCCTGGATGGCCCCGTCGTCGGAGAGAATTCCTGCGGATTGAGGCCGCCGCCGAGCCGCCCCTCGGCTCTGTAGCACCATGAATACCCACCGCCGCTTTTGAGTAGGGTCAGCAGTAGTTTGGAGCAGTCCTAAAGGCTGAGAGAGCCCTGCACTCTCCCGTCGGACCTGCTTGAAGAAGTCCAAAATGGCGAGCGGGCACCCGTGGTGACCGCAGCCTCGGTGTGGGAGGGGCATCCCTCCGTTAACATCTTCCATCAAATCCAGCGATCCGAGGGCCAGGGGGAGACCTTGGTCGCGACCCCCACTGAGCCGCGCCAGCGTGCACTCCCCCTGCGCAGCCTCGGAGGGGAGCCCTGCAAGCCGCGGCGGCCAGAGCTCCCACGCCAGCCTGGCCATGACACCAACAAGCGGAGGCCTTCCTGCGTCATGCAGCCATACCGAGGGTGAAGCTGCGTGGCAGGAACCACCCCATGGACCCAAGTTCGCTTGAGGGTGCGGCGCCCGGAGGCCCCCATCAAACCGTAGAACGGGGCTCCGCGCAAACCCCGCCTGCTGTCTCCCAACCGATCCCGGTGAGAGCACCCAAGTGCGCAGCACAGCCTGCCTCAGCCATCCCAGGCAGTCAAGCGAGGACCGGATCCTGCCCAGAGGGCTCCCGATTCACACCCGCAGTGTCCCCCGCCTGCACTACAAGGGTCGCCGGATCTTGCTCTGGCCCGCTTCAACCTTTCCAAGTTAGATGCGGAGGTAGCGCCCCACCGCGCGCTGCACGTTGCTCCGGGGGACACCGATTCTGAGAGCCGAGCGCTGGACCCTGTAGGAGGACTTCCCGGGATCCGCGACAGCCCCGTGGGGGGTGCGGGCCCTGCTCCGGCACCATCACTGCTCCCCTAGCCGGATTCAGCTGTATCGGCCAAGAGCTTTTCACGCGCCGCACCAGGGGACTCGTGCACAAAGCCGGTGCCGGGGCTTATTTGGAGGGCTCCAATCTCAGAACCACATCAAGGGGATCACCAGCGCTCAGAGCAACCCCCACATCTGCAGGTGCGTTGGCCAACAGCCGTAGCCCCACTAATCCATTGGCAGCAACAGCTACGCACCCCGCCCCACTCTGGAAATCCCCTTTGGCTGGTGCCTGCATAGCTACGCACACCCTCGGACGGGCCAACAACGCTTCCAGCAAGTAAAACAAAGCCTCACTCACATCCAAACCCTTTCTATACACAGCTCTGCAGCACTGTTCCGGATCTGCCGGCCCGAAATCCAAGCATCTAGAGCGGCATCCTGGGGGCCTCGTCCCTGGTGGAGCCTTCTAACGCTGTCTCGACCCAGCTGCGGAGACCAGCTACCCAGGATCCGCCTACCTGCGTGGCGAAGAACAACAGGACGCCGGGTAGCCCCCCAAAACGCACTGTGCTCATCCCTGGCGCTCGCAGCAGTCCAGACAGCTCAGCAACAGAGGAGCTCGCCAACCTCCCCCAGCGCAGGGCATAACTAGCGGAGCTCGGTCTGGTGTCTCTTGAGGCGATTGGCAAGCAGAATAGCAGCAGCAGTTCCTCTCTCCACACTCTCCACTCAGCAGAATCATGTAAAAGAGCAGCAAAACAAGCAGACATCGCGACAATATGACTCGCACCGGCCAGAATAAAGCAGGCAAAGCCGACCCTACCCCAGCTGCGATACCCAGTGTCATCCTCTCACTGGAGCAATCGCAGGCTGAGCACTTCGCCACCAAAAGAGACCTAAAAGATCTCCTACTCGGCCTTACCAAAAAGATCCAAAAGGGCACAGAGGAAGTCACTAAAAAGATTGGCTCTCTGGACAGAAGGGTGGAGGAAGTGGAAAAGCGCACAGAGGAAGTGGAGAACGGCCTGTGTGACAACACATTCGAGCTAGAGTGCGGCTTAAGCAGAGTAGCAACCCTGGAAGCCAGATGCAACGCACTCGAATCCAAACAGGAGAACTACGCAACGCAGAACTAGAGGGCTTCACCAACGACCTGTTTAGGTTCATAATAACACTCCTGGACAGCACCCCGCTAGAAATAGCCAGAGTCCACCGCACAGCGCCAAGGCAAGCATCATCATGCCCTTCAGACGTCCTCGCCCGGATTCTCCCTTTCAGAGTCAAGGAGGAGATAATGTGAGAGGCCAGGTCCTTGAAGCAAATCACCTTCAGAGGTGCTAACATTGCGCTATTTCAAGACCTTGCAAGCATAACCCTCCAGAAACGGAGAGCCCTCCGCAACCTAACGGAGTGGCTCCAAGAAAGAAAAATACAATACCGTTGGGGTCACCCTTCCACTTTATGCTTCGAATGGGAAGGAACACGCAGGCAGATCCGTAACCCCAAGGAGGCGGGCCAATTCCTGGGAAAAAGAACCGCAGACGAGGACTTCGATCATGCCACTCGCTCCCAATCTCAACCCGGCTCGCAAACACCCAATCGCTGGTCACGTGCCGGCGGGCGTCGCAGGCCTCGGGTCCCCCAGAAACAGCATAATCCGGACTGATCGGCAGACCTCATCTTCCCGCCGGAAGCCAATTCGTCAGGTTTGTGTCATATTCTCCTCGGAGATCCCCTGTGTCATGCAATCTACACCAGCTCTCCAGATCTCCTCCTCTCACTTGGGAGGGAGAGATAAAATCTAGCACCCAGGGGGACACCCATAGGCAGACAACTAAGCGTATAGCCCCAGGCCCATATTCTCTACGCGGCCCCTGAGCCCACAGCTCTGCGACCCTGCAGTTACTCTTTCTTCCCCGGCGGGGCGCAACTTCCGACGACGGGGTCAACCAGTAACCCCACGAATGAGCTTTATGGTCTCATTCTCACAGTTCTGGGGGAGGGGGGAGGGAGTTTTGGGCCTGAGGAACTGTTCAACTCCCCAGGAGCCCCAGTTAACGGTTACAGTTTTATTATTTGTAGACGTCGGTAATTGCAGCACACTCTCGTGCACACACGGGAATCTCCCAAAGCCTCTGCAGCTCCTATACAGCCTTACCCGCACAACACAAGCCACGCTCCAATAATCAATAGGCCCGGACAACGCTAGAGATGTCCGCATCTTGACCTGGAATGTCCAAGGTCTTAATTCCCCAAGGAAGCGCAAATCGGTGGAGAACAGGTTGGCGGCACTAAATGGGGATATATTAATCCTCCAGGAAACCCATCTCTTGCCAGCCGACGACCCCTGAATCAAATTCAAGTGCTTTAAACAGGGTTTCTTCACTTCTAGTGGCGAGAAAAAGCAGGGGGGGGGTGGCGATCCTATTAAGCAACAAGTTTCCTCTGCCCAACCCCACAGTTAAAAAGGATCCAACGGGCAGATAACTCTTCATTCGGGGATGTATTGCAGAGCAACCAATCACAATTGCAGGGATTTACGCCCCGAAAGCAAATCAGGACAAATTCATAGTAGCAGTGGGAGTATCTCTGCTAACTTTCACCTCGGGGTACCTCCTAATCGGGGGGGACTTTAACATAGTCCTGGACCCCATAAGGGATAAATCCCTACCCCCATCCAACCTTGATTTCACCCGAGCCCTGGCTTTTGCCAGATTCCTAAAAGTCGGGCACAGTCGACATATGGAGGGTAGCCAATCCTGATACCAGCGACTACACGCACACGGAGGTCACTCCCAAATTGATATTTTACTAGCCACTAGCACCTTATTTCCATGTTTTAGCAACATCGAAATCCACACATGGATGGTATCTGACCATGCACCCGTCTCGGCGGACCTCTCTATCCTGGGGGGCCCCGACCCCTCTCTCAGATTCTGGAAGCTCAATGACACCCGGCTTTTAGATCAGATGATTAGGGGTGAGGCGGAAGACGCCTTGATCAACTACTTCAAGGAAAACCAGAACCCCGAAATCTCAATTGGGCTATTATGGGAGGTCATGAAGCCGGTAATAAGAGGGGTATTCATCAGCGCAGCCCCTGAACAGTTTAGAGTCTCCAAGATCCGCACACAAGCTCTGGATTCCAAAGTCTCCTCCCTAGAAAAAGAGCTAAAGACCCAATACTCTAGAAGGGCGGACAGGGAGCTAAAAAAGGCTAGAAGAGCACTAGAGATGCACTGGGCCGACCGCACCGCGAAGGCTTTGGCGAATACAAAACAATTCTATTACCACAAAAGCAATAAGGCAAACTGGCTGCTAGCTTACAAATTGCGAAAGATTTGCATCAGAAACAACATTACAAGCCTCAAAGGGCCGGATGGAGTAAGTAAATTCACCACCCCAGATATAATCAAAACCCTGTTGGACCACCACAAGGCGGTCATGCAAGGGCCACCTACATCTCAAGAGGATAGAGCCCAACAGCAGCGCTATCTAGAATCATTCCACACCCCAGTTGTCTCTTCCCCCCTAGACTCCCTAGAAGCCCCGATCTCTGCAGAGGAAATCCTAGACGCCATAAAACCACTCAAGAACGCCGGCCAAGGCCCAGACGGGCTAATGCCCAAGTTTTATAAATCATTTTCTCACATCCTTACTCCTCAACTAACACTGCTATTTAATTCTTTTCTATCCACCAAAAAGGTAACATGCTCCATGGCCGAATCAACCACCATCTTACTCCAAAAGCCGGGGAAGAACCCCGAACAAGCGGCCTCATACAGGGCAATTGCTTTGATGAATACCGATGGGAAAATCTATTCCAAGGTGCTAGCAGTTAGACTAGGTAGGATTCTCCCCGAGTTAATACACAAAGATCAAACAGGATTCATCCCGGGCAGGGGGACACACGACAATGTTAGACGCACACTAAATATCATTGAGTCCGCGAACAGATCGAAAACTCCGCTCCTAGTGATCTCCCTCGACGCACATGAAGCGTTTGATCTAGTGAACTGGGACTACATTCTGAACACTCTATCCCGCATGGGCCTAGGCCACAATTTTATAACTTGGACAATGGCAAACTACGCACACCCGTCAACGCAACTCCGAGTCAATGGGAGGAAATCGGCGCTCATCCCTATATCCAGAGGGACCCGTCAGGGGTGCCCATTGTCGCCCTTGGTATTCGCCCTGTCGATAGAGCCGTCCGCCGCGAGAA
Source organism: Ambystoma mexicanum (assembly GCF_040938575.1). Lineage (NCBI taxonomy): Eukaryota > Metazoa > Chordata > Amphibia > Caudata > Ambystomatidae > Ambystoma > Ambystoma mexicanum. The sequence continues at coordinate 31,580,571 of NC_090936.1, forward strand.
TCCGCTTTAACCCAAACATCAAAGGAGTCACAGTGGGCGGGATTGAACACAAAGTGGCGCTCTATGCTGATGATGTCCTAACTATCACTGATCCGGACAGATCATTGCAGCCAATATTCGAAGAACTAGAGGCATTCGGTGTAAGTTCTGGGTTCAGAGTGAACTATGATAAGTCCTCAGTCCTCCCGATCAACCTTCCAAAGCGACAGAGAAACACCCTGTGTCCCGACCTGCCGATCCCATGGGCTAATACCACACTGGAATAACTAGGCGTTCAAATCCCCAAAACTAGCGCATTGGTCTACAAACATAACTTCCCACAGCTATTTAAAACGCTTCACGCACACCTGAAACGATGGAATAAACAGGAGATCTCATGGCTGGGCCGGGCGGCGGCGGTAAAAATGAACTTACTCCCTAGAGTGCTATATCATTGCCATGCACTTCCAACTCATATTCCCGAAGCGGACCTCGCCTCCTTGCAGCGAGAAATTCATCTGGGGGGGTGAGGGAGGGGGGAGACCCCGCATTGCCAGGAAAATTATGACCCGCAGCTGTCAGTCCCAGATATCTCCAGATACCGGCGCATGGCTCAACTCGCGCATGCCTTCGCATGGACACGCACCGTGGACCGCCCATCCTGGCTACAACTGGAAGAAGCATGGTGCAAGTCAGCCCTGTCTGACCTGCCACACATCCAGCACCGGAAACCACCCCCCGCACTGAGCCCACTTCCAGCAACTTGCAACACGGTGGACAGCTGGAGAGCCGCGAACAGGAAGTGGGGAATCAAAGCTCACTGAGCCCACTGACCCCAATCTGGGGCAACCCGGGTTTCTCCCCCGGCCTCTGCAACCGCAGCTTTGTCAAATGGCCAGAGGGAGGCCTTCACAGAATCTCAGACTTTCTAAAAGAGGGCCAGTCGCTCTCTTTTGACGACTGCAAGGCGAGGTTCAACATCACCGAGGAGGAAGGATTCTGCTATACACAGATCCGTCACTGGATCTCGCAACGCACCGTTAGAGAGCGTGGCTCCAGGGACCTAAAACCCCTCGAACTCTCACTAACATCATCCCCTCCGAGGGGCAAGATCTCCACCCTCTACAAACTCTTGGAGAAATCCAGCCCAGAGTCGAAAGAAAGATACATGCTGAATTGGGAGAGGGACCTAGGGAGCTCCCTGGAGCCAGAAGCACTCAATGTGTTACTAATAGGGAAGGGGGATATAAAGTATGCTTCAGGTACTATATCACGCCAGTCCAACTGTACAAAGCGGGCGTGGGGCCTTCACCGAACTGTTGGAGGGGCTGCTCGCAGGAGGGAAAGCTATTCCACCTCCTATGGGACTTGCCCAAGGCGGCGCACCATTGGAAGGGGGTTTTGACGCATGTCCAAGCAATCACAGGCCTCAATATCCCGTGGGACCCTGGAATCATTCTGTTGGGAGACCCGGGGTATGGGGACCTGCCGCTGTCAGGGAACGCAGCCCGCTTGTGCACACATTTACTATTAGCGGCCAAGATAGCCCTTGCCCGTCTCTGGAAGCACCACGAGGGTCCCTCTATGGCGCTTTGGTGGGCCAAGTGTTGGGACATCGTCATAGCGGAAAGAATCACTGCACTCTGCCTGGGCAACCTCAATCCCTTCTGAAACACCTGGGCCCCATTCATGTACTATGAAGACCGCTATCCGGCCCTCTCGCAAAAGCCACCCAACGTTCGCTGGCTGGACCGATTTGCACATGGAGGCGCCCTCCCCAGCACGGAGATATCCCCCACCGCCACCAATCTCTCAGCCAAGCATTGCTGCGAATGAGATATATGCTAATTTTTTTGGTGCCCATGTTATCACTATTATGAACTGTGCCATCTTAAGCTTATGCCAATTCCGATGTCTGTTGTCCAATTGTTATTTTCTTTTTATTATTGATTAATAATAAATAAAATGTCTATTTAAAAAAAAAAAAAAAAAAGTGTCACAGAGCGCACAGGTATCCCAGTGAAGAAACGGGTCCAATCACTCTAAGCAACGAGTCAGTGAGTCCGACAACGACCTGTGACACTTGGTGCACACGGAAAGCCCTGCTTTACCTTCCATTAAAAAAGAGGGATGTGTCAAGCATCTTACCCGGAAAAAGAGACTCAGAAGGAGCGCGAGAGGCGGGGCTATCGGTGTGATCGTGCAATTGGTCCACCCCCACGCTCTCTCAGGTAAAGTGCACTGGGTTTGCTATGGCTCTGACCCCGTTCCCTCGGGAACACTCAGAAATATAGAAGAAAGGGGACAGGATGTAGGACAACTTTGTCCTAAAAATCCCACTACTTATAGTTCAGACTGAGCAGCCAAGTGTGAAGGTTAAGGCTGATCAGAATCAGGTGGCGGAAGACTGGGGCTTAAAATGTACACTCGTCAGAAGGGCCTAGGGAGGACAAATGGACATTTCCAGAGGTTTTGGTTCCCCAGTTGTCAGCGTCCAGTTCAGAGAGATCAGGATCATGGTGGACACATACTTCATCCCTTGAGAACCAGCGAATTACAGGAATTCGCAAGAACACAAAAATGAGAGAGAAGTTCCACTAGGTAATCAATGCATGCCATAGAGACCCTTAAAGGGGAAATTCCTTGGAGTAGAAGAACGTGCACTTCCTGTTTACACTGGGCGCAAAGAGGTCTACTTGAGGGGTCTCCTGAACAGCAAAGATCTCGTCCTGAATTCCTGACAAAGCTCCCACTCATGGGAGGTCGAAGTCTGCCTGCTCAAGATATCCGCAATCACGGTCTATGTGCTGATCAGATGGGCCAGAAGTGTGTCAGCCTGGACTCCTCTATGTCTCTCCATGATTTAGACTTGTGATGTCTGCAGGAAGGCGACTTAAGGGGGCCAGGTGCCACCCCTAGCTAGCGAACAATGAACTGGGGGAGGGCAGTGGAGGGTGTTGCGTGGGGAGGATCCTCTGGTCACCTTGACACTGTGACCAACACTTGGCAGGGGACAGAAACATAGCCACACCAGGGAAGTCCAGCTGCAAAATCTTTGACCCTAACCCAAACCCTTTCAAAAGCCTTCCAAGTAAAGGAGACAAGCCCCACTGCGGACCAGCTAGACTCAAGGTTACAACATAAAGACTTGCTTCCTCTTTAAGGGAGGCTTGTTTCCCAGGGTTCAAAATGGTAGCACAGACAGAGTTACTCTTGTCGGCTTGCCTTGTACTCAAAAGTGTGCAAGAACTAGGCCAGCTCTTAAGAGTGCAATCAACATGACAAGTGTTGCATCTGTCCGTTTTACCTACCAGGAGCAGGAGCTCCTCCATCCCGTGAGCTGCAGGAGCAGCTCACCAACCTTTGCAACATCTCAAGTGGAGTCAGGTAGGCCCGTGGGCAATTGCTGATGTCTGGAAGATGCCCAACGGAGCAAATCTTTCTTTGTGAGCATGCCGTGAATCCTCATTGGCCCACCCCTCCACATAGCCAATCCTGGGGCACCGGCAGGCGTAAGCCAGCTCCTAACAAAGGCACACATCTAAGGCACCTATCATGTGCCTAATTCATCTGTCCGTTTTACCTGCCAGGAGCAGGAGTTCCTCCATCACGTGAGTTGCAGGCGAAGCTCACCAACCTTTGCAACATCTCAAGTGGACCCAGGTAAGCCTGTGGGCAATTTCTGATGTCTGCCACAGAAATCCGCCATGCCACGCTCAACCGAGTCTAGCTGAACAGCTGATTTAGCACAATTCCATATTGTGCCCCTACCCGTGCCTTGATATCGCTAGCTGCAGAATACATTATTTCTGCTTATTTTGTCTGATCTCTGCCGTGATACTAACAGCGAGGTTTGATCATTCCAAGATGGCCGCCGGAGCAAATTATTCTTTGTGAGCCTGCCGTGAATCTTCATTGGCCAACCCCTCCACATAGCCAATCCTGTGGCACCGGCAGGCGTAAGTCGCCCCCCAAGAAACACACATCTAAGGCATCTGTCCTGTGCCTGCTGTGATGTCTTGACGCCTACGCCGTTCCACGCTGAACTTTATCATAGCGTGGTAAGATCAGCCACAGAACTATATGACCTACAACTTAACTGCCAACTATTGTACCGATGCCTGACACTCTGTATGCATGCTTCTAGCGCCCGCACACTTCCGGCAATCCTCCTGGTTTTGTTAACATCGTAACGGCACATTATCTATTCTACATGGTAACACCCTTCCACGTGCTACCATCACTTTTGCTCATTATTGGAACGCCAATCTGATTATGCCTACAATGATTGCCTAGAGAAATATTGCGAATGTCAACTATATTAAGCTGTCATTGACGTCAAAGCAGCCTAACTTGTTCTTAGCTGCAAAACGAGCCTTGTATGTCATGGCCCCATAGTGATTAGATCGTTCATACCTCTGCCGGAACCTTAGCCTAACACGTGCCGCACAGAAATTTAAACTGCCTGAAATTACTCACTTACTGTTGTGCCACTAGAAATTTGTAATTTTTAAACTATCCTGACCCGTTGCTAACTTTATCCTAACATAGATGCATGTCCTGACTAGCCTGATTCCATATATGGTTACACACTGCCCAATTTGTGACCCATAGGACTTCTACGAGCCTGAATTGCCTGTGTTATTTTTACTGATACATACTGGGCCTGAACACCTCTATTTTTGGCAATTTGCTGCCCAATCAAGAATAACCAATGACTGTTATCTGCCATCTCCTACTGTGACTGTGTAATTATGCATACATATAGCAAATACTGCAATGCCTTACCTTGGGTGAGCCTTTATACTACTGTCTTTATTATAAGCGCCATCACCACCCAATCTAAATCTCCTCTCGATAGCGCCAGTTTACATACCTACAAGCCTAGTAATTCCATTACTATGTCCAAGCACTCTTATACTGCTGACTGTGTCTAACAAACCTTCTTCCTCCCTCCTTTGACATTCACTAGTAGGATCAATCCTCCCCATTCCTACCACCACTGAAGCTTATACACACTAGTGTTCCCACCAATTCCTCACCACTTCCACTAGCCCCCAATGTTTACATCTTGCCTGGGTATACCATCCAAGATATTAGCTCTAGCGCTCTTGATACCAGTCCAGAACCCCTCAATACTTCACCTACCCTGAATCACCCATGCCCAACTACAGCAAGAAATACCAGACTTGGCTCCAGACTAGGGAAATCATGCAAACTATCTCCTGCCTCTTTAGTCATAAACAGCCCCCCCTCAATGCGCGAAACAATTACCACTAAAATACCTTAAAGCTTGTATGAGAACCAGACCGACACCAACCACACCGAACCCAAACATCCATAATAATAGCCCTACAGCTTTACCTGGGGCATTAATAAATGTTAGATCCGTAGTAGCACATGCTGCTGACATTGCTCACCTGATTCTCAACAAAAAAGTGGATTTCCTTGCAATCACTGAGACCTGGTTGCATGCAGCAGCAGCAGGCCGGTCCCTCCTTATCGCTACCCCGGACAACTACACTGTCCTCAGATTGGACAGAGTCGTCTAGAACTATTGACAGTGAAACTACCCCTCACCACCTCGCACACTATAACAATGCATTTAATCTATAGACCCACGGGACCCATAGGCTCTTTCGAAGAAGAAATTAACATTGTGATCTCCGTCAACACAAAACCCTCCTCGCAAATCCTCTTATTAGGTGACTTCAACCTAGGATTTAATGACCGCACAGACCACGCTGCACTGCTTCTGGCTAACTCCTTGTCCGAATTAGGCCTCACTCAGAGAGCCCTCCTACCTACACATGATAAAGAATCATAGATTTGGTAGCAGACCTTAATTGTACAACTAACATAACCTCTATCGAACCACAATCATGGACGGGCTACTTCCTAATGACATTCAATTTGCAAGACTGCCTATCTCCTATCAAGATGAATGTTATTGCTCCTTCCGTTTCAACAAGAAATAAGAAAAACATTACGGTAGATAACCTCAAGCCTTTTCTTGTACCCCTGTTTAAACCTTTACCTTCCACTGACCCAGCGTAGTGGAGCTTTATAATAAAACCATCACCAAAGCCCTCGACTCTATTGCACCTTTATAAATGCGCAAAAGTAAACCTAATGCTCATTTGAACACATGATTTACGCCTAAACTCAAAGACTTAAGAAAAGAAAAAAGGGAATGTGAAACCACTTGGAAAAACAACCCCTCTACAGCCAATAAAGATACCCTTTTAAAAATCACAGCTAACTACAAAGAAGAAATTCTGCTAGCAAAACGTGATCGCTATAATGAACGGATTGATAAAGGTAGTTCTAGTACCAGAGAACCCTTTACCATCCTTAGAGAACTCAAATCTTCCACCCCACCCTAAAGAGTGCATCAAGGACCAAAATTACGGGGCAAATTAAGGAGCAAATTATGCTGCTTCAAAACAAAATAGCCAACAAAAAACTTAACCTGCCTCCTCAAGGTAATACCCGTAAACAGAGCCCTAACCTTCCTAAACCTACACAGCGATTTAAATTCACCCCATTATCTCCCCAAGAGGTGCAAAAATCATAGCCTCCCTCAAACCGTCTAATTGCCAAGGGGATTCTGGCCCAGCTACCGTCATAAAGGAAGCAGCGAGTATACTCGCTCCTTTCATCACCTCGCTAATCAATGCATCCTTCCGCACATGCACCGTACCTACTAACTTGAAGAACTCATGGGTACTTCCATTCCTAAAAAAACATCTCTGGACCCTAGGATACCTACAAATTTTAGACCAATCACGACAGTCCCCTTCCTGTTTAAGATTATAGAAAAAGCAGCCTATAATCAGATACAAAACTACCTGGAGACCAATAAGCTACTCAGCTTCCGTCAATCAGGCTTTAGGCCCCAACACGGCACAAAAACAGCCCCGATTGACCCAAAGATCCAGATTACGATCTGAAAGATAAAGGAAGTTCAGACCTCTTGCTGGATCTGTTCACCGCCTTTGATTTGGTTGATCACAAGGTTCTGTGCAAACACCTTTCCACAGGGGCACATTTCTCTACAGAAGCAACAGCATGGATTAATTCCTTCTTAAACAGGTCCATGAGAATTTTTTCTACGTCGGCTACAGCTGACCCTATCCCCATATCCTGTGGAGTCCCACAGGGATCGTTCAACACCATGGATTCATTCCTTCTTAAACAACAGGTCCATGAGAATCTTTTCTGCGTCGGCTACAGCTGACACTATCCCCATCTCCTGTGGATTCCCACAGGGATCGTGCTTATCGCCTACCATGTATAATGTGTTCACCAAACCATTGTTTGATGACTTGGACCATCTGGGTGTCACCTATACGAATTATGCAGATGACACCCAGATCCTTAAACCGCTGACAGGTGACTATGACAAAGACCTAGCCCTTATAAACAGAATTGATCTCATTCAGGCATGGATGGCTACACATGGTCTATGCCTGAATGATGAGAAAACTGAGCTACTTCTCTTAGCCACCCCTATCAACACTACTAAGCTGGGTGTTAGGGAGAATTCTCTGGTTAGGCTGAATTTCCCTACCTAGTGAGTCCCCCAGCAGCTTTGCTGGATTTCTGGGGTTTCTTTTTTTCTCCTGCCAAGAGTGAGACTCTTTTACCCTCACTCTTGGGCATGTTGAAGTGTGTTTTCTTGGTTAAACCTTGTGTTGAATGGGCTATGGGGTCTTTTACTCCATAGGGCCTCATGTATTTTTGTGATATGGGTTACACAGCACCCTCTGTGCAGTAACCCAGGGGTGTCCTAGGGACTCCCCAACATAGACTCCATACCCTGGGACTGACTACTGTCTCCCAGGGCAGGTAAAGTCACCAAAGACTTTGCTAGTCTTGAATCCTGAACAGAACCAGTACAAACCATCATATTGTGGACGTACTGGCTGGGGCAATTCGATTGCCCCAGGGTCTGTTAGTCGAGGGGGCACGTCTCCGTCCCCCCTGATCGAGTTTTGGCTGGTGGCAGTGGAAACTACTTTTTATATTCGACCGCGAATATTTTCCTATGGGATTTCCCATTGTTTTAGGCTAACACATTTAATTATTTATTTACGGTAGCCTTAAACATACCGCCGGTTTATATATTTATTATTATAACTCCGGTTGGGATTTTTTGCCAAAACTTGATTCTAAAATGGCGTTGGCGTTCGCCTCTGTAACTCTGACCCAAAGTGGAGCCCTTTGTTCCACTTTTGGCAGGCTTCTCCACAGAAGCCCTCCAAAGTGGTGCCACTCTGTCTGGGGTACTTAGGAGGGGTGGAGGGGGATTTAGGCACCCTGGACTGAGTTACCTAGGTAACTCAAGTCGCACTCCGTCCTGATTGGCCCAAGTGGTGAGCCGGCCGGCTCACCACTTAGCATGTTTGAGTGACAGCTAGGCTGGGTGAATGGGGGTTTGCTGCATAAAAGCAGGGCTTTGGGGACTGGAACTTCAGAAGTCGCCACAGGACCTAAGAATCCAACGAGGGACGAGCTGAGCTGATCTGCTACGACGACACCGCCGGTGGAGCCCTGCTGAACCATCTCACCACTTTTCCCGACGACCGAGGAGAACTCTTAACGGAGTGGCTCCTTCCCTTGACTGGTGGGGACAACCAGTTTCCACCTTCTTTCCGCTCTTCGAGGTATCTCGTGGCCGCCTTGCCAGTGCCAAGCACCCCGGCAACCGGAATACCCACCACTTTTACCCCAACCGCGAAAGTCGGTACAACCCTTTAACCGGAGGACTCCGCGGCTGGTTTCTTCCCGGGCAGTGCAACGACCTTCTTCTTCTGCTCTTCAGCGAGATCTTCTTCTCCCCTGACCGACGTCGAGCCCTGCTGCCACTGCCTGGAACAACTGCCCCCGCTGGAGGATCCTTTCCGTTAAGGTACCGTGTTCCGCCTGGCTTCCCTTGCCACCGACTGTACGGGGTAGTTTTAGCCCCCGGCTTTCGATCCTGGGATTGCCTGGGACACTTTGGCTAAACTTTCTAAGCCTCTCTAACTCTTTTCCGAACTCTTTTGCAAGACTCTGAATCCCTACCAACTGTGTGATCTTGGGCACGTTTTCGCTCTGTCTGCTCTAAGAGTGGGCCCTGCTTAGTGACTGTTGCTCACCTGTGACTTTGTGCTTCTTTGAGCTTACAACAAGTGTTCTTAACCTTAGAGTGGTGTGTTTATCCTAATTCTGCTCCTTCTCCCTTCCTTTTACCTACTAGAGTGTCATCTAACGTTAAGCGCTCACCTCTGTTTGAATTATGTGGTGTTAACCTAGAGTTGTCTAGATAGGAATAAGGATTGGGACTGCTTTCCATATAACTGTGTTTAGAGTGTTTTACTATATTTTGCTAGAGTGTTTTCAACTTATGTGTTCTTGAAAATAAATAACTATATACTTTTGAAACCAAGCTCTGGTCAGTGTTTGCTTGTACTATTGTGTTTGAGTACATATTGTGTATACTTTACATACTGCCTAACTCTTCTTGAGGGAAGTCTGACTGCTCAGCCACAGCTACCAGGTAAATCTGGGTGGTGCGGACTGCTACCAAGTGGGTTTACTGCTATACCTGTAGTCTTAAATCTTTTGCAGTGTTCCCCAAGGGAACTGCACAGGTTTCTGCCTAACACTGGGCGATCAATACCGCTCTTTCAATATCGATGGAAACAATATCAAGGTCGCCAATGAGGTAAAAACACTGGGTTTCTACCTAGACTCCTCCTTGAATATGCGTAAACAGGCCAGTGCAACAGCCTCGGCAACAGCATACACCTGTAAGCTTATTCATTCCTGCAAACCCTTTCTTTCCACAAAAAGTTGCGTCACTCTGGCCAGAGCCCTAGAATTATGTAATATTGACTACTGTAATGCACTGTAACTAGGTGCCAATAAACACATTATCAAGAAACTCTCCAGATCCTGCAGAACAGTGCACTCAGAACTGCCCTGAGAATTCCTCATAGACAACACATCTCTTCAACTAGACGGGACAACAATTGGCTCTCTATCAAGGAAATAATTCAACTTAAAACAGCATCTCTAACTCATAAATGCCTCAATAACTCACCCCCTCAGTATCTCATTGATGCATTCTCCAAAAAGCACTATGCCCGATCTACCGGATCATCTAGCTGTCTACAAGTGCCCAGATATAAACTTAAAAAAGCAGACGGCAGTAGCTTCCCAGTCATGGCCGTCCAACTTTGGAGCTCACTACCCACCACACTAAGATCTGACCAGTCCTTTTATAAATTCAGGAAAGAGATGAAAAAATGGCTTATCACCAATGATGCGTCCTACTGGTCCCTACTAGCCTTCCTTAACCTGAACTATGCATAGTAAATCGGATCAGCTCACAATGAGTGCCTTATTTGTACATAGACCATGATGTAAATAATACAAATAATTTTCTTTGTAAAATACTGTATTTTTCTTGTACTGCCTATTGTATATTTTCTGTGTGTAACTATGAAACTGCATATTCTCATAATGCGCCCAGATACATCTGGGTTTGGGGCGCACTATAAATAAACAAATAAACAAAGATCGGGGTCAACGGAAACTGGGTCCGCACTGACAAACAAAATAACCATACTCCCTGCTTATACACTACACACAAAAAACCTAAGGGAATATCTACATTTCTCTGACAGTCCCCCCACACCCAGTCCAGTGCGGGTAGCCACAGGGAAAATGATGCTCACTGGAAATTCAAAAAAGCCAACTTGACAATTATGGGCACTTTCCCACTCCCTGAACACAAACCAACCTTAGCTATCTTCAAGGGCCACTAATCCCATCCCTACAAAATCTAGGATTAAAGGAAATATAAAAGCAATGCAACACAGTAAGGAGTTGTGGGTGCTGGTTGTAGCTGGGGGTTGAAGGTATTTGAAGTATGTTGCAAAAACTTTAGAAAAAGTAGTTGGAGTTGCGAGTGGCAGAAGGATTCAGGAGGGAGTAGTGAGGTACTGGAGAAGATGCTGGTACTTGGAGGAGGTGAAGTGGAGAAGCTGGTAACATCAGGAGGAGAACGTATACATTGTGAGGTTAAGGTTGAGAGGAGTTGGTAAGAAAGTGGATGAGGTGGCTGTATTAGAAGTTGTGGGGAAGAACTGGAGGAGTTAGTAACATCAGGAAAAAGTGTGGAAAGTCCAGGCAGAAAGTTAACCCCTTTACTGCCATGGGTTTCCCCCCCCAGTGCCAAGGCCTTTTTTAGTGATTTCAGTATTTCCCCAAGCAAATCCTTCCAACATTTTCTCCTTTATTAACCCCTTAAGTGCCACCGACGAGCCGGCTCGTCGGTGGCAACGTGGAGGGGTTTCCACTGACGAGCCAGCTCGTCGCTGGCACTTAAGGGGTTAATATTTCTCCTCTCGGCAGCAAAGACAGATCTCATGTTAGCAACAAGAAGCAAAATAGTATTTGGACCACAGTAGGAAATGTATTTTTGAAGAGCATGATTACGGACCCGGCAAAGCCTGCATCTACTTTGTTTGTAAAGACTTTGTATGGAAATTACTTTCCATTTTGCTAATTTAAATTTTTGTACGTGACCTCCCTTACTTGTGTACATAAAATTCATAAGTGATACCTTGCAAGCCCAGTTTCATGTCCCCCAAGACCTGCAAGACACTCCTTCTTATGGTGGATAGCTGAGGGTACGGGACCCAGGAAAGTCTGCAACTTGCTAGACAATAAAATGTGGTAATTACCCTGGAGCGAGGGTGGTAAACTTCATCTGGACACTCAGAGAATTTTCCTGATTGGAACTTTTGTGTTAATCTTGTGTTTGCTTGGAACAAAAAGGACTGTAAATGTACTTCTTATTTGTTTGTACATCCCACTGTGCCCTGTGTGAGAAGGGTGAACAAAGGAAAAGTGGAAAACATCCAAGACGTCTGATGCAGTAGGCGAAATAGGCAGCGGGTGGTGGGTGTCTTAACTGTCCGGGAACACAATATAGGTGAGCCAATTTTGAAATGGATTGTGAAGTATTTCACCACTATGCCCAGGTATTTTAACCAACACAAGGTATGCTTTTTGTCACATATTCAACAAAGTTTTGCTTCTGCCATCTTCCCTCCACCCAATCCTGCTCTGAAAGCAGTGTTCATTGGCGATTCACCTTCTCTATGCCATCAGGAATGAGAACTTAGGTTTTTGGGCAAAATGCAAGTTTTTGAGATCAGGTTCCCACAAACTATGCCTTCAGCATATGGAACTCATGGTCCCATCCATTCCAATTTCGGAGATTGATGCGTACCAAACATTCCCACCCCACTCGCACTCTCTAATACACCAGCAAGGATTACCCAAATGGGAGGATTCAGACAACCAAGCACACAGACTCTTAAAGAATGGCCTGCTTCAGACTGCTTCCTCACTCCCTCAGAGAGCAGTCAACCTGCCCACCCTTTGCCACTTTCTCATCCCTAGAATGGAGGAAGCCATTCCAACGCAAGAGATGAAGGAGCTGGGAACCCGAAACAGTGGGTAGAAGCCTGCCCTGTACCCTTACACTTTGATGGTACAGTAAAGTTAAGTTATGCAGAAGGTAAAATGTGCTTATGCAACTAGCTAGTGATATTTGACTCATGGCGAGTAACAAATGGTGTGCTACATGTATAGAATTTAGGTGGAAAGGGGCTTTTTATGGCTGGTTAGTAGCTTGCAACTGGAATTTGTACACCTTTATTCACACATTGCACCCTCCTGTGCTGCGCTTATGTTAGTTCATCAGAATATCTTGTATGTGGAATAATTAAGAGTAGATTACCACATGCCCATTTGTTAGAGGGTTTGGAGGTGGTTGGAGAGCCGAGAAAAGAGACGTGTAGTTCCCAAACTCTTGAGCAGCTCCCCACAGATTGCCATCCAACTGTAAGCACCGGTCCATGGCAAAATAAGCAAGCAAACACGGTGTGAATGGTACCTTATTCTGAGAGAATTCAACACTTTTTGTTCTAAAAAGATATTTTGCTCAACAGAAGCACAGTGTTGCTGCCAAGACGGGCCAAGATGGCATGTGCTATTGATGGTAAGCGGGTCTCAATACTGTTCTAAAATAGCCCCACACTAAACAAAATCAGACTGCAATTATATGGCATTTCTTCCCATCTCTCGATAACCTCCTTAGGACATTACACATGTGTATAAGTCTCCGAATAGTGGTCTGCTGCAAGATGCAGCTGTTATATCTCCTCGCCTTCAGTTGAAGATGCAGTCATGTTTTGGGCCAGGAATGTCCTATTCTGCCAGGGCCAGTGGTGGCAGACAAATGCCCCAATACATCTCACCAATTTACAACTATACTTTGTAGCATTCTAGCCTTGTTGACTTAAACTGAATTAAACACTTACTGTCAGAATTACACAAGGTTCTATGGTGTTCCAAAACGTATACACATTTTGCACTGGTTACAAAACCTTTACTTAATTTGCAATGTGAAACACATTCACTACTTTTCATTAATCGGTTAAATGCATTTACTTGAGAAATTTATTTAAAACAAATGGCAAGATTAGCAGAAGAGAAATCTGAAATCTAGAAATACTCACTTTCTTAAAGTTTCCAATTCAGGAGGTAAATTACAACCTATGTACACTCCATTTATTAAACTATACTCGAGCAGGGCACTGAAACATGGATCCTGTTAAGAGAATACATTTTTCAGTAAGTTTTTACAAAGCATATACATTGTTTAAATGATTTTCTCCGCTCAGGTTTTAATCAGGGTGCAAGCATATGACCTACATTACTTACTGTAATAGCATTTCTGATGATTGTATCTGCTTAGATTCACATGCTGTGCATATAGTCTGACATCTAGTGGTAATCGCAGAGTGTTGCATCTTTTTATTGAAGATCGAAAGGGACGTCGACATGGGCATGACTGAAATACTATCCCTAACGTGTCGTGTACCCAAAATCCCTCATGTGTCAAGGCCCCACCGGTTGTTTTTTTCTGCTGTGAGGGCGCCTTATAGTCTGCTTGAGTGAGTACAGAAGAGAGAAGGCGTAATGTTCCTTCTACTCCAAGAGGGGAGGAAGGGTGGGCGCATGTGAATCTAAGCATATACAATTATCAGAAATACGATTAAGGTGAGTAATGTATGTCTTCTGATGCTTGTGGATCTGCTTAGAGTCAGATGTTGTGCATAGGCTAGCGACCAGTACCAAGAAATGATGGTTGGATGGGTGAAGGAAAAGTAGCCAAGAGATGTCTTAGCACCGCTTGTCCCACCTGAAAATCAGACCTAGAGTGTGCATCTAGGCAGTAGTTTTGTGTAAAAGTGTGTATAGAACTCCAGGTTGCTGCTTTGCAAATGAAATCTAGAGGAACATTTGCAATGAATTCTATGGTAGTCACTGTGCCCCGGGTCGAGTGAGCTCTAGGCATGAAGGGTAGATCTCTCTTGGCAAGAGTATAACACAGTGTGATGCAGTTTACGATACACTTGGAAATAACTGATTTAGAGACAGGGTCCCCTTCTCTACCAGTTGCCACAGAAACGAAAAACTGGTATGTTTTCTTTAGTGGCTTTGTTTTTTCCAGATAGTAAATCACTGCTCTCCTCATACCTAGTGTGTGAAGGTTCCATTCTGCCACGTTAGTGGGGTTTTGGAAGAAGGTGGGCAGTTCAATATACTGGTTCACATGGAACTTTGAGATAAATTTGGGCGCAAAGCGTGGGTGTGTGCGCAAACCCAGCTTGTCCTTGTGAATCGTAACTAAGGGGTCCTAAATTGAAAGGGCCTGCAGTTCACCAACTCTTCTTATAGATATGATGGCCACTAGGAAGGCAGTCTTGTAGGCGAGTGCCTTAAGGCTAGCCTTGTGCTTTGGGTCAAAGGGAGGTACTATTAATCTGGTAAGGACAACATTCAGGTCCCATCCGGGAGCTTGGTTGGAGATAGGGGGATGAAGTCTCTTTACCACTTACATAAAGGCTTTAATCACAGGAATTGTCCACCACAAAACCTTTCTCTAGGACGTGGTGTACGCTGAAAGAGCGGTTAAGTTGACCTTTACAAAATTGAAAACCAGTCCTGAATCTAATAGGGGAGTTAGGTAAAGGATGATGTATTTAGGAGAGCAATCAATAGGATGGACGCCCTTAGTATTACACCAGGTAACAAAGCGCTTCCATTTACTGGAGTAGCAATGTCTGGTGGTAGGTTTCCGTGCCTCCCTGAGTATGTCCATGCATCTCTCAGGGAGTTGAAGGTGCCTAAACGTTAGTACTTCAGGAGCCAGGCTGCTAAGTTCAGTGTTTGGGGGCATTGTTGTAGTGTTACTCCCTGATCTTGGGACAGCATGCTGTACGGGCATGGCAGCGCCTTGTAGGGGAGACTGACATTACCATGAGATCGGAGAACCAAGGCTGGCGGGCCCACATAGGGGCCCACTAGTATCTTCGTGACTGGTTCCTGGTGCATCTTGTGCACTATTTTGTTGAGAAGGGGAATCGGAGGGGAAAAGCGTAGGCAAATCTCCCGGACCATCTTATCCAGAGAACGTTCCCCTTAGAGCGGTTCTGTGGGTATCCAGAGGCGTAGTCTGGGCATTGGATATTTTCCAGAGTGGAGAACAAGTCGATCTCTGGGAAGCCCCATTCTGCAAAGACATTGAGTAAAATGTCCTCTTGTAGCCGCCACTCGTGCTCTACGGGAAGGGGAAAGTCTCTGCTGAGTATGCCTGCCAGAAGATTGAGTTCCCTTGGAACATGTTGTGAAAGGAGGAACATATTGTGTTTGAGTGCCCACTTCCAGATGTCCTGGGACAGTTGGATAGCTCCAGAGAGTGAGTGTCCCCTTGTTTGTTCAGGTAGTACATGGCCGTGATGATCAGAACTGTCTTCCCCTTGAGGTATGCCTGGAAAGCCTTCAGGGCCTTGAACACTGCTAGCAGTTCCAACAGGTTGATGTGGTTGGACACTGATGGGGACCATAGGTCATGCACTTTCTATTGAAGGAGGTGAATCCCTCCTTCAATAGAGTCCTGTCGAGACAACCACTAGGTCGCCCCATTGGATGCTGGCCTGACACCATTGGCTCGAGAGCCCGGTTGCATGGGTTGCATGCGCAGATGAGCGTGAGGAACTAGGAAGACCCAGGAAGCCATGATCCCCAGCAGCCGCATGGCCTTGCGTACGGTTACCCGATAACGCTACATAGTGAGGGATCTAGAACAGACTGTTTTGCACCCTCTTGTTGGAGGGGAAGACAAGACAGTTTTCTGTCCGAATCAGTGCCCCCAGAAACTGTTTGATTTGGCTGGGGGGCAAGCTGGATGTCTTCACGTTGAAAAAGAAGCCTAGGTTGAAGAGAAGATCCACTGTCTTCTGGGTGTTCGCTAGGCATGTTCCTTACAAATCCACTGTTATGAGCCAGTCATCGAGGTAGGGATAGACAGGGATGGACTGCCTGCGCAGGTGAGCCGCCACTACTGGTAGTACCTTCGTGAACACCCTTGGGGCTGAGGCAATGCCAAAGGAGAGAACCTTGAACTGAAAGTGGGTGTCCTCTATCATGAACCGGTGGTACTTTCTGTGCGCTGGCAACACTGAAATATGAAAGTATGCATCTTTCATGTCCAATGCGGCCATGTAATCCCCCTGCTGCAGCAGTGGGGTTACCTCCTAAGAGTTGTCATCCTGATTTTTTTTTTTTTTAATTCAATTTGTATTGATTTTGTGAACAAAGCGCTCTGGCAAAAGATTACATTAGGGCACATGCCGATATCAACTTCATTTAAAGAACCATAAATCTCTGCTGTATTCACCCTCCCTCCTCCCTCTCCCCCAAAACCCCATTCTTGGGGCACAAGATCCACGTTTCGTTAGCTAATCTCTTCGGGCAGCGCCGACCGGGCATATAAACAGACACAATAAATGAGCTTTCCTTAGAAGCATACAATGAGTTCCATCCTGAAACTGGTTTCGGGCCGGGTGGAGTGGCCATATCACCCTTCTGGATCGCCGTCTGTGCTAGCGAACACCTCCATGAATTGTAACCAGTCGGCCTCGAGCTGTGAGCTGGAGCCGTGAAGTGCTGCAGTTAAGTCTATCCATAAAATAAATGTCTTTGGCCACTGTCACCCACTCTCTCCTTGAGGAGAGTGCTGCTCTCTTCCATGTCCTGGCCCGTGCAGCCCTAGCTGCTAACAGTAAGGAATGTGTCAAATCCGGGAGCTTCTCCCAGTGCTCATCCCTTTGCTGTAGCCCAAATAATAGTGTGAGTGGCTCCAACGGATAGACCCCTCTCCCGCATCCTTGAGCCAGCTGAGCACCTCCGACCAATAAACTTAGACCTTCTCGCAAGACCACCACATGTGCCAATAGTTAGCCCTTTCTCCGCAACCGTGCCAACACAACGGGGCAAGATCTGGGAACATCTGGAGAGGGTGATCGGGTCATACTGCCACCTATGAAGAAGTTTGATGGCATGAGTCTTGTACTGGCAGGAAATGGATGTCTTGAATGCCCTGCTACATAGTTTCCACCAGAACCCATCCCCAATGTCCCTGCCCAGGTCCCTTTCCCATTTTCCTCTAAGGCTTTTAATCGATCCCTCGTGGGGGATTAAGAGAGCTCCATACAGGAGCGAGATGAGGCCTTTCATTTCCGTGAGGGAGTCTAGGATTTTCTCGACCGGGGTGAGCTTTCTTTGTATGCAAGGCTTTAGCTTTGGTTTCATTAAAATTCCCTTTAGGCGAAGGTATAGAAGTGGGGAGAGCCTGCCAATTCCCAGAGCCTCCTCGAGCTCCTGGATGCTTATGAAGGTGTCCTCCCGCACCAGTTGGCCGACCCTGCAGAGGCCCGCGTCGAACCATGACTGGTAGTGTTCATGGCCTGGGATTTCCTCTAGCACTGGAGTGGACCAGATGTGGCTCAGGGGCGAGGGCCATGTAGTGACTTTCTCTTTATTTCCCTTCCCCGCTAACGCTTTGCACATTGTACCCAGTATCGGGTGGTCCCTGATTCTTTTGGGAAGCTTATTTAAAGGGACCCATAACCATTCACCTACGGTGACTGGGTGCAGGTAGAAATTTTCAATGTGTACCCATTGTTTATTGGGGTCCTCTCTAAGATGCGGGGCTAGGGCCCTAGGTTGAGCTGCTCTGTGGTAGACTGTCAAGTCCAGCAAAGCGACCCCCCCTCTATCTTTGGGGAGGGTGAGGGTCTCATAACCTATTCTGTTTCTCCGGCCCTGCCATATGAACTTCATTATGCGCCTCTTGGCTTCTCTGAGGTATGTGTCTGGAGCTTCCAAGGGGAGCATCTGGAAGACATACAGCACTCTGGGGAGCAGGTTCATTTTTATGGCATTTATCCTTCCCATCCAGGAGATCTGCCCCTCTTCCCCCTAGCTCTCCATCTCTCTGAACAGTTTATCAATTAGCGGGGGGGTAGTTGGCCTGGCTCAGATCCTCTTCGGGACGCACTATGTTGATCCCCAGGTATTTTATCCCTTCCGTACAAATCGGCAGGCGCAGTGGGGTAAGTTCAGCAACATTTCTGTCTGTATCAGACGCAAATGGAAAAATCATGGACTTGCTAATGTTCACCTTAAAGCCTGAGAATCGACCGAACCGTTCAATTTCCTGCAGGGTGGCCGGGACTGACCTGGTCGGCTCCCGGAGGTGAAGCAAGATATCATCTGCGTAAAGACCCAGTTTAAAGGTATGTTCCCCCACCTCGATTCCCTGAACCCCCGGCGAGCCCCTGATATATTCTGCTAATATTTCCATTGTCATGGCGAAGAGGAGCGGGGAAAGGGGGCAGCCCTGCCTCGTCCCTCTTTGGAGGTGGAAAACTAGTGACAGACACCCATTGACTGTGACTCTGGCAGTTGGTGACACATATAAGGCCTTTATCGCTTGTTTAATCCCAGTTCCAAACCCCAGTTTCTTGAGTACCCCCTGGAGGAATCCCCAGTCGACTCGGTCAAACGCCTTCTCTGCGTCGATCGAGACCAAAACCGGGTTTCCACCCCTCAGTGCTGCCTCCCTCATCAGATGTGGAGTCTTCCGCAGTGTGTCAGCCCCCTGCCTTCCCCGTATAAAACCCACCTGATCGGGATGGATTAGCCTCGGCATATGACCGTTCAGCCTAGTAGCAATGATCCTGGTGAATAGCTTTGCATCCACATTTAGGAGGGAAATTGGTCTATAGGAGCGGCTATCCGCCGGGTCCTTACCCTCCTTCGGGATTACTGTAATTAGCGCTTTGCCAAAAGATGTGGGCGCTTTGCCTGTCTCCATTATGTTCGAGAATAGGCCTGCCAAGAACCCTGCCAAGAGGCCCGAAAAGGCCTTGTAAAAGACTGCCGTGAACCCATCCTCCCCTGGGGCCCTACCCCTCTTCAGGCCCGCTATGGCTCTTAGTACCTCCTCCTCCGTTATCGGGGCGTCTAGGGTTGATGCTTCTAGGGACCCAAGAGCCGGGAGGGTGACCCCACTGAGATATTCGTCGCAAGCTTCCTTTTCTGTCTCCCCTTCTCTCCCATACAGGGCCTCGTAAAAAGACGCACATTTTTCTGCAATCTCTTCCGGGTCGGATACGTCCCCTTCTTCCCCACTCTTTAATCTTGCCATCCATCTATCCGCCCTCTGGCCTCAGAGTTTTGCTGCCAGCATGGCATCAGCCTTGCCCCCTTTTTCATAGTATTTTTGACGTAAATGTTGGAGTCCCGCTACAATCTTGCCCATCTCCATTTCCCGCAATTCTTGTCTCTTCTCCCTCGCGATGCCCTGGTCCCTCTCTCTCTCTGTTTCCATCTTCCCTTCCGACCCGACCTTTCTAACGAAATTATCTCTGATCTTAATCTGTGTGTCAGGAGAGTCCTAACTCTTTTTTTTGAAGCCCCTTCACTAATTAGCCTACCCCTCCAGGTTGCCTTTGCCGCCTCCCACACAATCTCCCGGTTGACTTCCCCTGTAGCGTTTATCTCAAAGAATTCTCTGATCGCCGTTGCCATTTCTTCCTTAAAGACCACATCTCTCAACAGGAAATCGTTGCATTTCCATAGAGATTCCCTGGGTTTCAGGCCTGCTATACAGACGTCCGACCAGACCATATCGTGGTCTGACCAGCTAACGAGCCGAATCTCACAAGCCTCTATTCTGCTCATGTGCTGGTTTCCAGTGAAAAGATAATCTATTCTAGTTCTGGTACCATGGGCTGCAGAGTAGAAGGTGTATCCCTTATGCCTCGGGTGCGGCTCCCGCCATATGTCCACCAGCCCCTGCTCCCACATTAGTTCCCGCATCTCACCGTGAGGTGTCCCCCCACTGCTATTCGGAGGGCCTGCCTTCCCACTATGGTCCAGCTCTCGGTCCGCCCACATATTAAAGCCCCCCCCGCCCCCAGGAGCAGAAGGCCGTCCGCTTTAGCCATCACCAGCCCAGGGCCTCTTGGACGAATTCCCTCTGACCCATGTTGGGGCAATATATTGCTGCTGGGGTGACTCTGGTATTATGTAAGTTACCGGACACTACCAGGGCCCTCCCATCCTCCCTCTCCCAAGTGGACACCTCCGTTAATTTCTGATTCCTATGAAGCAGGATACCGACTCCTCCTCTTTTTATGTGGCCGGATGCCCAGAAGGTCTGACCCACGTGCGATCCAGGGATAGCCCTCTCCTCCCCCCTCACTGTCCTGGTTTCTTGTACAAACATAATATCCACTCTCCCGTTTCCCATTTCCCTTCCCAGAAGGGAGCGCTTCGTTGGGGAGTTGAGCCCCTTGACATTGAGGGAGCCCATCCTAAGCGACTCGACCCGGCCCCTTTCTTCATTGTCTGCCATTGCTTCTCTCTGCTGGATTCATTGTTTTCCCGGTCCTATGGGAGCTGCCCCACTTCTTTACCAAGCTGGATGTGTCCCGTGCCCCAAGGTCTTTGTCCCCCATTCCTTAGCCTCCCCCCTCCCTTTTCTCTCCCTCGTTCATGACGCCTGCCAATGGGCAAGCCACCAGGGTGTGAGCATGTTCCTGCACCGCAGTTCTCTTGATGAAACTTGCGTCCCCGGCCGGGGTTGCTAACAAACTAATCTTGATCTTCCAGTTGATTCGTCTTAATTTACCTAGTCCCCTTCGGCCTCAGATGTCGGGGTGTTTGGTTTCCTGAATTTCCTTCTGCCCTTTGTCTTCTTCTTTGTGGACCAAGGGCCAGCCGGTTCTCTCATGATGTCACCTGATGCTTGGGTGACCACCCCATTTTAATCGCCCGGGGCGTCCCCCTTGATCACTTGCAGCACTTGCGAGGCCTCCTTGCCACTGGTCACTCTATAGTCCACCCAAGTGCGTTCAAAGGACAGGGCGAAGGGGAAGGACCATCTGTATCTTATATCTTGACTAGTAAGCCACTGGGTGAGCGGACGACATTCTCTTCTGTGGATAAGCGTAAGAGACGATAAGTCCTGGTAGATCTTAATTGTGTCGCCTTCAAAAATAAAGCTCCCCAGCCTCTTTGCCTTCTCCAGGACCTCCATTTTCTCCCTGTAGCGGAGGAACAGCACCACGATAGACCTTGGGCCGCCACCCGCGCCCCTCTAACCCGATGCGCTCTTTCCAACTGGACCTCTTTGCCCCCCTCCAACATGAAGAGCTGGTTTATCAGGCCCTGGACCTTCCTCCCCACATCCGCCGCTGTCTCCCCTCTCTCCTGCGACACGCCCATGATACGCAGGTTGTTCCGGCGCTCTCTGTTTTCTAAGTCGTCCATCTTCAAGGTTATGTCCTCATCTCTTATCTCTAGGTCCGTTAGCCTCGCCTCGTATTTCATGTCCAGGAGGTCCGTATGGAGGTGGTTGTTTTCCATCCCCTCCATTTTCTCCTCTAAGGTGTCCACCCTTCCCTTGAGATCCACTATTGACGCTTGTATATCTGTTCGAATTGCCTTGATCTCTTGGAGGATGTCCTTGAGATCCTCCTTTGTGAGTGCTGCAGGGGGGTTCGCCGCCTGAGAGCATGGTGTCTCTGGGGGCCTCACTTGTGGCTGAGTGGGGCCGTCGGAAGTGCTGGAGAGACGAGATCGCCCCCAATACCGGAGTGCTCCCCAGGGTCTGGGTGTCTTGGCGCACCCAGGGGTGGTGCCTCTGTCCGGGGTTCTCTTGTGGAGGACCCTGTGGTGTAGACCACGGCCCAAGGCCTTCCCTGTACCTGGTGTGCTGAGGTCTTGAGTAGAGCGCCTCGTGTTGGATAGCAGCTCTATGGGGGGGGTGGGGGGGGGCTGTGCCGTATAATCAGGTGGGGCCTTCGGGGTGGGGACCGGAAGTAGGCTAGCAGATCTCCGACACCTTTGGTCCCTCTGGCCTACTCCCCAGCTGGGTGGGATGCCGGGGCGCCGCACGGGGAAGGTTGCGCGGGAGGGCAGCCCGCTTTCACGGCATCCAGTCTATTCCCTCCCCCCCCCCCACGCTCTCCTCACCTCCTCACTTCACAGTCACTGCGGCCTGGAGTGCCTCCCTGGTACCAGCGGGGCCGGCAGTTTGACACTGGTGCTTCGTACCACGCGGGCTGCCGTAGATGGGGCTCTGTGTGGGCCTCCGAGTATGCTGAAGGTGGACCGAGAGGGGCCCTGGTCTTCCCGGAAGAGAGGCTCACTCTGGCGTGCTGACTGGCGCTCAACTGCTCCTCTCCGTCGCAATTCATGAGTCACAAGTGTGGGCCCGGGCAGCATCCCCCAGAGTCCGCGACACCCGCCCGGTTCCCCGTGTTAGCAGGGACCACATGTGGAGGGTCCTCGCCCTGTGCCTCCCCTGGCGATGCTCTGGGCCGGTGTCCTGGGTTGGGCGTTTCCTCCCGCAAGGGCAGCTGTCCGTGGATCTCCGTGTGGGCCTCTGCGTTCCTGCAGTAACCCGGGAGGGGCTCTGGGCCTCCCAGGAGCGAGGCTCCCCTTGGTGTGCTGGTGGGCGCTCTTCCGTTCCTCACTGTCCCCTGTATGTTGGTGAAGGGCGGGGGCCCGGGAAGCGCTCTCCAGAGCCCGCGGTCCTCTATCTTGATGAGGGACCGTAGCCCGTGTCTCTTATGGTGCCGCGCCTCCCCTGAGACCCGACCGTCAGGCACTAGTCCTTTTCGCGGTGCCGCAGAGTCGTGCACCCTCGGTGTCTGAGGCCTCCAGCGTCTCCGGTGCACACCAGCCTCCGTTGCTGGGATGTGCTCTGTGGGCCTTTCTTGGGGCTCCACTTCAGGTCGCACCACAGAGGGTCTTCACTACGGGTCTCCCCGACACCCACTCAGGGTGGGGCCCGCTGCATGCAGAGGGGATCTCCACTGGCTGGGCTCAGTAAACCAGGCTGAGGACTGGCAACGTCCACTAGGCCCTGCGGTGCATTCAGGAGCGCGGGACTTACACGTCCAGCATGTTCCGCGCCCCCTGGTGGTCTCCCATCCTGAATTTTTGAGGTTTGACATAAGTGTTCGCAGGGCACAGGTCTAAAACAGGGCGCACGGTGAAATCCCTTTTATGGTGCAAGGAAGTACACTGAATAAACACCCTTGTTTACCTTGTTCAACTTCAATGGCGCCCTTTTCCAGCAGGACTTGAACTTCTTCCAGCAGGAGGCGCATGGTGTTCTGACGACAGGCGTCTGCTTCTTGGTGGATGGTAGCAAGGTAGTTGGAGGAATTCGATATAGTACCTGTGGGCGACGGTCTTTAGTACCCACTGATCTGATGTGATTCCCCTCCCAAGCGTGGATGAATGATGACAGGCGACCCCGACTGGGGAAGCGTGGGAAGGGACCCGTACCGACAAGCCACTTGGCGGAGGAGGCCAGGGAGCCTCTGGAAGCATAGTTTCTACCTCTGCCCTTACCCCGACGAGAGCCTCTTTGTTGCTACTGGAAATTGCCAGAGGAGTCCTGTCCGGAGGACCAGTTGGAACCCCTGGCACCATACTAAACATGGGGTGAGCGGGAGAAAGATTAGCCAGGAAAGGACCGGCAGGCGTTTGTGCCGCCGTGCTGGTAAAAAGGTATAGCCGAGACCTGGCTGAGTGCCTTTAAACTCTCATGCTCCTTTTTTGCCATTTCCAGGGCGTCGTCGCTTGAGCAAGGGTTCGCCCTGCGGTTTCGGTAGAGTCCAGATTGTTCTTCAGGATATTCTGGGTAACCTGTCTGCCTTGAGCCACAACCACCAACAGGAGTGATCAGGTAGGCTCTGGAACCTCCTGAAGGCCATCCTGTACTAGGCCCCACTGAATATCACTATAGCTCGCAAGGAGCGTGGTGTTTGCAATCCTCATGGAGGAAGCTGCACAGGCGGTGACAATTACCAAAGGCGTCCATTTTTTTTCAATTCTTGTCTGCAGAGGATTCTGCCGAGGACAGTGGTACCCCTACCCGTTTGCAAGTGGTGGTTCGACTAAAGAGTTCAGTGTGGCATGGCCTCCAATGTAGAGTGGATCAGAGGGGCTGGGCGAAGGAACAAGTTACTTACCTGTAACTGTTGTTCTCCAGCATGGGTCTGGCATGGATTCACATGCTCATGAATATTCCCCGTCGTCAGGCTGGGAATCCTCGGTAAAGAAAAAACCAGTATCAGTTTCGTTTCTGATCTGTCTTTCGTAGTAGTAACCAATCACTGATCTCTGCGTCATACTGACCACAGCCAATCACTGCCCTCTACCTAAGCCCCGCCTCTGGCAGCCATCTTCAGATTTGGTAGCACGTGAAGTGGCAGTATGACCAAGTGAAGAGCCGCAGAGGGGTAGGCGGGAGGGTTCGCATGTGAATCCATGCCAGACCCATGCTGGAGAACAACAGTTACAGGTAAGTAACTTGTTCCTTCTCCAGCATGGGGTCTGGCATGGATTCACATGCTCATGAATAAAGAATACATAGCAGTACACACATGCACAACCACGGGAGGTGGCAAAGGCTCAACATTAAGCATCACATCAAACTCAACATTAAGCAAATCTTAGCTCCTCACCAGGCTCACCTTAGGCGAACAGGTTGCGCAGCACTGCTTGGCCGACCCTGGACTCCTCCCTGGAATCCCGATCGACGCAGTAGAATTTCGTGAAGGTGTGCGTCGACCTCCACGTAGCAGCCCTGCAGATGTCCAGCAAGGGCACACCAGATAGGAAGGCCGTGGTAGCTGCGATCGCTCTGGTGGAATGGGCTCTCGGACGGCCAGGCAGGGGTCGGTTTGCCAACCGATGACAGTACATGATACAGCCGGAGAGCCATCTGGAAATGGAAACCATCGAGAGAGCATTCCCCTGATTGACAGGTCCAAAGTTTACAAAGAGTTGTGACGTCTTCCGAAAACCCTTCGTGCGGTCCACGTAGAACTTCAGCGCTCTAGCCACATCCAGCGAGTGCAAAGTCCTTTCAGCCGGCGACGAAGGCGACGGGAAGAACACAGGCAACACCAAGGGTTCGTTGAGGTGGAAGTCCGACGGCACCTTGGGCATGAAGGAGGGGTGCGTCCTGAGCACTACCCTCGTGTCGTGAAAAGTCAAGCACGGGGCCTTGCAGGAAAGGGCCTGGATCTCTCCCACCCGTCGTGCGGAGGTGATGGCCACAAGAAACGCTGTTTTCCACGACAAGAACTTCAACGGAGCCGAGTGCAGAGGCTCGAACGGAGGTCCCATGAGCTTGGTCAGCACCACGTTGAGCTCCCACGCCGGGGCCGGAGCCTTCACCGGCGGGAACGATCTGAACAGTCCCTTCATGAACTCTTTCACCAGACGATGAGACCACAAAGACGTCCGCCCCGTGGTTCTGGTGTATCGGGAGATCGCAGCAAGATGAATCTTGATGGACGCGTGCGCCAGTCCAGCTTTGGCCAGCGTCAGTAGGTACGGCAGTACTTGGGGAGCTGTAATCCGCAGAGGGTTAATCTTCTGTGCGTGGCACCAGACAGAGAACCTCTTCCATTTGTGTCCGTAGCATTTAAGAGTTGAGGACGCCTTGGCCTTTGCAAGAACCTCTCTGCAGTCGGCCGGTATGTCGTATCCTCCAAACTCTAACGCTGCAGGAGCCAGGCCTGCAAGTTCAGCGACTTCGGGTCGTGATGGAGGATGGCGCTTCCTTCCCTGGAGAGAAGATCCGCGTCCACTGGCAGCTTGATTGACGGGGACGCTGACAAGTCCAGAAGGTCCGGGAACCATATCTGCCTCGGCCACGCAGGTGCGACGAGGATCATCCTGCACCGTGACCTCTTGAGCTGGTTGATGAGCCGGATCAGCAATGGCAACGGAGGGAACGCGTATAGAAACAGGCCCTCCCAGGGGAACGAGAAAGCATCGCCTATGCTCCTCGGCTGGGGAAACCTGCTGGCGAACCTCCGGCACTTGGAGTTCGTCGCAGTCGCGAACAGATCGATCTGGGGTGTGCCCCACCGTCGGAAGAGGCGGTCCACTAGATCCTGTTGTAGTTCCCACTCGTGGCACGAGCGCAGCTCCCTGCTGAGTGAGTCGGCGATGGTGTTTTTTATCCCCGCCAGATGAAACGGCACCAGAAACATCCTTTGGGCGACGGCCCAATGCCACAGATCCTGCGCCTCCCTGGACAGGGCTGGGGACCTGGTTCCGCCCTGTTTCCTGATGTAGAACATGGTGGTGGTGTTGTCGGTGAAGATCCTCACCACCTTGCCCTTGGGGGACGGAAGGAAGGACCTGAGGGCCCAAAACACTGCACAGAGCTCCAGGACGTTGATATGGAGGGACTTCTCCGTCGGGAGCCAAAGGCCTCTCGCGTGCAGATTTTCGGTGTGCGCTCCCCACCCTTCCAGGGAGGCATCCGTGGTCACTGTCTCCTGGTGGCCGGGGGTCTGGAAGTCCATGCCCGCCGTCAGATGTGCGCGGGTGCCCCACCACCGGATCGCTCGTCGGAAACTCTTGTCGAGTGTGATCCTCTCCTCGAAGCTGCCCGTTGTCTGGATCCAGCGCGCATCCAGGAACTCCTGCAACGGCGCAGCCGGAGCCTGCACAGGGGGATGAGGTAAATGCAAGAGGACTTCATTCCGAGGAGGGACTTGATGGACCTCACTCTGGCCGCGTCCGCAACCAGCATCCGCTGCACCTTGCCCAAAATGGCCCTCGTCCTTTCCTCCGACGGAGAGGCCAGAAGCGACAGTGCGTCTTGCGCGGGAAACAGGTGGGACTTGGCGTAGTTTATGGAGAATCCCAGGTCCGTGAGAAGTTGGACGGTCCTTGCCGTGTGCTCCACGGCGACCTCCCTCGTCTTGGCTCGGATGAGCCAGTCGTCCAGGTAGGGGTAGACGTGGATCCCCTCTCGGCGCAGCTGCGCCGCCACCGGTGCGAGGCACTTGGTGAACACCCTGGGTGCCGACCTTAGTCCGAAGGGAAGGGCTCTGAACTGATAGTGACGCCCTTGGACCACGAACCTGAGAAACTTTCGGTGTCCCTTTAGGATGGGGATATGGAAGTAGGCATCCTCCAAATCCAACGACGACAGGAAATCGCCCTCCTTTAGCTGACCCAGGACGTGTTGGAGGGTGACCATCCGGAACTTCTGTGCCTTGATGAATTTGTTCAGTCGTCGTAGGTCCCGGATGGGACGCCATCCTCCCGTCTTCTTCTTCACGAGGAAGTATCTTGAGTAAACTCCGGAGCCCCGAAGCCTCTTTGGGACGAGCTCGATGGCGCCCTTCCTGAGCATCGCCTTTACCTCCAGGAGAAGTTGAGGGACGTGATGTTCTTTCCTGGCCACAGGGGGGGCGCGCGGGCACCTTTTTTGAAACTCGAGCGCGTGACCCTGGGCTAGGGCGTCCAGCACCCAACGGTCGGTGGAGATGGACTCCCACACGCTGACGAAGCTCGCCAGCCGGCCTCCCACCGGGGTGCTTCGGTGGGGGCCCGACCCCAAGGCCGGTTCAGTCCTGCTTCGACGAGGCTTTGCCGCCTTGACCTCCTTGGCGACGACGGCAGGGTCCGCCTGACTTGCCTCGTCCCCTGTAAGCTTCCTGCAACGACGAACGGGCCGCTTGACGGTAGGTGGAAAATCCGCCGCCGGAACCTTTGGCGGCACCCTGTTTGCCTCTGCCGGTCCGAAAGGGCGGCCGCCGTTGCTGGAGAACCCCAAGAGCCCGGGCCGTCTCCGTGTCTGCCTTTATGGCTTGAAGGGAATCGTCCACTGTTTTCCCAAACAGGTTGTTTCCGTCGAATGGCATGTCCAAGACTCTGGTCTGCACGTCTTGACGGAAGTCAGTAGCCTTGAGCCATCCACGCCGCCTAAGGCACACGCCGTTGCCCAACTGGTGAAAGCCAGTGTCAGCGATGTCCGTCGCAATCGTAATGGCGTGGTCCGACGCCAACTCTCCTTCCTGCAAGATCTCTAGGGTATCCGCCCTCTTGTCGTCCGGTAGGAAGTCCAGCAGGGGGGCCAGTTTGTATCACAGTTCCCTGTCGTAGCGGGCTACGATAGCCAAGGCGTTGGCCGCCTTAATCGTCGTCGCTGCAGACGAGATGACCCTGCGTCCCATCATATCCAATTTCTTACCCTCGCCGTCCGGCGGGGAAGTCGACGTAGAGGCCGCACCCCCCCCGCTTTCTTCCTGGCCGCCGCGGAGACGACGGAGTCCGGGGTCGGCTGTGCACGGAGGCACAAGGGGGCCGCGTCCGGGACCCGGTACTTCTTCTCGTACCGATCCCTTCTAGCCGGCGTCGTGGATGGGTTCTTGAGGAGGGCGAGGCCCTCATCCCAAATATCGTCCAGTAGAGGCACTGAGAGGACCGTCTTCCTCTTGGCCTCGCGTCGTTGATAAAGGAAACCTTCCTTCTTCTTCTCTTCCGGGCAGAGCTGGAAGAGCTCGGATGCCCTGGCGATCATGGAGTGAAACGATCCAATCTCGTCGGGCGGGGAAGTCCGGGTGGGACGTGACGACGGCAGATCCTCATCGTAAACCTCGTCATCCGTACCCGTCGCAGCAGTGTCAGTCCCTGTATCATCCCCACGAGTCGTGGACGGGGAGGAGGGCTGAACAGGGCGCGATGGCTGAAAAGGAGGTGGAGGATGAATCCTTCTTCTCTTAGGGGGAGGGCTCCCAGAAGGGCCTGGCTCCGGGTCCCCCGTCGGGAGCAGTTCCTCCGCTGGTGGTAACGGTAGTCTCGTCCTTATCTCCGAGCATAAGGACTGTATAGCCAACAAAATGGCCGCCAAGTTGTCTTGCGGCGCCGGTTGAGGGGAGTCCGACGGGCGGTCAGGGGCCCCGTCAGCACCCTCGACGTTATTGGCGTCTCCTTCGTCAGGATCCCTCCCGACGGGCTGGTCTTCTTCCATGCCAACGCCGTGGCTTAAGACTTCGATCAGCTCCTCCTCAGAGGTTGAGGCCGAATCCCCGACGACCTCCTGCCCACCCTTTTTCATCCCCGTCGGAGGTTTCACGGGGGTCCTGTCGATGGGCATAAAAGAGGACTCCCTCCGCGGTGGCAGGGAGACACTGAGCCCCGAGGTCGCCACCACTGGTGTAGCCTCCACAGGCTGAGCCAGGGCCGCCGCGACTGTCTCGATAGAGGCCTTGGCGGGATGGATTAAGGCTTTCACCACCTTAGGTGCGCTCACCGCCTTCTCCTTGGGGGGAGGGACACTGCCTCGCTCTCCCTCCGATGGGGCCTTCAAGCTCGACCGGGGCCTCTCCAGGAGCTTCGCCGGGTGCTCGGCCTTCCTCTTACCCGAACCAGAGCGTTGGCTCGTGGTCGATGGTGCCGGGGAGGATGCACCCTGCCTGGCGCCCGTAGAGCCCGACCGTTCGGCGCTCCCGGTGCCAGTGGACTCGCGGTGCTTGGCCTTGTGTTGGACCCACGTCGCCGGGGCGTCCTCAAAGGTCTTAGAAGACCACTCGGATTTCTTCTTCTTCTTCTCGCCTGAAGAGCTCTTCCCTTCCAGCCAGTTGGCGAGACGCTGATGGCGGTCCTTCATGGTCCGCTCCGACATATTGCCGCAGAACGTACAGTCCTTCTCCACGTGCGTCTTGTCCTCATGTAGGCAGTAAAGACAAAAGGAGTGTTCGTCCTCCTTAAAGACATTCTGAAGCTGGCATCCAGGGCAGACCCTGAACAGCTTTCCGGGCGTCGAGCTTCCCTTCTTCTGGGCCATGTCTGAGATGGGCCTGAGAAACTTCTGGAGTCCTCCAAAAGCGTGGCTCGACGAAATCTTCACCCTTGAGGGGCGCAGACGAATCCGACACGGGTCCCCGTTGATCGGATGAAGAAACGGTGGAGCTTGAGGCTCTTTTTGACCGAAAAATCAAAGTTTTTGAGAAAAAACGTGAAAAATAGCACTAACGCTCGAGAGCAATAGCACGAGGATCCCAACACTTGAACGTGCAGTAAAAATCTGAAGATGGCTGCCAGAGGCGGGGCTTAGGTAGAGGGCAGTCATTGGCTGTGGTCAGTATGACGCAGAGATAAGTGATTGGTTACTACTATGAAAGACAGATCAGAAACGAAACTGATACTGGTTTTTTCTTTACCGAGGATTCCCAGCCTGATGACAGGGAATATTCATGAGCATGTGAATCCATGCCAGACCCCATGCTGGAGAAACATTTTTTCCACATGGGGATTAACTGCCTGTGTAAGGGAAGGGGGAAGGGAAGGTGGAAGGGGAGAGTAAGGTAGGAGCCAGACGTATTTTAATGGAATGGCTTGGCTAACCGGAGCTTTCTCCTTGAGGATGTTCTCCACGAAGTCAGAGTCAGGGGCGGCTTCAAGCGTAGCAATCTTAAAATGATCCTCTGCTATTTTAACAGGGAGTTAAACAGCATTTAGTCGTCAAATGGCGACAAATCTCTTTGCAGAGGAGTAGTGGGGGGATCCAGATAGATGACGTCTGGGTCAGCGTTAAGTGGTGGTGTGTGCCACGATCCGCGGTCGTCCGCCTGGTCCCAGTTTGGACCCTGATAGACAGGTTGTTGATCATAAAGGTGAAAACCCCCATAAGAAACATCCTTATCCGGGTCCTCTGGGTCATCCCCAAAGATATTAACATGGTGTTCCTGTGGTTCCTCCAAAGATGGAAACTGGGCACCAGGGGAGGGAAGCTTCTGAGATTTAGAGGGGATGTGACATGAGTCCACTTCTCTATGCCTCTTCAAGATATTATCATACTGGTATAAAAAGTTGATGAACTCAGCCATTTTAGTGATATACTCATCAAACCTTTCCCTGGTCCATTTTGAGGAAGCTGAAAGGTTGGGTGGGTTGGACTGCACAGAAGGGGTTACATCCCTATTTAAGACCTCAGAAAGAGGCTGGGAGGCCTCTGAATAGCCCGTGTGGGAAAAGGGGGCTTCCCTGGAGTCCCCAGTGATCAAAATGGTAGCCAAAAGCTTCTCGCAGAGCTTTGGAAGTATTGTCGACGGCCTAGAGGATTTCGGCATGTCTGTAGCCGCTGCCACGGACGACGATGCTAACTCCACTTTTGGCATCCCAGAGCCTTTGGATGGTAACGCGTCAGTGGTGGAAGTTTTAAGGGAACCGCCAATTTGAGCAGAGGTTTTATGCCCATTTGCATGTTGCGGTTGCGTGGAGGGCGCCGAACTACGAGGTTCGGAAGGCTCCGGCGAAGACTTCGATGGGCCTACAGGCGTTGAGGCCTTCTTCGACGATCCTGTCGAAGAAGCCTTGTGGGTTGTGTGTTTATGGATATGTGGTGTGTGGGTGTCCTTGTCGCTGGGGTGTAACCTCCCCATAGCAGTGCCAGTGGCCTGCCTGTCGGGCCGGTGACGGACACATGGGAGCACGTAAGCTCCTCGGAAAGGTAGATGGCTTCCGAATCGGAGCCATGCTGCCGGTGGATTCTTCGTCCGAAGCGACGGCACCCGGGGGAAAGATTCTCAGCCAACATAGCAAAGGCTGCCCACCGCTTAATCCACCTGCCTTTCAGCATTTTAGGTTGAAAGAGTTTACAGGCCTTACACGAGCGCTCGTCGCGGTCGCGAGGAAGACACCTGTAACATTTACTCTCTGGGGAAATTTGCCGTTGCAGGAAGGGCATAATTTATGGTGAGTCCTCTCCATAGCAGAGGTGAGCGGCAGCCAGACCAAGAGGAAAGGAACAGGGGTGAAAGAAATACATTCTCAAAGAGAAGAAGAAGAAAACAGGGCCCCACTCGCCCTACTGTAAAGGCCGGGCCTGAAGGGGGAGGCCACACGGTCAACAGTCGCCAGGCAGTCGGGGATGGAGGCGTCAGCGAGCAGGAATCCCACGAAAGAGCCGTTGAAATGATGGTTGAGGGTTGACTAAACCACAGTAGGCAGTGGGATTAAATAAGCAATATAAAACTCTTACGAGCTCTGCATAAGTGACCAACTCGGTTGGCAGAAAAAAACAATCTGGTGGGACCTCGACGCGCGAGGGATTTTGGGTACACTACACGTCACGTTAGGGATAGTGTTACAGTCACGCCCATGTCGACGTCCCTTACCATCTTAAAAAAAAAGATACAATACTCTGCGACTACCACTAGATGTCGGACTATATGCACAGCATGCGACTAAGCAGATCCACAAGCATCAGAAACAGTAAAAAACACTGTGTACACTGTATAGTTTTCATGAAAGTCACCAAAAGGAACACATTACTTACCTGTAACTACTCCAGCATGGGTCTGGCATGGATTCACATGCTGATGAATATTCTCAGTCGCCAGGCTGGAATCCTCAGTAAAAGAAAAAACAGTTTCACTTCCAGTTACAAACTGTATTTCTCCTTTAAACCAATCACTGTCCTTTGGGTCATACTGCCCCCATCCAATGATAGTCCTCTCCGTAAGCCCCTACTCTGGCAGCCATCTTCAGATTTGGTAAGCACGTAAAGTGGCAGTAGGACCAAGAAGACCTGCAGAGGTGTCAGAGGGAGGGAGGGTTTGCATGTGAATCCATGCCAGACCCATGCTGGAGAACAATAGTTACAGGTAAGTAACTTGTTCGTTCTCCAACATGGGTTCTGGCATTGACTTGCATTCTCATGAATAACGAATACATAGCAGTACAACATTACACAACCACGGGAGGTGGCAAGGCTCAACAGAAGCAATTAACTCTTATGTCCGGCACAGACTCCCCTCAAGTGAACTGGTTGCATAGCACTGCTTGGTCGACTTTGGACTCCTCCCTGGAATCCCTGTTGACGCAGTAGAAGCTCATGAATGTGTGAATGGACCTCCATGTAGCAGCCCTGCAGATGTCCAGCAGGGGCACACCAGACAGGAACGCCGTTGTCGCATTGACTGCTCTGGTGGAGTGGGCTCTCGTACGGCCAGGCAGCGGTCGGTTCACCAACCAATGACAATGCATGATGCAGCCGGAGAGCCACCCTGAAATCGAAGCCTTGGACAAGGCGTTCCCATGGTTTACAGGATCAAAGTTCAGGAATAGTTGTGAAGTCTTCGGAAAACGTTAATGCGCATCACGTAGAACTTCAACGTCCAGTGAGTGCAAGGCCCTTTCAACCGGTGACAAAGGTTTCGGGGAAAGAAACAGGCAACACCAAAGGCTTGCTGAGGTGGAATTCCGACAGAACCTTGGGCATGAAAGAGGGGTGCGTTCCCTGGCACCACGCTTGATGAGAAAAGTCAGGTATGGTTGCTTGCAGGATAGGGCCTGGATCTCACCCACCCTCCTGGCAAAGGTGACGGCCACAAGGAAAGCGGTTTTCTACAAGAGGAACATGAGATGGGCCTGATGCATCGGCTCGAAGGGGACCCCCCCCATGAGCTTGTTCAGAACCATATGGAGTTCCCACGCTGGGGTAGGAGCCTTCATCGGCGGGAAAGATCGAAAAAGTCCTTTGAGTAACTCCTTGATGAGTCAGTGAGACCACAGTGAAGATCTTCCCAGAGACCTGGTGTAGCTGGAGATAGCCGACAGATGCACCTTGATAGAAGAGGGTGCCAGGCCTGCCTTGTCCAAGGAGAGCTAGTAGGAAAGAATTTGTGTGACCGTCACCCTCAGCAGGGTAATCTTCTGCAACCGGCACTACGTAGCGAAACGCTTCCACTTGTGACCGTAGCACTTCAAAGTCGACGACACCCTGGTCTGGGCGAGGATCTCTCTGCAGTCCGCAGGTAACGCGTACCCTCCAAACTCTAGGGCTGCAGGAGCCAAGCCTTCAGGTTAAGCGACCCTGGGTCGTGATACAGGATTGCGCCTCCTTCTCTGGTGAGAAGATCCGGAACTACCGGCAGCTTGATCGGGGGTGCCGCTGACAGAGATATCAAATCTGCTTCGGCCACCCCAGTGCGATGAGCATCATCCTGCATTGGCACTGTCTGAGTGTGTTGATGACTTGTATAAGGAGAGGCAACGGAGGAAACACGTACAGGAACAGGCCTAGGCATTTGGAGTTTGCCACCGTCGCAAACAGATCGATCTGGGACCTGCCCCACTTGATGAAGATGCAGTCCACCTGGTCCTGCCGAAGTTCCCAGTCGTGGCAGGAGCGCAACTCCCTGCTGAGTGAGTTTGCGATTGTGTTCTTGACTCCCGCTAGGTGAAGAGGAACTAGGAACATCTCTTGTCCGACAGCCCAGCGACACAAGTCCTGCGCTTCCTTGGAGAGCACTGGGGATCGAGTGCCCCCCTGTTTCCTGATGTAGAAGATTGTGGTGGTGTTGTCCATGAAGATCCTCACCACCTTGCCCTTCAGAGACGGAAGGAATGACTTGAGGGCCCAGAACACTGCCTGTAGCTCCAGGATGTTGATATGGGGATCTTTCTCCTCTGGCAGCTACAGGCCTCTGGCGTGCAGACATCCTGTGTGGGCTCCCCAGCCTTCCAGGGAAGCATCCGTGGTGATCATCTCCTGGTATGGGGGTTTTGAAACCCTGTGCCCCGGGCGATGTCGGAGCAGACGTCCCACCACCTTATTGCCCGACAGAACTCCTCATCAAGCAGGATCTTGTCTGCGAAGCTTCTGGACACCTGTGTCCAGCAAGCGTCCAGGAACTCCTGAAGAGGTAGCATCTGTATCCTGCAGAGCCGGATGAGGTAGATGCAAGACATCATGCCAAGTGACGACTTGATGGTTCGCACAATGGCGGTCTTCATTGACAACAGCCGCTGCAACTTCCCTTGAATGGCCGTTACCCTCTCCTCTGAGGGTGGCGCCAGGCAGGACACAGTATTGATTCTGGCTCCTAGGAACAGTGCGTTCTGCAATGGTGTCAAGCAGGACTTGGATAGTTGATTGAGAATCCCAGATCTGTCAGCAGCTGGACATTCGCCTCCAGGTTTCCGACGGCCAACTCTCGCGAGCGGACCCGGATGAGTCAGTCGTCGAGGTATGGGTATACCTGTATACTCCGTAGATGCAGATGGGCCACCACCGGTGCTAGGCACTTTGTGAACACTCTGGGGGCTGACTTCAAGCCGAAAGGTAGGGCCTTGTACTGGTAGTGCAGTTCCTGCACTACGAATCATAGAAATCTTCTCTATTTCACGTGAATGGGGACGTGGAAGTATGCGTCCTCCAGGTCCAGCGATGTCAAGAAGTCTCTTTTTTCCAGTTGGCCGAGCACGTGTTGCAACGTGACCATCCTGAATTTTTGGGACTTGAGGTATTTGTTCAGATGTCGCAGGTCTAGAATGGGCTTCCAGCCCCCTGTCTTCTTTCTGAGCAAAAAGTATCTGGAATTGACTGGGGAACAAACTCTATCGCCCCTTTTCAGAGCATGGCCAGTACCTCCTCCAAAAGCTGATGGATGTGCTGCTCCTGATGGGCCACAGTATGTCCTTGGACGAGAGCGTCGAGCACCCATCTGTCAGTGGTGATCTTTTTCCACTCGCTGACGAAACTAGGCAGTCGACCTCCCATCAGGGTGCACGGGTGGGGGCCCGACGTCATGGTAGGTTAAGGCTTGCTTCAGCGTATGCATCCTGCCCTGCGGGCGATGCTGTCCTCCGTCTCCGTAGGCGTGGGAACACCCTCTGTAGGCTTCCTGAGTCGTGGATCTAGAAGGCTGACGGTACAATGAGAAGAAACGTTTGGAAGACCTGGTCGACTCACCTCGGGAGGAGCGAAAGGAAAAGTGGTACTCCGAGAGGGTGCTCAGGGAACGGGCCGTCTACGTTACCTTACTTGATGGCCTGTACGGACTCGTCGCCGACCTTCTCAAAAAGGTTATCTAAGTAGAAAGGCATGTCCAGTACCTTCGCTTGGACCTCCTGGCAGAAAAGCAGACACTGTTCGCCATCTGCCGGAACCCTGTGTCAACAATGTCCAGCACCACTGTGATGGCATGACCCGAGCGCCCAGTCGTACCTGGCTAGGATTGCCAGTGCTTTGGCCGCCTTAATGGTGGACGCTGCAGTGTAAATGACCTTCCTTCCCCTGGCGTCCATCTTCTTCCCCTCGCTATTCCGGAAGGACGGAAAACGACAAGCACAGGTTAGCTGACCGTTTCCTTGCGGCCGCCGAAACCACTGAATCTAGCGATGGTTGCAGCCTCAGGCACTTGGGTGCGGATTCCGGCACCCGGTACCTCTACTCCAGCCTATCCAGTTTGGCCAGAGCCGTGCAAGGGTTCTTCAAGAGGGCCAGGTCCTCCTCCCACACGTCGTCCAGAAGGGGCACTGCCATGATTATCTTCCTCTTGGCCTTGCGCCTCTGGTACAAGAAACCCCCCTTCTTGGTTTATTCGGGCACAAGCTGGAATAGTTCTGAGGCTCTGGCGATCATGGAATGGAACAACCCAACCTCATCTGGTCCGGACTCCCTAGGCTGCGGAGACGCGCCGCGACGGTATCGTCATCTGTCATTGTCGTGGCAGTATCCATTCCCTGTGTCTGGTCTGTTGGGGGAGAGGGGGCCCGAAGCAGATGTGGAGGCTGAGATTGGGGCATCGGATGTTGCTTCCTCTTCTTCGCTAGCAGCAGGTCAGAGGGCTGTGGGACCAATGGAACTGGGCCCTGTGGCATCCTCTTATCGATCTCCGACACCAAGGTATGGATGGTTGACAGGATGTCCAGAGACGCATCCCTCGCCTGACCTGGCATGATCGGAACACTAGGCCCTGCGCCATCATTGTCTTCCTCTTCTACGTCATCGTGGACCGTGTGTAAGGACTCCAGGTCCTTGTCGCCCGTGGATGAAACTTCCATGGTTTGGGCCACGGCCTGGGGCTGACCCAGGCCCCCCCCCCTTTTCTATCCCGAGGAGCTGGAACGGAGTTCTGAGATGGTGTTCCCTTCTCCGGTGCGCCAGCAGACTTTGGCAAAGTCACTGTGGCGGCATTGCGGCTTGGGGGGAGGGATACCTTCTGCGCTGCCGGGGCTACCTTCACAGGGTCAAACCCCTTAGCCTTCATGAGAGCAGCCGCCACCAACTCCATCGTCGATGAAGTCTTATGCTGTGCAGATTGGGCCTTCTTAGGCAGTTCAGCCTTATTCTCCTCCGTCCGTGGCTTCTCCCACAGTTGGACGATTTCCTTTACGAGGAGGAGCTTGATTGCCGGCTGGCAATGGAGGTGGAGGGTGATGTTGATCGCGCCCTGACCACCATTGGACCTGCTGACGCGGCGACCCTGGTGGATCCGGACTTGCGGTTCTTGGCCTTGTCTTGGGCTCCCATGGATGAGGCGCTCTCAAAGCACTTAGAAGACCACTTCTTGGACAGAGGCATGTCTATGCTTGGAGCACGGGGCAGAGGCCTTGGCGTTCAGCTACGTCGCCAGTCTACTGTGCCTATCCTTCGTCATGTTCTTGTAGAAACTGAGGCATACCTCACACTCTCCTTCCTTGTGGTCTGGATGCAGGGAGTAGAGGCATTGCATGTGCTTGTCTTCAACAAACACATTCCGTAGCCTGCACTTGGTGCAGGACTTGAAGAGAGATATCCCCTCCTTCTACTCTGTCATGGTCGGAGGGCTCGAAGTAGGCCCGATGGCCTTCTGGAATCTTCGACGAGCTTCGCCCTTGAGGGGCGCTGAAATTCACCGACAACGGATCCCCGCTGTTGGAAGACTGAGAAAAGAGCACACAGGGTATTTCCCCTTTCCATCGAAAACACAAAAAAATTACATGTTATCCCTGTGGAAAGTGGTATAGGGTCCTGAAGCCACCAGAGCCTGGATCTCGCTGACTCTGCGAGCGGAGGTGAGTCCTACTAGCAGAGCTGTCTTCATGGTGACCAGCCTGTCTGTGGATGCCACTGGCTCGAAGGGCTTGTACGCCAAGGCGCCCAACACCAGGCTGAGGTCCCACACAGGGTGTGGCTCCCTGATGGCCGGGTAAAGCCTGGACAAGCCCGTTAGATATTTCTTGACTTGGGTTGGAAGAGAAGACCACCTCCTCCTCCGAATTCCTGTAGGCCCAGATGGCTCCTAGATAGGTGCGGCATGTGTTCACCTGCACACCCGAGTGGGCAAGGTGTGCCGAGAAAGACAGCACATCGTCCAGTGTGCACGTCAGGGGGTCGCTCTTCTTAGAATCTGCCCAGTGACAGAACCTGCTCCATTTACTCTTGTATTGGCTCCTAGAGGCCTTGCTCCTAGCGCCCTGGATAATCTCCAGGTTAGCCCACAATAGGCTCAGGTGTTTGAGGGTGATCTGCTCAGGAACCACGCTGCGAGGGCTAGCTTATGAGGAGCGGGGACGAGAACCCTGCCCCCCTGCTGGGACAGGAGAGGTGCTCGGCCCAGCGGGAGGTGAATGGGTAGTCTGTCCGAGAGGCTGAGCAATTGGGAGAACCACGGTCTCGCCAACCACCAAGGAACTATCACTATGATGTTCAGGTAACGAGCCTCCTTTATCCTGCGCAGTACCCTGGGGATCAGGTGTGTGGGAGGAAAGGCATAGGCTGTCATGCCTTCCCATTGAATCTGCATGGCGTCGCCCAGTGTTACTCAGAATTATATGCAGTACCCGTTGCGAACACCACACACAATTAAGACTACAAGTGACAGTACAAATTCACCTTTGGTACAAGCCTGTACTACTCTGTTAAAGTGGTATCGATGGCTGAGCAGCCAGACTTATCTCAAGCGTAAGTGAGCAGTATCAAATAGTTAAACAAAGGACAGCAATTACTATGATTCAGGCAAACATTGACTCAAGGTTTTCAAGTAAAAGAATATACATTTATTTCACTCTTCAGTTGTATAACATTACACCATTATAAGCAGTTTAAAAATCACACTCATACACCACACCACTTCCCTTAAATCCCAGACAAGTTAAGCTCACAAAATGAAGTGGGAGCAAAATGGCACTCCGGCAATTTAAGAGGGAGGGAAAGAAAGTTAATAGAAATTGAACCACACCAACAGGTAAGTACTCAGGGCAATAGAACAAGAGGACCTACAGTGATATAATCAGATAGAAAATTTAGGACCAAAGTCAATGGGACAAAAGTCTTTTGCTCAAGATCACGCGGTTCAGGGTAGTTTGCGGTAAAGTTCGTGCCACAGATTTCGGACGAGGTTGGGTGGTAGAAAAGTTAGTTCAAAGAGAAGAGAAGGACAAGCCTTCGGATTGGAGAAAGATTTTACACACTTTTCCCACGGCTCAACGAAACGATCAACTGGGTTTGCACAGTACCTTAAAATAGAGAGGAAACTGTAGCTGAGGCGGTGTCATGATTCCTGCCCCTCATGTCCCCAGCCCTCCAAGATGTCAGGCTGGAGCCAGGCCACAATCACCTACATGACCCTCAAGGGCCTCTCCATCCTTCGAAAGACCCACTTGGGAGTCAGACTTGGCGCTTGTGGCACCAGACCCACTCCCATAGGATAACATTGGGGATTGGACTTGTAGTGCATTGATGGGGACAAGATGGATGCCCCCACATATTTCGGTTCCCAGAACTGCATGTGCAGTCTAGTCTTTTGGGTGTGGTTCAGCTCAGAGACACCTGGGATACCCAGAGACTATTTAAGCCACGCCTAGGCTGAGAAACATGCTTTGGGTTTTCTGCACCTGCATCGTGACACTCACCGTGTTTGGATCGGTCTCCAGTAGGCCTGCATCTTTCTTCTGCGTTCAGCTCCTGCAAGAACAAGAACACCATTAGGAACAGCCTTACCTTGCAGCGCTTCTGCCCATCATTCATCGCTCCTTCTGTTCTGCGGGCATCTTCGGCGGTGTCATTCCCATCCCGGCACGCCGCTTCCTAAGGAAAAGGGAAAAAGAACAGAAAAAAGGCATTAGTAAGCATTCAGCAAATCTTTGCTTATTTTTAAAGACTGTACGAGCTTCAAACGCTTACCTCAATCACAGCCGCTCTGGGGGAACTATGTCTCCGGAACTTCTAATCCATCTGCAAGAGGGAAAAGACACTCCAGGTTAGCGTGGAAGCATCTACAGGCGCCGCATACCGCGGTTACTCACCGCATTTCTTCTTCACAACCGGCATCCATGCTGAAAACGTTGCGGCACCTAAAAGGCACAGAAAAAGAACTCAGTTCAATACAGATACGAAAGGGTTGCATCGCGCGCTCACTCACCTTCAGCGCTACTCATCGCAGCAGCACGTCGCCATCCCCAGACGCCAGCCATCATCTAAGGAAGGAAAGGAACGAAGTTGGAGAACTGTTCAAAAGACTCATTGTACTTACCTATCAGACTCTTGCCAGTGAAGTAACTAGGCAGCAACGAGCCTGCATCAATCAACGTGCCCCTGCGCTGAAAGCAGGACAGAGAGCACACTTTCCAAGAAAACAAGGTGTGCTGTGGATCAAAGAGAAGGGTTGGACCCCGGGGAAGAAGGGGTTCAAGCACATAGAGACAATAGGGAGTTAAATTCTACCAATCCTGTGTTTCAGGCCCAGTCTCCAGTCGAGTAGTCTCCAGGGAAGGGTTTGAGGTCTTAAGAGATCAGAACAGGTTGAGTGACGTCCCCGTGGATACCAGGTGAGCGTTACAGGCGGACGTTCCTGGTAGTTCCTGCAGGCTCACGGTTCCTGAAGAGACTGTCGGACTGACACGAAGTAGGAAGTCTGTAGGGTCCGGCACTAACCAGGGAAGAAATCAGCAGCAGAGCAAAGCAACAAATAAAAGGTGAGCTCCTTAAAACCCAAGCAGGGTCCGACCATCCTGGCTATCCGGCTCACTGTAGCTTTGTACAGCGAATTCGACCAGAGGACGAGTCCTGGCTTGCAGTTTGGGCGAACTGGTTGGTCCCACCAGCTCAAGGGAAGAAGTTTCCTGGAGGATCTTCTCTGTCAGCGGATTCTGACGATTCGGGCCTGCAGCAGGGCTTCACCGGGCGGTTCAGTCGTTGAAGGGGTCCTCTTCCATCAGCTCATCGTTGGTTCTTTCGTTCCAGTGGCGACTCTGCCTTTCCAGTCCCAGAGACCTGCTTTTTATGCAGTTTTCCCCCATTCATACAGCCTGGCTGTCACTCACGCACCAGGGGGGCTGTCCTGGCAAGGACAGTCCCCTTAGCCGATCAGACAGGAGTGCGACTTGGGTTACCAAGGGAACCCATGGCAGGGGTCAGAAGACCCCTCCCTCACATCCTGCCTACCCAGACTTGCAGGTGCCTTAAAGAGGGCTTCTGTGCAGAAGCCCGTGAAAAAGACAGCCAACAAAGGAATCAACCCCGGTTTGGCGCGCAGAGAAGAACAGGAGAACGACTAACAAAAAGAAATGGTGACTAAACCCAGCCGGAGCCAAAATAAAATGTATTTGGTCAAGCGGGTTTATGTTGAAGGCTAATATGATAGCCTAAAGCAATACCATGGTTATATAAGATAACCGCGGTAGAAAAGTTAGGGTAGTTACCACTGCCACCAGCCAAGTCTTGATGTAAAGATATGGGGTGTATTGGGTCTGTAGTTTAAAGAGACTACATAAAGTTAATGGCAACTTTACATGTTTCTGGGAGACAGTAGTCAGTCCCAGAAAATGGAGTCAGAGGGAAGTCTAAAAGACAACCCTGTGTTACTACACTGAAGGTGCTGTGTAACCCACAAAAATGGTGCTCTTGGAGTAGGTGAGGCTCCAGAGCCCAAGATCACACAAATGGTAAAAACACACACAGCAAAACACATTGTAAGAGTGGGAAAAAGGCTCACACACTTAGCAGGTGAAAAAAATAAATCCTAGAAATCCAGCAAAGCTGCGGAGGGACTCATTAGGTAAGGGAAATTAGCCATTTATGAGAATTCTCCCCAACACCCAGGGAGCCGGGACCCTGTCCCTGCCAAGACGCAAACTGCTGGCACTTCCTGTTCTTACAGGAGCCAAATAAATCCACCTGAGATTGGCCCCATGTGTTGGAAACCACTTGCAGCACCTGGCCATTCAATTGCCACTTGTAATTGTCCGCTCCCTGCCTGCTGAGCCTGTCGGCTTCCAAGTTGGCCTCCCTCGGGAAGTGGATGACCCAGAGGAAGATGTTTTCCAGGGCCCATTACCACATGCCGACTGCTAGGATGCACAGTGGAGGGGACCTGGTACCCCCTGCCTGTTGACATAGTACATGCTGGTGGAGTTGTTGGTCTGGATCAGGACAGTCTTGCCCCCGAAAAGCGGGAGAAAGGCCATCAGGGCTAGCCAGATGGCTTTGAGCTCCAGCCAGTTTATTTGCGACTCCTGCTCCTGCCGGGTTCAGACTCCGTGGATGCAGTGGCTGTCCAGAGTGGCTCCCCAGTCCACTAGGGAGGAGTCTTTAGTGAGGATGAGCTGCGGGGACGGCTGCCGGAAGGGCCTGCCTGTCCGCATGTTGCAGTCCCTGGACCACCACGTGAGGTCCGAGTGGAGAGAAGGCGATATGCTGACCAGCTCCGCTTGGGAGCCTGTCTCCTGATTTCATGAGGCTGCGAAGTGCAGCTACACTCTCCTCATCTGGAGCCTCGTGTGCGGCACAGCGAAGAGGACGGCTGCCATGATGCCCAGAAGGTGCTGGTACCACCAAGCCGAAGTCACTGGCCTGGTAAAGAAGTGCGTAGAGGCCCCCTTGATGGGTGTAATCTTGTCCTCAGAGGGAAAAACTTTCTCGGAACTGGTATCCCAGATGAGGCCCAGGAAGGTGAGAACTTGTGTGGGCTGCAGCTGAGACTTCTTGAGGTTGATAGTAAACCCCAGGTCGTGGAATGTGTTCATGAGCGCGGAGCCGGTATGGGTAACCCCCTCTGGGGATCTCGCTCTGACGAGCCAGTCGTCCAGGTACGGGTAGACATGGTGGCCCTGGGCCCCGAGGAGGGCTGCCAATGCATTCATGATTCTGGTAAATACCCTGGGGGATGAGTTGAGGCCAAAGGGTAGCACATTGTACTGAAAATGACAGCCCATGATCCTGAAGCGTAGGAAGGAGCGATGAGGTTGCCAAATCGGGACGTGTATGTAGGCGTCCCTCAAATCCAGGGAGCACATCCAGTCTCCCCTGTCTAGTGTCTCCGCAATGAGTGCTGGCGTTACCATCTTGTATTTTTGCAGAGGGTGGGAGAGATTGAGGGTGGACAGGTCCAACACAACTCTCAGACCAGCCTGGTTCTTTTTTTGTATGGCGGAAATCCTGGAATAGAAGCTTAAACCTCTCTC
The DNA here is from genome assembly GCF_040938575.1 of Ambystoma mexicanum. Lineage (NCBI taxonomy): Eukaryota > Metazoa > Chordata > Amphibia > Caudata > Ambystomatidae > Ambystoma > Ambystoma mexicanum. Next base: position 31,624,038 of record NC_090936.1, read on the forward strand.
TGAGGCTGGCACTTCTTCCATTGCTTGTCTCTCGACGTACGAACAGATCTCTGCCAACAGAGTTGCCTCTCCAATCTGTGGGAGTGGAGGGGAAGATGGAGGTGAGGGAGATATGGCTAGACAGTACCCCTTGGATACTACAGAGAGGATGCAGCGGTCCGTAAAGTTCTGGCGCAAGAAATGCACGTAAGAGGCAAGCCTGCCACCGACGGGAGACACGTGGACCCGAACAGATGCGTCATGCCTTTTTACCGTCTGAGGCTGCTGCTGAGGAGGGGGACTGGTAGAAGCGCTTGCTCCTCCCCTTTATGTTGCTTGCGCCGGTGCCGACTCGGCGAGTGGTCATGCTCTCTCGACCTCCATTGCTGGAATACCCGGAATCCCCAAACGCCTACCCCTTGTTGGAGCGTTGATGCGACTGGGTATACCCTTGGGTGTGGCCTTCGTCAGGATAAAGACTTTGCAGTATGCGAGCTGTTCTTTTTATCTAATTCGTCGTCGGTGGTAGAGTGGAATAGGTAACTACCCTCGAACGGAAGGTCCAATATGCAATCCTGGACATCAGGGTTAAATTTAGTAGCCCGAAGCCAGGCCTCCCTTCTCATGTCCATGGTGATGCAGATGGCCCGGCAAGAGGTATTGATGTGTGCCAATGTGGACTCCATGATGTCCTGCGGTACCAGCCTAGATTCTCCTCGACCCGCCTTGAAATGTGCCTGGTCGAGGACAACTGAGGCTTAGTGTAGAGTGACGCTGCAGTGATAACCAAAAAATGTGGCTGGGGGTGTGTTGATAAGTGTGTATCCCCTGCCATCTGTCTATACTTGGTATTGAGGCACTGATTGACAGTTTGGGCCGAGTGTGGCTTGGGCCACCCCTTCTTGGCCAGGGCCACAACATCTTTCTTCATCGAGATACACGTTTTGGTAGGGGGTTGTAGGGTGAGGACTTCTGCCAAGACCCCTTCCTCAGGCTGCTCGACCTCAGGTTGATGAAGGCCCAGATATTCTGTCAACCCCGTAAGCCTGTCGTGGAAGGCATTTTCTGGCGCCGGCTTGTCAGGATCCTCCTACTCGTCTGTGTCTACCAGAGTGTCTGGCTGTTCCGGAGCGGGTGGAGGAGTGCTGGGCGCTGTGGGCTGTGGTGTGGAGACCGGAGCCGGAGGCTGGTGTGGAACCGTCTGTATTGTGGGAGGCATTGGAGCCAGAATCGGAGGAGGCATGGGCAGCGGGGGCTGAGCTAGGGCCTTTGGTGCCACAGCCATGGGTGCCGGTGGAGTGACCAGAGGGAGCAAGTCCCTGACAGTATCCCATAGGATGGCCCCCATTTCGGGGGTTTGCATCAACGCCAGGAACCTTTCGAAGAACCTGTATTCGGAAGCAGAGGCAGTGGATGTTGACATAGAGGCTGGGGGCTGCTGGGGCCAGAGTGCACTCTCTGTCTAGGTAGCAGGCGAAACCTGCCCTGATGATGGATAAACTGTAGGCCACGTACCTGGTTGACACCAGACCCACCTTGAAACTCGTTCACCCGCCTGCTCTGAGGAGCATCGTACGAGCGGCCATGTTGCTGGCGTGGCAGCCATTTTGTCGTGGTGCATGGTCCTCTGGGCACAGCCTCGCCCAAGATTCTTGGTGTTGAAACATGGGGCCTCTAACGCACCTCAGGTCTAGGGCTGGAAGGCGAATCGCCCTCAGCACTGATGCCGGTAATGCTGTGTGAAGGCACCCCCTTGGACAGGGAACCGCTACTAGGTCGTAGCCCCTCGGTTGTAAACCCGGTAAAAGAACCTTGCGGTCCTTCAGCACTCTTAACGGAAGGGTCCGGAGACCCCTTGACCGTAAGGCCGGTAGCTGTATTAGCCTTGGTGCGTGTGCTGGTAACAGAACCCGAGGGGTTCCTCCCGCTTGAGTGTTTCCTCGGGAAGGAGTTGCCCTTATGGGGTGCGATGGAAAATAACGGCCCCCCCTTTGGTCCTCGATCTCTGCTTGACAAACTTCTTCAAGTCCTCTGGAGGCGATCCTTCGAAGAGCTCCTCCACCTAGCTAGCCTGTTCTTCAGTGCGCGTCGAAAGCAGTGCAACCTTCCTAGGTGCCCCTGGTCAGGGCCAAAGCAACGGAGGCAAAAAGCATGGGCGTCCCTCACAGGAAAGAGCCCCTCACAGGCTGGACACCTGCTGAAGGCCGCTGAAGTCGACATGCGGCGGGGAGGAGCGTGTTGCTGGAGGACCAAGACCCTAGATGACAAAAGGATAAGAAAATAATCTGGGGAAGAGCGTGTGGAATTACATGGCGAGGCCAAACCCAGGAGCGCTGGTGAAATCGGCCCGTTACCTGAGGAGTGGCACCTATGGGTGGAGTCAGGGTAGCGCATGCTCCCAGGGCCACTAAATATAAAGGGGAACAAGGTTTTTCTGGTGAAAAAGGTTCCATCTCCCGTCCCTAGGAAGGGACGCCAATACAGTATGGAGGAAAGGGGATGGGACATAAGAGTACAGACTCGAGGACTCCCAACACTGAAGCGTGCAGTAAAAATCTGAAGATGGCTGCCAGAGGAGGGGTTTAGTGAGAGGACAGTCATTGGATGGAGGCAGTATGACCCAGAGGACAGTTATTAGTTTGAAAGAGAACTACAGTTTGTATGTGAAACTGTTTTTTCTTTTTCCAAGGATTGCCAGCCTGACGACAGGGAATATTGATGAGCATGTGAATCCATGCCATACTCCATGCTGGAGAACAATTCTGACTGATCCTTGCCTTATCTAAATCATTGTGGAAATGTTACTATAATGATGGTTGTTTTTGCCACATCTTGGTACCTCAAACAAACTCTTCCATCTCAAATATTACAATCTGCATTGACTCCAAGATCTCAACATCATATTCGACACCCAGATGAATGTCCCCCACAAACTGCTCTGGTGGGGGGTTTACATTCCACCAAGTACTATAGCACGCCCCCGGATCTTCCTGCCTTTGCTCTTAATATTCATTTTATGGATGCAACTCATCTAATGGGGATATTAATGTGTTAACAAGCATCCACTATTTAATTTATAAATAATTTTCACACGCCTCATATTTGTCTTCTCATCACTTCCAGCTGAGTAGATATCCGCTGTTCCAAAAAAACAGACCATTTGATCAGTAGGGGCCCTTTTGTTGGCATCCAAACCATAGCAATTCTCTCGTTTATTAATTATTTCAGGCTGCCAATAACATTTTGGGCCTAATTCACAGAGGGTTTTCCAATGGGGTTTTGCCATTATAAAACGCTTCTGTGAATTCGGCCCTTTATCGCTTAATTATTTTGAGCTTCAAACCGCAAAAGCATTATTTAAAATATCACATAGATCACTGTGTTAGGTGTAATGTAAATAATATGACAGAACATTCCCCAACAAAGTTGGGGGAAAAAGTGACTTACCTTTGGTAATATTCTTTTTGATGATAGTGTACATGATTATTCTATGATGGGAATATCCTAACAGTTCTTGCACAGGCTAGCTTCCAAAACTCTTTGCAGCCACTGGTTGGTCACACTGGTTAGGACATTATGTCATGGGCAACGGATGTGGCATCAAAGGTACATACAAAGAAACACACAAGGCTGCGTACCTCGGTTCAACCCAATTATGCTCACTCAGACAAGACAGGGATGGCAGAACTGCCATAGAGTTATGAGTTACATTCAATAGGAGGGTATGGAAGGTGGATTGATGAGGAATTTGTGTAAGGAATACCGAATTCACTATAAAGATTATTACTGGCAGGCAGAGAATGGGGGGTAGATCTTTCGCTTCCGAAGGTGCCTCCCTCTGGAACGGCCTCCCTGCCTCTCTCATACTTGAGTCGTACCACATGAAGCTCCAAAAGCAGCTCAAGACCCTCCTTTTCTCCTTTGCCTTCTCTCTCTTGCTCCCATGCGAAGTTACTTGTCTGCTGCGCCGACTGGTTGCTTGGTTCCCTCAGAGTCTCACTGGGTACCAGGCTCCTCCACGAGCAGTCTTCCTTGCACTGTCTCAGGACCAACCGCGCACTTGGGGCAGTAACTCTAACCCGTCAGCCCCCCTGCACTTTCCTAGAGCCGTGCTGCCCTGGCCGCACTTACTCAGAGCCAAACTGCCCTGATCGCACTTACCCCTTTTCCTCTCCCTTGCACTTCCCCCTCTCCTTCCTCTTGCACTTCTATTGTCGCACTTGCACGATCCGAATGACACAAGGCCTAGCAGGATCGTTGTCTTGTCTTCCCTCCCTTGTCCTGTGGCGCCTATAAACACATACAGGCAGGTTATAAATGCGATATCATGTCACACTGAAGGTTCATAACTTGTCCCTCAAATGGATAATTCCTCCCAGGTTCCTCATCATCTGATAAGATTATTGTTGCAGTCATCACTGCATTTCCTTCATGATTTTAATTTTAGTAGCAATTGGTGCTAAAGACAATGGTGACATTTTAGAAACTCAACAAAAAGTAGTCAGACTAGTCTTACTACAACATTTTTATTTTAGGACAGCACCATGCAAGTATAATACATGAATACATAGAGGGCACTGAAATGAGCCAGAGGTTTATGTAAGAAAGATAGCTGCTTTGTGTGCTTCACTGTGGTGTACGTGTGGTGGATTATTACAGCCAATGGTCTCTATGTTGTACTACTATTAAGCAACACAGTACTGTATGCTTACACTTTAAAACATAAGTAACTTGTTGTGGCTGGTCTGTAGTGAGGGTCTTGTGTGGAATGTGATGAGGTCACTATGGAATGTTTGAGCGTTTGAGTGTTCTAGGTCAGTTGCAAGGGGACACTGGTGTGTGTAGATGGCCAGTGCTTATGTCAGGAACTAACACGCATAGGACTTACGTGGTAACCTGGATTAAATTTACCTGAAGACGTCCTGGCACAATATCTTCCTTTACCCATGAGGCTACTTGATAACATTTATGAAACTTAACCAGCATATGTGCTTAGCACTCTGCTAACACTCGCTGATGCTCTCGCTTTTAGGCATCGTTGTCAGAATCACATAGAAATGCCAATCAAGCATATGCTTGTTTCTGCTACTCCCTAGCTTTCAGGGGTGTTGGTGTGTAAGAAATGTTTCCCTCACTTGACTAGATTTGACATCCTTGGCACATATCTTTACTTTACTGCACTTCAACTAATTAGTATGCTACATTTGACAATGCTTAGAAATAGGCCCTAGTATGGAAGTATAATAAATACAATAAAAGTAATGTGTGCTTGAGCATTTACGTATGTGACTATACGTGAAAAGAAACTGTCCACTGGCTCTTAATCAATTACTTCACCTTTTTCAGGCAGAGACTGACTGAATCCATATGGAAAGGCTGGGACCCCTCTGGAACAGGATAGGCAGTAGAATCTTGTGATGGTGTGGGTGAACCTCCACGTAGCAGCCCTACAATGTCGGACAGGGAACACCAGAGAGAAATGCTGTCATCGCTATGATGGCTCTGATGCCATGCATAGGCTCTCGGCCGGCCCGGAAGAGGTCTGTTGACCAGATGATTACAGTGCACGACACAGCCAGAGAGCCACCTGGAAATGAAAGCCTTAGACAGGGCTTTCGCATATCCCACTGGTCCAAAATTGACAAACAACTGAGATGTCTTTCGAAAAATCCTTTGTGCGTGCCCCATGATACTTTAAAGGCACACGCAACGTCCAGTGAATGCAATGCCCTTTCAGCAGGTGTAGAAGGGTTCAGAAAGAAAACTGGCAGAACCAAAGGCTCATTGAGATGGAACGCCAAAGGAACTTTCGGCATAAAGGTGGGATGGGTCCGCAGCACCACCTTCGTAGCGTGGAAGTTCAAGAACGGCTGCCTGTGCCTGCAGGAGAGGGCCTGGATCTCCCCGATCCGCCTGGCCGAGGTGATGGCCACCAGGAAAGCAGTCTTCCACAAGAGAAACTTGAGAGGGGCCAGATGCATTGGTTCAAATAGAGGCCCCATGATTGTAGTGAAAACCATGTTGAGCTTCCAAGCCGGGGCAGGAGCCTTCACCGGACGAAAAGTCCTGAAGAGGCCTTTTGAGGAACTGCTTGATGAACCTGTGCGACCACAGGGATGGCTTTCCAGGCGCCCGGTGTATACTGGAAAATGGCAGCTAGATGCACCTTGATGGAGGCATGAGCCAGGCCAGCTTTGGCCAGCAAAAGCATGTACGGGAGGAGCTGCAGCACTGTTAACCGAAGAGGCGCAATCTTCTGAGTCCTGCACCCCACACTGAAGCGCTTCCATTTGTGGCCATAACAAGACAATGTCGAGGAAGCTTGGCTAGGAGCTTCTTGCACTCAAGCGGCAGGTTATAGTGCCCAAACCCTAGGGCTGCAGGAGCCAGGCCATGAGGCTCAGCAGCGCTGGGTCGTGGTGTAGTATTGTTCCGTTTTCTCTGGAGAGCAGGCCAGAAATGGAGCAGCCAGATGGACGGAGCCACCGACAGATGGAGCAGGTCCGGGTACCAGATCTGTCGCGGCCAAGCGGGGCCGATGAGGCTCATCCTGCAATGACAACATCCGAGTGTGTTGATCACGTGTAGCAGGCTCTGAGCGAAGGTGTACAGGTGGGGCCTGTCCACCAGGAACGAGAATGCATCCCACAGACTCTTCAGTTGAGGGTATCTGATGGCAAATCTCTGGCACTTGGGAGATGTCTGCATTCGCGAAGAGGTCGATCTGGGGGGACCCCACCTGCTGAAGAGTTGAGACACCTGCGCTTGCTGAAGTTCCCACTCATGGCAGTATCGCAGCTTCTTGCTGAGCGAGTCAGTGATGGCGTTCTTGGCGCCTGCCTGGTAAAAGGCGACCAAGAACATGTCCTGAAGAAAGGCCCAGCGCCACAGGGACTGGGCTTCCAGGGAGAGAACAGGCAAGTGCTGCCCTGATTCCGGATGTAGAACATGGTGGTGGTGGTGTTGTTCGTGAAGACCCGCACCACCTTCCCTTGTAGCTGTGGCTGGAGTGGCTTGAGGCCAAGAAGGCCGCAAGGAGCTCCAGGATGTTTATTTGCAAGTCCTTCTCCTCTGGGAGCCAGAAGCCAAATAGCAGGGTCAGAAACTGGTATTGATGTCCCTGGTACAACCAAACGCAGGAACTTCCGATGTTTCCGATGAAAGGGGATGTGAAAGTATGCAAGGGTGTTGATGATACCCTGCAGTTCTTTCGCTCCACAAGGGGCGTTTCTCACAATCTTAAAATGACTACACGCCGTCCTATCGTCCACCCTCCCGATCCACCGCTCAAGAGGCTTACAGGGGACGATCGCAGTCGTACAGAGTGGGGTACACAGCGTTGATGAGGCACATCCTGCAGAACGCAGACACCCAAGCAGGTCTGAAGAAGTCCAGAGCCTGTCCTTCCATTTCAGTACCCCATTGGGAGGTTGACTATCCCACTTTGTGGAAGAGTGGTGCAACATCTACACTGCCAAGTGGGTGCTCAGCATTATTCAAATTGTCCCCATCAAAAGGCATGCACACAACCTTGAACCGTACGTCTGCCTTGAGGTTTGTGGTCTTTAGCCAACCCTGGCGTCAAAGTGTCACATTTCTCATCTGGTGGAACCCAGAGTCCGCTGTGATGTGATGGCGTGGCCCGAGGCACCTTGACCTCCTGGAACAGGGCGAGGGCATCAGGCTTCTTGTCTAGTAGGAAATCCAATATCAGCCCGGGTTTGTACCAAACGCCCTGTCGTAGCGAAACAGGATGGCGAGGGCATTGGCGGCCTTGACAGTGGAAGCCGCGGCGTAAATGATGCACTTGCCAACCGCATCCAGCTTCTTGGCCTCCTGGTCCAAGGGCACCATGGAAGAGGATGATGGATTTGATGAGCGCTTCCTGATGGCAGCTGACACCACTGAGTCCGGAGAAGGCTGTGACGTGAGGCACCTAGGGGCCGAGTCCGGGACCCTGCACATCTTCTCCAGCCTATCTCTCTTGGAGGGTGTGGTAGTTGGCTCCTTCATAAGGGCCAAATCTTCCTCCCAGATGTCGTCCAACAATGGAACCAGACCAGACTGAAAAGTTTGGCAACCTGGTGTGGAAGAAGCCAATTTAATCCGGTGGCAAAGCCTTGCCGGGCTCGTCGGTACCCAGAGGCGCCCCATCTGCAGGGACATAATCTTCAAACTCATCTATATGAATTGCCCTAGTATCTGTGTCTGTACGCAGTGGTTCTTCCTCCACCATTGAAAAGGCCCTATGGGGAGCCGTCGGCTGACGCTTCGGCTTGGGGGGGTGCTGCGGCCTGTGAGGATTTGGCCTATGGGAACTCCTGCTTGGAGGCCTGGCACGACTGTGGGTCGGGCCAGGTGCTGGTGCAGCAGACAGCCTCTGCTGAATTGGCGCCACCAAGGTGTGTAGGGTGGAGAGGATGTGCAGCGACAGATCTCTGAGTCCTGGCAGAGGCGCAAAGGGTGCACCCGGGAATGGATCCAGGTTATAACCCTTTGGAGGGGCAAATGGCAGGTATGGTTCCTGGCGCGGAGATCCATCATAGGACAAGGGCCCCTGACCCACTTCATGGTCCAAGCAGAAATCCTCAGATAGTTGTTCGTTCACAGAACTACTATACATTCCTCGGAGACCCCACGGGCACGGGGGAGACACCCTCATGGGCTTCAGTAGGAAGTATGATGGAGGTAGCAACTCCCTCACTCTACCCGAGTCCTTTAGGAAAGAGGCGATGATGGGAATTTGCAAATGATGCAGTTGTGGTTGGTACAGCAGGCTGGAGCTGTGGGGGCAAAACCAAACTTGATGATGCCATTGTCATGACTGTGGAAAAGACAGCTGCCGCCGAGCTTTTAATCAACGAAGTAGTGGTAGATTTCGACGGGGTCGTTGATGAGGCGATTACTTACGTGGTGGTTATCGGCAGGGTCGTAGTTGTCGATGAAAAGGCCGTCGACGAGGTGGTCTTGGCAGACAAAGTATACACAAGGCTGTGGCCCTGGTAGATGAAGGCATCATCAATGGGGTCCTTTGGCTGATGAAGACGAGGGAGTTGTCAACGGGCCACCTGCAGGTCTCTCCTTTGACAACATGTCCTTGAAAGAGGACTTGTGCTTGGAAGGGGTCAGGGACTTCCTCGCTGAAGGCAACACACCAACTGGTAGGTTTACCATCGAGGACGGTGCCGGAGACGGGGAGCGGCCTCTTCCGGAACTAGGTCCCACACCACGGCCACCTTCGTGAGAGCAAATGTGTGATATTTCGCCTTCTTTTGGATCCCCGCAAAAAGAGCATTCTCAAAGGACCTCAACCGCTTCTTCACAGAGGGAGCACGTTAATGGCACCTGCTCGTACTCAATGAGGCGTGACTGCACCCGGAGGCCGCAACAGAGGGCTTCCCCTCGCCAATCCACCAACATGTAATAGCGATCCCTCTTGGTATTTGCCTGTGAATCCACTGCAGATCTTGCACTCGTCCTCGTTGTGGTCTGGGAGGAGACAATGAAGGCACTTGAGGTGCTGATCCTCGATGTACACGTTCTTCAGGCCACAGGACTCACAGACCCTGAAGAGACTTCTCTTGGCCACGTCGGACATCGTCGAGGTGAGATGTAGGCTCAAGCCTGGGCCTGTCGAAACTCTCAGAGAGATGATCCGACAATGGAAACACAATCTTTGCCGAGAATGGGTCTCCGCTGTCAGTAGTCCATGTGTGACTACCGAAGAAAGGTTTGAAGACAAGTATTGAAAACTATTAAAAAAGAGCCAAAAGTCACAATTCGAGGAGAAAAGCAAGAGGACTCCCAACACTAAAACGTTTGGTAAACATCTGAAGATGGCCACCAGGGGAGGAGTTTAGAAGGACGAGTGTCATTGGCTGGGGGCAGTATGACCCAAAGGACAATGATTTGTTATAGAGTAGACAAGCAAGTTTGTAGTCTAAAGCGAAACTGCTTTCTTTTTACCAAGTATTCCCAGCCTGACGACAGAGCATATTCATGAGCATGTGAATCCATGCCAGACGCCATGCAGGATAAGGTTTCTTTCAAATATGCGGTGCTCTACCTCCCATCTTCTTGCACCTCACCACTCCTCTACCCTTTACCCTACTCCTCTACCCTTTACCCAGGAAACCCTCACTCCATTTGTCATGGCTCACACCCTAGGGGTTCCCTTTTCACATCAATGAATGGTAACTGCCTTATTGACAAATGGATCTGTACTCAACCGGCGAGCTTCCTGTATCTTGCAGTTGTGGGAAATCAATCCCAAACATTATTTAATCCTAATACAAAGTCATCAATTGGCTCAGTGGCCATATGAAGCCTGGTGTAGTACATTTTGGTCTCCAAAACAATGTCAAGCTGCTTTCTGAACCAGCATCCACCAGGCTCATTCATTCATGAAAAACATCCTCATAGACTAACCCATCAGCTTTCTTGGTAATGAATGTTAGGGCAAACAATTTTTAACCCTCGGATACTTATTCACCTTGTGTATAAGCGCATTATAAAACCCAATAAATAAATGCAATGTGGAAGATGGTATGACAGCGTGACTGGTTCCCGGGAGGGGGAACGCAGGCTGCTTCCATCTCCAGTAACCATGCTGATACGAGTAGGGAGAAGAGCGACCAAATGGAAGGGACAGAAATTACCTTTTCTACCGTAAATGAGACTATCTTGTGGTAGGCTGGGGTATGTATTAGGAAATTGGAGGGCTCTGAACATTGCCCTGGATAGGAGGGGGTGGACGGACTGAGTAATTGTATATGGGTGATAGAGCCTCCGTGTATTCAGCGTTCAGGCAGGAGCATCCCATTGTATGGATAAACGTTTCTGAATTTGCTGGGCTGATGGTTGTGGTCAGAGTTCTATTGGAGGGGTTTCCGGTCCTTCTGGAGACGTGAGTGGTCAATGTCACGCTGAGGAGCTTAACCGAGGGTGGCATGAATCTAACAGACATCTAAGCTGATGCCATTTCGGCCAGATTGGGTGGTGCAGCAGGGCAGCGGAATAGATGGGGAGAAGACTTGGATGAATCACTCACTGATGGCGAATGGGTTAAGAGTCTGGCAAAAGCGAAGCAGTTATATAGGAATGCACGGTCCAAATGGATCCAATATATATGTGTAATGTGTGAATATATTACAGCCGAGGTGGTTGCCCTAATGGCTCATGGACTAGACCCTAGTTGTTGAGGATGTAGGAGTGAGGTGGGAACTGTAAGGAACTCCTGGTGGCAACAGTAAAGACAGACACAAGTGAGCACAGTTCAAGGGTGTTTATTGAACTTTATAATTGGTCAGATAAATGCCTAATCTAAACCTAAATCTAAGATGGGAAGAAGCTACGACCATCCAAATAATAATAAGGCAGTCATATTGGAGTCCTGTCAAATAAAAAGGGGCTATACTGAAGAACCTATTGCCAATCCTTGTTACTAAGTTACAAAAAGAGTGTGGGATACTCTTCACCAGAAAAGAAAGAAGTGTTCACAAAAATGATAAGTCAGGATAGTATGGATGGGTCTCCCTTCCCCACGTTTTAAGCACGGGACAAGTCGGGACTTCTGAGCACAGCACACTCCTGGGGGTCGTCAGCACGAGGTTCACAGTTCAGTTCAACGATATAAATAACCTGAGGTTATTTCCTGCAAAAGTCTCTTGCCTTAGAAGGCCTGCTGATTCAAAGTAACAAACAAACAAAGTTCCTTCAGTATTCCTGTATATTAGGCGATTGCTCTTCGCCCCTAGGATCTCCCTCCGCCGGGCTTCGATTCTCTCTCCAACTCGGGCCTCCCTCTGTCGGGTTCACTAGGGCCTTTCTTTAACACAGTTCATGTATTTCTAACAGGTCCTGTATTGCTCACAGTTCATCAAAAGCAGGGTTTTCCTTCTCCTAGCTTTCTCGCGGCATCCCTCTGTCAGGTTCACACTTGCCTTTTTCCACAGTTCACTACCTTGTCGGAAAGCGGGGTTCCCCTTCCCCTAGCTTGCTCTCGGCAATGGGTCAGAGATTTTGGATTGCACAAGGGATTTGACATGACCCTGGTAGGACTAATCTGACGATTCATGCCGCCCTTTCCTGGGGCCTTCTGGTCTTCACAATTTCAACACAAAACCTAAGGGGCCAGCGAGAGTCCTTCGAATTAGCACTACTACGGCGCCTGACCACTATGCAGCTGGCCCTTGTCTGGGTTTCTTAACAGTTCAAAACACACAGATAAAACTTGGCTTCTTCCTCTATGCTATCACTCTCTCTACTTGTGGTGTCCCCCAGGGATCTAATCTATCCCCCTGGGTTTTCAAACTTTACATGTCCCCTTTGGCCCACATGATCTCTGCCTTCACCTCCAACTTTCAGTATTAAACGGATGAGACACAGCTCTCCTTAAGGCTTCCTTCGGCCTCTTCCTCGCTCATCACTGTCTGCAAATTCAGTCCTGGTGTGCTACTAATTATCTCTGCCTTAATGCCAGTAAGACAGCTCCAGTTTTCTCACTTTCACTCTGGCTGACCACCCTTGGTCCTGCACACTCACCCACTAGTGAGACAAGTAATCTGGGGGTCATCTTCAACTCTATTCTCTCCTTCTCTTCTGACATCTCGAACATGTCCAAAAAGTCCCACTACCAGCTGCACCCCCCTTCAGAGGTATTTTACCTTTTCTCACCTTCCCCCTGAGGCTCACTGTCTCCAGAGCCCTGGTTCTCTCCAGACTTGACTACTGCAACAGTCTCTTTCTCAATCTTCCCACCTCTACTCTTCGACCGCTTCAACTTATCCAGATCAGAACTGCAAGACTTATCCTTGGCCTCAAGTCTAGGGACTGCATCTCTCTTGAGCTGAAATCCCTCCACTGGCTTCCTGTGGCTGCAAGGATCAAGTTCAAGTCCCTCTACACAGTTCACAAGGCTTTCTGGGGCCGGGGCCACTACCATCTACAACGCTCTCTTCCTAAATAGTCTCTTTCCAGAGCCCCCCGCTCAGCCTCCTCCAACTCTCTGCAGGTGAGCCACTTTTCCAAACAGAGATTTGGGGGTAGATCCTTATCCTTTTTGCAGGAGCCTACCTCTGGAACAGCCCACCCGCCTGTTTCCGTCTTGAGCCGGACCTCATTAAGTTCCGTAAACTCCTCAAGACATTCCTCTTCTCTTCCTCTTTCACTCTCCCTTGCTAACTCTCTCTTCTTTCCTGCTTCCCTCCTTCGTTCTCATCCCCAACCTGCTCATTCAGCTGACTGGTTGCCTGGTGCATCTCCAGAGCCTCACAGGTCCCAGTATCCCCTGCCAGTCTTGCAATTGCCTGCGTGCCTCCGCACTCTGCCTGCATTAGTGCACTCTGAATATGTTCCATAGGAGTGGCACCCTCTCTGCACTTAACCCCTGGCACCTGCTGGATCGGGTGCACTTGTCCCATCCCTCCTTCCTCGCACTTCTGTCTGCTCACTTGCACGACCTTGAATGTACTAGGCTTAGCATGTTTGTCCTGTATTCCTCTATCTCCCCCTCCTCAGCTTTGTGGTGCCTGCAAGCATGCATAGGCTCATTGCTGACCAACTTTTTGTCTTGTATGCTCCTCTCCTTCCCAGCCCCCAATTTGTCCCCCCCACTATTTGTCACACACTTATACTCGTTGAAATGCACTTGCCTAGTATGCTAGTTGTTGCCTTTAGATCATTCAGAATCTTCAAGGCCTAGGAATGACAACGCTATTGTGTCTAAGTGCTCTACAAATAAACAATTACAATAACACATACAAGTTCTTTCTTCTTGCATTCAAAAATGTTGCTACTTGCATCCTTGGGGCTCACCACAGTTCAGTTTGTTATCAGCTTTCTCCGACTCACTGGCTGTGCAGAACCTGTTGGCTTCTCTGATCTCTGGAATCAAGGACAGTACCACGGTAGCCAGCTTGCCTCCACGCCTGCACTATCAATGAAGTAGGCCCCTGTGCACCATTGACATCTGTGGCTCCGCACACCAGCTGTAACTCCAAGTCTTATGATTTCCCTTCCAGAGGCTTTGCGGGTCTGAGTTGAAAAGGGCAAGAGCAGTTCCCCCCTTCGTGGTTCCTCCAGGTCTCGCCGCCTTTCTCCTACGTTTAAACTACCAATTTGGTGTAGCTGCCTCCTTGTGCGTTAGGCCTTGCTCGAAGTGTGCTTTCGTGCCCCCCTTTTTATCCAAGTGGGGAAGGTAAAGGGCCGTCTGGTGTGCATGTTTATTTGTCAATTGCCTGACCCGTGTGTTGGGACATGTCAGGTAAACAGCTCTGGTGTTAGTCTGTTGTCGGTTACAGTGTAAGAAAGTGTTCCCCACATCAGTCTGACCCACAACATCTCACTCAACCGGTCCAAATGCAAATACTGAGCTCTATAGTCCTTAAAAGTGTGACAGTTTAGGAGTAAATGTTTCCTTAACAACCCCCCCCCCACCACAATATCAGTATATGTTTTGGAAAGCCTTGTCCCATTTGCTTTTTCGTGCTACAGTAAAAAAAAACTGGTTTAAACAAAACTGCAAATATACAACACAAACTTTGGGACAAGGAAATAAAGAGCCATACTTCAAGTAATTAATTTGTCTACCTCAGGAAGTTAGCATATTCTCTATACAGTGCATATTTTGCCGGCAAGTGTACTGTTTCTGCCCAATCAAAGACAAACTATTTCATTTTCACAGCCTTTGGCGCGCTTGCAAGTTCTTCAATAGAGGAGTCAAACAACTGAAGACTTACACATAGATTGTTTAAATTCATTTAAGGAAACCGCTGTGACCAATTTTGTGTTTTTTCCAAGAGCTTGGTAGAGCAAGTTTTCCAGAGGAGCTGAACATTTTGCACACTCAGACAACTTCCTCCACAAAACCTAGCTTGCCAGTGAAAGTAACCCAAACTCGTGCCTAATCACAGCGTTTAGAACAGAGTTTCCCCAAGCCTCGGTCTTCTTCCATAGCATACCCTACAAGGAATTTAGGTAGAAGCCAAAGTCACCAAGTGTAACGTCCAACTCATATAAAATCATATGTTCGGCTTTAAGCAAATAAAATGTCACTAAAGGCAAAAGAGAATATATACATAACTGAATATATTCTTTTCATCTTGGTGATCATGGGGCTACATTTCCCCTTCCACAGAGCAAATGAGTGCAAATTAGTCAGATTGTAGCCCAGGTACCTCATTGATTGAACTCTTTCCAATGGCTGAGAACTTACCTTCTGTCATGTATGGGCACTCGTTTCTTTCCAAACCACTGGCTCGTGTCCCTTTAAGAAACGCGAAACCTGGTGCCTGGAAACTGGCATGGCAACGCTGGCGTCCGCTCTACTCCTCCCACGATCCACGCCGAGTAGCGCGCCGCGTTGTCATGTGACTTGCTTCCTTATTAGCACCTCCTTCACCTAGATCGATGCTTCTGATCGCTGATTAGTGGCGTTTCGAACTCTGTTCAGTGTTTTTTCCCTTGAATCTTGTTTATTCTGCTCCTGTCCTTGTTACTCCTGTCCCCCCCCCTTTAGCTTCTGATTTCCTTGGCTCCTCGACGCGGACTGCTTATTGGATTGCTCTTCCTTAACGCCTTGCCTTGATTTGCCCCGTCACGTACTCTGACCACGGACCGTTACTGGATTTCCCTTGCCTGCTCCTTGGATGCCACGTTACATCAGGCCAGACCCCGTCTGCATACGCTCTTCCACTTTCGGATTGTCCCTGGAACTTCTGGTTTTCTCTCGACAACTTGGCCCTTTTGGAGTTTAGAATTGGTACACGGACTGGAGACTCCCTGTGTGTACTATCGTCCTCGTGCCGTCGGGTCAGGGTGTTATTGTGGATTGCTTGGAACTTTATCTACGCGTGCGGCCCACTCTCTCCTGGGACAGAACCACCAGTAAGCGGCAAACCTCTTCTATTAAGTCCGGGGGGGAGAAGGGAGGTGGGTTTTGTATCCTATGCTAACCACTACTTGTGGGGTACGACTACTGGGACTGCCTTTTTGCCTTGTTCGGTTGTTGAATCTTTTTGGCACAACGCACACTCAAACCTTGCTGCTGTGGTGTGTTATATCTCACATTTGCAGGTCCGGCCTCAAATTGCTGTTGTGTTATCCACATCCAGTCCTCCTTTGACATACAGCGTCTCTACCTGTGTTGTTCCATTGGAACCCCTGGATTTCCATCGGCATCCATTCTTTTCCCCAATTGATCGCTCTGGTTCTTTCTCCAAAACAAAACCAGAGGGGCACATTGGGAAGAAGAATTCAGTGGCTACACTACGTGGGCAAGCTGATATCTGACACCTTCCACTTAAAATGTTTTTGGACGGCTACTCGTGGTAAAAATAATTACCTTTGATTTCTGACCATTCACACTCAAATTGTTGTCCAAAGCATATTGGTAAGAAAGATGTAACTACCAATGTAGCCCTATTGGGGTCTTATAAAATTAGATACGATTGTCTGAGTTCCAAAGACTATCCAAATCCAAAATGTATAGGTTGAATAGGGTCAGGTCCAAAACACAACCCTGCCTTAACCCAGCATAGGTGGGTACCTTGCCTGTCAAAGCCCCAACCCTGCTGAACCTCACTCTCAGAGAGGTGCCCTCATGAAAGAGTGGAAAAAGTTGTAACATCTCCAATGGAATTTTCCACGCGCTGAGTTTGTTCCACAATGTATGTTTACTGACAGTGTTAAAAGCATTTGACATGCCAATTCACGCAATTTAGGTTTTCCCTACCACGCCTCTCTTCACGGCCATCAACACATGGGAGACATGGTGCTAGCATTTAAGGAGGTTCCCATCCCCGTACAAAACCCCATCTGGTAATAGGAGATTGCATTCAAAGCCGAAATGTGTTGATTCTTGTCCCTAAGCAATAAAGACAAAGATTTTACTTGTTGCATCTAAATTGGTCTAAAATGTTTGGGATCATAAGCTGTTACCTTGCTTGTAGATTGGGATGATTCCCTCCACTTCCTGGGGACCCTATGAGTAGTGTACACCTTCTTAAATAAAACACTCATAGAACAAAGACAAATTTGCAGGTCACTTCTGAATACCACCGGAGGGATTCCATCCGAACCCGGCACCCTTGAACTCTTTGCTCTGCTAATTGCCCAAAGGATACCATCGTCATCCTACAGATACATTCCTACTTCACTCCTACTCGTGCTTATGACGCTACTACCCATTTCCCCCCTTGAGCCAACTATATGTAGCCTTATGAAAAAATATCCAAGACATGAGCAGGTATTGAACCCAAGACTTCAAGGTTCCCATTTATGGTCGCCCAAAAGTCAGAGTTGTTATTTTCTATCAATGATTTCAGGACTGCTAGATTTTCCCAATTAAGAATTTCTAGTCTAATCGATTTTAGAAAACCCCTGTAGTTTGCTGAAATGGTTTTCTTTACGCAACGATATTCATCCCCCAGACATGGTTTCGATGACAGATCCCTTAAGGCTTTTCTTTTTAGCCTCTTTCCCTCTACTACTCTTTTGTCATAGTGGAACCTATGCTGCCTAGTTCCCATATAATTATCCTTATTTGCAAGAATCTCTAAGCAGAACATCAGCGTGTCAACCCCCCTCACCCACCTCTCCTGGCCAAAGTAATCAAGGTGGACTAAAGGCTAATGGAAACCAGATCTATTGGCAATTGTACATTAAGTTGGAGTGGTTAATGATAACTACTACATGCAGGCCCCAAGGTCAGCGGCTTACACAAAGGTCTCTGATTTTTCGAGACATAATAGTGGTTGATCCACCATCGTTTTAGACCCCTACTCCATGTGTAAAACCCCCACCCACTTTCCTCCTCAGTTGGTAAACACAAGCCAAAGTCCCAATTTGGAAAGTAATAGTCCCACACAAGGTGACAGGGGGATACATTTTCCTCCCTCATGCTGTTTTGTTTCGAGTTTCTCCACGCAGCTTGCGTTTAGGTCCCCAACCACAATAATTGTGAGAGTTTTACTCTCCTCCAACCAACCTGTTAGTAACTCATCCAGTTCATCATGGATATCAGATAGGGTTTGTTTTGCAGGGTTCCAGTAAACATTAATTAGTATGAACTCCTCTTTGGCAGTGTAGAGAGTTCACTTAACTGCCAAAAGATTGTTACCCTTATCCTACCTAATGATGTTTACACTCCACCTTCAAATCCACCTCTATTGACAACCCCCCGTGTGGCCGACCCCTGCTATCTCTGATAGCATTTTCACAATAGGTGTGCATCCCTCCAAAAGGTCGCAATGACATTGAGCCTCATTATGACACCGGCAGTAGCCGTGCCTGTAAAACAGGCACGGCTGCCGCCAGTGTCATTTCTTTCCCGGTACCCGCGAATGGGCAATTACTGTGTCATTACGGCCCTGCCAGACCCGGAAATTGCCCATTTGCGGCCGCCGGAAAAAAGATGCTCCCCATTCCCATTCGGCCCCATAGGGCTGAATGGGGAGGTCGGATGCACCGGCACCGTTTATAACGGTGTCGGTGCATTCGAAATGCTTTGCTCAAGGGTGCCTTTCTGCCCGCCATGTCTGACCTGGCAGGCAGAAAGGCACCTGCGAGCACAACTCGTAGTTTGCCAGTCCGGGAACTACGGTACCATCATGCTTAGCGGTACTGTAGTTCCCAGACCGGCAAACTCATAATGAGGCCCATTGTCTCTTGGATTAGAACTATGTTTGCCTCACCAACACAACCATAGCATCCTTAATAATGTTTGCGTAACCACACACATTCCAAGAAACAACGTTTAGCATATCTCTGTTGTAGGAAAATTATTTACAGATTTGAATTTGTTAATCCTGTTAAACATGTTAATTGCCGCTTCCAGCCAAACCACTCTTCTGGCATTGATTTCACTGCCCCTTCAAATGTTTTCCTAGTTAGACCCTATGCTTCCAATTGTGGTTGTTGCACATGTTTTTTTTGCCACAAAGTAAGTTGTTTCAGCAAGAGAGTTTAGTTCAAATAAGTCATAACCCAGTGAATGCAGAACTTCCCTTTCGTTCCAGACAATCTGTGCTGCAAGATTTGAGGTAAAGAAGCATACCGCCCTCTGAGCCACTGGTTTTTGAGAGAGCCACACGTTCGATGTCATCTGAGCATATTGCTACTGGATTACCTGGAAACTTTTAAGCATCTGGCCATGGTTCATTGGAAGATGGCCATGTATTTGGGTAATTAACTCCCAGCCAATTGTCTTTCCCTTGAAATTCATCTTCCGCACCTGTTCCAAAGTTGTTACTGACGAAGGCATTGGAAGCTGGGCACACCGGAGCATAACTGTAGTTAGCACACTGGTTTGCAATGTAGGCTCCTATGCCAACACTACCAGTCCCATCAGACTGGTTAGAGCCAATTCAGTCTGCTCTACCGAGTTAGACACTACAGCTTCCACGTGATTTCCTAAGAATGTGGTGATTTTGCTTTGTCTAGACTTCGTCTTTTCGTTTACTTGATACACCGTGGAGGTTTTCTTTAAAAACAGAACTCTAACTCTGATCTTCCTGGTACTGTCGAGCCATAGCCGAATCCTGGACAGTCCCTTCAACTGGTAAAGCATGAAGAAACTTGAACAAACTATTTCTTTTGTTTAAGTTTGTAGAAGGTTGTTTTTTGCTTTTCTTTTGTCTTTCCTGAGGTTTGCTTTTTTGTGCTGCTTTCTTGATCCAACCCGATAAAACTGTTAATTTGCCTCGTTAGAGAATTTTCATTTATGACTGGTACTTCAGTTTCTTCAATTACCACCAAGGAACGTCACTCCAGTAGGGGTGAAAGGCGGTTTGGTGCCCCACTGAAGCCTGACAGTGAACATGCAAATATGTTTTGCTGCTGAACAGGGACCTGTTCTGTTTGGCTCCTGTGATATTCATCACTGATCTTAAGAGCAGTTCCATTTCTGCATACATTACTTAGTGTGTTGTTCTTAAAACTAGTCCGTATTTTGTTCAAAAGTGACTCGATATTTGTGTCCACAGTGCCCAACTTCCTCGTATTGTCTACTACGACGTCCTTAATGTTATCATATAATGGTAATAATGACTCCAATACCAGGTGTTGAGCAGAAATTGAGGCAGGACCCAAAACAACCACTTGGGGCCAAATTGTAGAGTCAAGGCGCAGATTTGTGTTTCTAGGGGTAAAGTAGTTGATATTTGTAGGATGCTTTAGCATTGCTTTAAGTCTTCCAGGAGGTATTTTAGAATGTTTCATGCTTAGAGAACTCACAGCCACTTCTTTAAACGACGACCACAACCCCTCCATATCAATACCGATTTGTTTTCCAGTTGAGGCAGATCTAAAAACTCTATCCGATATTCCTTCCATATTTTTACATAGCTGTATAAAGGTGTGCTTCAAGACAAGTGAATCGTCAAAAATGTCTGCCTTGTCTACCACCTCCCCGCTTGTCCAAACAACTGCTTCGGTACTCAGTTACTGGAACATTTTCATACACAGCTTCCCCCCCCCCCACTCCTTTAAGCCACTTGCCAGTGTTTTTTGTGTGCTGGTCGCTGGCCCTGACAAAAAACGTTCCACACTGTTCGGTGTTGCCAGATCCCTCTGATTCCTCAAGGCCTCCTCCATCTCCATCTTAGGGCGGCCAGACCCTTTTTTGTTATTGTGAGCCTGCCGCTCTGCATTTTAGACATACTGAGGGGCTGTTGAAAGTGCAGGTTCACAAAACTCATAGGCCCACTTGTATAGCGTATGTGCCAGGACAAAGATGGCCCAATTTTTCACTGTATTAAACAAACATACTTACTGTTTCTCATGCCCACACGCCGGAACTAGTGAATGGCATCCAGTTCCGCTCACTTTGTCCTCACTCGCCGAAGACTGCAAAACATTTGAAAAACCTCCACAAAACGCTCCGCATTGTAGGATGAGGTTTTATGTTGTAGGCTCCGCCTGCATGAACAAACGGCTACTGTGAAAAGACTCTTGGTGCTCCCCTGCCGAGACTGCAAAACCTTAGCTCGGGGATGCACGAGTTGACTGCGACATGGGATGGTATGGCATTTATAACACACCTATACACAAGTGTTTCTAGGCGTGACGAGGCAAGGGAGGGGAACAGAGGGAAGACAGAGCCAACGGGACTCATTACGAGTCCGGCGATAGCAGTGCTGGTAAAACCGGCAGGCTGCCGCCAGACTCGTAATTATTTACCGCCGCCTAACTTGGTGGAATAACCGGGGCATTACAGCCCCGGCGGTCCGGTAAGTAAGGCAGCGGCATTTGTAAATCCCCATTCCCATTTGGGAATGGGGAGGACAGAAGCACCGGCACTGTGGGCAACAGTGCTGGCGCTTCAGTGAAAGTCTGCAGGCAGGTTTCGTCCCGCAGAACTCAAGAGTGTGCCAATCCGGTAACAACGGTGCCGGTAGGATTACCGCACCGTTGTTACCAGACGGGCACACTCGCAATGAGTCCTAACGATCTTACTAGGCCAGGTGACATTGAGATTGCGCAAGTGCATGGGAGGGGGGGAAGGGGAAGTGCAGTACATAGGATAAACAGTAAAAAATAAAATAAAACCATAAATAAGAAAAATAAACAATAAGTGCGGCCAGCTGCTGGTGGCAGGTGCAAGGGAAAGTGCAGACATCAGGTATCAAGTGCTAGTAGGGGTCTATAGGGATACAAAAACATCCCCAGAGTGCAAGGGTTGCCAGCGGAGCAGTGCAGGTGTGTAACTTGTGGGGAGGGGACCTGGGCCCAAGAACAGAAGGTAGCCAGGTGACCAGTGCAGTTTCAGTTTCAGCCAGGAGTTCAGCAGGGGAGAGGAGAGAAAGCAGAAGCAAAGAGGAAGGTCTTGAGGTGCTTCCAGAACCGGAGATGGTTCTCCTCAATTTTCAGAGAGGCAGGGAGGCTGTTCTACAGGGATACCCAGCCGAAGAAAGAGATCTACCACCAACTTGTTGCTTAGAGAAGGGACTGACCCTGAGAGAGTTGGAGGTGGATGAGCAAAGAGCTTGAGAAGGAATATATTTAGGACAAGAGAGTTGAAGGTATTGAGGCCCCAGGCCCCAGAAGGCCTTGTGAACAATGCAGAGGTTTTTTTAACTTAAACCTCGCAGCCAATGGGAGCCAGTGCAGAGATTTCAGTCCTGGAGAGATACGATCCCTGGGCTTGAGGCCAAGGACAAGTCTTACAGTCCTGTTATGGATGAGGAGAGCAGTTTCCGTGCTTCTGGCAGCTCTGAAGCCAGACTGATGGCCATGGAGACAACCAACAGATTCAGTGAGAAGATTAAGCTGGGAGATGGTCAGCTTTTCCAGGAGTTTGCCCAGGAAAGGAGTGATGGAGATTGGGCGATGTGGAAAAGGGCCAAATGTAGTGAGGGAAATAAGCGCTTTTGCATGTCGGGAGTGCACGTTCGTAATGTGAGTCGTACCCCCTACGTGGTCATCTATGTTATAGTGGCCATGGGAATGGCGTTCATCTAATAGTGGTTTAACTGTTATTTACAATGCAAGTTGTTTTCCTTCTTCCTGTATGATTTTTTCACATTAATGTACTGCAGACACCAGGACATAAGACTATGGGTGGTTTGTTTGATGGTATGGGGCTGTGTACAAGGTGAGGTTTTGGATGTGCCGTAAATAAGTGCTCCATATCGTATTTGGCTTCTCAATGCTGGGGTATTATGCTACGAGACTCAAAGTTGTGATGTCACAAGATTCTGGACATTTTATGTTTTTGTAATTGCTTTCTATTCTATGCATGTTGCATTTAAAACAATGACCAGAATAAAAAAATGTTATTAAAATGTTTTTGAATGCATTCTGTCAAAAAAAAAGTTGGGCGGGAAGTGGAACAGCAGAAAAAAAGTGATTTCAGGTGGCGTTAGAGGAAAAGCATAAAATGCATCATGGCACACCATTTCCTCAATCTTTCTATTAAAACACTTTTCACTGGGAAGACAACCACTTTCCCACAAAAGAAAAAAAAAAACTTTACTTTCATCAGTTTTGGAAAACCATACTTGCAGTGCTGAACTGAGCTATGAGGCGTTTCAGCTTTTGCACAAAACAATCCCCTCTACGATTCCCACAGAATTCTATGGGATTTCATTTTACATTGTTAAAGACTCAGGCCTCGTCCCTCCTCTTTGACACCACTTCAACACTACTTAGAAACCACTTAAAATATTTACTTATAGAAACAGGCCCTGATGGACATGTTGAATGAAAAAAAAGTACAATTGTTGCTACTTACTTTAACAAGGACATGTGGATTTCCCACCACAATGAGCAATGCTTTTGACCTGGTTATTGCAACATTAAATCTTTTAGGATTGGAAAGAAACCCCAAAATATATCGAGTATCCTCATCATTTGGCTTTTCACTTGATCGCACCTGAAAATTAAATTGTAAAAAAGAAATCCCTGACATTAGTTTCTTCACTGCAAATGCAGACCAGAGTTCACTCCTAACTGTCACAATATAAATTAAAAATAAATAAATACATATCCATTGACTGGCAGAGATGTGAAACATATGTTTGCTTCAAAGAGGGGGAAAGCAGCAGCATGGTTTCTCACTGTTGAATATCATCCATTTCGATCCATCTACATTCTTTTCACACCATAATGGTACCTCAGAATCTGGCAATTATATGCCATAGAACAACAACCAGCCGGTCAACGTACAAGTCTTTAAAAACACAAGCTCCTAGAAAACACCCTTTAAAAAGAAAAGAATACAGCAGAAACATTTATGGCGTAGATGAAATGCATGAGTAACTACTTTAATATGCCTTTAATTAATATATTGTGTCTAGTATATCCAATGTGCATATTATTGCAAATATCAACAAAGTTTTCTGTGCAGCATTTGTTCGTTGCTTCATTGTGATAATTGGGGCCATGAGTCCAATGTGCTTCATCCCAGTGTATGCTACATGCTTTATGTGCTAAGTCTGTGTGGAGCATAAGTGTTCCTTAATGTTGTGTTCATTACGTTTGAGTTTCTAACACCATTTACGTTGTGTTTAAAGTCAGGTTATGTGTTCTTGCTTGAAAAGATAATATGAATATGCATATACAGTTTGAAGGACAGGTCAGGTGCAGGATTTATTATATAGTTTTCAACGTACTTATTTAGAGCTATTGTTATAAGTTGTATGTTGTGTTTCCCCCTCATTTCCTTTGTCATTCCACCCACTTTCCCTAACTCCTTCTTCCCCCCATTGGCTGCCACGTGGCTCCTTGTGTTACTAGTTCAAGCGCCCGTTCTAACCAAGGTGGGAGGGTCGAATCTATTCGGCTTCTGTGGTTCGGGAGAGAGGGTCGAGACCCTTATCCCTTTGCTTGCATTGACACCCGGCTCACTACTCAGCATGTGTGATTGACAGCTGGGCTGATGAATGGGGGGTTTTCTGCATAAAAGCAGGGCCTTTGGGACTGGAACTTCAGAAGTCGCCACAGGACCTAGGAATCCGAAGAGGGAAGAAGCGGAGCCACCTGTAACCGACGACACCACCGGTGAAGCCCTGCTGCAACAAACTCGCCACTTTTCCAACGACAAGAGAAGATCTTCTGCTGGAGAGTCTTCTCCCTTTGAGCTGGTAGGACCAACCAGTTCGCCCTTTTTCGCTTCTAAAGACGTCACTTGGTCGAATTGCCCGTGCCAAGCACCCCGACGGCCGGATAGCCAAGCTCACCACTTTTGACCGCGAATAAAAGGACTGCACCTTTTAATCGGGAACTCCGCGGCTGGTTTCATCCCTGTGCAGTGCAACGACTCCAAGTTTCCTCCTCGACGAGATCTTCTTTTCCCCTGGTTGGAAACACGAACCTCAACCACTGCCAGGAACAACTGCCCCCGCTGGAGCTTCCTTTCTCTTTAAGGTACTGTGTCCTGCCTGGCCTCCCTTTCTACAGATTGCTAAAGGTGACCCTTAAATCCTTGGCTTCTAAACTGGGTTGACTCCAGGCCTTCTAACTATATCTTTTGACTCACCACAACCTCTTTTGAACACTCTGCAAAGACTTTCAGTGCACTTTTAACCGTGTGATCCTGGGCACATTTCGCTTGGCTCAATTTAAAGTGGGCCTGGCCTATGAACTTTGGCTCTGACGTATAACCTGCCTCTCTCCCCTTGCTCTGAACTCTTAAAAGTGTTGGGAACTGTTTTATTTTATGCTCTGCCTTTTCTTTCCCTTTTTAACCTAAACTATTGGAGTGCCATCTAGGTTAAGCGCTCACTTCTGTCTTAACAAATAGTTGTGCTTTAACCCTGACTTGTCTGATAGTTATCAAGGGAGGTGTGTATACTTACATGATTGTGTTTTAGATTACTTTTCATTGAGAGTGCCAGTGTATTGCCTAAAGTGTGTTTTAAATAAATAATTATATACTTTTTATACAAAGCTCTGGTCAGTGTTTGTTTGCTCTACTGTGTCTTGACCCTATTGTGTATACTCTGCATACTGCCCTACTCTTCTTGAGAGAAGTCTGACTGTTCAACCACAGCTACCAGGTAAATCCGGATGGTGCAGACTGCTACCAATTGGGTTTACTGCTGCTCCTGTAGGGAACTGCACAGGATTCTGCCTAACACGTTCCTCTAGCATTATTGGGGTCCCTTTGGTAAAGAAATCCCCAATTTGATTTAGGCCCCTTTCCCGCCATCTACTGAAACCCACCGGGGAAGTCCCGGGTGTGAATTCAGGGTTGTTCCATATTGGGGTCATGGTTCCCAGTGCGCCCCTGTTGCCCCATTTACAGGCCACACTACTCCAGCATTTTACTGTGTTTTTGGTGGAAGTAAATGGGCTACTGCCGGGACACCCCCGAGGAGCTTGCGTATGCAGCAAGGCCGCAAGCAGAGCAGGTCTCCATGCTTCCTCTAATTTCTTCCACCGGGGCAGGTTTGTGGATACCTGCCAGGCAAAGGCTTGTGAGAGTTGTGCTGCAAGACAATACCGGAGACGTCCGAAACCCCCAGACCCTCCCTGCTGTGCCCCGAAGCATGACTCTTTTAGCTATTCCTGGTTTTTCCCTACCCCATACATATTTTGGTAACCCTTTTCGTAGCTCTTTTACCGGGGATGGAAACTGGAAGGGCGAGGCATTGATTGCTTAATCTTGGGACCAGGTTCATTTTCAGGGCCGTGATTCTTCCCAACCATGACATTTTTTGTTTATACCAGTGATCCAGGTCCTTCCGCAAATCCAAGAATAGTTGCGGGAAGTTAACCTTGTATACTCAATTTTATCTGGTATCTGAACCCCTAAGTGATGTGGGACTTGGCCCAGCGGATGGGGCTTGTGGTTGCTAGTGTTTCTCTGTCTCTCTTTGACATGTTGATGCCCAAGGCTACTGATTTCTCGCGATCTCCTGCCAGAGTGCTTCCAGGGAGTCATTGATCTGGGTTAGTGTGACGGGTACGTCATCCACATACATGGCTGCCTTGTAGCTGCTGCCACCCACTTTTAGGTCCTGTATTCGTCGATTGTCGCAAATTCTAGTAGAAAACGCTTCCATGGAAAGTGCAAAAAATAAGGGCGATAGCGGGCAACCTTGCTGTGTTCCTCTGGTTATGTATGGAGATTTCCGGGGACCTAACACCGTTCATTCTCAGGGATGTGCTGGGGTGTTGATAGATAGGAAGGGTCCATTTAATTAATCCTGGGCCAAAGCCATAGTGGGCCAGCGTCTCGGTTATGTACCCCCAATCTAGTAGGTCAACGGCTTGAGGCCGTCAAGTGAGATCACTGCTAGTTCTGCCGCCCATCCTGGCTGGGCTCTAAATTACATTTAGGATTTGTCTAATGTTATCTAGCATAGTGCGCCCAGCTATGAACCCTGTTTGTTCCGGAAGGATACTTTAGGGGGTGACCCTCGCCAGCTTGCCTGCCAGAGTTTTTGAGAAGACTTTAGCCTTGTTATTCATTAAAGTAATAGGTCGATAGGAGGCACACTGCTCTGGGTCTTTTCCTGCCTTTGGGATGAGCACTGTTAAGGATTCCTCCATTGAGAGGGTGGTGCATCCTGCTGACAGGAAGGAGTTAAATAATGTTGCGAGTTGACGGGCTAATATGTAGGCACATGTCTTGTAGATTTGACCTGTTAGCCCGTCAGAGCCTGGGGCTGTGTTTTTCAGGGATTTTATTGCTTCCATTACCTCCTCGGTTGTGACTGAGCACTCGAGATAATCAAATTGGAGTGGGGCTCCCCTTTCTGGGTGGCCTTGAGGTAATTGATTTTTGTCTCTTTTCCCGTTGGTGTCCTGGACAAAATTTCCCTGTGGTGGTTCACTATTGCCTCCAATTTATCCCCCTCTGTGTACAGAAGTGTCTTGTCGATGGATGTTATTTCAGGAGTGCAGTTTTTTTAGCTTATACACCAGGAGTCAATTTGCTTTGTTGTTATTCATTAGTAGTATTGTTTGGTGTACGCTAATGCTTTGGCAGATTTGTCAGCTAGGTGCATTTCCAACTTAGATTTTTCTTCTTTAAGCTCTCTTCCTGTTTTAGAGGATTGCTGCCTTTTGAACAATGTTTCCAGTTCTGCCACCCTCTCCTCTAGCCTGGTTTGTTGTAGCCGCCCAGCTCTCCTTTGCACTGTAGCACAATTAATTAGAAAACCACACACCATTGGTTTCACTGCATCCCAGACCGTTACCGCAGAACACCCCACTGATGTGTTTTCCTTATAACAACAGACAAGTTTGTTGGCTATTTTGTTACTAATTGCTGTGTCTCTTAGCAGTGAATCCTGCAGCTTCCAGTTACTTTGTGGCGGGTTTGGGAGGCCTTGTACTCGCACTAGGGCTGATACGGGGCGTGGTCTGATAGTAAGGTCTATTCTAGAGAGTCCTTTGTGTACTTGGGAGTAGAATGTGTAGTCGTGAATTCCTTCATTATCCAGTCTCCAAGTGTCTACTAGCACAATTTCCCTCAGGAATTTCGGTCAAGCCTAGTGCCTGAGAGTAATCTTCCCTTGTAGGTGGAAGTGTTTAGTCTTTGTGCGGGTCAGGGACCAGATTGAAGTCTCCTCCTATGAGGAGTCAGCCTTCCATGAATGTTGAAATGCCTGGTATAATGGTTCGGAGGAAGCGGTCTTAAGCACTGTTTGGGCAGTAAGTATATGGATGCAAAGGTTAGAGGTTGTTCGCGGATTAGCCCTCCCTGTCACGTCTCTGCGCAGCCCTCCGTGATGGTCTAGTCTTCCGAGGCGGCTGCCATCGGAAGCCCTTTTACGTCGCTCAAACCCGGAAGCCTATGAGTTGCAACCTTTTCGTGTCAGGCTTTCGGGTTGGAGCGTTCGTGTTTTCCTCTCGGGCTTGCTGCTGCCTTTTCTTTCTCTGTTTCTTATTTTTTCCCGTACCCATTCGTTCCCTCTTTTTTTTTCCTTCTCGTGTGCCCTCCTTTTTCCTATTAGCTGGTGCCATTGTAATATTCCTTTCTCTTCTCCTGTGGATATCCTTTCCTTCCCTCCCCCTGCCTCCTTGGTAGCCTATTTGCCTACTCTTCCTGTTCCTTCTCCTCCTTGCGTTGGGTTGGCACTGGAGTTCTATTGGGCATTATATGGCTCTCCCAGCTTATACTTCACCAGTAGATCACCATCAGCTCTCTGGGAGTATACCATCAGACACCATCACCTCCCAGGGGGAATACCAGCAGTCACCGCTCGGACTGGGGGTTTTTATGCCTACGGCTTTTTCCCCTAAACTGGTCTGAACCGGAAGAGGGGCCCCCTGGACCACTGCTCTACGGGTCAGGGTGGCGTCCTTTCGGGGCAGACCCTATCTTTGCACAAAAAAAAACGAGTTGTGGAAGAAGAGGTTTGGCGGGAGCTTGGAACAAGAACCCACAGGTGAGGAGGAAGGGGAGTGGAGTGATCAGGAACAGGGGTCTGAGATTACGGAATCCGACAGTTTGCAACGCCAAAAAGAAACTATGGCTACTCCTGAGCAACTTCAAGAGTTGGTTTCAGCCGTTCAGGCTATGAATGTTGACTTACAGAACGTTAAGGCTGAGAATGCTGCCCTGCGACAGCTTGTTTCGAATCGGGAATCCCGGGAATCTGACTTACCTCCCATGGCACTATCCTCGGCAAGTTCGACGGAACCCCAAAACGATTAAAAGAGTTCTTAGAAGCATGTTCCATCTACTTTGCCCTCAAATGTATTCCAATGACCATACCAAGGTGGGGTTTATGGTGTCAAACATGATAGGGAATGCCCTGGCTTGGGCTACCCCTCTAGTGATGAATGACAATCCGGTGATCCAAGACCATGGGGCCTTACTGTCACTGTTAAAACAGACTTTTGAACAGCCTGAAATAATTCACGTAGCTGCGGAGGAACTCCTTGACGTGCAGCAAGGGTCCAGTGATTTGCTATCCTACATATCCACCTTCAAACATCTGGCTACTGAGGCGGGATGGCCTGAACAAGCCCAGTACACCATATTCCGCCGTGGTTTAAAGGAAGAAATTAAGGACGAATTAGCTCGTATCGCTCGCCCCACAACCCTATTGGATTTAATGTCGATTGTACTTCAGATAGACTATCGGCTGAGTGAACGAAGGGCAGAAAGGAGAAAACATAGAACCCCCGTCACCCATCCCCTTGGAACTTCCCCTTTACCTCCCTTGCCATCTCTAAACAGTAAGGAAGAACCCATGCAGACTGGGTCCGCACAGGTCCCCCTCACACCTGAACAAAGAAGATGTCGAAGGGATGCTGGACTTTGTATGTACTGCGGATCCAATTCCCATCTTCTCCGCAACTGTCCAGCCATGCCTCCTAGGCTAGCGGGAAACGATCGACCTCGGAACTAACGGGGACGAATATCCGAGGTCTAACCCCCAGTCCCTATGTCACCTTGACTGTCACATCTCAGGTCACAACCATGGACTCCCGCCTCATGGTGGTTGACCTCCAGTTGAAGACACGACACACTGTACTCACTACCATGGCTCTCCTCGATTGTGGGGCAGCAGGAGTGTTTATGGACACTGTTTGGGCCCACAAACAAGGTCTTTCCCTTCTGTAGCGAGAAGACGCCCAAAAGGTGGAAGGGGTGGATGGCTCCCCTCTTTCTTCTGGGCCTATTACCCACTCTACATAAGCCCTAACTGTAACCATTCTTCAGCATTCGGAACAGTTACAGTTTGATCTGATCAGAGCTGCTCATTTTCCAATCATTCTCGGTATTCCTTGGTTTAGGAAACATAATCTGACCATAGATTGGACCCGAAACACCATGGCCTTTGAATCAATGTTTTGTAAGCAGAATTGTATTTCACAACCACAGGTGGAATCCGTTCAAATCCTAACACCAGAACGTAAGGAGGTCTGCAATGTCTGTTATATTCCTCCCGAACTATCAGACTGCCGAGAGGTATTCAAGGACAACCAAGTCCTGGAGTTGCCGCTGCACTGTCTGGAAGATTGCGCCATAGAGCTTTTACCAGAAGCCTTGGTACCGTTTGGGCGCAAGTTTCCTTTATCCTTGGTGGAGAAGAAGGTCCTGCGTGCCTACTTGGACTCACACCTGACCAATGGTCTCATACAAGCATCAAGATCCCCAGCATGAGCCTCGCTATTTTTTTTTTGTACCCAAACGGGATTCGTCTGAACTAAGACCTTGTATTGACTAGCAGGGCTTGAATAAGGTCACCATTCGAGATCATTACACTATGCCTCTCATCTCAGACATACTAGAGGCTGTGCAGGGTGCTTCGATCTTCTCAAAACTAGATCTACGCAGTGCCTATCATCTCCTCCGTATTAGAGAAGGAGATGAATGGAAGACGGCGTTTAGGACTCCCTTTGGCCTGTACGAGTACAGGGTCATGCCCTTCGGTCTAGTCAATGCACCGGCTATATTTCAACGCTTTATGGACCGTTTATACTCGGACTTACTATTTCTTAACACCATAGTCTATCTCGACGACATACTGGTATTCTCACACACACAAGAACACACACAGCATCTGAAGACCGTGCTGCATCGCCTCCAATCTCAACACTTGTTGATAAAAACAGAGAAATGCCTCTTCAGCACTTCTTCCGTTCCCTATTTGGGGTACATCCTTTCACCGGAAGGCATCACCATGGACCCGAGGAAAGTTGCTGCCATCCTGGAGTGGCCGACTCCCACCTCTCTAAAGGAGGTTCAACAATTCTTAGGCTTGGCTAATTTCTATAGTAAGTTTATAGGACAATTTTCTCAGATTGTGTTACCCATTACAGCCTTGCTCAAGAAAGACCCCCGACCCTTCCTTTGGACGGACCAAGCTAATCTGGCCAATATGAGGTTGAAAGAGAAGTTCTGCACCGCTCCAGTCCTGTGCTAGCCAGACCAAACCAAGCCCTTCATAGTTGAAGCAGATGCCTCGGCCAGGGCTTTAGGGGCGGCCCTTCAGGTTAGGAACGGGAAAGAACATCCAGTAGCATACCTCTCTAAGACCCTCTCTGCCAGTCAAAGGAATTACTCGGTTATCAAGAAGGAACTATTGGCATTGAAGGCTGCCTGCGAGGAATGGAGGCACTTACTTCAAGGAAGTTCTCATCAATTTATATTACGCACCGGTCATAAGAACCTAACGATCCTCTGGAATATGGAGTGCGTAAATTAGAGACAAGCATGCTGGGCTCATTTCTTCAGCCAATATGACTTCACCATAACTTATATACCTGGTACTCAAAACAACTTGGCAGATGCCTTGTCCAGACGCGATTCCCCAGAAATACAGACAGTCCCTTCAGCAGAGTACCTGTTTCCCAGGAACAGGATCGTGGATGTAATATCTTCTTTCCTCCAAGAGGTTAGGACTGTTACCACACCTGACTTGGAAGCAAGGGTACCTCGGAATAAACGTCTCCATGCCCGTTGGTCTGACGGATTGCTGTTGATAGGACAGAGGTTGTACATCCCTACTAGGGCCTTACAGTTAAAAATCCTGGGCTGGGGTCATGATCACGCCACAGCCAGCCATAGAGGGGTACGAGATACATTAGAACTTGTCTCATGTTCCTTATTTTGGCCCTCTCTTTCTCACGATGTTAAGAGATATTGCAAGGCTTGTCAGGCATGCGCCAAAATAAGAACTCCACCCACAAGCCTTATGCCTTACTCGAACAACCTGAGCTTTCTGTTCGGCCCTGGTCCCATATTTCAATGGATTTTATCGTTGATTTGCCCTTATTTCAAGGTTGTACGTGTTACAAAGGGTATACATAGATGGTCCCTGTGGCATCGTTGGCGGCATTTGCCATTGGTTCGTTTTCCCTCTCGCAAGATGGCGCCCGTAGTCCCGAGTGTCGGTCTAGTCTTGCAGTCTGAAACGGGCTTGGCTCCTCCCCTACTCCAGGAAGCAGTACATCTGTACACCGAACAGATGCCGCGGTGAGTTGCTACTGTGCTTGGTGGCTGCGCTTCGTAAGTTAACGTTTGTTCTGTACGTACTACTACTCCTTGCTTCAACTCTTAACCCGCTCTCAGACTCTTGATTTTTCTCCTATCCTCTCAGGAAATCCTTCCTCCAGCGCAGCACATTTTCTTGCTCCGAAAACGATTTGATTATCGGGATCATAGATGAGTAGGTCCTCCATGTCAGTTTAGCCAGTGTCAGGGAATTAGATATAGGGCTAACAATATATTTTCTCTCAGAAGGTACGCGTTATGAACGTGTCTCAGACTTCTAAACCCAGTATACCCTTCAATTCATTTGCGGAAACGCCTGCGACCGGAAGGTCTTTGAAGAAATATCTTCCCTGGTACGTTAGAATTCTTAAAATCCCACTAACGTCTTCTTTCGATTCTACTGGGTCTCAAATCTTTGTTTCTATTTTCTTCCTCCAGGCTCCTACCTGGAACTATTTCTTCAAAGCGCAGCCTCCTATCTCCTTAACCAGACTACAGTCACTGAAAGGAGAGGTACGTTGCTTATCCATCTACTTAGAAGTTCTGTTATCAGTAGCGGATATTAACCTCTCTCTTCATATATCATTTAGAACCATTACTGTGGGTTAGATGACAACTTAACCTTCCATTCCACGCTTCGAAGGGAACCGGAATACCATCGCCAGCTACCCTCCAGCTTACAGTAACCTACGATCTCCAGCATCACAGGGTTTATTTCCCCCACGAGGGTTTCCCTGGCGCATTCTCTTCTTGCCAATATAGTTGGCTTGGAAAGAGTGTATCAGGTGAACTTCTCTCTTTCTTCAAGCTGCCTCCGAAGACCAGATCAGTGACTCTGATCTTTGTGCCTATTTGTTGTACACTGGAGTGATAACCTTCCTAGAGCACAATCTCATTGAGAGAGAGGAGATAACAGTATAACAGTACGTGTCTGATGGTAACGGTGGATTCCTTCTCCAAACGTTCCCACTTTTCTCCACTACCTGGGTTGCTGTCTGCTTCAGTAATGGCAGGAGTATTCCTTAAGGACATCTTCAGGTTGCATGGGTTACCCAAGAAGATTATTTCTGACCAAGGCAGCCATTACACTTCTCGGTTCTGGGCAGCCCTATGCCAGTGTTTGGGAATTGAACGTGCACTTTCTTCTGGGTTTCATCCGCAGACCAACGGCCAGATGCAGCGACTTAATGCCTCTCTCGAGCAATACCTTAGATGTTATACCAATAGTTTGCAAGATAATTGGGTGGACCTTCTACCTACAATGGAATTTGCATATCATAATTCTGTACACTCGGCTACTGGACTTAGTCCTTTCTTCTGCACTTACGGAGTACACCCGCGTGGGGTACTCCCCATGCACAAGTCTCTTTCCAATGTGCCTACCATTGAGTCGACTCTAGCTGATATAGCCTTCGCCTACAAGACTGCACAACAGAGTTTACGCTTATCTAGAAAGAGATATAAGGAGCTTTCTGACTGGGCTCGTTTACTCTGTCCGGAATGGAAGGTGGGTGATCGAGTCTGGCTGTCCACAAAGTACTTGCCTCGAGGGGTACACCCGACCAAGCTAACACCCCGGTATTTGGGACCCTTCAGGATAGTTAAACAGAAAAACCCAGTGGCATTCAAGTTATGTCTCCCAAAAAGCAGGAATCGGATTCACCCTGTATTTCACTCCTCCCTCCTTCAACCTATAGATCCTGATAGACCCGACGTACGGAGAGGAGGGTTGATTGGTGGCCCCAATTCCCTCCCTGAAGAATACGAGGTGTCAAGTATTCGGGATTCCAGATATAGAAGGGGGCAGCTAGAGTATCTAGTAGCTTGGAATGGTTATCCCTGCTCCGAAGACTCCTGGGAACCGGAGTTCCATGTCCACGCACCTGAGCTGACCCGGCGATTCCATCGGCTTCATCCGTGTAAACCGGGTAGTGTGGACCGCGGAGGGGGGCATACTGTCACACGCCGTCACGGCTGGCGTGTGTGGAGTCTATGGCATTGGAGCGGCCATTAGCCCTCCCCGTCACGTCTCTGCACAGCCCTCCGCGACGGTCTAGTCTTCCAAGGCGGCTGCCATCGGAAGCCCTTTTACGTCGCTCAAACCCGGAAGCCTGCGCGTTGCAACCTTTTCGCGTCAGGCTTTCGGGTTGGAGCGTTCGTTTTTTCCTCTCAGGCTTGTTAACCGAATCCGACTGGCGACTGAATTAATCTGCGGTCACATTGAGGTGACCCGCGATGTGTGGCGCCTGGAGTCAAACAATATACTGGATGGCCCAGCCCAAATTTGTACGGCAAGATCCACAAGGAGAGGAGAGTCTGTCGCCCTGCTTGTTGATGTAAAGTCTCGCTTTAAGGGAGGCATTCAAAATGGCCGCCGTGGCCCGCTGAGGTTGGGCCGCCATTACCACACACTAGGGGCAAACTGCATCACAGGAGCAAATGAAGCAATAGTCTTCCCTCTAGTGGAGGATCCTCGGCAGAGCCGGTACTGGAAGGTCTGTGGTGTGTGACGGCCTTCTTTCGTCCCCTCAACAGAACTGGTATCACCACGGCCGCACACGTGGAAAGGCTTAGGGATATACCCTACAGCCAGGACCCTCGATGAGGGACTCTCAATTCTGTTGGTGACCGATTTAGCCCCAAGCAGGGGAACCTCAGGTTTACCCCTGGTTTTATAGCCACCTCGAGAGGGGCCTTGAGTCAAGACTCGGTACATTTAGCTCCAGATGGAGAAGCCTCAAGGCGAACCCTGGTATCCAAAGCCACACCAGAACTGGGGTCAGGCTTAGCCCCAAATGGGGAACCTTGGAATAAGATCCAGTATTGGGAGACCGCTGAGGGGCCCCTCAGAGGAGTTTCCGGGGCATCTTGCTGAGCCGAGATCAAAAGGAGTAATTGAATCTGAAGTGTTCTGCTCCCACGGATAAACGGCTCCAAGTCGGAATGTGCATATACGCATCCTGGAGGACCACCACACTGAGCCAATTGCCCTTCCGAAGAGAGGACTTTATTTGGCAGGGCGTGATCAACTTGAATTTCTCTCGGAAAGACAGAAGATGGTGCGCAGGCCAACCTGGTTGAGCACTGTGAAAGGACAGCAGTACTAGCCCCCTCCCTTGCTCCATGAGGGGAATAGGTTCCATTGCTCTGAGGTATAGACGTTCCTGTACATCTGCTCTGAGGGAGGGCATCCCGGTTTGAAGGGTGGGGTAGGAGGAAAGGGCAAGCGAAAACCTGTCTAAACGATTGACAAACCCCACCAGACTTCGGCGATGGTTTGCCACACCTCCAGATGAGACGAGATTCGTCCTCACACCGAAGTGTAGTGTGACCGACAAAAAATGTAATTTGGTGATTTGTCGGCAGGGAGATTACCTGTCCCTGTAGAGGAGGCTGATGGCCGAGAGAAAAACCAACCACCTTGCCGTTGCCACTTGAGGCGGGGCTACCAACAGGAGTTTCAGATCGGTGAGCACAGCGACCCTGAAACTCCCTGATCCCAGAGAAGGATCGAGTCTGGGACCCTGACCTCTGTGTACAAGGGGCCTTAGCTGAAGCTGTCGCCAAGACTGACAAACAGGTCTTTGTTGTCCACATAGTGTGGAAAAGCTGTTCCGCCCCAAAAGGAACGCTCTCAGGACCAGTCTTCATGAAAGTTGGTGTAAGGGAGGTATACAAAATGGCCGCCGTGGACCAAGGAGGTTGGGCCGCCATTTAGTCAACACAGGAAGAGAACTGCATCATAGGTGAAAATGAGGCAACTGTCCCCTCAGGCGAGTCAGGGGACTTAAGAAACACTTAGCCTTGAAACAAGGATCCTCGGCCGAGCCGGTGCTGGCAGATCTAGGATGTTTAGTGGACATCCTAGGAACTGACCCAGTTACCCTCCAATGGAGGAACCGCGGCAGAGCCGGCACTGGAAGGCCTGTTGCTGATCACCTTCTTTGCCCCCTCGACAGAATCGGTACCACCACAACCCTGAACGTGGGACGGTTGAGGAATGTACCCTACCGACAGGACCCTTAGAGGATCCCTCAACTCAGTCAGTACTGTAATTAAAGGAACCTTGGGTTTTACCCGGGACATATAGCTCCCTCAAGAGGGGCCTCAAGCCGTGGCTCGGTGTGACAAGCACCAGAAACAGAGACCTCAGGGCGTACCCCGGTATCAGTGTGGGAAGCTCCAGAAATGGGAGACCTCAGGGCGAACCCTGGTATCCAGAGCCACAGACAAACTGAGCTGAACCTTCGCACCCAAATGGTGAACCTCGGAACCATGTCCGGTTTTGACAGGTCCTCTAAGGGACCCTCAGAGAAAACTCTGGTGCGCCTATTGGGCCCTTGAGACACCTCAGTGAAATCCCTGGTAATAGAGCTACACAAGTCCCTCCCGGTCATGGAATGCTCTCACCGAGCGGGGCTGCTCATCACCGTCCTCACCCGCTTAAGGCTCCCAACGAGGCGGGAACAGAAGACTAGTCCTCCACGCCTACCGCCTCAGGTTTTAAAAGAAAAACTGAATCGGAGCAGCCGTGGCCGAGGTGAAACAGGAGTGAAAAGATGCTTGAGATACATCCTCATAGGGTCAGAGTGCATGAGCATCTGAAACTTCCCAAAAAAACCCTCATCCTCAGCCGAGGGCTTAGGTGTCGAAGAGGAAGAAACCACTCGTAAGGGACCTACCCCCCCGAACACAAGGAGGATGGTTGACAGGAGGGTCCACCACTGGCCGGGTCCACACAGATCAGTGGAGCAAAAGGAGGAGGGAGCGAGACAGTGTGAGGCAGCGAAGCCCACGCACGCCGGTCAAAAGAAGGACGGAATGAGTTACTATTGCCGAAAGGAATGCTGCAAGCACCAGACATTGCAAACATAGGTGTAAGGGAGGTATCCAAAAATGGCCGCCGTAGGCCACGCAGGCTGGGCCGCCATTTTGTCGTCAACCTGAAGAGAACTATGTCACACGCGTAGCTGAGGCAATTGCCTCCTCAGGAGAGTCAGGGGACTTAGAATGATCCTCGGCAGAGCCAGAATTGGGTGTTCTCGGATGTTTAGTCGACATCTTCGAACCAGTCTCAAAATTAGCCTTTAACGGAGGAACCTCGGACAAGCCGGTACCAGAGGGAAAGCGGTCCGTGACCCCCTTCTTTGCCCCCTCGACAGAACCGGTACCACCACGCCCCTGAGCATGGGACGGTTGAGGACA
Organism: Ambystoma mexicanum; assembly: GCF_040938575.1. Lineage (NCBI taxonomy): Eukaryota > Metazoa > Chordata > Amphibia > Caudata > Ambystomatidae > Ambystoma > Ambystoma mexicanum. Next base: position 31,661,620 of record NC_090936.1, read on the forward strand.
ATACCTCTCCGACAAGACCCTCTGAGAAGGCCTCTCAGATCTGTCGATATAGACTTTAGCCTCCACAAGAGGAACCTCAGGTTTCAACATGGTTACAGCGGGGAAAGCTTCAGAAACAGAGACCTCAGGGTGAAACCTGGTATCCTAGCACCCAGCCGAACTGGGCTTAACTTTACCACTGTGATGGTGAACCTCGGAACAATGTCCGGTACTGGCAGGTCCGTCAGAACCCTCGGAGGAATCTCTGGAACGCCATTTAGGCCCTTGGGGCACCTCAGGGGAAACCCTGGTGACAGAGCTACAAGAAAGGCCCATAAAGTACTCCTTCGTTAGGTTAGAGTGCATAAGTCTCTGAAACTTCCCGAAAAGGGCATCCTCTGACAAGCGTAATGAGGAAGGCTGCCAGGAAACGAGACCATATGCGGTAGTGGCATCCGAGCACGCCAGTCATAAGAAAGGCGGAAGGGATTCGCACTGACCCGTGGAAACAGTTATTCACCAAAAAGAAAGTTGCCAGCACCCGTCGTTGACAGCATGGGTGTAAGGGAAGAATCCAAAATGGCCACCATAGACCCTGAGGGAAGGCCCGCCATTTTGTCCACACCTGAAGAGAACTGCGTCACATGTGTGGATGAGGCAGGTATCTCCACAGGATGGTCAAGGGACTTGATTGACACTTTAGCTTTGACACAAGGAGCCTCGGCAGAGCCAGTACTATGGGGCACGGGATGTTTACTGGACATCCTGAAGAGGCCCCTTGGATTAGCCTCCAAGAGAGGAACCTCGGCAAAGACGGTAACAGAGGAGAAACGGTCAGTGACCTCTCCCTGCGCCCCCTCAACAGAACCGGTATCACCGCGAGCGCGGGGATGTTGAGGAATCCACCTCACAGACAAGACATTAACGGGTCCCTCAGTTCTGTCGTTGCACAATTTAGCCTCGATGAGAGGAACCTCGGAACGGAGTCTGGTTTGTATAGCTCCCCCGAGAGGAGCCTCGAACCATGGTTTGGTACAGAAAGCCTCAACAGAGGCCTCAGGGCACACCCCTGAGTGTCTGTATGAGAAGCTCCAGACAAGGAGACCTCGGAGCGAACTCCGGTACCCAAAGCCTCAGCACGACTGGGCTGGCTATTAGCACCTGGTTGGTGAACCTCGGATCGTGATCCGGTGTCGGCAGGCCCCTCACGGGATCCCTCCGAGAAAACCCCTGGTACGCCTATTAGGCCTGCGAGGCACCTCAGGGTAAACCCTGGTAGCAGAGCTATTGAAGCCCCTCCCGGATCTGGAGGACCCCGGAAGGAGGGGTGCCCTAAAAAGTAAGGAACTTACCAGGCATCTCTTCTTTTCGTCGATGAAGAGTTAAAAATGCGATGGAGGAACTCGCTGGAAGATTTCCTCTCGCCAACGAAGACGACGCTGAAGTGCCCGGACCGAAAGGGAGTCGCAGTAGAAACACGAGTCCCAGCGGTGATCCGGTCCCAGACATTCCAAACAGAAATAATGGGGATCCACCCTAGCGAAGCGACCTTCGCAAGAGGAACAAGAGACAAATCCTAAACGATCCGGCAAAGACAGAGCTCCACGCGACAGCTGAACTGGAGCAGGAGAGAAGGACAATGGGAAAGAAGAAAAATATCTTCCCGGTGAAGCACGTGCATCCAGCCCCGACCGTGCAGAGAAAAGGACTGAAGGGCGATTCGCGGGCAGAGCTCAGGAGGGCAGGGTTATGGCCACGTGCGGCACCCCACGTAAAGAGACAGGAAGGACACATTTTTCAATTTGATGCTTTTTTACAAAAGTGCTCCGGTCCCGTCCCACTGGACGGAATGTCCCAAAAGTATGGAGGAAAGGGGACGGGACATAGCAGTATGAACATTCTATGAATAACAGAGGAACCATAGAACATACATACCTTCATTAGCTAAGAATTGAATTTTGACAAGAGTGTAGGTTTCTAGAATATCAAGTGATTGAAATTTAGGGTGACACAGTTTCTTCCCTTGTATTTCAGGAAGGAACTGGATATGTGTTAGGGAGAATTCTCTGTAAAGGCTAATTTCCCAAACATAGTGAGTACCCCGGCAGCTTTGCTGGATTTTTGGGGTTTATTTTTTTCTCCTGCTAAGAGTGAGACTCTTTTCCTCCCACTCTTAGACATGATTTGAGGTTTTCCTTTGACTTTGTATGTGTTTTATGGGCTATGGGGTCCTTTACCCCATAGGGCTTCATCTGTTTTTGGTATATGGGTTACACAGCACCCTCCGTGCCGTAACCCATGGGGTGTCGTAGCGACCCCCAAACATAGACTCCATACCCTGGGACTGACTACTGTCTCCCAGAGCATGTAAAGTCACCATTGGCTTTACTAGTCTCAAATTGGGAACAGAACCAGTACAAACCATCCTATTGTGGACGTACTGGTCGGGGCAATTCGATTGTTCCGGGGTCTGTTGTTCGAGGGGGCACTGTCCAAATCCCCCCCGACCGAGTTTTGGCTGGTGGCAGTGGATACTACTTTTTATATTCTACCGCGAATATATTCCTATGGGATTTTCCCATTGTTCGAGGCTACCACTTTTTAAAATAGCCTCGAACATACCGCCGGTTTATTAAATGAATATAAATTCACCGGTTGGTATTTTTTGCCGAAACTTGGTTCCAAAATGGCGTTTGTGTTTACTTCTGTGACTCCAACCCAAGTCGAGCCCTTTGTTCCACTTTTTGGCGGGCTTCTCCACAGAAGCCTCCAAAAGTGGTGCCACTCTGTCTGGGTACCACAGGAGGGGGTTTAGGCACCCTGGACTGAGTTGCCTCGGCAACTCAAGTCGCACTCTTGTGTGATTGGCCCAAGTGGTGAGCCGCCTGGCTCACCACTTAGCATGTTTGAGTGACAGCTAGGCTGAATGAATGGGGGTTTTCTGCATAAAAGAAGGGCTTTGGGGACTGGAACTGCAGAAGTCGCCACAGGACCTAAAGAATCCGAGGAGGGAGAAGCCGAGCCGACCTGCAATGACGACACCACCGGTGGAGCCCTCCTGAACCGTCTCACCACTTTTCCCGACGACAGAGGAGATCTCCAGTCCGAAGAGTCTTATTCCTTTGACTGGTGGGGATAACCAGTTTGCCCGTCTTTTCGCCTTCCTGGACCTTCTCGTGGACGCCTTGCCCGTGCCAAGCACGCCGGCAACCGGAATACCACGGTTTACCACTACCGCGAAGAAAAGTGTGGTACCTTGTAACCGGGAAAATCCACGGCTGGTTTCTTCCCTGGCAGCGGAACGACCTTCAGCTTTCCTCCACGTCGAGACCTCCTCTTCCTCTGGACGAAACACTGACTTGCACCCGCTGCCAGGAACAACTGCCCCAGCTGGAGCATTCTTCCCACTTTCAGGTACTGTGTCCCGCCTGGCTTCCCTTGCGACAGATCGTTCGGGGTGAGAGTAAATCCTCGACTTTCTAACCTGGGTTAGCCTGGGACCTGTTAACTAACTTTTCCTGACTTGATCTCAATCTTTTTGTGAACTATTTACAAAGACTCTTTGGGCATAACCCCACTGCATGATCCTGGACACATTTCTCTTGCTCTCTCTAAGAGTGGGCATGGCATTTGAACTTCCTTGCTCTCCAGTAGACTTTGCCTAACCTGCCTCACTGTGGTTCTTTGAAAAGTATTGAAATTTGTGTGCTTTCATAACTCTGCCTTTTTCCCTCCCTTTTTAATAACCTATTAGAGTGCCATCTAATGTTAGGCGCTCACCTCTGTCTGAAAATAAGTGGTGTTTCTCATTAAGACTTGTCTAATAAGTAATTAGGGTTGTATATACATAATAGTGACTGTGTGTTGAATTTATTTACCTCTCTTTGTGCTAGTGTAATTTACAAGTGTGCCTTTAAATAAATAAATATGACAATGCATTACTTACAGTAAAAGCATTTCTGATGGTTGTATCTGCTTAGATTCACATGCTGTGCATAGGTCCGACATCCAGTGGTCACTGCGGAGTATTGCATTTTGTTTTTCGTAGTCGAAAAGGGGACGTCGACAAGGCGTGTCTGTAACACTATCCCTATAGTGACGTGCGTTGTACCCACAATCCCTCACGCGTCGAGGTCCCTCCGTTTGTATTTTTTCTGCCCTGAGGGAGCCTTCTATACGTGAGAGTACAGAAATGAGAGAGAGATGTAGAAAGATGTCTATGTTCCTTCCATCCAAGCGGGGAGGAAGGGTGGGCGCATGTGAATCTAAGCAGATACAACCATCAGAAATGCTTTTACGGTAAGTAATGCATTGTCTTCTGATGTTTGTTAATCTGCTTAGAATCACATGCTGTGCATAGACTAGCGAGCAGTACCCGGAGTTGGCGGTGGGTTATGAGAAGGAACAGTAGAGAAAAGATGTCTTAATACTGCCTCTCCCACCTGGGAGTCAGATCTAGAGTGTGCATCTAGACAGTAGTGTTTTGTAAAGGTGTGCACAGAACTCCAGGTAGCCGCTTTGCAGATGGACTCAAGGGGAACATTTGCAATGAATGCTATGGATGCCCCAGTGCCTCGAGTAGAATGTGCTCTTGGCTTGAAGGGTAGTTCTCTCTTAGCAAGAGTGTAACAGAGAGTGATGCATTGAACAATCCATCTAGATATAGTGGACTTTGTAACTGCATCTCCTTCTCTTCCTGCTGCCACCGAGACAAAGAACTGATTAGTCTTTCTCAGTGGCCTGGTTCTTTCCATGTAGAACATGACAGCTCTGCGTACATCCAGTGTATGCAGACTTTTTTCTCCCAAGTTGGAAGGGTTTTGAAAGAACGTTGGTAGTTCTATTGACTGGTTTACGTGGAATTTCGAGATGAATTTCGGTGCAAACCTTGGGTGTGTGCGTAGAACCACCTTATCCTTGTGAACTGTTACGAAGGGGTCTAGAACAGAAAGAGCCTGTAGTTCACTTACTCTCCTAATGGAGGTGATGGCTATTAGAAAAGCAGTCTTAAGAGTGAGGTCCTTAAGAGTTGCCTTGTGCATGGGTTCAAATGGCGAGCCCATGAGTTTGGTAAGTACCACATTTAAGTCCCATCCGGGAGCTGGGTTAGCTATCGGAGGGTGTATTCTCTTTACCCCTTCCATGAAGGCCTTGATAACTGGGATCTTCCACCACGACACTTTAAGTTGGGAAGTGGTGTATGCAGAAAGTGCCGCCAGGTGGACTTTAATGGAATTGAACACTAGACCTGAATCCAATAAATGGGTCAGGTACAGAACAATTTGTGTGGGAGAGCAGTCAACCGGGTTGATGCTCTTTCCTCTACACCAGATGACAAATCTTCTCCACTTGCTAGAATAGCAGTGGCGAGTATTAGGTTTTCTGGCTTCCCTGAGGATGTCCATACATCTCTGCGGGAGTTGTAGATGTCCAAATTCTATGATCTCAGGAGCCAGGCTGCTAAGTTCATGTTCTGAGGGCATGGATGCAGTGTCCTGCCCTTGTCCTGTGACAGCATGTTGTGTGGGCAGGGAAGTTTCACTGGGGGAGATAGAGACATCTCCATCAAGTGAGCGAACCATGGCTGCCGGGCCCACAACGGGGCCACTAGCATCATGGTGACTTGTTCCTGGTGCATCTTGTGCACAACTCTGTTGAGAAGGGGAGTCGGGGGAAAAGCGTAAACAAATTTCCCTGACCATTGAATCGACAGACCGTTCCCCTTGGACTGGTTCTGGGGGTACCTGGAGGCGTAACTTTGGCATTGTGAGTTCTCCAGAGTTGCGAACAGGTCTATTTTGGGGAATCCCCATTGCGTGAAGACGTCCAAGACGATGTGTTCGTGCAATCGCCATTCGTACTCTTCGGGCAGGGGGAAGTCTCTGCTGAGTTCGTCTGCTAGCAGATTGAGTTCCCCTGGTATGTGTTGTGACAGTAGGACATATTGTGTCTGAGAGCCCACTTCCATATATTCTGGGACAGCTTGGACAGTCCTGGAGAGTGTGTGCCCCCCCTGCTTGTTGATGTAGTACATGGCTGTGGTGCTGTCTGTAAGGACCATCACTGTCTTCCCTTGTAGGTGTTCTTGGAAGGCTTTTAGTGCTTTGAACACCGCCAGTAGCTCCAGTAGGTTTATGTGCTTGGATGCTACGCTCGGAGTCCACACTCCGTGAGCAGTCTGATGGGATAGGTGAGCCCCCAATCCTGTGAGGGATGCGTCCGTGGTTAGAGTGGCCTCCACCGCGGGTGTGGCAAAGGGTTTCCCTATTACCAGGTTTTCCTTTGTCCACCACCGTAGCGAGAGAACCAAGGCCTGCAAGACCACCACTAGATCGTCCCATTGTCCGCTGGCCTGACACCACTAGCTGTTGAGCCACTCTTGCATTGGGCGCATGCGCAGGCGCGCGTGAGGTACCAAATAAATACACAACGCCATCATTCCTAGCAAGCGCATCGCTTTGCGCACCGTCACCTCTCGACCTGCTACATATTGGGGGATCTGAAACAGCATGTTTTGGACCCTCTCGTTGGAGGGGAAGACGAGGTTGTCCTTTGTTCGAATTAGAGCCCCTAGGAATTGTTTGACTTGGCTGGGGTCTAAGCTGGACTTCTTCTCGTTGATGGAGAAGCCCAGTTGGAACAAAAGGTCTACAGTCTTTTGGGTGTTTGAGAAGCATGTCTCGTAAGAATCCCCTGTTATGAGCCAGTCGTCGAGGTAAGGGTATACTGGGATGGATAACCTGCGCAGATGCTATGCCGAAGGGTAGCACTCTGAACTGGTAGTGTTTGCCCTCTATCATGAACCTGAGGTATTTTCTGTGCGCTGGCAACATTTAAATATGAAAGTATGCATCTTTCATGACCAGTGTTGTCATGTAATCTCCCTGTGATAGCAGTGGGATCACTTCCTGTAAGGTCACCATACAAAACTTTTGGGGTTTGACAAACTTGTTCGCTGGGCGCAGATCTAATACAGGGCGCATGGTTAGATCCTTTTTGGGTACAAGGAAGTACACTGAATAAATACCTTCTGTTACCTGAGATAGAGGCACGACCTCTATGGCTCCTTTTTCCAGCAGTTGGTCCACTTCTTGGAGAAGGATGGCGAGGTGTTCTGGTGTCATGCGGCGTCCCCTTGGGGTTCTGTATGTTGGGAACAGTTGAACTCTATACAGTAGCCGCGGGCTACGGTGGAAAGTACCCAGCGGTCTGTTATTCCCTCCCATGCTGGAAGAAAGGATGTTATCCGGCCCCCGACCGGCGTTGCATGGGAGGGGACGCGAATCTTCACGTCACTTGGTGGGTTGGTGGCTTGAGAGCCTCTGGGGGTGGAACCTCGGCCTCTCCCTTTGCCACAGCGTTGAACCCTCTGATTGTACTGGCCACTATTTCCTTGGTAGTTGCTGGCAGAATACTGTTGTTGTTGGCTTTGTTGCTGGCGTTGGCCACGAAAAAAGCGCTTATTACCAAATCCCCACCTGTTAGGGGGTTTAGAAATTTGGTCTAAGGTCTTTATTGTGTCAAATTCTTTCTTCGCGTTCTCCAGCGCGTCATCCACTGCTTTCCCAAAGAAGTTGGACTCCTCTATGGGCTTATTAATAAAGGACGCTTGTGTTTCTGCCTTAAAACCGGAATTGCAAAGCCAGACGTGACGCTTCAGCAAAATTCCTTGTACCAAAGTGCGGCCAGCCGTCTCTGCTGCATCGAGGGTATTCTCGACGATGCTTTGGTTGACCAGAGAGCCCTCGTTAACTGTAGCCAGCAAACAAGTTCTTAGGGGTTCGGGAGCTTCTTCAATGTCCTGTTTAAGCTTTCCCCATTGAGCATCAGCGTAGCTTGCCAATAGTGTGTTATTATTGGCAATTCTGGTAGAGAATCCTGCAGAGGTGGTGATTCTCTTGGCTAAGGCATAAAGCTTCTTCCCCTCTTTATCTGGGGGTGCCTCGCTGGTAGATAGTGGGACTCCGGCCCTTTTCCTGGTGTTGGTGACGACCAGGGAGTCCGGGATTGAGTGACCCTTAATATATAATGGGTCTGATTGAGAGGGAGAAAATGTTCTGACTTGAGTGTCGTGTAGACCGTTGAGACCTCCGTCCCCAAGTGACGCACAGGGGAACCAAAAGAACCCCGCTGTGCGACCTTTGGGGCCACAGGTGGGAGATGTTACTTCCCGGATCCACGGAACCTCTGGAACACCGATGCTGCTGCAAAAAGAACGAGGTTAAGTACCAGGCAAATACAATATAGCACAAGAACCAAAGGATCTGAATAATCTTACCTATCCAGTGTTTGGAAAACCCGGGAAACCTAGGAGGGAGGTTCGAGACTCAGATGAGAGGCGGTTCCCAGAACAAGAGGGAACGCAGACAAGCGTGGACACATGATATGCCACCTGTAGAGCTGAAGGCGTAACTTGAGTTCCCGAAAAGGGCAATGGCGTAGAAGTCCAACAAAGTACCAAGGGATGATCCGAAGACAGGCGAGGGTCATGTCGAGATTCAGCAATAGGTAAACAGTTCCAAGCAAAGGTACAAAAGGGTATTCCAAGGGAGTCCAGGTGAGAGTTCCAAGATCAAGGTAAACCAACAGAGTTTATCAAACGTAGTGCCAAACAGGGTCAGAAGACAGCTGAGAAGCGATGAGTGCTCCGTGCATCAGGCTTTATATACTGTGCGCTTCTGGGTCATGTGACGTCCACCAAGGTCACGTGGGAAACGCCGCTCTGAATCACGTGAGCAAATGAACGATCGACGCGGAGGTGTTCCGCCGCCCCTTCTGCTGTATGTTCTCCATGACAACTGCCAATGCAGGAAGGGCTGCAACCGGGCACATAAATTGTACCCGGTACGGAACTTTCGGTCCTTTGGGGTAACCAAATCATGTGAGTCTCGAACCCTGGAGGGAGTCCTGTGGGAACCCGGGGAAGGTGTTGTGGAGATGTTAGCAGTGTTCTGGTGTGCAGAGGATCGTCTAACAGAAAACAGTTTCTCAATCCTCGGATTGATCCCTCTCTCACCAGTGCAGGAGTGGAAAGAGAAGGGGTAATACGTCTCTTAACTGAGGCGAGGATGGGGATAATTTGGCTAGTGGGGGGTTTTCCTTGATAATCCTCTCCACAAAATCGGTGTCTGGGGTGACCTCCCCAGTTTCAGTTTCAAAATGTGCTGCTGCCTTCTTCAGCAGTGCATTGAAGGTGGGTTGATCATCAACAGGCAAAGGGTTCCTGACTGGTGTAGTTTCAGTAGACCTGATGACTATACTGCTACTGCCTGTGTCTGTAGACCTAGCTGGTGACTGCCAAGGATTTGGGTTGCCCTCGTCTGTGTCCTCCTGGAATCCCTCCTCACCTAGGTTAGTGTCCTTGTGAAAACCTTCCTCTTCTTGTTGGTCTTCAACATAGGTGAACTCATCTTCCTCCTGGAAGAAGGTGTCTTCCTCAGTGAGATTGTAAGAGTATATGTCCTCCTCTATGGGGCTATAAAACGTCTGGTATTTAGCCCTTGGACTCTCAAGGGGTGCCTCCCTTGGTCTCTTGGGTGCCCTGTCTTCTGGGATGGACATGAACCTGTCTAGTTTATCCATACAGGTCTGGAACCTTTCAAAGGTCCACTGAGGTCGGCCAGGACAGTCTGGGAATGAAAAAGGAGTTTCTTCCTCCTGTAGTTGTCTGGTTCTGTCCCATAACGTCGAGGAAAGTGAGCCTTCGCCTTCTGAGTAGCCTTCTCGCTGGCTAGGGCCTTCCGTCGGCGTCGGGAACTGGCCTGATCTGTTTTCCGGCGCTTTCGGCGTATCTTAGGCCTTGTGCGCGGTTTTCGGCGTCTCACTCGCCATACGTCTCTGGCCGTCCTTAGATGCTATGCGCGCGAGGCTTTCGGCGATCATTCTCTCTTCCGAGAGATTGGTCGCCGTCGCGCTATGTAACGTCGAGTCTTTGCTCGTCGAGTCCCTGCTCGTCGAGTCCCTGCTGGCAACGTGAGCGCTCTTACGATGCGCGTCGCCAGAGGTTTTGGTGTTAGCGCCCTTATTTTTAGAATGCCCAGTCGCATGTCGCGGAGGCGGTGGCGGGGAGGGCTGACGACCCTTACGGTCGGCGGAAGACGCCGGTGGGCCCGGCGCCCCCATTGGCGCTATGGCTGCCTTCGTCTTCGACTAATGCGTGCCGGGGGGTATGTGCTTTGGTGTTTTTCCGTGTGCGTCCTTGTCGCCTGGGTGTTCATCCCCATAAGCTGGGCGTGAGCCGGGCTTGTCGGGGCCGGGGACGGACGACAAGGAGCGTGAACGCTCCTTTGAGAGGTTTACAACCTCCGTTACGTGGGCCGTGTAGTCACTGTCCTCGTCACATTCGGCGGTCTTTTAGAGTTTTGGGCTTTAGTAATTTACAGGCCGCACTGCCGTCCTCCTGGTGATCGAGGGGTAAGCAACGGTTGCACCGTTTGTGCTTATCCTTCCAGGTATATTTACCCTTGCAAAGCGGACAAAACCTAAATGGCGTCCTCTCCATAGCTGAGGGCAAGAAGTGTGACTACGACCTCGAAAGAGAGGGAGGGGAAAGAGAAAGGCATTCTTAAAGAGAAAGAAAGACCACACAACCCCACTCTCCATACTGTGTATGGCTGGCGAGGCCAGGCCACGTGTTCGGCAGCGCCGAAGGATCCCCTCTGCTCGTCTTTCCGTCGAAGATCTTGCTCGGCGGAGAAACAGCTCTGCGTCGAGGGAGGGATGTACGTTATTGATATTAATAACAAACAACCAAAGGTAGAAGAAACTATTTGGCAATCTCTCTCGAGGAGCTCCGCATAAAAGCGACCAGTAGCTGGGCGGAAAAAAACAATCTGAGGGACCTCGACACGTGAGGGATTGTGGGTACAAAGCACGTCACTATAGGGATAGTGTTAGACACGCCTTGTCGACGTCCCCTTTTCGACTACGAAAAACAAAATGCAATACTCTGCAGTGACCACTGGATGTCGGACCTATGCACAGCATGTGATTCTAAGCAGATTAACAAACATCAGAAATACTTTTACACCAAAGCTCTGGTCAGTGTTTGCTTGTGCTACTGTATCACTTTACCTATTGTATATACTCTATGTACTGCCTAAACTCATCTTGAGAGAAGTCAGACTGCTCAGCCACAGCTACCAGGTAAATCTGGGTGGTACAGACTGCTACCAATTGGGTTTACTGCCAACCACCTGTAGTCCTAAATCTTTTGCATTGGTCCCTAAGGGAACTACACAGGTTTCTGCCTAACAATATGTGGAGTTTTATGAGTGAATATTACACTTACAATAGATTGAGCCAAGTGGGATCTACAAGACAACAGAATCCTTTTGAGCAATCTCTTGAAAGGTACACCTAAAATATGATTGAAGTCTATCTAGCCCATGGCCAATTTTATCAGCAAATAGCTTCTTTTAAGTAGGCATGGTATAGCCTATTCTTTTAAAATAATCTGAACACAAGATATATCATTCATAATGGAATAACAATCATCTACGTACCATCATCCAGGTGATTATTGATCCTTAAGAATATATGACAGATATAATTGTTATTAATAATTGTAAAATACAATGGAGCCTAAAATATGGCTTTATTAAATTGACTTTAGAAATGAGAAAATCATAACAGTGAACTAGCAGCTCCTGAAGAAGGGAATGTATTCCCGAAACGCGTTGAGCAGAAATTCAAGAAAATTGATGACATTTACATTCATCAGAAGTTTAACAATGAGTGAAATTGTTTACACTTATCCTATGTAGAACTGGATTCCTTAGAATGTTGCCCAGTTTTTGAAGACAAATCATTTGGAAGTTTGTTTTGTTTGGAATTATACACCTAATTGCTAGTACATATTTGATATGAAGTAATATTTTTCACACGAACATTGTTTTACAAACAGAGCAAATTTGGAACAAGTTACTTACCTGTAACTGTTGTTCTCCAGCATGGGTCTGGCATGGATTCACATGCTCATGAATATTCCCCGTCGTCAGGCTGGGAATCCTCGGTAAAGAAAAAATCAGTTTCGTTTCTGATCTGTCTTTCGTAGCAATAACCAATCACTGGTCTCTGCGTCATACTGACCACAGCCAATGACTGCCCTCTACCTAAGCACCGCCTCTGGCAGCCATCTTCAGATTTGGAAGCACGTGAAGTGGCAGTATGACCAAGTGAAGAGCCGCAGAGGGGTAGGCGGGAGGGTTCGCATGTGAATCCATGCCAGACCCATGCTGGAGAACAACAGTTACAGGTAAGTAACTTGTTCCTTCTCCAGCATGGGGTCTGGCATGGATTCACATGCTCATGAATAAAGAATACATAGCAGTACACACATGCACAACCACGGGAGGTGGCAAAGGCTCAACATTAAGCATCACATCAACTCAACATTAAGCATCTTACCTCCTCACCAGGCCCACCTCAGGCGAACAGGTTGCGCAGCACTGCTTGGCCGACCCTGGACTCCTCCCTGGAATCCCGGTCGACGCAGTAGAATTTCGTGAAGGTGTGCGTCGACCTCCACGTAGCAGCCCTGCATATGTCCAGCAGGGGCACACCAGATAGGAACGCCGTGGTAGCTGCGATCGCTCTGGTGGAATGGGCTCTCGGACGGCCAGGCAGCGGTCGGTTTGCCAACCGGTGACAGTACATGATACAGCCGGAGAGCCATCTGGAGATGGAAGCCTTCGAGAGAGCCTTCCCCTGATTGACAGGTCCAAAGTTCACAAAGAGTTGTGACGTCTTCCGAAAACCCTTCGTGCGGTCCACGTAGAACTTCAGCGCTCTAGCTACATCCAGCGAGTGCAAAGTCCTCTCAGCCGGCGACGAAGGCGACGGGAAGAACACAGGTAACACCAAGGGTTCGTTGAGATGGAAGTCCGACGGTACCTTGGGCATGAAGGAGGGGTGCGTCCTGAGCACTACCCTCGTGTCGTGGAAAGTCAAGTACGGGGCCTTGCAGGAAAGGGCCTGGATCTCTCCCACTCGTCGTGCGGAGGTGATGGCCACAAGAAAAGCTGTTTTCCACGATAGAAACTTCAACGGGGCCGAGTGCAGAGGCTCGAACGGAGGTCCCATGAGCTTGGTCAGCACCACGTTGAGCTCCCACGCCGGGGCCGGAGCCTTCACCGGCGGGAACGATCTGAATAGTCCCTTCATGAACTCTTTCACCAGACGATGAGACCACAAGGACGTCCGCCCCGTGGTTCTGGTGTATCGGGAGATCGCAGCAAGATGAATCTTGATGGACGCGTGTGCCAGTCCAGCTTTGGCCAGCGTCAGCAGGTACGGCAGTACTTGGGGAGCCGTAATCCGTAGAGGGTTAATCTTCTGTGCGTGGCACCAGACAGAGAACCTCTTCCATTTGTGTCCGTAGCATTTAAGAGTCGAGGACGCCCTGGCCTTTGCAAGAACCTCTCTGCAATCGGCCGGTATGTCGTATCCTCCAAACTCTAGCGCTGCAGGAGCCAGGCCTGCAAGTTCAGCGACTTCGGGTCGTGGTGGAGGATGGCGCCTCCTTCCCTGGAGAGTAGATCCGCGTCCGCCGGCAGCTTGATCGGCGGGGACGCTGACAAGTCCAGAAGGTCCGGGAACCATATCTGCCTCGGCCACGCAGGTGCGACGAGGATCATCCTGCACCGTGACCTCTTGAGCTGGTTGACGAGCCGGATTAGCAGAGGCAAGGGAGGGAACGCGTAGAGGAACAGGCCCTCCCAGGGGAACGAGAAAGCATCGCCCATGCTCCTCGTCTGGGGAAACCTGCTGGCGAACCTCCGGCACTTGGTGTTCGTAGCCGTCGCGAACAGGTCGATCTGGGGTGTGCCCCACCGTCGGAAGAGGCGATCCACCAGATCCTGTCGTAATTCCCACTCGTGGCACGAGCGCAGCTCCCTGCTGAGTGAGTCGGCGATGGTGTTTTTTATCCCTGCCAGATGAAACGGCACCAGAAAAATCCCTTGGGCGACGGCCCAATGCCACAGGTCCTGCGCCTCCTTGGACAGCGCTGGGGACCTGGTTCCGCCCTGTTTCCTGATGTAAAACATGGTGGTGGTGTTGTCGGCGAAGATCCTCACCACCTTGCCCTTCAGGGACGGAAGGAAGGACCTGAGGGCCCAAAACACTGCACGGAGCTCCAGGACGTTGATATGCAGGGACTTCTCCGTCGGGAGCCAGAGTCCCCTCGCGTGCAGATTTTCGGTGTGCGCTCCCCACCCTTCCAGGGAGGCATCCGTGGTCACAGTCTCCTGGTGGGCTGGGGTCTGGAAGTCCATGCCCGCCGTCAGATGCGCGCGGGTGCCCCACCACCGTATCGCTCGTCGGAAACTCTCGTCGAGCTTGATCCTTTCTTCGAAGCTGCCCGTCGTCTGGATCCAGCGCGCATCCAGGAATTCTTGCAACGGGCGCATCCGGAGCCTGCACATGGGAATGAGGTAGATGCAGGAAGACATCATCCCGAGGAGGGACTTGATGGATCTCACTTTGGCCGCGTCGGCCACCAACATCCGTTGCACTTTGCCCAAGATGGTCCTGGCCCTCTCCTCCGACGGGGAGGCCAGAAGGGACACTGTGTCGAGCCTCGCTCCCAGAAACAGTGCGACTTGCGCGGGCACCAGGTGGGATTTGGCGTAGTTCACGGAGAATCCCAGGTCCGTGAGGAGTTGGACGGTCCTTGCTGTGTGGACCACGGCGAGCTCCTTCGTCTTGGCGCGGATGAGCCAGTCGTCCAGGTAGGGGTAGACGTGAATCCCCTCGCGGCGCAGCTGCGCCGCCACCGGTGCGAGGCACTTGGTGAATACCCTGGGTGCCGACCGTAGTCCGAAGGGAAGGGCTTTGAACTGGTAATGACGCCCTTGGACCACGAACCTGAGGAATTTTCGGTGCCCCTTTAGGATTGGAATGTGGAAGTAGGCATCCTCCAAATCCAACGACGATAGGAAGTCTCCTTCCTCCAGTTGACCCAGGACGTGCTGTAGGGTGACCATCCGGAACTTCTGCGCCTTGATGAACTTGTTCAGCCATCGCAGGTCTAGGATGGGGCGCCATCCTCCCGTCTTCTTCTTCACGAGGAAGTATCGCGAGTAGACTCCGGAGCCCCGAAGCCTCTTTGGGACGAGTTCGATGGCGCCCTTCCTGAGCATCGCCTTTACCTCCAGGAGAAGTTGAGGGACGTGAAGTTCTTTCCTGGCCACGGGGGGGACGCGCGGGCACCTTCTTTGAAACTCGAGCGCGTGGCCCCGGGCCAGGGCGTCCAGCACCCAACGGTCGGTGGAGATGGACTCCCACACGCTGACGAAGCCTGCCAGCCGGCCTCCCACCGGGGTGCTTCGGTGGGGGCCCGACCCCACGGCCGGTTCAATCCTGCTTGGACGCGGCCTTGCCGCCTTGACCTCCTTGGCGACGACGGCGGGGTCCGCTAGACTTGCCTCGTCCTCTGTAGGCCTCTTGCGACGACGAGCGGGCCGCTTGACGGTAGGAAGAGAAACCGCCGCCGGAACCTTTGGAGGCGCCCTTGCCTCCGCCGCTCCGAAAGGGCGTCCGTCGTTGCTGCAGGACTCCAAGGGCCCGGGCCGTCTCAGTATCCGCCTTGATGGCCTGGAGGGAATCGTCCACCGTCTTCCCAAACAGGTTGTTCCCGTCGAAGGGCATGTCCAGGACTCTGGTCTGGACGTCCTGCCGAAAGTCCGTAGCTTTGAGCCATCCACGACGTCGAAGGCAAACGCCGTTGCCCAGCTGGCGGAACCCCGCGTCGGCGATGTCCGTCGCCACGGTGATGGCGTGGTCCGAAGCCACTTCACCTTCCTGGAGGATCTCAAGGGCCTCCGCCCTCTTGTCGTCCGGCAGAAAATCCAGCAGGGGAGCCATCTTGTACCAGAGCTCCCTGTCGTAGCGGGCCACGATAGCCAAGGCGTTGGCCGCTTTAATCGTCGTCGCTGCCGACGAGATGACTCTACGTCCCATAGTATCCAATTTCTTTCCCTCGCCGTCCGGCGGGGAAGTCGATGTGGAGGCCGCACCCCCCCCCGCTTTCTTCCTGGCTGCCGCGGAGACGACGGAGTCCGGGGTAGGCTGCGCCCGGAGGCATAGGGGGGCCGTGTCTGGGACCCGGTACTTCTTCTCGTACCGGTCTCTTCTAGCTGGCGTCGTGGAAGGGTTCTTGAGGAGGGAAAGGCCCTCATCCCAAATGTCGTCCAACAGAGGCACTGCGAGGACCGTCTTCCTCTTGGCCTCGCGCCGCTGATAAAGGAAGCCTTCCTTTTTCTTCTCCTCAGGGCAGAGTTGGAAAAGCTCGGAAGACCTGGAGATCATGGAGTGGAAAGATCCGATCTCGTCGGGCGGAGAAGCCCTGGTGGGAGGCGACGACGGAAAATCCTCGTCGTATGCCTCGTCGTCCGTACCCGTCGCTGCCGTGTCAGTCCCCGTATCATCCCCTCGGGTGGATGGGGAGGAGGGCTGGACGGGGCGCGACGGTTGAAAAGGAGGTGGAGGATGGATCCTTCTTTTCTTGGTAGGGGGAACACCAGAAGGTCCCGGTTCTGGATCCCCCGACGGGAGAGGTTCCTCCGTCGGTAACGGTAGCCTCGTCCTTATCTCAGTGCATAAGGACTGTATGGCCAACAAAATGGCCGCCGAGTTGTCTCGCGGCGTTGGCAGAGGGGAATCCGACGGGCGAGCAGGGGCCCCGTCGGTATCCTCGACGATGTCGTCGTCGTCACCTGCGTCGGGGCCCATTCCGACGGGCTGGTCTTGTTCCACGCCTAGGCCGTGGCTTAAGACCTCGATCAGCTCCTCTTCTGAGGTTGAGGCCGAATCTACGACGACGCCCTGCCCCCCCTTCTTCCCCACGGAGGGTTTCACGGGGGTCCTATCGATGGGCACAAAAGAAGACTCCCTCCGGGGAGGCAGGGAGATTCTGGGCCCTGAGGTCGCCACCACTGGTGCAGCCTCCACAGGCTGGGCCAGGGCCGCCGCGACCGTTTCGATAGAGGGCTTGGTCGGATGGATCAAGGCCTTCACCACCTTAGGTGCGCTCACCGCCTTATCCTTGAGGGAGGGGGCACTGCCACGCTCCTCCTCTGCCTTAGAGCTCGACCGGGGCCTCTCCAGGAGCTTCGCCGGGTGCTCGGCCTTCCTCTTACCCGACCCAGAGCGTTGGCTCGTGGTTGATGGCGCCGGGGAGGGTGCGCCCTGCCTGGCGCCCGTAGAGCCCGACCGTTCGGCGCTCCCGGTGCCAGCGGACTCGCGGTGCTTGGCCTTATGTTGGGCCCCCGTCGCCGGGGCGCCCTCAAAGGTCTTAGAAGACCGCTCGGATTTCTTCTTCTTCTCGCCAGACGGGCTCTTACCCTCCAGCCAGTTGGCGAGACGTTGATGACGGTCCTTCATGGTCCGTTCCGACATGTTGCCGCAAAACGCACAGTCCTTTTCCACGTGCGTTTTGTCCTCATGAAGGCAGTAAAGGCAGAAAGAGTGTTCGTCCTCCTTAAAGACGTTCTGCAGCTGGCATCCAGGGCAGACCCTGAACAGCTTTCCGGGCGTCGAGCTTCCCTTCTCCTGGGCCATCTCCGAGACCGGGCCTGAGAAGCTTCTGGAGTCCTCCGAAGTGTAGCTCGACGAAATCTTCACCCTTGAGGGGCACAGACGAATCCGACACGGGTCCCCGTTGATCGGATGTAGGATCGGTGGAGCTTGAGGCTCTTTTGACCGAAGAATCGAAGTTTTTTGTGAAAAGCGCGAAAAAATAGCACTAACGCTCGAGAGCAATAGCACGAGGATCCCAACACATGAACGTGCGGTAAAAATCTGAAGATGGCTGCCAGAGGCGGTGCTTAGGTAGAGGGCAGTCATTGGCTGTGGTCAGTATGACGCAGAGACCAGTGATTGGTTATTGCTACGAAAGACAGATCAGAAACGAAACTGATACTGGTTTTTTCTTTACCGAGGATTCCCAGCCTGACGACGGGGAATATTCATGAGCATGTGAATCCATGCCAGACCCCATGCTGGAGAAATTTTAGAAATATTATTGGAGTCAGAATCTTTGTTCAGATAAAAGACTACAAATCATTGGTTGTTTTATCAACACATATTGGGTGTGCGAGGGACGGGAGGGTTCCACAAAGTGTGGACATCTGCTGTCTTTCATGGATAGACGTGTATGCACTTGAGACGCAGGTACACTGCCACCGGTGCCAGGCACTTTGTGAAGACCCGTGGCGCTGATTTGAGGCCAAAGGGCAGAGTGCCTTGAACTGATAGTGATGTCCCAGAACCACAAAGTGAAAAAACGTCTGATGCTTTGGATGTATGGGGACATGGAAGTAGGCGTCCTCTAGGTCCAATGTCGCCAGGAAATTTCCTTCCTCCAGCTAGGTGAGCACTTGCTGCAAAGTGACCACCCTGAATTTGTGGAACTTCAGGTATTTTTTGAGATGCTGCAAGTCTAAGATCGGACGCCACCCGACTTCTTGCGGACCAGAAAATATCTAGAGTATACTCCTGAGCCCCGGAGGCGCAGAGGTACTAGTTTTTATGCTCCCACCCTTTTTTTTTTAACATGGCCTGTATTTCTCAGAGCAGCTGGGCCATATGCAGCTCCTTCTAGCTACAAGGAGAATGCAAGGGCACCTGTATTCGAATTCCAGGGTGTGTCCCTAAGGAAGTATGTCCGGCACCCACTCGTCTGTGGTGATGTTCTTGCACTTGTTGATGAAGTGTTTAAGACGACCCCCCACTGGGGTGCAAAAAAGGTTGTTCGGGCCCTGGACCGGGTCAGGATTGCTTGGGTGTCTGTGTCCTGCTTTGTGGACGACGTGCGTGCTGTGCCCCTCTGACGGGCTGCGACCGGCCCCTGTATGTCTCTTGTGACGTGGAGCGGGAGGGCTATCGGTACGAGGTGGATGTGTAGCCCTTAGAGGATCTGTTGAACTTCCGTCTGGCAGATAGAAAAGGACAAAGACTACCACTGCTGCAAGGTCCCCAGCAATCTTGCTCTTTCAGTGTCCATATTTATCACCTGCAGCGTTTCGTCCACCACCTTGCTGTAGAGATTTTCCCCATCAAAGGGCATATCCACCACCTTGGCCTGGACATCAGGTGTAAAGTTAGTGGCCTTCAGCCAGCCTTGGTATCTAAGTGCCACTTTGTTCCCTATTTGAAGAAAACCTGAGTCCACGACATCCATAGCCACTGTGATGGCATGGTCAGAGTCCACTTCCCCTTCCTGAAACAGGGCTAAAGTCTCGGTCTTCTCGTCATCCGGCAAGAAATCCAGGAGTGGGCCCAGCTTGAACCACAACTCCCTGACATAACGGGCCAGGGTGGCCAGGCGTTGGCAGCCTTCACAGTCGATGCAAGGCTGCAAGTAGATAACACGCTTGCCCATTGCGTCCAGATTTTTCCCTTTCTGGTCAGGGGGAACCACAGATTTGGAGGATGGGTTTGCAAACCGCTTACTGGCTGCGGCCGAAACCACACAGTCCAGGGATGGCTGCGATCGAAGGCATTGATGGGTCAAGTCAGGCACCCTGTATTTCTTCTCAAGCATACCCAGTTTTGCTGGTGTGGAGCTTGGTGTCTTCATCAGAGCCAGGCTTTCATCCCAAACCTCGTTCAGCAGAGGAACGGACACCACTGTCTTCCTGGTCGATGTGCGCCTCTGGTAAACAAAGCCCTCCTTTTTCTTGGGTACTAAGTTGAAGAGGGCAGATGCCCTAGAAAGCATGGAGTGGAAAGAACCCAGCTCATCAGGGTGAGATGCTCTGTGGGTATCATCGACTCAGAACGGTTCATCATCCGCTGGCACAAAGTCATCAAACTCTTCCATCTCTGTGGTGCCCGTTCCAGTATCTGTATGGGATGGATCCCCGATTGGTACCGCTAGAGTAGGGGGTGTCGTCGGCTGCCTTGGTGTCGGAGGATGCTTTGGAGTAGCAATGTGGTGTCTGCGCCAAGGTCTTGAAAGGCTGTGCCTGGGGGTGCTCCCCATCGGGGCCACCGTGGGAGGAAGCCGCTGCTGTATTTCTGACACCAAAGTATGCAGCATAGTCAGAATATCCAGCATAGTCGGAATATCCAGGGACATGTCTCTAAGGCCCTGTTGAGGGACCACAAGAGCAGGCACCGTTGGAAGGCTAGAGTGCCTCACTGTTCTTAAAGGAGGGCTAGTGAGCATTGGTGGCACTGACGGAGTGCTTGTGCGTGTTGCCGGGATTGATGGCCAGTCCTGTCCCACAGGAGGGAGTTTTCCACACCCATCGGTCCGAGCAGCCGCCTTCATGTAAGGATTTGTCATCTGAGCTTGAGTAGATAGCCATGATAGGATCTCTTGCGACCTCCCTTAGACCCACCTAAAGTCTGGTTAGAAAATCTGTTGGAGGCAATAGCGCCCCTGATCTTCCTGCCTCTTTTGGAAAAGAGCAAACAACTGGGGCCTTCACAGACTGAGTAGTCGTAGTCGAGACGGTCGTAGTTGTGGATGGAGCGTTGTAGTCGTGGGCTGGGGAGGCAGTGTAACCATTGTTGACGATTTTGCAGTTTATTTTGCTGTGGTTGTCGACAGCGAAGCAGCCAGTGTCTTTGACGGGGCAACTGTCGACAGGGTCTTGGTCGCCGTAACCATGGTTGACAGTGGTCTCGCAGACGGCGGCCTCTGCTTATGACGTGGGCCTCTGCGGTCCACGTAGAACTTCAGCGCTCTAGCCACATCCAGCGAGTGCAAAGTCCTCTCGGCCGGCGACGAAGGAGACGGGAAGAAAACAGGTAACGCCAAGGGCTCGTTAAGATGGAAGTCCGACGGCACCTTGGGCATAAAGGAGGGGTGCGTCCTAAGCACCACCCTCGAGGCATGGAAAGTCAAGTACGGTGCTTTGCAGGATAGGGCCTGGATCTCTCCCACTTGTCGTGCGGAGGTAATGGCCACCAGGAATGCAGTCTTCCACGACACAAACTTCATCGGTGCGGAGTGCATCGGCTCAAATGGGGGCCCCATGAGCCTGGTCAGCACCAAGTTAAGTTCCCACGCCGGGGCGTTCACCGGCGGGAACGACCGGAACAGTCCTTTCATAAACTCTTTTACCAGTCGATGGGACCACAGGGACGTCCGTCCTGTGGTTCTGGTATATCTGGAGATTGCAGCCAGATGAATCTTAATGGAGGCATGGGCTAGCCCAGCCTTTGCCAGCGAAAGCAGGTTCGGCAGCACTTGAGGGGCCGTAATCCGAAGGGGGTTGATCTTCTGTGCTCGGCACCAGATAGAGAACCTCTTCCACTTATGACCGTAGCATTTGAGAGTCGAGGACGCCCTGGCCTTTGCAAGAACCTCTCTGCATTTGGCTGGTATATCGTAGCCTCCAAACTCTAGCGCTGCAGGAGCCAAGCCTGCAGGTTCAGCGACGCCGGGTCGTGGTGGAAGATGGCGCCTCCTTCTCTGGAGAGAAGGTCCGCGTCCGCCGAAAGCTTGATGGGAGGGGACGTTGACAAGTCCAGAAGGTCCGGGAACCAGATCTGCCTCGGCCACGCCGGTGCAACGAGGATCATCCTGCACCGGGACCTCTTGAGCTGGCTGATGAGTCGAAGCAGCAACGGCAACGGAGGGAACGCATACAGGTATAGGCCGTCCCAGGGGAACGAGAACGCATCGCCCATGCTTCTCGGCTGGGGAAACCTGCTGGCGAACCTCTTGCACTTCGAGTTCGTCGCTGTTGCGAACAGGTCGATTTGGGGTTTGCCCCATCGTTGGAAGAGTTGATCCACCTGATCCTGGCGCAGTTCCCACTCGTGACACGCGCGCAGCTCCCTGCTGAGCGAGTCGGCGATGGTGTTGCTTTCTCCTGCCAGGTGGAAGGGAACCAGGAACATCCCCTGGGCGACCGCCCAGTGCCACAGATCATGTGCCTCCTTCGATAGGGCTGGGGATCTGGTGCCTCCCTGCTTCCGTATGTAAAACATTGTTGTGGTGTTGTCCGTGAAGATCCGCACCACCTTGCCCTTGAGCGACGGGAGGAACGATTTGAGAGCCCAGAACACGGCTCGGAGTTCCAGGACGTTGATGTGCAGGAGCCTCTCCTCCGGGAGCCAGAGGCCTCTTGCGTGGAGATCCCCGGTGTGGGCGCCCCAACCTTCCAAGGAGGCGTCCATCGTCACCGTCTCCTGGTACGCCGGCATCTGAAAGTCCTTGCCCGCCGTGAGGTGCGCTCGAACGCCCCACCAGTGGATCGCCCGCCGGAACACCTCGTTGAGGGGGACCCTGTCTTCGAAGGTGCCCGTCGCCTGCATCCAAAGGGCGTCGAGAAATTCTTGAAGAGGGCGCATCAGTAGTCTGCAGAGGCGCACCAGGTAGGTGCAAGAGGACATAATCCCCAGGAGGGACTTGATGGACCTCACCCTGGCCACGTCCGTGGCTAGCAGGCGCTGCACTTTGCCTAGAATGGTCTTCGTCCGTTCTTCCGACGGGGCCGCCAGGCGCCTCACTGTATCGAGCTTCGCTCCCAGAAACAGGGCCACCTGCGACGGCACCAGGTGGGACTTTAGGTAGTTTATGGCGAATCCCAGGTCTGTGAGTAGCTGGACGGTCCTCGCAGTGTGTTCGACGGCGAGTTCCCTCGTCCTTGAGCGGATGAGCCAGTCGTCCAGGTAGGGGTAGACGTGAATCCCCTGCAGGCGCAGCCGCGCCACCACTGGTGCTAGGCACTTGGTAAAGACCCTGGGGGCCGACTTCAATCCGAACGGCAGTGCTCTGAATTGGTAGTGGCGTCCCTGGACGACGAACCTGAGGAACTTTCGGTGACTTTTGAGGATGAGAACGTGGAAGTATGCATCCTCCAGGTCCAACGACGATAGAAAGTCGCCTTCCTCCAGCTGTCCTAGTACGTGCTGGAGGGTGACCATCCTGAACTTTTGTGATCTGATGTATTTGTTCAAACGACGAAGGTCCAGGATGGGGCACCAGCCGCCCGTCTTCTTCCTGACGAGGAAGTACCTTGAGTACACCCCGGAGCCTCTTCGGGACAAGCTCAATGGCGCCTTTCCTGAGCATCGCCCGTACTTCCAACAGCAGTTGCGGGACGTGATTTTCCTTCCTGGCCACAGGCGGAACGTGAGGGCACTTCTTCAGGAATTCGATAGAGTGTCCTCTTGCCAGGGTATCCAGCACCCAACGGTCGGTGGAGATGGACTTCCACACGCCGACGAAATTCGCCAGCCGGCCTCCCACCGGGGTGCTTCGGTGGGGGCCCGAGACCACGGCCGGTTCAGTCCTGCTTGGAGGTGGTGGCCTTGCCGCCCTGGCCACCTTGCCGACGGCGGCGAAGCGCTCCCTGCTTGCCGCGACCCCTGTAGGCCTCCTGAGACGAGGAGCGTGCCACCTGGCGGTAGGACGACGAGCCACCGCTGGATCCCTTGGAGGCACCCTGTCTGCCTCCGGAGCTCCGAAAGGGCCGTCGTTGCTGAAGGGCTCTTAGGGCGCGGGCCGTCTCCGTGTCCGTTTTTATGGCTTGGAGGGATTCGTCCACCGCCTTCCCGAACAAGTTGCTGCCGTCGAACGGCATGTCCAACACCCTGGTCTGGATGTCCTGACGGAAGTCGGTCGCCCAAAGCCAACCCTGTCGTCGTAGGCAAATAACCGTTGACCAGGTGGCGGAACCCGGTATGGGAAATATCGGTTGTCACCGTTATGGCGTGGTCCGACGCCACCTCGCCCTCTTGCAGTATTTCCAGGGCCTTGGACCTCTTGTCGTCCGGCAGGAAGTCCAATATGGGGGCCAGCTTAAACCAGAGCTCCCTGTCGTAACGGGCCACGATCGCCAGGGCGTTGGCCGCTTTGATCTTCGTCGCCGCCGACGAAATGACCCGCCGCCCCATGGCGTCCAACTTCTTTCCCTCGCCGTCCGGCGGGGAATTCGACGTTGAGGCTCCTGACCCCGCCGCTTTCTTCTTAGCCGCCGCCGAGACGACCAAGTCTGGCGTTGGCTGGGCCCTGAGGCACAGGGGAGCGGTTTTGGGGACCCAGTACTTCTTCTCGTACCGGTCCTGTTTGGCTGGTGCCGTGGAGGGGTTTTTGAGAACCGACAGGCCCTCCTCCCAGATGTCATCGATTAGGGGCACCGCGATGACCGTCTTCCTCTTGGCCTCCCGGCGCTGATAGAGGAAACCTTCCTTTTTCGGCTCCTCCGGGCAGAGCTGGAACAATTCGGACGCCCTGGCGATCATGGCGTGGAATGAGCCAATCTCGTCGGGCGGCGAGGCCCGGGAGACGGGAGACCCGTTCCGTCGTCATCGCCCTCAGAACCCGTCGTCGAGCCCAACGCACCATCATCTCCCGACTCGTGGGAGGATGAGGAGGGAACTGTAGGCCTCACGGGGGGCGAGCGGAGGAGAGGGTTGGGTCCTCCGTCGTTTGTTCTGAGGACTTCCCGACGGGCCAGGTTGCGGGTCCTCCGGCCTGGGCCGTGGGAATCTCGTCCTTATCTCAGAGCATAAGGACTGGATGGCAGACAAAATGGCCGCCGAGCCATCCTGAGGCCTAGGATCCGGCCGCGCCGGAAGGGAAGGCCGCTCTTCCTCACCATCGTCGTCTTCCTCGGTTATCTCCCGAGGATCTTCCTGACGGGATCGAACATTCTCGAATTGGACTTCGAGGTTCCTCACGGCCTCGGTCAGTTCCTCCTCCGAGGCTGACTCCGAGCTCGAGGAGGGCACCGTGCCCCCCCTCGCTTCTTCCATCATGGCGGCCACGACGATGGGCTGAAAAGAGGATTCCCTCCTTGGCGGCAGGTAAACTCTAGTCCCAGAGGCAGTCTCCGCTGGCGGTGTCTCTGCCGGCTTGGCCAGAGTCGCCGCAAAAGCCTCGATAGAGGCCTTCGCCTGCTGGGTAGGGGCCTTCACCACCTTAGGTGCGTCCCGGGCCTTCTCCTTCGGGGGAGGGGCGACGCCTGGTTCCCCCTCTTCCGAGATCGGACGGGGCTTCTCCCGAAGCTTACCCGGGGTCTCGGACTTTCTCTTCCCCGAACTGGAGCGTTGGCTCGTGGTTGACGGTGCCGGGGAAGGTGCGCCCTGCCTGGCGACCGAAGAGCCCGACCTTTCGGCGTTCCGGAGCCAGCGGACTCGCAGCGCTTGGCCTGGTGTTGGGCCCCCGTCGCCGGGGCGCCCGCACAGGACTTAGAAGCCAGCTCGGACCCTTTCTTCTTCTTCTCACCCGCCGAGCCCTTCTCCAACCAGTTTGCGAGACGGGATCGACGGTCCCTCATGGTACACTCCGACAAGTTCTTGCAGAACTGGCAGTCCTTCTCTACATGAGTCTTGTCCCCATAAAGACGGTAAAGGCATCGCGAATGTTCGTCTTCCTTAAACACATTCTGCAGCCCGCATCCAGGGCAGCTGCGAAACAGCTTGGGTCCGGGCGACAAACTCGCATCCTGGGCCATCTCGAAGTAGGCCGCAAATCTTGGTGGAGCTTGCGGCTCGATTAACCGAAAAAATGTGAAAAATCACCTGAAAAAGCGCAAAACACGCAGTAAAAGCTCGAGAGCTAAGCACGAGGACTCCCAACACTTGAACGTGCGGTAAAAATCTGAAGATGGCTGCCAGAGGCGGGGCTTAGGTAGAGGGCAGTCATTGGCTGTGGTCAGTATGACGCAGAGATCAGTGATTGGTTACTACTACGAAAGACAGATCAGAAACAAAACTGATACTGATTTTTTCTTTAACGAGGATTCCCAGCCTGACGACGGGGAATATTTTTTTTGTTTTTTGTTTATAGTTACATAGTAACTTTTACAAAAGGTATTTTTCTTTTAAAAAATATATCACATTATATTTCACAAGTTAATATACAGACACATGAGTTCACATTTACCACATGCCATTACAATTCATTTTTTTGGAGAATAACAAAACGTCAGAATACAATTTAAAAGAAATTCATTTAAAAAAATTCATATACCTAAAAACTAATTCATCCTCGACCAGAAACAAAAATTACTCTCTGTATTCATACAGGGACTTGATACTCACTCATCGTCTACTTCTTTCGCATAAGTTAAGGACAACAATACTGCCTCAAAAATCTGACAACAGCGATCTGAAGCTTAACACGATTACCATGCAACATGTCTAACCATAGCAAATCCAGATCCACGCACTCGGTGTTTGGCACATATTTACTGAAGTGACTGATGCGTTCACTCCTCAGACCTTCACACTCAGTCAGTAAGTGCTGCAAAGTCTCTAGATTCTCCCCGTTTACAGTTTTTACAGATGGAGGATCCGACACTGTCTGCTTCTAATATCAGCAATTTGTCCCATACTCAAGACATTAAATCTGAATCGCATGTATTCCTGCCTCCACTTTTTATCAGGAAATTTAGATAGATATGGTTCCAATTCCCCCATCTTTTTACAATCAGGAGCAATGTGATTATATAATTTAGACGTTTTGACTTCTTGAACAGTTAAGTTCCAGTCAGCATGAAGGAGTAATTTTTTTACTTTCATGGGGTTTGCGATAAGCATATCTCTAGGGACCCCCAGATTGTCCAGACCCTCATTTGCCTCTTCCAACATGTCCCTGAGGTACTTGGAAGTAGGAGCACTGCTCCTGAAACCCCTACCTATGATGTCATAAAGGGTGGTGTCTTTGCAGGTTAACAGTTTCCTTACTAGTGCCATTCTACGCCATTCAATAGTACTTCTAATTGAATGTAAACCAAACTCATATCTTATTGCCGCCAATGGTACACACTTCGGCAAACACTTAACCATGGATTTCAGAATTTTGGATTCGTACTTCGACACCTCCTTTCTGCACCATCGAGGTGCGAGTTCCAGGCCATAGCAGAATTGAGGCACTAGTCTATTTTTGTACAAACAAACACATGGCAATAGAGAGAATTTTCCATACTTTGAGTCGATTTTACATAATTGTGCTTTCATAGGGGCAATTTTTGCTTCCAGTATAGCCCGGAAGTTGACCTTGTTCTTGTTTCCGAACACTGGATAGCCCAGATATCTAATTGCTGACTTTGTTGGTAATTTCACATGATTAAGAAACAATGCAGTTATTTTTTGATTTTTCTTGTGCGTCAAACATATCACTGTTTTAGAGTAGTTGATTTTAAGGGCGTTTATAAGAATGTATTCTTTAAAAGCAGTTAGCAAACGTTGCAGACCAATGGGTGTATGATCGTACAGAGTTACATCATCAGCATAAGCGGTCCACTTTACGCCCTCCACTTTAGGTGAGTTTGTAACCAGTTTAAGGAAACACGCTCCTAAATCAGAAAAATATAGATTGAATAATGTCGGTGCGTATATGCATCCTTGTCGGAGACCATTAGTTACTTTGATTTCCTGAGACAGATTTCCCTCCATGCTCATTCGAACCTTTACATTGGAGTTTTGGTGCATGAAATATACAATTGAAAGAAGCGGGGCAGGCATCCCCAGATTAGCTAGTTTGTTCCACAAAATTGTTCTGTCCACTAGATCGAAGGCGGATGTAAGATCAATTGATGCTTAATATATGGGGAGATTTCCAGGGGTCCAGGCTGCATTTTGCATAACATTAATTAACAGGCCACCCGCATCGGTACCCACATTTTTTCTAAAACCAAACTGCATGGACGATAAAATTTGATGTTGGTCCATCCAGCACCGAATATGCTCTAGAACGAGGCTGGCAAAGATTTTAGAGTCCACATCCAACAGGGCAATAGGTCTATAGCTAGTGGGTAGGGCCCTGTCCCCTTTCTTAGAAATCGGTATAATATAGGACATTCTCCAGCTGTTTGGAAGAAGGTGGATCTTAACAATGTCTTTGTATGAAAGAAATAGTATTTTGGCCCATAAATTTGGTTTCTCCTTCAGGACCCGGTTGCAGAGCAAATTCGGTCCAGATGCCCTAGAGGGTGAACTCTTTACAATGATATCTTCAATTTCTTTTACACTAAACAAAATATTCCATGAGGCATTTTCGATCTCTGACGGAACACATGCCACATATTCATGAGCATGTGAATCCATGCCAGACCCCATGCTGGAGAATATAATTAATGCGCTCACCCATGCATGCTCCTCTATTTGGACATGTTGTTTCCCAAAGAGCTCTTAATCATTTAGGATTTACATACCGTTGAAATGATGATAACTAGGTACTCCTGGCCTTGGAACTCCTCGACAGATCCAACTTTAATATCCGACAGGTCAACAGTTTGCAGCAGTATTCGAATTTTTTCACCCTGAAATAAAATGACAATGCATTACTTACCGTAAAAGCATTTCTGATGGTTGTATCTGCTTAGATTCACATGCTGTGCATAGGTCCGACATCCAGTGGTCACTGTGGAGTATTGCATTTTGTTTTTCGTAGTCGAAAAGGGACGTCGACAAGGCGTGTCTGAAATACTATCCCTATAGTGAAGTGCATTGTACCCACAATCCCTCACGCGTCAAGGTCCCTCTGTTTGTATTTTTCTGCCCTGAGGGAGCCTTCTAGACTTGAGTGAGTACAGAAAAGAGATATAAAAGGAAGTCTATGTTCCTTCCATCCGAGCGGGGAGGAAGGGTGGGCGCATGTGAATCTAAGCAGATACAACCATCAGAAATGCTTTTACGGTAAGTAATGCATTGTCTTCTGATGTTTGTTAATCTGCTTAGAATCACATGCTGTGCATAGACTAGCGAGCAGTACCCGGAGTTGGCGGTGGGTTATGAGAAGGAACAGTAGAGAAAAGATGTCTTAATACTGCCTGTCCCACCTGGGAGTCAGATCTCGAGTGTGCATCTAGACAGTAGTGTTTTGTAAAGGTGTGCACAGAACTCCAGGTAGCCGCTTTGCAGATGGACTCAAGGGGAACATTTGCAATGAATGCTATGGACGCCCCCGTGCCTCGAGTAGAGTGGCTTGGCTTAAAGGGCAGTTCTCTCTTAGCAAGAGTATAGCAGAGAGTGATGCATTGAACAATCCATCTAGAAATAGTGGACTTTGAAACTGCATCCCCTTCTCTTCCTGCTGCCACCGAGACGAAGAACTGATTAGTCTTCCTCAGTGGTCTGGTTCTTTCCATGTAGAACATGACCGCTCTGCGCACATCTAGTGTGTGCAGAGTTTTTTCTCCCAAGTTGGAAGGATTTTGAAAGAACGTTGGCAGTTCTATAGACTGGTTTACGTGGAATTTCGAGATGAATTTCGGAGCAAACCTTGGGTGCGTGCGTAGAACCACCTTATCTCTGTGAACGGTAACGAAGGGGTCTAGAACAGAAAGAGCCTGTAGTTCACTTACTCTCCTGATGGAGGTGATAGCTATTAGAAAAGCAGTCTTACGAGTGAGGTCTTTAAGAGATGCTTTGTGCATGGGTTCGAATAGAGAGCCCATGAGTCTGGTAAGTACCACGTTAAGGTCCCATCCGGTAGCTGGGTCAGCTATCGGGGGGTGTATTCTCTTTACTCCCTCCATGAAGGCCTTTATAACAGGGATCTCCCACCACGACACTTTGAGTTGGGAAGTGGTGTATGCAGAAAGTGCCGCTAGGTGGACTTTAATGGAATTGAACACTAGACCTGAATACAATAAGTGGGTCAGGTATAGAACAATATGTGTGGGAGAGCAGTCAATCGGGTTGATGCTTTTTCCTCTGCACCAGATGATAAATCTCTTCCACTTGCTAGAATAGCAGTGGCGAGTGTTAGGTTTTCTGGCTTCCCTGAGGATGTCCATGCATCTCTGCAGGAGCTGTAGATGTCCGAATTCTATGATCTCAGGAGCCAAGCTGCTAAGTTCATGTTCTGGGGGCATGGATGCAGAGTCCTGCCCTTGTCTTGTGACAGCATGTTGTACGGGCAGGGGAGTTTCACTGGGGGAGATAGAGACATCTCCATCAAGTGAGCGAACCATGGCTGTCGGGCCCACATTGGGGCCACCAGTATCATGGTCACTTGTTCCTGGTGCATCTTGTGCACCACCTTGTTGAGAAGGGGAGTCGGGGGGAAAAGCGTAAACAAATTTCCCTGACCACTGCATCGACAGACCGTTCCCCTTGGATTGGTTCTGGGGGTACCTGAAGGCGTAACTTTGGCATTGTGAGTTCTCCAGGGTTGCGAACAGGTCTATTTCTGGGAATCCCCATTGTGTGAAGACGTCAAAGACGATGTCTTCGTGCAGTCGCCATTCGTACTCTTCGGGCAGGGGGAAATCTCTTCTGAGTTTGTCTGCCAGTAGATTGAGTTCCCCTGGTACATGTTGTGGCAGTAGTAACATGTTTTGTTTGAGAGCCCACTTCCATATATTTTGGGCCAGTTTGGACAGTCCTGGAGAGTGGGTGCTCCCCTGCTTGTTGATTTAGTACATGGCTGTGGTGCTGTCTGTAAGGACCAACACAGTCTTGCCTTGTAGGTGTTCATGGAAGGCTTTTAGCGCCTTGAACACAGCTAGTAGCTCCAGTAGATTTATGTGTTTGGATGCTACGTTCGGAGTCCACACTCCGTGAGCAGTCTGATGGGATAGGTGTTCTGACTTGAGTGTCGTGTAGACCGATGAGACCTCCGTCCCCAAGTGACGTACAGGGGAACTAAATAGAAACCCACTGTACGACCCTTGAGGCCACAGGTGAGAGATGTCTTCTCGGATCCACGGAGCCTCTTGGAACACCGATGCTGCTGTCAAGGGGGGAATGGGGTTAAGTACCAGGCAAGCACAATACAATGAAGAAGACAAGTAACTAAAGTGTCTTACCTATCTGGTGTAATGGAGACCCAGGTGACCTAGTATGGAGGTTCGAGGCTCATTAGATGCGGCGATCCTTGGAGTGGTAGAACCGCAGGTTCAGCGTGGATGAAGAGTAGCCACCTGTGGGAGTTAGGGCTTGACTTGAATCCCCAGTGGGGAAGAAAGCGTAGAAGATCAGCAAGGTACCAAGGGATGATCCAAAGACAAGTCGAGGTGTAGTCCAAAAATCCGGCAACGGGTAAACAGTTCCAAGCAAAAGTACCAAGGGGTGTCCGAGGGAGTCCGAGATAGAGTTCCGTGATCAGGGTAACAAGGAGCAAGTTGTAACGCCAAACAGTGTCCGAAGCCAGCTGAGAAGCAATGAGCGTTCTGTCTCTCAGACCTTTATACTGATCGCCCCTGGGTCATGTGACTTCTCTGGATCATGTGACGTCCACCAAGATCACATGGGGAACGCCGCAGTGTATCACGTGACTGGCGGGAAGACGTAAGGCCGCCCTTACTGCTATACGTTCTCCAAGGCAGTTGCCAATGCAGAAAGGGTTGCAATCGAGCCCGTACACTGGTACGGAGCCTTCGGTTCTGTGGGTTCACCGAATCACTTGAGCCTCGAAGCTTGGGAGGAGATGTTGGGGGAATGTGGGCAGTGTTCTGATGTGTCGTGGCCTGGTGTGCAGAGGATCGCCTAACAATAGGTGAGCCCCCCATCCTGTGAGGGATGCGTCTGTGGTTAGAGTGGCTTCCGCCGCGGGTGTGGCAAAGGGTTTCCCTCTTTCCAGGTTTTCCTTTGTCCACCACCGTAGCGAGAGAACCAAGGTCTGCGAGACCACCACTAGATCGTCCCATAGTCCGCTGGCCTGACACCACTGGCTGTTGAGCCACTCTTGCATAGGGCGCATGCGCGCGTGAGGTACCAAATAAATACACAACGCCATCATGCCTAGCAAGCGCATTGCTTTGCGTACCGTCACCTCTTGACCGGTTACATATTGAGGGATCTGAAACAGCATGTTTTGGACCCTCTCGTTGGAGGGGAAGACGAGGCCGTCCTTTGTTCGAATTAGAGCCCCTAGGAATTGTTTGATTTGGCTGGGGTCTAGGCTGGACTTCTTTTCGTTGATGGAGAAGCCCAACTGGAACAAAAGGTCTACCGTCTTTTGGGTATTGGAGAAGCATGTTTCGTAAGAATCCCCTGTTATGAGCCAGTCGTCGAGGTATGGGTAAACTGGGATGGACAACCTGCGCAGGTGGGCCGCTGCCACTGCCAGTACCTTCGTGAATACCATTGGTGCCGATGCTATGCCGAAGGGTAGCACTCTGAACTGGTAGTGTTTGCCCTCTATCATGAACCTGAGGTATCTTCTGTGCACTGGCAACATTAAAATATGAAAGTATGCATCTTTCATGTCATCTCCCTATGATAGCAGTGGGATCACTTCCCTTAAGGTCACCATACGAAACTTCTGGGGTTTGATAAACTTGTTCGCTGGGCGCAGATCTAATACAGGGCGCATGGTTAGATCCTTTTTGGGTACAAGGAAGTACACTGAATAAATACCTTCCGTTACCTGAGATAGAGGCACAACCTCTATGGCTCCTTTTTCCAGCAGTTGTTGTACTTCTTGGAGAAGGATGGCAAGGTGTTCCGGTGTCATGCGTCGTCCCCTCGGGGGTCTGTATGTTGGGGAACCGTTGAATTCGATGCAGTATCCGTGGGCTAGCGTGGAAAGTACCCAGCGGTCTGACGTTATTCCCTCCCATGCTGGAAGAAAGGATGTTATCCGGCTCCCGACCGGTGTTGCATGGGAGGGGACGCGAATCTTCGCGTAACTTGGTGTTGTTGGGGGCTTGGGAGCCTCTGGGGGTGGACCCCCGACCTCTCCCTTTGCCACGGCGCTGGCCTCTTTGGCTGTACTGCCCACTATTGGTCTGGTAATTGGTGGCAGGGTACTGTTGCTGCTGATTCTGCTGTTGGCCACGAAAAAAGCGTTTGTTGCCATAGCTGCGTCTGGTAGTGGGCTTAGAGATCTGGTCAAGAGTTTTGATAGTATCAAACTCCTTTTTAGCCATCTCCAGAGCCTCATCCACCGCTTTCCCGAAGAGGTTTGAGTCTTCAACAGGTTTATTTATTAAAGACGCCTGTGTCTCCGGTTTGAACCCCGAGTTGCGCAGCCATACATGGCGTTTTAGGAGTATTACCTGAACCAGGGAACGTCCCGCTGTCTCTGCAGCATCCAGAGAGTTCTTAACAATACTCTGGTTGACCTGGGTTCCTTCGCCAATAGTTGATAGCAGGCGTGTACGTAGTGGTTCCGGCGCTTCTTCGGCGTCTTTGCGCAGTTTGGCCCACTGCGCGTCCGCGTAGCTAGCTAGCAAAGAATTGTTGTTCGCAATTCTTGCCGAAAAGGCAGCCGAGGATGTGACTCTCTTTGCAAGGGCATATAACCTCTTGCCCTCCTTGTCAGGTGGTGCCTCGCTGGTGGACAGCGGCACCGCTGCCCTCTTCCTTGTATTAGTTACTATAAGGGAATCCGGAATGGAATGTCCCCTGATGTACAGCGGGTCTGAGGGTGAAGGAGTGAAAAGTTTTTCAATTCTTGGATTAACTCCTCTGATTGGTGCGGGTGTGGATAGCGAAGGGATGATTCTTCTCTTCACTGAAGCGAGGAGGGGAATGGTCTGGCTGACCGGGGGTTTCTCCTTAATTACTCTTTCCACAAAGTCTATTTCAGGAGAGATCTCCCCAGTGTCCAGTTCGAAATGTGCTGCTGCTCTGCGCAACAGGGCATTGAACGTGGGCTGATCGTCAATGGGAGACGTGTTTCTAACAGGTGAATTGTCAGGAGGATTTAGGTTCAGGACATCAGTGTCCGAATATACTGATGGGTATTGCCAGGGATGTGAAGGTCCTTCTTCTGGATTTTCTCCGAAGCCTTCTCCTACCATGTCTGCGCTGTCTTCAAGACCTTCCTCCTGGTTCTGTCCCTCTTCATCGTCCACAAATTCATCCTCCTCTTCCAAGTATTGTTCCTCACCAGTGAGGTCATACACATTATGGAAATCTGAGGCTGTGTCCTGCTGGGGATTGAATAGTCTCGGATATTTGGCCCTGGGGTCCTCCTGAGGCCCTTCTCTTGTTCTCTTGGGAGTGGGAGGGTTCTGGGTCTTCATAAACTTCTTCATTCTCTCCATACAGAGATGGAGCCGTTTCATGGGGTACCCCTGAGCGGTCTAGCGGGGGAAAATTAGTGTCATCTAGCTGAAAACGGCTCAACCTCTCCCATAACGTCGAGGAAAGTGTCCCGTCGCCTTCCGAAAAGCCTTCCGGTGTGCTGGAGGTCCCCCCGACTGAAGGGGGTAGTCCCTGTCTTTCTTCTGGTTTTTTCGGCGTGTCTTTCGACCTTTGCGTAGCGCTCGACGTGTCTTTCGGCGTACGCTTCTGGGCGTCGGCTACAACGATCCTCGCCAAGCTCTCTGCGACTCGTTTGTCAGCGGAGGGCTGTGGTTTCGACGTTACGGGCGTCGATCGTTCTACGGAGGCGTGCGCTCTCTGCTGGTGCGCGCCGGCCGATGGTTTGGGGGCGGCGCCCTTATTTGCCGAAAGCCCAGTCGCTGGTCGCGGCTGCGGTTGCGAGAGGGGCTTCGAACCTGAACGGTCCGAGGAGGCCGCCGGTGGGACCTGCGTCTCCTTGGGCGCTGATGCTTTCTTCGTCTTCGACGAAGAAGAGCCATGGGTTGTGTGCTTATGTGTGGTATCATGTACGTCAGTGTCGCCGGGGTGTTCATCCCCATAAGCAGGGCGTGAGCCGAGCCCGTCGGGGCCGGGGACAGACGACAAAGAGCGCAAGCGCTCTTTAGAGGGGTCTACGACTTCCGTAGCGGAGGTCGTGTTATCACGTTCCTCGTCACTGTCGGTGGTAGCAGCGGCGGGTGAAGAATCGGCCTTCGACATAGCGTAGGCCGCCCACCTCTTGACCCTACGGTCTTTTATAGTCTTTGGCTTAAGAAGCCGACAAGCCGTGCAACCCTCCTCTTTGTGATCGAGGGGCAAGCAGCGGTTACACCGTGAATGCTTGTCCTTCCAAGTAAACTTGCCCTTGCAACGCGGGCAAAACCTAAAGGGTGTCCTCTCCATAGCCGAGGCAATAAATCGTGATAACGACCCCAAGGGAAAGGAAGGGGAAAAGGAAAGGCATTCTCAGAAAAGAACCAGAGATGTCCCACGACCCCACTCTCCCTACTGTATTTGGCCTGCGAGGCCAGGCCACGTGTTCGGCAACGCCGAAGGATCTCCTCCGCTCGTCCCCTCAGTCGAAGATCTTTCTCGGCGGAGACAGCTTCACAACTTCGTCGAGGGAGGGATCGATGTGTTATATATTAACTAGGAAAACGACCAAAGGTCGAGGAGATGAAATCTGCAATGTTTCTCGAGGAGCTCCGCGTAAAGGCGACCAGTAGCTGGGCTAAAAAAAACAATCTGAGGGACCTCGACCCGTGAGGGATTGTGGGTACAATGCATGTCACTATAGGGATAGTATTTCAGACACGTCTTGTCGACGTCCCTTTTCGACTACGAAAAACAAAATGCAATACTCCGCAGTGACCACTCGATGTCGGACCTATGCACAGCATGTGATTCTAAGCAGATTAACAAACATCAGAAATTTATATTTGTTACATTGATTTTTGAAGGAATATAACTTCATTGCATTTTGCCCAAAATAAGCAATTTGCGATGAAGACAATTTATGTGATTCTATCCCACACAGCTTAAAAATCATTTCACAAACAACCAGAGACATGCGCCCTCATAGGTTTTCCGGTATCCTACCGGTAATTTCGGCTGGATACCGGGAAACAGACCTACCGTTACCGGCACCTGATATCCCGCTAATACCGGAATATTCCAATTTCCAATTGCCGGCAACAGCAGTCATTCCCCATTCCATGGCTCCATGAGGGGGAATCGCTGGTATTTCCGGCACTGTTAGTACCGGTGCCAGAAATACTGGCTGTTTTTATGTCCGTGGGGGGTCTGATTTACCTCCAGCTCTTCTTGCCTGGAAGTAAGTCAGTGAACCCCAACGGCAAACTTGACGTTTTGTGGTGCGGGAAAAGTGGCGGTCACAGAATTACCACCACTTTTCCTGCACTGCAAAACTTCTGAGGGCCATAGAGAATATAAGTCATGCATGTATTTCATAGGATCTTCCATTCTAGCACTGCCCATCAATTTTAAGACATTTGGAATTAAGCTATTAACACAGGTTAAGAGCTTGGCCAAGACATCTGCGTTCAGATTGACACATACATGTTTTAAGCATGGCAGGTCAGGGTCAATCCTTAATTAATTCTAAGTAGCTACAATGTATACCATTAAATAGAGTAGCGGCACTATGCACAGCACTTACAAGCAAAAGGATTCCTGAATGGAGAGCTATACAAAGTTCCAATACAGTTGTCTACAGTAGATGCCAGTATGGCAAGCTTCTGTTCTGTTATTATTAGACTACATTTCTTGGGGACACTTAATCCCAAATCATAATCGTCCTATATTCAGTGCATATCTGACAAAATATGGCTGACTGTCCATTTGCAGTAAGAAAAGGGGGGGGGGGACACAGACTACCTCCTACTCCTGCATCACATATTGGATGATTGCCAAAGTGAAAATGCCACCCAGACGTTTGCACGCAGGCTCCACTTGTACCAGAACCAGACCTTTTCCATACAGAAAAATATTTTTCAGTAACAAATTTTGAAACCAGCAGGTTACAGTTTTTTTTATTATTACCTGACTCTCTTCGGTTCTTAATTTATCGTCTTTTTTTTACAATATAAACATTATTCACCATGTAAAAACATATTTTAAAACACAAACAAGTGTAGCATACAAATACAGATATTTTAGACACTTATCTGCCAGTGTATATTTCAAACGTATCACAACGGTAAAGTGTTGTAAAAAACACAGTACCACATTATTTACAGTTCCATCAGTTTGCATCAGATTGTTTTAGACACATCTCAGCTTTTGTTTTTTGGGTTATTCACACCCTATCACCTCTAAGGGGCAATAAGTTTAGCAATGGATGACATTGCAAAATTATAGTGTCAACGCAATGCGTTTCAGCCCTATTGGCAGGAGATAGACCGCATCCATCCGTGGTCTTCTCTTTCGTTAAAGCCGGGCCTTCATCAGGACAGGAAAATACAGATATAAAAGGAGTCTTTGACTCCTGACCCCCGTGATACTTTTCTTCTCTCTACAAAATACACAGAATAAAATCTCAGTTGTGGACGATGAACTGGGTCTGGTCATAACATTCATTCAAATTTGTAGGAAGTCTTGCAGGTGGTATATACAAACAATTCACCTCAACGTGGTGAGAAGAGCAGGGACAGACACGTGGACAGCAAATGTCGCTCAACAGAGTGTTGAGTAGGGACCTATGGGATAAAACCGTATCACATTTTACATTTTTGGTCCATTATATGGGTCACGGATTCTAATCAGATCTAACCTTTTTTCGTATTTGCCATAATTTAATATTTAGGAATGAAGGAGCACAACATTCACTTTACGTCACTCGTATCTTCCGGCTACCTTTTTATTATTCGGTGCACAGGTGTGAGTAGTTCACTTCTTTACTGATGGGAAACAGGAATTCATCAGCTTATTCTTAGTTGTAGGCGGAAAACGGCCGTGTGCCCGGTTCCAACGAGCGACACACATACGAGAGAGCTGAGCGATCATACGCATGCAAGAAGGACCGATACTGCTCCAGAGACAATGGGAGTACGCAGTATGCAGTCGAAGCAATAACTAAGTCCCCCATGTTGTCCGTATCACAGAAGCGACCGTACCACAGCATGAGCCATACAAAAAAGAAAAACATTCTAACATAGAAATCACTCCATACAGATACGCATTTGTTTTGCAACGCGCAGTTACATTGATTTCTGCTTGCGTTTGCAGTGCATACATGTCTTGAATAATTATACTCCTTTCTCTTGATGCCTACAGGCTGTGAATAGGAGTCCCGGCAGAGGGCTGTTTTCCGCCTACAACTAAGAATAAGCAGATGATGTTTCCCATCAGTAAAGAAGTGAACTACTCATGCCCGTGCACCGCATAATAAAAACATAGCCGGAAGATACGAGTAAAGTGAATGTTGTGCGCCTTCATTCCTAAATGACATGCATTACTTACCGTAAAAGCATTTCTGATGATTGTATCTGCTTAGATTCATATGCTGTGCATATGGTCCGACATCCAGTGGTAACCGCAGAGTATTGCATCTTGTCTTTCGGGGACCGAAAGGGGACGTCAGAATAGGCGTGGCCATAACACTACCCTTATCGTGACTTGTGTAGTACCCAAAATCCCTCACGCGCCGAGGTCCCTCCGATTGTATTTTTTCTCCCTTGAGGGAGCCCAAGGCTTTAGTGAGTGAGTACGTGAAGAGAGAAAGTAGTAAGAAGTCTATGTTCCTTCCAAGTAAGTAATGCATGTCTTCTGATGCTTGTTAATCTGCTTTAAATCACATCCTGTGCATAGACTAGCGAGCAGTACCCGGAGTTGGAGGTGGGTTGTGAGAAGGAACAGTAGAAAAAAGATGTCTTAGTACCGCTTGTCCCACCTGAGAATCAGACCTAGATTGAGTGTGTAGGCAATAGTGTTTTGTAAAGGTGGGTACAGAACTCCAGGTTGCCACTTTGCAAATGTACTCTAGGGGAACATTTGCAATGAATGCTATGGATGCCCCAGTGCCTCGAGTAGAATGTGCTCTAGGCTTAAAGGGCAGTTCTCTCTTTGCAAAAGCGTAACATAGTGTGATGCATTTGACAATCCACCTTGAGATTGCTGATTTAGAGACAGGGTCTCCTTCTCTACCAGCTGCCACTGAAACGAAACATTGGTTAGTTTTCCTCAGTGGTTTAGTTCTATCCATGTAGAACATGACTGCCCTGCGCACATCTAGTGTGTGAAGGCTTCTTTCGGCCATGTTAGTAGGTTTCTGGAAGAATGTGGGCAGTTCGCTTGACTGGTTCACATGGAACTACGAAATAAATTTTGGCGCAAACCTGGGATGTGTGCGCAGAACTACCTTATCCTTGTGGACAGTAACAAAGGGGTCTAAAACAGATAGAGCCTGTAGTTCGCTAACCCTTCTGATAGAAGTGATAGCCACTAGGAAGGTTGTCTTATAAGTCAGTTCTTACATACTTGCTTTATGCATAGGCTCAAAGGGGGCTCCCATGAGCCTGGTCAAAACCACATTCAGATCCCACCCAGGGGCTGGGTGAGAGATGGGAGGATAAATCCTCTTAACACCTTTCATAAAGGCCTTAATTACTGGTATCTTCCACCACGACATCTTTTGCTATGATGTGGTATAGGCTGACAACGCAGCTAGATGAACCTTTAAGGAGTTGAAGACTAACCCAGAGTCCAACAGATGGGTTATATACAACACAATGTGTGCAGGCGAGCAATCGATGGGTTTCACGCCTTTGGCACTGCACCAGATGACAAAACGTTTCCATTTGCTCGCAGAGCAATAACATGTATTAGGCTTTCTCGCCTCCCTCAGTATGTCCATGCATCTTTGAGGGAGTTGCAGATGTCCAAACTCTATGACCTCAGGAGCCAGGCTGCTAAATTCAGAGTTTGTGGGCATGGATGGAGGGTCTCCCCCCTGTCCTGCGACAACATGTTGTACGGGCAGGGCAGCTTGACTGGTGGGGAGAGGGACATCTCCATCAGTTGAGCGAACCAGGGTTGGCGGGCCCACATGGGGGCCACCAGTATCATGGTAACTGGTTCCTGGTGCAACTTGTGCACTATCTTGTTGAGAAGGGGAGTCGGGGGAAAAGTGTAGACAAATTTCCCCAACCAAGTTATCCAGAGACTGTTCCCCTTGGATCAGTTCTGGGGGTACCTTGAGGCGTAGTCTGGGCATTGGGCATTCTCCTGAGTAGCGAACAGGTCAATCTCTGGAAACCCCCATTCTGCGAAGACGTTGGAGACAGTGTCTTCGTGCAGTCGCCATTCGTATTTTTCTGGCAGAGGAAAATCTCTGCTGAGTACGTCTGCCAGAAGATTGAGTTCCCCTGGAACATGTTGAGACAACAAAAACATCCTGTGTTTGAGAGCCCATATCCAAATGTTTTGGGACAGCTAGGATAGCCCTGGAGAGTGAGTGCCCCCTTGTTCAGGTAATACATTGCTGTAGTGCTGCCGGTTAGGATCAGCAGTATCTTCCCTTGCAGTTTCTCCTGAAAGGATTTCAATGCTTTGAACACTGCTAGTAGCTCCAGTAAGTTTATATGGTTGGCCGCTACTTGAGGGGACCACACTCTGTGTGCTGTCTGCTGAAGCAGGTGAGCCCCCCACCCCGTGAGAGATGTGTCTGACGTGAGAGTGGCTTCCACTGCAGGGGTGGTGAAGGTCTTCCCCTTCAAGAGGTTTTCTCTTGACCACCACTGCAGAGAGAGAACGAGGGCTGGCGAGACAACTAACAGATCTTCCCATTGTCCGTTGGCCTGACACCACTGGCTGTTGAGCCACTCTTGCATGGGACGCATGCGCAGCCGCGTGTGGGGAACCAAGCATATGCACGACGCCATCATTTCTAGCAAACGCATGGCTTTGCGTACTGTCACCTCCCGACCGGTTACATACTGAGGAACCTGAGAGAGCATGTTCTGAACCCTCTCGCTGGAAGGAAAGACCAGACCGTCT
Organism: Ambystoma mexicanum; assembly: GCF_040938575.1. NCBI lineage: Eukaryota > Metazoa > Chordata > Amphibia > Caudata > Ambystomatidae > Ambystoma > Ambystoma mexicanum. The sequence continues at coordinate 31,702,066 of NC_090936.1, forward strand.
TCCGTCCGAATTAGTGCCCCCAGGAACTGTTTTACTTGTCTGCGGACTAAGCTGGATTTCTTTTCGTTGATTGAAAATCCCAGACTAAACAGGAGATCTACTGTTGTTTGGGTGTTCGAAAAATAAGCGTCGAAAGAGTCCCCCGTGATGAGCCAGTCGTCGAGGTAAGGGTAAACTGGAACTGATAGTCTGCGCAGGTGTGCTGCTGCCACTGCCAGGTCTTTGGTAAACACTTTTGGCGCTGAGGCGATGCCGAAGGGGAGTACCTTGAACTGGTAGTGTTTGTCCTGAATCATGAACCTTAGGTATTTCCTGTACGCTGGCAACATTGAAATATGAAAGTATGCATCTTTCATGTCCAATGTTGCCATGAAGTCCCCCTGTTTCAGCAATGGAATCACCTCCTGCAGTGTTACTATGCGAAACTTCTGGGGTTTCATGAACGTGTTCGCTGGGAGCAGGTCTAGAACAGGACGCATGTTGAGATCCTTTTTGGGTACAAGGAAGTACACTGAATATATACCCTTGTTTACCTGAAGAATTGGGACGGCTTCTATGGCGTCCTTTCCCAGCAGCACTTCCACCTCTTGGATCAGGATCTGCAGATGTTCCGGTGAAAGGCGACGTGGTCGCGGCGGTCTGAACTGTGGAGGTCGGGCGAATTCCACGCAGTAACCGTGGGCGACCGTCTTTAAGACCCACTGGTCTGAAGTTATCCCCTCCCATGCCTTGAAGAAAGATGTTAATCGCCCCCAACCGGGGAGACATGGGAGGGGACCTGGACTTGGTGGTCATTTCTGACCCGAGGTTGCGGCTCCTCCGGAATTGGAGCCTCTGCCTCTACCTTTGCCGCGCTTCTGCCCCTCGGGGGGTAGTAGGTGGGGCTTCCGGAAGATTGATTTGTGTTGAAGTTACCCGTGCCGTAGTTATTCTGACTGGCGCGGGTCTGTCCTCGAAAGGACCGCTGAGAATTATTGCCCCTCTGGGAGGAGGGCTTCGGTGAAATCTGGTGCAACGACTTAATAGTCTCGTGCTCCTTCTTGGCTGTCTCCAACGCTTCACCCACCGCTTTCCCGAAGAGGTTAGTCTCCTCGATGGGTTTGTTAATAAGGGAGGCCTGGGTCTCAGGCCTGAAGCCAGACGTGCGCAGCCACGCATGTCTTCTTAGGAGAGTACCCTGTGCAAGAGACCTGCCTGCGGTGTCCAGGGTATTCTTCACCACATTCTGGTTGGCAAGTTTCCCCTCTGAAACAATGGTGAGAAGCTTAGCTCTGGCTGGTTCAGGAACCTCTGGGAGGCCTTCCTGGAGCAAGTTCCATTGGGCGTCAGCATAGCTTGCTAGTATCGTGGTGTTATTAGCAAGCCGAAACGGTTTAAACCGCTGTTGATGTGACCCGTTTGCCTAAGGAATACAATTTCTTGGACTCTTTTTCCGGGGGTGACTCTCCCATGGCAAGGGGAACCCCTGCTCTCTTACGAGTGTTGGTCACTACCAGCGAGTCCGGGACGGCGTTTCCTCTAATATAGAGAGGGTCGGTGGGGAAGGGCCGGAATAATTTTTCGACCCTCGGGTTCACAGCCCTAGTCTGAGCGGGCATGACTAAGGATGGAGCTATTCGTCTCTTTACCGAGTTCAGGAGAGGAATAGATTGGCTTGCCAGAGGTTTTTCCTTGATAATGTCCTCTACAAAATCTTGCTCGGGCAGGGCCTCTAACGTGGCAATTTTGAAGAATTCCGCTGCTTTTTTCAACATGGAGTTGAAAGCCATTTGGTCATCCACCGGGGAGGCCTGTCGAGCCGGGGTGGACGGGGAAGAGTCAAGGCACACAATATCAGAGTCAGAGTCAACACACACGATATCAGAGTCCTGATCCTGATGTGACCAAGGATCCTGTGTAGCCTGCTGGGTTTCCTCCCAGTTATCCGTTGCATCTTGATCTTCTCCATAATTGTCGAGAAAAGAGGACTCCTCTTCTTCTGTATAGATGTCCCTATATGTGTCCATCTGGACGTCTTCCTGATAGGTAACTTGGGGCTGAACATCCTGCGCGTGAGGGTTAGTGTCTACCCAAGCCTTTTTCCGCGAAGGCTGATCAGAAGCCCTGAAAAAGTGCTCCAGCCGATCCATACACCCCTCAAATTTCTCAGTAGTCCATTTGGAGGACCCAAATGGACCTGGGTGAGTAGAAACCACGTTCCCCACCCTAAGGCGTTGAGGATCTTCTCAGGGTGCTTGAGAGGGGCTCTTGGCTATCCTCGTAAGTATCTTCGGGATCGTGGCCCAAATCCATTGAAAACTTTTAGGCGGATTGGCCCATAACTTTGAGCGGAACCGGCATTAGGCCCACCGCCGCTGCGATCCTAGTGATCCTTTTATGGATAGTAACCGAATCGTCGGGAGACAAAGCCTCCGATGATTGATCGGCAGTGGAAATTCCTTCCGCGGCGCCAGAAGGGCCAGCGGACGGTTTTTCGGGTAGAGGCCTAGTCGTAGTTTTCGGACCTGTAAGGGCCCTGGAAATCGTTGAAGTTTCCTGTCCGGAAACTTCAATGCGTGTCGTTTGGGGGGGGTAGCGCCCTTCCTATGTTTGTTATGCCCAGTCGTCATGCGCTGCTGCGGATGCAGGGAAGGCTTTGGATCTGAACGACCCGAGGGCACTGCCGAAATTTCCGGCGGGCCCGTTAGCGCTTTTGCCTTTTTCGACGATGTTGTCGAGGACGGCGTCTGGGTTGTGTGCTTAGTGATGCGGTGCGATTGTACGCCCCTGTCGCCGGGTGTGGTCCCTGTAGCAAGACCAGAGTCGAGCCTGGAAGGGTCGGAGACGGGCGTGGTGGACCTAGAAGTGTCCACCTCAAGGTCCATAACACCCGCATTGGACGTTTGGTCATCCGAAGTACCCCCCCATCGCTTTCGGCTGGTGTCGCGGTAGGGGAGGGAAGCTCTACGCGTGACATGCCGTACGTGGCCCACCGCTTTAACCGGCGCTCTCGAAGGGTTTTAGGCTTAAGGAGTTTACACGTCGAAAACCGCCTTTCGTCGTGCTCTAGGGGGAGACAAGCGTTACACGTCGTGTGCTCGTCTTTCCAAGGATATCTGACCCTACACACAGTGCAGAATCTAAATGGAGTCCTTTCCATAGCAGAAGGGAAGGGTGACCAGAGCAAAAGGGAAAGCAGTGGAAAGGAGGAAAGACATAATAACAATATGGCTACCCCAAGCCCACTCTCCCTACTGTATAGGCCGGCCGGAGGGCCCGACCACGTGGAAGTCCGGACGCCGGATCTTCCCACAGCCGTAGACGATTCCCCCGTAGTCTTCGTCGAAGAGTTCTTGTTGGGCGAAGTGACTTAACAGGGAATAAACCGACAATTCGGTAAGATAAACAATGTCTCTTGTAAGAGCTCCGCTATAGGGCGACCAGTTATCTGGGCGGAGAAAAACAATCTGAGGGACCTCGGCGCGTGAGGGATTTTGGGTACTACACACGTCACGATAGGGATAGTGTTACGGACACGCCTATGCCGAAGTCCCCTTTCGATCCCCGAAAGACAAGATGCAATACTCAGCGGTTACCACTGGATGTCGGACCATATGCACAGCACGTGATTCTAAGCAGATTAACAAGCATCAGAAATTAAATTACGTGAAATACCAAAAAAGGTTAGATCTGATTACAATCTGAGACACATATAATGGACCAAAAATCAATGCAATACTGTTTTATCCCATAGGTCTTTGCTCAAAAATCTGTTGAGCGACATTTGCTAGTCCACGTGTCTGTCCCTGCTCTACTCACCACATTGAGGTGAGTTGTGTGTATATACCACCTGTAAGACATCCTACAAATTTGAATGGATGTTATGACCAGACCCAGTTTATCGCCCACAACTGAGATTTTATTCTGTGTATTTTGTAGAGAGAAGAAAAGTATTATGGGGGTCAGGAGTCAAAGACCCCTTTTATATCTGTATTTTCATGTCCCGATGAAGGTCCCGCTTTAACGAAAGAGAAGACCATGGATGGATGCAGTCTATCTCCTGCCAATAGGGCTGAAACGCACCACGTTGACACTATAATTTTGCAATATCATCCATTGCTAAACCTTTTGCCCCTTGGAGGTGATAGGGTATGAATAACCCAAAAAAAGAAAAGCTGAGATGTCTCTAAAACAATCTGATGCAAACTGATGGAAGTGTAAATAATGTGGTACTTTGTTTTTTTTACACCACTTTACCGTTTTGTGATACGTTTGAAATATAAACTGGCAGATAAGTGTCTAAAAAATCTGTATTTGTATGTACACTTGTTTGTGTTTTGTAATATGTTTTTGCATAGTTAATAATGTTTATATTGTAAAAAAAGACGATAAATTAAGAACCAAAAAGAGTCAGGTAATAATAAAAAACTGTATCCTGCTGGTTTAAAAATCATCCGATATATAATGCATGAGTAGGAGGTAGTCTGTGTCCCCCCCCCCTTTCCTGATCAATTTATGACCCTGTTGTAACACAGACCCCTTGTTAAAATAAAAAGAGCGGGTCCACCTGTTGTATAGGTGTCCATTTGCAGTGACATTTACATAAAATAAGATAATGGGTCATAAACAATGTCAGATATTCCGAGGGAGTCACCACAGCAGAGAGATCAGATATTACTTCATTGGGTAAGAATACAAGACCTGACACCCTTTTTGAAACACAGACTAGAAAATATTTTAATATATAGGAGGGAGGATTGTTAGAATGCTGCACAATTGTTAAAGAATACAACTTAACAAGATATATTGATGAAAAATGGTTAGCGTAAAAAAAGAAGAAATACAATTTAATTTCATGATATGTTAACATGTTATGCCACAGATGACCTGCAGAATACACTATCTCTCAAAGACAGCTCAAAGGTTTTTATTGAAATAGTTGAGAAAGGGCTCCCTAAGAGCCTTCCCTCTCTCTCTTTCCTGGCCAGTTCCATCGTTAGCCCAGGCATCCCCAAACCCCAAGATGGTCACTAGAGATCTGTGGCCCCTCATGCTGGCCTAATGGAAAACACTCTTTCTGGGAACAATCTAAGTGAATCCTAACCTGGGTTCCCATAGTACGAATGTTGTCAAAAAGAGGTGCCTTCCAATCACCCATGTCTCACTCTGTTCTTGCCTCGCATGCGCTTGTACTCTTCGGCCTTATGTTCTAATCTTCCCTTCCCTTTCCTACACTGTACCCCCTCTCTTCCTCCCACTGTCCTACCAATGGTCTATTCTCTACTTTCACTCCACTCTTCTACTATCCCTTCTCTACCCATCTACTCAATCTTCCATTCTCCACTACTCTGCTCTCTTCACTACTCAACACTTCACTACTCTCTCCTCTACACTACTCTCCACTCCACTACTCTCCCCTCTACTCTTCACTACTCTCTCCTCTACATTCCACTACTCTCCCCTCTCCACACTACTACACTACTCCCCACTCCCACTTTGTCCTGCAGTCACCCTCCTTTCACTCTCCCAGCCATCATTCCACTCAGTCTCATTCACTCGCTACTCTCCCTCACCCTGCATACACTCTCGCACCCAAGTACCACCACTCCTTCAGCAATTCTTCTCCACGCTCCTCTGCACTGTGCTTGGTCAGTTGGTCTACCTTCTTCCCTGACCTCACCCATACAACCCACACTGCCTTAATTTCCATGCCCCTTTTTATCCTTGTTACAAACTAGTGTGGGAGCCCTCCCCTGAGAACAAACGGGTCAAATACCCTTGGGTCCATGGAATTTATTCCACTCAAGCAGGTCTACAACAAAATTTGAGCTAACTGCACCCTTCACAGAGGAGAAATGTCTATTTGCATATCAGTCTTTGTCCCACCCACAAGGGTAGTCCAGCAACAAAATGCTAGGCAAATCTCCTCAGAACAAGAGTACCATCAACAACCCCGGACACGTGTTTTGGCCTAGTCTGGCCTCATCTGTGATGTGAAGCTGAGCCTCAAAAGGACACAGTGAGCTAGGGGTCCACGTCTGGATTACCCAGGGTTACTTACGGGTGAAACCCCAAGTTTTACAAAGTTACAAAGGAGTGTGGGAGCCCCTCTACGGAGAGCGAACATGAGTCAAATACCATGTTCTATGGGATTTCTTCCACCAAGGAGGGTCTACAACCACGTTTTAGCTCACTGCATCCTTCACAGAGTAGAAATATCCATTTGCATATCAGTCTTTGTCCACCCACAAGGGCAATCCAGCACCGAAATGCTAGGCAAATCTCCTCTAAACAAGAGTACCATCAACAACCCCAGACACGTGTTTCGGCCTAGTGGGGCCTCATCAGTGAGGTGAAGATGAGCTTCTCTAAGATACAGTGAGAAAGGGGTCCACATCTGGATTAACCCTTTCTGAAAGTGTTGACTAACATCTTCCCACCAGTCTCTTTTATTGTCCCGATCTGGGATCTCAACCTAGTTTTAAGCTTTCTGATTGGTTCTCCATTTCAACCATTACATTCTTGTCCAATTAGGATGTTGTCTTTAAAAACTATATTCTTAACAGCCATTACTTTTGCTTGCAAACTAAGCGAGCTTCAGGCCTTGTGTTCAAAACCACCATTCACAGTCCTTCATAAGGACAAGGTTGTTTTGAGGGTTCGTCCCTCTTTTCTGCCAAAGGTAGTGTCAGAATTTCATCTGACACAAAAGATGGTCTTACCGGCCTTCTACCCTCCTCTTCGTCAATTTAAAGGGAGATTACACAGACTTGACCCTAGAAGCGCCTTGAGCTTTTACATCAACAAGGTTTCTATGATAAGAGTAAACAACCAACTATTTGTTGGCTAAAAGTGCTGTCTCGGTAGATCATAGTTTTTTTATCCGAATGTTACAACCTAGTCGGGAAAGAGGTTCCCGAAGGTCTAAGGGCCCAATTGAGCAGAGGTGTAGCCATTTGCTCAGCCCTCCAAAGAGGGGTAGCACTACAAGACCTCTGCAATGCTGCCACCTGGTCTTCTGTGCATATATTTACAAAATATTACGGTTTAAATTTCCTTTCGGGATGAAAATCTAGATTTGGAAAGGTTGTGTTCTACAGCACATAGTCTGGCATGGATTCAAATGCTCAAGAATATTCCCAGTCGTCAGGCCGGGAATCCTCAGTAAAAGACAAAACTGTTTCACTTACAAACTGTAGGATATGATATATTTTATCTATAGCGCGCCCATACACAAGTGTTTCAAAGCGCGACAAGTCAAAGGAGGGGAATCCTCGGTAAAGAAAACATCTGTTTCATTTTCACTTCTGAACTGTCTTTCTCCTAACAACCAATCACTGGTCTCTGGGTTATACTGCCCCCCAGGCAATGACTGCCCCCTACCTAAGCCCTACCTCTGGCAGCCATCTTTAGATTTGGTAGCACGTAAGGTGGCAGTGGGACAGAGGAAAGAGCCGCAGAGGGGTAGGCGGGAGGATTTGCACGTGAATCCATGCCAGACCCATGCTGGAGAACAGTTACAGGTAAGTAACTTGTTCTGTCTCCAGCATGGGGTCTGGCGTGGATTCACATGCTCATGAATAAAGAATGCATAGCAGTACACACATGCACAACCACGGGAGGTGGTAAGGCTCAACATTAAGCATCTAAACATTAAGAATCTCTTACCTCCTCACCAGGCTCACCTTCAAGCGAACAGGTTGCGCAGTACTGCTTGGCCGACTGTGGACTCCTCCCTGGAATCCCTGTCGATGCCGTAGAACTTCGTGAAGATGTGGACGACCGCCAAACAGCAGCCCTGCAGATGTCCAGCCGGGGCACGGCAGACAGGAACGCCGTAGTTGCATCGATCGCTCTGGTCGAATAGGCTCTCGGATGGTCAGGCAACCGTCGGTTTGCCAACCGGTGACAATGGGTGATGCAGCCGGACAGCCACGTGGAAATGGAAGCCTTGGAGAGGGCCTTCCCATGGTTCACAGAGCCAAAGTTCACAAAACGTTCCAACGTCTTCCGAAAACTCTTTGTGCGGTCCACATAGAATTTCAGCGCTCTAGCCACATCCAGCGAGTTCAAAGTCCTCTCAGCCAGCAACAAAGGCGTTGGGAAGAATACAGGTAACACCAAGGGCTCATTTAGATGAAAGTCCGACGGCACTTTGGGCATGAAGGAGGGGTGTGTCCATAGCACCACCCTCGTCTCGTGGATTGTCAAGTAAGGTGGTTTACAAGAGGGCCTGGATCTCTCCCACTCGTCGTGCGGAGGTAATGGCCACAAGAAACGCTGTTTTCCACGTCAAGAATTTCAGTGGCGCCGAATGCATAGGCTCGAATGGTGGACCCATGAACCTAGTAAGCACCACATTGAGCTACCACACCGAGGCCGGAGCCTTCCCCGGCGGGAATGAGCAAAATAGTCCTTTGACAAACTCCTTGACCAAACAATGCAACCATAAGGATGATCGTTCAGGAGATCTGGTCTAGTGGGAGATAGCCGCCAGATGAACCTTGATGGAAGCATGCGCCAGTCCTGCCTTGGCCAACGACAACAAATACGGAAGCACCTGCAGAGCAGTGACCCGTAGAGGGTCGATCTTCTGAGTACGGCACCAAACGTCAAACATCTTCCACTTGTGCCCGTAGCATTTGAGAGTAGATAAAGCTCTGGCCTTGGCAAGCACCTCCTTAAAATCTGCTGGGAGATTGTAGCCCGCAAACTCTAGTGCTGCAGGAGCCAGGCCTCCAGGTTCAGTGATCCTGGGTCGTGGTGCAGAATCACGTCTGCTTGCCTGTCGAGAAGATCTGCGTCCGCCGGAAGCTTGACTGGAGGGGACGCTGACATGTCCAGAAGGTCCGGATACCAAATCTGTCTCGGCCACGCCGGTGTGACGAGGATGATCCTGCAGCAGGACTGTCTGAGTTGATTGACTTGAAGAAGCAACAGAGGGAACGCATACAGAAACAGGCCGTTCCAGGGGAAGAGAATGTGTCCTCCATGCTCTCCGGCTAGGGAAACCTGCTTGCGAACTTCTGGCACTTGGTGTTCATCGCCATCGCAAACAGATCGATCTGGGGATTGCCCCATCTGCAGGAACAGGTGATCCACTTGGTCCTGCCGAAGTTCCCACTCGTGGCAAGAGCGCAGCTCCCTACTGAGAGAGTCAGCAATGGTGTTTTTCAGTCCTGCTAGATGAAACAGGACGATAAACACCCCCTGGGCTATGGGCCAGTGCCAAAGGTCCTGCGCCTCTTTGGAAAGTGCCGGGGATCTGGGTGCCTCCCTGCTTCCGGATGTAGAACATTGTGGTGGTGTTGTCCGTGAAGACCTGTACCACTTTGCCCTTGAGGGACGGAAGGAAGGACTTGCGGGCCCAAAACACTGCCCGCAGCTCCAACACGTTGATGTGCAATGACTTCTCCTCCGGTAGCCACAGGCCTCTTGCATGAAGACTTCCGGAATGCGCTCCCCATCCTTTTAGCGAATCGTCTGTCGTGACCGTCTCCTGTTGAGGTGGGATCTGGAAATCCGTGCCTGCAGACAGATGTGCATGCACTCCCCACCACTGTAACGCTCGACGGAAACTCTCGTTGAGTGTGATCTTGTCCTCGAAGCTCCCCTCCACTTGTAGCCAGCGGGCGTCAAGGAACTCTTGCAGCAGACGCATCCGCAGCCTGCACAGCTGAATGAGGTAAATCCATGACGACATCATGCCGAGTAGGGACTTGATGGATCTTACCCTTACGAACTTCGGGGCCAACAGATGTTGTACCTTGCCCAAGATGGCCGCAATCCTTTCCTCCGACGGACACGCCAGGCACGACACCGTGTTGAGTCGGGCTCCCAGAAACAGTGCGTCTTGCGAGGGAGTCAAGCAGGACTTTGCAAAGTTTATCGAGATCCCCAGTTCCGACAGCAGTTGGACTGTCTTTGTCATGTGGTCGACGGTGATGTCCCTCGAGTTCGCCCGGATGAGCCAGTCGTCCAGGTACAGGTACACGTGGATTCCTCGTAGACGTAGCTGCGCCGCCACAGGGGCTAGGCACTTGGTGAACACTTGTGGCGCCACCTTCAACCCGGAGGGAAGGGCCTTGAACTGGTAATGTTGTCCTTGAACCACGAAGCATAGGTACTTGCGGTGTCCCTTGTGTATGGAGATGTGAAAATAGGCATTTTCCAAGTCCCGCGCCAATAGAAAATCCCCCCTCTTCCAGCTGTCCTAGCACGTGTTGAAGGGTCACCATCTGAAACTTTTGGGACTTGATATACTTATTCAGACGGCGGAGGTCCAGGATGGGCCTCCAACCGCTGGTCTTCTTTCTGACGAGGAAGTAACGAGAGTACACTCTAGAGCCCTGGATCTTCTTCGAGACAAGCTCGATCGCCCCCTTTCTTAACATGTACTGTACCTCCAGCAGCAGCTGAGGGACGTGGTTTTCCTGACAGGTCACTGGTGGTATCCTTGGACACTTCCCTTGGAACTGTAGGGTGTGTCCACGGACGAGAGCGTCCAGCACCCAACGGCCGGTGGAGATGGTCTTCCACACGCTGATGAAGTTCGGCAGCCGGCCTCCCACCGGGGGTGCACAGGCGGGGGCGCGACTCCACGGCTGGTTCAATCTTGTTTCGATGTCATAGCGCCACCTTGGGGGCCTTGGTGACGAAAACATCTGCCTCCAGACTTGGAGCGGCCCCTGTAGGTCTCCTGGGCCAATGAGCGGGGAGGCTGACAGTAGGACAAGACACCTACTCCAAATCCTTTAGAGGAACTTTGAGATTTCCCTCCAGAAGTCCGAAAGGACGGCTGCCGTTGCTGAAGTGTGCCCAGGGCACGAGCCATCTCTTTGTCTGCTTTGATTGTCTGGAGAGACTCGTCCACAGTCTTCCCAAACCAATTGTCCCCGTCAAAGGGCATGTCCAACACCTTTGACTGAACATCCTGATGGAAATTCGTGGCCCTCAGCCAGCCTCGCCGACGAAGGCAAACGCTGTTGCCCATTTGGCAGAATCCCGTGTCGGCAATGTGGAACAAGTTACTTACCTGTAACTGTTGTTCTCCAGCATGGGTCTGGCATGGATTCACATGCTCATGAATATTCCCCGTCGCCAGGCTGGGAATCCTCGGTAGAGAAAAAATCAGTATCAGTTTTGTTTCTGATCTGTCTTTCTTAGTAGTAACCAATCACTGATCTCTGGGTCATACTGCCCACAGCCAATGACTGTCCTCTCCCTACGCCCCTCCACTGGCAGCCATCCTCAGATTTCGTAGCACGTAAAGTGGCAGAATGACCAAGTGAAGAGCCGCAGCGGGGAAGGAGGGAGGGTTCGCATGTGAATCCATGCCAGACCCATGCTGGAGAACAACAGTTACAGGTAAGTAACTTGTTCCTTCTCCAGCATGGGGTCTGCCATGGATTCACATGCTCATGAATATAAGAATACATAGCAGTACACACATGCACAACCACGGGAGGTGGCAAAAGGCTCAACATTAAGCATTACATAAACTCAACATTAAGCAACTCTTACCTCCCCACCAGGCCCACCTTCAGGCGAACAGGTTGAGCAGAACTGCTTGGCCGACTCTGGAGTCCTCCCTGGAATCCCGGTTGACGCAGTAGAATCTCGTAAAGGTTTCCGTCGACCTCCACGTAGTAGCCCTGCAGATGTCCAGCAGGAGCACACCAGACAAGAACGCCGTAGTAGCAGCGATCGCTCTGGTCGAATGGGCTCTCGGATGGACAGGCAACGGTCTGTTTGCCAACCTGTGACAGTGCATGATGCAGCCGGAGAGCCATCTGGAAATGGAAGCCTTCGAGAGAGCCTTCCCCTGGTTCACAAGTCCAAAGTTCACAAACAGCTGTGATGTCTTCCGAAAACTCTTCGTTCGGTCCACGTAGAACTTAAGCGCTCTAGCTACATTCAGCAAGTGCAAAGTCCTCTCTGCCGGCGACGAAGGGAAGAAAACTGGTAACACCAAGGGCTCGTTAAGATGGAAGTCCGACGGCACCTTGGGCATGAAGGAGGGGTGCGTCCTCAGCACCTCCCACGTATCGTGAAAAGTCAAGTATGGGGGCTTGCAGGATAGGACCTGAATCTCTCCCACGCGTTGTGCGGAGGTGATGGCCACCAGGAAGGCTGTCTTCCACGAAAGGTACTTCAAAGGACCCGAATGCAAAGGCTCGAATGGCAGCCCCATGAGCCTGGTCAGCACCACGTTGAGCTCCCACGCCGGGGCTGGAGCCTTCACCGGCGGGAACGATCGGAACAGTCCTTTCATAAATTCCTTCACCAGTCGATGAGACCACAAGGACGGCCATCCTGTAGGGTGTATCGGGAGATCGCCGCCAGATGTATCTTGATGGAAGCGTGAGCTAGTCCAGCCTTGGCCAAAGACAGTAGGTATGGTAGCACTTGAGCTGCCGTAATCCATAGAGGGTTGATCTTCTGTGCACGGCACCAGACGGAGAACCTCTTCCACTGGTGTCCATAGCACTTGAGAGTTGAGGACACCCTGGCCTTTGCAAGCACCTCTCTGCAGTCACCTGGCATATCGTACCCTGCAAACTCTAGTGCTGCAGGAGCCAGGCCTGCAAGTTCAGCGACTCTGGGTCGTGATGAAGGATGGCGCCTCCTTCTCTGGAAAGAAGATCTGCGTCCGTCGGCAGCTTGACCGGTGGGGACGCTGACAAGTCCAGAAGGTCCGGGAACCAGATCTGCCTCGGCCACGCTGGTGCGGCGAGGAGCATCTTGCACCGGGACCTCTTGAGCTGGTTGATGAGTCGGAGCAGCAACGGAGGGAACGCATATAGGAACAGGCCGTCCCAGGGGAACGAGAAGGCAAACCTCTGGCATTTGGAGTTTGTCGCTGTCGTGAACAGGTCGATCTGGGATTTGCCCCATCGCTGAAAGAGTCGATCCCCTTGATCCTGGCATAGTTCCCACTCGTGGCACGAGCGCAGCTCTCTGCTGAGTGAGTCGGTGATGGTGTTTTTTATCCTTGCTAGATGAAACAGCACCAGAAACATCCCTTGGGCAACGGCCCAGTGCCACAGATCCTGGGCTTCGTTGGATAAGGCAGGGGATCTGGTTCCGCCCTGCTTCCGAATGTAGAACATCGTGGTGGTGTTGTCGGTGAAGATCCTCACCACCTTGCCCTTGAGCGACGGCAGAAAGGACCTGAGGGCCCAGAACACTGCACGGAGCTTCAGGATGTTGATGTGGAGTGGCTTCTCCTCCGGGAGCCAGAGGCCTCTCGCGTGAAGATCTCCGGTGTGCGCTCCCCACCCCTCCAGGGAGGCATCCGTCGTCACCGTTACCTGGTGGGCCGGGGTCTGAAAGTCTGTCCCTGCCGCAAGATCAGCGTGGGTGCCCCACCACCGGATCGCTCATCGGAAGGTCTCATTGAGAGGGATCCTGTCCTCGAAGCTGCCCGTCGCTTCGATCCAGCCGGCGTCGAGGAACTCCTGTAGAGGGCGCATCCGAAGCCTGCACAGGCGCACGAGATGTATGCAAGAGGACATCATCCCGAGGAGGGACTTGATGGACCTCACCCTGGCCACGTCCGTGGCCAGCAGACGCTGCACCTTGCCCAGGATGGCCTTTGTCCTTTCCTCCGACGGCAAGGCCAGACGCCCCACTGTGTCGAACTTGGCTCCAAGAAACAGTGCGACTTGCGAGGGGACCAGGTGGGAATTCGGGAAGTTGATGGAGGTCCATGAGCAGCTGGACGGTCTTCGCTGTGTGTTCTTCGGCGAGCTCCCTTGTCCCTGCACGGATGAGCCAATCGTCCAGGTAGGGGTAGACGTGGATCCCCTGCAGGCGCAGCCGCGCCGCCACTGCTGCAAGGCACTTGTTGAAAACCATGGGTGCCGACTCAATCTGAACGGAAGGGCCTTGAACTGGTAGTGCCGTCCTTGGACCACGAACCTGAGGAACTTTCGGTGTCCTTTTAGAATGGGGATGTGGAAGTAGGCATACTCCAAAACCAACGACGACAGGAAATCGCCCTCCTCCAGCTGTCCCAGCACGTGCTGGAGGGTGACCATCCGGAACTTCTGTGCCTTGATGTACTTGTTCAGTCGTCGCAGGTCCAGGATGGGCCGCCATCCTCCTGTCTTCTTTTTCACGAGGAAGTACCTTGAGTATACTCCGGAGCCTCCTCAGGACGAGCTCGATGGCACCTTTCTTGAGCATCGCCCTTACCTCCAGTAGTAGTTGAGGGACGTGGTTTTCCTTCCTGGCCACGGGAGGAATGCGGGGGCACTTTTTTAGAAACTCGAGGGTGTGCCCCTGGGCCAGGGCGTCCAGCACCCAACGGTCGGTGGAGATGGACTCCCACACGCTGACGAACTTCGCCAGCCGGCCTCCCACCGGGGTGCTTCGGTGGGGGCCCAACGCCACTGTCAGTTCAGTCTTGCTTGGAGGACGCCTTGGCCTCCCTGGCGACGACGAGATCCACCCTGTCAGAATCCTTTAATAGATTGCCTCTTGTTGAACGCGTCGTGAAGTAAAGAATTCTTTCTACCAATGTGATTCTCAGGGGTATGAAAGGACAGACTGAGAAACCAATTGGTTGAAAGATGTTATGACCTTGCTGGAACCGCGACAGCTGCACGAAGACGAGGGATCCGGACAACTCCTGATGACTGCAGAAGAAATACCACTAATTACCAACTAGTATAGAAACCTCTAGTGATACCTCACATAATACAGAACACTAACCTGCAGAAGAACATAACATTAACCACAGAAGTTTCGTACAATTTGATCCTCAGGAATGATGGGTTCTGTAGACCACAAAAAAGGTATTTTAGCATAGCAGATAACAAAAAGGTACAGAGAAAAAATGGCAAAGGCATGGAAGAGTTCTTACCAGTGTGTCCGGGAAATGATACATCCCCAGGCGAATTCTTGTCCTTGTTGCCTCTTGTAAACAGAGTCCAGTTTGGTGATAAGTGGCTCCAATGCACCATGCACCTACCCCGACGGCACGAGGACGTCTAAGGTGCCAAGGCAGTCTCTAGTCCAGCACCTAAACCCTGTGCCCGCCGGCACGAGGACGCCTAAGGTGCCTAGGCAGTCTCTAGTCCAGCACCCAAACCTGTGCCCGCCGGCACGAGGACGCCTAAGACCCTAGTTGAGCCAGACAGAAGGTAGTAGATGAGGAGCAGAAAAACAGTATAGAAGAGGAATAGGACAACAGTAGAGTAGAGCCCCAGGAATGATGGAGAAACAGGCAGAAGTATCAGGTAGTGAGCGGTCTTGAATCCACCCAAGTCCAGAATCAAGAATAAACTCACAAAATCACAAAGCAAGGCAATCCAAGAACGATCCGAGGTCGAAAATATCCAAGAAAACAACAATACAAGGGCTATCCAGGCGCAAAATCCAGAGAAGCAATCCGAGATTAAGGTACCGGTAAATCCAAGAGAAAAAACAAACGCTGCTGTCAAAACACGATCAAAAGCGCTGAGTGGAGGGCGAGGAGGAGTTAAATACCGGACTTCCGGCAATACCCCGATCACGTGACTCGCTACGCAAGGAATCACGTGGGACATGCTGCGCCCATTGCCGTAATCGCCATGGCAACTTCCAAACAAAGCGTCCGTAAGGTGGTTTCAGATGAGCGCGTCTGCCCAAGTTGGCTCGTGGACAAAACACTGCTCCCCTCCGTATTTTACCGGGTAAGCGTACCTGCTGCTGCCTGCGAGAGGATAAAGTAGCGGGAGGGACGCGAATCTGGGACCGTTTTCTAACACACCCGACTTGCCTTGTCCCCTACAGGCTTCTTGCGACGAGGAGAAGACAGATTGGCAGTACGTAGCGGAGCCACTGCCGAATCCCTTGGAGGCACCTTGCTTGCCTCCGGAGCTCCGAAAGGACGGCCATCGTTGCTGGAGAACTCCTAGGGCCCGAGCCGTCTCCGTGTCCGCCTTGATGGCTTGGAGGGACTCATCCACTGTTTTCCCAAACAGGTTGTTCCCGTCGAAGGGCATGTCCAACACCTTGGTTTGTACGCCCTGGCGGAAATCCGTCGTCTTGAGCCACCCATGCCGTCTAAGGCAAACGCCGTTGCCTAGCTGGCGGAAACCAATGTCAGCAATGTCCGTTGCCACCGTTATGGCGTGGTCCGACGCCACCTCACCTTCCTGCAAGATCTCCAGGGCCTCCGCCCTCTTGTCGTCCGGTAGGGAGTCCAACAGGGGGGCGATCTTGTACCACAACTCCCTGTCGTAGCGGGCCACGATCGCAAGGGCGTTGGCCGCCTTAATCGTTGTTGCCGCCAAGATAACTCGTCATCCCATCGCATCCAGCTTCTTTCCTTCGCCGTCCGAAGTTGACGTTGAGGCCGATGCCCACCCCCGCTTTCTTCTTGGCCGCCGCTGAGACGACCGAGTCAGGGGTCGGTTGCGCCCTAAGTGTTAGGATTAAGGGCTGGAGCAAGAAAAGTGTGTATAAAAACACGTAGAAAAATGGAAAGCTGGAGTAAAAACTACAATTCCCAGCAGCACTTGGGAAGGGTGTAGTCCTAGCCGTGTGCCCGTTGGAACAACTGGGAACAATTAGTGTCATGCTCTCTGCTTCCAAAAGGTCAGGGTTTTCCCAACTCCCTTGGAAGCAGATCCATAACCCAGGTTCCGAGTGCCAACCAGTCCCAATTGGGACCTTTTGGACCCAGTCCTGGCGCCAGTGGCACCAGGCTCATAAATATGCCCAGTCCCAGCGCTGGAAGCGCCGGGCTCATAATGCTTGGGTGGACTTACCTGCAGCAGAACATGCTGCTTACTTGCCTGCCAGTTGAGCCTCTGATCCTCTTCTGTTTGGAACTACTTTTCCTGTTGGGTGGGGCAGGAGGCACTCCCTAGATTCAGAACACTGGAACTCTTCTGGAAAGCAGGAACTTTTTTCTTACCTAGGCGTGGCTGTGGAAGGAGACACCTAAGCACTACAGGAGGCTATTTAAACCACACCCGATGGATGAATCTTGCTTTGCGTTATTCTGCATCCTCTGCATCAGAACGCTCATCGTGTCTTCTGCATCTGATCCTGGGCCTAAGGAAAAAGGCTTACCATCCTGAATCCAGTCTTCAGCAACACCTATAAAGACAAGAAAGAACAGGTTAGCATTACGGTCTTCAGTGTCAGCTCTTCACTTACCTGGTCCATCGGCTGTCACCAACGCCTCGCGCTGCAGTCCGGCATCTGAAAGACAAAGGCTTACCTACTCTTCGTGCGCTCCGGAGGTCTTCACACTGCATTCCGGCATCTGAAAGACAAAAGCTTACCAACTCTTCGCATGCACCGGAGGCCTTCGGCGCTGCATCCCGCATCTGAAAGACAAAACAAGGTGCGTTTAAAGACATTGGGGAACTTTAATACTCACGTGCCATTACTCCTTTCCACATCTAACCCAGTGGGTATTCCGGCACCCTGCAGCCGCTCCGAACTTGTACCTGCAAAATAAAAAGACAGTTAGAGCGCATCGTGAAGCAGGCAACAAGCGCTTACTTACGTGCTTCCAGGCGCTTCTATTCATCACACGGGCTCCATCTTCAACTCACTTCAGCCCGTCATCCGCCATCGCCGGAACCCTGCAAAACAAGAAACATCATTACTAAAGACTTTAAAGACATTAGAATTACTCGAAACTTACCGTTCGTGCAGTAAACGACGGACAGCAGTCCTCTGAAGTCAAGAGGCCTGCTCCCCTTATCCAGGGAAGAAACTGGTTACAGCACCCTGCCGCGAGGCAGATGGAGAGCACGGCGTTCACTTACCTAAGACATCTTACCCTTCGAGTCAGACATACAGTGCACAGAGGTCCAGCCCAAAGAGCCAGCCGTGTGTTACACATCACCTTTGAAGATACGGTATACGCCCAGTCAAGACCGGCGCCTCTATGGGAATCAGGTGAGCGTTACAGAACGCAAAGCCGACCACAAAACTCCCGTCCAGGCGCTATGGAAACCTCGGATACCGACCAGCTAGCCCAGTTACTTGGGGAACTAAGGGCAGAAGTGCATGCAGCCCGTCAGGAAACGAACGCTCTAAGAAGGGAACTGATTATTTCCAAGGAGCGAACAGATGATCTCGCTAGACAATTGCTACAGTCACAAGCCGGACAGACCCCGTTACCCGCATCTGGGGGAAATCTTCCTTCTACATCCTCTATGAATCCAGTGCAGATCAACCTACCTGGGAATGTACCTCTGGCTCCGCCCGAACGATTTTCTGGTGACCCAAAGAGGTTTGCAGTATTTATCAATCAGTGCTGGTTGCATTTCTTATGCCGGCCAGCAGCCTTTCCAACTGATCAAGCTAAAGTAGCTTTCGTGCTTTCGTACCTTAGTGGCAATGCGGCAGAGTGGTCGATCCCTCTAGTAAATCAAGATGATCCTGTCCTCCATGATTTTCAAGCTTTTCAGCTCAGTATGGAAAAACTGTTCGCAAGACATTCACAGGGGCAGGCCTTGGACAATGAGCTTCTTTCGTTGCGACAAGGTAATCAAGACCTTTTGGCTTATATTGCGTCTTTCAACAGACTGATAGTGGAAACTCAATGGCCTGAGGACAAAAGGATTACGCTGTTTTATAGAGGTCTACGTGGAGAGCTCAAAGATGTGTTAGCCCAAGTAGTGAATCCTCCACAAGATTGTTCGGACTATATAGACTTAGTCATTCAAATAGATCACAGACTGCAGAACAGGAAGGCCGATCGTTCCAAGTTTGATGCTCGAGTATTTTCCAAATCGCCAACTCCTTCCAAAGGAGTAGACTCCGGGGAACCCATGCAAATAGGGGGTCTGAAAGGTCCTCTAACACAAAAGGAGCGGGAAAGGAGAAAACAGTTGCAATTATGCCTCTATTGCGGAAACTCGGGGCACTTTCTTCGAGACTGTCCGGTGAAACCTGCCAAGAAGGCAGTAGGAGCTGCAGTTACCAAAGTTACAAACTCTGAGCAGGGAAACGACCTCGCCCGACAAGAATAGAGGTCCTCTTGCCGAGCGTGAAAACCAGTTCCGTGACCTCGCATTTCGTGATACCTATGGTCCTCATTAGCCCTGATAATCCGGATCGATTACATGCAATTGAAGCTTACGTCGACAGCGGTGCCATCAGCAATTATGTGGATCATGAAATGGTTTTGAGGATGAATCTAACTCTTTGTCCCAAGGCTGTAAAGGACGTCATTACTACGGTGGATGGTACGGAGATAGCCTCCGGGCCAGTAACGCATACCACTCAAGAGGTGACGCTATTAAGTCAAGATGGACACCATGAGAAGATCGTGTTCGATGTGATCAAGGCCCCTCAGTTTCAGATTATTCTAGGAATACCTTGGTTAGAGAAACACAATCCTCAGATCGATTGGCGAGCAAGAACGGTCCAGTTTCCAGAATGTGTCTCTACTTGTCACCCTCCACCTGGTGTTGCACTGGCAGCAATTTCTTCAGAGACTCCCCAGTTACCTCCCGAATACCTAGAATACCAAGATGTTTTCCGGAAGGATCAGGCTAACTCTCTACCTCCTCATAGGTCTTATGACTGCCAGATAGACCTGATACCTGGATCTACTCCTCCTTGTAGTAGAATTTATGCCCTCACCGAGCCTGAGAACCTTCACCTTCGACAATACCTGGATCAATACCTGGCAAATGGGTTTATTCGTCCTTCCAAGTCCCCTGCTTCTTCAGCTTTGTTCTTCGTTCCAAAAAAGGAAGGAGACCTTAGAACTTGTATAGATTATCGCTCCCTGAACCAGATCACCGTTAAGAATAGATATCCGTTACCTTTGATCCCTGAACTCCTGGACCAAGTCAGAAAAGCATGCATATATACAAAGCTGGATCTTAGAGGAGCTTACCACTTGGTACGAGTAAAAGAGGGCGATGAATGGAAGACGGCCTTCCGCACCAAGTATGGGCTATTTGAATATCAGGTCATGCCCTTCGGACTTTGCAATGCCCCGGCCGCCTTTCAATATTTTATGAACGATGTCCTCAGAGAACTCATAGATGTGTGTGTTGTTGTTTACATTGACGACATCCTCGTTTATTCTTCATCGGAATCTGAACATCGGAAACACGTGAAAATGGTCCTCGAAAGATTGCGTCAACACACACTTTTCGCTAAGTTGGAAAAATGTGTTTTCAACGTGACTGAAGTTGAATTCTTGGGATTCATATTATCACCTGGCGAAGTGCGTATGGATTCAAAGAAGGTTGATGCAGTTCTAAAATGGCCATCACCATCCTCCGTAAAAGGTGTGCAAGGCATGTTAGGCTTCGCTAACTTTTACCGCAGGTTTATCCCCAAATTCTCTCGAATAGTTCAGCCCATCACTGTCTTGTTAAAGAAAAACAAACGTTTTGAATGGTCTACCGAGGCGGAACAAGCTTTCCAGGATTTGAAGACTAAATTTATCTCTGCACCAATCTTAAAACACCCTCGCCCCGAACTCCCCTACATCGTGGAAACTGATGCTTCAAGCCTTGCCATGGGGGCAGTTCTATCACAAAAGGACCCGGTAACCAATCAGTTGCATCCCGTGGCATTTTGGTCCCGCAAATTCTCGCCTCCTGAAATCAATTACACGATTACTGACAAGGAACTTCTGGCTATCAAGTCTGCCTTTAAGGCTTGGCGGCATTATCTGCTGGGGGCTCGACACACCGTTACTGTGATTACGGATCACCGAAACCTGCAATATTTGAAAACCGCAAAAGCCCAATCCTCTAGACAACTCTGTTGGACATTATTCTTTGCAGAGTTTGACTTCATAATTACCTATCGACCTGGTTCAAAGAACGGTAAAGCTGATGCCCTTTCTCGGATGGGAGTGGAAGAGCACTTGATCAACCCTAAACCTGTACCAATCATTCCCGAACAAAGAATTCTGGGTGTAATCGCCACAGAATCCATAGAGGAAGTTAAGGATAAAGCCAGGCAACTTGTAACTCCAGCAGACATACAGAATTGGCATCTGCAGGGAAAGGACTTTGCAGTAAAGGACAACTTATTGTATTTCCAAGAACGATTATACCTACCCAGCACAGATTTACAGAAAAAAGTAATCTCTTGTTATCACGATTCTTTAATGGAAGGACATCCCGGTATGGCCAAGACCTCAGAAAAGATCAAGCGCTACTTCTGGTGGCCGTCTTGGAAAAAAGATATCAGAGACTTTATAATGTCCTGTGGAGTATGCGCCCAAAACAAGAGTCAAAAGGAAAGACCAGCAGGCCTCTTACGCCCTATTGACATCCCACCTCGCCCTTGGCATACGCTTTCTATGGACTTCATCACCGATCTACCTCCATGCTCCGGATACAATACGATTCTAGTAATCGTGGACTTATTCTCCAAGATGGCGCATTTCATTCCGCTCAAAGGCTTGCCAACAGCAGCAACTCTGGCCCGAGAATTTCTCGAAAACATCGTCCGACTGCACGGTTTTCCTTCGGTTCTAATTTCAGATCGAGGTAGTCAATTTATTTCTCATTTTTGGCGAAGTTGCTGTCGGTCGGCTCAAATTGATGTGAGACTATCGACCAGTCACCACCCTCAGACCGACGGACAAACCGAGAGGACCAATCAAACTCTGGAACAGTATTTACGCTCCATGCTGCAACAAACTGAAAAAACTTGGAAAGACATCCTTTGGATAGCCGAATATGCCTACAATAACTCTGTCCATTCGGGAACTGGGAAAACCCCGTTTTTTCTTTTGTACGGCAGTCACCCTCGAACCTCGGAGTTGGATCCCCTCTGAGATCTTGAAACACCAGCAGTAGACTACCTGCATTCTACAATCACCCAAGCCTTTAAGGAAGCTGTTTCTCACCTTCAAAGGGCTAAAGAACAATACAAGAAAGGAGCAGATCAACATCGGAAGGAAGCCCCTCAATATCAAGTAGGGGATCAAGTCTGGTTATCCACCAAATATCTACCTCTAAAAGGGCCACGCACATTCAACCCAAGATACCTTGGTCCCTATTCCATCACTACCATAGTAAACCCAGTAGCGGTCAAGTTGGACTTGCCCCCGCACATGAAGATACATCCGGTCTTCCACGTCTCTCTATTAAAACCCGTGCAACCTCAAACCCGACTAACTAAATCTCCAAAACCTATCCTAGTTGATGGAGAACTCGAGTTTGAAGTCAAAAGCATTCTGGACTCCAAGATCTCCAAATCTAAACTATTTTACCTAATTGACTGGAAAGGCTACGGCCCCCAAGAGAGATCCTGGGAACCTGCTGAATATGTCCACGCTCCTCGCCTAATCAAAAGATTTCACCGAACATTTCCTGACAAGCCAAAACCCCCGGAGAAGCCCGGTTTGGGAGGGGCCTTGAGGGGGGGTACTGTCATGATCTCTGCTTCCAAAAGGTCAGGGTTTTCCCAACTCCCTTGGAAGCAGATCCATAACCCAGGTTCCGAGTGCCAACCAGTCCCAATTGGGACCTTTTGGACCCAGTCCTGGCGCCAGTGGCACCAGGCTCATAAATATGCCCAGTCCCAGCGCTGGAAGCGCCGGGCTCATAATGCTTGGGTGGACTTACCTGCAGCAGACCATGCTGCTTACTTGCCTGCCAGTTGAGCCTCTGATCCTCTTCTGTTTGGAACTACTTTTCCTGTTGGGTGGGGCAGGAGGCACTCCCTAGATTCAGAACACTGGAACTCTTCTGGAAAGCAGGAACTTTTTTCTTACCTAGGCGTGGCTGTGGAAGGAGACACCTAAGCACTACAGGAGGCTATTTAAACCACACCCGATGGATGAATCTTGCTTTGCGTTATTCTGCATCCTCTGCAGCAGAACGCTCATCGTGTCTTCTGCATCTGATCCTGGGCCTAAGGAAAAAGGCTTACCATCCTGAATCCAGTCTTCAGCAACACCTATAAAGACAAGAAAGAACAGGTTAGCATTACGGTCTTCAGTGTCAGCTCTTCAATTACCTGGTCCATCGGCTGTCACCAACGCCTCGCGCTGCATTCCGGCATCTGAAAGACAAAGGCTTACCTACTCTTCGTGCGCTCCGGAGGTCTTCACACTGCATTCCGGCATCTGAAAGACAAAAGCTTACCAACTCTTCGCACGCTCCGGAGGCCTTCGGCGCTGCATCCCGCATCTGAAAGACAAAACAAGGTGCGTTTAAAGACATTGGGGAACTTTAATACTCACGTGCCATTACTCCTTTCCACATCTAACCCAGTGGGTATTCCGGCGCCCTGCAGCCGCTCCGAACTTGTACCTGCAAAATAAAAAGACAGTTAGAGCGCATTGTGAAGCAGGCAACAAGCGCTTACTTACGTGCTTCCAGGCGCTTCTATTCATCACACGGGCTCCATCTTCAACTCACTTCAGCCCGTCATCCGCCATCGCCGGAACCCTGCAAAACAAGAAACATCATTACTAAAGACTTTAAAGACATTAGAATTACTCGAAATTTACCGTTCGTGCAGTAAACGACGGACAGCAGTCCTCTGAAGTCAAGAGGCCTGCTCCCCTTATCCAGTGAAGAAACTGGTTACAGCACCCTGCCGCGAGGCAGATGGAGAGCACGGCGTTCACTTACCTAAGACATCTTACCCTTCGAGTCAGACATACAGTGCACAGAGGTCCAGCCCAAAGAGCCAGCCGTGTGTTACACATCACCTTTGAAGATACGGTATACGCCCAGTCAAGACCGGCGCCTCTACGGGAATCAGGTGAGCGTTACAATTAGCAAAAGCAATAAATGGGCAAGTGGCATATGGAAGGTGTGGCTTATTTTGGTTCGACAGCAGGCGAAGTAGGAGACGTGCATGTTAGGACTTCGAAGATGGAGCGGCTTCAGAACGCTTTATGAGGGAGTTCGGACGAAGATGCAGTGACCGCGAGTGGACAGCTAACGCAGTGATTGTTGCGTCCGGGACAGCTCTCAAGCCTCCCGGACATGAGATAAGAACTGGGCAACTGTGTGAATATATTGGGCGGCGGCGGGTGGAGTTTCCCTTGCTGTCAGTTACGGGCGGATTACTGTGGTGTTCGGGACGACTCACGGGTCTCCCGGACTTCAGATAAGTGTTCCCAGAGTTCTTTAGGAACTCACTTCTTTTTTCAATTACGGATAATGGTGGCTTATTGCACAGCATTTCACGTGTTCAGGTCTAAGTGTGGGTTGGACTTTATACCCGTGTAGAACACGGAAGGACTCTGCTGGAGGTGTAGGGAACTCTCTGCATTCCAAAATGTTATCAAGCCCACATTGCATGTCATGTTGTATGTTCATTTCTTATATGTGCCTGAGGGCCATGTGTTCTTGTCTATCATTGTGATTAATGCGAGTTCAACCAGTTACATGTAAATATTACACTAATACTGTCAGTCTGGCATCCTAAAAGCAGATATACAGAATAAGGTGTATGTAGCCTTATGTTGCTAGTAACCGGTGGTTTTGACACGTATTAATGTTGTCAAGCCTTAGGGAGAGATATGCATTGTTTGATATGAATGCTACAAGTACAGAGTGTTATGCTTAGTGTGATATGAATACTGTAAGTACAGAGTGTTACAGGTAGAGACAGGTAGGTAGGGTGTCTTCTGTTAGGAAAGATTTCTCAATTGTGCCTTCTGCCGCACTCCTCTCGGCTTTCGCTCCATTCTTACGGGGAAACTGACATGCCCTTAAGACAGTCAGTACCGGGAAACGCTGTTTTCCGTTGTTTCTTTATCATGTTGCAGCTTTCGTGCAACATGACACAAGAGGGCACTGTAAGCTAAGTTACTGCTCTCTTGGGTCTCTAGTCTTCTACAGGCCCTAGATACACTGTTTGGATTGTAAATGATCGGTGCAAATGAATCAAGGACGGGAATGGTAGCAGCGATCGTTTCTTGTGTTTTTGAGCTCCTTTTGGCGTTGTAAGCGCGTTTCTCGCGCTTAGCCCAAAATGGTGGCCTGGCTCCCAAAATGGCCAGACCACGAGGCTCTTTGTCCTGTCCGCTGACCGTCTTGCCCCCTTCATCTTCCCCAGGTCGAGCCGACCCGGGGTCTTCCTTATTTGGGCCTGATCTTTCCTGCGAAACATAGATGCTTTCGCGGGCTTCTACAGGCCTTGTGTGTGCCTCCAGGATGTGGGCTGGGATGTCTGGTCCCAATACACATCCTGGGTGCCAGAGAGTCTAGTGTGGTGTGAATGCCTGGGACCACCGTGGTCCGTGATAGGTCCACGTATGGTGGGAGTGTTTGAAGAGCGGATCTCCCATTGGGTCCCCTCCGTTTTGGCACAAAGGGTACCGTGGATAATAGGGGGCTGGAAACGCCACTACCATGTCGATCTCCTGAGTTCTCACGAACAAAGGAATACAGGAGCCAAGTATCCTGCAACCACGAGGCTGAACCGAGGAATCGCTGGTGACCCGCTGAAGGACTGCTCCTCTGCACTGCTGTCGTTTTGTGAAACCCTTTCTACCTCTGATCGAACCAGAAGGCCTGTACTGGTACTTCGACGCTTGGAATAGCGGGGACAGCTATTCTCGGCATCTTCACCATCTCCTGCACGTAAGCCTTCGGAAGTGTCTCTGGGCCATCCAGCAGACTGACCAGCCTACCCAGGAGTCTTGCTCTGTAACCGCCGTCAGGTTGTGTTGTATATCGAGTCCTTGTCACTCTCACAAGATTCGTACACTTGGCATTCCCAGGTCTGAAGTGAGTAGTGTACATTTGGCTGAGATACACACGGACGCTCCGTTGCCCTGCTGTGGTAACAAACTGTGCGGGTTCACTGCGTTTGGGACGCCCTCAACTCTGCTGCTGCAGAATCTACACGACGACGAGACGTCCCCTGCTCCCCTGAACCTGCCAGCACTGAAACTTACGCGGTGAAGCCTGGGTCTGCTTGCATCGGGGACCGGTGAGTAGCATAGCTAGGAACTGGTCGCCCTCCTGCAGGAGCCCATAGCTTTTCCCCGCTGTGTCAAACAGCACGCCTTTCCGTACTCGCACTCTGCTTCTGCCCACAGTGGAGGCTGCGCTTGAGTCGCGGAACTCTGTTCATCTTCTTTTGTGCACCGAACTGAACTGCCTGATTCCCTCAAAGAGACTCCCCTTTTTGCCCGTTCGCACCAGCGTGTGCAGGTACTTTTGAGCACAAGGCTCCACTCTTCGTAGGGCTTGGACTTCCTTTTAGTTCGGTGCCTCTGAAGGCGGACTGGGTCCGATTATTATTTCGCACTGCCTGTTTTCCTCCCCTTCTAGGTGGACTACACATTTCGTGCGTCTAACTCTTTAGACTTGTTTGTATTTGTATATATATTGTATTGGTTTGGTATGTGTTGGTTTACTAGAGTTTTATTGTGATTTCTTGCTACGGTCATTGTTGCAAAGGCCTTGGAATAAATGTGTATATATTTTTAATATAACACCTGTTTGGAGTAGTTTGTAAGTGTCCTTGCTTTGTGTGCTCATTGTGGGCTTTCAGTCACCCTCACCCCTCTTGAGACCTAGCCTTGAACGCCGCGATCGCTACCCTGATTGGTCTGGCTTGTCCAGAGGTTACCCTGTTCCAAGTAATTAGGTTGGCCCTCTGAACCTCTGCGCCTCCAGGACAGAGTTCAGAAATCTGTCTTAACATCTTTCCTTTTTCCTCTCGTCCTATCCACCTTAGGTGTTCCCTCAACCTCTTTCCGGTGTTCCTAAACTCCCCTCCCCATCCACGACCTCTCCCTAACTCCTCTTCCCCCCACTGGCTGCCACGTGGTGTCCTGTTTATACTATCAGGCGCCTGTGCCAACCACGGGTGGAGGGTCGCCTTACATTTGGCTTCTGTGGTTCGGGAAAGGGTGTCGAATACCCTTCCCTTTGCATTGACACTAAGGCACAGGGGGGCCGCGTCGGGGACCCGGTACTTCTTCTCGTAGTGATCCTTCTTAGCTGGCGTCGTAGACGGGTTCTTGAGAAGGGCGAGTCCCTCGTCCCAGATGTCATCCAGCAGAGGCACGGCGAGGACCATCTTCCTCTTGGCCTCGCGCCGTTGATAAAGGAATCCCTCCTTCATCTTCTCTTCGGGGCAGAGCTGGAAAAGCTTGGATGCCCTGGCAATCATAGCGTGGAAGGACCCAATCTCGTCGGGTGCGGAGGCCCGTGTCGGAGGTGATGGGAGATCCGTCCCGTCGTCACCACCGTGGTCATCCGTGCCCGTCGCAGCCGTGTCCGTTCCCGTGTCATCCCCAGGGACGGGGGCAAAGGTTGAGCAGGCCGAGAGGGCTGAAAAGGCAGGGCTGGATGGGTCCGTCTCCTCTTGCTTGGGGGACTTTCCGACGGGCCTGGTTCTGGCTCCTACGTCGGGCCTGGCTACGGCTCCTCCGTCGGAGGTACGGGCAATCTCGTCCTTATCTCCGTACATAAGGATTGTATTGCCAACAAAATGGCCGCTGAGTTGTCCTGCGGCTCTGGAAGCGACGGACGCGACGGTTGACTTGGAACCTCGTCGGCACCGCCGTCACTCTCGTCTTCCTCTTCGTCGGGATCCTTCCCGTGGGGCCGGGCCTTCTCAACGCCTTCGTCGAGGCCCTCCAAGACTTCAACCAGCTCCACTTCGGAGGTCGTGTCCGTATCCACGATGGCCACCGGCCCCCCACCCCTCTTTTTCCGCCGGGGTCTTCATGGGGGGCTTCTCGATGGGCCTGAAAGAAGCTTCCCTTCGCGGTGGCAGGGAAACTCTGGGCCCCGAGGTCGCCTCCACTGATGCAGCCTCCACAAGCTGCTTCAGGGCCGCCGCGACTTCCTCGATAGAGGCCTTAGCCGGGAGAATCAAGGTCTTCACCACCTTCTGTGGGCCTGTGGCCTTCACCTTGGTGGGCGGGTCACCACCTCACTCCCCCTCGGCTGGATCCTTCGAGCCCGACCGGGGCATCTCCAGAAGCTTTGCCGGGTTCTCGGCTTTCCTCTTCCCTGAGCCAGAGCGTTGGCTTGTGTTCGATGGCGCCGGAGAGGATGCGCCCTGGCTGGCAGCTGAGGAGCCCGACCGTTCGGCGCTCCCGGTGCCCGCGGACTCGCTGTGCTTTGACTTCTGTTGGGCCCCCGTCGCCGGGGCGCCCTCACAGGACTTAGAAGACCACTCGGAGTTCTTCTTCTCACCTTATGGGCTCTTGCCTTCCAGCCAGTTGGAGAGGCGAAGATGTCGATCCTTCATGGTCCGCTAGGACATGTTCCTGCAAAACGCACAGTCCTTCTCCACGTGCGTTTTTATCCTCATGAAGGCAGTAGAGGCATTTCGAATGCTCGTCCTCCTTGAACACATTCTGTAGCTGGCATCCAGGACAAACCCTGAACAGCTTTCCTGGCGTCGAGCTTCCATTCTCCTGGGCCATGTCCGTGTAGGCCTCAGAAACTTCTGGACTCCTCCAAGAAGCGTAACTCGACGAAAACTTCACCCTTGAGGGGCGTAGAAAATCCGAAACGGGTCCCCGTTGATCAGATGGAGAAACGGTGAAGCTTGAGGCTCTTTTTAACGGAAAAAATGGAGAAAATCTCTTTGAAAAAAGCGTGAAAACGCAGCAAGCTCGAGAGCTAAAGCACGAGGACTCCCAACACTTGAACGTGCGGTAAAAATCTGAGGATGGCTGCCAGGGGAGGGGCTTAGGGAGATGACAGTCATTGGCTGTGGGCAGTATGACCCAGAGATCAGTGATTGGTTACTACTAAGAAAGACAGATCAGAAACGAAACTGATACTGATTTTTTCTTTACCGAGGATTCCCAGCCTGACAACGGGGAATATTCATGAGCATGTGAATCCACCAGACCCCATGCTGGAGAACCGTGGCTACTGTAATGGCGTGGTCGGAAGCCACCTCGCCTTCCTGTAGAATCTCCAACGCCTCAGTCCGCTTCTCATCGAGAAGCAAGTCCAGGAGGTGGGCGATCTTGAACCTCTGGTAACGCGCCACAATCGCAAGGGCGTTAGCGGCCTTGATGGTCGTTGCCGCTGACGAGATCACCCTTTTCCCCATGGCATCCAACTTCTCCCCTTAGTGTTCCGGGGGGTGGGCGGGGAGCAGGCTGGCAACAAGGATGAGCCCGAAGACGACTTCTTGGCCGCCGCCGAAACCACACAGTCTGGAGACGGCTGGGGCCGTAAACACTATGTACTTCTCATAGCGATCCCTCTTCGTCGGAGACAAAGAAGGGTTCTTCTTGAGGGACAAACCCACGTCCCAAATGTCATCCAATAACGGGTTCGAAAGTACGGTCTTCCTCTTCGCCTCCCGGCGCTGGTAAAGGCATCCCTCTTTCTTCTTCTTCTCCGGGACAAACTGGAACAGCTCTGAGGCCCTGGAGATCATGGCGTGGAACGAGACAATTTCGTCGGGCGGATGAAGACCCGACCGGTGGAGACGAGAGATCCCCCAGGCTGCCATCATCATCCGTCCCAGTGCCCATCCTCGCCGTATCGGGTTCTGTGTCCTCCCTCGGTGGGGAGGAGGGAGGGCGAGGGGTGAAAAGGCAGAGGGGGGTTACCTCTCCTCCTCTTGGGTGGTGGTTCCTCCGATGGCCTCGACGGCGAAGGCGGCGCCGCCGGCGCAGGAGGCATCCTCGTTCGGATTTCCGAGCAGTGTCTGCAGGGCCGCCAGAATGTTCACTGAGATATCCCCAGGTGGCTGCTGGGATGCAGGCGACGGGGGCCGGGGTGTTTGTGGCTTAGGCTGATCCGCTCCATCATCACCGCCCTGTTGCTCCTCCTCGTCACCTTTGTCGTCGCCCTCGTCGGGATCCCCCCCCGTAGGGTCTGCTCTCGATGCATCTCCCCTCCTGTAGGACCGGGAGGCTGGTGAGCTCTTCCTCTGAGGAAATGTCTGTGCCCTGGAGGACTACCGTGCCCCCCACACCCCTTCTCTGTGACCAGGGGAGACGGTTTTGGTGAAATGATGGGCATCGCCTTCTCCGGAGTCTTGATGGGCTGGAAGGACTCCCCCCTCCCTCCTGGCAGGCAGGGATACCCTCACCTTAGGGGCCGTGCCCTGCGAACCCGCCCCAGGGACCTTCGTGAGGGATGCTTTTAGGCAGAAACCTGTGCAGTTCCCTTAGAGACCACTGCAAAAGATTTAAGACTACAGGTGTTGGCAGTAAACCCACTTGGTAGCAGTCTGTACCACCCAGATTTACCTGGTAGATGTGGCTGAGCAGTCAGACTTCCCTCAAGAAGAGTTAGGCAGTATGCAAAGTATACACAATAGGCACTCAGATACACCAATGCAAGCAAACACTGACCAGAGCTTTGGTATCAAAGTATATAATTATTTATTTAAAAACACAGTTTGAAACACTCCAGCACTCTTATTGTAACATATTCTAAACACAGTTACTATTGTAATATATACACCCCTTTTCCCTTATCAGATAAGTCACAGTAAAACACCACTTATTTTCATACAGGTGAGCGCTTAACTAGTTTGCACTCCAATAAGTTTGTGAGAAAGGGAGGGGGAAAGACAGAATATGGAAAGGTACACCACTCTAAGATTCAGGAACACTATAAGCAAGGCAGAAGAGCAAAGGTCACTGGTGAGCCAAAGTCCAAAAGCTGGGCCCCCTCAGAGAGAGCAGAGCACAAATGCGCCCAAGATCACACAGTTACACTAGGCTTAGAAAGTCTTGCAGAGGGTTCAAAAAGAGTTTAGAGAGGCTTTAGGAAAGTTTAGCCAGGTTGTCCCAGGCTAACCCAGGTTCGAAAGCCGGGGGCTAAATCTACCCCGTACAGTCGGTAGCAAGGGAAGCCGGGCGGGACACGGTACCTTAAGTGGGAAGGATCCTCCAGCGGTGGCAGTTGTTCCTGGTAGTGGGTGCAAGTTGCGTCGTCGTCCAGGGGAAGAGAAGATCTCGACTTGGAGGAAAGATGAAGGTCGTTGCACTACCAGGGCAGAAACCAGCCGCAGAGTTTTCCGGTTAAAGGTGGTACCTTTGTTTCGCGGTCGTGGTAAAACGTGGTATCCCGGTTGCCGGGGTGCTTGGCACGGGCAAGGCAGCCAAGAGGTACGTCGGGAAAGCGAAAAGACGGTGAAACTGGTTATCCCCACCAGTCAAAGGAAGAAGACTCAGACGGGAGATCTCCTCTGTCGTTGGGAAAAGTGGTGAGGCAGTCTAGCAGGGCTCCACCGGTAGTGGTGTCGTGGCAGGTCGGCTCAGCTTCTCCCTCGTCGGATTCTTAAGTCCTGTGGCGACTTCTGAAGTTCCAGTCCCCAAAGCCCTGCTTTTATGCATCAAACCCCCATTCACTCAGCCTAGCTGTCACTCAAACATGCTAAGTGGGGTTAATCAGGATGGAGAGCGACTTGAGTTGCCTAGGCAACTCAGTCCAGGGTGCCTACATTTACCTCCACCCCTCCTAAGTACCCCAGAGTTGCACCACTTTGGAGGGCTTCTGTGAAGAAGCCCGCCAAAAAGTGGAACAAAGGGCTCGACTTGGGTTGGAGTCACAGAAGAGAACACAAACCCCATTTTAGAATCAAGTTTTAGCAAAAACGCCAACCGGAGAATTAATATTAATTAATTAAACCGGCGGTATGTTCGAGGCTACCGTAAATAATTAAATAAAGGTAGTAGCCTAAAACAATGGGAAATCCCATAGGAAAATATTTGCGGTTGAATATAAAAAGTAGTATCCACCGCCACCAGCCAAAACTCGATCAGGGGGGACGGAGACATGCCCCCTCGACTAACAGACCCCGGGGCAATTGAATTGCCCCAGCCAGTACGTCCACAATGTGATGGTTTGTACTGGTTCTGTTCAGAATTTAAGACTAGTAAAGTCAATGTTGACTTTACATGCCCTGGGAGACAGTAGTCAGTCCCAGGGTATGGAGTCTATACTGGGGGGTCACTATGACACCCCTGTGTTACTGCACGGATGGTGCTGTGTAACACACATCACAAAAACACATGAAGCCCTATGGAGTAAAAGACCCCATAGCCCATTAAACACATCTAGATTCAAAGAAACACACTCAAATCATGCCCAAGAGTGAGGGTAAAAGAGTCTCACTCTTGGCAGGAGAAAAAAATAAACCCCAAAAATCCAGCAAAGCTGCTGGGGGACTCACTAGGTTAGGAAATTCAGCCTAAACAGAGAATTCTCCCTAACAGATGCCGCCACTACTTCGATGGAAGTGTGGGCCTTTGTCTGATGCACCTGGGCCTTCACGGTCTTGACCGCCTTCCGCGGCCTTCACCTTAGGGGGAGGGTTGTGACCCCGCTCACCCTTGGCCTTCTCTGTCGGTCCAGCTTGGGTCTTCTCCAAAAGCTTGCCCGGAAGGTCCGACTTCCTCTTCTTTGAAGAACCTGAGCGCTGGCTCGTGGTCGAAGGTGCTGGAGACTCTGAACTCGCCCTGGCCGCCGAGGAGCCCGTCGCAACGGTGCTCCCGGAGGCAGTGGACTTGCGGTGCTTAGCCTTATGTTGTGCCCCCGCGGGAGGGGCGCCCTCAAAGGTCTTAGTAGACTGCTCCGCTTTCTTCTTCTGGGCAGGGGAGGCATGCTGCCGGGACTCACTCAGAGCAGGGGCCTTGGCCTGCAGCCACTC
Source organism: Ambystoma mexicanum (assembly GCF_040938575.1). NCBI lineage: Eukaryota > Metazoa > Chordata > Amphibia > Caudata > Ambystomatidae > Ambystoma > Ambystoma mexicanum. The sequence goes on from NC_090936.1 coordinate 31,734,601, forward strand.
GTTGAGGCGCTTGCGTTGGTTTTGCCGCGTGCGTGGCACCATCTCCCGACAAGCCACGCAGTCGTCCTCCACATGCGTCTGGTCTGAATGCTGGCAGTAGAGGCACAGGGAATGTCCATTGTCTGAAAAGACGTTTCGTAGGTTGCAGCCAGGGCCATATCCATGCGGCGTAGACCCTGAAGAAGCTTCTGGAATCCTCCAAGAAGAAACTTGACAAAAATCCGCCCTTGAGGGGCGGTGAAGAATCCAAAAACGAGTCCCCGTTAATCGGAAGGTTAATCAGTGGAGCTTGAGGCTCGATTGAGCAAAGAAAATGGAGTAAAACTCTCAGAAAAATCACAAAAGGCAGGCGGGAAATTTAATAAATATCCCCGGCTCTTAACCCAGTGGGGTGGAGAAGCAAATTAATCTAGTTTCTTGGAATATAGCGGGGCCAAGAAACAAGTTGCAGTTGGATGAGAACGTGGAGTTTATGAAACTTCACAAGATCATTCTACTGCAGGAAACCTGGGACTTGGAACTGCTCCGATTGGATGGCTATGCCTCATATGGTATTCCTGCTAAATAGAACAGGAGAGGGCAAAATTCAGGGGGTTTGGTAGTGTTGGTTAAAGCCTCCGTTCCTTGTGGGGTCGAAGTGGTAGAGACCGGGCTCAGATTTTTACAACTTTTGAGGTTTAAGTTCCCTGCTACTGAGGGTTATGATCTTCTGAACTTGTATAATAGTCGAAATGGGGCTGTCGGGGAGGCATGGTGCAAAATTAAGGAAATTGTAGACCCGTATTCTGACAACCGTATCAACTCTAGGAAAATGATCATTTGGGGAGGGGACTTCAACGTAAAATGGGCTGTGGTCTCCCTAGGGATCTATATGGACTCACGGAAGAACAAATGTTTGGGGTCCTCCAACCAGTAATGGCTGACAAGAGGGTTTGCTCCAGGGGTCTTCAATTGAGCACTCGGCTTATTGAATAGGGTTTGCGCTCAGTGAATGGGTGATTTATCCCAGACATCACCGGCAAACATACCTTTAGCAAGCATGTGGGGTCCTCCACGATTGACTACTTTTGTCTTACATTGAATTTATGGAAACATATTAACCACTCTGTAATGTGTTGATCTGAATTGTATTGATCATTCTTTTATTTTAGAAGACTAATGAATTGTTTTATTGTGAAATTCTATGTGTGGTTATGAATTATATTGCGCACTGCTGCATTTTAGAGATCAATGTATTATTTTCGTTGTTATATGTTATGCTTGTGTTTAATGAATATTGTTCTGTCTGAATAAACTTTTCAAACACATTTTTTTCTATTTTTACTGTTTGTTTAAGGTTACGTATGAGTAACCAAAACCACAATAAAAAAATAATAAATACAAAATAAGTACAGTAATTTAAATAACCAAATTTAATGACAAAATTCAATGTTTAGTAGCATTAACAATAGGAGTGTCAAAAGACCCACTCACTTCTCTTAATTGAAATACCCACTTATTTTTCAGACATCTCAAGTCAACCAGATCCATTAACTGTTGCTGTTCCACAAGGCTATGTCTTGGGTCTGTTCCTCTTTACACTCTACACCTGTGTTCTTGGGGCACTTATCTCCTCCTTTGGGTTTTCGTACCAACTCTTTGCGCACGCTACCTAAATCATCTCGTCTTTTCCTGAACTCTCCTCTGATCTCTCTATCAACATTTCAAACTGTCCCTCTGCCATTAAATACTGGTTGTGCTCGCACTCTCGGATGTTTAACTCTAAAAAAACCAGGAGGTGCCCTTTTTCCCTGTGCCAAAAGCTCTCTCTCATCTCTTCCTGTTCACTCTCCCCTACTCTTCTGCAGCTAGATACCTCTGAGTCATCTATGACCCATCTCACACTTTCTCTACATTTATCTCCAAAACTGGAAAGCAGCTCACTTCAACCTTCTAAATATTGGGAACATTGGCACCTCCATCCTTTCAGCACCGTCAAGCATCTCTTAACCACTCTTTTCTTTTCTAAACTGGACTATTGTGCCAGCATCCTCTTCGGTCTCCCCAAGTATGCTTTCCTTCCTCTCGACGAGATCATTGACTTTATTTATTTTTACATTTATATAGCGCACCTAACGCGTAGGCATCTGGGTGCTTGTGCTTAAGAAATCGGTTACATTGCATACTTAGTTACATTGCATTCTTAGTCAGGATACAGGAGATACATAAATGGGTTACAACAGTTCGAATGTACATTCCTTGCATACATGGGTTAAGCAGAGGTCATATTCTTGGGGAGGAGCATTATGCTCAGTGAGAGGTTAGGATTCAAATCTCCATGTATTGGCTGAAGAGCCAAGTTTTGAGTCTTCTACGGAAGGACCAGTGTAATGGGTCAGTTCTTAGCTCCAAGGGCATTGCATTCCAATATTTGGCTGCAACAACAGGGAAGCTACAGCCTCCTGCTTTTTGTCGTTTGAATCTCTGGGTAGTCAGGTGGCCTACTGTTAGGCGATCCTCTGCACACCAGGCCACTACACATCAGAACACTGCTCACATTCCCCCAGCATCCCCTCCCAAGCTTCGAGGCTCAAGTGATTCGGTGAACCCACAGAACCGAAAACTCCGTACCAGCTTTAGTGTACGGGCTCGATTACAACCCTTTCTGCATTGGCAATTGCCTTTGAGAACATATAGCAGAAGGGGCGGCGTTTCGTCTTCACGTCGGTCATGTGATACACTGTGGCGTTCCTCACGTGATCTTGGTGGACGTCACATGACCCAGAGAAGTCACATGACCCAGGGACGCTCAGTATAAAGGTCTGAGAGACAGAAGGCTCATTGCTTCTCAGCTGGCTTCAGACCCTGTTTGGCGTTACTACTTGCTCCTTGTTATCTTGATCGCGGAACTCTACCTCGGACTCCCTCGGACACCCCTTTGTACCTTTGCTTGGAACTATTGACCTGTTGCCGGATTTTTGGACTTCACCTCGACTTGTCTTTGGATCATCCCTGGTTACCTTGCTGAACTTCTACGCCCTTTCCCTTCTTGGGATTCAAGTCAAGCCTTCTCTCCTACAGGTGGCTATCCCTTCATCCACGCTAACCTGCGGTTCTACCATTCCAGGGACCGCCGCATCATCTGAGTCTCTAACCTCTCTACTAGGTTACCTGGGTTACTCTTACACCAGATAGGTAAGACACTTTAGATCCTTTTGTTTATCTGACTGTATTGTGATTGCCTGGTACTTAACCTCGTTCCTTCTTGACAGCAGCATCGGTGTTCCAGAGGCTCCGTGGATCTGGGAAGACATCTCCCACCTGTGGCCTCAAAGGTCGCACAGCGGGTTTCTATTTAGTTCCCCTGTGCGTCACTTGGGGACAGAGGACTCATCGGTCTACACGACACTCAAGTCAGAACAGACTGAGAAGCCGTTTAGTCGTGTTTGACGATGCAGGGATCCACGGAAGAACCCATAGCTGCTTTAGTCCAGGCAATTACAGTATTAAGGGCAGATATGGCAGCCGCGAACACAGTGATCCACCAAAGGTTGGATTCCATACAGAGTGTTCAGCATTCCCTTCCTGCAGACCCTGAGTTTGGAGATGCCAGTTCCTCCACTACACCCCCTCCCTTGGCTACTTCTACAGTCCCAACTCCAATGATCCTCCCAACTCCTTCCCCCCTGGCTGCTCCGGAACGCTATCAAGGTGACCCCAAGAAATTCAGAACCTTTGTTAATCAGTGCAAGTTACATTTCTTATGCAGACCTTTGGCTTTTCCTACTTCCACTACTAAAGCCGCCTTCGCCCTCTCCCATTTAGCCAGAACGGCTGCCGCTTGGGCTAATCCCCTGCTAGAGAATAATTGCCCAGTCCTTTATGACTTTGATTTGTTGGTTCTAGAAATGTCTCGAGTATTCGATACCCGACACAAGGCACAGTCTAGGGATTTGGAGCTGTTAGAACTGACTCAGGGTAGAAGGACTTTGATAGAATACATCACCCGGTTCAATCAACTAGTTGCAGAAACATCATGGCCAGAAAACAAGCGGGCGGTGGTCTTTTATAGGGGGTTGAGTAACACCATGAAAGATGCTTTATCAGTGATCCCTTCTATGCCTACTCAGTATCAGGAATTGGTTGATCTCGTCTTGCAGGTAGATGCACGACGATCAGAGCGTAGAACTGAATTGGGGGTCTCTTCCCATCCTACTCTTGCTAGTACTCCTGCTTCCAGTGCAGAAGAACCTATGCAAGTGGGAGGTTTACGTAGTCCTATCACAACATCAGAGAGGGAACGTTGAAGGGTGGATAATGCATGCTTTTATTGTGGCACCACTGGACATTTTGTGAAAGAGTGTCCTCGACGTCCCAAGAAGAGCCAGGTTTTTCGGATGGCTCGACCTTAGATCCGGAGAACAGGTGGAGTGTCCCGTCATCCTCTCCGGGTACCCCTCTTGCCTTTGCTCGTGTCCAACGCATCTCTGTAAAGGCTACTCTATGTCCCTCTACAGGCCTTCTTCATGCAGTCAATATCATCATTGATTCAGGTGCCACTGGTAATTACATAGATATTGATTTGGCCCATTCCCTCAACCTACCTTTAGTGGTAAAAACACGACCGGAACATGTCCAAGCCGTAGACGGCTCTGCATTAGTTTCTGGTACTGTTAGACACCAAACTGCACCCCTCTTGTTGAACATACAAGAAACACACACAGAAACCTTAAGTTTTGATTTAATTACCACACCCCAATTCGGTATCATACTAGGAATTCCATGGTTACGTGAACATAATCCACTGATCAATTGGCAGTCAGGCACTGTACTCTTCGAGTCCGAAGTCTGTCAGAATTATTGTCTCCCGGTCCATCAAGCCTTTGACACATCTTCTCGGGCCTTGGGAGCTTTAGCTCAACTCACTGTTGATGATCCAGAGATTGTTCATTCACATACTGTTGGGGGGTTGGTGTCTGGGATTCCGCCTGAGTACAAAGCATTCGAATCAGTTTTCGATCGGGGCTCTTCCGAGGTACTTCCTCCACATAGACCATATGACTGCCCAATCGAAATACTTCCTGATTCCACTATCCCTTCGGGCAGGATCTATTCTTTGTCCCCTTCGGAGGAACAAGCATTGAAAGAGTATGTACAGAACGCCTTACGTTTAGGACACATCCGTCCCTCCACTTCACCAGCGGCAAGTCCCATTTTCTTTGTACCCAAGAAGGAGGGGGATTTACGTCCTTGTGTGGATTATCGACGTCTTAACGCTATCACAAAAAAGGATAGATATCCAATCCCGTTAATCACCCCACTTCTAGACCATTTAACACATGCTTCCATTTTCACCAAGCTTGATCTACGTGGCGCATACAATTTAGTACGCGTTCGCGAGGGAGACGAGTGGAAAACGGCTTTCTGTACTCGTTACGGCTTGTACAAATATTTAGTCATGCCTTTTGGCCTATGTAATGCCCCGGCCACATTCCAACGATTCATGAATGACATATTCAGGGATATTCTGGATGTTTACATGGTTGTGTACTTGGACGACATCTTAATCTTTTCTCGTGATCTTGATGACCATGTAAAGCATGTTCGAGAAGTACTATCCCGTTTGAGAGAACATTCCTTATTTGCCAAACCTGAGAAATGTCAGTTCCATAAAACTTCTGTTGAGTTTCTGGGTTTCCACATCACCCCTGGGGCGTTAGCCATGAACGAATCTAAGGTCAAAGCAGTATTAGATTGGCCAGTACCTCAAACACTCAAGTCCTTGCAGGCCTTTTTGGGATTCGCCAACTTTTATAGACGTTTCATTTCTTCTTTTTCCACAATTGTTGCGCCGCTCACGGCTCTGACTAGTCCTCAGGTACCCTATCATTGGCACAGGGAACATTAGGAAGCTTTTGAGGCATTGAAAACCGCCTTCACTACCGCACCGGTACTCCAACACCCCAATCCTGATCTTCCGTTCATAGTTGAGGCGGATGCCTCTTCCTTTGCTCTCGGTGCGGTACTGTCTCAAACGTGTCCTACTACAGGCAAATTACATCCAGGGCATACCATTCCCGTAAGTTTTCCAGTGCTGAGTCTCATTACACCGTTACGGAGAAAGAACTCTTGGCTGTCATGGATGCCTTCCGTGTTTGGCGTCATCATCTTCTGGGGGCTAAACACTCCATCACAGTATACTCAGATCATCGGAATTTACAGGATCTGGCTTCTCTGAAGTGCATTAATAGCAGACAGGTCCGATGGCACCTTTTCTTTTCCGCTTTTGATTTTCATATTATGCATCGTCCTGGCACTTCACATGGGAAAGCAGATGCCTTGTCACGTTCCCCGGGGGGGGGGGGGGTCCAGTTGCCTGCCTTCCCTGACACCGTTCTCGGAAAAAGTCATGTGATTTGTCTCTGTACACCCTCATTGTCGCTTTTAGACTCGGTCCGATCCTGGACTAGCCAACATTCTGATCAGTTGCGAGAATGGGATCCGGTGTATTCTGATGGATTACCTTTCGTACATGAACGCCTGTTCCTTCCCACACCTGACACTCGTAATCTGGCCCTTGAGTGGTCTCATGATGCTCCCTTTAATGCCCATCCCGGACAAGAACGCACTTTAGATCTCCTCAAGCGTTGGTGTTGGTGGCCTTCTATGAAGCACGATGTGGAGTGTTATGTCAATTCGTGCGCAGTATGTGCTCAGGCTAAACATCGAAGAGGTCGACCGGTTGGGTTGTTACTTCCGCTTCCGGTACCTCCTAGGCCCTGGCATACGTTGACTATGGATTTCGTTACTGATCTCCCCAAGTCGAAAGGCTTTGATTCCGTCTGGGTAGTGGTGGACACGTTCACAAAAATGGCTCGTTTTGTTCCTTGTAAAGGCATTCCTTCGGCCCCTGTCTTGGCGGATTTGTTTTTTGAACATGTGTTCATACTATTCGGCCTCCCTTCGGTCATTATATCCGATCGAGGTTCACAGTTCACCTCTCGGTTCTGGAGATCGTTGACGAGATTATTGGGCATTGATACCAGGTATTCGTCGGCCTATCATCCTGAGACCGATGGGCAAACCGAAAGGGCGAATCAATCCATGGAACAGTACCTTCGCTGTCTTATATTGCAACATCAGACCTCTTGGTTGGCCGTGTTACGGCTTGCGGAGTTCGCGTACAATAATGCGGCTCATTCAGCTACTGGTTATTCTCCTTTTTACGCCCTCTACGGCCAACATCCCAAGGTCTTGCCGGTCCCTGATGCTTCCAGTTCTTCGAACCCTCCGGCCACGACATGTCTTAGGGATCTATCGGCTGTACATGCTAGTACCGTGGTTCATCTCACCGAAGCTAAGACTTCCATGAAGGCCCGTGTGGATAGCAAACGTAGTGCTGCTCCCCCTCTGGTGGTGGGTTCTAGGGTCTGGTTGTCGTCACGCCATCTTAGCCTAGTGGGTTGCCGGAAGTTATTACCTCGCTTTGTCGGCCCGTATGTGATCTCTCAGGTTGTGAATCCGGTGGCTTTTCGTCTAGTGCTGCCCAGTTCTTGGCGTATCCATCCTGTGTTTCATGTCTCCCTCCTCAAACCTTGTCCTGATTCTGTCCGTCTTCGTACCCCTGTTGCGCCGGTGTCCTTGACCTCTCCTGATGTTTTTGAGGTGTCGGCCATTTTGGGTTCCAGGTGGTTTAGGGGTAGGCTCCAGTATCTGGTGGATTGGAAGGGTTATGGCCCGGAGGAGCGTTCGTGGGTTTCCGCCCCTGATCTGAATGCCCCTCGGTTAGTAGCCCGTTTCCATAGGGATCATCCGTCCTGCCCACGGGGTCGTGGGCCGTTGGGGGGGGGGGGCTATGTTAGGCGATCCTCTGCACACCAGGCCACTACACATCAGAACACTGCTCACATTCCCCCAGCATCCCCTCCCAAGCTTCGAGGCTCAAGTGATTCGGTGAACCCACAGAACCGAAAACTCCGTACCAGCTTTAGTGTACGGGCTCGATTACAACCCTTTCTGCATTGGCAATTGCCTTGGAGAACATATAGCAGAAGGGGCGGCGTTTCGTCTTCACGTCGGTCATGTGATACACTGTGGCGTTCCTCACGTGATCTTGGTGGACGTCACATGACCCAGAGAAGTCACATGACCCAGGGACACTCAGTATAAAGGTCTGAGAGACAGAACGCTCATTGCTTCTCAGCTGGCTTCAGACCCTGTTTGGCGTTACTACTTGCTCCTTGTTATCTTGATCGCGGAACTCTACCTCGGACTCCCTCGGACACCCCTTTGTACCTTTGCTTGGAACTATTGACCTGTTGCCGGATTTTTGGACTTCACCTCGACTTGTCTTTGGATCATCCCTGGTTACCTTGCTGAACTTCTACGCCCTTTCCCTTCTTGGGATTCAAGTCAAGCCTTCTCTCCTACAGGTGGCTATCCCTTCATCCACGCTAACCTGCGGTTCTACCATTCCAGGGACCGCCGCATCATCTGAGTCTCGAACCTCTCTACTAGGTTACCTGGGTTACTCTTACACCAGATAGGTAAGACACTTTAGATCCTTTTGTTTATCTGACTGTATTGTGATTGCCTGGTACTTAACCTCGTTCCTTCTTGACAGCAGCATCAGTGTTCCAGAGGCTCCGTGGATCTGGGAAGACATCTCCCACCTGTGGCCTCAAAGGTCGCACAGCGGGTTTCTATTTAGTTCCCCTGTGCGTCACTTGGGGACAGAGGACTCATCGGTCTACACGACACTCAAGTCAGAACAACTACATATGACAAACAAGTTGGTCTGGTGGATTGGGCTTTAGAGATTTGTTTAGTCAGGTATAGTGGAGCAGTGTTGGACAGGCATTTATGGATTAGGAATAGTTTTTTGAATTTGATGCGATTCCTCACTGGTAGCCAGTGGATGTTTCTTCTGACTGTGGTTATGTGGTCTGTTTTAGGGATATTGAGAGCGACTATGATTGCGTTATTCTGTACTTTCTGAAGTTTGTTCATGTTTTTGAGGTGGATCCTGCAAAGATGGCATTGCAATAATCGATCCTGGAGAGGATAAGTGCTCTGGCAAGTGAGATGCAGTTATCCGATTTCTGCAAGCCGTAATATGTTTGGCAGTATAGGTTGAAGCCGAGGTGATGGCATTGACTTGTCTGGTTAGGGAGAGTGAAGAATCCAGCTACAGCCCTAAGATTTTTACTTCTTTGGCTACCAAAATGCTGTTGGTCAATGTCAAAGGATTTATAGGCTGGCAGTAGGTTCTTTAGCCTTGATAAGCTACCCATAATGAGAATCTCAGTTTTATTGTCATCGCTACAACTCAAGTCTGCCTATCTTCGAGACACCTGCCCGCTCCCCTCCACACCCATCCGCTTACCTCTCCCACCCAATCCCCCAAATCACATTTGACTCCTGAACTACTGGAGACGCAGAAGACGAGCGTTGTGTATACCAAAGCTATCCGGCACAGACTGTCAATCTGTCCTCACCATAACACAAGGGTAAGACCGACAAACTTCACTTGCAGTTAACTCCTACCCACGCACAGTTTATCGCTGCATAACCATGCCGTAACGCTACCTGGACCTCAGCACCTAGTCTCGTGATAGGCCTTTGTCCAAGAACTGGCTATTGGTTATGGCACCCTTGTTCATGGCCTACTGCTAAAATCCCATAAGCTAGACCCTACTGCACTCTGTTTTTTTTTGTCCTGACCCTCTCACTGCATTGTGTCATGCTCATCGTTGTATCTTTGCCTTAATGTACTCTACATAATGTTCTTTGGATTATAACTCATTGCATGTCTGCCGTATGCTAGCCCATTACCGCACACTGCTGGTATATTCCTTGACCCCCCCTCCAGTACTGTGTCATGCTTATCGCAGCATCATTGCCTTAATGTATTCGACATAATGTCCTTTAGTTTACAGCTCATTGCATGTCTGCCGTATGCTAGCCCATTTACTGCACACTGCTGTTATATTCCTTGACCTCCTACAGTACTGTGTCATGTATATCGCTGTATCTCTGCTTTTAAAGTATCTCATATATTGTCCTCCGCAACGGAGCCTGCCTGATGCCATTTGCTAATGCAACTGTCATATCGACCATACCACCCAAGCCCTACTTCTCACTGCCTCTATAGGCACCGACTCGGATTAAGAGCCAAATCTTAGTCTGGCGGACCACGGCTGTTACAAGTTGCTGCCCAAAAATTGCCTACTGCCAATAACGGTCTACTGCTAAAGAACCCCCCACATGATTACCATACCTCAACGGCACGCTAGCCCTGCCGCATACTGCTGATGCAGGACCCGATACACCTATACTACCTACTACTTACCTAGTACCCGGCCTGTACCTGTCTTGATCCTTACTGCAAAAGAACAGTACCGCAAGCATTTGCCATGCAGCATGCTTTTGCCATGCTGATCTCTGATGTAGCCCTACAGCAGACCTCAATAATAAACTAAGTCTCCATACTGCTTCAAGCTAACACGTCCAGCCACCCTGGTTACTAGGATCTAAGCCCACCGCCAATAACTGTCTCTTGCCTACCCAGGATACGGTAGCTGGCCGCATAGATAAATGACGCTTGAGCCTCTCCCCACCCATGCCGAACTGTCCTCCCACCAAAGTATCATGGCCTCTCTTCGACAAGTACCTAAGGCGCCACTAACCCCCACAAACTGAGTCACGACTACTAAAGGTAGCCAGACTCCCAATACGCCCACCCCAATCATAATAACACCAACATGCAAAGAAACCCTCCCTCACCTCCCCCCCAGACGAATTGCCTTCGCACATTGCAAATGGCTAATGTACTCCCTAAACCACTTAATATCCCACTGTCATTCTTCCTCCCTCAGATGCACCCGTTCAAAATACCTACCAAATCCCCCACCCTTATGACTGCCCGACTCACTAACAACCGGGAGCCGGCCATACCTAGCATCACACATGAAATCCCAGCCTTGCACTTCATCTCCCACTAACCTCTGCCTACTCCACTCTGCAAAGCATTGAACACAAAGGCACTGTACCTGCAAACAAATGTAGCCCTGCAGAACTTAGACTGGAACAATCCACCCACCACCACCCTGGATCCCACCCCAACACAGTTATAAACACCACCCAGACCACCTCTCGGAGAAATGAAAGACTCAGCGACAGGTCGAAAGCCCCACCCTCCTCCAGAAACCGACACCAGCCGAGAGGGACCAGGCCCCCCCCCCTTAGCTGCCTCATTCCTAAAGCAACAAAGACCAGCCTAATTGACCCATATAAAATCACTCAGATGAACTTGCCAGGACTCTCCAGGACTCTCTTTGAACTCCCTCACTTCACACCTATTTCCTCGTTCCGTCACCAGGCTGGATTGCTGACGATGAAAAACAGGGCCAGATTTAAATGTGTTCTCCTTGTTCACAAATGTAGCCATGGTAAGGCACTGTATATACCCTCCTCTATCCAACACTACACGTATTCTTGTAACCTCCGCTCTGCCTCCTCAACCACCCTTGTGGCTCCTCGCACTCCTAGTGCTTCCTCTCGATTCCACACCTTCTCTCTTCTTGCTCCATTTGCATGGGATTCTCTTCCCCCGGACGTCCGAGAAACAGTTCATGCAGATTTGTTCAAAGCCAAACTAAAAGCGTACCTCCTCGCTACAGAGTTACCCTCTTTGCCAACCTCTCATCTGCCTACTAGCTAACACTTTTCCTCTGCCTCTATCCCTCACTTCCTTAGGCTCCACTCTAGCATTTCACCCATCATGGACATATCTCAAGCACGGCTGGCCTTACTGCATACCTGCACTTAAAAATGTCCAATGTTCATTGTCCTTAATCTATGTATGTCTATTTATGTATTGTCCCCCAGTGAATGTTCCATTTACTCCCCTCTACAACCTGGACAGAATGTCCCTCAAACCCACCCCATTGTAAGAAGCTCAACGCTTCCCGTCAAATCTAATTTCTTATCGAATGTACGTTCTTTTGTGATCAAAAGATCATTGTTCCTCCTGTATATAAATAAACTACTTTCACTAGTAAGATAACCCATTGCTCAAAGTTAGCACAGTTATCTTTGATTTTTAAGAATTTTAATTGAGTCTCCAATAGTTAACACTTGATCACATTTTTAAGGCAAGGAAAACAGGTAAGCAGTGTTTTTGAACATATTCCTCCCATGAAAAGGATGTACCTGTTTTCTGTAGGGTGTAATCACTCCAATATTTTTTGCTGACACGGACGTTGTGACATGCTTAGCAAGAATACAGCAGTACCGCATGACTTGAACTGCTTCAATCGGATTAAACCAGGAAGGGTTGCATCCCTCGCGCGTTTCAGTTCCCTGCAAGACGAAAATCAATTTATTTAAATTAAACCATTTGATTTTCCGTGTACGATTCTTCTTCAGTGTAATCATTTCATATTATAGCTGTTGCTATTACGCAGTGGTTTTGTTAAACCTGTGACCTTTAGAACCCTGTAGGGTTACATGACACAGCACTGTACTGGCATTTAAATTAATGTGAATGACACCTACTCTAGACTCCAAAATTCACTGTGACACTAGGAGGGGAAATGAGGGTGCAGTGGGGGGTGATGTGATGAACAGTAGGGAATATCTGAAATAGAGTAAAATAACATTCAACTGACAGTAGGCTTTCATATGAAAGTCTAAATTTTTGGCAGCTATGATTGCAGAGCATCAAGTGAGTACATAGAGGACCATGATGACATATTTTTTATTTTACATGTTTTATTAAAAACCTTATACACCATGAAATACATTACACGAATCACATCATAACAGAATAAACACATTAAACTGATGAAAAGAAAAAAAAGAATCATTTCCATATACAAGTTTTCTTTAAAAATTGCACCACACTAATTAAAAGGGAAGAGGGACTACCTTACAGAATATCTCGCCAAAAATCTTCACCACTTAAAAAGACAATTTCATACACAAACCTCCTAATACATTCCTCCGTAGTTTTCTGCAGCGACGGACATAAAATCATCAAATGTTTTAGTGTTTCCAGTGGATTCCCTGAAGATCAACATACTGAACTTTCCCTTTTCCCTCTAGTAAATACAACATCCCCAGTTTCTATCAGGTTAAATCGGACTCTCATAATGGGTTTCTCTGTAGCTAATGTCCGGACAATTTTAAATAATTTATAAGAGATCCCTTTTTTTAAATCTTTACACATATTGCCTTAAATTACCTGTACTTGCTCCGCTCATCACAAGTCCGGATCCAATCAAGGTCCGGAATTTCCATTTTCACCTGATCCTGGTTAGTCAACAGGAGCGCAAAAGACACCTCATAATTTTCCATGAAGTGTTGACAATTCTCTCCGAACAGGCAGAAGGGCTCCACCCTCAAACTCTCCATCTGCCTTCAGATAAGTGCATACAATGTATTTGCGTTGCTTACAAATAGTTTCTGATATAGTAATAAAGGCTTCCATTGCACCAAGGAGACTAATGAGTTCAAATCTAATTCAAAGCGAAGCATGGTTATGGGCACGCAAGTTGGTAACAACAGTGCTTTCATCCAAATGACTCCCTCCAATTTACCTAGCTTCTATTTCTCAACCATACAAGTTATTTCTAAGCCATATAGTAACGAAGAGACCACTTTACATGTGCACCAAGTATGATGAGGTGAAGATCGTCCCGAAGATCTTATATGGAATTGAAATTTTACCTAGCTGGGCTCTCGACTTGCTCCCGCTATTGAGCGGAAATGTCACGTCTCCCAGTGTACCCATTACTAGGCAATCCACTAGGCAACCCACGATCAGCCCACATTTACCTGGCACATTTCTCACTGCACATCGGGGCACAAGAAAACGACCTTCTGCTCAACACTGGAGAAGGATGACTGGTTTTCCAGGTGTTTTCCGACCTTCATTGTCCTGGCAACTCCCGTGGAAACTCTCGTATGCCTTGCAGCATCGCCGAGGAACACGGCGATTCACGCGTCACGTGAGGTGAACTGCTGTCAATCACGTTCATCCTTTGCCATCACATGATTTCCACGCTGCCGCGTTTTTGCATCATGTGACTACAACTAACAGTCAAAAGCGCCGAAAACCAAGGTGGCAGCGCTTCTCAGCTGCTTCTCGTAAGGACTGTTTGGCGTTATTGTTTTCTTCAAGGATTCATTGGCTCTACGACCACGGACTGTTTTTGGATACTCTACTTCTTCTTGGCTTCATCTGTTACCTTTGCCCTGGAACTTTTCTTGCTTGCTTCTTAAGATATTGGACCCTGCACCTTCTTCACGGATTGCTTAAACGGACTATCCCTTTGCTTGGACCTAGTGCTTTGAACTGGTTTTGATCCCATTACGTGTTTTTGGACTCCTCTTTTGGACTCTTGTTGTCAACCTGCCCAGGTGTGGAATTACTAACCTAGCCTCTCTGAAACCCGGCCCACTGTCTCTGCTGGTTGCCCCTAGTGCATTACAACCTGGCCCACAGCTCATCTAGGTAAGCCTTGCTACAATCAATTCTTTATTGCTGTGTCCATATTGCATTAGTTTGATAACCGTCTATTGCCTTACAGCGGTCAAAGGGGTTCTTCCGGCGTTTCCTGGTTCCAGTTGACGGCTCACTACACCCGTGGCCTCAAAGATTGCACATACAGTATTTGGTCGTTCTGTCTGTGTGGTACTTGGGGACGGAGGTATTCAATAATCGGCACGACCATCAAGATCAGAACAGACTGAGAAGTCATTTTTGGTCGCCCTGATTATGGATCCCTCCGCCAGGGACCCGTGACCGCTTTAATGCAGGCAGTTGTGGCCCTTAGGACCGACATGGTCACCGCAACAACAGCAATCCACCACCGTCTCAATACCTTGCAAAGTACACGTCATCCTCTACCGGCTGATGCCGATATTGAAGACGCTCCTCAAGCCCAGTCTCCACCCGCTCCGCCCACAACTCCCACTCCTGTACTACTTCCTACTTCCTTTCCCCTTGCTGCCTCAGAACGATTCCAAGGTGATCCAAGGAAATACCGCACATTCTTGAACCAGTGTAAACTACATTTTCTATGTCGACCCCAGGCTTTTCCTGATTCCGTCACCAAGGCAGCCTTCCTTCTTTCCCATTTATCTGGCGTGGCAGCTACCTGGGCGAACCCGTTACTGGAAAATAACCATCCAGCATTATATGATTTCGATCTTCTAGTAACGGAAATGGCTAAGGTATTCGATACCAGGTATAAAGCACAATCCCGAGACTTGGAACTACTAGAGCTCTCACAAGGCAGACAAACACTTATTGAATATATAACACGTTTTAACCAACTTGCTGCAGAGACCTCATGGCCGGAGGAAAAGAAAGCTATCGTGTACTACAAAGGGCTATGTAATACTATGAAAGACGCCCTCTCAGTGATCCCGGCCCTTCCCTCTGTTTTTTCCGAGTTGGTAGACCTAACCCTGCAAGTAGATGCACGCCGATCTGAGCGTAAGGCACAGGTTGGTTTTTCAAATCAAACATCCTCGACTTTGTCGACCCCTGAACCCATGCAAGTCGGTGGGGTTCGGAGTCCCATTACTCAGGCTGAACGGGAACGCAGAAGAACGGATAATTCTTGATTTTACTGTGGCATCAACGGACATTATGTAAAAGAATGTCCACGACGCTCAAGAAATAAGAATCAGGGTTTTCAGAAGTCTAAGAGCGGGGGTACGGGCGAGCACCTCCATGTCCCCCACTGAACCCGTTTTCGGTCCCATCAGACCTATCGTGGTACAAGCTTCATTGAAACCTACTAGGGAGCTTACACACCAGTTACACATAGTGATCGATCTTGATTAAGAAGGAACACCCAGAACCAGTGCAAGCAGTTGATGGTACCTCCCTTGCTTCCGGTCCTATCATGCATCAAACGGCTCCTATGGAACTGATAATCCAAGACACCCATAAGGAAACTATGTCATTCGATCTTATCACCACCCCGCAATTCGGTGTCATTCTGGGCATTCCCTGGTTGAAACAACACAACCCACTAATTAATTGGGGTACGGGTCAAGTCACCTTTGAATCTGATATTTGTCAACACTTCTGCCTGATAGAATCTCAGATGCTCTCCTCCCCTGCCAGTATTCTTGGGGCAATGGCCTCTTCCCATTTAGAGGAGACAATGCAAAGTGTACCCTCAACACATACTATAGGGGCTGTAATGGCTGGTATCCCCACGGTTTATCATGAATTCCTGACTGTGTTTGACAAGGCCACGGCAGAAGGGTTACCACCACACAGACCCTATGATTGTCCCATTGATCTAGTCCCTGATGCAGTGATCCCAAGGGGCAGGATATATTCCCTATCTCAGTCAGAGGAACAGGTTCTAATGGAGTACATCCAACAAGCCTTACGATTAGGCCACATACGACCCTCCTGCTCTCCGGCTGCTAGTCCCATCTTTTTCGTACCGAAAAAAGAAGGGGACTTACGTCCTTGTGTGGGCTACAGAAAACTGAATGCTATTACCATAAAGAATAGGTATCCCATTCCATTGATCTCCCCACTACTAGATAAACTGACACGTGCAACCATCTTTACTAAACTGGATCTCCGAGGTGCTTACAACCTTGTCCGTATGCGTCCGGGAGACGAATGGAAAACAGCATTCTGCTCCAAACAGGGCTTGTTTGAATATACTGTGATGGCCTTCGGCTTATGTAACGCCCCAGCTACGTTCCAACGATTTGTCAACGAGGTGTTCAGTGATATTCTTGACATATACGTAGTGGCTTACTTGGACGACATTCTGGTGTTTTCCTCATCCTTGGAGGAACATATCGTCCATGTTAAAGAAGTATTAACACGCCTCAAAAATCATGCCTTATTCGCAAAACCCGAAAAATGTGAGTTCCACACTAAAGAGGTGGATTTTTTGGGTTTTCACATAACTCCTGGTGGTCTATCCATGAACAACTCGAAAGTCCGCGCTATCATACACTGGCTGCCCCGACCAACCTGAAACAGTTACAATCTTTTCTTTGTTTTGCCAATTTTTATCGGCGCTTTATCGCTGGGTTTTCCTCCATTTTATCGCCGCTAACCGCTTTGACCAGCCCCCTTGCCCCGTTCTGTTGGACACCGGAGCATCAAAAGGCCTTTGAGGCCCTGAAGTCCAGGTTCACTTCCGCCCCGGTGCTTCAACACCCTGATCCGGATCTTCCATTTGTCCTGGAGGCCGACGCTTCCTCCTTTGCGTTAGGCGCAGTGCTCCCTCAACCTTGTTCAGCCACGGGGCAACTGCATCCCATAGCCTATCACTCGAGGAAGCTTACGTCTTCCGAATATCACTACACGGTTACTGAAAAAGAATTGTTGGCCATTAAGGAAGCTTTGCAAACATGGCGACATCACCTTATAGGGGCAAAACATCAGACCATAGTGTACACTGATCACAAAAACCTCCAAGACCTGGTCTCCCTTAAATGTGTAAATAGTAGACGGGTACGCTGGCATCTCTTCTTCGCTGCATATGATTTTGTAGTGAAACATAGGCCGGGGACTACCCACGGCAAGGCGGATGCTCTTTCTCGTTCTCCTGCGGGGGAATTCCTGTCTTTGTATCCTGAAACACTATTAGGGAAGGGTCACGTAGTCTGTTTATGCACACCATCCCTACCCATGCTATCCATCATTAGGCAATGTGTTTTACAACATCCAAATGAATTGACAGATTGGGACTTGGTACTTCAGGAAGGGTTACCATTTATTCACGGGAAACTCTTTCTCCCTACAAGTGATGTACGCAATCAGGCGCTTGCTTGGTCCCACGATGCCGCCATCAATGGTCACCCTGGACAGTTACATACCCTGGAACTACTAAAGCGCTGGTGCTGGTGGCCATCGAAGCGGCGCGATGTGGAAGGCTATGTGAACTCCTGCTCCATATGTGCTCAGTGCAAAACACGCCGTGGTCGACCACTAGGTCTGCTCCAACCTTTGCCTCTACCCCCCAGACCTTGGCACACTGTTTCTATGGATCTAGTCACGGATCTACCTCGCAGACAGGGCTATGACACAATCTGGGTAGTCGTTGACTCATACACCAAAATGGCCCGTTTTATTCCTTGTACAGGGATACCCTCTGCCCCTACATTGGCCCGATTATTCTTCAAATCAGTGTTTTGTCTTTTTGGTTTGCCACAGGTCCTGGTTTCGGATTGTGGCTCACAATTCACCTCACGTTTTTGGCAAGCCCTCACTAAGCTCCTTGGTATTGACGCCCGCTACTCCTCCGCTTAACACCCGGAGACCGATGGGCAGACGGAGAGAGTGAACCAGACCCTAGAACAATCCTTACGCTGCCTGACTCTTCAGTTCCAAGATACCTGGCTGAATCTTCTTCACCTCGCTGAGTTCGCATACAATAACTCTCAGCATTCCTCCACAGGCTTTTCTCCTTTCTATGCTTTATACGGCCAGCATCCCCGAACCCTTCCTTTCCCTGATTTCGACTCCTCTACTGCCCCTGCTGCTACGGCCTGCGCCCGCGATCTTGTTTCGGTTCATGACCAGACCCTTCTCCATTTACGTGAGGCCCAAGTGTCTATGAAGGCAAAGGCAGACCGGAAACGGGTGGCAGCCCCTGATTACCATGTGGGTGACCGTGTCTGGTTGTCGACCCGCCATCTGCACATCCCTGGTTGCCGGAAGTTGTTGCCTCGATTTGTTGGCCGTACAAGGTTCTCAAGGTCCTAAACCCTGTGGCCCTACGTCTTTTGATTCCATCAACATGGCGTATACATCCGGTATTCCATGTCTCCCTGCTCAAGCCTTGCATTCCCCCCACACGTATCATCTCTCCTCCTGCCCCTGTCTCGGTCTCCTCTCCAGATGTCTTTGAGGTCAGTGCCATTTTGGGCTCTCGTCTTAGACGGGGTCGACTGCAATACCTTGTGGACTGGTTGGGTTACGGTCCTGAGGAGCGCTCTTGGGTTTTTTCCCGGGATGTTAATGCCCCTAGACTGGTAGCTAGTTTCCATCGGGATCATCCTTCCTGCCCACGGGGTCGTGGGCCCTTGGGGGAGGGCTCTGTCATGTCTCCCAGTGTGCCCATTACTAGGCAATCCACTAGGCAACCCACGATCAGCCCACATTTACCTGGCACATTTCTCACTGCACATCGGGGCACAAGAAAACGACCTTCTGCTCAACACTGGAGAAGGATGACTGGTTTTCCAGGTGTTTTCCGACCTTCATTGTCCTGGCAACTCCCGTGGAACCTCTTGTATGCCTTGCAGCACCGCTGAGGAACACGGCGATTCACGCGTCACGTGAGGTGAACTGCTGTCAATCACGTTCATCCTCTGCCATCACGTGATTCCCACGCTGCCGCGTTTTTGCATCATGTGACTACAACTAACAGTCAAAAGCGCCGAAAACCAAGGTGGCAGCGCTTCTCAGCTGCTTCTCGTAAGGACTGTTTGGCGTTATTGTTTTCTTCAAGGATTCATTGGCTCTACGACCACGGACTGTTTTTGGATACTCTACTTCTTCTTGGCTTCATCTGTTACCTTTGCCCTGGAACTTTTCTTGCTTGCTTCTTAAGATATTGGACCCTGCACCTTCTTCACGGATTGCTTAAATGGACTATCCCTTTGCTTGGACCTTGTGCTTTGAACGGGTTTTGATCCCATTATGTGTTTTTGGACTCCTCTTTTGGACTCTTGTTGTCAACCTGCCCAGGTGTGGAATTACTAACCTAGCCTCTCTGAAACCCGGCCCACTGTCTCTGCTGGTTGCCCCTAGTGCATTACAACCTGGCCCACAGCTCATCTAGGTAAGCCTTGCTACAATCAATTGTTTATTGCTGTGTCCATATTGCATTAGTTTGATAACCGTCTATTGCCTTACAGCGGTCAAAGGGGTTCTTCCGGCGTTTCCTGGTTCCAGTTGACGGCCCACTACACCTGTGGCCTCAAAGATTGCACATACAGTATTTGGTCGTTCTGTCTGTGTGGTACTTGGGGACGGAGGTATTCAATAATCGGCACGACCATCAAGATCAGAACAGGAAATTATGGAAGAGAACCATTAAAGTTGCAAATAGCGTTCCACAAGCTGTTGTGCAGTATGAGTTGGGTCTTTTTTCCCTAAGGAGTAGAGCACAGTCGAGGTTCCTAACACTCTATCATAAAATCATGAGTTCAACAACTGATGTCTGTTTCTACACAGATTTGAAGTGCATAATTGAGGAGGGAGGTGTGAGAAACCAGAGGGTGTCTCACCTGTTAGTCTCTGGAATTGATCTCTCAGCTTGCCAGGGCATGGCCATCACCTTTGGATCCAGACCCTAGGGGTGGACCAGTGCGGGAGGATCACCTGGGTGAGGGGTTTTCAGGGAGTGGGGGTGAGATAGCCCATGGTGAGACGCTGTATTCTTCCCTTTCCCGTACCCATGATCCCTCCTATTTGATAGGATTCTCTGATGTTCCAAATCCCCCCCCTTTCCACACAAACACTGGGCTGAGGAAGAGGGCGACAGAGTAAGAATGCTAACTCTTACACATTGCATTGGACGTGTCCCGCTAATTGGGTCAGGCAAAGTCAGGCACTTGACTCTGTGCATACATCTGATACCAATTAGCTCTCCTCAAACAGATAAAAGGCGGAACATAGAGACACACGCTGAGCAAGGTACAACACGAGTACGGGCAGAAGTTACAGGACAAAGGCGAACCTACTGGAGCAGAACAACAAACCGAGGGACGAGAGCCAGGGGTGAAGACACTCAGGAGTTCCGTACAGGAGGTCAATGCCTCCAAAAGACCGTGAGAGCTATGTGGAGAAGGCAGAGTCCCAAATAAGAAGGCTGCATTGTGTTTCAAGGATCCCAGCAACCCTCCCGGGTAAACAGCAGAGTTGTGGAGCCTGTTGTACTAGCCTTAACTCGTAAACTGGAAGACAGTAAAGACAAGAGAGAAACGCACACAGCCGGTGAGTTGGCAAGCAACATGAGAGGTCGTTGTGTGTCAAAGAAAGATTGAAGTGGCAACATTATATTGCACAGTTGAAGGCTGCACGCGTATGGGTGAGACATGAAGAAAGGCAGACCCGCGAATGAACCTTGAAGTAATGATAGCTATAAAGTCAGCAATACTGAGTAACGTAGTGGTCTGGCAAAAGAAAGTATCCCACTCAAAAAGCCCCAGTGAAAGGTGAAAAGTTTGTGGCGATAAATTAAGTGTTGCTCACCGGAGTGACTACTGTACTCCTAGTCCATACGCCCCTTTCCTCCATCCTTTTTTCCACCAGAAAAAGACATTTGCCCTTTAAATGTACTAGGGCGCGGGCTCCCTTAACCCAGCCCACCAGCGCCACACATCCGTCCCCTTTAGACGCGTCGGCTGTATTACTCGTTAACAACCCTACTTGGTCTTATAGGGGCATGGATGGTGGGACTTATGGAGTAAAGGGGACTATGGACTAGGAGTACGTTAGTCACTCCGGTCGGTGAGTAACACTTAATTACTCCTATGTCCCGTTCCCTTTCCTCCATCCTGTATGGGCGGCTGACACAACTGACACAGCATCCAGGGGAGGAGAGCTTGAGCCACTAGGCAAATAGATCATGCAGCACTGCTTGGCCGAATTCCGCATCTCCCTTGGCACTGGTATCCAAGCAGAAGTGATTGCAAAAATCTGAAGAGGGGGCCCATGTTGCTTCCCTGCTGATCACCTGCCTGGGAATGTGGCGTTGGAATGCGAGTCGCCTTAGCTCTTACCGCATGAGCATGCATGCCCTGCGGCGGATCCTTACGCTGCACCTTGTATGCCTCCTGGATCGCCGCCGTCATCCATCAAGCTATGGAGGCCTGCTGTCCAGGCCTTGAACCTCCAAATGTTACAAACAGAGCGCCAGTCTTGCGGAACCGTACGTTCTGTCCAGATAGAATTTAATTTCAACGCCCTCCTAACATCAAGGCAGTTGAGCATCTTCTCTGCATCTTCCTTGGGGTCCAGGAAGAAGGGGGGGGAGCACAATCTCCTCATTGATATGGAAGGATACTACTTTCGGGAGAAACTTCGGGTGCATGCGGAGCACAAGCTTGTCTTTGTGAAATCTAGTGTATGGCTCTGAGGCGACTAGCGTCTGGATCTCGCTTACTCTGTGAGCTGACGTAAGCCCAACCAGAAGGGCTGTCTTTAGAGTGACCAACTTAACGTCTGGCGTGGCCATGGGTTCAAATGGTTTGTGTTCTATAGCTCTTAGTACTACATTCCGGTCCCAAACGGGATGCAGGCGCTTGACCGGGGTGTAAAGCCCGGTCAACCCTGTCAGGTGTTTCTTTACTACGGGATTGGCTGAAGACAGGATAACAGAGTCAGAGTTCCTATACGCACTGATAATGGCCAGGTACCTTGTGAAGGTATCAACCTAGATGCCAGAACTGGCGAGATAGGCCGAGAATGATAAGACTTGGTGAGGGTGCACGTCAGTGGGTTCACCCTGTGTTGCTTAGCCCAAATGCAGAATCTTGTCCATTTACTTTCGTACTGCTTGCATGTAGCCTGACTCCTGGCATTTTGAATGATCTCCAGATTGTTGCTGGACAACTGAAGGTTCTAGAGCGTTAGCTGCTCAGGAACCAGGCCACTAGGGCTAGCCTCTCTGGAGAGGGGTGTAGCACTGCACCTCCCTGCTGTGCTAGTAGAGGGTCCTTCCCAAGGGGGAGTAGAATTTCCGGCTGAAGGAACATCTGTTCCATGTCCGAAAACCAGGGCCTCGACCGTCAGCGAGGGACCAGGATGATAATCCTGTGGTTCCTAGAGTTCCTGATCTTGCTCACTACCTTGTGCACGAGCAGTGTGGGTGGAAAGGCATATGCCCACATCACATCCCAGGGTATCTGGAGTTCGTCCCCTAGAGAGTTGCATCCCCTGCCTCACCAGGACGCAAATTGTTGGCAAGTACCATTTTGTGCTGTCGCAAACAGGCAGTTATTTGGTGACCCCATCTGCTGAACACTTCCTGGAGGACCCTCCCATTCAGCTGCCACTCCTAATTGTCGGCGGCCAGGCGACTGAGCCTGTCTGCTTCCAGGTTGGACTCCTTCGGAAGGTGGACCGCAGAGAGCCACACTTCCTGGCTGACAGCCCATTCCCAGATTTCCAGGGTCAACGCGCACAGTTGCAGGGATCTCTGCCCCCCTGTTTGTTTATATAGAACATGCAGGTCGTGTTGTCAGTCTGGATGCATACCGACCTGCATTTGATGGTCGGCTGAAAAGACCTGAGTGCCAACTGTATAGCCAGAAGCTCCAACCAGTTAATGTGATTCTGCCGGTCAGTCAGGGTCCAGAGCCATGCACCGAGTGCGCTCCCAGGGTGGCTTCTCACCCATGGAGTGAGGAATCCGTGGTAATGGTGAACTCTATGGGGGATGGATGGAAGCGTCTGCCCAACAAAATATTCTCTTCATGTTTCCACCATCTGAGGTCGTGGTCCAGGTGTTGTGGGATGGAGACCGGAGCCCCCTGATGACCAGATTCCTGATCCCAAGAATCTGCTAAATGCAACTGGAGCCTCCTCATGCAGAGCATGGTATATGGGACCGGCAGGAGACATGCTGCCAGTACGCCCAGAAGGTGTTGATACCACCAGGCTGTGGTGATTGAGCTGCTGCGGAAATAGGATACTGCCAATCGAATCACTGTCACCATGTCACCCATAGGGAAAACTCTCTACTGCTGTGTGTCCCACAGCAGGCCCAGAATCACTAGCGTCTATGTGAGACTGAGCTGTGACTTTTGGTAGTTGATCGAGAATCCCAGGTCGAAAAAGGCAGAGATGAGCCTGTCCACCGAGTCCCGAACTTGCTCCGGAGAAGTACCATTGACTAGCCAGTTGTCGACATACGGGTAGACGTGAAACCCCTCCGACCTGAGGAGAGCCGGCACCACATTCATAAGCCTTGTGAAGACTCTCACAGCTGAGTTTAGCCCAAAAGGCAGAACCTTGTATTGAAAATGCAGGCCCATGATTCGGAACCTGAGGAAGGCTGGTGAGGGTATCCAGTGATTCCATTGAATACAAAGCATCGAATGCAAAAACATTGAATGCAAAACCATTGAAAAAATGCATTTTTTTTAAAGGTAAACGTTTTATTTTTATTATAATGGGTTTTAATGGGTAAAAAAGTACGATATAATTTGTCTTCAAGAGACATGGCTACTTCAACCTCCCATTCTTGACGGTTACGAAACCAACATAGTCGCGGCCAAAAAAGGAGCTACAGGTCGCCCAACAGCGGGCCTCCTCATTGCAATACGCAGTGGAAGAGGCCTAACCGAAATCCAAAAACTGAAAGAAAATTCCTTCATGCTGATGGTGAAACTAAATTAGCTAACTAGGGATAAAAAAACGAACAAAATATTGACGAGGAAGATAATTATCATTACAATCTATTGGAAACCGGCCTCATTAGTCCTTTCTAATTTCATCAGCACGATTGAACATGAAATTGACTGGGCCCAAGCCAATTACCAACTGGACCACATAGTTATATGTGGAGATCTTAACATCAACTCCCACACTCCCATTGAAACGACCGCGACCAAACCAAAAAAACTACAAACGGACCACAGGGCAACTAAATGGCAAAATCTGATGAAATCTAGATCATTTGCTAACCTAGACCAAGTCTTTCTCGACCGAAACAGATTACCAACTTGGGAAAGAGCAAACTCAAAATCAACAATCGACTATATCTTTGTGACACGTTCCTTACTCCCATATATCACCTCTTACAAGGTGATTAGAGCACCTGAAAGTGATCATAACCTGCTAGAAACAACTTGGACCTCGAATTCACCCAATAATGTTTCTATGGATGCAAACATAGAGGTTACGTCGCAGGGAACAAGACTCGGGATGACAGAAAGGGCCATATCCTCTCTAACAGTGTCATATAAAGCCTTTAGTAATCAAGAACCCAGAAGGGACGTGGACTACACGTCATTATTGACCATCTTTAGAGTCCCAGAGGGGAAAAAAAGATCAACTACGATTGACCAAAAACACATTTATGACAAAGCAATCGCGGAAAAAAAGAGCCCTGAGAAAAGTAAAAAGGCAGGCTCGGAACCTAGACTCCCAACAGTCCTCCGATATCACAAATGTAGCTGTAAAAACCTACAAATTATGGTTGAGAAGCTACCGTCACAAACTCTACCAACAAAACCGAAGACATTCTTAAGGCCATCAACGGCAATCACGCTAGAGACTTTTGGTCTCTCCTCCACTCAACAGCACCAGGTGCTCGTCCATGCCAACTAAACGCAATCGGTCAATCCGCCTGGGAGGTTTATTTTAAAACCCTATTTCAGTGCCCCACAATCATCGAGCCACCTATGGGACATGTGACCTTCCCTGGATCCGTCTGCACAACGCTGATGACATCCACAACCTCATCAAAAAATTGAAACCATCGCGGGCCCCCGGTCCCAACGGAATTACCAATTTCGACTTCAAATCACATCCAGAAGCCTGGGCATCTCTCCTGAGCCTAATCTTTAACCGCTGTTCCTCTACTAAGAACATCCCTTCATCATGGACGTGTGCGAACGTAGTCCCTATCTATAAAATAGAAAATAGAGCAGACCCAGCCAACTATCGCCCCATCGCCCTTCTTGACTCCATAGGTAAATTACTTGGGTCTCTTCTCCTAAAACACTTTATCTCCTGGGCAATCAAAGCACCCTGCCACGACAAACTGCAAACTGGTTTTAAAAAGAATCTAGGCACAAATGCTAACATCTGAATATTGGGCTCACTCAAAGGTAAAATCCTGGAAGGCAGACCTCGCCTATTTATCACCTTCGTCGACCTCACCCAGGCTTTTGATAAAGTGGATCGCTCCAGACTGTGGCAGAAACTTAATCAATGGAAATGTCCACCTGACCTATTTGACCCCATCAAAGCCCTATACTCAAATACATCTATGAGGGTCCGCCTAAATCAACAAGGATCCCTTTTGGAGGAAATTACCACGGCCAGAGGCGTAAAACAGGGCTGTCCTTTGGCCCCGGCCCTGTTTTGGACTTATCTAGGAGACTTTCAAGAAACTGAGATCTTAGTATGAGCTTTTCCACCTAAACTTGGAGGTGACCAGATCAGCCGCCTACTTTATGCAGACGATCTAATTTTGCTGGATCATACACCAATAGGCCTACAACGCCAACTTACTAACCTGCAGCAATACATGGCAGTAAACAACTTGGAAATTAATGAATCGAATACAAAAATTATGGTCATCGAAAAAACATTAAAAAAGAGACAGCATCCCTCTGTACTTGGGCTCGACAAAATAGAGAGAGTGGCCACTTTAATTACCTTGGGGTCATAATAGACCGCACGCACAAGGAAAAAGTGATGCAAGAGTCCCTACGTGCAAAAACAACAAAATTGGCAACCCAAGGGAAAGCCATCGACATTAAATTTGGCCGATTCTCGATTATCCCTGTCAGAGACTTCTATAAAAAGGTCATTCCTTCCCTGGTCTACGGTGCGGACGCCATGCCTAACATTCCACTAGAATTGTGGCAAAAACCTGAAGCAATTTTTTGGAGAACAACTTTGGGCCTCCCAAAATCGACACCTATCACTCTAATAAGACGAGAACTTACCCTTTCATCTCTAGAATCAAGAATAGACTGCAAAAGTGTCCTGTTATACCGGAAATGCATACAGAAAGACTCCCCCTATGTGTATCGCCTGGTAAATGAGGAAATCCGGCTCGGAACTTGTCAAATGTTGACAAGATGGGAAATCAAGAACCTGTCCATCCTAAGCTCAGTAGAATGTAACACGGGTGAGCTCATAACGAATCCAGTTAGAGTAATCAAAAAGATCAGAGAGTTGGACTGGATTAACACCATTGAATCTGCAACTAAATATAAACTTACCAGCCATCTTCCTCTGTTTTTTAAGAAACTGGACCATGTTCAACCCTACTTAAAACTCTTTCCAAGTAAGTCAGCGCGTAACCATTTCCTTAAAATCCACCTGAACCTAGTAGAAACAAATGAAGTCTTGGCTATCAGACAATTATCTTCAACCAATTGCTGCCGAATGTGTAAATCTTCTACAGCAAAGGAAACCATTCGACACCTTCTTTTGACCTGCCTGGCGACGCAAGACATTCGCTCCATATATCTGAAAGATATCCTATCAAATTTTACCCTGCAAGTCGAGGAAAACTGTTGGAATAAACTACTAGGAGGCGACAAACAGAAATGGCAGCTAGCCACAGCGAACATCATGAAACACATCTTTAATATGATGCTCCGCTTGCAGATCTTAAACACGGCTCCATCGACACCAACAAATGGTCCCTCCTTACCTTTTGCCTTTTAAGCACATTGGCCGGACAATCTGTCATACCAATTCTACTTCTTTTTGTTAAAAAATCTGTAAAGATTAAATACAAATTAATTTTTTTTTTAAATGGTTAAAAAAACGGGTTGGGGCCCCCAGTAAAAAAAAAAAGAAAAAAATGCATTTTTTGATGCATTTTTTTCAACACTTTTGCATTCGATGCTATCATTATAAACCCTGGTGAGGCTGCACAATGCGAATGTGGAGATATGTGTCCTCAGGTCCAGGGAACAGGTCCAGTCCCCCCCACACAATGTCTCTGCAATGAGCGCTGGCGTCACCATCTTGAACTTCTGCAAGGGTAGGTAAAGATTCAGGGAAGACAGATACAAAACCACACGCAGGCCCGTTTGGTGGTTCTTCTGAATAGCGAAGATGCAGGAGTATAAGCCTCGCCCCTGCTGGAAGAGTGGACTTGCTCTACCGCTTAGCTCTCTACGAGAGAGCAAATCTGAGCCAGCAGTGATGGTGTGCCGATCTGTGGGAGGGGAGGGATAGATGGAGGCAGAGAAGGAAGATGTAGCTGGAAGCCCCAGGAAACCACTGAGATGACCCAAGCGTCCACAAACTTCGCCCGCCAAGCCTGACTGTGCAGGGCCAGTCTGCCCACAACTGGGGTGCTGTGGAGCTGAAACGCATCATTGTTTCTTCTGGTCAGACGCTGATGAAGAAGAGAGGGACTGGAAGAACCCTCATGAGATGCTTTGTGGTGTTTTCTCTGGTGCTTACTGGGAGACCTGTCCGGCTGTCTGGCTTTGCAGGCCTGGAACCCATGGAAGACGCCAAATGAACGCCCCTTGTCTGAGCGGGACTGTCTGTGAGAAAGGTTCAGGTGCCGGTTTGGTAAGAATGGCCAGAGACGACTTCTTATCGAGCTCCTCATCAGTGGAGGAGTGGAAGAGATCACCCCCTCGAACAGAGGTTCTAAGATTCAATCCTACACATCCGGATTGAAGCTGGTAGCTTTCAGCCAGACAGATTGCCCTGTTAGCCGTGTTGATGTGTCCCACAGAAGCCTCCATGATGGCCTGAGCCCTAAGTTTGGCGTCAGCTATGCCTGCTTTGAAAGAGGCTTGCTTATCCTTAGGGATGTCAGGCAGAACATCTGAGATCCCCCTCCACAGGCGTTGATTTGCCGCAGCGAGGATAGAGTCTCCGTTAGCCTACCTGAGGTGCAGCTCGGCATTTGAATAGAGCTTCTTGCTATATGATTCGAGGGTCTTTTCTTCCTTTTTCAGGAGAGCTGTCGTGGCAGGACTAGATGACTAGGAACAAGTTACTTACCTGTAACTGTTGTTCTCCAGCATGGGTCTGGCATGGATTCACATGCTCATGAATATTCCCCGTCGTCAGGCTGGGAATCCTCGGTAAAGAAAAAACCAGTATCAGTTTCGTTTCTGATCTGTATTTCGTAGTAATAACCAATCACTGATCTCTGCGTCATACTGACCACAGCCAATGACTGCCCTCTACCTAAGCCCCGCCTCTGGCAGCCATCTTCAGATTTTTACCGCACGTTCATGTGTTGGAATCTTATTCCAACAAGGGAGATCTTGTCTCGTTATAACTCCCTCTACTTTGATATGTTGTTTTTGCAAATCTCCATCTTCGGATGAAATCCTGGAGCACTTTTTCACAGGCTGCCTAGCACTGAGTGGCAAAAGGAAGGTGTTTTTCTAGCGCTTTCCCTCGCTGTCTGCCACTGACTGCTTGAACTCTTGACACCTCTGTTTAGCTGGGCGTACAACTTCTGTAGTTATCTCGGTTATTGATTTTTTAAGATCTTTGAAACTTGAATTTTGTTTTGATGTCAGGAATGTTAGTATTTGATGAACTTGATGAATTCTGCTACAATTTTAACTTGTGTTAAGCTGACTATAAATATGTTTATTTTACTATGTATGAATTGTTGTTTGAAATGTGTACCTTAATGTGATTCTGTTTTATTCTCTTTTGCCAAAGGTTAGTTAATAACATAAGACAATAAAAAATAAATTACAAAAAACGTGAAAAACTGCACCAAGTGCTGCAAGGTGAAACAGCAGTATTTTTTCCCAATATAAAACATTTGGGCAGCATACGGTCTGCCTTTAGCGCACAATGCCATCTTACCAATCCTATACTCTATTGGCCTAATAAGTCCAAATCTGAAGTATTTCACAGTGGGAACAACAAACAATACAGATGATCCCATTACTCACATAAAATGCACAGGTTTGTGTTTCCTTCCCTTAAAACACAAAATACTGGATTTGTTCGGATTCACCAGCAGGCTATTCATTTTTACATATTCTTGTTAACGGTTCAGTAGTCTTTGCAGACCTATCGGTGTCTTGTCTATAAGCAAAAGATCATCCGTGTAAGCCATTCAAAAACAACATTTCCTATTTACCCTCTGAGGTACAAACAATGTTTCCTTCAAGAACTCACCCAAATCTGCGAGGTATAGGCAAGGGGCCAATATGCACCCGCGCCTCAAACCACGATTTGTTCTTATGGATTTAGAGACCTCTCCATTGGAATTTAGCCTCAGCTTTACAGTGCCACTGTGTAGTTGAATCAGAATATCCAAGATGTCTACAGGGAGGCCCAATTTCAGAGGTTTTGCCTTAAGCTTTGCTCTATCCACTTTGTCAAACGCTAGGCTCAAAACCACACTTGCCACGTATATAGGTTAATTTCCCTCCACACTAGCGTGATCGATTACAGTTTGGATAAGCAAGCTGCTGGCAGCCATTCCGGTGACCCTCCTAAAGCCAGTCTGGAGCTTAGACAATCGCCCTGTGTCGCTACACCAATCTGCCATGCTGTTTAAGACACATCAATCAAAGATTTTACTTTCAACGTCCAGTAAAGCGACCGGTCAGTAGCTCAAAGGATCAAGACGTCCCCCCTTCTTAAAAAGTGGGACAAAAATAGATGTGTGCCATGATGAAGGAATAGTTTTGTTATTTAGAACATTTTGAAATAGAATGTGCATCATCAAGACCCATACTGCAGGATCCTGTTTCAGGACCAAGTTGCACAAACCATTAGGGCCAGGGGCACGTAAATTTGACGCAGATTTAATAATTACACTTAAATGTTCAATGGAAATATCCACGTCCCAACGATCATTACAAACCCTACTGATAGTTTCGGAGTTCACCGTTTTGTACAACTCTGAAGTATTTGTTCCAAATCTCTTCCGGAACAGGATTTATCATTTCCGAGTCACGCTTCCCATTTCTTTTATTGATGATATTCCAAAGATTTTTACTGGTTTTATGCAAAACTGCCTCTAGCATTGATTCGCCATCTCTTTGTAGCAAGAGGTACCAGTGACTTTTAACCCAGTTTTTATAGGCGTGCTTTCTTTTCAAATTAAAATATTTTCTTTCTCACAGGATAGGCAGAGGTATACTTCCCTAATCTTTCTACGCATCTCACTTTTCCTTACTTGAACATCCTTCACATAAACGTGGGGATGGTTTGAGCGAGGACAAGTTTCCCGGTTCAAAACAGACTTGGAAACCTTGTCCATAAAAAAAATGGGGAAGGTCTCTACTCCCAAATCCTTAATTTTATTAGGCAGTGCGGTGACCTTTTCTGGTTCCAACTTTTCTGTTCTTTATGCAATTTAAAGCTATATTTTTACAGCTTGTTATTTTGAGTAAGATTATCTTTATATTAAGGTTGAAGATCCCTAAATCATGGTAACTAACTGAATTGTTAACCACTTCAAACATATTCAATTCCAAGGGCGAACCTTTTGAAACTAGCTTATAGTCTATCCATGAGTGAAGCTCATTTCTATGCCAGGTGGGCTTCGGGGGTATATCTCCTGAGGCATGACCATTAAGAATGTGTAGGCCCCACCCTTCACAAAATTCCTTCCATTGTGTTCCATGTTCGAATTTGGAGTAATGCATATTTACTTGTGAAGTCCAAATCGCTATCCAGGACCATAGTGAATGGCAAACAATGAGAATTAAAGTGCTCCACCATTATAATTTCGGAATTTGGAAATTCTACTTTGTATGCTACCAGAACCTTCTCTAGAATCCACAAAATGAGGACTAATTCACAGTGGGAAGGGTGTCAATACACATTGACCAGAAGAATATGTTACCATACTGAATTAAGTTCACACTCTAAATCCACCCCTAACACACTCCTATAGTCACTTGAAATCAATCTTCCCTTTATGCCCACCACATGCTTAATACCAATACATAAACCACCAGAGGGACGTCCTTCATTTAATATGGACGCATCCTGTTGGTAGGTGAGATGACCATCCCAAACCCCAAATCCCACATTTTCCATTGAACAGGTTTCTTGGAGGCATACAATTGAATAAGCATTTAGAGTTTCCATCAAGCTCAAATCATGCGTCAACTTTCCAAAGCACATAACATTCCATGTTGCTAAAGTAAGCTTTTGTGTGGTCAATTCTCTTTCCAGCTCCCCCGATACTAGCAGAATTTGTGCTTCCCTGGTACCTAATGTCACCAATTTGTTGTCTGCCAAGGACGGAAATGACGGCGCGCCAATCAATTTTTTCAGAATCAGATATGAACCAGCCTGCCTCATCCGCGAGCGTGTAAGCTCTTCTTCCATTACTGTTAATCATCTCAAGCTCTTTTACTACCGTGAAATCTACCGGAGCGACATTAAAGCCAAAGTTCCAAAGTTTTTGCCTTTCAGACAATACACGTTCAAACACTGATTTTGAATTAAAATGAATAATACAACAGTTTGTGTCCACGGTAGACAGAGCCCTAAAGTTTGGAATTTTCCCAAAGATCAAAAGAACATTAATTCTGTTCAAACATAAAATGTGTCCATGGCGCTGTTGTGCAGCCGACCAAGATGCCGTTGCCTGAAAGGATCCGGTGACGGCTTCTACAAAACTTGCTAAACATCCTGCCTTATCTGCCCTCGGCACCCTGGCTCCCATGAGGGCAATGGTGTATATTCTGCCCCCCCCCGAAGAATTTCTGCTGTGGTCCGCTGCCCCGGAGGTCTTTAACTTGGCCCGTTTCGCTTGCTTCGACTGAGGAGAGTGGGGGAGGAGCAGCCCGCGCGTCGCGTAGCTGTGGAAGCTGCAGTGCTGCCCGCTCCGATCGGCCGCCTGGGGGTTGGTGGCACTGAGCGGACGGGTCTGCCTGGTGATTGTGCCCGTGGGATCTGCTGAGTTTGCTGAATCGTCCGCGTCGTTCAGCGCAGCGTGTGGTTGCACCCTCCGGGTTGGCGTGCCCGACAGGTCTGCGACGCGACGGAGTCCTGAGAGTGGCCCTGCTGCAAGTATCCTTTGCTCCCACCCGCCTTCCTCCTTCCCTGGGCCTGGCGGCAAGTGATTTGAGGCTGGTCCCACTCTTATTTGTATTTGCAGGTGGGCTCCCCCTGTGGGGAGCGCCGGGGGGCGGCTGTCCCATAGTTTCTCCTGCGCGCTCTGGACTCTGGGTCAGGGGACGCAGATATAGGGGCAGGTGCCTCCTCCTGCTTACTCTACCGTGCCCACTCAGAGCATCATCTTGGATATTGAACTAACTGGCTTGGAGTGGCCAAATCACTTGACAGCGGAATACAACTAAGGGCATTGTGTTACGTCTTGCGCCAGTGCTGTGAAGTGGGACACAATGCAGCTGGGTGCTGGTGTCTAATAGGTGCCCCCGGACCGGCAATTACGGCACTATCCTAAGGAAACACCAGATAACTTGGCTGTGGCAAGGGTGGCTGTGAGGGGGCTGGTTGCTGGACCTTGATTTCCGGATCTCCTCCAGAGGTGCGGAGTACTTGCTGAATAAACATCGACTGCTAAATCCCTTGAGTGCCAGCTGGGCTGCCAGGCGGTCTAGTACATCTGCGATCGGACCCCTGCTGGAGTGTGGAGGGCTGTGTGGATGTAGCTCCCTTCGGACTTGACCCAGTGTTGAGAGGTTGGGCGCTGGACTGACTTGGCGGGGTGAGTGGTCAGTTGGCGGTGCGTGTTAGCAGGAGACTGGCCTGGTCTCTCTTCCCCATCGAGCCCATATGGGTAATCAGAAGAAGCAGGCGAAGATGGAACAATTTACGCGTACTGATCAGGCGCAGTCTCAGACTGGCGCCACGCGGGCGCCAGAGATGGAGCAAGTGGACACAGCCGCTCTGAATCACACGCTGCTTGCATTGAAGGGGAGCACGGATACGCTTGGGGTCAAAATTGACGCTCTCACCTATAAAGTTGACATCTCGGCTGTGCAAACAGAAAAACTGTGGACGCATGCAGGAAGCGGAGCAGAGGATTGGATCTACTGAGGACAGTGTCACATCTTTGCAGCGGTAGGTTGCTAACCTTCAGCAACTGGTTAAGAAAATTGGGTCTAAAAATGAAGATTTGGAAGGGCGCTCGAGGAGGAATAACGTTAGAATCACGGGTGTTCCGGAATCAACACACAGTCAATATGGAGAAGTTTGTCGAACGACTCCTGGTTAACGTTTTAGATAACCCGCTGCTATCCAACATGTTTATGGTAGAGCATGCACATCGCTCTCTGGCGCCCAGACCGCCCCCGGGCGCCTCATCATTGCAAGAATTTTCTGCTGCCGCGACAGGGATGCCATATTACGAGCAGCTAGAGAGAAGACGGAGCTAAAGTGGGAGGGCGCCATTATCTGTCTATTTCCAGATTTCAGCCCGGCGGTCCAAGACCAAAGGAAGTCCTTTCAGGCGGCCAAGAGCATCCTACGGAGTAAAGGAGTTAGATACTCCATGATGTACCCAGCCAAGCTACGCGTGCAACATAAATGGTCAGCAATTTTCTTTGCGACCCCGGAGGCGGCAGAACAATTTGCCAGGAATCTGGTGGACCCGGAGAGATCCTCCTCGAACTCATCCTGACCTGGTACAAACATTCAGCGGCAGAAGTATGCTGAGCCCGGGGGAGGAGTACTGGCTATCCTGTGTTTGTGTGGTGGAGCCAGGGGAACGGGGGACAGGGAGGCTTGTTTACAGAGCCGTTGCCTTTTGGGGCACTGGAGCTGCCCTCAGAGCCCCAATTTCCACAGACACTGCGGTTTTGTTTGGTTATTGTTGAAGATTGGATGGGATGAGGGGGGAAGTGGGAAGGGTGAGAGGGGTGGGTAGAATGCCGGTAGGTTATGGTTTCTGGCGTGGGTGGGAATGGGTGGAGGGGTGCGGATGGGACTGTTCACTGTTGTTTGGGAGTTTTGCTGGGTACTTGGGTCTTTGCGTGGGAGGGGATGGGCAGGGGGAGGAGCATTGTTTCCACTCTAGTGACTCACACAGTCTATACCGTTACTTTGCATATAACAGTGCGCGTTGCCACTGTGTCTTACTCCTTTATTTACATCCGGGTTCAGTGGCTACATTCCCACCAGCGATACTGCCAATCCGATGCTGAATAAGAAGCTCAGGACAGGCTTGACAATCCTCTCATGGAATCTACGGCACCTCACCAATCAGAAGAAGTCCCGCCTTATTGCACGCTATAGTATAAACCATGGGGCGAATGTGCTATGCCTTCAAGAGACCCACCTGGCCTGTGGCAATCCCTTACCCAGTTTCCCTGGGTGGGGTATAGATGGATATGGCTCCTCTTTCTCCTCACATTCCAGAGGAGTGGCCATTTATATACATACCTCCCTACAATATAAATTACTTGAAAAGATTCAAGATGATGAGGGGAGATTCCT
Source organism: Ambystoma mexicanum (assembly GCF_040938575.1). Taxonomy (NCBI): domain Eukaryota; kingdom Metazoa; phylum Chordata; class Amphibia; order Caudata; family Ambystomatidae; genus Ambystoma; species Ambystoma mexicanum. The sequence continues at coordinate 31,769,702 of NC_090936.1, forward strand.
TATGCTCTCGGGTGAGTCATTAGGCTTTAAGCTCCTTCTGGTGAACATATATGCGCCGAACACGGATTCCCCGGAGTTCTTTCACCAGTGTGTCTGACATATACATAGATTCCCTGATCATGAGATAGTGTGGGTTGGTGACTTTAATCAACGCTGGAGTTAGACAGGTTGGTTACGGCTCAGCTGTCCACCCTGCAATCTGTTAAGGCCTGGACCACCATTTCTCAATATCACGGCTTGTTTGACGTTTGGCGAAGCAGGCATATTCACACCAGGGAATACACATTCTTCTCGAATGTACATGGTAGTGCATCTAGAATTGACTATATAATGGCCACCGCCCCTTTGCTACGTGCGGTTACTGATACGTCCATATTGCCTCGGACATTATCCGATCACTCACCAGTATTGGCACGCTTTCAATTGGCCTTGCATCCCCTGGCTCGCTCCGTTGGTGGTTTAGGGCTGCTGCACTTGATGATGTGTCGTTCCGCTCTGGGTTATAGCAGGATAATGAGACTTTCTTTCAGGCAAACTGCGGGTCGGTTTCTGACCCCGGGATAGTCTGGGAAACCTCTAAGGTCTATATACGGGGATGTTGTATCTCGAGGGAGGGAGGGGTCCTGAAGGCCATTCGTCGATCCATGCGTGAGCTTGAAACAAGAATTCGAGAAAGGGAGAATAGGCAGGGTGCATTAGACACGCCTGAACTACGTCATGAACTACAGGCCCAAAGGGAAGAACTTTTGCAGCAGGCTAACAGTGAGGGACAATATATAGGGGACCCGATAATGGCAGCGCGATATGGGGAGGGGGATTGACCAAGTAAAATGCTGGCCTGGGCCGTCCGCAAGGAGCGCCCGACGGCTAATGAAGCGGAGGTTGTGGACCTTGATGGGACACTGGTCAGGGACTCACTGGGAATCAACACCACATTTAGGGACTATTACGAGCGGCTTTATACTTCACGACCTACACCTGGGCACGATGAGCTGGTACGATATCTAGATGAGGTAGTGCTGGGTTGGCTAGATCAGGAGTTAGGCAGTGCTCTTAATGATACCATTTCTGAAGATGAAATCCGTTCTGCGATCAAATCCTTACCTAGCGGGAAGGCCCCCGGTATGGATGGTACTACTGTAGAGTTTTATAAAACGTACACCGATCTGGTGCTTCCCCACCTGACAGCCATGTACGATAGCGCATTGGCTGGGGGCTCTCACCGGAGTCCACCAGAACTGCCCTAGTTACAGGCCTTCTCAAGCCTGGCAGAGATCCCCGTATTTTATCCTCTTATAGACCCCTGTCATTAATAAACACAGATAATCAAATTTTGGCAAAAATACTTGCGAATCGACTCCTCTCCCACGTCTTCGTTGGTCCTCCCTGACCAGGCCGGTTTCATCCCGGGCAGATCTACTCAAAATAATCTTAGGCGTCTATTCTCTCTTATACACAATTTTGACCTTGAGATCCCCATCGCGGTTGCCGCGTTGGACACCGAAAAGGCCTTCGATTCTGTCGAGTGGTCATTTTTATTTGAGGTGCTTCACCGGTCCGGGTTGGGGCTGCGCTATATTGGTTGGGTTAGGCTAGGCTATTGTGCACAGCTCCACAGGCAGCCGTATGTACCAACGGGACAATCTCAAAGTACATTCATCGCACGCGGGGCGCGCGTCAGGGGTGCCCCTTCTCTTCTATACTTTTTGTGCTGGCAATGGAACCCTTGGGATGCCACGTTTGGGATTTACATGCGCATCGCGGGATTCGCGTTCAGACTCATCACTCCATTATATCGCTGTATGCAGATGACATCCTCCTATACTTCAAACATCCTTGGCATAATTTAGATCCTTTGATGCAGGAAGTGATCAGATTTGGGGAACATTCTGGGCTTAAAATCAATTGGGACAAATCTGAAATCCTGCCACTTACCCCGGTTGTGCAACAGGATGACTTGGGCAACAGGTTTCGATGGTGTCCCGACAGGATACGATATTTGGGCATTTTGGCATCTACGACTCGGGAGGGGCTGTACAAAGACAATTATGTTGCCCCTTTGGAGGCCATAGAACACAAAATTGAGACATGGATACGTTTGCCGATTACCGAAGCAGCGCGAGAGGAGTTGGCTAAAATGGCAATACTGCCTAAACTCCTGTACATATTTGGTAATGTACCTGTGTGGGCCCCTCTTAAATTATTGGCATTGGTTACGTGGCATGATGTCTAAGCTGGTTTGGGCGGGGAAGCGCCCGAGGATATCCCTGGACACGCTGCCCCGAACGTATGAATATGAATGATCGCTGATTCACTATAAATTTCCAAATTTATCATTCGCATTATACCCTACATAAATTCTTCCCAGACAGGTCTCCCAATTGTAGGAGATGTGGCATTAATCCCGCTGATTTCTATCATGTTGCATGGGAGTGTCCTCGTATCAAGGCTTATTGGGTTGCAATGGCTGGAATGTTGAATTCTAACATAGGTTGCACACCTGAGTTATGGCTGTTGGTTCTCAAAGAGGGTGGCTCTCGTACTGAGAAAAAACTGCTGGGGATGGCACTGTGCTGGCTAGATATTTGGTGGCTACAGCATGGGGTCGACCTAAACCCCCCAGCTTGCAAGGTGGTTGGACACTATGAGACTTTGTGAACAAAGAGAGACCAGATATGTGAGCCGCTCCTTTCTCCAGAGCCACCCTCAAGCTGGTGATTGACAATTGGTGGCCAGGTTGTAGTGGTAGTTTTCATGTGACGTGTAGTTATACTCATATATGTTTGTTTGGTAATATCTGCAATCTTTGCGAGCACTGTTTAATCACGGATGGGTATTTTTCTCTTTGCACTGGGATGCAGTGTGGGTTAGCTAGGGGGGGCGGTTGTAGGGAGGGTATTCTACTTGTTTGTTTCTTTTCCTGTTTTTTGTTCTTATTGTAATTGTTGCTGGGTAAAATAATAAAAAAAGTTTTAAAAAAAATTCAATGTGTCCTTGACCCAAGGTATGTGTGAGCATAAGTTGGTACCCTTTCATCATGCTTTGTGACAGTCTCCCGTTTCATACCGGGATATTTACCAGGAATTATACAATTAATATTTACCTATTCCATGCAGTCAGAACATGACATGCATTACCCACCGTAATAGCATTTCTGATGATTGTATCTGCTTAGATTCACATGCTGTGCCTATGGTCCGACATCCAGTGGTAACCACGGAGTATTGCATCTTGTCTTTGGGGGACCGAAAGGGGATGTCGGCAAAGGCGTGTCCGTAACACTATCCCTATCGTGATGTGTAGTATGGAACAAGTTACTTACCTGTAACTGTTGTTCTCCAGCATGGGTCTGGCATGGATTCACATGCTCATGAATATTCCCCGTCTTCCGACTGGGAATCCTCGGTAAAGAAAAAATCAGTATCAGTTTCGTTTCTGATTTGTCTTTCCTAGTAGTAACCAATCACTGATCTCTGCGTCATACTGACCACAGCCAATGACTGCCCTCTACCTAAGCCCCGCCTCTGGCAGCCATCTTCAGATTTGGTAGCACGTGAAGTGGCAGTATGACCAAGTGAAGAGCCGCAGAGGGGTAGGCGGGAGGGTTCGCATGTGAATCCATGCCAGACCCATGCTGGAGAACAACAGTTACAAGTAAGTAATTTGTTCCTTCTCCAGCATGGGGTCTGGCATGGATTCACATGCTCATGAATATAAGAGTAAATAGCAGTGCACCCATGCACAACCACGGGGGTGGTAAAAGGCTCAACATTAAGCAATACAAAAACTCAACATTAAGCATCTCTTACCTCCTCACCAGGCTCACCTTAAGCGAACAGGTTGCGCAGCACTGCTTGGCCGACCCTGGACTCCTCCCTGGAATCCCGATCGACGCAGTAGAATCTCGTGAAAGTGTGCGTCGACCTCAACGTAGCAGCCCTGCAGATGTCCAGCAGGGGCACACCAGACAAGAAGGCCGTAGTAGCAGCGATCGCTCTGGTCGAATGGGCTCTCGGACGGCCTGGCAGCGGTCGGTTAGCCAACCAGTGACAGTGCATGATGCAGCCGGAGAGCCATCTGGAAATAGAAGACTTCGAGAGAGCCTTCCCTTGATTCACAGGTCCAAAGTTCACGAACAGCTGTGATGTCCTCCGGAAACTCTTCGTGCGGCCCACATAGAACTTCAGCGCTCTAGCCACATCCAGCGAGTGCAAAGTCCTCTCGGCCGGCGACGAAGGAGATGGGAAGAAAACAGGTAACACCAAGGGCTCGTTAAGATGGAAGTCTGACGGCACCTTGGGTATAAAGTAGGGGTGCGTCCTACGCACCACCCTCGAGGCATGGAAAGTCAAGTACAGTGCTTTGCAGGATAGGGCCTGGATCTCTCCCACTCGTCGTGCGGAGGTAATGGCCACCAGGAACGCCGTCTTTCATGACACAAATTTCATAGGTGCGGAGTACATCGGCTCGAATGGGGGCCCCATGAGCCTGGTCAGCACCACGTTAAGTTCCCACGCCGGGGCCGGGGCCTTCACCGGCGGGAACGACCGGAACAGTCCTTTCATAAACTCTTTTACCAGTCGATGGGACCACAGGGACGTCCGTCCTGTGGTTCTGGTATATCTGGAGATCGCTGCCAGATGAATCTTAATGGAGGCATGGGCTAGCCCAGCCTTTGCCAGCGATAGCAGGTACGGCAGAACTTGAGGGGCCGTAATCCGTAGGGGGTTGATCTTCTGTGCTCGGCACCAGATAGAGAACCTCTTCCACTTATGACCATAGCATTTGAGAGTCGAGAACGCCCTGGCCTTTGCAAGAAACTCTCTGCAATCAGCCGGTATATCGTAGCCTCCAAACTCTAGCGCTGCAGGAGCCAAGCCTGCAGGTTCAGCGACGCCGGGTCGTGGTGGAAGATGGCGCCTCCTTCTCTGGAGAGAAGGTCCGCGTCCGCCGACAGCTTGATGGGAGGGGACGTTGACAAGTCCAGAAGGTCCGGGAACCAGATCTGCCTCGGCCACGCCCGTGCGACGAGGATCATCCTGCACCGGGACCTCTTGAGCTGGCTGATGAGTCGAAGCAGCAACGGCAACGGAGGGAACGCATACAGGTATAGGCCGTCCCAGGGGAACGAAAACGCATCGCCCATGCTTCTCGGCTGGGGAAACCTGCTGGCGAACCTCTCGCACTTCGAGTTCGTCGCTGTTGCGAACAGGTCGATTTGGGGTTTGCCCCATCGTCGGAAGAGTTGATCCACCTGATCCTGGCGCAGTTCCCACTCGTGACATGCGCGCAGCTCCCTGCTGAGCGAGTCGGCGATGGTGTTGCTTTCTCCTGCCAGGTGGAAGGGAACCAGGAACATCCCCTGGGCGACCGCCCAGTGCCACAGATCCTGTGCCTCCTTGGATAGGGCTGGGGATCTGGTGCCTCCCTGCTTCCGTATGTAAAACATTGTCGTGGTGTTGTCCGTGAAGATCCGCACCACCTTGCCCTTGAGCGATGGGAGGAACGATTTGAGAGCCCAGAACACGGCTCGGAGTTCCAGGACGTTGATGTGCAGGAGCCTCTCCTCCGGGAGCCAGAGGCCTCTTGCGTGGAGAACTCCGGTGTGGGCGCCCCAACCTTCCAGGGAGGCGTCCGTCGTCACTGTCTCCTGGTACGCCGGCGTCTGAAGTCTGCAGAGGCGCACCAGGTAGATGCAAGAGGACATCATCCCCAGGAGGGACTTGATGGACCTCACCCTGGCCACGTCCGTGGCTAGCAGGCGCTGCACTTTGCCTAGAATGGTCTTCGTCCGTTCTTCCGACGGGGCCGCCAGGCGCCTCACTGTATCGAGCTTCGCTCCCAGAAACAGGGCCACCTGCGACGGCACCAGGTGGGACTTCGGGTAGTTTATGGCGAATCCCAGGTTTGTGAGTAGCTGGACGGTCCTCGCAGTGTGTTCCACACACCTGAGGAACTTTCCGTGACTTTTGAGGATGGGAACGTGGAAGTAAGCATCCTCCAGGTCCAACGACGATAGAAAGTCGCCTTCCTCCAGCTGTCCCAGTACGTGCTGGAGGGTGACCATCCTGAACTTTTGTGATCTGATGTATTTGTTCAAACGACGAAGGTCCAGGATGGGGCGCCAGCCGCCCGTCTTCTTCCTGACGAGGAAGTATCTTGAGTACACCCCAGAGCCCCGGAGCCTCTTCGGGACAAGCTCGATGGCGCCTTTCCTGAGCATCGCCCGTACTTCCAACAGCAGTTGCGGGACGTGATTTTCCTTCCTGGCCACGGGTGGAACTTGAGGGCACTTCTTCAGGAATTCGATAGTGTCCTCCTGCCAGGGTATCCAGCACCCAACGGTCGGTAGAGATGGACTTCCACACGCTGACAAAATTCGTCAGCCGGCCTCCCACCGGGGTGCTTCGGTGGGGGCCCGAGACCACGGCCAGTTCAGTCCTGCTTGGAGGTGGTGGCCTTGCCGCCCTGGCCCCCTTGCCGACGGCGGCGAGGCGCTCCCTGCTTGCCGCGACCCCTGTAGGCCTCCTGAGACGAGGAGCGTGCCGCCTGGCGGTAGGACGACGAGCCACCGCTGGATCCCTTGGAGGCACCCTGTCTGCCTCCGGAGCTCCGAAAGGGCCGTCGTTGCTGAAGGGCTCCTAGGGCGCGGGCCGTCTCTGTTTTTATGGCTTGGAGGGACTCGTCCACCGCCTTCCCGAACAAGTTGCTGCCGTCGAACGGCATGTCCAACACCCTGGTCTGGACGTCCCGACGGAAGTCGGTCGCCCGGAGCCAACCCCGTCGTTGTAGGCAAACACCGTTGCCCAGCTGGCGGAACCCGGTATCGGCAATATCGGTTGCCACCGTAATGGCGTGGTCCGACGCCACCTCGCCCTCTTGCAGTATTTCCAGGGCCTCAGACCTCTTGTCGTCCGGCAGGAAGTCCAATATGGGGGCCAGCTTAAACCAGAGCTCCCTGTCGTAACGGGCCACGATCGCCAAGGCGTTGGCCGCTTTGATCGTCCTCGCCCCGACGAAATGACCCGCCGCCCCATGGTGTCCAACTTCTTTCCCTCGCCGTCCGGCGGGGAATTCGACGTCGAGGCTCCTGACCCTGCCGCTTTCTTCTTCGCCGCCGCCGAGACGACCAAGTCTGGCGTTGGCTGGGCCCTGAGAAATAGGGGAGCGGTTTCGGGGACCTGGTACTTCTTCTCGTACCGGTCCCGTTTGGCTGGTGCCGTGGAGGGGTTTTTGAGAAACGACAGGCCCTCCTCCCAGATGTCATCGATTAGGGGCACCGCGATGACAGTCTTCCTCTTGGCCTCCCGGCGCTGATAGAGGAAACCTTCCTTTTTCTGCTCCTCCGGGCAGAGCTGGAACAATTCGGACGCCCTGGCGATCATGGCGTGGAATGAGCCAATCTCGTCGGGCGGCGAGGCCCGTGCGACGGGAGACCCGTTCCGTCGTCGTCGCCCTCAGAACCTGTCGTCGAGCCCAACGCACCGTCATCTCCCGACTCGTGGGAGGATGAGGAGGGAACTGTAGGCCTTACTGGGGCGAGCGGAGGAGAGGGTTGGGTCCTCTGTCGTTTGTTCTGAGGAATTCCCGACGGGCCAGGTTGTGGGTCCTCCGGCCTGGGCCGCGGGAATCTCGTCCTTATCTCAGAGCATAAGGACTGGATGGCAGACAAAATGGCCGCCGAGCCATCCTGAGGCCTAGGATTCGGCTGCGCCGGAAGGGAAGGCCGCTCTTCCTCACCATCGTCGTCTTCCTCGGTTATGTCCCGAGGATCTTCCTGACAGGATCGAACCTTCTCGAAAGCCGCCCGTCCTGCGTTCCCCAAGGCGATATTATATCTTGATGATGGAAAATTGGCCCCATCCTTCAACCAAAGATTAGCCTGCTTTTCCTTGGTAACCCGAATGCCACCATCCCATTTTGGTGCAGTCTTTCACCCTTTGAGTAGCGCCCTTATTCTCATTAGTTCCTGTACCCATACTCAATATGTCCTTACAGCTCTTAAAGTCAGATTTAAATGGGTTATCTATCTGCTTATATGGACCATTTAGACCCAGTAGCACTAAACCAATTTGCGTTGCATACAGTAGATTGATCTTTCCCCTCCTTCACTAGTTCACAAGGAATGGCTTTATCAATTATCGAGATGTGATTCTGTGTTTCAACCAGATGTAAGGGGCCCATTTGCAGTGCACTGGTAGCGCTTACCACGACACTGGTATCCAAAGGTTTATAGGGACCAGGAAACTGACCTGAATTGCCTACATTCTTGCCCACAAACCCCTCAAACAATGGTGATAGATGTCCATCCACCGTGTTAACTTGGGACCCGCTCTTCCTACTCCTACCCTTCAAAGGTCCCATTGAGGTCATTTTTTTTGGAAAGTGTGAGGAGGGGCGTTTTTACCCTTCATTAAGGAGGAACCCTGCAGGTACTTTTTCAATCGTCATTTTATTTTCTGGAGTCAGTATTAACGGACTTCTGATACTTTTGATCGAGGCCCTGCTCGCTGAGCACAGCCAATGGTCACGGTTCCTTTGTGACACCTTTGCTGTTAACTTCCTTTTGTACTAGATTTATTTCCACCTCTTCATCAGAATCAGTTAAAATTAGGGGAGTTTCATATTTTCTTTTTGATGCCACGTAGTTAATTCATTTACATGCTCCTGCTGATTGAGATTGATAAATGTACTCAATACCATGTTCAATGCCGACAATGTCGGTGGGGTAAGGCGGATGTGCTCATGCACACCTTTTAGCGTATAGTGGATGTTGCTAGTGTCATTAAAGCTATCATTTTCTTTAAAATTAGGTGTAAAATCGTTCTCCTCCTATTTCATATACAATTCTTAAGTTCTGTAGGTGATCCATGTAAAGAGGGATCACAGGTGTGTTGAACGTTAGTGCTACCCTGACACCTTAACATCATTGTCAATTATAGAGTCTACTTGCTCAATTAGACTAAGGTCGTTCCATTCATTCATATCAGTCCGATCCAATGTGGCAGTTGTTTTAACGCCAACTAATTTGTTCACTGTGCTTGAATCAGAAACTTTAAAGAAGTCAGTAACAGTCTTCCCAGCAATCAGGCGTGTGTCATGATGTGGAGATGAGCTGTAGCCCTGAAACCGTTTAGATGACTTCAAGGGTTCCCTACCCCGTTTTGGGCAGGAACCAGTATGTAAAGCCTCATCGTGTAATGCCATGCCATTTACCAAGCTATAGGTGCAAAAACGCTTATCCCCCTTCAAGTTAGAACCGGGATCAAATAAAAGACCTAATAGGAACCTTTTTGTGGTTTTCTCCCTGTTCCTCGCCCCCCGTCTTGATGCTCCTTTAAACACCATTTGGCTGCATAGGCGCATTATAAATACCCAATTTTTTTTATTGTATTTGGTTTAAATTAAACCTTTACAATTCTCATAAAGAATGAACATAGCAAAACATTGTACAAAATTACAAACTTAATTACAACTTAAATACATCTACATAGATAAACAATACTTCAACAGGCATAGAATCATAAGCAGGATTTCCTTATTTACTTGTTTCCAATATAAACAAATTTCATTCAGTAACATACACTTTAAAAGGAAAAAAGAATAAGGGAAAAACCATCTTCTTTCATGAAACCAAGGGTCCTCCGCAATGTATACCAGGTGATTTAGACAGGCAAATTCGGCGTACATATAATCACCAGACCTTACAACATATTAAATTCTTGCTAATATTGATTTGCATCTCTTCCCAAATAGGGCTGGGTAGTTGGCATTACATTGAAACTCACTTCTACTAGTTAGAGTCGCACCGAGAGTCTGATACAGTGAATCCACAATCGGAGCAACTAATTTTGAGAAAAGCGCCAGTAACCGCCACTCTACCCAGAACCTGAAAGACGGCCCCAAGTTCAAACCTGATTGCCGCCACGGGAACTGCGTTAGGTATGTGTCACAACCGCGGGTTCCTGGCGGTTGTGGAACAGGTGGAAACATGGCCGCCAACGTGTTGTGCCGTCACTTCTCCTCCCTAGTCTATTGACGGTCTAGTTCTTTCCAAGATGGCCGCCGCCTAGTGTATTTATCCTTTCCACTTTCGGCGGCTCGGCGCGTTGCAACTTTCTTGCTACCCTTCGTTGTCACGCTCCTTGTTATTTCCCTTGGCGGTGTTCCGCCCATTCCTTGCCTTGTTTCTTGGCTTCCTCCTTTTTCTCTCTCTCTGCCTCCCTCTGGACTCTCCTTGGCCCCTTGCCATTTTTTCCTGTTCCAGCTGAGCTTTCTCTTCCTCCCGGTTCCCTCCGCTCTCTACCTGCATCTCCCGGCTCTGTCTGTGTCTGGTCATCGGACTGCTACCTTGGGACTGCTTCCGGATACGCTGGGATCGTCATCCAGAGGGGTTTTTGTGCCGCAAGGCTTTTCCCCTACTCCGTCTTGTCTGTCGCGGAGGGGAGTCTCTGTTGACCCGTTTCCGAGGTCACAGTGGCTTCCTTCCGAGGCCAGCCTTACCTACTTAAGAAGAGCAAGACTCACGGGCATCGCACTCGTCAGAAGAGGCTGGACTACTCCTCTACATCAGGTGAGGAGGAGGGGGAATTTGGAGACACTCTGTGTTTGAGTGAAGAGGAAGACATAACCGAGGTATTGGAAAACTTACCCACTCAGTCTGATACACCTGATAGTATGCCTAGCATCTTCTTACACATCCTACACTCTATCCTAACTAGCGATTTAAAAATTGTGTCATTTTGCAGTTCCAGACCATAAATTACTTTTGGTACGATTTTCCCTTCTAAAAACTTTAGGGCCGGTATTATAGATAATTTACCAAACCTGCTGTCAATTTTCACTATCTAGCACTGCAATTGGGCTGCTTTTTCCATCAAAATGTCCAGACCACCTTTTACACTTTTATGTGCCCCAAAATAGAACCCCACATATATTAAGCTAGGGCTATTCTTGATGGTAGTCCCTTCGATGTTCCAGGTGATACAGGTGCGTTTTATCCCCTTTCCTTGAGAGAGACAAGATTTTAGTTTTCCTGGGATTGATAATGAGGCCATTGTCCTTGGCATAACAATAATAATAATAATTTAGCATTTATATAGCACTACGAACCCTCAGGTATCTTGAGCGCTGCTTATTATTACCCACAGTGTGTGGTGCTCATTTATCGACCTCAGAAGGATGAAAGGCGGAGTTTGGCCCTGCTGGGATTTGAACCTACGTCAGATGGCTCTGCACAGAGGTAAAGCGAACGCTCTACTCGCTGTTCTATCGGACCGGCATACCCGGCAAAGGCATTTAGCAGTCTCTGCAAGAAATCAGGAAATTGTCGGCATAGGCCAACCATGCTATTTTCTCCAGTCCGATCTTTGGGGAAATAAGGCTAGTGTTGCCTAGAGCTTCAGCAACATCTGACATGTATTGGTTGAATAGCCACTGAGTCAGCACACAACCCTGCTTGACCCCCAGAAATGAGCAAATTCTTTTTAGTAAGATCCGCTTTTTGAGTTAGCCAAACCTGAATTCCGCAGTAGTCATAAAGCCCATTTATAGGCCTTAAAAGTCCAGTCTGCATACCCCATCCTGCCAGTTTAGCCCATAGCCGGTACCGATCCACACAGTCGAATGTGGCTGATAAATCGACCAGGGCCATATAAATACATCCCTCGAGCATCCATCAGGAAGTCTCTTGGATACACTTGACCGCTAAGCCGTTAATGTTTGTGGAAAGTCCTTTGCGGAAACCTGTATGTTTTCATTTAGCAGATGGGCTTCCAAGGCCCATTGTTCCAAATGGGTCAGAAAAATGGCGAGAAGATTTTACAATCCTCATCTATTAAAGATATTGCCCGATAATTTTTAAGACCGGCCCTGCTGTCACATTTGAAAAAAAAAAAAATGGGGCTACATGTGCCGTACTCCATGAGGGAGGAGTAATCCCAGACCAGATGATCTACCCAAATTGAGAGAAGAGCAAATTGGCCCAATTAGATTGGCTTTTAGAATATCATTAGTAATGCCATTTGGGCCAGAAGCGATTGTTTGTATTTCTTAATAAGAAATTGTATAGTTGTAATTTCCAGCATCGGATGCCACTTGTACTTGCTAGTATGGGGATTTGTTTTGAAGTCTCCCACCTTGTTGTTCTCCTGTAACCCAAACCAAGTTGGGATCCTGGCCTTGAATTAGTGACCAAAAGGCACTCGCACGAGCGTTGATCAGGTGTCCAAGAATAGTTTCTGCATCATTCTGACATAATGCACCTTTGATTGCTATACAATAGTTTTTGTACTTTTGTTTGATTTTATTAGTGAGTTCAGAGCAAACAAGGCCTTCTCCTATGCTGCCCAGGAGTTGTCTTATCTCCCTCTTCATATTGGTTTTGGCAATAGCAAGATCTTTGTTATAACAGGGCAATTATCTAATTGGTCTGCTAGACTTGGATCCCGGTAGGGGGCACACCCAAGATACCAAGCTAGAGATAAAACTCTGGGTACCCTCCATATTAAAGTTGTCAATTTTCCAGGCTAAGGTGGTATTATTCATAATAGAATTTAGATATTGGTTTAGAAAAGGAATGTTAGAGTCTGACCAGCGGATTGCATTGCCTGACGAGTTTGTAATTAAATTCTGCTGACTTCTAAATTCTCCAAGTACAAAGACAATGTCAAATACTGCTGTCAGTAAGGAACAAGTTACTTACCTGTAACTGTTGTTCTCCAGCATGGGTCTGGCATGGATTCACATGCTCATGAATATTCCCCGTCGTCAGGCTGGGAATCCTGGGTAAAGAAAAAATCAGTATCAGTTTCGTTTCTGATCTGTCTTTCGTAGTAGTAACCAATCACTGATCTCTGCGTCATACTGACCACAGCCAATGACTGCCCTCTACCTAAGCCCCGCCTCTGGCAGCCATCTTCAGATTTGGTAGCACGTGAAGTGGCAGTATGACCAGGTGAAGAGCCGCAGGGGGGTAGGCGGGAGGGTTTGCATGTGAATCCATGCCAGACCCATGCTGGAGAACAACAGTTACAGGTAAGTAACTTTTTCCTTCTCCAGCATGGGGTCTGGCATGGATTCACATGCTCATGAATATAAGAATAAATAGCAGTACACACATGCACAACCACAGGGGGTGGCAAAAGGCTCAACATTAAGCAATACAAAAAACTCAACATTAAGCATCTCTTACCTCCTCACCAGGCTCACCTTAAGCGAACAGGTTGCGCAGCACTGCTTGGCCGACCCTGGACTCCTCCCTGGAATCCCGATCGACACAGTAGAATCTCGTGAAGGTGTGCGTCGACCTCCACGTAGCAGCCCTGCAGATGTCCAGCAGGGGCACACCAGATAAGAACGCCGTAGTAGCAGCGATCGCTCTGGTCGAATGGGCTCTCGGACGGCCTGGCAGCAGTCGGTTAGCCAACCGGTGGCAGTGCATGATGCAGCCGGAGAGCCATCTGGAAATAGAAGACTTCGAGAGAGCCTTCCCTTGATTCACAGGTCCAAAGTTCACGAACAGCTGTGATGTCCTCCGGAAACTCTTTGTGCGGTCCACGTAGAACTTCAGCGCTCTAGCCACATCCAGCAAGTGCAAAGTCCTCACGGCCGGCGACGAAGGAGACGGGAAGAAAACAGGTAACACCAAGGGCTCGTTAAGATGGAAGTCCGACGGCACCTTGGGCATAAAGGAGGGGTGCGTCCTAAGCACCACCCTCGAGGCATGGAAAGTCAAGTACGGTGCTTTGCAGGATAGGGCCTGGATCTCTCCCACTCGTCGTGCGGAGGTAATGGCCACCAGGAATTCAGTCTTCAACGACACAAACTTCATCGGTGCGGAGTGCATCGGCTCGAATGGGGGCCCCATGAGCCTGGTCAGCACCACGTTAAGTTCCCACCCCGGGGCCTTCACCAGCGGGAACGACCGGAACAGTCCTTTCATAAACTCCTTTACCAGTCGATGGGACCACAGGGACGTCCGTCCTGTGGTTCTGGTATATCTGGAGATCGCCGCCAGATGAATCTTAATGGAGGCATGGGCTAGCCCAGCCTTTGCCAGCATTAGCAAGTACGGCAGCACTTGAGGGGCCGTAATCCGTAGGGGGTTGATCTTCTGTACTCGGCACCAGATAGAGAACCTCTTCCACTTATGACCGTAGCATTTGAGAGTCGAGGACGCCCTGGCCTTTGCAAGAACCTCTCTGCAATCGGCCGGTATATCGTAGCCTCCAAACTCTAGCGCTGCAGGAGCCAAGCCTGCAGGTTCAGCGACGCCGGGTCGTGGTGGAAGATGGCGCCTCCTTCTCTGGAGAGAAGGTCCGCGTCTGCCGACAGCTTGATGGGTGGGGACGTTGACAAGTCCAGAAGGTCCGGGAACCAGATCTGCCTCGGCCACGCCGGTGCGACGAGGATCATCCTGCACCGGGACCTCTTGAGCTGGCTGATGAGTCGAAGCAGCAACGGCAACGGAGCGAACGCATACAGGTATAGGCCGTCCCAGGGGAACGAGAACGCATCGCCCATGCTTCTCGGCTGGGGAAACCTGCTGGCAAACCTCTTGCACTTCGAGTTCGTCGCTGTTGCGAACAGGTCGATTTGGGGTTTGCCCCATCGTCGGAAGAGTTGATCCACCTGATCCTTGCGCAGTTCCCACTCGTAACACGCGCACAGCTCCCTGCTGAGCGAGTCGGCAATGGTGTTTCTTTCTCCTGCCAGGTGCAAGGGAACCAGGAACATCCCCTCGGCGACCGCCCAGTGCCACAGATCCTGTGCCTCCTTGGATAGGGCTGGGGATCTGGTGCCTCCCTGCTTCCGTATGTAAAACATTGTCGTGGTGTTGTCCGTGAAGATCCACACCACCTTGCCTTGAGCGACGGGAGGAACGATTTGAGAGCCCAGAACATGGCTCGGAGTTCCAGGATGTTGATGTGCAGGAGCTTCTCCTCCGGGAGCCAGAGGCCTCTTGCGTGGAGATCTCCGGTGTGGGCGCCCCAACCTTCCAGGGAGGCGTCCGTCGTCACCGTCTCCTGGTACGCCGGCGTTTGAAAGTCCTTGCCCGCCGTGAGGTGCGCTCGAACGCCCCACCACTGAATCGCCCGCTGGAACACCTCGTTGAGGGGGACCCTGTCCTCGAAGGTGCCCGTCGCCTGCATCCAACGGGCGTCGAGAAATTCTTGAAGAGGGCGCATCCGTAGTCTGCAGAGGCGCACCAGGTAGATGCAAGAGGACATCATCCCCAGGAGGGACTTGATGGACCTCACCCTGGCCACGTCCGTGGCTAGCAGGTGCTGCACTTTGCCTAGAATGGTCTTCGTCTGGTCTTCCGACGGGGCCGCCAGGCGCCTCACTGTATCGAGCTTCGCTCCCAGAAACAGGGCCACCTGCGACGGCACCAGGTGGGACTTCGGGTAGTTTATGGCGAATCCCAGGTCTGTGAGTAGCTGGACAGTCCTGGCAGTGTGTTCGATGGCGAGTTCCCTCGTCCTTGAGCGGATGAGCCAGTCGTCCAGGTAGGGGTAGACGTGAATCCCCTGCAGGCGCAGCCGCCCCGCCACAGGTGCTAGGCACTTGGTAAAGACCCTGGGGGCCGACTTCAATCCGAACGGCAGTGCTCTGAATTGGTAGTGGCGTCCCTGGACGACGAACCTGAGGAACTTTCTGTGACTTTTGAGGATGGGAACATGGAAGTATGCATCCTCCAGGTCCAACGACGATAGAAAGTCGCCTTCCTCCAGCTGTCCCAGTACGTGCTGGAGGGTGACCATCCTGAACTTTTGTGACCCGATGTATTTGTTCAGACGACGAAGGTCCAGGATGGGGCGCCAGCCGCCTGTCTTCTTCCTGACGAGGAAGTACCATGAGTACACCCCGGAGCCTCTTCGGGACAAGCTCGATGGCGCCTTTCCTGAGCATCGCCCGTACTTCCAACAGCAGTTGCGGGATGTGATTTTCCTTCCTGGCCACAGGTGGAACGTGAGGGCACTTCTTCAGGAATTCGATAGAGTGTCCTCTTGCCAGGGTATCCAGCACCCAACGTTCGGTGGAGATGGACTTCCACACGCCGCCGGAATTCGTCAGCCAGCCTCCCACTGGGGTGCTTCGGTGGGGGCCCGAGACCACAGCCGGTTCAGTCCTGCTTGGAGGTGGTGACCTTGCCGCCCTGGCCACCTTGCCGACGGCGGCGAGGTGCTCCCTGCTTGCCGCGACCCCTGTAGGCCTCCTGAATCGAGGAGCGTGCCGCCTGGCGGTAGGACGACGATCCACCGCTGGATCCCTTGGAAGCACCCTGTCTGCCTCTGGAGCTCCAAAAGGGGCGTCGTTGCTGAAGGGCTCCTAGGGCGCGGGCCGTCTCTGTGTCCGTTTTTATGGCTTGGAGGGATTCGTCCACCGCCTTCCCGAACAAGTTGCTGCCGTCGAACGGCATGTCCAACACCCTGGTCTGGACGTCCTGACGGAAGTCGGTCGCCTGGTGCCAACCCTGTCGTCGTAGGCAAACACCGTTGCCCAGCTGGCGGAACCCGGTATCGGCCATATCGGTTGCCACCGTAATGGCGTGGTCCGACGCCACTTCGCCTTCTTGAAGTATTTCCAGGGCCTCGGACCTCTTGTCGTCCGGCAGGAAGTCCAATATGGGGGCCAGCTTAAACCAGAGCTCCCTGTCGTAACGGGCCACGATCGCCAGGGCGTTGGTCGCTTTGATCGTCGTCGCCGCCGACGAAATGACCCGCCGCCCCATGGCGTCCAACTTCTTTCCCTCGCCGTCCGGCGGGGAATTTGACGTCGAGGCTCCTGACCCCGCCGCTTTCTTCTTCGCCGCCGCCGAGACGACCGAGTCTGGCGTTGGCTGGGCCCTGAGGCACAGGGGAGCGGTTTCGGGGACCCGGTACTTCTTCTCGTACCGGTCCCGTTTGGCTGGTGCCGTGGAGGGGTTCTTGAGAACCGACAGGCCCTCCTCCCAGATGTCATCGATTAGAGGCACTGCGATGACAGTCTTCCTCTTGGCCTCCCGGCGCTGATAGAGGAAACCTTCCTTTTTCTGCTCCTCCGGGCAGAGCTGGAACAATTCGGACGCCCTGGCGATCATGGCGTGGAATGAGCCAATCTCGTCGGGCGGCGAGGCCCGTGCGACGAGAGACTCGTTCCGTCGTCAGTGCCCTCAGAACCCGTCGTCGAGCCCATCGCACCTTCAT
This sequence comes from Ambystoma mexicanum, assembly GCF_040938575.1. NCBI lineage: Eukaryota > Metazoa > Chordata > Amphibia > Caudata > Ambystomatidae > Ambystoma > Ambystoma mexicanum. Next base: position 31,786,891 of record NC_090936.1, read on the forward strand.
CTCCCGACTCGTGGGAGAATGAGGAGGGAACTGTAGGCCTTACGGGGACGAGTGGAGGAGAGGGTTGGGTCCTCCGTCGTTTGTTCTGAGGACTTCCCGACGGGCCAGGTTGCGGGTCCTCCGGCCTGGGCCCTCGGAATCTAGTCCTTATCTCAGAGCATAAGGACTGGATCGCAGCCAAAATGGCTGCCGAGCCATCCTGAGGCCTAGGTTCCGGCTGCGCCGGAAGGGAAGGCTGCTCTCCCTCGCCATCGTCGTCTTCCTCGGTTATCTCCCGAGGATCTTCCTTACGGGATCGAACCTTCTCGAATTGGACTTCGAGGTTCCTCACGGCCTGGGTCAGTTCCTCCTCCGAGGCTGACTCCGAGCTCGAGGAGGCTACCGTGCCCCCCCCTCGCTTCTTCCATCATGGTGGCCACGACGATGGGCTGAAAAGAGGATTCCCTCCTTGGCGGCAGGGAAACTCTAGTCCTGGAGGCAGTCTCCGCTGGCGGGGTCTCTGCCGGCTTGGCAAGAGTCGCCGCGATCGCCTCAATAGAGGCCTTTGCCTGCTGGGTAGGGGCCTTCACCACCTTAGGTGCGTCCCGGGCCTTCTCCTTCGGGGAGGGGCGACGCCTCGCTCCCCCTCTTCCGAGATCGGCTGGGGCTTCTCCCGAAGCTTACCCGGGGTCTCGGACTTCCTCTTCCCCGAACCGGAGCGCTGGCTCGTGGTTGACGGTGCCGGGGAAGGTGCGCCCTGCCTGGCGACCGAAGAGCCCGAGCTTTCGGCGTTCCCGGAGCCAGCTGACTCTCGGCGCTTGGCCTGGTGTTGGGCCCTCGTCGCCGGGGCGCCCGCACAGGACTTAGAAGCCCGCTCGGACCCTTTCTTCTTCTTCTCACCCGTTGAGCCCTTCTCCAACCAGCTGGCGAGACGGGATCGACGGTCCCTCATGGTCCGCTCCGACAAGTTCTTGCAGAACTGGCAGTCCTTCTCTACATGAGTCTTGTCCCCATGAAGACAGTAGAGGCATTGCGAATGTTCGTCTTCCTTAAACACATTCTGCAGCCCGCATCCAGGGCAGCTGCGAAACAGCTTGGGTCCGGGCGACGAACTTGCGTCCTGGGCCATCTCGAAGTAGGCCGTGAATCTTCTGGAATCCTCCAAGAAGTTGATTTGACGAACTCTTCACCCTTGAGGGGCGTAGGAAAATCCCGTAACGGGTAGCCGTTAACGGGAGTAGAAACGGTGGAGCTTGAGGCTCGATTAACTGAAAAAATGTGAAAATTCACCTGAAAAAGCGTGAAAACGCAGTAAAAGCTCGAGAGCTAAGCACGAAGACTCCCAACACTTGAACGTGCGGTAAAAATCTGAAGATGGCTGCCAGAGGCGGGGCTTAGGTAGAGGGCAGAAATTGGCTGTGGTCAGTATGACGCAGAGATCAGTGATTGGTTACTACTACGAAAGACAGATCAGAAACAAAACTAATACTGATTTTTTCTTTACCGAGGATTCCCAGCCTGACGACGGGGAATATCCATGAGCATGTGAAACCATGCCAGATCCCATGCTGGAGAAACAGTAATTACTCCAGCCATTTCTGGACACTGAGTAGGAGTCGCCACTGCTCAACAAATAGTCGTCAGTAAAGATGTAATCCAATATCGAAGAGCTACTCCCTCTGTGCCGGGTATGTGTCACAGTGAGTCACAGACTTCAAGCTAAGAATAAGGAAGACTCACCAGGATGGCTTTGGGCCGCTGGCAGATGTACTGAGAACCTCACTGCCCTGATTGAAGAAGCCCTGAGCTCACAAGATAAGTATCTTTATTTCAAACAATGACCTTCCCAATGATACACCTCACTAGCTATTAAGAATCAAAAGCCAGAGGAGTGCATCAATTGGAAGGGCGGAGAATCCACGATAACAGGAAACACACCAGGATGGAATTCGAGAGGCAGAGATCAGTAATGATCCTTCAGGTACAGTAAGGATATCCCCTGATCGTGCTGAACTAACTTGGTTGTAATGGGATCCAGCACTTCCTGGGTAATGGTAATGTGCCTCCTTCTTGACTCCCATGTGAGAAAGTCTTGATGACCGAGAGTGGAAACGACGAGGAAGGGGACGTGCTAGAGCCGGGTTGGTGCACACGTAGGAGATCACAGCAGAGCCTCCAAATGTCCTGTGCACTGAAAACCAAAGGAGAGGAACAGAGATTTAGGGTAGAAATTAAGGAGGTAATTTGCAAGGTGAAGAGATCCTTAGGTGGATTCAGGAGCAGAGATTATTCATTTATGCTTCAGGTGCTGAATGTTAGAACACTGTATGAAGCCGCACTCAGATTGGAACGAGAGTTCAAGGCACCCGACAGCAATGCAGGCTTGGAGTGGCAGCGGAAAGAGGAGGCCGTGTGGAATTCCGAGTTGGCAATGTGCGGGCAAGCGAAACAGCAAAACTGTAAAGAAAAATCGATCCAAGTTCAAGCCGTGGTCGGTAACCGTGCAGAAAATAGCAGGTAACAAGGGCGAAGACTGGTAAGGAGTGTGTGAGCAAAACAGGTCAGCAACAGGTCAAAGAACAGCCAGGCGGCGTAGCAAACCAGGAAAATGCTTCGGGTCAGAATAACCAGAATCGATTGCGTTCCGAATAGGACTGGATTAAGTATCTTATCTTGACGCGGCTCTACCGTGATGCACAGCGATCCTTGGCACGTAAACGTGACAAATCCCTGCAACGCAGCTCTACTGCGCAGCGTGCTGGCGAACCACGTCACCATGGCAACATCACATGCAGCTTCCAATGAGTAAAGAAGGGTCTAGCAGCCGTTCTATGGGCAGAAGGAAAGCATTGTCTCCGTGAGGTGGCATGAGGCATGGCTCTGATGGAGACAGGACAACCAGCTGGCATGACAGTATGCCAGTCTGTCACTTTTAGCTCATTAGATGTCTTGCCCACAAGAGGCTGCAGCCTAAGCGCCCCCAATCCTACATACCAAGATCTACCAGCCTGACATTTGATGTGTATTGGGGTTCTGTCTGCCTCTAGATCACACAGTTCCAATGCTGCGTTATGGAACTGGCAGTTCGCATTAAGATCGCCCCTTATTATTACCCTGCCATTGTGATACCTCCGAGACCACTCTTCCATGCACTCACATATCATTTTCACAAAAAGGCCGATCTTAAAAATACCCATATGCCAGCGCTCGCTGCTGTGATCTGAGAGTGATCTGCAGGTCGCAGGTTCGAATCCCGGCAAGGCCAACTCAGCCTTTCATCCTGCCAAGGTCAATAAATGAGTACCAATTTCGGTTGGGTGATATTGTGTGTAAATATGCGCTCTGTAAAGCGCTTTGGATTAAGGCACTATATAAATAACACATCATTATCATTAATAACATTCTCAGAGCACAATCAGGGGAACTGATAACCACCCAAAAGCACCAAAAGGTAGATTATCAATCAGAGTCCCAGTTATACCCAAAGCAGTGTCCACTACAATCAGCAGACCTCCTAATGCTCTCCCCCCGTACTCGGTTTAGCTGGTTGAGTGAGCACCTGGAAGCCGTCCAAAAGTGGTGCATCTAACAGCCAAGTCTTCTGTAGAAATAAGCATTTTGACTCTTTTGTCTGAACCATGCATAAGGGATTTGTGAACAGATGTCTGTTCCCACGGGTATTGCAGGATTTTAGGCAAAACTTTATCTCTCTCGTCCCTGTACCCTGAGCACATGGCTGACTAAGGCACCGGCCTTCGCCACAGAGTTGACATAACTGCTGCCCAGTCTATGTTACTCACACACTCCTGTTCCGCTTCCCCTCCCACTCTTCTGTCTTGTACTTGTATTTTTTGTATTTGTATTTTTATTTATTTCTATAGCGCACCAGGCCCAGGGGTAACCGGGCACATAACTTGGATACAACATGATGAAAGCATAACAAAAGGCAGTATAAATGTTTTTACAGCAGAATTTCAAAAATTTACAATCAGGAGAATAGTAGTAAGAAGATAAGCAGAATGCATATACAAGAGTCTGTCAAAGTGCAAGTAGGGCAGTGAGCCAGTGTTAGATGTCTTGGGAGGACAGCCAGGCTTTGGTAAGGTGTTTGAATTTCAGGAAGGAGGGTTCTTCTCTCAGCTCATTAGGGAGTGAGTTCCAAAGTTTGGCTGCCAAGATGGGGAAGCTGGTTCCACCTGATCTTTGGAGATTGAATCGTGGGATGACAAGGCAATTGGCTTGGGCCGATCTGCGAGGTCTAGTGGAGCTATGGGGGCAAATCTGTTCGCCAAGTAACAGGGAGCTTGGTTGTGAAGGCATTTATGGGTGAGAGCCAAAGACTTCAAGGAAATGCGGTGTGGGATAGAGAGCCAGTGAAGGTTACGCCTAGTATCGGATATGTGCTGGCGCCTGGGAATGTTGAGGGCCGCTCTGATCGCATTGTTTTGGACAATTTGTAACTTATTTAAGTTACAGCGATTAGTACCTAGGTAAAGGGCATTGCAGTAGTCGACCTTGGACAGTACGAGGGTCCTCACCAAGGTCACGCAGTTAGCTGTGGAAAGGAACGGGCGACAGGCCGTAATGAGCTTACAAGTATAAGCTGCTGCTGATGAGACTGAGTTGGTTTGTCTAGTCAGGGATAATGTCGAGTCAATGTAAATCCCTAAGGTTTTAGTGTCCTTAGCAGTAGGGATAGTATTCCCGTCAATGGTGAAGGACTTAAAAGCAGGGTCAAGTTTCGTGAGTTTTTGTGGTGAACCAAGAATGAGGAGCTCTGTCTTTTCATCATTTAGACAAAGTCCGTGTTGAGCCATCCAAGCTTGGATGACCTGGTAGATGGCGTTGATGGCGAGGGAGTCAGTAGTGTAGTCACCTGTGATAGGGATTAGTATCTGGGTGTCGTCAGCGTAATTGGTGTACGTGACACCCAGATGGTCCAGAATATCAAAAAGGGGTTTGGTGAACACGTTATATAACGTGGGCGAGACACAGGACCCTTGAGGCATGCCACAGGCGACCGGGGCCGGTGGGGCAGCTGCTAATGGAGAGAACACGCGCATTGATCTGTTATCGAGGAAGGAACTGATCCAGGTTGAGGCTTTGTCTGAGAAGTGTGCAGCTGATTTGAGGTGGTGACAAAGAATTTTATGGTTAACAAGATCAAAAGCCGCCGAGAGGTCCAGGAGAAGTAGTAGCGCAAGTTTGCCTTTGTCTTTGAGATCTTCGATCTGCGTTTTTAAATCGATAAGGGCAGTTTCAGTACCGTGGCGTGGCCGAAACCCCGATTGCCTGAGTCCCAGAAGTTTGTTTGATTCAAGGTATTCTTGAATTTGTAGGTATGCCGCACGGTCAAGGATTTTTAGTAAAAATGGGACAGTGGTGATTGGCCTGTAGTTTGTGGGTATGCTGGGATCCAAGGTAGGTTTTTTCAGGAGCGGGATGACCCAGGCATCCTTTAGGTTGTCCGGTACAATCCCAGAGCTAAAGGAAGAGTTAATGAGTGTAGTGATGAATGGTGCTAGGTCATGAGCTGCTTCCTTAATAATAGGCGCAGGACAGAGGTCACCATGGCAGTTGGAAGGTTTAAGGCTGGCGATGATCTTTTCCACTTCAGGAATGGAGAGTGGAGAGAAGCTAAAAGGAGTCAGAGAATCTGGGAAGGAGTGGTTTATAGTAGGTGTAAGGATCGGTGGAGGGTTAGATTGAAGGCTAGTTTGTTTGTTGTTGATTTTAATTTGAAGAGTGGCAATCTTGCCTGGGAGAGCCTCTTGGATTTTGGAGCACCAGGTGCTATCTTTGGTACAGGTGTCAGGTGCAGTAACAGGAGTTTCAAGTTCTTTTAGGATTTTAAACAGTTCTTTGGTGTTGGATTTGGCTTGTTCGATGCGTTTATTGTATGTGTCTTTTTTTGCCTGGAGTATGGCTTCCTTGTAATTGAGGGTGGCCAAGAGTAGACACGATTTGTTGGCTGGAGAGTGGTTACTTTTCCAGTGAGATTCCGCAATTTGTTTATCTTTGCGTAAAGTTCTAAGCTGGGGTGAGAACCAGGAGTTCAGGTGGGCACGAGGTTTGGATTTTCTCAGTTTAGAGGGTGCGATGGTGTCTAAGGCTTTAAGCATAGCCCCATTAAAGGCGTCAACCAAGGCCGTGGGGTCAGAGCATGAGAGAGCCTGGTCATTGAGAGCCGGAAGGGGAAGAGGGAGGAGTCTGTCGCAGGTGATGTCACGTTTATTGCGAGTGGCCGTAGCAGGTGCAATGCTAGGAGAGAGGCTGACAGATTTGGACTCGATATTGAATGTAATTAAGTTGTGGTCAGTCCACGAGCACTGTTGGTTGGAGGTGATGTTGATGGGACAATTATGGGTGGCTAGCCAATCAAGGGTTCTACCCTTGTCGTGGGTGGGTTGGTTTATGAACTGTGTGAATCCAGCATTCGTAAGGATATTGTCAATAGTCGTGGCAGCAGTGTCCTTGGGGTCAGAAAGACCTAGGTTGAAATCCCCCAATATCGTGACCTGGGAATTGGTTTTGGTGTTGTGAGTGATGATGTTAGAGATGTCCTCCGCGAAAGTGGATAGCGGGCCAGGTGGCCGGTAGAGTAGATGGAAGGTGATAGAGTGGTTCGGGGTAACAGCTAATTTAGCTGTCAGTGCTTACAGAGTGGAAAAGTGGTGCGTGGCAGAGAGGTGGAGGTTTAGGGCATTTTTGTGGATGATGGCAATGCCACCGCCTTTGGACTGATTAGAATTACGATCATGTCTGATAATGTTATAGTCTGGAGGGATGGCGAGGGAGAGAAGAGGACCTGAGGCAGGATGGAGCCAGGTTTCGGTAATAGCGATAAAGTCAAGGTCGAGGTTGAGGATGAGGTCAGCTACTTCTAGGGCGTGAGCCGAGAGAGATCTGGCATTAATTAACGCACCTTTGAAGTTGCTTGAGTTGGGGGGATTGGAAAGGGATGGTGGAAGATTTGGCGTAGGTGTGGACGGTGTAGGGGTCTGAGGCAGTTTGTTACGATGCGCTGAGTGATGGGAAGCGTGGGTGAGTCGCGAGCCAAGTCTGGCATTTCTCAGGGTGATGGAGCAAGGTATGTTTGGTAAAGGTCTAGTAGCAAAGTGTTGGATCCAAAGGGCTGGGTTATTGAGGTAGGGGTTGGTGTGGTGAGCGTAGGATGGCATAGTTGTAGTGTGATGCAGGTGAAAGTGGAGGACGGGGCGGTGGTGTGGTTAAGTACGGTCCAACCAGAGTGCAGTATAAGGAGGAGAAAGGTGGGCAGTAATCTAGTGAGTAGGACACTGAAAGTGTACATGGGTGAATTTATAGCAATTAGACTATTGGTGAGCGGCATGTTGACCTAGTATAGTCTAGGAGCAGGTGGTCTGATAGTGACCAAGAGGGCGACCATAAGGCACAGCACAATTACAGTGGTCCGTTAGCGACCATAAGGCACAACACAGTTGTAGTGGTCCGTTAGCGACCATAAGGCACAACACAATTGCAGTGGTCTGTTAGCAACCATAAGGCACAACACAATTACAGTGGTCCGTTAGCGACCATAAGGCACAACACAATTGTAGTGGTCCGTTAGCGACCATAAGGCACAACACAATTGCAGTGGTCTGTTAGCAACCATAAGGCACAACACAATTACAGTGGTCCGTTAGCGACCATAAGGCACAACACAATTGTAGTGGTCCGTTAGCGACCATAAGGCACAACACAATTGCAGTGGTCTGTTAGCGACCATAAGGCACAACACAATTGTAGTGGTCCGTTAGCGACCATAAGGCACAACACAATTGCAGTAGTCCTATAGCGACCATAAGGCACAACACAATTGCAGTGGTCCGTTAGCGACCATAAGGCACAACACAGTGGTCCGTTGGCGACCATAAGGCACAACACAATTGCAGTGGTCCGTTAGCGACCATAAGGCACAACACAGTGGTCCATTAGCGACCATAAGGCACAACACAGTGGTCCATTAGCGACCATAAGGCACAACACAATTACAGTGGTCCGTTAGCGACCATAAGGCACAACACAATTGCAGTGGTCCGTTAGCGACCATTAGGCACAACACAATTGCAGTGGTCTGTTAGCAACCATAAGGCACAACACAGTGGTCCGTTGGCGACCATAAGGCACAACACAATTGCAGTGGACCGTTAGCGACCGTAAGGCACAACATAATTACAGTGGTCCGTTAGCGACCATAAGGCACAACACAATTGCAGTGGTCCGTTAGCGACCATAAGGCACAACACAATTGCAGTGGTCCAATAGCGACCATAAGGCACAACACAATTGCAGTGGTCCGTTAGCGACCATAAGGCACAACAGTGGTCCGTTGGCGACCATAAGGCACCACACAATTGCAGTGGTCCGTTAGCGACCATAAGGCACAACACAGTGGTCCATTAGCGACCATAAGGCACAACACAGTGGTCCATTAGCGACCATAAGGCACAACACAGTGGTCCATTAGCGACCATACGGCATGGTACAATAGCCTTGCAGGTTAGTCAAGACATAAGCTTGGTGAAGGCAGAACACGGAGAGACCCCTATAGTGCTGTGGTACTAAAGTCAGCTATAGTAAGACGGGTGAGGTCTGTAGTGACCAGATGGCCCGACACAAATCAGTGTATACTGATAGTGATCATAGGGTACAGCAATAGTCATAGGTGGATAGTTATTGACCCTGGGGCAGAATACACATCATAGGATACAGTGCACACGAGATATGAATAGGCCAGGATAGCATAATCCGGTGAGGCAGCTGTATGCAGCAAGGCAAGGCGGTAGTTAAGCAGATGACGTGGTGCGCATATCGTAATAGGCAGAGGAGTTAGTACGGAATTAAGCACATGCCAAGTTAGTGGTAGGTCAAAGGTAGTATACTGGTAGGAGATGCTGCCATAGAGATTGTTAGCTGTGCGAGTAGAGATTCTACAGCAGTGATGTACTCACGGGTGGTGACCGCCGATAGCGGGAAGAACACTATTCCTCCGCCTTTGCAAGGGACTTCGCTCTGCAAAGCGGCGAACAGGGGCAAACAGGATCGAATAGCCTGAAGAGGCCTTTGGATGGCTGCCGGCTCTTCCGCCTGCAGGCGGATGTTTGTATTTAAGTAGAAATACAAATACACGTTGCCTAGCAACGTAGAGGCGTCTCAGCCTCGTTTCCGTGCCACATGGCGCCCGACATTTTGAAAAGGTGGATGTCGGCGCGTGCGGCTTTAAAGCGAAGATGGGGGGCCAAGGGTGCCAGGGAGGCGATGGGGTGCCCAGACAGGGCAAGATGCAGCATCAGCTGGTGTCTGCGGGCGGGGAGGGCCGGCTGCCGCTCGGATGCAGCGTGCTCCTCGCCGGGATCTCCTTGCCGGGTCCTCGTTCCTGGTGGTTGTGGGGGCTCCTGCCCTCTCCACAAGTGGGGATGTCCTCCCCTTCATGTGGTCTAAATACGTAAGCTCTCTCTAGTCCCAACAAAGCCCTCTTCCTCCGACTCGATCGCTGGGAGAACACACATTTTTTTACCAGGGGGCAATTGAGGTAAATTACACTTATATCCAGGTTATATCTATCCGGGAAAGCAACTCTTTCGATATCCGAAGAACAGAGCAAACCCAAGGATCGTATTTCAGCAAATATCAGCAGGATGTTTGATCGATTGAGGCAAACTGGATAATTTGAGCCAAGGACACTCAACATCTTACATCTGAGCTCCCTTTTGCCCGCAAAGGATTCATTCATCTTCCCTCTGGGCATCCCCTTCGCCTTCTCCCCCGTTACATCGGAACCTCTAGCATGTTGCAGGATACTGAAGAATGTACCCCCTTGTTGGACAGGCCGCCCCATAGGACCGTCCGTAGCATGGAGTTTGAAAGAACGTGTAGACGTTGGAGAAAATGGCCCACATCCACTGCAACTGTTGGATAAAAATGTGTTGGTAAATCATCCAGAATCTGTGCTCCCATCCCCCTAGTATCGGGGTGTGTTGCCCAACGTACTGGACATATATCAGCAGTTTTCTGAACTATATCGGCCTCAATCTGAGGTAGAAGGCACATTGATCTAATCAGTGAGTCCTTCCAACTGGGGTAGATCCCCTCTCTTCCCTCAGACAGATTTACGTTCAAATGCCTTACTGGCACACTCACCGCTTTCCTTTCTTACGTTATCAATATTGCAGGGAACTCCAACCTGGTTGATGGAATCTTGGGGAATGGTAAACTGACGCTTATCCAGAGTAATAGCCAGCTACCCAGAGGCTGCAGAGTGAACTTCATTCCTGATGCAGACCCTACAGACGGAAGGCCAAGCTCAGAACCACCAGCCTCCCCATATGTTACCCCCCTCATGCTTGTTACAGTAGACAAGCCAAGCCCCCCAATTAGATGAGGCGGACATTGGGACACTGAGCAGACCGGGGGAGCAGGGTCGGTCTGTGCAGTAGAGTAAGTTGCTGTGACCTTATTCATTACCAAGTCTGGTGTAGCACCCTCTTCCAAGAGGGGTGGCATTAGTTCTAAAGAAGGGTTTGGAGTTCAATCCTTGATTGTTTGACCAGGGCTTTCGTTGGATCGTTTTCTTCTTTGGTAATTTCGCTGGTTTACCTTGTGATTGTTAGTGGGCAGCTCCTTTGTTGCTACTCTTCCAGCCAATGGAGCCGGCACAGGCACAGATTGTATGTCAGGTAAATTAATCATTTGTTGCAGATTATCTGTAATAGGGCACTCCTTTGGCAGTGGGGAAATACAGTTCACAAGTGAAGCACGTTGGCTTAGCCTGAGTCCCCCAAAGAGGGGCGCCCAATGCCACCAAACCCGACCCTATTGGCTCAAGACGCCACTCAGAGCCCAGAGTGTCGAGTTTGCTATTCACTTCGGAAATCAAAGAGTTCGTAGACTTTAACTCAGCCCAGATGTTGTCATAAAGGGATAAAAAGGAGCTCAATACCATGTTGAGAGCTGAAACCGTCGGATGGGTCAGCCGGATTCTTTCATCGACCTCCCTCAAGAGTGTGGTTCATCGCAGGATTTTCCAGATGGACCCTGTCCTCAGGGAGCAGATGTTGTGAACTCGGGCATGTCCATCTGGTTCATTGGTGATCGAGTATCTATCAATTAGGTTGGTAATATCCGACAGGGAGCCAGGTAACGATGCGTTGCATGTTTGTTGGACCACACTGTCCATATTGTCAAACAGCGTTTGCCCCCATATCGCATCATATTCCACAGCTTGATTTGCAAATTCTATAATACTCATATCTGTCAGATCTTTTTGGCCTCCAAAATGACTCTGTGCCAACATGACTGAGTGATACAGCAGTGCCTTGCCTCTCACTGGGGGTAAGGATTTCAGTTCTGTGCTTGTTACCGCAGTTTTTACAAAATATGGATCCAAAAAATGTTGTCCGGATATGGACTGGAAGGCAGAGTTTGCACAAGAGGTTTTAGGTTGAGATACGGCGTTGGCGAGTATATTCTGGCCTAATTCAGTATGTATGATGGCAGCATGCACCGAGACCGAAGTAGGCACCTTGGCAGGTTTAAACTGTTCATCTGGGTTTAGCAGGTGGTGGGGGGGGGCGGAGAGGCAGACACAGGGAGGAGGACCCCAGGGTGTTATTGCCAATCCCAGAAGCATTAGCTTGAGGTCTGGCCGGAGCCAGGAGGGTTTCGGGTTCCAGGTGAGGCTCTTGACCCGACTGGCTAGGCAGGCCTGATCTCATGATGGTAGTTAGGGACCAGCCTGTATCGTTCTACTAGATGCAGTCCCCACTCGCCACAGAGTGTTGCAGCTCAGTAGATATCTGATGTGGCAATATCTCTGCGTTAGTAATCGTAGCAGGCAGAAGTAGTCAATTCAATATTTCAGTGCAAAGAAGCTGATCAAATCAGTAGTACCGCGTCAGTCTACACATTTAGAAAAAGCGGATTGTCCAGATCAATAGAGAGCAAAGACCCTTTGCTGCACGGGCAGCAGAATGGAAACCAGTCCAATGGGCCCAGGTCAAAGGGACAAAAACTAATATCCCTGCAGTCTCTGGGAAAAAGTCTGTTTCCAGTGAAGATACAAGCTGCTGAACAGCTAAGTAAACCAAAGTTGGTGTGCAGTGCCGAAATTAAAAACTGCCACTTACTGCTCCGTTTTATAGTTCATCAAAGGCAATTGTCCCAAAGCGGAGTCAGCAGGCGCCTTCATATTCACACCACAGGCACAGCCCTCAGACAGCTGACTGCAGACTGTCAACTTTGCTTGCCACTTTGTGGCCCGCTTCACGGGAAGAAATTATAAAAGAGCTGTTAGCAGGCGGAGCCTCCAAAGTAAGTAGACAGTAAAGAAACACTACTCCTTTCAAAACAAACGTAGAATACTCTGCATTCACTGCAGACTGTCCACTTTGCTTGCCACTTGCTTACCCAATACATAAATGAAAAAAATAAGGAGGCGCCTGGATCGGCTATGGCCGGGTTAAGTGGCATGTTTCTCTACATGGTGGGACCCTTGTCCAAAACATTTGTTAGATCGTAGTCTGTACAGTAGAAGAATTGAGCCCCCGCAGGACAAAGCCGCACTGTTGAGCGACGTAGGTGTGCAGGAGACTCTGCCCAACTATATATAGCACTCTTTGCTACGTCCATGCTACCGTGCCTATAAGAACCGATGTACAGACCCTCTGCAGCAAAGCGCTCGCAGGACAAGGCCGCGGTGTTCAGCGACACAGGTGCGCAGGAGATGCTGCCTTACTAAATGTAGCATACTTCGCTATGTCCATGCTATCGTGCCTATAAGAACCGAGGTACAGACCCTCTGTGGCAAAGCCCTCGCAGGACAAGGCTGCAGAGTTGAGCGACGCAGGTGATTGGTGGCGATGGAGTAGCAGTGCAAATTGTGAGTGCAGACGACTTCAACCTCCTTTCCGCGGCTGCGAGGTAAGAAGGGACATGGAGAGTAAGCTGTGCTAATTTCCACACAACCCCTCGAACTTGTGCCCCTACACACCCTTGCAAATGCGTTCTCCTCCTGCAACCTACCCTTGCACCCCCTTCACGCGCTCAAATCTCCCACACTTACATTCACCCCCTTGCAACTTAGGCTGTGCGCGCTCCGTCGAAATTTGGCTCTGTGCGCTCCGTCGCAACTTAGGCTCCTTGTGCTCCCTTGCAACCTCAGGCCGCGTGTGTTCCTTTGCTTCTCTTGCTGCGTGCACTCCCTTGCATGGTAGGTTCCCGCATCCTGCTCGCTTGTGCTCCCTCGCACTGGCCATGCCATGTGCGCTCCCTTGCCGCGTGTGCTCCCTCGCATCGTAGGTCCCTGCATCCTGTTGCGCCCCCCCCACATTCCCATCTTATCCCCTCCCTTCTTGATCTACTGTGCACTGTCTTCAACATTGTTTTGCTCCTCTACATTCCTTCATCTAGGCTCCAGTTGTGCTTTGTGCCTTTGTTGGTGGTTTTGACTTTGTGTTGATCCCTATGGTTTTGATATTGTGTTGTTCTCCACAGTCTGTGGCAATACATTGCATTGCTTGCATGCACTCTTCACCTCCAGGTTCCTGTTGAGCTCTCAGTTTAGCTTTTGGTTCTGTATTACATCTGCTTTCATACTTCTAGGTTCCCTCTTGTGCTCTGTGCCTTTTGTAATTGGTTATTGTAATTGGTTATTTATAACGCGCTTAATACCCAGAGGGTTTTAAGCACGGAGCCGGGGATAGAACCTGTGTTGCTCCGCATCGTCTTGCTGCCAAGGCAAGTATGGTGCCACTGAGATAGCTTCTCGGCCCTTGTTTTTGGTTCTGTATTACATCTGGTTTGTTACTTCTAGGTGCCCTGTTGTGCTCTGTGCTATGTTTCTGATTCCGTATTGCATTTGTATTCTCTACATCTACGTTCCCTGCTACGCGCTCTCCTCCCTCTCGTGTACCCCTTGTGCCTACCTCCTGTCTACCCCCTACCCCCTGCGTGACTCCCCCCTTTTCTCCCTGCACCCCCTAAGGTTCTCTGTCTCACCTACCTTCTCTAACTGCTTTCCTATCAACTATCCTATCCCTCTCACTAAGTCTGGCAGGAAAAAGCTCAAAAGGGACATCCTGGTCTCCAACCCAGGCCTCCCTATCGCTGATACCTAAACCCAGTGCTTCTTCCGGACAGACCCTTACCGATGTATTCTTTGTCGTTCCCTCTCCAGGTCTAAGGATCCCCCATATGGTCTCTGCTCTCTCTCCTTTGTCCTCTTCTCCCATTAATGATGGCACCCTCTGGGAGGCCCTCCTGGACTCATTCCACTCCTCTAAGACCATCACTAATGTCTACCTAAATTTCACTGTTTTGGTCCAGGGCCCTCAGGCCAATCTTCTCCTTTTTGATAGACACTTTGCACACCTTATCAACTTCCTTTCCTCTCCTGCTATGCATTCTTACAGGAGTAAGAATGCCGCCTCCTTACTGAGCCATTCCTCCGGCACCTCCTGCTGCTTCTCTGCCCCCCCCCCTGTTGCCTCCCTCCTCCGCCATCCCTCTGGCACCTTCTTCTTCCTCTCTGACTACCCAGCCTTCTCTTCCTTCCTCTTCTGTCCATCCTTGGGCACCTCCAACACCTCTGCAGGCCGTACCTCTGGCCTGTATTCCCCTCCCCGGAAGTCCTTCAAATGTGGCAACCTACTCCTCATCGCTACTCTAAACTCTCGATCAGCTGCCTAACACTCCTCTGACATCTGCCGGCTTTTGGAAGAGCTTGATCTGGATGTACTCGGTCTCACCGAAACTTAGTTCATGGCCAGCTCTGTCACAAGTTTTGACACTCTGCTACCACTCCTGCCTGATGGCTACAAGATCCTCTCCAAACCCAGAACCAATCGTACTGGTGGGGGTGTAGCTTTGATTTTACCACAGTGGCTCCCTGCTCCCATCATTCCAATGCAGGATTACTCCGCCTTTGAATGCCTGGTCTGCAGGCTCTCCATCTCTTCTGGCCTCTCTCTCACTGTGCCCAATATCAAAAGGCTGCCTGGCCAGATCGCCCTCTTCTTTTCTGTGTGTGCTGACTTCTCCTCCTCCCTTCTTGCCTCATCCTCTCAACTTCTCCTCCTCAGAGACCTGAAACATCCACCTGGATGCTACCAGCCCTTCTTTGAGACTCTTTCGCAACATCTGCAACTCTCTCACTATTACCCCCTTTGATCCGACTCACACTGCAAGGCACACCTTGGATGTTCTGAACTCTGCAGGGCACACCTTGGATGTTTTGAACTCCTCAGACCTCACCCGCTCTAACCCTCTCACCACACCTCTCTTTTGGAATGATCACTTTCTCCTTACCTCCCACCTCTCTCTCTCTACCCCTCAGGCCAAGCCGACTCGTTTGGCTGACTCATGCCCTGATACAGCCCTCTCTAACTTTCACCTCTCCATCTCTAACGCTTTGGATGTCCTTGCCCGTCATGAGGACTCGCTTGAAGCCCAAATCCAAGTGCAACTCTTCGTACAAATCCGACCTTGCCGCTCTTAACGCAAGTGTAGGGTGGCGCAGAGGAAGTGGAGGGCATCAGGCGCCCCCCTGACAAACCTGCCTGCTGCCTGCATCACTACTGAAATCTCTTCACTGGCTCCTTGTGGCTGCAAGAATCAAATTCAAGACCCTCTGCATGGTCTACAAGGCTTTCTGGGGCCTGAGACTGCTCTTCCAGAGATTTGGGGGCAGAGCTTGGCACGTTATAAATACCATATCATATCATAGGGTGTCAACCACTCTGTTCATAAGGGACCTGAATTTGGTATGGGCATATGGCTGAGATTGCTGCAATTCCACATCCGGGGATGTATCCAGCACACTGGCGTCATTCAGTCCCTATGCTAAGACCAGTAGTTCTACCTGGTGTAAGGAATGCATGGTATCAACCAGTAAGACAGACACGTGAAAACCGTTCAAGGTTTCAATTGGGTTTGAAAAACACCTATCTATTCCTAAATCTAAAGATGGGAGCAAGTTATGACCAACAAATAACAATAACTCAGTCCTTGTGGTGTCTTATCAAAATAAAAGGGCCTATACTAATAAACCTATTGCCAATCCTTACTTCTAAATACAAACAGAGTGGGAAACAATGTTATACAAATGAAGTGTCCAAGAAATGATAGTCAGGATAGTTGAGCTGTTAGCTTCTGTTTCCCATGTTTTTTAGCACGGAACAAGGCGGCACACTGGAGTTTAGCACATACTCTGGCTTTTCTAGCACAAGGATGCAGTTCAAAATCTCAGTATCAGGACCTTCTGTACCAAAGTCTCTTTGCCATTTAAATTCTCTTATTTCAGAGGGACTGATGCCACAAACATTCAAAGTCCCTTTCTCCTCAGGATTCTCATATCCATAACTTCTCTGGTGATTCATTGTTCACCCCGGGTCCCCCTCCGCCGGGCTCTGATCCACTTTAACACAAAACCTTCAATTGGGCTCCCTCCGTAGGGCTCAGACCAAATTTATCTCATTTTTTAAATTCTTTACAATATCAAAATCAAAGACTTTCAACTGCACGCAGGATTTAGCTTGACCCCGTGCAGGACCACTTCGATAGACAATTGTTTGTTCTCTTCTTAATTCAACCCTTTTACTTCTGCCACTTCTTAGCTGGATAGCGTACAGAGACCTTCGATTGAGCATCCACGCGGTGCCGAACCACTCTGTCAAAGGTATTGTATTTTGCTTTTCAAACTTCAAACATTCATCAGAAGTTCAACTTTACTTGCGTCTTTTATCACACGTGTGTTAACAATGTTCATTCCAGCGCTCGCCATACAACGTTGCTGCTTGCAACCTTGGCTTCAACACAGACCAGTCTTTTATCGGTTTCCCCAACTCACCGGCTGTCTTCATTTCACCGACAGTGATTTGTTCTTGGAGCCAAGGACGGAACCAGAGCGGCTGCTGCTTCTCCCTGCCTTGATTACTGATGTGAGAGGGCCGCTGATATCTCCGAAACACAAGATTATTCAGCCTGGTTTCCTGGTCTTATGCTTTCTGATCTCGAGGGCTCTTGAAAGTAACAGTTTCTTGTCGGAAAGGTCAAGGGAACTTCCCTCCTTGCGTTCCCCTCCTGTTTTGCCATCTTTCTTCTCTCGTTCAGCTGATGGTCTCAAAACTGCTGTTTTCTGGTGTGCTTTGCCTCGCTCAAAGTGTTATTTCGTGCGCCACCTTTTATCTGTGAGGGGAAGTTTAATGGAAGTCAGGTGTGAGTGATAGTCAGTGATTGCCTGACCTCGCCTCACCATTGTATTGGGACACGTCAGGTAAACTGCTCGGGTGTTAGTCTGTTTTCTTCCAGAGCGGGCGGTCCGTGTGAACGTGTTTATGCAGGAAAGGGGCTGGGAGGTAGAGTCCCTATGTATCCTATCTGATAGGATGGGGTAAAGGTGTTACAGGAAAGACAGATATATCATGTCTTGCCTTCCGGTGTCCCACTCACTGAGGACCCCTCACCCAGGTGATCCTCCCGCACTGGTCCACCCCTCCAGGGTCTGGATCCAAAGACGATGGCCGTGCCCTGACCACCTGAGAGAGAGGTCCGCGAGGACTAGTGGATGAGACACCTTCTGGTTTCTCACACTGGTCATAGAAATAGTCGAGTCCCGAATAAGTGGGTTTGTCGTCCCCAGCATTGGTGCCGACGATATATGCCATCGACACAAAAAAAATGGGATCAAGAAAGTGGGACAAAGAATCGATCGTCGATGGTCAGCATTGAGGGCTTGTCCTTTGACGTCGCAGGAATAGCTTCCGGCGTCGGCAGAACTTTGGACGCTGATGGCTGTGAGAACCCTGAGGGTGTTCGCCCAGGTAGAGCCTAGGGATCCCTTATTCAGGTGGTAGGACACGGACATCGCTGTTGGTTCCAGTTACTGTAGGTGGACCAGTGGGGGAGGATCACCTGGGTAGGGGAGCCCAGGGTAATATTCAGGGAAATACCCCAGGTGAGACGCTGTACCATCACGGGAAGGATGACGAGGGGAACGAAGTTCTTGAAGCTTTTATAAACTATTCCTGCTCATCTTCCATTCCACCCATTGAATCCCCCTTACCCAAAGGTAAGTCCAATGACCTCTCCAAATCTGTCAAATCCCATAGAAGCCCAAACCCGGTTGCACTCAAAAACTACAACTACTAGAATTTCTGTTTTTCTGTTACCTACCCGAACACTCCCAGTGATTCTTCTCCTCCTCCCTTTAATTATTATTTCCTGCACTCCCAACCTGCTTTGATAAAACAATACCCACCGTACCCCTTGTTTATTTCATAATCCTGTTCATTCCAGGTTGTCTCACAAAACCTACCAATCTCCCCCTTCTGAGTTTATCAAGACCCCTATCAAGAAGGCTATAATTTCCAATATCACCTTTTCCCCCACCTATCCCGTAGGATGCTCAAGAACCCTATCACCTTCCTTTTTCAACCCGAACACTTCTTTGCAATGTAAACAGACTAATGTTAAACCTGCTTACCTGACATGTCCCAATACAAGTGTCAGGCAAAGCCAGGCAATTGATCAGAACCACACAAACCTGACGGCCATTTCCCTTCGCCACAGGAATAAAAAGTGGGAGCAAGAGAGCACAGGACGAGCACAGCAGACGGCACAACTAACCAGGCACGGCAGTTCAAGAGAAGGGGAAAGGCGGTGGGAATCGAGAAGGTGGCAAGGAGAGAAGCGAACATTCGTGGAAAAGGACATAAGACTGCAAACAATAGCACAAGTGTCTTGCAGCAGATGTCAATGGTACACGGGCGAGCCTACGCCGATGAGGAGAAGTGAGGGAGATTTTTGCATCAGTGGTACCGGCCTCGACTCCGAAAGAAGGAAAGCCAAGCGATTCATTGCAGCCAGTGAGTCGAGGGGAGAGTCAATAAGGACCGGGCTGTGGTGAGTGACAGTCGTAAGGTGGCAAGTTTGAACTAAGTTCAATGAACTGTAAAAATTGCAAAAGGGAAAATCAGCTGCAGAGGGAACTGGCACCACATGGTAAATCTCATGTTGAGTAAAACTACAGAAACCAGAAGGCCTTAGGAGAGCCACCAAGACAGGTCAACATGGTTATACAGGAGGTCAAGCAAAATCCCTGTACAATCGAAAGTCTTTGATCTACAAATTGTTGAAAAGTAAGGGAAGCGTTCGGCAAAGTTTGTATGCAGTACCCTCTGGGTGAACTACACACAACTCTGACTACAGGTATAGGAAACCCAACCTTTGGTATAAGCTTGTACTACACAGTTTTGGTAGCGTGTTCAGCAGCCAGGCTTATCTCAAGAGGGGTCAATGTGAGCTGTAGGGGAGTTACACAGAGATTCACAGTGACAAGTGGTCAAATAAACTCTTACACACAAGGTTTCTTGAATAAACAATTATTAATTTATCAGTCAGTTAGAATAAGCCTTCTTCAGAAGGGAGCAATATAAAAAGTAACACACAAATACACTTCAATACTATGCACTCTTAGTTTCTAATACAGTAAAGAACCTTTTGGGATGGCCCACAGACACAACCTACACCCTCAGGTGACTTCAATAGCTAGGGTGCTGGGGACATTAATATCTTACTGTTTGCATTTAGAAAACTCTTAGGAGTTGGTAAAAGGAAAAAAATGATTAGAACAACAAGAGACCACAAATATTCTTAAGCAGGCAAATACTTTTGGATCCCCCAAGAAGAGGCACTCACTACAATAGGCTAAGCCAAAGTCAATGGGCAAAAGTCTTATATAAGATGCAGCACTTCTGGTAGGTAAGTGGAAAAGCCTTTGCACAATGTTTTAGAAGTCTTTCAAGAAAAGAAGAATCAAATGTAGAGCAACAAGCTGATTAGACTTGTGAGTCGTAGAAGAAGCAAGCAACTCTACGATAAGAGGTAAATTCTCTCAGACTTTTTAGTGCACCTTTAGATTAAAGAAAATGTGCAGCAGCTGACTTCTGTTCCTGTGCAACAATGCATATCCCACTGTTCCTTGGCCTCAGTCATGGGGACAAGAGGGAGGACTTCTGGAGACTCCTGCACTGCAATGGGACGGTCACCGATCGCAATCGGCAATCTTCAAATCAGTGGCTGTTCGGTGTTTCAGCTCCTCGCATCTACCACAAATAGCAACACTGCGGTTCCTGGCATCGAGATGGACTTTCCTTGCTTCTGGGGTCCCGCACTCTGTTGAGGGGGCTCATGCTCGGTCAGTCCTGCTTCCTGGGAGTCCACAGGATCTTCCTGGAGCTCTAGGCCAGCTTAAATGCAACACAATCTGGTGTTCCTCTCCCTGGCTATACGGTTTCCAGCAGCAACTCTGTGGAAATTCAACTAGCTCCGAGATGGATGTCCAGGTGGCTTACTTTGGAGTTGATTGGTCCCACCAACTCAAAAGGGAGAAGTCGTCCTTGCAGGGGCTTCCTCTGTCGATACGAATTTGGGAGTTTCAGCACAGCAGCAGGGCTTCACTGGGCAAACCAACGGTCCAGGAGTTGCAGCAGGCGGCCTCTTCAAGTTCTTCTTCGTCCAGTAGTCGACTCTGCCTTCCAAGACAAAAGCCTCACCTTCTATTCAGTTCTATCCCATTCATTCAAGCCTAGCTGTCAGTCACCCCGCAGGGTGGCTGTCCTTGCCAGATAGTCAGCCGGCCAATCACCACAGAGTGCATTTGGGTCTCCTAGGAGACTAAGTACAGGGAGTTTAGGGCACCTCCTTCACTTCCTGCCTACCCCAGACCTCCTGGAGCCAGAGGCGGGCTTCACTCGTGAATCCCACCAAAGGCATAGCGAACAATGGGACCAAAACTGGTTTGGCACACAGAGTAAACCTCAAGATAAACTTTCCACAAAGAAATGGCGAAAAAAGAAGACAGGGGCGATTTTGAAAAAAATGGCACCCTTGGGTGCTTTACGGTAGCTGCAAACACAGCCTGCGGTAACGGCACACCACAGTAGTTAAAACGAAACCAATGCCACCAGCCATTCAGTGAGAAAAGGGTAACATAAAAATGTTACATGAGAAGCTAGACAAAGGGGATACTAGGTAACCTCTCCACCACCCTTTTGTATAGTGTGTGCTGGGTCTAGAAAGTTCACAAATGTAAGTAAAGTCCATTTCACTTTACTGCACTTGGAAACAGTAGTTTATCCAAGAGAATGTATTTAAACCATTGGGAAATCTGAAAGACTTCCCTGTGTCACTGCACTGAAGGTGCTGTGTGATACAATGTAAAAGATGATGCCTATGGAGTTTGTGAATCTGAGACGCATATCCTTGTGAATTACTCAGTGACATTTACCCAAGAAGAGCCCAAAAGAAAGGAAAGTAGAACAAGGAGTCTACGGGAAAGGAGCAGGACCCTAGCCTTGGAGTAGGAATAAGTTACTTACCTGTAACTCCGGTTCTCCATTATTGGTATCTTTCATAGATTCACATGCTGGGAATATTCCCACTCATCAGACTGGGAATCCTCTGCAACATAGAGCAGTTTAAACAAACTGAAAACTTTCAGTCACTTTTGTGCTCTATCATAGCCATATTGGGTCGTACTGCTCACAGCCAATAACACCTCCCTTAGCTCATGCCCTGTCGGCCATCTTCAGATTTGGCAGCACACGTTAAGAGGCAAAAGACGAGCCATGCAGGGTAGGTGGGAGGGTTGCATGTGAATTTATGAAAGATACCAATGCTGGAGTACCAGAGTTACAGGTAATGAATACATTCCTTCTCCAGCATTGGAACTTTCATAGATTCACATACTGTGAACAGATGGCAAAGCACCATTACAAAAATACAGGTGGGCGGAGGCAAGCTCCCAGCATAACTTAACACTGGAGATTTACCCATCTCATGCAAAAAGGTTCTGCAGTACCGACTCGCCGGCTCTTCCGCAGAATGTCTGTCGATACAATAGAACCTGGTGAACGTATGCACCAATCTCCGGTGGCTGCACGGCAGATGTCCGGCAGCGGAATTCCGGAGAGTAAAGCAGTGGTTGCAGCTACTCCTCTGGTAGAGTGAGCTTGGGCCTGCCGGGAAGTGGTCTGCCGGCTTGCTAATGGCAGAATGCGATGCAGGCAGCAATCCATCTTGCAATGGAGGTCTTTGAGAGAGACTTCCCAGGCCGAGAAGGTCCAAAGGAAACAAACAGTTGTTCCGTTGTACGGAAGGACTTAGTACATGCCACATAGTACTTGAGGGCGCGCACCACATCCAGCGTGTGCAGTGTTAGCTCCATTGGAGATGTTGGTGTGCCGAATAACACAGGCAGAACCACCTGCTGATTTAGGTGGAAGGCGGATGGCACAAAAGGTAAAAGTAGCCATTGGGTGGCTACTGACAAATAGTCAACCTTAAGCTAGACCTAGCTATAATCTGTATATATTGTACATGCCTCACCTATGTCTTTACTGTATGCAATTACTACCATTGTCTGTATATACTGTATATAACCTTTGCTATTGCACCACTGCTAATTACCATGAACTGTGCCTTGTAACCTGTCCTAAGCGCCCTTTTACTCCCGGGTCCGGAGCGCTATATAAATTAAATAAACAAACAAACAAATGTTGGGTTGGTACGTAGGACAGCCTTTTCCTTGTGAAACATCAAATAGGGCGGTTTTATGACAAACGCCTGGATCTCCCCCACTCGCCTGGCCGAAGTTATGGCCACCAATTTCCAAGAAAGATGCTTAAAAAATGCTTGGTGCATGGGCTCAAATGGTTGTTTCATGAGTCTTGCAAGTAGCACATAGAGCTCCCATGCTGGAGCTGGGCAACTGACTGTTAGGGAGAATTCTCTGTTAAGGCTAATTTCCCAAACCTAGTGAGTCCCCCAGCAGCTTTGCTGGATTTTTGGGGTTTATTGTTTTCTCCTGCTAAGAGTGAGACTCTTTTTCTCCCACTCTTAGACATGATTTGAGGTGTTCCTTTGACTTTGTATGTGTTTTATGAGCTGTGGGGTCCTTTACCCCATAGGGCTTCATGTGTTTTTGGTATGTGGGTTACACAGCACTCTCTGTGCAGTAACCCAGGGGTGTCGTAGCGACTCCCCCAACATAGACTCCATACCCTGGGACTGACTACTGTCTCCCAGGGCATGTAAAGTCACCATTGGCTTTACTAGTCTTAAATTGTGAACAGAACCAGTACAAACCATCATATTGTGGACGTACTGGTCAGGGCAATTCGATTGCCCCGGGGTCTGTTGTTCGAGGGGGCACTGTCCAGTCCCCCCCGACCGAGTTTTGGCTGGTGGCAGTGGATACTACTTTTTATATTCGACCGCGAATATATTCCTATGGGATTGTCCCATTGTTCGAGGCTACCACTTTTTAATATAGCCTCAAACATACCGCCGGTTTATTAAATTAATATAAATTCACCGGTTGGTATTGTTTGCCGAAACTTGGTTCCAAAATGGCGTTTGTGTTCGCTTCTGTGACTCCAACCCAAGTCGAGCCCTTTGTTCCACTTTTTGGCGGGCTTCTCCACAGAAACCTCCCAAAAGTGGTGCCACTCGGTCTGGGTACCACAGGGGGCGTGGGAGGGGGTATAGGCACCCTGGACTGAGTTGCCTCGGCAACTCAAGTCGCACTCTTGTGTGATTGGCCCAAGTGGCGAGCCGCCCGGCTCACCACTTAGCATGTTTGAGTGACAGCTAGGCTGAATGAATGAGGGTTTTCTGCATAAAAGCAGGGCTTTGGGGACTGGGACTTCAGAAGTCACCACAGGACCTAAAGAATCTGAGGAGGGAGAAGCCGAGCCGACCTGCGATGACGACACCACCGGTGGAGCCCTGCTGAACCGTCTCACCACTTTTCCCGACAGAGGAGATCTCCAGTCCGGAAAGTCTTGCCCGTGCCAAGCACCCCGGCAACCGGAATACCACGGTTTACCACTACCGCGAAGAAAAGGGTGGTACCTTGTAACCGGGAAACTCCGCGGCTGGTTTCTTCCCTGGCAGGGCAACGACCTTCAGCTTTCCTCCACGTCGAGACCTCCTATTCCTCTGGACGAAACACCGACTTGCACCCGCTGCCAGGAACAACTGCCCCCGCTGGAGCGTTCTTCCTACTTTCAGGTACTGTGTCCCGCCTGGCTTCCCTTGCGACAGACCGTTTGGGGCGACAGTAAATCCTCGTCTTTCTAACCTGGGTTAGCCTGGGACCTGTTAACTAACTTTTCCTGACTTGATCTCAATCTTTTGTGAACTTTCTACAAAGACTCTTTGGGCATAACCCCACTACATGATCCTGGACACGTTTTGCTTGCTCTCTCTAAGGGTGGGCCTGGCATTTGAACTTCCTTGCTCTCCAGTAGACTTTGGCTAACCTGCCTCACTGTGGTTCTTTGAAAAGTATTGAAATGTGTGTGCTTTCATAACTCTGCCTTTTTCCCTCCCTTTTTAATAACTTATTAGAGTGCCATCTATGTTAAGCGCTCACCTCTGTCTGAAAATAAGTGGTGTTTCTCATTAAGACTTGTCTAATAAGTAATTAGGGTTGTATATATATAATAGTGACTGTGTGTTGAATGTACTTACCTCTTGTGCTAGTGTAATTTACAAGTGTGTCTTTAAATAATTATATACTTTTACACCAAAGCTCTGGTCAGTGTTTGCTTGTGCTACTGTATCTCTGTACCTATTGTGTATACTCTATATACTGCCTAACTCATCTTGAGAGAAGTCTGACTGCTCAGCCACAGCTACCAGGTAAATCTGGGTGGTATAGACTGCTACCAATTGGGTTTACTGCCATACATCTGTAGTCCTAAATTTTGCAGTGGTCCCTAAGGGAACTACACAGGTTTCTGCCTAACACTGAGAGGTGGGAAAGACCGGACAGCCCATGCAAAAACTCCTTCACCAGTCGGTGAGACCACACGGATAGCGCCCCTGCAGTGCGGTTGTACCTGGAGATTGCCGCTATGTGCACCTTAATGGAAGAACCAGACAGCCAGGGACAAGCGATATGGAAACAGATCCTCCGGTTGGATGGTCTGAGGTAGCAATTTGTTTCTGCACCATACTTGAAAACATTTCCACTTGCTCTTGTAGCATTTCAAGGTGGGCGGTTCAAGGTGGGCGGAGCCCTATCCAGGATTGCCTGGCAATCTTGCGAAAGGGACAGAGCCCCGAATTCTAGGAACACAGGAGCCAGGCCGTCTGATTGAGAGAGGTCGGATCGGGGTGCAGCACCGCTCTGGGATTCCTTGACAGGAGCGAATGGTGTGGGCGCAGCTTGATCGGTGTTGCCGACGAGAGAGCAAAGAGGTCAGAGTACCAAAACTGTCTTGGCCACGCCGGGGCTACTAATATCAGTTTGCACCGATACAGTCTGAAGGTGTAGAGGACTCGAGGTACCAGAGCGATCGAAGGAAATGCATTAAGAAACTTCCCCTCCCATGGAAAACGCAAAGGCGTCCCCCAAGCTCTCTGGATGGGGGAAGCGGTTGGCAAAGGTCTTGCAGCGATTGTTGTCGTGGGTGGCAAAGATGTCGATCTCCGGTGTGCCCTACGTTTGAAACAACAAGTGAAGCTGGTCGTTGTGCAGTTCCCACTCGTGGCAAGAGTGTAACTTCCTGCTGAGGGAGTCCATCAAGTGTTCTGAATTCCCAGTAGATGAAGGGGAATGACAAGCATGCCCTGCTGTAGAGACCAATGCCACAGAGCTTAGGTGCCCCGGAAAGCTGTGGGGACCTTGTTCCTCCTTGCTTGCAGACATAAAATATAAATGTTTTTGTTGTACACATTTGTACCGCTTTCCCCCTCAGGAGGGGAAGATAAGACTCCAGGTCCCAAAAAATTGCTTGTAGCTCCAGCAGGTTTATGTGCTGGCTCCTTTCTTCCTCCGACCAAAGGCCCCTGGTGTGTTGGTCCGGATAGCGGGTGCCCCAGCCATCCAATGAAGCATCCAATTTGACGGTGGCCTGATGGTCCGATAACCTGAAGTGAGTGCCCTGCAGCATACAGGTAGACGTGAACGCCCCTCCGCCACAGGCGAGACACCACTGGCGCAAGGCATTTGTTAAACACCTGCAGAGCAGACCGCAGGCCGAATGGAAGGGCCTTGGACTGATAATGTGCTCCTGCTACCACGGAGCGTAGGTAGGGCCGGTGTGAGAGACGAATAGGGATGTGAAAGCAGGTGTACCTGAAGTCAAGGGACGCCAATAAATCATCTTGTTGTAGCTGGGACAACACCTGCCTTTAGGAACCTGTTGAGCACTCAGATCTAATATGTGCCTCCAACACCCTGACTTGTTGTGCAGAGCCTTTTTAATTACCAGAAGGTAGCAGGATTATACTCCTTGGGAACCTTTTCCGCTGCCGCAGAGCTTGCACTTCCTGAAGCAAGAGGTGTCACAACTTCTCTGGTTTGTGTGCAGGAGGTATGTCCGGAGGATAGCTCAGGGGCAACGTGCTTGCCTTGGAAGCAAGAGGACACAGAGCAACACAGGTTCGATCCCCGGGTCCGCGCTTAGAAACCTCTGGGTATTAAGCGTGTTATAAATATCATATCATAGTCCATGAACTCCAGCAAATGACCCTGCTGGAGAAGGGATAGCACCCATTTGTCAGTCGTGATGTGTGTGCATTCTTCGATGGACCTGGACAGTCGTCCTCCCAGAGGCGCGCTGAAGTGGGAGGACCTCGCCCTGGGCTCGTCATGCTTGTTTGCCGGACTGGCCCCTAGACCAAGAGGAGCCAGATCATTGCTGCAAACCCCTAGAGGGCTGGGATTTGTCCCTGTACTGGTCCCCTGATGAGTACGGGGCTTTGTAGGAGGAGGAAGACTGGTATGCGGTGCGGTTATCCCATCAAATCCTGCCATAGCGCCCTTTTCCTGAACAAAAGGACTGGCGCCTCTGGCGAAGTGTACACAAGGAGCAAGCAGTTTCTGTATCCATTTTTATGGAATTTAAGGCCTCATCCCGCTTCTTTCCAAAAATGGCAGATCCGTCAAAGGGCATATCCACAACCCTGGACTGGACATCGGGTCAAAATCTGTGTCCTTGAGCCAACCCTGCCTACGTAGGACCGCTCCATTGCCCAGCTGGCAAAAGTGTCAGCAATGTCCACAGAGATGATAGTGGCATGGTCTGACGCTATCTAGCCTTCATGGAAGATGTCCCTGGCCTCTTCCATTTTGTCATCTCGCAGGAACTCCAGCAAGGGACCCCACGTGTACCACAGCTTGCGATCGGAACGTGCGAGCATGGCCTTTGCATTAGCCGCCTTGATAGTCATGGCTGCGATGGTAATGATCTTCTTACCGAAGGAGTCAAGGCATTTGCCGCCTTTGTCTGGCGGAACAGAGCAGGCTGACGAAGGGTTTTCTGACAGACACAGAGACAACAGATTCTGGTGTAGGTTGGGTGCGGAGGCAGGCAGCAGCACTTTCTTGTGCTTTGTACTTTTTGTCGAACCATTTTTTTTTTTAGCTGGGGAAGTTTCGGGATGCGCCAAGGTGATGAGGCCATCTTCCCAGACGTCTTCCAACAGAGGGATAGACATGACAGATATCCTGTACTGCTCTCTGCACTGGTACAGCACACTCCTTTTGCTGCTCCTCCAGTGGCAAGGCTGAACATTGTGGCCGCCCTGGACATGAGAGAATGGAAGGCCACAACTTCATCAAGGGGTGAGTCTCCATGTGGAACGTCATCTGGTTCCCTCTCAGCGGTGATCAAATCGTCAAATTCATCAATTTGGGTCGTGTGTGTGGAGACCAAGTCATTGGGATCTCCAGTATCCGACAGCCCCTACGGTACTGACTGGTGCTTACCCCTCCTGGGAGGACAAGGGATGTTATCAATTTCCCTGTAAGGTCCGGGGGCCTCGGAGCGAGGTCGCCTGATAGGTTCAGTAACTGGGCTGGAGCAGGTAGCCATTGTTGCAAGGTCGGCACCAGAGTGGTTCCAGTAGATGAAATGTCCAGTGACATGTCTATCTGTGGATGCAATGGCACGGGTAGAACGATGGCATGAGCTGAATGTAGAGGGGTAAACGTGGTAGCCTGATCATGCTTGCCTCACCCCACAGTGAACTTGTGGGAGGCAATGTCCTGCGTGCTGGCGACGATGACATAATGGCCTCCTCCCCTGCTTCCTCCAAATCTGATTGGGATAGACTTGGCTCTGGCACCACAATACCACCCGGCAGAAAGGACACCCCAAGGTATGGGAATGATGCCAGTAGATGGCTTGTCAAGGCACAGACACTGTGCTGGTGTGGGTGTCTGAGATGCCATTGACAATGGCAACATTATTTTGGGAGAAACCACTTTTGCGTTTGGACAAGGTCGTCGACGACGATCCTTGTGGTTGCTGACTTTTTTGACGATGACGAGGTACTCACGGTCGTAGACCACTCCGTTGTGTCGTATGACGTTGATGGCCTTGGGGTAGACGACCTGGAGTGAGGGTTGGTCATCGACGATGACGGCGGCGTCAATGATTTTGACAAGCCTGTTTTCAACATTGAAGGCCAGTCAGTCAATATACTTTTATTCGTCGTGCCCATCAAGTAAAACAAATAACATACATCCATTTACATAAACATACATCCATTTACAAAAAATACAAAAACTCAGCAGATACACAGATATAGCCAGGTACACGAATAAAAAAGTTAATACAAAATTCATAGTATATAAAGAGCTAAAAAACAGATTTGTACTAACGATAGCCAATAAAACCGCTGAGGAGAGCAATGCTCGCAAGCCTCAGGATACAGTTAGACCAGGATATTGGAATATAGGGATATCTTCTAGATGAGGGGTACATACAAACCAAACCTTTGGTCTAATGTAGTGCCAGGGAGTGAATTATCCTTAAAACTACTCTGTATCCCCCCAATGTCAGCCCTTTGTTCCTTAAAAGCCATGTTCTATGAATATTGCACGCACACCCAAAAATCACAAAAAGGTCCAGGCTCATTTTTAGCAGAATCAGTGCTGATTTGGTATCCCAAACCCCAAATTTCCATAATACTGGCCTCAGGTACAAGGAATTTTGAGACAATAACATCAAATGTAAAATTGATTCTTTTGGATTCCCACACTACGGACATTGTGCTGTATTACGTGCCATGATTGGGTCACAACTGCCACCTCGAGATAATCTGGGCCCTTTTTTTGTTCCATGGCCAAGTACAATAATTCATCTTGCGCTTTGTTAGCCAAAGCCGCTTTAATTCTTCTCTTAGCACCTACACATTGACTCTCAGGGTTGGACCACAAATCAATTTCAACAGCTTCTTTGACATTGGGCCTCATTACAACTCAGGCGGTCCAGGAAATAACGGTGGCGGTAAACCCGCCGCCACCGTTGTTTCCGGACCGCCTGATCCCGACTCCTGCAGGCGGGAGGTGATGTTCCCGCCAGGTCTGACCTGGCGGATTTAACAGCGCCCGCCTGCAGGCGGACGAAAAAACACCAGCAGCATTACGAGATGCTGCTGGTGTTTCCATGATCCCGATTCCCATCGAGTCCCATAGGACTCAATGGGAATGGGGATTAACACCATTCCGCCTCCGTGATTCCCAGAAAACCGAGGTTGTAATGCCCCGGTAATTCCGGGAATCACGGAGGCAGAATGGTAATACAAGTCCGGCGGTAACCTGGCGGTTTTACCGCCGCGGTTACCGCCGGACTCATAATGAGGCCCATTGTTTTTTCAAATGACGAAGCCATGCTATAGAGCTCTTGCCGTCTAATGACATGAGATGTCTCCGCGCAGACCATAGATTTTCTAGGTCCTCTTGAGACCACAGCTCTAGCTAGAATAGTATGGGTTTAAGTTTGAACTGGACAACCCCAGGGATTATATCAAGTTCAATAAACACCAATGTGGAGGGAGCACTATTGGGCAATAATAACAGATTTTTTAAGAATTTGAGTTTGCTTTAAATAATTTCTTTCACACTGGCGTGGAGCCACAATTCAGCCCCATAAACGGCTGCAGGTAAAGCTTGTTTTCCAGGAAAGTTCAGGGCTTTTGGATTTTTCGATGTTAAGCTCCAATTGTAACTCCCTACATTTCTGGCTAAATATTTCCAAGGCTTCCTTCGAGCCTTGCGGGGTAGTGGACAAAAGAACTGCATCATCTGGATAAAATAATGCTGTGAATTTATTGGGGGACATTTTCGGGCAGTCCTAACACCCCATTATTAAAGTGTGTATAACCTCCTGAATATAATAGTTAGATAATAGAGGTGCCATGGTGCACCCTTCCATTACCCCCTTAGTAACCAGGAATGACTTTGTGGATTCCCCTTCCAGCCCATAACGGACGGAGGCAATGTTTCCCGAGTACAGTAAGGAACAAGTTACTTACCTGTAACTGTTGTTCTCCAGCATGGGTCTGGCATGGATTCACATGCTCATGACTATTCCCCGTCGTCAGGCTGGGAATCCTCGGTAAAGAAAAAACCAGTATCAGTTTCGTTTCTGATCTGTCTTTCATAGTAATAACCAATCACTGGTCTCTGCGTCATACTGACCACATCCAATGACTGCCCTCTACCTAAGCACCACCTCTGGCAGCCATCTTCAGATTTGGAAGCACGTGAAGTGGCAGTATGACCAAGTGAAGAGCCGCAGAGGGGTAGGCGGGAGGGTTCGTATGTGAATCCATGCCAGACCCATGCTGGAGAACAACAGTTACAGGTAAGTAACTTGTTCCTTCTCCAGCATGGGGTCTGGCATGGATTCACATGCTCATGAATAAAGAATACATAGCAGTACACACATGCACAACCACGGGAGGTGGCAAAGGCTCAACATTAAGCATTACATCAAACTCAACATTAAGCATCTTACCTCCTCACCAGGCTCACCTCAGGCGAACAGGTTGTGCAGCACTGCTTGGCCGACCCTGGACTCCTCCCTGGAATACCGATCGATGCAGTAGAATTTTGTGAAGGTGTGCGTCGGCCTCCACGTAGCAGCCCTGCATATGTCCAGCAGGGGCACACCAGAAAGGAACGCCGTGGTAGCTGCGATCGCTCTGGTGGAATGTGCTCTCGGACAGCCAGGCAGCGGTCGGTTTGCCAACCGATGACAGTACATGATACAGCCGGAGAGCCATCTAGAAATGGAAGCCTTCGAGAGAGCCTTCCCCTGATTGACAGGTCCAAAGTTCACAAAGGGTTGTGACGTCTTCCGAAAACACTTCGTGCGGTCCACGTAGAACTTCAGCGCTCTAGCCACATCCAACGAGTGCAAAGTCCTCTCAGCCGGCGACGAAGGCGACGGGAAGAACACAGGCAACACCAAGGGTTCGTTGAGATGGAAGTCCAACGGTACCTTGGGCATGAAGGAGGGGTGCGTCCTGAGCACTACCCTCGTGTCGTGAAAAGTCAAGTACGGGGCCTTGCAGGAAAGGGCCTGGATCTCTCCCACCCGTCGTGCGGAGGTGATGGCCACAAGAAACGCTGTTTTCCACGACAGAAACTTCAACGGGGCCGAGTGCAGAGGCTCGAACGGAGGTCCCATGAGCTTGGTAAGCACCACGTTGAGCTCCCACGCCGGGGCCAGAGCCTTCACCGGCGGGAACGATCTGAAACAGTCCCTTCATGAACTCTTTCACCAGACGATGAGACCACAGGGACGTCCGCCCCGTGGACCTGGTGTATCGGGAGATCGCAGCAAGATGAATCTTGATGGACGCGTGTGCCAGTCCAGCTTTGGCCAGCGTCAGCAGGTACGGCAGTACCTGGGGAGCCGTAATCCGTAGAGGGTTAATCTTCTGTGCGTGGCACCAGACAGAGAACCTCTTCCATTTGTGTCCGTAGCATTTAAGAGTCGAGGACGCCCTGGCCTTTGAAAGAACCTCTCTGCAGTCGGCCGGTATGTCGTATCCTCCAAACTCTAGCGCTGCAGGAGCCAGGCCTGCAAGTTCAGCGATTTCGGATCGTGGTGGAGGATGGCGCCTCCTTCCCTGGAGAGTAGATCCGCGTCCACCGGCAGCTTGATTGGCGGGGACGTTGACAAGTCCAGAAGGTCCAGGAACCATATCTGCCTCGGCCACGCAGGTGCGACGAGGATCATCCTGCACCGTGACCTCTTGAGCTGGTTGACGAGCCGGATTAGCAGTGGCAAAGGAGGGAACGCGTAGAGGAACAGGCCCTCCCAGGGGAACGAGAAAGCATCGCCCATGCTCCTCGCTTGGGGAAACCTGCTGGCGAACCTCCGGCACTTGGAGTTCGTCGCCGTCGCGAACAGGTCGATCTGGGGTGTGCCCCACCGTCGGAAGAGGCGATCCACTAGATCCTGCCGTAGTTCCCACTCGTGGCACGAGCGCAGCTCCCTGCTGAGTGAGTCGGCGATGGTGTTTTTTATCCCTGCCAGATGAAACGGCACCAGAAACATCCTTTGGGCGACGGCCCAATGCCACAGGTCCTGCCCTTCCTTGGACAGTGCTGGGGACCTGGTTCCGCCCTGTTTCCTGATGTAAAACATGGTGGTGGTGTTGTCGGTGAAGATCCTCACCACCTTGCCCTTGAGGGACGGAAGGAAGGACCTGAGGGCCCAGAACACTGCACGGAGCTCCAGGACGTTGATATGGAGGGACTTCTCCGTCGGGAGCCAGAGGCCTCTCGCGTGCAGATTTTCGGTGTGCGCTCCCCACCCTTCCAGGGAGGCATCCGTGGTCACTGTCTCCTGGTGGTCTGGGGTCCGGAAGTCCATGCCCGCCGTCAGATGCGCGCGGGTGCCCCACCACCGGACCGCTCGGCGGAAACTCTCGTCGAGTGTGATCCTCTCCTCGAAGCCGCCCGTCGTTTGGATCCAGCGCGCGTCCAGGAACTCCTGCAACGGGCGCATCCGGAGCCTGCACATGGGAATGAGGTAGATGCAAGAAGACATCATTCTGAGGAGGGACTTGATGGACCTCACCTTGGCCGCGTCGGAAGCCAACATCCGCTGTACCTTGCCCAGGATGGACCTGGTCCTTTCCTCCGATGGGGAGGCCAGAAGGGACACTGTGTCGAGCTTCGCTCCCAGAAACAGTGCGTTTTGCGCGGGTACCAGGTGGGACTTGGCGTAGTTCACGGAGAATCCCAGGTCCGTGAGAAGTTGGACGGTCCTTGCCGTGTGCTCCACGGCGAGCTCCCTCATCTTGGCTCGGATGAGCCAGTCGTCCAGGTAGGGGTAGATGTGGATCCCCTCGCGGCGCAGCTGCGCCGCCACCGGTGCAAGGCACTTGGTAAATACCCTGGGTGCCGACCGTAGTCCGAAGGGGAGGGCTTTGAACTGGTAGTGACGCCCTTGGACCACAAATCTGAGGAATTTTCAGTGCCCCTTTAGGATGGGAATATGGAAATAGGCATCCTCCAAATCCAACGACGACAGGAAGTCTCCTTCCTCCAGCTGACCCAGGACGTGCTGGAGGGTGACCATCCGGAACTTCTGTGCCTTGATGAACTTGTTCAGACGTTGCAGGTCTAGGATGGGGCGCCATCCTCCCGTCTTCTTCTTCACAAGGAAGTATCTCGAGTAAACTCCGGAGCCCCGAAGCCTCTTTGGGACGAGTTCGATGGCGCCCTTCCTGAGCAACGCCTTTACCTCCAGGAGAAGCTGAGGGACGTGAAGCTCTCTCCTGGCCACGGGGGGGGGACGCGCGGGCACCTTCTTTGAAACTCGAGCGCGTGGCCCCGGGCCAAGGCGTCCAGCACCCAACGGTCGGTGGAGATGGACTCCCACACGCTGACGAAGCTCGCCAGCCGGCCTCCCACCGGGGTGCTTCGGTGGGGGCCCGACCCCACGGCCGGTTCAATCCTGTTTCGACGAGGCTTTGCCGCCTTGACCTCCTTGGCGACGACGGCGGGGTCCTCCAGACTTGCCTCGTCCTCTGTAGGCCTCTTGAGACGATGAGCGGGCCGATTGACGGTAGGTAGAGAAACCGCCGCCGGAACCTTTGGAGGCGCCCTTGCCTCCGCTGCTCCGATAGGGCGTCCGTCGTTGCTGTAGAACCCCAAGGGCCCGGGCCGTCTCAGTGTCCGCTTTAATGGCCTGAAGGGAATCGTCCACTGTTTTCCCAAACAGGTTGTTCCCATCGAACGGCATGTCCAGGACTCTGGTCTGTACGTCTTGACGGAAGTCCGTAGCCTTGAGCCATCCACGCCGCCTAAGGCACACGCCGTTGCCCAACTAGCGAAACCCAGTGTCGGCGATGTCCGTCGCAATAGTGATGGCGTGGTCCGACGCCACCTCACCTTCCTGTAGGATCTCCAGGGCATCCGCCCTCTTGTCGTCCGGTAGGAAGTCCAGCAGGGGAGCCAGTTTGTACCATAGCTCCCTGTCGTGGCGGGCCACGATAGCCAAGACGTTGGCCGCTTTAATCGTCGTCGCTGCAGACGAGATGACCCTGTGTCCCATAGCGTCCAATTTCTTTCCCGCGCCGTCCGGTGGGGAAGTCGAAGTGGAGGCCGCACCCCCCCCCGCTTTCTTCCTGGCCGCCGCGGAGACGACGGGGTCTGGGGTAGGCTGCGCCCGGTGGCACAGGGGGGCCGCGTCCGGGACCCGGTACTTCTTTTCGTACCGGTCTCTTCTAGCTGGCGTCGTGGAAGGGTTCTTGAGGAGGGCGAGGCCCTCATCCCAAATGTCGTCCAGTAGAGGCACCGCGAGGACCGTCTTCCTCTTGGCCTCGCGCCGTTGATAAAGGAATCCTTCCTTTTTCTTCTCCTCAGGGCAGAGTTGGAAAAGCTCGGATGCCCTGGCGATCATGGAGTGGAACGATCCAATCTCGTCGGGCGGAGAGGCCCTGGTGGGAGGTGATGACGGGAGATCCTCGTCGTATACCTCGTCGTCCGTACCCGTCGCTGCCGTGTCGGTCCCCGTATCATCCCCTCGGGTGGACGGGGAGGAGGGCTGGACGGGTCGCGACGGCTGAAAAGGAGGTGGAGGGTGAATCCTTCTTTTCTTGGGAGGTCCCGGTTCAGGATGCCCCGACGGGAGAGGCTCCTCCGTCGGCAACGGTAGTCTCGTCCTTATCTCTGAGCATAAGGACTGTATAGCCAACAAAATGGCCGCTGAGTTGTCTTGCGGCGCTGGCAGAGGGGAATCCGACGGGCGATCAGGGGCCCCGTCGGCACCCTCGATGCTGTCGTCGTCACCTGCGTCGGGCTCCGTCCCGACGGGCCGGTCTTCATCCACGCCAAGGCCGTGGCTTAAGACCTCTATCAGCTCTTCCTCTGAAGCCGAATCTACGACGACGCCCTGCCCCCCCTTTTTCTTCCCCGCCGGGGATTTCACGGGGGTCCTATCGATGGGCACAAAAGAGGACTCCCTCCGAGGTGGCAGGGAGACTCTGAGCCCCGAGGTCGCCACCACTGGTGTAGCCTCCACAGGCTGAGCCAGGGCCGCCGCGACAGTATCGATAGAGGGCTTGGCCGGATGGATTAAGGCCTTCACCACCTTAGGTGCGCTCACCGCCTTATCCTTGAGGGGGGGGGACACTGCCTCGCTCCCCCTCCGATGGGGCCTTCGAGCTCGACCGGGGCCTCTCCAGGAGCTTCGCCGGGTGCTCGCCCTTCCTCTTACCCGACCCAGAGCGTTGGCTCGTGGCTGAAGGTGCCGGGGAGGATGCGCCCTGCCTGGCGCCCGTAGAGCCCGACCGTTCGGCGCTCCCGGTGCCAGCGGACTCGCAGTGCTTGGCCTTGTGTTGGACCCCCGTCGCCGGGGCGTCCTCAAAGGTCTTAGAAGACCGCTCGGATTTCTTCCTTTTCTTCTCGCCTGACGGGCTCTTCCCTTCCAGCCAGTTGGCGAGGCGTTGGTGGCGGTCCTTCATGGTCTGCTCCGACATATTGCCGCAAAACGCACAGTCCTTCTCCACGTGCGTCTTGTCCTCATGTAAGCAGTAGAGACAAAAGGAGTGTTCGTCCTCCTTAAAGACGTTCTGCAGCTGGCATCCAGGACAGACCCTGAACAGCTTCCCGGGCGTCGAGCTTCCCTTCTCCTGGGCCATGTCCGGGCCTGAGAAGCTTCTGGAGTCCTCCAAACGTAGCTCGACGAAATCTTCAACATTGAGGGGCGCAGACGAATCCGACACGACGTCGGTGGAGCTTGAGGCTCTTTTGACCGGAAAAAACGAAGTTTTGAGAAAAAAACGTGAAAAAATTAGCACTAACGCTCGAGAGCAATAGCACGAGGATCCCAACACATGAACGTGCGGTAAAAATCTGAAGATGGCTGCCAGAGGCGGTGCTTAGGTAGAGGGCAGTCATTGGCTGTGGTCAGTATGACGCAGAGACCAGTGATTGGTTATTACTACGAAAGACAGATCAGAAACAAAACTGATACTGGTTTTTTTTTTACCGAGGATTCCCAGCCTGACGACGGGGAATATTCATGAGCATGTGAATCCATGCCAGACCCCATGCTGGAGAAACCAATGATTTCTATCAGATCGGGGAGAACATTCCGTCAAGCGGAGATGTTCCACAGTTTTCCCCGGGATACTGAATCGGAAGCAGTTTTGAGATCCAGAAATACAGCATATAATTTCATTTTATTTAATACAACATATTTCTGGATCAACAAACAGCACATAACATTGGTCTAAGGTGCCCTTTTTCCTCCGAAATCCCGCCTGAAGGTCTGTGATAACATTGTTATTATAGGCCCAGTCCTGGAGACGAGACAAAACCTTGCTGAATTATTTACCTGCACTGTCCAAGAGGGAAATTCGACGGTAGTTTACCGGCAAATCCCGCCCTCCCTTCTTATACAGCGGGATTATTTCACCTTCCTCCAGGACGCTGGTATCAGACCCTTCCTAATGACAGAATTAAAAACTCTACAGAGGATAGGTGCCGTATTTCAACCTGGTCTCCAAAAAGATCACCAGGATGGAGGGCTGGGTCTGCGGCTTTGCCGCATTTCTGGGCAGAAAGAGTGCGTTCTTCTTCCCAAAAGTCAATAATCAAATAGTCAGACAAATGAGCGGACACTGGTACACAGGGCAAAGTCTGTGGGAATGCACAGATCCGGTGGCCATTGAAGGCGACGAGTGCCCACCAGACTTCCACATGGACATAGAAGACGTTGCCTACCTGGGATCATAGAAAAGGCCTTAGCTCCCTGCCTCTGTGGACACCATTTGGGCACTGACCTTTGGTGAAGTCTGGTCCTTGCGCGAGGATCTGGGCTCGTCACTGGGTGTTTCTTTATGCCTCTTCTTGCTGGTGGCCTGGACTTCATGCGACCTACACCTCTTACTATAGGTAGTTCGCTAAGCCGTCCTGCCCCGCCCTAATGAGGCATGACTCTGAAATAAACCAGAGTCAGAGGCCCCACCGGCGTCCTCGAGCCACGAGATGACGTTGACGATCCGTCAGCGTCTTGTTGGAGAACGACTGGCAGATTTCGCAGTCCTGGATGACACGGTGTGGATGAAGGCAGTGGTGTCGGTCGTCATGGTGCTCATCCATGTACACATTCTTCAGTCCACATTGGGTGCAGGCCTTGAACAGGCTTTTCCTTGTGGATTCCGCCATGAGGTAGGCCCAATTGCGCAGATGAAGCTTTGACAAATATTACCGGCGGCGGGAGCGATCCACGGAGGGAGCACTGTCGCAGCCAATGGCGGATGTCGAGTAGACGTCGAAAAATATCTACTCCCTACACGAACCTGCGGTAAAAAAACAGAAGATGGCCAACAAGGGAGGAGCTATGGGAGGTGTTCCTATTGGCTGTGAGTAGTATGACCCAACATGACTATGCTAGAGCAGAGAAGTGACTGAAAGTTTTC
Organism: Ambystoma mexicanum; assembly: GCF_040938575.1. Taxonomy (NCBI): domain Eukaryota; kingdom Metazoa; phylum Chordata; class Amphibia; order Caudata; family Ambystomatidae; genus Ambystoma; species Ambystoma mexicanum. The sequence continues at coordinate 31,824,640 of NC_090936.1, forward strand.
AGTTAAAGTTTAAACTGCTCTATGTTATCGAGAATTTCCAGTCTGACGACGGGGAATATTCACAGCATGTGAATCTATGGAAAGATCCAATGCTGGAGAATTACATTTGTGAACACTTTTTCTTTCATCAATGTTGATTACCCGAGAGACTGAGATCCCTTCTGTTGGTTGAAAATACAATTAACACTTTAATTTTGGAAGAGATCATCCTTGCACAGTGATTTAAGTTCTTAGTTTTAGGGACAGAGGTAGGCTTTTTGGGACACAACAGTGACAGACTTTTAGTTTTGGACATCCTGACAATTTCACTTAGCTTTAGGGATAGAGGCATTTTTCCAATCCTTTCCTGAGCAATAGAAGTTTGTACCCACAAAGATGCCACCTGTCTGTTTAAGCCTTACTTCTACACCCTTACATAAGCTAGTACAAGCCAGTACAATTCTGCATAGCCTATCCATGTGGGAAAATCTCTGCTTGCAGCGGATCTCCCCATCATATGTAAAGGGCCTCAGTCAGGTGACTGGTGCCCCATATGACCCCGAGTCCAGTTCTCAGGCAAGAATTACCTGCCCTCTTATGTGACATATCACATGTCATTGGGTGTGCCTGGACCCTGGTCAGAGATTACAGTTACAGCCACACAGCCTTAAGGGCTTGCTGTTTCTGTTAGCCAATCAAGCTTTTGCATGGCACCTGTTGCGTCATATCCCTATTTAGGACGGTGTATCTCCTTTGGCCATGAAACGTGCACTGTCAGCGCTCACAACAACTCATAATATACTGTTGGTTTCAACAATAACAATATTAATTTCTTTGTTTACTGCAGTGCTTAAAAATATGTCTTTAAACACAATGATGGTGCATGCACTTCTTTGGATCGCATCTAAGCAAAGGTATTGTTTACATTAAAAACATTTTCCATACCCTGACTCCATGGAAGATCAGTGGGAAATGTTTTCTAGGTAATTTATCCCAGGTTGCCAAGGATGTTACCACAGCAGCATCGGCGCAAACTTGCAGTTCTTTGTGGTAAAATAGTTTTGAAGGCAGTTCAAGCAAAGCAGGATGGGATCTATAGTTTTTCAAAAGCTTTGTAACCTGTAGAGAAATAGAAGAAACAAATGAATATATAACAGTAAGCATAACTGGAAAAAACTGTGCCGTGGTTAAAATTTCATATTCTGATAATGTATTGTCCTGATGCATTCTCCTATGGCTAAATGAACAGAAACCAAGACCGAGACCAAAAAGTATATTATCTTATCAGTACCACTTGATGGCAAGGTGTTGATTTATAAATATGGTACACATGCCCTGAATTCTTTAGAAACAGCATTTCTATAGAATTAGCCTTTCTACATAGCATTTTTCAATCCAAGACAAACATCTCTCAACAACTGAGACAACTGCAAACATCTTTCACTTTTATTATTGATCATCAGTACAGTATCTTCATGTAATGTCCCTGAGGAGTTCCCTCTTTGGAATATTCACTAAGCATGTGAATCTATAAAAGGGACCAATGCTGGAACAATGACTTATTTTTTCTGGATATTCCTTAAGGGTGTGGCAGTTGTTTGAAGTGAATTCTGCTTAAGGATTTTGGATATGTTTTCAATGCATTTGCCTTTGTAGGGTTTCACGTGCCTGATGTTTCTAAAGAATTCAGGGCATGTGTACCCTATTTATAAATCAACACCTTGCCATCTAGTGGTACTGATAAGATAATCCTGACAGACACCACAACAGCAATGTTTTACCTAAACAAACAGAGAGGGACTCGTTCGCCAAATCTGTCCAAGCGTGCCTAGAAAATTTGGAGATGGGCACTCAGACGCAACATTTACCTGTCATCTCAACATGTTCCAGGGGATCTCAATTTGCTAGCAGACGCTTTAAGCAGAGATCCCCACCCAAGAGAACACAAATGGTGTCTACTCAGAGAAATCGTACAAGACAGCTTCTCACAGTGGGGTTTCCCCACTACAGACCTATTCGCCACAAGCGTAAACAGGCAATGCCCAGAATTCGTGTCCAGGTTCCCCCAGACAGACTCCAAGGGGAACGCCCTGTGGATGAACTGGTCAGGAATGTTTGCCTACGCTTTTCCACCAACCCCTCTCATGAGGAAGGTGGTCAACAAGATGCACAGGGAATAGATGACGCTCATCCTAGTTGCTCCCATGTGGGCGAGGCAACCGTGGTTCCCACACCTACGCAGACTAGCGATTACTCACCGTAATCGTATTTCTGATGCTTGGATCTGCTTAGATTCACATGCTGTGCATAGGCCGACATCTAGTGGAAGCTGCAGAGTATTACAGTTTGTTTTTCAAAACTTGAAAATGGGCATTGACACAGGGCGTGCCAGTAATACTATCCCTAGTGTGACATCCACTGTACCCATGATCCCTCACGCGTGTAGGACCATCAGATTGTATTTTTTCTGACATGAGGTAGCATGAGGAGTAGCATGAGTACAGATTATCCAAGCAGATAGATAGGAAGATAAGACTACAAGCATCCATGCGCCTTCTCTCAGAGGGGAGGAAGGGCGGGTCGCATGTGAATCTAAGCAGATACAAGCATCAGAAATACGATTATGGTGAGTTATGTATCCCTTCTGAGGCTTGTGGAATCTGCTTAGATCACATGCTGTGCATAGATTAGCGAGCAGTGTTAGAAGAAGGAGGTGGAATGTGAGAAGGGTCCTGAGCAAACAGATGTTTTAGAACCGCTTGTCCCACTTGAGTATCTGTCTTGGAATGAGTGTCAATGCAGTAGTGCTGAGTAAAAGTGTGAATAGAGCTCCAAGTAGCTGCCTTGCAAATGGTGTCAAGGGGTACATTTGCAATGAAAGCCAGAATGGCCCCAATGCCTCTTGTAGAGTGGGCTCTTGGCGTAAAAGGCAGAGTCTTTTCAGAAAGGAGTAACATAGTTGGATACAATTGACGATTCATTTGGGATGGCACCTTTAGAGACGCGATCTGCCTCTCTGCCTGTAGCTACGGAGACAAACAGTTGGTCTGTTTTCCTTAGCTGTCTGGTCTTGTCTACATAGTAGAAGAGCGCTCTTCGCACACCTAGAGTGTGTAGTTTCACCTCAGCAGAGCTTTTGGGTTCTTGGAAGAAGGCCGGAAGCTCGATGGACTGGTTAACGTGGAATTTAGAAATACACTTAGGTGAGAGCCTAGGGTGTGTTCGTAGAACCAGTTTATCCTTATGAACAGTAAAGAAGGATCCTGCACTGACAGAGCCTGAATTTCACTGACCCTTCTTATGGATGTAATGGCTACTAAGAAGGCAGTTTTATAGGTCAGGTGTTTGAGACTGGCTTCATGCATGGGTTCAAATGGTGGGCCCATGAGCTTAGCAAGCACCACATTAATGTCCCAACCAGGTGGTGGGTTAGAAATTGGAGGGTGGATTCTCTTTACCCTTTCCATGAAGGCTTTAACCACTGGTACTTTCCACCACAAAACCTTGTTGTGGGAAGTGGTGTAGGCTGACAGCGCTGCCAGATGTACCTTTAGTGAGTTAAATACTAGGCCTGCATCCAGCAGGTGGAGCATGTAAGTGACAATATTGGAAGGAGTGCAACCAACTGGGTTGATTTGCTTATCCTGGCACCAGATAACAAATATTTTCCATTTATCAAAGTAACAGTGCTTCGTGTTAGGTTTCCTAGATTCCTTTAGGATGTCCATACATCTTTGTGGTAAGTCGAGATGTTCAAACTCTATGACTTCAGGTGCCATGCTGCCAGGTTAATTGAGTTGGGTTGAGGGTGCACTGTTTGTCCTTGGTGCTGGGACAGTAGGTTGTACCAGCACGGGAGCATGATGGGTTTGCACACCGCTAGTCTGCGTAGGTGTGGGAACCACAGTTGCCTGACCCACATGGGAGCAACTAGGCTGAGCGTCAGCGATTCCCTGTGCATCTGTTGACCACCTTCCTCATGAGAGGGGTTGGTGGAAAAGCATAGGCAAACATTCCTGACCAGTTCATCCACAGGGCGTTCCCCTTTGAGTCTGGCTGGGGGAACCTGGACGCAAATTCCGGGCATTGCATGTTTTCGCTTGTGGCGAATAGGTCTGTAGTGGGGAAACCCCACTGTGAGAAGATGTTTTGTACGACTTCTCCGAGTAGACACCATTCGTGTTCTCTTGGGAGGGGATCTCTGCTTAAAGCATCTGCTAGCGAATTGAGATCTCCTGGAACAAGTTGAGATGACAGGTAAATGTTCCGTCTGAGTGCCCATCTCCAAATTTTCTGGGAAAGCTTGGACAGATTTGGCGAACGAGTCCCTCCCTGTTTGTTTAGGTAAAACATCGCTGTTGTGCTGTCTGCCAGGATCCGCACTGACAGGTTCAACAGGTGGGGCTCCAAATCCTTGAAGCGCTCTGAATACTGCCAGAAGCTCTAGCAGATTGATAGGATTCTTGGCCACTGTGTGAGACCAGAGACCCTGAGCTGTGTGGTGAAGGAGGTGTGCTCTCCACCCTGACAGGGATGCATCCGTAGTGACTACAGCTTGTACCTCTGGATCGTAAAAGGGTTTCCCCTTTGACAGGTTCTCTCTTGTCCACCAGTGAAGACTTTGTACAAGTGTTGGTGAAACGACCACTAGATCGTCCCACTGACCACTTGCCTGAGACCACTGTTTCACCAACCATTCTTGCATGGGTCGCATGCGCAGGCGCGCGTGGGGCACCAGGTAAATACATGACGCCATCATGCCTAGCAAACGCATTACTTTGCGCACCCTTATCTGGCGACCGGGCTGATATAGAGGAATTTGCAGTAGTAGATTCCAAATTCTTTCCTCTGATGGAAAGGCCAACCCTTCTTCAGTGTCTAGGACAGCTCCTAGGAACTGTTTGGAGGTGCTTGGCACCAGGCTTGATTTTTTCGCGTTCATGGAGAAACCCAATTCGAAGAGGAGGTTGATCGTTCTTTGAATGTTTGATCTGCAAATTACTGGGGTCTCCCCCGTGATGAGCCAGTCGTCCAGGTAAGGGTACACTCGGATTGCCTCCCTGCGTAGGTGTGCCGCCGCCACCGCCAGTACCTTGGTGAATACCCTTGGAGCTGAGGCTATACCGAAGGGCAGCACCTTGAACTGGTAGTGCTGACTGTCCACCTAGAAACGCAAGAATCTTCTGTGCGCTGGGAAAAATGGAAATATGAAAATAGGCATATTTCATGTCCAATGTTGCCATGTAATCCGCCTTTTTTAGGAGGGGGATTACCTCTTGGAGAGTAGTAATGCGAAACTTTTGGGGCTTGACATACTTGTTTGCAGGGCGTAAGTCTAATACTGGGCGCATTGTCAGATCTTTTTTTGGCACAAGGAAGTAAGTTGAATAAATACCCTTGTTTACCTGGTTGCCCGGGACGAGTTTTATCGCGTCCTTTGCTAGAAGATTGACGATCTCCTTGCGGAGGATCTTCTGGTGGTCTGAGGAATGTATTTTTTGACGTGGAGGGTGGTTTCAGGGACGCTGGAGTAGTTCTATGCAGTATCCTGCAGACACTGTGGACAGCACCCATCTGTCTGATGTGATCCCTTCCCAAGCTTCGGTGTAGTTGGTAATGCGTCCCCCTACTGGGGACCCTGAACGCGGCGTCACAGTTTTGCGGGAGGCGTGCCGCCTCTGCTGGGGCTGCCTCTACCCTTACCACAGCCCCTCGTTTCCTCTGCTGTAACTCTGGGTAGACTGCTGGTTGTTACACCATGATGTACCCTGCCCCTGTGAATAGTTGGAGCCTCTTTGTGAATTTTGGCCGCATGGGTGACGAAAATTACTATTGCCTCTTTGATTAGGGGGCTTGTTGGTTAACTGTCCCAGGGATTTCAGAGTCTCATACTCATCTTTGGCATTCTTTAATGCGTCCTCTACCGCCTTACCAAACAGTAGATTAGGCTCCACCGGCATGTTGATTAGGGATGCTTGTATCTCGGGTTTAAACCCTGACTGTCTTCACCAAGCATGCCTTTTAATGACAGTGCTCTCTGCTAAGAGCCTGCCGGCGTTATCTGCGGCATCAAAGGTTGCCTTAAGGATGTAACCGGACACGGCTCTCCCCTACGACGCAACCTGGGCCAACTGGCCCTTTAAGGGTTCCGGTGCGGAGTCGATGAGGGCAGCTACTTGCTCCCACTGGTGGCAGTTGTAACTAGCCAGCAGAGAGGTGGAGTTCGCAATCCTTGCTTTGTAAGCAGAAGTGGAGGCTACCTTCCTTCCCAACCTGTAAATGTTCTTGCTCTCCTTGTCGGGGGGAGCCTCAGATGATGATAGAGGCATTTCCGCCCTCTTCCGGGTATTAGTAACTACCAGGGAGTCAGGCTTTAGTTGCCCCCTTATGTAAAGCGGGTATGATTGGGCTGCCCTGAACAATTTCTCGACTCTGGGGTTTACCGCCCTGGTAAGGTTAGGATTGAGAAGGGAAGGATCAATCCCCCATTGAATGGACTTGAGAATTGGAATGGCCTGAGCAATGGGTTTCTTTTCTCCTATTAGTTCCTCAGCAAAGTCCCTCTCCTCCTGTGCCCCTTGAGTGTCTATGCGGAAGTGTTCTGCCGGTCTAGTCAAGACCTCATTTAGGAGGGGCTGGTTGTCGACTGGAGAGTCGGTAACTTGAGGTTCTTTGCCTACCAGGGAGTCTATTCTGTAGACTTCTGGGTCATCTTCCTCCTCCTTTTGGTCCTCGTCATCCCCATAATAGTCCACCTCAGTTTGGTCGTCCAACGTTACCAAGTCTGGATCCTCATCCTCTAATGGATCCTCACTATACTGGGCGTAAGGCTGGATGTAAAATAGTTGTTTCTTCTCCGGGCCGGCGTCGAACTTCGAACCTCGATGATTCGATGTGGGAGAGGAAGAAACAAGGAAATATAATTGATTTTTAGCAAAATATGGCTGAAAGCCAGGGAACTCCATGGAATGCTTTCGTCAAGTATGGCGGAAAAAAACAATCTGAGGGTCCTACACGCGTGAGGGATCATGGGTACAGTGGACGTCACACTAGGGATAGTATTATTGGCACTGCCTGTGTCGACGCCCATTTTCGAGTTTCGAAAAACAAACTGTAATACTCCGCAGCTTCCACTAGATGTCAGCCTATGCACAGCATGTGATCTAAGCAGATTCCACAAGCCTCAGAAATATATATGAATATATATATGATACATTACTCACCGTAATCGTATTTCTGATGCTTGTATCTGCTTAGATTCACATGCTGTGCATAGGCCGACATCTAGTGGAAGCTGCGGAGTATTACAGTTTGTTTTTCGAAACTCGAAAATGGGCGTCTAGGATCCTCAGATTGTATTTTTTCTGACATGAGGTAGCATGAGGAGTAGCGCGAGTACAGATAATCCAAGCAGATAGACAGAAAGGTAAGACTACAAGCAATCATGCACCTTCTCTCAGAGGGGAGGAAGGGTGGGTCGCATGTGAATCTAAGCAGATACAAGCATCAGAAATACGATTACGGTGAGTAATGTATCCCTTGTGAGGCTTATGGAATCTGCTTAGATCACATGCTGTGCATAGATTAGCGAGCAGTACCTGAAGAAGGAGGTGGGATGTGAGAAGGGTCATGAGCAAATAAGTGTCTTAGAACCGCTTGTCCCACTTGTGTATCTGCCTTGGAATGGGTGTCAATGCAGTAATGCTGAGTAAAAGTGTGAATAGAGCTCCAAGTAGCTGCTTTGCAAATGGTGTCAAGGGGTACATTTGCAATGAAAGCCAGAGTGGCCCCAATGCCTCTGGTAGAGTGGGCTCTTGGCGTGAAAGGCAGAGTTCTTTCAGAGAGTGAGTAACACAGGTGGATACAGTTAATAATCCACTTCGAGATGGCACCTTTAGAGACGCGATCCCCCTCTCTGCCTGTAGCTACGGAGACAAACAGTTGATCTGTTTTTCTTAGCGGTCTGGTTTTATTTACATAGTAGAAGACCGCCCTACGCACATCTAGGGTGTGTAGTTTCACCTCAGCCGAGCTTTGCGGGTCCTCGAAGAAAGCCGGAAGCTCGATGGACTGGTTTACATGGAATTTAGATATAAACTTAGGTGAGAACCCAGGGTGTGTGCGTAAAACCAGTTTGTCTTTATGGACAGTAAAGAAGGGATCCTGCACTGACAGAGCCTGAATTTCACTGACCCTTCTTATAGAAGTAATAGCTACTAAGAAGGCCGTTTTATAAATCAGGTGTTTGAGACTGCTTTTATGCATGGGTTCGAAAGGGGGGCCCATGAGCTTGGCTAGCACCACATTAAGGTCCCACCCTGGTGGTGGGCTTGAAATAGGAGGGTGAAGTCTCTTTACTCCTTCCATGAAGGCTTTAACTACTGGTACTTTCCACCACAAAACTTTGCTATGGGAAGTGGTGTAAGCCGACAGGGCTGCCAGGTGTACCTTCAGTGAGTTAAAAACCAATCCTGCATCCAGCAGGTGGAGCATGTATGTAACAATAGTGGAAGGAGTGCAATCAACCGGGTTGATTGATCTACTCTGGCACCAGATAACAAACCTCTTCCACTTGTCAAAGTAACAGTGCCTTGTGTTTGGTTTCCTAGATTCCTTTAAGATGTCCATACACCTCTGTGGCAAATTGAGATGTCTAAACTCTATGACCTCAGGAGCCATGCTGCCAGGTTCATTGAGTTGGGTTGCTGGTGCACTGTTTGACCTTGGTGCTGGGACAGTAGGTTGTACCAGCCTGGAAGTTTGATGGGCTCGCACACCGCCATCCTCCGTAGATGTGGGAACCACGGTTGTCTTGCCCACATGGGAGCAACTAGGACGAGCGTCATCGACTCTCTGTTCATCTTGTTCATCACTTTCCTGATGAGAGGAGTTGGTGGAAAAGCTTACGCAAACATCCCTGACCAGTTCATCCACAGGGCGTTCCCCTGGGAGTCTGGTTGGGGGAACCTGGATGCAAATCCTGGGCATTGTCTGTTTTCGCTTGTGGCGAATAAGTCTATAGTGGGGAAACCCCACTGAGAGAAGATATCTTCTACGACCTCTCTGTGTAGAACCCATTCGTGTTCCTCTGGGAGGGAGTCTCTGCTCAGAGCATCCGCTAGGGAATTGAGCTCCCCTGGAACATGTTGTGATGACAGGAGGATGTTCCGTCTGAGTGCCCATATCCAGATTTTCTGGGCAAGCTTGGACAGATTTGGCGAGCGAGTCCCTCCTTGCTTGTTCAGGTAGAACATGGCTGTTGTGCTGTCCGTCCGGATTTGCACTGACAGGTTTAGTAGGTGGGGCTCGAACGCCTGAAGCGCTCTGAATACTGCCAGAAGCTCTAGCAGGTTGATGTGGTTCTTGGCCACTGAGTGAGACCAGAGACCCTGAGCTGTGTGGTGGAGATGGTGAGCTCCCCACCCCGTCAGGCATGCATCTGTAGTGACCGCTGCCTGTACCTCGGGATCGTAAAAGGGTTTCCCCTGTGCTAGATTCTCTCTTGTCCACCAGTGAAGGCTTTGTACCAGTGTTGGTGAAACGACCACTAGATCGTCCCACTGACCACTTCCCTGAGACCACTGTTTCGCCAACCATTCCTGCATGGGACGCATGCGCAGGCGCGCGTGGGGGACCAGGTAAATACATGACGCCATCATGCCCAGTAAATGCATTGCTTTGCGTACCGTTATTTGTTGACCGGACTGATAATGCGGAATTTGCAGTAGTATATTCCGAATTCTTTCTTCTGAAGGAAAGGTCAACCCCTCTTGGGTATCTAGGATTGCTTCTAGGAATTGTTTTGAGGTGCTTGGCACTAGGCTTGACTTTTTCTCGTTGATTGAGAAACCTAACTCGTGAAGGAGGTCGATAGTCCTTTGAATGTTTGTCTCGCAAATTCCTGGGGTTTCCCCCGTTATGAGCCAGTCGTCCAGATAAGGGTACACTGGGATTGCCTCCCTGCGTAGGTGTGCAGCCGCCACCGCCAGTACCTTGGTGAATACCCTTGGTGCTGAAGCTATCCCGAAGGGCAGTACCTTGAATTGGTAGTGTCGGCTGTCCACCTTGAAGCGCAAATACTTTCTGTGCGCTGGGAACATGGAAATATGATCTTTCATATCCAAGGTTGCCATGTAATCCCCCTTTTTTAGGAGGGGGATTACCTCTTGTAGCGTGGTCATACGAAATTTTTGGGGCTTGACATACTTGTTGGCAGGCCGTAAGTCCAATACTGGGCGCATTGTCAAATCTTTCTTTGGCACAAGGAAGTAAGTTGAATAAATACCCTTGTTTACCTGGTGTCCCGGGACGAGTTCTATCGCGTCCTTTTCTAGCAGAATGGCGATTTCCTCGAGGAGAATCTTCTGATGTTCTAAAGAGTGTACTCTTTGTCGTGGAGGATGGTTCCGGGGACGCTGCAGTAGTTCTATACAATATCCTGTGGATACTGTTGACAGCACCCATCTGTCTGATGTGATGTGATCCCTTCCCAAGCCTGGGTGAAGTTGGAAATGCGTCCCCCTACTGGGGTTGCGTGAGAAGGGACCCTGAACTGAGCAACACTGCTTTGGTGGAGGCGTGCCGCCTCTCTTGTTGGGGCTGCCTCTGCCTTTACCAAAACCTCTCCTATTACCCCTGCCGTAACCCTGGGTAGACTGTTGGTTGTTGTTCCACTGTGTACCCTGCCCTTGGGAATAGGTAGATCCTCTCTGGGAATTTTGGCCGCGTGGGCGACAAAAATTACTATTCCCTCTCTGGTTAGGGGGTTTATTGGTTAACTGGCCAAGGGACTTGAGTGTTTCGTATTCGTCCTTGGCATTCTTCAGTGCGTCTTCGACCGCCTTACCAAACAACAGATCGGTTTCCACCGGTTTGTCCAACAATGATGCCTGGGTTTCTGCCTTAAAACCAGACTGCCGTAACCACACATGTCTTTTGATAACAGTGCCTTCCGCTATCAATCTGCCTGCGTTGTCCGTGGCATCGAAGGTTGCTTTCAAAATGCAACCAGACACGGCTCTACCCTCTGCGGAAATTCGAGCTAACTGGCCCTTTAAAGGTTCAGGAGCAGAGGCTATGAGTGCCGCGACTTCTTCCCACTGATGGCAGTTGTAGCTGGCCAACAGGGTGGTGGAGTTTGCAATCCTTGCTTGATTGGCGGACGTTGAGGCTACTTTCCTGCCGAAACCGTATAGTTTTTTGCTCTCCTTGTCTGGAGGAGCTTCGGACGATGACAAGGGTGTTCCAGCACTTTTACGAGTGTTGGTGACAACTAGGGAGTCTGGCTTGAGATGTCCTCTTATATATAGAGAGGGTCAGACTGGGCCGCCCTGAAAAGTTTTTCAACCCTGGGATTGACTGCTCTGGTGAGGTTCGGGTTCACTAGGGACGGATCTATTCTCCGCTGAATGGATTTAAGGATAGGGATGGTCTGGGCAACAGGCCTCCTTTCTCCCACTAACTCTTCTGCGAAGTCCCTTTCCTCCTGGACACCGTGGGTGTCAATGTGGAAATGTTCTGCTGCACATGCGAGAACCTTGTTTAGGAGGGGTTGGTTATCGACCGGGGAGTCGGTAACCGGGGCTTCGTTCTCTACCGGGGAATCTACTCTGTATGTTTCCGGGTCCTCCTCTTCCTCTTCCTGGTCCTCATCATCCCCATAGTAGCCCGTCCCGGTTTGCTCTTCTATCATACCAGATTCTTGGTCCTCACAAAAGGAAGCCTCTCCTTGATACAGTGAGTATGGTCTTGCATATGGTTGTACCTCGAAGAGTTCTGACCTCATCGGAGTTTCAAACCGGGGATTTTTACTCGGGGGGGATAGGATCAGTAGAGCCTGAGGGTGTCGCCCCCTGTGGATCATACGAGAGGAAATGTTCTGGATTTTTATCATAAACATCTGCCAAAGAAGACATTCTTGACATGACCCTATCTATGTCTTCACTGGACCATTTCTTGGAACTGGGAATGACTCTCTCAGCAAGTCTATGGGATTTATCTTGAGTAGCTTTGCTGGTTTTAGACATATCAGCAGACCTGGTTTTGTCTGTCTGTTTAGGGGGAGTGGAGTGTTTCACAGGTGTGGAAGAGTGCAAAGGTTGTTTTCTTCTGCTGTTTTCCCCCCTCCCTGTCAGTGGAAAAATGTTTTCCCTGTCCTTCAGTGGCTCCGGAGTTTTTCTTCCGACGATCGAACTTCTGTTAGCCTAGGGAGCGAGGCACTCTTGGCAAGAGTGGATGATTGCCTGGAGTCATGCGGCGATCTTGATCGAGAGCGCCCAGAGGACACCGAATCGGACCGTTCTGTTTGTGCCTCTTTCCGAGAACTCGACGTCGTCGAGTCTCGGTTGGACTTAGTGTGTTTAGTGTGTGTAGTATGTGAAGCGCTTGTGTCGCCGGGGGTCTTCCCCATAGCTGCCCTGCCGGACGACCTTCCGAGGTCGGGGACCTGCACTCGGCTGTCTTTCGACGCCGTAATGCCCTCGCCGTCCAAAAGTACGGAGTCGCTGCAGGCGCCCTCCGCTGTCATGGCCGCCTGCCTGGTGTGGTGGGCCCAACGCTTCGTCGAACGGTCCTTAAGTGTCTTAGGTTTAAACCTACTACACGCTCTGCAGTTCGCTTCGGGATGGTCCCTCGGCAAGCAGAGATTGCACGTGGCGTGCCTGTCGACCCAAGGGTATTTGCGATTGCACTTGGGGCAGAATTGAAAAGGGGTAACCTCCATACGCACCTTGAGGCAGCGGGCTGTTAAGTGTAGGAAAAGTATAAGGTGTACCTATATAACAAGAGTGTAGAGCATGTACCACCCCCCACTCTCCCTACTTGCAGGGCCGAGGCCAGAGGTCTTCCAAGGCCCGGGCCGAGGCCAGCGGCCTTCCGAGGCCCAAATCCGTCGTGCAGCAGCCGACGGTCGATTTCTTCTCCAGCCGGCGTCGAGTGTCGAAGTTCGACGTTGGGGTGGGGAAGGATGTCAATAGATTATTATTTTAAAATTTTTAGCAAAAGTATGGCTAAGGCCAGGGGACTCCGCAAAATGCTTCCGACAGACAAGCTCATAAGCATCGAGGCGCCTTCTCTCCGAGGGGAGGAAGGGTGGGTCGCATGTGAATCTAAGCAGAGACAAGCATCAGCAATACGATTAGGATGAGTAATGTATCCCTTCTGAGGCTTGTGGAATCTGCTTAGATCACATGCTGTGCATAGATTAGCGAGCAGTGGAAGAAGGAGGTGGGATGTGAGAAGGTTCATGAGCGAAAATGGGTGTCAATGCAGTAGTGCTGAGTGAAAGTATGTATAGAGCTCCATGTAGCTGCTTTGCAAATACTGTCTAAGGGGACATTTGCAATGAAAGCCAGAGTGGCTCCAGTACCTCATGTGCAGTGGGCCCTAGGCGTAAAATGCAGTGTCTTATTTGAAAAGGAATAGCACAGTTGGATACATCTGCCTATCCACCTAGAGATGGCATTTTTCGAGATGCAATCTTCTTCTCTGCCTGGCGCTATGGAGACAAACAGTTGATCTGTTTTTCTTAGCGGTCTGGTCTTGTCTACGTAGTAGAGGACCACCTTCCTCACATCTAGTGTGTGGAGTTTTACCTCAGTAGAGCTTTTGGGTTCTTCTAAGAAAGCTGGTAGCTCAATAGACTGGTTAACATGGAATTTGGAAATTAACTTCGGTGAGAACTTAGGGTGAGTCTGCAAAAAAACCAGTTTGTCCTCATGTATAGTAAAGAAACATTAACAACTACGAGAACCTTGAATTTGACCCTTCTACCTCCGTACTATTGGGATTTGATATTATTTCACTTTATACTAACATACCCCAACAAGCTTCTCTTGATACTATAGAAGAAATACTACTCACACGGGAAGACCACGATCCAGTACCCACCTCGTTCATCCTCTGGTGCGTCGAGCTGGCACTGAAACGTAACTACTTCGAATTCAACCGGAATTTTTTCCAACAAATAGAAGGTACTGCCATGGGCGCAACTATGGCCCCCAGTGTAGCAAACCTCTAGATTGAAACCTTTGAAAAATCGCGCATCTACAATAACAACCCGTATGCTAAGAACATCAGAAAATGGAGCCGATACATCGACGACATTCTAGTGCTATGGGAAGGGACTCATAACGAAGCCTCAAATTTCTTTACCTGGATGAACACTCTCAATCCACACTTACAGTTTACTATGACAGCTAGCAATGAATCTACCAACTTTCTAGACCTCACCATCTTTCCCCATAACGGTGTTCACAAACCTACAGACAAGAACTCCTTATTAGACTACTCCAGTCATCATATCAAACATCTACGTGACAATCTGCCTTTCGGACAATTTTTACGCCTTAAAAGGAATAGCTCAGATAAAGACACATATGAAGCAGAAGCTGCTATCCTGAGCAAAAAACTAAGACAAAGAGGCTACCTAAAAAAACTAGTGAAAAAATCAGCCAAGAGGGCATACAATAATAACCGAGATGCCCTATTAGAACAAAAACCTAAAAAAGCTAAAGAAGATCGTATTGTTTGTGTAAACACCTTTTCGGACCATAGCTTTAAAATCACCAATATCAAAAAAAAATTTCAACACAGCCACTCAATCCATACCGATGCCAATATTTGCCTATAAAAGAAGTACTACTATAGGCAATCGAGTTAGCAATAGAAAACTGAAAAGCATTAACACTCCAGACCCCAAATTGTCCACCCTATGAGGCCTTCCTAATGCCACCGGACACTACCCTTGTGGTTCCTGTGGAGTCTGCAAACTTACCTCCAAAAGCAAAGATTTAGATATTGGTCTTTCAAAACGCTGGGTCCAAAACAACCTAATTGTAACACAGAGTTCGTTGTTTCTTTAATCACATGCAAATGCGGTCTACACTACGTGGAAAAGACTATACGGAAAGTAAAGACTCGTATCATGGAACACCGAAGCTGCATAAGAAACAAGACTGAGAATGCACCTCTAGTCAAGCACTTCACTCATCAGCAACAGAACTACGAAGACTTTACATGGACAGTACTTATGTCCCTAAAAGGAGTAACTCATGAAAATCGCGAAAAGAAACTTTTGAAAATGGAACAGAAAATGATTTATACACTGCATAGTGATATTACAGGTCTGAATGAATCGGTTGAATGGCACAACATCTAACCCCTCTCCCCCTTCATATCTATAGGAACCGCCCCTCCCCTTCACCTAACTCATGTACTACCCTGAACTATATAGTGAGATTCTCATGTTCCCCTTACACTCCCACGGGTAACCTTAAATACTTGTAATCACCATTAGATAGCCTACGTCTATCTACTATAGGATTCACTACGAGCCCTTTAATTTAGCATAACCTGATTAATGTAGCCTTTAGATTCTCTCTCTGATGGAGGTAATACCACCTTCCTCCGCACTGTATCTTCATACCTTTATCCTGTATCTCAGAGTTATACTATATGACAGATGATTACCTACATACTATCCAGTGATTTACTGTCCGGTCTCAACACGGAAAAGTAACGAAATACATTCATGATTTTTTACATTTTATATTTGATATCTCACACCCTACACCTTTCAAATACTCGCCTACTTTAGAACCTAGTTTATCTACCATCGTGCAATACCTTCCATTTCCATCTCTAACGTATTTAATACGCGATATACATTTCTATCTAATCGATGGTCCATTCAAAAATGGCCGCCGTATTCACCCACTCTTCCGCGTCAGCTACGAGGAAGTTAATATGGAGAAAGGACTCCCCGTCTCCTTGACTACACAGTAGCCATCGACGCCTTCGCTCTGCTAGACGACCCCGCGGAACTATCCCCGTCAGCACCAGGAAACCTAGCCTCTACCCGAGCTACATTAAGTAAGCGATTTGGCGCTCGTACAAGCCGCCGTATCTATAAGATTAGGTTTGCCTTTACGCTCCCTATTCCAACACTTCTCTATTTCATTATTTGTCAACAGCGTTGCTACTGGGGATTGTGCTTGTCTGCCCCCGTTCATAGCAATATTATTACTGACTACGCGGACGTTCTACTCGTTTAAATCCACAGGTATGTTTTCATGCGGTTTAATGTTAATACCCTCAAAGTGCACAAATATTAATATACCGCACAGGAGCCTAACTACTAACTATCACAGGAGTGAAACTAACTCCCATCCACACCTCCCGTAACGTAGACCGCTACGATTACCACTCTATTGTTGCTTCTACTACTCCACACCGCATGTCACCATCACACAGTATACCGATATCTACCTCCGGGTTGATTTTCATGCACAGTTAAAATATTGGGGACCCTATACCTTAATGTCTTCACCCTTATTCAGACTTATTTTAAGTTTACCTTACAAAGAGGTCCCCTTAAGGACCCTTTTTGATCCCTGTATAACCGCGGATTTTCGTACTTTTTCTCCCTAAGTAATGACACTGTCCTATGGTGTATTACCACGCTCCCCACCATCACAGGACCCTAACTTACCACTAGGGCTTTCTCGCCTATATTTCTCACTTAAGATCGGTCTATACTTTCTTATTGTGTTTAGTGAACACAGATATATAGCTCTGATTTATAAGCAAACAAAGTTGCTTATACCATATTATATATTTTGTAGGAAAGAAACCTCCTCCTACTCATACTTACCTCTCGAAGTAAAGAGCCCCCAAAAGCACCATTTCAGGTAGTTATTCCCTGTAATTTGGTACGATAGTTCATTTATTTGAACTCCTCAAAGCACTAAAGCTATCCTACAGCTTACCCTTTGTTTTAAGTGTTTTTAAACCCTACAGGTGCTATGAGAAAGACGTTTATCCTACCCCTGATCCAATATGAATTAGGTTTTCACGTACTAACCAGCTCCTCCTGATGAATGTTCTATACCTATGCTGAAAGAACAGAAACATGTCGAGACAGTTCTCTGGACTTGAGATTTAAATTTATGATATACCAATCCTAATAGAACCTGGTACATCACTACTTGTTTTATATGTACCAATTATATGTATATGTTTTGTGAAGTTGTTTTAGCTTGCACTGATAGCCTGTTATGTATTCCTCGTTTTATATTGGATGTGAAGTACCGTATTGTGGACCACTGAATTTAATTAGATGTTTTAACTCTCTGGATTTATTATTAAAAATGATGTTGACCTTTTAATAGTGACTGGTCCCCCCTTTCCTAGTTCAAGTTCAACTCTAGCACCTATACTAGCTTGGTCTTCCATTTTTATAGTACAGAAAGGACCCTGCACTGACAGAGCTTGAATTTCACTGACCCTTCTTATGGAAGTGATGGCTACCAAGAAGGCAGTCTTATAAGTCAGGTGTTTAAGACTAGACTATTGCATCGGCTCGAATGGGGGACCCATGAGCTTAGTGAGTACCACGTTTAGGTCCCAACCTGCCGGTGGGTTGGAGATTGGAGGGTGGAGTCTCTTTAACCCCTCCATGAATGCCTTGATGACAGGTACCTTTTGCCATTGGATTTTATTATGGGAAGTGGTGTAAGCTGCCAAGGACTTTTAGGGAGTTGAACACCAACCCGCATCTAGAAGGTGGAGCATGAAGGTAAGAATGTCAGATGGAGTACAATCAATGGGATTGATTTGCTTATTCTGGCACCAAATTACGAAATGTTTCCATTTATCATAGTAACAGTGCCTAGTGTTTGGTTTTCTTGATTCTTTCAAGATATCCATACATCTCTGTGGTAAATTGAAATGACCGAACTCTATGACTTCAGGAGCCATGCTGCCAAGTTCATAGAGTGTAGCTGTGGGTGCACTGTTAGTCCCTCGTGTTGGGCGAGTAGGTTGAACTGGCACGGGAATTTGATGGGATCGCACACTGCCAGCCTGCGTAGGTGTGGATACCACGGTTGTCTCGCCCACATATGGGCAACTAGGATGAGCGTCAGAGGTTCCATGTGTAACTTGTTCACCACTTTCCTCATGATAGGAGTCGGGGGGAGGGAGGGACCGTAGGAAAACTTCCCTGACCAGTTCATCCATAGGGCGTTCCCCTTGGAGCCTGGCCAGGTGAACCTGGATGCGAAGTCTGGGCATTGACAATTTTTGCTTGTGGCAAATAGGTCTATAGTTGGAAAACCCCACAGAGAAAATAGGTGTTCTACCAGCTCTTTGTGTAGACATCACTTGTGTTCCTCTGGAGGGCATCTCTGCTCAGTGAGTCTGCTACAGCGTTGAGTTCCACTGGAACATGTGATGACAGGAACATTTTCAGTCTGAGTGCCCATTGCAGATTTTCTGTGCAAGTTTGGATAGAGTTGGAGAACGTGTCCCCCTGTTTGTTGATATAAAACATCACTGTGGTGCTGTCTGTTAGGATCTGCACCGACAGGCCTGTTAAATGGGGTTCGACTGCTTGAAGGGCTTTCAACACTGCCAGAAGTTGTGGTTCTGCGCTGCAGAGTGAGGCCACAGATCATGAGCTGTGTGGTGAAGGTAGTGAGCACCCCACCCTGCCAGTGAGGCATCCGTTGTGACCACTGCCTGTATCTGTGGACCTTAGAAGGGTTTCCCCGTGGTCAGATTCTCTTTCGCCACCAGCAAAGATTTTGTACCAGTGTTGGCGAAACGACCACTAGATTGTCCCACTGACCGCTTGCCTGAGACCATTGTTTCACCAACCACTCCTGTATGGGATGCATGCGCAGGAGCGCGTGGGGAACCAGACATATGCAAGATGCCATCATGCCTATTAAACGCATCGCTTTGCATAGCCTTATCTGGCGGCCGGCTTGATAATGTGGTATTTGCAGTAACAAGTTATTTATCCTTTGCTCTGAGGGAAAGACCAACCCATCCTCTGGTTTTAGGATAGCTCCTAGGAACTGTTTGGAGGTGCTGGGCACCAGGGTTGATTTTTTCTCATTGATCGAGAAGCTCAATTGAAAGAGGAGGTTGATCTATGCGCTGGAAACATTGAAATATGAAAATAGGCATCTTTCATATCCAGTGTTGCCATGTAATCCCCCATTTTTAGAAGTGGGATTACCTCTTGTAGCGTGGTCATGCAGAACTTTTGTGGCTTGACGTACTTGTTTGCAGGCCTCAAATCTAATCCAGGGCGCATTGTTAGATCTTTCTTGGGCACAAGGAAGTAAGTTGAATAGATACCCCTGTTTACCTGGTTGGCTGGGACCACTTAATTGGTGTCCTTTAATAGAAGCGCTGTTATTTCGTGTAGTAGGATCCGCTGATGTTCTTCTGAGTGTACCTTCTGTCTCGGGGGGTGATCGCAAGGTCATTGAAGATCTATACAGTAGCTCTCTGCTACCGTGGACAGCACCCATCTGTCTGAGGCGATACCCTCCCATGCGTGGGTGAAGTTGGAAATGCGTCCTCCTACTGGAGATGCATGGGAGGGTACCTGGAGCGGAATGTCACTTGCTCGTGGATAGCCTTGAAAGGATTGTCCTTAGTTGTTGCCATAGGAACCCTGGCCTTGTTTGTATCCTGATCCCCTCTGAGAATTTTGGCCCCGAAAGCGGCGAAAATTGCCGTTACCTCTCTGCCCCGTGGGCTTGTTTGTGAGCTGGTATAAATACTTAAGAGTGTCGTATTCATCTTTAGCAGTTCTAAGTGCATCTTCTACAGCCTTGCCAAAGAGCACATCTGTTTCCACCGGCATATTAATTAAGGTGGCGTGTGTTTCTGGCCTGAAGCCTGATTGGCGAAGCCATGCGAGTCTTTTTATGATAGAGCCCTCTGCAATGACTCTACCTCCATTGTCGGCCGCGCGTCAAATTTGACTTTAGGAGACAGGTAGACACTGCTCTACCATCTGCTGCCATCTGGGCTAATTGAGTCTTAAGTGGCTCAGGTGCGGTAGAGAGTAATGCGGAAACCTCCTCCCAGTTGTGGCAGTTGTAACTTGCCAAAAGAGTAGCATTATTTGCAATTCTTGTCTGGTAAGCCGCAGAAGAGGCTACTTTCCTGCCCATTGCATAGATTTTCTTGCTCTCATTATCCGGAGGAGCATCAGAGGAAACAAGGGGAGTGCCTGCTCTTTTACGTGTGGTGGTAACCACCAAAGAGTCCGGTCTTAACTGGCCTCTTATGTATAGGGGGTCAGAAGGTGCAGGCCTGAACAGTTTCTCCACACGCGGGTTAACGGCCCGTGTGAGATTAGGTGCCTCCAAAGAAGGTTGGATTCTGCATTAGACAGACTTTAGCAGTGGAATAAATTATCCAACTGTTTTCTTATCTCCCAACAATTGCTCAGCGAAGTCTCTGTCTTCTAGAACTTCCTGTGTCTCTATGCGGAAATGTTCTGCCGCTTTATTTAGGACTTTGTTGAGGAGGGGTTGATTGTCTACGGGGGAATCTACCACTGGAGGGTCTTGATTAATAGGTGAACCTATGGAATACATGTTTGCCTCCTGGTCCGGGTCCTCATCGTCCCCATAATAAAGTTTGTCTATGTCCTCATAAATAATTTGAGGGTCAGATGTATCGACGAACGAAAGATCATCCTGGTCTTCTGTATGAACTTCAGGGTCATACAGATCTATAACTCTGCCCTGAGCTGGGACATCAGAACGAGCCCTCTTGGTAGGGGGTTGAGAGACAGAGGGTTGAGAGCCTGACGGGGCTGCGGTGGGTGGGGTGGTCTGAAAGCTTTGAAGATAATCAGGATTTTTTTCGAAGAAATTTGCCATAAAGGTCATTCTTTGCATGACTCTGTCGATGTCCTGCGAAGACTATTCCTTTGCGCTTGGAATGAAAGTTTCGGGCTCAGTGTTGGGAATACCCATGTCTTCATTAGTAGGAGAAATAGGCCTAGGCCTAAAGTCTTTAGGGTTCCCTATTGGTTTGGAGAAGATACCCTTTTGTTAGGACCTGTCCCTAGTAGGGCTCTTGTCTCTGTGGGGGTCTTAGAGGGTGTCTTATGGTGTTCCCCCCACCATGGTGTCCATGGGAGTATGTAACTGACTTTTTGGGGCCTGATGTCTTACCAGATGAAGAACGTCGAATTTCGGGTGTGGGGGCTGAGGTTTTGTCTGCAGACGAACGACTTTGGACAGTGTTTTTGTGTGACACCCTTATCGTCTTTCGACGACATAGCCTTGTGATGCAGCGATCTGGAACGAGATTGCCCAGAGAACCGGGACTCGGTGGAACGTTCACGGGGTGTAGAACATTGCCGACTATTCGACTCACCTGTCGAATGTCGACTGGGGCTGTGTGTTTTGTGGTGTGTGCCCTTGGAGCACTTCCGCCACCGGGTGTAGTCCCCACAACATGGGCGCCGGCCTACGGGGTCGGGGGCTTGCGCTTGGGTAGCTAAAGCTACTCCAGTGCCCTCGACGCCCGAAAGTGGGGCATCGCTGCCATCGCTGAAGGCTCCTTCTATCGCCATGGCCTCGAGTTGCCTGGCGTAGTGGGCTCAGCGCTTAGTGGAACGGTCCATCAACGTCTTTGGCTTGAAGAGCCTGCAAGCTCAACAAGATGTCTCGACGTGGTCTCTCGGGAGACACAAGCTGCAAACTAGATGTTTGTCTACCCAGGGGAACTTACGGTTGTACTTAGGGCAAAACTTAAATGGAGTGTTCTCCATAATAGTAGGTAAAGGGGATGGCAGCTGGGTGAACAAAGTGTAGGATGGGGAAAATATGCATTCTAAAAATGGCCTAACAATGGCCTCCCCCGTCTCTCCCTACTGTCTGGGCCGAGGCCCGGGGCGGCCTTCCAAGGCCATACGGTCCGTCGCGATGGTCTCCGACGGCAGTATTCTTTCTGTTTCTTCGGCGTGATGTTACGAAGTTGAAGGAAGGATAGAAAGAAACACGATCGTAACTAAACAAATTCAATGGCGTATCGCCGAAAGGAACTCCGCTATATGCATCCGTCTAGCATGGCGGAAAAAAACAATCTGAGGGACCATGACGCGTGAGGGATCATGGGTACAGTGGATGTCACACTAGGGATAGTATTACTGGCACGCCCTGTCGACGACCCTTTTCAAGTATTAAAAACAACTGTAATATTCTGCAGCTTCCACTAGATGTTGGATTATGCACAGCCTGTGATCTAAGCAGATTCCACAAGCCTCAGAAATATATATATGATACATTACTCACCGTAATCGTATTTCTGATGATTGTATCTGCTTAGATTCACATGATGTGCATAGGCCGACATCTAGTGGAAGCTGCAGAGTATTACAGTTGTTTTTGAAATTCAAAAAGGGACGTCGACAGGGTGTGCCAGTAATACTATCTCTAGTGTGACGTCCACTGTACCCATGGTACTTCACGTGTTGAGGTCCCTCAGATAGTTATTTTTTTTGACATGAGGTAGCATGAAGTGTAGCGTGAGTACAGTTGTATCCAAGCAGATAGTTATCAGACAAGTTCATAAGCATCCATGCGCCTGCTCTTCGAGGGGAGAAAGGGTGGGCGCATGTGAATCTAGGCAGATACAAGCAGAAGAAATACGATTACGGCGAGTAATGTATCCCTTCTAAGGCTTGTGGAATCTGCTTAGATAACATGCTGTGCATAGATTAGCAAGCAGTGTTAGGAGAGGTGGTGCGATGTAAGAAGGTTTATGGGCGAACAGATGTCTTAGGGGTACACTCCCTTTTGGCGCAGCCGTTTCGCCGCGGGCCGGTTCGGCGCGGCCAGTTGGCCGCAGCGGCCAGTTCGCCGCGCCCATTTCGGCGCGGGAGCCTTTCTGGCACCGCCGATTTGGCGCGAGGGACGTTTGGACGTGGCTGACATTGCAGCCACATCTAAACTCCCTCACGCCAAATTTAAAAGCATAATTATTTTCAAATGCAGCACTTTGACAGGAACTGTGCCTGACAACTTGTTGCATTTGAAAATAATTTGGGGTCAAGTGACTGGCGTGAAGTGTAGTATTTTTTATTGTGATTTTCCCAAATGCTTTATTACTATTTTTTTTTATTTGACTTCAATTATGTGAGTTAAATATGCAACTTTTGCTGCCTCAGGCACAAGGCCAGTTCGGTCTTGTGGTTAAGTTCCAAGCCTCACAATCTTGCAGGCCATGGTTCGTGGCTGGGATAAAGCTTTTAATGTTATTCTATTTGAAAAAAAAATAATGTGATATTTTGCAAATAGAATAAAATTAAAAGCTTTAGCCCAGCCACGAACCATGGCCTGCAAGATTGTGAGGCTTGGAACTTATCCACAAGACCAAACTGGCCTTCTTCCTGGGGCTGCAAAAGTTGTATTTAACCCCCATGATTGAACAGTCTAATAAAAAGAAATAATAATAAAGCATTTGGGCAATTCACAATAAAAATGAACCCTCTGCCCACTACCACCCCCCTCCTCCCACCACCTGCCCACTACCACCTCCCACCACCTGCCAGCTACCACCTCTCTCCTCCACCCCCTGCCCACCATCACCTACCACCTCCCACCACCTGCCAGCTACCACCTCCCACCACCTGCCAGCTACCACCTATAACCCCGTCAGCTACCACCTCTCTCCTCCACCCCTGCCCACTACCACCTCCCTCCTCCCACCACCTGCCAGATACCACCTCTAACCCCCTGTCAGCTCTCTCCTCCACCCCCGCCAGATGCCACGAACCCCCTGCCCACTACCACCTCTCGCCTCCCACCACCTGCCCACTACCACCTGTAACCCCCTGCCAGCTACCACCTCTAACCCCCTGCCAGCTACCACCTCCCCCTCCCACCACCTGCCCACTACCACCTGTAACCCCCTGTCAGATACCACCTCTCCCCTCCACCCCCGCAAGATGCCACGAACCACCTGCCCACTACCACCTCTCTCCCCATGCCAGGGATTACAGGGATTCGCTGGAGGTAGTGGCCTTGCGGTAAGTTCTCTACCCCAGAGTCTTGCAGGCCATGGTTTGTGGATAAACTGAACCTTTCTTTAATTTCCCCTTTTAAATAAATATAATGTGATATTTTGCAAATACAATCAAATTAAAAGCTTTAGCCCAGCCACGAACCATGGCCTGCAAGATTGTGAGGCTTGGAACTTAACCACAAGACCAAACTGGCCTTGTGCCTGGGGCAGCAAAAGTTACATATTTAACTCCCATGATTGAACAGTCTAAGAAAAAAAATAATAATAAAGCATTTGATATGATATGATAGTTTATTTATATAGCGCCTATACACAATGTGTTTCATGGCGCTATATAAATAAACTATCATATCATATCAAATGCTGTATTATTTTTTTTGGGCAAAATACTGAACGACGCAAAACAATGACAATTCCCACCCCCCCTCACCCCCCGCGCCAAAACATCCCCGCGCCCAAATGTCGCAGCGCCGAACTGGGCGCGCCAAATTGGGCGCGCCCAATTGTCTCCTGCGCCGAATCGGTCGCGGCGAATCGGCCCGCGCCGAACTGGCCGCGCCAAATCGTCCTGCTCCGTCTCTTAGAACCGCTTGTTCCACCTATGTGTCTGTCACAGAATGAGTGTCAATGCAGTAATGCTGAGTTCAAGTGTGTATTGAGCATCATATAGCTGGTTTGCAAATGCTGTCTAGAGGGACATTTGTAATGAAAGCCAGAGTGGTTCCTGTGCTCCTTGTTGAGTGAGCTCTAGGTGTAAAAAGCATTGTCTTATTTGATAAGGAATAGCACAATTGTATACATCTGACGATCCATCTGGAGATGGCATTCTTGGAAATGCGGTCTCCTTCTCTACCTGTTGCTATGGAGAAAAACAGTTGGTCTGTTTTTCTTAGCGGTTTGGTCTTGTTTACATAGTAAAGGACTGCCCTCCTCACATCTAGTGTGTGGAGTTTTACCTCAGCTGAGCTGGTGGGGCTCGGAAACAAAGCCGGTAGCTCAAAAGACTGGTTTACGTGAAATTTAGAGATCAACTTAGGTGAGAACCTAGGATGAGTACGTAAAACCAGCTTGTCTATTTGTATGATAAAGAAAGTATCCTGAACTTTAAAGCTTGCAATTTCACTAACTCTTCTTATGGAAGTAATAGTCACTAAGAAGGCAGTCTTGTAAGTCAGGTGTTTAAGACTTGACTTGTGCATAGGCTCAAAAGGGGGTCCCATGAGTTTAGCAAGTACAACATTGAGATCCCAACCTGGCGGTGGGTTTGAAAATGGGAGGGTGGAGTCTCTTTACTCCCCCCATAAAAGTCTTGATGACGGGTACCTTCCACCATGAGACCTTATTGTGGGAGGTGGTTTAAACTGACAAGGCAGCCAGGTGGATCTTTAAAGTGTTGAATACTAATCCTGATTCTAGCAAGTGGAGCAAATAATTTAGAATGTGGGATGGAGAACATTCTATGGGGTTAATTAGTTTAGACTGGCACCAAATTACAAATCTTCTCCACTTGTCGAAATAACATTGTCTAGTGTTAGGTTTTTGTGCTTCCTTCAGGATATCCATACACCTCTGTGGCAGGTTAAGATGTCCGAACACTATGACTTCAGGAGCCATGCTGCCAAGTTCACTGAGTGAGGTTGCGGGTGCACTGTTAATCCCCCGTGCTGAGTGAGCAGATTGGTCAGGCACGGGAGATTGATGGGATTGCACAACAGCAGTTTGCGCAGATGTGGATACCAAGGTGGTCTTGCCCACATAGGAGAAACTAGGATAAGCGTCATTTGCTCCTTGTGGATCTTGTTCACCACCTTCTTCATGAGAGGCGTCAGGGGGGAAAAGCGTAAGCAAATTTCCATGACCAGTTCATCCACAGGCATTCCCCTTGGAGCCTGGCTGGGGGAACGTGGATGCAAAGTATGGGCGTTGACTGTTTTCGCTTGTAGCGAACAAGTCTATTGTGGGGAACCCCCATTGAGAAAAGAGGTGTTCTACGAAGTCCTGCGTGTAGTACCCATTCGTGTTCTTCTGGTAGGGGATCTCTGCCCAGCGAATCTGCCAGAGAGTTGAGTTCCCCTGCAACGTACTGTGATGATAGGAATATCTTCTGTTTCAGTGCCCATCTCCAAATTTGTTGCACAAGCCTGGACAGATTTGCAGAACGTGTGTCGCCCTGTTAGTTGATGTAAAATATTGCTGTAGTGCTGTCTGTCAGGACTTGAACCGATTGGCTCGCTAGGTGAAACTTGAATACCCGAAGGGCCTTAAATACTGCCAGTAGTTCGAGCAGATTGGTGTGGTTCTGTGCCACCGCATGAGACCACAGACCCTGAGCTGTGTGGTGAAGGTAATGAGCCCGCCACCCAGCGTGTGAGGCGTCTGTCTGTCATGACCACTTTGAAGGGGCACAAGTTGTGCCACAAGCAGACTCCCACCAGAACCCTGAGGGCCTTAAAACCACTGCAAAAGGGCTCCTGGAGCCAGTCCTGGCGCCTTTGGCACCAGACTCATATGTAGGAAGGAAGGGCTGTTGAAACTTGGTCCCATTTATGTACATGGGCCTTTAAATCCAACATGGAAGCGCCCACACAGTCTAGTTCTAAGAACCAAGCCATGCGCTCTAGTGTTTTGGGTGTTGCAGGCCTGGAACTACTTTCCCTGGTACTACTTTACCTGGGCTATATAAACCACACCCTAACTGCAGAACACTCTTCGAGTTATTCTGCAACCCGCAGCGTGACACTCACCGTGTCCAGCTCCTGGTCTTCAGCATCTTCCTGTAATCCTGCAAGAACAAGATTATTCTGTCTTACCTGAGAAAACACCATCCAGCACTCAGCATCTCCACTGGGCCGCAATCTGTGGAAACTGAGAGAAGAGGAAACATCACTCACCTGTGAGTACTAGCTTAAGGACTTCTGGCGAACCGCTACCACAGCTGCTGTTCGAACATTGCGAACTGCAATAATGAGAAAGGGAAAAACAATATTAGAACGTGTGCTTCCAAAACATCGAATTCCATCGGTTTTACCTGAATTACATCGTGCTACACCACGCTTTCATCCGGCGCACCACAGCAACATCTGCAAAGGAAAAGAGACATAGTCAGGTTCGCTTTCAATATTAAACAACCGCACATCGCTGTACTTACCTTAACAGATTCCGGGGGCCTGTTTTTCATTGCGTTCTTATCCACTCGCAGCACCACAGCGGCCTGCAGGGGAGATCAAGAAGAAAACACAGGTTAGCTTTAAACGAAAATAAAGGCGCTTCGCTTCGCGCTTTCTCTTACCTTGAAAACGTGCCTCTCCATCCAGCACGCCAGCATCAAGACCTTCGCACCTGAAAAGAAGGAGATAACGAATTCCCACCATAAACAGAACAAAGACTTACAATTAACAAACCTAAATGCCTACCAGCAGATTCGGGGTCACAGCAGGCCTGGGCCCAAGGAAGGCGAACTGCACCAGTGAAGCAACTTGGCCAACTTGCCAACAAACGTCAAGCGCCCCTGCACAAGAAACGCAGGACGAATAGCTCACCCTACAAATAACTAAGGTGAGAAAAAAACCCAGTGGGAAGGGAATCGGGCAGAGGGAGGTGGGAGATTCACCCATTAGAGACAGTTATCACAAATCCTCCCTTCAGTAATTGCAGATTCATTATTCAGCACTGGGCAACTACGCATCCAGGGTTCCAGATCTCAGAGCCTTCCAGACGCCCCCGGGGATATCAGGTGAGTGTAACCCTGTCGAGACAATTGCATGTACTTCCGGATTGTGGAAGGGTTTAACCTTCAACACATTTTCTCTTGTCCACCAGTGAATATTTTGTACTAATGTTGGCGAAACGACCATTAGATTGTCCCAGTGACCACTTGTCTGAGACCACTGTTTCGCCAACCACTCCTGCATGGGTTGCATGCGCAGGCGCACGTGAGGTACCAGGTAAATGCAAGATGCCATCATGCTTATTAAACGCATCGCTTTGCGTATGCTTATCTGGTGGCTGGCTTGATAATGTAGTATTTGCAGTAACTTGTTTTGGACTCTTTCCTCTGACGGAAAGACCAACACCTCTTCTGTGTTTATAACAGCTCCTAGGAACTGTTTGGTTGTGCATGGCACTAGGCTTGATTTTTCCTCATTGATGGAGAAGCCCAATTGAAAGACAAGGTTGATCGTTCTTTGAATGTTTTGCCTGCATATTAGGGGAGACTCCCTGTTAATCAGCCAGTCGTCCAGGTAAGGGTACACTGGGATTGCCTCCCTGTGCAGGTGTGCTGCCACCACCACCAGTACCTTCGTGAATACCCTTGGAGCAGATGCTATTCCGAAGGGCAGCACTTTGAATTGATAGTGCTGGTTCGCTTTCTTGAAACGCAAGAATCTTCTGTGCACTGGGAACATTGAAATATGAAAATAGGCATCTTTCATATCCAGTGTTGCCATGTAATCCCCCATTTTTAGTAGAGGGATTATCTCTTGTAGCGTAGTCATGCAGAACTTTTGTGGCTTGACATATTTGTTTGCAGGGCCTAAATCTAATACTGGGAGCATTGTTAGATATTTCTTTGGCACAAGGAAGTAAGTTGAATAAATACCCTTGTTTACCTGGTTGGCCGGGATGATTTCTATGGAGTTCTTTTGGAGCAGTGTGGCGATTTCCTCGAGGAGGATGAGCTGGTCTTCTTTGGAGTGGGTTTTCTGGCGTGGGGGGCGACTTCGAGGTTGCTCGAGGACCTCTATACAATATCCGCCCGCTATGGTGGACAGCACCAATCTGTCTGAGGTGATTTCCTCCCATGCTTGGGTGAAGTTGGAAATGCGCCCTCCTACTGGAGAGGCATAGGAGGGCACCTGAAGCGGGATGTCACTGTTTCTGAGGTGGGGTACCACCTCTACAGGAGGAGGAGGGACCCCTTCCCCGAGCGCGTGATCTGCGCGGTCCTCTCTGGTAATTCTGAGATGCTTGGCCTTGATTGTTCCCACAGGCCGTTCCCTGATTTTGATTACAGCTGGAACCCCTCTGGGAAAATTGTCTGCGTGTGCGACGAAAATTGCAGTTTCCCCTTTGGCCAGGACGTTTATTGGTTACTTGGCCCAATGATTTAAGTGCATCATATTCTTCCTTGGCTGTTTTCAAGGCGTCCTCGACGGCCTTGCCAAAGAGTGCATTGAGCTCAACGGGCATGTTAATGAGAGTGGCCTGCGTCTCTGGCTTAAATCCGGAATGGCGTAACCAAGCGTGAGGCTTAATAATCAGCTATGATTCTGCGGACGTTGTCTGCGGCGTCGAGACTGCTTTTTAGCAAGCCGCTTGAAACTGCTCTTCCTTCTGCAGCCACCATTGCAAATTGAGTTTTATGGGGTTCCGGGCTGATAAGAGTAAAGCTGAGACCTCATCCCACTTGTAGCAGTTGTAACTAGCTAATAAAGTAGCGTTATTAGCTATCCTGGTCTGGAATGCAGCGGAAGAGGCCAATTTCCTGCTCATTCTGTACAGCCTCTTACTTTCTTTGTCTGGAGGAACCTCAGAGGAGGCTAGGGGAATACCTGCTCTTTTCCTTGTTGTAGTAACAACTACCGAGCCAGGCTTTAGCTGCCCCCTGATGTACAGCGGGTGTGATGGTGCAGGTCTGAGAAGTTTCTCTATGCGGAGGTTCACTGCCCACGTCTGATTGGGTGTTTCCAGAGAGAGTGACAGACTTTAGTAGGGGAATAAACTGAGTTACAGCCTTTTGATCTCGCAAGATTTCGTCAACGAAATCCTTGTCCTGTGGATCCTCTTGGTTAGATATTTGGAAATGCTCAGCCGCTTTGATAAGTACCTTGTTCATAAGAGGCTGATTATCCATGGGTTAGTCTACAACAGGCGGGTCCTTATCAACTGGGGAGTCGATGTTGTACATGTCTTTCTCTGGATCACCCTCATCGTCCTTATTATCCCCATAATATGGGTCAGCGGCTTCTTGGACATAGATGTGTAATGCTTACCTGGACTCCTCCCGAGCGTAATGCCTTCTCAGCCAGAGGTTCTGTTATTTGGGCTTCAGAAATACTTTGGTTCGGTTAGTCTTTTAAAAAACAATGGAATTCTGTTGATTTTCTGTGGAAACGAATGTCTCTGAACTTTCTTTTCTTTGACAGGTCCTGTCAGGAGACGCGAAGCGAGCGCTTAAGTAGCTCCCTCTGCAATAGGTATAGTATGCGCTGTAAGTTAACAATGGACTTGGTGGCGGCCACGTTGAGTGTATGAAAACCAATGTAAGCGCTATGAGAGCCTAGGGCTTGTAGCCACTGTTGACCCACTGACTGATGTGAGGTTCCTTGCTTCCCTTGTATACTTGAATGGGAAATTATTGCTCATTTACTGGGATCATGACAGTTCCCCCCCCCCCCCCCCCGCCCAAGGATGAACCCTACGGTCCTGGCTTAGTAGGGTGGTTTTGAAGAAACTTCTGAAGTAATTTGAGGGCATGAATGTTTGAGCAAGTTCCCACGTCCTATCCTGTGGACCAAACCCTTTCCAAACTACCAGGTAGAATAATTTCCTTTTGACAATCTTGGAATCTAAAAATCCCTTTACTATGAATTCTGATTCACCTTCTATGATTAGGGGTTTTGGTGGTGGCTGTAATCTGGTCCCTGGACTATGTGGTTTATCAAAGAAACATGGACTACTGGAGGAATTTGCATGTGGGATGGCAATTTTAATTTTACTGCTGCGGGATTGACAATGGTCTCCACCGGAAATGGGCCTAGAAACGTAGTTTGAAATTTATGTGGGCCTTTAAGTGAAATGTATTTAGAAGCCAACCATACCTCGTCTCCCACTTTATACTCGGGAGATTTTCTTCGAAGTCAGTCTGCACATTTCTTTTGGTTCTCCTTTGCTGTAGCTAAATGTCGTAGAACCTCTTCTTGTACTCTGGTAATGTTATCATGAAGATTCTGTACTGCTGGCATCTTTAAAGATTCTGTGGGGTCGAAGGTCGAGGTCCGAGGATGTGAACCGTTCAGTATGTAGAAAGGAGTATAGCCTGTGGAAGTGGGTTCAGAGTTATTATAAGCATACTCTGCGATCCAAAGGACATCCACCCAAGAACAATCTATCTGGTGGAGAAGACATCGAAGGTATTGTTCAAAAGTCTGATTGGTTCTTTCTGTTTGACCGTCCGTCTGTGGGTGGTGACTGGTGGTGGTGATAGGTAGATAGACACAATTAAATTTAAGCAAACTCACAAAATTTTCTCCAGAATTGGGATACAAATTGCCTCCCTCTATCAGAGATCACTGTAGATGGAAATCCATGAAGACTTACAATTTGTTCCAGGAATACCTTTGCTAAGATGGAGGAAGTAGGAAGCCCTTTAAAGGCAATGAAAAGTGGCCTTCTTGGAAAATGAGTCCACCACGACAAGGACTGTGTTATAGCACAAACAAGGAGGCTGCTCTGTAATAAAGTCCATAGAAATGGTATGCCATGGCACTGGTGGGACGGGTAACGATTGCAGCAGTCCTGCTGGTTTCTGTTTTAAGCTTTTATTCTGAGCACAAATACCACAAGTTTGAATGTAATCTATGATGTCCTTGCACCATGTTGGCCACCATAAATGCCTCTTAATTTTGGCGTGGTCTTAGCAATTCCAGGGTGGCCTTCCAATGTGGCTCCATGGTAATCTGCCATAACTTTCTTTTGTAACTCCTGATGGGGTAAAGCCGACTCTGGAAATAAGGTAGGACTTCGTGAAGACAAAACGTAGGTCCTCTTGACTCCCAAGCCTCTAATTCAAAAGTGGTCATGTTAAGTAACATTTGTGCCTTCAAGTCTTCTCCTGAAGACCCAGTGACTCCCAGCACCGTCTCTTCTGGAATTATGTTTGCAGGTTCTGGTGTACATTGAATCTCTTCTCTTTCTCCAATCCTTGACAAGGCATCTGCTTTGCCATTAGGTATATAACGATTCGCTCCCTTCGCTCCCGTTCCCACCACTTGGGGGCATGATTTGGGGTTTATTCCCTACTGGACTTTCCTTCCGAACCGTATGCTACAGTGCTGTGATGAATTGGGAGCGCTAAATCCTTATTTTCCAAACAACTTCCCTTCCAGATCCATTTCAGGTTTTTGGCAGCCAGTATACTGCTTTAATCAAATGACTATGCTTCCCAGAATGCCTGACCCACAGCTTCATCTCCACCCTTGCAGGAAAAGGCTGGGTGGAGGATAGGCAATCCCTGTGGCTGCAGGTGCAGCAAGCAGCACACCCGCGGCGTGCGCTCGTTAAGCAGGTTTAAAAGCCTCAATTTGCTTCAGTCCAGCGCAGGTCATTGATGCAGTGTTCCTCTTTGTGACTGGTACCTTGATCCTGATTCTTAGTCTTGTGCCTAGTTCCAAGTTTCTATTCCCTGTTCCTTATCCCTGGATTTCGAATGTATGTGCTTAATTGCTTTCTGCTTTCTAGATTCCCTTTCTGTCTTCCTCTGTTTTCAGGCAGCATTTCTCAGTGCTTTCCCTTTCGGTGCAGTCCAGTTTGCCTGTGTTCTATATTTCTTTGACTTTGTCCTTTGCTGCTTTAAACCTTGATGCTTTCGTCTTTCTTCTTTATAAATTAGCTTCATGCCTTTTTCCTTGGATGGGTGGGGGAAGTGTGCCTTTGTAATTTCTTTTTTCCGTGTTCCTGTTCCTTACTTTCTCTTGGAATCCATTCTGTTTTTCTTTGCACTTCTGCATCTATTTCCCATTGATTATTAGGTGTGGTGAGCTGTTGTAGCTAGCTCCTGTGTGAATGCCTATGTTTTCCTCACTATTCTGTAATCACTATCCCTTCTTGCCCCTTGCCTTGAGTCTTATGTATTTAGTTATCCCCCCATTGCTGTTATAGCCTTTCTGGGTCCCTGTTTGATCAACAGGGTTCGTGGGCTTGCTGACATTCAAGTGGTATTTCTCGTCCTCGTGAGTACTGTTTTTAAGTTTCCTTATTCAATACCATCAAGAGTGTTAGATCCCTGGTCCTGTCGTTGCTTGCCCTCTACGTGGGCTTAGCGCTGTCAGTACCTGTAATAGCAATTATGGGTAAGGAGATTGCCGACTTTCCTTGCAGTCATAAGGAGCTTCTAAGTGCTTACCTCACAACCCTTTTCATATATTTGTATTGTTGTCACACTGTTTGCACTCCTGGGTTTTAGTATACATGAGTCTTGGTTCCTGTGTGCATGTTGTTTGACTCAAAGCTATTCACTGTGTGATTTTGTGCACATTTCCCGTGCCATATTCACTGCCTTTGTCCTTACCTGACAACATAGCCCTGGGCGATAAATGATGACAAAATCGTATTCCATGAAAAATAAACGCCCAACGGAGTTGTCGGGATGACTGAGCTTTTGTGTTGCGCAAATATTGCAGGTTTAAGTGATCTGTGAAAACTGACAGTATGCCGGGCCCCTAACAAGTGGTGTCTCCATTCTTTGAACGCGTGTTTGATTGCCAGTAATTCCTTGTCTGGGATGCTGTATGTTTAATTTGGCTGTTGAGAACTTCTTGGACCAGAAGGCCACTGGATGCAGTTGTACGGTTTCAGCATCTTTCTGGGATAGTACAGCTCCCATTACTCCACTGGACGCATCGGTTTCCACTACAAATGGTAGCTCGGGTTGAGGGTGTCTCAAAATGGGAGCGGTGGTAAATTCTTTCTTTAATGTCTGGAAAGCCTCTTCTGCTTCCTTGGTCCAGGAGAATGTCTTGTGCTTTCGCAGCAACAAAGTTATTGGGTGGACCAGTTGTGAAAATCCTGCAACAAAGCGCCCGTAAGAAATTTGCAAATCCTAAACAACTATGGACTCCTTTGACTGATGTAGGGAAAGGTCAATCAAATTTTCGGTTATCCATTTGGATTCCCATAGGCGACAAGATGAATCCGAGAAACTCCACTGAGGTCCCATCAAAGGAGCATTTTTCTAGTTTAACAAAGAGATTGCGTTGTCGCAGTTTCTGGAGTACTGCACTTACATGGGTTATGTGTTCTTGGACCGAGTTTGGGTAAATGAGAATGTTGTTAAGGGACACTACGGTGCAGACATCTAGCAATTCACATAAAACATTGTTCATAAAATTAGGGAAGGCTGCTGGTGCGTTGCATAAGTCAAAGGGCATGACTTTGTACTCGTACAATTTGTATTTTGTGCGGAAAGCAGTCTTCTATTCATCTCCTTCTTTGATTCTCACTAAGTGGTAAGCTCCTCTAAGGTCTAGTTTAGTAAAAATCTTTGTGTCCTTAACTTGATCCATTAACATTGGAATGAGCGGAAGGGGGTACCAGTTTTTGATTGTGATCTGATTGAGGGCACGGTAGTCTATGCAAGTATGAAGGTCCCCTTCTTTCTTGGGCACGAAAAACAGAGGAGATGCCATGGGGCACTTAAAGGGCCGAATGAACCTATTGGCAAGGTAATTATAATAATAGGTCTTCAAATGAATATTTTCTTGTTCAGTTAGGGCATAAATTCTGCTGCATTGGGTTTTTGAGCTAGGGAACAAATCTGGATCTGGCAATCATATGTCCGATGAGGTGACGGCACATTAGCCTGTTCTTCTTCAAATACTTCTTGAAAGTCTTGATAGTCTGGTGGAAGGGTTCCTATCAACCCTAAAGTGGGTTTTTCACATTAATTCACTGGAAACGCTTTCTTAGGTTCCGCCTTGAACATAGCAGGAATTCCGGCATTCCTCAGTAAAAACTATGGTTTTGGCATGCCAATCAATCTGTGGTTTATGTTTCTCTAGCCATGGAATTCCTAAAACCACTTCAAACTGTGGAGCACTAATTAGGTCAAACAATATCTTTTCCTGATGTCCTTCCTGGCAAAGCAAGGTGCAGACTTCAGTACACTTCGTCACTGGTCCGGATATTAGTTGAGTTCCATCTACTGCAGTGACATTTTCCACCACAGCCTTCGGGTGTATACCAATACCCATCTTGCCTGCTAGTTCGTAATCCATGTAGTTTCCAATCGCACCACTGTCCACATATGCTTCCAGAGCATACATCTTGGAAGGTTGAAGGTCGCTACTTAGGATGACTGGAACAACGAAATGAGAGATAAGAATTTTCTTCTTCTGGTTCGAGAAGTCGACCTCTACAATTGTCGGGTGTTAGAGTTTTCCAGCTGTTCATTTTCTGTGATTTTTCTGTCCTTCTTGTCTACTGCTCCCACTGGTTTCCAGGGTGGTTTCACTGGACAGTTTCGTAATTGATGACCCGCTGAACCACAACAGAGACATAAGTTTGGCTGTCTTCTCTTGTCTCATTCTTCCTTAGATGTGGGACCTCGAACACCCACTAACTGCATGTGCTCAGGATGACTTTCAATCATTGGACGAGTTCCGGAAAATAAAATGATTTAGCCTCTTATCTGGCCCGATCAGAGCACCGGTTCTGCAATCGGTGATCCAGCAATATGGTCGGGTCTATGAATTCAGCACAACCTGTAGGAGGATTCACTACTTGTGCTAAAATATCCTTGAGTTCTCCTCTTAATTCCCTATGAAAGGGTGTGGTTCTCTTCTCCTCAGGCCATGTCATGACCGCAGCCTCCAAGGAGTCAGGTTTAGCCCAACTGCCTCGGAAGCTGGGTCACAACTTCATTTCCAGGCACCCATCGGCTCCCATAGGGGCCTTATGGACCTTGTCCTGGTGCCAGTGGCGCCAGGCTCATAAGGGGACCCAGTCCCGGCACAGGACGTGCCGGGCTCATGATGTAAGGAATGGTGCTTGGGTGGACCTACCTGCTGCAGACCATGCTGCTCACTCACCTGCAGGATGAAATCCTCATCCATCCATGGCTGGAAGTACTTTACCTTCTGGGTGTGGCCAGCACCACTCTCTGGGACTGGATACTGGAACTATTCTGGAAGCTGGGACTTCTTACCTGGGTGAGGCTGCTGTGGAAGGAGGCACCTAAGCACTCCAGTAAGCTATTTAAACCACACCCGATCAGAGCAACGTGCTTCGCGTTATTCTGCAATAGCAGCAGGACGCTCACCGTGTCAGCTCCAGAGAATCTTCAACTTCTGCATCTGGGGAAGAGAAATCCGCAATCTTACCTTCTGAAATACCATCTTCGTCTTCAGCAGCATCTGAAAAGGGAAAAGAACACCAGGTTAGCACGAGATAAAAACCAGCGCAGCACTTACCCAGTCCATCGGTGCATCTCAAGCCACGGGCTGCAGCTTTCCATTTTTCCGGCACCCTGTGGAAGCAAAGACATTGGTTAGTAAACCTCCGTGAAACTTTCCTTACCTGCGCTGCATTCTTCTCGCCTCCGCCGACGCTGCTACTCGCATCTGCAAAACAAAAGGACATCATTAAGAAATACAAAACTCCATCTATACGCACGTGTTTTGGGCAGCGCTCATCTTTCTCACTCCTCGGCGCATTCCTCGACATCCATTTTTCTACCCAGCTGCTTCTGCGACTTGAAAAAGGAAAAGAGACATTAAGAAGTGCTTTTAACTTCGAATTGACATTTTCTACTTACTTGCCTGCAATACCTTAGCCATTCCATCACTCTCCGGACCTCCATATTCAAGCAACCGCCGTTCGTGCTGCTAACAACGGCCTAGCTCCAAATCTTCATCCTCTGGAACCAAGAGGCTGGACAATTAACCAGTGAAGTAACTGGCTTCGGCGCCCCTGCACAGACGCAGGATGGAGAGCTCCGCTTTCACCTACATAAGGTGAGCACATTTAGCCTACAAACTACTTGGGAGTACGAGGAAGGGGAGGCAGCTTACCCAGTCAGGCTTATATATCCATATTAACCCCTTGCTCTCATAATTGCAGACACCTCACCCTTCAGATCAAGATCTCAGTGAGGAAAGGGCCTTTCCAGGGTGGCATTCGAGGCCTGCGCGTGACCCTAGAAGACTCCGAGAACCCCCAGCCCAGACCTGCGCCTCCGAGGGATTCAGGTGAGCGTTACAGAACGCGAAGCCTACCGCAATTTTCCCACCCAGGCGCAATGGAAACCTCAGACACAGATCAACTGGCTCAATTGCTTGGGGAACTAAGGGCAGAAGTACACGCATCTCGCCAAGAAACAAACGCTTTACGAAGGGAGGTGATCATTGCCAAGGAACGGACGGATGATCTGGCCAGACAGTTGCTACAGGCTCAAGCGGGACAGACGCCACTGCCTCCCTATGGAGGGGGCGGCACTCCTACAACCTCAAGTAATCCGGTGCAAATTAATCTGCCAGGGAATGTGCCTTTGGCCCCGCCCGAACGTTTTTCCGGTGATCCAAAGCGATATGCAGTATTCATCAATCAATGCCGCTTGCACTTTCTGTGTAGACCCGCCGCATTCCCAACGGACCAAGCCAAGGTAGCGTTTGTACTTTCCTATCTTAGCGGTAGTGCTGCAGATTGGTCCATTCCTCTCGTGACACAGGATGACCCGCTCCTCTATAACTTTCAAGACTTTCAGACCAGTATGGAAAAGTTGTTCGCAAGACATTCACAGGGGCAGGCCTTGGACGATGAACTCCTGTCACTCAGACAAGGTAATCAGGATCTCCTGGCTTACATAGCGTCCTTTAATAGACTGGTGGTTGAGACCAGGTGGCCTGAAGATAAGAGAATCACGCTCTTCTACAGAGGTCTACGTGGGGAACTTAAAGACGTTTTAGCACAGGTGGTTAATCCGCCGCAAGACTGTTCAGATTATATCGACCTAGTAGTCCAATTAGATCATCGGCTACAGAACAGGAAGGCCGATCGATCCAGATTTGAAACCCGGGTACTTTCAAGACCTCAGAGCACCGCTAAAGGGAATGACTCCGTGGAACCAATGCTAATAGGAGTAGTAAAAGGACCATTAACTCAGAAAGAACGGGAAAGAAGAAGGCAATTACAGCTGTGCCTATACTTTGGGAATTCTGGACATTTCCTTCGTGATTGCTCAGTGAAACCGGTCAAGAAGACCGTAGGAGTTTCTGAAAAAAATGCTGAGAAACTGGAATCGGGAAACGACCTCGCCCGACAAGCGTAGAGGTCCGCTTACCGAGCGTTAAAACCAGTTCCTTGACCTTGCATTTGGTAATGCCTATGGTCCTCATAAGTCCCAATAGACCAGATCGCATGCATGCTATCAAAGTATACATTGATAGCGGAGCAATCGGTAATTATGTGGACCAAGACTTGGCTACCAGGATGGATCTTACCCCTACGTCCCAAGATGGTAAAGGACGTAATCACTACAGTGGATGGTACTGAAATAGCTTCCGGACCAGTTTCTCATACCACCATGGAGGTAACGTTGTTATGTCAAGACGGACATCAGGAGAAGATCGTGTTTGATGTAATCAAGGCCCCGCAGTTTCAGGTGATTCTGGGAATGCCTTGGTTGGAAAAGCACAATCCTCAGGTAGACTGGCGAGCCAAGGTAATTCGGTTTCCAGAATGCGCTTCAACCTGTTATCCTCAGCCCGAAATCAAGCTAGCAGCCATCACTTCCGAGGACCCCCGATTACCTCTGGAATACCAAGAGTTCAGCAACGTCTTTCAGAAAGATCAAGCCAACACCCTGCCTCCGCATCGGTCATACGACTGCCAGATAGACCTAATACCTGGGTCCACCCCTCCGTGCAGTAGAATATATGCCCTCACTGAACCAGAAAACCTCCATCTCGGGCAATACTTGGACCAGTACTTGGCTAACGGATTCATCCGCCCCTCGAAATCCCCGGCTTCCTCAGCTTTGTTCTTCGTCCCGAAAAAGGAAGGTGACCTAAGAACTTGTATCGATTATCGCGCCCTG
The DNA here is from genome assembly GCF_040938575.1 of Ambystoma mexicanum. Taxonomy (NCBI): domain Eukaryota; kingdom Metazoa; phylum Chordata; class Amphibia; order Caudata; family Ambystomatidae; genus Ambystoma; species Ambystoma mexicanum. The sequence goes on from NC_090936.1 coordinate 31,863,275, forward strand.
AACCAGATTACAGTAAAAACCGATACCCGTTGCCCTTGATTCCTGAATTATTGGACCAGGTAAAAGGCGCCTGCATATACACAAAGTTAGACCTCAGAGGAGCTTACCATTTGGTACGCATTAAGGAGGGCGACGAATGGAAGACGGCCTTTCGCACTAAATATGGATTATTTGAGTATCAAGTAATGCCCTTCGGACTATGTAACGCACCGGCCGCTTTCCAGTTTTTCATGAATGATGTCCTCAGAGAACTTATTGATGTATGCGTAGTCGTTTATATTGACGACATCCTGGTATACTCAACCTCAGAAACTGATCATCGTAGACACGTCACAGCGGTTTTACAGAGACTTCGCCAACACTGCTTGTTTGCTAAACTGGAGAAGTGCACCTTTCACGCAAAGGAAGTGGAATTTTTAGGGTTCATCTTATCCCCCAACGGAGTTCACATGGACTCAAGTAAAGTGGATGCTATCACCAAATGGCCTTCCCCAACTTCCGTGAAAGGTGTACAGAGCATGCTGGGCTTCGCTAATTTTTACCTAAGGTTCATTCCTGAATTCTCTCGGGTAGTCCAACCTATCACGGCTCTTCTGAAAAAGAATAAAAAATTCGAGTGGACTCCAGAAGCCGAACAAGCCTTCCAAGAATTAAAAGCCAAATTTATCTCTGCTCCAGTCTTAAGGCATCCCCGTCCAGAACTTCCCTACATCGTCGAGACAGACGCTTCCAGTCTTGCAATGGGGGCGGTGCTGTCACAAAGAGACCCCGAAACGCACCAGTTACACCCTGTAGCCTTTTGGTCTCGCAAATTTTCGGCTCCTGAGATCAACTACACAATTACGGACAAAGAACTCTTGGCAATTAAGTCCGCCTTTAAGGCCTGGCGGCATTATCTTTTGGGAGCCCGGCACACAGTAACTGTAATAATGGATCACCGTAACCTCCAGTACCTGAAATCAGCTAAAGCTCAATCTTCGAGGCAACTACGCTGGGCTTTATTCTTCGCAGAATTCGATTTTGTAATGACATATCGACCAGGCGTTAGGAACGGAAAAGCAGACGCCCTTTCCCGGATAGGGGTAGACGAACTTACAGCTAATCCGGAGCCGGTGCCAATAATTCCTGAACAAAAGATACTAGGAGCAATCAACACACTATCCCTCGAAGAGATTAAAGCAAGGGTCAATCAACTCATAACTCCCGAAGATTCATCGAATTGGCAATTGAAAGGAAAGGATTTTACAATAGATCAGAACCTATTGTATTTCCAAGGAAGACTATTCTTACCCTGCGCTGACTTACAAAAACAGGTCATCACCTGCTACCATGATTCTCTAATGGAAGGACATCCTGGAGTTGCCAAAACCTCAGAGAAAATTAAAAGGTATTTTTGGTGGCCATCTTGGAGGAAAGATGTTAAAGAGTTTGTGGCTTCTTGTGTTATCTGCGCACAAAACAAGAGTCAGAAGGAAAGACCAGCAGGATTACTACGTCCAATAGACATTCCACCAGGCCCTTGGCACACGCTCTCGATGGATTTTATCACAGATTTACCCCCTTGCTCCGGATACAACACAATTCTAGTGATCGTGGACCTTTTTTCAAAAATGGCTCATTTTATCCCACTGAAGGGTTTACCTACAGCTTCCATTCTAGCCCGAGAATTTCTTGAAAATATTGTCCGGTTGCACGGTTTACCTTCAGTACTAATCTCTGACGGAGGGAGCCAATTTATTTCCCATTTTTGGCGGAGTTGTTGTCGTTTAGCACAAATTGATGTACGACTTTCCACCAGCCATCACCCTCAAACCGACGGGCAGACAGAGAACTAACCAAACTTTAGAACAATATCTGCGCTGCATGTTGCATCAATCCGAGGGTACTTGGAAGGATGTCCTTTGGATTGCTGAATACGCTTACAATAATTCAATCCATTCTGGGACGGGAAAAACCCCTTTTTTCCTGCTGTATGGAAGTCATCCTCGAACCTCAAATCTGGACCCACCTCAAGCTCTCGGAACACCTGCTGTTGACCATCTGCATTCGACGATAACTCAAGCCTTTAAAGAAGCCACAGCTCATCTTCAACGAGCTAAAGAATCATACAAAAAAGGAGCAGACCAACATCGAAAAGAGGCTCCTCAATATCAAAAAGGAGATCAAGTCTGGCTGTCCACTAAACATTTATCTTTAAAAGGGCCACGCACCTTCAACCCAAGATATTTAGGACCCTACTCGATCACGTCCGTGATTAACCCAATGGCTGTCAAACTAGAATTACCTACTCGAATGAAGATACATCCCGTCTTCCATGTTTCTCTCCTGACACCTGTGCAACCCGGAACCTGTTTGACTAAACCTCCTGAGCCAATCCAAGTTGACGGAGAATCCGAATTTGAAATTCGAGACATCTTGGACTCCAAAATTTCCAAATCAAAACTATACTCCCTGATTGATTGGAAGGGATATGGACCCCAGGAGAGATCTTGGGAACCCTCAGAATATGTACATGCACCTCGTCTAGTCCGAAAATTTCATCGGGCTTTTCCCAACAAGCCAAAATCTCCGGAAAAGACAAGCTTGGGAGGGGCCTTGAGGGGGGGTGCTGTCATGACCGCAGCCTCCAAGGAGTCAGGTTTAGCCCAACTGCCTCGGAAGCTGGGTCACAACTTCATTTCCAGGCACCCATCGGCTCCCATAGGGGCCTTATGGACCTTGTCCTGGCGCCAGTGGCGCCAGGCTCATAAGGGGACCCAGTCCCGGCACAGGACGTGCCGGGCTCATGATGTAAGGAATGGTGCTTGGGTGGACCTACCTGCTGCAGACCATGCTGCTCACTCACCTGCAGGATGAAATCCTCATCCATCCATGGCTGGAAGTACTTTACCTTCTGGGTGTGGCCAGCACCACTCCCTGGGACTGGATACTGGAACTATTCTGGAAGCTGGGACTTCTTACCTGGGCGAGGCTGCTGTGGAAGGAGACACCTAAGCACTCCAGTAAGATATTTAAACCACGCCCGATCAGAGCAACGTGCTTCGCGTTATTCTGCAATAGCAGCAGGACGCTCACCGTGTCAGCTCCAGAGAATCTTCAACTTCTGCATCTGGGGAAGAGAAATCCGCAATCTTACCTTCTGAAATACCATCTTCGTCTTCAGCCACATCTGAAAAGGGAAAAGAACACCAGGTTAGCACGAGATAAAAACCAGCGCAGCACTTACCCAGTCCATCGGTGCATCTCAAGCCACGGGCTGCAGCTTTCCATTTTTCCGGCACCCTGTGGAAGCAAAGACATTGGTTAGTAAACTTCCGTGAATCTTTCCTTACCTGCGCTGCATTCTTCTCGCCTCCGCCGACGCTGCTACTCGCATCTGCAAAACAAAAGGACATCATTAAGAAATACAAAACTCCATCTATACGCACGTGTTTTGGGCAGCGCTCATCTTTCTCACTCCTCGGCGCATTCCTCGACATCCATTTTTCTACCCAGCTGCTTCTGCGACCTGAAAAAGGAAAAGAGACATTAAGAAGTGCTTTTAACTTCGAATTGACATTTTCTACTTACTTGCCTGCAATACCTTCGCCATTCCATCGCTCTCCGGACCTCCATATTCAAGCAACCGCCGTTCGTGCTGCTAACAACGGCCTAGCTCCAAATCTTCATCCTCTGCAACCAAGAGGCTGGACAATTAACCAGTGAAGTAACTGGCTTCGGCGCCCCTGCACAGACGCAGGATGGAGAGCTCCGCTTTCACCTACATAAGGTGAGTACATTTAGCCTACGAACTACTTGGGAGTACCAGGAAGGGGAGGCAGCTTACCCAGTCAGGCTTATATATCCATATTAACTCCTTGCTCTCATAATTGCAGACACCTCACCCTTCAGATCAAGATCTCAGTGAGGAAAGGGCCTTTCCAGGGTGGCATTCGAGGCCTGCATGTGACCCTAGAAGACACTGAGAACCCCCAGCCCAGACCTGCGCCTCCGAGGGATTCAGGTGAGCGTTACAGGCCAATTGGTTTCTGCTACTATTCGATTAAAAGAGGCTATATAAGCCAACAATTCCTGGTTACCTTGGAGTAAAGAGAGCAGCTCATTATCTAATGCCTGACCCTGAGCAGGATGAGCAAAAAGTTCTCTAACTCCTGCCGAAAACCAGGAAAATTCCTCAGTAATGGATCATCTCGATTCACTAAGGGTATGGACCAGTCTGCAGCATGTCCCCCCAGATATGACAACACAAATGCCACCTTGGCCTGATCTGAAGGAACTACCCCAGGTCTACATAGAAAGTGTAAATTACATTGGTTCATAAAAACTGCAAAACACTGTGGGTCCCGTGTAAATCTCTCTGGGGCTGCTAGGGGAATATTCCTGGGTAAAACTACTTGTAGAGGAGGACTGGGAGCAGAAATTTGACCCTGTGAAACCCCACTAGGAAGTGGTGCTTGTCCTGCTTGGGACTGTAGCAATTGGCGACCAAATTCCTCAGTGCGTTCTCTGTTAACCACCAACTCTCTCCTAAGAGAGTTGGTTTCAGACCTAGCTGCATGGACTTCTGCCCTTAACTCTCCCAAAAGCTGTGATAAATGATCAATTCATTTGTCCTCCATTACGCTCAGGTGGAGTATTTTAAGTACTGCTTTGCATTCTGTAACGCTTACCTGGTCTCCTCGGGAGCGTAATGCCTTCTCATCCAGAGGATCTGTTATTTGGGCACTTTTAGGATTCTTTTTCTGTGAAAACGACAATAACAATAGACCCACTGTAATTTCTATTTTTCTGGGAAAAAACTGTATTGTAGTGCGCCTTTGATAATCCCTTCCTTCTCACCTGTGTTTATGTTTTGTGGAGCTCCCCATCCTGTATTCTACAGAGATGCGTTGGTATGAAAACTTTTAACTTCAAAGGCTGCAGTGTCAAATGATTCTTGTCTGAATAATGGCCTTGCTTTTCTCGAGTTATTTTGGGTAAGTATTTGGTGAAAAAATATTATAGTTCGTTACATTCTGAGCAGTCCCTACATTGGAGACATCTCTCTTTCTAATATTTTCCCTTTTATCTTGCAAGTTCTTGAATTTTGGAAAAGGTTAATGGCTGCTGAATTGCTGCGACTATACTCAGTTTGAAGAAACATTTAACAAACCCAAGTTCATCTTAACTGAGTAATTGCAGCCTTCAGGGTCGAGCGCGGTAATAACTAAGCGGAGATAACTTCAGGTAAGCAACGTATGTAAAACTTCTTTCTTATTTCTATAAGTTCTTTAATGAAATACCTTTTGTTTGCAGGTTTTTGGAAAACTGTAGATAAAATACCTTCAGACGATGCAGAGTCTGCTGAGGAAACTTCTGGATGAAGGTACGGCGACCGCAAACAAAGACTGCTGTGAAGAAGATGCTGCGCCTGTGAAGGAACTTCTGACAGAAGTTGCGGAGGTAACAGCTGATTGAAGAAACGCTTCGGAAATACTTTGGTTCGGTAAGTCTTTTCAAAAACAATGGAATTCTGTTGATTTTCTGTGGAAACTACTGTCTCTGTACTTTCTTTTCTTTGACAAGTTCTATTAGGAGAACGCCGGCAGCGTTACCCGCTGTTAGCGTAGAAGACTGCGAGTCCTAATCCTGGACTTGTTTTCAGTGATCCTAGATTTTACAGGTCTAGATGTTTTGCCTATATGAGTCATTTCACATGGACACGTCACAGCATATACGACATTCTTCGAGTTGCATGTGGTATGATCCCTGAGTTTCCAGGGCTTGTAGTTTATGGTGACAAGGCTGGTAGCAGTCGTCAACCCACATTGGCAACAATAGCCACATGGAAAGTGGCCAGTAACCTTATTCATCACCCACATTTCAGTGATGGTTTTGGATGTCTTTTTGACTTGGGACCTAAACGCCTGGGATAGCCAGTTCTTGAGGTTCTTTCCCTTTTTAAATGAATACATCAGACGGTCTAGGTCCGAATTATTCAGTTGTAGTAGATCCCAATGTTTGCTAATGGCCTTCTTGATCTCCGAGTGGTAGGTACTGTAGGTCATCGCACAGACCATACGTGACTTGTTCAGACTCTCACGGATGTTTATAGACAGAAGGATCTCACGGTGTTGGTGACGTGCCCTCTTCTGGGACTGTCTCAGTATGTGATGAGGATACCCTCTATGCAGCAGTCTGTTCTCTATAGTATCGGTCTGTGCGGTTGTCCTTGCTTTTCACAGATCGTTTCACGGATCTAATTTATTGTGATCTATTTTTGGCACGGCCCATACATATATATTCCTGGATTTATTCACAGGACGCTGGGACCAGCATTTTTGGGTTGAGATAATGGTAATTACCATTTCTCCCTACTTATGTCTCAAGATTTACCTGAACTATGACAAAGATAGAAGTTCCCCTGTTTTACATCCACAGATCGCCATTGTTGTCTTATTCATTTATTGTTTTTGTGTTTTTCTTTTTCCTCTCTTTTGATGTATTTGTTTTAGGTGTGATTATTGCCTCTTATGTGCAAGCTCTTATTGCTAGTTTTAGTATTTCTGCAACACAGGCACAGATGAAACATCAAGGGACCATGATCCTTACGGGAGTGCTTCGTCCTGAAGAAGATGGGCATCAACTGCAACAACGTTAGATGTGCCTTACCATCGAAACTACCATTTTCAACTTGTGCCAGGCTTATTATATGCATTTTATTGCCTTGACACCTTAGTAGTTAATGCACAGCACCCCATGGTTAGCTTTTGTGGGTTCTTGATTATTACGAGATTGTATACTCTCGACTTTTCACCAAATATCTCACAGGTGACTGCCGGTTCTCCCCTTGAGTGATCCCCTTCACTCACTCGGGGTCACAGGCACTTCACCTGTTTGTAAGCGGTACAAACCAATTCAATGGCCTTTTTTCCGCTTTCCTTTTAATAAGCACTTTATTATGATGCACTTTACTTTTGACACATTAGGTTTATATTAAATATGAGCTCAATGATTTAATAAGCATTTTAACATTGATACATTATTTTTTTAAATACAGTTTTTTACCATGAATTTTTGCCTTGTCTAGGGTTGATCTGTGGTGTGGATCAAGGGGCCCTTTTCTTGGTATTTTTTGTCAGGTACATCCTGGTGACGAAATATCATTGTATTCCGCTGACATAACCTTTGTTTAAATATTGCCTGTTGCTTCCCCTCTGTCAGCGATGAAGGGGTAACCCATCTGTTGTGTTAAGTGCCTTGGGGCGAGCACTGTCATTTGATGGGGGCAGTATGACCCAGAGGACAGTGATTACTTTAGAGGAGAAATACAGTTTTAAAGTGAAAGGGAAACTGTTTTCTCTTTTACCGAGGATTCCCAGTGTGATGACGGGGAATATTCATGAGCATGTGAATCCATGCCAGACCTCATGAATTAATGGACCTTCGAGAACAGTTCCCTGTTGTCTTCAGAGCTGAAACAGGTCGGGTAAAAGGAATGTACCATTATATCCGTACACCCCGGGGGAAGGGAGTCAATTTAAAACCGAATCGGATACCTGAAGCTAGAAAAGACATAGTAGAGGAAATAGAGAATATGTTAGGAGTAGATATCATCAAGTCCTGCCAGAGCTTCATGTCCTCCCCAGTAGTATTAGTTGCCAAGGCAGATCATGGATGTTCTGCATTGATTTCAGAAAGGTGAACGCAGTCTCCCAATTCGACAGCTACACCGTGCCCAGAATGGATGATCTGATTAATCGATTGGGGTCTGCCGTTTTCCTCTCCACGATTGATCTGACAAAAAAAGGGTACTGGCAAGTGTTACGCTCACCTGGTCTCTGCGGGGACATTGGAGCATGGTTGCAGCCCTCCCTAGATGTGAATTCCCTTTGTCAGACTTCTTCCACTGCTCGTGTGCTGTGGACTGTGCGGATTATTGACACTGCTCCTGTTGATTGATGATGGCGAGCTCTCCGTCCTGCTTCTCACTGCAGGGGCGCTTTTGATGGATCGAGTTCCTTCACTAGACCATGTGCGTGGCAGCCCAGACCGGCTGTGGCTGAACCACTCCTGAAGGTAAGTGTCTTATGGCTTTTAAAATATTGTGATGTTGATTCTTGATTATTGTCCGTATCTGATAATTTCTTTCCTCCATTTTCTCCCAACAGACGATATGCGGCCCAGCGGTTGTTGCGGTGCATGAAGCGAGGCCAAATGGGAAGGCAATGGAGTCCACGATGCTCCAACAGAAGGTGAATGTTGGTTTAAGGGTAAGCGGGAGGATTTGTGAAAGCGCGACCTTAAATGTAATGTCTTAGCGAACTCTAACCTTGTCTTTATCTTTTTCTCTTGCAGGCACCGTCTTCAGATGGATTGCTCTTAGTGTCACGATGTCGGGCGGGAGCTCCGCTTTCCGGAGGTCTGGAGATGGATGATGAATGCCAGAGTCCGTGATGATGCGTGCCGAAGGAAGCAGATTCCAAGGTAAGAGCTGCGGCTGATAGCTGGAAACAAGGTAAGATGCGCTCAGGCGGGTAGCTGGAAACAGGTAAGATGCACTCAGGCTGGTAGTTGGAAACAGGTAAGATGCACTTAGGCGGCGAAGAGCGTTACACTGCAATAGCAGAATAACGCAAAGTGCGCGCATGTAGGCTGAGCAGGCATATATAGCCTAGCTCTGGCCACGCCCATTAGCCTCGACTCACCGGACCCACCCTGCCACTCCTAAAGGATGCTTACACGTGCAGTCTGACTCTCCCCAGTAGCCACACCCGACCAAATGCATGTGGGGGCCCCTGCAGGGAAAACAAAGTACTTGCACCAAATAAAAATGTGCTAGTGCACATTTATTTAAGAGCTTGGTGCCAAAGGCACCAGGACTGAGTCCAGCACGGCCCCCCATGCTGTACTGTCTGCAAGGGACAATAAAGGGTTGTGTTACCCCTTGTTCTCGCGCCCTGATGGTGCAGGGTCTGGGGTTCCAGGCCAATGGCCATGACAGCAAGTCCCTCTCAATCCAGCAAACGGGGAGAAAACAGCATTCTCTACTCCCATTTGCCTTTTCCAGTTTAAGGTGTTACCTTTTGGCTTGCATGGGGCACCGGATACCTTTTGAAGGTTAATGGACCAAATCCTTCGACCTTATGCACCTTTCTGTGGAGCATACATTGATATTATCATCATCCACAGCAGGTACTGGAAAGAGCATGTACATCACCTTTACCTAGTTATCAGAGAATTAAGAAAAATCGGGCTCACAGCAAATCCAAAGAAATGCCACTTGGTAAGGTCAGCAGTCAAATATCTTGGATCTTTCGTAGGTAACGGGCTGGTCCAACACCAAAATGAAAAGGTCAAAGAAGTTAAAGAAACCCCAAGTCCCAAGACAAAGAAAGACCAGAGAGCTTTTTTGGGTTTAGCAGAATATCACAGATGTTTTATCCCTAGTTTCTCATCCATCATGTCTTGTCTTACTGATAAACTCAAAAATGCTGAACTGCAGAAAAGAAAATCCTGAGAGGAAGATCAGTTTTGTTTTGACAAGCTTAAGCACATTGCATATTGAATTGGGGGCAGTTCTTTCACAAGAAAATGATGGCATTAAGCATTCCGTCCTCTGCATCAATAGGAAATTGTTCCCACAAGAGAAAAACTATCCAACTATTGAATCAGAGGCCTTGTATGATAGTGGGCTTCAGCCTATCTCAAATACGATCTAAAAGGAAGAAAATTCAGGCTGATCGCTTACCATGCCCCATTTACATGGATGAGCCTCCGCAAAGACTTCCATGCACTGGTTCTTAGATATACAGCCATACTGTTATACAGTGGAACACATGAAAGGAAGAGAACAGGTTACCATGGACTTCCAATAGGTGCTGAGATAACCAGCAACATTAGGGCAAGGGTATGCGAGGAATCTGACAAGAGTCATCACGGATTCCTCTGCGGTAACCTCCTCCCATGTGGCCAGGGGATGGAAGCCGCTACCTGATCCTGACCGCGGCTATATGAGGCAGGATAACATGGGAGGAGATAGCCACCACAGAGATCTCATGGCTTCATTAGATGAGCGGTATCCCCAATTTTCCCATGAGGAAGACCCCCTCTTACCCAATACCCCAATGCCCCATTGCCATGCATCTCTTCCACCCTATAGGGAAAATAAAAAGACCTTTTCCCAACACTCTTTAGGCCAAACTCATCTGTAACCTGAAGAGTAAAAGCTCCAAGAAAATCTTTTTCAGTTCTAGTTTTCCTTCATGTAGATCTAGGATTGGCCTTCATCCCCCTGTTTTCTTTAGAATCAGAAAGTATCTGGAGTATTCTCCGGAGCCCTGGAGATGCTGTAAGACGGGTTCTATTGCCCCATTCTGTAACATGGCCCACATCTCTGGCAGAAGCTGTGGTCTGTGTTCTTGTCGCTGAATCAGCGGAATACGAGGACACCTGCGTTGAAACTCCAAGGTGTGCCCCTGTTCGAGAGAGTGCCGCACCCATCTTTCCGTGGTGATCTTCTCCCAGGTGCCGGCGAACTTCGCCAGCCAGCCTCCGACCAGGGAGCATAGGAAGGGGCCAGAGGCCACGGCCGGATCAGGCCTTATTGGGGGTCAGAGCTATGCCCTGCGGTCAGTGCCACCGATGTCCTCCGCTGCCTTGAGAGCAACCCCTGTACGCTTCCGGAGATGAGGAACGTGGAGGCTGTCGGTAAACTGTATTATAGCCTTTGGAGGATCTTCCTGGTTTTCCTCTGTAAGAGCGAAAGGACGACAGCTGTCGCTGTTGCAGAGTTCCCAAGGAGGGTGCCGACTCCGTTTGGGTCTTTATTGCTTGCAAAGATTCGTCAACTGCTTCCAAAGAGGTTCTCCCCTTTGAACGTCATATTCAGTACCCTCATCTGAACGTTCGGGTGGAAGTTTGTTGCCTTCAAACAACCTTGCCAACGCAGTGACACCCCATTCCCCATCTGGCAGAAACCCCTGTCAGCGATGTCCAATGCCACCGTGATGGCTTAATCCGAGGCCACCTCTCCTTCCTGAAAGAGTTCCAGTGCATCAACCATCAACCTTCTTGTCTTAGGGCAGGATGTCCAGAATAGAACCCAACTTGAACATAGTTCCCAGTCATATCGGGACAAGATGGCTAGGGCGTTAGCTGCCTTGATGGTAGAGGCTGCTGTATAAATTATCCTCTTGCCCATTGCATCCAGCTTCTTCCCCTTCTGGTCCGGAGGTACCATGGCTGCCGACAAAGGGTTCCCTGAGCACTTGCTGGCTGCTGCCAAGAACACTGAATCGGGCCAGGATTGAGACCTTAAGCACCTGGGGGCTGAATCTGGAACCCTGTACTTCTCCAATCTGTCCCGTTTGGTTGGGAGTGTACTCACATTTTTCATTAGAGCAAGGCCTTCCTCCAAGAGGTCGTCCAAGAAGGGAACAGAGATGATGGTCTTTCTTCTTGACTTGCGCCATTGGTACAGGAAGCCTTCTTTCTTGGTCTCCTCAGGGGGTAACTGAAACAGTTCCGAGGCCCCTGACATGACAGAATGAAAGGATCCAACTTCGTCGGGTGGAGAGGCGTGCAGCATCTCCCCGTTGGCCACAATCAAGTCGTTGTCCTCGTCGGTGCCCATCGCCGTGTCTGTGTGTGGGTCCAGGGCTCTGGAGGGGGTCTTTTCATGACAAGGTGATAGTGGTGGAGGAGACGGTAGATGGCAAGGACCAGCCCCCCCTTTGGCCTTTCTCTTTCATGGGGGCGAGTTTAGCCTCTGAGGCTCCTGTGTGTCCCATGAAGGCGTAGGTGCTGGAGGCATCCTCTGCTGGATTTCAGTGACCAGTGTGTGCAGGGTCGTTAGAATATCCAGCGACATGTTGCTAGGTCCAGGGGTGAACGGAGCCAGCGGTATAGGGTCTGGGCTGACGCGCCTCCTCTCGCGATCCGTGTAGCAATCACCCTGAAGATCAATGTCCTTGTCGATACTCGAGTAGATCTGCTCTGGCCTATCTGGAACTGCTTGCTGGTCGACGTACTGGGGGAGTTCCATCGGAGGTGCCGACTCTCTCTCCTCCTAAGCAGGCTATTGGGTCTGTGCGGTTGCCGGGTCCTTCGCTGATCCCGGAGTGGAAGCCACGTTCGTCGCTGCTTCCGCAGCCGTATCTCACCTCAGCGGTAAGGACACCTGTGGAGTGGCCGCCACCTCCATTGCAGACCCACTCTCCTTCAGTGCTATTGCAGCAGTTGTCGTCGGCTTCGTCCTCGATGAGCTCATTGCCGCTTTTGTCGATGGTGCCGTCATCGACTCCGTTGACCTGGCATGTTGCGAGGTCTTGGCCAGCTTCGATGAGTCCTCTCCGGACTTGTCCTGCGTCGGCTTATCTGCCAACACAAATTTTGCTGGGTTTGGAGACTTCCTCTTTGAAGAGGACCCTTTCGATGGTAGGTTCCCCATAGAGGCCGATGGCGATCGCCCTTTTGCCCGACTTGGGTAAGTCTCTTGCAACCAGGACTAAGACTCTGGGTAAGTCTCTTGCAACCAGGACTAATGTCTGGCAGAGAGACTCCCAGGACCCCCCCTTGTTAATTTGCATATGCAAGTAACTTTGGGTCTCACTCTAAGTTACTAGGGGAATCCAGACGTGGACCCCTTGCTCACTATTCTTAGAGAGGCACAGCTCCTCCCTACTGATGAGGTCCAACCAGACCGAAACACGTGTCTGGGGATGCTGTTGGTACTTTTGTTCAGAGGAGAATTGCCTAGCATTTCGGTGCTGGACTGCCCCAGGGCAGGACAAAGACTGATATGTTTAGGATATTTCTTCTCTGTGAAAGATAGTGAGCTAAAGACTCTGGGTAAGTCTTTTGCAACCAGGACTAATGTCTGGCAGAGAGACTCCCAGGACCCCCCCTTGTTAATTTGCATATGCAAGTAACTTTGGGTCTCACCCTAAGTTACTAGGGGAATCCAGACGTGGACCCCTTGCTCACTATTCTTAGAGAGGCACAGCTCCTCCCTACTGATGAGGTCCAACCAGACCGAAACACGTGTCTGGGGATGCTGTTGGTAGTTTTGTTCAGAGGAGAATTGCCTAGCATTTCGGTGCTGGACTGCCCCAGGGCAGGACAAAGACTGATATGTTTAGGATATTTCTTCTTTGTGAAAGATAGTGAGCTAAAGACTCTGGGTAAGTCTCTTGCAACCAGGACTAATGTCTGGCAGAGAGACTCCCAGGACCCCCCCTTGTTAATTCGACTTGGGACCCGCATCAGCAGCGAACCGAGTCGCGCTAGCGTCATTGTGCTTGGCCTTCTCCTGGACCCCGCAAGCAGGGCATCCTCAAAGGATCTCAACCTCCTCCCGGAGGGAGTTTGCGCCTCAGACTGGCCGGTCCTAGGTGAGGCTTCACTCCGCCCCACAGCTGAGTCAGTGGCCTTGCTCAACTTGAGCCACAATGACAGTCTGCTATAGAGGTCTTTTTTGTTTTTCTTTGAGAAACCACGGCACACCTTGCATCCCTCCTCATCGTGGTCCGGATCCAGGCAATATGAGCATCTATGATGCCCATCTTCCACAAAGACGTTCCTTAATCCTTCTCTTCACTCATTGTTAAAAGGCACGAAGTAGTCCCAAGGCCAGGCCTTCTCCTAACTTTGATGACGATTCCAATGGTGGATGCAAATCTTCGCTGGTAGTGGATCCCCGCTGCTGACCTCTCTCCTTTGTTGAAGATAATTAAGCAAAGATTGGTCAAAATTCAAACTATTTTGCATAAAAATCCGAAAAAACCCAAAATTAGCTCATAGAGCAACTTGAGGAGTCCCAACACTAAAGTGTGCAGTACAAACCTGCAGATCACTGTCTTTGTCGATACTCGAGTAGATCTGCTCCGGCCTATCTGGAACTGCCTGCTGGTCCACGTACTGGGGGAGTTCCATCAGAAGTGCCGTCTCACTCTCTCCTCCTCAGCAGGCTGTTGGGTCTGTGCGGTCACCGGGCCCTTCCCTGATCCCGGAGTCGAAGCCGCATTCGTCGCTGCTTCCACAGTTGTATCTCACCTCAGGGGTAAGGACACCCGTGGAGTGGCCGCCACCTCCATCGCAGACCCACTCTCCTTCAGTGCTATCGCAGTGGTTGTCGTCGATTTCATGGTCGATGAGTTCATTGCTGCTTTTGTCGATGGTGCTGTCGTCGACTGACCTGGCATTGTCATGAGTCATTACAGGCGCTGGTCTTGGTTGCGCCATCGTGGTATTCACTGCATCATTCCTATCCCAGTTTCTTCCCCTAAAATGGCCACCGTTCTGCCTCCTTTTGCTAGACCTGTATGCAAGCTAGTCTTTGGGGAAGGATCCTCTTGGCGATTGTCGCGTCCCGCATATCAGCTGTTGAGAACTGCAGAGATGCGCGTCGCTACTCCTGTTTATGACGCGCCGAAGTTCGTACCCAGGTATTCCTTTGAAGATTCTTTTTCTATCATTTCCCTTCCTGACTATCTTTCTCGAAGCTTAGCATGATTTACAATCTATTCTATTTTATAAGGACATTTCCCCGTCCTACGGGTCAAACTTGAAAAGAAGTGGCTGACATCGACTTCTCGCCTTGTCCAGCCTCCCTGATTATCTACAGAGGCGCTTACACGTCCGCAACAGTGAGCATACACCGCGTTACTGCCTAGCTTCCCCCTGGATTCAATCGAAATTTATCGCCTCTTACTTCCCGCTTGCAGCAATTTCCTGCACACCAGAACTTCCGAGAGGCAGAGGTTTCCTGATCTCTACGTTCGAATCTCAACCATCGACATTCAAGCAGACGCGTACATCAGTGCAGGTTAGGAATTGCTCCCTGAACCTCTACTTTCCTGTCTGCTAGTCTATTTCTCATACTAATTTTACAAAGGTAGCGGGCGCCCCTCTCTCGCAAGAACAGACATGATAACCTGTTCAGTGGTTATTAACCACTTGAGAGTTCGCAGCCACTGCTTTTACTCACTGTGCCTTTCACAGATGGGAAATATCCATTTGCATATCAGTCTTTGTCCTGCCCAGGGGCAGTCCAGCACCGAAATACAATGGCAATTCCAATCTGAACGAGAGTACCACCAGCAACCCCATACACGTGTTTCACCCTTGTTGGGGATCATCAGTGAGGTGAAGCTGATGCCTCTCTAAGCACAGTGAGAGGGAGACCACGTCTGGTTGCCCCCAGGAGACCTAGGGTTACCAATCCCAGGTTCCTTAAAAATAATTTTACAAAGGTAGCGGGCGCCCCTCTCTCGCAAGAACAGACATGATAACCTGTTCAGTGGTTATTAACCACTTGAGAGTTCGCAGCCACTGCTTTTACTCACTGTGCAATTGTTCATCAACTTGGTCCCATTGGGCCCTATAGCTTGCCCTCAGAGTGGTATTATTGGCAATTCTGGCTTTAAAAGCAGCCGAAGGAGCCACTTTCTTAGTCTAGACTGAATGGCACACATTACTTATTGTAATCATATTTATGATGCTTGTATCTGCTTGGATTCACATGTTTTGCATAGGCTGACATCTAGTGGTACATACAGAGTATTGCACATGTTTTCGAAGTTCGAATAGGTACATCGACTAGGCGCCTTTGTAATATCTCTAGTGTGACGTCTACTGTACCCATAATCCATCACGCGTCGATGTCCCTCGTGGAGAAGAGGTAAGTTGTGATGAGGTTTGAAACATCTATGATTTGCCCTAGAACCTTCAACTACAAGAGGAGAGTAAGGGTGGGCGCATGTGAATATTAGCAGATGCAAGCAGCAGAAATACGATTACGGCAAGTAATGTATGCCTTCTGAGGCTTGTGGATCTGCATAGATTAGCAAGCAGTACTTGGAGAAGGAGGTGGGTTGTTTGAAGGTAGAGTGGCAAAAAGATTATGTTGAGCAGGGGAAGCAGGGGGACAAGCGTTGATAAATCTCCCGGACCATGTTATCCAAAGATCGTTCCCCTTAAGAGTGGGTCTGTGGGTACCTGGAGGCGTAATCTGTGCATTGGGCATTCGCCAGAGTGGCGAACAAGTCGATCTCTGGGAAGCCCCATTCTACGAAGAGGCGGAGTGAAACGTCCTCCCGTAGCCGCCACTCGTGCTCTACAGGTAGGTGGAAGTCTCTGCTGGGTATGCCTGCCAGAAGATTGAGTTCCCCTGGAACACGTTGTGAAAGGAGGAACATGTTGTGTTTGAGTGCCCACTTCCACATGTTTTGGGACAGTTTGGACAGCCCTAGAGAGTGAGTGCCCCCTTGTTTGTTTAAGTAGTACACGGCCGTAGTACTGTCCATGAGGACTAGAATTGTTTTCCCCTGGAGGTGTGTTTGGAAGGCATTCAGGGCCTTGAATACTGTTAGTAGTTCCAACAGGTTGATGTGATTGGATGCCACTGCTGGAGACCAAATGGCGTGTGCCATCTGTTGAAGGAGGTGGGCTCCCCACCCCGTCAGAGATGCGTCTGTGGTGAGAGTGGCTTCTACTGCGGGGGTGCTGAAGGTTTTCCCTTGCAGAAGGTTCTGCCTTGACCACCACTGCAGAGACTTAACGAAGGATGCCGAGACAACTACTAGATCGCCCCACTGGCCGCTGGTCTGGAACCATTGGCTCGAGAGCCACTCTTGCATGGGGGCATGCGCAGACTAGTGTAAGGAACTAGGTAAACGCAGGAAGCCATCATCCACATCAGTCGCATGGTTTTACATACGGTCACTTGATGGCTGACTACATAGTGAGGGATCTGGAACAGGATGTTTTGAACCCTCTCGTTGGAGGGAAAGACGAGCCTGTCTTTTGTCCGAATTAGAGGCCCCAGAAATTATTTGACTTGGCTCGTCTTAAGACTGTATTTTTTCTTGTTGATAGAGAATCCTAGGTTGAAGAGGAGATCTACCGTCCTCTGAGTATTTGTCTGGAGTGTTCGGTACGAATACCATGTTATGAGCCCGTCGTTGAGATAAGGATAGACTGGGATGGACGGCCTGCGCAGGTGAGCCGCTACTACCGCCAGTAGCTTTGTGAACAACCTTGGGGCTGAGGCCATGCCAAAGGGGGGGAACCTCGAACTGATAGTGGATGTCCGCTATCATGAACCTGAGGCACTTTCTGTGCGCTGGCAGCATTGAAATATGAAAGTATGCATTTTCATGTCCTGAAGTGTTGTCATCCTAAACCTGTGAGGTTTTAAATACTTGATCACAGGGCGCAGGTCTAGAACAGGGCACATGGTGGGATCCTTTTTGGGTACAAGGAGGTACACTGAATAAATACCATAATTTACCTGGAGAAGGGGGACCCCTTTGATGGCGCTCTTTTCCAGCAGGACCTGAACTTCTTCTAGCAGGATGCGCTGGTGTTCTAGCGACAGCCGTCTGCTTCTCGGTGGGTGGTAGTGAGGTGGTCAGAGAAACTTGATACAATACCCTCTGATCTGAAGTGATCCGCTCCCAGGCGTGGATGAATGAAGACAGGCGACCCCCACCCGGGAAAGCATCATGGGAGAGGACTTGAACCGGCGAGTCACTTTGAGGTGGAAACCGGGGAGCCTCTGGGAGCAGAGTTTATGCCTCTATCCTTGCCCCTACAAGACTCTGCTGGTATTGGAAGTTACCAGAGGAGCCTTGACCGGAGGACCAGGAATTAGTTCCTGAGCCGTTTTGACCCGGGGGCCAGCGGGTGAAGGATTGGCCACGAAAGGACCAGCGTGCGTTAGAGCCTCCACGCTGGTGAAAGGGTTTAGCCGTTATCTGGATAAGTGACTTTAGAGTCTCGTGTTCTTTCTTTGCCGTCTCTCAAGCATGGTCAACCGTTTTGCCCAAAATTTGTTTTTTTTAAAAACTTTTCTTTATTGGCAAGAAACAGTAGCAGGCACGTAATACAGCAGATTAGCTAACAATGTTACATGTTTGGGAATAAGAAAGCATGACACGTGCAGGAGTATACAGAGGAAAATGGATTTGCAGCCCAGTAGTTTACTTAGTTCAAAGTTCTGGTTCAGATTGTGCATCTGACATGGGGGAAGAGAGCAGTTCAATGTCATCTTTACTGTTCAAATAGCTGCAGAAATCAGACCACACATTTTTTGGGGCGGGAATTCATGCGGAGGGAATTGATAGAATCTTCCTCACATATTTGAGTCCAGGTGAGGGCTTTCAGCCACATTTCGAAAGAGGGAGAGGGGAGGGGATCGTCGCTTCCAGCATTGTAATATGCATTTTTTGGCTGCCATGGCCTCAATGTTCAAAAACTTGGACACTTTCTTCGTCCCAGCCCCTTCCCACATCCTACACAGTATAGCAAGGGGGCCCTGGTGGACCCGGGTCCCCACTATCTCCGATAAGGCTCCGGTGACCGCCTCCCAAAACGGGACAAGCACACTACAGGACCAGAACATGTGGGTATGGTTAGCTTCTCTAGACTTGCACCTCGGGCAAGCGTGGGACTGGTCATGAGCAAATTTCCCCACCCTGTGGGGCGTGTAGTATAGCCGGTTAAGCAGTTTGTATTGCATGCATCTAAATCTGGAGTTGAGTGAGACCCTGCGTGTGTTATATGCACATATCGCCCCACATGGCGTCTGATTGTCAAGCCCAGTTCGGTGCTCCATGTGTCCCGTGGTGTCTGGGATGCATCTGCCACCTTTGCCATCAGCATTTTGTAGAGCGAGGATGTTATGCCCCTCCCTCCGGCTGAATTGGATATGTAGCAAACCTCAGGTGAGTCGGGGGTTCATCAGGGTAAGAGGGCCACATAGCACGGACTGCCGCTCTGAGTCTAAAGTATTGTAGCAGTTCAAGAGCTGAGCCGGAGTGACCAGGTCGCCATGTCTGCGGGGTGATAAATTTCCCATCGGGATACAGATCACCTAGCGCACGATATCCCAGGTCAAGCCAGTGTCGCATTAGGAGTTTGTCATGTGTAGGGGCGAGGCCTGGAAAGTGCCAGATAGGAAGCCATTTATAGTATGGGTGGTGTTCCGGGTGAGGCTACAAAAATCGTGCCCATGCCATGGCTGTGGCGGCGAAGGGGTCAGCCGGGGCATCAGTGCGGTATGAGCGATATAGAATTAGGGACGTAATGTTTACCTCCTCACTTGCCAGGTCCTCGAGTTTCACGTGGGGGAGAGGTTCCTGGTGGTTATACCAATGTGTGGCATGCTGGGCTTGTGCGACAATCCAATACCGAGCCAAGTCAGGGGAACTAAAGCCCCCTCTCTCATAAGGTAAGGTCATATGTTGCCACTTCTTACGAACTGCGCCTGAGTGTCACAAGAATTGGGCGCATACGGAGTGCAAGTTCGAGAAGTATTGTTTCCCGGGGCATAGCGGGACGGTCGCCAAAATATAGAGAAGCTTGGGGACTATTATCATTTTGATTAATGACAGCCTACCCGACAAGGAGAGCGGGAGGTTGCGACACAGATAGCTTGGACTCTACTAGCTGCACAGCAGCAGCGTAATTATCGGCCAGTAGGGAGGATCTAAGTAGGGATTACTGGACCCCAAGATATCCGATGCCTCCAGGAGGCCAACGAAGGGGGAAGTCACAGGCTAGACGTGGAGTTTCAGTAGTTAGGGGGAATATTTCAAACTTGGAATAGTTTATGGTAAAACCCGAGAACGTGCCAATTTTAGTTATATCTCGGATGATCGGGTCTAAATATATGGAAGGGTCTCTGATGTACAAGAGTACATTGTCGGCATATAATGATATTTCCGGGGTGTCATGGAGCCGTATACCCTTGCAGGCGTGTTTATCTCTGACGTTGTCGGCCATGGGCTCAATGGCTAGTGCGAATAAGATCGGGGAGAACGGGCAGCCCTGGCGTGTACCCCTATGGAGCGTGAAGGGCAACAACGTCAGGGAGTTGACCAAGACTCTAGTCACTGGGTTTGTATATAGCAGTTTAATGTAGGATAGCATGCATGGGCCAATTCCCATTTTCTGAAGCACTGCCCACATATATTGCCAGGACACCATATCAAATGCCTTTTGGGACTCCAGGGTGATCATAACTGCATTAGCATTTGGATCGATTCTGGACATGACATTAAACAGTCGACGGATGTTGAGAGCTGTGGAACGGCCGGGGACGAATCCACTTTGGTCAGGATAAACTAGATGCAGTATTATAGGGAGGAATCTGTTGGCTAATGCCTTGGCGAATATTTTATTATCTGTGTTTATGAGTGAGAGGGGTCTATAGGACCCACACTCATCAAGGGGCTTACCCGGTTTAGGAAGCACAGTTATAAGGGCTTCACGCAGGGATTGGGGCAGGGTACCTAGGCGGAGCGATTCAGTCCATACTTCGTGTAGTCTTGGGGCTAGAATGGCGACATATTCCTGGTAAAATTCTGAGGTAAGTCCGTCCGGGCCAGGAGCTGTGCCCTTTGGGAGGGTAGAAATAACCCCAGTAATCTCTTCCAGAGTGATCGTGCGTCCAGCTGCTCTCGGGTGACTTGGGAGACATAGGTCATAGGGATTTGGTCGAGTAATAAGTTAACGTTGTGGATGCTATGTTCGCGCTGGGGGCGTACAAGGCTGCGTAGAAGTCTGGAAAGGTTTCCAGTATGTGCTTGTCTGACCAATGCTGCGCCCCACTAGCGTTGTCAATGCAGGTTTTACCCCCCTCCACACGTACCAGCCTGGCCAGGGTCCGTCCCGGTCTGTCACCCTCGCCGTACCTCCGCGCAGCCAGGGGGCGAGCGTAGTATTGTATCTCCATAAGGGCGTGAGATTCAAAAGTTTCCAGTTCTAGTCTTATCTGCGCTAGTTTGGCTGGGTAAAGTGCGGAGGTGTATACCCGCTCTAGGCCTTTAAGCTTGGTTTCGGAGCGTTGTAGGCTGTTTTTTTTGTTTCCCATTAAATTTTTATTGAACCTTTTCAAAATACAGAACAACCAGACATAGTCATTAAAAACACTACCCACTGCAACAAGAACATCTGGCGAAATCTCCCCCTTCCCCCCTTGCCCTTATTTTCATTCCCACATTACATTTATAAAGTTTCACAAATACCAACATATACATCAGTAAACCTCTGATGCCAGAACATAACAAATCCCTATCTAACCACCCCAACAACTTAAAAGCCGCACCCTCCATACCCATCCCTCCGCCCCCCCACGGCCCCTCAAACAAAGAGCTTCACAGGAAACACCACCAAAGTGTGCGCTGGAGTACGAGACAAGGTCTAAACCCTGGGACCTCGCCCCTATAACCTGTCTCCGACGGTGAGGTCCCCGAACATCACCCCGATTCAACCCCACCCGCCTGAAAGACCCATCTCAAATGCAATTACATTATAGCTTCAAGATTTCACAGTCCTCACTTAACAAGACTATAGTCCAATCCTGCAGGAAAGAAGGCACGTTATCGTTGGCGATTGCTGCACGTTTCTCATAGGTAAAAATAGCCAAGAGTTTATTAAACCATTGAGCCCTCGATGGGGCCCGGGACCCTTTCCAGTTCTGGGCTAGGGCCAATCTCCCTGCTCTCAACATAGCCCTCGTCACCCTCGAAAAAGGTGGCTTCTCAGACTCAGATCCTAGACCCAATAGGATCTACATACGGTGAAGGGAGGGGGAGATTCCCAGGATGCCTCTGATCCAGCTGAGCACTTCCGCCCAATAGCTCTTAATGATCGGACACTCCGACCACATATGGAACCATGTTCCCTTACGTAGGCTGTTTCTTATGTCCTTAAGTACCCCAGATTCCCTGCAGATGCACATCCCTCTAATAAAGACTTTAAATGCCTCCCACCGAGTCCCATCAAGAGTAATGTGTCGCTTGTTGCAGTCAAAGAAAGTGTTAATGTCGGCTAGGATCTCTGCCTTTAAAACATAATCTCGCAGTACCTCTGACTTAAAGCGCCAGGCGGAAGGAGTGGGTGGGCCAGGCTCAAGCCGGATCCTCAGCGTCACCGGAGAGTCGTCTGAGAATGTGTGTGCCAATATCTGTATGTCTGTGGTCTTACCCATCAATTCTGCTGATATGAGGAACAGGTCTATTCTAGATAGGCTGTCGTGTACCAACGAGTAAAAGGTGTACTCCCTAGCCTGTGGGTTGAGTGCTCTCCAGGCATCCCGTAGGTCCAGTGTGTCCATATGTGTACATAATCGTTTGGCTTGGGATACGGCTCTGCTAGCGGTACCAGATCTGTCCAAACTGTTGTTAAGGATCAAATTCATGTCTCCCCCCATATGATAGGGATGACAATGCATTACTTACTGTAAAAGCATTTCTGATGGTTGTATCTGCTTAGATTCACATGCTGTGCATAGGTCCGACATCCAGTGGTCACTGCGGAGTATTGCATTTTGTTTTTCGTAGTCGAAAAGGGGACGTCTACAAGGCGTGTCTGAAACACTATCCCTATAGTGACGTGCGTTGTACCCACAATCCCTCACGCGTCAAGGTCCCTTTGTTTGTATTTTTTCTGCCCTGAGGGAGCCTTCTATACGTGAGTGAGTACAGAAAAGAGAGAGATGTAGAAAGATGTCTATGTTCCTTCCATCCGAGCGGGGAGGAAGGGTGGGTGCATGTGAATCTAAGCAGATACAACCATCAGAAATGCTTTTACGGTAAGTAATGCATTGTCTTCTGATGTTTGTTAATCTGCTTAGAATCACATGCTGTGCATAGACTAGCGAGCAGTACCCGGAGTTGGGGGTGGGTTATGAGAAGGAACAGTAGAGAAAAGATGTCTTAATACTGCCTGTCCCACCTGGGAGTCAGATCTAGAGTGTGCGTCTAAACCGTAGTGTTTTGTAAAGGTGTGCACCGAACTCCAGGTTGCCGGCTTGCAGATGGACTCAAGGGGAACATTTGCAATGAAAGCTATGGATGCCCCCGTGCCTTGAGTAGAATGTGCTCTTGGCTTGAAGGGTAGTTCTCTCTTAGCAAGAGTGTAACAGAGAGTGATGCATTGAAAAATCCATCTAGATACAGTGGACTTTGAAACTGCATCTCCTTCTCTTCCTGCTGCCACCGAGACGAAGAACTGATTAGTCTTTCTCAGTGGTCTGGTTCTTTCCATGTAAAACATGACAGCTCTGCGCACATCGAGTGTATGCAGGCTTTTTTCTCCCAGATTTGAAGGGTTTTGAAAGAACGTTGGTAGTTCTATTGACTGGTTCACATGGAATTTCGAGATGAATTTCGGTGCAAATCTTGGGTGTGTGCGTAGAACCAACTTGTCTTTGTGAACTGTTACGAAGGGGTCTAGAACTGAAAGAGCCTGTAGTTCACTTACTCTCCTAATGGAGGTGATAGCTATTAGGAAAGCAGTCTTAAAAGTGAGGTGCTTAAGAGTTGCCTTGTGCATGGGTTCAAAGGGCGAGCCCATGAGTCTGGTAAGTACCACATTTAGGTCCCATCCGGGAGCTGGGTTAGCTATTGGAGGGTGTATTCTCTTTACCCCCTCCATGAAGGCTTTGATAACTGGGATTTTCCACCACGACACTTTAAGTTGGGAAGTGGTGTATGCAGAAAGTGACGCTAGGTGGACTTTAATAGAATTGAACACCAGACCTGAGTCAAATAGGTGGGTCAGGTACAGAACAATTTGTGTGGGTGAGCAGTCAACCGGGTTGATGCTTTTCCCTCTACAACAGATGACAAATCTTTTCCACTTACTAGAATAGCAGTGATGAGTGTTGGACTTTCTAGCTTCCCTGAGGATGTCCATGCATCTCTGCCTGAGTTCTAGATGTCCAAACTCTACGATCTCAGGAGCCAGGCTGCTAAGTTCATGTTCCGAGGGCATGGATGCAATGTCCTGCCCTTGTTCTGTGACAGCATGTTGTACGGGCAGGGAAGTTTCACTGGGGGAGATAGGGACATCTCCATCAAGTGAGCAAACCATGGCTGCCGGGCCCACATAGGGGCCACTAGTATCATGGTGACTTGTTCCTGGTGCATCTTGTGCACAATCTTGTTGAGAAGGGGAGTCGGGGGGGGAAAATCGTAAACAAATCTCCCTGACCATGGAATCGACAGACCGTTCCCCTTGGACTGGTTCTGGGGGTATCTGGAGGCGTAACTTTGGCATTGTGAGTTCTCCAGAGTTGCAAACAGGTCTATTTCTGGGAATCCCCATTGTGTGAAGAGGGCAGAGGGAAGTCTCTGCTGAGATCGTCTGCTAGCAGATTGAGTTCCCCTGGTACATGTCGTGACAGTAGGAACATGTTGTGTCTGAGAGCCCACTTCCATATATTCTGGGACAGCTTGGACAGTCCTGGAGAGTGGGTGCCCCCTGCTTGTTGATGTAGTACATGGCTGTGGTGCTGTCCGTAAGGACCATCACTGTCTTCCCTTGTAGGTGTTCTTGGAAGGCTTTTAGTGCTTTGAACACCGCCAGTAGATCCAGTAGGTTTATGTGCTTGAATGCTACGCTCGGAGTCCACACTCCGTGAGCAGTCTGATGGGATAGGTGAGCCCCCCATCCTGTGAGGGATGCGTCTGTGGTTAGAGTGGCTTCCACTGCGGGTGTGGCAAAGGGTTTCCCTATTACCAGGTTTTCCTTTGTCCACCACCGCAGCTAGAGAACCAAGGCCTGCCAGACCACCACTAGATCGTCCCATTGTCCGCTGGCCTGACACCACTGGCTGTTGAGCCACTCTTGCATTGGGCGCATGCGCAGGCGCGCGTGAGGTACCAAATAAATACACAACGCCATCATTCCTAGCAAGCGCATCGCTTTGCGCACCGTCACCTCTCGACCTGCCACATATTGGGGGATCTGAAACAGCATGTTTTGGACCCTCTCGTTGGAGGGGAAGACAAGGCCGTCCTTTGTTCGAATTAGAGCCCCTAGGAATTGTTTGACTTGGCTGGGGTCTAAGCTGAACTTCTTCTCGTTGATGGAGAAGCCCAGGTGGAACAAAAGGTCTACAGTCTTTTGGGTGTTTTAGAAGCATGTCTCGTAAGAATCCCCTGTTATGAGCCAGTCGTCGAGGTAAGGGTATACTGCGATCGGGGGTCTGTATGTTGGGGAACTGTTGAACTCTATACAGTAGCCGCGGGCTACGGTGGATAGTACCCAGCGGTCTGATGTTATTCCCTCCCATGCTGGAAGAAAGGATGTTAACCAGCCTAGACCTGCGATGCATGGGAGGGGACCCGAATCTTCGCGTCACTTGGTGTTGTTGGTGGCTTGGGAGCCTCTACGGGTGGAACCCCGGCCTCTCCCCTTGCCACGGCGTTGGCCTCTCTGATTGTACTGGCCACTATTACCTTGGTAGTTGTTGGCAGAAAACTGTTGTTGCTGGTTTTGTTGCTGGCGTTGGCCACGAAAAAAGCTCTTGTTACCAAATCCCCGCCTGTTAGGGGGCTTTGAGATTTGGTCCAAGGTCTTTATGGTGTCAAATTCTTTTTTCGCATTCTCCAGAGCGTCGTCAACTGCCTTACCAAAGAGGTTAGACTCTTCAATGGGCTTATTAATGAGGGACGCTTGCGTTTCTGCCTTAAACACAGAATTGCAAAGCCAGACGTGACGCTTCAGCAAAATTCCCTGTACCAAAGTACGGCCAGCCGTCTCTGCTGCATCGAGTGTATTCTTAACAATGCTTTGGTTGACCAGAGAGCTTTTATTAATTGTAGCCAATAATCGAGTTTTAAGGGGTTCAGGGGCCTCTTCGATGTCCTGCTTAAGCTTTCCCCATTGAGCATCTGCATAGCTTGCCAATAATGTATTATTATTGGCAAATCTGGTTGAGAATGCTGCAGAGGTGGTGATTCTCTTGGCCAGGGCATAAAGCTTCTTCCCCTCTTTATCTGGGGGTGCCTTGCTGGTAGACAGTGGGACCCCAGCCCTCTTCCTAGTGTTGGTCACCACTAAGGAGTCCGGGATTGAATGACCCCTAATGTATAGTGGGTCTGACTGAGAGGGTGAGAACAATTTCTCAATTCTCGGATTGACCCCTCTCACCAGTGCCGGAGTGGACAGTGAGGGGGTAATACGTCTTTTAACTGAGGCGAGGATGGGAATAGTTTGGCTAGTGGGAGGTTTTTCCTTGATAATCCATTCCACGAAGTCAGTATCTGGGGTGACCTCCCCGGATAGAGTTCGAAATGTGCTGCTGCCTTCTTCAGTAGCGCATTGAAGGTGGGCTGATCATCAACAGGCGAAGGGTTCCCGACTGGTGTAGTCTCAGTAGACCTGATGACTATACTGTCTGTGTCTGTAGACCTAGCTGGTGACTGCCAGGGATTTGGGTCACCCTCGCCTGTGTCCTCCTCGTACCCCTCCTCACCTATGTTAGAGTCCTCATGAAACCCTCCTTCTTCTTGTTGGTCTTCATCATTAATGAACTCATCTTCCTGCTGGAAGTGAGTGTCCTCCTCTGTGAGGTCGTAAGAGTCCATGTCTTCGTGTATGGGGTTAAAGAACCTTGGGTATTTAACCATTGGACTCTCCTGGGGTGCCTCCCTTGGTCTCTTGGGTGCCCTATTTTCTGGGATGGCCATGAACCTGTCTATTTTATCCATACAGGACTGGAACTTCTCTAAGGTCCACTGAGGTAGGCCAGAGCGGTCTGGGAATGAAAAAGGATTTTCTTCTCCGTGTAGTTGCCTGGTTCTGTCCCATAACGTCGAAGAAAGCGAACCTTCGCCTTCTGAGTAGCCTTCTCGCAGGCTTGGGCTTTCCGTCGACGGCAGGAGCTGTCCTCACCTGTTTTCCTGTGCCTTTGGCGTTTCTTTGGCCTTGTGCGTGGTTTTTGGCGTATCGCTCGCCATCCGTCTCTGGGCGTCTTTAGTGGATATACGCACGAGGCTTTCAGCGATCATTCGCTCTGCTGAGGGATCGGTCGCCGTCGCGCTAGGTAACGTTGAGTCTTTACTGGTAACGTGAGCACTCTTACGAGGTGCGTCGCCGGAGCAAGATAAGCGCCCTTATCTTTAGAATGCCCGGATGCCTGTCGCGGAAGCGGTGGCGGGGAGGGCTGATGACCCTTACGGTCGGCGGAAGACGCCGGTGGACCCGACGCCCCCGTTGGCGCTATGGCTGCCTTAGTCTTCGACTAATGCGTGCCGGGGGGTATGTGTTTTTGTGCTTGTTTGTGTGCGTCCTTGTCGCCGGGGTGTTCATCCCCACAAGCTGGGCGTGAGCCGGGCTTGTCGGGGCCGGGGCCGGGGACGGACGAGGAGCGTGAACGCTCCTTTGAGAGGTCTACAACCTCCGTTATGGGGGCCGTGTAATCACTGTCCTCATCACATTCGGCGGCGGCAGCGGGCGAGGGGTCAGGCCTAGACATGGTGTAGGCCGCCCACCTTTTGACCTTGCGGTCCTTTAACGTTTTGGGCTTCAGTAACTTACAGGCCGCACAACCGTCCTCCTTGTGATCGAGGGGCAAGCAACGGTTGCACCGTTTGTGCTTGTCTTTCCAAGTATATTTACCCTTGCAGAGCGGGCAAAACCTAAAGGGCGTCCTCTCCATAGCTGAGGGCCAGAAGTGTGATTACGACCTCGAAAGAGAGGGAGGGGAAAGAGAAAGGCATTCTCAAAGAGAAAAGAAAGACCACACAACCCCATTCTCCCTACTGTGTAAGGCCGGCGAGGCCAGGCCACGTGTTTGGCAGCGCCGAAGGATCTCCTCCGCTCGTCCTTCCGTCGAAGATCTTGCTCGGCGGAGAAACAGCTCTGCTTCGAGGGAGGGATCTATGTTATTAATATTAATAATAAACGACCAAAGGTTGAAGGAATGATTTGGCAATTTCTCTCGAGGAGTTCCGCATAAAGGCGACCAGTAACTGGGCGGAAAAAAACAATCTGAGGGACCTCGACGCATGAGGGATTGTGGGTACAACGCACGTTACTATAGGGATAGTGTTACAGACACGCCTTGTCGACGTCCCCTTTTCGACTACGAAAAACAAAATGCAATACTCTGCAGTGACCACTGGATGTCGGACCTATGCACAGCATGTGATTCTATGCAGATTAACAAACATCAGAAACCAATATATTTCATGAGTAGGGTAGTTACTTCATCGAACAATTCAGGGGCATCAATATTTGGGGCGAATGTGTTGACTAGTAGACATTCTGTGTTGGCTAGAAGACAGTGTAAGATAACATGTCTGCCCCTCGAGTCTATGTAGCTAGGGCGCAATGAAAATTCAACTGATTTATGGATCAGGGTCAACACACCTCTGGACTGCGTGGAGTATTTAGTGTAGAACCTGGTGGGACCCCAAGTTGGTGCGAAGGATGCTGCGAGGTGCCCCAGGGCATGTGTTTCTTGAAGGAGAAGTATTTTAATACCATGTCTCTGGGCATATGCAGTTATCCTACGGACTTTAGCGTAGTTGCTTAACCCCCGAACGTTCCAAGTCATTAGTTTAATGGTCATACCATGGCACTATGGAACATCCCAACAAAGAGATCCACCACCTTCCAGTGGTGCATTTGTTGCTACCGCATCGTTGTGCCTCTCAGTAGCCACAGCCACTGTCCTCTTGCCATTTATGATGTAACATCCCCCAACAGTTTCCCCCCACCCTCACTGCCCTCCCCCAACTAGCAGTGTAATGAGACCCACCCAACCATTGTGGGCAAGCGTGCCAATCCCAACTAGGCACCACCTGCCCACCTGCCCAACAGGGGCATAACTGGTAGCAAGCAGCCGGAGTAAGCATTTCAACTGCAGTGGGGGTCGCCGCTGCCGTATACCCAGCTATAGAAAATTGTGTGGTGCCAAGGCACTGCAGTACATTCAATGGTAAGTTACATCAAGACTGTGAAAAGCGTAACCTTATGATGCACGGAAACAGACCCGGGGTGAACACATGGTACCTGCGACATGGGTAGCAGTGAGGGCCTAGAGGCCATTCAGGAGGCAGAGATAGGGAGGAAGGACTTTTGACAGTGAACAGTTTATCAACCAAAAGGCCCCACTGTTGGTAGATACTGGCCGCCCTACTCATTAATCATTGGTTCGTCCGCTGCCTCTCCGAGCGGGATCTGAGATTCGATAAACTTAACCGCTTCATCGGTGACTGTGAAAAAGTAGAGTTTGTTGCGATGAGTACATTTCAATCGGGCAGGGAAAAGCATTGCATATTCGATACTCCTTTCCCTAAGCATCTTCTTCACTCCATTAAACTGCTTATGCTCCATCTGGACTCTCACTGAGAAGTCTGGGAAGATTCTGATGGTTTGTGATTCGAGCCCTATTTCTCCTTTCTCCTGGGCTAGTCGTAGTATGTGGTCTCTGTCTCTATGGCTAAGGATCTTAGCAATTATCGGTCTGGGAAAGTCACCCGGTTTAGGGCGGGGGGCCAGGGCCCGGTGCGCTCGCGCAATTGTGAAGAATGGGGAAACTTGGGGGTTGTCGAGGAGGTTTTTGAGTAGGTTTTTGACAGCTAATTCCATCCTGCCCGTGAGAGCGGACTCCAGAACACCTATAATGCGAATCTTGTTCCTCCGTGTTAGGCAGAAACCTGTGCAGTTCCCTTGGGGAACACTGCAAAAGATTTAAGACTACAGGTAGAGCAGTAAACCCCTTTGGTAGCAGTCTGTACCACCCAGATTTACCTGGTAGCTGTGGCTGAGCAGTCAGACTTCTCTCAAGAAGAGTTAGGCAGTATGCAAAGTATACACAATATGTACCAAAACCCAATAGCACAAGCAAACACTGACCAGAGCTTGGTTTCAAAAGAATATAGTATTTTATTTAAAATACACATAAGTTAAAAACACTCTAGCAAAAATATAGTAAAAACACTTCAACACAGTTATAATGAAAGTAAATTCAATCCTTTCTCCTATCTAGACAACTCTAGGTTAACACCACTTAATTAAAACAGAGGTGAGTGCTT
This sequence comes from Ambystoma mexicanum, assembly GCF_040938575.1. NCBI lineage: Eukaryota > Metazoa > Chordata > Amphibia > Caudata > Ambystomatidae > Ambystoma > Ambystoma mexicanum. The sequence continues at coordinate 31,893,094 of NC_090936.1, forward strand.
ATCGTTAGATGACACTCTAGTAGTTTCCAAGAAAGGGAGAGAAAAAGCAGGAATAGGTTAGACACACCACTCTAAGGTCCAGAACACTTGCAATAGGCTTTAAAGAAGACTAAAGTCACAGGTGAGCAAAAGTCACTAGGCAGGGCCCACTCTTAGAGTAGCCGGAGCGAAAATGTGCCCAAGATCACACTGTTAGTTAGAGATTCAAAGTCTTGCAAAGAGTCAAAAAGAGTTTAGAGTGGCTTAGAAAGTTTAGCCAAAGTGTCCCAGGCACTCCCAGGTTCGAAAGCCGGGGGCTAAATCTACCCCGTACAGTCGGTAGCAAGGGAAGCCAGGCGGAACACAGTACCTTAAGCGGAAAGGATCCTCCAGCGGGGGCAGTTGTTCCAGGCAGTGACAGCAAGGCTCGACGTCGGTCAGGGGAGAAGAATATCTCGCTGAAGAGCAGAAGAGAAAGGTCGTAGCACTGCCCGGGAAGAAACCAGCCGCGGAGTCCTCCGGTTAAAGGGTTGGTACCGACTTTCGCGGTATGGGGGTAAAGTGTGGTATTCCGGATGCCGGGGTGCTTGGCACAGGCAAGGCGGCCACGAGATACCTCAAAGGAACGGAAAGAAGGCGAAAACTGGTTGTCCCCACCAGTCAAGGGAAGGAGCCACTCCGTTAAGAGTTCTCCTCGGTCGTCGGGAAAAAAGTGGTGAGACGGTTCAGCAGGGCTCCACCGGGTGGTGTCGTCGAAGCAGGTCGGCCCAGCTCTTCCCTCGTCGGATTCTTGGTCCTGTGGCGACTTCTGAAGTCCCAGTCCCCAAAGCCCTGCTTTTATGCAGCAAACCCCCATTCACCCAGCCTAGCTGTCACTCAAACATGCTAAGTGGTGAGCCGGGCGGCTCACCACTTGGGCCAATCAGGACGGAGTGCGACTTGAGTTACCAAGGTAACTCAGTCCAGGGTGCCTAAATCCCCCTCCACCCCTCCTAAGTACCCCAGACAGAGTGGCACCACTTTGGAGGGCTTCTGTGGAGAAGCCCGCCAAAAGTGGAACAAAGGGCTCCACTTTGGGTCAGAGTTACAGAGGCGAACACCAACGCCATTTTAGAATCAAGTTTTGGCAAAAAGTCCCAACCGGAGTTATAAAAATAATTATATAAACCGGCGGTATGTTTAAGGCTACCGTAAATAAATAATTAAATGTGTTAGCCTAAAACAATGGGAAATCCCATAGGGAAATATTCGCGGTCGAATATAAAAAGTAGTTTCCACTGCCACCAGCCAAAACTCGATCAGGGGGGACGGAGACGTGCCCCCTCGACTAACAGACCCTGGGGCAATCGAATTGCCCCAGCCAGTACGTCCACAATATGATGGTTTGTACTGGTTCTGTTCAGGATCCAAGACTAGCAAAGTCTTTGGTGACTTTACATGCCCTGGGAGACAGTAGTCAGTCCCAGGGTATGGAGTCTATGTTGGGGAGTCCCTAGGACACCCCTGGGTCACGGCACAGAGGGTGCTGTGTGACCCACATCACAAAAATACATGAGGCCCTATGGAGTAAAAGACCCCATAGCCCATTCAACACAAGGTTTAACCAAGAAAACACACTTCAACATGTCCAAGAGTGAGGGTAAAAGAGTCTCACTCTTGGCAGGAGGAAAAAATTAAACCCCAGAAATCCAGCAAAGCTGCTGGGGGACTCACTAGGTAGGGAAATTCAGCCTAAACAGAGAATTCTCCCTAACACTCGCCCCCCCCAGACTAAGGGACAGGAGGATTTAATCCACTCCTGGATGAACCTCATACCTCTAGTCGATGATATACATCCTAGAGAGTCCATCAGCATTTTGATGGTGACCCCTTGACCTATGCTTAAGGGAGAACTCAAAGGTTTTCTTTTGCAAGCTAAAGGACCTACAAACCCTTTGAGGAACATCAGTCTTTTTGTTATAGGGGATCTGGTTGACCAGTCCCTCAGAAGTTGGTACAACTTCTGAACCTATGTTAGGCTTTTTGAAGGGGTCCTTATAAAGGATTCCCTTAGATCTAGAGGGGCCCCCAAGGTTCCTCACCACCTCTCTTGTGGGAGCAGGTTGGGTCTTAGGCCTCTTGGTTGGAGGGGTTGGGGTTAGGCAATGTACCTGCTTCCCCTTCCTCTTAGATCTACCCTTACCTATTTTAGGAGTTTCCCCCCTAATATTAGGATTTGAGTTGGGGTCTTCAGTAGAAGGTCCAACAGTCTGAAGGTTTTTGGCCTTAGACTTTTCTTTTCTGGTTTTCCACCAGCACTGAGAATTACCAGTTCTCTCAGGTCCAGATAGGGGCCTAGTTGGTCTATCCACCTCTTCCTCAGAAGCAGGGGGAGTCAGAGACTCTGAGACTAGGGGAACAATGATGGGGCTTGGTTGGGGCGCCCATGTTCCTAGCATACTATCCTGAAATGTGCCTGGGTTAGAGGTCAACTTACTAACACCAGGGCTTGTAGTGGGGTTCTCAGTAGAGGGTCCCACAGGCTTAGAAGGGTCCTTCAAGGTAGCCTTTCTAGCCAATTTGGTTAAGTTCTGCTTCTCCATACTGGGAGGCCTGGGGGTATGTGACACTACTCCTAGAGTTCTTAGGTCATTCCCCAACAGGACCTTCCCAGGTACCTCAGTCTGAACACTGACAGGGATCCTCACTGTCATGTTGTTACACTGAATGAGGGCTGGTAGGATAGGAACCATTTGGACAGGGCCTCCAGACATCTTAGTGGGACCTTTGGGTGCTTTGGCCACATCCTCAGGTTGAAAGAAGCTTTCATCCACTACTGTTCTGCTGGCCCCAGTGTCTCTCCTGGCAGGAGTATCCTGGCCATTGACAAGAACACTGTCCACATAATACACCTTAGAGTTAACAGGTAGGGAGTTATACACAACCCTATTCTGGGGACTAACCAGACCCATAGGCTCTAAGTTTACGGTTGCTTGAAGACCCAAGGGTCCTTCAGCAAAGAGTTCAAAGTGGGCACTAGCCATCTGTACTTCATCCTCAGGAGTGAAGGCTAAGGAGACTGTGCTGATCCCTGCAGGTTTACCCTTGCACTTGGGATCTCCTTTGATATGGTCAGTACCCTGACAGACACAGCATTGTCCAAATGCTCTCTGGAAGGGTGGCTTGTTCTGACCTCCTTCTGGCTTGTGGCCAGAAGGTACAGTAGCCTGACTAGGTTTCCCATGTGGCTTACCCTGGTTACTTTGTGGTTTGGGGCCCTCTTTGGGATAGGAATTATTAGAATTCTCTTTGGAGTCTGTTTTTGGCTGTTTCTCCCCATCCTTCTTCTGAGTTACCCCAGAATCCTTGTGAGTGGCCCTGTTGGCAACCCACAAGTCAGCAGCCCTAGCCAGCTTCCGGGAATCTAATTCCTTGGAATCAGCCAAGTGTTGTCTGAGCTCAGGAGAGCAGGCATCATAAATAGTCTCCAACATAAACAAATTCTTCATACCTTCATAAGTGTTCACCTTGTAACCCTTAATCCATCCCTCTAAGTTTTTCAAACATTCACTCACCCAGGTAGCCCAAGGGGTACCATCATGCTTTTTGAGGTTCCTAAACCTCTTAAGATACTGGGAAGGGGTCTTCCCAAACCTAGCTATCAAAGCTAGTTTCACACATTCATAGTCCTTCCTATCCTCCTCCCCCATCTCCATTACCACATCAGTTGCAACAGGGGGAAGCCTAGAGAACAACCAGGTGAGTAAGTCATTTCCTGTGATGTTCTGGAGCCCATGATTATATTCAAACAGAGACAACCAATCCAACACATCCAACTTAGGCTCATACATACCAACCAATTCTTTAGGCATCCGGGGTCTTTTAGGACTGGAACTTCTAGAGGAGCCAGAGAGAGAAACATTCTCAACAGATAATTTCTTCATTTCTAAGTCATACTTGAGCTCCATTTCCCTTAGCCTTAGTTCTTTGTCAGTTTGAGCATTAAGTTTCTTATACTCCAATTCTAGCTTCATTTTCTCCAGTTCAAAGTACTGAGGACTAAATGTGGGACCTGGTAAAAGTCCAGTAGGCACAGCAGGTAGAGCAGGCAGAGGCCTAGGGGGGACAGTTACAACAGCCTCACCCTCCTCTTCTGACTCTTCCTCAGAAACATCAACATTTTGCTCCATGTTAACTTCAACACTGTCATCTACAGTTGCTGGAGTGGTAGGTTCCTCTGAACCATCACCCAGACTTTGGTTAGCTAACAATCTTTCAATCAGCTCCATTTTCTTGCCCTTAGTCAGGAGATCCTTATGTTTACAGAGCACTCTTAAACAATCAGCAGTTTTGGCTGCAAGGGACTCTTGACTATAGCTTTCTATAACTGACATGTTAGAGGTTTTACTTTTTCAGTGCTAAGCTTTGTGGTTAGTTGCACTAAGGTATCTAAAGCACAATAAAATGTATACTCAATACAAATCCCACCGCTGTACACCAGTGTTAGGCAGAAACCTGTGCAGTTCCCTTGGGGAACACTGCAAAAGATTTAAGACTACAGGTAGAGCAGTAAACCCCTTTGGTAGCAGTCTGTACCACCCAGATTTACCTGGTAGCTGTGGCTGAGCAGTCAGACTTCTCTCAAGAAGAGTTAGGCAGTATGCAAAGTATACACAATATGTACCAAAACCCAATAGCACAAGCAAACACTGACCAGAGCTTGGTTTCAAAAGAATATAGTATTTTATTTAAAATACACATAAGTTAAAAACACTCTAGCAAAAATATAGTAAAAACACTTCAACACAGTTATAATGAAAGTAAATTCAATCCTTTCTCCTATCTAGACAACTCTAGGTTAACACCACTTAATTAAAACAGAGGTGAGTGCTTATCGTTAGATGACACTCTAGTAGTTTCCAAGAAAGGGAGAGAAAAAGCAGGAATAGGTTAGACACACCACTCTAAGGTCCAGAACACTTGCAATAGGCTTTAAAGAAGACTAAAGTCACAGGTGAGCAAAAGTCACTAGGCAGGGCCCACTCTTAGAGTAGCCGGAGCGAAAATGTGCCCAAGATCACACTGTTAGTTAGAGATTCAAAGTCTTGCAAAGAGTCAAAAAGAGTTTAGAGTGGCTTAGAAAGTTTAGCCAAAGTGTCCCAGGCACTCCCAGGTTCGAAAGCCGGGGGCTAAATCTACCCCGTACAGTCGGTAGCAAGGGAAGCCAGGCGGAACACAGTACCTTAAGCGGAAAGGATCCTCCAGCGGGGGCAGTTGTTCCAGGCAGTGACAGCAAGGCTCGACGTCGGTCAGGGGAGAAGAATATCTCGCTGAAGAGCAGAAGAGAAAGGTCGTAGCACTGCCCGGGAAGAAACCAGCCGCGGAGTCCTCCGGTTAAAGGGTTGGTACCGACTTTCGCGGTATGGGGGTAAAGTGTGGTATTCCGGATGCCGGGGTGCTTGGCACAGGCAAGGCGGCCACGAGATACCTCAAAGGAACGGAAAGAAGGCGAAAACTGGTTGTCCCCACCAGTCAAGGGAAGGAGCCACTCCGTTAAGAGTTCTCCTCGGTCGTCGGGAAAAAAGTGGTGAGACGGTTCAGCAGGGCTCCACCGGGTGGTGTCGTCGAAGCAGGTCGGCCCAGCTCTTCCCTCGTCGGATTCTTGGTCCTGTGGCGACTTCTGAAGTCCCAGTCCCCAAAGCCCTGCTTTTATGCAGCAAACCCCCATTCACCCAGCCTAGCTGTCACTCAAACATGCTAAGTGGTGAGCCGGGCGGCTCACCACTTGGGCCAATCAGGACGGAGTGCGACTTGAGTTACCAAGGTAACTCAGTCCAGGGTGCCTAAATCCCCCTCCACCCCTCCTAAGTACCCCAGACAGAGTGGCACCACTTTGGAGGGCTTCTGTGGAGAAGCCCGCCAAAAGTGGAACAAAGGGCTCCACTTTGGGTCAGAGTTACAGAGGCGAACACCAACGCCATTTTAGAATCAAGTTTTGGCAAAAAGTCCCAACCGGAGTTATAAAAATAATTATATAAACCGGCGGTATGTTTAAGGCTACCGTAAATAAATAATTAAATGTGTTAGCCTAAAACAATGGGAAATCCCATAGGGAAATATTCGCGGTCGAATATAAAAAGTAGTTTCCACTGCCACCAGCCAAAACTCGATCAGGGGGGACGGAGACGTGCCCCCTCGACTAACAGACCCTGGGGCAATCGAATTGCCCCAGCCAGTACGTCCACAATATGATGGTTTGTACTGGTTCTGTTCAGGATCCAAGACTAGCAAAGTCTTTGGTGACTTTACATGCCCTGGGAGACAGTAGTCAGTCCCAGGGTATGGAGTCTATGTTGGGGAGTCCCTAGGACACCCCTGGGTCACGGCACAGAGGGTGCTGTGTGACCCACATCACAAAAATACATGAGGCCCTATGGAGTAAAAGACCCCATAGCCCATTCAACACAAGGTTTAACCAAGAAAACACACTTCAACATGTCCAAGAGTGAGGGTAAAAGAGTCTCACTCTTGGCAGGAGGAAAAAATTAAACCCCAGAAATCCAGCAAAGCTGCTGGGGGACTCACTAGGTAGGGAAATTCAGCCTAAACAGAGAATTCTCCCTAACACTCCGTGATCTAGACTCTAAGTCGTCACACTTGGCCTTGGCGTGTTTCATATCGCGCACCAACTCCGTGACCGTATTTTGTAGGGCAAGCACCCTGTCTTCATTGGCCCCAATCCTGGTTTCCGCCTCAGTTATCAGAGTACCATGTTGATCCAGCTTAGTTCTCAAAGAGGCCACATTGACGTTGATGTCAAGCTTCTCATGGAATGAGGCAATGTTTTTCACCATGGATTCCATCATCGCCGTCAGATCAGGTTGAGGGGGGGTCTGACGGCGAGTCTGTGTCATCGTGGTTCGAGGAGGAGCCTGGCACTCGGCTCTGGTGTTGGTTTGTTGTATGTGTCTATGGGGCTCCAACCTTGTTAGCACCCAGTGATCTGTTCGACATGCTGTGGGCAGATGGCTGTGCGGGGCGACGCAAAGAGGTGCAGTATGTGTGTTTGAAAGAAGCAAGCACCCTCTGTGATCACTTCTCCAGGCAGCACATGGTGCAAACTATAATGGGCACCGGTGCAGAGACGAGGGCCCTGCCAGATATCTGGTGTCAGGTGAGTTGCCGGGCGGTGGGTTCGTTATTAGTCCACTGGTATTGACAGTGGGGGCCTCAAGCAGAACTGATAAGGCAGGCAGGCAGACGGAAGGGGACCCCGCGCTGCTGGGATCCTGGGTGCGCAGTGGGGATAAGGTGCGTGGCTCAACACATATCCCTCCAGAGATCGCCTGCAATGTTGTGGGCTGGCCCCAGGTTAAGCTCACAGCTCAGTAGATGGAGTGCATAGTCTTGGCGACACAGAAAGCCAGGGCCCCGAGGGCCTCACGTAGGTGAGGTAGGCATGCAGGCGCAGGTGTGCGAGCTGTGAGGAGAGAAAGAAGCAGTGTCTGTAGCTTTCACAGCGGAGATGGTGGTCAAGGCACGAGCCGCAAGGTCAGCAATTGAAGGAAGTGTGCCAGCTCCCTGTGGGGTGGGCCGCAGAGGGCACAGCAGGTAGTCCCCCCAGTTCCCCACCGGAGATGTTAAGGATCCGGCTGCCGTAGATGGGTGAAGAGAAGCTGTGGGAGGGGGGCTGATGGTTAGGCACGTGTCTCCTGGAAGCTGCAGCGCTGTATGCGAGGGATCCGGAGGGCCCCTCCAGGGGAACCAAGCTACGTTGCAGGCGTGAGTGGGAACGCCGCTGGAGAGCGGGTTATTGTTCGCCGGCCATGTGGTGCCGGCCGGGCCCAGGCCCCAGGGGGCAAAATGTTTGCACTGTGGCGGCAGGGGGGAGGGGGGTTACAGTAAAGACTCAGCAAGCGGCCCCCCCCCCCAGCTCCTCACCTGCCTTTATGTAATTGTGGATCTCGGTACGGCATGGGAAGGTGCCGCGGCGGGGCCGCCGAAGCTCGTCAGGGTCTGTAGGGCCAGCGGCCGGTCCTGAATCCTCACGCCCCAGAGGCAGGACAGGGCACGGGCCGCCCGTCACGCCAGCGCCACCTCTGGCACCGGCGCATGGCCGCACCAAGGGCAGGAGCTCCAACGGTGGATGCGCAGGCAGGGAAGGAGGCCGCACACCGGCAAACGGCCCCGGCCACACAGCACCCGACAGGCGGCGGGGGGCAGAGGCGGAGCAAGGGAGATACACGGGCAGTTCGCCCCAGCGCCGCACCAGCAGCTCTAGCAGGTATGTAGGCTCGCAGCAGCACCCCGCACGCGGCGCGTGCACCACGCGAGGCCTGGCCCAGAATGGATGTGCACCAGGGCCCACGCGGAGGAGCAGGCAGAACAGTTGTGGCGCGGCTTTGGGGCACCGATCATCCTCAGAAATGGGCGTGTATGCAGCCCTGGGAGTCCCCCGCACAATATGGAGGGTTTAAATGCAGGATAGTAACGAGAGCCGCTGATAGCAAATTCGGCACCGGGTGGCCACGGAACACAGAAGCTAGGCAGCCATTTTCAGGCTGCTCAACAGCGCGCCCTTCCCCAAAAAGTTTGAATCCTACACTGGCTTGTTAATTATAGAGGCCCGAGTTTCAGGTTTGAACCCAGTGTCTTTTACCAAGCATGTCTTTTAAGCAGGGTACCCTGAGCGAGGGTGCGACCAGCAGTCTCAGCCGAGTCCTGTGCGTTTGTCAGTATGTTTTGTGTTACTCGTCTGTCTTCAGCCACGACTGCCAGCAGGTGTAATCGGGTGGGGTCTGGAATGTCCTGAAGACCATCCTGCACTAGGCCCCACTGGACATCGCTGTAACATGCGAGGAGTGCAGTGTTATTTGTGATCCTTGTGGAATAGGCCACAGGGGTGGTGAACCGCCTACCCAGGGCGTAAAGCTTCTTGCATTCCTTGTCTGGAGGGGATTCTGATGAGGACAGAGGTACCCCCGACCCTCTTCCGAGTGGTCGTAACGACCAAGGAGTCTGGTGTGGCATGAACCCTGATGTAGAGGGAGATCAGAGGGTGATGGGCGAAATCATTTCTGTACCCGGGGGTTAATTGCCCGTGTGAGAGAGTGCACAGCAAAGAAGGGGCCAGGCGCTTCTTTATAGAATTCTGTAAAGGAGTGGCTTGAGGATATCCTCCACGAAGTCTGAGTCCGGAGCGGCTTCGTGCATTGCAATTCTAAAATGGTCAGCTGCTCTTGGAGTTGAAGCACATCTGGTCATCAACAGGTGACAACTCTCTTTGTGGAGGAGTAGAAGGGGGATCCAGACAGATGGCGTCTGTGTCAGCAATATGTGTTGGTGTAAGCCAAGGACCCTGGTCCTCTGCCTGGTCCCAGTCTGGGTCCTGATCAGCTGGATCTTGATCAAAGGGGTTAATCTCTTCATAAGAATCCTCCTGAATTGGGTCATCTGGGACAGGCAAGATGTCTTCGTGTGTCCCTGTGCAGAAGCGGGGCATTTCTGCAACCTGGAGGGGATGGGATGGGGCAAGAGTCCACTTCCCTAGGTCTCTTGGGTATAATATATTTGTCGTCAGAAAAGTCAACGAACTGGGACATTTTCTCCATGTATTGCTCAAAGCTTTTCCTAGTCCAGAGAGAAGAAGCTGAATGGTCAGGAAGCGGGAAGGGCTGCCCAGAAGGGGGAGATTTTCCTTACAAGGCCTTAGAGAGAGGCTGAAGGGCTTCAGAATAGTCCTCTCAACAAGAGGGGGTGCGCCCTTGTACTCCTTGGTCGCCAAAATCATTTCCGAAAGGCTTTCTGGAAGCTTCTACGAATGTATAGAGCGTCTCAATATGCCTGAAGGCACAGTCGTGGTCGACGACTCCACCGGGTCCTTCAGTGCTAGTGTACCCTTGGGTGGCGGGTCGACGACAGAGGATTTATTTGTGGGAATGCCCGTTCCAGAAGGATGCCCAGATGCATGCCGCGAATGTCGTTGCGTGGAGGACCTCGAAATGCCAGGTTCGGCAGGTGCCGTAGAAAATTTCATCGTCCTGTGGGCGTTGAGCGCTTCTTCGACGACTCGGTTGAAGAGGCCTTAGGGGTTGTGTGCTTGTGAACACATGGTGTGTGGGTGCCCTTGTCACCAGGGTGTGATTTCCCTACTGCAGTGCCGGCGGCCTGTCTGTCGGGGACGGGCATCTGGGAGCATGCAGACTCTGCTAAGAGGTTGATGGCTTCCAATTCGTCTGATTCCTTGTCGTCCGAAGCAAGGGTGCCGACGGGGGAAAGGATTTCGGCCTGCATAGCAAAGACCGCCCACCATTTAGTCCGCCTGTCTTTCAATGTCTTCGTTCGAAAGAGCTTACAGGCCTTGCATGAGCGCTCGTCGTGGTCTCGAGGAAGACACTGATTGCATCGGCGATGGGTGTCTTTCCAAGGAAATTTGCCACTACACGACGGGCAGAATTTAAAAGGATTCCTCTCCATAGCAGAGGTTAGCGGCAGCCAAACCAAGACAAGAAAGAGAGGGGCGAATGAAATACATTCTCAGAGAGGAATAAAACCCAGCGCCCCACTCTCCCTACTTTAAGGGCTTGGCCGGAAGGCCAAGGCCACGTGGTCGACAGTCATTGAGCAGTTGAACAGTGGCCGAGCGGTTGTAGATGTCGTCGTCGGCAGGAGACCCAAGAAGCAATCGTCGAAGGAAGTCGAATTTACTAGACAACCGTAGGTCGTGGAAATGAACTTAGTAATAAAAACTCTTATGAACTCTGCATAAGCGACCAACTGGGTTGGTGGAAAAAAACAATCTGGTGGGACTTCACTCAACGCGTGAAGTATTTTGGGTACACTAGATGTCACGTTAGGGATAGTGTTGCAGTCATGCCCATGTAGACGTCCCTTTCTATCTTTGAAAGAAAGATGCAATACTCTGCGATTTCCACTAGATGTCGGACTATATGCACAACATGTGATTCTAAGCAGATCCACAAGCTTCAGAAAACTTATTCCTATTTGGAAGATAGCTGACTGGCCCCAAGTATGGATAGAAAGGAGAGAGAATCAGCTGGAGCCAGCCTTAAATTAATGGCTTGAGCCAGCAAGACATGATTGCACCCTAAGGTCTTTACAGGGTAATCTCTAGGCCTCTCATCACCTCCCTCACGGCCATGGTTTTACAGCCTCGCCACCCAAAATCTCCTCTTCAACGTCTCGCCATGTGTTCATTCCTGGGGGACCTGGTATTGTTCCTTCTCTTTCGATCTTCAATGTGCTTCTCTTGCATGGCCTCAGGTTTTCACATCAGGTTCACTCCTCCACTAGTCGCTGGCTTTCAGTTCTACCTTCTCTCAATTCGTTTCCTTCTACTCTTCTTCGGGAGCACTGGAACTATCTTTCCTTCCACTCTTCTACATGTGATGATTCTCTGCTTCACCTCTCCACTCTAAACATTCTTCCTCTTTAGTCTTTTCCTTACTGAACACCTCCCTGTTAAGGGCTGGCTTCTTTGCTCTCTCTTCTATGATTCCTCGCAAAAGCTCCTTCTAAACTTTTCCCACAGCCATCTCCTTAAAATCTGCTATATCCAGAAGTAACTATTCCAGCTCTTCCTTTCAATTTTCTGGGTCTCTCTCTCCCCAGTCCTGTGGTGCTCTCACTCCCCGGCTTCCTCTGTCTTTCTCTCCCCAGCAGCCTGTTCCTTTCCCTCCATTTCCCTAGCCTCCTAGATCACTCCCTTTCCCCAGCCTCCTGGGTCTGTCTCTCTCTCTTTTTTCCAAACCTTCAGTGTCTCCATCCTTTGGTCGTTCTCACTCTTCCCCCAGCCCCACATCTAAAGGGTCTCTCTTTCCCTAATCCCAGCCTCTATCTATCCCTTCTGGGTCTCTCGCACTACAGGCTCTAGGGCCTGTCTCTCTCCCTCCCTCCCTCCTAATCGCCCTTGGTCACTCTTTACACACCCTCTTGGGTACACCACCATCCCTCACCCTCCTGGGTCTCTCTCCCCAGACTCTTGGGTCTCTTTCCCTAAACTCCTGGTTCTCTTTCGTCCCAGCCTACTGTGTCACTCTCATCCCAGCCTCCTGGGTCTCCCTCTCCCCAGCCTGCTGGGCCTGTCTTTCCCAAGAAACCTGATACTCTCCTCCAGCCTATTTCTCTGTTACCCCGGGATCCTGGGACCTTCTCTTCCTAACCTTCTGGTTCTTGCCTCTGGTCTCCTGCTCCATATCCTTTTGCACTCCTCACCAGCCATCTGAAAAGCAACTCCTTCTCCAGACTTGCACATCCTTCTGCGACAGCCCCTTCTTTTTAAAGGACCCTGCCTCAGCCTTCCAACCTCACTCTAGCCTGACTGAATCCAGGTGTGTCTCCCTAAGTAACTGGTATGAAAGTTGGCTGATAGACCCACCCATGGGTTTGGCTTAGAATGTTGATGTGGGGCTTAAGGTTTGTTAATCTCACCCTATGAGCGTTCTATTCTCTGTTTGCAATATCCTGGGCAGCCCTGGGGCGATCCCCCTTAGACGAAGAGGCCTTAGGCGAACGCGAGGGGAGTCCATGTAAGATGATTGGGGCAAACTCTCTGTCTTAGTTTGGGTCCCACTTCATCCCCACTGTGACAACTAAAAGGTTGTTCTACCATTTTGGATGTGTTTTCTGCACCCGCTCTGGGGCACCTCAGGATAAGTAGCTCCCAGCTCTGTGGAACTATCCCCGTAAGCAAGTCCCTTAAAGAGACAGGACCTTCTAAGGCTGCAATGAGTCCCTGCCTTCACATGGCATGTTGGTAGTAGCCAATGTATACTCCCTACACTGTCCATCGACCAAGGATCACCTGGCTTGTGGCAGTACTCAGCCACTTTGGTAACCCCATCATCTAACAGTAAGGTCAGGTAGGGGAATGTGACACTTCTGGTCCCTCTCCAAAGTGCCCAGGGGATCTATGACAATGCCATGAAGTCTACAAGTGTCGAGGAAAGGTGCAAGGGGAGAGGAAGAAGGGGGACCTGTTCCTACTTTTTATTGTAACATGGACTTGCAGTGTAATTTTCTGAATTCTAATGACTTCTCTCCTTTAGATGGTCTTTGATTCTATGAGTTAACAAAGCTTGAAGAGTGGGAGTGTGATGTAGTGGGGGAGGGAGATTGGCTGTGGTAAGAAAGGGGATGCAATCTTCACAGTTAAGCATTTCACGTGAAAATGTGCATATGTTTATTCACAGTTTAAGCAATTAATGAATAACATTTTTAAAAAACAGAAAGATGCTGGTTAACTTACCAGCATAGGATTGTAAGATCCAAAAGCACCATAAGATGTTTCATCTCTTGAGTACAGAGGTCGAGACATTAGTCTCTCTAAAAATGATACTTTCAATCCATACGCAACCGCAAGTCTTGACTTTATAACCGGTCCAAGTTGAAGTGGGTCTCCAGCAAGCACAATCTGCAAACGAAGCACAGATTTTATATTTGTTACATGTGTAACTGGAAGTAGAGCGAAATGCATATATAGGTCCTAAGGTTTACACTATCGTGGTTCAGGCTATGAAATGCTGAGAATATATTAAGAAAAGCAAGCTAGCTTTGTTATATACTTTTATTGGAATTTAACCAACAAACATACATCAAGATCCTTATCTCCCAATTCTAAGGTGCCCATACACAGACAAATAGTACAACACATTATCCAACGTACAAAACAATGTTTGCACATATTTCCATAACGAGCATTATATATTCATGATCTTAATAAAAGTGTGTATGTTAACTTGTGTGCCTCATGGAGTTTTGGGTTGAAAGGCAGCTTATTGTGTACAGAGCCCTAATCTCACTGCCATATCCCGAATGCTCTGGATTTTGGCTACGGATCAATTCCAAATCAAAAGGAGGCCTCTTTGGACACATTCTACATCCACCTTGCATGCAATAGTCAGTCCCTTTCCTAGCTTCCAGGACTCTGCAACACTAGACCAAATAGCAGAAGCCATATTATTATTATTTTTAAATTCATAATTTTTCAATTTGTTGTACAACACCAAAATGTTTAAAATAATGTATGCATTAACTACTGTACCAAAGCCCCCTTACTGCCACCCACCCGCTTCCCCTCATGCCTCCCCCACCGCCGCCTCAGGGAACAGGGGCCATATAACAAAATGTCTAAAACAGTTTTCACAGCCCCCATGTTTCTAACCAGCATAGGTGCATGCCACCCAACAATCGCAACATACCATTTCCCACCAATTTATCACTAGTGAGTGATAAAACTATGTATGTTGCATCCTAACTTTGCCCCCTTCTCCCCTGATAGCCTACTAAGGCCCAACCTCCCATATTACACCCTTGTTTTACGATATTTGCACAGGAAGGGTAACCATTCCCCTTCCTTTGAGGACCGTGGGTCGTGTTATAGGGCCGTAATGTTCTCCATAGAGAATATTTCCGAAGCCTTGCTCACCCATTCCCTCTCTGAAGGCAAGTCTTTCTCTTTCCAAACAATCACCAAACAAACTTTAGCTGCCAACAGTAAAAAGTGAACCATGTGTGGAAGGGCCCTCCACAACCCCACTTCTTCTGGCAATACGAACAATATCAGAACCGGGTCCCATAGCCGTTCAGGTCCCTCCACTCCTCTGATGCACGCCAACACTTCCCACCAATAAGCATGTACCTAACTACAGGTTCCCCACATGTGCCAATAATTTGCCCTATGACTGCACCCCCTCCAGCATAATGGAACCATCCCTGGGAACATTTTGGACAACCACACCGGTTCGTATTGCCACTGATACGAGAGCTTAATCTTGTGCATCTTGAATTGACTTGCAATAGAGGTCTTATGCATCCCCCTACACTTTGCCCCCCATAGTGCCTCATCTATCCCCATCTCCAGGCCCCCTTCCCATCTGACCTTAATATTCTCAATACTTTTGCCCCTTGTCGGCAACAGTGCTCCATAAAGGGCTAAGATGAAGCCCCTACACCCCAAACATGTAACCAAGATCTTTTCTTACCGTGTCAACCCATGATGTATCCTGTCTTTCCATTTCTCTACCGTCACCACCCCTTTCAATTGCAAATAAGCAAAAAACGAAAGCTTACCAAACCCTAGGGCAACCTCCAACTCCTGTATCGAAATACGTTTCCCCTTAACCCCAAATTGGGCCACCCTTTCAAAACCTGCCTCAAACCATTCCTGAAATCTCAATGGGTTGAGCAACTCATCTCTCAATGGGGGTGCCCACAGGTAACTGAAGGGATGGCCATGACATAAGCCCCTTCATCTACGGATGCTGTCCGCAGTAGTCCCACAGTACCCCCAGAATACTGTGTTCCCTAATTCGTCTCAGGATTTTTCTCCGTGGAACCCACAGCCGCTCCCCTACTGTAACAGGGCCTCATCTGTTAATTTTTTAAGAAAACCCAATGCTTCTGCGAATCCATCCTCCGGTGTGGAACCAATGCCCTCAACTGCACTGCCTTATAGTACGTTCCCAGATCTGGAATTCCACTGCACCCTCCTCCCCCTATCTTTAGGCAAAATGAACATGCTACATGTAACCCTCCACATCTTGGCCTGCCATAAAAACGCTAAAATATTTCCCTTTTCTTTCCTCGTAGCGTGGGATGAAGCAGGGAGCAGTAACAGTCCCCTTTCTTTGACTAGCCGTGCGGTTACAAAAGACCAGTGAGTCCGTTGTTTATGTCTTTTTGACTTACACGGACGTGACAGTGTGAGAATAGTGAGCCGCGAGAGGATCGCCAGCGACTGTGAGGAACCACTATCCATAACGAGGTAAGGAAAGCGTCACTCTGCCCTGGCTTAGGTCGCGGGAGGCTGCCGAGCAGTTTATAGCACTTTAGAGGCACACTGCGTGTGTATCCGTGTAAAAGCGCTCAAGTATTGGAGGTGTCATGCATGTGGCATGCAGCTGTGGGTGTACGCACAGAGCGGATTTATACATAGTGGAGCTAGTACAAAAGCAGTAACTAAAAGATAGCAATTGAAAAGATTGCATGATACTTGTAGCATCTCAAATAAGTACATTGGTATAAACATCTGGACTAATGCGCCATGTAAAAGAAGCAGGGACATTGTTGCTCTATATGTGAATAGGTTTAGTTTTAGGATACCTCTAGCATTGAAGCAAACATAGAACATTAAACTGAACAAATGTACCCCGAGTAGAGAAAAGGTCAGGATAGGTGTGCAGATTCCAAAAAAAAAAGGGAAAGGATCCGCATAACTGAACCGGGTGCTTGATTAAGTGGATTTTTTCAAATATGGAGGTGAAATTAATTGTTGATATATTTCACTTGGTGATTCAATTTAGTTTACTTTTTATTGTTTGTAGGCAATTGGACCCGATTGAGTTACATTTGGCTGAATTTGAAGCACCATTTGCAGACTTTTTTGAAAAGAGGACCGTGCCAAGAATATAGACATATTGTCCCAAGTAGGTGTTCACGTGACATTTGCATGATTGAATATCTTCCAACCAAGATGATCTGCCGAATGGTCAATAATTGGGCTATTGTGTATGTTTAGGTTGTGGTTCCGTGGGGGAACAAGGACCCATCGAACTAAATGGACTGACGCCAACATCTGAAATCATCTGCGCCGAGTAATAAGTGCAGGTGAGACAGATTATGACTAGTAAAGAGTCAGTGCGGATATTAATTATATCATGAAATAAAGAGAGGGGTGACACAAAACAGACATTTTTTAAATTCATTTTATAGAGACCTGGGCTTACCCTACCGAACAGACGGCATACAGAATCCTTGCTGTCGATTTGTCCTGAAGAAGGTTGCTACACTGAGAAGACCCTAAGAGCGGTTTTTAGAACAACCGAAACACATGTAGACATCTGGAATCTGTGAAAGTTATCCCTACACAGATGGGTGTATTGAGCAAGAGATCTTAACCCAGTAGAATTATAACAATGCAGTGTTAGATTGAGAAGAGAGAGAGCATGAATGGAATGTAGAATGGGAGAGAATGAATGGTAGTGCATTGTGATAGGTGAGCCTGGTCTTTGAAATTGTGTATTTGGAATATATTGATTTTTCTTTTGAACACACAATATTGATATGTCATAATTGAAAAAATCAAAAAGATTATTTTTGTATAATTACTGTTTTTTATATGTTTATAAAATGTGTATGACACAATAAATCTGATTTTATTCAGTTCAATTAATTGAATTATTGGTCGATATTTGTTAAAGAGACCATATATCCATCCAAGGGGACACCCCTCTACCCGATTGGCCCAATTTATATTGTTTCACAGTAAACTGCCCGCTGGACCAATTGTGATATTGGGCATCCACTTCTTAAAGTTTCTGAATCTAGTGAAGGTGTACATGGTTGAAATAACTGGAAGGTTTAAAAGCCAAATATAGCCGTGATAAAAGTGGAGTGCCCGGCCTAATTTTCTGCTGCCTAGCTGACCTGCTCCAGATTCCTGATGAGGGCAATTCTCAGGCAGCTTGTGTCGGGAGAGGGCAGGAATCGAACAATTAGAGTAGTAGTATTAATCAAAATATAACCTAAGTGTTAAAAGGGGTGCTAGCAGGCCAACACAAATAAAATGAGTTCATTCAAAAAAGATACATACCTGTCCACTGACTTCTGACATTAATCCTATGGGTATTAAGCACTCTGGTTCAGTTGCCTGTCCGGCCTCATCCACAAATGCATGTGTAAAGTGTCCAATCCTGTAATTTAAAAAAAAGAACAGTCAGATGATGCAAAACTCTGAGAACCGAAAAATACTAAACATATTTTTGAAGCACAGAAATCAGATACATGGTACAAAAAACCCTAATGCACAGAGATTGTGAATTAAGCAGAGCCAATATATGAATAGGACATTGACAATGATAAAAGCTAATGAATAGGGAGCTTGCTGTTTTGATGAAATCCATTACTTGGTAACTACTGCAGGAAAAAAAAGACGTCAACAGTTTGTTTTGCAGTACCTAAGAGACTCCTGATATCACAGTGAACAAAGTTAGTTCACAGTATTCATGATTAATAGCACTGGTGGTCTGCAAACCCAAAAAGGAGGGAATTAAGTGGGAATGGGTTTTCATTTTTTAAAATAATCATCCAAAAAAGGCACTTAACACATTCCGTATGTTTAATATAGGAAAGGTTAAGCTTCCACTCCTCTGCACTCTGTCTCCAACTCAATGAGTGGTGTACAGACTATCTAAAACAATGGAAAGCAAGACTGACACTTTTTGTCTCAGTGTCATCCAAAAAAGGTTTTAAGCTGCAGGCCTAAATGCCATGCTTTAAAGTGGTCTTTAAAGAGCAGCATGCAATAGGATGTTAACTGTTTTAGTTGGGAAGTTCATTCCAGCATTCATTAGGAATATATTAAGCCTTTAGACCACGTGTCAAAATTTTGAATGGGGAAACATCAGTTTTCATCAAAGGATGCAATGCTAATGAGTAAAATGGTTAAGCTGCCAAGCATTCCTTAAACCAGCCCCATGGAAAATTGAGGCATTAAGTTTCCATCTCCAGTGTAATCTCATCACTCCTTAGTTGTCTGGCATTGTACGAGGGTAGGCCTTTTCTTTTTTGCATGTTTAGAGATCTTAGGCTCCATGTACCACTGTCGCTTGGATTCCTCCATCCCTAGTATGAGCACCTGCAAAACCATAATGCACCAATATGATTACAAAACAAATAGAAATCAATTAAATAATCTACTCCTTTTTCTGGGTAGAAATAAGATGCATCAGAGGCAACTCCTGTCAGGGTGATGCTCTATTACCTTTAACAGAATCAAGACAGAAACATAAATGCCAAGTGGGGTCTTTCGTTTCAACTGCTTCCATTTGCATTGAGGTGGGATAGTTCCAAATCAGGAACGGTTAAATGTGATTTTAACAAATAGACAATAATGAATTACATTTACATCTATAGTGTGGTGCTTGGGGAATACTTTTCCGTTTGCACCATATAAAAGCTCAATTAAAATCTCCCTTTCCTCTGCTAACTGGTTCAAAGATTTCTGTATCCGCAGTCACCAGTTTCCCAATGGGCTTAGTAACATCTGTGCGCCAGGTAGAGCGTAGTATATAAGGCACCTGTATGAAAAGGATCATTTTTTGGTCACTTCCAGCTTTTCCATACAATTATGCTAGGTATGCGTTCTGAAGGGAGACTGCAGCTCCCTAGTATAGTGCACTTCACACTATCTCCATCGGCAAAGGGATGTAAAATAACTCCCTTGCAAGGCTCTAACCAGAGAACAACTCTGCAGTCCCCAGATGGTGTCAGGAGGGGCCCAGGGGAATCTTGCTTCACTCCCCCTGGGTTAGGGTCTCCTTGGCGCTCCGCGCCTGACACACGGGGGGAGAGGGAAGGGGGTAGTGTAGTAGGGAGCGGCAGGATGAAGAGGGGGAGGGGAGGAAGGCGAGGAAAAAGGCGTCTGGATTCTCCTTCAGTTATAAAGGAATGGCGGGCTCAGAACTTACCTCATTTAAAGCAATGAGGTGTCACTGCTCTGCTGTCTGGGCACACGGCGGATGCCGTACCGGACTCCACTGCTTGGGCGCTGCTCGGGTCCCAGGATCGCGGTTCTCGAATAGGACCTCCGCTCTCCTCAGAATTACAGCGTGTTAGACGCCCGCTACCATTAGAGTAGGGCACCCTCCACGGTTCCACGCACCGCACTCGTCAAGCCGCACCAGCTGCTCTGTACCACGCAATTCTCGCAGTTCTCTGGCCGATTCCGACAGTGCTCCTTATTGTGTATTCCTTCCCCATAACCATCACCTCACACTTCCCATCCCAGCTCACCTATGGTCTTTTAATTTGTCTCTTCACCAGAATTACATCAAAACATTGATAACGAAACAAATACCACATTTCTATTTTAATTTGGCTCACCCAAGGCCCTTGTTCCATTCATTTGTAATCCCACCCCAAATCCCTACCCATCCGTTTAAAACCCCTTACCTCACGCCCCATATATATATTTTAAAGGATTTGGTATTTATTTAGTTATGTGTAGATATTAATGTTATTTGTTATTTACTATTCGTTTAAATAACTGCATACCATCAGGAAGTAAGTTCTTACCCCTACCCTGGAAACAAAATAGCTTATTTAGTCAACCGCAAGAGCATCCAGGGCTGAGGCAACAGCTAGTAAAAAAAAAAAAAAAAAGCAACTCTAGCACGTGCCTCATGTATCACGAAAGGCTCTGCAACTCGCCTAGGAGACTAAAAGAATCAAAGCGGCTTTAGGGCCATGAGAAGAACTGCCGCCATCACAATGAGGAAGCTAAACTGAAGCAAAACCATTAATGTTGAGAGGTGTCTAGACATTAGAAAAAATACAAATTGTAGTGGGGTTGATAGCATCTTGAGGTTTATGAGAGGGGTGCAGGGAGCCTGAGCAATGCATTCTCTTTGAATGCTTATCAGAGATCGCAAACCAGACTGCAACCAAGAACACAATTTTTAATGTTAACAGTCTAAGAGAAGAAACAAGTTGACATCCAGAAAGTGAAGACCAGATTCAAGTCCCATTGAACCAGAAAGGATTTAGTGAAAATAAGCAACCCTATAGGAAACTAAACAGCAGTAATTGAAGAATAAGATTAATCTTCTGTGGTCTTAAGATTGATACGGCAGACAGAAACATGTGTCTTGTGTTCCCTGCCTTGGTCCTGCATGAATGCCTGCCTGGGAGAATGCCTGATGGAATGCTAGGCCTATGGAATGTTGTGGTGTGAGCGTCCCTGTAAGCTCCATGAAGGTCAGTTGGGAGTGAAGCAGCCTGTGAAAGGGGAGGCCGGTGGATGTCTCCTGTTTATCTTCCGACTTACTTACCTTTCTGCATACCTGGTGTATATACCGTGTCACTGGAACTTAGTAAAGAAGTTCACTTTCTTGAGTATCAAACCATTTCATTTCACCCCGCAACACTGGCCACGAGCTGGATTGAGGGAAGGACCAGGAACCTACAGCTGTCCAGAGTGAGCAGTGCCTGAAGGATGAACGGCAGCAGTGAGACCAAGGAGGGGACATCCACCGGCCCCCCTCACCCGAAAGGTGAGCTGACCCCTGTCCCATAGCCCAACAGCAGTTGCATGGCAGGAAGTAAAGTGTAGTAGCAGTTGGAGTACCAGTGGGGCCACCGTACAGTCTCTGGCAACTGAAGCAGCACTTCCCAGTGGGGCCACCTTGCAGTTTTTTGCCACTGGAGCAGCACATCCTACGATTAATTGGCCACTGTAGCAGCATTTCCCAGCGGGGCCACCTTACAGATTCTGGCCACTTTAAGCATCTTGGCCACTGAAATAGTAGTGAGTGTCAGTGGTGCCACCTTTAAAGGGATGGTCTAGTAAACATTTTTATTTAAAAAATAAATAGGCCACATAAAAAAAAATACTAGCATTCTCCGTTTTAAAACTTCCTATGTAAAATTTTGAGCTATTCAAGCACAAAATTCGCAAAAGCAAGCGCAGGGGCGCAGCCATTTTGTGAAATGGAGGCCCTCCTGTGCTGGCTTTTGCTTTTGCGGCACTAATGAAGGAAAAGCCAGCCAGCTGTAGTAAACAAAGGCTACCGCTGGGTGGCTTTCCCTTCATTAGTGCTGTAGGCGGAGGACGGGGACCGGAGACCAGAGCAGGAAAGCTGCAGCTGAATCTCGGTAAGTGCTATTTATTTTTTTTACAAAAAATAAGCACTAGCTGCGGTTTTTTTTCTTTTCCGAGCCGGAGGAGCCTGAGAAACTTGGAAAGAAAAACCGCAGCGTTTTCCAACACAATAACGTTTTACAACATTTTTAAAGCTGCGGTTTTATTTCTAAGTTTTCCGGGCTCCTCCAGTCCGGAAAACTTAGAAAAAAAAAACGCAGCTAGTGCTTATTTTTTTTTTAAAAAAAAAAATAGCACTTACCGAGATTCAGCTGCAGCTTTCCTGCTCTGGTCTCCGGTCCCCGTCCTCCGCCTACAGCACTAATGAAGGGAAAGCCACCCAGCGGTAGCCTTTGTTTACTACAGCTGGCTGGCTTTTCTTTCATTAGTGCCGCAAAAGCAAAAGCCAGCACAGGAGGGCCTCCATTTCACAAAATGGCTGCGCCCCTGTGCTTGCTTTTGCGAATTTTGAGCCTGAATAGCTCAAAATTTTACGTAGGAAGTTTTAAAACGGAGAATGCTAGTATTTCTTTTTTATGTGGCCTATCTATTTTTTAAATACATTTTTTTACTAGACCATCCCTTTAAGTATTTTGGCCACTTGAAAAGGAGTTACAAAGATTTGTAGCAGTTCCCAGCGGGGCCACCTTACAGATTTTGGTCACTGAAGCAGATTTTCCAGCGGGGCCACCTTACAGTTATTTGGCCACTTCAGCAGCATTTCCCAGCAGGCGAGTTAACATATGGTAGCAGCTGTTGTAGCAGCATTTCCCAGTGGAGCCACCTTGAAATTAGTTTTGGCCAATGAGAAACACACTTGATCACTGGCACAGAAACAGCCTGGGAGAGATTAAGTAGTTAGAAGATCAGGCACCACAGGGGCCACCTTACAGCACCATGGCCATTTCAAGGGTTTGGAACCCGGCACTAGCTTTATAGGGGTGTTCTGCCACCCGTGCTACAGATATTGGGGTGTTGGACACCGCACTTGAGGGGGGTTTCTGCCCGTGCCTTGAGGAGTTGGACGCCGGTACCTTAAGGGGTGGTCCTCTCCCGCCTGCCATGCACAGAGTGGGTGCCTGTGCTCTGTGCATTTTGAGCTATCATTATTTGGTCTGGTAGTATACTAGAAGATGAAGGGTGTGCTGTGTTTGAGTACATCTTATTTGTTGGCAGCAGGACGAATGAGAATGTTTTGGGATCGTGTGGCTGGTTGGCAAGAAAAAGGCATGTTCTTTCATATCTTATGGGAATACCCCCAGATTGGCCACTTTGCAGGTTGTTGAAGGGACTATGATGGTGGAAGCATGAGGCATGTCTCCTTGTTCTTCGGAATGGAATGAGTGGGTCTTTGATTGGTCACCTACACTCCAAACTCCCAAAACTCCAGAGTGTTGCTGGTTCATACTTTGGCCGCATTATCCCTGTGTATTTTCCCTTGCACTCCTTTCTGTACCTTTATCTTGGTTTCTGTTGAGGAGGGAGATGTGTTGTGTCTTGTGTTCCCTGCCTTGGTCTTGCATGAATGTTTGCTTGAGAGAATGCCTGATGGAATGTTATGCCTATGGAATGTTGTGGTGTGAGTGCCCTTGTAAGCTCCATGAAGGTCAGTTGGAGTGAAGCAGCCTGTGAGCGAGGAGGCCGGTGGATGTCTCCTATGTACCTTCCTACCTACTTACTGTTGGACCTACCTGATGTATATACCGTGTCACTGGGACTTAGTAAAGAAGTTCACTTCCCGAGTATCAGATCTTTCATTTGACCCCGCAACACAACACTTTATTTGTGACATAGTCCCATCTGTCGAACACCACCACAATACGTTACCTGGTTGCCAGGACGAGGTAAATGTGGATTCCCCAGGGCCCGCCTTCCTCCCTAAACCCTTGTTTCATGACATTAACAGGGGATACGTCCAAAGTATCCCAAGCATGCCTTCACTGTTTAGAGAAGACAAGTCCTTTTTGCAGCTACATTACACTGAGATGTTCTAGCCCTCACAACAAGACCTACGCAGGAACTGCAACTGCTGTGGACCTTGACTCAGCTGTCGATCCACCTTGCTTGGTGCTTGATTGTCGGCACCGGACGGGACGTTGTATATATACCACGTCACTATGTCCGTACCTCAGTTCCCACTTTCTTTCCCTGTGCTCGACCGATGCAGAGAAAAACAGTGAGGGAGGAAGGGTAAAAAACCAATAAGAGGTTAACAACAACAAGCATCCCAACTGGATTAAAAACTTGGTGGAAAGACTTCCACAGTAGTCAGAATCAATAATAAAAATCTTTTTTTTAAAAAATAGATTGATTGAGAAAGACATGCGGCTTGCCGGACAGAAAACGGACAGGGAACGTCCAAGCCATCAGAAAAGCATCCCCTAGCACGCCGATCGCTGGGAATTCCCTCGAGCAAAACTGTCGCACTTCCTGTTGGACTCTGTGGCAAACAGGACTACTGATGGGGTACTCCAGCGAGAGAAGACCCCCTTTAAGACTTCCTGGAACATTTTCCACTTGTGTTAGACCGTGCTCTGCCTGCTCACAGCATCTGCCACACTGTTCTCTGTCCCCGCCAGATTAACTGCCGAGACCGAGATCCGGTTCTCCAATAGCCAGAGGGGGAGGGAGCGCATGCCACCCTGCTTGTTCAGGTAGTGCATGGCCACCGTATTGTCCGTCAGAATCCGGACATGCTTCCCCTTCAGAGAAGGCACGAGAGCCCTCAGGGCCAACCTGATGGCTTGCAACTACAGCCTGTTAATGTGCCACCTGGCTTCCATTGATGATCAAAGGCCGTTCACCTGCAAGTCACCGCAGTGAGTGCCCCAACCTGTCAGACGCATCTGTGATCACTCAGGCCTGAGGCCATGGAGGCCAGAGGGGTTCCCCTGCCATGAGATGTGGCTGTTGACCCACCAACCAAGGTCGTCGACCACTGACCTGAACACCCTTAGGGAATCCGTGAGGGTTCTGAGGTACCGGGACCACGACCCTGTAGGAGCCATTGTAGAGATCTCATTCGCAGCCTGGCCTCGGGCACTAAGAAAATACAGGATGTCATGAGGCTTAAGAGGCAGAGGAAGGAAGCTGCTGGTAAGGCAGCGTGGTTCTGGAACAGGTTCACCGTCTGCACAATGCTGTTGACACTCTCCTCGGGAGGGAAGGCCTTCTTTACCCGGGTGTCTAGCACTGCCCCGATTAACTGGAGCGTCTGGGACGGCGTCAAATGGGACTTCAAGTTCAGGGAGAAGCCTAGCTTCTGGAGTAGTGAACAGGTGTCCTCTAGGTGGGACAAAACCCGCTCCGCCGACATCCATCGGATAAGCCAGTTGTCCAGGTACAGAAATACATGAGACACCGGATCTCTTGAGGTGAGTCTCAACTGCCGCCATAAGCTTGGTGAAGACCCTTGAAGCAGAGGTCAACCCAAAGGGAAGCACTATGAACTGATAGTGCTTGTCCCCTATGAGGAACCTCAGGAACTTCCTGTGTTTGTGATGTATCGGCACATGGAAATAAGTGTATTGCATATCTATTGACGCCAGCCAGTCCTGCAATTCAAGAGCGTGGAGAATTTCTCTCAACATCACCATCTTGAATTTGTCTTTACTCAGGAACTTGTTCAAGGCTCTGACATTCAAAATGGGACAGATATCTCCTCCCTTCTTGGGTACAAGGAAGTACCGGTATACCAGACCGATCTTCTCTGGTGGGGATTTACTTCTTCTACAGCACCCTTCAACAACAGGGCTCGCACTTCTTCCCAGAGCTCCTGTCGCAGTTGACTTGGGGGAGGTGGGGATCTGACCGACTGTTTCCTTAAGAAGGGCAGACAATAGCCCCACTGCACAAGTTCTAGCGCAAGTTCGAGGCATCAGAGGCAATCTCCCGTCATTGGGACCAATGCTCTGACAGCCATCCACCAACCGATAAGACATGGGAGGGGAAAATCAAAGCGGCTTAGCGGGCGGAGCTGCCCCCACCACTGCTGCTGCTGCTGCCTGCTGGCCTCTGGAAGCCCCCCTGCCACTTCCGGAGCACGAGAAACACTTCTGCCCCTGCCTGGCCTGTGGGAGCTGCACCTTCCTGCCATAAGGCACATACCGCCTGCAGCCCCTAACCCTAGAGGCGATGATGAAGGCAGGCTTGGCTGACAAGAAATATGCATTCAGAGAGCATGTCCAGCAATCTGTTCTGAACATTTGGCAAAAAGCCTGAAGATCGAAGTTAGGTCTGTCTACTCACTGCCACAGCCAATCACACTGAACGTCCTATGCAGTCAGCCAAGACCAGGCCCGATTGCAGCGACTGCCTGGCCACCTCCTCCCCATCTTACACCAGCTGTACAAAGCCATGTTGCAGCTCCCCTTTCGCCTTCCACAGGGCGAAATAATATTTGTCAAATCCACAGGCTACGTTAGTGGCTTTCAAGGCCATGCTACCAGATGTGAAGACTTTGCCATCACATCTATCCTCCGATCATCCCTCTCATTACGCAGATCCGAGATAGAGGAAGCCGACATGGTGGAAACTGTGGCTGCCTGTACAACAAGACCTTCCGGAGAAGGATGAAAAGACAAACATGACGTGTGTCCTCTTGCCGGCCTGTATTTCCCAATCATAGTAGAGCTGACGAGAGGAATGTAGCAGGGGCGCAGCCACAAAGAGGCTACTCGATCGTCGATTGCCGGGTTCAGTGGCATATGTCTTTCCGTAACGGAACCCTCGTCCAGGATGCCTGTCCATTCCTATCCCTGGGCTGGCACTGCTGCAGCATTCAGCCCTCAAGTGTCAACCCACCTATCCACTGGTGACCCAAATTTGGTATGGGTCTAAGGCTGGCTCTTCTGTAACTCCACATCCTGGGATGTGTCCAGCCCACTGACATCATGGAGCCCTTGTGCCAACACCAGGAGATCTGCCTGGTTGTTGAAGCAGTCAACGCCACCCATCCCTGCATACACAGGATCGATGTCACCTTGATCATCTCCGCAAACAGTGCCGAAGATCTACATCATGGAGCCGAAGAAATCATTCTGGGAGAGTGGGACAAAAGATCCGCCACCAGCCCTCGATGTCGACGGAATGGCTGTCGATGTTGAACGGGGCTTGGGCACCGAAGATGCGTCTGAGACACCGGAAGTCTGAGGCTTGCGGTAGGGTTTAGGTGCCTTTCTCTGCATCAAGCCCGAAGGCTTTCCTGATGCCGAAAGGCATCGGAAATGGGAGCTGCGTGGGGTATGGAGTACTGAGCGCCGCTGCTGCCACCGAGGTCTGCTACTTCGGAGGCACGCCCACGCCTACAGCTGTGTGTTTTTCAAACATCACCAACATTTGAATTTTAAACTCTTCTCACTCTTGTCAAGTGGTTGGCTCAGCTGACGGCTTACCTCGTTCCGAAGAACAGTTGGAATTGCGTTGGTGTTGCCTTTTCTTCTTGTGAGACGAGGAAGAGTGACTCCTCAAGTCAGACCGATTCTTCGTCTTACGCCAATGTTTCTTTTTTTCTTTTTCGGGGACAGGCCCCTCCATATCAGCCTCGGAGGACCGTATGGACGCACCGCACAGGTCATTTTGACAGCATTCAGCCCAAAGCAAGTTTGGCTGCCTGCTCACGCACAGATTTTGGGTTCACCTTTGCACACGACGTGCACCCCTCAATTTTATGACCTATGTCGAGGCACCACACACAGATACCATGTGGGTCGGTCACCGACATCTTAACACCGTTTAAAACCTAAATCACTGAGGCGCAGACATCTCGTGGTGGAGAAGAAAGCATATCTGACGAAAAACCATCAAAAAAGAGTACAAGGACTGGCCACCAGGGGGCGCACGGATGATCGCCTACCTCGTGTGAGCTCCGTCGCCGATGGTCCGCGAAGTGACTTGAGCCCCCACGTCGCGACCCCCCCCCCACGGCGACAAACCCGTGAATAAGGCGTCGGAACACTTCCCAACGGAGCAGGAAAAAACCCGACCGAAATCGGGGCTGGGAAGCCCAGGAAAACCCCATCTGAAGTTTTCACCTCGTCGGAAGCTGGGAAACGAAACTAAGTCGACCCGACGCGGCCGCGCTGGAAGGCGGGCTTGCCTGGAGGAGAACACTCGACTTCTGGCGTGCCGGTCGGCGTGTCTTCCCCAGACTGCAGCCCTCAGTGTTGGAGTGCCCCCGCTGACTCCCCAGCGCGGACCCCCACTCCTGACCGGACAACAGAAGGACCCGTCAGGGAGGTAGGCCGCACCCCGAGCCAAGCGCGGCCTACACAGCCAGCTGAGATCAAGGTGCCTCGTAGTCCCGAAGCCCGTCACTCGGTGGACTGAACTGGACCCCCCCACCTATGAGCGCCCGGCATAGACGTACATCGCCCTATGTGGCCCCGATCCTGACTGCGGCCATGTGGGGATATAGGGGTGGCGCGGGACCCAAGGTGAAGCGCCCGACCCCCTAGATAGCAAATAGCCGCTAACGTACTCCGGCCTATAGACTGGTCAGCGCGAGAGGGTGGGGGCTTGCCTCCCCCTCTCCACGAGAGAAAAACTCTGATGCGGAGACTCACGAACTGAGGGCACGACGAACGGTGGGACTGTGGGAATCACCCTTGAGCCCTCCACTCTCTAACAAGCTGGAGCTCCACAGAAACAGTGCCCCCGCGAGAGGTACCTTCAATCTTGGGCACGGACCCCGGGAGCAAGATACTGGGGGAGAGGTCCGAAGCACAGGACTGCAGACTCGATAATCATTGCCCCCCCACAGAACTCAACTCTGAAAGTACCACTTAGAGCACTTGCAGCACCCTCCCATGGAATGCGCACCTAAACTTTCAATGGCTTCACGTCAACCCACACGAGATACCAAAATTAGAAGACAGCCTTGAACCTGCAGTCCTGCATGTCTTCATAGAGGGTAGGGCCCCCTACTCAGGGGTGTGTGCCTCCTCTTACCCGGGTCGCACTGTATGGACCCACTTCACAAACTAGCCAGATTTGCCTACGACCCTCTCCCCCCGCCACGCAGGCTTGCAGTAAATATGTCCACGGACTCATCGGAGGAGAGTGCTGCCGCCACCAAAGGAGACATTACCACATTACTGAATGAGATAAAAAACATGGGAGCCAACCTAGGCGGTAAAATTGATAAGATTACCCAGAGGATGGACAGATTTGAGGAACGGTTGGAATGTGTGGAGAATAATCAAGCGTCGATTGACACCCTTGAAACTCAGATGGATGTACGGATTCGTAACATTGAAAAAAGAGAGGTTGAGGCACGGCTCAAGATGGACGATTTAGAAAATAGGGAGAGGAGGAACAATCTCCGCTTTTTCGGTATCCCAGAGCGCGAAGGAGAAACTGAAAAAGACCTCAGAGATATCATATATGATATCATAAAAAAACTCACCGCTGATGAGGAAATTGATGAGCCCAAGACCGAACGCATACATAGAGCTGGTGGACCGCACGGCGGCCCGCGTTCCGTCCTAGCCAAATTCCACCGCTATCAAGACAAAACCAGGATTCTGGAGAAGGCCAGATCCGGAGGCCCACTCACAATGGGGGGCGCCCAAATCACGATCTTTCAAGATTTATCGTCACAAACATTGGCACTCAGACGCCTTTGCAGCCCCCTGACGAAATGGCTCAAGGACCAAGGTACACGGTACAGGGTACAGGTGGGGTTACCCTTTCTCGCTCACTTTTGAGCATGGGAGCAGAAAAATAGTGCTACGCTCTGAGAACGAAATCAAAGACTGCATCGCTGAATTTCTTGGCACGGGCTCGAAGGGCAACGAAGGAGGTGACAATGAGCAGCCGGGATCACAATGGGAGCTCCAGGGCCCTAGGCGCAAGAGGGTGAAGGGATCGAGGAAATATAGACGCGCCAACAACACGCCTGACAAGGAGTAAGGGAGTAAAAATGTGTACGACCCGGCCAAAATGCAACCACCGGTGAAGAACGAGACACCGGCCCCCGCAGAGCTCCGAAAAGGTAATATCTGTCGTTGGGGTGCCACCGCTGGCGGGGCACCCCTCTGGACTAAGCGACGAAGTGAACTCTCGAGGGAGGCCCCGGGAACGCACGTAACGTTAAACTTTTATATGCTTGTTGCCATTACTGTTGAAATGTTGAAATTTTACAATGTTTTTGGGGGGGATTGAAAAGGGGGCTCACCCTTAAGTTGAGATGGTATATTCGACCGGGACCGTGAAGCAACGGTCCCCACTGATGGTCCGCCAACGGGCCGCACAATGTCATCCGGCCCGTACCGGACGCCGTCAACAGCTGCCCAGGCAGCACCCCCAGTTCCCAAGCTCAATGGAGCTCCACCAGATATGGCGGAACAGGGGGGGAGAGGTGAGGGGTCAGAGACACTTGGGAAATGTATACACATCATTGGGCGCACTCCAGAATGTCACCGTTCAGATGTCACTGAGAATCGGCAAACCGATTTGGCCGCAACAGATGAGCGATCCTCGAACCCAATTCATCGATGGCATCACTTGAGAAGTCTAAGGGCAAGGGTCTCCTGAGAGTTGGGACTGTCAATGCGAAGGGACTGAACTCTCCTACTAAGAGATCACTGGTCCACAGAGAATTCCGCAGATCTAACAGACATTCTTCTCATCCTAGAGACGAAATTTGCAAGGGGAGAGGAGCGAAGAATCCTGGGAAGACGCGGGGGTATGGAATACTGGGGCTCCGGCCCACTCAGGAAGGCAGGTGTCGGAATCCTCATCAAGAAGGGAGTTGGGTTTGAATTGGAAAAGACTTGGTCGGATGTGAGTGGTCGAGCCCTTCTAATAGTGGGGAGAATTGCACGAGTTCAGGTCATAATTGCTACAATATACTCACCCAACAGCGGACAGGCCGCATTCCTTAGAAAGACGATCCCCAAAATTGTACTAGAAACCGCGGGTCACCTCATCCTAGGTGGTGACTTCAACCAATGGGTAGACCCCGCCGTGGACTGGAGACCAGGCACGCCGGGCCTGAGGACCCAACACAAAGGGAACCGTACTGAATTCGCCGCCATGATGGATCTATACGACCTACGTGACATATGGAGGACTCTACACCCGGACGAAAGTGGCTTCACCTTTTATTCGCATCCCCATGGCACACTCACACGGATAGATTACATATTCCTCTCTCCTGACCTTTCAGAATCCACAAGCTACTCTGGAATTGTCCCAATAACATGGTCTGATCATGATATGGTCGTAGCGGATGTCAATTGGACCAACCTACCAGTCGCTGGGGGATCTTGGCGCTGCAATGAGTCCCTTTGGACTGATGCAGTGTTCAAAAACGAAATGGAGACCGAGATCGAAGAATATTTTAAGGTGAACAACAATGGGGAGGTCTCCAAACAAGTGATTTGGGAAGCTGGGAAGGCCACCTGGAGGGGAGTACTGATGCGCGAGGGCTCTTCTAAAAAGAGGGAACGTAAGAGCATAGAAAATAAACTGCGTAATGAAATACACCAGCTGGAAGCGGAAGTAGGAGATAATGCAGGGGTAGCTCCCACCAAACTAGACGCAGCCCACCGTAAAAGAGAAGAACTACGACATGGCCAGGTGGTGAGAAAACTACAATTCCTTAAGCAAACATATTACGAGAAAGGGGACAAGGCCGGTGCACTACTAGCTGCCAGGCTAAGAGAACGGAAGGAAGAACGTAAGGTGAGAGAGATAACAGAGCCCCCGGCCGACCCCCCCCCTTCTCAATACCCGAGTGCTTCGCCAACTTCTACCAAAACTTATATACCTCTGGCTGATCTCTGCCCAATCTGACATATCCTCCTATTTATCCTCAATCAACATGCCTACAGTAACACTCGCGGAAGCCGAGCTCCTCGATACTCCAATACTCGAGCATGAGGTACAAGATGCAATCAAACGATTAACACTAGGGAAATCCCCGGGGGAGGACGGTTTCACGGCAGGCTTTTACAAAACCTTTAGCGACCAACTCTCTCCCTTCCTCACGGAACTCTTTAATGAGATAGTGGACACTGGGGCTGCTCCGGAATCTTTCAAGAAAGCCCTCATAACAGTCATCCCTAAGGAAAGCAGGGACCCAAAATTATGCGGATCATACCGCCCCATCTCCCTCCTCAATCTCGACACCAAGATCTATGCTCGAGTATTGGCCGCGAGACTGGAAACCTTAATGCCTAAATTGATGCACCCTGACCAGGTTGGGTTTATTCTTGGGAGGCAAGGTGCCGACAACATGCGTAAAACTCTGCACCTCATTCACGCAGCACACAATCTACCAGAGGACCCGGTCCTCTGATCCATTGATGCAGAAAAGGCCTTTGATAGGGTGGAGTGGGATTTCCTGGGAGCAGTCCTCCAGAAAGTAGGGATAGGCCCCAAATTCTGCGATGGGATACGTGCAATATATACCTCCCCCAAAGCATCGATATTCGTGAACGGGGAGTATTCGAGGTGGTTTGCGCTACAGCGAGGGACTAGACAGGGATGCCCCCTATCTGCGATCTTGTTTGCACTATCCCTTGAACCCCTGGCCCAAAAACTTAGAGAAAATCCCCTAATAGAGGGTATACGGCTGGGAGAAACGGAATATAAGGCAGCATTGTACGCAGATGATATCCTTCTACACGTGACCAAACCCACTAACTCTATTCCCCACGCCCTAAAACTAATAGAAGAATATGGCCAATACTCTGTCCACTCTCTTCCCCCTCCAAGGCACCTCTGATGAGAACAATGCCAAGTTCCTATCACTCGGGCTTAATCTGGAGCATACGAAACTGCAATACCTGGGTATTCAGATTACTAGATCCTTAAGCGATTTATATGAGGCCAACTTCCCCCTCCTCCTCCGACGATTCGAGACAGATCTTGAGAAGTGGAGTAGATTGACGATTTCCTGGCTGGGGCGTATCAACGCCGTCAAGATGGTGTGTCTCCCCCGCTTCCTTTACCCTTTCCAGATGCTCCCAATTGAGATGCCCAAATAATTCTTCACAGAGGCCCGTAAGATCATGATGCGATTCATTTGGCAGGGGAAAAGACCAAGGATCGCATATGACACACTCATACTCCCCAAAGACAAAGGAGGAGTAGGCTTTCCCGATCTAACTACTTACTACAAAGCTGTCCAGTTACGTGTCTTGATTCCACACCTTAGAGACCACAAACACCTGCAATGGGTACAGATGGACAATCATTACATGTCCCCCGCCACGGTAGCGGAATGGCTATGGTCACCTTACCAGAGGGTCCAGAGGAGAATCAAACACCATCCCATACTGACTACCATATGGAGCATATGGCGCATGGGAAAGAGATGCGAGAAGTCACAACCTGGCCATCCCCGCTCAGTCACTTGTGGTCTCCTGGCATAAACGACCACATTCCGAATCTAGAACGGTTTCAGTCATGGTATGAGGCGGGCCTGGAGAGGGTAGGGCAACTCCAAAGAAAGGACTAGTTCATAACGCTACCGGACCTAACCACAGCATTGGGGATAGGTAACTTATCGACATTCCACTTTCTCCAATTGAAGGCGGTGCTAATTAAACCTGAGTGGAGAGAGAAACTGAAAAGAGACCTTACCGCCTTCGAGAAACTACTAGACTCCAGAACGGAAATGAAAGGTCTTATATCTGTGATGTAGCAGACGCTAATAGCAGCGGGGGTGGATCTACAGACCCCCTCAGAGCCAGGTGGGGAAAAGACTTTGGTGAAGAGATACTCCCCGACCAATGGGACTTAATGTGCAGAGCTGCACCCAAAGCCTCCTTGTCCAATCAATACGAGCTCCATGCCATAAAGCTCCTACATAGGTTGCATCATGATCCACTCAAACTCTCCAAAATGTTCCAGTCGTCGAGCCCGAGATGCTGGAGGAACTGTGGATCAACTGCTGATTACTGGCACATGTGGTGGAGCTGCCCGCACATCACAGTGTATTGGACCGAGGTCCTGGGATGGATTAAGGAGATCGATGGAATCCAAAGGGTGCTCGACCCACTCCTTGTGTTGTTCGGCCTTGAGAGAGACGATGAAAACTGGCTCCGAGTGAGAGGTCTGGCCCCCCAGCTGCTGTTGGCGGCGAGAGCCCTGATAGCGATAAAATGGAAGTCTCCTCTAACCCCAGGAAAAAACGAATGGATTAAAGTGGCCACGAGCATTTACGTGATGGAAACGATCACAGCCTCCCTGCACAATAAATCAGCTAAATGTGAAACCCTATGGACGGACTTTAAGAATAAACACATCACACCTATCACAGACTCCCAGTCAGAAGAACCCTCAGAAGCCTAACTTAACGATGTCAAATTCCAAAGAACACTGCAAAGGATCGGAGACTCATTCCCAGTGGCCACGGTGATGACAGATGTTGCACTATGCCAAATATGTGCTCCCAATGTTTATGTTAAATGTCTATACTCACGATGTACATTATTCCAAGTGGGGGAGGGGGGTGGGAGCGGGTTGGGGTGAACAGTGTAAGAGATATACCCAGGCAAATGGAACTGTCACGAAACTAAGCCATTCTAATAGTGTCTGCTACTTTGCATTGTCTCTCTGACATGTATCTCTGGATGATGTACAATTTTCTTTGAATACTGTTTGCCCTTCTTTTGTCTTCTGTTTTTGTAAAACCAATAAAGGAAAATTTAAAGAAAAAAAAAAAAAAAAAAAAAGAGTACAAGACTCGATAACACCATGTTCCCCAGAGCAGCACGTCGGGCAAGTAGAAAAAAGGAACTGCGGTACCGGACGTAGTAGTAACGTGGTATATATACGACGCTCCACGCCACGTCGGACAAACGAGCAAGACAGATTGCTGATCGACAGCAGAGTCGAGTTCCACTATGCCCCCTGTCAAAGTTTTATCCGAGCAGCAGAGCTGGATGAGGATATCTAAAAGCTGAGGAATCTAGGGAGAAAGGCAATCCATTGAATAAACAATCAACTCAGGGGAATAGCAAATAAAATACAAATCTCAGTTCTCCTCAGTGGTTACAGTCTGTGGTGGGAATGAGCATGCGTTGGAGTTAAGGGACTGATATATCCAGATACAAATGTCTTTAGACCGACACCATCAATCCTTTTTGACTGCCTGGCTGGAGGCTAGCTGGGGAAAGTCTTGTCAGATGCAACACATAATTGGTTAACTGGATACCTGAAAAAGAAGGCCATCAGGCATACATTTAGAAGACAGGAAACATGGTGGTCTTAAGATGGACACTGCATACTGTGAGGGGTCAGTAATGTGAGACTCACGACAGTGTTTAGTTTTCCCAAGGTTCAACATTTTTTTTCTTCAAAATTATAAAATAAACCATAACTAAACCTACTCTACCAGTGGATTCCCTACCTAGTCTAGGATCTAAGGTGAAACACTTCCTAGCATTCACAAAACTAACCGTCAGACTAAACAACATAAACATTCAAAACAATATAAATAAAAGGTTAAAAAAACAGCCAGTGTCTTGGATGACTTCTACTCATCCTGGGCAGCTCTTGCTCCCCCAGGAATGTCCCAACGTCAGTTTTCTACAAGGAAAAAGAAAGTCTTCAATAAAGTCTTGGAAAGTTCCAAGGAAACAAAAGTTCACAGAAATAAAGATCCTCTGGTAATAGTTCTTTCTTCGCTTGATAAAAATAAATCCCCTTTCCAAGTGCCACAAAGAAAACAGCACCACCAATGGAGGTTCCTGGATAACCTCCTTCCAGGAAAGAACAGACAAAAGTTGACAACAAATGTATCACTTCTGTTCAACCACAATTCTTCTACATAGAACTTCTGCTGCGTCTTTTAAATACAGTTTGTCAGAATACTTCTGCTTCGGGCTTGCTCTCTCTCTCCAGCAACTCCATTCTATGAATGATACTGTGTGAGCAGATTCCCTTGCCCCACAGTTGACTTCTGCTTCTACTACATTCAAATGCTACAATTCAGACTAGAATGTTGACGACCACAATTCAACTGCTGTTAATGGAACTCACATTGTTAGGCAACTTCAATAAGACTTCTTCGACCTCTATTGATTGGCCATTTCTCTTGGATGGCTAAATTGTAGCCTCTTTGCCTTTCCTTTTGTCTTGCAGCAACTACAAAATCTGCCATTAGCTTGCAGACTATTTCTTCACAACTTGAACACTCAACTCTAAGGATTTTAAATGTAGTCTTTTTAACACATACCCAGCTCCCTTTCCCAGCTTCATATACACCTTTTCCTCCAGTAGTTATCCCAAAGCTGCAGAGCCACTCTTTTAGCTTTGGATAACCGAGCTTCAGCCATTCGAAATAATGGTGTGCAAGTCTTAAATAAGATGGTTTTCACTTTAACGGGATTTGGTCTACTGCCTTGGGTAATGATTGTTCTTTGTTCAGCTTCAGTCGCTCATAGTACTTCTACATAAGTGTTCAGAATGTTACAAGATACAAGTCTCTTAATGCTTCTGCTCCAGCTTCTTTCTATTGCTCCTCCTAGCTGCAGCCTTTTATGACCCTCAGGTGGGTAAGTTGGTTTCAGGGACATGCCTGGAGAACTAATTGCCTGACCTTGCCAAAAGCTATTAGGCTTGCCCGCCTGAACTCGGCTCCTGCATGCCTATTCAGCCCTCTTCTTCTTCACAGTCCCTGAGCGATTCTGGGACATGCAGTCCACTTGAGCAAGATTCCATTTCTATATTTCTTTAAGAAGTTTAAGAATAGATTTTCCTCCCTTGATGTAGTTAATAAAGGAGTTATAGGGTTTACACTTTTTAGAGTTAGATGGTACAGTAAAAGGCAAATTGTCAACATTACTATTGCCATATCCTTGGCATTATGGAGGATATGGGGATTTAGGTGTATAAAAGATTGGTTCTTTGGGTTCAACACTAGATTGAGTCACTTCTTTAGGATTTAGCTTTTCATCCTTAGTAGGAGGTTGAGGTATATCAAAATGGCAATAAGCTAATTCCTCCATTAAGTCCAGGGTAAATATATTCTTCAAGAAAAAAATACAGCGCCTCACCCTGCCAAATCGCCCACTTCCCTGGACCTGGTCTCCACCCAGATGATCCTTTCACAGTACACCACCCCCAGGATTAGGATCAGGAAGATCTGCCCTCTTCTGGCCACCTGGGAGGAGACTCTATGCAGGGTTTTAGTGGGGGATGCGATTCTCCACAGTACAGATCAGTTTTCTGGAAATAAGAGCCATGGACGAGTACTCATGTCAGACTAACAGAGCCTGGTTAAAAAGGAGCATGACTTCAGAAGAAGCATCCTGCCCTAGTATATCAGAGGGCATGGACCATCTTGGTAGCTGGAAGGCTCAAGAACTCCAACATTCTAGTCACAGTACTGTGTAGGGAGGAAGGTTTGCTTCCTAAAGCCAGTGGTACCATATAAATGCTGTTTTGGGAGAGGTCTCAAAGCCATTTGCATCTTTCAAAACCACATCCAGGTCTTAGGTTTTTCCTCTGGGGCATCCAATTCAAGAGCCAAAGGAGTTCACCCTCACAAGTACACAAACCCATTTCAAACTCAAAAGAGAGTTTGTGAGAGAGGTGTTCCTGGCAGAAAGGCCCCGGTTTTGGAGCTTTGGTTCTGGAACGACCGACATAAGAATGGATCTAAGCCCAGCATAGCAACACCAATAGTAATGATGACAAAGGCCCTGCATCGGATTTGAAGGAGAGGGTGGTGGCAGTAATGCATCAAATCCTAGCAAGGATTCATTTTAGAAGATGACCTTCATTGATAGAAGACGAATACTGAAGTCAGCTGTAGAAAAATCTAGTGATGGTTTCTGCAACATTTTCAAGCAGAGAGCTAGCGCAAGGGATGAACCACAACACTTGTAACTTAAAAAATGTTGTGGATTGTTGGAGCAGAGAAAGGAGTTGGCAAGCAGAAGGAGAAAGGAGCATGGAGACTGGGGGAGCAAAGTATGGTGAAGGAGAAATGGTGCAGAGGGTATCGTCAGATAATCAAAGTTTTTGACTGAGAGAGTGCATTGGCTGGAACTAAAAATGGCTCCAGATGCTTTAAAAAATATATATTTTTAAATTGAGATTGGGATTATTAGGAAGTGCTCAATATGTTTATTTTTTCAAGCTTAAATTGCAAACAGTCTTGAAAAAATCCAAACAATATAAATAGGTTCATGAGGTGACCATACCTGAGGCCTATCTGATAAAACATTGCAGCGCTGCTGCACGTGCAAATTATGATCCGGAACCTGGATGCCTTCCAAATGTCTTCACCATCTCCAGAGTAGAGCTTCACAACATCGCTAATTGTCTGAAAACATACACATTTTAAACAGAGATATTATACTAATTTATGAGACATTCTAAAAACATAAATGTGCTACAGTGCTCAATCAAATTAATTTGTAATTAATTTTATGTTAATAAATTCATTTTTTTATTTAAGTGCATTTGGCTGGTCAAGAAAACCTTTTACACTATACATACCAAATATCATTCGAAAAAATATATAAGTCAAAATGTTTTTGTGGCGGGATTTGTGGCAAAGCATTGCTACTTATACATTTCAACACTGTTTCACCAATCTGCACCAAATTCTGTATAGTTGCGGGTTACCCCTCCGGACATTGCTGGCTACATGATATTTGGTCAACCAAACCCCTTTCACCAGATCTTGGCAAAAGTCAAAATGTGTTTGTGGGTTTGTGGCTTGGCAAAGCGTGGTTCCTTATACAATTCCACACCGTGCACCACATTTTGCATAGTTACCTGTTAAGACCCTCCGAACATTACTAGCTACAGGACATTTGGACACCCCACAAATTTCCCCCCGATTTCAACACATTCACATATGAGACGGTTGCCTGAAATCGGCGAAACATCAATGTGGTATTAGAAGGACCAGTCCCAACACAAGGAACAAAACCTGAGGTCCAGGCCCTAGGATGCACGGTTTCCAAGATATTTGCACTGCAATGAACTGCACCACGCTACGGTGAGGCGACAGGTGGGGAGAGAGTACAGAAGGTCTGTAAGGAAGGCATGGTATCAAAAAGTGAAGACAGACATAAGTGATCACAGTTCAAGGATGTTTATTGAACTTCAATGGGTTGCTTGAACGCCTATCTAACCAAAATCCAAGGATGGGAGCAAGTTACTACCATCAAATAATAATAACGCAGTCCTATGTCAAAATACAAGGGCCTAGACTAATAAACCTTTTGCCAATTCTTACTTCTAAATACAAAAGGGTGTGGGACAATTGTGTATACAAAAAAATGAAGTTTTCAAGAAATAATATGTCAGAACGGTTGAGCAGTTGGCTTCCCCTTCCCCACGTTTTCAGCAAGGGACAAGGCGGCAGGTATGAGCTTCGCACATACTTTGGCTTCTCTGCCACGAGGATACAGTTCAAAGCATAGGTATCAGGGCCTTCTGCCAAAGCCTCTTTTCCAGTTACAGTCTTACTGCAGAGGACCTGTCGTAACAAACAAATCAAAGTTCCATTCATATCAGGATTTTCACATGCACAAGTTCTTGCTTTCAATGTTCACCATGGGTCTCCCTCCTTCAGGCTTAGACGCCCTTTTTATCACAGTGTTTTATACTTGGCCTTCTTCGATTGGGCTCGGACCATGGATCTCCCTCGTTCAGGTCCATTTAGCACAATATTCACATTTGATCTCCCTTGTTCGGGCTCTTACCATGTAATCTCACTTTCTACGGTTGAATGTGCGATGGATTTTGCTTAAACTGTTGTAGGACCACTTCGATTCACTTCACACAATGTTCTGATCAATCTTCTACTTTTGTTTCTACCACTTCTTGTACATAGATCTTTGATTGAGCCCTTTCACTGTGCCGGACCACTCTGTCAACAGTATTGTATCTTTCCTTCTCAAGTTCAAACACTCATCAGCAGTTTAGCTTTAGTCACAGCTTTCATCACACGTGTTTAACAAGGTTTGTTCCAGCACTCGTTATACAATGTTGCCGTTTGCAATCAACAAAGATAGGTCTTGCATCGGTTTCCTAAACTGACAGGCTCTTCTTTGTTCTTGGAGCTAAGGACGATACCATGGCGGCTGCTGCTCCTCCCTGCCTTGGTCGGCTATGCGGGTGGGCCTCCGGTATCTCCGACACACAATGCAGGATTCTTCAGTCTGGTTTCCTGGCCTTTAGCTTCCTAACTCGAAGTAGTATTCTTGAAAGTAACAGTTTCGTGCCACAAAGGTTGAGGGCGTTTCCCTCCTTGTGAACCCTTCTTTGTTTGCTGACTTTCTCCCATCGTACAGGTGCCGATTCGAATTTGCTGTTCCTTCGTGTGCTTTGCCTCGCTCAGAGTGTGCTCTTGTGCTCAAGGGAATACACCACTGCTCTCCTAATATCTAGCGCATGGAGGCTTCTTTCAGCTGAGTTAGGGGGATTCTGGAAGAAAGTTGGTAACTCAATGGACTGGTTCACGTGGAACTTAGAAATGAATTTAGGCGCAATGCTGGGTGTGTGCACAGTACCCGTTTGTCTTTATGAATGTTAAAAAATGGGTCTTGAACTGAGAGAGCCAGCAGTTCACTCTCGATAGAGGTAATCGTAATATCACCGTCTTAAAGGTGAGAGCCTAGCCCTATGAATTGGCTCAAAAGGAAGTCCCATTGATTTTGTAAGAACAGCATTCAAGTTCCATCTGGGAGTTGGGTTAGAAATAGGAGGGTGAAGTCTTTTTACACCTTCCATTAATGCCTTAATTACTGGACTTTTCCACCAGGAAACCTTGCTCTGGGATGTGGTGTACGCAGAGAGGGCAGCAAGGTGGACCTTTAGTGAGTTGAAAACAAATCCTGAATCTAAGTGGTGTGTTAGATAAAGGACTATAGCTTGAGGTGAACAGGCAACAGGGTTGATGTTTTTAGTATTGCACCAAATGACAGAACGTTTCCATTTATTGGAGTAACAATGTCTGCTGTTAGGTTTACGTGCCTCTCTTAATAATGTCCTTACATCTTGGAGGTAGTTGGAGGTGCCCAAACTCTATGACGTCAGGAGCCAAACTGCTAAATTGAGTGTTTGATGGCACGGGTGTAGCGTTTTCCCTTGGTCTTGCGACAGCATGTTGTATGGGCAAGGCAATTTCCTGGGCGAGGAGACTGACATGCTCATGAAATGAGG
The DNA here is from genome assembly GCF_040938575.1 of Ambystoma mexicanum. NCBI lineage: Eukaryota > Metazoa > Chordata > Amphibia > Caudata > Ambystomatidae > Ambystoma > Ambystoma mexicanum. The sequence continues at coordinate 31,933,850 of NC_090936.1, forward strand.
GAAGCATGGCTGTCCAGCACATATTGGTGCCACCAGGTTCAGAGTGACATGCATCTTGTGAACTATTCTGTTGAGTAGGGTAACTGGGAGGGGGGAGGGGGAAGCATAGGCAAATCTCCCGGACCATGTTATCCAGAGACCGTTACCTTTGGACTTTCTCTGTAGGTACCTGGAGGTGTAATATGGGCATTGTGCATTCTCCAGAGTTGCGAACAAGATGATCTCTGGATGACCCCATTCTGCAAAGATGTTGTGTAGAATGGGTTCTTGTAATCGCCACTTGCAAGTCTCTGCTGAGAGCGTCTGCCAGAAGATTGTGTCCCCTGGAACATATTGTGATAGTAGGAACATGTCAGTTGAGTGCCCATTTCCAAATGTTCTGTGATAGTTTGGACAGCCATGGAGAGTGAGTGCCCCCCTCCCCCACCCCGTTTGGTATACATGGCCGTGGTGCTGTCTGTAAGGACCAGAAAAGTCTTCCCGAGTTTTGATTTGATTTTTGTATTCGTACCGCACAGATGCATGGGAACCAAGCAAGAAATTGCATCTGGGTGCAGGTGGTATAGTCTTTCGAGTAGAAAAAACAGATAGCCAGACAGACAACTGTTTGAAGAGAAAGCTCTTCAGTTTCTTTCTGAATTCACAGAGGCATTACATTTTCCTAAGATCATGTGGCAGCGAATTCCAGGCTTGAGCGCCTGCACAGGAAAAGCATCTATCACCCCACAAGACGGATCGTGATGGTGGAACCACCAAAGATATTGTCCTGAGGTTCAAAGACAACAATCTTGAGGCTAAACAACAGTCTTTGCGGAAAGATATGTAGGGGCAGACCCTTGAATACATTTGAATATTAGGCAGAGTGTCTTGAACAGGACGGTCTGCTCTACTGGGAACCAGTGGAGATTCCTCCGAAACTGAAAGATAGCCAAGTGTCTAGGCAGTGAATAGACAAACCTGACAAACCTGACGGCTGCGTTTTGAGCAACCTGCAATTGCTGTATTTGGCCCTTTGGAATTCCCAAGAGCAGGGCATTGCAATAGTATAACCTAGAGTTGACTAACACACTGACTACTATTGAACGATCTTTATCTGAAATAAGGGAAGCAAAGGTTTCAACAGTGTAGGATGAAAATAGACTGCTTTGACAATTTCACTTACCTGCAAGTTACAGTTTAAATTTGCCTGCCAAATACATCCAAGTTTTTTTTATACCTTGGATGAAAATTAAGTTGGAACCTCGAAAAGTGCTGTACAGGAGGCACACTGAGATGTTAGCCAGTTCTTTTCTTAGACCCAAATGACATCCATTACTTACTGTAATAGCATTTCTGATGGTTGTATCTTCTTAAATTCACATGCTGTGCATATGGTCCGACATCCATATGGTCCGACATCCAGTATTGCATCTCGTCTTTCGGGGTCTGTAACACTATCCCTATCGTGACGTGTGTAGTACCCAAAATCCCTCACGCGCCGAGGTCCCTCTGATTGTATTTTTTCTGCCATGAGGGAGCCCAAGGCTATAGTGAGTGAGTACGTAAAGAGAGAAAGTAGTAAGACGTCTATGTTCCTTCCACCCCGAGTGGGGAGGTAGGGAGGGCGCATGTGAATCTTTCGAGTGGTATTCACTACCAGTGAGTCTGGGATGGCGTGCCCTTTGATATACCGAGGGTCGGAAGGTGAAGGCCGAAATAATTTTTTCGACTCTCGGGTTCACTGCCCGTGTCTGAGCAGGTGAGACCAATGAGGGAGCTACCCGTCTCTTAACAGAATTAAGGAGGGGGATGGATTGACTCGCCAGAGGTTTTTCCTTAATAATATCCACCAGCTGGCCCTATTTATTTACTTATTCTAATTACTTGTACTGCACTTCCCCCCTCCCCTTCCCCTTGCACTTTTCCCTTCCCCCTACCCCTGCAATTGCGCGGTCTGAATGACACCTGGCCTAGTAGGATCGTTGTCTGTCTTCCCCTTGTTCCCCCTCCCTGCCTCGTCGCGCCTTGAAACACTTGTGTATAGGTGCGTTACAAATGTCATATCATATCCAAGAAATCTTCAGCTGCTTTCTTCAACATGGAGTTGAAAGCCATTTGGTCATCCACAGGGGAGGCCTGGCGATCCGGGGTGGACGGAGGAGAGTCGAGGCACAAAATATCAGTGTCCTGATCTTGCTGTGTCCAAGGGTCTTGACCTTCCTGCTGGGTTTCCTCCCAGTTGTCCGTCGTATCCTGTTGATCTTCCTCATAGTTTTCGAGAAGGAACAAGTTACTTACCTGTAACTGTTGTTCTCCAGCATGGGTCTGGCATGGATTCACATGCTCATGAATATTCCCCGTCGTCAGGCTGGGAATCCTCGGTAAAGAAAAAACCAGTATCAGTTTCGTTTCTGATCTGTCTTTCGTAGTAATAACCAATCACTGGTCTCTGTGTCATACTGACCACAGCCAATGACTGCCCTCTACCTAAGCACCGCCTCTGGCAGCCATCTTCAGATTTGGAAGCACGTGAAGTGGCAGTATGACCAAGTGAAGAGCCGCAGAGGGGTAGGCGGGAGGGTTCGCATGTGAATCCATGCCAGACCCATGCTGGAGAACAACAGTTACAGGTAAGTAACTTGTTCCTTCTCCAGCATGGGGTCTGGCATGGATTCACATGCTCATGAATAAAGAATACATAGCAGTACACACATGCACAACCACGGGAGGTGGCAAAGGCTCAACATTAAGCATTACATCAAACTCAACATTAAGCATCTTACCTCCTCACCAGGCTCACCTCAGGCGAACAGGTTGCGCAGCACTGCTTGTCCGACCCTGGACTCCTCCCTGGAATCCCGATCGACGCAGTAAAACTTCGTGAAGGTGTGCGTCGACCTCCACGTAGCAGCCCTGCATATGTCCAGCAGGGGCACACCAGAAAGGAACGCCGTGGTAGCTGCGATCGCTCTGGTGGAATGGGCTCTCGGACGGCCAGGCAGCGGTCGGTTTGCCAACCGATGACAGTACATGATACAGCCGGAGAGCCATCTGGAAATGGAAGCCTTCGAGAGAGCCTTCCCCTGATTGACAGGTCCAAAGTTCACAAAGAGTTGTGACGTCTTCCGAAAACACTTTGTGCGGACCACGTAGAACTTCAGCGCTCTAGCCACATCCAGCGAGTGCAAAGTTCTCTCAGCCGGCGACGAAGGCGACGGGAAGAATACAGGCAACACCAAGGGTTCGTTGAGGTGGAAGTCCGATGGTACCTTGGGCATGAAGGAGGGGTGCGTCCTGAGCACTACCCTCGTGTCGTGAAAAGTCAAGTACGGGGCCTTGCAGGAAAGGGCCTGGATCTCTCCCACCCGTCGTGCGGAGGTGATGGCCACAAGAAAAGCTGTTTTCCACGACAGAAACTTCAACGGGGCCGAGTGCAGAGGCTCGAATGGAGGTCCCATAAGCTTGGTTAGCACCACGTTGAGCTCCCACGCCGGGGCCGGAGCCTTCACCGGCGGGAACGATCTGAACAGTCCCTTCATGAACTCTTCCACCAGACGATGAGACCACAAGGACGTCCGCCACGTGGTTCTGGTGTATCGGGAGATCGCAGCAAGATGAATCTTGATGGACGCGTGTGCCAGTCCAGCTTTGGCCAGCGTCAGCAGGTACGGCAGTACTTGGGGAGCCGTAATCCGTAGAGGGTTAATCTTCTGTGCGTGGCACCAGACAGAGAACCTCTTCCATTTGTGTCCGTAGCATTTAAGAGTCGAGGACGCCCTGGCCTTTGCAAGAACCTCTCTGCAGTCGGCCGGTATGTCGTATCCTCCAAACTCTAGCGCTGCAGGAGCCAGGCCTGCAAGTTCAGCGATTTCGGGTCGTGGTGGAGGATGGCGCCTCCTTCCCTGGAGAGCAGATCCGCGTCCACCGGCAGCTTGATTGGCGGGGACGCTGACAAGTCCAGAAGGTCCGGGAACCATATCTGCCTCGGCCACGCAGGTGCGACGAGGATCATCCTGCACCGTGACCTCTTGAGCTGGTTGACGAGCCGGATTAGCAGTGGCAAAGGAGGGAACGCGTAGAGGAACAGGCCCTCCCAGGGGAACGAGAAAGCATCGCCCATGCTCCTCGCCTGGGGAAACCTGCTGGCGAACCTCCGGCACTTGGAGTTCGTCGCCGTCGCGAACAGGTCGATCTGGGGTGTGCCCCACCGTCGGAAGAGGCGATCCACTAGATCCTGCCGTAGTTCCCACTCGTGGCACGAGCGCAGCTCCCTGCTGAGTGAGTCGGCGATGGTGTTTTTTATCCCTGCCAGATGAAACGGCACCAGAAACATCCCTTGGGCGACTGCCCAATGCCACAGGTCCTGCGCCTCCTTGGACAGTGCTGGGGACCTGGTTCCGCCCTGTTTCCTGATGTAAAACATGGTGGTGGTGTTGTCGGTGAAGATCCACACCACCTTGCTCTTGAGGGACGGAAGGAAGGACCTGAGGGCCCAAAACACTGCACGGAGCTCCAGGACGTTGATATGTAAGGATTTCTCCGTCGGGAGCCAAAGGCCTCTTGCGTGCAGATTTTCGGTGTGCACTCCCCACCCTTCCAGGGAGGCATCCGTGGTCACTGTCTCCTGGTGGGCTGGGGTCTGGAAGTCCATGCCCGCCGTCAGATGCGCGCGGGTGCCCCACCACCGGATCGCTCGTCGGAAACTCTCGTCGAGTGTGATCCTTTCCTCGAAGCTGCCCGTCGTTTGGATCCAGCGCGCGTCCAGGAACTCCTGCAACGGGCGCATCCGGAGCCTGCACATGGGAATGAGGTAGATGCAGGAAGACATCATTCTGAGGAGGGACTTGATGGACCTCACCTTGGCCGTGTCGGCCACCAACATCCGCTGCACCTTGCCCAGGATGGTCCTGGTCCTCTCCTCCGACGGGGAGGCCAGAAGGGACACTGTGTTAAGCCTCGCTCCCAGAAACAGAGCATCTTGCGCAGGTACCAGGTGGGATTTGGCGTAGTTCACGGAGAATCGCAAGTCTGTGAGAAGTTGGACGGTCCTTGCCGTGTGAACCACGGTGAGCTCCCTCGTCTTGGCTCGGATGAGCCAGTCGTCCAGGTAGGGGTAGATGCGGATCCCTTCGCGGCGCAGCTGCGCCGCCACCGGTGCGAGGCACTTGGTGAACACCCTGGGTGCCGACCGTAGTCCGAAGGGGAGGGCTTTGAACTGGTAATGACCCCCTTGGACCACAAACCTGAGGAATTTTCGGTGCCCCTTCAGGATGGGAATATGGAAGTAGGCATCCTCCAAATCCAACGACGACAGGAAGTCTCCTTCCTCCAGCTGACCCAGGACGTGCAGGAGGGTGACCATCCGGAACTTTTGCGCCTTGATGAACTTGTTCAGACGTCGCAGTTCCAGGATGGGGCGCCATCCCCCCGTCTTCTTCTTCACGAGGAAGTATCTCGAGTAAACTCCGGAGCCCCGAAGCCTCTTTGGGACGAGTTCGATGGCGCCCTTCCTGAGCATCGCCTTTACCTCCAGGAGAAGTTGAGGGACGTGAAGTTCTTTCCTGGCCACGGGGGGGACGCGCGGACACTTTCTTTGAAACTCGAGCGCGTGGCCCCGGGCCAAGGCGTCCAGCACCCAACGGTCGGTGGAGATGGACTCCCACACGCTGACGAAGCTCGCCAGCCGGCCTCCCACCGGGGTGCTTCGGTGGGGGCCCGACCCCACGGCCGGTTCAATCCTGCTTCGACGAGGCTTTGCCGCCTTGTCCTTGGCGACGATGGCGGGGTCCGCCAGACTTGCCTCATCCTCTGTAGGCCTCCTGAGACGACGAGCGGGCCGCTTGACGATAGGAGGAGAAACCGCTGCCGGAACCTTTGGAGGCGCCCTTGCCTCCGCTGCTCCGAAAGGGCGTCCGTCGTTGTTGCAGAACTCCAAGGGCCCGGGCCGTCTCGGTGTCCGCTTTAATGGCCTGAAGGGAATCGTCCACTGTTTTCCCAAACAGGTTGTTCCCATCGAAGGGCATGTCCAGGACTCTGGTCTGAACGTCTTGACGGAAGTCCGTAGCCTTGAGCCATCCACGCCGCCTAAGGCAAACGCCGTTGCCCAACTGGCGGAACCCAGTGTCGGCGATGTCCGTCGCAACGGTAATGGCGTGGTCCGAAGCCACCTCACCTTCCTGCAGGATCTCCAGGGCCTCTGCCCTCTTGTCGTCCGGCAAGAAGTCCAGCAGGGGAGCCAGTTTGTACCAGAGCTCCCTGTCGTATCGGGCCACGATAGCCAAGGCGTTGGCAGCTTTAATCGTCGTCGCTGCAGACGAGATGACTCTGCGTCCCATAGCGTCCAATTTCTTTCCCTCGCCGTCCGGTGGGGAAGTCGATGTGGAGGCCGCACCCCCCCCGCTTTTTTCCTGGCCGCCACGGAGACGACGGAGTCCGGGGTAGGCTGCGCCCGGAGGCACAGGGGGGCCGTGTCCGGGACCCGGTACTTTTTCTCGTACCGGTCTCTTCTAGCTGGCGTCGTGGAAGGGTTCTTGAGGAGGGTGAGGCCCTCATCCCAAATGTCGTCCAATAGAGGCACTGCGAGGACCGTCTTCCTCTTGGCCTCGCGCCGCTGATAAAGGAAACCTTCCTTCTTCTTCTCCTCAGGGCAGAGTTGGAAAAGCTCGGATGCCCTGGCGATCATGGAGTGGAACGATCCAATCTCGTCGGGCGGAGAAGCCCTGGTGGGAGGCGACGACGGTACATCCTCGTTGTATACCTCGTCGTCCGTACCCGTCCCTGCCGTGTCAGTCCCCGTATCATCCCCTCGGGTGGACGGGGAGGAGGGCTGGAAGGGGCGCGACGGCTGAAAAGGAGGAGGAGGGTGGATCCTTCTTTTCTTGGTAGGGGGAACCCCAGAAGGTCCCGGTTCTGGGTCCCCCGACGGGAGAGGTTCCGTCGGCAACGGTAGTCTCGTCCTTATCTCTGAGCATAAGGACTGTATAGCCAACAAAATGGCCGCCGAGCTGTCTCGCGGCGCTGGCAGAGGGGAATCCGACGGGCGATCAGGGGCGTCGTCACCTGCGTCGGGATCCATCCCGACGGGCCGGTCTTCTTCCACGCCTAGGCCGTGGCTTAAGACTTCGACCAGCTCCTCCTCCGAGGTTGAGGCCGAATCTACGACGACACCCTGCCCCCCCTTTTTCTTCCCCACGGGGGATTTCACAGGGGTCCTATCGATGGGCACAAAAGAGGACTCCCTCCGAGATGGCAGGGAGACTCTGAGCCCCAAGGTCGCCACCACTGGCGTAGCCTCCACAGGCTGACCCAGGGCCGACGCAACAGACTCGATAGAGGGCTTGGTCGGATGGATTAAGGCCTTCACCACCTTAGGTGCGCTCACCGCCTTATCCTTGAGGGGGGGGAGAGTGCCTCGCTCCCCCCTCCGCCTTCAAGCTCGACCGGGGCCTCTCTAGGAGCCTCGCCGGGTGCTCGGCCTTCCTCTTACCCGACCCAGAGCGTTGGCTCGTGGTTGATGGTACCGGGGAGGGTGCGCCCAGCCTGGCGCCCGTAGAGCCCGACCGTTCGGCGCTCCCGGTGCCAGCGGACTCACGGTGCTTGGCCTTATGTTGGACCCCCGTCGCCGGGGCGTCCTCAAAGGTCTTAGAAGACCGCTCGGATTTCTTCCTCTTCTTCTCGCCGGACGGGCTCTTCCCTTCCAGCCAGTTGGCGAGACGTTGATGGCGGTCCTTCATGGTCCGCTCCGACATGTTGCCGCAAAACGCACAGTCCTTCTCCACGTGCGTCTTGTCCTCATGTAGGCAGTAAAGACAAAAAGAGTGTTCGTCCTCCTTGAAGACGTTCTGCAGCTGGCATCCAGGGCAGACCCTGAACAGCTTTCCGGGCGTCGAGCTTCCCTTCTCCTGGGCCATGACCGGGCCTGAGAAACTTCTGGAGTCCTCCAAAAGCGTAGCTCGACGAAATCTTCACCCTTGAGGGGCGCAGACGAATCCGACACGGGTCCCCGTTGATCGGATGGAGAGTCGGTGGAGCTTGAGGCTCTTTTGACCGAAAAAAAGAAGTTTTTGAGAAAAAACGTGAAAAAATAGCACTAACGCTCGAGAGCAATAGCACGAGGATCCCAACACATGAACGTGCGGTAAAAATCTGAAGATGGCTGCCAGAGGCGGTGCTTAGGTAAAGGGCAGTCATTGGCTGTGGTCAGTATGACGCAGAGACCAGTGATTGGTTATTACTACGAAAGACAGATCAGAAACGAAACTGATACTGGTTTTTTCTTTACCGAGGATTCCCAGCCTGACGACGGGGAATATTCATGAGCATGTGAATCCATGCCAGACCCCATGCTGGAGAAAAGAAGCTTCTTCTTCTTCACTGTAGTCCATTTAGAAGATCCAAACGGGCCTACGCGAGGAGAAACGACATTCTCTGCACTGTGGCGTCGAAAGGAACCTCTCAGGGTGTCGGAGAGAGGCTCTTGACTATCTACGTAAGTCTCAATCGGGAACCCAATCCGCCGAAATCTTTTCCGCGGCTTGTCCCATAACCTAGACAGAACCGGAGTAAGGCCCACCGCCGCTGCGATTCTTCCGATGCTACTCTTGATAGTCGCCGAATCGTCGTGAGATAAAGGCTCAGATGACTTGTCGGCAGTAGAAATACCGTCTGCGGCACTAGAAGGCCTAGCGGTCGGTTTTCCGGGTAGAGGCCTAGCTGTAGTTTTCGGGCCTACTGAGGCATTGGAAATCGCTGAAGTGTCGGGCTCCCGAACTTCGATGCGTGTAGGTTTTGGTGTAGCGTCCTTGGTTTGTTTCAATTGCCCAGTCGCAATCCGCTGCTGCGGATACGGGGAAGGCTTTGCATCTCAACGATCCGAGGGAACCGGCGAAGTTTTCGGCTGCCCCGTTGGTGCTTTCGCCTTTTTCGACAAAGGCGTCGATATTGGCGTAGGGGTTGTGTACTTAGTGCAATGCGCTTGTACGCCCCTGTCGCCGGGTGTAGCCCCTGTAGCAAGACCAGAGTCGAGCCTGGAAGGGTCGGGGAAGGGCGTGGCGACCTAGAAGCGTCCACCTCAAGGTCTATAACATCCGGATTGGACATTTGGTCATCCGAAGTACCCCCGTCACTTTCAGCTGGCGTGGCGGTGGGGGAGGAGGGCTCCACGCGTGACATACCGTACATGGCCCACAGCTTTACACAGCGCTCCTTAAGGGTCTTGGGCCGAAGGAGTTTGCATGCCGCACACCGCTTCTCGTCGTGCTCTAGGGGGAAGACAGGCGTTACACGTCCTGTGTTCGTCCTTCCAAGGATATCTGACCCTACACTTAGGGCAGAATCTAAAAGGAGTACTTTCCATAGCAAAAGGGAAGGATGACCAGACTGACAGGGAAAAGAGGGGAAAAGGAGGAAAGACATACTAAACAATATGCCCACCCCGACCCCACTTTCCCTACTGTATAGGTCGGCCAGAGGGCCCAACCACGTGGAGAATCCGGCCGCTGGATTTTAGGCGCTGAAATCCACAGCCGTAGACGATTCCCCCATAGTCTTTGTCAAAGAAGTTCTTATTGGGCGAGGTGACTTAATGGGGAATAAACCGACAATACGGTAAAGATAAACAATGTCTCTAGTAAGAGGTCCGCTATAGGGCGACCAGTTATCTGGGCGGAAAAAAACAATATGAGGGACTTCGGTGCGTGAGGGATTTTGGGTACTACACACGTCACGATAGGGCTAGTGTTACAGACACGCCTATGCCGACGTCCCATTTGGTCCCCGAAAGACAAGATGCAATACTCTGCGGTTACCACTGGATGTCGGACCATATGCACAGCATGTGATTCTAAACAGATTAACAAGCATCAGAAATTATGATCTCAGTTTTTGATGGATTTAGTTTGAGTTTATCAAGCATCCAACTTTTTATTTTACTGCCACAGGATAGCACTCTGTCCATTCCTACAACAGGATTTTTTAGGCAGATGTAAATGTGTGTATTGTCGGTATAGGAGTGGCAGTGCAGGGCAAATTCTGAGAAAATATCCAACAAAGGACGTATGTAGATGGTAAATAGCAGAGGCAGTAGGGAAGAACCCTGAAGCACTCCACATTTAAATGATAAAGAGTCGGAGGTGTGCAGGCTCAGTTTGACTTGCTGCATTCGATTGGTTAGAAAAGAAGCAAACCATGTCAAAGATTCTTTGGACACCTGAGCCACCATAGAAAGTCTTGAGATGAGGATCTCAAAATCAACTGTGTCAAAGGCTGCCGATAGGTCCAGCATGACTAGCATGCTAATTTCACCCTCATCTGCAGCCTTCAAAATGTCATCCCACACTGACACAAATGCTGTCACAGTGCCACAGTCCTAGCCTAAATCCTCTGATCCTCCAGAAAATTCTGCAACTGCACTGTAGCAATTTTTCACAGGATTTCAGATGGCCAGGACAGGCCAGCAATCGGATGACAGAGAATACCTTATGGTCCAATGTATTTTTCTTCAAAAGAGGCGCAAGGTATGACTTTTTCAAATCCATTGGAAACTACCCCTGTGTGAATGAGGCATTTATAATGGGTAGAAGAGGCCTGCCTAGGGCCACTGCATGCCGCTTAGCTCGGAAGTTTGCTTTGTTTGTTTATTATTTGTATTGCGCACCAGACCCGGAGGTAACAGTGCGCAGGAGTTACAAGAAGGTTCACAGCTTAGGTTACAGGAATAAATTACACATAGCAAATAAGAACAGGTCAGGCACAGGTAGCAGTTACATGTCAACACACACATAGATAGGAACACAGGCAAAAGCACAATGTCTAAGACATAGGAGCAGTGAGTGTAATGTCCAAGTACTGTGTGGTAGGGCAGCAGACCGAATGGTCAGTTGTCTTAAGCTAGTTGATGTAGCTATGTCTAAAGTTCTGGTATGATTGATCAGCTCGGAGTGAAGGTGGCAGGGAGTTCCACAGATGGGCCGCTTTGACAGGAGAGCTGCTGCCCCCGACCTATAGTTTAAACCTGGGAATAGTGAGGCAGTTAGTATTATTAGTCTAGAGGGTCTAGAAGAGATCCTTCTGTGGAATCTCAGAGAGATAGCTAGGAGCAGCATTATTCAATGATTTATGAGTAAGCAAGGCAGTTTTTAGCTGGAGTTTGTCAATGGTAGATAGCCAATTATTCTGTCGACTGATCTCAGATATATGTTCTCTCCTGGCTATGCCACGGGCCGCTCTGAGGGCGTTATTTTGAAGAGTGTGGATTCTTCTGATATATTTGTTGGCGCCAATGTAGAGGGTGTTGCAGTAGTCAAGCCTGGACAGGATAAGGGCTCTGGCCAGGATGATGCATCAATTATTGGAAAGAAATGGTTTGCCGGTTCTGATAAGTTTACAAGTACAGGCGGTGGCAGAGGCCATGGCATTGACTAGTTTAGTGAAGGTGAGAGTGGAGCCGAGGTAAAAGCCTAAGGTCTTTACCTCAGTGGCAACTTTGATAAGGTTGCCATCAATTATGAAGGAAGAATATTCATGGCCTAGTTTTTTTAGGTTAGTGGGGGTGCCCAGGATGATGAGCTCTGTTTTGTCATCATTCAGGCATAGACCGTGCGTTGCCAACCATGCCTGGATGAGGAGGTAAACTCTATTCACCAAGGCCAAATCCTTAACATAATCCCCAGAAAGTGGGAGGAGAATCTGAGCATCATCTGCATAGTTCGTGTAGGTGATACCAAGATGGTCCAGATCATCGAAAAGGGGCTTAGGGAATATGTTATACAAGGTGGGAGAGGCATAAGAGCCCTGGGGCACTCCGCAGGTGATTGTGATGGGGTCTGCGGCTGCTGAAGGGGAGAAGACCCTCATGGTCCTGTCACTTAAGAATGACTCAATCCAGGCTATGGCATCTTTAGAGAAATGTGCGGCCGAGTCTAGATGGCTGCATAAGACCTTATGATCAACAAGATCAAATGCAGCCGAGAGGTCGAGGAGGAGCAGGAGGGGTGATTTCCCTTTGTCCCTTAGCTCGTCGACTTGGGCCTACAGGTCAATGAGGGCGGTTTCTGTTCCGTGTTGGGGACGGAAGCCAGATTGGCGAGCTCCTAAAAGGTGGTGTAATTCCACGTATTTCTGAATTTGTAGGTATGCAACCTTGTCTAAAATTTTTAACAGAAAGGGTCTGTCGTGATAGGCCGGTAGGTGGTTGATATAAAAGGGTCTAGGCTTTGTTTTTTTTTTAGCAGTGGGAGCACCCACGATTCTTTGAGGTTGCTGGGAATGGTACCAGTCGTGAATGAGGTGTTGATAAGCTTTGATATGAAGGGGGCTAGATCCCTAGCTGCGTCCTTGATAAGCTGGGCTGGACAGAGGTCACCCTGGCAGTTGGAGGGTTTGAGTGGTAGTATAACTTTTTCCACCTCAAGAATAGAAGGTTCAGAAAAATTGAAGCGAGTGGGTGGGTAGTCAGTAGTTAGGGAGGTAATGTTGGGGGGAGTTAAGGTAGTTAGGGCTGCTTTCTTTTTGGGCCATTTTGTTTTGGAGGGAGGTCACTTTATTAGTTAGTGCTTGCTGCATGTCAGAGCACCAGATTTTGTTTTTGGTGCATGTGTCAGGCGTGAGGGTGGGGGTCTATAATTCTTTTAAAATCATAAATAGTACCTTCATACTGGAATTGGCTTGGGAGATACGTTTATTATAAGATTCTCGTTTCGTCAGACAGATCTCTTTTTTGTAGAGGGATGAGATCTTGGTAAATTTGGTTCTATTTTCTTCAGATGGGGATATTTCCCAGGATGCTTTGCAGCTTCTTTTTATTTGCCGTAGTTCTTTTAAGTATGGGGTAAACCATTTGTTCAAGTGAGCTTTAGGCTTACTTTGTCTCAATTTAAGCGGGGCAATGGTATCTAGCGTAGTTGTACTCATCGACAAGGGAACCGGGATCGGTGCTGTCTGGTAGGGAGTTGAGAGTAGGGAGAATGAGAGGAATGAGTCTACCCGCTGTAATATTCTTTTTGTTCCTGGTTAATGTAGGTGGAGCGGTGGGAGCGAGTATGGGAAGGGGTCTGGTGGTGATAACGGTAAATGACAGAAGGAAGTGGTCAGTCCAGGCTTGCGGGGTGATGGAGGTAATGTTGGCGTTACAATTTTAGTCTGCAACCCAATCATGAATTCTCCCTTTGTTGTGGGTGGGTGCGTTGGTTCTTTGGGTGAGGCCTAGTTCAGACAAGATGTTGGCAGTTGTAGTGGCTTGTTTATCAAGAGGGTAATTGAAGCCCAGATTGAGGTTGCCTAAAAGGAGTACTTGCAACGTGTTTTTGAGGTTGTTTGAAAGAATGGTTGAGATATCCTCCTCGAATGTCCCAATGGGGCAGGGGGTCTGTAAATAAGGTGAATGGTGAGGGTCTGGGAATTAGCTAGAGGTAATTTAGCTGCAAGAACTTCACTCGATTGGAAATCCTGGGAGGGGGCTAATCTCATGGATAGGCTGGATTTGAAGATGATGGCAGTGCCTCCGTCTCGCGCCTCATATCTGTCCTGTCTTAGAATAGAGGAACCATCGGGGACTGCTAGCATGAGCATAGGGCCTGCTACAGCATGTAGCCATGACTCAGTGATGGCAAGGAGGTGAAGGTTTTCTGCCAGAATCAGATCAGCGATCTCCGTGGCTTGTGCAACCAGAGATCTAGTATTTATTAGTGCCCCTTTGAGTGGAGGGATAGGGTGATCTGGAGCAGATATGGGAGGAATTTCGGCAGTACCGTGCTTGGAAGTAACAGGGGGAGGAGCCTAATTGTTGGAGGGATTGACACTTGTAGTGTTTTGGCTGGAGGGGGGATAAGTTCTTTTAAGGTCTAGGATGGGTGTAGATCTGACAAGGGGTCGAATAATCTGGCTAGTCTAGATCGGAGTCTAGTGTTCCTAGTGCCTGTATTGCAGGGATTGCTTGGGAATAGAGCCCGAGTAGGACTGCTGAAATGGGGTAGGCGCAGTGAGGAGTCTGTGACCATTATAGGGTTGTCAAAGCGCAGGGGATCACAGTAATGGGTGGTGGGGGGTCTAGCAGTGAGCATTAATATATTTAGCGGAGTGTTTGGCGAGTGTTTGGACCTGGGACCTGCCACAACTCCTTTCCTGCTGACCCGTGCCTGAGTGGCTCTACTACCTCTATTACCAACAGTGAGAGGCTGAAGGCGGACCCTCCACTATAATACCACTGCTCCAAGCGGAGCGTTTGCGGAGTGTTTGGCGAGGGTTCGGCGTGGTGTGAGGTAGAACAACAAACATGGACCACACACCCGCCCTGATCCCTGGCTACGCAGCGATTTCTCAGGTACCCCGTACCCGTAGCCGGATGAAATTGTCTGCTGTTGTTGGGGGCAACGCAGGGGACAAAGTAGAGGCGGTGAGTACCACCACGAACGATGTTGGATTAGCTGGGGTGCCCTCCGGAGCCCCCTAATGACAGTTTCCATTTATCTGACCCTCCCGCGCTATCCTCCCCCTGTTCCCCCCTTGACCCCTGCTCACCTTGCCTCCCTTGTCACACACCTATAGAAACATCCCTACCCACGATGGATGGGTCCAATGGTCCGCCGTTGTCCGGGTCTGCGCTCAGCGGGGGCTTGCCGTGGGCCGTGTGTTGTGATGGCGACGGGTGCGACGCGCACGGGTGCAGTGGAGCTGCGCGTGCGCACGGGGCCGGAGTCCAGTCGAGCGGTCCAGGCGGAACAACGGAGTTGCCGTGTGCGTTGGGGGGCATACCGCTGGTGGGAGACTCGCTTCCTTGGAGGGAAGCGGCGCCCGCTGCGAGTGCGGCAAATAAAGAAGTCTTCTGCTTGCCGCAGGAAGAAGCTTCTTTTTTAACAAAAAAAAAAAAAAAAAAAACAACAATCAACAACCAAAAAAATAAAGCCCCAAAAACATTTATACCAAGTATACTCTATGAGAGTAGTGAAGCGGCAGCCATTCTAAAAGGCATGGAAAGTTTACAAGCACCACATACAAAGTCTTCCCCTATAAAACAAAATGCCCAGAAAGCCAGCGATAGTAAACCAAATATCTTGCCTTCCATTAACAAAGAGCCAATGTGTGACATTGAAAAGGGCCATTTGCAAGCTAACACAAAAAACGTCGATTCAAGGAAAAATAAAAACAACAAATAATCTATTAAATGGGGCTGGTGACCTCCTGAAACCACCTTCTACTCAGAAATTCAGTCCGCGTGCAAAGTCCCTTTCAGGGATAAGAACTATCAGATGGCACTTTAAAAAGAAAGATGGTTCTACTTTACAGAAAGACATGAGCCTGGCAACTGGGATCATGGACGCCAAACAACAACTAGACGAAATGGAAATGTCAGATCATGACCTTCTGTTAGCGTCCGGCCGATGTGAGCAATTAAGCTCTTACAATGCACAACTAGAACCAGACAAAAGTGGTAACTGCAATTTACCTAAGGATACCATGATCACAGAAAGCATTGGAATGACAAATGTTCCTACAACAATTGAAATTGTACCTAAACAAAAACATTCAGAAAAACCGGAAGAATCTAAAAAGCTGTCTTTCAAGGAACCAAAAAACACGTCCACTCCCCAGATACCGCGAGTAAAAAAATTGTTTGAAGAAGTGGAGGCAAACAAATCGAGTGCACACATGTGTCTGGAAAAAATGAAAAAAAAAAAACGAAAATGGAAGAACAGAAGACATAAGTATCGAAGAGGTCCCAAATGATCAATCAACCTCAGAACATCAAGGTGACCTAATTTTGAATTCTCAAAAAGCAAAGGAAGATGTCCCTCAGGATCTAAGCAGTACCCTATCTGCGGACTTGCAGCTGGAAGACGAAGAACAAACTGTGCCGGGTCTCAATTCGGCCGAAATTAAAGAAAAACATACTGGAAGAGCACAAGTACCATCACATAAACCTTGGCCAATTACTGATATCTGTGCAAACATGCAAGCTGCCGTAGGATCAATGATGACTATAGCACTTGCACCGTATCTGAAGTTATACGAGGCACTGCATGAAAATTGTAGGGACCAATCAAATTTATTGGCTCAAATCCAGTCCAAGCTAACAAGTGTAGAAAAACATTTTGAGGTTGAACAAAAAAGAAAGATCCATGAAAAAGCATCAGAAAATGTTATAGTTAAGACGCTAATCGAGCTAATTGAGGAAGCTCGGGAAGACAAGAGAGCGTTTCTGCATTGTTTCAGTGACACTATTAACTTACTTAAAACAGAGAGTTACAAAAACAATGTTCAATATGAGGTCAAAATCACCTCAACAGAAACAATGGACAGAGTCAAGGCCAAGTGAGGAACAAAGAAAGGTAAATGTGATGGTTGAGCAGAACAAAAAAATCACAACCGATAACACAAGAAAGACTGAATTTATAGTCAATCGAACACTGGCACCTGGCTCCCAAAGAACAGAGGGAAAACCGGGAGAGCCCCTGATAAATAGTCAACCTACACAGGTCATTGACAACAACAACTGCGAAAACCAGCCTAATGGTACTTATCCATTATTCAGCATTGAAAACCCTAAAGAATCGAACAGAATAGATAAGATGGAAAAATTAAATGAAACTTCGGAAAAATCAACCAAAAGACTAAAAGATGTCATGGAAAAATCGAACCAAAAAACTAAAAATTTGCCCAATCAAAAATGCATGACTAATGAAGGAACACGGCAGTTCATTAGAAACTTAAAGCCCATAGGTAAAGAGATAACGAAGTCTAGCCAACAAGCAC
This sequence comes from Ambystoma mexicanum, assembly GCF_040938575.1. NCBI lineage: Eukaryota > Metazoa > Chordata > Amphibia > Caudata > Ambystomatidae > Ambystoma > Ambystoma mexicanum. The sequence continues at coordinate 31,950,575 of NC_090936.1, forward strand.
CGCCAATAAAAAAAAAAAGGACGTTGCGGAGCAAGTTAAGAAACAAGCAAGAGAATTCATTAAAGATGTGGAATTAGAGAGTACATTAGAAAGCTCCATAAATGAGTCCTACGTTCAAGAGTCTTTGTTGCTCTTATCGATTCATGAGGATGATAGCTCGCAAGAGTCAACTGAGGAATGTGAAGAGCATGAGAGCCAGAAAAGCAATGCTCTGGAATGTTTTGAAGTACCAGCTTCGACCTTTCGAACTTTGCAAGAAAAAAAAACGCAGATTGGACTAAAAAAGGACTTGGAAAAAAAGCAAGGCCAGGTGCTCAAAGATATGATCAACCAATCAGAACAAGAACGAGAAAGCTGGAGCACCCAAAACCCCAAGAGCTTGAGAATGAAAAATAGGAATAAAAATGTAGAGAAGAAGGACCAAAGAAGTGACGAGAATAATCTTGAACCCTATGGCAATCAGAATAACACTCTAAAATTAAGAATGGAGAGAGTTCTAAGAGCACAGGATGGTTTGATCCTAAATAGATCAAACCTAATGAAACTTTTGCATAACGTGCCTCAATTGAGAGTGATTGTACCAAAAGATATCCGAATTGTGGAATTTCCAAACGAAGAAGATTTGGATAGAATTCACATACACTTCAATTCAAAGGCAGTTATGAACGCAATATGGTTAGCGGCGGATGACCTGCGGGTTTTGGGTTTTGATGTTAAAACAGAATGTCCGCAACAGAGAGAAAAGGATATAAAAAGGGACACAATTAAGAAAACAAGCTTTGAAGAACAACAAAAAAATGCCAGCGAAAACCAAAATGAAGAGGAAGTGGATTACAGACCTATACGTTTCTCACCAACAGTATTACGGGGCCCAAATGCTTTACGAATGAAAATTAAAGGAAATGTGAAAGGGAATCTGGTCCAGCAAACAAATAATGACCGTCCTATTGTAACTAAAATAGATGCTGAAAAATCCTGGGGCTGGTTAGCGGAAACTTTGAATACGAAAATAAATGAAAAAAAACATTAGACCGAAGGACTAGGACCCCGAGGATTAACACGTTTTGCTTCCTGGAATACAAGAGGCTTCCTTCATTTGATTGAAAAGCTAAATAAAGAAATTCTAAATGCAGATATCAGCTGTATTCAAGAGTGCTGGCTGCAAGAACAGCCATACATAGATGGAGCAACTTGTTATTTAAATAAAGCTCTCAAAGGAAGAAAAGGTAGACCTTCCGCAGGTTTATTAACTATTATAAAAAACACATATGGCGGAAATGTAATTCGCACGATACACCCCTAACCATTGATACAAATAATAATCACGCAACAGGATTCAAAAGGAACAGGATTCAAAAGGAAGTGATACACAAAAAGAAAAAAATACACTAATCATTTGTAATCTATACTGGAATACAAAAGCAAAAGATGGACAAGTATTCCTGGAATTACTAACTAATCACATAGACCAATTGAGGTCAGAATATGATAATCCGGCATTAATAATATGTGGTGATCTAAACATCTCCTGTGGTAAAACCAAAAATCCACAGTCAAATGTGTCTAGTTACAACCGACAAAAACAATCAAGAGCAAGAGATTGGCAGATGGAAATGGAGAACCGTGACCTCTTGCAAGTAAATGGAAATGTCCAAGGAGATCTGGAAGGACAATCGACTTGGTCATCACATAATTCAAGCGCAACATTAGACTACTTCTTTGTTGACCGGAAAATTTTTGACAGAATACTTACCTTAAAAATCTTGCCAACAAAAAGTAGTGACCACAAAATACTAATCCTCACATGCTCAGATCCAGCAGTAGAGCATAAAAGGGATGTGGTACCTAGGAATACTTGGCCTACTGGAGTCAGTGTAAATGAGGGGCGAAACAGACTGAGGATAACAACACAAATGATTCCCATGCTAACAAAATCACTAAATAAATGGGCTACTATAACAGGAAAAGATGTGGAGTATGAATCGTGTCTTAAAATCTTTAAAGTGACCACAGAAACAAATAAAAGAACCACAAAAAGCAGGACGCATTGTTTCAATGAGGATATAGCGGAAAAAAAACGACAGCTGGCGAGAGATCTAAGAGCCTTAAAAAAACAGAATATTGCCTATGATGACATGCCAACAAAAAAGAAAGAATTGAGAAAAGGTTATTGAAACTGGGCTAAGTCCCATAGAGCACTATTATTTCAAAAAGACTCTGAATACATGTTAATGGCGATGAGAAACAAAAATGCAAAATATCTATGGACACTGCTAAATCAGAAAGGAAACCAACAAAGTGAGGAACAACTCAATCCAATAAATGAAACAACGTGGGAACAATATTTTCAAGAAAAATATAATCGAGAGCCCATAACAGACAAAATTCCACAAGATGACAAAGGAAAAAAAGGTTGGGATATCGAATTCACTTTAAGTGAAATCTTGGCACTGATAAAAAAAGCAAGTAGATTGCGAGCACCAGGGCCGGATGGCCTTACGAATGAAATCTTAAAGCAAGCTCCAGAGGTATGGGCACATATGTGCTTTGTTCTCTTTACACGAATAGTAAAAATGGGTTACATACCAGAATCTTGGACAACTTCAATTACTATTCCAATCCATAAAAAAGGAGACAGAGCTTGTCCGGAGAACTATCGTCCCATATCCCTGTTGGATGTCTTAGGCAAACGCTTTGCGGGCATTCTCTTGAAAAGATTAAAGGAATGGATACTAAGATCTGGTAATTTCGATCACAGACAAGCGGGTTTTGTGGAAAATGTAGACTGCAGTCTAAACCTCCTAATTCTCAACCTGCTAAAAGCAAAGACCATTCATGAAAATCAAAAACTGTTCATCGCCTCAATAGATATGGCGGCAGCCTTTGACAGAGTAGACCGTCAAATTCTCTGGTCCAAATTGAAAGAAAAAGGCTGTCCATTAGACCTAATAGAAGCCATCAAATCTCTCCATACAAATACATCGATGCGAGTTAGATTGGACCAAAAGGGAAACTTAACGCAGGCAATAACAACCTGCGGGCTAAAACAGGGATGCCCACTAGCGTCTATACTCTACACCTTCTATATTTTAGAAGTAAAGGACTGCTTGGAACCACCAAGAGCATGCTCGCCCAAAATAGGAGAAATGAAAATTGGTCATCTCTTATAAGCGGACGATCTCATAGTGATGGACAAAACAGAAATGGGCCTACAAAAAAAACTAGAAGCTCTGAATATACACCTAAAAGAAATTGAACAAAAAATCAATCCTGAAAAATCAGTGGTAATGATAATTAAAAAAGCAGGTCCTGCAAGTAAAAAATCTTTTAGATGGCACAAATAGAGAATGACCTGATAACAGTTAAAAACACAAAATACCTGGGAGCAATTGTAAGTGCCAATTGGAGTGACCAACCGTGGATTGAACATTTGCAGAGGAAAATGGACCAATTAACATCACAGGCATTAATATTGAAAAGAAAGTTCTGTAAATTCTCCATGCGCCCGATTGTGGAATTCTATAATGCAAAGGTCATCCCTACTGTGACATATGCTGGCGAAACGGCCCTGAGAATCCCTTGGGAAACATGGGATAAACTTGATGCCAGATTTTGGCGTAAATTGCTGAATATTCCGATATGTGTTCCGATAAGTATCATACGACATGAGTTAGGATTGCATTCAATGCAAGTCCGAATCATCTGGAAAACACTGGCCACATACAGAAAAATATCTTTAGAAAGCTGTCCACCTAAATACCAAATATTGAACAAGGAAGCAGGAAAAATGCCCTTTTGGCCATTGGATGAATGGAAAGCGAAATGTAACGAGCTGCTGCAAAATCTAAAAGTCACGACATAAGCCCTTCTGAAACATCCAAAGAGGGTAAAAATACTTTTATTTTCAATCGACTGGGCAGAAACAGAGCGTGCGAGAGTAGCTTCAAACCATCATACTTTATCGAACAAGATGACTAGATTTCCACTGATATTGCCTGGATACCTAGAAAAAAGCGCAAATCGGAATCACAGAGCCCTAATAATGCGCTTTCGTCTGAACATTTTAAAAACAAAGATCAAGCTGTTCAGATACGGACTGGCAAAGGAAAAATTATGCAGATTATGCAAAAAAGAAGAAGAATCGACTCAACACTTAATGTTGTTCTGCCCTGAACTTAGATCTGAAAGGGGTTGTTCATTATTGCCAACATTGCCTCCGTCATGTGATCTGGACCCCAACTTATGGTGGTCAGCTCTGTATGACGATCCAAGTAAAAAAACTGTTATTAAAGGTCTGGGTATTTTCCTAGAATCTATGCTAAAGAGATTGGAAGAGAATTAAGATTATTAACACGGAGGACTAAAAAACAAATAGCCAAACCTCGATTTAAGAACAAAGAGAGAAGACTTGGGAGAGGTCTGGCTTGTGCATGGGGAGGAGGGAAAATTTGTAAATAAGCAAAAGCTTGTATTTTTGTACGCTGAAAGCTTTAATTAAAAAAAAAATATAATAATATATTTAGTTTGAGTAGAGTGCCTAATGCTCTGAAGTGGAGGATTGTGGTAAGCATAGTTGGAAGGGTGTCTCGATAACAAAACATGAGGTGCTGTATGGTGCACAGATAATGGGTAGGTATTTGGGTAGCAGCAGCAAGTTGGGTACAGTCAAGGGCTGCTGGGCTGCTAGTATGCCGGGCTATACCGAGGAGTATGAGAGAAACTCGACTGTAGAATCAACTACTATAGATGCTAAAGAGGAATAGCGTTGGGCTTCTAATAATAAGGGCTATGCAATTCAGAGTACGATAAATCAGCAAGTCTAGGTAAATCTGATGTGGCACTGGGCAGATGAAATGTAGGATTATACAGTAGATACAGTGCAATATATCAGCAGGTCTAGGAACATTCGATACGGAAATGCAGGATTATACAGTATAAGATACAGTGCAATATATCAGCAAGTCTAGGATTATACAGTATAAAATACAGTGCAATATATCAGCAGGACAAAGGCTGATATGCGGGGAAATTTCTTCTCTGTGAAAGGGACAGTGAGCTAAAGACTTGGTAGAGTCTCTCCCAGGGGTTATTCACCCAAGAACAGGTCATTGGGCTGTGTTCGTGCTGGTAGAGACATTCCCAGACCCCCCTTTAGTTTGCATGAATTAACTTTGGGTTTCACCCTAAGTTAACAGGGCGATCCAGACGTGGACCCCTTGCTCACTGTTCTTAGAGAGGCAACAGTTTCACCTCACTGATGATGCCCAACAAGGCTGAAACACGTGTATGGGGTAACTGATGGTACTCTTGTTCAAGGGAGAATTGCCTAGCATTTCGGCGCTGGACTGCCCCTGGGCAGGACAAAGGCTGATATGAGGGGAAATTTCTTCTCTGTGAAAGGGACAGTGAGCTAAAGACTTGGTAGAGTCTATCCCAGGGGTTATTCACCCAAGAACAGGTCATTGGGCTGTGTTCGTGCTGGTAGAGAGATATCAGCAGGTCTAGGATTATACAGTATAAAATACAGTGCAATATATCAACAAGGCTAGGAACATTCGATACCGAAATGCAGGATTATACAGTATAAGATGCAATGCAATGTGTCAGCAGGTCTGAGTACAGTTGATAGGGTGTCAGGCAGATGAGATATAGGATTATGTTATGTTATGTTATTTTGCATTTATATAGCGCCTTATATACCATTGGTATGGTCTGAAGGCGCTGGTAGGTTGAACGCCCTTGGGAACCGAAGTTCATATCAGTAGAGGGAGTAGAGAGGGTCAAAAGGTGCGTGTGAGCACCGGGTATGTGTGCAGCTCGTGCGGTATCCGTGTAATAGCTGCTTTCTAGCGGTAGGTGTGATGGTTGAGAGGTCAGGAGTATGTGTTCGTTCTGGCAGGATTTATCCAGATCGGATGTGGCTGCGTTAGGCCTGAGGAGAACGCCTGGCTGGGGGGTGTGTAACCAGCAGTGTTTACTTAGAATGATGTGGAGTGAGCGGCGGATGTTGATATGAGAACAGTTATACCGAATGGTGTCATAGTATCCCTGTGTTCTAGTTGAGTGGTGATGTAAAGGAGAGAGTAAGCATGATGGTGTGATATGATGGGTTATATGCTCTTTCAAACGTTATCTGCATTTCAGACCATAGTATACACGTCACGCAATTCTATGCGCTCCTGTCCGTTCCATGCACTCCTATCTACTCCATGCACCCCAGTTTGCTCTATACATTCCGGTCCGCTCCATGCACTCATGCATTCCGGCCCACCCTGCACGCTCGGGTCCGCCCTGCGTACTCTAGTCTGCCCCAACATTCACAATTCTGTCTAAGTGTGGACATGCTAATATTCACCTTTCTGTCCAAGTGTGGACATGCTAACATTCAAGGTCCCATCCAGATGCAACGCAGGCCAATATTCACAATTTTGTCTAAGAGTGGACATGCTAGTATTCACAATTCTGTCCGGGTGCGGACATGCTAACATTCACAATTCTGTCCGGGTGCGGACATGCTAATATTCACAATTCTGTCCAGGAGTGGACATGCCAATATTCAAAGTCCTATCTAGATGCAACGCAGGCCAATATTCACAATTCTGTCCAACTGTAGAATAGAATATAGGATAGAGTGCAAGTTGTGTTTTAAAGGCTTTCTGGGCTTTGAGCACAGCAAGTAGTTCCAACAGATTGATATGATTGGCTGCTACTGATTGAGACAACTTATTGTGCGCTGTCTGTTCTAGGGGGTGTGTTCCCCATCCTAACAGGGATGCGTCCGTGGGGAGAGTGGTTTCTACTGCGAGGGTGGTGAATTATTTCCCCTTCAGAAGGTTCTCCTTGGACCACCACTGCAGAGACTGAATGAGGGCTGTTGAGACAACCACTAGATCGTCCCACTGACCACTGGCCTGACACCATTTGATTGAGAGCCAGTGGTGCATAGGATGCAGACGGGCGTGTGGAACTAGGAAGATCCAGGATGCCATCATCCCCAATAGCTGCATGGCTTTCTGTACGGTTACCTAACTGGCTACATACTGAGGGATCTGGAACAACATGTTTTGGACCTTCTCTTGGCCTAGTAAGATCATGGTCTCTGTCCTCCCTCTGTTCCCCGAGCCTTGCCTCGTCGCGCCTTGAAACAATTGTGTATAGACGCGTTACAAATGCCATATCATATATAATATCTCGTTTGAGAGGAAGACAAGTTCATCTTCTGTTCGAATGAGTGCTCCTAGAAACTGGGACTTGACTGGGGACCAGACTTGACTTCTTCTCGTTGATTGAGAACCCCAGGTTGAAAAGAAGATCTACAGTCTTTTGGGTGTTCTTCAGACACGCCTGGTGCGAGTCTCCAGTGAAGAGCCAGTCGTCGAGTTAAGGGTACGCTGGAATGGACTGCTTTGGCAGGTGAGCTGCCGCCACCGCTAGTACCTTTGTAAACACCCTTGGAGCTGAGGCAAAGCCGAAGGGGAGTACTTTGAACTGATAGTGAGTGTTCTCGATCTTGAATCAGAGCTACGTCCTGTCTGCTGGCAATATTGAAATAATTAAAGTTACTCACTGTAGTGACTAGAGTACTCATAGTCCACAGTCCGCTTTCCTCCATCCTTGTGAGTGTCCCCCAACATGGGGACAGTACCAGAACCTTTGGCAGTGAAAAATGTAGCTTCCCCATTAAATTTAGTATAGCGCGTGCCTCACCTAAGTCCCCTTTGAACACATCAGACGCTTAGATACCTGGCTACTCTTAGCACATATTAGTCATTGGCATACTAGCGGGGGAAGGTGGGTGGGACGTATGGAGGAAAAGGGACTATGGACTATGAGTACTCTAGTCACTACACTGAGTAAGGAACAAATTACTTACCTGTAACTGTTGTTCTCCAGCATGGGTCTGGCATGGATTCACATGCTCATGAATATTCCCCGTCGTCAGGCCGGGAATCCTCGGTATAGAAAAAAAAACATCAGTATCAGTTTCGTTTCTGATCTGTCTTTCTTAGTAGTAACCAATCCCTGGTCTCTGGGTCATACTGGCCACAGCCAGTGACTGCCCTCTCCCTAAGCCCCCCTCCGGCAGCCATCCTCAGATTTGGTAGCACGTAAAGTGGCAGTATGACAAGTGAAGAGCCGCAGAGGGATAGGCGGGAGGGTTCGCATGTGAATCCATGCCAGACCCATGCTGGAGAACAACAGTTACAGGTAAGTAACTTGCTCCTTCTCCAGCATGGGGTCTGGCATGGATTCACATGCTCATGAATAAGAGAATACATAGCAGTACACACATGCACAACCACGGGAGGTGGCAACAGGCTCAACATTAAGCAATACAACAACTCAACATTAAGCAACTCTTACCTCCTCACCAGGCTCACCTTAGGCGAACAGGTTGCGCAGCACTGCTTGGCCGACCCTGGACTCCTCCCTGGAGTCCCGATCGACGCAGTAGAATCTTGTGAAGGTGTGCGTCGACCTCCACGTCGCAGCCCTGCAGATGTCCAGCAGGGGCACACCAGACAGGAACGCCGTGGTAGCAGCGATCGCTCTGGTCGAATGGGCTCTCGGACGGCCGGGCAGCTGTCGGTTTGCCAACCGGTGACAGTGCATGATGCAGCCAGAGAGCCATCTGGAAATGGAAGTCTTCGAGAGAGCCTTCCCTTGATTCACAGTCCCAAAGTTCACAAACATCTGTGACGTCTTCCTAATACTCTTTGTGCGGTCCACATAGAACTTCAGCGCTCTAGCTACATCCAGCGAGTGCAAAGTCCTCTCGGCCGGCGACGAAGGCGACGGGAAGAAAACTGGCAACACCAAGGGCTCGTTGAGGTGGAAGTCCGATGGCACCTTGGGCATAAAGGATGGGTGTGTCCTCAGCACCACCCTCGTGTCATGAAAAGTCAAGTATGGAGGCTTGCAAGATAGGGCCTGGATCTCTCCCACTCGTCGTGCGGAGGTGATGGCCACAAGGCAAGCTGTCTTCCATGACAGGAACTTCAAAGGTGCCGAATGCATAGGCTCGAATGGGGCCCCCCATGAGCTTGATCAGCACCACATTAAGCTCCCACGCCGGGGCAGGAGCCTTCACCGGCGGGAATGATCGGAATAGTCCCTTCATGAATTCTTTCACCAGGCGATGAGACCACAGGGACGCCCGTCCCGTCGTCCTGGTATATCGGGAGATTGCAGCCAAATGTATTTTGATGGAGGCGTGAGCCAGTCCAGCTTTGGCCACCGACAGTAGGTACGGCAGTACTTGAGGGGCCGTAATCCGCAGAGGGTTAATCTTCTGTGCACGGCACCAGACAGAGAACCTCTTCCATTTATGTCCGTAGCACTTGAGAGTTGAGGATGCCCTGGCCTCTGCAAGAACCTCTCTGCAGTCGGCCGGGATGTCGTACCCTCCAAACTCTAGTGCTGCAGGAGCCAGGCCTGCAAGTTCAGCGACTCCGGGTTGTGGTGAAGAATGGCGCCTCCTTCTCTGGAGAGAAGGTCTGCGTCCGTCGGCAGCTTGACGGGTGGGGACGTTGACAAGTCCAGAAGGTCCAGGAACCAGATCTGTCTCGGCCACGCCGGTGCGACGAGGATCATCCTGCACCGGGACCTCTTGAGCTGGTTGATGAGCCGGAGCAGCAACGAAAGCGGAGGGAACGCATAAAGAAAAAGGCCGTCCCAGGGGAACGAGAAAGCATCGCCCAAGCTCCTCGGCTGGGGGAACCTGCTGGCGAACCTCCGGCACTTGGAATTTGTTGCCGTTGCGAAAGAGATCGATTTGGGGTTCGCCCCATCGTCAGAAGAGTCGATCCACTTGATCCAGGCGTAGATCCCACTCGTGGCACGAGCGCAGCTCCCTGCTGAGTGAGTCGGCGATCGTGTTTTTTATTCCTGCCAGATGAAGAGGCACCAGAAACATCCCTTGGGCGACGGCCCAATGCCACAGATCCTGGGCTTCCTTGGATAGGGCCGGGGACCTGGTTCCGCCCTGCTTCCGGATGTAGAACATTGTGGTGGTGTTGTCGGTGAAGATCCTTACCACCTTGACCTTGAGGGACGGAAGAAAGGACCCGAGGGCCCAGAACACCGCGCGGAGCTCCAAGATGTCGATGTGGAGAGACTTCTCCTCCGGAAGCCAAAGGCCTCTCGCGTGAAGATCTCCGGAGTGTGCTCCCCAACCTTCCAGGGAGGCGTCCATCGTCACCGTCACCTGGTGAGCTGGGGTCTGAAAGTCTGTGCCCGCCGACAGATGGGAGCGGGTACCCCACCACCGGATCGCCTGACGGAACGTCTCGTTGAGAGGGATCCTGTCCTCGAAGCTGCCCGTTGACTGGATCCAGCGGGCGTTGAGGAACTCCTGTAAGGGTTGCATCCGAAGCTTGCAAAGGCGCACAAGATAAATGCAGGAGGACATCATCCCGAGGAGGGATTTGATAGATCTTACCCTGGCCATGTCCGTGGCCAGCAGACGCTGCACCTTGCCCAGAATGGTCCTGGTCCTTTCCTCCGACGGCGAGGCCCGCCCCGCCACTGTGTCGAGCTTGGCTCCCAGAAACAGGGCGACTTGCGATGTAACCAGGTGGGATTTTGGAAAGTTGATGGAGAATCCCAGGTCCGTGAGCAGCTGGACGGTCTTCGCAGTGTGTTCCACGGCGAGCTCCCTTGTCCTTGCCCGGATGAGCCAGTCGTCCAGGTAGGGGTAGACGTGGATCCCCTGCAGGCGCAGCCGTGCCGCCGCCGGTGCGAGGCACTTGGTGAATACCCTGGGTGCCGACTTCAATCCGAACGGGAGGGCCTTGAACTGGTAGTGCCGCCCTTGGACCACGAACCTGAGGAACTTTCGGTGTCTTTTTAGAATGGGGATGTGGAAGTACGCGTCCTCAAAGTCCAACGACGACAGGAAATCGCCCTCCTCCAGCTGTCCCAGCACATGCTGGAGGGTGACCATACGGAACTTCTGTGCCTTGATGTACTTGTTCAGTCGTCGTAGGTCCAGGATGGGGTGCCATCCTCCTGTCTTCTTTTTTACGAGGAAGTACCTTGAGTAAACTCCGGAGCCCCGAAAGCCTCCTTGGGACGAGCTCGATGGCACCCTTCTTGAGCATCGCCCTTACTTCCAACAGTAGTTGAGGGACGTGAGCGGGCTACGATAGCCAGGGCGTTGGCCGCCTTGATAGTCGTCGCTGCGGATGAGATGATCCGTCGTCCCATCGTTTCCAACTTCCTGCCCTCGCCGTCCGGCAGGGAAGTTGGTGTCGAGGCCGATGCCCCCCCAGCTTTCTTCTTTGCAGCCGCCGAGACGACCGAATCCGGGGTAGGTTGTGCCCGAAGGCACAAGGGGGCAGCGTCGGGGACCCAGTACTTCTTCTCGTACCGGTCCCTCTTTGCCGGCGCTGTGGCAGGGTTCTTGAGGAGGGCGAGCCCCTCATCCCAGATGTCATCAAGAAGCGGTACGTCGAGGACCGTCTTCCTTTTAGCCTTGCGCCATTGGTAAAGGAACCCTTCTTTCTTCTTTTCTTCTGGGCAGAGCTGAAAAAGCTCGGATGCCCTGGAAATCATGACATGAAAGGATCCAATGTCGTCGGGTGGGGACGCCCGAGCAGGGGGCGACGGGGGACACGTCCCGTCGTCGCCTCCGTCGTCATCCGTACCTGTCGTAGCCGTGTCCGTGCCTGTATCATCCCCGTGGGTAGTAGACCGGGGGGGAAGACAGAGCAGGCCGCAGAGGTGGGAGAGGTGGTGTAGGATGTGTCCTCCTCCTCTTATGCGGTGGACTCTCCGAAGGTCCTGGCTCCGGTTCCCCCGTCGGGTCTGGCTCAGGTAGCTCCGTCGGGGGAAGGGGCAACCTTGTCCTTATGTCCGAGCATAAGGACTGAATCACTGACAAAATGGCCGCCGAGGTGTCCTGTGGCGCAGGAAACGACGGGCGCGAGGGCTCTTGAGGAGCCTTGTCGGCGACACCTTCGCTCTCGTCGTCGCCCTCGTCGGGATCCCTCCCTATGGGCTAGGCCTCTTCCACGACTTCGATGAGCTCTTCTTCAGAGGTCGTGTCCGTATCCACGATGGCCACCAGCCCCTCCCCCACCTTTTCCAACGAGGACTTCGTGGGGGTCTTCTCAATGTGCCTGAAAGACTACTCCCTCTGCGGTGGCAGGGAGACTCTGGGTCCTGAGGGCGCCTCCACTGGTGTAGCCTCCACAGGCTGAGCCAGGGCCGCGGCGACATCCTCAATCGAGGTCTTAGCAGGGTGAATTAAGGACATCGCCACCTTCTGGGCGCCTTCACCTTGGGGGGAGGGTCCGAGCCTCGCTCCCCCTCTGCCGCAATCTTCGAGATCGACCGGGGCCTCTCCAGAAGCTTTGCCGGGTTCTCGGACTTCCTCTTACCTGAGCCAGAGCGTTGGCTCGTGGTTGATGGCGCCGGGGAGGATACGCCCTGCCTGGCAGCCAAGGAGCCCGATCGTTCGGCGCTCCCGGTGCCCGCAGACTCGCAGTGCTTAGCCTTTTGTTGGGCCCCTGTCGCCGGCGCACCCTCACAGGACTTGCTCAGGCTTCTTTTTCTTCTTCTCGCCTGACGGGCTCTTCCCTTCCAGCCAGTTGGCGAGACGGAGGTGGCGATCCTTCATGGTCCGCTCCGACATGTTCCCACAAAACGCACAGTCCTTCTCCGTGTGCGTCTTGTCCTCATGGAGACAGTAGAGGCATAACGAATGCTCGTCCTCCTTGAAAACATTCTGAAGCTGGCATCCAGGGCAGGTCCTGAACAGCTTCCCGGGCGTCGAGTTTCCCTTCTCATGGGCCATGTCCGGGGTAGGCCTCGGAACTTCTGGAATCCTCCAAAAGCGTAACTCGACGAAATCTTCACCCTTGAGGGGCGTAGAAAACTCCGAAACGGATCCCCGTTGATTGGATGTAGAAACGGTGGAGCTTGAGGCTCTATCTAACCGAAAAATTAGAAAAATCTCCTGAAAAAGCACGAAAACGCAGTAAAAGCTCGAGAGCTACAGCACGAGGACTCCCAACACTTGAACGTGTGGTAAAAATCTGAGGATGGCTGCCGGAGGTGGGGCTTAGGGAGAGGGCAGTCATTGGCTGGGGGCAGTATGACCCAGAGACCAGTGATTGGTTACTACTAAGAAAGACAGATGAGAAACGAAACTGATACTGATTTTTTTTTCTATACCGAGGATTCCCGGCCTGACGACGGGGAATATTCATGAGCATGTGAATCCATGCCAGACCCCATGCTGGAGAACTTTACTTACTCATACGTCCCGCTCCCTTTCCTCCAGCTTTGTGGATGATTCCACCGAACAAGAACATAGGGTTGAGCTGTGATAACCTGCCTCATATCTAGGACGAAGCAAAAAGGTTCTTCAGAACCACCTGACCAACCTTTGCATCGCGTCTGGAGCTGGTGTCCAGTGTGTAGTGCTTACAGAAGGCAGACAGAGAGATCCCGGTGTGGCTGCCAAAAACACATGCTCAGGGGAATTCTTGTAAGCCCCAATGGCCACCAAATAAGTGCATCAAGTATCCACCTGAACTCCATAACGAGCCAGGTGTGCTGAAAAAATCCAGTATGTCGTCTAGAGGACAGGTAACAGGGTCCAAACACTTGTCACAAGCCTAATGGCAGAACCTAGTCCCTTTACTCATACTGGGCACTAGACGAGGGCCTCATGGCCTGCTGAATGATGTTCCAGTTGTCATCCGAAAATTTTGCATGTTTAAGCCTCAGCTGGTTAGGAACCAGACCGCCAGCTTGGGGGGTTCCGGTTGTTCCACCGCCCCCGCGCTGCGTTAGGAGTCCCCTGCTGGAGATTGGAAGATGGATGGGACCCTGAGAGCACAACTGTAGCAGACCTGAAAACCAGGGTCTCGAAGGCCAGTGGGGGGGGGGGCAATCAGGATGAGGCTGTAACCCACCGAAGCCCGAAACGTGCGGAAGGTCCGTTGGAGCAGAGGGGTGGGTGGGAATGCATAACACCTGCAGCCATGCCAACAGATCTGGAAGGCATCTCCCAGAGACCCCCTGACCTGTCCTTCCCACAAAGCATACTGGGGCACTTGGAATTCAGAGGGGATGCAAACAAGTCCAGGTCAGCGAACCCCCAACGCTGCAACAGGGGCAACAAGGAGTCTTCGTGCAACTCCCACTCGTAGGTGTTGAACCCCAAGCGGCTCAGCTGGTATGCATTGCTGTCCCCCGTAGGTGGGCTGCTGCAATCAAAACCCCTTCCGCCAGGGCCCATTGCCAGATCATTACTGCCTCCATGCAGAGGAAGGGGGAACAGGTGCCACCCTGCTTGTTCATGAAAAACACAGAGGTAGAATGGTCTGTCCTGACCAGAACCGTCTTGCCCCTGATTAGGGGCAAAAATACCTTGAGGGCGAGGCCGACTGCTCAGAGCTCGAGCAGTTTGATACGCAGAAGGGCTTCTGACCTGGAACATTCTCCATGAATCGTGTAGCCCTCCAGCGGGGCCTCCCAGCCCCAAATAAGAGTCTTTCGTCACCAACAGGGACGACTCTGGCTGGGTGAAGGGGGCTCCCACTGAAACATTGATATCCATCACCCAGCAGCAAAGATCGGGCAGTAGGAGCGGTGGTATTGGCATCATGTCCGACTGAGATCCCGTCTCCTGATACCAACTGGCCACCAGGTGGAGCTGGAGGTGCCTCATCTTGAGGCAAATGTGCTGTACAGTGAGCATGCAGGAGGCCATCAGACCCAGAATATGCTGGAACCACCATGCCAAGGTGGACGAGTTTGCCAGAAAGTGCCCTATCGCCTTGTGGAGGGACAGGAGCCTCTCGGGCGTAGCGAACAACTGCTGAATCATAGTGTGCCAACACACCCCTACGAAGACAAGTTCCTGAGGTGGGCACAACTGTGACTTTCTCTGGTTGAGGGAAAACCCTAGCTGAAGAAGGATATTAGCCAGTCTCTGGCAGGAGTGAGACACCCCCCTCCGGTAACCCCGCCCTGACCAGCCAGTAGTCCAGTAAGGGTAAAGATGATGGCCCTCCAAGCAGAGAAGGCCCGCCACAGCGTTCATCTGCTATGTGAAGACCTAAGTGGCCGAGTTAAGGCCAAAGGGCAGAACCTTGTACTGAAAGTGGTACAACATAATCGTGAGCCACAGAAACTTCTGATGCGGTTGGTAGATGGGTACGTGCAGGAAGGCATCCTTGAGGTCCATGGAACACATCCATTCCCCTGCGCACAGAGACTCGGCTATGTGCGCGGGAGTAATCATCTTGAAGCGTTCCATCGGTAAAGACAGACTTAGAAATGACATGTTCAGGACAACCCTCGGGCCAGCCTGGTTGTTCTTAGGTACCGAAAATCCTGGAATAGTAACCGGAGCCCCTGTCTGAAAGAGGAACCAGTTCTATTGTCTGCATCTCCAAGAGCGAAAGGACCTCCCGTAAAAGAGCTGGGGACCCCATCTGATGAAGAGGAGGAGAGCGTGGCAGGGGCCAAGGAAGCGCCAGACTGAAGCCCGTGGAGACTAAGGATAGGGTCTTCTTGGCGTCAGAGGCGGGGGCAGAGGAGGAGGAGTGGAAAAACCGCACAAAGACCTCTGCTGCTTCCACCTATTGTCGCTGCGAGACCTGTCGGGACTCTGTTTACCACAGTCCCTAAACCGCTTGAAGTCAGAAAAAAAGTGAGGTTTTAACTCAGTGCTGCTCTGGGACTGAGGGAAGGATTTCTGTCTAGGTTTTGTCAGGATAGCCATTGACTTGGCGGTTTGAGTTGAAGTTTTCTTTTTTTGTCAACTTGTCATCGGTTGAAGAATGAAAAAGGTCTACACCCTCGAAAGGCAGATCAAGGATCCACTCATGCACGTCAGATGAAAACTTAGTGGCGTGCTTCCATGTCGTCCTCATCTCGACACCAAGGCACAAACCTCTGCTGGCTGTGTCAATGTGGGAGACCTAACACTCCATGAGGTCCTTCGCAATGGCCCCGGCCTCTGCCAGACGGGCCTTGAAGGAGGCTTGCTTTTCCGAGGGGAGGTCAAATTCACCAAGCTCCCGCCACAGCTTCTGGCTAGCCACAGCCAAGAGGGCGCCTGCATTGGCTTGCAGCAGATGCAGTCCTGAGATGGCATAACAGTGCTCTCCTAAAGGCTTGGGACCCTTGGAGAGACAACTGGAGGTGACTGCCGTGGAAGATGACAAAGACGATGGTTTAGAATAGAAGGAGGCCGCAGCCACCACAGAAGAATGTGGCTGCGGTGGGAGCCTGAACTTGCTGTCCAACTTCTTGTTCATTTGGGCGTTGGCCCTGAGCTTCTCCCAGAACTTTCGCGCCACCTGCAGGACATCCTTCTGGAGAGGGATGCCAAACCAGATAGTGGTGCGCTTAACCAAGACCTCTGTTACCATTCCTGGCTCCTGGGGGGCTTCCTCGGGCATAGGGACCCCCAAGAACTCTGCCAGGCCCTGAAGGCGGTCATGAAAAACCTTAACGGATGCCAAGGGTGTATCGTCCTGGGCGTCATCATCTTCATGGCCCCTCACCCCTTTTTTTTACAGACCGAGGGGAGTCCGGGCGCTGGCACACTGGTGCCGATGGGGTCCCCCCTACGTCTGGAGCCGAAGACAGGTCCAACGACTGTTGAGGGGGAGGTGTTGGTGGTACATGAGGAGGAGGGGTATGGACAACAGGTAGAGCCTGGACCGGTGATGGGACTGGCACCAGTGGAGAACCGAGGCGGGAGCCGCGGAGGCACCACCTGCGGGTTGACCTTCACAATATCCTTCAGGAGCCCCTTGATCTGAGGGGAACGCATGAGGAAGAGGAAGCGCTCAAAGAAACTGTCTTCGCAAGCCACCGAATCCCCAGGGTCCCGGCACTCCGAGGTACTGGGTCTCCGCTCCTGGTCAAAGCAGTGAGGCACCTGGTGCGTGTAACCGTAAGTCTGTGATGGGTAGATGTATCCCTGAGACCAGAAGCCTGCACCGTAGGATCCGCTGCCGCTTCTAGAGGGAAGGGGGCTGGGATCATCCTGCAAAGCCCATTCAATTGGTGAAAGAACTGGCAGGCCCCAAGTTGGATCAAAGATGGCCACCGGCCCGACAGGTACCGCCACGTGCCTCTCTGCCATTTTGAAGCCTTGTGTCACACCCTGGGTGGGAGGCCACGAAGGCCCTGAGCCAAGGGACGCCTCAGATGCGGGAGGAAACAGCTTGGGTCTTGCACCCAAAGCAGAGGCGTCAACCTCAGAGATCACTCACTTAGACGCTGAGCCCTCAGCCGGCTGGCCGGTAGTAGAAACACCTTTACTCATGACCTCGGAGCGAGCTCCGGTAGGCTGGACGCCCTCAGCACCTGTGCCGGTAGCCGTGGTGGATTGAGCCGAGGAGAGACTCTTGGAGGCAACACTCGACGATCATTTACCCCTAGGGGATGAAGAAGAGGATGAACTTGATCGCCCTTCTGAGGGCAGCCTGGTAGGCCCCTGAGCCCCTCAGCTTGGGAGCCGATAGCCTTAGAGGTCTCGGGACTCCCAGAACATGAATGCGAGGAACCCCTGTCTGTGGGAATCCTGGGGAACCCTGAGGAAGGAGTCGCTGCACTGTGGAGCAGTGCTGAACAGAGGGCCTAACTTGTCTTGACGAGAGGTCCTGGAGACGAAGTGCTTAAGGTGGGGCGGAGGAGAGGTGTGCAAGATTTCCTCTACCGTGACAAAAGATTCTTCAATGCCCTGAGACTGAGAGCACTGCAAGCCGAACATGTGTCCCAGCGATAGTCGGGCCCCAAACACTTAAGACAGTGTGCTTTGTGGTCCAAGGCCAAGAACGAGCGGTAATATGAGGCACATCTCGTGAAATCTCCTGCAGCTAACATGTGTCGGGGGAAGCAAGGCACCGTAGGCAAGATTGAAATAACAAAATGGGGAGCAAGCGGAAAGCTAAAAATAGGATCCGCGCTGGCTGCCAGGTCTGGAAGGCAGGGCATTGGTGGGGTGTTCCCACACCCGAGTCTGCACTATACTAAATTTAAACGGGAAGCAACATTTTTCACTGCCAAAGGTTCCGGTACCATCCCCATATTGGGGGACGCCCACAAGGGTGGAGGAAAGGAGACGGGACGTAGGAGTATGAGACTATGCATCTTTCATATCCAAGGTGGCCATCTAATCCCCCTGTTGTAGCAGTGGGATTACTTCCTGTAGAGTTGTCGTCCTGAAATGTTGCAGTTTGACATACTTGTTTGCAGGATGCAGATCTAAAACAGGGTGCATGGTTAGATACTTTTTGCGTACAAGGAAGTACATTGAATAAATGCCCTTGTTTACCTGAAGATCTGGGACGACCTTGATCCGTTCTGCAGCAGGATCTGGATTTCTTCTAGAAGGAAGTGTAGATATTCTGGCACCAGCCGCCTGCTTTTTGGCAGGTGGTATCGGGGTGGTCGTAGGAATTCTATACAATACCTGCTGCTGACGGTTTTGAGGACCCACTGATCCAAGCTGATGGCCGCCCATGTGTGGTTGAAAGATGTTAATCGTCCCTTTACCAAGGAAACATGGAAGGGGACCTGCACCACTGAGTCATTTGTTGGCTGGGGCAGGGAAGCCACTGGCTACTGAATTTCTCCCTCTCCCCTGCCAGGCTGAAATCCCCACTTTTGAGGGGTTTGAAAAGGGTGACCCTCCCATTACATAGGCACCTTGAAATGAGCGAGAGAAGGATCGCCTGCGAAAGGACCGGCAGGTGTTAAAGGGCCCCAGTTCAATAAATGGCTTGGCAGATATCTGATTCAGTAACTTCAGTGTTTCATATTCCTTTTTTGTGGTTTTGAGGGTCTAGTCTACCGCCTTGCCAAAGAGTACAGAATCTTCCACAGGTTTATTGATAAGAGAAGCCTGTGTCTCTGGATTAAACCCAGAGTTCTTGAGCTATGCATAGTGCTTAAATAGGGTGCCTTCTGCCAGTACCCTTCCTGCGGTCTACGCCAAGTCAAGGGTGTTATTTAATATGTTTTGCATCACCCGACACCCTTCGTTCACCACTGCCAGAAGCTGAGACCGAGTAGGCCGTGGAACATTTTGCAGGCCGTCGTGCAGTACTCCCCACTGCACAGCGTTATAGCTGGCCAGGAGACTAGTGTTATTAGCTATACAGGTGCTGAAAGTAGCTGAGGGAGTAACGCGTTTCCCAAGAGGATGAAGTTTTTTGAAGTCCTTGTCGAGAGGTGACTCCGATTAGGACAACGTAACCCCCCTAAGTTTCTATGTGGTGCTCACAACCAAGGAATCATGAACAGCACAAGCACTGATATATAAAGGGTCAGATGATGCAGGGCGGAAAATGTACTCAACTCTCGGGTTGACGGCCCGAGTAAGTGAGGACGTAAGTAAGGAGGGAGCCTGACGTTTCTTAACAGAGCTCAGAAGCGGGATGGCTTGACTGATGAAGACCTTCTCTTTGAGGATATCCTCAACGGTTCCATGTCATTTCATTGTGGGATGTTTTTTCGCTGGGTTTTTTACCGTGATTTTTTTTTCAAAAAAACACATGACATTTTTTGGGGGGTGGGGGGATCCCCACCAACCCCCCCTTTTCTAAAGAAATTCGATGTTTTTTTTCGAAAAGAAAATCATGGTAAAAAACCCAGCGAAAAAACATCCTGCGACGAAAGGACGTTGTACCCTTGACGAAGTCCAAGTCAGGCACTGTCTCCTGTGTCACGATCTTAAAGTGGTCCGCAGCCTTCCTGAAGAGGGTGTTAAACTACATTTGGTCGTCAATTAGAGAAGCTTCCCAGGGTTCAGAGATGGGAAGAGCGTCCAGAAAAATATTGTTCGGTTCAGCTTCATGGGCAGGGATAGTTGGTCAAGTGTCCTGGTCATCAGGAGGAGTCCAGGCATGGGGGTCTTGAGAGACTGGGTCCCGTGAGATCTTATCCCGATCCGGGATATAATAGAGGTCATCATCAGGGTCAGATTGATCATCTTGGAAGATGTCTTGAGGAGGATCAAGGTTCACTTGCGTAGGTGGAGAGGAAAAGTGAGCCCCAGGAGAGTGATGCCTGCGGGACTTCAAAGGACTAGGGCAGTCATTCATAGGCTGTGGCCTCTTGAGAACCTCCTCAAGTTTATCCAAAAATGTAATAATTCTGACATTTTCTCCATACAAGCCTCAAAACGTTCGGTTGTCCATGTAGAGGAAGATGATTCATCAAGGGGAGGAAAAGGAGAATTAGGCGCAACCGAGTCTGGTTGCAGAGCCTGTGACAGATGTGAAGAGGTTGGAGAATACCCCTCGGGGAAAGGGTAGGTCTTCTTGGGGCAAGAGCCATGAGAGCTTCTCTCGCAGTTTGGGAAGTGTTTAAACAAGGGAGGTGCATTTCGGCACATCTTTCGACACCACTGCCATGTGCGCCGAGGTTCTAAGGACAGCCCCCAGTAAGGCCGAAGCCATAGGACCTTGCGCCTACCACGATGGCGGGGACGCAGGCACTGAACTGTGCGGTCCAGTAGGTCCTGCCTCAACCTTAGACGGGCCTAGGAGCACCAATGGCTTCTTCAACTTATCTGTTGGCAATGGCTGAGGGGTTGCGTGCTTAGCCTTTTGGGGAGGATGCATGCCTTGTCGCCAGGTGTGAAGTTCCCATCGCACTGCCGATGGCATGCTCATCGGGGCCGGGGATGGACACGCGGGAATAGGTAGTCTCCACAGTTAAGTCTATTGGCTCCGAATCGGACCTGTGGCTGCTTATGGACTCCTTGCCCGAAGCACCAGCTGGATATTGACTCTCGGCCTGCATAGCATAGGCCGGCCACCGCTCGGTAAGCATGTCTTTAAGGGTCTTAGGCCAAAAGAGCTTCCAGGCTTTGAAATGCTGTTCATTGTGGTCACGAGGGAAACACCAGTCACACCATCTGTGGGTGTTCTTCCACAGGAATTTGCCGTTAAAAGACGGTCACAATTTATAGGGAGTACGCTCCATAATGGAGTGAAAAAGCAGCCAGATGGGAAGAGGAAGAGGAGGAGTGGTAAGGAAAAGGCATTCTCAAAGAGAATAGTCAGTAGAAAACATGTCCCCACTCTGCCCTACTGTAAGGCCGAGCCGGAGGGCCATGGCCGAGAAAGCAGCTGTCGAGTCGCAGGAGGTGTACAATCAGTAAAATTGGACCAGCCGTCGAAAGGATCATCGAACAGTCGTCGAGGATGGCTGGCGATGAGTGCACCAAAGGTGCAGTAACTAGCAATAAAAGCTCGATAGACGAGCTCTGCATTAAGCGACCGACCAGAAAGGTGGAAAAAAACAATCTGGGGGATCTGGACGCATAAATGCGTTTTGAGTACACGGCACGTCACACTAGGGATAGTGTTACAGTCACGCCCATGTCGATGTCCCTTTGCGATCTTTGAAAAAAAGGTCCAATACTCTGGGATTATCACTAGATGTCGGACGATATGCACAGCATGTAATTCTAAGCAGATTCACAAGCATCAGAAATTAAGAATCTGACCATCCTGCTGACTCAAGGTCAGAAGGGCTGCACTTGACTGAGGCCTATAGTTACTGATGCCTGACAAAAACCATGGCAGCGTGAGGAAAATCCAACCAATTAGAACCAGATAGGCAAGTGGGGGCAATTACAATGACTTTCATCCGTAAGGCACCTACAGAGAGCTTTAGGGCATGGGCAGAAACATTGCAATGCAAAGCATCTACAAACAAACCTAGGATAGGAGGGGGAATCCTACAAAATCTTGACCCAGGAAGCGTGCATGACAAAGATTCAGAGACCCATAAGATTTTTGTATCGCTGGAATCATCATGTCTAAGTCAAGAAACAATTAAAGCTACACTGAGAGTGAGTGAATTGAAAATCTCGTATGCGAGTGTGGACACCAAGGGCATGTGAATAAGAGTACGGATATAGCTCTGGGACTTTTAGTTAAGGAACATGTTTCACTGTTTTTTAGTAACCCATCATCCTGACAAAGTTTGTACATAATGATCTGCCTTTTGTGTTAAGTTGGTATACCTTATATCCGGTGTGTGTTGGTCTAATCTGACCCAAAGACCTAGTAACCCAGGCTGAAGAAAGCAAATGGCTAGGGATCTTCAAAAGAATGGTCAATGGGTTGTGTGGTATGCCAAATACGGGAGCCGGACATGGTTCAAACAGACCTTTATTAAAAAACTTAAAGAATAACCTTCTCTAGTCCCAATTGCTAACATGAAATCTCTGTGATACAATACAAAGAAAAAGGGTGCTCGTCAGGATGTCGCAAAATAAGTGAAGTCCTCGGCCAGAATCCTAAACTGACTGATCACTAACCTACTCTGGAAAAAAAAAAGATCGAAAAGAATTCTAAGCAGGGTTCCTCCAACCAGGGGACTTCAGTGGAAGTTGGTATCTGACCGACACACACTGGCGCATGAAGTCTCTGAAGACTCTTTAGTAGGCTCTCTTCACGACGAACTTCGAGTCTGTTAAAGCTCAAAGGAAAGCATCTTTTCAAATTACCAAAATGTCACCAACAAGTTTGTTCAAAACGGCCTTTACTAGGTACCTGCGTTCACCCTGTCCCTGGGGGTTATTGGAAATTGTCCATTAGGGCCTGGAAAGGCCCCTTCTAAGAATGCTGATCTCTGAGGTATCCTGGTCGTTCTGAGTCTCTGGCCTCAGGAAGGCAGTGGGCTTCTCCATCCCCACTTGTGTTAGTTCCACTTAGGATATCAGCGTCTCTCACCTTTGCAGTTCTTTGGTTAACCCCTTGCAGGCCATGGCCACCTGCAACACTTGTGGTTTCTTAGTTTAGTGCTTGCAGGTTGTATGCTTCTTTTTCTTTGGCCTCGGATAGGCCCTGGGCTTTTTCAACCCCGGTCGTGGTGGGTTTTCAGAGACTATGGGCATCTCCTACCATTTGAACTCCTCTGTTTGCCCTTCACCAGCTACACGTCTTATTGACCCAGTGGTTCCTTGATTAGCCTCACGCAGGCTACGGGTGTTGGCGGCGCTCCTTGTTTCATGGATAGTCCGTCATGGACGATAGGCGTATCTAGCTTCTTCAGTTTTTTCAATTGGCACTTCGCAGGCAATGGGCTCTTCTGGCAGTGGTTGTTCTTCCGCTCATCTTTCCTGGACGTTGTCCAGGATTAGCTTCCCCGTGTGGGAATTGGTGGCCTCAGAGTCTCCAGATGCGGGTTGCATTCATTGACGGGGAGGACACTGCTCCCTGCCTCAGTGGTCCCATGGTGCTAGGGGACTTGGTCTTCGAAGGAGCTTCGAGGTCCTTCTCTCACCTCAATGTACATCTTGCACGGGACTCCTCCCCTGCACGGCCCAACTTGGCTTAGCTTTGTCCTGCTCGGCAGATGTTCTCCTCCCTTTTGGCTCTGTGCGGGTTTTTAAGTTCCTTTGTGAATTGCAAGAAGCAACCCTGTTTGTCTGGATGCTCAGTGTAAGTCAGCACCATATCCAAGTTAGAAACCCAGCTTCTCACCTTAAAAGGGCCCTGCACATAATGGTACTGCTTAGTCTCCATATATCCTACAAACATGTCAGACTGTACGGAAAAGGGGGCGGGTGTGTTGCTGTCATTAGGGCATTCCTTGTTCCCAGAGAAGGGGTCATACCCAGTTGGATACCACTTGCCCTCTCTCCTAGGGAGGGTGTTGCATAGCAGGCTCCCCTCCCTAGTTCCAAAGAAGGTGGCTCCCCTTGGGGAGAAGGGAAAAACTCCCTGGATTTGTGACAGTTTGAGGAAAATTAACTCCCTAATGACTCAGAGACATCCTTAAGCACCCAATGATCCATTTCTATAGACAGGAAGTTCTTTACCCCGTCGTTTGTCACAAGTCTGTTGTTCCTTCTCCCCTTGGACACTACACAGATTACCATCAGAGACGTCACTCTGGTTATTAATGTTCTGCAAGGGCTTTTATTTGCTAATTTCAGATGTACTCTTTATTTTGACTTCAGATATTAAAACCGGGAGCAGTTGAGGGGAGGAACAGGGTCAGGGAGGGTGGAGGTACTGCAAAATATATTTTCGAATAATAGTCTTCTGCAAATGACACCTGTACATTGCTATGGTTTGCATGTATAAATCTTATACAAAATTTCAATAAATGAAGAACATTGTTTTTCAGTAGTGCTCCTGTGGTGCAAGTTACCCCGCGCTGGGCGTGGAAAGAACAGAATATATAATATTATTCATTATAACTAAGAATTAATTCTATATACCTTAGTACATTGTCAGTTGTTGTTTCGCAGTCAATAAACAGGCAAATAATTTCAATAAAATACCTCCTCATTCCTGCTTGATGCATTGACTCTCACCATAGCTCCTCCACCCAATTTTTGGCTTTCATGCAGCCGCAGACACACAAGGTCAGTTGCGCTATTGGAGGGTGCACAAACCAGTATTCGGCTGTCTGGTAATGCATAGTGGATCTACAGGAGAAAAGGTATATCATGGCATGAGGCATCAGTAGATAAACATTTCACAAAATTAAAAAAAGGGAGAAGCTTATCCCCAAGCCAGTAAGAACTAGAGCTGTGTTAGACCAACTGCCCAAGTTGCTGCACTTGAAGCAGAACATGAAGAAAGCATCCTTATCTAAATGTGCAGCTCCCCTACCACCTTTCCTCTATTTTATAAACACATTTTTACATAATTGTTATTTACTTTTTTGTTGCCATTCAAGAAACAAAGGGGAAAAACATGGTTGCCAGTATCATGAATTTCGAGTTACATGCACTCCCCAAACTGTGATCTAAATATACATTTATGCAAAACAAAAGTGATGGCAGGAAGGTTTGGAAATAATCCTTACCTCTGCCATTGCTCTGGGCAAAGCTCTAGACCATAGTTCTTCAGCTTGCCAAGCCATTACAGAAGGGTAAAAACCATATGCAAACCAGGCCTGGTCGTACCCCAAAGGAGTAGTCCAGCTCGAACTTCTAGGTCACATCCCTTCTGCGCGAGACCACAAGCATCACCAGCTATCCCAAGTCTAACTTGCATATGGCCTTTCCTCTATCTGAAATGGCTTGGCAGGCTGAAGAACGATGGTGTGGTGGTTTGCCAGAGCAATTGCCAGAGGTTCAGATTCATTCTAAACCTTCCAGCCATCACCTCTTTGTTTTGCTTTGTCACTTGAGTCAGACATTGTGCCCAGACATGGGCACTGTGCATGCTGGGTCTAGAGACCCAAACTACGCCTCACTGATGACACTGAAACATGTCTGGGGACGCTTGTGGTCTCGTGCAGAAGGGATATGACCTAGCGGTTCGGGCTGGTCTGCCCATTTGGGGGTGGGAGCAAGCTTGATTTGCATATGGTCTTTCCTCTTTCTGTAATGGCTTGGCAGGCAAAGAACAATAGTCTGGAGGGTTGCCCAGAGCAATTGCTTAGAGGTTAAAGATTAGTCCTAAACCTTCCAGCCATCACCTCTTTGTTTTGCTCTAAAGATAAGCTGTCATCCTGTGTTATGCGGCATCAAGAAATAAGTACTAATTGATAAACCAAACTGCGTCCTGTGGCATCTACACCACTCTTCGACAAACAATGTAAGATACATTCTCCGCTTACCAGTAAAAATGGTAAAATATAACCATTATAGCCTGTATATGGCTATAATATTACTCTTCTCTGAAACCGATTATTACTCACTAGAGGCTCTCTGATACTGTGTAAAGGAGAGTCATTAGGGAAAGAGAAGGAAAGGGGCAAGGAAATAGGACTCACCAACATTCTGACCTCTGTGGTCGAACAATAGAAGGAGGCAGACCAGTTTTTGTCATTCTTGCTAAGGTTTTATTGAAATAATAAGTAAAACAGGTCTCGCAATCCCTAATCTAAGGATTTCCCTGCATAACAAAATTAACTAGGGAGCTCAAGGTAAAATGGAAAGTCCAAAGTAAACAGTCTGGCCTCCATCCAAAAAATGAAACTACACTGGCCCTTTTGGATTATATAAACAAGTTATTTACCAACTGGTAACGTTCTTTCGACTGGATGTTCCTTCAACGTATTCCACATCTTTGACATGTAATGTCCACAGCTCTGCTGCTTTGGAAATTTTTTCGGCAGAGGGCGCCCTACGTCGATGGTGTTGTGTCCCTCGAAGGCCTCCATAGAGGCTGACCTTGCAGGATGTTATAAATAGGATGCACGGCGCCCGTAGCCTCAGTTTATGTTTTTTCCACCATAACGTGTAACATGCTCGTACACGTCATCTGCTTGACTGCACCTAGCCTCGCGGGAACGCAAGCTGCAAGAACATAGGAAATTCTTCAGAGGGGCAGGATGGGAAGGCGATGTGGAATACGTTGGAGGAACATCCAATCAAAAGAACGTTACCAGTTGGTAAGTAACTTGTTCTTCGAATGGATTGTGTCCTCCAACGTATTCCACATCTTTGACAGACTCCCAAAGCAGTATCAGTGAACGGAGGAGGGAGAAGAATTTAGAATACCCAATCAGATGGCAGAATAAGGCACCAAAGGTCATATCCCGACCGCTTGTGTACTGCTGCTGGAGCAGCGTTTCTGCAGATAAAACGAAGGTAAGCCCTGGTGGGCCTCTACTGCAGTGGGGATCATTGATAGGAATAAAAAGAAGCATTTCGCAAATATCAGCAGTGAGCATGTTGTGTGCCCACAATTCCTTTGGCAATGCGAAAATGACCTTGATCGCTTAGCGCACACTGCGGCTGCAATCTAGAAGGCATACTACCTTCTTTGTGGCCATTTGGCCATTCCGCAGTGCAAATCCATTCACACCACAAGATGGCCGACCCTTCCTAGGTTCCATGAGCCACCTTTTGCTAACCAGCCAGCAGCATGTTTGTGATTGGCTGCCTCCAAGCCTTTAGCCAATCAGAGGTACCACCAGATGGAAGCCTGCCCCCTCAACCAAAGGCCCACATCGAGGCCCCTTGACGAGGCTGTTCTCTACCATTGCAGCTGAAGAAGGCAGAGCACAAGCAGTGTTCCCCTACCACCTCCTCTCCGCACGTTTCCTGCTGCTGGAGCAGCGTTTCGGCACATAAAACGAAGCTAAGCCCTGGCGGGCCTTGCATAAATCATCAGTACAATTACGGAGCCAATACTTTGAATGCAGGAAGACGCAATAACTTGCAACCACACAGTCTTAGAAAATAATGAGCACTTATACGGCTATTTATTCAAACCTTAGAAACAACCAGTGATAACATAGAAATAAGTCACAGAAGAAACAGAGAATGCAAAAGAAAATACATCACTGTGAGCGTAACTAGATTCCTCATCTCGCCAGAAGCGGCTGGAAGACCCCGATAACAGCCAGGCCGAGAGCACAACAGCCCACAGGTATGCCGGACAGAAGCATCCCCCCTCCAGCTGAAGTCTCACCTGACCGCTCAGGGGTTACGCATATATGCACCCTTCAAAAAGGGGTGTCGATTTCTCGAACCTTCTGGCAACGCACTTGCGCATTGATGAGCAGCCGTTGGTTGCCAGCTGGGTCAACCGACAGTACCCTCAAGGAGCAAAGTGCCTCCCTCCTCTAAAAACAAGCACCACGGAAAACAGTCCCATAGCTCATAACAAGACATAACAAAGTTAGCCTTCCCAGCAGAAATGTCCTTGACTGCATACCAGGTTTGGAAAGCATGTTTTCTTCAGCATCGTGAATCTAGCTCTCAGCAAAATGAGTGCAGCTTTTCACTGCGGCATGAAGTAAATATCCATCATGGCTCCGAGCGCTCCCAGAATGCACTAAGCACCAGCGCCATGTTTTAGCTCAAGCATAACAATTCCACCCTTGGATATTTATCTTCCATAGCTAAGTGGCAGAGGAGCCAGTCTCTGGAACCGACGAAATATTAAAACTAAATTAGGAATGCATTGAATACAACAACAAGCTATTATGATAGCTAATATAATGCAAATGCAAGCAAAAGCATAACAGAGTGTACCCCCAACATCAGGAATCCATGAAAATAACCAATCCCACCAATTCCCAGTATGATCTTGGGACACTTGAGAAATGAGATCCCTCAAACCTCGAATATGACTTTCAATGGATCGTGAATGGTCACTTAGATTGAAACAACACATACCTTCAACTGCGTTACAACCTAAATTATGCTTTAGCAATAGATAATCAACAGCAGCTCTGTTTTGCAAAGTTGCTTTTCTAATAACTTGACTATCAAGGAGTAATTCTTCTAATGCCTGAGAAGTATGATTAAGTCTTTTGACTACTAGACATGCTAATTTGATCAAAGATTTGTAACCCCCCCAACAGCTAAACCCCAAACTCCCACTAATGAAAGGGTTAATGCTAGAACCTCAGCTTCTGATAACAAATGCACATGTAAATCACAATCGGGGGATAGACCCACAGACTCGAAAGTTGATCTTTTGCCTCGAGTTATCGCTGGGTGTAAAGGAAACATCATTAGTCCTAATCGAGTTAAGGCACATGGACCTACGGAAATGTTAGCAGGAATATAAGTGTATGTGATGTTGCCACATGAAAAAAGCCATCCTGTTGGAAGTTTCACATGATTCAGATGACTGGCAGCTATCACTGTATGATTACAAGACAGTGTTATTCATGCTGCTACATGTGCGTGGCACTCGCAAACATAATCGTCGCTCAAACACTGATTTTGCTGTTTGGTTAAATTGATCTGTTGGCATTTGCTAATTTCTTTTGAATTGCATGTCATAGAGTAGCACACATTGCCTTGGGTTATATTATAGGTTATAACACGTGTCAAATTTCTCCATTTGCGATCTGTCTCCTGGCAAAATCTGCAGTATTCATAGATGGAAAAAGATTGCCTAATATCAAAATCTTGAACCAAAGAATCATTGTGTGTGACAGCGAAAATATGCTTTAAAACCGGAACTGGCGTCGGCACTTCTACTAAGCACGTAGTCAATAAGGCTTCAGCATTGGGCACATCAGTAAGGCAAAAGTGCGTAATGTTGAGCACCTGTTGTGCCAGATATATCCACATATTCTCTGTTTGTGAAATCATGCGAGAATGTTTTCGCCGTCCTGAAGATGCCTCTCGCATGACTGGCATCAAGGTTGTTTTCACTTGCTCCTGACGTGTTTGCCGCATTTCACAAATCCATGTCTTCGGTCTGGCTGGCTTTTCGGCATCGGCATAAGAATGCTTTTGGACAGCATTACTCATCATTATCAGTATCCCCTTGATCACTGGCACAGATGTGACATTTTTCATTGGTAGCAGCATGCCGTTTAACTCTCCCATATGGAGTCCATTTAGTACCACAATTACACCGGCCAGACACAGGATCTACAAGGCAAACCCAGAAAAGAGATATCAGTGTTGTACATCACTCTCTCAGGTAACATTTGTCTGCGGGCACATATTGCCATTTCTTTCTACCGGGATCCATTACTAAAACTACTTGGTCTTTGCCTGATGCAATGACATCAGCGGGCACTGGTGGGCCTCTTGGCCTTTCCACCCACACCTTCGCACCCGGTACCATACTGTCTGAAGAGCCAAAACCACGGTCCCCACGGGTAGTTAACACTGTAGGAGGCTCCCCCTTCTTAATCATGGACAACTTAACGGGAATGATAATCAATTGGGCCACCCGATCACCCTTGTGGATCAGTAACAATTGGTCCCCACTATTCATCAGGATGACTTTGATCTCGCCTTGGTAATCGGCATCAATTACCCCTCCCAACACTTGGACTCCCTTCAATGCTAGGCCAGATCTAGGGGCAATCCATCCCATATGCTCTGGGGGAATTTGTACTCCAATCCATGTTTCAATTACAACAATCCCTCTTGGGTCTAATCTGATTTCTTCATGGGAATGCAAGTCTACCCCTGATGACTCTGGAGTCGCCAGATAGGGAGCTAAAGAACCAGGGGTAATTTCTCAGTACAATAGGGTTTCTCTGACTGAATTGGGTTGAATCTGTAAAGTAGGAGTCATTAGCCGCATCAAAGGAGTTTCATGCTCATTCACAGGCCTATTGTTTAGTACTTGCACCGCATCAAACACACGATCACGCCAACCTGGCAAACTGCCATCTCCAGATTTGCGCAGCTGTTCTTTCACCAACCCATTCATTTGTTCAATCAGCCCGGAAGAGGCAGGGTAATAAGGCACATGGTAAAGCCACTCAATGCTCTTTTCCTGACAATACTCCTGTATTAGTTTGCCTTTGAAATGTGACCCATTGTCACTTTGAATCTGCAAAGGCACTCCGTAATGTAATATGATCTGATCTAACAACCTGATGGTGTTCAGTTGTGTTGCACGCTTGCACGGCAAAACCATCAGATATCCTGAATATGTATCCACAATAGTGCATGCATACTGACAACCTTTACTGATTGGCAGGGGACCGATATAATCAATCTGCCAAATTTGACCTGGTAGTTTTCCTCTTTGCAATGTACCCCGAACAATTTGAGGGATAGGTCTATGCTGTTGGTGTTGGCACACTGGACATTGCAAAATTATCGTTTTTACTACCTCTAAAGGAATACTGATTCCTCGAGCTTTTGCCCACCTGATATTAGCCTTTTCTCCAAGGTGCCCACATTTCTGGTGAGCCCAATTGGCCAAACCCTCCAAATCGTCTTCCTGAACCTCTGCATCCACAGATGAAATCTTGGTGTGTTCGTCTGCAACAGAATTAAACCAACGTTCTAATAAGTCTGTGGCACAATGCGCGTCCACATGATACACCGTGACTTCACTTTGTGATAACATTTCTGCAATATCTTGCCACAGTTCTTTTCCCCACAACTCTTTTGAATGAATCTTCCACCCATTCTTTTGCCAGGTTGGCAACCACACTGCCAATCCATTCGCCACTGACCATGAATCCGTGTACACATGACATCGACCAAGGGTCTCTTGTTTCAATGCCTGGTAAACTGCGTAAAGCTCTGCAAACTGACTGCTCTTCCCTTTCCCTGACGTTGTCAACATCTTTTTTGTCTTGGGATTGTACGACACTGCTTTCCAGTATCGCTCAGTTCCCACATATCGGGCTGAGCCATCCGTGAACCAGGCATGCTCTGTTTGCTCCACGGTCAAATCGCTGTAAGGTACTCCCCATTTCACGGGAGACTCACGTTTTTCAGGCACTTCCGGTGGTATGTAATCTGAGGGCGGTATGTTGGCTACTTGCTCATGTAATTTCGCAACTCCACCCTTCCCTGATTTGGCTCTGTCTTGAATGTACCATTTCCATTTAATTATGCTGGCTTCTTGACCATGTCCTTTTCTTTGCGTTTTAGGAGAGCTCAGTACCCATTGCATGATTGGTATTTCTGGCCTCATCAATACATCATGGCCCACCGTCATTTGCTTGGTATCAACAAGGGCCCAATAACATGACAGCAACTGCTTCTCAAACGGAGTGTATGAGTTACCAGCATCGGGCAACTTACGACTCCAAAACCCCAATGGCACACGTTTCCTGTCCTGTTTCTGCCACACACTCCAGTTAGCATAATTGTCTTGTACAGACACATTCAATTCCACTTCACCTTCCTTCAATGGCCATAAATCAAGCACCTGCTGCACGGTGTCTTTCGCCAACTCAAATGCTTTCTGCTGCTATTCCCCCCACTGAAACTCATATTTCTTGTGTGTCACTATGTAGAGGGGGGCCAATATCTGCCCTAAATGGGGAATGTGCTGTCTCCAAAACCCAAACAGCCCTATAAACTGCTGAGCTTGCTTCTTGTTCATTGGAGTGGTGAATTCAAGTATTTTCCGTCAGGCTTTTGGCACCATTTCTCGATGCCCATGATGCCACTGAATCCCTAGGAATATCACTGTTTCAGCTGGGCCTTCAATTTTATTCCGGTTAATCTCCCACCCTTCCTTCTTCAATCCTTCCATTATGACATTTAACTGACTTTGCACACTGTGCTCATCCTTGCCCTGAATCAAAATATCAATGTAGTGAGAGATTTGTATGTCAGGTTTACACGGTATCTTGTCTAAGTGTTCTGCCACCAGCCGGTGACAGATAGTCGGGCTATGTATGTACCCCATAGGTAACCTTGTGAAGGTGTACCGACACCCGCTCCAAGAAAATGCAAACTGCGCTTGACACTCTTCAGCAATTGGCACAGAGAAAAATGCATTGGCTAAATCGATCACTGCATACCAAGTCCCCTCAAACTTTTCGACATTTTCAATCAGGGTAATGGCATCTGGGACCACGGGCACTAAGGGAGGACTGCGTTTATTCAACTCACGGTAATCCACCGTCATCCTCCACGACCCATCCCCCTTTTTAATAGGCCAGAGAGGATTGTTCCATGCGGTGGTGATAGGGCGTAACACACCCGCCTCCACATACTCTTTGATGGTGTCTGAAATTTCCTTGTGCCCCCCAGGAATGCGGTATTGCTTCATTGCTACCCGCTTGGTTGCCACAGGCACTTGCACTGGGGGCATCTTCAATTTGCCTAAGGTAATGGGTGTACAGGTCAATGCACTCACCCCAAACTGGTACGTTTTACCTCCAAGTCCCAAAGTCAACCCTTCCAGAATGTCAAAGCCAATTATATATTCAGGTATCGGGACAATCAACACTTGGTATTTCTGCGTATTCAAATTGCCTATTTTCATCTCCACTTTCGTTTGTACTGCGGGGGTCGCCTTTCCCCCCGAGACCTGTAATAGTAAATTGTTTGCCTTTAAATCGTGCTGGATTGCCATGAATCAGAGAGGCCTCCACCCCGGAGTCTATCAATGCTCGCACCCCTTGCGTATTTCCTGGCCCCCAAAAAATCTTAACATCAACATGGGGCCGCCGATCAACTTTTATGCGAGCAGCCGCTGCCGGAGCTTGGCCGTAGCCCTAGTCAAATTTTGAATGAGTGTGACTTGACTCCGCCTCTAACATTGCACTCACCACCTTCCTCAAATCAGCGTATGTTGGCTGGTACGGGGAAGGTGTCCCCATAGACCCTTCTTGTTCTTCCGCAGGAGGAGCGGAAGGTGAGGTGTCCCCCTGTGGCTTGGTTACTGCCCGTTTCTTAACCTGTTTATAGCGCTCTTTGGTTGCAAGTCCTCTTTTTTTGTATAATTCATACATTACTCTGGTTTCAATGCCATCAATTTTTTCTCGTGGCACACCATCTTTTAACAAAGCCAGAAACATGTCCTTTCGGGACACTCGGGAGTCTCTACTATCTTGCCTCCTGCCTTCGGTTCTTCTCTCACTACGCCCCTCTCTCTCCCATGGCTTGTCATCACTCTTGTCCCACTCCCCTAAATCTGCCAGTTGCCGAATGGCATCCACTACCTCATCCGTGGGTTTGCCCGTCATACCTACGAGCAAAGTCATAATGACACTTTTGTATGCAGGTGGCACAGTTCTAATCACCATGTTTCGAGTTGAAACTGAGAGCGGCATGTCCCCCATGTGTCCTGGAGCATCTACGTGAATTGCCTCTTTCATAGCATGCTCTCTGACTTTTTGAATTGCCTCTCTCAAAGTATACCACTTTGTTTCCTCACTAGGCCAATCTGTGGTAATGGGGTATTTACGGTTACATGCTTGGGCTGCTAGGTGCAACGAAGACACCTGGGCATCTTGACCATTGTCATCAGGGGGCGGCCCTGCCATTAAGACCTCCTGTACATTGGTGTCAGTTGACAAGGGTAGAAAACGCTGTGAGTCTGTGGAATCTACCAACAACCCTGCAGCGCCCCCATCTAGCAATCTCACCATCCATGTCAATAAAGGTTCCCCTGATTTTTGCCTCAAACGGGTAATAATTTCCCCAAACTCCTGCTGGGTGTAATCCTCCAGCGTGGTTAAATCCACCACTCCACCAGCCGGATTCTGCGGGTGGGGTCCGGCTCGCCGTCTTCTAACAGGCTTAGCCGCCACTATTTTCTGCTTAATTTCCATCGTTGGGTCGGACTCATTTGCGGAACTACTCTCTAGACCGGTGGAGTCAAAAATATCACTGACCTATCTTATCCGGGTCCCAGTCCACACCGGCGGTAGCGATTACAGCTGCCAGCTTTCTTTGGTTGACCCCTCCCTGTCTTTTCCTATACTTATACCGGGCTACTCTGACTGCTGCCCTCTCAGCCACAGCCTGTTATGTGTCAGCCTTATATTTAAAAAGTTTCATTTGAATCTGCTGCATTAATGCAGTCTGCCTTTCTGCAGCCAGCTCTCTTTCTAATCGCAAAACCTAATTTTTCATTTCCAAATTCCTTTGATGTATTTTCCTATAAGCATGCAAAAGAACCCAACCTCACCTACCTAATGCAGCACATTCTCTGACAAGTTCCACTGGAACTTGTTGCAAGCACACCATTACATCAGACGGATCAGCATCTCCCAATCCCTGATCCCATGTTTCACTTAGCCCTGCGCTGAATGCCCACGCCTGGGCCAATTTATCATATGGACGCTTAGTCCAGCCTGGAATGATGACATCAGAACATTCACCGCCAGCGGTAACACTCTTTTTCCTGAACAAACTACTCATTATGGCAAACAAAACAAAACCTTTTTATATCTTTTTTTTTTTCTTTCCACACTGCAATCACTCCCACAAGCACGCACACACGGGCAAAGGAATAAACTGAACACAGTTCAACACTCACTGCCAAATTACTTTCGCTTGCAAGGTAACCGAATCCTATCTACGTTCAAACAGATTCTTGAATATTTGAAACAATTCATCACAAATATCCTGTTTGTGATGCCAAAAATGTATTGCTCTCCCAAAGTGCACGGACAGTCATAAATCACCAGTACAATTACGGAGCCAATACTTTGAACGCAGGAAGATGCAATAACTTGCAACCACACACTCTTAGAAAATAATGAGCACTTATACGGCTATTTATTCAAAGCTTAGAAACAACCAGTGATAACATAGAAATAAATCACAGAAGAAACAAAGAATTCAAAAGAAAATACATCACCGTGAGCGTAACTAGATTCCTCATCTCGCCAGAAGCGGCTGGAAGACCCCGATAACAGCCAGGCCGAGAGCACAACAGCCCACAGGTATGCCGGACAGAAGCGTCCCCCCTCCAGCTGAAGTCTCACCTGACCGCTCAGGGGTTACGCATATATGCACCCTTCAAAAAGGAGTGGCGATTTCTCAAACCTTCTGGCAACGCACTTGCGCATTGATGAGCTGCCGTTGGTTGCCAGCTGGGTCAACCGACAGTACCCTCAAGGAGCAAAGTGCCTCCCTCCTCTAAAAACAAGCAGCACGGAAAACAGTCCCATAGCTCATAACAAGACATAACAAAGTTAGCCTTCCCAGCAGAAATGTCCTTGACTGCATACCAGGTTTGGAAAGCATGTTTTCTTCAGCATCGTGAATCTAGCTCTCAGCAAAATGAGTGCAGCTTTTCACTGCAGCATGAAGTAAATATCCATCATGGCTCTGGGCGCTCCCAGAATGCACTGCGCACCATCGCCATGTTTTAGCTCAAGCATAACAGACCTCTACTGTGGTGAGGATTCTTGATAAGAAGAACAAAAAGAAGCATTTTGCAATTATTGGCGGCGAAAGTGTTGTGCGCCCACAATTCTTTTGGCAATGCGAAAATGACATTGATCGCCTAGCGCACACTATGGCTGCAATCTAGAAGACATGCATTACTTACCGTAATAGCATTTCTGATTATTGTATCTGCTTAGATTCACATGCTGTGCATATAGTCCGAAATCTAGTGGTAATCATGGAGTATTGCATCTTGTCTATCGAGGATGAAAGGGGACGTCGACATGGGCGTGCCTGTAACACCATTCCCTAACGTGACATGAAGTGTACCCAAAATCCCTCACGCGTCAAGGTCCCTCAGATTGTATTTATTCTGCTGTGAGGGAGCGTTATGACTATCATGAGTGAGTACAGAGAGAGAAAAGTAGTAGTAAGATGTCCATGTTCATTCCATCAGAGCGGGGAGTAAGGGTGGGCGCATGTGAATCTAAGCCGATACAATCATCAGAAATGCTATTAGGGTAAGCAATGCATGTCTTCTGATGCTCGTGAATCTGCTTACATCTGCTGTGCATAGACTAGCGAACAGTACCCGGAGTTGTAGGAGGGAGGTGAGAATGAACAGTAGTGAAGAGATGTCTTAGTACTGCTTGTCCCACATGAGAATCAGACCTACAGTGAGTATCCAGGCAGTAGTGTTTTGTAAAGGTGTGTACAGAACTCCAGGTTGCCGCCTTGCAAATGGACTTGAGAGGGACATTTGCAATGAATGCTATGGAAGCCCCAGTGACCTGAGTAGAGTGTGCTCTAGGCTTGAAGGGCAGATCTCTCTTGGCAAGAGTGTAACAGAGTGTGATGCAATTGACAATCCACCTAGAGATGGCCGATTTAGAAACAGGATCTCCTTCTATACCAGCTCCCACTGAGACAAAAAACTGGTTGGTTTTTCTTAGTGGTCTAGTTTTTTCCAGATAATAAATGACAGCACTGCACACATCTAGCATGTGTAGGCTTCCTTCTGCCATGTTAGTGGGTTTCTGGAAAAAAGTGGGTAGTTCTAATGACTGGTGCACATGGAATTTGGAAATGAATTTGGGCGCAAACCGTGGGCGAGTGCGCAGAACCACCTTATCATAGTGACAAATGGGTCTAGAACTGAAAGGGCCTGTAGGTCACTAACTCTTCTTATTGAAGTTACTGCCACCAGGAAGGCAGTCTTGTAAGTGAGTGCTTTAAGGCTAGCCGTGTGCATCGTTTCAAAGGGAGATCCCATAAGTCTAGTTAGTACCACAATTAGGTCCCATCTGGCAGCCGGTTTTTGAAATAGGGGGATGAAGTCTTTTAACCGCTTCCATGAAAGCCTTAATCACTGGGATCTGCTACCACAAGACCTTTTTCTGGGGCGTGGTATATGCTGAAAGTGTGGCTAAGTGGACCTTAAGGGAATTAAAAACTAGGCCCGAGTCCAGTAGATGAGTCAGGTATGATACAATATGTGTTGGTGAACAGTCTATAGGACTGATGCTCTTGTAATTACACCAAATGAAGAAGCATTTCCATTTATTGGAGTAGCAATATCTAGTGTTCGGCTTTCTTGACTCTTTAAGAATGTGTATGCATCTCTGTCTGTTCAGGGCTTTGAACACTGCTAACAGTTCCAACAGATTTATGTGGTTGGATGCTACTGCTGGGGACCAAACGCTGTGCGCCGTCTGCTGGAGGAGGTGAGCCCCCACCCCATGAGAGATGCGTCCGTCGTGAGAGTGGCTTCTACTGCGCAGGTGGTGACTTTTTTCACCTTCACAAGGTTTTCCCTCGACCACCACTGCAGAGAGAGAGAACTAGGGCTGCCGAGACAACCACTAGATCGTCCCATTGTCCGCTGGCCTGATACCACTGGCTGTTGAGCCACTCTTGCATGGAGTGCAAGCACATTTGTGCGTGGGGGAACTAAATAAATGCAGTAGGCCATCATTCCTAACAGTCGCATGGCTTTGCGTACCATCACCTCCCGACTGGTTACATATTGAGGGGTTTGAAACAGCATGTTTTGAACCCTTTCGTTGGAGGGGAAGACTAGGCCGTCTTCTGTCTGAATCAGAGCACCCAGAAATGGTTTGAATCCCAGACTGAAGAGTAGATCTATAGCCCTTTGGGTGTTTGAAAGGCATGTACCGTATGAATCCCCTGTTATGAGACAGTCGTCGAGGTAAGGATAAACTGGGATGGATTGCCTGCGCAGGTGAGCCGGCGCTACTGCCAGCACCTTAGTAAATACCCTTGGGACTGAGGCAATGCCGAAGGGAAGGACCTTGAACTGATAATGCTTGCCCTCTATCCTATCATGAACCTTAGGTATCGTCATGTTCAATGTTGCCATGTAGTCCCCCTGTGTTAGCAGTGGGATTACTTCTTGCAGTGTTATCATTCGAAACTTTTGTGGATTGACAAATTTGTTCGCTGGGCTGAAGTCTAGCACAGGGCGCATCGTGAGATCCTTTTTGGGTACAAGGATGTACACTGAATAAATACCCTTGATTACCTGTCGAATGGGGACGACTTCGACTGCGCCCTTTTCCTGCAGGATCTCGACCTCTTGCAGTAGAATTCTCAAATGTTCCGGTGACAGTTGCCTGGACTTCAGAGGTCGGTATCGAGGTGGTCGGCTGAACTTGATACAGTAACCGTCGGTGCCGGTCTTGAGCACCCACTGGTCTGTGGCAATTCCCTCCCATGTGTGGAAGAATGATGTTAACGATCCCCCGACCAGGGAGGAGACCCGGATCGGCGAGTCATTTCTGATTAGAGCCGGTGAGCCTCTAGGGGTGGTGCTTCTACCCTTTCCTTTGCCACGGCGCTGTCCTCTAGACTGATATTGGTTTGAGGCAGCCGACTCCTCCTGAGGACCATGTGTTTCCCACTCCATACTGATTGTGAGGGGAACGAGGGAAAGATTGTCCCGGAAAAGAGCGGCGAGAGCTTCCACCTCGCTGCTGAAAGGGCCTTTGAGTAATCGGATTTAAGGACTTCAAAGTCTTGTGTTCTTTTTTCACGGTTTCTAGTGCCTCATCTACCGCTTTCCAAAACAGGTTAGACTCCTCTACCTGTTTGTTAATGAGTGTCATGTCACATGGGAGACCGGAGTCTGCCGCTCCCTTTTCCTCCTGGCGAGTCTACCCGCGCGTTCGCGTCTGGGGACTCGCCAGGGGAGGTGCGTTGGGTGTTGGGCCCGGCGGCCTACGGCGCATGCGCGGGAGACCTCTGTCGCGGTTCCGCGCATGCGCCGTGGACTGGGCTCGCCTCCTTGGAAGGGCTTGCCTTCCAGGCCTCGTTGTGGGTTCGCCGGTGCCCGGAGACGAAGCGGCTTGCGTTCCAAGCCTCTCGGGTGCCGGCGACCCATAAAAGAGGTCACGAATCGATGCAAGCCGCGTCTGAACGCGGTTTGCTTCGCTTCGCCTTGGTTGTTCCTGAGCTCCTGTACTTACCTGGGTCCAGTCCTGGGCCAGCCTTCCACCTTCCTGAGACCTGCCCTGTGCCTGCCTGTTTACCCTTACCTGGGTCCTGCCTTGGGCCTGTCTGTTTACCCTTACTTGGGTCCTGCCCTGGCCTGTCTGCTTACCCTACCAAGGACCTGCCCCGAGCCTGCCAGTTTACCCCTACCTGGGCCCTGTCCTGGGCCAGCCAACTACTTACCTAGGACCTGCCCTGAGCCTGCCAGTTTACCCCTACCTGGGCCCTGTCCTGGGCCAGCCAACTACTTACCTGGGACCTGCCCTGGGCCTGCCAGCTACCCATACCTGGGTCCTGTCTTGGGCCTGACTGCTAGTTATATCTGGTCTCCCTCATTCCTGTCTGCCTGCTCCTGTCGGACCATCAGCATCTGCCAAGATCATTTCTTTCTGCGGTATTGACCTGTCTTGCCGCGTCGGACATTTTGACTACAACTGCAGTTCTTGAGCCTCCGGAGTATTGTCATCGGACTTCATCTTGCCAGCAATCTTCACCTAAACTTTGGCCTCTCCAGTCTGTGCTTGCACAGTCCCACTGTCACTGTTATCAGAAGAGTGCCTTCGTGACATTGGGAGTCGGTCCATCCTCCACCCATTTCTAATCGTGGGTGGTGGAGAGGCTGGTTCTTCGTGCCACTTGTTCATCTTTTCACGAGCTCCAGACTGGCGACCTCTGCGAGATCGACCTCCAAGAAATCAGGTACGCGGCCCTCTCGGGCTTCCCAACTTGACAGATTGAGACGCCTGCCTTCTGACCTGGAGATGGATGATACGCAAGACTTGCGGAATGAGTTACTAGCTCTCAGGGCCGAGATGACCGCCCTGCGCCAGGAGAATCAGACGTTACGCCAGATGATAACCCAAGGAGCGCCTAATACCTCTCAGGTGGAGGGATCTTTGGCTCACACTACACCTATCAAGTTTGATGGAGACCCGAGACGGGTGGCTGAATTTTGTAATCACTGTCGGATACATTTTCTTTTCAGATCTACTTACTTCAACAATGATAGGGCCAAGATCGGGTATATCCTGGGAAATCTAACTGGAAATGCGTTAGCCTGGGCAACTCCGTTTGTAGTTACAAACAGTCCCATTTTGAACGATTTTGCTGCTTTTGAAAAGGCATTCCTTGAGGTGTTCCAGACACCTAATTTGGCCTCCGCTGCACAGAATCAACTGATGGATTACAAGCAGGGAAGCGCTGACATTATAGCTTACATCAGCCGCTTCCGACTTTTGGCTACCGCAAATTACGCAGAAGACTCTGTTCCGCCGAGGCCTCAGAGAGGAGTACAAGGACGAGTTACTCCATATCCCCGAACCAGAGAGCCTCCAACAGTTGATTGATCAGGTGCTCCGTATTGACCAGAGATTAGCCGAACGAAAGGCTGAGAGACATCGGCTTGAAAGAAACTGTCCCAGGACGTCCAGTTTACCCGCAGGTTCGTTCGGTCCTACTGAATCTGGATCGGAACTAATGCAACTGGGAGCCATAAGAGGTCCATTGTCTGAGGAAGAGAAGAAACGGAGGAGGTCTTTACGTTTATGTCTTTACTGTGGAGCAGCCGGGC
Source organism: Ambystoma mexicanum (assembly GCF_040938575.1). Taxonomy (NCBI): domain Eukaryota; kingdom Metazoa; phylum Chordata; class Amphibia; order Caudata; family Ambystomatidae; genus Ambystoma; species Ambystoma mexicanum. Next base: position 31,991,140 of record NC_090936.1, read on the forward strand.
ATTATCTCGGTACGTGCCCATTGCGCCCGCAGAAGAAAAAGTCGGGAAACTAGGAGACCTGTCGTGTAATGGAAGGGCAACGACAGGTCTCAATCCATCTTCAGTCCCTTCAGTTGTTTGTTCGATTCGTCTTCCCATGCAACCAGCAGTGTTACAGACCTTGAAGATCCAGATTAAGTTGCCTGACAAGAATTTGGAAGTATTAGGCCTGTTGGACAGTGGGGCTTCCGGCAACTACATCAACGAGACATTCGCCTCCAGACACAAGATACCATTAATTTCCAGACACATTCCTTTAACCGTGGAGCTCATTGATGGAACTCCCTTTTCTTCCGGGCCCGTTTGTCAGTTCACAGTAGGTCTAGTCCTCCAGATTGCGGACCATAGTGAAGAACTCGCCTTGGACGTAATAAAGTCCCCATCCTACAAGGTGGTCTTGGGGTTACCTTGGCTGCAATATCATAACCCGGTGATAGATTGGAGAACTCAGACTTTAACCTTTTCATCCACTGTTTGCGCTCAGAAATGCAAACTACCAGCTCCTACCCAGGCCGTTTCAACCTCCCTGGAAACATACGGCAGAGGGGTCAGTCTATGTTCCACGTCTCTGATTCCACAGGAATACATCGACTACGAACAGGTATTCTCTGAGCCTGGCGATATACCTCTTCCTCCACATCGTTCCTTTGACTGTTCCATCGAATTGCTGCCGGACTGTCATCCCCCATGGGAAATTGTATGCCCTAACACGAGACGAAAAGCAGGTACTTCTGGAGTACTTGTCTGAGAGTCTACAAAAAGGATACATACTGCCGTCTAAATCGCCCGCAGGATTCCCCATGTTTTTTGTAAAGAAGAAGGAAGGCACTTTGAGACCCTGTATTGATTATCGGCAACTGAACGATATGACAGCAAAAGATCGTTATCCATTACCTCTGATCCGCAGCATCCTTGAATCCTTGCATACTGCTCGGGTCTTTTCCAAACTGGACTTACGCGGAGCTTACCACCTGGTACGTATCAAGAGCGGGGACGAGTGGAAGACAGCCTTCAAGACACCATTCGGGCATTTTGAGTATCGAGTCATGCCGTTTGGCCTATGCAATGCCCCTGCTGTTTTTCAACGATTTATGGACAACATCTTCGGCGATCTACTTGGCTTATCCGTCTGGGTGTATTTGGATGACATCCTGGTTTTTTCCAAATCCTTTGACGAGCACGTAGAACATGTTCGTGAGGTCCTCCGTCGGTTGTCCATTAATAATCTATTCGCCAAGGTGGAGAAATGCAGCTTTCACCAATCCAGCATCGAGTTTTTGGGGTTTGTGATTAATCAGGAAGGAATTGGGATGGATCCCAAGAAAGTGCAAGCCATACAAGAATGGAAACCTCCTTATGATATCAAGTCCCTTCAACGCTTTCTGGGATTCGCTAATTTCTACAGGCGCTTTATCCCTCAATTTTCTCAGATCTCTGCGCCCCTCACCAGGCTAACCAGCTGCAAAATCACTTTCTCGTGGGATTCCGAGGCTTCTCAGGCTTTCGACATCCTGAAGACAACCTTTATGGCAGCCCCGATTCTGCGCCATCCACAGGAGGAGCTACCCTACATTGTGGAGGCCGACGCTTCCAGCTTCGCAGTCGGTGCTGTCCTCCTACAGAAAGACCCGACTACGTTGGTTGAACATCCAGTGGCATATTTTTCTCGCAAACTGAATCCCAGCGAAAGACATTATGCAGTGATCGAAAAGGAACTGTTGGCTATTAAGACCGCATTTGAGGAATGGAGACATTTCCTTCTAGGAGCTCGCTTTTCCGTGGAAGTACGGACAGATCATCACAATCTGCAATACCTTCGCTCCTTGCAATGTCGAACTCCTCGTCAGGCCAGGTGGGCCTTCTTCTTTTCTCCATTTGAATTTCATGTTACTTACATCCCGGGAACCTCCAATTTGAAAGCAGATGCACTTTCTAGATCCCTTGGGAATGTGGAAGAGGCGTCCTGCCCAGCTCAGCCACTGATTTCCCCTCAACATTTCTTGCTGACTTAGTCTCCTCACCTTGAATCCATCGTGGACGCCACTCGAACTGATCCCGAAAGAGCGACTCTTCTCAGTCGTCGATTTGTGTCTGAACAAGATGGGCTTTTGTTTTTTCGAAAAAGGCTGTATATTCCTAAGGGAGCTATTCGGAATGGCATTTTGCATGGATTCCACGATTCGCCTATAGGAGGACATCGTGGGATAAGAGCCACACGGGAGTTGATATCCCGACAGTTTTGGTGGCCTGGTTGGGCTACCGAAGTCCAGAAGTATATCGAAGCTTGTCCAATTTGTGCCCAGTGCAAAATACCTAGAAAACGTCCGTTGGGATTGCTGGTACCTACTGAAATAGCACCTTACCCATGGCATACCATCGCCACCGACTTCATTGTGGAGCTACCTCCTTCAGATGGGTTTACTTGCATAATGGTGGTAGTGGACAGTTTCACTAAGCTAGCCCATTTCATCCCATTTCAGAAGATCCCTACAGCAACCCAGATGGCTTCAGCGTTCCTGCATGAAATCTACCGGTTAATTGGTCTACCTGAGAAGATCATTTCAGATCGAGGGACCCAGTTCCTCTCTTTATTCTGGAGCAAGGTGTGTGGTCATCTGGGAATTCATAGGGCTCTAAGCTCGGGCTATCACCCACAGACCAATGGGCTCACCGAAAGGACCAATCAAACTTTGTAAGAGTACCTCCGCTGTTTTGCTAATGCTACTCAGTCCAACTGGAAAGCTGGTTTGGATCTTGCAGAAGTGTCTTACAATAATACAATTCACGCTTCCATTGGAGTCAGTCCGTTCTTCTGCTCTACTGGTCTACATCCTCGATTGATGCCTTTTCATCCGGTTCCTTCCAGTACAGTCCCATCTGCTGATGGCTATGTCACTCTCATTCAGAAACAACAGGAACTAGCACGCAAGATCCTGAGAGAAACCAAGGATCGGATGAAGATACAGGCAGACAGGAAGAGGAGTGTAGAACCAGATTTTCAGGAGGGTGACAGGGTGTGGCTATCCTCTAAGAACCTGCCGCTTCACAACCTGCCCGTCAAACTGGCTCCCCGATTTTTTGGGCCCTTCGTTATTACCAAGAGGCTGTCCTCTGTAGCCTTCCGTCTCCGATTACCCCCTTCTTGGCATATACACCCCGTTTTCCATGTGTCCTTGTTGAAACCCTACGTGGTCGATACCTACGGCCGCGCCTGTCCTCGCCCGGCCTCTGTCCTGGTGCAAGGCGTTCCAGAGTTCGAGGTTCACGAGATTTGTGATGCCCGTTATCGCAGGGGGGTACTCCACTATTTAGTTGATTGGAAAGGGTACCCGGCCTGTGATCGTACCTGGGAACCGCACCAGCACGTGCATGCCCCCCGTCTGGTACGTGAATTCTATAGACGGTTCCTTGGAAACCTGGGGCCCCGAGTCTTCCTGGGAGGGGGCATAGTGTCATGTCACATGGGAGACCGGAGTCTGCCGCTCCCTTTTCCTCCTGGCGAGTCTACCCGCACGTTCGCGTCTGGGGACTCGCCAGGGGAGGTGCGTTGGGTGTTGGGCCCGGCAGACTAGGGCGCATGCGCGGGAGACCTCTGTCGCGGTTCCGCGCATGCGCCGTGGACTGGGCTCGCCTCCTTGGAAGGGCTTGCCTTCCAGGCCTCGTTGTGGGTTCGCCGGTGCCCGGAGACGAAGCGGCTTGCGTTCCAAGCCTCTCGGGCGCCGGCGACCCATAAAATAGGTCACGAATCGATGCAAGCCGCGTCTCAACGCGGTTTGCTTCGCTTCGCCTTGGTTGTTCCTGAGCTCCTGTACTTACCTGGGTCCAGTCCTGGGCCAGCCTTCCACCTTCCTGAGACCTGCCCTGTGCCTGCCTGTTTACCCTTACCTGGGTCCTGCCTTGGGCCTGTCTGTTTACCCTTACTTGGGTCCTGCCCTGGCCTGTCTGCTTACCCTACCAAGGACCTGCCCTGAGCCTGCCAGTTTACCCCTACCTGAGCCCTGTCCTGGGCCAGCCAACTACTTACCTAGGACCTGCCCTGAGCCTGCCAGTTTACCCCTACCTGGGCCCTGTCCTGGGCCAGCCAACTACTTACCTGGGACCTGCCCTGGGCCTGCCAGCTACCCTTACCTGGGTCCTGTCTTGGGCCTGACTGCTAGTTATATCTGGTCTCCCTCATTCCTGTCTGCCTGCTCCTGTCGGACCATCAGCATCTGCCAAGATCATTTCTTTCTGCGGTATTGACCTGTCTTGCCGCGTCGGACATTTTGACTACAACTGCAGTTCTTGAGCCTCCGGAGTATTGTCATCGGACTTCATCTTGCCAGCAATCTTCACCTAAACTTTGGCCTCTCCAGTCTGTGCTTGCACAGTCCCACTGTCACTGTTATCAGAAGAGTGCCTTCGTGACATTGGGAGTCGGTCCATTCTCCACCCATTTCTAATCGTGGGTGGTGGAGAGGCTGGTTCTTCGTGCCACTTGTTCATCTTTTCACGAGCTCCAGACTGGCGACCTCTGCGAGATCGACCTCCAAGACATCAGGTACGCGGCCCTCTCGGGCTTCCCAACTTGACAATGAGGGCTGCCCGAGTTTCTGGTTTAAAGCCCCAATTTTTCAACCAATGCGTTGTTCTTCAATAGGGTACCTTGGGCCAGAGTTCTCCATGCTGTTTCTGCAACATCTAGGGTATTCTTAAGAATTTTATGATTCACCTGCCTCCCCTCTGACACAATCGCCAGCAGGCATGACCGTGTTGGTTCAGGGACCTCTTGCAGGCCTCCCTAGAAAAGTTTCCACTGAACATTGCTGTAGTTTGCCAACAATGTGGTATTGTTGGCAATTCTGATGGAATAGGCTGCCGCAGTTGTGACATGCTTCCCCAGAGTATAAAACTTTTTGCAGTCCTTGTCCGGCGGTGCTTCGCCCGTGGACAAGGGTACTCCTGCTCTTTTCCTGGTCGTAGTCACCACCAGGGAATCTGGCCTGGCATCTCCCCGAATGTAGAGAGGGTCTGTAGGTAAGGGGCAAAAAAGCTACTCCACCCGTGGGTTCACAGCTCTTGTTTGCGATGGTGTTAGCAAAGAATGAGCGATACGCCATTTAATGGAGTTCATTAAGGGTATAGCCTGGCTTGTAGGTGGTTTCTCCTTTAGAATATCCTCCACAAAGTCAGTGTCTAGCACTGCTTCTTGCATGGGAATCTGAAAATGTTAGGCAGCTTTCTTCAGAATAGCATTAAATGCTATCTGGTCATCTACGGGAGATGCCTGTCTTATAGGAGATGACGGAAGGGACATTTCCAATGTGTCTGGATCAGGTGTTTTGGTTGGTGACAACCATGGTGCATTATCCACTGGCAGCTCATGCCCCCAATCTGGTGCCTGGTCAATAGGGTCCTCAAAGGGATCATCTTCCTGAGCATACAGGGCCTGAGGAACCTACTCTGGTTCTGTCAAGTCAAACACCTCCTCATGAAGGGGGCACAAGGTCCTCTGAAATTTAGATACAGTAGGGTACAGATCTTCACTAGGCCTCTTAGGTGTGGTAAACCTTTCGGAAAACTCCACAAATTTGGATAGTCTATCCATACACCCTTCAAATCTGTGTCTGGTCCATAAAGAGGAGCCAGAGGGGTCTGGAGGAGGGAAGGGCTCCATTTGGGGGTCTGAGTGCTTAGTGCATCGAGATTGAGCTGCAAGAGTCTTAGCCAGGGACTGGGGCCCTTTGAATAGTCTTCCTGTCTTTCTCGGCGTGTGGATGTATCCCTCAGCCTGTCTTTGGGCTTATTATCCGCTTAAATAACCTTCACAAGACTCTTGCATATGTTCATCGTCTCTGGGAGACGTTTTGACTGTTCTAGCGTCTTCGGCGTTGCTGGAGTTTTCTGCGTCGTCACGCTCTGAAGATGCGCCTTGACGCTTTTATGAATCTTGGTGGTGACACCCTTGTCAGTAGAATGCCCGGATGCATGCCTCTTAGGCAGTTGCGGGGAGGGCTGCCGAGCCTGCGGATCAGCGGGTTCCGTTGAGGAAATCGATGTACCCTTTGGCATCTTTGACCATCCCGACGAGTCTGTCAAGGCGGTTTGGGGAGGTTGTGGGTTTACCTTTGTGAGTAGCGTGTGCATCCCTGTCGCCGGGAGGGTGGGAGGGGTGCACTCCCCGTGGCAGAACCGGTGGCCTGCCTGCCGGGGCCAGACGGCTCAGAGTGTGGCCGTTCCGAAAATAGGTCGATGGCATCGTGTCAGAGCCATGCCTGTCGCTCAGTTCCTCGTCACTCTCGGCGCCTGTGGCGGCGGGGGAGCTACCCTTGGCCTGCATCATGGCATAGGCCGCCCACCGTTTAACTCGACGTTCTTTAATCGTCTTAGGACCCAAGAGCTGGCAAGACCGACAGGATGCCTCCTGGTGATCTCGAGGGAGACACTTATTGCACCTCAGGTGCGTGTGCTTCCAAGGGTACTTGCCTTTAAAAGAAGGGCAAAATTTAAAAGGTGTCGTGTCCATAGCTGAGGTTTATATAGGCAGCAAAACCAGAAGGGCAAAGAGGGGAGAAGGAAATACATTCCTGAAAAGAAATGGAGCCTCAGACCCCACTCTCCCTACTGTATAGGCCGGACAAAATCCCCGGCCAAGCGATCAACGGCATCGACCGGAGCACCAGCCGGCAAAAGTCTGGAGTTGTCTTCTGCGGTTATAGATAAGTAGTCTTCGATGAAGGGGACGAATATATATAAACGACCGAAAGTCGTGGACAAAGAATTTAATTTGCAATATTTAAGAGCTGGGTGAAAAAAACTATCTGAGGAACCTTGACGCGTGAGGGATTTTCGGTACACTATACGTCATGTTAGGGATAGTGTTAAAGGCACGCCAATGTCCCCTTTCGATCTTCGAAAGACAAGATGCAATACTCCACGATTACCACTAGATGTCGGGACTATATGCACAGCATGTGATTCTAAGCAGATACACAAGCCTCAGAAGGCATATTACTTTCTTTGTGGCCCCTTCGTCATTCCGCAGTACACATCCATTCACACTACAAGATGGCCGACCCTTCCTGGGTTCCAGGAGCTACCTTTTGCCAATCAGTCCGCAGCATGTCCATGATTGGCTGCCTCTAAGCCTTTAGCCAATCAGAGGCGCTGTCTGTGCCCGTCTAGGCCGAGGAGGGCCTCAGGGACCACTCCCTCTGATTCCCTGAACCGCATTGCAGCCGGTGCCCTGCAACCATCATGCTCTCCCCTACATCAACAAGTGAGTTATGGCTGAACTCTCCCACTGCCTCCTCCACTACAAAACCTGAACCTAAACTGTCTCTCTCACTCTGACCTTCTGTCTGACCCATCCTCCTGATCCTCATTGCACTTTTGTGCCCTGTTCTGAATTTCTGGCACCCCACATTCTGCATTGCATTTCTGTGTCCCCCCTAAAACTACTAGGCAACATGGTTAGTGGGCTAGGACTGCGCAGTGCAGCCCCTCTTTCCTTCAACTATACTGTGCCACTCTGATGGCACTTACTATATCTTCTATCTTCTCTAACTGGAGTACTATCACCTACCCTCTCTCTCTCACACGAAGTCTGGAAGAAAAAAGCACAAAAAAGATATCTGTAGAGCCAACCATGGCCTACCCATCACACACACCTATGTCAGCGCAACTTCCAGACAGGGCTTCACTGATATCCTCTTTGCTGTCCCCTCCCCAGATCTATGGACTCCTCATCTTATCTCTACTCTTAACCCTTTCACATGCTTTCCCATTAATGGTGGTACCAAGTGGGAAGTCCTCCTGGCAGGCTTCTCATCATCACGTTGCTTCATTAATATCTACCACACTGCCACTATTCTGGTTCAGGGTCCTCAACCCAACCTTCTCTTTCGCCGGCACCTGCTGCCCATCATTAACTTCCTTGCCTCACCTGCCTCCCCCCCCTTCGACTGGTGTACCACGCCCCTATACTCCTCGGAAAACCTTCCAAGGCGGAGACCTCCTTCACCTGGCCACACTTAACGCCCGTTCAGCCAACAAACACTCTGCCGGCATCTGCCTCCTTCTTGAAAATATTGAGCTTGACATTTTCGCTCTTACTGAGATGTGGGTCAATGCCAGCGCAGTCACTGCTTTTGACTCCGGATAGCTACAAGATCTTTTCAAAACCACGACTTCACCGTGTTGGCGATGGGGTTGCCTTAATATTCCCTGAGCAGGTTCCTGCCTGCCTCATACCCACTCAGCCTTACCCTTCCTTCGAGAGCCTGGTTTGCAAGCTGGTCATCTCCCCCCCTCCTCCTCTCTGACCATTGCTACCATCTATAGGCCCCCTGGCACTACCACTCTGTTCCTCTCTGAATGGGCTGACTTCTGCGCCTCCCTCCTTACTCTCACTCTCCCTCTCCCTCTCTATTCTCTATTCTCCCGTCAAGTCCAGCCCACCCGGGAGGACACACTCTTGATGCTCTCATCCACTCTGATCTTTCACTCTCCCCCATTGGTCACACCACTTTGTTGGTCAGACCACTCGCTCGTCTCTTCTTATCTGGGTCCCATCGGCCTTCTGACCGCACCACCCCCAGCCCTGTCAACATTGTTCACGAACATCCGTCCGAGGAAACGAGTGTTAGCTGCTGCCTTCTCATCCACCTTCACCCCCCCGCTCTCACCCCACCCGACTCTACCTCTGACTCTGCTCTCAACAACCTCCATCTGGCCATTACTAACACTCTGGACGTTCTTGCCCCAGTCCTGAGGATTCGCCTGAAACCTGCATCTAGGCGTAACATACGAACTTGCAGCCCTGAAACGTAAGTGAAGAGCTGCGGAATGCAAGTGGCAAACCTCAGGCTCACCATCTGACAAACTGGCCTACCGCTTGATCCAAAGGCAATACAGATTCTCCATCTGTGCCAAGAAAAGGGCCCACATCTGATGCATCCAACAACTCGGCTGGACTCTTCAAAATCTGCAGGAAACTAACCAACCCTATCGCAGTGTCTCCTCCCTTCTTCCTTCCCAGGCCCTCTGCAATGCCCCTGGGCTGCCAGCGCACGTTATAAATGCTAATAAATAAAAGCACTGGCCACACACTTCACCACTAAAACTCTTGGCATCCTGAGCACCCTTGCTACCCTCTCCCCCAACCCCTCCCTCACTCCATTGCCTCCTTTGGCCTCCCACTTCCTCTCTCGCATCCTTCTCCTCTGTAACACCTGACGAAGTAACCAGAGTTGTCCTCTCTATGAAAGACTCATCCAAACAGGTCTCCACTTACACCTCCAGAACCATCAAGGACAACATTGACTATCTCGCCCCTGCACTCGCAGATTTCTGCAACCACTCTTTTGCTACTGGATCTTTCCCCTCCTCCCTCAAGCACTCCCTTGTGCGCCCCCTCCTGAAAAAACCTTCAGCTGACCCTACCTGTCCAGCCAACTACAGCCTCATTTCTATCACCCCTTTCGTCAGGAAACTGCTGGAGCAGCTGGCCTTTCCCCAACTTACCTCACACACTGAACTTGTTGGCGGTTTCCACGACCATCAATCTGGATTCCGAGCATCTAGCGGCACAAAAACTGCTCTTATGAACACCGGTGAAGAACTGCTCACAACTCTAGACGCTAACTCTCCAGCTGTCCTCATTCCATTCTATCTCTCCTTTGCCTTTGACACAGCCAACCACTCCATCCTCATAAAACGGCTCCATGATACCCTGGGGATCTCGTAGCGGGCACTGGACTGGCTGACCTCCTTCCTAACTGACCATCCATCCCAGGTCATTCTGGGCACCTTCTCCTCACCTACCTCCTTCTCCACCTGTGTTCCCCCAGGGCTCAAACCTCTACCCTGGCTCTATAACACTTACCTTGCTCAGCTAGCACTCCTCATTTCTTCCATTTCTTCCTTCTCCCCCAACTTCCAGTGTTACGCAGATGACACAACTCTTTAAAAATTTCTGTTGATCCTCTTACAAGTTGGGCTGCGGTCTGAGAATTACTTGGTCCTTCTGGAAAATTGTGAATGGGGGATCAGTTGAGAGGGCCTATAGCTCAATAATTCTTCTAGCCAATGTTATTGCTACTGTGATGAATATGATGAGGTCATCACTCCTTTTCCAGGGATAGCCTCTCCCTACGAGGCCAGAGGACGGCAACAGCTACCTGATCCTAACGATGGCAACGGGTATATGAGAGAGGACTACCTGGGGAGATCCGACCCTTGGGGAGATGAACTGACATCATTGAGGAAAATCACATGCCCCCCATTTCCCTTCAGGGATGACACCTCCATGCCACATGCCCTGATGGTATATTATAACCCTCTCCTTCACCCACCTGTCAGTTCCCTGCATGATATTCACCCATGTCATACAGAGAATATGGCAACAACTGGGACAAGGAAGAGACAAGGACGAGTAATGATCACTCCTAATGGCACTCCATACCAACTTCTTCCAAATTACCTGAAAAACGGCCTGAAATCCACTGCAATGAGAAAGAGAGATGGAGCAATGCAGAAGACTAGGACCGGCAAACCAACACAGCAGTATACTCTCGGGAGATTGCTCAATCGGCCTGGGAAGTTTAAATGCTCTGCAGCTGACAGACACAGAGGAGAAGTGGAATGCGAGGAAACAGAACGTCAAGAGGAGGGAAAAAGAGCTGCAGAGGCAGGCGGATATTGCAACGGGCTCTCACAACGGACAGATCGACAAGGGCAAGAACGCCATGGAAAACATTTGGCGGAGAAACCAGAGAGCGAAGTGAGGGCCCGGGGAGGTGAAAGCCTGCCACCCGAGGGAACAATGCAGCGGGGGCCACCTGCACTGAAGCAGGACACTGAAGTAGCTTTATGTCTCACGAGACGCAAGCAGAGCCTACAGAACGACAAGAGAGCATGAAGGACACTGACAGCCCCCAGTATGCCCCGGGTAGTAAAACGTGTTACTGGGTTGCTGGAAAGTGCAAGCCGCTTTCGGGAAGTAATACGAGAAACACAGAGTAGATTGTCACGAGAATAACGTGTTTGAGAAGCTTGCTATATGTTGAAACTAACATTGGTGAGCAAGGAATTGTACGATCGAAACGAAAAAAAAGGTCAGACTGTACAAAAAGTCCAAAAATGCATACCACCAAAGGTCCTAACACCAAAAATTCAAACCTTTGGTGGCATGCATTGTAGGTAAATAAAACATAAAAAACTTTAAAAAACAGGGGCTACGGGAGTGTCCCCTGCAACACCCTGCTCACTATACAATGGGGTATAGTGAGCGGGGTGTTGCAGGGGACAGCCCTGCAGCACACCAAGAAAATAAAAAATAAAAAACAGGGGCTGCAGGGGTTTCCCCCGCAACACCCGCTCACTATACTTTATAGTATAGTGAGCGGGTGTTGCGGGGGAAACCCCTGCAGCTGGCCGTACATTTTCTTTTTTAAAAGGACCCTGCGGCGCCGGTTCCCGATCACGGAAGTGAAAGGGAACTGGCGCTGCAGGGACACAGTGTGAAGAAAAGGTAAGTAGGGTTTGTATATGTTGGGGGTGTGGGTGGGGGTGTGTTGAGGGTGTGGGTGAGGGGGTGTCGTGGATGTGGTGTGGGTGGGGGTGTGGATATGTAGTGGTTTGCAGTGTTTGTTTGCATGGGAAACGTATGAACCTTCGGTGGTGCATACATTTTCCCATGCAAACCTTTCCGTCTGAGACTTTTCCGTGACGGAAAAATAACGCAGATCCGGTGAACAAGACTGAAGAAGCCAACATTGGGCGAACATTGATCTATGGTGAAAAGGGAAAGTGGCTGCATGGTAGTCTTGGCAGGCGAGTATACCAGACAAAGCAAAGAGTGTAAAAGAAATTGCAAATCAAATATTTAAAAACCTGCACGCTGCATGAAAGTCCTGGCAGGGGAGTATACCAGGCAAAGTCAAGTATATGTAGTAAGTAAATCTCAAAGAAGATCCATACCCTTAAGATTGTGGTTAAAGTGCGAAGACCTGGCAGGAGAGTATACTAGGCAAAGTCAAGTATGTGAAACGCAGTGAAGAGTATACAAAGAATCTCAAGAAAGTATCATACCTTTGAAATTGTATATTGTTGTCAAGAAAGAAAGGAACCTGGCAGGGGAGTAACCGGGCAAGCTGCGAGCCTGGAACATGCAACTAAATTGTGAATACAGTAAAAAGGAGAACCCCAAAGGGAACACATATATTTAAGAGTGTGTTTTCTTTTTAACTATCTTAAAAATAAAGATAAACCAGGGGAAAGAAGCTACTCCCCAGAACTGTGGAATTACCAAGAGGCGGGAGTTGCCCTGTTGGGTTATAAAGAACTTGATAATTCTTGTGTTCAATATTTCCGCACTGAGAAAAGGAATCTGGGAAAGGCAATCACTCCCTGGAGCTGTGAACTCTATCTGCTTGAAACATTTTGATTGGAACATATGTGCACTTTAAAGAACAAGGGCACTATCCTTTGCACCTTAGAATTAGTTTTTGAGTGCGAGGGCCAGAACAGGATTACAAACACAGGACATATTATTTTTGGAGATCTTGAGAAAGGACAGATCATTCATTTTTGTTGAGGTAGGGAAACCCCTCCTAGATTACGGTTAGTGAGGCCTTTCCCCAACACCTTTTATTTTCAATAAACTTTTATAGCCAAAATATGAGTACGCTGTGTCTGCGTATAATTCCTGGCTCCTCACACTAGCAAAAATGCGACTTTCCAGATTAAGAATCGTAAGTCACATGTACGGATGGGTTCATACAGTGCTGACATAAGTCCTGATAGGACGGTATTCAAGTTCCAAGAGGGCACCGGCTTGGGAGATGGAGGCAAAGTGCGTAACAATCTTCTGAGAAACACTTTGACCGCAAGGTCAGTGAGTAGTGAAGACTGATGCAGGACTGTGGTACAGGCTGAAATGGCTGAGCGATGCACTTTAATTGACGGCTGCGATAACCCGCACTTGGGCAGGTGTAAGAGGCAGGGTAACACTTAACCCACTGATATAGCAAGAGGGTTGAGTTGTGAAGTTTGACACCATACGGTCAAGCGTGTCCATTTATTGGCATAGGCCAGATGGGTGTATGGCGCCCTGGAAACTCTGATGAACTCCCAGCACTCTGTGGATAGATTCAGATTTGACAGCTTTCGCTGTCCAGGAACCATGCTTTGAGCGACAGACTCGCAGAATTGTCATGGAGAACATTGCCTTCCTGTTGTGTTAACGGGTGCGGTCTGAGGCGAATGGGCATCTCTTAAGACAGTTTTAGGAGAGTATGGTACCAAACCGGATGTGCCGAAACCGGGGCAATAAGAATCATTTGGCAAGGTTGTTCATTCATCCTCTGTAGAACTCGGGCTAATAAGGGTGTCAGAGGAAACCCCTAGAAAATCCGCCCATCCAATTCAGAGAGAAGGTGTACCTCAGGGGCTGTTTCTCCAGTTATCTGGACGCGAAGCGAGGGCACTACACGTTGTGGTTTGTCACAAATACATTGATCTGGGCTTGGGCCCCATTTGTGGAAGATTCTATTTAGTTCTCTGTTGTCTAGATCCCATTCATGGGACGATGAATAGTCTCTGCTTAGCTTGACCGCTATGACATTGCCGTTTCCTGGCAGATGTTCCGCCCTCACCTGAACTTTGTGTTTGAGGGTCCAACTCCATAACCACTGTGCTTCAGCCAAGAGATTCGCCGATTTTGTGCCTCCCTATTTGTTGGTGTAATGCATGGAGGTGGGATTGTCCATTTGGACTGCGACTACCTGACCCTCCAGTACCGGCTGGAATGGTTGTAGTGCCTAGCAGATAGCTCTGAGTTCTAAAACATTGATGTGGAGACGAGCGTCTTCTGGTGACCATGCGCCCTTTGCTTGAATCTCTCCCAGGTGCACTCCCACAACCTGAAAGGGATGCGTCCGTTCGGAGGAGCAATGTTGAGGTGGGCGCTTGAAACAGCATGCCTGGAGTTAGATGTTTTTGGTTGTTTCACCACTGCAACACCCTGTGTAATGACGGTGTGAGAATGGAATCTTCCCACAAGCCATAGGCCTGTGCCCGTTGGTGGTCCAGTGCCTCCAGAATTGGCTTCCTTTGAAACCAGCAGATGGGACTCCGGTATAAACAAACGGACATCATGCCTGTGAGGGATTTGAACCAACGTACCGTGGTGAAGGAACTGTTGACAAACCATTAAACCATAGCTAGCATCGCTGTAATTCTCTCTGTTGATGGTCGTACCCTGGGGATGCGAGTGTCCAGCTCTGCCCTGAGGAAGAGAGCGGTGTGTGCGAGTATAGGGGTGGACTTTGTTGATGAAGCCTAGGGTTTCTAGGATTGACCTTGTCTTTGTGACTGCCACGGTTGTGAACCTCTGGGAGTTGGTCTTTATCAACCAGTCATCTAAATATGGAAGAAACTCTACTCCTGCTCGCCTGAAGTGTGCTGCTACTGGCACTAGGCACTTTTAAAAAAACCCTTGGGGCCGATCTCAGGCCGCAAGGAAGCACACAGAAGGAACAAGTTACTTACCTGTAACTTGTTCTCCCTCATGGGTCTGGCATGGATTCACATGCTCATGAATATTCCCTGTCGTCAGGCCGGGAATCCTCGGTAAAAGAAAAATCAGTTTGTTTCATTTCTAAACTGTCTTTCTCCTATAAAACAATCACTGAGCTCGGGTCATACTGCCCACAGCCAATGACCGCCCTCTACCTAAGCCCCTCCTCAGGCAACCATCTTCAGATTTGGTAGCACGTAAAGTGGCAGTAGGACCAAGAGATGAGCCGCAGAGGGGTAGACGGGAGGGTTCGCATGTGAATCCATGCTGGACCCATGCTGGAGAACAACAGTTAGAGGTAAGTAACTTGTTCCTTCTCCAGCATGGGGCCTGGCATGGATTCACATGCTCATGAATACAGAATACATAGCAGTACACACATGCACAACCATGGGAAGTGGCAAGGCACAACAGAAGCAACCTCTTACCTCCTCATCAGGCTCACCTTCAAGCGAACAGGATCCCTGTCAATGCAGTAGAACTTCGTGAAGGTGTGCGTCGACCTCCACCTAGCAGCCCTGCAAATGTCCAGAAGGGGCACACCAGACAGGAACGCCGTCGTCGAATCAATCGCTCTGGTACAATGGGCTCTCGGACGGCCAGGCAGCGGTCGGTTTGACAACCGGTGACAATGAGTGATGCAGCCGGAGACCCACCTGGAAATGGAGGCCATGGACAGGGCCTTCACAAGGTTCACAGGACCAAAGTTCACAAAAGCAGAGAAGTTTTCCTGGAAACTCTTCATACGGGCCACATAAAACTTCAGCGCTCGAGCCACATCCAATGAGAGCAAAGTCCTTTCAGCCGGGGACAAAGGCTTCGGAAAAAACACAGGTAACCCCAGGGCTCGTTGAGATGATCCTTGGGCATGAAGGGGGGGTGCGTCCGCAGCACTACCCTCGTCTCGTGTAAAGTCAAGTAAGACCGCTTGCAGGACAGGGCCCGGATCTCACTTACTCTTCTTGCAGAGGTGATGGCCACGAGGTAAGTGGTCTTCCACAACAGAAACTTGAGCAGAGCTGAATGCATAGGTTCGAATGGGGGCCCCATAAGCCTAGTCAGCACCACGTTGAGTTCCCACACCGGGGCCTTCACCAGCGGGAACGAGCGGAACCGTCCCTTGATGAACACTTTGACTAGACGATGCGACCACAGTGAAGATCGTCCCGAAGACCTGGTATAGAAGGCATGCGCCAGCCCCGATTTAGCCAATGACAATAAATACGGAAGTACCTGAGGGGCCGTGACCCTCAGAGGTTTGATCTTTTGTGACCAGCACCAAGTTGCAAAACGCTTCCATTTGTGTCTGGAGTATTTCAAAGTGGACGACACCCTGGCCTTGGGGAGTATCTCCCTACAGTCTGCCGGAAGCTCGTCACAACCGAACTCTAATGCTGCAGGAGCCAGGCCTTCAAGTTCAGCGATCCTGGGTCGTGGTGCAGAAATGCACCTCCTTCCCTGGCGAGGAGATCCGCGACCACTGGCAGCTTGACTGGAGGGCATGCTGACATGCTGAGAAGGTCCAGGTACCAGATCTGCCTCGGCCACGCTGGTGCAACGAGGATCATCCTGCACCGGTACCGCCTGAGTTGACTGATGACTCAAAGTAGTAGTGGCAACGGAGGGAAGGGTACAGAAACAGGCCTTCCCAAGGAGAATGCGTCCCCCATGCTCCCCGGCTGGGAAACCTGCTGGCGAACCGCCAGCACTTGGTGTTCATCGCCGTCGCAAACAGATCGATCTGGGGACTGCCCCATTTGAGGAAAAGGTTGTCCACTTGATCCTGCAAAGCTCCCACTCGTGGCAAGAGCGTAGCTCCCTGCTGAGAGAGTCGGCAACAATGTTCTTTACTCCTGCCAGGTGAAACGGAATGAGGAACATACTCTGGGATGTCGGCTCAGTGCAACAAGTCATGAGCCTCTTAGGAGAGCGCTTGGGATCTGGTGCCCCCCCTGCTTCCGGATGCAAAACATTGTGGTGGTATTGTCCAAGAAGACCCTCACCACTATGCCCTTGAGGAATGGCAGAAACGACCGGAGGGCCCAAAACACTGCCCGTAGTTCCAGTACGTTGATGTGTAGCATCTTTTCTTCTGGCAGTCACAGGCCTCTGGCGTGAAGACGTCCGGTGTGGGCTCCCCATCCTTCCAGAGAAGCGTCTGTCGTGACCGTCTCCTGGTACGGGGGCTCTGGAAGTTTGTGTCTCTGGTGATTTTGGAGCGCATGCACCAACCACATTATCGCTCAATGGAACTCCTCGCCGAGGGTGATTCTGTCCTGGAAGCCTCTGGACACCTGGAACCAAAGGGCGTTGAGGAACTCTAGAAGTGGACGCACCCACAACCTGCAGAGGCCGAATCAGGTATATACACAACATCATGCGGAGCAACGACTTGATGGTCTTCACTGTGGGGATTTTCAGTGCCAACAGCCGTTTCACCTTGCCCAAGATGGCCACTATCCTCTCCTCCGACGTTGACGCCAGGTAGGACGTGTTGAGCCTGGATCCCAGCAACAGCGCCTCCTGCGATAGAGACAAGCAGGACTTTGCATAATTCACCGAGAAACCCAGGTCTTTCAGCAGTCTGACAGTCCTTGCTGTGTGATCGACAGTGATGTCCCTCAACTAGGCCCGGATAAGCCAGTCGTCTAGGTAAGGATACACGTGAATCCCCTGTAGTCGTAGATGGGCCACCACCTGAGCCAGGCACTTGGTGAAGACTCTAGGTGCTGACTCTAGTCTGAAAGGGAGAGCCTTGAACTGCTAATGCTGCTAATGCTTCCCTTGTACAACAAAGCACAGGAGCTTTTCATGTTTGGGGATGTGGAAGTACGCGTCCCCTAGATCCAACGAAGACAGAAAGTCTCTCTCCTCCAGCTGGCCGAGCATGTGCTTCAGCGTGACCATCCAGAACTTCTGGAACTGTATGTACTTGAGTCATCGTAGGTCGAGCCCCCGGTCTTCTTTCTTACGAGAAAGTATCTTGAGTGGAACCAGCTCTATCGCCCCTTTTCTTAACATGGTCCGAACTTCCAGCAGCAGCTGGGGGATGTGTTGTTCCTGTCGGGCCACCGGTGGTATTAGCTGAAACTTCTGTTGAAATTCTAAAGTGTGCCTATGGGCGAGAGCGTCCAGCCCCCATCGATCGGTGGAGATGGTCTCCTACGCGCTGACAAAGTTTGCCACCCGGCCTCCCTCCGGTGTACATGGGTGAGAGCCCAACGTCTTGGCCGGTTCAGTCCTGCTTGGAGGTCGGCACGCCGCATTGGGGACCTTGACGACGACGGCAGGCACCTCTGAAGGCCTTAGAGCAACCCCTGTTGGTTTCCTGGGCCTAACAACTGGAGGGTTGGCGGTAAGAGGATGAGCCCCTGCCGAAACCCTTCGAAGACCTGCTAGACTTCCCTCCTGAGGAACGAAAGGACGGCCGGTGTTGTTGCAGAGTGCCCAAGGAACGGGTCATCTCTGTGTCGGTCTTGATGGCCTAGAGGGATTCATCGACGGCCTTCCCGAACAGGTTGTCTGTCGAACTGCATGTCCAGGACCCTCGTCTGGACCTCCTGTCGAAAGTTAGTGGCCTTGAGCCAGCCACGACGGCGAAAGCAAATCCTGTTTCCCATCTGGCGGAAACCAGTGTTCGCAAGGTCCAGGGCCACTGTGATGGTGTTGTCCGATGCCAGCTCACCGTCCTGGAGGATTTTCAATGCCCCGACACATTTGTTTTTGGGGAGGAAATCCAGGAGTGGAGCCATCTTGTAACAAAGCTCCCGGTCGTATCTGGCCACGATCGCTAAGGTGTTGGCCTTCTTGACCATCGTCGCCGCCGAGTAGATTACCTTTCTACCCATGGAAATCCAATTTCTTCCCCTAGTTGTCTGGAGGTGCAAATGAAGACGACGCTGAACTCGACGATTTCTTCCTGACCACCGAGTCCGGCGACGGTTGAGACCGCTGACACATGGGCGCTGACTCCGGCACCCTGTACTTCTTTTCAAGTCGGTCTCTTTTGGCTGGGGCTGAGACAGGGTTCCTCAGCAGAGCCAGCCCTTTATCCCGTACGTTGTCCAGGTGCGGGACCAACAGGATGGTCTTCCTTTTTGCCTCACGGCGCTGGTACAGGAAGCCCTCCTTTTACTCTTCCGGGTGAGCTAGAAAATTCAGACGCACGGGCGATCATGGAATGGAAGGATCCCAATTCATCCGGTGGAGAAGCTCTAGGCAGCGGTGACAAAGGTCTCCCATCCCGCTGTCCTCAGCTGTGTCAGTTGACTCTGTGTCCGTCCCCGTCTCCCTAAGAGGGAGGGCAGCGACGGTTGGAATGGAGGTGTAGGATGTCGTTCCCATCGTCGTCATCATCACCACCCTGGATGATGTGGACATAAAAGTATCTCCTCCTCGTCGGACAAAGAAATGTCAGTTCCTTGGAGTTCTTCTCCACCCCACCTTTTCTTCAGGTCCTTAGGGGTCCGTCTCAGGCTGAGGTCTGGCATCCTCTTCTCCGGAGTCTTCTCTACTGGCTTGGCCAAAGCCTCCCTCTTGGGAGGAAGAGCCACTGTGGCCGCCACCGGGATACCCTGGACCGGGCCAGCCCCTGTTGCCTTCGAAAGGGAGGCCACCACCAACTCGATCGAGGAGGACAATTTGGCCTGGATCACCGGGGCCTTCACGGGCAGGCCGGACACCTTGTCCTGCTTGGCCTTCTCTTTGACGGGCAGGTCGGAAACCTTGTACTGCTTGGCCTTCTCCTTCACGGGCAGGTCGGACACCTTGCCCTGCTTGGCCTTCTCTGGCATCTCCCTTCAGCTTCTAGCTGACTTTCTCGTGGATCAAGAGCTGGAGCAGTGGCTGGAGATCGAGGCAGACGTAGACGATGAACGTGCTCTGACTGCCGCGGAACCCACAGGTGCGGCAATCCAGGCGGAAGCGGACTTGCTGTGCTTGGCCTTGTTTTGGGCACCCGCGGATGGAGCGCCCTCAAAGGACTTAGAAGCCTGCTCAGGTTGGCTGGATCCGGAAGAGGGATGCCCTTGTGAATCACCTAGGGTAGAGGACTTGCCGTGAGCCACGTCGACAACCGGATGTGTCGATCCTTCATTGTGCGCTTGGAGAAGCCACAGCAGATCTCACAATCTTCTTCTTCATGTGTCGGGTGTAGGTAATAGAGGCACTGGGAATACTTGATGTCCGTGAACACATTCCGCACACCGCAGCTGGTGCACAGCTTGAAGAGGGAGGCACCGTCCTTCTCCTCCAACATGATAAGCGCGGTGTAGGCCTGAAGAACTTCTGGGAGCTTCTAAGAAGAAACACTTGACAATTTCTGCACTTGAGGGGTGATGAATGATGCCAAAATCGGAAGGATAAGCGATGGAGCACACAAGGTCGATTGAACCGAAAAGAGTTTTCCTATCAAAAACGCAGAAAAGCTCAAAGAGCAAAACGCAAGGACTCCCAACACTTGAATGTGCAGTAAAAATCTGAAGATGGCTGCCTGAGGAGGGGCTTAGGTAGAGGGCAGTCATTGGCTGGGGGCAGTATGACCCAGGGCTCAGTGATCGGTTTATAGGAGAAAGACAGTTTAGAAACGAAACTGAAACTGTTTTTCTTTTACCAAGGATTCCCAGCCTGACGACAGGGAATATTCATGAGCATGTGAATCCATGCCAGACCCACGCTGGAGAACAACAGTTACAGGTAAGTAACGTGTTACTTTTTGGTTAACCAACGATCCAGAAACAGGAAAAAGGAGAAACTCTCATTTAAGGAGGAACTTTGAGTTAATTTACTCTTTAGTTTTATAGGAGTCTTACCCTTCCTACGTTTGGTTCTTCTTTCCCCAAGACGGTATTCGATTTGAAGAACTGTAGAGAGAAGATCCGAGAATGACCCAGGGCGAGATGTCCGAGCTAACTCGTACTTTAGTTGTTTTTTCAAACCCCTTTGGAAAATCATATACTGTGTCTGTTAAGGCCAGTCTGCCTCTGACACAAGCCGCTTGAAAGAGGTGATGTATGTCAGTAGGTTGTTAGATCCCTGGTTTAAAGTGGTTTCTGGGTGTTCAAACGCCTGTTTCGAGTAGTGTGAAAAATCCTCCATAATCCTGGAGAACTGGATTGTTTCCCGTGACCAAAGGTGTAGCCCATGCCAGGGCATTAACTGTTAGGTTCGAGACCATAAACCCTACTTGAGAGTGTTCAGCTGCATAGGTATGGGGATGGAAGGCAAAATGAATGGTACATGCTTCCATGAACTCCTTTAGTCTTTTGGGTGCTCCATCAAACTTGCCCGAGGAGAGTGCCATAGGGGGTAGATCTGCTGGATGTGGGTCCCTGCCCGAGACCAGTTGACAGAGAAAACCATTTTTGGTTTTTAGGATCTGAACCTCTAATGTCAGCCTTGTACGGCCGCCACTAGCTCCTGTACCTGTTCTGCCGTCGCCATGTTAACTGTTTGGCGTTGCAATCTGTCAAATGGGTAGTCTTCGTCTTCTACATCAATTACGTCCCCCTCCTCCTCCTCCTCCTCACCTGAGCTGATGACGTCTTGCTGGTTCTTTTTCTTTTTCCATGCACATTTTTTGTGAAGATATGCTCTGCCTCGAGAGGATGCCACAGTGGACGTCTAGATGCACAGCACCCCACTGGGTTCTCTTCCGAGACAAGCCCAGAATAGGGGGAAAAGCCAGAAGGCACAAAAAACCCCTTAGATGAATCCGGAAAGTCAGTGAAGAGAGAAGAGTCAAATCCAAATTGTTGTAGCAGTTGGGAGATCTTGCAGGACAAAGTAAGGCAGAAACAGCACCTCTTCAGTGGAATATAGGTTCTGGTTCCAAGTGCCAAAGAAGAGCGAAAATACAAAGGGTGCGTGCGGCGGATAGGATCTCCGTGCACTTGGCTGCAGTGAGAGCTGACGCCAGAGAGAGGGGAACCAAGAAAGAGACACCTAGGCGTAAAGCTCAACCGGAAACACAGAGAAAGCAAAGAGAACGCAACCAGGGAAGAATGTAGCGAAAAGACAGCGCACAGCGAGAGAGGAGGCGGCAGGGAAAAGCAAGAGCAGACCGCGAAGAACGCGGAGAAGAGACCAGAGAGAGAGAGAGATAGCTGCTGCTGAAGGGAACGGCAGGAAACCCAAGAACGACCACTGAGAGACGCGGCAGAGGGCAGAGAGGAGGGAAAGCAGTGTGGTGTGCACGAAGAGAGAGGAAACTAGCTTATTGACCCAAAGAGAACACTACCACAGTAGCAGGTTGCAATGCGCCGACCACCGGGAGTAGAATGGGAGTTATCCTCCCGGCGGCCGCCATGTTGCAAAACACTAGACCGCTACCCGGAGCAGAAACCATTAAGTGATGGAACACTCAGAGGTGGCGTGACCTCCAGCGATCCTGCAGGCGCCAGCTAGCGCGGCGCATGACAACCTCTGCCATGAGGTGCCTCAAGGAAACTTTCACAGGCAAAAAAGAGGTTCCTGGGCACAGGAAACTCTCAAAGAGTAAACAAAACCCTTACTGACTAAAATAGTTCAGAAACCGGGTTAAAGTGAAGTAGACTTTTATGAAAACAGATGAAAGCTGAGAGAGCCAAAGAGGGTGCCCCTTTCTAAAAGACTGAGGTGAAAAATGTGCAGATGGCTGCCTGGGGTTGAACTTAAGCCCTGCAACCTAATTGGTTGGGGTCATGTAGGACCTAAGTGAGATCAAGGGACTACACACAGTGCTCCAGATAAGATTTGGAAGTGGGAGCATTTGATGTCCTATTTTTCAATGTTGGGAGTTAAATGATTTTTTGTGGAGCAGAAATGTAAGTCGAATTCCCAATGAGAGTATTTTATAAGCAAGTAAAAATATGTTTTAACTGGAAAACTGAAATCTTTTTGCAATATTTATTTCTTTGCATTCATGCACATTAAAAGATACAGGTTTACTTCTTCCAATCAGGCAGCTAAAATAGTAGTTTCTTCCTGTGGTAGTATGTGCACTACTGGTCCAAACATATCCATGGAGCTGTGAGGGTGAAAGCACGGGTACAAGATTCTCTAGATGTCTTTTTCCTATTTTTTGTTGGGAGGATTATTACTCCCTAATATTTATTTTTTTAGAGTATTTGCCCATTTTTAGGGAGTAAAAGTGGCCGATACACCCCTTATCTGTAGGGCTGACTAGACAAGTGAGTGACATAACATAACAAAACTATTCAGGCAAAATCAGCAATTTTATAGCTTTTTTACATAAGGGAAAAATATATATATGGGATACATTACTCACAGTAATCGTATTTCTGATGCTTGTATCTTTTTAGAATCACATGCTATGCATGGGCCGACCTCTGGTGGTAGCCGCGGAGTATTACTTTTTTTGTTTTCGAAACTCGAAAAGGGATGTCAACAGGGCGTGCCACTAATACTATCCCTAGTGTGATGTCCACTCTACCCATGGTCCTTCACGTGTCGAGGTCCCTCAGATTGTTTTTTTTCTTACATGTGGTAGCATGAAGTGTAGCGCGAGTATCGATATAATAAAGCAAATAAGAGTAGATAAGCCAGAAAAACATCTATGCACCTTCTTCTCCACAGGGGAGGAAGGGTGTGCGCATGTGAATCTAAGCAGATACAAGCATCAGAAATATGATTACAGAGAGTAATGCATCCCTTCTGAGGCTTGTGGATCTGCTTAGATCACATGCTATGGATAGATTAGAGAGCAGTGCCTGGAAAAGGTGGTGGGTTGTGAGAAGGTACAGCAGCAAATCGATGTTTTAGCACTGCTTGTCCCACCTGGGAATCTGCTTTAGAATGTGGGCCTCATTACAAGGTTGCCGGTCCAGTACCAACGATAAAGGTAAGCTTGCCGGTACCGTTGTTACCGGACCAGCAAACTACAAGGTCTGCTCGCGGGTGCCTGTCACCCCCGGCAGGTCTGACCTGCCTGGCGGAACGGCACCCACGACCCGACCTACACGGTAGCGCCGGCACCGGCCTCCCTATTCCCATTGAGTCCTATGGGACTCAAATGGGAATGGGGAGTCATTTTTACCGGCACCCGGTGAAAAGGAATTACCGGGTCAGACGTGGCCGGAATGCACCAGTACAAACCCATTGCCGGTAAAAAACTGACTGCGGCGGCAGCCGGGCCGGTATTTACCAGCACGGCTACCGCCACCCTTGTAATGAGGCCTAGTGTATCAATACAGTAATGCTGAGTAAAGGTATGAATAGAGCTCCATGTAGCTGCTTTGCAAATGGCGTCCAGCTGGATGTTTGCAATAAAGGCCAGAGTAGCTCCTGTACCCCTGGTAGAGTGAGCTCTTGGTGTGAAAGGCAGAGTTTTGTTTGATAGAGTAGCAGAACTGATCACCTCCCCTGCCAGGTGCCATGGAGTCAAACAGTTGGTCTGTTTTTCATAGTGGTTTTGTCTTGTTTACATAGTAAAGAACCACCCTCCTTATATCTAGTGTTAGACGCGGAGAGTGGCGGCCCCCTAACCAATTTGGGTAAGCTTAATCGCCTTCGTTATCACACCTGCAACCTTTGTTAAATCCTTCCCTACGTTTGTGCTCCACATCCACAAAATACTGTATGTGGGCCAGCAGCGTACATAGGAGCAGGAGCTCCTTTACCCTTGCTACCGGAGCAGCCCACCACCAACTTCCTTCAGTCCTGCATCCCGTTACCCACAGTTAGGCGGGAGATCTTTTACCGCTACCGAGGGTAACTCCTTTACTCCTGATGCTAAGACACTTGTGTTTCCCGCATTGCTGAATGCATGACTCCCCTCTGCCGCACACCTAATCATTCTACTGCCGCTTTGTGTGTACAAAGAGTACACAACTACAAGATGGCCACCGCCTTATTGCACCTCGGACTTGATGATCAGCGCTGCTCTATTTGGTCCACCCAGCCAGCCTATCTACCCCAGCTATCTTATGTCGGATATATCTGTAATATCCTCTTCTGCTTGTGAAGAGTCTGATCCCCTGTCCTCCCCTTCCTCCTCACCTCTGATTTTCCGATGTAATGCAAGCTTCGGGTTATCCTGGGTTCGAGTCTTTCCCTTTTTTTTTGCAGATAAGGATGACCGTGAAAGGACGCCACAGTGACACCCAATGGGTGAACTGTGGCTACCCTCCTCAGCCGTTAAACAGTGGGGAAAAAGCCAGAGGCATAAAAAACCCCAGAAAGGTATGCTTCAGCTGAAGAGATGAGTGGATGAGGAATATCCAGAGATGGTTAACCTGGGTGTAGCTGAGTAGCACGGGTTAATTGTTCGAGTAGTAACAATACAGTACTGGAAAAGGCAGGCAATCCGTTAGGCAGGCAGGAGTCGGTACACAGGAAATACAAGAAAACGACAATGGGGATGAGGCAAGGCAGTCCGTTGAACAGAAGGAGGTCGATACACGGAAAGGTAATGCTAAGGTAAAGATGGGGAGGAAAGGAATGCAAAAAGGCAAGACAGAGGGAAAATCACACAAGACGGGAGGAAGGGACAGGGGGAAGATGGGAGCGGGAAGTAGAATGAGGAGGGTCAAGGAAACGGAGGCGAGAGGATAGTTGGAAACATAGAGAGGAAGGACGGGAGGAAAAAGGCGAGTAAGAGCAAAAACACTGAGGAGCGAAAAGTAAGGAGTACGGTAGCGCAGGCGATCAGGAAAGCTGTTCGTTGCAACGCATCCGACCCCAGAAGTGAATGGCTTATGTACGGACGTCGGAATGCGTAGAAAAAGACTAGACTCGTACTCTGCGCTTCGTTGTACGTGAAGGAACCAGCAATGTAGAACGCAGCTTCCATTTAGCCCAAAGCCGCCAGGTTCTCTGAGGTGTGACACCTTAGGGGACCTGCAGGCGGGAGCCGGACCCACGCCTGTTCGCCTAACTCTCTGGTAAGGGGTACCTGCTCATACCACGTGCAGCTCCAGCACCACTTCCCCATCCTTGTAGACTCATTATTACACAATGAATGATGCTCACCCTGCCTAAACATCAGACTCACATATACGCTGCACCATCTGTATAATTGCCCGCCTTGAGTGCCCCATGCTACCAGTGCATAGCGACTCAGTAGTCCATTGTTTTATGCTATAAATGTTTAGGCACTCGCCCATCTTTAGGTGAACCCCCACTGTTGAAATTGCACCTGCGTGTTTGCACATTGCATTTTTTGCCTACCAGTGCTTAGACTCAGCATGCTAGTATCCTCAATGTTTAGAGTGTTTTTGTAAACCTACACCAAAATCGAATTTAGCTGCCATGACATTTTAGACTTAGCATGCTAGAATCCTCAATGTTTAGTGTGTTTCTGCCAGCTCATCAACTACCAATTGTTGTGCCTGACTTGATATTGCCCTATACTAACTGGCACCAGACAACTATTTCTGCTGCCACAGTAGCCGCCAGACCCTACCTGATGGTAGTCTCTGTACCCGGTTACCAGACATTTGGTCGAAAAAAATTGGTCGACCAGACAAATGGTCGAACCAATTTGGTCGAAAACCAAATGGTCGAATTTTTTTTTTCACCCCCTTTTTTTGGGGGGGGGCGGAGGGGGGCAACCCCCTTTTTTTTTTCTAAAAACCCCTTTTTTTAAAAAACAAAAACCCGAAAAATAAATATATAATTAAAAAAAAATTCGACCATTTGGTTTTCGACCAAATGTCATTTGACCAGTTTTCAGTCGACCAAATGTCTGGACACCGCTGTACCCTCTCACTATCACTGTAGCCAGAACAGCCCTACCATATAATAGTCGCATCACACTACTGTTGATTATCCCTAATCAAAATGGTACAATGTACCTAGGCAAGAGCCAAACAGCCACCCCACTGTACCTCCTCATACCTTTATTACACCTTGCCATTTATACTGCTGTCACAACTACGTACCCTGGTGAAAATGCACCTTGTCCGACCACAGAAAGGAACATCAGGCTACGAGCCATACTACCCCACCTCTGCAAGCCCATCTACCATAACAAGAGACCCACCTCGCAACACCCTAACCAAACCCCACCCTGCCATAACAGCACCCAAACTTATACCTACACTGCCACTATATCCGCAGCCTTAATCAACGCTAGATCGCTAGTGGCCCATGCCACAGAAATAGCAGACACCTTATCCACAAACAACCTCGACCTCCTGGCAATCACCGAATCATGGCTGCACGAAGCAGCAGGCCCAGCACTTTCAATAGCCATCCCAGAAAATTACCAAATAATCAGAATGAACAGGCCCAACAACAGAGGAGGTGGCCTAGCCATGATAGCTAAAACAAACCTCGAGCTAAGACTACTGCCTCAAGCACCTCTCAAATCCTGCGAGCTCCTCACAGCCAAATTGCCCATCTCCAAATGCCACACCCTAACCATTTATCTAATATACAGGCCACCTGGCCCCACTGGCTCATTCGAAGCAGACCTATCCAGCATCCTAGCCAACAACACAAAAGACACCTCTAGGCGACCTGAACCTTGGGTTAAATGACCCCGATGACAAATCAGCACAAGCTATAGCCAATATGCTAGATGAACACGGCCTAATCCAAAGAGTGCTTACCCCTACTCACAACAAAGGTAGGACCTTGGATTGGATTGCCACCCTGAACTGCGACACCCTCATCACCAAAACCTCTCCCCAACACTGGACAGACCATCACCTCATTAATTTCACACTATCACTCAACAAAGAAGTCATCAAAGAAAAAATCATGGCACCTCCACTGCCCACTAAAGCCAAAAAAAACATAACACCTGACAACCTCCTACCACTACTACTGCCTACCCTCAATGCTCTTCCCGACAAACTAAATCCAGAATGTCTAGTAGAAAACTACAACAATGTCATGAAGAAAGGACTAGACATCATTGCCCCTCTTAAACTGCAAAAGAGCAAACAGCAAGCCCACCTGAACGCCTGGTTCACCCCCCATCTTAAAGAACTTAGATTGCACAAAAGGAAACTAGAAACGCAATGGCACAACTCCCCCACAGAAGAGAACAAATCACTACTTAAACTCTTTGCGACCAAATACAAAAAAGAAATCCTACTCACTAAAAAGAATCTCTTCAATGAAAGAATCGAAAAATCTATCTCCAACACCAGGGAACTATTTGCTATACTAAGGGAACTAGAATCCCCCATACCCGCACCAGACAACATAAACAAGGACAAAGTCTGGTGCACCAGCGCCCAAAACGCCCTAACTAATAAAATCAAAACTCTCCAAACCAAAATTGCACAAAAAAAAAAGACTCCCTCACCACTAACGAAGCACCTCCCAGCAACCAAGCTAAAGCAACCAACCCACTAGGCCCGAATCCCTTCAGGTTCACCAAAATATCTATCCCAGAAACAGAAAGAGTTATAGCCTCACTTAAACCATCAAACTGCAAAGGCGACAACTGCCCTCCCCAAATAATCAAGGATGCGGCCAGGGACCTGGCCCCTTTTATAACCAAACTGATCAACGCATCCTTCTCCTCCAATCCAACACCATACCAAGTAACCTCAAAGAATCTTGGGTCCTGCCTCTCCTCAAGAAGCAAACCCTAGACCCTGCTCTTCCCACCAATTACAGGCCCATCACCACAGTGCCGTTCCTGTTAAAGATAATAGACAGAGTAGCATACCGGCAAATTCAGCAATATCTTGAAACTCACAAACTACTAGGCGCTCGTCAATCGGGCTTCAGATCACAGCACGGTACTGAGACAGCCCTAATCGATCTTAAAACCCAGATCAACGAGATTAACGACAGAGGGAACACCGCCATGCTACTCCTCCTCGACCTGTCGGCAGCGTTCGACCTGGTGGATCACGCAGTCCTGTGCGAACACCTGGCCTCAGCTGCCCACTTCTCGAAAGGGGCCATAGCCTGGATCCAATCATTTTTGGACAATCGAACTATGAGGGTCTTCTCCACTCTAGCCTCAGCAGACCCCATCAAAATAACCTGCGGGGTACCCCAGGGCTCCTGCGTCTCCCCCAACCTCTACAACATCTTTACCAAGCCCCTATTTGACAAGTTGGACAGACTGGGTGTCTCTTACACAAATTATGCAGATGACACCCAGATCCTCATACCCCTTTCGGGCAACTTCGACTCAGATACAGCCCTGCTAAACAAAATATATCTCATCATTCAGGCATGGATGGCCACACACGGCTTATGCCTGAATGATGAGAAAACCGAAATCCTGCTCCTCGGATCCAACACCAATATAAAAAAACTCAGCCCCAAATATAAGGCCTTCAACATTGATGGCAACACCATCACAGTGGCCAAAACAGTGAAAACGTTAGGCTTTCACCTAGATACAACCATGTCACTAAAAAAAACAAGTCAACTCACTAGCATCCTCTACCGCCTACACATGCAAGCTAATCAGGGCAAGCAGAGCCTTCCTCACCCAAGCTAGCTGCATCATCATCGCCAATGCCCTAATACTATCCAGACTAGACTATTGTAATGCCATGTACCTAGGAGCCAACAAATGCATAATCAACAAACTACAGACATTACAAAACAACGCACTCAGAACAGCCCTTAACCTACCATCCAAGGAACACATCTCCAACAAAAGGAGAGAAAGCAAATAGCTCAAAAATCTCCGACCGCATCTCTCTCAAAATAGCATCACTCACTTTCAAATGTTTAAACAATGCAGCCCACCCCCTATCTCGCAGCCAGAATAGCTAAAAAAACCTCCACCCGCCCCACCAGATCGATTAACTCCCACTGCCTGCAGGTACCCAAATTCAGACAAAAGAAAACCGGTGGCAGTAGTTTCCCTGTCTTGGCAGCCCAACACTGGAATGCCCTCCCACTCAACATTAGGACAGACCAACCCTACTACTGCTTCAGGAGAAACACCCTCACCTGGTTACGGTCCAATGATCCCCATGACTAAGCCCTCCCCACATGCCTATGCCCTCAATCAAACCTGACCGCCTCTATGCACAGCATCAAATATGTAAATATGTAAGCAATTTATTTTCTATATGTATATATGTACAGTCCACACAATGTAATGTTATGCCTCTAATTCATGTAGGCCTTATCCTGTAACCAAGTTTTTATGTAATCTTACCTTCCTGTTCTCTGTCTGCGCCCCGTTACCTCTGGGTTTTGTGCGCCATACTAAATAAATAAACAAACAAACAAATAAACAAACATGGAGGTTTTTCTCAGCTGAATTTGAAAGGTTTTGAAAGAAAGCGGGCAGTTCAATGAACTTAGGTGAAAGCCTAGGGTGTGTGTCCTTAGTACCAACTTGTTTTTGTAGCTAACAAAGAAAGATCTTGCACTGACAAAGCTTGTAGTTCACTGACTCTTCTTATGGAGGTGATGGCCACCAGAAAAGCCTTTTTATATGTTAGGTGTTTAAGGCTGGATTTGTGCATAGGCTCAAAGGGACCTAAGAGCTTTGCGAGAACCAAATTTAGATCCCACCCTGGAGGCAGGTTAGAAATGGGGGGATAAAGCATCTTTACTCCCTCCATTAATGCCTTAATGACAGGGACTTCCCACCAGGATACCTTGCTCTGAGACGTGGTGCACACTGAAGAAGCCGCCGGGTGGACCTTGATGGAGTTGAATACTCGACAGAAGTCTAGCAAGTGGAGCATGTAATGAAGAATGTGTGATGGAGTCCATTCGATCGAGTTTACATTCTTTGACTGGCACCATATTACAAATATTTTCCATTTGTTAAAATAACAGTGTTTGGTACTTGGTTTGCGTGCCTCCTTGAGGGTTTTCCATACACCTTTGAGGTAGTTTTACATGGACAAAATCTAGGCCTTCAGGAGCCAAGCTGCCAAGTTCATGGATTGAGGATGTGGGTGTAACGTTGTCCCCCCGTGCTAGGTGAGCATGTTGAAGAGGCACATGAGTTTGATTGGATTGCACATCGCCAGTTTACGTACATGCAGAAACCAAGGTTGTCTCGCCCACATGGGAGCAAACAGGATTAGCGTCATAGGTTCCTGGTGCAGCTTGTTCACTATTCTCAGTAGCGGTATTGGGGGAAAAGCGTAGGCAAATTTCCCTGACCAGCTCATCCACCGGGCGTTCCTCTTGGACCAGGGTTGGGGAAACCTGGATGCAAAGTCTGGCCATTGTGTGTTTAGGCTTGTAGCAAACAAGTCTAACGGAGGATAGCCGCAGAGGGAAAAAATATCTTCTGAGATTTTTCTGCTGAGCTGTCACTAGTGCTCTTCGGGTAGAGGATCTCTGCTTAATGAGTCTGCCAGAGAATTGAGTTCCCCTGGAACATGTTGCGGTACTAGGAATAAGTTCCGCTTGCGTGCCCCCTTCCAAATCTTCTGTGCTAGCCTGGACTGACTTGGAGAGTGTGTACCTCCCTGCTTGTTTGTGGAAAACATGGAAGTGGTGCAGTCTGTGAGGTTTTGTACTGTTTGACTCGACAGATGCAGTTGAAAAGCTTGTAGGGCTTTGAGCACTGCTAGTAGCTCTAAGAGGTTTATGTGATTTTGGGCTGTGATATGGGTCCACAGGCCATGCGCTGTGTTGTGGAGTTAGTGGGCTCCCCACCCGGTGAGAGATGCGTCTGTTGTTACAATCACATACACTGATGGATTGTGAAAAGGCTTTCCCTTCAACAGATTTTCCTTTGTCCACCAGCGTAGCACTTAAACTAGGGTTAGCGAACACTAGATCGTCCCACTGGCCACTTGCTTCAGACGACCGTTTCGCTAACCACATTTGCATTGGGCACATGCGTGCAGAACCAGGTAAATGCACAAAGCCATCATCCCGAGCAAACGCATTGCTTTGCATACAGTTATTTGGCGACCGGCTAAATACTGAGGTATTTGCAGCAGTACGTTTTGCACTCTTTTGTTTGACGGAAAGTCTAGACCATCTTCTGTTTTTAAGACAGCTCCTAAGAACGGTTTTATTTTGCTTGGAACGTTACTTGATTTTTTCTCGTTAACTGATATTAGGGAGAATTCTCATTTTATGGCTAATTTCCCTCACCTAGTGAGTCCCCCAGCAGCTTTGCTGGACTTCTGGAGTTTATTTCTTTCACTTGGTAAGAGTGTGAGCTTTTCTTCCCCCACTCTTACCCATGTTTTGCCATGTGTCTTTTACCTGTTTTAGGACTGTGGACTCTGAAGTACACCACTTCAGTAGCCCCCTTCTTTTGTGTGTTACACAGCACCTTCAGTGCAGTGACACAGGGTTGTCAGACTTCCCACCAACTCTATTTCTGGGGCTGCCTACAGTCCCCCAGAAAAGGGTAAAGTTGCCATTTACTTTACTTAGTCAATTTACCACAGATCCAGTAGACCCCATCTTCCATGGAGTACTGGAAAGGGTTACTTCGTATCCCTTTGCATCTGTACCTCCTAGAACATTGTTTCGCTCTTTTAACATTTAGACTTGGCTGGTGGCAGTGGTATGTACCCTAACTTTTCTACCGCGATTATAATATATAAACCAGGTATCGTTTTAGGCTATTATATGAGCCTCGAACTTAAACCCGCTTGACCAAATACCTTTTCTTTTTGGCACCGGTCGGGTTTATTCACCATTTCTTTTTGTTAAAGTCCTTCTTGTATTTATTTATTTTTATTTATTTATATGTTTATATAGCGCTGCAGCCCGCAGGCATCAGAGCGCATTACATTAAGACAGACTAGAT
The DNA here is from genome assembly GCF_040938575.1 of Ambystoma mexicanum. Classification (NCBI taxonomy): domain Eukaryota; kingdom Metazoa; phylum Chordata; class Amphibia; order Caudata; family Ambystomatidae; genus Ambystoma; species Ambystoma mexicanum. The sequence goes on from NC_090936.1 coordinate 32,023,404, forward strand.
TATAGAAAACAGGACACGGCGAGGGACACATAAAACAAGACATTTAGAAGATGATGTGGGCTAACAGAGTAACTAAGGTGGGCTCCTATTTGAACAGAAGTGTCTTTAGTTGTTTTCTGAATAGAAAATGGTTGCTTTCCAATCTCAGTGCGGGAGGGAGTTTGTTCCATTTAAGGACCTCTTTGGTCGTGAAAGCCCTGCCTAATCCCTTTGCTTTTTTTGCTGGAATAACTTGGAGAAGACCAGTCTTATTAGATCTCAGGTTGCAGTATGATTCATACCACGCGAATTGTTTTTTTAGGTAGATTGGCGCTTTTCGATATAAACATCGGTGTACTAGGGTAATAGCTTTGAATATGATGCGTTCCTCGATCGCTAGCCAGTGTAAATCCTGTCTGTCTTTTGTGATATGTTCTCTCTTAGGTTTACCGGTGATTGTTCTGATAGCATTATTTTGGACCACTTGGCCTCTTGTGTTTTAATTTGCATGGCAAACCAGGTTTGCCTCCGTTGTTCACTGCCTTTTGGCGGGCTTCTGCTCAGAAGCCCTCCTCCAGGCGCCAGGGTGTCTAGGTGGGCTGAATGTGAGGGAGGGGTGTAGTCACCCCCTGCACAGGGTATCCTAGGAAACCCAAGTCGCACTTTGCCATGATTGGCTGAGGTGGTTGTCCGGGCCGGACAACCCTCCTGCTGGGTGATTGACAGCCAGGCTGTGTGAATGGGGGATTTTCCCATAAAAGGCAGGACTCTTGGGTTAGAAGTCAGCGAGTCGCCACTGGAACTACAAGGAACTGAAGAGAAGCGGAGGAGAGGTCTACTGCTGCAGCTATCCTGTACCGGTGAAGCCCTGCTGCAGTCCTGAGCTATCTACCCTTCAACGACTAAGAGAAGATCCAGTCCGGAGTCTTCTTCCCTTGAGCCTGGTGGGGATAACCAGCTCGTCTTCTTCAGCCAGAGGAATCCCTTCGTGGTCGAAATCGCTGCACACTACTGTAGTGGTCCGGATAGCCACTGAAGAGCCTCTCCTGTTTTTAAGGAGTGCACCTTTTATTAATCGTCGTTGCTGCCGGCTTCATCCCTGTGTGGTGCAGACCCCTCCAGACATCCTCCTTCACATCGAAGCTCCAGGAACCGTGGGTCTGCGGGAAACCAACAGGAACAACTGCTGTGGCACCAGCTTCATCCTTTGAGAAAGGTACTGTGTCCTGCTTGAGAAATGTGGGTGAATCCCTCTTTCTCTTCCTTAAGGCTTGCCCTTACTTTTCCCTCCTTCTTATAACTTTTGCTTCCGAACATTGACAGTACTCTTGGCTACGTTGAATCGTGAACTGTCTGACTGTGTAATCCTCGACAACAGGCACCCGGTGTCACTTGACCCTGGCTCCGGCCCTTTGACTCTTGAATTCCTGTTTATGAATGCTCTTCGATTCTGTCTGCCTAACTATAATATTGGCTATGATTTTTGCCTCCAACTCCCTCTGGATATCTCAGGTGCTAAGTGTGTTTTTGCCCCGTAGCATTACTTGTCACGGATACGCGTTTATTTAGTAGACCGAACTGTCAAAAAGTGATCGCAATCGTATTCACGGTAACGTGTCTCGTTTCCTAACACCGGTCCATTCAAACACAGGGTACTTACCTTGAGTCATACCGTACAAAGTGAATTGGTTAGTTGTAGTATATTTTACATGTGGTTTTGAATTTAATAGAAGTGTTGTGTTTATAACAAATGGTTTAAAAATAAATGTACTTACATTTTACTACCTGAAACCTTGAGTCAGTCTTTGCTTGAGTCACGGTAATTGTGGTCCCTTTGTGTAATCTCTGCTACTGCTCATACACTCTTGAGATAAGCCTGGCTGCTCCGCTACTGCTACCACTTTAACATAGTAGTACAGGCTTGTACCAAAGGTAAAACTTGTATTGCCACCTGTAGTCTTAATTGTGTGTAGTGGTCCCTAAAGGCACTGCACAGGATTCTGCTTAACAATTGAGAATCCCAATTGGAACAGAAGATTGAATGTTCTTTCAGTATTTTGCTTGCAAATTTGGGGTGATTCCCCTGTTATCAGCCAGTCGTCCAGATAAGTGTACACTGAGACTGATTCTCTGCGTAGGTGTGCTGCCACTGCGGCTAGTACCTTGGTGAATACCCTTGGAGCGGAGGCTACGCCGATGGGTAGCACTTTGAATTGGTAGTGTTTGTTCACTGTCTTGAAGCACAAGAGTCTTCTGTGCGCTGGGAACACTGAAATTTGAAAGTATGCATCTTTCATGTCCAAGATTGCCATGTAGTCCCCTGTTTAAGCAGTGGGATTACTCCCTGTAGCGTTGTCATGCAGAATTTTTGTGGCTTGACATAAGTGTTTGCAGGGCGCAGGTCTAGGATAGGGCACATAGTTTGGTCTTTTTGGGCACAATGAATTACATTGAATAAATACCCCTGTTTACCTGATTTGCCGGGACGATTCCTATGGCGTCCTTTAGTAGCAGTGCTTTGACTTCTTCTAACAGGATGTGTAGTTCTTCCTGTGTGGTTTGTCTTGGCTGGTGTTTGTATCAGCACTATGCAATAGCCCTCCGTCCCGATGGAAAGTACCCACTTGTCTGACGTGATCCCTTCCCATGCGTGGGTAAAGTGTGAAATACAACCGCCTACTGGAGACACATGGGAGCGAACCTGTAGCAGTTGGTCATTGCTTAGGAGGGGTGGAGCCCCTTAATGAGGAGGAGGATCTGTCCCTACTTCTGGATCTTCTTTGGCCCCTTTGAATATTCTGTTGGGAGGACTGCCCCTGTGAAGAGCCCGAGGACGAACTCTGCCCATCCTGTTTGTAATTGGAGAACCACTAGGAGTTCTGTACTTTATACCAGCATGTATTTGAACCTCCTCTCTGCCCAAACGGTTTGCTAGTGAGTTGTCCCAGGGATTGGAGGGTGTCGCATTCCTCCTTTGCATTTTTGAGTGCGTCCTCGACCGATTTGCCAAATAATGCATTGGGCATTTTTAAAAGGGAAGCCTGGGTCTCCAATTTGAAACCCGATTGACGAAGCCATGCATGGCTTTTGATGAGTGTACCCACCACCACAATCTGCCCTGCATTGTCTGCCGCGTCTACGTTATTCTTAGGAATGCAGCTTGCTACTTGTCTCCCCTCAGCAATAGTGGGCAATAGGTGTGTCGTAAGGGCCTCTGGAAGCAAGTCTATTTATTGAGCGACATTGTCCCACTTGTGGCAATTACAGCTGGATAACAGTGTAGTGTTGTTAGCTATTCTTATTTGATAGGCAGCCGAGGACGCTACTTTCCTGCCCAGGGTGTAGACTTTCTTACTCTCCTTGTCAGGGTAGCTTCAGCAGAGGCTAGGGGTGTTCCTACTCTCTTTCTCTCTCTTTCTTGTGGTGGCGACTACTATAGTCCGGATGTAGCTGACCCCTAATGTATAAAGGGTTGAATAGGGCAGGTCTGAAATTTCTTTAGATGCGTGGTTTGACCGCCTTTGTCAGATCACGGGTAAGTAGAGACGTTTGAATACGCCTCTGGACAGAATGGTGCAGTGGGATAAACTGTGCTGCGGACTCCGATCCCAAAGCATGTCCTCTACAAAGTCTTTATCGACTTGAGCTTCCTGGGTATTTATCTTAAAGTGTTCTGCAACCTTTAAGAGCAGGTCATTGTACTGCAGCTGGTGTTCCATCGGGTAATCAGCCACTGGTTGATCAGTATGATCTGGGGATTGGATGATGTATAAGTCATCATCATCATCATCTTCATAGTATTGGTCTAAGTCCCCTGTGTCCCCTTATTCTACTGGGTCTGTGAATGAGCCAGGGTCTTGTGAGCCCCGAGTGTCATAATAATATGTGTCCTGACCTACATCTTGATATGACAAGTTATTATTCTGCGTTGCGTCCAGGCAGGCTCTTTTGGCATTGGGCTGTTTCCTAGCTGCTTCATCTTGAGGGGGGTGAAGGAGCTGGAGGTTGGGGAGTTGATCTCAGTGTTCATCAAAGAAATATACACAACTAGACATTCTCCTCATGACCCTATCAAACTGTTCTGGGGTCCATTGGAGGAGCTTGGCACCGCTAAGGTTGTAGGTGTAGGTTGGGGGTCTGGAGCAGGGGGCAGTTTAGGATGCATTGCCCCTGAAAAGGTGTCCTCATGGGTATAATAATCCCTACTCTTTGAACCCTGAGATTTAGGGGTTTGGGGCTTCGAGGATTTTGAGTTTTTCGACTTTCTGGCCTTCAGTAGGATATCAGGACGTGTTTTTTAATTAAGTTGCTCATTTTAGAGCTTTTTGCAGGGGCCGTCGACGCGTCTTTCGACGTACAGTAGCCGAAACCGGAGGACTTTCCAGATTTGGACGCAGTGTCGGAAACTGACTTTGGCGTCTGTTTCGGGGGCCTGTCATGTGGTGATCGCGAGTGAGATGGCCCAGAGGACAGGGAATGTTCAGACCTTCCCTAGGACACTGCGTGTTGCTTATTGGTCGACGACGTGGTTCACTGTCGGCCATGGGGGATGTGCTTGGTATGGCATGTAGTGGAGGTGCTTGTGCCGTCGGGTGTTGTCTCCGTAGCAGAACCGCTGGCCTGCCTTTTGGAGTCGGGGGCTTGCAATGTGGGTATCCATCGGATCCCGATCGCCCTCTGCGTCACTTAGGACGCTGACATCGCTGGAGACTCTCTCGACGTCCATGGGGGCCTCTGGCTGCATGGCGTTGTGTACCCAGTGTTTAGTCTTGCAGTCCTTTAAAGTTTTAGGCCTAAACAGTTCGCAAGACTTGTGCTGTTTTTCGGTGTGGTCCCTAGGGAGGCACAGGTTACACACTCGGTGTGAATTCTTTCAGGGAAACCTCCTGTTACAGGAAGGACAGAATGTAAAAGGAGTATTTTCCATAGTGTAAAAAGATGGCAGCCATGCTGAATACAAGGCATTATTGGGGAATATGCAATCTCTTAGTAAGATGGAATATGAACCTCCCCCCGCTCTCCCTACTCTACGGGGCCGAGGCCCGTTGGAGCCTGGATAGGCCACAGACAAAGTTCGTCTAGACGGGAGTCAGTGTCGTCGACGGATGGTCTTGTCCTCGAAAGCCATTTCGGTAGATCTTGCGGTGTATGGTTGTCGAAAGGAGAGAAACAAAGACTAACTTTAAACTTTTACCAAGTAATGGCATCAGCCAAGAAGGAACTCTGCAATATGCATCCGACTACAATGGTGGAAAAAAACAATCTGAGGGATCTGTGAGAAACCTGAAGGTGTCTCCCGAGCTTGTCCCCGGAGATCTGGCACCCAGGTGGCCAGGACATGGCCATCGCTTTTGGATCCAGTTCCTGGGGCTGAACTAGTGAAGGAGGATCACGTGGATAAGGGGGTCCTCGGGGAGTGGGACACCGACGGGTAAGACGTGGTAACCCCCTTCTTTCAACACCTTTTCTCCATCCTACCACGTCGGACATTCAAAAACACTCCCGGTGCCCCCTTTTTCTGACATGAACACCTTTGCACGACACACCTTCGAGCGAACTAACGCCAGAGCAGTTTATCTGACATGTCCCAATACAAGAGTCAGGCAAAGTCCGGCAATTGGCCAGAATCACACACACACCGGACGGCCCTTTCACTTGGGGATAAAAGGTGGAGCAAGAGAGTACAGTACGAGCAAGGCAGATCGCACAACGAGACTGACAGCTAGCCAGGTCTGGCAGTTCAAGAGGAGGAGAAAAGTGACGGATATCGAGAGGGTTAAAAGGAGAGACACAACCTTGCCCTTTTCGACGCAGACCAGCAAAACCTCGGCACAGGGAATTGTAAGACCGAAGACAATAGGCCAATTGTGGTGCAGCAGATGTCAACGGACATCCGTGTACGGAGCGTATAGACGCTGATATGCGGGAGCGCGGGAAACTCCTGCTACCATGGTACTGGCCTTGACTCCAGTTATAAGGAAAGCCAAGTGGCTCATCACAGCCGGTGAGTTGAGGGGAGAGTCAATAAGAACCGGGCTGTGGAGAATGAAAGTTGAAAAGTGGCAAGTTGAACTAAGTTCAAAGAACTGCAAAAGTATTAAGAGGAGACCAGCTGCAGAGGGAACCGGCACCACGTTAGTGCTAACTCAAGAGATACTGGATGATCCCCGTTTGAGTGAAACTTCAGATACCAGAAGGCAGTAGGAGAGCCGCCAAGATAGGTCAAAGTGGTCATACAGGAGGTCAAGCAAAATCGCAGTACATCGAAAGACTTTGATCTACAAGCAGTTAAGAAAAGCAAGGGACGTGAATCCCGCTGAGTGAAAAAACAAGGAAAGTGAATCCAGCAAACATTGAGTGCGAAAGTAAATGTGAAGTTGGCAAGAGTGAACCCGGATGAGGGATGCCCATGAAGAAGGGGCAACATCTATAGCCCCAAAAAACAGTAGGCCTCATTGAAACTCTGGCGGTAGCCGTGCCGTTAAAAACAGCACGGCTGCCGCTGGAGTTGCATTTTTTCCGGCACCCGCGAATGGGCAAGAACCGGGTCATGCCGAGCTCGGCGGACCTAGTAATTGCCCATTTGCGGGTGCCGGAATCAAGGGCCTCCCGATCCCCATTCTACCCCATAGGGCTGGATGGGGACGTCGAATGCACTGGCACATAGATAGTTGTGTCGGTGCATCCAACGTGCTCTGCTCATGGGTGCCGTTATAGCCGCCAGGAAAAACTTGGTGGGTGAAACGGCACCCGCGTACAGAGCACGTAGTATGGCGGTCCGGGAACTATGGTACCGGCATGCTTACCGGTACTGTAGTTCCGGACCGCCATGCTCGTAATGAGGCCCAGTGCGTTGACAAACTGTGAACCCAGCCGAGGGATGCCCACTGGAGCCGTTTAAAAAGACTTTAAGATTTGTGAAACAAGGAGGGAGGCTAAGTGAAACCAAGAAACAAACTTTCATTTTGTTGAAGGAATTTTTGTTTTGGTGATTGAATATGTCAGGCCCACGGAGGCAAGAGACTTTCCCGTGAAACGAGACTTGGCAATGGAGGCTCCTGATAGACCGGAACAGAACCGTCGACTCGTGCTGGGAAAGCTCGACTGTGTGCTGTCCTCCAAGATCCCACTTTACCCCGTGCTCAAAACGTGGGGAAGGGAGACCCAAGCTACCGCATCCTGACATATTTGAGAACACTTCTTTCTTTCTTTGAAAACTATCCCACAGCCTTCTTGCATTAGTTGTAAGGTTTGGAAATAGGTTTCTTAGTATAGGTCCTTGGTATCTGAAACAACACCACTGGGACTGCCTTATTTTTATTTGATGGTTGACGCTTGCTCACATCTTAGATTTAGGTTTAGATTAGGCGTTTTTTCCAACCTGCATACAGTTTAATAAACACCCTTGAACTGTGGTCACTTGTGTCTATCTTTACTATTGTCACCATGAGTTCCTTACAGACCTCGACGCGTGAAGTATCATGGCTACAGTGACCGTCACACTAGGGATAGCATTACTGGGACGCACTGTCGACGTCCCTTTTTGAGTTTCGAAAACAAAAAATGTAATACTCCACGGCTACCACTAGATGTCGGCCTATGCATAGCATGTGATCCAAGCAGATGGATTTAATTTGAAACTACTGAGGTTTCCCAGTCTGACGACAGGAAATATTCAAATATAGGAGACTATGAAAGATCCAATGCTGGAGAAAAGTAACTTCTATCATTGAAAGTCATATGCACATCCCTAAAAAGACAGCCATGTGTCAAGCCCACATACAGAAGCGCAGAGGTATGCAGCTGTGTATACTGGGAAGGTCTTTATGACACAGCACAAAACTATAAAAAAAAACCTTTCCAAAAAAAGTGTTAACTAGACATATTATGCTACAATCCTGTTACATGGAAATGGTAAGATGTTCCTATTGTGGCCATAACAAAATGTTTTGCCAAATACTGGTTAATCAGGACTCACCACTTTGCCCCTTACAAGATGTGTGCCACTTTCACAAGTTTGATCATATTAAGCAATTCACTACAAATTACCTTTAAATAAAAAATTCTTAAAACGCATGCACTGCAAGTAAATGTTATGTTGTTTCTGCACAAAAGAGGAAAGGGTGTCATAATGATGGGAATTCCGCCACAAAGGTTAGTATGTTGCTACAGAGAACTTTCAGTGTATGTTCGAGCAAATCAACAGTCTTCAGCAACTCTACAAACATTTAGATTTGTTTGGGGAGGGAAACTGTTTCAAACACCTCCATGACATTAGTATGACATGCATTACTTACCGTAATAGCATTTCTGATGATTGCATCTGCTTAGATTCACATGCTGTGCACATAGTCCGACAGCTAGTGGTAACTGTGGAGTATTGCATCTTGTCTTTCGAGGATCGAAAGGGGAAGTCGGCATGGCCGTACCTGTAACAGTATCCCTAACGTGACGTGTAGTGTACCCAAAATCCCTCACGTGTTGAGGTCCCTCCAATTGTATTTTTTCTGCCGTGAGGGAGCCTTATGACTACCCTGAGTGACTACAGAAAGAGAAGATGTAGTAAGATGTCTATGTTCCCTCCATCCGAGCGGGGAGGAAGGGTGGGCGCATGTGAATCTAAGCAGATACAATCATCAGAAATGCTATTACGGTAAGTAATGCATGTCTTCTGATGGTTGTGAATCTGCTTAGAATCACATGCTGGGCATAGACTAGCGAGCAGTACCCGGAGTTGGAGGCGGGATGTGAGAAGGAACAGTAGTGAAAAGATGTCTTAGTACTGCTTGTCCCACCTAAGAATCAGATCTATAGTGAGTGTCTAGGCAATAGTGTTTTGTAAAGGGTGTGTGCAGAACTCCAGGTTTCTGCTTTGCAGATGGACTCGAGAGGAACATTTGCAATGAATGCTATGGAAGCCCCAGTGCCCGAGTAGAGTGTGCTCTAGGCTTGAAGGGCAGATCTCTCTTGGCAAGAGTGTAGCAGAGTGTGATGCAATTGACAATCCACCTTGAGATGGCGGATTTAGAAACAGGGTCCCCTTCTCTACCAGCCGCCACTGAAACGAAAACTGGGTTGTCTTTCTTAGTGGTTTAATTATTTCCAGATAATACATGACTGCCATGTGTACATCCAGTGGGTGTGGGCTTCTATCCGCCACGTTAGTGGGGTTCTGGAAGAATGTGGGTAGTTCTATAGACTGGTTCACATGGAACCTACAAATTAATTTGGGGGACAAACCGTGGGTGAGTGCACAGAACTACTTTGTCTCTGTGAATTGTAACGAAAGGGTCTAGAACAGAAAGGGCCTGTAGTTCACTGACTCATCTTATTGAAGTGACTGCCACTAGGAAGGCGGTCTTGTAAGTGAGTGCTTTGAGGCTTGCTTTGTGCATAAGTTAAAAGGGAGACCCCATAAATCTTGTTAATACCACATTTAGGTCCCATCCGGAAGCCAGGTTAGAAATAGGGAGAAGCATTCTTTCAACCCCTTCCATGAAAGCTTTAATTACTGGGATCTTCCACCAGGACACCTTTTGCTGGTACGTGGTATAGGCTGAAAGCGCAGCTAAGTAAACCTTCAAGGAAGCGTTTCCACTTATTGGAGTAGCAATGTCTGGTGTTAGGTTTTCTTGCTTCTCTAAGTATATCCATGTATCTCTGAGGAAGTTGGAGATGCCCGAACTCTATGATCTCAGCAGCCAGGCCGCTAAGTTCAGAGTCTGCGGGCATGGAGGAAGTGTTTCTCCCTTGTCCTGAGATAGCATGTGATATGGGCAAGGTAGTTTCACCGGAGGAAAGAGAGCCATCTCCATCAGATAGGAGAACCAGGTTTGGCGTGCCCACATTACGGCCACCAATATCATGGTGACTGGTTCCTGGTGCATCTTGTGCACAATCTTGTTGAGTAGGGGGAGTCGGGGGAAAAGCGTAAACACATTTCTCTGACCTGGTTATCCAGGGACTGTTCCCCTTGGATAGGTTTTGAGATTACATGGAGGCGTAATCTGGGCATTGTGAGTTCTCCAGAGTTGTGAAACGTCGACCTCTGGGAAGCCCCATTCTGCAAAAACATTGGAGACAATGTCTTCGTGTAAACACCATTCGTACTCCAAGAGCAATGGGAAGTCTCTGCTGAGCATGTCTGCCAGAAGATTGAGTTCCCCTGAAACATGTTGAGACAATAGAAACATCTTGTGTTTGAGAGCCCATTTCTAAATGTTCTGTGACAGCTTGGACAGCCCTGGAGAGTGAGTGCCCCTTTACTTGTTCAGGTAGTACAAGCTGTGGTGCTGTCCGTGAGTATCAGTACTGTCTTTTGCTGTAACTGTGTCTGAAAGGCCTTCAGTGCTTTGAACACCGCTAACAGCTCCAACAAATTGATGTGGTTGGATGCTACTGCTGGGGACCAAACGCTGTGCACTGTCTGTTGAAGGAAGTGAACCCCCCCCACCCCGTGAGAGATGCATCCGTCGTGAGAGTGGCTTCTACTGCGGGAGTGGTGAAGGTTTTCCCCTTCAATAGGTTTTCTCTCGACCACCACTACAGAGAGAGAACGAGGGCTGCCAAAACAACCACTAGATCGTCCCATTGTCCACTGGCCTGACACCACTGTCCGTTGAGCACTCTTGCGTGGGGCGCATGCACAAACGTGCATGAGGAACCAAGTAAATGCAGGATGCCATAATTCCTAACAGTCGCATGGCCTTGCGTAAAGTAGCCTCTCGACTGGCTACATACTGAGGGATCTGAAACAGCATGTCCAAATTAAAGCCCCCAGAAACTGCTGGACTTGGCTGGGGTCGAGGCTGGACTTCTTCTCGTTTATGGAGAATCTTAGACTGAATAAGAGGTCTATCGTCTTCTGCATGTTTGACAGGCATATACCGTAGGAGTGCCCTGTTATGAGCCAGTCGTCGAGGTAAGGATAAACTGGGATGGATTGTCTGTGCAGGTGAGCTGCTGCAATTGCAAGTACATTTGTAAATACCCTTGGACTGAGTCAATGCCGAAGAGAAGGACCTTGAACTGATAGTATTTGTCCTCTATCATGAACCTTAGGTAGTTCCTGTGTGCTAGCAACATTGAAATATCAAGGTATGCATCCTTCATGTCCAATGTTGCCATGTAATCCCCCTGTGTCAGTAGAGGAATTACCTCTTGCAGCATTACCATACAAAACTTTTGGGGTTCGACAGATTTGTTCGTTGAGCGCAAGTTTAGCACAGGGCGCATTGTGAGATCCTTTTTGGGTACAAGGAAGTACACTGAATAAATACCCTAGTTTACCTGTAGAACGCGGACGACTTTGATTGTGCCCTTTTCCTGCAGGATCTCAACCTCTTGCAGCAGGATCTTCAGGTTTTCTGGAGTTAGACCCCTGGACTTTGGAGGTCTGAATCGAGATGGTCGGCTGAACTTGATGCAATACACTGGTGTGTGGTAATCCCCTCCCATGCATGTAGGAATGATGTTATATGTCCCCCAACTGGGGAGGCAAGGGAGGGGAACTGATTTGAGAATCATTTCTGGCTGGAGGCCCAGGGAGCCTCTGGGGGTGGCAATGCGACCCCTTCCTTTCCCACAGCGTTGTCCCCTGGGTGGATATGGATTAGAGGCGGCAGACCCCTGTCCTGAGGACCAATTGTTTCCCGAGCCATATTGGTTATGTGGGGAACGAGAATAGGACTGCCCGCAAAAGGAACAGCGAGAACCTCCCTGTTGAAAGGGCCTTTGAGTGATCTGATTCAAAGATTTCAAAGTCTCATGATCTTTCTTGGCAGTTTCCAGCGCCTCATCAACAGCCTTGCCAAACGGGTTAGAGTGTTCCACCGATTTGTTGATTAGCTTGTGTATCCGGTTTGAACCCAGAGTTCTTTAACCAGGCGTGACGTTTCAAAAGGGTACCCTGGGCTAAGGTTCTGCCTGCTGTCTCAGCAGCATCTAAGGTGTTTTTGAGGATGTTATGGTTTACTTGCTCACCCTCTGACAAAATTGTAAGGAGGCGAGAACGCACTGGTTCGGGGACCTCCGGCAGGTCATCCTGCAGCAGGTACCATCGGACATCAGAATAGCTGGTCAACAATGTGGTGTTGTTGGCTATCCGGGTGGAAAATGCTGCCACAGTAGTGATTCTCTTCCCAAGAGTATACCATTTTTTACATTCTTTGTCCGGCGGTGCTTCGCCTGAGGACAAGGGAACCCCTGCCCTTTTCCTTGTCGTCGTGACCACAAGAGAATCCGGGGTGGCATCACCCCCTAATATAAATGGGGTCCACCCACAGGCTCACAGCCCTGTTTTGTGAAGGTGTTAACAGGGATGCGGCGATGCACCTTTTGATGGAGTTAAGTAAAGGGATAGCCTGGCTAGCAGGAAGCTTCTCCATTAAAATGTCCTCTACGAAATCTGAATCTAGCACCGCCTAATGCTTAGCCATCTGGAAGTGCTTGTCTGCTTTTTTTAAAATGGCGTTAAACACCATCTGGTCATCTACAGGAGATGCCCGACGCAGAGGTGGGGAGTAGGATGGGTCCATACATATGGCATCAGGATCCAGGGTATGGGTAGGAGACAGCCAAGGCGGGTTATCCATCTGCGGATCATCCCCCCAATCCGGGGTCTTATCAGTGGGATCCTCAAAGGGATCATCCTCCTGTGAATAAGGAGGAAGAGGAATCTCTTCTTGATCTGTAAGGTCAAAGACCTCCCCATGAAGAGGGCAAGAGGTTCTTTGGCATTGTGCCACAGTGGGAAAAAGGACTTCTTCGTTAGACCTTTTAGGACTGAATTTCAAAGCGTAGTCCACAAATTTAGCCAGCCTGTCCATATATCCTTCAAATTTCTCCCTGGTCCATGGAGTGAGCAAGAAGGGTCAAGAGGGGAAAAGGGCTCCTCCAGGGGATCCTCTTGCCTAGAACGCCGAGATTTGTCAAGAAGTCTTAGATAAGGACTGGGGACTCTCAAAATAATCTTCCCGTCCTTCCGGGCGTTTAGACGTGTCTTTCGATGTGTCTTTAGCCTTGTCTTTTTGTTTACTAGCCGCTAAAACGACCCTAGCGAGACTCTTGCTGATGTTCGGCGTCACTGGGAGGGGTTTAGGCTATTTAGATGGTTGTGCCATAGGTTTAGACACAACCGGAATTTTATGCATCGGCACGCTCTTAGAAGGTGTCTCGACGGCCTTGTGGCTTTTGATGCCAGCACCCTTCCTTGCAGAATGCCCATATGCATGCCGCTGACACGGTTGCGAGGAGAGCTACCGATCACGCCAATCGACTGATCCGTTGCGGCGGTACATGGGGTTGTGTGCTTTGTTCTATGAATAGTGGGTGCGTCCCTGTCGCTGGGGTGTACATTCCCCATTGCAGGACTTTCGTTGTGCCTGGTGGGGCCGGGGACGGACGTCGGTGATGTGAGGTCAATGGCATCTGCATCAGAGCCACGGCCATCGCTTAGATCCTCATCACTTTCGGCAGCTGCAGAGGCAGGGGAGCTACCCTCGGCTTGCGACATGGCATAGGCCGCCCACCGTTTCACTCGACGCTCCTTCATCGTCTTAGGATGCAGGAGCTGACAGTTTTGGCAGTCCGCCTTGTCGTGGTTGAGAGGGAGACACTTATTGCACCGCCAGTGCTTGTCTTTACAGGGGTATTTTCCCTTACAGGAAGGGCAACATTTAAATGGTGTCCTGTCCATAGCTCAGGTGTGTAAAAGCGACGGAAAATCCAAAAGGGCAAAGAGAGAGGGAAGAAGGAAAGACATTCTTGAAAAGAATAGAAACCCCCAGACATCACTCTTCCTAATGTATAGTCCGGCCAGAAGGCCCGGCCACGCGGTCGTCAGCGTCGCCCGGAGCACCAGCCGTCGAAGTCTGTTCTTTCGCTGTCTTCGGCAGTGGTTAGGAAATAATCGCTGAAGAGAGGAAGAATAATATATAAATGACCAGAGGTCGGGAAGTATAACAATTTTGCAATTACTAAGAGCTACGCATAAGGCGACCAGCTAGCAGGGCGGAAAAACACGAACTGAGAAACTGACAGGTCCAATCTCAAATCTTCCTGCAGGAATGATGCTGGCCCACCAGACCACCCCCCTCCCCCAAGTATGCCTGCCCAATAGTCTCTAAGAAGATAAAACTACCAAGCTGGCAAACCCAAGGGGAAAGGGGAATTGGAGAACAAAACAAAGACAGATCTTCACTGGATAACACTGATGTCTGATGCTCTCTGGTATTGGATTATTCTCTCTTCAGTGTCTGTGAAATCTAAGGGAAAAAACAATAGCATATATATATTATGTATTACTGATCAATAATTCTGTCTCTCTCTTATTTACTTTCTTTTGAAATACCTGTTGCCTTTGCTTGTGTGCTGATAGGCATTCTTTTCTGATGATGTTGAAACAATAAATTCTATATTTCTTGGGAACTCATTTATGTGTAAACTTTCTTGGATTTCCTAAACTTCAGACAAATCTTCTTTTCAATAGTATCAATAGAATGTCATTGCTGTCAAACTCTCTCAAATATTTTCTCTGAGACAGTCTTTATCATTGGAGAACTTGCAACTTCAGAATTGTGCATAAATAAGTTTTTTAATCCTTCAGAAGATACCGTGCATCCCTCCGACGTATCTTCACTATTAAACGAACCGCGCATCCATCCGACGCCAAACGAACCGCGCATCCATCCGACGCACTTTTCCTTAAATAAAAATGAACGAATAGCGCACTTGCCGACGCTTCGTTTTCCTTCACTAAGAGCTACACAGGAACGGACGCTAAATTCTTGAAGTACGAGCCGCGCCGAGCACTATTTTCCAGAGTTGAGATGACGCGTACACGTAGTACGTAAAAAGCGTTAAGGTTCTTTTCTCTAACCTTAATACTAACGACGAACGCGAGGCAAAAGATACGCTCCCACTCGTGACTAAAATATATGGAGTTGGATAAAAATATAACTCGACTCCAACTCAATATATATATATATTAAATAGTTCTAGAACAAACCGCGCGTTAGTTAGTAATTAGATTAGCATCGCGTGGAGATCAAAACTAACAAAAAATAACTCGTAATTGCAGAATATAACAGCAGATAGTAACGATTACTTCTGAATAAAATACAGTTCTTTCTTGTCTATGAACATTTGTGTTTTCTTTTAAAAAGACAACGAATTTCACTCCATGTAATATATCTTCAATATTTAAATAACTTAGCTTGCTTCTTCTGTAACTTCTTGTCTTTTAAGAATCCTTGAATATAACTCTTTCTTTTCTGGAGTCTGGAATTGATAACTCTTCTTAATATAAGTAAATTATAGATTTTTCTTAAATCTCTCAGAGCTAAGAGACTGCAACCTGCCACAAGGGCAACTAAAATGAAAGGCAGTTTAGAACTCTGTTCAAAATTCCAAACTACCTCATCAATGTTTTCCTCCAATCACTGTTGCTGCACTAACCCTCCATCTTGCCTTGGGGAAAGAAGTGATTCCTGAAATCTTATTAAGGAATTTTTTGTACAATTATTTTAATTAATAATAAAAAATAACTTGAACATCATACTTCTAAATAGAATTACGTCCAAAAGTTTTATTGTTAAATGATGATTTCTAAATCAAGTATGTAAGTAATTGATGTCTATGAGAATTATCTTGGTATGATAACAGTGTGTCTTTTAAGATTGTGAACCTTTGAAACTCAAGAAATATACCATGGAATCCTGACAGAAACCTCGACACGTGAGGGATTTTGGGTACACTACACGTCACGTTAAGGATAGTGTTACAGGCACGCCCATGTCGCCGTCCCCTTTGATCCTCGAAAGACAAGATGCAATACTCCACTAGATGTCCGACTATATGCACAGCATGTGATTCTAAGCAGATTCACAAGCATCAGAAACCTTTTTTATCTTGAATGATAAACAACTGGCATGCTAAATAGAGCTGTACATTTAGAAACAAACTCTAAACTGATTCTGTGCATTTTTACCATTTCAACCATTTGAATTACCTGCAGAATGGCTTCGATGATTGTGACTGTTTTACCAGTGCCTGGTGGTCCAAACAGGACATAGGGCATAGGGCGACATTCTCCGCTAAGTATCCTTTTCACAGCCAGCCTCTGATGTTCATTAAGTGAGGAATTGAAAAATTCCCCAGATTTCTTTTCTGGTATGTATGTTCTAGTCACAGAGCCTACATAAGAAGGAAACAAGCCAGACAACGTTTTAGTACAAAGTAGTATTCACGCATAAAATAAATGAGATCATAGGTTCATTTACCAATTTATGTTAAAAATGAGCCACTTGAGGGATTAGGAAGCTTTCACTGTACCAATTTGAAGTTTGTAACCAGTTTAAAGAAATATAAACGGCAAGTTCTGGAGTATAGTTCGTAGTGTACTGATTACTTCCAAGACATTTTAATAAGACAGAGTCTTACCCTTCATTGTACAAGACTTCACAGTAGGAAGTGCAACTACCATTGGAGAGAGGCCCTTTGAGGCCGTTTAACCGTTTAAGTGCCAAGGACGAGGTATCTAGTCCTTGGGATTACCTCCAGGTTGCCAAGGACGAGAGAGCTCGTCCTTTTTGGCACTTTGTTTTGAGCGATCCCTGCAAAACAGTAATCCAACCCCCGCTCGATCCGTGGCCAGCAATGCCCACTAGACCACCAGGAATACCTTGCAGAAGCGGGGGGGTGGAGGGGCTGCTTACTAGGTAAGCACCCCCTCCCCCCAGGCCCCAAAGCATGGGGCCACAGGTATGAAGACCCATGGGGGCAGATGGGTGATGCTCTGCCCCCAGGGAAGGGGACAAATGAAAAAAAATAGTAAAAACAAAAAAAGCGAACTAAACAGGGATGGGGTGGGGGGCCCACTAGCCACCAGGTCTTTTTTATATGAAAGGGTGGTGGCCCTCTCCCTCCCACCCCAAGTGGAAAGGGGGGACACCCCTTGTAGCCCTCCCTGGGGGCAGATTTCTGCCTCCAGGCAGGAGTACATAAGATGCCCCCCCATCCAATTGGAGGGGGGTGTGGAGGCCCACCAGAAAAGTGTAGACAGGCCGCCCAAAGGATGGGGCCTGCAGTTTAGGGCCCCGCTGGGGCAGATGGGTGCCCACCTGCCCCCATCTACCCCTAGGGAATGGACCTTAGAAGAAAAGAAAATAAGGGAAAAACATGGATGGTGTTGGGGGGGAGTTACCCCCCCCAGACCACCAGATAATTGTTTTTATGGAAAGGGGGTGTCCCTTCTCAACCCATCCAAAATGGACTGGGGGTCATGTTATGCAGCCCTCCCTGGGGGCAGTTATCTGTTCCTAGAAAGGGGCATCTGACCCCACGGAGGGCTGCATGAGATGCCCCCCTTGCATTTGGTGTGGGGGTGGAGGGAGAGGGCAACCCCCTTTACATTAGAACATTCCCCAGAGGTTTAGGGTGCCCCTCAGTCCCCCCTAAAGTGCAGCCTACCATTTTCAATTTGTTTCTTTGTTTACCAAACTTCCTTTGGCGCAGATTGGGCATATTGGTGTGCCAATCTGCCCCCAGGGTGCCCAAACCTTACTGCCCCACCCACTGTGGGGCCTGTCCCACGTTTTTTGGTGGCCCTCTCCCCCCCACCCCAAATTGAGGGGGGGCACCTCATGCAGCCGTTCGACAGAGCCCCAGGGAGGCCTGATGAGGCGCCCCCTCCATCCATTTGGGGCAAGGGGGGCCACCACAAAATGTCGGACCAGCCCCCAATGGGTGAGGCAGTAGGTTTAGGGAACCCTGGGGGCAGATTGGCACACTATTGTGGCCATCTGCGCCAAGGGGAATTGGGTAAACAAAGTAAAAAGGTGAAAATGGTAGACAGCATTTTAGGGGGGGGGGGGCTGTGGGAGACCTCAAACCGCTGGGGAATTTTCTGATGGGAAGGGGTGGTGGCCCCCTCGACCCCCACCTACAATGGAGTGGGGGCCATGTCATGCAGCCCTCCCTGTGGGCAGATATCTGCTCCTAGGAAGGGAAACCAACCCCAGGGAGGAGTGCATGACAGCCCCCCCCCCCTATCTGCCTGCAGGGAGGGCTACATGAGATGCCCCACCCCTCCATTGGGGGAGGGTGGAGAGGTGCACCCCCCTTCACATTACAAAATTCCCCAGCGGTTTAGGGTGCCCCTCAGCACCCCCTACAGTGCAGCCTGCAATTTTCAATGTTTTTCTTCGATTACCAAACTTGCCTTGGTGCAGATGGCCACATTGGTGTGCAAATCAGCTCCCAGGGTGCCCAAACCTTACTGTCCCACCCACTGGAGGGGCCCAGTCACATTTTTTGGTGGCCCTGTCCCCCCCCACACCAAATGGAGGAGGGTGTACCTCACGCAGCCGTTCGTAGGAGGCCCAGGGAAGCCTGCATGAGGTGCCCCCTCACCCATTCAGGGTGAGGGGGGAGAGGGCCAACACAAAATGTCAGACAGGCCCCCCCAATGGGTGGCACAGTAGGTTTAAGGCACCCCAGGGGGCAGAATGGCACACTATTGTACCCATCTGCGCCAAGGGGAGTTGGGTAAACAAAGCAAAAAAGTAAAAATGGTAGACAGCATTTTAGGGGGGGCTGTGGAGCGCTGGGAAATTTTGTAAGGGGAAGGCGTGGTGGCCCTCTGCTCCCCCACCCAAAATGGAGTGGGGGCCATGTCATGCAGCCCTCCCTGGGGCAGATATCTGCTCCTAGGAAGGGACACCTGACCCCAGGGAGGAGTGCATGACAGGCCCCCCCCTTATTTTCCTTGGTGGCTTCGACACCCTAGGCCCAAATCTGTAGGTTGTCTCCCCAAGCCCTTAGGGGGTTACAAGTGGTGTAGCCTTTTTCCTTTTGCGTCCAGGTAGGGGCACCCACACATGTGAGGTACCTTTTTCATCGGGACATCTGTGGGAATGCGGGAAGGTAGGCCATGTGTTGTTGGCGGCGTGTTTCGGTGGGTGGCCAGAGTAAAATGTGCGGAAATTGTGTTTTTCCCCCCAAATTTGGACTTTGCTGGGGGGGTTCTGGGTAATACATTCTGGGCCGACTTGCGCAAGTCAGACCTCTGTGGATTCCCACAGGTGTCCTCCTTTCAGAAATGCATGGGGTTCCCAGTTTTCCTTGGTGGCTTGGACACCCTAGACCCATATCTGTATGGTGTGCGCTTCAGAGAAAATCCTGAAATTCAGCTGTCAGGAAAGACTTGGGGTTAGCCGTGTTTTAGGCTTTCCCCTTTGCGCCCAGGTAGGTGCACCCACACATGTGAGGTACCGTTTTCGTCGGGACACCTGTGGGAACGCGGGAAGGTAGGCCATGTGTTGTTGGTGGCGTGTTTTGGTGGGTGAGCCTAGTGAAATATGTGGAAATTGGGGGGTTTTTCGCTACATTTCAGACTTTGCCGGGGTTTCTGGGTAATAAATTCTGAGCCGATTTGCGCAAGTCAGACCTCTGCGGATTCCCACGGGTGTCCTCATTTCGGAAATGCATGGGATTCCCAGTTTTCCTTGGTGGCTTGGACACCCTAGGCCCATATCTGTATGGTGTGCGCTTGAACAGAATTCCATAAATTCTGCTGTCCAAAACGACTTGGGGTTGGCCGCGTTTTCGGCTTTCCCCTTGGCGCCCAGATAGCTGCACCCACACGTGAGGTACCGTTTTCGTCAGGATACCTGTGGGAACATGGGAAGGTATTACATTTGTTGTGTTTGCGTGGTTTTCATAACGTTTCGACCCATTTGCTGGTGCCCTTTGTCACACAACCCTTTAATTTCCCAAATGTGCCCTACATTTAGTCGCTCCTTTAGGCACCATGCACTTTTGTAACCTGCACAAGTCACCTACCCTTGAAAAGGTCTGCCTGTGCTCTTTCAAAAAATTTATGCTTGCCGTTCTCACCACATTGGTGTTAGGCAGAATCCTGCGCAGTTCCCTTAGGGAGCACTACAGAAGATTAAGACTACAGGTATGAGCAATAAATCCCCTTTGGTATCAGTCTGTACCACAAGGATTTAGTTGGTAGCTGTGGCTAAGCAGTCAGACTTATCTCAAGAGGGAGATGAGCAGTATTCAGGGTTTACACAATAGGACTACAATACTATGGCACAAGGAAACACTGACCAAAGCTTTCTATTAAAAAGAATATATATATTTATTTTACACACTTCTAGTTCAACACATTATTCACAGTTTTTAAAGCAAGTTAAACTCAGTCAAGAAAAGTATACACAACTCACTGGTTAAATTGTAGACAAGTTTGAGCAACAGTGAAAACTGAGCAAAACGGCACAGTGAAAACCACACACAAATGGGACTCTATCAATTAGTCACAAGGGAGGGAAAGAACAAGTTATAGAGGAATATACTCTTAGGCACCTTATGTCACATCACGGAATACCTGGCGTTTGTGGAACCGATGGCGACACG
This sequence comes from Ambystoma mexicanum, assembly GCF_040938575.1. NCBI lineage: Eukaryota > Metazoa > Chordata > Amphibia > Caudata > Ambystomatidae > Ambystoma > Ambystoma mexicanum. Next base: position 32,043,807 of record NC_090936.1, read on the forward strand.
AACGCTAGTTTCGTTTTCATTACCTCCGTTTTGGCCATGCCCCCTTCCTACCTTTTTCTTCCCTCTGCCCTGATTTCATTGGTTGTGACGCTCCCCGACTCGGACTCTTTACCAGCTCCTTCCGGGTCGGGGATGCGTCGCAACGCTTCCGGGTTTCCGTATCCCTGAGCCTTGCTGCTAGTTTCCCGTTTCGCCTCCCTCTTGCCAGCTACTACTTCCATTCCTTTCTAATTTTGTTTTGTAGTACTGCGCCTTTCTAGGCGCCACTTTTTTCCACCTTTATTTCCTATTTAGCTAGCCTTTTGCTGTCTTCCCTTTTCCCGTAACTTTTCTTACACCTACCTTCTTCGCCTCCTTCCCGTCTGTTACCCCCCTTCCTTCCTTCTACGTTCTACCCTTTTCCCGTCTTCCCCTTCTTGTTTTCCTTATCTTTATTATATCTTTTTACCAGGTCTTTCCTTCCTTTCTCACTCCTTGTTCCTTTGAGTATCGCTACCATTGCCCTGCCGTGTACCAGACCCTTGCCTGTACTCCGGATTGTCTATTCTTGCTGCCTAAAGATACATGCCTATTACTCACCGTGTACCAGACTCCTGCCTGCATTTGGACTGCCTTCGTTTATCGATTTGAATTCAGACGCCTGTGCTTTGTTCCTGGTTGTCTGTGGACTACCGCCCTTCCAAGGTATCACTCCACGGAATACTTCCGGTCTACAGTTCTACCCACCTTTCCGGAGACCAATCTACGAACAATCTAAGATTTAGGGGTTTTTTGTGCCTTCTAGGCTTTTTCCCCTCCTAGGCGATTCCGGGAGAGGAGCCCCCTGGTCTTCCTTATTGGAGACACGGTGGCTTCCTTTCGGGGCCGTCCTTACCTCCATAAAAAAAAAGAACCTTCCAGGAGAAGAGAAAAGAAGGGTACCTGGAAAGAAGAAGAAGGTGAGGAGTTAGGGGAGGGGGTAATTTCAGAATCTGATTCATCTGACAAAGAGAGCATTGATTCAACTAACAGACCTGACAGATTGCGACGCCCAAAGAAAGTGATGGCCACCCCACAGCAGGTACAAGAGCTAGTAGCTGCCGTACAAAACTTAAATCTGGAAATGCAGAACCTAAAGGCTGCTAATGCCACCCTACAACAGCGATTTATGGACCGACTATTTTCGGATCTTCTGTGTCAAACCACCTTGGTATATCTAGACTTAATTCTTATCTTCTCCAAAACCCCGGAAGATCATGAAAGGCACGTCAAAGAAGTTTTTCATAGGCTTCAAACAAATCATTTGTCTGTCAAACTTACTAAGTGCGTATTCGCAGTCTCCTCCATCCCTTATCTCGGGTTCATACTCTCGGACCAGGGAATCGCCATGGATCCCTACAAGGTGTCTTCCATCCTGGAATGGCCTTCTCCGACTTCTGTCAAAGAGGTCCAACGATTTTTGGGTTTGGCTAATTTCTATAGGAGATTCATCCCAAACTTTTCTCAAAAAATCCTACCTATCACTTCTCTTCTAAAGAAGACGACAACATCATTCAAATGGTCTATCGAGGCCGAAAAGAGTTTCAAGACCCTCAAGAACGCTTTCTGCTCAGCCCCCATCCTACAGCAACCTAACCAACACCGGCCCTTCATTTTGGAGACGGATGCTTCCTCAGCAGCTATAGGAGCGGTCCTACTTCAAGAGATACAGAACGTTGAACATCCAGTGGCTTACTTCTCAAAAACCTTAACCACTAGTCAAAGGAATTATTCAGTCATAGAACGAGAGTTGCTAGCCATGAAAGCTGCATGTTTGGAATGGCGTCACCTCCTCCAGGGAGGAGAGTTTCCATTCACCATTCGGACGGATCATAAAAACTTACAGGTCCTAAAACAATTTGAGTGCTACAACACCCGACAGGCACGATGGGCACATTTCTTCGCACAATTCGATTTTCGTATCACCTACATTCCAGGCAAACTGAACTTGGTAGCAGACTCGCTTTCCCGCCGAAGCGACTACCTGTCAGAGACAGAAATTTCTACCGAATACATGTTCCCCAAGCCAAAAACCATTGGTGTGGTTACATCATTCCTCAGACAAGTACAAGAGGACTCTGGAGGTCGCTTCGAGTTGGAGAAACACCCCAAAAACGTGTCTTATGAAGTAAGAAAAGGTCTGTATCTAGTCAAGGGAAAACTGTACCTACCCACACAAACTTTCCGCAAAATGGCACTAAACTGGTGCCATGACTCCAAATTAGCGGGTCATCGAGGAGGAACCAACACTTTCGAATATCTCCAACGACACTTCTATTGGCCAAAGATGAAAGAGGACGTAGATCGATATGTTCAGTCCTGCATTGTCTGTCTTCGGAACAAATCTTCACGCCAAAGACCGATCGGTCTCCTCAATCCATGTGAAGTGCCCAAGAGTCCCTGGAGCACCATCTCTACTGATTTTATCGTGGATTTACCCCCATCTCAAGGTTATACATGTATTATGGTAGTAGTGGACTCATTCACCAAACTAGCTCATTTTTCTCCACTACCAGGGGTTCCCACTGCGGATAAGATGGCAGACATATTTCTCCAAGACATCTTTCGGTTACATGGTATGCCAAATAAGATAATATCGGACCGCGGTAGTCAATACACCTCCCGGTTCTGGAAGGCAGTCTGTACCAGACTAGGGATCGAAAGAGCTCTCACTTCAGGTTTTCATCCACAATCCAACGGACAAACAGAACGATTGAACGGGACGCTAGAGCAGTATCTACGGTGCTTCATCAATTCCCAACAAGATAACTGGAATATCTTGCTCCCACTAGCAGAATTCTCCTATAATAATTCAGTACATTCTGCTATCGGGTATAGTCCTTTTTTTTGCACCTACGGATACCATCCTCGTTCCATACTTCCTATCTCTGATCTTTCTTCTAATTTACCCGCTGTTGATTCATCCCTCTCTCTTCTCAAGGAAACCCATAAGAAGGCACAGGAAGGCCTTCGATCGGCTCAAGCGCGCTATTGCGTTCAAGCCAATAAACATCGTCGGCCGGTTCCGGGGTGGGAAGTAGGAACGAGAGTAATGCTTTCCACTAGATATCTCCCTCGCTGGGTCCATCCCTCCAAACTTTCTCCAAAGTTTCTAGGGCCATATGAGATAATCCAAAAGATCAACCCAGTGGCCTTTCGTTTACGACTACCCACTACACTAAAGAGGGTTCACCCTGTATTTCATGCCTCTCAACTCAAGTCTTTTCAGTCTGACCCTTGGGCACGTCGGGCTAAACAAAACCCGATCCCTCGGGGTTCCTCACAGACAGAGTTCGAAGTGGCCCAACTCTGTGACTCAAGGTATCGCAGGGGTAGATTGGAGTATTTAGTCAAGTGGAAAGGCTATCCATCCTCAGAAAATTCTTGGGAACCCATCACTCACATTAATGCACCGTTCTTGCTTCGCAAGTTCCATTTTTTTCACCCGGGGAAGCCAGGGGGTGGAGCTTATCGGAGGGGGCATACTGTCACATCACGGAATACCTGGCGTTTGTGGAACCGATGGCGACACGAACGCTAGTTTCGTTTTCATTACCTCCGTTTTGGCCACGCCCCCTTTCCTACCTTTTTCTTCCCTCTGCCCTGATTTCATTGGTTGTGACGCTCCCCGACTCGGACTCTTTACCAGCTCCTTCCGGGTCGGGGATGCGTCGCAACGCTTCCGGGTTTTCGTATCCCTGAGCCTTGCTGCTAGTTTCCCGTTTCGCCTCCCTCTTGCCAGCTACTACTTCCATTCCTTTCTAATTTTGTTTTGTAGTACTGCGCCTTTCTAGGCGCCACTTTTTTCCACCTTTATTTCCTATTTAGCTAGCCTTTTGCTGTCTTCCCTTTTCCCGTAACTTTTCTTACACCTACCTTCTTCGCCTCCTTCCAGTCTGTTACCCCCCTTCCTTCCTTCTACGTTCTACCCTTTTCCCGTCTTCCCCTTCTTGTTTTCCTTATCTTTATTATATCTTTTTACCAGGTCTTTCCTTCCTTTCTCACTCCTTGTTCCTTTGAGTATCGCTACCATTGCCCTGCCGTGTACCAGACCCTTGCCTGTACTCCGGATTGTCTATTCTTGCTGCCTAAAGATACATGCCTATTACTCACCGTGTACCAGACTCCTGCCTGCATTTGGACTGCCTTCGTTTATCGATTTGAATTCAGACGCCTGTGCTTTGTTCCTGGTTGTCTGTGGACTACCGCCCTTCCAAGGTATCACTCCACGGAATACTTCCGGTCTACAGTTCTACCCACCTTTCCGGAGACCAATCTACGAACAATCTAAGATTTAGGGGTTTTTTGTGCCTTCTAGGCTTTTTCCCCTCCTAGGCGATTCCGGGAGAGGAGCCCCCTGGTCTTCCTTATTGGAGACACGGTGGCTTCCTTTCGGGGCCGTCCTTACCTCCATAAAAAAAAAGAACCTTCCAGGAGAAGAGAAAAGAAGGGTACCTGGAAAGAAGAAGAAGGTGAGGAGTTAGGGGAGGGGGTAATTTCAGAATCCGATTCATCTGACAAAGAGAGCATTGATTCAACTAACAGACCTGACACCTTAGCAACACTTCCCAATAAGATTGTGAACAAGTTTAGGCAAGGCAGTATTTTAGCAGGTATAATACTGAAGTGAAAACCGAGCAAAATGGCACTTCACAAGTTTAAAAAGTGGGAAGGAAAAGGTGGTTATAAGAGTTGGGTGCACCAACACATTTCTAGGTGAGAAGCAATCTAGAGAAGGCAGTTGTAACAGATCTAGCCAGAGTCAATAGGCCTGTGTCAAAGTCAGTGGTACAGGGCAAAGAGCCCAGGAGCAAAATGTTCTTGTAGCTGCAATCAAGTCTTTGTTAAACGATTCGAAAAGGTGGTTGCAGAAGGTGAAAGACAATGTTAGATGATAGGGGCAGCCAACCCAGCAGGTAGGTAAAGGATTTAAAACACCTTTAGCGGTACCAGACGAAACGGGCGGCCTGGCGGAACAAAGTACCTTAAAATGTAGAAGAGGCTCCTGCGGTGGCGGTTGTTCCTGGTAGTTCCTGCAGTTCGGGAGATCCAGCAGAGGAAGAGAGACTCTCGTCGTGGAGGAAGGTTCGAGTTACTGCACTGCCCAGGGATGAAACCAGCCGCAGTGCTGGCAAACAAACTAAAAGGTACGCTCCTATAAATCGCGGTCCGGGTGGACGGGTGCCTGGCTATCCGGTCTCCGAGTGCAGGACACTGGCGATTCGCCCAAGGCAGGTCCTGGAAGGCGATTGGCAAACTGGTTGGCCCCACCAGCTCGGGAAGAAGGCTTTTGCAGATGAAGATCTTCTCTCGTCGTGTGGAGAAAAGTGGTGAGACGCTGCAGAAGGGCTTCACCAGTGGTTTAGTTGGTGCAGATGTCTTTGGCTTCTCTCCTCTTCGGCTTCTTAGTTCCAGAGGCGACGTCTTGCTCTTCCAGTCCTCAGGACCTTGCTTTTATGCAAAAAGATCCCCATTCATACAGCCTAGCTGTCACTCACACAGTGGAGTGGTCATCCTGGCAGGAGACCCTCCAGCCTATCAGGGCAGAAAGCGACATGGGTTGCTGAGGCAACCCTGTCCAGGGGGCCTACTCCCCCTCCCGCACAATGAGTCCACCCCAGACTCAGTGGTGCCAAAAGGAGGGCTTCTTGGCAGAAGCCCGCCAAAAGGACGGACAAAGGACCCCCGACCTGGGTTAGGATTTTAGAGAAAGACACGAGAAAGAATTTATATAAAAGTTAAGGCAAATAAAACCTACCGGAGTAAAGTTAATATAAAAATAAACCGGCAGTTTGTTAGTTGCTGTCAGTAAATGTGGTAGCCTCAAACAATGGGAAAATCCCATAGGGAAATATTTGCGGTCGAATATTTTTGGTAGTAACCACTGCCACCAGCCAGAAACTTTTGAGAGAGGGACTGTACGGTACCCTCTCGAAAATGAACATAAGGGAAAAACTATCAACCCTTGTCAGTACCTCCATAGTAAGATGGGTTGTACTGGTTTTGTTCATAAAGAGTGACTAGTAAAGTCAATGGGGACTTTACATGCCCTGGGAAACAGTAGTCAGTCCCAGGGTATGGAGTCTGTGTTTGGGGGTCGCTATGACACCCCTGTGTTACTGCCGGAGGGTGCTGTGTAACACATGTGTAAAAAGATGGTTCCTATGAGGGTGGGATAAATCCCATAGACATTAAACCCAAAAAATAGCCTAGAACACACATAGCACATATGCCTAAGAGTGGGAAAAATAGTCTCACTCTTAGCAGGAGAAAAAAACAAACCCTTCAAATCCAGCAAAGCTGCTGGGGGACTCTCTAGGTAAGAGAAATTAGCCATTGAATGAGAATTCTCCCTAACAATTGTTTTTCCTGATTTACACATGCTAAGTACGTCTGTTCAGGCTGCAAGCATAAAACTCCTGTGTACCATGGCTCAGTGTTTGGCTTGTGGTATTGCTTGTTTTGTGAAACACTACAAAAAATGTGTGATATCCTAACTGCAAGAGTCGGGGGAATGTAGCAGATCATTGTTTTTCTCAAAATTCATAGAACCCATTGCTGTACCAAGCCAACCATGTCCACCACGTACCCTTTTTTCTGTCATTTTCCTGCTTTTTCCCCAAACTATGGAATTTTCCCCAACCTAGTTGTTGCCTGACCTGCGCAAATCACACCTTCCTAAACTTGGAATTTTGTCTACTTTTCATAAATGTATGCCTTTGTCCTCCAATTCAGCTTTCCTACCCTTTTCTTCCATTCCGTCCACGCATGTCCAATTCGATAAAATCGCCAAAATCGCCTACCTCTCACAAAACGGTTGATAACCACATCAAAATATTTTTTTCTCGTTTCCACTCAACCTGGCCTTGAAAGCCAGGAAATTGGGGAATTCAGCACAGCAAACCATTTGTTCCTAGCTCTTACAAGGAAAAAACCACAGGCTTCTTTGTACATCATTTTTTTCGCATTTTTGGAGAAAAAAACAAATGTTCGCCCTTTTTGGTTATTTTTTCTTATTCTCACCCCCCTACAGCAACCTAGGATTCCTGGATGGCGGTACGACATTTTTAACTTGTCGTAGTTCAGGGAGTGCATAATCAGGACATGCTCCAAGTTAACTTATTGAGTTATTTACTCATGGAGTACTGTAAGGGTGTCGAAGAAGGAAGCTGACACAAAGGTGTCATGGTTTTGGTTATAAACATTTATTTGTCAAATAGAAAAAAACATATATGTCCCCATCTCTAAGAGGGGTTTTCCCTGCCTCGAACTAAAAATAAAGGAATGTCTGTCAAATGAAAGTTCCACCGCCCTGTGTGAAATCCTACTCTAACCCTCACACTATAACAAAGATAAACTAACAGAAAATTCCTTCTTCAGGAGATTGGCTCCCTTCTCCTGCTTCTTGAACAGTGTCCAATTAACTTTCACTTATATCAGAAATGCCAGGGGGAATGACTCTCTTCCCCTGGTTTATGGGGTTCACCCAGTCTTTATGCAATTTCACATCCTGGAGAATGACTCCTTTCTCCTGATGTAGATTTACACAATTTCCAATAAAACCAGGGGGAATGACTCCCTTCCCCTAGCATCTTCAACATATGTACAGGGCCTGTACCAGGAAAATGCCTCCCTGCTCCTGGTGTTGCATGGTGCAGTTCACAATATGACCAGAGGGAATGTTTCCCTTTGTTAGGCAGAAACCTGTGCAGTTCCCTTGGGGAACACTGCAAAAGATTTAAGACTACAGGTAGAGCAGTAAACCCCTTTGGTAGCAGTCTGTACCACCCAGATTTACCTGGTAGCTGTGGCTGAGCAGTCAGACTTCTCTCAAGAAGAGTTAGGCAGTATGCAAAGTATACACAATATGTACCAAAACACAATAGCACAAGCAAACACTGACCAGAGCTTGGTTTCAAAAGAATATAGTTATTTATTTTAAAAACACACATAAGTAAAAACACTCTAGCAACGAATATGGTAAAAACACTTCAACACAGTTATAATGAACGTAAATTCAATCCTTTCTCCTATCTAGACAACTCTAGGTTAACACCACTTAATTAAAACAGAGGTGAGTGCTTAACGTTAGATGACACTCTAGTAGTTTCCAAGAAAGGGAGAGAAAAAGCAGAAATAGGTTAGACACACCACTCTAAGGTCCAGAACACTTGCAATAGGCTTAAAGAAGAATAAAGTCACAGGTGAGCAAAAGTCACTAGGCAGGGCCCACTCTTAGAGTAGCCGGAGCGAAAATGTGCCCAAGATCACACTGTTAGTTAGAGATTCAAAGTCTTGCAAAGAGTCAAAAAGAGTTTAGAGTGGCTCAGAAAGTTCAGCCAAAGTGTCCCAGGCACTCCCAGGTTCGAAAGCCGGGGACTAAATCTACCCCGTACAGTCGGTGGCAAGGGAAGCCAGGCGGAACACAGTACCTTAAGCGAAAAGGATCCTCCAGCGGGGGCAGTTGTTCCAGGCAGTGACAGCAAGGCTCGACGTCGGTCAGGGGAGAAGAATATCTCGCTGAAGAGCAGAAGAGAAAGGTCGTAGCACTGCCCGGGAAGAAACCAGCCGCGGAGTCCTCCGGTTAAAGGGTTGGTACCGACTTTCGCGGTATGGGGGTAAAGTGTGGTATTCCGGATGCCGGGGTGCTTGGCACAGGCAAGGCGGCCACGAGATACCTCAAAAAGAACGGAAAGAAGGCGAAAACTGGTTGTCCCCACCAGTCAAGGGAAGGAGCCACTCCGTTAAGAGTTCTCCTCGGTCGTCGGGAAAAAGTGGTGAAACGGTTCAGCAGGGCTCCACCGGGTGGTGTCGTCGAAGCAGGTCGGCTCAGCTCTTCCCTCGTCGGATTCTTGGTCCTGTGGCGACTTCTGAAGTCCCAGTCCCCAAAGCCCTGCTTTTATGCAGCAAGCCCCCATTCACCCAGCCTAGCTGTCACTCAAACATGCTAAGTGGTGAGCCGGGCGGCTCACCACTTGGGCCAATCAGGACGGAGTGCGACTTGAGTTACCAAGGTAACTCAGTCCAGGGTGCCTAAATCCCCCTCCACCCCTCCTAAGTACCCCAGACAGAGTGGCACCACTTTGGAGGGCTTCGGTGGAGAAGCCCGCCAAAAGTGGAACAAAGGGCTCCACTTTGGGTCAGAGTTACAGAGGCGAACACCAACGCCATTTTAGAATCAAGTTTTGGCAAAAAGTCCCAACCGGAGTTATAAAAATAAATATATAAACCGGCGGTATGTTTAAGGCTACCGTAAATAAATAATTAAATGTGTTAGCCTAAAACAATGGGAAATCCCATAGGAAAATATTCGCGGTCGAATATAAAAAGTAGTTTCCACTGCCACCAGCCAAAACTCGATCAGGGGGGACGGAGACGTGCCCCCTCGACTAACAGACCCTGGGGCAATCGAATTGCCCCAGCCAGTACGTCCACAATATGATGGTTTGTACTGGTTCTGTTCAGGATTCAAGACTAGCAAAGTCTTTGGTGACTTTACATGCCCTGGGAGACAGTAGTCAGTCCCAGGGTATGGAGTCTATGTTGGGGAGTCCCTAGGACACCCCTGGGTCACGGCACAGAGGGTGCTGTGTGACCCACATCACAAAAATACATGAGGCCCTATGGAGTAAAAGACCCCATAGCCCATTCAACACAAGGTTTAACCAAGAAAACACACTTCAACATGTCCAAGAGGGAGGGTAAAAGAGTCTCACTCTTGGCAGGAGAAAAAAATTAAACCCCAGAAATCCAGCAAAGCTGCTGGGGGACTCACTAGGTAGGGAAATTCAGCCTAAACAGAGAATTCTCCCTAACACTCGCCCCCCCCAGACTAAGGGACAGGAGGATTTAATCCACTCCTGGATGAACCTCATACCTCTAGTCGATGATATACATCCTAGAGAGTCCATCAGCATTTTGATGGTGACACCCTGACCTGTGCTCAATGGTGAAATCAAACCCTTGCAGGCAGATTGACCATCTCAATAGTTTTGGATTTTCCCCCTTCATTTGCATTAACCATTTCAAGGGTTGGTGGTCAGTCTGAATAACAAAAGTAGAACCATACAAGTATGGCCTAAACTTCTTCAGTGCCCACACAATAGCAAAGCATTCTCTTTCGATAGTTGCCCACCTTGTCTCAGGATCCTTCAGTTTCCTACTGATGAAGCAAATGGGGTGCTCCCTACCCTTCTCATCCAGTTGGCTTAGAACTGCACCTATACCTATATTGGAAGCATCAGTTTGTACAATGAAAGGTTGGTGGTAGTCAGGAGCTCTCAATACTGGAGCTTGGCAAAGAGCTCTCTTCAGTTTTTCAAAGGCCTGATTGCACTCCTCATTCCATTTTACCTTTTTAGGGAATTTGGGAGAGGAGATTACATTCAGTGGAGAAGCTATGGTCCCATAGTTCTCAATGAAATTCCTGTAATATCCAGTGAGGCCTAAAAAAGCTCTCACTTGGGTTTGAGTAGTTGGTGTTGTCCAATTTTGCACAGCTTCAATCTTGCTGGGCAAAGGCCTTATTTCTCCACCTCCTACCTCATGTCCAAGGTAGACCACTTTACTTTGACCAATCTGGCACTTACTGGCTTTGATTGTCAAATGGGCCTGTTCCAGAGCCTGCAACACATGTCCTAGGTGGTTCACATGTTCTTCCCAGGAGTGGCTGAAGACTGCAATGTCATCCAAGTATGCCATGCAGAAATCTTCCATCCCAGCCAGAACCTGGTTCACCATCCTTTGGAATGTGGCAGGTGCATTTTTTAGTCCAAAAGGCATGACCTTAAACTGGTACAAGCCAACTGGGGTCGAAAATGCAGTTTTCTCCTTGGCATGGTCTGTCAGGGCTATTTGCCAATAGCCTGACGTCAGGTCAAATGTGCTGAGGTACTTGGCTGCACCAAGTTTATCCACCAACTCATCTGTCCTGGGCAAAGGGTGGGCATCAGTCTTGGTGACTGCGTTTAGAGCTCTATAGTCCACACAGAATCTCAAGTCTTTGGATCCTGCCTTTGGTACTAACACAACTGGGCTAGACCATGGACTAGTAGAGGGCTCTATTACCCCGAGATCAAGCATCTTCTTGACCTCTCCTTTGATGTGGGCTCTGATATGTTCTGACATTCTGTATCCTCTGCTTTTGACTGGCAGACAGTCACCAGTGAGTATCTCGTGCTGGCCCCAAGGGGTCAAGCCTGGTGACAGTGAGAACAGGGAGGCAAACTGATTTAACATAGATTTGCACTCCTCTTGTTGCTCAGGTGTCAGGTCTGAAGAGAGATTGACTCCTTCAACTTTTTCATCTAAAGGTACACCTCTGAGGAGATCAGGGAGAGATTCACTCTCTTCCTCCTCTGCAGCTGAAGCTAGAAGCAAGGCTCCTACATCAGGTCTGGAGATGTATGCTTTTAGTCGGTTGGTGTGGAAGACTCTAGGAGCTTCCCTGGGTCTGCCCAGATCCACCAGATAGTTGACCTCTCCAAGTTTTCCCACAACCTTGAAGGGTCCCATCCATTTGTCTTGCAAGGCCCTCTGCCTTGTTGGGAGCATAACTAGAACTAGCTGGTCTTGAGTAAACTCAACCATGTTAGCCTTCTGGTCGTGCCAATGTTTGACCAGGGCTTGACCAGCTTTCAAGTTGTCACTTGCTTCTGCCATCATGTGTGACATTCTCCTCCGGAGACCTATCACATAGTCAGTCACTCTGACTGGCTTGAGGGGAGGAGCACCTTCCAACCCCTCCTTAATCAGGGCCAAGGGACCTCTGACCGGATGGCCATAGAGAAGCTCAAAGGGAGAATAACCTACTCCCTCCTGAGGGACTTCTCTATAAGCAAAGAGAAGGCATGGCAGTAGAAGGTCCCACTTTTTCTTAAGGGGTTCTTCCAAAGCACCTATCATGCTCTTCATGGTTCTGTTAAACCTTTCAACCAACCCGTTTGTCTGAGGGTGGTAGGCGGTTGAGAACTTGTAGGTAACTCCACAGGTTTTCCACATGGCCTTCATGTAGTGGGACATAAAGTTTGACCCCCTGTCAGAGATTACCTCCTTAGGAAACCCAACCCTGGTAAAAATACCAAGGAGGGCCTTAGCCACAGCCGGAGCTGTAACAGTCCTCATAGGAATGGCCTCAGGGTATCTAGTAGCATGGTCTACTACAACAAGGATAAACCTGTTGCCTGAGGAGGTTGGAGGATCAAGGGGACCAACAATGTCAATCCCTACCCTCTCAAATGGGACTCCCACAACTGGGAGAGGCACTAAAGGTGCCACATTCTTGGAACCAACCTTACCAGAAGTCTGGCAGGTATGGCAGCTCTTACAATATCTATCTACTTCAGCCCCCATCTTTGGCCAATAAAAGTAGAGTGAGAGCCTTTCCTTGGTCTTCTTGAAACTCAAGTGGCCAGCCAAAGGTATCTCATGGGCTAGTTGTAAGAACTGTTGTCTGTTTTCTTGTGGGACTACAAGGCGTTTGTAGTCTCCAGGTTCAGACTCAGTGGGTTCACTGTAGAAGAGGCCATCTTCCCAGTGCAACCTATACTTCCCAGGCTCTTGCCCATCAGCTTGAGAAGCTGCCTGGTGGCGGAGACCTTCCAGAGTTGGACATTCTCTTTGCCCCTTACGAAAAGCTGCCCTGCTAGGCCCACCTTCTGCCAGTAAAGACTGCAGCTCAGGATGGTCCTCAGGGTCCAAATCTCCAATAAGGTTGGGGCCTCCTTCTAGCTCTTCCTCAGAGTCTAGCTCAACCACACAGGGTTGTACCTCCCTCTCAGCCTCAGCTGGAGGTGGAGTTACAGGTGTAACTTTGGACAACCTAGGGGAAGTCCTTGTTGGAAGCACTGGAGTGCTTGCTGCTGGCTTTTTCCTAGGAGTCTTGGGTTGCCCCTTTGCTCCTGATCTGGTAGTTACTGCAGTAAGTTGCTCCAGTGGTAGAGGAGTGATTTCTGTCATCATCTCCTGAGATAACCCTCTCAGGGTTTTCTCCCTTGCAGGTTTTGTGAGTTCCTGGAACCTTTTGCTAGGAGGTCTGGGGTTATGAGATACAACTCCAAGAGCTTTGAGGTCATTACCCAACAGAACCCTACCTGGCACTTCACATTGTACACTGACAGGTATTTTTACAGCTATATCATTACATTGGATGAGAACTGGTAACTGGGGACACATCTGCACAGGCCCACCAGCTAACTTGGTGAGGCATTTGGGTGCCTTAGCAACATCCTCTGCCTTGAAAAATGATTCATCCACCACAGTTATGCTGGCTCCAGTGTCCCTAATGGCAGGAGTCTCCTGACCATTCACCTGGACACTGTCCTTATAATACTCTTTAGTATTATCTGGGATAGAGTTATAGACATCTAAATTCTGTTGCTCCCACAACCCCAGAGAGACTAAAGAAACACTAGCTGAGACTCCAGTGGGTTCATCAGCTAGTAATAGAAAGTTTCCACTTGCCATATGTACTTCCTCTTCTGGAGCGAAGGCTAAGGAGGCAAGCTGGACCCCTGAAGGTTTACCCTTACATCTGGGATCTCCTTTCACATGGTCAGTAGCCTTACAAACAAAGCATGAGCCAAAGGCTCGCTGGAATGGAGGCTTGTTCTGACCTCCTTCTGGTCTGGGACCAGAAGGTACACTAGCCTGATTTGGTTTCCCTTGTGGCTTACCCTTATAGTTTTGTTTGGGGCCCTCTTTGGAATTTGTAGTATTAGAATTCTCTTTGGAGTCCTTCTTAGACTGTTTTTCCCCATCCTTCTTCTGAGTTACCCCAGAATCCTTGTGAGTGGCCCTGTTGGCAACCCACAAGTCAGCAGCCTTAGCTAGTTTCCGGGAATCTAATTCCCTGGAATCAGCCAAGTGTTGTCTGAGCTCAGGAGAGCAGGCATCATAAATAGTCTCCAACATAAACAAATTCTTCATACCTTCATAAGTGTTCACCTTGTAACCCTTAATCCATCCCTCTAAGTTTTTTAAACATTCATTCACCCAGGTAGCCCAAGGGGTACCATCATGCTTTTTGAGGCTCCTAAACCTCTTAAGATACTGGGAAGGGGTCTTCCCAAACCTAGCTATCAAAGCTAGTTTCACACATTCATAGTCCTTCCTATCCTCCTCCCCCATCTCCATTACCACATCAGTTGCAACAGGGGGAAGCCTAGAGAACAACCAGGTGAGTAAGTCATTTCCTGTGATGTTCTGGAGCCCATGATTATATTCAAACAGAGACAACCAATCCAACACATCCAACTTAGGCTCATACATACCAACCAATTCTTTAGGCATCCGGGGTCTTTTAGGACTGGAACTTCTAGAGGAGCCAGAGAGAGAAACATTCTCAACAGATAATTTCTTCATTTCTAAGTCATACTTGAGCTCCATTTCCCTTAGCCTTAGTTCTTTGTCAGTTTGAGCATTAAGTTTCTTATACTCCAATTCTAGCTTCATTTTCTCCAGTTCAAAGTACTGAGGACTAAATGTGGGACCTGGTAAAGGTCCAGTAGGTACAGCAGGTAGAGCAGGCAGAGGCCTAGGGGGGACAGTTACAACAGCCTCACCCTCCTCTTCTGACTCTTCCTCAGAATCATCAACATTTTGCTCCATGTTAACTTCAATACTGTCATCTACAGTTGCTGGAGTGGTAGGCTCCTCTGAACCATCACCCAGACTTTGGTTAGCTAACAATCTTTCAATCAGCTCCATTTTCTTGCCCTTAGTCAGGAGATCCTTATGTTTACAGAGCACTCTTAAACAATCAGCAGTTTTGGCTGCAAGGGACTCTTGACTATAGCTTTCTATAACTGACATGTTAGAGGTTTTACTTTTTCAGTGCTAAGCTTTGTGGTTAGTTGCACTAAGGTATCTAAAGCACAATAAAATGTATACTCAATACAAATCCCACCGCTGTACACCAGTGTTAGGCAGAAACCTGTGCAGTTCCCTTGGGGAACACTGCAAAAGATTTAAGACTACAGGTAGAGCAGTAAACCCCTTTGGTAGCAGTCTGTACCACCCAGATTTACCTGGTAGCTGTGGCTGAGCAGTCAGACTTCTCTCAAGAAGAGTTAGGCAGTATGCAAAGTATACACAATATGTACCAAAACACAATAGCACAAGCAAACACTGACCAGAGCTTGGTTTCAAAAGAATATAGTTATTTATTTTAAAAACACACATAAGTAAAAACACTCTAGCAACGAATATGGTAAAAACACTTCAACACAGTTATAATGAACGTAAATTCAATCCTTTCTCCTATCTAGACAACTCTAGGTTAACACCACTTAATTAAAACAGAGGTGAGTGCTTAACGTTAGATGACACTCTAGTAGTTTCCAAGAAAGGGAGAGAAAAAGCAGAAATAGGTTAGACACACCACTCTAAGGTCCAGAACACTTGCAATAGGCTTAAAGAAGAATAAAGTCACAGGTGAGCAAAAGTCACTAGGCAGGGCCCACTCTTAGAGTAGCCGGAGCGAAAATGTGCCCAAGATCACACTGTTAGTTAGAGATTCAAAGTCTTGCAAAGAGTCAAAAAGAGTTTAGAGTGGCTCAGAAAGTTCAGCCAAAGTGTCCCAGGCACTCCCAGGTTCGAAAGCCGGGGACTAAATCTACCCCGTACAGTCGGTGGCAAGGGAAGCCAGGCGGAACACAGTACCTTAAGCGAAAAGGATCCTCCAGCGGGGGCAGTTGTTCCAGGCAGTGACAGCAAGGCTCGACGTCGGTCAGGGGAGAAGAATATCTCGCTGAAGAGCAGAAGAGAAAGGTCGTAGCACTGCCCGGGAAGAAACCAGCCGCGGAGTCCTCCGGTTAAAGGGTTGGTACCGACTTTCGCGGTATGGGGGTAAAGTGTGGTATTCCGGATGCCGGGGTGCTTGGCACAGGCAAGGCGGCCACGAGATACCTCAAAAAGAACGGAAAGAAGGCGAAAACTGGTTGTCCCCACCAGTCAAGGGAAGGAGCCACTCCGTTAAGAGTTCTCCTCGGTCGTCGGGAAAAAGTGGTGAAACGGTTCAGCAGGGCTCCACCGGGTGGTGTCGTCGAAGCAGGTCGGCTCAGCTCTTCCCTCGTCGGATTCTTGGTCCTGTGGCGACTTCTGAAGTCCCAGTCCCCAAAGCCCTGCTTTTATGCAGCAAGCCCCCATTCACCCAGCCTAGCTGTCACTCAAACATGCTAAGTGGTGAGCCGGGCGGCTCACCACTTGGGCCAATCAGGACGGAGTGCGACTTGAGTTACCAAGGTAACTCAGTCCAGGGTGCCTAAATCCCCCTCCACCCCTCCTAAGTACCCCAGACAGAGTGGCACCACTTTGGAGGGCTTCGGTGGAGAAGCCCGCCAAAAGTGGAACAAAGGGCTCCACTTTGGGTCAGAGTTACAGAGGCGAACACCAACGCCATTTTAGAATCAAGTTTTGGCAAAAAGTCCCAACCGGAGTTATAAAAATAAATATATAAACCGGCGGTATGTTTAAGGCTACCGTAAATAAATAATTAAATGTGTTAGCCTAAAACAATGGGAAATCCCATAGGAAAATATTCGCGGTCGAATATAAAAAGTAGTTTCCACTGCCACCAGCCAAAACTCGATCAGGGGGGACGGAGACGTGCCCCCTCGACTAACAGACCCTGGGGCAATCGAATTGCCCCAGCCAGTACGTCCACAATATGATGGTTTGTACTGGTTCTGTTCAGGATTCAAGACTAGCAAAGTCTTTGGTGACTTTACATGCCCTGGGAGACAGTAGTCAGTCCCAGGGTATGGAGTCTATGTTGGGGAGTCCCTAGGACACCCCTGGGTCACGGCACAGAGGGTGCTGTGTGACCCACATCACAAAAATACATGAGGCCCTATGGAGTAAAAGACCCCATAGCCCATTCAACACAAGGTTTAACCAAGAAAACACACTTCAACATGTCCAAGAGGGAGGGTAAAAGAGTCTCACTCTTGGCAGGAGAAAAAAATTAAACCCCAGAAATCCAGCAAAGCTGCTGGGGGACTCACTAGGTAGGGAAATTCAGCCTAAACAGAGAATTCTCCTTAACACCCTTCACGGGCATCTTCATCACAGCTCTTTGTTCGGTACCATGAGAATGCCTCCCTTCTCCCAGTATTGCTTAGCACAGTTCTTTCTCACTGTTGGGGCTACAGACCATTCTCTGGTGGCCAGTGGTTTCCTCGTGGGCACTGTGCAGAGGAAGATTTTTTCTGATGCTCTGTTTATTAATGTTGGGGTCCCAGACCCTTCTCTAGTGGCCAGTGGTTCCCTCCTTGCCACTGCGTTGAGGAAGATTTCCTATTATGCTAGCTTTCTCACTGTTGGGGTCCCAGACCCACCTCTCCATATGGTCATTAACGTCCTTGCTAATACTGGGCCGGCGAAAAAAAGCCACCTTAGCCTCTGTGTCATCCCTGGGTCCTCTCTAGTTCTCGTGTAACCCTCTGCCCCCTTTAGCTCTTACAGGGCTCATGTACGTTGCCGGGACTTCCTAGGACCGGGGCACACTTCTCTAGCTCTGTGGGCTTTTCTCCTCTGCACTCGTGGCATCACCACATCTTCCTGGCTTCAGGACTCGGTATGCCTCCACTCATAGGGCGGAGAACTTCTTCGGGATCCTCTTGCCGCTCTCTGCTTATCCCCAGCAGCATTTGAATCTCCTGTGCTAGGGAATTCAGATGCCGGCTGCTTTCCCCAACAGGGCTGGTTACCGCTGTGCCTGCCACCACTGTGCTTCTCGTTACGGCAGCTTTCAGCTCTGTGCCCGGGTCTCAGATTCTATGGGTGAACCCTTGGTGACAATGCAGGCCTCCTCCTCCGACTCCTAACCTGGTTCTTCTGAGGATTCGTCTGGGGACGCGTTCTTCTTTCTTCTTCGTGGTGCTGTCTTTTTGCCCTTCTTCTGGAAGAGATAAGGGCAAGCTCCCCCGGAGGCCACTTTGCCTATAAAGCAATCTGCCAGGCAGTGGGGACTCCGGGGAGCCAACCCCAGTCCAGAGAAAAGCCGTCAGACAGAAAAGTCGTGGTGTTTTTGAGTGGTGCAGGCAAGTTCTGATTGGTGGTTTATAGAATCTAAGGTGACAAGGCACCAAAAAGAATCCAGCGCACGTCAGGCTGAGAATCCCACAAAGTAATTACTCCGAGCGTGAGCAAGAACCAGAACGTTCATAGGGAAAGAGGGGGACTCCAGGTACCAGAAGGCACCAAGCCGGGAGCCTGAGGCTATGTGAGAGTGCTGTAGGCAATGGAATGGAAATGAGAGCGGTCCGGGACCATAAATAAAAGCTCAAGTCTTATGTCGGAGAGAAAGCAGCCCAAGAGAGGCAGATGGAGAAGTAAGGAGCTGCCAGCACAAGCGGGAGCAGCAGCGTAAAGCTGAAAGAGGGAGGCAGCAACAGCAGCGCGAGACCGCATGGGGAGAAAGGAAGGGAGAAATAGTTCTGTGATAAAGAACAGAACCCACAGCAATGAGGCAAGTTCATAGGGAAAGAGGGGGACTCCAGGTACCAGAATGCACCAATCCGGGAGCCTGAGGCTATGTGAGAGTGCTGTAGGCAATGGAATGGAAATGAGAGCGGTCCGGGACCATAAATAAAAGCTCAAGTCTTATGTCGGAGAGAAAGCAGCCCAAGAGAGGCAGATGGAGAAGTAAGGAGCTGCCAGCACAAGCGGGAGCAGCAGCGTAAAGCTGAAAGAGGGAGGCAGCAACAGCAGCGCGAGACCGCGTGGGGAGAAAGGAAGGGAGAAATAGTTCTGTGATAAAGAACAGAACCCACAGCAATGAGGCAAGCAAAAGCAGACAGAGAGGAGCGAAACTACGGTGCGTCTCATCTAGCTGGGGAGCAAGGTTTGCAACGCACCGAAGAGATGCAATGAAGCCGGTATATGCATGGTGGCGGCCATGTTGGTGAAACACTAGCCCGCTGAGCACGTTCCCAGAATAACGTGTCAGGACTTTAATGGAGTCTCCAGTGTTTCCCGAATTTCCAAGGCTGCATCATGACACCGGGATAGACACATTTGATAGTCCTTTGTTCCTCTTTATACATTGTATCCAGTTCCTCCCATGTGGATTGCACAAGTCCTTCTGACTTGCACCTCATGCCTCCTTGGGGCCACCTCGCACCAGTGTTATCACAGAAAATGACGTTTATATCTCCTGTGTTCTTCCTAGTACTTTTGGCTTTAGTCTAAATGTTACAATAATACATAGGTTTGCTTTCAATGTTGTGGCTCTGGACATTAGGGAGGGCTGGGCAACGTTGGGGAGTAACACCATTCAATGGGCTGTACCTCACGTGATCATCCTTATCCTTTCCCATGCAGTCCTGCCGCATTACCCCTATGGGGATTACTGGTTAGCGGCCGCACCTCCCCAGTCTCATGGAAAATAGCTCCCCCTGGGGAAGTGATGACACCTTGTGAATCGTCACAGTACATCCTACAATTAATTTGTGATTGACATTTGAAATGCTAGCTGGCACACAATGCACCTTTTGCCCCGGTACAAGACATGTTGCCTTAGTGAGTGACTGTTAGGGAAGTAATTTATTTTTTCCTTTGCAGATAGGCCTAAAGAGAAACTAACGGCACTGCTCCATCGCCGAGCTGGCCATGCAAAGTTTTTGGCAAGAGTCTTGGAAAATCATAACCGGCGTGTATCAAAAATAAATGGGTTCTAAAACAGTGACAAAATGTGTTGGTGAAGTGTCATATATTCGACAAATACAACAAAAAAAGCTGTAAGAACAAATGTTTCTCTTTTGTACTGGAGGCGAACAAGTATTCTGAAGAGGCACTAAAGTACATCTCCCTTTCCCCTCAGAGTGCACTTAATATTCACCTTTAATCACACTTAAACTAAGATAAGAGGGAAAACGAATGTGAAAAGTTTCCTTGCAAACAAACTATTTGTGAGAAACTGAGGGTATCCTCACTCCAACCCTTCCTGGATCACCTTCTCAGGTGGCCAGGGAAAGGCCATCGATTTTGGATCCTGACCGTGTGGGTGGAGAGGCGAGGAAGGATCACCTGGGTGGAGGGTCCTTGGGGATTGGAAGTGGGGTACCGATAGGCGAGACATCGAATCACCCGTTCTGAAAGCCAACCTAACCCTCCCCTGGCCTTTATAGGCTATTTCAACACATGTCCCCACATATGCCCTCATTCAAGCCACTCTAATACTGGGCTGACAAAGAGGCGACTAGGAGTAGTGAACACTTGTAACACATTTCACCACTCTAGTACTGAGACGAGGAAGAATCCTGCAGAGTGTTGTAAGGGTCAGGCGCGTCCCAAGATCTCCTATAATTGCAACCAGGCAATTACAATTTGGAATTCACACCTGCAACCTGTCAAGGGTGTACCGTCCTCTCCATTCCCATTGAAATGGGGAGTAATATTTTCCAGAGCCCGGCAATGTGCAATTACTGGGACCGCCAGGCCGTAATGCCCCGGTAAGTCCCCATTGCTGGGTGCCGGAAAAAAAAGGACTCTGGCGGCAGCCGTGCCGTTGTTACCGGCACAGCTACTGCCGGACTCATAATGAGGCCCAATGTCTTTCAGTATAGTACAGTTGTATTCCTTTACTGTCTGCACTTTCCTGGCTTAAGGTAGCACTTGCTACAACTTTCCCCACATCAACATCTCATATATGGAGACTTGTTCAAGTTCACCCTTTTAACTTCTTCAATAGTGCTCATTTGCTTTTGGTAACACTTGCTCCAGCTTTCCCCATATCGATATCCAGTATATTAGTTGGGTCTGTGTGCCTGTATGCCTCGGGCTCCCCAACATCTATGGGCACACTCACCGGTGTCTAGCAGTTCCTCTGACCCGTGGCACGCTGTTTCAGTGAAGCCTTCACCTTGAGATGGCGTTCGGCCGCTCTGCAGACCATCTCTCAGCATCTCTGCTGTCTCTGCATGCTTCTGCCGGTAAACCTAATGCCTTTGGACTTAACCGCGCTACCGGCAGATCTGCTGTTGCTGCCGGTAGCCCAGTAGTCTTCTGCCGGGGCCTGCAGTACCTTCTGTGGCCTCGCGCCACTCCGGTAAGCACGGCTTGCAAGCAGCAGTCTGAGAACACCTGCTCTCATCAGCACGGTCTGCTGCCTTTGTCTGGCCTTCCCCTGTGGTTCAGCTTCCTTCCATTCGGCTTGTCTCTCTCTGCCTCTCTGTGTCACAAATGCTGACACCATTTTTAAATATGCTGTCTAATTGGATTTCAGCATAACCACTAGTCTGCTGCGTGTTCCGCTTAGTATTTCTGTTGATCCATATTTACTCCTTCCTCCTCTTCTTCGTTCCAGTACTTGGGGCATTATGGGAGATAAAGGCCATAGGTTTCATAGGACTTCTAGGGTGATTTTGTTTAGCATAAAAAATCAGAGATAGGAAGTGTTATGAGTCTGCTATGTACATATGAGTTGTGAATGTTATCCTGCCTAGAAAGTTTGGCAAAAAAGGGTTTTATGGTTTTACAACTGGAGGAACTTGTATAATGACAACATGCCATCAGGAATTTGGGAATCATAGGGTCTTCTTTACATAGAAGGTAAGAATATCGCATCCCTCCTGATGGGGTCACCACATCTCCCAGATGGCCATCTCCTCCCATGTGATCATCCCTCATAATACCACCTCTAGGGCCATGATCAGGTAGCGGATGCCGTCCCCTGGTCACATGGGAGGAGATCTCAGGCTAGGGATCAGTAATGACTCCACCGTTCATCATAGTTCTCTCAGCACCAATTGGAAAACGGGAAAGGAAGTCCACGTTACCTTGTTTTCTTCCTTTCCGGTGTTCTACTGTAAAACAATAGGGCTGTAAATCTAAAAAACAGCCCATGACTCTTGCATTGGAGTCTTTGAGGAGGCTCATCCACGCTAATGGGGCATGGTCAGTGATCAGCCAGAACTTCCTACCTGTTAGATAGTATTTGATGTAGGCTATATAGCCAAGGCCTCTAACTCAATAGTGGCGTAGATATTCTCTTGTTGGAACTATTTTCTACTAATGTAGTGCATAGGATGAACAATGCCATCATGATCTTGTGAAAGGACTGCCCCTAAGCCAATATGTGAAGCATCTGTCTGCAGAATTAATTCCCAGTTCAAATCTGACACTTTCAACACAGGCTCACTACAAAGAATGTGCTTAAGCTTGTCAAAACATAACTTCTTGTATTTTCTGCTGTTCAGCATTTTTGAGCTTGGCAGTAAGAGAATGCGTGATGGATAAGAAAATATGCATAAAACATCTGTAATGTCCTACTAAACCCAAAAAGGCTCTCAGGTCTTTCTTTCGTTTGAGACTTGGGGTTCCTTTAACTGCCTTCAGTTTGGGGTTGGACCAGACTTTTACCTACGCAAAATTCAAGATACTTGACTGCCGATCTTGCCAAGTGGCATTTCTTTGGATTTGCTGTGAGTGTCTTTTCTTAATTCTCTAGTAACCAGGTAAAGGTGATGTATATGCTCTTTCCAGGAATTGCTGTGGCTGATAATATCATCAAAGATGCGTAGGGTCGGGGAACTCGGTCCATTACCCTTTGAAAGGTAACTGGTGCCCCATGTAAACCAAAAGTTAACACCCTAAACTGAAACACCCCAATGGGAGTATAGAATGCAGAGAGAGATAGGGATTAGCAGGGACTTGCAAGTACCCTTTTGTCAGATCAATCGTGGAGAGGAAAATAGCGGACCCCAATCGATCTGTTTTCACCTTTCTGAAATCAATACAGAACCTCTGTGATTGATCTGGCTTGGCTACCAACACTATTGGAGAGAACTGTGGGCTCTGAGAGGGTCCGATGATATCAGCCCTTAGCATGTTCTCACTTTCCACTACAAAATCTTTACTAGCTTCAGGCATTCAACAAACATCAGAAATAATGATACATTCCTTTTACCAGACTAGGATCAGCTTTAAAGACATCAGGGAACTGTTATAGGAGGTGCATTACATCTTCGAAATCAAGCTATTGTGACTCGGTTCATCATATAACAAGGTGGTCAATACCACAGTAGCGTCTTTGATGGGATTCTCTAGCCACTCTTTAAGACGATTCACATAATAGATGTGCGTCTTGATCTTTCTGTCTGGTTCCGAGACATGGTAATCATAAGGTCCTGTCTGCTCTAGTATCTCGTAGGGACCATGCCACTTAGTGTTACGCTCACCTGGTCTCTGCGAAGGCGTTGGGGCACGGTTGCAGCCCTCCCGGGGGTGAGATCGCTCGGGTCAGACTTCGCCCTCTGCGCTTATGTGGTGACTGGTGGTAATAGGTGATGCTGCTCGGAACTGCTCCTGCGTGGAGAATAGAGGGGGGCGTGAGTATGCCAGCTTGTGCGCCTGATCCCCTTCCAGACCCCTTCTCCCAAAACGTGGTACCCGTGGGATGCGCTGTCCCTGGAAAGCTCACCTGTTGATTAGTTTTGGCGAGCACTCCATCCTGCTGCTTCTGGCAGGGGCGCTTGTATGATCTGGACCGAGTTCCTTCACTGGTCCCTTGCACGTGGTAGTCCAGTCCTGCTGCGACTAAGCCACTATACTTCAGGAAAGTGTTCCTATTTGCCTTTGTCTTTCCTCGTCTGTTTTTGTTGCATTGTAAAGTTTGTTGTCTTGTATTGCTGTCCGTTCCGCTTTTGATGTTTGCTCTTTTGCTTTCTTTCCTTGCAGGTGATGTTGCCGGCCCGGCAGAAGCTGCAGAGCTCGAGGTGGCAGCCGGAGGGAACGAGGAATGAAGCTGCAGCGTTACAGTAGCTGGTAAATTGTTAACTAAGGTGCGTGCAGGGTTCAAATGCGGCACGGCCCTAGGACGGATGCTCTAACCTTGTCTTTCTTCTTCTTCACAGGGTCTGAGTTCGTGGATGCGGAGCGCGGTGATGTGGCATCGGGATCAAGATCACCGGATGTCAGGAGATGAGTCTGCAGATGAAGTGATGAAGCACCTGTTTCCTGGTGGTGAGTATGCAGGAGAACGCCTGGCTTCAAAGGTTAAGTAAACTGGCCCAAGCGGCGGTGAGCGTCACGTTGCACACGAGTGCACAGTAACGCGGAGCACCGGCCTTGAGGATGGAGCAGCTTATATAGCTGAGCTTCTGAAGCCACGCCCACCCGATGAGTTAGCCTGCCTGTCACACCCGATGAGTCAGCACATGAGGATGTTCTCTGGAATAAAGGCTTTCAGCTCCTGGAAAGTGTTTGTAAAATAAAAGCACTCCTGCACTGAAATAAAGTAAAAGCACTCCTGCACTGAAATAAGGTGTTCCTGCTCACATCTCTATATGAGCCTGGCGCCAAAGGCTCCAGGACTGAGACCAGCCAGGGCCCCTGTGTTTATGGGTCGCAGAGGGACATAAGTCAGTCAAGTGACCCATTGCCCCCATCACTAGATGGTGTGGTTTTTGTGTTCTGGGCCTGTGGCCATGACACTTAGAGAGCATTTTGTTCTTAGAAGGAAGGAGAACCAGAACCTTTTGTCCAATAGAAAAGGCTATCAATACAGCTTTTCTAAAATGATAGATTTTCTGATGTTGTTGAGTCTTAATCATGTTGGTCGGTACTATTTAAAAAATATATATTTTTTGTATATGGTTTAAATTAAACCTTTACAAAACAATCCATAAAAATAAATATAAAACATACATAACATCATTTACATCGGTTGAACAACAACTAAAACACTGCCAGTAGAGTAAGAAAGAAAAAGAGTAAGAAGTTTTCATAGCATTTCTCTTCAAGTACATCTCCTTTTTTAACTTGGCTATTCAACTCCTCCATCTTAACTCCCAAGGACAATGTCTCCTTCCTAGTCTCCCTTAATTCTGACTTTAATTCTAACAGAATCTTTTCCAATGCTACTAAACTCAACCCGGATTCGGCGTCCATCTTCACTCAGGCAGGATCAAAAACGTGGGCCTTTCATTCTGTCAAAGGTACTGAAGCAGTAGGATCCTGCAGGAGTGAAGCTGGCCCACCAAACCCCCTAAGTCTGCCTGCTCAACAATCTTTATTCTATTTAACTATTGGCCAGGCAAACCCGAGGGGAAAAGGGAATGGATAAAATAACAAAAGACAAGAACTCCCACTGCAGGTACTTCAGACCGTCTTCTCCGGATGGCTTTTAAATCAGTGGAGTTCCTAAAAGGAAAATACAACCTTAAGTAAATAATATAAACTTCTTTTCTGACTCTCTCTATCTCTTTAATATTTTTCTAGTTACCTGTTGCCTAAGCTAGATTTGCTCTTAGGCTGCTTCAAAGCGAATGCTGTTGCTACTTGAAATGCTCTGTACGAACTTCTCTTCTATGTACATCTTCTTTCTTTTCAAAACTGTGATTTTAACAAAAGATATCCAACAATGTAGTTATTCCTAAAGCTAATGTGTATCTTGCTTCAGTTTATTTTATTACACTAAATAGATATTAATGTATGTCAAATACCTTCTACCTCTGATGTGTCTTATGTTCACGGGAAATTTCATACTCTGCAGGAGTTCTTATTTGAAAACTTCCTCAACGCTATATTTTTCTTGAAGAAAATTATTTTCATCAGATCACGCTCACTGGGAAATCGCAACTGACACACTTAGTTTTCTGAAGCGCTATCTTCAGACGAATGTCTTTGAAGAAATACTGTCCGTAACACTTCACGACGCATTAAAAAATAAATCCAAAATGGCCGCGACGTTAACGCCACGTCGAAAGATCCTTTCTTCTAACCGCGCTGCAAAAATACGATAGAAGCCAAGCACAACGAACTAAAACATTGAATAATATTTAGAGGGTTAGAAAACAAGAATTAAAATTAGTAACTCGGCGAAATAGATCCGCGCGCCTGGTTAATGCCAAAAAACCCTTTTAAACATCAAAAAGAAAAATGACTTATTTTTCTATTGTTTTAAACAAATAGTTTTTTCCTTTTACATAAATTTGCACTGCATAAAAGATGTCTAATATCGTCTTCGAATCTTCTCCCTTTTAAACAAAAATTCACTTAGCTTAGTTCCGTTCTTTTTTTAAGCTTCAGCTGCCCAGCAAACAGGTTCTGGTGAAAATCTTCAACTTTAGATTTCTTTCTTGCCTCTTTGCTTATTAAATTAGATTTGGAAACTACAAAAGATTCTAGACTAGTAAATGTAACTTATACTTAAATTTACTGGAGCTAAAAATTACATGACCTAACCAGATGAAAACTTTAATGAAAGGCAGTTTAGAATTATCAGGAACATTCTAAATGACTACACAATGCTGCCTGCATCAGAATAAACCAATCACTGCTGGGAAAGTGTTCCACCATCTTGGCTTGGGAGTGTTTCATCTTTCTACATGAACGTGAGTTAAGGAAATATGAACTAGCTAAAATGATTCATTAAATACTTCTATAACATCCCATTCTAACTTTCTTGGAATAGCCTTTGAAACACCCCATTCTCCAAGGAAACTTTCCAATGTGAGATACAAATTGTGAGATCCTGACAGATTACAAATAAAGAAAGCAAATCACCAGAAACAGAGAAATAAGCATAATGACCGGGCGAACCAGAATTAATATCCATCAGTAAAATGACTCAGGTATTACAGCAGATTGAGGGTGTTGATAAATCCTGATACTTCTAATCCTTCATGGACATTTTGGATATTTAAGCATCTTTTCCATAAGATTTCATCTATGCATTCTAATCGGTACTTCAGAAGGGGCCCCATATATTTGGTTCTGCGTGATATTAGTGCCTCACAGTCAAGTGCCTTATTGATTCAAACCCAGTGTTACAAAATCTACATCCACTTTCATCCTCAGTTATTAAGTTTCTCCTAAGCAGAATCTCCTCAGTAGGAAGCAAATTCCAGCGTACCCTGAGAAGCATAGCCCTATGTTGTCGATAAGGGAATTGGAAGATCAATATAGACAGGATTCCTCAGCATTTATGCTCATGGGATAAATGTCTCATGGAGGGGTAAGAGTGAAATAAGTCAGTCGTTATGGGACAATCAAGGTAAAAAACCACCTCTTTACCTTGGTCGGATTAGTAGTTAAAGTCTCCAGATCCACGCAGATTCTTGACAGAATAACTTCACGTCTTAACAAACTGAGCCAGATATTGGGAGTTCACCTGAGAATCATTATTACAATTGAGGGCACCGCCCAAGGTCTTGTACAAAAAATCTGCAAGGAGTGAGGTCAGTTTGAAGTATAGCGACAACAACCGCCACTCAACACAGGCTGTTAAAGATATTACACCCAGTTCAAACCTGATAGCTGCAAGGGGGATTGCATTTGGGATGCCCAGGATCTTTCGCCACAGCTTAGCCTCGATTCTATCCAGTAGTTTGAATATAGCATCACTGTAAAGCTCAAGACCATGTATTAGCTTCAGGATGATTTTCCCCTCATAAAACATAAGGGCCCGCCTAAGGGAGAACCTACCAAATTGATGATCGACTTTAATGATATGACACTGGAGCTGGGTGGCTTTTTGCAAAAAGATATCTGAGATATTTCTTATACCTGAATGGGCCCCGAAATGGAACCCCAGATATACAAAGCTAAGGCTGTTCGTGATGTTTACATTTTCAACAAACCAAGAGGCATTACTTTTTTTTCAACTTTCTCTGAGAATGCCAAGATTTTGGTCTTTCTAGGATTGATAATTAACCCATTTTCTTTGGCATAATTTGAGAAGGAATTCAACAGCCTTTGTAGACCAACCTTAGCTTTGTCAAATATCAAAAAGTCATCGGCGTAGGACAACCATGAAATTTTAAACTGGCCTACCTTCGGAGTAATAAATCCTCCTTCACCAAGGCAGTCGGCCACGTCAGACACATATTTATTGAATAGCCAGGGGGCCAAGACGCAGCCCTGCCTAAGGCCCAGATACGAGCATATTCGCCACGAGAGATCGCCCTATCGTTTCAGACGAATCTGGATTCCAGAGTTTTCGTAGACCCCATTGACTAAACGCAAAAGCCCCGGAGGCATACTCCAACCAGTCAATTTGGTCCATAACCGGTTCCGATCGACACAGTCAAATGCCGCCGAAAGATCAATTGAGGCCATAAGGTGAAATCCTTGGGTGTAGTCCATGACGATACTTGTATCGACTCTCCTACAGGACCATTTATGTTGGTTGAGTGCCCTTTGTGAAAACCCGTCTGCAATTTGTTTAAACCATGAGCAGTAGAAGCCATTGTTCCAAGTGAGTGAGAAGAAAAGCAGAAAAGATCTTGCAATCAGCATCAATTAGGGAAATTGGCTGGTAATGTTTAGGCTCCGACCTGCTAACACATTTAAAGATTGGTACAACATGGGCCGTGCTCCAAGAGGCTGGTAAAACTCCCTTTGTGGATAATACTAACAAATTGCATAAACAACAAGTTTGCCCGATTAGTTTTGTCGGCCTTAAAGGTGTGATTAGTAAGGCCATTCGGGCTCGGAGCACGAGATCTTTTTACACTTCATTAGAAGGAGGTAGATAGTTTCAATATCTAGGTCCGGCTGCCAAGAATAGTCATGTGTGGCAGGGCTAGAGCGTAGATCAGTGCCAATATTACTAGTAGAAGGGCCCAACAGAGTTTTTTAAAAAATCAGACCCATTCCGGCTCTGAGACCAACAGGCCGATTCATGGAAAAAATGTGCGCCGAAAATCCCGGCGCAGATGGGCCAATACGTGCGCTGCGCCGAAAATTAGCGAAAAGCGCAGGGAAACCAGCGCACGTCGATTCATGGAAGTCCGTGCGCAAGAAAAGCAGAGGACGTGCGCTGAAAAAGCGCGCGGCGCAGGCCGGCGCACAGGTCAACCAACGTCGTGCGCCACGGCCACTGCGCTATCACTCCGAGCGCAGCGCACAGCTCTAAAGTAGGCGGAACACAGGGCGGGACACTCGGAATGGGGAATAAAATGGGGCACAACACTCGGAATGGGGAAGAATGTGGGCGGCACGGGGAAAGTTTAGGAGGCAAGTGCGCGGAACGCCCACACGCTCGCATACAACACGTATGCATGGAATAGAATAGGGCAAAAAAGCGCACGCTCAAAGCAGCGCACAGGCACAAACAGGCACAAACACGACCGCCACAAGAAAGCAGGCGGTAGCGTCTCTGCGCCTGCAAGAAATGTGCGCTAAAAGGTGCGCCAACAAATAGCACCTATATACAGACATGATCAATGTCCAATACTGTGGCCCTCCAGGACAAATGACGTACAAAGGGGTACCCACAAACACAGACACGCGCTGAGAGAAAAAATAAACGTGTGCGTGTATACCGGGGTGCGCGGGAAGTTGCACACGCGATATGGCCGGGTACGTGGATTTCAGGGGTGCGCGGGAAGTTCCACACGCGATTAGTCAGGGTACGTGGATTGCAGGGGTGCGCGGGAAGTTGCACACGCGATATGGCCGGGTACGTGGATTTCAGGGGTGCGCGGGAAGTTCCACACGCGATTAGTCAGGGTACGTGGATTGCAGGGGTGCGCGGGAAGTTGCACACGCGATATGGCCGGGTACGTGGATTTCAGGGGGGCGCGGGAAGTTCCACACGCGATTAGTCAGGGTACGTGGATTGCAGGGGTGCGCGGGAAGTTGCACACGCACTATGGCCGGGTACGTGGATTTCAGGGGTGCGCGGGAAGTTCCACACGCGAATAGTCAGGGTACGTGGATTTCATGGGTGCGCGGGAAGTTCCTACACGCGATATGGCCGGGTACGTGGATTTCAGGGTGGCGCGGGAAGTTCCACACGCGAATAGTCAGGGTACGTGGATTTCATGGGTGCGCGGGAAGTTCCACACGCGATATGGCCGGGTACGTGGATTTCAGGGGTGCGCGGGAAGTTCCACACGCGATATGGCCGGGTACGTGGATTTCAGGGGTGCACGGGAAGTTCCACACGCGAATAGTCAGGGTACGTGGATTTCATGGGTGCGCGGGAAGTTCCACACGCGATATGGCCGGGTACGTGGATTTCAGGGGGGCGCGGGAAGTTCCACACGCCAATAGTCAGGGTACGTGGATTTCATGGGTGCGCGGGAAGTTCCACACGCGATATGGCCGGGTACGTGGATTTCAGGGGTGCGCGGGAAGTTCCACACGCGATATGGCCGGGTACGTGGATGGGGTGCGCGGGAAGTTCCACACGCGATATGGCCGGGTACGTGGATTTCAGGGGTGCGCGGGAAGTTCCACACGCGAATTGGCTGTGTGCTCCCAGGCATTACCTGTACACCCTCCACGGCCCCTGCAGGCAGCACACACCACAGGGAACTACCCTGCACACCTGCTCATGTCTCCCACCACCCCCACCCCCCATCCACCAGGGACACCCTCCACCAGGCCCCCACCCATGTCTCCCACCACCCCCACCCCCAGCACTGTGGGGAACCTGCCAGCAGGCCCCCACCCATGTCCAACCCATGTCTCCCACCACCCCCACCCCCCATCCACCAGGGACACCCTCCACCAGGCCCCCACCCATGTCTCCCACCACCCCCACCCCCCATCCACCAGGGACACCCTCCACCAGGCCCCCACCCATGTCTCCCACCACCCCCACCCCCAGCACTGTGGGGAACCTGCCAGCAGGCCCCCACCCATGTCCAACCCATGTCTCCCACCACCCCCACCCCCCATCCACCAGGGACACCCTCCACCAGGCCCCCACCCATGTCTCCCACCACCCCCACCCCCCATCCACCAGGGACACCCTCCACCAGGCCCCCACCCATGTCTCCCACCACCCCCACCCCCCATCCACCAGGGACACCCTCCACCAGGCCCCCACCCATGTCTCCCACCACCCCCACCCCCCATCCACCAGGGACACCCTCCACCAGGCCCCCACCCATGTCTCCCACCACCCCCACCCCCAGCACTGTGGGGAACCTGCCAGCAGGCCCCCACCCATGTCCAACCCATGTCTCCCACCACCCCCACCCCCCATCCACCAGGGGCACCCTCCACCAGGCCCCCACCCATGTCTCCCACCACCCCCACCCCCCATCCACCAGGGACACCCTCCACCAGGCCCCCACCCATGTCTCCCACCACCCCCACCCCCCATCCACCAGGGACACCCTCCACCAGGCCCCCACCCATGTCTCCCACCCCCCCCACCCCCAGCACTGTGGGGAACCTGCCAGCAGGCCCCCACCCATGTCCAACCCATGTCTCCCACCACCCCCACCCCCCATCCACCAGGGACACCCTCCACCAGGCCCCCACCCATGTCTCCCACCACCCCCACCCCCCATCCACCAGGGACACCCTCCACCAGGCCCCCACCCATGTCTCCCACCCCCCCCCACCCCCAGCACTGTGGGGAACCTGCCAGCAGGCCCCCACCCATGTCCAACCCATGTCTCCCACCACCCCCACCCCCCATCCACCAGGGACACCCTCCACCAGGCCCCCACCCATGTCCCCCTGGCCCCAGGTCCTGACGATACACAATCATGGCAGTAATGGCCAGCATACCCAGCACAAACACCCAGGCAAGGATTGCATGCACCCACATAGTGAATGCAATCACATGACACAACCCCAAAGGCAAGTATGCAAAAGAACACATGTCCGTCACACACACATACACAATGGGTGCAAGTGAATGTCAAAACCCATATCATGACATGTAAGAAACCAAAGAGAAAATGACACAAGTGTAAGATAATATAAAAATGTATTAAAAACAAAAAATAAGTAAACTAATAAAACATACAACTATGTGGCAAAGTAAATAAAAGGTCCATGTCCGAGAACAAAAATGATAAATCAAAAAACAAAGGATTAAAAAATCAATAGAATTTGTCCAAAGCAAAACCATGTAGTAGGAAATCAAAGAAAAACCATTACGTCATGGTGTAAACAATAAGAAAATAAAAAAAATGTATCTCCCAAAAAATAACAATATATACAGGAATGTTCCAGGGTCCATGAGCCCAACACCACAAATGAAACCTAATAGTAACTAATTAAAAAAATATGTACAAAAAAGTGGCCATTGTCCGAGCGGTCCAAAATAATAAAAATAAATAAAGGAAACCTAGCACTAACTAACTAAAAAACTATATACAAAGGCAGCGGGCTAGTCCTGCGGCTCACTTGGTGATGCTGGCCAGGGCATCCTTGAACTCCATGTCAATGTCCTGGAGGCGGCACTCAGTCCTGGCCCCGAGGTCTCGCAGGGACAACCCCATGTGCTCACCAAAATCCCTGCGAGCCTCCTCGAGGCACTCAGCCCGCCTCAATGCCCGACGCATGGAGATCTCCGCCCTGGCCATGGCGAGCCGCTCCTCTTCCGCCCGCTGCCGCTCCGCACCTATCCGCTGGCCAAACTCCTCCCACACGGAACACACCGCCATGCCAGGGTTGCCCTGCCCTCCGGCCGATGCCTGCCCCTCTGATCTTGATGGCCCTGAGCCATGATGCCTCCCACGTCGAGCCCGCTGCTGCCTCCGACGCCACTGCCTCTGCCAGCACGACGGCATCCAGGCTGATGGTAACCACCGACGCCGTCGTGCACGTGCCCTGCCCGATGATGCCGGCACATCTTCCATCTGCTGGGGTCCACTTGCTGTGTTGTCCACCCCTGCTGGACCTCCGACTCCCAACTGTGGCAGGGATGGGATCCCCACCGAGCTGGCTGCATTGGTCGGGGCAGGTCCACAGGGGGCCATGGTGGCATCTGGGCCGGAAGACGGCAAGGAGAACGACCGGTGGATAGCCTGCACAGAGGAGGAGAGGGCCGTCAGATTGGCCAACACATGCAGGAACCCCCCGAACATGGCCGATCCCAATTGGGCCACGTCGGCACGGTGCACTTCGTGATGACGTGCGTGCTCCTCCCGGGAAGCACGCACGGCATCACGAATCACAGCCGTGCGCATCGCGACCCCAATCAGGACCTGCTCCACGCGGCCTGGGGTTCCCACGTCCGCAGGTGGAGGGGAGTCAGTTGACATGGACATCCCCTCTACCTGCGGACGGGCCTGGGACGGGGCATCCCTGCTGGTGCATGGTGGTGCACTCACAGGGTCAGGGACAGCGACATGCACAGGCACCTCCACGGTGACCTGTGCTGCCTCCTGCCCCTGGCCCTGGACTGCACCACTTGCACCAGCAGGGATGCTCCCACCAGGCCCCATGTGTGCACCAGTGTCGGCCTCCTCCTCCTCTGTGCAAACCACCAACCTGGATGGCTCCTCACCGTCTCCCGCCGTAGCAGGCCCCTGTGGGGGCTCACCCACCCCTTCCGCTGCAGCCGTGGGGGCATCCCCGCCGCCTTGCTCCACAGCGCCGTCTCCGCCCTCTTCTTCACTAGCCGCTGCGTAGAGGGAGACAAAGGACACAAGCATCAGGCTACTGTACAATGGTCCCCTAGACAGGAAGCAATAGCAGATGAGCACCCCTGTCAAAGTACACTTCCATCATGTCCCTCCACAACACATGGGTCAGTCCAGGCAAAACACACACAGTAACAGGCATGGTGCATGCCATGCACATTTCCATGCATGTCCAATTGACTCTTGAAACATTCAATGATATGTAACTCACATGCATCATGGCTCATGCATATCACATGCACACACTTCACCTCAGTCACATCCATCTGGCCCCAAACACAACGAACACAGGCGAAACAAGGGTAAGTTGGGTGCGTCACTGAATCTGTGCATTGTCACACACATGTGTCATGCATCCATGGCATGCACAAGTCACAGACACGCAGGTCAGGCACACAGACATGGCTACCATATATGTACCTGGCATCAGCACCCATCCTTCACCCCCATCCATGTCCAGGTACAGAGACTGGCATGCTCTCATGTCCTAAATCTGCATAGGGCTCCCCATGCCGCATTTCAACACATGCAACAACCATGTGGGTCACACATCACTGGTCGCACATGCTTTACCATGATGTCCCTGCACACATACATGCATACATGGCCCATGGCACACATACAGGCAAGTATCATAGAACCAGCACACCGCAACATGCCCTGTCTCACACAGTAATGCTTGCACACTTACCGCTCAACTCCAGACGGGCCTCCCTCTCAAGGACCTGGGCGTGGAGCGCTGGGCGTACGCGTTCCAGGACCCTCTTCTGGATGGAACTCATGCGGCCCCGGCCCCCCTCCACGAGGCGCCGGGCCTTCACAAGGGTCCTGGACCTCAAGTCCTCCCAGCGCTTCTTGATCTTCTGGACGTTGCGGGTTGCCACCCCCTCCGCGTTGATGGCAACCACACAGTCGGCCCAGATCCTCTCCCGTCCTTCCTTGCTGGCGCGGGACGATCCAAAGAGGGCATCATACTGCCCCAGGACATGCTCCACCAGGACACCAACTTCGGTGGCAGTGAAGCTGGTGCCCCTCTGCCCCTCTGGCCTGGGGTTGCCACTGGTGCCAGATGTGGAAGTGCCCGACATGGCAACCCCAGAGGCAGGTGTGGGTGGGCAACTGGGTCCTGGGGCTGGGCTGTGGAGCGATGTAATCCCAGTTGGGAGTCTTCAGTTCCAGCAGGGGTGGACACAGCAACTGGACCCCTGCAGATGGCTGATGTGCAGGCACCAAATGGCAGGGCACGGTGGCAGCAGGCAGGCAGCAGCAGATAGCACGTGGGAGGCTGCTCAGGGCACTGGGGGGGCAGTAACTCGGCCTTCTGGGCAGGAGCGTGGTGTTCCGTGTGTTTTCGGGTGGCCAGCTTGATACGGAGTGATTTGGCACGTGAAATTCCTGCACGTCAGCGTGAAATCCGAGGAAAGGCCCTTAGCGCGTAAGTGCGTCAGCACGCATACGCGATTCTATTGGACCAGAGTCCCTCACCGCGTAAGCGCGTCTGACGTGATCCGCACGGGCGTTCCCCACTCAGCACGTGAGGACGGAGCACACGTGGAAATACTGCACGTCAGAGTGTCATCGCGTGTAATTGGCCAAAAGTGCGCGTCCACGCCATTGGCCTATGTACGTGTATTTCATCGCGTGTAATTGGCCAAAAGTGCGCGTACACGCCATTGGCCTATGTACGTGTATTTCAGGGGTGCGCGGCCACTTACACACGCAAGTACGTCAGCGCACCTGTATGCCTGCTGCGTGGGAATTTCCACACGCTATTGGAGTGGGAACTAGATTCCAGGGTTGCGAGGGTCACACGCTCGCCTAGAACACGCGCAAGGCATTAATTTGCGCACTTTTCAATAAACAAGCCAGATGCCAGGATGAACATACCGTTCCTAGCAGCAGTGGCAGTGGGCTACCAAAGGAGGAGGAGGAGGAGGAGAGTCAGGGCCAGAATATTCACACCCAGAACCAGCCTATTCGGGATGCCTGATGACCAGGTGTATGGGAGGTACAGGTTTCCAGCACACATCATACTGGACCTGGTCAGTGAGTGGGAGGATGACCTCACATCACCCACCCTGTGCTCCCAAGCACTCAGCCCCCTGCAGAAGGTCCTGAATGTACTGCACTTCTTGGCCACTGGATCCTTTCAGCGGACAAGTGCCATAGTGGGTGGTGTGTCACAGGCCACGCAGTCACGCTGCCTACACCAGGTCTTGAACATCATCACTGCACGGCCATCAGTCCGCAGGCACATATATCTCCCCAGGACTCATGCAGAAAGGCGGACGTGCATCCAGGAATTCTATGGTGTGGCTCAATTCCCCAAAGTGCTTGGTGCAATTGACTGCACACATGTGGCTCTACGTCCACCCAGGGCAACAGAGCACATCTATAGAAACCGCAAGCACTGGCATTCCATCAACGTGCAAGTTGTATGCAATGCCAAGGGAATAATCACATCAGTATATGCCAACTATCTCGGGTCCACCCACGACAGCTTCATCTACAGAATGTCTACCCTATGCCGGGACCTAGAGGCTGGCCAGCATGGAGATACATGGCTGCTTGGTGAGCATGAATGCCACTGCACATGCATGCATGTCAGATACTGGGTCATGACACAACACCACTAATGATACCCATCACCACCTCCGCAGGGGACAGTGCCTACCCTATCAGCCCCCACATGATGACCCCAATCCGGAACCCCACCACGCCACCCGAGGTAAGGTACAACACAGCCCACATTGCAACACGGGGCATAGTGGAGCGCACATTCGGAGTGCTGAAGTCACGCTTTCGCTCCCTTGACCGTTCTGGCGGGCAGCTGTTATATGCTCCCCGAATAGTGTGCAGGATCATAGTGGCAGCATGTGTCCTGCACAACGTTGCAACACGCCGGGGCCTGCCCGTGGACATGGTGGTGCCCCCACATCCACAACCACATGCACGCCCGCTGCGCATGGGAGGGGAAAGGGCACGGGGGGTGGCAGCCCGTACGCAACTGGTGGCCAACTTCTTCACCTAGGAATCACAGTGCTGGCTAGTGCACACTGCTCTGGCACATACCATCTGACAATGAATGATGACACTACCTGACAATGTCACAAAATTACTTGACAATAAACTGTCAGATACACATCAGCCTGAGATTGTTAACATGGAAGTGTCACTATGTGTGCACCCCTACCTACACATACACCAGCAATGCATCACAACGAAAAGACACAACTCCATCAATCAAATATGCATTGCCACAGGCGATTCACTACATGACAACATTGCCATGTCACCCATTCCCTTCACAGTCCCGCCACTGAGGACACCATGTCATGGTATGTGAGAGCAAACAAACTGGCCATCACAACATGACACCGGTGTCACAAATAGCAGTGCCCCAAATGGAACATAGCCGCACTTGAACAGCTAACCGCGCTGGAGGCACTACTACACACCTGTGTAAGAGTAATTTCAATCAAATTACACACCAACCCACCCTGAATCCCACCCAAACAAGACACAATGCATGTAATCAATGGTAGTCTCATTACCTGATTCTGCTGGTATGTCCTCACCGTCCAGATGTACAGTGATGGCGCCACGCAAAAGTGTCAGTGCACATCTACCGACATGTAGTCTGACTCCAGAGAGTATGCCCGTGTGAAGAACTGTGTGAAATACCTGCAAAACATGAGCAACATATGTAAGTAGAGGCACATATCAAACCATCATGCATAGTTAGGTGCAACAACAATGTACACTATGAATGTCTACACAATATTGACTATGGACTGGCCAACAGCTCATGGGAGTCCAATGTCACCGTGTAATTTGCTGTCACTTGGGCACACCCTTTGCAAGCCCATGGAAACGGAAGCAGGAGGGGTGTGGATGTCTGGTACCCAAGCATCGAAACCAAACTCAGGACAAGCCTGCATGTGCCCAGCCACAATACAGTGTATGCCCAGGTACCCACACAAGGCAACACTCTTGGAAAAGAAAAAATAAAATTGAGAAAAAATGGCCATGAAAGGGCCGGCGGGGGGGGGGGGGGCACCTATGAGGTCCGAGGACAGGATGCACGCCACAATCCACCTGTGTGGATCATGGGAAACTAAAACACCCCATAGGCTCGTGGCCCACACGGCTACTCTGTTGTGGGAGATGAGTCGCTATCGCTCTGGCCAGACCCTGCAGCTGACTCAGGAGGTGGGGGAGCTGCCTCAGAAGATGGTGTGACAATGGGAGGCAGCCCACGCAAAGCACGAGTTTGCTCCTCCATGGCTGCAAGCAGGCGGGTCTGGTAGTTCTGGTTCTGGGTTATAATCATGCGGAGGTCCCCATGCAGTAACTTCCGGGATGACCTGACCTCCGCACGAGTTGCCTGCATCTCGGCCGAGAGCGTCCGTGTCAGACGCTCCAGCTGCTCCTCTGTCCTTCTATGGGATGAAGCCTCAAGCTCTAACAGGGTCGACCTGAGGTGATGGAATTCTTCCCTCAGGCCTTCCCTGTGGCGCTGGGACTCCATGGAAAGTGATTCCCGCAGAGTCGCCAGTGCCGCCCGCCTGTCCTTGTTGGACGCCAACATATCCTCCCTGTGTGCCTGGCAGATGGACTCTGTAGCCTGCTCCAGTCGCTCCATCAGCCTTTCTGGGGGGACAATGGAAGTGGCCACCCTATCCATGGCCTGTGCAATCATCTCGGATGATGCTGCCTGTTGGTTGGCCATACCGTAGATGGATTGCTCCTAAGCGGTATTGCCAGGTGGCATACGGCCACCACGTTGACGGGCACCACACCTGCCTGGGGCAAGGCGGACTGCGCCTTGCTGTGCCGGCAAGGCCTCAGGCTGCAGGACTGCATTCCCTCTCTGATCTGCAGCCCCAGGAACAGGATCAGAGATTGTGTGGTGTGGCCCTGCATCCGTAACCACCGGAGGCTGAGCTGCCGACACGGACATCCCCATTGAGGGCAATGGCCCGGCTGCAGGTGGGTCGGACAGAGGAGATTCTCTCCCAAGAACACTCACCTGCGACTGCACATAGGTGTCATCCTCCGAGTCTACACCTGAATACTGCTCGGGGGAGGAACCCCCAGAGACACCCCTCGACAGCACGACCTGCAGCACTTGTGGGTTTTCACCCACAAACACACCACGTCCCTCACTTGTGGAAGGTTGGCCCGGGTTGCCCTCCTGGGACGGCTCAACCACCACATCCCCAGCATCAACATGTGCTTCGTCCCCTGCAAAGACATGAAAGAGAAAAATGGAAACAGGCATTAGCACCATGGCATGCAACAAGGGCTGATGAACAACAGAGGCAGTAGTTCTACGACACATGTCCCACATGACTGGGAGACCTCCTATGCATTCACCATCACTGGGTCTGTAGGGGAGGCTCAGGGCATACAATGTACAGATTGGAGAGCAACGCCTGCTCACCATGCTGCCTAGCACTGCCATCACACATTGGCCGGTGATTGCCATGTCAAAGGCACATGCCATCACACACATGGCATGTGACATAGCCACCAAGTGAAGAGGGAGAGGAGGGCAACTTTTTTGGATTTCAACCACTCTGGTCCTGACATTGCATCATCACATCAATAAGTTAACATGTTGTACATGGATCTGCTAGTCCAAATTGGCCACGATGCACAGTGCCTTGTCTACATCAACAAAATGCAGTAAACAATGAGATTCCACCTCCCCATCACCTGTAAAGGAATCATATAGCATTCGTGAAGCACCGGTCCAGAAATGTATGAAGGTACAGCGGAGCACTGAGGGGTGGTGGGGCAGTAGGGGATGCCAGTCAACAATCCTACTGGTGCTGGTGTCATTCATGTCACGCAAGTGCAGGGGTGGGTGGCACAATGAAGTGCAAGGGGAAGTGGCGGCTGGAAGTGCTGTACAAGGTAAGTAGGACTTAACGTCAAGGGCAGATGGTGTTAGGCGCAGACAAGTGCTGGGGGGGGTGGCCTATAGGGGTACAGAGACAATCATGCAGTGCTGTGGGCTCGGAGGGGACAGGGGAGGTACACACTGCATCTGGCTCGGCAAGGTCCTTGCAGATTTCTATGTGTCCTGCAGAGTTGTCACATGCCGCAGATATGTGCCCTTGGATTGGGGATCTCATCTTGGTGAAAAGGGTGAGGCGCTATTGCCTTTGGAGCATGTGGCAGGCCAGTTTGCCAGAGGATGAGCATGATGCAGGACATTCCCTCTCTGCCACCCGGCACCTGTGGTCTGGGTTCACAAGATCCGAGTCATGCCAGGACTCTGCATTGGCATGGGGCTTCAGACAGGTGGTCATGACCGTGGCAAAGACATCCAGTGTACCTGACATAGAGTGGAGCATGGAGTGGGCCCTGTCAGGATGGGAGTGAGCCTAAGGGGGAGCTGGATGGGGGGGAGATTTTGGCAGCAATGAGCCTCGACTGACACACACTTCATGGGTTGGAATACCAAGAAGGTGTGTGACAGTGGTGAGGGTGGCTTTGCCTGTGGGGTGGTGAGGGTGAGCTGGGAGGAGAGGAGAATGTGATCACTCCAGGAGAGAGGAGTGCAGAGATGGACGGAGAGGGGAAAGTCAGATGAGATCAGAGCATCAAGAGTGTGCCCTGCAGAATGAGTAGGGACAGACGGGAGTCTAGAGGGTGAGAGGGAGTTGCTGAGGTCACAGAAAGGTCACGTGGGGGGTCAACAAGCATGCAGGTGGATGCGTACAGCACCAAGGAAGAGGATTTCTGTGAGGAGGAGAGGTGAGGACACTCAGAAAGGAAGTAGTACATTTGACCAGTTTTCCCAGACACAGTACGCACAGTTTGTGAATGTCAAGGTGTGGTAGAGAGAGACGTCACACAAGCCATTCCAGAGTGGAGTAGGTCTAAGTAGGAGTGACAGTGGCAGGAATACCCTCAGGGAAGCCAAGGGCACACCCCCCCTGCACAGTAGTGGCGGGCCAAGGAGAGGGTCTCCTGAACATCAGGTAGGAGTGTGTGAAGGATGCAGACAGAGCTGGCCGTCAGACATGTTTCCATGAGACCAAGGATGTCAAGGTGCATAACCTCATGTAAGTGACAGATATCGGAGGAATGCCTGATGCAGCCGCAGTGAAAGGAGTGTAATTGTGGAGGAGGTTGACAGCCTTGGAGGACTTACGGGGAGTGCTAGAGATCAGAGGTGCAGCATGTGTAGGAGTTGGAGTGGGAGGCGGAGAAGGATCATGGGAGGGTGCAGGGAGGCAGTGCAGGATTGATGAGGAGAGAGGAGGGGGGACAGCAGGAGAGGAAAGGAAGTTGATGAGATGTGGGTAGCATTTCTCAAGGAGAATGAGGTTGGCCTAAGGGCCTTGGACTGAGATGCTCCCATTACCATGCACATCAATTGTGGCCTCTGAGGATTGGAAGGAGGCCAGGAGTACACCCCAACGGGTCCCACCATTGATGGTGGAAGAGGAGCAAGGAGAGAGGACAGGGACCATGTGAAGGGTCTATGGGACAGGCAAAGGCATGTATGAGCAGATGTCAGTGAGAGTTGGCTTTGAGTAGGCTCAGATGCACTTGTCAGCAATAGGGTGGGTCGCATTGGAGGGCAGGGTGCCCTCATTTGACTGTTAGCAAGCAGGTGTCGTGAGTAGGGCACGATGGTCTGAACTGTAGAAGTCAGGGAAGATAGACCATGAAGAGCAGCATGGAGTGTGAGGGAATGGGGCTCGAAACCAGACGGTACCAAAGCACACAGGTAGGAGGTGGATGTCAAGGCAACATCCACAGTATGACAGCATGTTGGTAGGCATTTATATACAGAGGACGCATTAGCATGTGGTATCATTGCATGTCAGGCATGTGAAGATGAAACTTGATTGGCTGGGGGAAAGTATAGGAATGGTATGTAAGACATCAGATGAATAGACAGGGGAGTATGAGCAACAATGTAGTGACAAAATGACAATTCAAGGGCAACTTCCATGGTGTAGGGCCATATGTGCACTGTTGCCAGTTGGGATAGTGCTGTGGGCAGATGGTGTTGCACTGAACATACTGGATGAGGCACATGGGTGCCACTATCAACTCTGCCACACACCCCCTTGACAGGCACCCAACATGAATGCTTCACACACACACCATGCACATGGATAATACACACATGCATGTGCACTCACCGGATGATGCCTCGTAATCAGGGAGATCTCCCACACCTTGGAGTTGTCCCTCGGTGACGTAGGATCCAGCTACGGACTCGTGTGGTGTGAGTTCTATTTCCTGTGCTGGGGACCCACCTCCAGTCACCAAGGTTGCGGCATGACTTGAGGCCAGCTTATCCTTTGCCCTGCGCTTAAGGTCATTCCAGCGCTTCTGGCAATCACTAGCTGTGCGCCTCACTACTCCAAGGGCACTTATTCTGTCAGCAATGGTCTGCCAGTGTGCCTGGCGTCTGGCATGTGTGGTCTTGGACCCTGCAACGATGACCATTTCCCTATCATGATCTGACACATACTGAACAAGTGCATTCAGTTCGGCGTCTGTGAAGCTTGGCTTCCTTGATGGGCCGGACTGTGCAGCCGTGCCTGGGGCATCAGCCTGTGCCGGACGTGCACTCTTCCTCTTGCGCTTGGAAGGGGGTGGGGATCCAGAGTGTCCTACGCCGCTGTGGACACTAGGGGCAGGAGCCGTGGTGGACTCAGTACTGGGTGTGTGGGATTGCACACTCAGCATGGGAGTAGGTGCAGGCATTGGGGGTAGTGGGATGGGGTCAGGCCTGATCTGAGGTGCATGAACTAGGACCGACACAGTCTTGGCAGGGTGTATGAGAGGTGGGGTGGATGGAGCCACACCCTGGCTACGGGGGCCAGCAGATGACCTATCTGGCATAGATGCGCGTGCCCTGATGACACCAATGTGCACCGGTGCACGTGCAGTGGACCTGCTGACCTGGATGTCAGCGATGGGATCACCCTCGGACAGGTCTGCTGCCACAATGGGCTGGTCCGACAAGGGCTGATCAGGGTTGGTATCAGCCACATGACCCTCAACTGGGGGGGGGGGGGCATGGGTGTCCCTGACTGGTCCTCCAGACTGGGGGGGACAGGGGCACCCTGCAAGTCACAACCACGTCCCCTAGTGGATCCTCCACGGCCACCACGTGTGGCTCGGCCACCTTTGCCACCCTTACGGCTTGCACGCCTCCCAACCATGGCACTGATGTTATTGTGCGTATGGGAGTCGGTGTGCACAATTGTCCTGGGCAATTGGGTGTCAAAGGGGTTGGGTACCAGATGGTATTCGTACCCTAGTGCAGTGGCAAGGCTATATGACACCCCTGGGGAAAGATGACGGGTCACGCAACGCATAGGCACCCCAGAAAA
Source organism: Ambystoma mexicanum (assembly GCF_040938575.1). Lineage (NCBI taxonomy): Eukaryota > Metazoa > Chordata > Amphibia > Caudata > Ambystomatidae > Ambystoma > Ambystoma mexicanum. Next base: position 32,086,540 of record NC_090936.1, read on the forward strand.
GTTAAGGAACGTGCACAATACCCCTCCTAGACCACGTGTGCTGATGGAAAACCCTGCACTACGCTGTGGCATCCAGTAACACAATGAACGTATGCGTGTCACACGCAGCCTAGAATGACCTCTGAAGGGGTAGGCTACACACGGGGCAAGCACAGAAGTTAGATACGTGCGTGACTCACCGTCTGCCAGGTAAAAGAGCGTGAAAAATGAGCGCGTTTGCTTGGCAACACCCCCGCCAAAAGAAGATGTGTACGCTGTCTGAGGAGACAGGACAACAGTAGAAGGGGACACTGTTTGAGGGAACAGGCCCAGGTAAACCAGTACAAGAGGAAAAAGAGAAAAAGCTGTCAGAGGTAACAGGGAGTACGAACTGGAAACGCCGTGAAGTAAATCGCGTGTGAAACGACAAGAAGTACAGAATTCACCCACTCGCTCTCCACGAAAAGCACGTACAAGGAAATGGTGTTCTACACTACCTTATATACAGGCCCACACGTACAGCGTCACTTACGGCGTGTACGTGCTTGGCCCATGTTCACCAATCACACGCTTTGTCACTTCTGCGTGTGGATCCTTTTTCACCAATCACACGCTTTGACACTCCTGCGTGTAGCTCACTTTTCACCAATCACACGCTTTGTCACTCCTGCGTGTAGATCCATTTTCACCAATCACACGCTTTGTCACTCCTGCGTGTAGATCCATTTTCACCAATCACACGCTTTGACACTGCACGTGCAGGTAACTATAGACGCACATATGCTGGTGACGGGTTTTCGCGCGATTCGCTGAGTGTGGGGTTTTCACGTGCAAAATCACTCCCTATCAGGCTGTCCACGCGTTCATACACTAAAGACCACGCTCCTGGCCAGGAGGCCAAATTACAGTCCCCCAGAGCCCTGAGCACGCTCCCACCTGCCATCTGCTGCTGCCTGACTGCCTGCTGGCCACGTGCCCCACAGTGCTGGTGGGTGGGGGTGGTGGGAGACATGGGTGGGGGCCTGGTGGAGGGTGCCCCTGGTGGATGGGGGGTGGGGGTGGTGGGAGACATGGGTGGGGGCCTGCTGGCAGGTGCCCCTGCACTGCTGGGGGGTGGGGGTGGTGGGAGACATGGGTGGGGGCCTGGTGGAGGGTGCCCCTGGTGGATGGGGGTGCAGGGGGACATGATCAGGTGTGCAGGGTAGTCCCCTGTTTTGTGGGCTGCCTGCAGGGGCCGTGGAGGGTGTACAGGGTACACCTGTGAGGGCCCACCCAGCCTATTCGCGTGTGATAATTCCCACGCACCCCTGTAATACACGTACCCTGGCCAATCGCGTGTTGAACTTCCCGCTACCCCTGTAATACACGCACCCTGGCTGTTCGCGTGTGATAATTCCCGCGTACCCCTGTGATACACGTTCCCTGGCCTATCGCGTGTTCTACTTCACGCGTACCCCTGTAATACACGTTCCCTGGCCAATCGCGTGTTGAACTTCCCGCTACCCCTGTAATACACGCACCCTGGCTGTTCGCGTGTGATAATTCCCGCGTACCCCTGTAATACACGTTCCCTGGCCTATCGCGTGTTCTACTTCACGCGTACCCCTGTAATACACGTACCCTGGCCAATCGCGTGTTGAACTTCCCGCTACCCCTGTAATACACGCACCCTGGCTGTTCGCGTGTGATAATTCCCGCGTACCCCTGTAATACACGTTCCCTGGCCTATCGCGTGTTCTACTTCACGCGTACCCCTGTAATACACGTTCCCTGGCCTATCGCGTGTTCTACTTCACGCGTACCCCTGTAATACGCGTTCCCTGGCTGTTCGCGTGTGATAATTCCCGCGTACCCCTGTAATTCACGTTCCCTGCCTAGTCGCGTGTAGTACTTCCCGCGTACTCCTGATTTGAAGATTGCCCGCTTTGCTTTCCTTGTTTGCCTGCCCTGTGAAGTGGTCCAGGGTTAGCGCAGCCCTTAGCGATGATTTAGCGATTTTGATGGCTTTTCCTTGCGCGAGGGCGTTCTTGGGGGCGTTACTGGCGCTGCTGCAGGCTCGCTGCGATTCTCTGCGCCACGGCTGGTTTGGGAGCATGAAATCCATGAATACGCTGTGCGCGGAAATCAGTTTTAGCGCACGTGCCTGGCGCAGACTATCGCAGGCGCACGCTGTGCGCCAGCCGCGTGCGCTACTTGTGCGCTGGATTCTATGAATTACCCTGTATGTTTAGTTCAGAAATGGCAAAATTGGGGCCCTGCCCATTAATTTATGAGAAGAATGCCCCCACACAGGAGTTTATCAACACCCCCGAGCATGATCTTGGTGTCCTGCTGTAATAACATTGCTTTGATCCATTTGCAATAGTTTTTGTATTTCTGCCTAATCTTCTTTACAAGGCTAGATCTAACCATTGCATCCTCACTAGAAACCCTGAGTTTCCTAATCTCCCACCTCATAGTAGATATAGCTGCAGCAAGCTCTTCATTATAAAAATGGGGTCGCCTATATGATCCAATAGGCTTAAATCTAGGGTAGATCTTACCTGAGTTACCAGCTCAGTAATGAAATTCTGTGAACTATTTACATTAAAGTTAAACATTTTCCACTCTAGTATTGTCGCTGACATAATTGAATGGTAATAGGTACAGCAATTGACAAATAGTCATCAACAAAGATACAATCCAGAGTTGAAGAGATAGCCCCTCTATACCATTTATGCATTTCAACCCCATTAGTTTGATTAAAGGACTTCCATGTAAGGGGCTGCAGCCCATGCGCCCCCAAAGCAAGACACCAACCTGTACAAGCTTGAGATAAAATATTCTGCTGGATCACATATGAGTAAAGATCGCACAGATCACAATCCAGGTCTTGGAAGAGGCAGTTGGCATTTAGGTCTCCTGCTAGTATAACTCTTCATGACCACACAGATATGCGTTCACACATCACCTTCAGAAAATAGGTAAGATCAGCAACTGGTCTGGCATGGATTCACATGCTGATGAATATTCCCCATCATCAGGCTGGGAATCCTCAGTAAAAGAAAAAACAGTTTCAGTTTTGTTATAAACCAATCACTGAGCTCTGGGTCATAATGCCCCAGCCAATGACTGCCCTCAACCTAATCCCCTCCCCAGGCAGCCAACTTCAGATTTGGTAGCACGTAAAGTGGCAGTAAGACCAAGAGAAGAGCGCAGAGGGGTAGTTGGGAGGGTTCGCATGTGAATCCATGCCAGACCCATGCTGGAGAACAACAGTTACTGGTAAGTAACTTGTTCCATCTCCAGCATGGGGTCTGGCATGGATTCACATGCTCATGAAAAAAATACATAGCAGTACACACATGGACAACCACAGGAGGTGGCAAAGCTCAGCAGAAGCAATCTCTTACCTACTCACCAGGCTCACCTGGCCAACTCTGGACTCCTCCCTGGAGTCCCTATAGACGCAGTAGAACCTCGCAAAGTTGTGCATCGAACTCCACGTTGCAGCCCTGCAAATGTCCAGCAGGGGCACACCAGACAAGAACGCAGTCGTAGCAGCGATCGCTCTGGTAGAATGGGCTCTCGGACTGCCAGGCAACGGTGGGTTTGCCAACCGGTGATAATGAGTGATGCAGCCGGAGTGCAACCTGCAAATGGAAGCCTTGGACAGGACCTTCCCATGGTTCACAGGACCAAAGTTCACAAACAGCTGAGAAGTTTTCCGGAAACGCTTCGTGAGGGCCACATAAAACTTCAATGCACAAGCCACATCCAGCGAGTGCAAAGTCCTTTCAGCGAGCGACAAAGGCGTTTGAAAAAACACAGGTAACACCAAGGGCTCGTTGAGATGAAAGTCTGACAGAACCTTGGCCATGAAGGAGGGGTGCGTCCGCGGCACCACCCTAGTCTCGTGAAACGTCAAGTAAGGCGGCTTGCAAGACAGGGCCTGGATCTCACCTACTCTTCTTGCAGAAGCGATGGCCACGAGGAAAGCTGTCTTCCACAACAAAAACTTGAGCGGAGCTGAGTGCGTAGGTTATGAATGGGGCCCCCCCATGAGCCTAGTGAGCACCACATTGAGTTCCCACGCCGGGGCCGGAGCCTTCACCGGTGAGAACAAGCGGAATAGTCCTTTGATGAACTCTGTAACTAAACAGTGCGCCGACTGTTAAGACCATCCCGGAGATCTGGTGTAGCGGGAGATAGCCGGCAGATGTACCTTGATGGAGGCATGAGCAAGTCCCGACTTCGCCAATGACAGTAAATACAGAAGTACTTGAGGGGCCGTGACCCTTAGAGGGTCAATCTTCTGTGACCGGCACCAAATCGCAAAGCGCTTCCATTTGTATTCGTAGCAGTTCAACGTAGACGACGCCCTGGCCTAAGCGAGTACCTCCCTGAAGTCCGCCAGAAGATTGTAGCCACCGAACTCTAGTGCTGCAGGAGCCAGGCCTTCAGGTTCAGTGACCCTGGGTCGTGATGCAGAATTGCGGCGCCTTCCACGGCTGGGGGAATCTGCTGGTGAACCTCCGGCACTTGGTGTTCATCGCCGTCGTGAGAAAATCGATCTGGGGACTGCCCTATTTAACGAAGAGGGTGTCCACTTGATCCTACCGAAGCTCCCACTTGTGACAAGAGCGCAGCTCCCTGCTGAGATCCAGCAATGGTGTTCTTTACTCCCGTCAGGTGGAACGGTATGAGGAACATCCCTTGGGCGACGGACCAGTGCCACAAGTGCTGCGTCTCTTTAGAGATTGCAGGGGATATGGTGCCCCCCTGTTTCCTGATGTAAAACATTGTGGTGGTATTGTCCGTGAAGACCCTCACCATCCTGCCCTTGATGCACGGATGAAACAACTTGAGGGCCCAAAACACTGCCCGTAGTTCCAGAACGTTTATTTGTAGTGTCTTCTCCTTTGGCAGCCACAGGCCTCTGGTGTGAAGACGCCTGGTGTAGGTTCCCCATCCTTTCAGGGAAGCATCCGTCGTGACAGTCTCCTGGTATGGGGGACTCGGGAAATCCGCGCCCCCAGCGATATTTGAACATACGCCCCACCACCTTATCGCTGGACGTAACTCCTTGTCGAGCGCGATCCTGTCCAGGAAGCCACCGGACACCTGGACGAAACGGGCATCAAGGAATCTTGTAGAGGGCGCATCCGCAACCTGCAGAGCCGAATCAGGTATTTGCATGGCGACATCATGAGTAGAGACTTGATGGTCCTCACTGTGGCGACCCTCAGTGCCAAAAGCTGTTGCACCTTGTGCAAGATGGCCGATATCCTTTCCTCCGACGGTGACACCAGGCAGGACACCGTGTCGAGCCTGGAACCCAGTAACAGCGCGTCCTGTGATGGAGTCAAGCAGGACTTTGCATAATTCACTTAGAATCCCAGATCCGTCAGCAGACGGACAGTCTTCGCTGTGTGCTCGACGGCGATGTCCTTTGAACTGGCCCAGATGAGCCAGTCATCCAGGTAAGGGTATACGTGGATCTCCTGTAGTCGTAGATGGGCCGCCACCGGAGCCAGGTACTTGGTGAAGACTCTGGGCGCCGACTTCAGTCCAAAGGGAAGAGCACTGAACTGGTAATGCTTCCCCTGAACGACAAAGCGCAGAAACTTGTGGTGCCCTTTGTGTATGGGGATGTAGAAATACGCGTCCTCTAGGTCCAACAACGACAGGAAGTCCCCCTCCTTCAGCTGGCCTTCTGGGAATTAATGTACTTGTTGAGCTGTAGTAGCTTGAGGTTGGGCCTCCAGCCCCCGCTCTTCTTTCTCAAAAGAAAGTACCTTGAGTAAACTCCAGAGCCGCTTTGGAACCGGCTCTATTGCCCCCCTTTTTTTTTTTTTTTAACATGCCCGAACTTCACGCAAAAGCTGAGGTATGTGTTGTTCCTGCCAGGCCACTGGTTTTATTCGCTGACACTTTCAATGGAATTCTAAGGTGTGTCCGTGTGTGAGAGCGTCCAGCACCCATCGATCGGTGGAGATGGACTCCCATACGCCGACGAAATTCGCCAGATGGCCGCCCACCGGGGTGCATGGGTGGGGGCCCGCAGTCCTGGTCGGTTCAATCTTGCTTGGAGGTCGAATGCCGCCTTGTGGACCTTGACGACGATGGCAGTGGCCCCCTCCGAAGGCCTTAGAGCGACCCCTGTTGGCTTCCTGGGTCGAGGAGCGTGAGGGTTGGCAGTAAAAGGAAGAGCCCCCTTCGAAGACCTGTTTGACCTCCCTCCTGAGGGATGAAAATACGGCCTTCGTTATTGCAGAGGGCACGGGCTGTCTCAGTGTCCGTCTTGATGGCTTGGAAGGATTAATCGACAGCCTTCCCGAATATGTTGTCTCAGTCGAACGGCATGTCCAGAACCCTCGTCTGGACCACCTGCCTTAAATTGGTGGCCTTGGGCCAGCCACAATGGCGAAGGCACACTCAGTTTTCCATCTGGCGGAACCCGGTATCCGCAATGCCCAGAACCACAGCGATAGTGTGGTCTGACACCACCTTGCCCTCCTGGAAGATCTCCAAGGTCTCGTCCCGCTTGTCATCGGGGAGGAATTCTAGGATGGGAGTTATCTTTGACCAAAGCTCCTGGTCGTATCTAGCCACGATCGCTAAGTTGTTGGCAGCCTTGACCGTCGTCGCCATTGAGTAGATGAGCTTTCTACCCATGGAATCCAATTTCTTCCCCTTGCTGCCCGGGGTGCCGATGAAGGAGACGATGCTGAACCCAATGATTTCTTCCAGGCGGCCAAGTCCGGCGATGGTTGAGATCGCAGGCACTTGAGTGCAGAGTCTGGCACCGTGTACTTTTTCTCAAGTCGGTCTCTCTTTGCCAGGGCTGAAGAGGGGTTCTTCAGCTGTGCCAGGCACTGATCCCAGATGTCGTCCAGGAGCGGAACCGAAAGAATGGTCTTCCTCTTCGCCTCCCGGCGCTGATACAAGAAACCTTCCTTCTTCTCCTCTGGGGTGAGCTGGAAAAGCTCGGATGCATGGGGGATCATGGAATGGAAGGATCCCACTTCGTCCGGTGGAGAAGCTCTCGGCTGTGGTGACGGTCGGGAGGTCCCCCATGCCCGACGTCGTCCTCCATGGTCGCTATGTCCGTTCCCGTCCCCCTTGGTGGGCGGGTTGGGGGGGGTAGTGACGGCTGGAATGGAGGTGTAAGGTGTCTCCTCCTCTTCTTCGACAGAGGTTTTCCCCGGTGTCAACTCTGCCCCCCCCCTCCTTTGGATCCTGAGGGGTCGGTCTTGGCCTAAGGTCCGGCATCCTCTTCTCAACCTGCCTGGTAGAAGCCTCCCTCCTGGGAGGAAGAGCGAATCTGGCCGTCGTCGGGGAACCTTGGCCCGGGTCAGCCCCTATCGCCTTCGAGAGGGAGGCCACCACCAACTCGATGGAGGACGACGATTTGGCCTGGTGCACCTGGACCTACACGGGCAGGCCAGCACCCTTTCCTGCTTGGCTTTTTCCTTCAAAGCAGGGTCGGACACCTTGTCCTGCTTGGCCTTCTCCCTTGAGGCCGGGTCGGACTCCTTGTCCTGCTTGGCCTTCTCCTTCACGGATAGTTCGGACACTTTGTCCTGCTTGGCCTTCTCCTGTCTGGCCTTCTCCGGGGTCTCCTGCAGCTTCCCCGGGGTAGCTGACTTCCCCTTGGACGAAGAGCTGGAGACCGATGCCGAAGGGGATGAACGCGCCTTGACCGTCGCGGGACCCGCAGCAGCGGCCACCCCAACGGAAGCAGACTGGCAGAGCTTGGCCTTGTGTTGGGCCTCCATGGGTGGGGTGTCCTCAAAGGATTTAGAAGCCCTCTCAGGTTGGGTGGATCCGGAAGAGGCATGCCCATGGGAACCAACCGGAGTAAGGGCCCTGGCCTTGAGCCACGTCGCCAACCGGTGATGTTGATCTTTCATCGTGTGCTTATTTACATACCAATCTTCAGAATGGGTTGATCGCAGCAATCTACATCTCGAGCAGGAGCCTCACTTTTTTATTCCGAAGAAAAATACGGATGAATTTGCCCATGCATCGACTTCAGGGGCTTAAACCGGTTAACAATTCCTGATCGGTATCCCATGCCATTGATTGCGGACATCCTAGAGGCTGTCAAGGGTGCCAAGATCTATACCAACCTGGATTTGCAGGTGGCTTACCATCTGATTCGGATTAAAGCCAGTGATGAATGGAATATGGCCTTTCGTACACCATTCGGACACTTTGAATACCAAGTAATACCCTTTGGTTTGTCCAACGCTCCGGCCGTCTTCCAACGGTTCATGGACCATGTGTTTGCAGACCTGTTGCTGCATTTTGTAATCATCTACATAGACATTACCCTGGACTTCTCTCGCACCCTGACTGAAGACACCTGTCATGTCCAGACAGTCCTAGCTAGATTACAGGACAATCACTTGTATTGTAAGCTCGAGAAATGCGAGTTTAATAAGGATCACAACTTATTTGGGTTATGTTCTTTCCGCCCAGGGAATTCCCATGGATCCAGCGAAAGTATCCGCTGTTTTGGATTGGCCCTCTTCTTCCTCTGTGAAAGAAATTCAGCGATTCTTAGGTTTCACAAACTTTTATAGGAAGTTAAATACTAATTTTTCTCAAATCTTTCTCTCCATCACGTCCCTGCTGAAAAAAGGGGTGGTGTTTCGCTGGTCACAAGCAACATGTTTCGCAAACAAAAATTGCTAATCCTCTTCTTACAAGAAACACACTACAGGAGAGGGGCCGAGTTGACGATAAGAGGGAAGGAGATAGGTAGGAACTTCTGGGCCTCCCACAAATCACCCAAGAAGGAGGGAGTGGGCATCCTTCTCGGAAAGTCGATGCACCTTACTGAGATAGAGATAAAACAGGGCTTTGGAGGCAGATTTCTTGGGATCAAGGGGCTTTCCCAGGGCAAGCGACTCACACTGGCCACCCTGTATGCACCCAATGTCGGCCAAATCCACTTTATCCTTAAGATATTTAGGTTCATGGATGAATGGGCAGAAGGGGCGATGATCCTGGACTGAGACTTTAATCTTATCACGAACCCCTGCTTAGACTGGTGGTCAGCAAAAGGGGCTGGGTCCAGAGAACCCACAAATGACCATCTCACCATGAGGGATCCCCTACAAGAATACTACTGGGTAGACGTATGGAGGAAATTTTGGCATGCTCATGGGAGATATACATTCTTTTCTCCCCCACACCAAACCTATACGAGAATTGGCTTGCTATTGGTCTCAGAGGAGCGAGGGGGGGGGAGATTGGGACCCCGTCAGTCGAGACGGTCACCTGGTCGGACCATGAGCTCCTGGTCATGGACTGGCGACTGCGAGGCATCCCAAAGTCATATAGATGGCGCTGTAACGATACCCTCCTGAGAGATCAGGTGTTCAAAGACTTCCTACGGAAAGAAGGAACAAGTTACTTACCTGTAACTGTTGTTCTCCAGCATGGGTCTGGCATGGATTCACATGCTCATGAATATTCCCCGTCGTCAGGCTGGGAATCCTCGGTAAATAAAAAATCAGTATCAGTTTCGTTTCTTATCTGGCTTTCGTAGTAGTAACCAATCACTGATTTCTGCGTCATACTGACCACAGCCAATGACTGCCCTCTCCCTAAGCCCCGCCTCTGGCAGCCATCCTCAGATTTGGTAGCACGTGAAGTGACAGTATGACCAAGTGAAGAGCCGCAGAGGGGTAGGAGGCAGGGTTTGCATGTGAATCCATGCCAGACCCATGATGGAGAACAACAGTTATAGGTAAGTAACTTGTTCCTTCTCCAGCATGGGGTCTGGCATGGATTCACATGCTCATGAATAAGAGAATACATAGCAGTACACACATGCAAAACCACGGGAGGTGGCAACAGGCTCAACATTAAGCAATACAACAACTCAACATTAAGCATCTCTTACCTCCTCACCAGGCTCACCTTAGGCGAACAGGTTGCGCAGCACTGCTTGGCTGACCCTGGACTCCTCCCTGGAATCCCGGTCGACGCAGTAGAATTTCGTGAAGGTGTGCGTCGACCTCCACGTAGCAGCCGTGCAGATGTCCAGCAGGGGCACACCAGATAGGAACGCCGTGGTAGCTGCGATCGCTCTGGTGGAATGGGCTCTCGGACGGCCAGGCAGCGGTCGGTTTGCCAACCGATGACAGTACATGATACAGCCGGAGAGCCATCTGGAAATGGAAGCCTTTGAGAGAGCCTTCCCCTGATTGACAGGTCCAAAGTTCACAAAAAGTTGTGACGTCTTCCGAAAGCTCTTCGTGCGGTCCACGTAGAACTTCAGCGCTCTAGCCACATCCAGCGAGTGCAAAGTCCTTTCAGAAAACAGGCAACACCAAGGGTTCGTTGAGGTGGAAGTCCAACGGCACCTTAGGCATGAAGGAGGGGTGCGTCCTGAGCACTACCCTTGTGTCGTGAAAAGTCAAGTATGGGGGCTTGCAGGAAAGGGCCTGGATCTCTCCCACTCGTCGTGCGGAGGTGATGGCCACAAGGAACGCTGTTTTCCACGACAAGAACTTCAAAGAAGTTGAGTGCAGGGGCTCGAACTGAGGTCCCATGAGCTTGGTCAGCACCACGTTGAGCTCCCACGCCGGGGCCGGCGCCTTCACCGGCGGGAACGATCTGAACAGTCCCTTCATGAACTCCTTCACCAGACGATGAGACCACAAGGACGTCCGTCCCGTGGTTCTGGTGTATCGGGAGATCGCAGCAAGATGAATCTTGATGGAAGCGTGCGCTAGTCCAGCCTTGGCCAGCGTCAGCAGGTACAGCAGTACTTGCGGAGCCGTAATCCGTAGAGGGTTAATCTTCTGTGTGTGGCACCAGACAGAGAACCTCTTCCATTTGTGTCCGTAGCATTTAAGAGTTGAGGACGCCCTGGCCTTTGCAAGAACCTCTCTGCAGTCGGCCGGTATGTCGTAACCTCCAAACTCTAGTGCTGCAGGAGCCAGGCCTGCAAGTTCAGCGACTTCGGGTCGTGATGGAGGATGGCGCCTCCTTCCCTGGAGAGAAGATCCGCGTCCACTGGCAGCTTGATTGACGGGGACGCTGACATGTCCAGAAGGTCCGGGAACCATATCTGCCTCGGCCACGCGGGTGCGACGAGTATCATCCTGCACCGTGACCTCTTGAGCTGGTTGATGAGCCGGATCAGCAACGGCAAAGGAGGGAACACGTACAGAAATAGGCCCTCCCAGGGGAACGAGCAAGCATCGCCCATGCTCCTCGGCTGGGGAAACCTGCTGGCGAACCTCCGGCACTTGGAGTTCATCGCTGTCGCGAACAGATCGATCTGGGGTGTGCCCCAGCGTCGGAAGAGGCGGTCCACTAGATCCTGTCGTAGTTCCCACTCGTGGCACGAGCGCAGCTCTCTGCTCAGCGAGTCGGCGATGGTGTTTTTTATTCCTGCCAGATGAAACGGCACCAGGAACATCCCTTGGGCGACGGCCCAATGCCACAGATCCTGCGCCTCCTTGGACAGGGCTGGGGATCTGGTACCGCCCTGCTTCCTGATGTAGAACATGGTGGTGGTGTTGTCGGTGAAGATCCTCACCACCTTGCCCTTGAGGGACGGAAGGAAGGACCTGAGGGCCCAAAACACTGCACGGAGCTCCAGGACGTTGATATGGAGGGATTTCTCCGTTGAAGCCAAAGGCCTCTCACTTGGAGATTTTCGGTGTGTGCTCCCCACCCTTCCAGGGAGGCATCCGTGGTCACTGTCTTCTGGTGGCCGGGGGTCTGGAAGTCCATGCCCGCCGTCAGATGCGCACGGTTGCCCCACCACCGGACCTCTCGTCAGAAACTCTCGTCGAGTGTGATCCTGTCCTCGAAGCTGCCCGTCGTCTGGACCCAGCGAGCGTCCAGGAACTCCTGCAACGGGCGCATCCGAAGCCTGCACAGGCAGATGATATAAATGCAAGAAGACATCATTCCGAGGAGGGATTTGATGGACCTCACCTTGGCCGCGTCCGCAACCAGCATCCGCTGCACCTTGCCCAAGATGGCCCTCATTCTTTCCTCCGACGGCGAGGCCAGAAGCGCCACTGTGTCGAGTTTCGCTCCCAGAAACAGTGTGTCTTGCGCGGGCACCAGGTGGGACTTGGCGTAGTTTATGGAGAATCCCAGGTCCGTGAGTAGTTGGACGGTCCTCGCCGTGTGTTCTGGGGCAAGCTCCCTTGTCTTTGCTCGGATGAGCCAGTCGTCCAGGTAGGGGTAGACGTGGATCCCCTCCAGGCGCAGCCGTGCCGCCACCGGTGCGAGGCACTTGGTGAACACCCTGGGTGCCGACCTCAATCCGAAGGGAAGGGCTCTGAACTGGTAGTGCCGCCCTTGGACCACGAATCTGAGAAACTTTCGGTGTCCCTTTAGGATGGGGATATGGAAGTAGGCATCCTCCAAATCCAACGACGACAGGAAATCGCCCTCCTCCAGCTGACCCAGGACGTGCTGGAGGGTGACCACCCAGAACTTCTGTGCCTTGATGAATTTGTTCAGTCGTCGCAGGTCCAGGATGGGACGCCATACTCCTGTCTTCTTCACAAGGAAGTATCTTGAGTAAACTCCGGCGCCCCGAAGCCTCTTTGGGACGAGCTCTATGGTGCCTTTCATGAGCATCGCCTTTACCTCCAAGAGAAGTTGAGGGACGTGATGTTCCTTCCTGGCCACGGGGGGGACGCGCGGGCACTTCTTTAGAAACTCGAGCGCGTGACCCTGGGCCAGGGCGTCCAGCACCCAACGGTCGGTGGAGATGGACTCCCACACGCCGACGAAGTTCGCCAGCCGGCCTCCCACCGGGGTGCTTCGGTTGGGGCCTGACCCCACGGCCGGTTCAGTCCTGCTTCGACAAGGCTTTGCCGCCTTGTCCTCCCTGGCGACGACGGCGGGGTCCGCCCGACTTGCCTCGTCCCCTGTAGCCTTCTCTTAGGAGGAGGGCTCCCAGAAGGGCCCGGCTCCCCCGTCGGGAGCGGTTCCTCCGTCGGTGGTAACGGCAATCTCGTCCTTATCTCGGAGCATAAGGACTGTATAGCCAACAAAATGGCCGCTGAGTTGTCTTGCGGCACTGGTTGAGGGTGTTCCGACGGGCGGACAGGAACCTCGTCGGTACCCTCGACGTTCTCGTTGTCCCCCTCGTCGGGGTCCCTCCCGATGGGCTGGTCTTCCTCCACGCCAATGCCATGGCTTAAGACTTCGATCAGCTCCTCTTCAGAGGTTGAGGCCGAATCCACGATGGCCTCCTGCCCCCCTTTTTCTTCTCTGTCGGAGTTTTCACAGGGGTCCTGTCGATGGGCTTGAAAGAGGACTCCCTCCGTGGTGGCAGGGAGACTCTGGGCCCCGAGGTCGCCTCCACTAGTGTAGCCTCCACAGGCTGAGCCAGGGCCGCCGCGACTGTCTCGATAGAGGCCTTGGCCGGGTGGATCAAGACTTTTGTCACCTTAGGTGCGCTCGCCGCCTTCTCCTTAGGCGGGGGGTCACCGCCTCGCTCCCCCTCCGAATTGGCCTTCGAGCTCGACCGGGGCCACTCCAGAAGCTTTGCCGGGTGCTCGGACTTCCTCTTACCCGAGCCAGAGCGTTGGCTTGTGGTTGATGGCGCCGAGGAGGTTCCGCCCTGCCTGGCAACCGAAGAGCCCGACCGTTCGGCGCTCCCGGTGCCCGCGGACTCGCGGTGCTTGGCCTTCTGTTGGGCCCCCGTCGCCGGGGCGCCCTCAAAGGTCTTAGAAGACCGCTCAGACGACGACTTCTTTTTCTCGCCTGACGGGCTCTTCCCTTCCAGCCAGTTGGCGAGACGCAGATGGCGGTCCTTTATGGTCCGCTCCGACATGTTCCCGCAAAACGCACAGTCCTTCTCCACGTGCGTCTTGTCCTCATGCAGGCAGTAGCGGCAAAGGGAGTGTTCGTCCTCCTTGAAGACATTTTGAAGCTGGCATGCAGGGCAGACCCTGAACAGCTTCCCGGGCGTCGAGCTTCCCTTCTCCTGGGCCATGTCCGAGATGGGCCTGAGAAAGTTCTGGAGTCCTCCAAAAGCGTGGCTCGACGAAATCTTCACCCTTGAGGGGCGTAGAAGAATCCGACACGGGTCCCCGTTGATCGGATATAGAAACGGTGGAGCTTGAGGCTCTTTGACCGAAAAAAAGAGAGAATTTTCCTATGAAAAAAGCGCGAAAACGCACTAAAGCTCGAGAGCAATAGCACGAGGATCCCAACACTTGAACGTGCGGTAAAAATCTGAGGATGGCTGCCAGAGGCGGGGCTTAGGGAGAGGGCAGTCATTGGCTGTGGTCAGTATGACGCAGAAATCAGTGATTGGTTACTACTACGAAAGTCAGATCAGAAACGAAACTGATACTGATTTTTTCTTTACTGAGGATTCCCAGCCCGACGACGGGGAATATTCATGAGCATGTGAATCCATGCCAGACCCCATGCTGGAGAAATGGAAGCCTATTTTGAGATAAATGATACAGGAGAACTGCCAATGGTTACAGTTTGGGAGGCTGCAAAGGCCACTTTTCGGGGTCTCCTCATCGCCGAGGTTTCAAGGAGGAAGAGGGAGAGGGCATTAAAAGAATCCAAACTCTGTGAGGATCTACGGGCCATGAGGTTACAACTCACTAAAGGGGACGTAGACGTGAAGCCATTTTGGGTGAAATGAGAGAGAAAAGACAAGCCCTACATACAGTCTTAATTGGAGAAGTGGTCAAAAAAATGAGTTACACGAAACAGAGATATTATGAGAAAGGAGACAGGGTCGGGACCCTGCTGGCGCACAGGCTGAGGGGAAATAGAGCAGAGCGACGGGTTGTGGGCGTCCGGGTTGGAGCGGGTAACACACAAACAGAAACTGAACATCTAGCGCAGTCCTTTGCAGAATTTTATAAGGAACTATATGCTAAACAGGAAGGTGAATCTCAAGACGAGATCCGAAGATACCTTGAAGACTATCCCCTTCCCAAGCTAACGGAATCGGAGAGGGAGGTCTTGGAAAGGGACATATCAGAGGAAGAGGTGGAGGGGGCTATCAAACGGTTGAAGGTGGGCAAAACCCCAGGGGATGATGGATATACGGCCGACTTCTTTAAACAGTATCAATCGGTTCTAATACAACCCCTAACCAAACTATTTAATCAAATTAGGAGCCTGGAAAACATCCCGCCGACGTTCCTACAGGCTTTGATCACGGTGATACCAAAACCGGGGAAAGATCTGGCGGAATGTGGTTCTTATAGACCCATCTCACTCTTGAACAATGACGCGAAGATTTTTACCAGAATCTTAGCGACATGCCTGGAAAAATGTCTCGCCCAACTTGTCCATCCGGACCAAGTAGGTTTCGTGCTAAACAGGCAGGGGGCTGACAGCATGCGCAAAACTATACACATATTGAGCTCCAGGAAAGTTAGAACAGAGGGTGCCCTTCTCCTATCCCTGGATGCGGAGAAGGCGTTCGATATGGTGAGTTGGTCCTTCATGGAGGGGGTTTTGTCGTCCCTATGAAGGGGACCAAAATGGCGGGGGTGCATCTCCTCCCTCTATTCTAATCCATCAGCAAGGGTGGTGGTCAACGGGGGTGAATTAGTGACGTTTCCATTAGGGAGGGACACAAGACAGGGATGCCCTTTATCCCCCCTCATATACGCGTTAGTGATGGAACCCCAGGGGATAGCAATTAGGGGGAACGAAAAAATTAAAGGTATTAAGATAGGGGACACAAACAGTAAGATTAGTCTGTTTGCCGATGATGTGTTGCTCTATCTCGCCAGCCCATCCCAATCGGTCCCCGAGGTACTGAATAGCTTGGAAAGATATGGGGCCCTGGCGGGTCATAAGGTAAACCTGGGAAAGTTGGTCGCATTTGTGGCGGGGCATCTTAGTTCGGAAGAGATGCAATATGTTGGGGACCTCCCGTTCTCTAAACAGGCAGAGGGACTCTGTCACCTGGGGATCCACATACCACTTGACCTGGCTGATCTTTTTGTCTTCAACTACCCGCCTCTGTGGTCGGCAATCAAGTGAGACATTGAACGATGGGCAAAATCTGGCCTGTCATGGATGGCACGCCTTAATTCAATTAAAATGGTGATCCTCCCTACATTTTTGTACTTGTTCCAGATGCTCCCGACGCAAGTACCTAGGCCATTCTTACTTGAAGTTAGACAGGCCCCCCTGCGTTACCTTTGGGCGGGAAAGTCCCATAGAATCGCCTACGACACACTGACGAGGCTCAAGGATGAGGGGGGAGTGAACTTCCCGGACTTAGATACATATTATAAGGCAGCCCAACTATGAATCTTGGTCAACCACTTTGTGAGGGGCCCGAAGAAATAGTGGGTAGCATTGGACAATGAGTTTTTCGCTGCGATCAAGCTTGATGAATCGTTTTGGGTTCCCAAAGTACGCATCCCTAGCAGGATCCTGAATCACCCAGTGATGGGGGTACTATGGACCATATGGAAGGAGGGGGGCTACCTTAGATGACGCACAACTTGGCCCTCGCCACTAAGTTGTATCTGGGCTCCCCAAATTATGGACGGAATTGACGAACCATTAGCCTTCCAACAATTATATGAGGCGGGTCTCAGCAGGGCAGGACAGCTTTGGGTAGAGGGGAGATTCATATCACTGGGTGAACTCAAAGAGGTTTTGGGTCTGAATAAAATCTCCCCTTTCCGATACCTGCAATTAAAAGGGGTCCTTACCGCAAACAGATGGGGGGATACTCTTAGGAGTGACCTAACAGTCTTTGAGAAAGTCCTGATCACACATAAGGGAACTAAAGGGGTGATATCCAGACTAGATGGTCTTTTGTTGTTGTCCACCCCGCGGGACCCCCCTCCAGCCCAAGTACAATGGAGAAGAGATCTAAGCACACCCATCACCGACAGGAGATGGAGCAAAATGTGTAGACAAGCCAATCGCTCAACAGCTGCACCCTAATATCGGCACCAGGCCCTGAAATTGATCCACAGATGGCATTACCCCCCACAGATGATAGCCAGGATGAGGAAGGGATATGACCTGCATTGTTGGAAATGCCACACTGAAAAGGGGGATTATGTGCATATGTGGTGGAAATGTCATGTGGTGCAAACTTACTGGAGTGAGGTCCTGTCTTGGATAAAGGAGGTGGATGGAATTGAAAGGACCCTATCCCCATGGTTGATGTTGTTTGGCATTGAAGTAGAGGGAGGCCTGAAAGTAACACATGACCATATGCTACAGGTCATGTTGGTCGCCGCCAGATCATGTTGGGCCCAATGTTGGAAGGCCACCCGATCCCCGGGGGAAAGGGAGTGGGTAACTAAACTCCGAGCAATTTACGATATGGAATTCCTGACCCACCTAATTGATGAATCTAAAACCAATATTGAGGGTTTATGGCTTCCCTTCTTTGACAAATATGGGAGATCGGCTTGAGGTTCATGGTAGACTTGAGACTGAGCATTGAATATGATGACTGTCATTGGAGGAGCCCACCCCAAGGATTGGGGGGGCCCGACGGGATGGAGGACTCACTTCTGGCAGGTGGGGCTTTGAGCATATGCATGAGAACTATCCTTGGTTTAAAATGTATCATAATACATTGTGTTGATCCCTTGCCCAAACTGTTGTTCCAGGAGCCATGGCGGGAAAGTGGGAGGGGGGGAGGTGAGGGAAAGGGGGCAAGGTTGTGATCTCATTTGAATATGTTTTTGTGGTTTTACTGTTTCATTATTGTCATAACCTCAAACTTTAATAAAACTGAAAAAAGAAGCTCAACACTCTTGAGACACTGAAGGCATTGTTTTGATCAGCTCCCATTCTGATCACTCCCTATCAGAACAAGACTTTCATTTTGGAGAACGACGCTTCTCACCATGCCATGGGGCGGTGCTCTTACAGGAAGGCCAATCAGGGGAGGAATGCCCAGTGGTATATCTATCCAAAACCAAATCCCTTCAGAACTCAACTATTCAGTGCTAGAAAAAGAATTACTGGCAATCGGGAAGGCATTCAAAGACACTTGCTAGTAGGTGCAAAATACTCTGTGGGTGCCCGAACGGAACATCAAAACCTGAACTCTCTTCAATATACTCAGACCCGAAACCGCAGACAAGCACGGTGGACACACTTCTTTTCTCCCTACGATATAACCTTCACCTTTATACCGGGCAAGAGCAATCTCAGGGCCGATACACTTTTTAGGAAAGATAACTGCCTCAGCACTCAATTTCATTTGGAAAAACTCTTCCCCAAGGTCTTATTCGTACAGGTGATCTCAGACTTCCTACACAGAATCTGGTTAGACACTAGTGAGCACGAAGAATTCTGTCAACAGACGAGCACCAAATATCCCCTTGTAAAAGAACAAGATTGTTACTTCCTGGGTCAGCAGGTCTTTCTTCCCACTCAGTCTCTTCAGAAGGAAGTTTTACTAATGTGCCATGACTATCAGATGGCAGGCCCCCGGGGAGTGGGCAACACAGCAGAACTGATTCAATTACATTTCTGGTGGCCTACCCTGTTGCAGGATGTCAGGGATTATGTCTCTTCATGCATTACATGTCTTCAGACCAAGACCCCCAGATCACTCGCCTTGGGCGAGTTGGTGAAGATGCCCATTCCCGATAAACCTTGGCAGATAATATCTACGGATTTTATTGTGGATCTTCCACCGTCTCATGGGGCCACCACGGTTGTGGGTACTATTGACTACTTCTTGAAATTGACGCATTTCATCCCTCTTCCTGGTATTCCAACTGCGACCATGATGGCAAGGATCTTCATAGAATCCATTCTTTCCCCGACATGGCCTCCCTGATACCATTCTCTCTGATCGGGGTTGGCAGTATACATCTCGCTACTGGCGACAGGTCTGGGCCAGCCTTCACATCAAAAGGGCCCTTAGTTCCGGATTCCATCCGCAAACCAACGGACAGACCGAATGCCATAGCAATGGGGTTAGTGAAAAGGTGTCAACTCCCACGCGTATTCCATGATTTGAGACACAGGGATAGGTCTCTCTTCCCAGTTGCAGTCACTCTCTGTAAGTTATGGGACTGGTTTCCGCCATAGAGTTGACGTAACCGCTGCACAATCAATATTCGCGCCATCTGCTTGATCATCAGCCTTGGCCACTCTTCTAGCTACCTCACTAGAGGGGCAGACCACAATAAGCAGCACCCCCCCCACCTCCATGAGAAGCTACTGAACCACCCTCCTCCAACAGTATAGAGCATATCTCAAAGCCCTAAGCTTGCAGGCTCGGTCTTTGGGAGAGAACAAGCTCCTTCACCAGCGTCGAGTTAAAATGAATAATAGAGGTGTCAGGATGGTTCCTATCCGGAAAAGCCACTTGATCAATGTCAAAAGAGCAAAGTAAACCTAGAGTCCGTATTTCAGCAAAAATCTGTAGGATTTCAGTCCGATTTAGGCAGACCGGAATGTTAGGACCCAGTATGCTCGTCATTTTAATTTGGAGCTCCCTTTTACCCATACAGGGTTCTTTCATCCACCCCCCTTGATTGCCATCAGTCTTATCTCCTGAGACATCAGTCCCTCTTGCATGCTGCAAAATGTTATAGGATTTAAGGCTATTTGGTTTAGGACCTCTAGGATGAGGACCCAAGGGGAGATGTTTAGTCAGTACATGTAACCACCCCAATAGCTGGCCCACACCAGCCGCCAAGGACGGGTAGAGATTTGCTGGAAAATTCCTCATTATATAGTCACCCACCGCCCCTAGATCATTATGTTTGTCCCGTCACCCAGAATCAAGGCTAACAGATTGAGAAGCAACCCGATTAACTCTGCTAGCCGGGAGACATATCGACTGTAGCACAGCTTCACATTTACCTACCAAATTCCCTTCACCTTCCACTTTTTTAGTACCATATACACAGGAATTAACAGCCTGATTTCCAAAGATGACAAGTGATATGGCATTTGTAACGATATGATATGGTATTTGTAACGCGCCTATACACAAGTGTTTCAAGGCGCAGAAGTTTTGGTTACCGATATATCCTGGAAGAAGGGCGGGGCCTCACTCATAACATGCGTGACATTACTCCCCTCAAGACATGGTGGAGCAAAGGTTTGCGTGAGCGCTACCCTGAGGGGCGGGTGAGACAACTTTTGACATCACTCAAATCAAATTAACTAAGCGCCATGTTAGAAGTGGACATGCAGGCAGGCATACAGTTGTCTCGAGGGACGGGGTTCGTCTGTGATATGGAGTCGACGGTAAGTGACTTAGCCGGGACCAGTTCCAAGGGGGGTTCCTTCTTCCAACAGCGGCGACATGCTTGAACGAAAGAAAGGTTTGTAGTCGAGTTTTAAGCAACTTTGTCAATTCCTTCGTAGCGAGATTTATTTCTTCACATTATTACACAGCTTCCCTTGCAGCAGTTTGCTAACCTGAGGCTCCTCAGCAGAGGCCCTTGAAGCTTGGGAGCTCCTCCGTCAGATCGGGGGAGCATCCTTAGTGGTGGGTGCAAGGTGGCCGTAGAGTGTTGTCTAAAATTCGATACTGCTCCATAGGGAGAACAATGTGAGGTACAGGGACAGATTCAGTAACAGACAAGTTAGGTCTATCAGAAATGTCAATTATCTTGCCTGTGCCTGTAGGTTTTGTGTTAGATGACACAGAATAAGCACCCAAAAGTCCCGAACCATTCACAATTGGGTGAAAACGCAGCTCTGAACCAATAAAGTCCAGTTTATCATTCACCTCAGTTATCATAGAGCTCGTAGATTTTAACTCGTTCCAAATGTTATCAGAGCGCCACAAAGGAGCTTAGCACCATGTTTAGAGCAGAGACCGTCAGATGGGTGAGGCAGATACTTTTGTCGACCTCCCGTAGGGTATGGTGCATGGCAGCGTTTTCATTGAGATCACCAGCCTCAGAAGATTCCGCTCGAAACCCAAGCATGACCGCCAGGTTCATTGGTTATTGAGTAATTATCAATTATTTTGTAAGATCAGATGGAGAGCCCAAAATTGATGCATCACAGGTTTGTTGAATAACGCTACCTGCATTATCAAACAGCGCGGGCCCCTGGGGAGCGTTATTCTCCAATGCTTGCTCGGCAAACTCAATAATGCTGAGGTCTGTGAGGTCTTTATGCCCGACAGAGATATTATGCCCCTGTTACGCTCACCCGGTTCCCACAGGGGTGTCGGGCGGAACTAGACAGCCACGGTCTCCACCAACGTGATGCGTAGTGCAGAGATGACTGACTGGACTGGCCCACCTAGCTCCGTCTGCTTGACCCGTAGAAGTAGTCTCCTAAAGGCAGAGAAAGGGAATTAGCCACCCGTGGATCTGAGTAATGGCCCTTCACTGCGTCCCCATTTATCACCTCTGATATTGCCATTCACAAAGCTCACCTTATAGTTTTGAATGGTGAGCTCTCCATCCTGCGAGGAACGCAGGGGCGCGTTGATGGCCAGTTACTTCACTGGCTTGAGGATATTGGAAGAGTTCTAGACAAATCTTGGCTCCAAAACTGCTAGCGAAGGACCGTAAGCATATAGTTCTTAAGAGTTCAAAAATGTCTGAATAATCACTCTTGTCCAATTCCTTTGTTTATCTTGCAACTTAGACCAAAAGAAGATAGTTCTGTGGCAGCTAAAGCGTTCAGGTAAGAGTCTGTGCTGTCCGTTAAATGATGCCAAAGTTTAACTTGCTGCTTTCTCCTTCCTTACAGGTGCGGCGTAAGAAGATTTGGTGTGCTGGTGAATAATACCTCCGGCGGTAAAATCAGGTAAGTATATGGTGGCAAGAGATTGTCCTTGTTTGTTTTCCCTCAGCTCACCTTGTTGTTTTCTTGTCCCCCTTAGGTGCTGGAATGCGGCAACATAATGATGGAGGCAACGCCGGATCGTAGAGATGCTGCGAGGAACGGTGAGTATGGCGCGGCGCTGCTGCTGGCGATGCGACATTTTTAAATAAAGTCTTTTTCTTGTTCAAAGGTGCAATGAATCCAGAATCAGGTAAGAAACCCAATGTTCTTGTTCTAACCTTTCTTCTTCTTTCCCCTTCTTTCTAGGCGCTCTGGTCTCGAGGCGGGCGTGGCACGAGGCTGGATGCTGACTGCAGGCACGGTGAGCGTTACGCTGCAGGATGCAGAATAACGCGAAGCGTGTGCTCCCCTTCGGGCGTGGTTTAAATAGCCTACAAAGTAGTCCCAGGTAAGTATTCCTCCACAACCACACCCGAGTAACAAAATAGTCCCTAGGTAAAGTAGTTCCTTCCAAGCCTCACATGGGCTTGGATCTCTTGCAGCATGGTCTGCATCAGGTAAGTTTTAACATATGAGCCTGGCGTCTATGGCGCCAGGACTGTTCCCGCAAATGAGCCTGGCGCCATAGACGCCAAAACTGTACCCATATAGCCCCTAACAAGGGTTGCTAGGCTTTCTCTGGGTAACATGATGCCTGCTTCCGGGGTTGCTGGACTTGGTCTGGATGCCCGGGGGTAGGCATCAAGACAGCACCTTCATCACAGAGTGGTCAAGCATCGCCTTACCTCTTACCAGTGCTACAGATTTAAGTTCTGTGCTAGTACCTACCGATTAGTGATCCAGAAATCATTGCCCGGCAATGGGTGAGACAACAGAATTAGATCAAGAGGTTATAAAAGCTGCTGCTGATATTTTAAGGATATTAGCACAAGTTCCAGGTTGAACAAAGTCAGGGTTAGCTATATCCATATTTACCAGCCTAGCAGGCTTTAAATAGTCATCAGGATTTAAGATCAGTTGAGGTACCCCTTGTACTATAGTGTTACAGGGTATTTCCTACCAAAGTGCCTCAGAAGTGGAAGAGGGAGGCGAAAACCTGCATAGCGATGCAGACTCCTGTGGTGGCTGGATAGCGCAACTTGCAGAATGAGCTGGATCCAGAAGTTCCGGATGGATTTCCTGTCCTGGCTCGATTTCATGACCTGATTTACTTCTAACGCCCGATCTCATGTTTGCTGGCTAAGGGGAGCTATCAGCTGTAGAATAGACAATAACCGACAAAGATCAAAGGAGAAATCCCCCGCAGTCTCAAAGTCGGTAAAAGTTCCTCACGTTAGTAATCTGCAAATGCAGAAAATCAGAGGCACACTCAGACGATATAGGCAGTTAAACTAGGATGTAGCAAAATCAGATAAACTCTGAGGCTCAGCAGGATAGTCAACAGGTGATTAACCCAGATCAAAAGGACATAGAGGTCCCTGCAGACTCTGGGAAACACGGATGAGCACGGTAGTTAAAGCACACTAATGAAATCTGCTCTGGGACGTACACTCACTGATGAGATTCGTAGTACGGCTCCCCGAGGACCGAACACCGCAGCCCTCAGACTGCAGCCTGCAGATTGCAATCACTTTCCGGACCACTTGGTCTGTACTATAGTTCTTACTGCAGCCATGTGTTCTTTTAATCTTTGGCCTGTTCTTCCCAGGACTCTCAGAACAGATCAAGGACGTTTTGCAGTTCTCTTTCATGCAAAAGCTCAAATGGGAAGAATCCTGTTGAGGACTGTGGGGTCTTTCTAACGGTAAAAAGGGCTCATGGTGTCATAACATCCCAGTTTTTACCATCGGCAAACCAGTTTCTTTAAAATATGTTTTAAAGTCTTGTTGAACGGTTCTACTAGGCCATCAGTTTGAGGGTGGTATATAGAAGTGAGCAGTGTTTTAATCTGAAGAACTTCCTTTACTTCCGACAATAGTTTACTCTAAAAGTAGATTCTTGATCTGCTAAGATCTCCTTTGGAAACCCAACTCTCCAAAGAAATTGAACGAAATGCTTCAGAATTTGTTGGGTTATTCCGTAAAGGAAAGGCATCAGGATAACGGCTTGCATAATCTAATATCACCAGTATGTATCAGATTCCCAACTTTGATGGCTCAAGGGGTCTAACTATATCAATGCCGATGTGTGAAAAAGGTATTTCAATAATGGGCTGTAATGGAGCTTGAGGGGGAATCTGGTCTTTTGGTAAAGGGAAAAAACAAATACAAATTTCTTCCCATCTGCACAGATCCTGGGCCAAAAGGAGAAATTACCTTCCCGTAATGTTCACTCTATGGATTCTTCTCTCTGCAGATTCCTCATCCGATAGATATTCCTTCAGCTCTGCTGCTTCGGTATTTTTTTTACGATAGGGGGGTCGTAGTGGACTTCGACCTGGTCGTCGATCATCGATCCGTCTTTTTCAGCTTCTGGTCGTCGGCTCCGGACGTGACGTCAGGCGTCGTACAAGTACCACGTCACTACGCCCCAATCTCAGTTCGCCCTTTTTTTTCAAAGCAGCACACACTGCATAGAAAAACAGAGAGAACAAACAGGCTAATGAGAACTTTAAAAAGAACGCAATATAAACCTCAGAAGGAGGAACAATTGAAAAAGAACACTAAGGTAGTATTAGAAAAATGTTGGTTTTAAAACTGTGGCAGAATGACAGAAAACGGACACAGAGTACCATCACCAAGTCAACGTGAAATAGAAAGATGTTCACCAATCATCGACTTTCTGAGCGGGGATAGATGGGAGGGGAGATGCATAATCTGTGGGAGTAGAAACCATAGAAAGAATATTACGGTAAGGTAATTTCTCCTTCAATGGATTGTTTTTCTCCTGGAGATTTTTCATCTGATAGACTCCAAAAGCAGTAATGAATGGAGGCGGACAGAATGTTATATCAAAATGTTTTGCAGCACTGCCCTGCCAACACGTGCATCAGAAATACAAGCCACATATAGGCTATAGTGTTTTGTAAAGGTGTGCAAAGGGGACCATGTCGCAGCGCAACAAATCTCCCGGACAAGGACCCCTCTCTGCAATGCGTTGGATGCAGAGACTCCACTTGTGGAATGGGCCCCGACGCCTGCTGGTAATTCTTTCCCAGCGGCCTGGTAACACTCATCTATGTAGAGAATTATCCAACAGGATAAAGTCTGCTTCGTCATGGGCAGGCCCTTACGGGCTGAGGAAAAAGCTATGAAGAGCTGGTCAGCTCTCCTAAAATCAGCTGTCCAGGCGACATAGTAACTCAACGCCCTGTTAGGGTCAAGACAATGGAACCGTTCCTCCTGCTTTAAAAGGGCAGGGGGAGGATAGAAGACCGGAAGGGCGATGGACTGTGACAAGTGAAATTCTGATACAACATTGGGAAGGAAACTGGGCCTTACCCTGAGTGAAACAATCTCCCAAAAAAGCGCAAGAAGGGTGGCTTACAGCATAAGGTCTGCAGCTCACTCGACCACGGATGTAATAGCCACCAAGAAGGCTGTTTTCAACTAGAGAAGCCGTGAAGAACAAGAATGCATAGGCTCAAAAGGAGCCACCATCAAAAATGTAAGAACCAGATTAAGATCCCAATCGGGACAACAAAGGGAGTTGGCAGGAACTTATTTACAAGGCCCTTCAATATTTGAGCTATTACCTGGATCGTAAAAAACAAACCTTGACACACTTAGCCCCAATGCTCAACTGGGCAAGACAGGGTAACACAAAAGGGTGCTACAAGATCGAACAAGCAGCTACCTCGATTGCGTTGACAACGCTGCAAGCATTGAACAAAGCAGCCCACGAGGCAGGTGGGAAACTGCTAGAGGCTACAAAATCATCCCACCGCAGTTAGGACGGAGCCATGCAAATGTAAAACATCAGGCAGGGAATGGGCCCTTTCTCCCAAGTGGCACACAATGCAGATTTCACCCCGGGCTTACAGCAGAAATTCTGGGAAGGCTGGAAAGGAGCAAAAGCCCTGACCCTAAGGGATATGTTCCAAGATAGTGCCCCTTTACCATTCACAGAGTGTAAAAAGAAATTCGACATTAGTGAAAAAGAAAGTTTCAAGTACACACAAATAAGACATTGGATCTCCCCATCCAGCAGTGAAAAAAGCAGCAACAAGGACCCCAATGGGACTAGAATTAACCATGCAAGAAGGAGAGGCAGTGGGTGGGATAACCAGATTATATAGATTGCTCGACAGGGCGCAACCAGAAGGCAAGCTCCCATAAAAGGAGAACTGGGGAACTGATAAGGGGGAAACAATTACGGAAGAGAATGGAGCCAGATATGGTCAAGAGCACACAAATCCTCAAGATGCGCAGCAATCAAGGAAGCTGCGTATGAACTGTGTTACAGATATGATATATGATATGATATTTTATTTGTATCGCGCTCGTACACAAGTGTTTCAAAGCACTACTAGGCAAGGGAGGGGAACAGGGGAGAACACAAAACAACAACGATCTTACTAGGCCCAGTAACATTGAGAACGCGCAGGTGCATGGGAAAGGGAAAGGGAAAAAGTGCATGGGGAGGGGGAGAGTGGAAAGTGCAGAGCAGATAAATATTAAATAAAAATAAATAGAAAATGGAGGCAATAAACAGTGGTAGTGCAGCCAGCAAGTGGCAAGTTCTGTGTTTATGGCAGCAGACTGGGTGAGTCAGATGAGTGCAGAAAAACAGAAAGGGGTGGGGGGCTGTATGGGTACAGATACAGTCCACCAGTGCAAGGGGTGGCCAGGAGGCAGTGCAGTAGGGCGGCATGGTGAGCAGGTACCTGGGCCCAGGGGAAAGAGGGTGGCCAGGTGAACAGTGCCAAGAGAGCCGGTCAGCAGGGGAAGAGGGGGAGAGAAGGCAGAAGCAAAGAGGAAGGTCTTGAGGTGCTTCCGGAGCCAGAGATGGTTCTCTTCAAGTTTTAGAGTGTCAGAGAAGCTGTTCCAGAGTGAGGCCCGAGCTGAAGATCTTCCCCCAGCTCATTTCTTTGAAAAAGGATTGACGCGGAGGGAGGTAGAGGAGTGAAGCGCTCGAGAGGGGAGGTATTTGCGGCAGGATAGCTGTAGGTATTTTGGACCCAGGCCCCAGAAAGCCTTGCGGACAATGCATAGGGTTTTGAATTTAATCCTTGCATCCACTGGGAGCCAATGGAGAGATTTCAGGGCTGGAGAGATATGATCTCAGGGCTTGAGGCCAAGGACAAGTCTTGCAGTCCGTTCTGGATAAGCTGCAGAGGGTGGAGAGTAGAGGTAGGTAGATTTAGGAAGAGGCTGTTACAATAGTCCAACCTAGAGAGAACCAGAGCTTGGGAGACAGAGAGCTTCTGAGGGAAGGAGAGGAAAGGCAGAGTACCTCTGAGGAGGTGCAGTAGGAAGTTTGACTTTTTAGAGACCTCAGACATATGGGCGGCAATGTTCCCTCTAAGCTGTGCACATGTGCGCTTGCCAGCCTTCCTTCTGGGTGCCGCTCAGATTTTTAGCAGCGCACACAGACAATTCTCACCTATTCAAAAATATTTAATAAGGCACAAGCCACAGTAATTACCTGAAATGGGTTTTCTCTTAAAATAAGCAACTAGTATTGATATTCTGCTCATTTGCATAACACTACTATGCAAGGGTGGCCGCAAAACCTAAAATCCGTAACAGCAAAATACACACATAAGAGGTTAAAACTAATATTAAAAACTGCCTCCATGAACTGAAGAATCTAATAAAGAAATGCCTGCACACATTAACCAAATAATGTTCCCTCGCCACCCCTGACTCCTAAACTTGGCTCTACCACACTTTTACCTTATGACTCCAACTTCTGCCCCAGAACACATTAAGATGCTACCAGACAACCTTGACTGTTCCTCTCTTGACTCTGCGAAAGGTTAGCAGACGCGTACCTACATCCACTTGTTTTATGTTTGTTGTAATATGAATAACGTTCACACGCCAGAATTTCTGTTACTCATTGTGCCTTACCAAAAGTGTCACCCACACTATACAATCGAACTACTAGCTTTGTTTGTTTCTTTTATTATTTATAATGCGCGCCAGACCCGAGGGTATCAGGGCGCCAAATACCTCAAACATCGGATAATGACTAAGTAGGTAGGCTACTTGGATGTGTAACATTATCCCATACTTTCTCTTCTTTGTATATATGTCACGCAAGTGCTTTGAACCGGCCGCATTGCAAGTTAACGCATTATAAAACTCAAATATTAATTTGCCCTCTAAGGATTTTGAAAAGACAAAATGTGATGCTCAGCGTCTCCTACTTTAGCATCACTAACATTACCCTATAGGTGGAGAGCAACATTGCATTATCATTTACTTTGCCTACAATGGATAATGGGTATGGAGTATGCCTGGGATTACTCGTCCATAGTATCACGGCACCGTATATTCAGACAGGAGAATGCTTTTCACACAACCTGCATCGTTTCCAAGTGTTCAGAGTTCCTTTGGGTATAGACCTTCTTACATTATATGGTAAATCGCTGCTATACAAAAACTGTTTCACTGAGCACTGCATAATCCTACACAATGATATAAGGGTGGGGTATGCTGCAAACAATCTTGTATGCACTGCACAATAATTGTGTACATACAAAGTCATGACATTCTTAAAATGCACATAATATGTTGAGGCATTAAATATGCCTTGCTTACAAAGTACTGTGGGTCTGCAAATATCCCAGTGAGTGTTTACTGTTACAATCCCTCACTTTCTACAGTGCTCTATCAACTAGTATTGGAGGATAGCACAGGGGCCGGGGAAGGGTATGGGTGGAAGAGCACAGGGCATCACTCCTTGTGGGTGATGACCAAAGCAGCAAAGTAAAAAAACCAAGTCATACGTTTCGGCAGTACACTGAAGGAAATGTGTTGCTTGTTTGCTAAAGGATAGGAAAGTCTAGTACCCATCTAGACAACAGCACCTACCTTTTCTTTCTATGCTCAGCTGCTGAGGGCTTTTCACTATAACCAAGTGTTCTGTGTGTATCGTCTCTAGCATCCCCCTCAATCTTATTTAACTGATAACATAGAATTACAGAAGAGGCATACATAGTTACTGAAGAAGGCACTCAATCAGATGTATCTCTGATTAATTGATGCTATTAACTTAAAAGGCATTTATATGTTATTTCCTTCAGCAGGGCTCAATAATAAACCTCCGTGAGGCTATTGTTTAATTTTGTCTAGGCTGTGGTGCAGAAGGGTGGGCAAAACTATTATTTCACTTCCTATGTCAGGGGTCTAATCAGATTTTGTTCCCTACTTGGAATCAAATGATTTTTCAGGGAGTAAAAAGTAATTAGCTTTGCCAATAGGGATACTTTCTGTTTATTAAAAGATGTCCTTCGCCTTAAAATTCCTCTTGAGATGGGCATTAATATTTGAGTTCCTTCCTATGCCAGTGCTTTAGTGGTCACTAATTCGAAAAAATATCAGTGGAGCTTGGTGGGTTGAAACAACGATATGTTCATTGTTTCTCGTATTTGTTAGGCACATTTTCATTTTTTAGGGAGTAAAAATTGATGGTGCATATGTCTCTTAGCTGTAGGCTGGTGTTATAACTAACCACCGGAGAACGTAATGCGGATAGTAAGCAGAAGCACAGGAATTTTTGATCATCATATTCTGAGGTGCAGTTATTCTGATGTAATTATCATCCTTATACAAATTATTTAAAGCATGTTCTCCTGACCCTTGAATTACTTCATTAAAGTGGCACTTGAACGCCTATCAGCATGTTTTCGACACATTTCTTTTAATTGCCATTACTCCATCAGAAAATGTTTTCTATCTGAATTTCTTGACAGCCATATCAGTTATGACTGGAGATATTTGTGTTTTGTAGTACATAGGAGTGATTTTCCAGTCGCTTAAAATGTTTACGAGGTACTGTGGCAGATGTTGAAGTCTTGGACTGGTTTATGAGTTTTCTGTATAATCACATATGCCATATTTTATTTTAGCCTATGGGCCTCATTACACAGTATGCGGTAACCATGGCGCTATTAGCGCCATGGTTGCCGCCGGTATTTTACCATGTCCACCTTGGTGGATGGCGGAATTACCGCCCTACTCCAAAGGTGAGCAGGGCGGTAATTCCCCATTCACCAAGGCACTTCCCCATTCCCATTTTTGCCCCCACAGGGCTCAATGGGAATGGGGAAGGAGCTAATTACGGTACCGCAAATTGCGATACCGTAATTAGCACCAAGGTCCCTTTGCGGGCCCGTTCCTTAACGGCTGCTAAAACCAGCCGTTGAGGTCGGGTCCGGCAAAGGGACCTCGTAGTAAGGCAGTAAGGCTTTACCGGTACCGGTGCCCTTAGCAGTACCGGTAAACCCTTACCGCATTCCGTGTAATGAGGCCCTATGTGTTTGGAAAAAATGTTGTAAGATTTGTCAAGAATTGCAGTGGCTGGGAAGAGGAAATAGCTTTCCAAACTCTCTTCTGCGATTGTAGTTCACATAATACACATGCTCACAAAGTGGCTTACCTCATTAGTCAGTTGCGCACATGGAAAATAATGTGCGCACAACAGCCAACCAGTTCTGTACATAGAGAAAAATAATTAGAGGGAAGGAGAAGGAAAGGGTGGAGTCAAAGATGACCCTGAGGTTCTTAGCCTCGCAGGTAGGGGTAGATGGTACATGCCCCCGTACCGACTACATAAAATGAATGCCGAGTACCCCCCCCCCTGAATGCTGGCGGCAATGTGGGGAGAGAGGGCATTTGTACCACATGTGAAAGAAATCCTAGGGTATATCAAAGGCATAACCGGAAGAGAACTGCCGCTAACGCCAAAAATAATCTTACTGGGAGTGGTAGCAGAGGGGTCTTACGCGGCATCAGGCCACACGGCTGCCCTAATTACGCACTTATTGATGGTAGCAAGAATGACTCTGGCAAAACGTTGGAAGACTAAAGAGGGCCCAACGACGCCATGGTGGTGGGTCAAGGTCTGGGGAGTGATACCAATAGAGAAGTTAAGTGCCTTAAAAGCTGGGACTAAACAAAATTCCTGTCAGTCTGGGCCCCCTTTCAAGACTATGTGGAGGAGAGAGAAGCCCACTTCTATAAACCACAGAACCTTAAAAACATTCATGTCTGCTGACAGCCAGGAACACATTAAGGATCAGGACTCTAACACAGGAAAGGATCTGAGGAAGGAATATAAGTCTCTGGTGCCAAATGAAAGGGGTTTGGGGGAGGCGGGTGTGGGATAACAGACTAGAAGAAAAGGATAAAACTCCGGGGGTCTAGTGCAAAAGCGGAATAAAACCAAGTTACAAAGTGAATACGGGATACATTACTCACCGTAATCGTATTTTAGATTCACATGCTGTGCATAGGCCGACATCTAGTGGAAGCTGCAGAGTATTGCAGTTTGTTTTTTCGAAACTCGAAAAGGGGCGTCGAACTAGGGCATGCCAGTAATACTATACCTAGTGTGACATCCACTGTACCCATGATCCCTCACGTGTGTAGGACCCTCTGATTGTATTTGTCTGACATGAGGTAGCATGAGGAGTAGCGTGAGTACAGAGTATCCAAGCAGATAAGATAGATAAGACTGTAAGCATCCATGCACCTTCTCCCAGAGGGGAGGAAGGGTGGGCACATGTGACTCTAAGCAGATACAAGCATCAGAAATATGATTACGGTGAGTAATGTATCCCTTCTGAGGCTTGTGGAATCTGCTTAGATCACATGCTGTGCATAGATTAGCGAGCAGTGTTAGAAGAAGGTGGTGGGATGTGAGAAGGGGCATGAGCGAACAAATGTCTTGTCCCACTTGAGTGTCTGTCTTGGAATGAGTCAATGCAGTAGTGCTGAGTAAATGTGTGAATAGAGCTCCATGTAGCTGCTTTGCAAATGGTGACAAGGGGTACATTTGCAATGAAAGCCAGAGTGGCTTCAGTACCTCTTGTAGGGTGGGCCCTTGGCGTAAAAGGCAGTGTTTTATCTGAAAGGGAATAGCACAGTTGAATACATCCGACTATCCACTTTGAGATGGCATTCTAAGAGACGCGATCTCCCTCTCTGCCTGGAGCTATGGAGACGAACAGCTGATCTGTTTTTCTTAGCGGTCTGGTCTTGTCTACATAGTAGAGGACCGCCCTCCTCACATCTAGTGTGTGGAGTTTCACCTCAGCAGAGCTTTTGGGTTCTTGGAAAAAAGCTGGTAACTCAAAAGACTGGTTAACATGAAATTTGGAAATGAACTTAGGTGCAAACCTAGGGGCGAGTGCGTAAAACCAGTTTATCCTTATGAACAGTAAAGAAAGGATCCTGCACTGACAGAGCTTGAATTTCACCGACCCTTCTTATGGATGTGATGACTACTAAGAAGTCAGTTTTATAAGTCAAGTGTTTGAGACTAGATTTGGGCAAAGGCTCAAAGGGGGCAGGGGGGGTCCCATCAGCTTACCACATTCAGGTCCCAACCTGGTGGTGGGTTAGAAATTGGAGGGTGGAGTCTCCTTCCATAAATGCTTTGACAACTGGCACTTTCCACCATGATACCTTGTTATAGGAAGTGGTGTGGGCTGATGAAGCTGCCAGGTGCACTTTAAGTGAGTTAAAGACTAACCCTGCATCCAATAGGTGGAGCATATAGGTGACGACATTAGAAGGAGTACAATCAACTGGGTTGATTTGCTTATTCTGGCACCAAATAACAAAACGTTTCCATTTATCATAGTAACAGTGCCTTGTGTTAGGTTTTCTTGACTCTTTCAAGATATCCATACATCTCTGGGGTAAGTTGAGATGTCCTAACTCTATGACTTCAGGAGCCATGCTGGCAAGTTCATTGAGGTGGGCTGAGGATGCACTGTTAGGCCTTCGTGCTGGGAGAGTAGGTTGTACCGGCACAGGAGTTTGATGGGGACGCACACTGCCAATTTGCGTAGGTGTGGGTACCACGGTTGTCTCGCCCACATAGGAGCAACTAGGATGAGCGTCATTGGTTCCCTGTGGATCTTGTTGACCACCTTCCTCATCAGAGGGGTTGGTGGAAAAGCATAGGCAAACATCCCTGAACAATTCATTCATCCATTGGGCGTTCCCCTTGGAGCCTGGCTGGGGGGAACCTGGATGCGAAGTCTGGGCATTGCCTGTTTTCTCTTGTGGCAAATAGGTCTATAGTGGGGAAACCCCACTGAGAGAAGAGGTCTCCTACGACTTCTTAGTGTAGTGTCCACTCGTGTTCTTCTGAAAGGGGATCCCTGCTCGGAGCATCTGCTAGCGAGTTGAGATCCCCTGGAACATGTTGGGATGACAAGTAAATCTTCCGTTTGAGTGCCCATTTCCAAATTTTCTAGGCAAGTTTGGACAGATTTGGCAAACAAATGCCCCTTTGTTTGTTTAAGTAAGTGTCACGACCCTCGCCCAAAACCCCCTCTGGCAAACCCATTGACCAGGTGGAGACAGGACTCTGGCCTCTAGAGCCTGGCATCCTCTTCTAAAACCCTCTTGGGGCCAGGCTCATACACCATGAAAAACAATGTGCTTGAGAACTACTTTATTGTGTTGTGAGCCAACATGGAGGCATCCACATAGCTTGGTTCCTCGGAACCAAGCTATGCGGTCTAGTGTTTTTGGTGTGGTAGCCTAGGGACTACTTTACTTGGACTATTTTATTGGGGCTATTTAAACCACACCCGAGCAAGACAACACGCTTCACGTTACTTTGCAGCTTACAACGTGACGCTCACCGTGTCCAGCTATACCCCCGAACATCGGAGAAGCAGAACCTGCATGGAGACAAAAGGAACATCATTAGCAGCAGCATCTAACCTGCAGTCTTCATCTTTAGGTACTCGCAGCTCCTGAGAACAGCTTTCCTTGGATCCAAACTCCTCCCGGACAGCACGACCTGAAATAGGAAGATAGAGGCAACATTAAGAAAGCAGAAGAGAGCCACCAGGGGGCGCTGAGAAGTGCTGCCGCTTCTCAGCCGATCTCTTCCTAAGGGGGCTGCATTTATGTGCTAGGAGCCCCCCCAGCACTCATGTAGCCTGCCTGAACCCCCCCTGGAGGCATCTGAGGACGTCTGGAGTAGTTTGGGCGAAAACCCAGTGACTAACGGTCCCGAACTCAGGAAGAGCGCAAGTTCGTCTCTGGAAGCGCCCGGGGCCTGGTGAGCGCTCCTCGTTTAGACCCGTGCGAGCCTGGCCAGCCGCGCGGTGGGGGAGGAGCAGAGCCCTGTCGCTAGCCGTGGACGCCAACGAAGACTTTCACCAAGCGCAACCGTGTGCTTTAACGGGAGGTCCCCCGCACTGCGGAAGTTGGATTCAGCGGCTGGGGGCTGTGAGGTGGCCAGGTGTGGTAAGAATCGGGGGGAGTTCGGCCCTCGGTAGCCCCGCGCTGTCGCCCGCTGCTCTGGCCCTTGGAGCACTTGACGTTCGGTGGCGACGGGGCGGGTGTTGGACTTTGAAGCCGAGGAGCCCCAAGCTGCTGATGGGGTGTGGGTTCGGGGGCCGCTGAGGTGAGCAGTTTACGGGGCCGGAGTGCAGTGAGCTCGGTAGCGGCCTTCGTTCCCCCCCGACCCGCTGGCGGGGGCCTGTGGCGGGCCGCAATCCGTCGCTGCCCTCTGGGGGGCCTTTGCCTTGCGGGGGGTGCGGCTGTACGACAGCGAGGGACCCCTGGACTCCGGATTGCAGTCTGAGTGTATTCATCAGGCCGGGGAAAGGTGTTTCTGGGCCCGGCGGGCGGCGGCGTGCTGTTGTCCCCCTCCAATGCAAGGCAACGTGAGCCCTATGAAGTGGAGGCATTGTGGTGGATAGGGGCTGCTTTTACTCGGAGGTGCTCACCCAACATCTCTAAAGGGTCCGGGCGGAGTGAAAAGGACCGGCTTGGATATCTGTTGTTGACTACCATCTGGGACTGAAGGGCGCCATGAGACAATTCTTCTGTTGGAAGTTGGATATATGTTGATGAGTGCTTCTGCAGCGCACCCCCCCCATTGGAACACAGCACCCCTGAGGAGATTGCAGGGATCGACCGGGCCGGTGTCCTTCTTGAATGTTTGTGCACCAACGACGCAGCTCCGTATTCCCTGCTGGTTGGAGGAGGACCCGGAGCCCCTCCGTGGCCCTCTGGGAGTGCGCCTCCAGTTGCGGCAGCGGGGGGTTCGCTTGCCCTCTGTGAGCTGTGGGGGTCCCTGAAAGATATTGAGTCCTAGGCCTTGGAGGGTCGCTGGCTTGTGGTGGGCTTTGTGATCGGATGTGCAGAGGACGAGTGACTGAGCCCGGGGTCGCTTCTGTGGGGAACTCAAGGGGCTAGTGCTTGTTGGATTGGAGGCAGCGCTGGAATTAGATGCTTGGGGTGCAAGCGCTGCAGAGATTCAGGCGTTCCTCCCCCCCAGGATACCGTTTCCACCATGCACGAGGCTAGCCAGCCTGGAACAACGGACACTTCGGACATGAGTCATAACATGGTGGCTTTGTTGGAGGAGATCCGCGGTTTTCGCGCAGATATAAGCAAGAGACTGGACTCCCTTGACAAGAAAGTAGACTATGTGGAGGACCGCGTTCAGGCTCTCGAAGCTAATCAATCTGCTGCCGACCTCTTTGAGACGCAATTTGATATGCGTCTTGTTGATTTGGAGAGAAGAGAGGAAAAGATTTTGCTCAAACTGGATGATTTAGAAAATCGAGAGCGGCGCACCAACCTCAGATTCTTTGGGTGCCGGAACAGAAGGGGGAAACGCAAGCTGATATCAAGCAAAAGGTCAAGGAAATAATAAGCTCTTTATTTGGGGGTGAAGATATTGATGTGCCTACCATCGAGAGAGCCCACAGAGCTGGAGGCCGCAGGGGCGATCCTCGCTCGATTCTGGTAAAGTTTCATTACTTTGTTGAGAAATCTAAAATACTGGAGCTGGCCGGTAAGGGGGGTCCGATTGACTGGAAGGGTGCCAAGGTATCCATATATCAGGATCTGTCAGCTTTCACCTTAGCACGTCGGAGACTGCGTGGCCCCTTGACGAAGTGGTTGCAGGGGAAAGGAGTGCGATATAGGTGGGGGCATCCCTTTTTTGCTCTCTTTTGAGTTTAATGGCGAGAAATATGCTCTTGTATCAGAGACGGACATCCAGAGGGCGATGGGTGAGCTGTTGAGCGACCTTCCTATGGAGCAGGTAGCAGTTGGGGAAGGATCCAGCGACAGTCCTCGTAAAGAATCATCGGGATTCCTAGGTCGGCGACGGATCCGGGGACATAGGAAATATAGAAAAATGACTCCGCCCTCTCCGGGACTTTCGGGGACCTGAATGGGGGGGTCCTACTGTTTCTGTGTCTTCTCGTTCCTCCTTGGGGAGCTGTGACGCTGCGTCTGGGTTTGTAGCACGGATCTTGAGTTGGTAATGTTGGCTTGGCTGCATGGTAGGATTGGAGTGTTTTTTATTTATTTTATTTTTTTTTCCAAGTTGGGGGGC
Organism: Ambystoma mexicanum; assembly: GCF_040938575.1. NCBI lineage: Eukaryota > Metazoa > Chordata > Amphibia > Caudata > Ambystomatidae > Ambystoma > Ambystoma mexicanum. The sequence goes on from NC_090936.1 coordinate 32,122,726, forward strand.
TCTGGATAAGATGATTTCTTCTATGAGGTTTTTTCGCCCTAGTGGGGGCGGTCAGAGGTGGCCTGAAGGCTCGACGAGGCGATGCCGCAGCCTTTTCAAGCGCTCATAGGTTGGGGTGTTTGGGGTGGGGGGGAAGGGGAAATGTTCGAGCTACTGGGGTTGTGAAGTTGAATCAGTTTCACATTGTATGGATGCTGTGCACAGGGGTTCCCGAGCCAAGCATGTATCTCGGCCTCCAACAGGAGGTGGGTGGGGAATTTGGCTGCTCTTATGGGTGATTCTATCCATTCCCTGTCGGTGGGGTCCCTGAACGGGCGAGGCTAGAACTCTCCAACAAAGAGGTCACTGATTTTGAGGGAATTTACTAGGCTCAAGCTGCACTACTTCTTTGTTCAAGAATCACACTGGATTAGGGGGAGGGAACCTGTCTTCAAATCTAGGGCAATTCAGTATATGTTCCGAGCTTCCTAGGAAACAAAGAGGAGAGGGGTGGTTCTTTTGGTCTCCGCAGATGCACATTTTACTCCAGGACACACAGGGCGGATCCAGAGGGACGTTTCATCATGGTTAAGGGGGAGGTGAAGGGTTGTTTGTACACTTTTGTTGGAGTTTATGCCCCTAATGAGGCCCAAGACGTGTTCTGGCAGGGGTTGGGGCGGAGGATTAGTGATTTTGCTGAGGGGACGATAATAGTTGGGGGAGATTTTAATATGGTGTTATCCCCAGACAGGGACAGGAAATCGACTAGGCCCTGCCCAGACCTGAGAGTTCAACAGAAGTTAGCGGATACGTTTGCCCGGGTGAACGAGGAGTTGGGATTGGTAGACGCTCATCCGGCGGGTGATGCTTTGGACCCTCTCTACACTTTTTACTCCCCTGTGCATCAGTCCTTTTCCAGGATTGATTATGTTCTAGTAGATTCCTCAGTTAGGGAGTACATCGCAGATTTTAGGGTAGAGACAGTCCCATGGTCGGACCATGACCTAGTTACAGTCACTCTGGGCGTTCCGTTAACTGCTCATAGAGCGTCGCGATGGGTATGCAATGACTCCCTGTTAATGGACAAAGAGCTGCGGAACTCTCTCCTATCTTCTATTAGAGAATATTTTACTTTAAACGATACTGGTGAGGTCGACGCTAGAGGGGTGTGGGACGCATTCAAGGCTACCATCAGAGGGGTCGTAATGGAAATGGGGGCTAGAAGAAAGAGAATCCGGTCTAGTGAGGTGCGTAAAGTGAGGGAACAAATACTTGCTATTCAGCCGGGAGGCAAGTTAAAATCACAGATAAGTCCAGTTCAGCGCGAACGCCTCCAAAAACTTAGGGCGAAACTGTTGGCACTTCTTGTTGGACAAACAGAGAAAAAATTTGCGTTTTTGAAACAGCGCTACATGGAAAAGGGAGAGAAGGCGGACAAGATTCTCGCCTGGAAATTGAAGGAGCTTTGCAAAAGTAGGAGAGTCTCCCGCATTGTAGCTCAGCGAGGGGTAAAATGGCTAGAAGATGGCCAAATTGCATAGCAGTTTAAAATGTATTATGAAGAGCTTTATGCCACCGAGTATCTGGGTGATGGCTCCGATGTGGACCGATTTTTGGGCTTTCTCCCCCTTCCTGGTCTCTCCCGAGAGGTCACCACCTCCCTTGAGTACTCCATCACCCCACAAGAGGTGGTGGATGTCATCACTTCTTTGAAGAATGGTACGGCCCCAGGGGATGATGGGTTTACTGTTCGATTTTATAAGACGTTTCGGTCCACTTTAGCCCCGTTTCTGGCTAAGGTGTACAATGGTGCGCTGGATTTAGTTTGTCTCCTTCCATCCATGATGTCGGCCCTCATTGTAGTCATTCCTAAGGAAGGGAAAGATCCCTCGCTCTGTCCATGTTACAGACCTATCTCTCTCTTAAAAGTTGATGTTAAAATTCTTGCTAAACATCTGGCGAATAGGTTATCTGGTTTTCTCCCCACTTTGGTTCATGGGGACTAGGTAGGTTTTATCCCTGGACGACAGGGCTCCGATAACATCAGGAAAACTCTGGGCTTGATGCATGAGGTGTCCAAGCGACAGTCGGAGGCTTACCTCCTCTCGCTGGACTCCGAAAAAGCATTTGACCACGTTGAGTGGCTATATATGGCGAAAGTGCTCCGGAGGCTGGGTTTTGGTGATAACTTCTGTGGTTGGGTGTCAGCCTTATGCAACAGTCCCACTGCTCGGGTGTCAGTAAATGGCTGTATGTCATCCAGTTTTCCGCTATCCAGGGGAACGCGTCAGGGGTGTTCTCTCTCCCCCCTGTTGTATGCACTGGCTATGGAGCCTTTTGCCACAGCAGTCAGGGCGGACGAGGGAGTGTCGGGGGTTCACTGTGGGGACTTTGAATTCAAATTGTCTCTCTTCGCGGATGATATTCTGGTGTACTTGACTGATGTCTATGCTTCCCTTCCGCGGCTGTTGGAATTGATCTGCTGCTTTGGGACGTTCTCGAGGCTTAAGGTTAATATCTCCAAGTCTTGTCTTATGCCCATGGGTGAGAAGGATCAAAGTATTAGGGGTGAGACGGAAGTACTTGGTATGCGAGTCGACAATAACAGTGTTAGATATCTGGGCACTAATTTACCGAGGTACTTGAGTAAGATTTATGAGTTAAATTTTCTTCCCCTGCAGGCCAAGCTCTTTGAATATCTGGTGAGATGGGCTCCCCTCACCCTGTCATGGTTTGGACGTATGGTCTCGATCAAGATGAATGTTCTCCCCAGGCTTCTCTATCTTTTCACCTCTCTCCCGTGTCTTATTCCGGATTCCTTTTTTGTGTCTCTTCGATCACAGATTCTCCGCTTTGTATGGGATGGTAAGAGGGCTAGAGTCAAGTTGGGTACCCTAACACTTCCTAAGGCACTCAGGGAGTTCGGCTTCCCTGACTTTAAGTTGTATTATAAGGCAGCTCAGTTGCGGGTTATGCTAGAGCATTTGCGAGAGGACTTTAGGACATACTGGTCATATATAGAGGACGTACAGACTCAGCCCTATAAGGTTAGGGATTTGCTATGGTCCCTTCCGCGCTCTCGTCCAATGGCGGTACGAAATCACCCGATTTTATCGGTTCTATGGGCTTTGTGGAGACCAAGCAGAGAGAACAACATGCTTTCCTCTTGGCCTTCCCCCCTTTCCTCTGTGTGGGGTCCTCCACTTAGCTTAGGGAACAAGGGTTTTAGAGGGACACAGTCGTGGTCGGGCCAGGGGATTGAGAGGGCCGCCCAATTGTTTGCTCAGGGGAAGTTTATTGATTTTGTTCAATTAGCGGGAATTCTGCCGGAAAATCCCCCTTCCATTTTTGATTATTTGCGTATTAAGGGCATGCTTACTAAGGCTGACTGGGGAACGTCCCTTTCACGTCCACTGACTCGTTTGAATCGGTGTTTGTGGAGGCAGAGTCTAGGAAGAGGTCTCTCGCTAAGATCTATGGGTTGCTGGTTGCAGCTAATCCAGAAGGCAGACAACCATTTAGAAAGGTGTGGGAGGAGAGGATGGGGATGACCATTGAGGAGTCTACTTGGGGCTCTGTTTTTGGGTCTGTTTTTAAGGGGGGCTCTACACAGCAACAATGGAACATAACTTTAAAGTTCTCCACTCCTGGCATCGGTCTCCTGTTACACTGTCCAAGATGTATCCCAACGTGTCTCCTATGTGTCCTGGAGCCTGTGTTAATAGAGGAACATGGTTCCATATGTGGTGGGAGTGCCCGGTCATACAGGTTTACTGGACAGAGGTACTTAGTTGGATTAAGGGTATCCTGGGAACATGTCCCTCCCTCCACCTTCTGGAGATTCTCTTGGGTACTCCCTTGCCGGAGAGTAAGGACATGCCTTTCTCCAGAGTAGAGGGGGCGATGTTGAGAGCTGGGAGAATGGCCTTGGCTAGGAATTGGAAGGGCTCTCAGGCCCCTACGAAAGCAGAATGGTATAATAAGCTCTTAACTATTTTTACATATGAGAGGTTAGCTGCTATCGCCAATGATAATATGTCTTCTTTTTTACAGGATCGGACTGGACAATTGTATTATTGAATGAGGACTGTTCAGCCTTGACGCTCTAGCTGTTTTTGAGCTCTGCCCAGGGTGTATAAATGCGCTGATGGGGATTAATGTGGGGTGGTACCATGGGTTTCTGCAGTTCTTGGGGACTTCTCCGATAGAATGGGATTTCTGTTACGCCTTTTTTTGTGTAATGCTGTGGCTCTTCCTCTTGTGCACTGTAGTAATTTTGAAACCTTATTTCTATTGGTTTGTTGATTTCTCTGTAGCTCGTTGGTTGGGGGGAATTGGGGGTGGGTTGGATGGTCTGAGGGGTGGGAGTTTCATTGTATGTTGATGTGGTTGTCTTGACTTAGGTTTCTTATGATACTTCTGTTGTCATTGACAAAGTTTCAATAAATACAAAGTGGAAAAAAAAAGAAAGCAGAAGAGACATTACAAATTACGAACTGCTCAAAAGGCTTACCTGGCTGGTCGCCTCTTGGCTGGCACCACTCCGGAAATTCCACACGTGCTGAAGAACACTGCGACCTGAAAGGAAAGAAGACAAAACAGGTTAGCAAAGGCAAGCCATCGCAGCGCTGCGCATAGCGCTTACTTACCGCATCATAGCGCTCTTAAAGCGCCATCATTACCAGCGGGCCTCAACCAAGCCAGTTCGCCGCGCTGAAGCTCTGCATACCTAAGGGAGAAAAAGAGACATTATTAAACAAAGAGTGGCATGCAGGATAGCAACAATACTAAAGAACAGCAATAAGACCTACCTGAACGATATCAAATCGGCCGGCGTCAGTGAAGTAACTGGACCGGACAAGCCCACGAAAGACAACGTGCCCCTGCAAAGAAGGCAGGACGGAGAGCACGCCTAACTCTACCACAAGGCAGAACCTTCCCCGCAGACCACATCTGGGCAAAACTGAGAAGCATACCAGCGAGTAACCCGGCTGGGTGGCGTCCCTGTGGATACCAGGTGAGCGTAACAGAACGCGAAGCCTGCCGTAACACTGGGCGCCATGGAGACATCAGAAATGGACCAATTGGCCCAATTACTAGGAGAGCTTGGTGCTGAGGTTCATTCTGCCTGACAAGAGACTAATGCTCTCCGGAGGGACTTGCTAGTGACCAAAGATCGTACGGAGGAGATCAGTAGGCAGATCCTGGAAATCACAGGCAGGGCAGACTCCTCTGCCTGGGAGCAACCCACTGATGCAAAACCCCACCTTACCATCTACTACCCCCACTCCAGTACAGATCACGTTACCTGGAACAGTTCCGCTGGCACCACCGGAAAGGTTCTCAGGCGACCCACGGAGGTATGCAGCATTCATCAATCAGTGTCGCCTTCATTTTCTTTGTAGGCCTGGAGCATTTCCAAACGACCAAGCTCGGGTAGCATTTGACTTATCATACCTGAGTGGTAGTGCAGCAGATTGGTCGGTGCCATTGGTGACCCATGACGATCCTCTATTACATGACTTTGGGGGGTTCCAGAGAGAAATGGAAAAACTTTTTGCTCGCCATACCCAGGAACAAGCAATAGACAATGAACTCTTGTCCCTCCGACAGGGGAATCAGGATTTATTAACGTACATTGCTACCTTCAACAGACTGGTTGCTGGAGCTAGGTGGCCAGAAAACAAAAGAATCACGTTATTCCATCGAGGCTTACGAGGCGAAATAAAGGACGTCTTAGCCCAGGTGGTTGATCCACCCAGAGACTGTGCCGAATTCATAAATCTGGTCGTACAGCTAGACCACCGGTTGCAGGACCGAAAAGCACACCGGTCTAAGATGGACCCTCGGACCGTGTATGTTCAACCAAGAAAAAACACACCCTGTGTACCTGAAAATGCTGTAGAACCCATTCAGATTGGAGGGATACGGCCTCCATTAACAAAACAAGAGCGGGACAAAAGAAGACAACAACAACTTTGTTTGTATTGTGGGAAACCAGGACATTTCCTGAAGGACTGTCCAGTAAAACCCCCAAGAAGAAGAGTCGGGCCACAGAGATGGATGAAGCTAAGGAATCGGAAAACTACCAAGCTCGACAAACGTAGAGGTCAGTTTGTCGAGTGAGAAGAAAGAGTTGCTGACCTCGCACTTTGCAATACCAGTGATCTTAATTAACCACCAACAGTCGTCAAGAATGCACGCCGTTGAAGCATACATCGATAGAGCAGTTGGAAATTATATTGATCAAGAACTGGCAGCAGAGATGGGGCTTCCTTTGTGTTCTAAGGCAACTATGGACAAGGTAACCACCGTGGATGGGACAGAAATCGCTTCCGGACCAGTAACCCAGTGCACAGCCAGGATAACCTTGCTGTGCCAGGATGGACATCGGGAGTCTATTTCATTTGATATCATCAGGGCACCTCAGTTCAGGCTAATACTAGGGATGCCATGGTTGGTTGCTCACAACCCTTTGATAGACTGGCAGGCACGAAAATTAACCTTCCCCGGTGACTGCTCCCCTGCCTGCTATTACCAAGAGGAGAAGCCCGACGTCTGTATCCCCGACTCCCGGAACGACAGTATCAACCCTGGGGGCAACTAATACCTTGCCAAGTGAATACCATGATTTCCAGGATGTATTCCGAAAGGACCAAGCCAATACATTGCCGCCGCACAGGCCCTATGACTGTCAGATCGACCTTGTTCATGGTGCGCAAATCCCTTGCGGCAGGATCTACGCTCTCAGAGAACCGGAAAACCTTTATTTGAAATCCTATTTAGACCAGTACCTTGCAAACGGAGTTATCCGTCCTTCGAAGTCCCCCGCAGCCAGTCCTTTGTTCTTCGTACAAAAAAGGAAGGGGACTTGAGAACCTGTATTGACTACCGTGCATTGAACCAGATCACCGCGAAGAACCGCTACCCCTTTGCACTTATCCCTGAGATGCTAGACCAAGTTAAAGATGCCCAGATTTATACCAAATTGGACCTTCGAGGAGCGTACCACCTGGTCCGAGTCAGAAAAGGAGATGAATGGAAAACCGCCTTCCGTACTAAGTATGGCTTGTTTGAATATCAAGTCATGCCCTTCGGGTTATGCAACGCTCCTGCGGCATTCCACTATTTCATGAATTACATCTTAAGGGAGTTAATTGATGTGTGCGCCTTAGTGTACATAGACGACATCTTAGTATACTCAGCCTCGGAACAAGAACCTTTCAGGCAGGTTCGTTCAGTCCTCACCAAGCTCCGTCAACATTGCTTGTTTGCAAAGCTTGAAAAATGCTTTTTTCACGTCACCGAAGTAGAGTTTCTTGGTTTTATCCTTACTCCAGGAGGCATCAGAATGGACGTGCACAAGGTAGATGCCATTCTGAAATGGCCTTCACCAACGTCTCTGAAAGGCGTACAAAGCATGCTGGGCTTTGCGAACTTCTACCGCTGGTTCATCCCAGACTTCTCTCAGGTTGTGCACCCAATCACAGTACTATTACGAAAAAACAATAAAAAGTTTGCTTGGACCGAAGAAGCAAAAGAAGCCTTTCAGGAACTTAAACAAAGGTTTACCTCCGCTCCAATCCTGCAACATCCTCGTCCAGACCTCCTTTATGTCGTTGAAACTGATGCATCCAGTCTCGCAATGGGGGCTGTCCTTTCACAGAGAGACCCGGAAACCGGCCAGCTACATCCTGTGGCCTTCTGGTCGAAAAAGTTCTCACCTCCAGAGATTAATTATGCCATCACAGACAAGGAACTCCTGGCTATCAAATCCGCCTTTAAAGCCTGGAGGCACTACCTTCTGGGTGCCAGACACACCATTACAGTCATCACAGACCACCGAAACCGGCAATATCTCAAAACAGCCAAGGCCCAGTCCTCGCGCCAATTACGGTGGGCCCTTTTCTTTGCCGAATATGATTATGTAATCACATTTCGACCATGAGTCAGATACGGAAAGGCGGATGCCTTAACCTGCATGGGCATAGATGAAATGGTATATACAACACCAGACCCAGTACCTATTATACCTGAAGACAAACACTTGGGTATCAAGACAGCCTTAACACAAGCAGAACTACGAAAAGAAATCCAACGGACAATGAATCCTGATGCCTTCCTCGCATGGCAAACTCAAGGAGAACAATATACCATCAAGGACCACCTAACCTTTTTTAGGGATCACCTATATGTACCCAAGAAGGAATTACAACAGCATATTATTTCAAACTATCACGATTCACTGATCGAAGGGCATCCTGGGATCACCAAAACCCTAGCTAAGGTGAAAGAGAACTTTTGGTGGCCTACCTGGCGTAAGGACATTATTCAGTATATTCAGTCCTGCGGTGTCTGCGCACAATATAAATCACAGAAACAAAAACTATCCGATTTCCTACAACCATTGGGCATTCCTCCAGTTCCATGGCACACTCTTTCCCTCGACTTCATCACTGATCTACCTCCAAGCCAAGGGTTCAACACCATCCTTGTAGTTGTGGACTTATTCTCGAAGATGGCCCATTTTATTCCTCTCAAAGGCCTCCCAGACGCAGCCACTTTAGCCCTGGAGGGCGTGGTTAAGCTACATGGTTTCCCTTCGGTTCTGGTCTCTGATCGAGGCAGCCAGTTTATTTCTAACTTCTGGAAAAAATGTTGTGCAATGGTGCAGATCGACGTTCGGCTATCTACCAGTCACCATCCCCAAACGGACGGCCAAACCGAGAGAACCAATCAGACACTCGAGCAATATTTACGGTGCATGTTGCACCACGAACAAAGGAATTGGAAAGACCTACTATCGATAGCCGAATATGCATTTAACAATTATTTGCATTCAAGCACGGGACAAACGCCCTTCTATACCCTTTATGGCAGACATCCACGTACCTCTGAACTAGACCTTCCAGCCAGCTTGGAAATGCCAGCGGTAAAGACTCTACACACAACCATTACTCAGGCTTTCAAAAGGGCAAAGGAACATCTTATTCATGCCAAAGAAAAACAAAAGAGATTTGTCGACCAACACCGGAAAAAGGCCCCTGATTATCAAGTAGGAGACAAAGTTTGGTTAGCCGCTAAATTCGTACCCATCAAGGGAACCCGGACCTTTCATCCCAGATTCTTAGGACCCTATACCATCAAGGCAATTATCAACCCAGTAGCCGTGAAACTGGATTTACCACCTAATCTACAAATCCACCGGTATTTCATGTGTCCCTCCTGAAACCAATGCAACCCAGCACACGGATTGGGACACCACCTAAACCCATACTTGTTGACGGAGAACCAGAATGCGAAGTCAAAGATATCTTGGACTCTAAATACTCTAGGACCAAGCTATATTATCTCGTTGATTGGAAAGGATTTGGACCACAAGATAGATCCTGGGAGCCCAGTGAGAATATCCACGCACCACGTCTAATCAGGAAATTCCATCGGAACTTCCCAAACAAACCTGGACCAGACAGACGGAACACCATGGGAGGGGCCTTAGGGGGGAGTGCTGTCACGACTCTCGCCCAAAACCCCCTCTGGCAAACCCATTGGCCAGGTGGAGTCAGGACTCGGGCCTCTAGAGCCTGGCATCCTCTTCTAAAACCCTTTTGGGGCCAGCCCTGGCATCTATGGCGCCAGGCTCATACACCATGAAAAACAATGTGCTTGGGAACTACTTTATTGTGTTGTCAGCCAACATGGAGGCATCCACATAGCTTGGTTCCTTGGAACCAAGCTATGCGGTCTAGTGTTTTGGTTGTGGTAGCCTAGGGACTACTTTACATGGACTATTTTGTTGGGGCTATTTAAACCACACCCGAGCAAGACAACACGCTTTGCGTTACTTTGCAGCTTGCAACGTGACGCTCACCGTGTCCAGCTATACCCCCGAACCTCGGAGAAGCAGAACCAGCATGCAGACAAAAGGAACATCATTAGCAGCAGCATCTTACCTGCAGTCTTCATCTTAAGTTACTCGCAGCTCGTGAGAACAGCTTTCCTTGGATCTGCACGCCTCCCGGTCAGCACAACCTGAAATAGGAAGATAGAGGCAACATTAAGAAAGCAGAAGAGACATTGCAAATTACGAACTGCTCAAAAGGCTTACCTGGCTGGTCGCCTCTCGGCTGGCACCACTCCGGAAATTCCACACGTGCTGAAGAACACTGCGACCTGCAAGGAAAGAAGACAAAACAGGTTAGCAAAGGCAAGCCATTGCAGCGCTGTGCATAGCGCTTACTTACCGCATCATAGCGCTCTTAAAGCGCCATCATTACCAGCGGGGCTCAACCAAGCCAGTTTGGCGTGCTGAAGCTCCGCATACCCAAGGGAGAAAAAGACATTATTAAACAAAGAGTGGCATGCAGGATAGCAACAGTACTAAAGAACAGCAATAGGACCTACCTGAACGATATCAAATGGGCCGGCGTCAGTGAAGTAACTGGACCGCACACACCCACGAAAGACAACGCGCCCCTGCAAAGAAGGCAGGACGGAGAGCACGCCCAACTACCACAAGGCAGAACCTTCCCCGCAGACCACATCTGGCCAAAACTGAGAAGCATACCAGCGAGTAACCTGGCTGCGTGGCGTTACTGTGGATACCAGGTGAGTGTAACAGTAAAACATTGCCGTCGTGCTGTCCGTTAGGATCTGCACTGACAGGTTGGATAGGAGGGGTTCGAATGCTCGAAGCGTTCTGAAGACTGCCAGAAGTTGTAGCAGATTGATGTGGTTCTGAGCCACTGTGTGAAACCAGAGACCATGAGCTGTATGGTGCAGGTAGTGGGCTCCCTACCCTGCTAATGAGGTGTCTGTTGTGACAACGGCCTGTATCTGTGGATCGTGAATACTGGGCGCATTGTTATATCTTTTTTTGGCACAAGCAAGTAGGTTGAATAAATACCCTTGTTTACCTGGTTGCCCGGGACGAGTTCTATGGCGTCCTTTGCAAGTAGAGTGGCAATCTCCTCGAGAAGGATTTTCTGGTGCTCCAACGAGTGTACCTTCTGTCTTGGAGGATGGTCGTGGGGGCACGCTAGTAGTTCTATACAGTAACCGGTGGACACTGTGGACAGCACCCAGCTATCTGAAGTGAATTCCCTCCATGCCTGGGTGAAGGTGGAAATGCGCCCCCCTACTGGGGATGCATGGGAAGGGACCCGAAGCGGAACATCACTGTTTACTGGATGGCAAACCACCTCTGGCTGGGCTGCCTCTACCCCTAGTGTGGCCCCTGCGCTGGCCTCTGGTGAATCCCTGTGATGTCTGGAACTGATTGTTGCCCCATGAGGTTCCTTGATTTTGGTAGTAGTTGGAACCACTCTGGGAGCCTTGGCCGCGAAAGCGACGAAAATTATTATTTCCCCTCTGACCCAAGCATTTATTTGAGAGTTGGCCGAGAGATTTTAGGGACTCGTACTCATCTTTAGCTGTCTTTAGTACCTCTTCCACTGCCTAGCCGAACAGAACGTTAGGCTCTACCGGCATATCTATAAGCGTGGCTTGGGTCTCGCGTTTGAATCCTGACTGCCTTTGCCAAGCGTGGCATTTTATTACTGTGACTTCTGCTATCAATCTACCAGCATTATCTGCTGCATCACAATTTGTTTTAAGGATGCATCCAGATACGGCCTTTCCGTTTGCTGCAATTTGGGCCAACTGGCTTTTTGGGGGCTCAGGTGCGGAGGATACTAAGGCAGCTACCTCTTCCCATCGATGGTAGTTGTAGCTTGCCAAAAGAGTGGCACTATTGGCGATACGTGCCTGATAGGCTGAAGTGGAAACCACTTTCCTACCTAGAGAGTATATGTTTTTGCTCTCTTTATCGGGGGGTGCTTCAGAAGAAGCAAGAGGTGTACCTGCCCTCTTTCTGGTGGTTGTAACTACCAGGGAGACAGGTTTTAATTGACACCTAAAGTACATAGGATCAGAGGGTGCAGCACGAAATAATTTTTCGACTCGTGGATTAAACGCACAAGTCAGATTTGGGGTTACCAGCGAGGGATCAATCCTACGTTGGATACATTTTAATATAGGAATAGCCTGGGTAAAGGCTCTTGTCTCCTAGGATCGCTTCTGCGAAATCCCCATCTTCTTGCACACCATGTGTGACGATATGGAAATGGGCTGCTGCCTTAGCAAGTACCTCGTTGAGGAGTGGCTGGTTATCTACCAGTGAATCATGCACCGGAGGGTCTTTAGGAATAGGGGAGTCGAGATTGTAGGCGCCAGCCTCATCCTCCTCCTCCTACCATTTGTGGTTCTGTCTCCTCGCAGTATGATTTGGGTGGTAAGATTCAACCACCAAAGGGTCTGTGACCAAACTCTGTGAGTCTACCTCAGAGCGGAGTCTTTTAGCAGGGAGCTGAGTGTCCTTGGACCCAGAGGCGGCAGAGGTAGCGTGGCGTTAGCATAACTATGAAAATAGTTAGGGTCTTTTTCATAGAAGTCTGCCATAAATGACATCCTTCTCATCACCCTATCAATATCAGCTGAGTTCCATTCTTTGGAACTGGGAATAAACCTCTTGTTCTGGTTCCTCATCCATGCCCATATCACGATGAGTGGGAGGGACAATTTTACACTTAGGAGTAGTGTCAGGGACCTTAGACTTCCCTATTACTTTAGGAGCCTTTTGTTTTTCCTTATGGTGTTCTGAAGGTTTCTTATATTGTTTATCCCCCTTCCCGTGACTAGAGGAATGTTTTCTGTAGGTTTTAGGGGTTTCCGAGGGTTTCGACGCTTTGCATCGAGGCGGTCTTTGACGCTTTGCGTCGAGATTCAGAGGTAGTAGATGGAGGGCGCTGAATCTCGGGAGTAGACGCTGCGTGCTTTGACTTGGGAGCATAGAGGTCGGAATCATTGTCTTCTGACGATCGAGCCTCTGTAACTATTGGGAGTCCAGCACCTTTTTCAACTGCGGACGGTTGGTCTTTGTCATGTGGCGATCGCGAATGGGAACGCCCAGAGGACACAGAATCATTGGACCGCTCTCTCTCAGTGCCTTCCGTTGCCGATCGCTCGACACGCGTGTCGAGTCACGGCTGGGGCTGATGTGTTTAGAGGAAGTGGTGTGGGTTGCGCTTCTGCCGCTGGGTGTTGTTCCCATAACTGGGCCGCAGGCCAGTCCTCCGAGGTCAGGGGCTTGCGCGTGGGTATCTGAAGACACCCCTATGCCCTCGCCGTCCGTTACGGCGGCATTGCTGCCATCGCTGGACGATCCCTCGATGTCCATGGCCTCTAGCTGCCTGGCGTAGTGGTACCAGCGCTTCGACGAGCGGTCCTTAAATGTTTTTGGCTTGTAGAGCTTACAAGCTCGACACGTAGCCTCAGGATGGTCTCGTGGTAGACCCAGATTGCACGTATTGTGCTCAACTACCCAAGGAAACTTCCTGTTACACTTAGGGCAGAATTTGAAAGGAGTACTCTTCATATGTGTAAATTTGGCAGCCGGCTGTGTATATGTAGGAAATAAATGTGGGAAAGTTTTGACCACCCCCCACTCTCCCTACTTGTACAGGGCCGAGGGCAGAGGCTTTCCAAGGCCCGGGCCAAGGCCAGAGGTCTTCCAAGGCTCAAGGTCCGTCATGTAGTTTTCGATGGCTGGTTCCCTCGATCTTCGTGGACGTCGTTCTTCGGCGTAGGATGGAAGATAACGGGGAAAATTCTTAACAATATTTAGGAATAATTGCCAAATACCAAGGGAACTCTGCAATATGCGTCCGACAGTATGGCGGAAAAAAACAATTGATGGTACTACATGCGTGAGGGATCATGGGTACAGTGGACGTCACACTAGGGATAGTATTACTGGCACGTCCTAGTTCGACACCCCTTTTTGAGTTTCGAAAATCAAACTGTAATACTCTACAGCTTCCACTAGATGTCGGCCTATGCACAGCATGTGATCCAAGCAGATTCCACAAGCCTCAGAAATGTTGTTATATATACACCTGTTACGAATTTGATGCATGTTTAACTGTTTATGCCTCTGAATGAAAATAAAACTGGTAAAAAAAATTTAAAAAACAAACCTTGATCCAGGGATCTGTTCAACACAGACAAGTCTGCCAAATATCCTTTAACTGTGTTGACATGAAGGTCGGCTGAGGCCAGTGACAGAAGGAAGTCCATCACTGTAGTGGTGAGGCAGGAGATGGGGTCAGTCTCACGTTCCCTGCACCATGCCTCAAATCTTCTCCATCTGCATGCATACAAAAATCTTGTAGATGGTCTGTGTGCAGCCAGCAACACCTCAAGTACTTCCTCGGAGATGTCCCAGTCATCCTATCTAATCCTCTCAAGAGTCACGCATGTAATTTGAGGGATTCCAGGGTCAGTTGGAGTATCTGGCCTGACTGGGTTAGGAGATCCAGGTGCCGAGGCAACCAGTGAGGTGGACCGATGGACAGATCCAAGAGGTCAGAGCACAACATTCTCCTCGCCCAGGCCGGGGCGATCAAGATCATGGTCGCCAAAACTTCTTCAACCTCCGGAGAAGCCACGGAATGACGGGAATCTGAGGGAACGCGTAAAGGAGAGGAAAGGTCCAATCCAAAAGAAACGCACCCCCCCGTGTACCGTTTGCTGGGAATTCCTTGGAGCAAAACAGTTTGCATTTCCTGTTGGACTCTGTTGCAAACAAATCCACTGCTGGGGAACCCCAGGGAGAGAAGACCTCCTCTAGGACTTCCTGGCACACTTCCCACTCATTTGAGACCGTGCTCTGCCTGCTCAGAGCATCCGCCAAGTTGTTACTTGTGCCCGCCAGGTGTACTGCTAAGACCGAGAACCTGTTCTCCAGTAACCAGAACGAAAGCATCATCGCCTCCGTGCAGAGGGGGCGGGAGTGCACACCACCTTGCTTGTTGAGGTAGTGCATCGCCACCGTGTTGTCCGTCAGGACGAGGACATGCTTTCCTCACAGAGACGGGGCAAGCGCTTTCAGGGCTAGCCTGATAACTCCTAACTCCAGCCTGGTGATGTGCCACCTGGCTTCCATTGTTGACCAGAGGCTGTTCACCTGCAGATCCTGGCAGTGAGCGGACCAACCCTTCAAGGATGCATCCGTGACCACTCGGGTATGAGGCCAGGGATGCCAGAAGGTATCCCCCGCCAAAAGAGTGTTGTGGTCTCCCCACCAGGACAGGTTGTTGACCACTGACGTGGACACTCTGAGGAGTTCCGAGAGTGTGCCGAGGTACTGAGACCACTGATCTCTCAGTAACCATTGCAGTGATCTCAGGAGCAACCAGGCTTCTGGCACTAGAAAAATGCAGGAGGCCATGAGGCCTAGATGGCAGAGGAAGGAAGTTGCTGGTACAGTGGCAATGTTCCGGAATAGGTCCATGTGAGGAGGTGCCGACAGCGGACTTGGGAAGGGCCACCAACTCGCACACATCGGACAAGCACGGCGAGCCTGACAGGAACGGAGCCGCCGCAGCAAAACGCTACGGCGGGGTTAGCTACCCACCTTACTGGAGTCGCCAGCCCAGACTGGGAAGGGGGTGGGAACCTTGTCAGGAAGCAGTCCACGGCGGCTGCGGCCCGCTGCCGAGGAGGAGTAAGAACCCCGACATCAGGGACCACCCATATGGCCCGAGTCCCGGCGCTGCAAAGATTGCGCTGATGGAAGCGCCTTAGGAATAGTCCCCATGCTGCAGGGACAGGCGAAACTGACGGCAGGGAAACCCGGTCTTAAGGGAGGCGGGACCAAACCTTCCCAACCAATAACAGACGAGCTAGGCAAGACGTCTGCTCATTGGTGGGGGTTTGAAACCAGTGAAGGATACAAAAGCCCGCCTTTCCTAAACAACGCTGTCTGTTATATTCACAGGACGCCGAGAAGGAGCATGCAGGCAACCCAGAGTGGTGGGCCTATCCAGATAACTCGAGTTAGAAGACAACAGCCTTATCCCAAAGGCAATTGGGGAAGGAAAACCCCACGGTGAAGCAACCGGCAGAACTTTCAGTTTATTATTGGTTTACTACACCTTTCAATTATTGACTCTTTGTTGATCAACCATACGGCAATAATAAATATTATTGCAGCACTTGTCTTGTCTCGAGCCTTTCATTTCCACAGTCCACCATCTGTGTCAAGCTGACTACTCTCTCTCGAGAGGCAAAACCTTCCCTGCCCGGGTATCTAGGACTGCTCCAATGAACTGGAGCCATTGGACTGGTGTCATGTGGGAGAAGCCCAGCCTGTGCAGCAGCGAGCAAAGGTGTTTTTTCTGAAAATCTAGAATTTCAAAGAAAATCGTATTTGGGTACTTGAGATTATCTTCCTTTGTATGTTCCCCACCAGTGCACGAATGGTACCACATGTACAGATAGAACATCTAGAGTCTGATGAACAATCTAATTACCTTCAGGGAGTGAACATCACTGGAAATGGGGATCTCAGTATGGCCCGGCAGGTTAGCACAAAAGTGGAAACTATGTATTCTGAACATTTTGTGCTAGAAGCCATGAATTGGCCAGAATATGTATACATAATAGACCATGATCATGCACATATGTGGAATTAAATTGTGTTTATGGTGGCAAGACTCAAGACACAGGAGATGTAACTCTGATATTTTCTTTACAGGGCCACTGGTTACAGTCTCTATTCTAACATGATTATTGATATGTGAAAACAATCACTCATATGCGCACACAAATAGAACACTAGTCAGTATTAAATACCTCTTTTTGAAAAACAAAGACAGACTTGATGAAAGTGGGCTCAATAACCTGTACCACTGAAACCGGTAGACGAAACAGACTGGAGTAAAGGTAAAGTGTGAGATCTGATCTTTGGGGATAAAGAATTTCCATTAGTCTGTCTCTGATCTGATTAGGTGTTTTGATTCAATTGAAATAGTGTTCCTTTGGGGCATGACAGAAGCACACAGAAATTACTGGCTATTAAAAATTGGTTTTGCCACAGTGGTAGCTTCATCAACCCTGGTTTACGTTTATGTTTATACACTTGGGACACAGAAAAGTCTTAAGTGTTGAGTGAACAAAGTGAGTTATCACAAAGAGTGCGACCAGATTTTCATTAAAAAAAGATCTCAAAGAAATCAATCAAAAGTGCTTGTCCTACTCTTCTTCTATCCACTATTTGATAGGCGGCACACCGGCGTAGCCTAAGGAGAGTGTGTGTCAGGCAGGGACCGTTAGGCCATTTCTCTGTCCTCCCTGAGACACTACTGTCCAAGCACCTAGGACTTATGCACTTTAGTCACACCCATCTTATCACTGCGAATGTAGAGTGTGTTGCACACGATACATATCAGGTGTGTTAGCCCTTTTTCGTACTGTACTATTCTCTCCCCGCCTTCACTTCATGTGCCATTTTTCCGTTATTTTGTATCAGGATTTCTAGGTCACCTCTATAGTAAGGGTCTATTATGCCAGCTAAGACATCAAGGCTGCGTCGCCATGCTAAACCTGACTTCGAGGCTAGTCTGATGTAAGTTTCAGGTGGGGGAATAAGGACTAAGTCTGTGGGTATTAAAACTCTGTCCCCAGGTTGGATTAATTCTCCCCTACTACTCCACAGGTCAAATCCTATAGAGTGTTCTGTGGCAATTAATGGACTGGAAGCACGGTTACTGAGTTTCACAAATTTAAGGGTTCCCCAGTTTATGTCAGCTGAGCCTGATCCGACTCCTGACATCATATGTAAGGAGTCAGGAATAAAAGCCAGACACTAAGTTGTCATTTTTTGGTTATAAAGTTTTATTCCACTTAAATGGGTTGGGAAAATGCCTCGCTGACCCTATTCTAAAGTGGAGTTTCCCTATTTTAAAACCAAAATTAAAGATCATTCTGTGTCAGGATGTCGTAAATCAAAAGCGGTCCTTGTGTACAATCTATCCTGAACCTCACACTAAAACAAAACAAAGTTCTAAGGGAAATGTTTATAACCTGGTATCTGCAAAAAGTGTACTTAAACAAAGGTAGAATAACTCCAACAGAAATGTTCTCCAGAAATGGAAAAAAATCAACTCCAGAGGTGGAAAAGACCTTAACTCCAGGGGGAATTCCCTTCCCATGGATTCTTCACTTGCATCACAACATGTCTCTGGGTTTAACAGTTCCTTTACGTATTTCTTGGCCCTCAACAATCCTGTTAGACAAACACTGTTCTGTCTTATAAGTTCCTCTTTAACAAAAAATAACTGCTTGTTACACAAGTTCCTCCCTTGCTTAACAAACACTGTCTACTTGACACTCCTAGTATGACTAAATTTCCTAATGTAATTCTCTGCCAAGGTACTTGATGGACTTTCAATCACCTGGTATACCCTCCTGCCAGGACATCCTTCTCTGCCTGGTGTACTCCCCTGCCAGGACTCCGCTCTCATTTACAATTGTTTGTTATACTCCCACGCCAGGACTCTCTTGTATTTCACAACTGCCCGATATATGCTGCCCAGTTCTTCTCTGGTTTTATAGTTCCTCTTTTATCCTCAAGTAGCATATACCTTTCTTGTTGGCTTGGTATATCTACCTAATAAACATTCACTTTACTTTCCATACTTTGTACAATGTTCAAAAACCTCTTTCTCTTCAAGCAGTATATACCTTTCATGTTGGTTTGGAATGACATGCATTACTCACAGTAATAGAATTTCTGATGATTGCATCTGATTAGATTCACATGCTGTGCATATGGTCTGACATCCAGCGGTAACCACAGAGTATAGCTTCTACTCTTTCGGGGACCGAAAGGGACGTTGGCATAGGCGTGTCCGTAACACTATCCCTATCGTGACATGTAGTGTACCCAAAATCCCTCACGCGCCGAGGTCCCTCCGATTGTACTTTTTCTGCCATGAGGGAGCCCAAGGCTATAGTGAGTGAGTACATAAAGAGAGAAAGCAGTAAGACGTCTATTTTCCTTCCACCCCGAGCGGGGAGGTAGGGAGGGTGAATGTGAATCCCAGCCAATACAATCATCAGAAATGCTATTACAGTGAGTAATGCATGTCTTCTGATGCTTGTTAATCTGCTTAAAATCACATGCAGTGCATAGACTAGCGAGCAGTACCCGGAGTTGGTGGTGGGTTGTGAGAAGGAACAGTAGAGAAAAGATGTTTTAGTACTGCTTGTCCCACCTGAGAATCAGACCTAGAATGAGTGTCTAAGCAATAGTGTTTTGTAAAGGTGTGTACAGAACTCCAGGTTGCTGCTTTGCAAATGGACTCTAGGGGAACATTTGCAATGAATGATATGGATATCCCAGTGCCCCGAGTAGAATGTGCTCTATGCTTGAATGGCAGTTCTCTCTTAGCAAGAGTGTAACAAAGTGTGATGCATTTGACAATCCGCTTTGAGATAGATGATTTAGAGACACGATCCCCTTCTCAACCAGCTGCCACTGAAACAAAGAATTGTTTAGTCTTCCTCAGTGGTTTAGTTCTTGCCAGGTAGAACATGACTGCCCTGCGCACATCTAGTGTGTGTAGGCTTCTTTCGGCCATGCTGGTAGGGTTCTGGAATAAAGTGGGTAGTTCGATTGACTGGTTCACATGGAACTTTGAGATTAATTTAGGCGCAAACCTAGGATGTGTGCGCAGAACTACTTTATCTTTGTGAATTGTAACAAAGGGGTCTAGCACAGAGAGTGCTTGTAGTTCGCTAACCCTTCTGATAAGAAATGATAGCCACTAGGAAGGCTGTTTTATAGGTCAGGTCCTTCAGACTTGCTTTATGCATAGGCTCAAAGGGAGCTCCTAGGAGTCTGGTTAAAACCACATTTAGATCCCTTCCCGGAGCTGGGTGAGAAATAGGAGGATAAATCCTCTTAACCCCTTCCATAAAGCCTTTAATCACTGGTATTTTCCACCACAACACCTTTTGTTGTGACGTGGTGTAGGCTGACAGAGCAGCCAGATGAACCTTTAGGGAATTGAAGACTAACCCAGTGTCCAACAGATGGGTTAGGTATAGCACAATGTGTGTGGGTGAGCAATCGATGGGATTGACGCCCTTGGAATTGCACCAGATAACGAAACTTTTCCATTTGCTGGCATAGCAATAACGTGTATTTGGTTTCCTAGCTTCCCTGAGTATGTCCATGCACCTCTGAGGAAGTTGTAGGTGACCAAACTCTATGACCTCAGGAGCCACGCTGCTAAATTCAGAGTTTGTGGGCATGGGTGAAGGGTCTCCCTCCTGTCCTGAGACAATATGTTGTACGGGCAGGGTAGTTTCACTGGTGGGGAGAGGGACATTTCCATCAGGTGAGCGAACCAGGGTTGGCAGGCCCACACGAAAGCTACCAGTACCATGGTAACTGGTTCCTGGTGCATCTTGTGCACTATCTTGTTGAGAAGGGGAGTCTTGGGAAAAGCGTAGACAATTTTCCCTGACCATGTTATCCAGAGACCGTTCCCCTTGGATCGGTTCTGGGGGTACCTGGAGATGTAGTCTTGGCATTGGGCGTTCTCCTGAGTTGCGAACAGGTCGATCTCTGGGAAGCCCCATTCTGCGAAGACGTTGGACACAAGTGGCCTCATTACACGGTAGGCGGTAAGGGATTACCAGCACCGGTAAGGGCACCGGTGCCGGTAATCCCTTACCGCCCAACTAGGAGGTCCCTTAGCGGGTCCCTTCCCTAACGCCTGGTTTTACCAGGCGTTAAGGAAGGGACCTGTTGAGGGACTTCAGAGCTTATAACGGGCCCGCTAACAGCGGGCCTGTTATTAGCTCCATCCCCATTCCCATTGAGCCCTATGGGGGCTCGAATGGGAATGGGGAATGGTTCCCGGAATGGGGACTTACCGGGTCCTCCAAGGTCAGAATGACCCGGTAAGTCCCTATTCCGGGAACACGGACCCGGAATGCGGTACGGGGGTAGCCATGGCGCTATTAGCGCCATGGCTACCGTCTAATGAGGCCCAATGTCTTCGTACAGCCACCATTCATATTCTTCGGGCAGAGGAAAATCTCTGCGGAGTACGTCTGCCAGAAGATTGAGTTCCCTTGGAACATGTTGGGACAACAGAAACATCTTGTGTTTGAGAGCCTATATCCAAATGTTTTGGGACAGCTTGGATAGCCCTGGAGAGTGAGTGCCCCCCTGTTTGTTAAGGTAGTACATAGCTGTAGTGCTATCCGTTAGAATCAGCACTGTCTTCCCTTGCAGTTGAACCTGAAAGGCTTTCAAAGCCTTGAACACCGCTAATAACTCCAGTAGGTTTATGTGGTTGGACGCTACTTGAGGAGACCAAACTCCGTGTGCTGTCTGCTGAAGCAGATGAGCTCCACACCCTGTGAGAGATGCGTCTGTAGTGAGAGTGGCTTCCACTGCAGGGGTGGTGAAGGTCATCCCCTTCAAGAGGTTTTCTCTTGACCACCACTGCAGAGAGAGAATGAGGGCTGGCAAGACAACTATTAGATCTTCCCATTGTCCGCTGGCCTGACACCACTGGCTGTTGAGCCACTCTTGCATGGGACGCATGCACAGCCTCACGTAGGGAACCAAGTATATGCATGACGCCATCATTCCTAGCAAGCACATGGCCTTGCGCACCACCACTCCCAAATGGCTACATATTGAGGGATCTGAAAAAGCATTTTCTGAACCCTCTCGTTGGAGGGGAAGACGAGGCCGTCCTTTGTCTGAATTAGAGCTCCCAGAAATTGTTTTATTTGACTGGGGAGTAAACAGGATTTCTCTTTGTTGATTGAGAAACCCAGACTGAAGAGGAGATCTACTGTTTTTTGGGTGTTCGAAAAACATGCGTCAAACGTGTCCCCCGTAATGAGCCAGTCATCGAGGTAAGGGTAAACTGGGACTGATAGTCTGCGCAGGTGTGCTGCTGCCACTGCCAGGACTTTTGGTAAACAACCTCGGCGCTGAGGTGCTGCCGAAGGGGAGCACCTTGAATTGGTAATGCCTGTCCTGGATCATAAACCTTAGATATTTCCTGTGCGCTGGCAACATTGAAAAATGAAAGTATGCATCTTTTATGCCCAATGTTGCCATGTAGTCCCCTTGTTTCAACAGTGGGATTACCTCCTGCAGTGTTACCATGCAAAACGTGTGGGGTTTTATAAACTTGTTCGCTGGGCGCAGGTCAAGAACAGGGCGCATGGTGAGATCCTTTTTGGGGACAAGGAAGTACACTGAATAAATACCCTTGTCTACCTGAAGAATAGGGACGGCTTCTATGGCGTCATTTCCCAGCAGTGCTTCCACCTCTTGATTCAGGATCTCCAGATGGTCTGGTGAAAGGCGCCGTGAGCGCGGCGGTCTGTATTGTGGAGGTCGGGCGAATTCCACACAGTAACCGTGGGCGACCGTCTTTAAGACCCACTGGTCTGAAGTTATCCCCTCCCATGCCATGAGGAAAGATGTTAATCGCCCCTTGACCGGGGTGACATGGGAGGGGACCTGGACCTCTGCAGCGTTTCTGACCCCTTTAAGGGTAGTAAGTGGGGCTTCCAGCTGTTTGTCCTGTGTTGAAGCTACCCGTGCTGTAGTTGTTTTGACCAGCACGGCCTTGCCCTCGAAAGGACTGCCAAGAGTTATTACCCCTCTGGGAGGAGGGTTTCTGCGTAATTTGTTGCAGAGACTTTAGACTCTCATGCTCCTTCTTGGCCGTTTCCAAAGCCTCATACACCGCTTTCCCGAAGAGGTCAGACTCCTCAATGGGTTTATTAATGAGGGAGGCCCGAGTTTCACGTTTAAACCCTGATGTACGCAGCCAAGCATGTCTTTTCAGTAGAGTCCCTTGGGCCAGGGACCTGCCCGAAGTTTCCGCAGTGTCCAGGGTGTTTTTGATCACATGCTGGTTAACTTGTCTTCCCTCCACTACAATGGAGAGAGGTTTTGACTTGGCGGGTTCAGGAACCTCTAGGAGGCCTTCCTGGAGCAAGTTCCATTGGGTGTCAGCATTGCTTGCCAATAGTGTTGTATTATTAGAAATCCGCGTAGTATATGCGGCCGCCGACGTGACACGTTTGCCAAGGGCATACAGTCGCTTGGATTCCTTGTCCGGCAGTGATTCCCCTGTGGCAAGGGGTACCCCTGCCCTTTTCCGAGTGGTAGTCACTACCAATGAATCTGGGACGGCGTGTCCTCTGATGTATAAAGGGTCGGAAGGGGAGGGGCGGAATAATTTTTTTACTCTTGGGTTCACCACCCAAGTTTGAGCTGGTGACACCAATGGAGGGGCCAACCTTCTCTTGATGAAATTAAGGAGGGGGATGGCCTGGCTAGATGGAGGTTTCTCCTTAAGGATATCCTCTACAAAATCCTGCTCAGGTACAGCCTCTTGAGTGGACATTTTAAAGTATTCAGCTGCTTTTTTCAACATGGAGTTGAATGCCATTTGGTCATCTACAGGAGAGGCCTGGCGAGCCAGGGTGGACGGAGGAGAATCCAGGCACAAAACATCAGTTTCCTGATCTTGCAGTGTCCATGGGTCTTGACCTTCCTGCTGGGTTTCTTCCCAGCTTTCCGTAGTATCCTGTTGTTCTTCCTCATAACTTTGTAGGAATGAAGCTTCCTCCTCTTCATTATAAATGTTCCTATATGAGTCCATGTGGACAACTTCTTCCTGCTGAAAGGTAGAAGACTGAACTTCTTGAATTTGGAGGTTGGGGTCTACCCGAGCCCTTTTCGGGGGAGGATGATCAGAAAAACTGATAATCTTCTCCATCCGATCCATACATCCTTCGAACTTCTGTGTAGTCCATTAAATGGACCCAAACGGGCCTACGGGTGGAAGACCGGTGTTCTCCACCCTTCTCTTAGGGTGTCGGAAACAGGCTCTTGACTATATGCGTACTCATCGTAGGATTCAGGATCCCAATCCATCAAAACTTTTTCTGTGGCTTGCCCCATAACTTTAGGCAGGACCGTGGTAAGACCCACCGCCGCAGTAATTCTTTCGATGCTGCTTTCGATGGCCGACGAATCGGCGTGAGACAGAGGTTCTGATGGTTTATCGGTAGGCATAGTACCTTCTGCGGCGCTAGAGGGCCTAGCGGTTGGTTTTTCAGGTAGAGGCCTAGCCGTAGTTTTTGGGCCTACCGCAGCCTTCGGGACCATCGAGGCATCGGATTTCCGCGCTTCGACGTGTTAAGTTTTTGCAGCAGCGCCCTTACTTGATTTAGATTGCCCAGTCGCAAGACGCTGCTGCGGATGCGGGGAAGGCTTTGGATCTGAACGATCCGAGGGAACCGGCGAAGTTTTCGGCGGCCCTGTTGGCGCTTTCACCTTTTTCGACGAAGACGTTGAAAACGGTGTAGGGGTTGTTTGCTTAGTGTGATGCGCTTGTATGCCCCTGTCACCGGGTGTTGTCCCTTTAGCGAGACCTGAGTCAGGCCTTAAAGGGCCGGGGACGGGCATGGCGGACCTAGAAGTGCCCGCCTCAAGGTCTATAACATCCGCCATGGATGTTTGGTCACCCGAAGTACCCCCGTCACTCTCAGCGGGTGTGGTGGTGGGGGAAGGGGGTTCCACCCACGACATACCGTAAGCAGCCCACCGCTTTACACAGCGCTCCTTAAAGGTCTTAGGCCGAAGGAGTTTGCAGGCCGCACACCGCTTCTCGTCGTGCTCTAGGGGGAGACAGGCGTTACACAGCCGGTGTTCGTCCTTCCAAGGATATCTGACCCTACACTTAGGGCAGAACCTAAAGAGTCCTTTCCATACCTAAAGGGAAGGAAGACCAGACCGAAAGGGAAAAGGAGGTGAAAGGAGGAAAGACATACCGACAATATGGCCACCCCGACCCCACTCTCCCTACTGTATAGGTCGGCCAGAGGTCCCGACCACGTGGAAAATCCGACCGCCGGATTTTAGGCCCCGAAATCCACAGCCGTAGACTAATCCCCTGTAGTCTTCGTCGAAGATGTTCTTGATGAGCGAAGTGACTTGGGGAATAACCGACAAGTCGGCAAGATAAACAATGTCTCTTGTAAGAGCTCTGCCATAGGGCGACCAGTTATCTGGGCGGAAAAAAACAATCTGAGGGACCTCGGCGCCTGAGGGATTTTGGGTACACTACATGTCACGATAGGGATAGTGTTACGGACACGCCTATGCCGACGTCCCCTTTCAGTCCCCGAAAGACAAGATGCAATACTCTGTGGCTACCACTGGATGTCGGACCATATGCACAGCATGTGATTCTAAGCAGATTAACAAGAATCAGAAATCTACTTGACAAACAATCACAATATTCAAAATCTTCTGTTCTTCCTTTGTGATTCATAGCCAATCTTGCTGTAAATTCACTTTCTGTAACTTTACAATGTTCTATTTCTCTTTGGTGCGGTTGCCAAAACGTCCCAGGGTGCCTATTCTGCTTTGGCAGACTTATCACTATCCAGTTGTGTTTTCAGGCTTGCTCACGCACACGCGGCATACTTTCGCCACCTGCTTCCCTCTCTGGGCAGTTCCGACGTCTCTTCAGGCTTCGCCGCGACTCTACTCCTGCACGGTGGCTTCTCCGATAAGGACAACGCTGCTTCTCTTGGCTGCCGGATGTCCAGGGACCATCTCGCGGTTCCTGGCATCTACAGAGCCCGCCTCGCTCGCTACACGTTTCTCATCTTCTTTGCCGGTGAGCTTCCATGCTATGTTCTTCCTTTGTGATTCATAGCCAATCTTGCTGTAAATTCACTTTCTGTAACTTTACAATGTTCTATTTCTCTTTGGTGCAGTTGCCAAAACGTCCAAGGGTGCCTACTCTGCTTTGGCAGACTTACCACTTTCTAGTAGTGTTTTCAGGCTTGCTCACGCACACGCGGCATACTTTCGCCACCTGCTTCCCTCTCTGGGCAGTTCTGACGTCTCTTCAGGCTTCCCCGCGACTCTACTCCTGCACGCTGGCTTCTTCGATAAGGACAACGCTGCTTCTCTTGGCTGCCGGATGCCAAGGGACCCATCTTGCGGTTCCTGGCATCTACACAGCCCGCCTCGCTCGCTCCATGTTTCTCACCTTCTTTGCCGGTGAGCTTCCATGCCACGCTGGTTCGTGCTTCCAGCCATTGCACGCCAGCTCGCGCCTCCAGCCTCAATCCGCCTTCACTAAAACAATCACGTCTTCTCCTGAGCTGCACCTTACCGTGCAGTTCACATTTGTAAATGTCCCACATACAGGTATCTTGCTCCAACCAATATCATGCTCAATATACTTGCAGCTTTGTGTAGATACCTTCTTCCTCCTCGCCTCAGTACTGAAGTGGTTATGTGACTTGTTTTTGTTGTATAATGTTTGGAGGGTCTTTTCCAGAGTGTCTACAAGGAAAATCAGTTTTACCTGAAGAAACACTAGCATGGCAATAGGCCATCAGAATATTGGGCAATAGGGGTTATTCCTCATGGGAAAGTGGGGAATACCGCGCCTCATCCAATGAAGCTATGACATCTGCCGGGTGACTACCTCCTGCATTGTGATCCTACCTCTTATAGCAACCCAGAGTGTCAGGAAGCGGCTGCCATCACCTTGCCACATGGGAGGAGGCTACTGCCGGGGGAATCCTTGATGAGACTATTGGATTCTTCACAACTATAACACGCTAAAACGTGACTGACATTTCTAAGCACTGTCCTGAGGTAAAAAGGGACCTCTGCTTTCTAGAACTGGGGCAGGACTTGATGGGCTAGGGATCATTGGCTGGCCTAGAGCAGGGAATACTCTACTGTTTGAGTTTCCAGACACTGTTTATGATCTCAGAACATCTGTCTTTTGTTCTACCTAGCCTAATGGGCATTCCTCCTGCATATTAGGTTTCTATGTTCTTTGGACTCCTTCACAACACCGACAATTTCACTTTAAAATTAATATAGTGTGGACTTCTAAGATGGCCGCCGTGGTGGAGAAACAGTGAAACAGCATGCTCCACTCCCCCTCCACCAAAAAACAGAGTAATTAACAGCTGAAACCCCCTTCCCAGACAAGGTTCGGCGTGGAGAGGTACCGGAGTGCTATCCCGTGAACCAGGAAGGACCAGCAACAGTAAACTGAGCAATTAAGCGGAGCCTGGAGCAGCAGCCCAACAAGAGCGGGCGCCGCAACAAGCAAAGATAACCGAGATCAGCTCCAGGGAAAAGAGGGCTGAAGGACGCGTGCTGCCAGCAGCAGCCGCCTCGGAAAGTCGATGCAGCCGAGGACAGTAAAGAGGAGAAAACATTTTGGCACAGGGGGGTCCCAGGAGGTAGGACCAAGCCAAGCCGGGTAAATAAGTCTTAGGGTGAAGCAACCCCCCGCCACCGAGAAGGCGGGAGGAAGCACCCCAGGGACAAGTTGCAAGCGGCAGGACTGTCCCGGCAGAGGTACCGCACTCCGGAGGTAAAGGAGGGAGAGTGACAGCAACCCGGCAAGGACCGGCGGGAAGAGGAGATTGCAGCGCCAGAGGATCAGCGGGTGCAGAGGAAGGAAGAAACAACACCGCCAAGAGGAACGTGACGGATCCTGTGGAGCCAGAGCTACTGAGTAAAAGGGAGGAAAGGAGACTAACACGGCACAGCGCGGGATCGGGGAACAAGGTGATAGCCGGAAATGGCTGGGAAGCGGCACAGAAGCGGAAGAGGCAAGTGGCAGCATGGCAATCGACAGCCTGGGTAGGCAGCCAGCACCCGACTCCACCATACTCAGCGCACCGGACCTCGCAGCCGAGCGGCCTCAGAGGGATCCCAAGCAATCACAAGAGGGGGTAAGGACAAAAACCCCAATCCAGACCTCCTGCCCTAAAGGAGGACATATCGGGCAGTCCATGGGGGAGGAGGGGAGAAGGGCATCAATAAAAAGACATGTAGGGGTTACAACAGCGGGTGGACCCAAGCCAAGGAAGGTAAAAGAAACACATAGGCACCAACGGGCCCCACAAGAGGGGAAACCCAACCTTCAGGGACAACTAGGATAGCCCCACACGAGGGCAACGGTCCCTCATAAACAGAGGAAGTGAGGGGCAGAAGGCGGCAGGCCAGGCACAAAACCAAACAATCCACTCAATCCGGGCATCATAGCCAGGAAGCGCAGTAGAGGTCACGGGCAAGAAAGCGGCGCCAAACTGCCAGAAACAGGCAACAAGGTGCAGCAAGTCCCCAGACCCTGGAGGCACCCCAAAATCACACCACAACAAACCAAAAAGGAAAACAGAGATGAGGGAGGGTAAGGGCAGCCAGAAAAGAAGGCCAAGCAGGGGTAAACACACTGAAGTGCATAAGAAGAAGGGGTGGAAAGAGCCACCTGTCTCTTCTGCTTGGTGGGATAAGGGCAGATCTGCAGCAGGAGCAAAGAGGGCTGGAGCAGGTCCGCACCAGAGGAAGAGGAAGAATAAACACACAGCCTGAGTGCATTAGAGAAGGAACGGGATGTCAAAAAGTAGGAGGAAAGACCCAGAGATCCAGGCGAAAGGAAACAAGAAGAGCTATGAGGGCACGATTCAGAAAATGTGGAGAAAGGATCCATGCTGCAGGATTGCGACATGGGTGCGGACAGGAGTGAGGAGAAACACTCATGAGAAGAGGCCCAGGACGATCAGGGGGACACTCAACAATTCATTGAACAATGCTTCCAGAACTTTGGAGATACAATGGCAAATATGATACAAACGTAAATAGAAAAGATGAACGAGGACCTGTCGGGAGCTGTCAAAAGTGAACTACAGGGTCTAGAGGCAACAGTTGATACCAACAAAAGAGCACTGCAAGAGATGGGGTCAATCATAAAATGGAGGAAATGATGGACCATCTGGCTAGAGCTACGCACAATTTAGAACTCCAGATTGAAGACCTTGAAAATAGATCACAAATGGCAAACATCCGGATAAAAGCAATACCGGAGACTGTGGGAGACGCAGACTTAGAACAGGCAATTCCACAAATATTTGCATCCCTAATAGACCTAACCGAATCCGAAGAAATTTTGGTGGACAGAGTGCATAGAGTGGGGCTGAAACGAAATGAACAGGGAGCCAGACCTTGGGACGTCCTGGTGGCAATGCACGAGTACAAACAGAAGGAGAACATTCTAAGGGCAGCCAGGCGAGCTGATGAGCTTCAATACAATGGCACAGCGGTGCACCTATACCAGGATTGCTCCCAAATAACACTAACCAAAAGAAGGCAGATGCGCCCTGTAATACAAGAACTGGTAAAACTCAACATAAGATTTAAATGGACCTTCCCATTCGGACTCCTGTTCGAGGTCGATAGAAGACAGAGAAGAATCACCACGGTAGAAGAAGGGGCAGACATACTGGGAATTGAGGCGGACCCAATATGAACGGAGGAGCAGGGCCCAAAGAAGGAGCACTCGAAAAGGATGGCATGGTAATGGTCAACCCAGGAGTTGAGGAAGAGAGCAAGGAAAAAGCGGGGACCACATGGCCTGAAATTCACGGAAAAGGATACACCGCAAGGGGCAGAGCACACGGAAAAGAGCCGCCATAAGCAAAGATAGCCACAATAACGAGGAAAAAGTAAGAGCTCCTGGGGAGGGGATTAAATACAGCTATGTGATATAGGTGGTGGGGGGGAGGGTAAGGGGTGATCTTTGAGGTAACTCATGGGTCGAGGGGGACCCGCAGAAGGGCACACTGGGGCTGGGGGGGGGGGGGGGTAAATAGGCTCAACACCCAAGCAGGACAGTCGGGAGGGGCTAGAGGCCGGTTGAGTCACCCCAGGTATGGGGTGGGGGGGGGGGGGGGGACACGCTCGGAATCAAGTCTGGAGGTGGGGAATAAACCTGCCCAAGATGGGAAGGTACTTAGAATTTCGCTAAACAATGGCTAAGGATAGAGTGCTAAAAGTCATCTCAATGAATATCAAGGGGCTAAACTCACCAGTTAAAAGAACAAAAATTAGACCAATACCTGGCAAGGGAGACCCCAGACATAATAGCCCTGCAGGAAACCCATATACAAGAAAAGGACAAACGTAGACTTAGAATAAGGGGGTACAACAGAATTCAGCAGGCAAACAGCTCGAGAAAGAGTGCGGGCACACTAATAGCATTGAAAAACAATCTGGAGCTTAAAATAACGGACGTAAGCAGAGACAACAATGGCAGGTATATGGTGATAACGTGCCAGGGCGGGGGGAGGGGTTCGGGGGGCAGACTTTAACGGTAGCTTTGCTGTATGCCCCAAACACGGGGCAAGATCATTATATACAAACAATGGTGCATAAATTAGAAGGGTTTGCCAGAGGAAACATAATTCTAGTATGGGACTTTAATCTCGCATGGGACCTGGAGAGGGATAGAAGTGCAGTGGTTTATCACACACAGAACAAGCCATCGAAGGAACTGAAGGGAAAGATGGAAAATCTAGCGCTAGTGGACACATGGAGGGAAATGAAAGGGGAGGCGAGGGGGTTCACCTTTTACTCCCACGTGCATAGATCAGCATCGAGGATAGATTATATATGGGTGTCACACCCCCTTTTGAGGAGAGTGAAGGAGGTGGAAGTGGGGGCCATCACCCTATCAGACCATGCTCCCATCACCATGTCATTTACACTACCAAGCCATCCAGTAGGCCTTTGGAAGTGGAGGTACCTGGGCACACGTCTTCAGGAATCAAATTCTGAGGGAAGAGATGAAGGATGAGATTTATCAGTACTTCCAAATGAATAAGACCCAGGGAGTAAACCCACAAACAATCTGGGAAGACTTCAAGGCCAATATACGGGAAGATAATAGCGGTAAAAATAAGACATGAGAAGGAGATAAGGCAACTAGAGAGGGACCTGGAAGATAAATTAAAGACACTCACACTCCAAATGGCAACTAAGCCATCGGGAATAGCTTGAAAAGAGTATAGGGCTGCATCTCAAACAAATTGTGTACTAGAAGAAAGAAGGTGGGGATAGACTGTTGGCGAGAATGCTTAGAATGGAGGAAAAGGAGAGAACCATCCTAAAGATAAAAATGGCAGATGGGGAGGAGCAAACAGATAATGACTATCAAGAGGGAATTTACGGATTTTTACAGGAATGTGTATAAATCAGAGGGACTGTATGGGAGAGCAT
Source organism: Ambystoma mexicanum (assembly GCF_040938575.1). Taxonomy (NCBI): domain Eukaryota; kingdom Metazoa; phylum Chordata; class Amphibia; order Caudata; family Ambystomatidae; genus Ambystoma; species Ambystoma mexicanum. The sequence continues at coordinate 32,153,705 of NC_090936.1, forward strand.
AGGAGGAATATCTGGACAACTGCTCACTGCCCAAGATTACGACCCAAGAAAGTGAGGAGTTAGATAAAGAGATAACCAGAGAGGAGGTGATCAAAGTAATAGTCACACTTCCCATCAACAAAGCCCCGGGCACCGGCGACTTCTCAGCCGAATTATATAAATCATATAAAGAGATATTGGCTCCACGATTGGTAGCACTGTACAACAGATTTGGGGAGGAGGGGGGAATAACACCTTCAATGGAAGAAGCAAAAGTGATACTTTTGCCAAAACCAGGGAAGGACCACGCACTATGTGGCTGATACAGGCCAATCACACTTATCAATACATATGCCAAGCTATACACTAAGGTCTTGGTGACTCAGTTGGAATCTCTTCTCCCCGGGCTGATAGACCCGACCAATCGGGATTCATACAGGGATGGCAAACCCACGATAATACCAGGAGAATTGCCCACATCATAGAGAAGGTGAACAAAAAGCATAGTGTGGCCCTAGTGGTAGCACTGGACGCAGAAAAAGCCTTTGATAGAGTGGAGTGACAATTCCTCTTTTGTACATAGCGTAAGGCGGAACTGGGAGAGGATTTTATATCTAAGATTGCAGCCAACTATAAAACACCATCCCTGAGCATACTTCTAAATGGGGATTTTTCTGACCTGGTTGAAGTTTCAAGGGGCACAAAAGCGGAATGCCTGCTATCCCCGCTATTGTATGCCATACATCTGCACCCTATCTTGAGCAGTATTAGGTCCAAACAAGAAATCAAGGGGGTCCCATTTGGAGGGAAAGTGAACAAGGTCGTTGCGTTTGCAGATAACATGCTGCTAACGATAACTAACCCGGGGGAATCGCTGAAAGCAGTGGATAGGGAGCCGACTTCGTACGAAGAGGAAGCCTGGCTGAAGATAAATCAGAGCAAGTCGGAGGTAGTAGGCTTACAGATGACATAGGAGAGGGAATGGGGGGGTAAAATTCAGATCACCATACGGATGGGCTAAGAATAAATTGAAACACCTGGGAATACACCTTACAAAAACCACAGACCAACTATTTGAAGCTAACTATCCCCCGCATTGGAAACCATAAAGAAGACGCTGATCAGGTGGAGACCATCATCTATATACTGGCTAGGCAGGATAAATGCCATAAAAATGGTGGTAAAGCTGAAGCTACTATATGCATATATGTCAATAGCCACAAGGGTACCGAGGGCCTTACAAAAACATACACAGGCCTTCATATGGGAACAGAAGAGGCCAAGAATCCCATACAAATTGATGCTCCAACCTAGGAATAAAGGGGGCATAGGGGATTCAGACCCTATAGCGTATTACTGTGCAGCCCAAATCAGAGGGACTGGAAAGATGATAGAGGGAAGAGATGAAGGGAAATGGACAGAGTGGTGGTAGGTCCTAATTTAGAGTCGGTACTATGGCTACCCCGGGAGGATAGACCAGAAAACATATAATGTAGTTCCATTGAAGCCCTGGTGGGAAATATGTGGCATGAAGTAATAAAATACTCTAAGATAACCATATTTCCCTCGCCACTCACTCCAATTTTCAAGAACCCACAATTCACACCAGTATGGGAGGGGGAAGAGGTTTGAGAAGAGGCATGACAGGGGATGCAAGAAGTTACAGGATATATACGAAGGGGAAGAGAAAAAAACATTCATTCAGTGTAAAAGCGACTTTGGTCTGGGGGAAGAAAGGTTCCAATTTATTGTTGTGGGAAATATTTCAAAAAATACTAATAAAAATTTATTTAAAAAATGAATATAGTGTGAATGGTCACCCTGGGGTCTTTGCAGCCCGTCATGCACTTCTAAACCATGATCAGGCAAAAATCTAGGATGCTAAGTAGTCTTTTTTTTTTTTAATTGAAACCTGTTTTGTGCCAACTGTACTTGCAAATTTCCCTTTTTTTTAAAAAAAAAAAACATCAGCAGGACATAATGAAGGAAGAGTGAAGTGAATCCCTTCACTATTGTTGCGGGCATCCTAGGGAGAAGCCCTAAGGTGGACAAGAGCAGATAAGTACTGGGTAAGGAAATATAAAGATGTCTAACGCATCCAACTCTACAAGTTACTATAACCAAGCAGCATTTCTACTTCAACATCAAATATAAATTCCAAAAATCCTGATATCACAAAACTTACCTCTTTTATTTGTCTGTGGAGCAACTGTCATAACACTTTGCAAAGATGAAGCATTACTCTCTTGCCCATCTGGGCATTTGGATTCTTCATTTCTTGTTTCCTTACTCTACGGAAAACAATATCAAAGATTCATATGCATCTAAGTATACCGCACACAAGAAGCAAGGGTTAAATATATATTTGGAATACCTTCTCACCAATAATATAATTTTTCCTGTATGGGACTTTCATATTCAGAAAAGTCTCCACCATCAGCATAGCCTCCAAATGCGTTATGGATAAAGGAGGAGATTCTACACTGAAATAACAATATTATTGCTACAGCTGGCAGCAGCATAGGGTGCTGGTTATTGTGGCATAAGGGGTGCTACTTTATTGGGATTTTGGTGGCAGGCGAAAGGCAGCTTTGGCATTATGTATAGAAAACAACAGGTTGCATGAATAATAGTGTACAATGTGTTTGTGTATGACATTTTGGTAATTCTGTACACAGACATATTGTTAAAATGATGTAAACATTGAGTTATGATATGTGTCATTTATAACGCACCTGTACACAAGTGTTTCTAGGCACGACAAGACAAGAGAGGGAGGACAAGACAAACGATCTTACTAGGCCTTGTGTCATTCAGATCGTGCAAGTGCGACACGTAATGTATAGGAGGAAGGGAGAGGGGGAAATGCCAGGGAGGGGGAAGTGCAGCAGACAAGTAGGTCAGCAGAGGAGGGAGAGAGAAAAAGCAGAGGAGAAAAGGAAGGTCTTGAGCTGGTTCCGGAACTTCAGGTGGAGCGGCTCAAGTTTGAGAGGGGCAGGGAGGCCATTCCAGAGGGAGGCACCTGCAGAGGAGAGAGATCTACCCCCCTCCCCCACTCATTGCCTGGAGAAGCATCTAACCCTGAGAGAGGTGAAGGTAGCTCAGCGATGGGCTCAAAAAGGAAGGTATTTTGGAAGAGAGCTGGATGTAGTGTGGGCCCCGGCCCCAGAAAGCCTTGTGGACGATGCAGAGGGTCTTGAGCTTGATCGCTGCTGCCATAGGGAGCCATTGGAGAGATTTCAGGGCTGGAGAGATAAGGTCCCTGGGCTTGAGGTCAATGATAAGTCTAGCAGGACTGTTCTGGATTAGTTGCAGAGAGCGGAGAGTAGAGGAAGATAGATTAAGAAAAAGGTTTTTGGAAGATGATTTTGGTTAAGGTCTGTCTGGAGGAAGTGCTGATGTGGGTATCAGCGATAGGGAGGCCAAGGTTAAAGACCAGGATATCCCTCTTGAACTTTTTCCTATCAGAATTAGTGAGAGGAATAGGATATGAGATAGAGTAGCAGTTTGAGAACATGGGAGAGATTGAGAGCACCATAGAGGGAGTAAGGAGGCAAGAAGGGAGCGTGAGGGAGGAAAGAAGCACAGCCCAAAGCCGGGCAACAGGAGGCAAAAGAGCGGAGGGTTCACACAAAAGGAGGCCCACAGGAGGCAACAAGCAGGCAATTCACAGGGAAACACAGGAGCAGTGTAAATTGAAGACAGGGGGGAGCGCACTATAAAAACACCCAGATTCGACTTTCCTAAGAAAAGAGGGGAAAATGCCTAGTTGTAACACAAACAGCAAGGTAAAACAAAAAGGAAAAGCAAACTTTCCCTGAGAGATGGCCAGGCAATACTGTTCAATATGTTACAATATGAACAATTGTTTTATTTAATGATATAGTTTATTACAAACCTTTCATTTATAAACACACCACAACAGTAAGCATCCTACAACAATCAGCACTCAATTACATGTGTTTCATTTTAGTTCTTATTTATGTCCCTTTGTATGCCCTTTATGCACTTTCTTTAATGAATTTCACTTGGCTGATCCCTTATATTGCTCCAAAATTGGATGATCGTGAGGACTAGGGCTTTGTTGTTTCCCAAAAGAATCTATGCCCATCTTCCATTGGCATAATAAGAAGTTCTTGCTTCTGGAAGCATGTCTCTAAATAAATTTCTTATTTCGGTCAGTGCCGTGCAATCCATTATAATATGATATAACGCTTCCGCTATTTCTTGTTGTTGGCAGAATCGACAGTATTTCAATGTTGCTGGCAGCTGTTTTCACTTGACCATAACTTCCTGTGTGGGCAACAGATTAAGGCCAAAACGCAAAATGGGGTCTCAAATATGACGTGCTGGAAAGAGATTTAGATACTGAGGGAGTTGGTTCATAGCTCTTGTATCCATCTTGCAGTGCAAGTTGATATTGCGCCTTCAGTTGCATCGTTCTGATCCAGTCGTTTTGTTGAACGCGTTGTTTTGCCTCTTCTGGACAGAGTTTATGCAACTGCATATTTATATCTGCATTATTGTCATGATTCAAGCCCCTGGTCATTATGGCCGAACCAGCCTTTCGGCTGGGGCCAGGTTACAGGCTTCCATTGTGGCCTCAAGGGCCACAAAACACCATCAGGGACTCTCTTGGAGCCAGTCATGGTGCCTTTGGCACCAGGCTCATACTGTTATGTGACGTCAGTTAACATGGAGGCACTCGCATAGCTCAGTTCCAAAGAACTGAGCTATGCGGTCTAGTGTTTCGGATGTGGTTGGGCCTGGGACTACTTTACCTGGAACTACTTTACTTGGGCTATATAAGCCACACCCAAACAGCAGCACATGGTTCGCGTTATTCTGCAGTTAGCAGCGTAACGCTCACCATGTCAGTTCTGATCTACAGTGTTTCTTGCATCCTGCCACGTGCTGAATCCTGTATCTGGAAGAAGAAGCACACCATTATTCAGCACTTACATGTAAGTAGCAGCCTGGCTTTGTTCTTGAATCTTCCATCTTCAAACTACCACCAGCTGCTCACCTGAATACACGCAATCCGGGGATTCTTCATCACAACACCGCATCCATCTTCAGAACGCTGCAACAACCTGAAAAAGACAAAGAGAAACATCATTAGTGAGTGCTCGCTCATGGCCATGCAATGACAACGAAAACCACTTCCCAGGTGCAGTCTCTCCTTGATCTCGGAACATCACAGCGGCCCGGAACATCATAACGACCTGCCAAGGAAGCGGCGCAGGCACAGCTTAGCAAAAGAAAAGGCAAGAAAGTGCTGCGCACCGCGCATTCACTTACATTGCTGGGATTCTCATCCCATACAGCACGGCAACACCAAAACTCTCCAACTCATCTGAGGGAAAGAAACTAGAGATATTAATAACAAGATAAAAGACTGTAAAACAGTAGTACCTACCTCATCAAGCAAATCAGAGTCACAGCAGGCCTGGACCCGAACACTGGGCAACACACCAGTGAAGCAACTAGGTCGCAGACCGCCCACACCTCCAACGTGTCCCTGCACAGAGACGCAGGACGGAGAGCACACCATACCTAATATTAAGGTGAGGAGAGGGACTGGACTTAAGGGAGGAATTCTAGGCTGAGGGAGGTGGGAATCAATCCAAGAGAGACATTTAAGCATTATATCCAGTTCTCCTGTATTGCTATCCTCGTCCAACACACTATCAAGGGAGAGGGTTCGAGAGTGCTAATCTTTCAGCCAGAGCTGAGTGACGTCCCCGTGGATATCAGGTGAGCGTAACAGAACGCGGAACCTCATAACTATCCATCTGGATGTCATGGAAACATCAGAAACCGACCAATTAGCCCAGTTATTGGGGCAGCTACGTGCCGAAGTACATTCAGCCAGGCAAGAAACCAACACCCTCAGGAGAGAAATGATAGTTGCTAAAGATCATACTGAGGAATTGAGTAGACAATTACTCCAATCACAGGCAGGACAGGCCCCCCTACCTGGAAACGTTCCGCCAGTGACAACACCAGCTAGTCCGGTACAAATAACTCTTCCTGGGACAATTCCTTTAGCTCCACCAGAACGGTTTGCGGGGGATCCAAAGAAGTATGCAACGTTCATGAACCAATGTAGTCTTAATTTCCTTTGTAGACCCGGGGCTTTTCCTAACGACTAGTCACGGGTTGCCTTTGTTTTATCATATCTGAGTGGCAGTGCTGCAGATTGGTCGGTACCATTAGTAAGTCAGGACAATCCACTGCAACATGACTTTAGAGGTTTTCAGCAAGAAATGAAGAAACTGTTTGCTCAACATACCCAAGGACAAGCATTGGATAATGAACTGTTGTCCCTCCGTCAAGGAAACCAAGACTTGTTATCATATACAGCGACCTTTATTAGGTTAGAGGTTGAAACGGGATGGCCTGCAGATAAAAGGACCACATTATTCCACCGGGGTCTATGGGGAGAATTAAATGACATCCTAGCACAAGTGGTTAATCCACCAAGAGACTGTGCAGAGTTCATCAATCGTGTTGTTCAGTTAGATCATAGGCTACAGAACCGAAAAGTCGATCGGATGAGAATGGACACTCGTGCCATGTATGTCCGGTCAAAGGACAATGTCTCACGTTCAGCGGAGAACACTCTAGAACCCATGCAAATCGGAGGGGTACGGGCTCCATTAACTAAGGCTGAAAGAGACAAAGGGAGACAACAGCTATTATGTCTATACTGCAGAAGGTCAGGCCATTTCCTCAAAGAATGTCCAATAAAGCCTCCGAGGAGAACTGCTGGAGCTACAGAAAAGGAAGACGACAACAAGGAGACAGAAAACTACCAAGCCCGGCAAGCGTAGAGGCCCGTTTGTCGAGCAAGGAGAATGAGCCACAGACCTCACACTTTGCATTACCTGTGATTTTGATCCATTACCAACAACCATCGCGGATGCATGCCGTAAAAGCATACATAGACAGCGGGGCAGTTGGAAACTACATAAACCAAGATCTGGCAGCAGAGATAGGGCTTCCCCTATGCAAAAAGCAGACTACTGAAAAGATTGCCACTGTTGATGGTACTGAAATAGCTTCTGGTCCAGTAACCCAATGTGCAGCAGTATTAACCCTTCTGTGCCGGGATGGACACCGAGAATCTATTGCTTTAGGCCTCATCAAGGCTCCACAGTTCCGGTTGATTTTAGGGATGCCATGGTTAGTAGCTCACAATCCTCAAATAGACTGGCCTGCAAAGAAGTTGGCCTTTTTTCCGACGAATGTGCTCTCACTTGATACCACAGAGAAAAGCAGAAAAAGGATTCACAGACATCTGTTCGGGGAACAGCAACAGTAGTACTGGGGGTTACAGCTACTCTACCAAGCGAAAACCAAGATTTTCAAGACGTTTTTCAGAAAGAACAAGCCAATACCCTGCCGCCACATAGGCCTTATGATTGTCAGATCGATCTCATACCCGGTGCACAAGTCCCTTGTGGTCAAATCTATGCACTAACAGAACCAGAAAATCTCCATTTGAAATCTTATCTAGATCAGTACCTGGCTAATGGGTTTATCCGCCCGTCTAAATCACTGGAAGCCAGTCCTTTATTCTTCGTACCAAAGAAGGAAGGGGACTTGAGAACTTGCATCAACTATCGCGCACTGAACCAAATCACCGTAAAAAATCGTTATCCACTGCCTCTAATTCCGGAACTGCTAGATCAAGTTAAGGATGCCCAGATCTACACTAAATTGGACCTTAGGGGAGCATACCAACTCGTTCGTGTTAAGGAAGGAGACGAATGGAAAACTGCCTTTCATACCAAGTATGGCCTGTATGAATATCAGGTAATGCTCTTTGGACTTTGCAATGCTCCGGCTGCATTCCAATTTCGAGCTATCTTATCCTTGGGATTACCTCCCTGTTGCCAAGGACAAGGTAGCTCGTCCTTTCAGGCACTCTGTTTTGTGCGATCACTGCAAAGCAGAGATCTCACAAAACTGTAATCCAACCGCCGGGCTATGTGAGGGGGAGGTTCCTCTTCATAGCCCGGGGGTTGGATTTCCTTCAATTTCACGTCGCCGTGAGGGTAGGTGGGAGGGGTTTGGGGCCCTGGGACCCACTAGACCACCACGGATTGTACAACAAATGGTGTCTTTGGAAAAGGGAGATTCTCCCATTTCCAAAGACACCATTTTAGAAGCATTGCTGGTCACGGATCGGCGCATAGCGCTCGATCCGTGACCAGCAATGGCCACTAGACACCAGGGATTTGTTTGTGACGTGGGAGGGGGGCTGCTTACAGTAAGCAGCCCTCCCCCCCCCGGCACCCAAAGCATGGGGGCACATATCTAATCAACCCTGGGGGCAGATGGCTGATCATCTGCCCCCAGGGAAGGTGACACTTTTTATTTTTAAAACGCGATGGGAAGGGGGGGAGGGGATTTGGGGGCCCTAGCCACCAGGGATTATTTTGGAAATGGTGTCCTTGGAAAGGGGAGATTTTCCCCTTTCCAAGGACACCCTGTATGACAGCATTGCTGCCCGCGGATCGGGCGCCACAGGCGCTCGATGCGCGGGCAGCAATACACACTAGACACAGGGATGTCTTTGAATGGGGGGGACGTCGGGGCAATTGGGTGGCAGGGGCACCTCATGCAGGCCTCCCTGGGCCTCCTACAAACGGCTGCCTGAGGTACACCGCCCCTCCATTTGGGGTCGGGTGGGCTCCCAAAAATGGTGGAACAGGCCCCCCAGTGGGTGGGGCAGTAAGGTTAGGGCACCCCGGCGCCAGTTTGGCACACCAATGTGCCCCTCTGCGCCAAGGCAGGTAGAGTAAACAAAGAACACAATTTCTTCTTTTTTTTCTTCCCTTAACAGGTTTTGTGCAGTTCAAGCTTCTCCCTTGTTACGTACGTATGAACTTTTGTTTGGTTATTTCAACATTGTATAGTATGCAGAGGGCAGATTGCTACTGGGTGGGTGGGAACTGGGCCTGTAGTGTTGGTGGAGTGAACAGGAGTGGGTGCTCTGGGGAGGTATTGGGGGGGCCAGGGACACACTTGCTGGGGTAGTGCACAAATTGCCCCCCAGACCAGCTGAACAGTGCTGTTCCCCTTGGAGGGCTGTTTGCCACTAAGCCATCCGTACTAGCTTTTATTTGTGCTGGGGATTGCCATACGCTCATTGGTCTTATTCCTATTTCCTATCAGTGTGCAGTTTAGCCTTCCGTGGTGGTAGATGACTGAGAAGTGTCATGTATCTGGTGGAAGGAACTGAAAAATGTACAGATAGCTGCCAGACAGTTTGGATGTGTTATTGGTAGGCAAAACACAATGTAATTTTTTTATGTTTCCTTTGCAGTTGCGGCTACTGAAAAGCTATTGTTGACTTATGTAAGTACTACATATATTACTTGGTAATGTGGGGGTCGAGGGCTACTGTGGTGGGAGAAACTGTGGCTGCAGTGTCAGTGGTATGGGTGGGAAAGGGTAGTGGGCAGGTTTGGGGGCCAGTGATGGTTGTGCCTTGCATTGAGGAAGGTGGCTGATTTGCAGAAGGAAAAGTTTGGCTGACATAAGTAGCAGCAAACTTTCAAAAATGTTTCCGGTAGTTATGCAGATGGTAATTTTTTCTTAGCATGCTATGCACACTTGGTACAGAGCGCATTCCTTTTACTGCAACGGTCTGCAACGGTCACCATTTCTGTGGTCCAATTCGAGCAGTGGTCCCAGTGAGCCCCACCATGGGCCCCATCCTTTTGCCGGGGGGAAAAGCTGTAACGCAGGGTAGCTAGAGGGGCAGGACGTTGGGGGGGATATGGAGAGCGATGTCAATGGCCTTAGGCGTCCGTCTCCCAGGTGGATATTTTGTCCCCCAAATTCAGCAGTGGGTAAGGGTGTCCCGGCAGGGTCCACATCCCTTCCTGGAGGGGAAAGCTGTAGTGCTGGCCAGGCAGAGATGTAGGGTGATGGTGGTTGATGTGTGTGACCTTGGCCGCCTCTCTGCCTTGGTAGTTGAGTGCCCCCAAGTTCACCAGTGTTCCTGGAGCTGTGCCCGAAGCACTCCCAATCAAAGTTTCTAAAGTTGCATCCATTTGTGGTAAATGGGGCATATTCTGTCTGGGTACCTATATTCAGAGAGCTTACAAAGCACACTTGCTGTGGACCTCCTCTGAAGAGTAGTCACCCTGCCAAAGTATAGTAGTGTAGCATGTGCAAGTCACCTTACCACCGTTCAGTGCAGTTGGTGGCTCACAGCAGTAGAAACCTTCACTGATTACAATTGCGCCAGCACAACTGTGTTATTGGCACAAGGTGACATACTGTCTTCTTCACCTCTTTCCCCTGAAAATAATGTGCCAATTACTTATCGACCTACTGTTATCTCACATGAGAGGTGCATGGCCGATTGGGTGAAGTGTGTGTCTGGGATTGTTACAAGAGCCATGTATTGACCCAATTGTTGTGCTAATTGGTAAACTGTATGTCTGGCCATATTCATGGGGGTTTTCCTGTTTCCATTTTCTAGTGAGGATGAGGGTTGTTTGGATTTTCGGCCACTCTTTCATCAAAAGGGCCACACGACTTGTCCAAGGGCCAACCACATCTGGGTCTGGAAGGGATGCCCTCGCGGTGCATTGGTTTGGGGTCGGGGGGATGCGCCTTCATCAGCTCCGAGGAGCCATCAGCGATGTCGAGGCCAAAGGAGATGTCCGCCCCTGACCTTATAGTTGTGCACCTGGGAGGACATTATCTGGGGTCTGTGGGACAAAAGGGGGTACAAGAGCAGCTCATGGTGGAAATTGAATGGATCGCACAGAGGTTTGCAAACACTGTGGTGGCCTGGTCCCAGATGATTCCCAGGAGGGATTGGAGAACTCCAGGGAATGCAAGGGCTATCAACTCCTTGGTGAGGAAACTCAATGGGGAGCTTGCCAGACTGACCAAGGGGAATGACAGAATTCGAACTATACACCATGGCTTCATAAAAGGGGAAGTGATGTTTCACAGAGATGGGGTCCACCATTCAAAAAGAGGCATGGACCTTTTCATTGAAGACATTTTGACCTTTGCCCAGATGCTTTTGTGCGTGGGGGAAGCCAGTAACTGATGGACTAAAAATGTCAGTTAATATGGTGACTGCGATACTCCGACTTCCATACCATTAATTTCTGTGCATGGCATGTCAATGGATTTTGTGTATGTCGATGCTGCTTATTTCTTTGCTACCCATCATCATTTTCATCAACCTAATTCCACTTGCTTGCCCTTGCATTAATTTCGTCCTTGTGACCTTCCCCTTTCCAACACAGAACCCTATGTGAATGTGCAGGTGTTTTTGTCAAAAGTGTGCTAGCAATTTTCTGGAAGGGCCTGCCATGTAATTTTCTTATCTTCCCTGTCTGTGTCTTGATTGCCTCTGGCTTTTCAACTCACCCAATCACTTATATGTTGCATGGTTGCTTCCCACCTCCATTTCCCATCCACCAGCATCCCATGGAGGAGGGCATGGTGCAACGCACGTTGGCTGTTTGTGCATTGGTAGTGTGGGTGCAATCTTCGTCCCTACACTTGTATTTGTGTAATGTATAGCGCAAGAGTACATTGTCCGTAGCTTTTTTGTTGTCTTTATTTTAGGTGCAGGTCTGTTGTAGCTGTCTAACCACTTGTAGGAGTGTTTGCAAAATAGTACTCCATTTCTTGTAGCGTGTTGAGAGTACCTCATATTGCAGAAGGCTGCTACAGTTTCTGAGCAAAGTTTGGACCTTTTGGCGTACTTGTGTGGTGTAGGTTTGTGGCACTGAATACCACTAACTGTACTACATTCCATACTTTGAGAAGCACACATACTTATTGATTCAGTCTTCATCTGGTCTTTGGGCAGTGAAGGGTTCCATAGCGACAGCACTCATGGCTTCTCGTCGATCAATGTCTGGTGAAGAGGCTTTAGCTGCAGTGATGGAGTCTGCCTTGGGCACAGAGGTGGATATGCAATCTGAAACAGATAGTGCTTCTGAGGGACAGCCGGAAAGTGATTGGGGAAGTGAGTTTTCAATGGATGAAGGTTCCGGCGCCGCCTCCTCCTCCTCCTCCTCCGCATCATCATCATCATCATCGGATGACAGAGTACATGTACCTTTGCGCACACTTCCCACACGCAGGGGATCTAGAAGGGGGAGGGGATGTGCAGGACGTCCACGCAATGTGCCAGTTCCTGACATGGCTGAAGAGTCGCAGTGGGTGCCTCCAGCAATGGCTCAGCCTGTTATGCCCCCTTTTACTGGTATAGCTGGGTGCACAGTGAATACAGATGGGTTTCAGCCTATTGAATATTTCAAACTTTTTGTTGATGATGGGTTTATTGCAGATGTGGTTGAGCAAACCAATTTATACGCTGCACAGTTCTTGAGGTCAAGGGGTCCCACTCTGAAACCCCAGTCCAGAGCACATGCATGGGGTTCCCACAACCGATGTTGAGAGAAAATTTTGGGCTCTCATTCTGCTCATGGGAATATCGCAGAAGCCGACTGTCTCAATGGACTGGTCTACTATAGCGGCACATTCTAGCCCCTTCTTTCCAGCTATAATGAGTAGAAATCTGTTTCAAGCACTGTACCGTATGTTACATTTCAATGACAACTCGGCAGCATTACCCAGAACTGACCCAAACTTTGATAGGCTCTTCAAACTCCAGCCATTTTTGGAGCACTTCAGTAAGCGATTTGCAGAGGTGTATGTTCCTAGCCAGAACATATCTATTGATGAATCGTTTGTGTTGTTCAAAGGTCGCCTAGTGTTCAGGCAATACATTACTAGCAAAAGAGCACGATGCGGGATCAAAATGTACATGTTGTGTGAAAGTACCACTGGGTATGTCAGCAGCAAGAGAGTCTACACTGGCAAAGACTCCACCCTAAACCCTCCGGGCTGCCCAGCCCATTTAGGGACATGTGAGAAGATAGTTTGGGATCTTCTCACACCATTGCTCAACAAGGGTCACCATTTGTATATAGACAATTTCTACACTGGAATTCCACTGTTCAAGGAATTGTTGAATGTGGGCACACTAGCATGCAGTACAATCCGCAGAAACCGGAAAGGCTTCCCCAGACAACTTGTGTGTAAGAAGTTGGCCAAGGGAGAATGTATGGCATTGCGGCGGGATGAACTGTTAGCAGTGAAATTCTGTGACAAAAGGGATGTGTACATGCTAAGGACTATTCATGATGAAAGTACTTCAGCAGTCACTCCGCGCGGGCAGACCCGGCAAGTGTGGAAGCCCAACTGCATTCTGGACTACAACAAGTACATGGGTGGAGTAGATAAAACCGACCAAGTGCTTGAGTCGTACCGTGCTGAGCGCAAGTCGCGCTTCTGGTACAAATAGTTGGCCACACGCATTGTGCATATTGCAACATACAATGCGTATGTGATGTACCGGGCAGCTACTCCACAAAACAAACTTTCTATTCTGAACCTTGAAACAGAAGTTGTTAATTCTCAGACTATGGGCCATGTACAAATTCCCTCCTTTCAAGAGGTAGAAGATGTGGCCAGATTGCAAGAGCGACACTTTGGTGATTATGTTCCTCCCACAGCCACAAAGTCACAACCTTACAGAAAATTTGAAGTGTGTACAAAACAAGGAAAGAGGAAGGATACTCGGGTGTACTGTCCCCAATGCCCTTCCCACCCAGCCCTCTGCTTTCAGCCTTGTTTCCGTTTGTATCATACAAAGGAAAAATATTGGGAGATCGACTGATTTCCAAAAATGCCCATCATTCCTTGAAGGGGACCCTTAGGCTCAGAAATCGTGCATGTCTTATAAAGGAATGGCACTCCTGCTCCCTGGACTGGAGGTGTACCTTCAATAAAAATGCAACAGGATTTCAACTCACTTCACTAGATTTAGCGTGCTTTCACCAGCATTGCTAGTCCTGCTCCCTCTACTTGAGGCCTGCCTTGGAAAGGCACAGCACTGCCGTAGCTTTCCCTTGAGCCGTGCCTACTAAATAAACGTCAGTCCAGCTCCCTCAGCTCAAGGCGTGACTTGCAAAGGAACGCAAATCAGGCTCCGTCCATTACAGGCCTGCCTCTCAAAGAACATTCATTACGGATCCCTCCACTTGAGGCGTGCCATGAACAAGAAAGGAACTCCATTGTGGGTCATTCGCCTTTGATATGCTTTGGCAAGCAATGCTAGTCCTGCTCCCTCCACTTGAGGCCTGCCTTGGAAAGGCATTCCATCCCGGTACCTTTCACTCCAGGTCTGCCTCAGAAGGAAACGTCAGTCTAGCTCCCTCTGCGCAAGGTGTGACTTGCAAAGTAACACGAATCAGGCTCCTTCCACTTCAGGTGCTTCTTGGAAAGGAATGGCACTCCAGCTCCCTCCACTTGAGGCGTGCCATGGAGAAGAAGGGAACACCGTTCTGGTTCAGCACCCTTTGGCGTGCTTTGGCAAGCAATGCTAGTCCTGCTTCCTCCACTTGAGGCCTGCCTTGGAAAGGCATTCCATCCCGGTACCTCTTTCACTCCAGGTCTGCCTCAGAAGGAAACGTTAGTCTAGCTCCCTCTGCGCAAGGTGTGACTTGCAAAGTAACGCCAATCAGGCTCCTTCCACTTCAGGCGCTTCTTGGAAAGGAATGGCACTCCAGCTCCCTCCACTTGAGGCGGGCCTTGGAGAAGAAGGCAACAGAACTCTGGGTCACTTCCCCTTGGGGTGTCTTGGCAAGGCACGCTAGTGCAGCTTGCTGCATTTCGGGATTACGGTAGAAAGAAAATGTCAGGGAAGCCCCCTTTGCTTCTGGCGTACATTCGAAAGGAACCCGATTCCGGCTCCTTCCACCTAAGGTTTGGCATGCAAAGAAACGCCAGTCCCGCTCCCTCCACTCGAGGGGTGCGTTGGGGAAGACCGGAACACCATTCAGATTCCCTCCACTGAAGGGGTGTGTTTTGAAAATAGTACACGCCACTTTGGCTCCCTCCCTTGAGGTCTAAGTGTCATGAAAGTGGTACTTGGACACAAACTGTATGGCGACGGTGTCTTGCATACCTTGTAACATCCTGCCTTGTTTATTATTTTACTATATGACATTCATTACTTACCGTAAAAGCATTTCTGATGATTGTATCTGCTTAGATTCACATGCTGTGCATATGGTCCGACATCCAGTGGTAACCGTGGAGTATTGCATCTTGTCTTTCGGGGACCGAAAGGGGACGTCGGCAGAGGCGTGTCTGAAACACTATCCCTATCGTGACGTGTGTAGTACCCAAAATCCCTCACGCGCCGTGGTCCCTCTGATTGTATTTTTTCTGCCATGAGGGAGCCTAAGGCTATAGTGAGTGAGTACATGAAGAGAGAAAGTAGTAAGAAGTCTATGTTCCTTCCACCCCGAGAGGGGAGGCAGGGAGGGCGCATGTGAATCTAAGCAGATACAACCATCAGAAATGCTTTTACGGTAAGTAATGCATTGTCTTCTGATGTTTGTTAATCTGCTTAGAATCACATGCTGTGCATAGACTAGCGAGCAGTACCCGGAGTTGGAGCTGGGTTGTGAGAAGGAACAGTAGAAAAACGATGTCTTAGTACTGCTTGTCCCACCTGAGAATCAGACCTAGAATGAGTGTCTAGGCAATAGTGTTTTGTAAAGGTGTGTACAGAACTCCAGGTTGCCGCTTTGCAAATGGACTCTAGGGGAACATTTGCAATGAATGCTATGGATGCCCCAGTGCCTCGAGTAGAATGTGCTCTAGGGTTGAAGGGCAGTTCTCTCTTTGCAAGAGTGTAACATAGTGTGATGCATTTGACAATCCACCTTGATATTGCTGATTTAGAGACAGGATGCCCTTCTCTACCAGCTGCCACTGAAACAAAGAATTGTTTAGTTTTCCTCAGTGGTTTAGTTCTATCCATGTAGAACATGACTGCCCTGCACACATCTAGTGTGTGAAGGCTTCTTTCGGCCATGTTAGTAGGTCTCTGGAAGAACGTGGGTAGTTCGAATGATTGGTTCACATGGAACATCGAAATAAATTTCAGTGCAAATCTGGGATGTGTGCGCAGAACTACCTTATCTTTGTGGACTGTAACAAAGGGGTGCAAAACCGAGAGGGCCTGTAGTTCGCTAACTCTTCTGATAGAAGTGATAGCTACTAGAAAGGCTGTCTTGTAAGTCAGGTCTTTCAGACTAGCTTTATGCATAGGCTCAAACGGGGATCCCATGAGCCTAGTTAAAACCACATTTAGATCCAACCCAGGGGCTGGGTGAGTGATGGGGGGATACATTCTTTTAACCACTTCCATAAAGGCTTTAATCACATGTATTTTCCACCACAACACCTTCTGCTGTGACGTGGTGTAGGCTGACAACGCCGCTAGGTGAACCTTTAAGGAATTGAAGACTAACCTAGAGTCCAACAGATGGGTTAGATATAACACAATGTGTGAAGGCGAGCAATCGGTGGGATTGACGCCTTTGGAACTGCACCAGATGACAAAACGTTTCCATTTGCTGGCATAGCAATAACGTGTGTTAGGCTTTCTTGCCTCCTTCAGTATGTCCATGCATCTTTGAGGGAGTTGCAGATGTCCAAACTCTATTACCTCAGGAGCCAGGCTGCTAAGTTCAGAGTTTGTGGGCATGGGTGCAGAGTCTCCCCCATCTCCTGAAACAACATGTTGTACTGGCAGGGCAGCTTGACTGGTGGAGAGAGGGACATTTCCATCAGGTGCGCGAACCAAGGTTGGCGGGCCCACATGGGAGCCACCAGAATCATGGTGACTGGTTCCTGGTGCATCTTGTGTACTATCTTGTTCAGAAGGGGAGTCGGGGGGGGAAAAGCGTAGACAAATTTCCCCGACCAAGTTATCCAGAGACCGTTCCCCTTGGATCGGTTCTAGGGGTACCTTGAGGCGTAATCTTGGCATTGGGCGTTCTCCTGAGTAGCGAACAGGTCGATATCTGGAAACCCCCATTCTGCGAAGACGTTGGATACAATGTCTTCGTGCAGTTGCCATTCATACTCTTCTGGGTGCGTCTGCCAGAAGATTGAGTTCCCCTGGAACATGTTGGGATATCAGGAACATCTTGTGTTTGAGAGCCCATATCCAGATGTTTTGGGACAGCTTGGATAGCCCTGGAGAGTGAGTGCCCCCCTGTTTGTTCAGGTAATACATTGATGTTGTGGTGTCGGTTAGGACCAGCACTGTCTTCCCTTGCAGTTGCTCTTGAAAGGCTTGCAATGCTTTGAACACTGCTAGTAGCTCCAGTAGGTTTATATGGTTGGACGCTACCTGAGGGGACCACACTCCATGAGCTGTCTGTTGAAGCAGATGAGCCCCCCTACCCCGTGAGAGATGCGTCTGTCATGAGAGTGGCTTCCACTGCAGGGGTGGTGAAGGTTTTCCCCTTCAAGAGGTTCTCCCTCCACTGCAGAGAGAGAACGAGGGCTGGCGAGACAACTAACAGATCTTCCCATTGTCCGCTGGCCTGACACCACTGGCTGTTGAGCCACTCTTACATGGGACGCATGCGCAGCTGCGCGTGGGGAACCAAGTATATGCATGACACCATCATCCCTAGCAAACGCATAGCTTTGCGTACCGTCACCTCTCGACTGGCTACATACCGATTAACCTGAGAGAGCATGTTATGAACCCTCTCGCTGGAAGGGAAGACTAGACCGTCTTCCGTACAAATTAGAGCCCTTAGGAACTGTTTTACTTGGCTGGGGACTAAGCTGGATTTCTTTTCGTTGATAGAAAATCCCAGGCTGAACAGTCGGTCTACTGTTTTTTGGGTGTTCGAAAACGTCGAACAAGTCCCCCGTGATGAGCCAATCGTCGAGGTAAGGATAAACTGGAACTGAAAGTCTGCGCAGGTGTGCCGCTGCCACTGCCAGGACCTTGGTAAACACCCTTGGCGCCGAGGCTATGCCGAAGGGGAGTACCTTGAACTGGTAGTGTTTGTCCTGAATCACAAACCTTAGGAATTTTCTGTGCGCTGGCAGCATTGAAATATGAAAGTATGCATCTTTCATATCCAATGTTGTCATGAAGTCCCCCTGTTTTAGCAATGGGATCACCTCTTGCAGTGTTACCATGCAAAACTCCTGGGGCTTTATGAACTTGTTTGCTGGGCGCAGGTCTAGAACAGGATGCATGGTGAGATCCTTTTTGGGTATAAGGAAGTACACTGAATAGATGAACAAGTTACTTCTTACCTTGTAACGTTCTTTCGACGGGATGTTCCTCCGACGTATTCCTCATCTTAGATATATCCTTCCAGCTCTGCTGGCCTCGGAAATTTTTTTTCCTCCAGAGGGCGCTGCGCGTCGACGTCCCTCGAGTCGATGTCCTTCGACAGCCGCCGTATCGACGCTCGACGTCATCCTGCCTATAAAGGCCGCGCGCAGCGTCCGTTGCTCAGTTCCGTTTTGTAGCCCACAGTATTACTGTCTGGACTAGACTAATCACCCTGAAGGAGCGTAATCTGCAACAACAAGGGAAGTAGAACTGCGGGGATGGATGGGAGGGTCGATGAGGAATACGTCGGAGGAACATCCCGTCGAAAGAACGTTACAAGGTAAGAAGTAACTTGTTCTTCGAAGGGATTGTGTCCTCCGACGTATTCCTCATCTTAGATAGGCTCCCATAGCAGTATTCTATATTCGGAGGAGGGAGTACTGACTTCACGCTGTCTTCTATTGATGAATAGAATGCAGTACAGCCCTTACAAACCTAGTCTCTTGACTAGAGGAGGAATCCAGATTGTAAAAACGTGTAAAGGTATGGACAGATGACCATGTAGCGGCCGCACATATGTCTTTAATCGGCACGCCTCTTTTGAGGGCCGATGAAGCTGCAATACCTCTGGTCGAATGAGCCCTAAGGTTTTGAGGGGGCTCTTTCCCTGCCAGTTTATAACATTCCAGAATGGCTAGAATGATCCATCTGGAAATGGTCTGCTTAGTTATTGGTAACCCCAGCTTGTGACCTGCGTAACCTACAAACAGCTGGTCTGCCTGTCTTATCCTGGCTAGTCTACTAATGTAAAAACTTAAAACCCTCCTAGGGTGTAGTCTGTGTAACCTCTCTTCCTCTTTCCCCGGGTGAGGAGGAGGATAGAAAGATGGTAGGGTAATCTTCTGAGAGATATGGAATTCAGAAACTACCTTTGGGAGGAAATAAGGCTTCACTTGCAGGACAACTTTGTCTTTGTGAAAGATTGTATGAGGGGGTTTACAAGAAAGAGCTTGTAATTCGCTCACCCTTCTAGCAGATGTAAGTGCTATTAATAAAACAGTCTTAAGGGTAAGGAATCTTAACGAACAAGAATGGAGAGGTTCGAAAGGTGTACCCAAAAGGAAAGTTAGTACTAAGTTTAAATCCCATAGGGGAACTTGGAATGGTCTTGGGGGATAAACATTGGTTAACCCCTTTAGAAACTGTATTACCAAGGGTAATTTGAAATAGGATGGTTTCTCCGCAGTACGCTTAAAGATAGATAGCGCTGCGAGATAGCCCTTAATGGTGCCAACTTGAAGGCCTGAATTTGCCAAATATAGTAGGAAGGACAAAACCATTGGTGTACCACATGAAAATGGGTCGATATTCTGTTCTCTACACCAGCTGCAAAATCTGTTCCAACGGCAGCGGTATAAAGACTTTGTTGCTGGCCTCCTTGCCGAAAGCAACACCTCCATAACATCATCAGGGAGGTCCCAATCCTTGTACCTCGGCCGTTCAGAAGCCAAGCGTGAAGGTTGAGGGTTTTGATGTCTGGATGGAGAACCTGACCTCCCTTCTGTGAGAGTAGGTTCTCTCTGAGCGGAAGTCGAATTGGAGGGCAGATGGACAAGTCTAGAAGGTCCGGGTACCACGTTCTCCTGGCCCAATCCGGGGCAATTAGGATCATGGTTCGCCGGAATCTTCTCAACCTCCTGATCATTTGAGGAATGACAGGGACCGGTGGGAACGCGTACAGAAGCGGAAACTCCCAGTCCACTATGAACGCGTCTCCCAGAGCTCCTCTCGGAGGAAATTCCCTTGAGCAGAACAGGTCGCATTTCCTGTTTAGGCTGGTGGCGAACAGATCTACCTGAGGGGTTCCCCAAAGGGCGAAGATCTCTTGAAGGACTTCCTGAGCTAGCTCCCACTCGTGGGAGACTGTGTTCTGCCTGCTCAGAGCGTCCGCTGTCAAGTTCTTCTCTCTGGCTAGGTGAACTGCCGATAGAGAGATTCCTTCTTGGATTGCCCAAAACCAGAGCTGCATCGCCTCTCTGCACAGGGGTAGTGATCCTACGCCTCCTCTTTTGTTGAGGTAATGCATGGCCACCGTGTTGTCCGTCATTATCAGGACGTTCTTCCCTTGTACAGCTGGCAGGAAAGCCTTCAACGCAAGTCTGATGGCTCTCAGCTCTAACAGGTTGATGTGTAGTCTGGACTCCGATGGAGACCAACGACCGCTGATGGTCAAGTCGTTGGCGTGGGCTCCCCACCCCGTGAGTGAGGCATCCGTGACTACTGTTATCTCCGGCCAGGGTTGCCAAAACTGTTCTCCTTTCAGAATGTTCTCCTGACAGGCCCACCACTGAAGGTCTCGAGCCACCGTGCCGGGAACCTGAAGAAGATCTGTCATTCCCCCTGAGAATTGTGACCACTGAGTCCTCAGTGCCCACTGGAGGGATCTCATTCTCAGGCGAGCCTCTGGCACAAGGAAAATGCAGGATGCCATGAGGCCTAGCAACCTCAAAAAGTCGAAGGCTGGGAGACGTTGGGCATGTTGGAACTTGGTAACCATCTGTAGAATATCTTGAGCCCTCACCTCTGGTGGCGAGGCTTTTCCCAGGGAAGTATCCAGGATCGCTCCTATGAACTGGAGTCTCTGCGATGGTATCATTTGAGACTTCTTTAAATTGAGGGAGAAGCCCAGTTTGTGAAGGGAGTAGCACACGTGATTTAGCTGGATCTGAGCTTGCTCCGGAGAAACAGCCCTGATCAACCAATCGTCCAGGTAGGGGTAGACGTGAATCCCTTCCCTCCTTAGACTTGCAGCCACTACCGACATTAACTTGGTGAAGACCCTCGGGGCGGAGGTCAGCCCAAATGGCAGTACTCGAAATTGATAGTGAGAGTTGCCAATTGCGAACCTCAGGTATTTCCTGTGTTTGAGATGGATAGGCACATGGAAATAAGCGTCCTGAAGTTCCAGAGATACCAACCTGTCCTGAAACTGAAGGGCCTGGAGGATCTGAGAAAGAGTGACCATCTTGAATTTGTCTTTCCTGAGGAATTTGTTCAATTCTCGCAAGTCCAAGATGGGTCTCAGTCCTCCGTCTTTCTTCGGAATGAGAAAGTAAGGGGAGTACCAGCCCTTGTTCCTCTCCGCTACAGGTACCGGTTCTATGGCACCTTTCTCTAGCAGGTCCAAAATTTCCTGCAAGAGGAGCGGATCTGGAGCTTTCTGAGAGCTGATCCCCGGTGGATGACTCTGAGGTATACGTAGGAAAGGCAGGCAGTAACCTTGGGCGACTGTTTCCAATGCCCAAGCATCTGACGTGATAGCCTGCCATACCGTCAGATGTTGAGTCAACCTGCCTCCTACAGGTGTCCTGTGAGGGGAGTCCTCAGAGTGGTTTTGGGGCGGCTGATGCAGATGCCGATGGTAAAGAGGCACCTGCTGTTGCTGCGGCTTTAGAATATCTACCCCGTCCACCTCGGGTAGTTCTTCTTTGACCCCTTTGAGCCGGTCGTCCTCTACCTCTTCCGAATGCGGAGTAGAAGCGAAAGGACTTGCCCCTCGCAGAGGTTCCTGTGGGACGAAAAGGAGTCTGACGGATTGCAGCTCCTAGGGATTTTGCTGCTGCTTTTGAAGTTTGCAGTTTCTCTAAACTGTCATCCGCCTTTTTCCCGAACAAAGAAGAGCCATCAAATGGCATGTTCAAGAGCCTGGCTTGCACATCTGGGGCAAAACCCGACTTTCTCAACCAAGCGAACCTCCTGGTTGATGTACTTGCCGCCATTGCTCTGCTGATACTGTCAGCCGAATCAATGCCCGTCTGGAGGGATTCGCACATAGCGTCTTTACCGTCCTGTATAATATTCAGGAACGCATCCCTTTCTTCTCCCTCCGGGATGCAGTCAGCCGCTGTAGAAGCACACTCCCAAAGTGTATGGCTGAACCTAGCAAGGGTGCAAGTAGCATTAACAGACTTTAACGCCATGCTACATGCTGAAAAGACTTTCTTTGCCATAGCATCATATTTTTTATCGTCCCTGTCCTGTGGGACTGTAGGATAAGCCGTCTTGACATCGGTAGAGGATGCTGCTTGTACCACCAGACTTTCTGGGGATGGATGTTTAGACAAGAACTCTGGGTCTGTGGAAGATACCCTGTACTTTGCAGACAGTTTTTTATTTACTGCTGGTATTAAATCTGGGGTTTCCCAGTTTGTCATGATCTTTCTCTGAAGAGCTTTATGAAAGGGCACCACTGGATCCTCTTGTGGGCCTTTGTCAAGAATATCCGTAAGGTCATCTTGCTGGAAAGATTGTGAAGGTGTAGACCACCCCATGAACTCTGTAATCCTGGCCATTAAGGCTCTGTAGGGGGTTTCAGCATGCTCCCCCGGGTCTGGCTTAGCAAAATCCACCTCAGGGGAAGTGTCTAACCCACTTGCCTCATGTAAAGAATCATGAAGATCCTTTAATCTGCGCTCTTCAGAGGAAAATTCCTCTCTAACTGGGGTTACAGGTCCCTGTAACTCAAATGTGTCTTGTTCAGACAAATCACCCTCTTCTAAAATTGAGGATATAGTTCTCAATTGTTCTGAACTCATAAAGGGAGTAAATCCCATTTCCAAGGCAGAGGGTGCCGAACTTGTCATTATTGGCCTCGAAAACGTCGATGTCGTCGACGCCGACGGCTTTGAGCGTGGCGTCGAAAACAGAGGTGGAGGCCTCGAGGACCTCGACAGAATTGGAATTCTACTCGACAATATCGACGCCATCGACGTCGAGGGCCTGGGGACAGTCACTGGATGTGTGGTCACCGTGACTTTTCTCGGCGTCGACGCCGGTGTCGAGGCCGGCGTCGAGTCGACAGACCCGTGTGTCGAAAGTCCCTTCGACAACGGCGTCGAAGACATCGGCCTCGACGTCGACGGAACCTTCGTCGACGGCGTCGACGGAACCTTCGAGGAAGGTTTGGAGGTCATAGTCCTACTCGAGGGTTCGAGACGCGCTCGAGAGGTTTCTTTCGCCGGGTACTGCGACTCGCGGCGTTTTTGACCTTCGGGTCTTTCGACCAGAGCATCGCTCTCGGCAGTCTTCGAGGGGGTCGAGGCCGCTTTCTCGAAGACGCTCATCATATTTTTTCTGAATTCCTCCCATTCAGCCCGGGAACTATGTTTCGTGGGGCAAGGGATTCTTTTTGGCGAAACAGAGGAAGAGGAAGACGGAGAAGGGTATCTTCGACGTCTCCTCTTCGAGTGCTTCGATCTCGAGGAGTGATGAGACCCACTCCGAGACCTGGAGCGCGAATGGTGACGAGGAGACGAATGTCTCGACTTCGTTGACGAAGAAGAAGCTTTAAAAGTCTTACCTTTCTCCAGCTTCCCCCTACGCTCCTTCAGGGCCTTAGCTGTCATGGACATACAGTCCTCGCACTCCGAACAATGGTGTTCGGCTCCCAAGCACCACAGACAATTTCTGTGAGGATCGGTCAACGACATCTTTTTCCCACAATCTCGACATTTTTTGAAGCCGGATCGAGGAGTTGTCGGTTCCGACGAGGAAGCCATCGAGTACGGATCGAATAACTCGAGGTAAATAGGATTATCTGACTAAGAACTGAGCAACGGTATTCCGAGGCACCGAGTAGCGCGGAAAAACGGAACTGAGCAACGGACGCTGCACGCGGCCTTTATAGGCAGGATGACGTCGAGCGTCGATACGGCGGCTGTCGAAGGACATCGACTCGAGGGACGTCGACGCGCAGCGCCCTCTGGAGGAAAAAAATTTTCCGAGGCCAGCAGAGCTGGAAAGATATATCTAAGATGAGGAATACGTCGGAGGACACAATCCCTTCGAAACCCTTGTTTACTTGAAGAATCGGGACAGCTTCTATGTCGTCCTTTCCCAGGAGCGTTTCCACCTCTTGGATTAGGATCTGCAGATGTTCCGGTAAAAGGCGTCAATGTTTCGGCGGTCTGAACTGTGGAAGTCGGGCGAATTCCACGCAGTAACCGTGGGCGACCGTCTTTAAGACCCACTGGTCTGAAGTTATCCCCTGCCATGCCTTGAGGAAAGATGTTAATCGCCCCCTGACCGGGGAGACATGGGAGGGGACCTGGACTTTGTGGTCATTTCTGACCCGAGGTTGACACTCCTCTGGAATTGGAGCCTCTGCCTCTATTCATTCTGCGCTTCTGACCCCTCTGGGGGTAGTAAGTGGGGCTTGCAGCAGGTTGACTTCAGTTGAAGTTGCCCTCGCCAAAATTGTTTTGAGTGGCGCCGGCTTGTCCTCGAAAGGACCGCCGAGAATTACTGCCCCTCTGGGTGTCGTGCTCCTTCTTGGCTGTCTCCAACACATCGATTACCGCCTTCCCGAAGAGGTTGGCCTCTTCGATGGGTTTGTTGATAATGGATGCCTAGGTCTCAGGCCTGAAGCCCGATGTGCGCAGCCACGCGTGCCTCTTTAGGAGAGTACCCTGTGCGAGAGACCTGCCTGCTGTCTCTGCGGTGTCCAGGGTATTCTTTACAACATTCTGATTGGCAAGTTTGCCCTCCGAGACAATGGCGAGAAGCTTGGCTCTGGTTGGTTCCGGAACCTCTTGAAGGCCTTCCTGGAGTAGGTTCCATTGGGTGTCGTCGTAGCTTGCCAGTAACGTTGTGTTATTGGCAATCCGGACGGTATAGGCCGCCGCCAACGTAACCCGTTTGCCTAAGGCATTCAACCTTTTAGACTCCTTGTCTGGGGGTGACTCTCCCGTGGCAAGGGGAACCCCTGCTCTCTTGCGAGTGTTGGTCACCACCAGCGAGTCTGGGATTGCGTGTCCTTTGATATAAAGCAGGTCGGTGGGGGAGGGTCGGAAAAGTTTTTCGACCCTTGGGTTTACAGCCCTAGTCTGAGCAGGTGTGAGTAAGGAAGGGGCCAGCCGTCTCTTTACAGAGCTCAAGAGGGATAGACTGGCTTGCCGGAGGCTTTTAATTAATAATGTCCTGTGCAAACCTTGTTCGGGCAAGGCTTCAAGAGTGGCAATTTTAAAGAATTCTGCTGTTTTTTTCAACATGTTGTTGAAAGCCATTTGATCATCCACCGGGGAAGCTTGTCGAATCGGGGTGGATGTGGGAGAGTCGAGGCAAACGATATCAGAGTTGTGATCATCCTGCTGGGTGTCCTCCCAGTTGTCCGTTGCCCCTTGATCTTCCCCATAGTTGTCCAGAAAAGAAGACTCCTCTTCTTCTGTATAGATGTCTCTATATGTGTTCATCTGGACATCTTCTTGATAGTCAACTTGATGTTGGACATCTAGGTGTTGGACAACTTGTGTTTGAGGGTTAGGGTCTACCCGAGCTTTTTTCGGCAGAGGATGATCAGAAGCCCTGAAAAACTGCTCCAGCCGATCCATACACCCCTCGAATTGCTCCGTGGTCCACTTGGATGACCCAAATGGACCTAGCTGAGTAGGAACCGTGTTCTCCGCCATAAGGCGTTGAGAGGATCTCCTCAGGGTGCTTGAGTGGGGTACCTGGCTTTCTTCGTAAGAGTTTTCGGGATTGTCTTCCAAATCCGTGGAAAACTTTTCGGCGGATTGGCCCATAACGGTGGGCGGAACCGGTAATAGGCCCACCGCCGTAGCAATCCTATTGATGCTCTTGCGGATAGTCACCGAATCTTCAGGAGACAACGCCTCCGATGATGTGTCAGCAGTGAAAATGTCTTCCGCGGCTCCAGAAGGGCCAGCGGATGGCTTCTCGGGTAGAGGCCTACTTGTAGTTTACAGGCCTGTACGGGCCTTGGAAACCTTGGAATCCGTCGAAGTTTCATGTTCTGAAACTTCGGCGCGTGTAGTTTGGGGAGTAGCGCCCTTGTTATGTTTGTTATGTCCAGTCCTCATGCGCTTCTGCGGATGCGGGGAAGGCTTCGGATCAGACCGATACGTGGGCGCCGCAGAAGTTTCCGGCGGACCCGTTGGCGCTTTTGCCTTCTTCGACGAAGTCGTCGAGGAGGACGCTTGGGTTGTGTGCTTTGTGCGGTGCGATTGTACGCCCCTGTCACCAGGTGTGGTCCCTGTAGCAAGACCGGAGTCGAGCCTGGAAGGGTCGGGGACGGGCGTGGAGGCTCTAGAATAGTCTGCCTCAAGGTCTTTAACGTCTGCGTTGGACGTTTGGTCATCCGATGTACCCCCGTCGCTTTCGGCTGGTGTCGTGGCAGGGGAGGGAGGCTCAACGCGTGACATTCCGTACGCAGCCCACCGCTTCAACCGGCGCTCCTTAAGGGTTTTAGGTTTAAGGTGTTTACACGCCGAACACCGCTTTTCGTCGTGCTCTAGGGGAGACAAGTGTTACACGACGTGTGCTCGTCTTTCCACGGATATCTGACCCTACACACAGGGCAGAATCTAAATGGAGTCCTTTCAATAGCAGAAGGGAAGGGTGACCAGACCAAAAAGGAAAGCAGTGGAAAAGAGGAAAGACATCATAACAGTATGGCAAACCCCGAGCCCACTCTCCCTACTGTGTAGGCCGGCCAGAAGGCCCGACCACGTGGAAGTCCGAACGCCGGATCTTAGACGCCAGAACCCACAGCCGTAGACGACTCCCCCGTAGTCTTCGTCGAAGATGTTCTTGATGGGCAAAGTGACTTAAAGGGGATTAAACCAACAATTCGGTAAGATAAACAATGTCTCATGAACAGCTCCGCTATAGGGCGACCAGTTATCTGGGTCCAAAAAAAACAATCTGAGGGACCTCAGCGCGTGAGGGATTTTGGGTACAACACACGTCACGATAGGGATAGTGTGTCAGACACGCCTATGCCAACGTCCCCTTTCGGTCCCCGAAAGACAAGATGCAATACGGAACAAGTTACTTACCTGTAACTGTTGTTCTCCAGCATGGGTCTGGCATGGATTCACATGCTCATGAATATTCCCCGTCGTCAGGCTGGGAATCCTCAGTAAAGAAAAAATCAGTATCAGTTTTGTTTCTGATCTGTCTTTCCTAGTAGTAACCAATCACTGATCTCTGCGTCATACTGACCACAGCCAATGACTGCCCTCTACCTAAGCCCCGCCTCTGGCAGCCATCTTCAGATTTGGTAGCACGTGAAGTGGCAGTATGACGAAGTGAAGAGCCGCAGAGGGGTAGGCGGGAGGGTTCGCATGTGAATCCATGCCAGACCCATGCTGGAGAACAACAGTTACAGGTAAGTAACTTGTTCCTTCTCCAGCATGGGGTCTAGCATGGATTCACATGCTCATGAATATAAGAGTAAATAGCAGTAAACACATGCACAACCACGGGGGGTGGTAAAAGGCTCAACATTAAGCAATACAAATACTCAACATTAAGCATCTCTTACCTCCTCACCAGGCTCACCTTAAGCGAACAGTTTGTGCAGCACTGCTTGGCCGACCCTGGACTCCTCCCTGGAATCCCGATCGACGCAGTAGAATCTCGTGATGGTGTGCGTTGACCTCCACGTAGCAGCCCTGCAGATGTCCAGCAGGGGCACACCAGACAAGAACGCCGTAGTAGCAGCGATCGCTCTGGTCGAATGGGCTCTCGGACGGCCTGGCAGCGGTCGGTTAGCCAACCAGTGACAGTGCATGATGCAGCCGGAGAGCCATCTGGAAATAGAAGACTTCAAGAGAGCCTTCCCTTGATTCACAGGTCCAAAGTTCACGAACAGCTGTGATGTCCTCCGGAAACTCTTTGTGCGGTCCATGTAGAACTTCAGCGCTCTAGCCACATCCAGCGAGTGCCGAGTCCTCTCGGCCGGCGACGAAGGAGACGGGAAGAAAACAGGTAACACCAAGGGCTCGTTAAGATGGAAGTCCGACGGCACCTTTGGTGTAAAGGAGGGGTGCGTCCTAAGCACCACCCTCGAGGCATGGAAAGTCAAGTACGGTGCTTTGCAGGATAGGGCCTGGATCTCTCCCACTCGTCGTGCGGAGGTAATGGCCACCAGGAATGCCGTCTTCCACGACACAAACTTCATAGGTGCGGATGCATCGGCTCGAATGGGGGCCCCATGAACCTGGTCAGCACCACGTTAAGTTCCCACGCCGGGGCCTTCACCGGCGGGAACGACCGGAACAGTCCTTTCATAAACTCTTTTAGCAGTCGATGGGACCACAGGGACGTCCGTCCTGTGGTCCTGGTATATCTGGAGATCGCCGCCAGATGAATCTTAATGGAGGCATGGGTTAGCCCAGCCTTTGCCAGCGATAGCAGGTACAGCAGAACTTGAGGGACCGTAATCTGTAGGGGGTTGATCTTCTGTGCTCGGCACCAGATAGAGAGCCTCTTCCACTTATGACCGTAGCATTTGAGAGTCGAGGACGCCCTGGCCTTTGCAAGAACCTCTCTGCAATCGGCCGGTATATCGTAGCCTCCAAACTCTAGCGCTGCAGGAGCCAAGCCTGCAGGTTCAGCGACGCCGGGTCGTGGTGGAAGATGGCGCCTCCTTCTCTGGAGAGAAGGTCCGCATCCGCCGACAGCTTGATGGGAGGCAACATTGACAAGTCCAGAAGGTCCGGGAACCAGATCTGCCTCGGCCACGCCGGTGCGACGAGGATCATCCTGCACCGGGACCTCTTGAGCTGGCTGATGAGTCGAAGCAGCAACGGCAACGGAGGGAACGCATACAGGTATAGGCCGTCCCAGGGGAACGAGAACGTATCGCCCATGCTTCTCGGTTGGGGAAACCTGCTGGCGAACCTCTTGCAGTTCGAGTTCGTCGCTGTTGCGAACAGGTCGGTTTGGGGTTTGCCCCATCGTCGGAAGAGTTGATCCACCTGATCCTGGCGCAGTTCCCACTCGTGACACGCGCGCAGCTCCCTGCTGAGCGAGTCGGCGATGGTGTTGCTTTCTCCTGCCAGGTGGAAGGGAACCAGGAACATCCCCTGGGCGACCGCCCAGTGCCACAGATCCTGTGCCTCCTTGGATAGGGCCGGGGATCTGGTGCCTCCCTGCTTCCGTATGTAAAACATTGTCATGGTGTTGTCCGTGAAGATCCACACCACCTTGCCCTTCAGCAACGGGAGGAACGATTTGAGAGCCCAGAACACGGCTCGGAGTTCCAGGACGTTGATGTGCAGGAGCCTCTCCTCCGGGAGCCAGAGGCCTCTTGCGTGGAGATCTCCGGTGTGGGCGCCCCAACCTTCGAGGGAGGCGTCCGTCGTCACCGTCTCCTGATACGCCGGCGTCTGAAAGTCCTTGCCCGCAGTAAGGTGCGCTCGAACGCCCCCCCACTGAATCGCCCACCGGAACACCTCGTTGAGGGGGACCCTGTCTTCGAAGGTGCCCGTCGCCTGTATCCAACGGGCGTTGAGAAATTCTTGAAGGGGGCGCATCCGTAGTCTGCAGAGGCGCACCAGGTAGATGCAAGAGGACATCATCCCCAGGAGGGACTTGATGGACCTCACCCTGGCCACGTCCGTGGCTAGCAGGCGCTGCACTTTGCCTAGAATGGTCTTCGTCCGTTCTTCTGACGGGGCCGCCAGGCGCCTCACTGTATCTAGCTTCGCTCCCAGAAACAGGGCCACCTGCGACGGCACCAGGTGGGACTTCGGGTAGTTTATGGCGAATCCCAGGTTTGTGAGTAGCTGGACGGTCCTCGCAGTGTGTTCGACGGCGAGTTCCCTCGTCCTTGAGCGGATGAGCCAGTCGTCCAGGTAGGGGTAGACGTGAATCCCCTGTAGGCGCAGCCGCGCCGCCACTGGTGCTAGGCACTTGGTAAAGACCCTGGGGGCTGACTTCCATCCGAACGGCAGTGCGCTGAATTGGTAGTGGCGTCCCTGGACGACGAACCTGAGGAACTTTCGGTGACTTTTGAGGATGGGAACGTGGAAGTAAGCATCCTCCAGGTCCAACGACGATAGAAAGTCGCCTTCCTCCAGCTGTCCCAGTACGTGCTGGAGGGCGACCATCCTGTACTTTTGTGATCTGATGTAATTGTTCAAACGACGAAGGTCCAGGATGGGGCGCCAGCCGCCCCGTCTTCTTCCTGACGAGGAAGTATCTTGAGTACACCCCGGAGCCCTGGAGCCTCTTCGGGACAAGCTCGATGGCGCCTTTCTTGAGCATCGCCCGTACTTCCAACAGCAGTTGCGGGACGTGATTTTCCTTCCTGGCCACGGGTGGAACGTGAGGGCACTTCTTCAGGAATTCGATAGAGTGTCCTCCTGCCAGGGTATCCAGCACCCAACGGTCGGTGGAGATGGACTTCCACACGCCGACGAAATTCGTCAGCTGGCCTCCCACCGGGGTGCTTCGGTGGGGGCCCCGAGACCACGGCCGGTTCAGCCCTGCTTGGAGGTGGTGGCCTTGCCGCCCTGGCCACCTTGCCGACGGCGGCGAGGCGCTCCCTGTTTGCCGCGACCCCTGTAGGCCTCCTGAGACGAGGAGCGTGCCGCCTGGCGGTAGGACGACGAGGCACCGCTGGATCCCTTGGAGGCACCCTGTCTGCCTCCGGAGCTCCGAAAGGGCCGTCGTTGCTGAAGGGCTCCTAGGGCGCAGGCCGTCTCCGTTTTTATGGCTTGGAGGGACTCTTCCACCGCCTTCCCGAACAAGTTGCTGCCGTCGAACGGCATGTCCAACACCCTGGTCTGGACGTCCTGACGGAAGTCGGTCGCCCGGAGCCAACCCCGTCGTCGTAGGCAAACACTGTTGCCCAGCTGGCGGAACCCGGTATCGGCAATATCGGTTGCCACCGTTATGGCGTGGTCCGACGCCACCTCACCCTCTTGCCGTATTTCCAGGGCCCCGGACCTCTTGTCGTCCGGAAGGAAGTCCAATATGGGGGCCAGCTTAAACCAGAGCTCCCTGTCGTAACGGGCCACGATCGCCAGGGCGTTGGCCGCTTTGATCTTCGTCGCCGCCAATGAAATGACCCGCCGCCCCATGGCGTCCAACTTCTTTCCCTCGCTGTCCGGCGGGGAATTCGACGTCGAGGCTTCTGACCCCGCCGCTTTCTTCTTCGCCACCGCCGAGACGACCGAGTCTGGCGTTGGCTGGGCCCTGAGGCACAGGGGAGCGGTTTCGGGGACCCGGTACTTCTTCTCGTACCGGTCCCGTTTGGCTGGTGCCGTGGAGGGGTTTTTGAGAACCGACAGGCCCTCCTCCCAGATGTCATCGATTAGGGGCACCGCGATGACAGTCTTCCTCTTGGCCTCCCGGCGCTGATAGAGGAAACCTTCCTTTTTCTGCTCCTCCGGGCAGAGCTGGAACAATTCGGACGCCCTGGCGATCATGGCGTGGAATGAGCCAATCTAGTCGGGCGGCGAGGCCCGTGCGACGGGAGACTTGTTCTGTCGTCGTCGCCCTCAGAACCCGTCGTCGAGCCCAACGCACCGTCATCTCCCGACTCGTGGGAGGATGATGAGGGAACTGCAGGCCTTACGGGGGCGAGCGGAGGAGAGGGTTGGGTCCTCTGTCGTTTGTTCAGAGGACTTCCCGACGGGCCAGGTTGCGGGTCCTCCGGCCTGGGCCGCGGGAATCTCGTCCTTATCTCAGAGCATAAGGACTGGATGGCAGACAAAATGGCCGCCGAGCCATCCTGAGGCCTAGGATCCGGCTGCGCCGGAAGGGAAGGCCGCTCTTCCTCACCATCGTCGTCTTCCTCGGTTATCTCCCGAGGATCTTCCTGACGGGATCGAACCTTCTCGAAAGCCGCCCGTTGGACCTCGAGGTTCCTCACGGCCTCGGTCAGTTCCTCCTCCGAGGCTGACTCCGAGCTCGAGGAGGGCACCGTGCCCCCCCTCGCTTCTTCCATCATGGCAGCCACAATGATGGGCTGAAAAGAGGATTCCCTCCTTGGCGGCAGGGAAACTCTAGTCCCGGAGGCAGTCTCCGCTGGCGGTGTCTCTGCCGGCTTGGCAAGAGTCGCCGCGATCGCCTCGATAGAGGCCTTCGCCTGCTGGGTAGGGGCCTTCACCACTTTAGGTGCGTTCCAGGCCTTCTCCTTCGGGGGAGGGGTGATGCCTCGCTCCCCCTCTTCCAAGATCGGACGGGGCTTCTCCCGAAGCTTACCCGGGGTCTCGGACTTTCTCTTCCCCGAACCGGAGCGTTGGCTCATGGTTGACGGTGCCGGGGAAGGTGCGCCCTGCCTGGCGACCGAAGAGCCCGACCTTTCGGCGCTCCCGGAGCCAGCGGACTTGCGGCGCTTGGCCTGGTGTTGGGGCCCCGTCGCCGGGGCGCCCGCACAGGATTTAGAAGCCCGCTCGGACCCTTTCTTCTTCTCACCCGTCGAGCCCTTCTCCAACCAGCTTGCGAGACGGCATCAACGGTCCCTCATGGTCCGCTCCGACAAGTTCTTGCAGAACTGGCAGTCCTTCTCTACATGAGTCTTGTCCCCATGAAGACAGAGACATCGCAAATGTTCGTCTTCCTTAAACACATTCTGCAGCCCGCATCCAGGGCAGCTGCGAAACAGCTTGGGTCCGGGCGACAAACTCGCATCCTGGGCCATCTCGAAGTAGGCCGCGAATCTTCTGGAATCCTCCAAGAAGTTGATTCGACTAAATCTTCACCCTTGAGGGGCGTAGGAAAATCCCGCAACGGGTAGCCGTTAACGGGAGTAGAAACGTTGGAGCTTGAGGCTCGATTAACCGAAAAAATGTGAAAATGCACCTGAAAAAGCGCGAAACACGCAGTAAAAGCTCGAGAGCTAAGCACGAGGACTCCCAACACTTGAACGTGCGGTAAAAATCTGAAGATGGCTGCCAGAGGCGGGGCTTAGGTAGAGGGCAATCATTGGCTGTGGTCAGTATGACGCAGAGATCAGTGATTGGTTACTACTAGGAAAGACAGATCAGAAACGAAACTGATACTGATTTTTCTTTACCGAGGATTCCCAGCCTGACGACGGGGAATATTCATGAGCATGTGAATCCATGCCAGAACCCATGCTGGAGAATCTGCGGTTACCACTGGATGTCGGACCATATGCACAGCATGTGATTCTAAGCAGATTAATAAGCATCAGAAGTAATGTTATGTGTGGTGTAAGTGACATGTCTTCTGTAGGAATGAATTGGATATGATTGGTGTGTGAATGAGGTAAAGCTAGGTAGAACATGCAGATGTCATTTCTGTCAATGCACTTTCCCAGCACTGCAGAATGATCGCCATGTTTCAGGGTGTGTGTTTTGTGTGGGTACGGTTGAACATATGAATGTTTGAACAGAGTGGCTAACGGCATACTTGAAGTTGGTGTGGAAGACGCACTTGCTATCAGTGTCCACATACCACTGCAGGCACATAGAGATTGAATGCAGACACAAATGCTATGCAATTGCTGACAAATGATGTCCAAGGTATTGCTAGAGACACAGTTGCATTGTGAGTAGATTTGCACGTGCTATAAGTGTGTAGATATGCTCAGGTGCAGATATGCTTGCTCTGGCGCAAGTGATTTTGTAGAAGTGCAACTGCTGAAATGGATGCCTACGGACTGCAGACACAAAAGGGGTACGAATGGCCAGTGATCCGGTGGGTGCCTTGTAGTGGCATCACTGCTCACGACGACGATCCGCCTTGTGCTACACAAGGAGGTTCGTCCTTGTGCTAAATCCCACCTTGCATGTGCAATAGCATTGTGACTGGTATGTATGAGTAGTGTGAGGAAAGGTGCATGTGAAACGGCTTACTGACAGTACTTTACTGTTTCCTGAAAGCACTAAATAGACCTTACTGTACAAATGATGTTCCCATGGTCACTGAGGAATGACACCCGCGCATGAGAGGTCTGCCTCTCATTGGAACACCTGTGGCAATGCTGGAAGGTAGGACATGTGTTGTTGGCAGCCTATTTTGATGGGTGATCAGAATGAAATGTCTGAGAATTGTCTACATTTCCAGCCAATTTCAGAGACATTTCCCTGTGTCCACTCACCGAAACACGTCGCTAACAGATGTCATACCTTCTTGCGTTCCCACAGGTATCCCGACGAAAACGGTACCTCACATGTGTGGGTGCACCTACTGGGGGCACAAAAGGAAGAGGGTAACCCACTGGTAACCCCAAGCCTTTCGCCGCTGCCCATTTTGGTCATGTGGGCAACCTACAGATATGGGCCTCGGGTGTCCAAGCCACCAAGGAAAACAGGAAACCCCATGCATTTCCAAAAAAGAGGACACGCGTGGGAATCCGCACAGGTATGATTTGCGCAAATCGGCCCAGAATTTATTACCCAGACCCCCCCGCAAAGTCCGAAATGTGGGGAAAAAAACAATTTTTCTGCACATTTCGCTCGGCTCACCCAACGAAACATGCCCCCAACACATCATGGCCTACCGTCCCGCGTTCCCACAGGTGTCCCGATGAAAAAGGTACCTCAGGTACCTCACATGTGTGGGTGCACCTACCGGGGGCGCAAAAGGAAAAGGGTAACACGCTGGTAACCCCAAGTCTTTCGCCACAGCACAATTTGTTCATGTGGGCAACCTACAGATTTGGGCCTAGGTTGTCGAAGCCAGCAAGGAAAACAGGGAACCCCATGCATTTCCCAAAAGAGGACACCCGTGGGAATGCACAGAGGTCTGACTTGCGCAAAGCGGCCCAGAATTTATTACCCAGAACCCCAGACAAAGTGAACATTGTGTTTTTTTCCCACCAAATATCACACTTTTTCAGGGATTGTGGCTAATATAAACTGGGGCAATTTGTGCAAAGCAGACCTCTGTGTATTCCCACGGGTTTCCTCTTTGCATGAAATGCATGGGATTCCCTGTTTCCCTTGCTGGCTTCGACACCATAGGCCCAAATCTGTAGGTTGCCCGCATGAAAAAATGGGCAGTGGCAAAAGCCTTGGGGTTACCAGTGAGCTACCCTTTTCCTTTTGCGCCCCCAGTAGGTGCACCCACACATGTGAGGTACCGTTTTCATCGGGACACCTGTGGGAACGCGGGACCGTAGGCCATGTGTTGTTGGGGCGTGTTTCGATGGGTGAGTCGAGCAAAATGTGCGGAAAAGGTGTTTTCCCCCCAAATTTCGGACTTTGCGGGGGTGTCTGGGTAATAAATTCTGGGCCGATTTGCGCAAATTATACCTCTGCGGATTCCCACGGGTGTCCTCTTTTCGGAAATGCATGGGGTTCCCTGTTTTCCTTGGTGGCTTGGACACCCGAGGCCCATATCTGTACGATGTGAGAGTGTGCAATTCAGGTGTGCAAACAGACTTGGGGTTACTTGTGTTTTAGGCTTTCCCCTTGGCGCCCAGGTAGGTGCACCCACACATGTGAGGTATCGTTTTCATCGGGACACCTGTGGGAACGCGGGACGGTAGGGCATGTGTTGTTGGCGGCGTGTTTCGATGGGTGAGCCAAGTGAAATGTGCGGAAAATGCATTTTTTTCCCCACATTTCGGACTTTGCGGGGGGTGTCTGGGTAATAAATTCTGGGCCGATGTGCGCAAATCATACCTCCGCGGATTCCCACAGGTGTCCTCTTTTTCGGAAAGCATGGGGTTCCCCGTTTTCCTTGGTGGGTTGGACACCCGAGGCCCATATCTGTATGTTGCGCTTGACTGGAGAAAGTGTCAAATTCAGGTGTGGAAACAGACTTGGGATTACCTGTGTTTTAGGCTTCCCCCTTGGCACCCAGGTAGGTGCACCCACACATGTGAGGTACCATTTCCATCGGGACACCTGTGGGAACGCACGAAGATGTAACATTTGTTGTGTTTGTGTGGTTTTGATAACGTTTTGACCCATTTGCTGGTGCCCTTTGTCACACAACCCTTTCATTTCCCAAATGTGACCTACATTTAGTTGCTGCTTTAGGCACCATACACTTTTGTAACCTGCACAATTCACCTACCCTTGAAAAGGTCTGCCTGTGCTCTTACAAAAAATGGATGCTTGCCGTTCCTCACCACATTGGGTTTCCCGATGTACACATGCTAAGTGCGGCTGTTCAGGCCGTGAGCATAAAACTCCTGTGTACCATGGCTCAGTGTTTGGCTTGTGGTTTTGCTTGTTTTGTAAAACACTACAAAAATGTGTGCTTTCCTAACTGCAAGAGTCGAGGGAAGGTAGCGGAGCATTGCTTTTCTCAAAATTCATAAAAGCCATTGCCTACCAAGTCAACCATGTCCAACACATAGCTTTTTTTTCGGTCATTTTCCCGCTTTTTCCCCAATCTATGGCATTTTCCCCAACCTAGTTGTTGCCTGACCTACGCAAATCACCCCTTCCTAAACTTCGAATTTTGTCTACTTTTCAGAAATATATGCCTTTCTGTCCTCCAATTCGGCTTTCCTACCCTTTTCTCCCATTCCGTCCATGCATGTCCAATTGCCAAAAATGGCCAAAACCGCCTACCTCTCACAAAACGGTTGATAACCACATCAAAATGATTTTTTATCGTTTCCACTCAACCTGTTCTTGAAAGCCAGGAAATTGGGGAACTCAGCACAGCAAACCATTTTCCTAGCTCTTACAAGGAAAAAACCACAGGCTTCTTTGTACATAATTTTATTGCTATTTCTTGAAAAAACCCACAATTTTCGCCTTTTTTGCTTGTTTACTCTCACCCCCCTACAGCAACCTAGGATTCCTGGGTGGCGTTACGACCGCCTACATGTGGGAAAAAAAGGAGCCGAATTTGGCTGAGATATCTCATGTAACAAAAAAGTTACAAGCCATTGAATGGCCACATACCGAAATCACCAAAAAAGGCCCTGGCACTCGGGGGTAATATCCATGGCAGTTAAAGGGTTAAAACAAGATCACATCAAACATGTTCGTTCAGTTCTGGCAAAACTCTGTCAACATCAACTGTATGCTAAACTTGAAAAATGTTCATTTCATGTCACCGAAGTTGAATTCCTCGGTTTTATCCTCACTCCAAAAGGGATCAGGATGGATATGCACAAAGTAGATGCCATTCTTAATTGGCCATCGCCAACTTTGTTCAAGGGAATCCAGAGCATGCTGGGCTTTGCAAACTTTTATCGCCGATTCATCCCAGGCTTTTCTCAGATAGTGCACCCGATCACGTCGTCATTACGAAAAAACAATAAGAAATTCCAATGGACAGAAGCAGCAGAAAGGGCTTTTCTAGAACTCAAGAAAAGATTTACTTCCGCCCCAATTCTTCGACACCCTCGTCCAGTTCTCCCTTATGTGGTGGAAATGGACACCTCGAGAACGGCAATAGGAGAATTGGGGCGGAAGTAAATCCACAAAGGGTTCCCGATATTGGCCAGTTGCATCCTGTGGCCTTCTGGTCACGCAAATTCACGCCTCCAGAACTCAATTATGCTATCACAGAAAAAGAACTTCTAGCTATCAAATCAACTTTCTAGGCTTGGCTCACGTCAGCTGCGATGGGCACTTTTTTTTTATCACATATCGACCGGGAGTCCGAAATGGAAAAGCTGACGCTTTATCCTGCATGGGTATTT
This sequence comes from Ambystoma mexicanum, assembly GCF_040938575.1. Lineage (NCBI taxonomy): Eukaryota > Metazoa > Chordata > Amphibia > Caudata > Ambystomatidae > Ambystoma > Ambystoma mexicanum. The sequence goes on from NC_090936.1 coordinate 32,191,300, forward strand.
ATGAGAAAGTATACACAACCCCAGATCCAGTAGCTATCATTCCGAATTACAAATGATTAGGCCTGACAACACTAACCCAAAGTGAACTCCATAACAAGATCCAACCCTTAATGAATCCCGAGACCTTACAAAAATGGAGTACTCAAAACAAACATCACTTAATTAAGAATCAACTACCATATTTCAAAGATCGTTTATATCTGCCAAGTAAAGAATTACAAGAGCAAGTCATCTCCGGTTATCATGACTCTTTGATGGAAGGTCATCCAGGAATTGCCAAAACCTTAGCCAAAGTAAAAAGAAACTATTGGTGGCCAACATGGCGCAAAGACATTATTCACTTTATCCTTTCCTGTGGTGTGTGCGCACAAAATAAATCTCAAAAGCCAAAACCAGCTGGTCTCCGACAACCCTTGGAAACCTGCACCTTGGCATACACTTTCTCTCGATTTCATCAAGGATTTACCTCCCAGTCAAGGATTCAAACCCATCCTAGTGGTTGTAGATTTATTTTCTAAGATGGCACACTTCATTCCATTTAAAGGTCTTCCAAATGTATCCAGTCTGGCGAAGGTGTTTCTGGAACATATAGTACGAATACACGGTTTTCCTTCTGTCCTGATTTCAGATCGAGGTAGTCAATTTGTATCTAGCTTCTGGAAGAAGTGCTGTTCAATGGCCCAAATCGATATTCGATTATCCACCAGCCATCATCCCCAAACAGATGGCCAAACGGAAAGGAAAAACCAGACACTCGAACAATACCTACCTTGTATGTTACACCAAGTTGAAGAAGGTTGGAAGGATTTACTATGGATAGCAGAATATGCCTATAATAATTCCCTGCATACCAACATGGGACAAACTCCTTTCTATACCCTATATGGTAGGCATCCACGCACCTCTGAATTAGATGCTCCCAGGGCTCTGGAGATGCCAGCGGTGAAAACCTTACATACAACCATACTCAAGCCTTCAAAGAGGCAACTGGACATTTACTTCAAGCTAAAGAAAGATAAAAGAAATTCTCTGATCAGCATCGCAGAAAGGCTCCTGATTACCGAGTTGGAGATGAAGTCTGGTTAGCGTCAAAACATGTGCGAATAAAAGGAACCCAGACCTTTCATCCACGATATCTAGGACATTTCAGCATTCAGTCTATAATAAACCCAGTAGCTGTTAAACTAACCCTGCCACCAAACATGAAGATCCATCCTGTTTTCCATGTATCACTCCTAAAACCTGTGCAACCTGGAACTCGAGTTACAAGACCACCAAAACCGGTACTGATAGATGGAAACGGAGTTTAAGTTAAAGACATCCTGGATTCAAAATACACTAGATCTAAACTATATTATTTAGTAGATTGGAAAGGATATGGTCCTCAGGACAGAACATGGGAACCAAGTGAGAACATACACGCACCACGCTTGGTAAAACGTTTCCATCAAAATCATCCAACTAAAAAAAGGCCAGGCAGAAGCATTACCGTGAGAGGGGCTTGGGGGGGGGACGGCGGGGGGTTGCTGTCATGATTCATGCCCCTGGTCATTATGGCCGAACCAGCCTTTTGGCTGGGACCAGGTTACAGGCTTCCATTGTGGCCTCAAGGGCCACAAAACACCATCAGGGACTCTTTTGGAGCCAGTCCTGGTGCATTTGGCACCAGGCTCATACTGTTATGTGACTTCAGTTAACATGGAGGCACTCACATAGCTCAGTTCCAAAGTACTGAGCTATGCAGTCTAGTATTTCGGGTGTGGCCGGGCCTGGGACTACTTTCCTTTAACTACTTTACTTTGGCTATATAAGCCACACCCAAACAGCAGCACATGGTTCGCGTTATTCTACAGTTAGCAGCGTAATTCTCACCGTGTCCAGTTCTGATCTCCAGTGTTTCTTGCATCCTGCCACGTGCTGAATCCTGTATCTGGAAGAAGAAGCACACCATTATTCAGCGCTTACCTGTAAGTAGCATCCTGGCTTTGTTCTTGAATCTTCCATCTTCAAACTACCACCATCTGCTCACCTGAATACACGCAAGCCGGGGATTCTTCATCACGACGCCGCATCCATCTTCAGAACGCTGCAGCAACCTGAAAAAGACAAAGAGACATTATTAGTGAGCGCTCGCTCACGGCCACGCAAGGACAACGAAAACCACTTACCAGGTGCAGTCTCTCCTTGATCTCGGAAAATCACAGCGGCCCGGAACATCATAACGACCTGCAAAGGAAGCGGCGCAGGCACAGCTTAGCAAAAGAAAAGGCAAGAAAGCGCTGCACACCGCACATTCACTTACCTTGCTGGGATTCTCATCCTATACAGCACGGCAACACCAAAACTCTCCAACTCATCTGAGAGAAAGAAACTAGAGACATTAATAACAAGATCAAAGGCTGTAAAACAGTAGTACCTACCTCATCAAGCAAATCGGAGTCACAGCAGGCCTGGACCTGAACACGGGGCAACGCACCAGTGAACCAAATAGGTCGCAGAACGCCCACACCTCCAACGCGCCCCTGCACAGAGACGCAGGACGGAGAGCACACCATACCTAATATTAAGGTGAGGAGAGGAACTAGACTTAAGGGGGGAATTTGAGGCTGAGGGGGGTGGGAATCAATCCAAGAGAGACATTTAAGCCTTATTTCCAGTTCTCCTGTATTGCAGGCGCTATCCTCGTCCAACAGACTATCAATCGAGAGAGTTCGAGAGTGCTAATCTTCCAGCCAGGGCTGAGTGGCGTCCCCGTGGATATCAGGTGAGCGTAACAATTATGCAGCATTACCATCGCTGCATTTTTCCATTCATTTAAAACAACGTCGCTTACGGAGTTGTGTCTGGAACATAATATTTCTATTGCAGGAATGCAGTCATCTATGTCGGTCTTTCTAAAAAGATCTAGATGCTTCCAGTTTACTATCGACTCCAATCATTGGATGGCTATCTCATATCGAATGCACGGCATAGGGTAGGCTGTCGGCAAAGCTAGAATTTTCCGCCAGAAGATCCCTTCTATCTGCTGCCATACTGTTTGGTCCAAGTTTAACATGGTTTCACTCCCATATGTTAAAATGGCGACAACCTTCTGTCTATAGTAGGTGATTACTGGCTTAATTAAGAATGTACCAAATGTGTTATTGTCATGAGGACGGGGGGCTGGAAGCTATGGTCCCGATGGAAGCACCATTAGCTTACACAATACGGCATCTCCTGCGCCGTTCTAGTCGTTACGTTTCTGGAGCATTCATAACGAGGTTAGCCACGCCCCCTCAGTGCGTTGCAACAATCTTCGTTTCCTCGCTCCACTAAAGCCTCGTACTCCAGTCCTCCTAGCGTTTTTCCAGCCTTGGAATCGTCCCCCCCTCCTGTATTTTTTCTTCCTACCTTGTCCTCCTGACTCCAGTTCCTTTCGGTCTTACTATTTCGCTGTGTTATCTTTCGTTTTTATTTCAGACTTGCGTTTGGTCTATCTCTATACTTTTCTTTGCTACCGGCAATTCTCTGCCATCTTTACCGCCTTTACCGTCCCCTTTTCTTTTCCCCCTGCTCTTTCTCCTTTGCTTAAGTGTTTCACGATATTCGTTATTCACACTTACCTCTAAGGCTCCGGTTTCATAACGGCTCGGTGAGTTTCTTTTTCATTTCATAAGATTGGTAGTATCCTTTCTCTGGGTACGTTTTTCTTCCCTCATTTCTTTCCTCCATCTTTTGTTTACTTGTGTTCCACTTATTCGCCCTCCTGAAGCCCTTCTTCCTTTGGCTTCCTTGTCACTGGCTTGCCTTCCATCTGAATCCCAGGTGGTTTGTGAAATCTTCAGCTCCTGTTTCTACAGACTACATACTTGGAATTCTCCTGCCAGCCTCTACTTCAGAACGTCCACGGAGATCTTCGGCTCTGCCTTTGTTTATGTACTGTTAGCTGGAATCTCAAAACCAAGACTTCAGACACTCCTCCTCCTTCACTTTCGGAATTGAATACAACCGGGGTTTTTTATGCCACTGGCTTTTTCCCCCATATTGGGCTGTAGAGGGAGGGTGCCATAATTTTTGCAGTCTGTTTCTTAAGGCAACCATTGTGGCGCATTCCCGAAACAGACCCTATCTCTTCTCAAAAAAAGGATATTCCAAAGAAACAACAGAACTACCCGGATCGGAATTATCCTCCAGTGAATCAGACACCGAGATACAGGTGAACTCCACTCCTGACAGATTGCAACGCCCAAAAATGGCTACGGCAGAACAAGTCCAGGAGCTAATAAACGCTGTTCAGAACTTTTCCCTCGAACTGCAGGGAGTTAAGGCAGAAAACGCTGTTCTCCGTCAAATGGCAGTCGCCAGAGAAGCCCACCAGACGGATTTACCCCCATTGTCTTTGGCAGCAGGAAAGTTTGATGGCTCACCCAAAAAGGTTAAGGAGTTCCTGGATGCGTGCATGATATACTTTACCTTCAGACCTACTACTTATACTCTAGATCACACTCGTGTAGGATTCCTCAAATCCAACATGATCGGTAATGCCCTTGCCTGGGCAACTCCGTTGGTCACATCCAACAATCCCGTTTTACAAAATTATAATGCTTTCACAACCCTGCTACGCCAAACCTTTGAAAGACAAGAGATTGGATTTTCTGCTGGAGAAGCCTTGTTTGATATTAAACAAGGTTCGATGGACCTAATGTCTTATATTTCTACCTTTAAGAAGCTGGCGGCGGAAGTGGGCTGGCCAGACACAGTGCAATACACGGCGTTCAGAAGAGGTCTCCATGACGACCTAAAAGACGAATTGGCCCGAGTTCCTAGACCGGCGACATTAACCGACTTGTACACTTTAGTCCTGCAGATAGATTACCGACTCATGGAAAGACGATCTGAGAAAAGAAAGACCCGAACTCAGACATTTTTTCGATCCCTGGACCGTCACCTACTTCCACCCAAGGGTCATATCGCTCCAGCGAAGAACCCATGCAGATTGGTACGACCAGGGGTCCTCTTTCAATCACAGAACGAAACCGACGGAAGGAAAAGGGTTTATGTATGTACTGCGCGTCAGATGCACACCTCCTCAGGGATTGCCCGGAGGTTCCCCCGAGACGTCGGGGAAACGACGGACCCCGGTCTTAGAAGGAGCCGCTTACCGGGGTTCAGTGGAAGGCTCACATTGTGCTCAGATGTCAGGAGAAGACGCCCGACTGATGGTCCTTCAAGTGTCACTCCAGTGCAAGAACTGTCCAAAAAAGAATGCATTAGCCCTCATTGACAGTGGGGCGGCTGGTAATTTCTTAGACATCAATTGGGCTAAACAAGAAGGTATTCCTCTGGTAGATAAGACAGAGGAACAGAAGGTGGAAGGGGTGGATGGCCGTCCCTTATGTTCAGGACCTATTGTACAAGCTGCTGTCGACATCAAGATATGCATCTCTCTTCATCAGGAAACCCTCACCTTTGATGTGATAAGAGCAGCACATTTTCCCATAATATTGGGAATCCCTTGGCTTCGTCAACACAATCCTGTTATTAACTGGTCCCTTAACACTATAAAATTCGACTCTGAGTTCTGTTTCCAACACTGCTGCTCTTCTAAACAGACGGAAGCAACCGTGATCTCTAGCCCATCCGGAACTTCTGGTTCCCTTCGGGTTCTTAACATTCACCCCATTTTTCATGAGTTTGCTGATGTGTTTGAAGATAGAATACCCAAAGACTTGCCTCCTCATCGGTCCGAAGATTGTGCTATCGATCTCGTTCCAGGTACTACTGTACCCTTTGGACGCATGTTCTCTTTAACCTTACCAGAAAAACAAGCTTTGAGGACATACTTAGATCAAAATCTCCAAAACGGATTGATTCGTCCTTCCAAGTCTCCAGCAGGAGCTTCGTTATTCTTCATAGCCAAGAAAGACACAAGTGAACTACGCCCATGTATAGACTATAGGGGCTTAAACAAGATCACAGTGAGAGATCGTTACCCAATGCCTTTGATAAAAGATATCTTGGAGGCAGTTGAAGGATCATGTATATTCAGCAAGCTAGACCTTAGGGGTGCTTATCATCTCTTAAGGGTCAAGGCGGGGGACGAATGGAAGACGGCGTTTCGTACACCCTTTGGGCTGTATGAATATCGAGTAATGCCATTTGGCTTGGTCAATGCCCCAGCAGCGTTTCAGAGGTTTATGGATCATCTTTTTGCTGATCTCTTATTTGTCTCAGTCATAGTATACCTAGATGACATCTTGGTCTTTTCGAGTAACCCTATTCAACATCAGGGTCATCTCACTGAAGTCATGGAACGTTTGAGACGCCATCAACTCTTGGCTAAACCGGAAAAATGTGTGATTGCAGTACCTTCGGTACCCTATCTAGGTTTTATCCTATCGGAACATGGTATCGAGATGGATCAAAAAAAAGTCTCAGCTATTCTCTCCTGGCCAGCCCCCTCTTCGGTAAGGGAGGTACAGGCCTTTTTGGGTCTTTCAAATTTCTACAGACGATTTATCGTTAACTTTTCTGAGCAAGTTCTTCCAATAACAGCACTTCTCAAAAAAGATATTCCCTTTATTTGGAATCACAAGGCAGAACAAGCGTTCCTAGGATTAAAAAAGGCATTTTGTTCGGCTCCTATTCTCAAACAGCCAGACCAACGAAGGCCCTTTGTGGTTGAAACTGATGCATCTTCAGGGGCAATAGGGGCTGTTCTCAAACAAGAACACGATGGTAAGGAACACCCAATAGCCTACCTTTCTCGCACGCTTACGCCTAGCGAAAACAACTACTCTGTTATAGAGAAGGAGCTACTGGCCATTAAGCAGGCATGTTCAGAATGGAGACATCTCCTCCAAGGGTCAAGACATCCATTTGAGATCCGCACTGATCATAGCAACCTTAAAGTGCTACAACAAATGGAGTGTAAGAATACTCGACAAGCCCGATGGGCTTACTTTTTTGCCCAATATGATTTCTTTATTACATACCTCCCGGGCAGCAAGAATATCCTAGCGGATAGCCTATCTCGTAGCCCTTCCAGTTGGGTCAATCCACCCTTTAAGGGGGAACTTTTGTTACCTGAGGTCCGAATTGTCCATACTATCTCAAGGTTTCTACAGGACGTCAAGGAAGCGACTCCGGTTGCTATACTACCTCTTTCCAAGCCGGTTCAGGAGCAATTAATCAAGAAAGAAGGACTGTGGTTCTACAAAGGAAAGCTTTTCATTCCCAACACCAAGCTACAGTCACGAGTCCTTCATTGGGGTCATGAATCACGGATTGCTGGTCACAAGGGCTTAGCTGCCACTTCCGACCTGGTTAGACGAATGTTCTGGTGGCCTAACATGCTGTCTGACATTAATCTATATGTAGGTTCTTGTCCTATCTGCGCCCGAAGCAAGGGTCTGACTTCAAAACCTGCTGGGTTATTGCACCAACCAAAACTTCCAACAACTCCGTGGGTACATGTCTCTACCGACTTTGTGGTAGATCTCCCTAAGTCTCAAGGATACTCAGCAATCATGGTAACCATAGACAGTTTCAGTAAGATGGGCCATTTCTCACCGCTGAAAGGAGTGCCGTCTGCACCTGAGATGGCGCAGGTATTTCTAAAGGACATCGTCCGACTCCATGGTATCCCAGAAACTATTCTTTCGGACAGAGGTTCTCAGTTCACTTCAACCTTTTGGAAAACCTTATGTGATCTACTGGGAATAGAACGGGCCCTCACTTCAGGATACCATCCTCAGTCTAATGGACAGACGGAACGTCTCAACGCCACTATGGAGCAGTATCTTCGCTGTTTTGTTAACGAACAACAAGATAACTGGGTCTCTCTTCTTCCAATGGCCGAATTTTCTTATAATAATACCCTTCACTCGGCTATTAAAATGACACCTTTTTTTTGTGTGTTTGGTCATCATCCCCGTTCTTTTCCCCTGGGTGATATTCAGGCTTCATGTTTACCCATGATAGACTCTCTCTTGGAAAACATTACCAGAACACAGAAGAACTCCCTTATCAGCCTCCAGGAGAGTAGAGCTCGATATAAACATCAAGCTGATACACATCGGATCCAGAATCCTGATTGGCAAGTTGGTGATAGAGTCTGGCTCTCAACCAGATACTTACCTCGTTGGACACATCCTTCTAAATTCTCTCCCAAATATCTGGGCCCTTATACCATCACTGCTCGCATTAATCCTGTGGCTTTCCGATTGAAACTCTCTTCTCAGCTCAGCAGGATACATCCGGTCTTTCACTCCTCTCTGTTGAAAAAGTTCATCCCAGACCCACACCACAGGAAAAGAAGAACCTTTCACTTAAAAGACACTAATCCCCAGGCAGACGAATATGAAGTGGAGAGGATAATGGATTCAAGATATTACAGAGGTCGACTCCAGTACTTAGTGAGATGGAAAGGTTACTCTCAAGCCGAGGACTCTTGGGAACCTGTGAATAATCTCTCAGCTCCCAGATGTATACGACAGTTTCACACCCTCTATCCGGGTAAGCCTGGGGTCGGTACCCCAAGAAGGAGGCATACTGTCATGAGGACGGGGGGCTGGAAGCTATGGTCCCGATGGAAGCACCATTAGCTTACACAATACGGCATCTCCTGCGCCGTTCTAGTCGTTACGTTTCTGGAGCATTCATAACGAGGTTAGCCACGCCCCCTCAGTGCGTTGCAACAATCTTCGTTTCCTCGCTCCACTAAAGCCTCGTACTCCAGTCCTCCTAGCGTTTTTCCAGCCTTGGAATCGTCCCCCCCTCCTGTATTTTTTCTTCCTACCTTGTCCTCCTGACTCCAGTTCCTTTCGGGTCTATCTCTATACTTTTCTTTGCTACCGGCAATTCTCTGCCATCTTTACCGCCTTTACCGTCCCCTTTTCTTTTCCCCCTGCTCTTTCTCCTTTGCTTAAGTGTTTCACGATATTCGTTATTCACACTTACCTCTAAGGCTCCGGTTTCATAACGGCTCGGTGAGTTTCTTTTTCATTTCATAAGATTGGTAGTATCCTTTCTCTGGGTACGTTTTTCTTCCCTCATTTCTTTCCTCCATCTTTTGTTTACTTGTGTTCCACTTATTCGCCCTCCTGAAGCCCTTCTTCCTTTGGCTTCCTTGTCACTGGCTTGCCTTCCATCTGAATCCCAGGTGGTTTGTGAAATCTTCAGCTCCTGTTTCTACAGACTACATACTTGGAATTCTCCTGCCAGCCTCTACTTCAGAACGTCCACGGAGATCTTCGGCTCTGCCTTTGTTTATGTACTGTTAGCTGGAATCTCAAAACCAAGACTTCAGACACTCCTCCTCCTTCACTTTCGGAATTGAATACAACCGGGGTTTTTTATGCCACTGGCTTTTTCCCCCATATTGGGCTGTAGAGGGAGGGTGCCATAATTTTTGCAGTCTGTTTCTTAAGGCAACCATTGTGGCGCATTCCCGAAACAGACCCTATCTCTTCTCAAAAAAAGGATATTCCAAAGAAACAACAGAACTACCCGGATCGGAATTATCCTCCAGTGAATCAGACACCGAGATACAGGTGAGCTCCACTCCTGACAGTTATGCAGCAGTAGACCTTATCGTGCCAACAAAAGAGCCTTGGACTTAAAATGGTCCACCCAATTCTTTTCGACCGCTGACTAAGCCATACTCCCAAATATTTAATTTTTTTTTACCTGCTCTCATTTTTTCCCCATCATGAAAAAAGGCAAAAATGTATTTATTTATTTTATTTGTATATGGTTATGAATAACCTTTACAAAAGCTTAAGAACATATCAATACAATTCATACAAACATATACACAACATAATCATCTTCAGCACAGTAACCTTTACAAAGCTTAAAATCATATCAACCAATTAATACAATACCAAACATTTAATCAAATAAGAATAAAAAGTGTATAAACATATCATAATCACATAGCATAAGATACAATTCCAAATAACGGCCTTCTACTTAAACAGTATTTTACAATTCATTATTTCCTAATTCATCACTTAGTTCCCTTTCAGCCCCCAATTTACAAACATTTCTCAGATAACTGACAATCGCCATTTGTAGTGATTTGTACTTTCCATGTAGCATTTTCCACCAAAGTGCATTCATATTGACTAAACCAGTAGAAACAACAAATTTGCTTAAATACTGGATCAGTCTTCCAAATTGTTTAGACTTTTATGAAGGTCCATTTGAGTTTTATCTAGAATCACTAGATTGTCAGCATACATCATGTAAGGCAGTAGAGTAGCATTCACTTTCGGGGGATTGGCTGTCGAAAAGTATTGATTCTCTTCTATATCTGAAGTGTATAGATTAAATAGGGTTGCTGCAAGGAGGCAGCCCTGTTTCAATCCATTCCACGTCTGAATCTGAGAAGATAATACTCCATCCTGCGACATTCTTATTTTAATTGTTGTGTTCGTGTATAATTCTTTGATAGGTTCTAGTATCTTCGGAGGGCATTTCCACTTGGGTCATTTTTTCCCTACAGTTTAGATCTGACTGCATCAAAGGCTAATTGCAGATCAGTGAATGCTGCAAAATAGGTATTTTTTTCTTCATCGATTCCTGTTTTAGGATGTTCAATAAAAGCAGGTTAATATTGGTGCCGATGTTCTTCACATAGCCTGTTTGCTTTGGATATTGTCTTTGGTTTATTCTTGCCCAAACTGATAGTCTCTGCAGCAAAAACAATGCGAAGATCTTTACAAGAGGATCAAGCAAGGCTATGGGACGATAATTAGACAGTGATTTCCTGTCTCCATGTTTGTAAATTGGGATAAGTATAGCAGCTTTCCATGTCGATGGAATAATGTTAAACTCTGAAATGATAGCAAATATCTGGATGCATAAATTCGGCCAGATTTCAGGGTTACGTTTTAGGAGGGCATTGCATAACCCATCAGGGCCGGGGGCCAGTGATGCATTCAAGTTTTTAATGTGTGTCAGAATTTGTTCTAGATCCTAATTGATGGTCTATTTCACCTAATCTTTGCCAGTTGGTTTATTCAATGTTTCATTTCTTTCCTTGTAAAGCTCAGAAAAGTATGCAATCCACCCTGCTTATGGTATGTCTAGAATGAGAGGCTCCTGCTGATGAGATTGTGCATTCAATATAGTCCATAGGTCTCTTGAATTTTTTTTTTCATTGCTTTTAATATATCCTCAGTATCGTATTGGCTTATCATCATCTATGGTGTTTTTATCCAGTTTCTGTATTGCTGTTTTGCTAATTTAGCAAGTTTAAATTGGCCTTCACATCTCAGTTTTGCTATTATTTTCAGTTTCTTACGAAGTTCTCTTTTTTTCCTGCAATTTGGGGATTATATCAATGTGGATGATTACCTCTTGGGTTTCTTGTGTGGCGTTTTAGCTGTTTAAAAGGAAGCAGCAGCCATTCGTACTCCATTTTTGCTATTCCTTTAAGGGAAGTATTAAGGAACGTTTCAGTTAAGGCTTCAAATTGACCGTCGTTTATATGCAGTCTGTTCATACCAGTATTTAGCTCAAGAGCAGGGAGGACAGTTTTATTTTGTAAAGGCTGAATGGAAGTCCAAGTGACATTGATTTTATGATGATCACGGTTTGCTGAATAGATGTTATCTGATTCAAGGATGTTATCCTTTAATCCTCGGGAAACATATGTAGTTGGGAATGGCAGTCTATTTGCCTCTTGTCCATGTCGGTTTTGTTGGACCGGCATTATTTATAGATCCGTCAAGCAAGATCATATTTCTTTTAGACAATTCTTACAACCATCATTGGGCTCTGGTGGGTAGTTTCTCAAAAGGAATTTTGGGTCCATTGGGCTCAAAGAGGTGGATATTTAAATCGTCACAGATGATGTATTCAATGAAAGTATGATTTTCCATGCAGCATCTAAAGATGAAAAAACAGTATCAATAAATGTCTCATCATTGATAGCTACTGGGTTCCAATACAAGTTCATGATACCAATTTTTTTTCCAAATTGAGATTCTTGTTCCTCGTCTTCTGCCTATTCTATCAGAGTTGGATATTCGAAGAAAGTGGATTGGACCCAAGGGTTACGATTAGTTGATTCCAATACTTTTAGCCTTGCATCCATTTTGATCAACGTAAGCAGTCCGGCAGACGGACGCCCTTTAGAGCGATGAATTGCTGGGTTCATATACGTGAGGTAACCATCACATGCTGGCTGTTCATAAATCCACGTCTCCTGGAGACAAATTATTTGAGAGTTGCCTAGATCATTATTTTTTGCTTGAAACAGGTGTACTGAACCTCTTTAGTTCCATGAGCATAGGGTAAGAGAGGCATTCTCATTTGTAAGTGGTTGTTATGGTTGCCTCTTCTCTCGAGATCTGGTAGATGTGTTCCCCATCTCTAGATATCTCCATAAAAAGTGTTTGGTTATATTCGATTTTTCCAACATTTTTCGCGTACTGCTTTTATTACGATGATGGCAAGGCCATCTCTTTTCTAGCAACTCTTTTCCAGTTTGGTTAGAATGCTGTGGGTAATGTTTAGCTTCTACAAGTGTGTTATTACTTTGTTGTTTCGGACATTTATGGTTGCACATCTCCGTGGAGATTTTCTCTTTAATTCTTGAACATCAGAAGCTCAATTTACAAAATTGATGTTCCTTTCCCATCACCGTTTGCATGATTTGCTGGGAATTGAATTGTATCCATACTCTGTCCATAATTGTGTCGTGTATAAACTCTACCAGTTTAATATCTTCTGACACAAGGAAGCAGAGTTGCGGTATCACATGTAGGGGGCATAAGATGTTTGTTAGATTTAGAATTAGGCCATCATCCATTCTATCAAATCTCTCAATTTGTATTATGTTCATTGAATCATCTCGTCGTGGATTGATAAATATTGGAAATCTCAGCCCGGTATCTCGTAGTTCAGGTGGTTTTAGTCTGTCATAATAATAATAATTATTCATCATATCCTGCTTTTTCGTGCATTCTATTGCAGTCTTCAACCTACTCATAGATATCAGATGTTAAATCAATCACAGTCCCCATTTCTCCATAAGTGACATCAAGGTCAAAATCTGAGATATCTTCACATGTAAGTTCGATTACTTGAGTTTGTATGGTTTAGCCTTCTTCGTATTCATCCAAAATAATCAACAATGTATCTTCTTCAATCAAACTTTCATCATTGAATGAGTGCTGCTCTAAATCCATATGAACAGATAAATTCATCAAGATTTCGTATTGAACTTTTCCTCTGTTAGCTGCTTAGCATATTGCTCTTTAAACAAAGGGGGGTGGTTTTTTGGAGATGATTGGTCATCTTTTTAAAAATATTTGCATTAGGATTTTTTCCACCCTTTTATCGAAACAGGCATTGTCAGCCATTTTTCCTTGTGTTCGTTTTCTTCGAAAAATCTTGCTTTTGTTTTGATTGTTTATTATTGATCTTTCCCAAGGTATTAGAGTCACCTTGTTTATTCTGTGCAAAAATCGAGAAAGACTCAGTTCCTTGGGCCAGCTAAGGAGTTTTAAATGGCTTCTTTTCACGTAAATGTTTGTTTGTTATACTTCTAGGATTTACCCTTGGCAAAAAATGTGATAGTGATGGCTGGCTCAACAGAGGAAACTGAGGATTTTCAATGATAATTCTCTCTTCAGTATCTTTATTTAGGTTCATTGGTTGTTGCACGTCACTTTGGGTTGTTCTGACTTTGTGTTGGTGTTGTAAGACTAAACCTTCATTCCAATTTGTTGCTCTATCTTTGTGGAGCTGGGTAGAAGCAAACATCTCTAACATTGCAGCTGTCAATTGTGTTTTATTTGCGCAGTCACTTCTAGGTATGTCAAATAATCTGGTTTGCCACCAATTTGTGGTCTCAGCTTCAATGTCCAATCGACTTTGGATTTTATTTACAAACGTCTCTAAATTGATGTGTTTGGGATGAATCTGTGCCAGCAAAGTTACCTGGTCTTTCATTGTGTCTGTAACTGATTCCTGTAGTTTGAGAAATGGCACAAGGGCATGGGTTGATGCTGTCATCAGCAGGTTCTGAAGTTCAAACATTGGCAGGGTGTCTCATTCTCCGGGTCGGACAACTCCAGCTCAGGTTCATCTTCAGGAGATCAAAGCAATCCTAGAGGCAACAATTCGAACTTCGGCCAATTTCAACCACCACCCATGATGCCTTTTTTAGGCCAAGGGGGTCCCAGAGGCGGATTCTGCCCCCCCGCAATTTCAAATACCCTTTTACAACTTCCCCCTATGGGGCCAACCCGGCAGGAGACGCAGGGGCAACAGAAGACGCCAGATCTAATTCCGATCTTCAACCTCTCTCTTAGGTACACCACTCTCCTTGGAAGAAACCTCTCTCCTGGCCAAAGGCCTATCCTTTGTACCCACTAACACCACAGACTGGTTCACACTGGATGGAGAACTTTCTACCTTTCTTCGCACAATCCGAAGAAAAATATTCTTCAAAGACAAAGACTGTCCCCCGGAAACAGAAGTTACAGGTCTTAAACCCAGAAGTGATTTCAATCCAAGAGACAGTGACATCCCTTCTTCCTTCCTAACTTTTGAGAAATGCCTTAGACAAGAAATTAAAAAACTCAAATCAACCAAAAACCATCAGAGAAAAAAACTGACTGTCGGAGAACACAAAGCCCTCAAAGCCTTGTCCAATAATTCGGACATCATTATCAAAATGGCGGACAAAGGAGGAGGAATTGTCATACAAAGCAAAGAACAATATACGCGCATGGTTATGTCTCTACTCAATGAAGACAACAACTACAAACAACTTAAAAAAGATCCCACCAACGTGTTGAAATCCAGGATACAAGAAATGACTAAATTTGCAGCAGAAAGAAATTGGATAACGGATAAAAAAGAGGCATTCCTCAACACCATTGATGGCAGGATCCCAGCGTTTTATGCGCTGCCGAAAATGCACAAGAACAGTATCACACCACCAGGGAGACCGATTGTTTCAGGATGTGGTTCCATACTAGAACCCCTATACAAATGTATCGACTTCTTTCTGAAACCACTGTGTCAGAATACACCAACATATTTAAAGGACACCATGGCAACCATCGCCATCTTTGAAAATCAGCCTTTGGCCCCACCAATGAAGAAAGAGTCACTATGGACATTAAGAGCCTGTACACCAGCATTCCCCAGGATCAAGCTGTGGAATGTATCAGACAACACCTGACCTCACTCATGACCCAGAGAAGAGTATGGCCAACTTCATATTAGAACTGCTGGAGTCCGCCCTTACCAATAACTATTTCTCATTCAACGACATCTTTTAACTACAGACATGCGGCACAGCAATGGGTGCGGCTTTTGCACCCAGTAGAGCCATAATTTATATGGCGGAATACGAGAAGACCTTCATACTCAATAATGCCAACCCATTTCATAATAACATCCGCCTCTGGTATCGATCCATCGATGATATCATTTTCATTTGGCAGGGCAACAAACAAGAACTGGATAACTTCTTAACCTGGTCTAACAACCAAACCAAAGAAATTCAATTCATGATGAGCAATAACAATGAGAAGATCAATTTTCTGGATCTCAATATTTTGGCCTCCGACGGTAAATTGACATGTTCTATCTACAAAAAAGGGCTAGACCGCAATACAACGCTGTACTACAGGAGCTACTACCCTAAAAGCTTCCGGGACAATTTGCCCTATGGGCAATTCTTAAGGATCAGGCACAACTGCACGGACACCAAGGATTTCAAAATCCATGCTACAGAATTACAGCAAAAACTTGAAGACAAAGGATATCCAAATAAACTACTCAGGGACACTAAGAAGAGAGCCCTCTATACCCAGAGAGAAGCATTACTTGTCCCTAAATCTCGCAACCAAAACACTGAAGACTCCATGTCATGCGTCTCAACTTTCAACGCCAATACATCTCAACTCAGAGGGATCATCAAAAAATTCTGGCCTATCGTCCAGTTGAGTCTGCCTGAAGAACCATTACCTAGGATGGCCCTCAAGAGATCTCAAAACCTAAAAGATCTCCTTACCCATGCTAGAACCAAACGCAAGGACTCCAGATCCACTCTGTGGAACATGCAGGAAATACTTGGCCACCATCCCTGCGGCAGCTGCACAGCCTGCAATCAGACCAGAAAATTGAGATCCTTCCTTATAGATGACAAAAAAATGGGAAATTCGCCATTTTTAAAACTGTAAAAAATCGAATGTCATATCTCATCGAATGCCCCTGTCAGCTAGATACACAGGGCAAACTTCAAGACCAGTTAACAAAAGGATAGGTGAACACAAGTCAAGGATTAGATGCAAAACATACAATGCACTCGCTCTGTCTCGCATTCCCTTGAATTCCAACACAACTGTGACTCCTTCAAGTGGTGGGTAGTCGACAAGGTGACAGACTGTTCAAACATCACCAATGCCCTGAACTTTAAAGAGGCGTGGTGGATATTCAAACTACAGACCACCACCAAGGGTCTGAGTGAGCTCACACCCTTTGAATATCTGTAAATTAAATTCATTCCTACCCCTCTGTCCAGTGACATCCAGGACTCCCTCCTGCACTCTGTTCACCTCGGGCACCCGCCTCTCTGGGCAGTTATTGCCTACTTTTTGCCCGGTTCCACACTCCTTTGGCACTCTGCGCCTCCCATCTTGCCTGCTGGATTATTTCCAACACTCTGTACAGCAATACTCCACTGTATGGCGTTTGCTAACATCAGACACCATGTTCGTGGCTTCCTTCTTCCAGCCCGAGACATCCCAGTAGCTGTCCCAGCCACGCCCACCCCAGCCGCGTACCTACACGTGTCCCCGGCGCCATGGCAACCTTGCTAAAACACCCGTACGCATGCGCAACTTCAGACACTATTCGTTCACGCACGCGTACTAGTATTTCCTCACACAGCTTGCTTTCAGACGAACGCGAGTTTCCAAACAACACGGATCCAGCGCAGGAGACCCACACGGAGTAAAAGGTTAGTTCCTCAGCACAGCAAGGCCTCCCTTGCACCACGTTCACTATCCCTTACACAGCCACCATTTTTTACTGAAGAATGTCTATGTCATTTTGTGACACAGACTCCCAGTTTCCAGACCTCCAGGCTGGCACTGGCTGGTTGCCCCCTTGTAAGATCTTTCACAATTGAGGCACCGCAGAACCACGCACTGCTTCTCCTCAGTGTATAGGTACCCTTTGTGCTCTCTCTGCACTACAGAGCCACAATTATTAATTGATGCCATAGCTGACCCACACTGCTGTTTGTCTCCTGTACTCACAGATCACCCTACAGTGACCAATCCACACCTTTCAGAAACCAGGACACCGACCACCGGCATTTTGGTTCAATACTAACCAGTTTTTGAATCACCTCACCTACGTGCAAGGTCAGTGCTTGGGAGCTGAGGGACACCCCTTAGTACAGCCTCTCACAGGCTTTTATTCTTTACATTCTCAGGAATGATCCACCTCCTGGACCATGTAACAATATGTATTCATATTGGTGTTTATCCATAGGGAGACCTGCTTTACCAGTCCCCAGAAGAAGGCTGCTACCCCTTTACAGCCGAAACGTCCAATGTCATCGTGTTCTTACTGAAACCTTTAGAACAATGACCTGAATCTTCACCACCACCTTTATGTTGACGTCGCCTATAGCAGACCCTATTTTTAGGTTTCTTGATCATGAAGCGATTAGCTTTGTTTTGTGCAGTCGATTGTTTAAACTGTTGTAATACATTGTTTGTTTGGCAAATGTGATGTAATATTGTGCAAAACTGTACACAGGCAATACAACTCTGCACCATTATACAGGTGTGTTGGCAACACACCGCACACATTTTGTAAATGTACCTTTTCTTTGAACGTCCAGTGCATTTCAAAATGTCACTTTAGAATGTTGGCTTTTATGGACGTAAAAAGGCCAGATTCAGTGCCCCTCCTGTCACCAATGAACATGTTACTTTATTAAATGTGCACTGAACATTTGAAATACATGTTAGCTCTATAACACTACTTGCCTAGTTGGTGACAAGGTTTATTTTCTATTTTCGATTTTCAATGTCTACATATGTGGCCTAATTAATAAAGGTTAATAAAGGACACTGTAGTTGTTTTCCAGTATCTGGATCAGAACCTTCTTCCAATAATGCATACTTGTTTTTGATGCATTAGTACTAATATGGAGGTCTGTTTGAATCATCACTACGAAAATGTATTGTACTATAAATGTTTGAGGACAGGACTACCCCTCTGGACAAGGCATTACTTCCTGCTGCATTCCTCTCAATGGAGTGCATTGACATTTATTTGATAGAATATCCTCTTGTACCTTTCTAGCATCCCTTTGTGGATTTCAAATATCCGAAATGTAAGGTTCCAGATTTTGCGATTGTGCTTCAGTACCGGTCAACTTTCTTAAGGAGGCTGTGTGTGTGTAATAGGATTTGATATTGGATGAATTGGTGTTGAAGTTTTGTCAGTTTCGAGTTTTTATTGCATCTGGTTTACCAAAAACTTAATTCCTTTTTTCATGGTTACTCATGAGTAGCTCAATCTCAGTAATGTCGAGGTTCCCTGGAGGACCCGGGGCATTCCCCGTCCTTTCCAAGAGAAGCTGTAACGCAGGCCACCCAGAATACCAGGATGGTTGGGGATCAGGTACCTGGCCTTGGGCACCCGTCTCCCATGTGGGTTGACCATCCCCAAGTGCAGCGGCAGTCCCAGGTAGCCCCGGCAGGGTCTCCCTCCCATCCCATCGGTACATTTTGTAACGCATCCCAGCCAGACCTCTAATATGGTTGGGGGTAATGTCCCTGGCCTTGGTCACCCGTCTCCCATGTGGGTCAACCATCCCCAAGTCCAGCCTGGAGCTCTGGCTGGGCTGCGTTACAGCCTTTACCTCCGCAAAATAATGGGGACCCTGCCGGAACTGCTACTGGACTTGGGACGGTCGAACCACATGGGAGACAGCCATCCAAGACCAGGGACATCACCCACGACAAATCCTGGAGCTCTGGCTCGGCTGCGTTACAGAATTTCCCTCGGGGAAGGGATGGGGACCCTGCTGGGGATCCCTGGCACAGTCGCTGCACTTGGGGATGATCTCCCCATATGGGAGACAGCCCACCAAGGCCAGGGACATTACCCCCGACAATCCTGGAGCTCTGTCTGGCCTGCGTTACAGCTGTCTCCAATATGGGGCAAACATCCCCAAGTGCAGCGGCTGTCCCAGGGAGCCCCAGCAGGGTCCCCATCCCTTCCCCGAGGGAAATTCTGTAACGCAGCGGAGCTTGTGTTCTACGACATCACCTCCAACCGTCCTAGAGGTCTGGATGGGGTGTGTTACTGAATTTACCTCTGGGAAAGGCCGGGGACCCTGCCGGGACTTCTTGGGACTGGGGATGGTCAATTCACATGGGATACAGCCGCCCAAGGCCAGGGACATTACCCCTGACAAATCCTGGAGCTCTGGCTTGGCTGCGTTACAGCTTCTCCCCCCGCCCCCCGCCGGGAAAGGTCAAGGACACTGCCGGGGCTCCCTGGATATAAATGCTAAATTATTATTATTATTATTATTTCCCTTGGGGGAGGGAAGGGGACCCTGCCGGGGATTTCCCTGGAGCTGGCGCTGTGCTTGTGGACGGTACACCCACATGGGAAACGGATGCCCAAGGCCAGGGACATCACCTCCAACCGACCTAGAGGTCTGGAAGGGGTGCGTTACAGAATTTACCTCCGGGAATGCAGGTGGACCCTGCTGGGGCTCCCTGGGACTACCTCTGCACTTGGGGATGGTCAACCCACATGGGAGACAGCCAAACAAGGCCAGGCACATTACCCCCGACAATCCCCAAGCCCAGCAGTGGTTCCAGGGAGCCCCGGCAGGGTCCCCAATCTTTCCAGAAGGGCGAAGCTGTAACGCAGCCCAGCCAGAGCCCCAGGCTGGGCTTGCGGATGGTCGATCCACATGGGTGACAGGTGCCCAAGGCCTGTGACATCACCCCGACCATCCTTGTGCTCTGGCTGGGTTGCGTTACACCTTCTCCCTATGGGAAAGGACGGGGAGCCCGCCAAGGCTCCCTGAGACTTGTGGACGGTCAACCCATATGAGGGACAACCATCCAAGGCCAGGGACATCACCCCAACCATCCTAGAGCTCTGGCTAGACAGCATTAATTCCCCTCAGGGGAATAGATGGGGGACCCTCCCGGGAATCCGTGGGACTGACGTTGGACTTGTGGACGGTCGACACTTTCTTTTCCGCCAAGGTAGGTGCACCCACACATGAGGTACTGTTTTCATCCGGACACTAGTGGGAATGTGGGAAGGTAGGACATGTGTTGTTGGTTCAGTAGTTTCCAGGTGGGAAATTTCTGAAAGTTGTTTTTTTTTTCCAATATTTGGGTCTTTGCCAGGGATTGTGGGCAATGCATTCTGGGGTGATTTGCGTGAGTCAGACCTCTGTGGATTTTGACGGATGTCTTCTTTTTGGAAATGCATGGGGTTCGTGTTTTCCTTGGTGACTGCGACATCCCAGCCCCAAATCCGTAGGTTGGCTCCCCAAATCCTTTGGGGGTTACCAGTGGTGTAGCCTTTTCCCTTTGCGCCCAGGTAGGTGCACCCACACATGTGAGGTACCGTTGTGTTTTTTTCACCAAATTTCGGACTTTGCCAGGGATTGTGGGTAATAAATTCTAGGCCGATTTGCACAAGTCAGACCCCTGTGGATTCCCACGTGTGTCTTCTTTTCGGAAATGCAATGCATGGGGTACCCCGTTTTTTGGGGGCTGCGACACTAGGCCCAAATCTGTAAATTGCCCACATGAGCAAAATCCTGCAAAATATACTTTGCCGAAAGACTTGGGGTTACCAATGGTTTAGCCTGCTCCCTTTGCGCTCAGGTAGGTGCACCCACACATGTGAGGTACCGTTTTCGTAAGGAAACCTGTGGGAACACGGGAAGGTAGGACATGTGTTTGCTGCGTGTTTCGGTGGGTGGGCAGAGGGAAATGTCTGAAAGTTTTGTTTTTTGACACATTTCAGAGTTTGCCGGGGGTTGTGGGTAATACATTCTGGGACGATTCGTACAAGTCAGACCTCCGTGGATTCCCACACGTGTCTTCTTTTCGGAAATGCATAGGTTTCCTGGTTTTTCCTTGATGGCTTCGACACCCTAGGACCAAATCGGTAGGTTGTCCACATGACCAAAATCCAGCAAAATCTGCTCTGCCGAAAGACTTTGGGTTACCAGTGGTTTAGCCTTTTCCCTTTGCGCCCAGGTAGCTGCACCCACACATGTTAGGTACCATTTTCGTCTGGACACCTGTGGGAATGTGGGTAGGTAGGACATGTGTTGCGTTTGTGTGGTTTTCTTAACGTTTTCGACCATTTGCTGCTGCACTTTGTCACACAATCCTTTCATTTCCCAAATGTGACCTACATTTAGTCGCTGCTTTAGGCACTATACACTTTTGTAACCTGCACAAGTCACCTACCCTTCAAAAGGTCTGCCTGTGCTCTTTCCTTTTTTAACAACTTTATTTATTTCGGTGGCAGCATATGTAAAGTTAAGCACAAGAGACAATCGGTCACTTACATAACAT
Source organism: Ambystoma mexicanum (assembly GCF_040938575.1). NCBI lineage: Eukaryota > Metazoa > Chordata > Amphibia > Caudata > Ambystomatidae > Ambystoma > Ambystoma mexicanum. The sequence continues at coordinate 32,212,899 of NC_090936.1, forward strand.
GGTGTAGATTAGTATAACCATTCTCCCTCCCATGACCCTTTTCTGGTTGCCCCTGAAACCCTGGAGCTCGTGGGCCATCACCGAGAACGGGCAGGACGTGGCCTCGAAGATCCCAGGAATTTCGTCGACAGCTGTGGTTGAAAGGTTAGTGCCGGTTACCGGCTGTGGTACTCCAGTACCGGGGACCAACAGTCAGTGAAGCAGTGTAAAGCTCCTTCCTTCGCCGCCGTGACTTTCTCAGCCACCAGGATCTCCCACACTTTTATCACCATAGGGGTAGCAAGGGTCCTTCCAGTGTTTTCCATTTACAGGCCACAGTTATTTTGGCGGCCAGAAGCAGTTGCGTAAGCAGTTCGGCGGTGCGACATCTTGCTTCTCCCAGAAGGATCACCTACAAGTCCATGGGGAGTTTACAGTGGGTTGTGTCCTCAATAATGTGTGTGATCTGTGCCCAAAAGGCCTGCGCTATGGGGCATTGGAAGAAGGTCCCCCGTGCTCCACATCGCCTCCAGCAAGTTGGGTCTAGAGATGTCTGAAAGTGATGCAAGCGTTCCGGGGAATACCACCAGCGGTGAAGAGTTTCAATGCGCAATCTTTGTTGGTGATACATCTGGAGGCTGAATTGATCCTTGTCCAAATATCCACCCATGTTTGGTCCTCAATGGGGTGCCGTAGGTCCTCCTCCCATCTGGCCATATATAGTGGTTTGGTCGTCAGTATGTCCTCCTTTAGGAGTCTGTACAGCTTAGTGATCTGCCCTCTTCGGGGGCCCTCCTGGGTGCATGCTCTTGGGAGTGGAGGTCCCTCGTGGCCCCCTTTTGGACTGTTGGCTGTGAGATCCAGTGTCTTATCTGGGCGTATGTAAATCTCTCCATTTCCGTCAGCTGGAAGCGAATCTTGCATTCTTTGAAGCGGAGTGGGGTGCCGTTGTCATAGAGCTGTGAAAGGGTCTGAAGGCGACCTTTGGACCATCCGCTAAAATTTGCTATATCCATTCAAGGCGAGAAGTTTGGGTTCCGGAGGATTGGGGAGAGAGGGCCTGAGGCCCTTAGAAGTTTCTTCCTGTGCCGGGCCCATGGCCATGCGTCTAGGGTGGCTTTGGTGGACGATAGGATCATCGGCCAACGACGGCGGGCTATGCCCGGAATGTCGAGAAAGGAGTTCAGCTGGAGAGGACATTTAGCCTGTTCGATGCAAGTCCATTTTGGGGGGTTTGCCCGTTCCGCCCAGGCCGTAGCATTTGAGAGTTGGGCTGCTATACAGTAGTTGATAAGATTGGGAAGGCCCATGCCTCCCCATTTGGCCGCTCCAGTCATGACCTTGAGCAGTATTCTAGTCTTACCCCCTTTACAAACACATTTTGAGAGTTTCTTCTGTAGCTGCTCCAGTGGTTGTTTCGAAAGAGGAACCTGCAGGGTCGAGCTGAGGTATAGAAGTTGTTGGAGAAGGTTCATCTTACATGCAGTAACTCTGCCAAGCAACGAGATTTCCTGTCCCTCCCAGCATTTCAGATCGGCTTCCAGTTCCTTGAACAAAGGGGGGAAGTTTGCTGCGTATAGCTGTTTCGGGTCTGCTGTGATGCGTATTCCGAGGTAAGGTGAGGATGTAGTGTTCCACTTCAGCAGGCATTGTAACTGGAGATCTGCCGTGTCGTCTGTGCCCAGGTTTATTCCCAGTGCCTCCGATTTAGAGTATTTTACCTTGAACCCTGCCACCTGTTCGAAGGCTTTCAGTTGTGCCTGGACGGCGGGGAGAGAGGATTGACAGTTAGTGATGGAGATCATAACGTCGTCAACGTATAGGGAGATCTTAAATTGTTCACCTTCTATGCTCATCCCAGCTATCCTGTCATTCGAGCGGATTCTTTGAGCGAACGGTTCCATCACATGGGCAAAGATCAATGGGGAGAGCGTGCATCCCTGCCTCGTCCTGCAGAACATAGGGTTCGGGGCCAAGCGTTTTTGATTTATTCTCAGTACATTTTTCGGGGCTTGATAGTTGGCTAGCAGCATCCTGCGGAATGAGGGGCCAAACTGAAAAGCTTCTAGCGTGAGGCGCATAAAGTTCCAGTCCACTTTATAAAAAGCTTTGGTAGCATCCGAGGTTAAGACTGCTAGTTCCTGCTGACTTTGGACGGCTTCCTTGATGAGGTTGAGGACCCGACGGATATTGTCCACTGTGCTTCTGGCTCTGATAAAGCCTGATTGATCCGGGTCTAAGATGGATGGCAGGCCCACTGCTAGTCTGTTCGCCAGCACTTTAGACGTTTGCAACTACGTTAAGGAGAGAAAACTGTCTGTATGATGTGCAGTCTTTCGGGTCATTGCCAGGATTCAGGAGTAGGATTGTGGTGGATTCTTGCATGGAAGGTGTTATTGTGCCTATGTCTCGGAAGGAATTGAACAGTTCGGTCATTGGGCTCAGGAGCAGGGGGTGGAAAAGTTTGAATAATTTAGGTGAGAAGCCGTCAGGACCTGGCGCCCTAGGTTTCAACGTTTTGAGCACCTCCTCGATCTATTCAGCGGTAATAGGGGCATCCAAAGAGGACCTGTCTGTCTCCGACAGGTGTGGGAGATTGGCGTGCGCCACAAATTGCTCCTTTTGCACTTGCAGCCGGGGGGAGGCAGTCAATGTGTCAGCTAGGTGGGCTGTTGCAACCTGCAGTTTCGATTCTTCCCCATACAGGATCCTGCCTTCCGACCCCTTAAGGCAGTGATGTAGTTTCATCGGCGGGTTCTGGCTAGTTTGCTAACCACAAATCTGTTGGTCTTGATGCCATTCACATAATAGCTTTGCTAAGTTCTAATCAGGCTCTGGGAGGTGTCCTCCGCATAGTGGGCCTCCAGTTTCGTGCAGGCCAATCTCAGGAGTTTGGCTGCTTTAGGTGACCATCCCTTCTTATGAAGTGTCTCCGTTTTAGCCACTTCCATTTCCAGATGCTCCTGTTTCTCGGCGCGTCTTTTACGATATGCTGCTGCCTGCGCTATTAATTCTCCTCTGATCACTGCCTTCGTGGCTTCCCATCTTGTCGCTATGGAAGTAAGGTCTGGCAGGTTCTCCTTGAAGTAGTTATGTATCGCTTTGGTTATGGAGTCTTGCAACAACATATCGTGTAGCATTGGTTCGTACAGGACCCATCGAGGCATCTCCGGGGGTCCGGGTCGAAGATCCGGGCGGTTAACAGGATTGGCGCATTATTGGACAGAACCCTTGTGCCGATCTCTACTTCATCGGTGAACTTTAGCAATTGTGGAGTTGCCAATATCGAATCTATTTGGGACAAGGAGCAGTGGACATGCAAAAAAAAAAAAATGAGAAGTCTGCCGTTTTGGGATGGAGGACCCTCCAGGTGTCCACGACACTCAGGGTTTAGAATAGGTGGCAGAGGCCCAATGCAATTTTGAAGTCCTATAACTTCTTGGCGTTCGATGAAGGGGAGGAGTGTCGATTCCAGCTCAATGAAAAAAGCTTCCTGGCCCTCGTTTGGGGCGTAGATGGCAATTAAAGTGTGTAGTTGGTCATAAAGGTCACCCTTTATTGCGTAGGATCTCCTTTTCCCTCAAGGGTGTTCCCTTCGCTAGTAAAAAATCGTTGTGCCCCTGTTGTTGCCGTTACCGGGCGGCAGGTATTGTATCGGGAACGCCCGACTTTGCAGCCGTGTAGAGTCTTCCGCCAGCAAGTGTGTCTCCTGGAGGAACACCACTGAGCTCTGGAGGTCCTGCAGGTGCCTGAGGGTGGATTTGCATTTTTCCGGGGAGTTCAAGCCCCTAACATTCAGCGAGACGTATCGCAGCTTTAGGTGTCGTGGAGGGGTATCACGTTGTTCTCCTTCAATGTTCCAGTGGGAGAGATGGGGGGCGAGCTACCAAAGGGAAGGTAGTCTTCAGGTGCTGGGCTGTGGGTACCGTTTTGCTGAAACCAGGTTTTTTTTGTAACTGAACCAGGGCCAAACGTGGCCCACCAACCTGTGGGGCCAGAAAAGGACCCCCCAAAAAAAAAAACAGAAACCCGAACTTAACCAAAACAGGCCCAGTGGAGTAAGTAGAATAGACAGAAAATAATCGGGAGGCGAGAACATCTTGAAATACAACTTAGCACTATTTAAGCTAATTAGAGTAGAGAGAGATATTAGACCGATCTCCAGTCTAATAGCCTCAATAGGCATATAGTTGCTCAACCCATAGAATCTACGACAGATCAATCCTTAAACTGCATCTGCCCAGGGGGTCCCATGAATAAAAAGAGGCCTCAAGGGCATAGAAAAAGGTTTCTGCAAAGGTTGCTGTGGTATGTGGTACAACAATATTCTTTAGATTCAATTTAAACTGCACAAACTGCTGAAAGTTAATAAAAAAGCATAGGAATCAAAGGATTGATAATGGCATAGACATTACTTACTGTTAGGTTAGATTAGGAACACTTGATAGACAATACTGTGTGAGAATCACCCCCACCTGGGCAGACTGTAAGGGAAAGGTTACAGCGTACTTTATCTTGTATGCTACAGCCCAGTCCAAATATGTTCAACAATGCGCTGCTTCTATTTCTACAGGACACATTATCCCCAAAGTACCTGGGAGGCCAGAGGAGGACAGGATCCAAGATGAACCTGGGATCCCTGAATGATTCCTGAGGATGGAAGATGCTTGTCCTCGTCACAGTACCTTGGGTGCCTTGGCAGGCAAAGTGGAGGAGTTTCTTGACCTTACTTGACGAGACCCCTAGAGGATGGACGCACTTTGGAAGAAGGAGTCGGTGGGTTGTCGATGGCGAGAAGAAGAAGAGAATCAAGCATTGTCAGAAAGGCAGCACTTTCGGTCTTCGCAGTGGTTTCCGTTGGCGGGTCGTTACTCTGGCTGTGGATGTCCCACGAAGGTGAAACTTGCTGTGGACCCGACAAGGGTGACTGAAGCATGTAGGACCTCGGATGGCTTTGGATGACTTTCGGTGGTGACGGGTACAGTGGCAGTAGTGTCAGGTTTCGCGGTTTACTGACCTCCGGTTCTTCGGTGCTGAAGCCACAGCACAGACCTCAGGATGGCTTTTGGTGACCTGTACACAACTGCTGGACTGGACTGCAGACCCTCACCAAGTCTGGATACTTGGGAACGTCTTGTTTGGATTTTGGTGGCAGGCAACACACCGACGGACACTCCACCGCAGGCAACAACCCTGGACCTTCTCCAGCGTGGACAAGTGGGCAGATGTCGTAGCAGGGATTCCCCTTGAAGTATTCGTCAAAGATATGGAACACAAAACAATAATAAGACAATTGTGGGTGGACAGTGCAATGTGTGAACACCACAAATTTGTGCAAAAAAGCAGTGATGGAGACAAGAAGTGACCAATCCTGGCTCGACTCAGGATTGGTCACTTCTTGTCCGCAGCCCAACCCATGTTAGGTCATAGATTAGGACACGTACATAGACTCAATTATGATGTTGAATTGCTGTACTATGCATACCACGTTCATACTTGTGACAATATGTTTTCCGAACTGTCCGTTTTATTCCAAGCAGTGTTCACAAGCACTGCTTTGCCACAAATTTGTGGTGTTCACACATTGCACTGTCCACAATTGTCTTATCATTGTTTTGTGTTCAATGTATAAATAAGACAGCAAAAACAAGTGAAAAACTGGTAAGAATGGAATAATCAGCAGTAAAATTAATCACTGGATGTAATAGAAAACAGGAATAAAACTAATCCGGCCAATTTGAGAAGGCTGTCTCAATAAAACATGTTATAGCTAATTCTATTTGTTTATGACACCATGAACCTAGAACCATGCTCTTGATGGGTTTGAAAGGCAGATTCATTCTAGCCATTACTTCGGAGAATCATTACATACACTAATGACGGTATGTTGAGCGAATAAGTGGCAGGACACCCTGCGTTCCATATATTCTAATTTTGAGCCCTCAGTTCTCCCACATGGGGGCTTCCCTTCAGTTACCTTTATCGATGATTCCTCGCCTCCGTGAAAGCCTGTTCTTCAGGGTCCTCGGCGTCAGCATGCTACAGGCCACGCAGGCGTCCCACTGGTGCTCGAATCACAGGCACGCCAGACAGAGCGAGTACATATCGGAGGCCGGGAAGGTGTGGTCACACAAGGCACAGCAAGTGAACCCTCCCATGACTGACATGTGGCAGGGAGGTGAGGAACCAGAGTGCCGTAAGATCGAAGAAATAAAAACAAAAAGAAGGGAGCGCTCCTGCGAAAAATCAGAAAAATGACTTTGCCAAAGCCGTTAGATCCGGTACCGTCTGTGTGGAAAAAGGGACTGAGGTGAGGTGGCAGAGGGCAGGACTATGTGGGGTACTTGTGCTGTGGCTACACCTCCGCGCCTGGCATACATTTAAAGAGCAAGCTCAGGTTTATCGCTGAAATGGTCGGGTACCGTCCCTGCCTCAGGGACGCCCATACAAGATGGAGGAAAGATGGCGGGACGTAGGATTCTTATAATAGCTAATCTTAAATCTTTATATAAATTGATGGTCTACTATGTTCTCACATTAACCTAGGGGGTTTATTACTGAAAGTATGTAAATGGTTTATTATGTGCAGGTATTTTTGTGTAGTCCCTTTACATACCTTAATTGCATTTTAGCAATCAAACTTAAAACTAAAACAAAAATGAACGGTTGTAACTGGTGGTCGGCAGAACACAGATGGGACATCCAGAATGTGGATGTGACTGCAAAGGACATGGAAGTGTGTGAGGAAGAGTTGAAAGAGGAAGTCAACTGCTCAATGTATGCAGACTTGGATGAGGACATCTACAAAGTGGATGTGGGAGTGAAGGGTATGGTAGAGCGTGATTGGACAGCTGAAAAGCACAGCCATAGGTATGCAGGACATGGATGGGGACATCCACAGTTTGGATGTGGACGTGAAGGGCATGGCCGAGTGTGCAGGGACGAGCTGAAAATACACAGAACATGGATGGGGACATCCAGGACGTGGGTGGCCGATCGTGAAGGGAATAACTGAACGTGGCAGAGCACTGCTGAAAGTATGCAGAAAAGGACTCAGCATGACTAAGGATAGACATAGTATAACGGAAGACTATTGTTTAAAATAAATATTACTTTTGTGTATTTTTTTCAGAATCCATCTTTAAAAGAGAGGTTTGCAGGTTCAAGTATCTCAGTGTTTTAGCAACAACAAAATCCCAAGCTCTAGAAATGATGAAGAATAGTATTGCTAAGGTAAAACTGTACCATTCAAGCACATCCTGTTAAAAAGCAGATGTTCTTCTTACCATGTCTCTTTTTCTGTTGCAGTGTGTCTCATCAGGGGAATTGTTTACATCAATCCAGCTGTCAAGTACAAGTGGTGTTTGTAAAACAACAGAATCTGGGAATAAAACTGAAAATAAAATGATCAACGGTTATTTATATTCTATAGGATATTTTTGCTTTTTCCTTGCTTGGCTTGAGGTAATTTACACACATCTGAAAAGTAAAAATCTACCTTACAAAAATCAAATCCCAATAGAATTGTAAAATCTGTGATTTATCGAATATGACATGCATTACTCACTGTAATAGCATTTCTGATGATTGTATCTGCTTAAATTCACATGCTGTGCATTTAGTCCGACATCTAGTAGTATTCGCGGAGTATTGCATCTTTCTTTCGAAGATCAAAAGGGGACGTCGACATGGGCTTAACTGTTAGGCAGAAACCTGTGCAGTTCCCTTAGGGACCACTGCAAAAAGTTTAAGACTACAGGAGTAAGCAGTAAACCATTGTTAGCAGTCTGCACCACCCAGATTTACCTGGTAGCTGTGGCTGAGCAGTCAGACCTCTCTCAAGAAGAGTTAGGCAGTATATAGAGTATACACAATAGGGCTAAAAATACAGTAGAACAAGCAAACACTGACCAGAGCTTTGGTATAAAAGTATATAATTATTTATTTAAAAACACTTATGAAAAAACACTGGCACTAATATATCAAGCAAGTTCAAACACAGTCACTATAAGTATATACACCTGCCTAGTTAATTATTCGACAAGTCTAGATTAAGACACCACTTATTTAGCAAAACAGAGGTGAGCGTGTAACCGTAAATGGCACTCCAATAATTTGTTTAAAAAGGGAGAGAAAAGGCAGAGTAGGAAAATAACACAGTGCCAACACTTTTAAGAAACCACAGCAAGTCAAGAAAGGCAGGGTCTACTGTAGAGCAAAAAGTACATAGGCCAGGCCCACTCTTGGAGAGAGTAAGGCGGAATGTGCCCAAGATCACACAGTGGGAATGCACTCAAAGTCTTTGCAGAAAAGTCAAAAAGAGGTTGGATCAGTTCAGAAAGGCAAAGTTAGCAGGTCTGAGGTCAACCCAGTTAGAAAGTCAAGGATTGACGGGACACCTTGGACAATCTGTTGCAAGGGAGACCAGGTGGGACACAGTACCTGAAATGGTGAGAAAACTCCAGCGGGGGCAGTTGTTCCTGGCAGCGGGTGCAAGTCGTGGCTTCTACCAGGGGAAGAGATGATCTCGACGAGGAAGAAAGCTGGAGGTCGTTGCACTGCCAGGGAAGAAACCAGCCGCGGAGTTCCCGATTAAAAGGTACGACCCTTTTATTCGCGGTAGTGGTGAAGCGTGGCTATCCGGCCGCCGGGGTGCTTGGCACGGGCGATTCGACCACGAGACGTCCAGGAAGGTGAAAAAAAGGCGAACTGGTTGGTCCCACCACCTCAAAGGGAAGAAGACTCTCCTGGAAGAAGATTCCTCTGTCGTCGGGTAAGTGGTGAGTTCGTACAGCAGGGCTCCACCGGTGGTGTCGTCATTGTAGATGGCTCAGCTTCTCCCCTCTTCGGATTCTTTAGGTCCTGTGGCGACTTCTGAAGTTACAGTCCCCAAAGCCCTGCTTTTATGCAGAAAAACCCCCATTCAACAGCCTAGCTGACACTCTAGCATGCTAAGTGGTGAGCCGGGCGGCTCACCACTGGGCCAATCAAACAAGAGTGCGACTTGAGTTGCCAAGGCAACTCAGTCCAGGGTGCCTAATCCCCCTCCCACACATCCTGTAGACCCCAGACAGAGTGGCACCATTTGGAGGGCTTCTGTGGAGAAGCCCGCCAAAAAGTGGAACAAAGGGCTCGACTTGGGTTCGAGTTTCAGAGGCGAACACAAACGCCATTTTAAAACCGAGTCCTGGCAAAAAGACCCAAACGGGGAATAAATATTAAATAAATAACCCGGCGGTATCTTTAACATTGAAACAAAAAGCGGTGCGTTTAAAATCAATGGGAAAATCCCATAGGAAATATTCCGGTGGAATATTTTGCGTTGTATCCACTGCCACCAGCCATAAACTCGACAAGGGGGGACTGGACAGTGCCCCCTTGGAAAACAGACCCAGGGGCAATCTATTTACCCCTACCAGTACTTCCACAATATGATGGTTTCTACTGGTTCTGTTCACAATGAGACTAGTAAAGCCAATGGTGACTTTACATGCCCTGGGAGACAGTAGTCAGTCCCAGGGTATGGAGTCTATGTTTGGGGGTCACTATGACACCCCTGTGTTACTGCACTGAGGGTGCTGTGTAACAAAATACATGAAGCCCTATGGAGTAAAAGACCCCATAGCCCATAAAACACATTCACAGTCAAAGGACATTCTCAAATCATGCCTAAGAGTGGGAGAAAAAGAGTCTCACTCTTAGCAGGAAGAAAAAAATAAACCCCAAAAATCCAGCAAAGCTGCTGGGGGACTCACTAGGTTTGGGAAATTAGCCTTAACAGAGAATTCTCCCTAACAACTGTAACACTATCCCTAACGTGACGTGCAGTGTACACAAAATCCCTCATGCGTCGAGATCCCTCCGGTTGTGTTTGTTCTTCCGTGAGGGAGCCTTATACTCAGAGTGAGCAGGTACAGAAGAGAGGTCTAAGAGATCTATGTTCCTTCTACTCCACGAGAGGAGGAAGGGTGGGCACATGTGAATCTCAGCAGATACAATCATCAAAAATACTATTACCGTGAGTAATGCATGTATTCTGATGCTTGTGAATCTACTTAGAATCACATGCTGTGCATAGACTACTGAGCAGAGATGGTGGTGGGATGTGTGAAGGAACAGTAGCAAAGTGATGTCTTAGCACTGCTTGTCCCACCTGAGAATCAGACCTAGAATGTGTATCCAGACAGTAGTGTTGTGTAAAGGTGTGTACAGAACTCCAGGTTGCTGCTTTGCAAATGGACTCAAGAGGAACATTTTCAATGAATGCTATGGTAGCCCCTGTGCCCAGAGTAGAGTGTGCTCTAAGCATGAAGGGTAGATCTCTCTTGGCAAGAGTGTAACACAGTGTGATGCAGTCTACGATCCACTTTGAGATAACTGATTTAGAGACGCGGTCCCCTTCTCTGCCACTGAAACAAAGAACTTGCTTTCTTTAGTGGCTTTGTTTTTTCCAGATAGTAGATAACAGCCCTCCTCACATCCAGTGTATGGAGGCTTCTTTCCGCCATGTTAGTGGGGTTCTAGAAAAATGTGGGTAGTTTTATGGATTGGTTTACATGGAACTTTGAGATAAAAGTAGGTGCAAAGCGTGGGTGTGTGTGCCAAGCCACCTTATCTTGGGTCCTGAACTGAAAGGGCCTGCAGTTCACTAACTCTCCTTATAGAGGGGATTGACACCAGGAAGGCAGTCTTGTAGGTGAGTGCTTTAAGGCTAGCCGTGTACATTGGTTCAAAGGGAGGCCCCATTAGTCTGTTAAGAACAACATTCAGGTCCCACCTGGGAGCTGGGTTGGAAATAGGGGGATGAAGCCTCGTTATCCCTTCCATAAATGCTTTAATTATCAGAATTTTCCACCACAAAACCTTGCTTTGGGACGCGGTGTACGCCGAAAGCGCAGCTAAGTGGACCTTTAAAGAATTGAAACCCAGACCTGAATCTAACAGGTGGGTTAGGTACAGGACAATATGTTTAGGTGTGCATTGAATAGGATTGATGCCCTTGCCATTACACCAGATGACAAAGCGCTTCCATTTGCTGGAGTAGCAATGCCAGGTGTTAGGTTTCCGTGCTTCTCTGAGTAGGTCTTTGAGGGAGTTGGAGATGCCCAAACTCTATGACCTCAGGAGCCAGGCTGCTAAATTGAGAGCATGGATGTAGTGTTCCCCTTAGGTGTTGAGATAGCATGTTGTATGGGCATGGCAGCTTCCTGGGAGGGGAGACTGACATTGCCATTAGATGAGAGAACTATCTATTGGTGCATCTTGTGCACTATTCTGTTGAGTAGGGGAAATATGTAGACACATTTCCCTGACCATGTTATCCATAGACCGTTTCTCTTGGAGCGGTTCTGATGGTACCTGGAGGCGTAATCTAGGCATTGGGTGTTCTCCAGAGTGGCTCACAAGTCGACCTCTGAGAAGCCCCAATCTGCGAAGACGTTGAGTACAATGTTCTCCTATAGTCACCACTCATGCTCTACGGGTAGGGGGAAGTCTCAGCTGAGTACGGCCACCAGAAGATTAAGTTCCCCTGGAACATGTTGTGACAGGAGGAACATCTTGTGTTAGAGAGCCCACTTCCATATGCTCAGTTTGGACACCCCTAGAGAGCGAGTGCCCCCTTGTTTGTTTAAGTAATACATGGCCATAGTACTGTACGTGAGGTCTAAAACAGTCTTCCCCTGGAGGTGTGTTTGGAAGGCCTTCAGGGCCTTGAACACTGCTAGCAGTTCCAACAAGTGTATGTGATTGGATGCTACCGCTGGGGACTACACGCTGCACGCCCTCTGATGAAGGAGGTGAGCCCCCCACCTTGTCAGAGATGCGTCTGTGGTGAGTGGCTTCTACTGCAGGGGTGGTGAAGGTTGTTCCCTGCAGAAGGTTTTCCCTCGACCACCAATGCAGAGACTGAACGAGGGCTGCCGAGACAACCACTAGATCTTCACACTGGCTGCTGGCCTGACACCATTGGCTCGAGAGACACTCTTGCATGGGGATGCTTGCGCAGATGAGCATGTGGAACTAGGTAGATGCAGGAGGCCATCATCCCTAACAGTCGCATGGCTTTGCGTACAATCACCTTGTGACTGGCTACATAGTGCGGAATCTGGAACAGCATGTTTTGAACCCTTTCGTTGAAGGGAAAGACGAGGCTGTCTTTGGTCCCAATTAGAGCCCCCAGAAACTGTTTGACTTGGCTGGGAATTAAACTGGACTCTTTCTCGTTGATCGAGAAACCTAGGTTGAAGAAATCTACCGTCATCTGGGTATTTGTTTGGCATGTTCCGTATGAATCCCCTGTTAGGAGCCAGTCGTCGAGATAAGGATAGACTAGGATGTACTGCCTGCGCAGGTGCGCAGCTACTACCGCCAGTACCTGTGTGTGAACACCCGTGGAGATGAGGCAATGCCAAAGGGAAGAACCTTGAACCAATAGTGTGTGTCTTCTAACATGAACCTGGGGTACTTTCTGTGCACTGGCAACATTGAAATATGAAAGTATGCATCTTTCATATCCAATGTGGCCAGAAATCCCCCTGCAGCAGCAGTGGGATTGCTTCCTGCAGTGTTGTCATTCTGAATTTTTGAGGTTTTACATACTTGTTCGCTGGGCGCAGGTCTAACACAGGGAGATCCTTTTTGGGTACAAGGAAGTACACTGAATAAATACCCTTGTTTACCTGGTGAATGGGGACGACTTCTAGGGTGCACTTTTCCAGACGGACTTGAACCCTCTTCCAGCAGGATGCACAGGTGTTCTGGTGACAGTCTGCTTTTCGGAGGGTGGCATTGAGGTGGTCGGTGAAACTCGATGCAGTAGTCATGGGTAACAGTCTTCAACACACACTGGTCTGATGTGATCTCCTCCCAGGCCTGAATTATAAGCAACCCAGACTGGGGAGGTGTGGGAGGGGACCCGAAACATCTGCTCTCACCATAGCACATCAGAAAACATCATACTTAGGATTATGGGGGCAACGGTAAAGATAGGTGTAGTTTAAGTATCCTATTTCCAAAATAACACCCAAGTAGAAATTGGGATTGTTTGGGTTATTCAAGGAATGGGGTGGGTGGAGGGCATGTGTGAGTATATATGACAAACATTACATACCTGTTATCATCTTTCTGAGGCTTGTATCTGCTTAGTTTCACATGCTTTGCGTAGGCCGACATCTAGTGGTTAGTGCAGAATATTATATTGGTTTTCAATTTCAAAATGGGTCTTCAACGGGGCGTGTCTGTAATACTATCCTTATCATGAAGTGCGCTGGACCCTTTATCCTTCACACGTCAAGGTCCCCAGATTGTTTTTTATTTGTGGTCAGGGCCAAGGCTGCGAAGGCAAAAAGCATGGGGGTCAGACGTAGGGAAGAGCCCCTCGCAGGCTGGACACCTGTTGAAGCCCGCTGAAGTCGACATACGCCGGGGAGGAGCGTAACGCCGGAGGACTGAGTACCTGAATGACAAAGAGAAGACAAAAAGATAGAAGAATAATTTGGGGAAGAGCGCGTGGTATTACATGGCCAAAGCCCAACCCAAGAGCGCTGGTAAAATTGGCCCGTTCCCGTCGACGCGGAAAAGGGAACTGAGGAGTGCCGCCGGTGGGCGGAGTCAGGGTAGCGCATGCTCCCAGGGCCACAACCCAACGTGCCTCTACATTTAAAGGGGAAAAAGGTTTTTGCTGGGGAAAAAGGTTCTGTCACATCCATTGGAAGGGACGCCCATGCAGAATGGAGGAAAGGGGAAGGCACGTAAGAGTATCTATAGTTACCCACACCATACTATTTCAAATGTTTCCAATATCTTACCCAGTTTTCCGAGATGAACGGCTTGTTCTACTGCAAAATGACACCTTCTAAACGTAGTCCTGCAAAACAAACAATAAGAAAAATTCAAACAAAGTGAGCATAACCATTTTATGAAGAACAGCGCCATGTTCACTACTGCTATAGTTTTAAAATATTTAACAAAGTATGATTAATAGATACAAAAAGCTGTACTATGTAAAATGTAAGTTGGCTTCCATTGACACTACCTTCACATAAAACAAATATGCACTCGCAAACTCATCTATACATATGGTCAATATAATTTCTATGCAAGGGTGTATAACGTGAAGAGTACTGAAGATTGAAACCAGAACAAATAGCACTGTCTACAATTATAATTTTAGACCAATCACATGATGGTACAGAAGTACACATGTGGAGCACAACCCATTTGTGATAGACATATTAAGAGTGATACAAGGTTGTTAAACATGGCAGACTTCACCAACATAAGCATCTGCTTGAGTATGTACCAGAGTTTACAATCTTTGGCTCTCCAGATGTTTTGGACTACAGCTCCTACTAGTCCATTTCCAGCATAATGAAAGGCGAAGTATCATGTGAGTCGTATTCCAAAACACCTGGAGCGCCGCAAGATGCTGACCTCTGGTACATACAATGGCCTTTATCAGAAATAAAATGGAATACATGCCAGAGCATGTACCTTGAGAAATATGTCAAGAACATAATGTAAATGAATCATTTTAACAATTGAAATAGTGCCCGCCAGAAACGTGGTGCCAGAAAACCGATGACCTTTGTAAATATTGTGAAAGAAGAATTCTCAAAGTCAAGAATTCTACATCAGGAGAAAAATTGGCATCATGAATGTTCCTTAACAGCTTTGCAACTTGGTGTGTTTCATAGATTCAAATACCTTCTTCATTTACATATTTGCATATGGAACCATTATTTAAATAATTTGCAGACCTAATCAGTGGGAGTGTATGAATGAATGATGTTGACAGGAATACCACAAACTGGCCACACACCAGTGAAGTCAGAAGTCCCTAAAAGAAGGAAGGCGGTGTAGCACCATGCAATAGCTGCCATTTCACACTGGAATTGTAACAGTCCTCTTTTCGTTATCAAGAGGACATTTAACCATGCTAGGGATACATACATAGGTAGCCCTCTATAACATGGCAACCATCTTGCAGCAGGATTGTCTCACTGATTATAAAATACCTTGTATTTAAAGTTGCACTAAGACAATCTCTCTATGTAATATTCTCAGCTTTTCATTTCTCTTTGACGTAGTGTACTCATTGGCTGACATGGGCACAATCGGTTGTGGGGAAGAGTACATGCTCACAAACAAGATGACATGCAAAGAAAACTAAAATTGGCATCTCCTAATAGGTCCATCCGGAGCACAGGTCACACGAAGGCCAGCTACAGTGATAAGGAGGCACAGGAGAGCTCAAGATACAGGGATGCATCACTGGGGGTGGCAGGAAGGAATCAAGGGCACGCTTTACCAATGTCAGATTCCGATTGGACACTATGTCTGGCACAACAGATGCTAACTTTGCAGTAGAAAACTAGAAGACGCAAGACTGCAGTGACCTAAAGGCTTCAAGAATAAGTGTCAAACTTCACAGGCAAACATTAAGAATTAGAGGTGCCATCAAGATGCAAAACAAGCAGTGGTTCTGAAATTCAAAATCTTCATGGAAAGCTCTTGATTGAAGTTTTAGAAGGGGGGGGTGACAGGACACTGGGCCCTAAATCACTTCCTGGAGTTAACATTAAGGTTGAGTGATATATGGTATGGGTAGCATAGTGACGCAGTCCTCTGCTAGAGCTTTAGGTGGCCTTGAGAAAAGAGACTGAAGTGGAAGCAAGGAATAGGAGAGAGAGGAGGCCAAAGCATGGAGGAGGCGGAAAGAGGAGACCGAGATGGAGGTTAGAAGCTGTGATAGAGACAAAGGAGAGATTGAGGTAGGCTGGACGTATAAAAGAAATTAAGTGGTAGAAGGAGGTGGTCAGAGGAAGAAGAAAAGGTCAGAAATACTGATACAACAGGAGGACAGAACATCAAAGCAGATGCAGGTGGTAGGGAGGGGGCTAGACGGTCAGCAAGAGGCACAGCAGGAAGGAGATGGCCTGGCGAAAGAAGGACCTTTGAGGGAATTCTGGAGAGAAAGATTTTAGAAAGAAACACCAGGATGAGAATAGAGGAGACAGTGGGAAGAGATGAGGTTGGATGAGAACACCAGAAGAAGATCTTAGAGACAGAACGTTGGAAAGAAATACCAAGCCGATGGAGGAGATGAGGGAGAGAAGGGGGATGGGGCAAAGAAAGGTAGGTAAAAAAAGAAATCAAGATGTGTTTAGGGGTACACCAAAGGATCATTTAAGGAGGATCAGGTACAGACAAACCAATCCCTAAAAAGGGACAGCATTGTAAAGGAGGGGATACAAACCCATAGTGGAGCAACAAAGAAGAGACCCGAGAGAGAGACAGATTGGAGAGGATAGGTGGTGTAGAGGAGGCCCCATTAGATCAGAGCTGCTAGTGCAGATATGGTGGTTATTCCTTCTCATTTTATGGGACCACTACTCTTTTTGTTTCTCCTCCCTTTATTCTTATTTTTTTATTTTTGTGTTTTTGTTTCAAT